>NC_060247.1:107589110-112389110 GCF_921293095.1 Ischnura elegans
TGGCAGGCTGGCTTTCAAGTTTCCGCGACGTATATCCAGGCAATTCGGTACTTAAGGATACTCAGTTGTGTCTTCACCAAGGGACTCACGGAGCTGTATATCAAGGATTCGCCGCGTGCTTACTCAGTTCCGTCACTTCCTTGTGCGTTTGAAACTCTCAAGCGTTCGTCTTTTTTTTCTCGTGGCGTTTTATTTATTTCAAACTTAAGCTATTGTCTTCATTTTTTCTGGGAATAAAGATGATCTTTGTCAAAATTTTGCTGTTTCTAAAATTTGAAAATTTCTTCCTAGCATTTCTTCTTTGGTGAATTTTTGTCTTTAAGATTTTGTATAATATAAAGAGTTACTCTCTATATCCTAAAACTTTTAAGGAGATAACGTAAGTTTTTTTGCGTTAATGGTGGTTCACGGCGTTCATGACAAAGAGGCCGCTTCTATGATCGAAGAACGTAGGGCTGGAGACCAGGATACACTGCGTGAAAACATTCCATGGTTCAGAAGCTTGGAATATCGGAAAAAGTGGTCGTAAAGTGGTGCTGGCGTAGAATACTGAAGATAGAATGGACGGATACGGTGAGAAATGAGGAGGTATATGGAAGAATAGGAGAAGAAAGAACTCTTGTGGTTCACTTTACGTCAAAGAAGAACGCAGTGTTTTGGCGACGTGCTGAGACAATGCAGTGTCGTCGGAAACATCATGGATGGAAAAATGTATTGAAAAGTCCCCAGAGTCAGACCGAGGGACAAATACCTAGGACGGATTATGAATGATACGTTGAAGAAGGGCCGCGGGGAGGTAAAGGAACTAGCTTCGGATAGGGGAGATTGGGCGAGGCTGCGGTATACAAATACTAGGATTGATATAATAAGTATGCATAAATGCAACGTTAGTTTTAATCAGTTGATTTTATGCGGAGAGAATTAAAAATACGCACGTGAGACGCAAAGCGTGTAACGTCGACGATATGAGCCAACCTCCTTTATTTATTTTTATTTTTTTATTTATTTATTCCCACACCACCGAATACAGCTCATATTTGCCGTTTCATATGCGGGTATTCAACAAATTTTACAAGTACTCGTGTTGGAACAACCATGCCCTGGGTAGGGAAAACTAATCCACTAATCCAAAAAAATAAAAAAAGACTCGAACCCGGGACATCTAGTTTGGCAGTCGAGGACTTCAAACCGCCGCCACTGAGGCCGGCAAATGAAATCCGAAGCTTCGTGAAGAGTTGTCGGGATCTCCACCGTGTCAGGAACTGCATTACTGCCGACGTTTCGATGTCCGACTCGGCCATCGTCTTCAGGGCTGTGTGTGTCGATTGAGAATTTTCCTTGCTTATATACGTGGGCGTAAGCAGGTGGATCCGAAGCTGCTTCACGAAACGGCTGTAGTTTTCAGTGTGATGAAGGTACCAATATTTTTCCTTAGCACCGCTCCTGTCCTCGCATAATCACAAAATTGTTGTATTCCTTGTTCTCCTACTTAAGTCCACAACCGTCCCCCCCCCCCCTTTCTTTCTCGCTTCCCGTGTCACATCCCTGTATCCCTTAAGCATCCACGAACGGACGAAATGACGCTGCGCCGTGAATTTATTGGGGGTCGATATAAAAGGAACGGGGGAGATAGAGGAAGGAGGTTTTATTGCCTCTTTATCGTTTCTGCGCTGCCCAGCGGCATTTACAAGGCGATGATCGCCCCCCGTTCAGTAGAGGCAGCCCTTATAGCAGGGGAAGACTGACGGGTTTCAGGGTCTTCTCTTTCTTGCATGCAGCGGATTCTTTTCCGTAGTCTTTCTGTGTAGGTATTTCAGAGTTAAGGCAGCTTTATATGAAAGATAGCAATGAATTTACCGAAGAGGGCGCGTAGTGTGAGATTCCAGTACCCATGGTTCACTCACGTTTGTAACACCAGATAAGAATGGAATATCAAAATACACATCATGTTTTTATTATTAAAGTATTCTGCCGATGAAGGTAGATTTACATGCAGTACCTGAGCATTCTGGCAGCCTCCCCTTCCTTCATGTACCTACTTCCTTTTTTAATTCACAGTAAGGTCTACCCCCTTTCATTCTATCTAAAAATCCTATTCTTTTCCTTCCTCGCCCCCGTTTACCTAACATTCTACCCTCTTACTCTGTTTTCCACATCACCTCCCCGCTAAGTACTCTCTCCAACCATAACCTGTCTCTTCCGTATCTCATCTTGGAGTTGCCTCTCCTCATCCATCATGTCCAGCTCTTCGTCGTTCCTCCCTCTCTCCGTTCACTTCACCTCCTTCATTCTTCGCCAAACCCACTTCTCAAACGCCTCCAGTCCTCTCTCGTCCTACTAACGAAGTGTCCACGCTTCCTTTCCGTAAAGCGCTACACTCCAGACAGATCATGCTTATTGTGATCTTGTTATCGTTTTTGTTACCGAGTGAAAAATTTCTCCAAGTGTGCCATATTAACGATGCGATTTTCTAACTCGGGACTCATTCAGAAATTGCTTCTTACCGAGGCACGGGATCGATAACCCTTACCCCGAAACTGCGATGGACTCGTGATGCTGTAATTTACTAGTTATATAAGGTAATGGTCTCACTTAGGTTAGATAGGTTCTGCCCCGAGCTATATTACGATCCATTGCGCTGAAAGAGAATGATAACCAAAGTTAGCTCTTCCTGGATAGTGGTTTTTTCATTAAAATAGATAATGGCTTTCATAATTGCTAGTTTTAATATGATTTGGTGCTCTGTAAGAGCTAGAAGGTCGTTTAAATTAACTAGGGGTTCCGGAAGTAAGCTAGGTAGTCAATAATTTGCACCTAGACCGTTCATGGCTGCAGGGTTATTATCTCGCTCTCTCCGGGAAAGGACCCAGGTGTCACATGTGAGAATCAGACTTGGTAGTTGCAATGGTGGTGAGATTTATATCTTGTTAAATATGTGACGGTACGATCGAACGTCGCTAGGAGGTGCTTCTTCGGACTTGATGTAATTTTTTTTTGGCTAAGTATTCGTTCTGTCAACGTTTAGCGTGTCTGATGGCTTCATGGTGTGCATGCATCAGCTGTCGCGTAATCTTGCTATCTAATGAAACGCTTCGACATCATAAGTGGCTCTTAATGTGACCACATCGGTCCCGTGGAAAGGAGAGAATTGGTGGAGTATTTAGGAATGGTAATTTCAGAGACCCAGCGGGGCTTGTCAAATCCTCAATTTAGGCAATTAGGCGGGGGTGCACCTTTATCTTAACAGTGCCATCTAGGCGTAATTATAACGTCGAGGGAATAAAAGGTTGAATTTATCCGCCAGTATCGCGTTTTTTTCGTGCAAGCACGTGGTTCTCTCTATACTTAGCCGATTGATTATAATTTTATCATGCGTAATGGGTTCCTGGACCTACTAATAACCCTAAAAATGATCCCCTCTACTCATTTTTTTTCCTCATGATTGAAATCGTGTCCGAGACTCATTTTGAGCGATGACAACGCAATCAGTCGTAATTATGTTGAGAAATTTGATGGAATCGGCCGTTTTTTAAATTTCTCCGCATTCAAAATAAGCGTGACGTTATTAAGTCATTAAATAATGTGAAGAACTTATCATCACCGCTATTACACACGAAATATTTGTGTGTGTTTGTGCTGAGGCGCATGAAAATTGCACTTCGTGAAATAACAAATTGCATTTAACGCATGCATCGATGTAAGGCGAAAAATAGCTGCCGTTCCATTTTTCAGGCACTTTGAACTCCGCGTATTACTGAAGTAGTATAGTGTGCGACTTACTTCCTGGTATATAAATGGCTTACAAATTTGAAATAAGAGCATTTTAATGGAAGTATTGACGTTTTTGGCATTTTCTACGTTGGATTTAAGAAAACACTTTTGTTTCTCGAGGTTGATGCTCGAAACGTTTCGTGTACACTTTATTTCTTTTTCGTCATGAAAGCTGTATGCACTGCCAAATTTGCTTTGTTGGCTCCTCATGGTTTATTTTTCTCACATCTCTTGTGGCGTCGAGGTTCTTCTCCCATTAATTTCGTTTTTCCTTGCGACCCGTGTGCTTTATGTTCGTAGTTAGACTTTTGATCTCATTCACCTTTTTCCAGTGAACTACGGGCGAGAATCATTCACATGCTTCTGGGTCCTCAGGGTTTCATTAAATTTCCTCCACTTTCAAAGTGAGGGTCTATATATTTATAGATTATTGCATCGAAACGTGGGCCAAAATGGAGAGTGTAATCTTATGGGAAGCTCATAAAAAACTCATTGCAGTATTTTTTTTATTTTTGGTATGTCTTCTGTACGTATAACCACATTTTCAGTTCTCGCCGAACGTTTTCTTCGTGTATACAGGTGATAAAAGGATAAATATGAGTTACGAGAACATTCATGACCCTCCATCATGAAGTGCAGATTTGTGGATGTCGTTTAACTTAAGGCACTGAAGTGTACTATATGAATCATGCATATTCTTCATTGTGCCTGAAACATTAAAATTGGTGTTATTTCTCTTGTATTTATGCATACTTTATCGCAATATGCTACTTAACATTGCAAAATTTACTGCTTGTCTCAACTGGTTATACCGATATCAAAAGGTACTAGTATAAGATGGTCAAAATTCATGTGACAGTGGTAGAGAAAGATTATATGATTTTTCATTGATGTTTGGTAAACTTTTATTTCTTTGAACTCCAATCCGTCCCTCGGGTAATAGAAAGTTCCTTTATTTTCACCCGTAAGTCATGATCAGTGGAACAAAATAGCAGATATTGCGAAGCAGTTTTTTGCCTGCCTGGTGAAGCCTTTTTTTCGAGAAAAATAACGTACTTTGGCTCCCATACACAGATACATCATAGTTGCGGAGGTCATCTGTTCATGATGTGCCACCGGGCGGGTGGTGTTCCGACGATTCAACTTTATCTTGTCGCCGCAGTTTTCGAGGCCCTCTATCCAATGACTCCTGCAATTGAGCGCTCGTACCTCGTTTATTTAGTATCTGTCATTATAGCGATCGGTGAAAGAAAAAAAAGCAAAATCGGACACTTTTATGTATCTGTATTCGGGACGATAAAATTGCCCTGAAACATTAATAGACCGTGCGCAACGTGTGTCGCGCACGTCATATCGGCGATGAACTTTTATTGAGAGTGCTCCCGAGGCGAATTCTTGATTGCTGGTCATCGGAGTCGTAATTGACGAATGATTTTCCCCGCCGTCCATAAAAGAAAAATCTTACTCGGTCGGTCTGCTTTCGACAGTTTCATTTCCCCGGCAAAGTGACTGAAGTGTCCGCTGATCTCGCTGTTTGCTGCCCTTCGCGAAACGGGGATAACTTTGTTGGATTTCAGCTGCCGAATATTTTATTTTTATATTGCTGAAAAGAAGGAATCGAATACACATTTTACATAGAGTGAGTTCCTGGTATTTTTATGTACACATCAGCTGTTATTATAACTATCAAAGTTCCTTTAGTTTGGTACTTCTTCACTTGCCCCGAGTTCTCGTCTCTTGATGTGTGTCATAGGACTTTATTTTCAATTATTATTTCCCTTTTAATCATCATGCGTCATCGCATGTTAACGTTTTCGTGTTTTTCTTTGACTTGCGGGGCTCTTCAGTGTCCGTTCTTCTTCTCCTTTGTATGGTTTCTGGACTTCTTAATGTGTCCGTCCAAATTATCTTCAGCATCTTCCTTCAACTTCGCGCCGCTGCTGTATATCATTGTTCCTCCAAATTCTTGTATTGTAGTTTTTGTAACCGTTCTGGAGCATTATTTTCTGATCAGTCACCTGGAATACTTAACTTCCTGTTTCACTCCTATATTACCCTGATATGAGAGAACTTTTGAGGCCTGAATTATATTTAGGTCCATTTTCGATGTATTTCAATTATATACCCTACTAGTTAAATTGCTTATTTTGCAGATGCGTCATCATAAATTTGGCTAACTATAAATATTACTGCTCCTTTCCCTCATCCTCATCTTATACCCTTCAGCAAAATTTTGAAACGACCCAATTTATGTTTGAATCTTCAAAGCTAAAAGAGTCATAAATTGAACCCGTGAATATATATTTACTCAATGAAATACGTTCCATCTATTGATCGAGGTTAAGATCGGCTTCAGTAGCCACAAAGATATATTAAAACATTTCATTCCAGATCCCTACTAATAGGTCTTAGACGTTTTTGGAAATCTTGGCTCCAAATGTCTCTTGTCTGTCCTTGCTGATTCAAATTTCTAAAAGGAATTTAATCATGCGAAAGAGTTGTTGAGACTTTGGAGGAAAGATTTCTGTTCGGCACATCACAACTGTTTTCGCACTCTTTTCTCAGAGTATTTGAATGCATCATCATCATTATACGTAAGTTGACAATCGTAAGATGGGTTTGAGACTGCTCTTCATTCTGCTATCCTGTCTTCTAGCCTTTTCTTATTGGCGTATTTCTTCTCTTTTACATCCTTAATGATCTATTCTATTTAACTCATAAGGGGCCGTCCCTTGAATTTATCCCGTCTGCCTTCCCTTCGACGATCGTCTTCATCAGGCCGTCATGTCTCATAATGTGACCAACTAAGTTGTTCCAACCTCTTCTCAGGATATTTGAAAAACTTATCTTTTATCCCATTCCTCGTAGCATTTACTTTTTACGTAGTCGGTCGATATTAAGAAATATTAGCCAAAATATTTGTTCTCCAGGACGATCGCGTTTTCGTTTTTTTAATCCGTGTTTGGTCGAATTGCGCTGCCGTCTTCGAAGGCAGGCAGTTTCTGTCTCGGGAGATAATGCTCGGGTCATTTGAATGATCGCTAAGTGGACACGTGTGACTAGGACTCGTTCCTTGAATGGATTATGTCATAAAGTCTAAATTTAGTTGGTCGCCGGGGGAGCGTCGGAAATGGTAATCGTTTTGAATTCCATTTGCATTCCCCCCCCCTCCATCTCTCTCTGACTCTAGGGGTAGCTATTCTCCCCGTACACATCCTTCAGGAGGGGATAAGATTCGAAACGTTGATAAAACGCGATGAATTTTTGAAAGACAAGCCATCCGAGTTTGTTTCCCTCTCTCATCCCCTCCCATCTCACTTTCTTTATTCTGACTACCTCTCTTTGAACAGAAATGCTGCTCCTCCCAGTCGCCGGCGTGGCGTGGCGACATTAGGTGGATATAAATGGCCTCTGAAATAGACATGTCTCCTTCACTTCGTCACTCCCTCCCGTCGTCCCTGCCTCTTTTCTCTTCCCGAATCAATATTCAGTGACAGGTTGGGACGGCTACGCCTTTGTCAATTGTCCCTCCCCTCTCCCGCCTACACAGTGGCCTTTTTATCGGTGGCTTTAAGGCGGAGGGGGCCAGGGAGTGGTGAGGCGAGGTTGGCAGGCCCAATCCTTAGAGTCGAGTGGAGTGACTTACGGGAACGAAAGATCTCTCTCCCTCAACCGGTCTTTTTCATGACCTATTACTCATTTAAAATGTATGTGATTCACTTTATTATATTTTATAGGTGCAGAAAGTCCTCTTGACTACATTTTCCTCGCTTTTAGGTGTAAAAAGTATCGTCAACTTTTTATGCGAGGTAAAACGTTATTATTTTTTACTTAAAAAGTTAAAAGCACCGCATGAAGAAAGTGATTTTGTGCGCAGTCACGCGCAAGGGTGCAAATGTGTATACACCAAGGAAGAAGTTCGCCATGCAAAGTTGGCCTAACCACCACGTCTAACGCCAATCAACTTCAACTTTTAAGGTCACCAAGGATGAAGTTCGGCTTGAATGGCTTGGTGGTATAACTGGCTTGCACCCTTACCGACAATCGGGAAATCTGGGTTCGAATCTCGGCTAACATAAGCCAAATATTTTTGCATCACGAACTTCACTCTAGGTGTACTTAAAAGTTTAAGATGATGGGCGTTAGGCATAATATAAAATGCTTAAGTACGACTAGTTGGGTGGGTGGGATTCTCTTTGTAAGCTTTTGGTTGGTATACCGAAACTTTAAAACAATGCACGAATGAAATGTACTGATGAAAATAATTTCGAACTTATTCTATTTAATTTTCAAACATATTTGAAAATAAATAGCAATAGTATGTACTATATCACCTTAAAATTAGTATCATCATCATCGCTGGTCAACAATCCTAGGATTGGTTTGACGCAGCTCTCCACTCAGTTCTCCTATCAGCTAATCTTTTCACTCCTACGTATTTCTTCTCTTTCACATCTCTCTTTACTTGTTCCATATATTTTGTTCGAGGTCTTCCTTTTCCATTCTTGCCTTCCACTTGTCCTTCGACGATTGTCTTCATCAGGCCATCATGTCTCAAGATGTGGCCTATAAGGTTGTTCCGTCTTCTTATTAAGGTTTTCATGAGGCTTCTCTTCTCTCCTACCCTCCTTAGGACTTCCTCGTTACTAACTCGGTCGATCCATTTGATTTTCATCATTCTTCTGTAGCACCACATTTCAAAGGCCTCTATCCTTGCTTTCTCCGCTGCGGTCATTGTCCATGCCTCACTTCCGTATAGGAGCATACTCCAGATGTAGGTTCTTATAAATTGTTTCTTTACATCCATATTTAAGTTTCCCGCTGTAAGCAGGTCTCTCTTTTGGTGGAATGCTCTCTTCGCCTGGGCTATTCTGCTGATACTTTCTTTCTTGCTTCTCCCGTCACTAGTTAGTATACTGCATGTATTTGATATAATGGCATTGGAAATGCATCTGAGTTTCTCCTAAATTAGGTACTTCATAATTTTATTTTCCATACCCTATGTCGAGTTTTATATCAAGTTAAATTATTAGCAGCTTCCACCCAAAAACTGGCGTATTTCTTTTGCTTCGATTTAACCCTTATTATCTACCGATGTCGGAAAATTTAATGCGGAGTTTTTATGGCGAGGGGGTCCGGAATGCAAAGGGAGATTTATTTGAAGAGGCTTCACTGAAGACTTTATCTCCAAAAAAGTTATCAGGGGGGGTTGTGAACCCGAACAAAGTACCCCTGTCAACGGCTTGCGCATCCTCCCAATGGGTGTGTATATATAATCAATCTTACGAAATAATGTAAGCAGAATGCCCAGATTGGTAAATAAAAACTTTCTGGCAACATTTCATAATCATTTTTATATTCCTGTCAATACCGATTTCAACACGTTTTACATCAACATATGAAACGGCAAAATGCATTGGTAGTTTAAGGAATTTTAATGGACCTGTGGAAATTACCAGTAATTTAAATTCACTAATTTGTTAGAATTTCACTATTCATTAAGTCTGAAAAAAACTGTTTATATGTATAAAGTATGGACAGAATTGGGACGAAGAAATATTTGTGGAATGCCAAACGCTTTGTCGGCAGCGCCAAAAAAAATCTTGGAACGGCCGTGGGGGTGTGTGGGAGGGTTTTGGAGGAAACGAAGAAGTAATAACATCCCTTCTAGTCCCACAATACTTTCTGGGAATCCCCAAATTGAATACTTATGTCGGGTGCGTGTAGCGCTCTCCAAGTCGCACGGGAGCTCTTAAACGCCCGTGGTGGGTATTATAATGCATCGGTGCCTACCCCCCACCGACTCCTTTCGGCACTGTCATAATCGCGTGCCGACTTAAATGCGGGTAGGAAGAATTCCCGGCTTAGACGGCGTTGTGACTCTTAGGAGAGAAGGTGGGTCGAAAGTTTGAATTCAACTTTCGGCGTGAAGCATTCGTCCAGTTGAGTTTCACACGAAGTTAAACGCGGTTTCACTACCATGATTTTTTTGAAGCGGTATCGGCCGATTTATGTGATTATTTATATGTTTCGAGTGGGTGGTAATGTAAAGAAAGGGGAACAAAAAAGAACACAAAAACAAATCTGCCTCCTTTATGTTTCGCCTAATATTTTCTATTTCATTGTTTTCGCGTGGGCGTGTTGGTTTTAGCTGTACACGCACCGCGAGGGCTATAAATTGCATTATTGAGAGCCTCTTTATGGTGTTGTCTAAACCATTTTTATGGTTAGGAAGCCCGAATGAGGGCCAGTCGATTTTATTGAAAAAAATTACGGAAACGGGTCATTTTTTATCAGACAATTCAAAAATTTAGCGATGAAAAGTAGTCGCTTAGTAGCTATCAAATTTTAATGATTATTTTTTTATTGATGATTATAAAATCGTTAATTTTAATATGGTGCTGGGCAAGACATCACCCCATGTCCTGAATGTGTGATATTCACACGCCTTTGGCTTAGTGCGGGATGGACTCCTCCCTCATCTATCGAAATCAACCTTTCGGGTTGCATCACCGAGTGAGTACTATCTATGCTGGGTTTTTCGTTCAATGGTTACAAACGCATCCAGAAATGGTCACCCCCAAGGATTAAGGTGTACCGTCTCCTAGTGAAACCCCCCCGAAAAACTTGTGATATCGTTTCAGGCTTGACCGGGTTGAAATGCGTTATGTCCATGATATAATATAAACAAGAAATGGTAATTTGCCCACTTTAATGTAGAGCCCAACTTGAAAATGACATAGTGTGTCGCAACCATTGTCGGTAGTGAAGTTATATCGTAGTCTTCCGTGACCTACTTGATTAGTTGATTTATCCATCTTTCGGGTTTTAGCCATAGGTTGACGACAGTCTCGCCGGGATTCCACAGGGCGCCTTCAGGTCGAATTACCGATATCGGCATTTCTCCGCGTTTAAATTGCCCTCGTTCCTCGCTGCTGCGTTGTGTTTGGCTGGTTTTTAATTGCTCTCTTCCAAGCATTAGTTAGATGGTGTTCATCGTCTTTGTTAAAATTTCTTGGCGTTTTTGTGATTTCGATTGACTTCCACATCAGCCTGGGATAACATCTTCTTTCCTTGGCGATGATTTTGGCTTCATCAAATTTTATTTCGTGTCCTTTCACTTCAGGCATGCTCGGAGACTGCTTATAAGCTGAATTTCAACTCGGAACTCATAGATTTCCACTTTCTAAACACCCCTGGAGAGCTTAAATTGCCGTAGGGCCATGGTTTAGATCATCGCTGTTTAGGTGTAAGGAATTACTTCGATTCACTCACGTAGGGAAGTGTGCAGTTTTTGCCTGGTGGAGGGGCTGGGACTAAAGCGGCTGGGGACGGCGGCTGTGGCGGTGACTTTGGGAGAAGCCACGTATCGGGAAAGCCACGCTTGGGACGGGAGGTGGTGGGATGGTTAGTCGGGCAGATTGATGTATCTGGGGAGGAGGGCGAAGTGGTTGCAGGAGGGAGCCTTATACACATGCCTGTCTTCTCCGTGGGGCTCACGAAGGGCCGGAAACGTTTTGCCATCCGTCCCATACTCCGCCCTCGCATACAAATCCTTTTGGGTTTCGAGTTTTGATTTTCGCCGCTTCGCCGCCGACGGCAAGGGAAGGAATATCGAATCATTGTGATTGACTGAGACGGCGGCATCGGGTGCCCATAAAGAAATCGGCGTGGTCAGTTCGTGCGGGTGGGTTGAGCTATCAATGGCTCAAGCGAAACCGGAAGAACCTTTGGAGAAGGACCTCTGCAGCACGCCATCTCTTTGATGTTGGGGGGGGGGGGGGGTAGACTTTTGGGTGTGATTGGGGTGCTCTCTCCATATAACGATGTCTTAGGTTAACATTCCGATGGTTTTTGATATTTTTGCGGATCTTATCCTAGTGCTGAGTTGCTGCAATTAAAAAACAGCACTTCGCCTTTCAGATGGAACCGTATGGCGCATGCTGTGATTGAGTTTAATAGGAAAAAAGGGAAAATTCGAATGCATAGTTAATTGAAAATTAACTTCACAGCTCTGTTAGGACTATAATTTATATTAACGCATTCTAAAAGCTATCTACTACTCATCTCATAACTAACGGCACACTGCCGCACACGGTATTCAGTTGAGCTGTGCCTAATCTGCTGTGGTACCTTTTCCGGTGCTTATTTTTCCAGTTTATTGTATGCATCAGAGTTAATATATATTGTTATTGATCCTCTTCCATTTTTCTTGGTGTAAATTAGCAAAACACGGTATAAATACGCAGGGACAAATACGATACTGCTCACTCAGGAGCATTTAAGCTTATTTAAAATCGACAAATTCTTATGATAATGTTTCCATCAACTTGCCCTAAGTTTCACGATAATTTTTCCTGTAAACGCCGCCATAAAAGCAAGTGGGACTGCAATACTCACGCTAAGTGCTATATATATTGTTGGAGAACTTGTACTTGATAATGACCTAACGGTCGAAACGCGTTGTACGGAAAATAAACCTGTGGAATATTGTTATCTTTGTGTTATTTTAAAAACTTAGAATGTCATTCCACTATATAACGCCTGCTTCTGTTACTTGTTGGAGAACTTGTGAACCTACCTGTAGTCCCCCTCGCCTGGCACGTTTAGTATTTCGTTTCAGTCTACGTTTTTAATGTAATATGCCATATTTCAGTTTCGTTGAATAGTTGTAGCGTTAATAGATACCGAGAGTGTTTTATTGGTGTTGTACTGCTATATTTATGGTTGTTATTCCGTGTTTTGTGCGTAGAAGAAGGTAGGGTGAGGAATCCATAGAATACGGAAATTAACCTAGTTAATCTTACGTTTAAACCATGTCATTGACGGTCTGGTGGATTAATCTATTTTTTTCTGTTTCTTGCAGGTGAGTAAGCTCAAGCTGGCTGTGTATAAAGGCCTTGTCAGGAATTGATGGTGTTTAAGAAGGAACTAAAGTAAGTGCAGAAAATATTTTGGAGATTATAGAAAACCTTGAAGAATCGGAGAAAAAATAAACACCTCTTCTTACTGCATGTACAAACCCCTATAAAGGTGAACCTAAAAAAATGTCACAGCTATTGTCTTACTCGGTATTCAGTATGCGAGCAAGGAATAGTTTTTCAACGAAATGATCAATGATAAACTACAAACAACAGGTCATTACGGTTTTGAATCGCTGTATATCAGATCCTTATCATATTTCATTGCAAAAATGCTGAACATAGTTATGTCCCTAACTTCCAGATATTTTAAATCAGTCATTATTTCTTGTATTTGGCGGAGGGAATTTAAGAATAATTTTTCAGTCGTGCCTGAATATTTCTTTTAAAAACTAGTATATTCTGTAAGAGCCATTTCGTGACTGGAAATATTTATTTAGTACTGAGATATTGGCGTAATTTTTGTTCCAAAAACTTTCGCAGACTTGGCGAACAATCAGGTATACCGCAATGGCTATTTATTCCCTAATTTCCCGGTAAAATAATAAACCAAAACAATTAGACGCTCGCAGACTAGGTGAGCGATCCGGAAGACCGCAATGGCCGCAATTTCTCCCCTAATTTCCCGCCAAAATAATAAACCAAAACAAATAAAATGCCGACGGTATTGGCCGAGATGAAGAGATATTCTCACACATCGGGCCGTTGAGCAGGAATATAAAAACAAAATAAATGAGGAAATAAATTCCGCTAGGTAGGCACTGCCCGTAGGTACCGACCGTGCAAGTTTCCCTCCCGAGCGCCCACGCGAAGGCGACCGGCTCTCGCGGGCAGGCGCGGGAGATAGTCCCCGGGGGTGGGGCAAAAGCTACCCCCCCGGTCGCCTCCCCTACACCCACCCATCCACCCGACGCGGGATACCGTGATCCGCCTCGGGCGCGTAACATAGCGGCGTTGGTAATGATCCTTTAGTCGCACCTTATCATCACCCCATCGTGCCGATTACGACTATTAAAACGGCCGTAAAACGGGCTTCAGTCGAAGGGAGGCGACGAGGCGCTTGGGAGGGGGGAGCGGGTGGAGGAATGGATGGAGAGGGAAAAAAAGATGAAGGTGAACAAAAGAAAGGCGTGGTGCGCTTGCTTTCTTCCTCGCCTCGCGGCGGAGGGAGATGGTGAGAGACTCATGGGATTGGACAAGATGCCTCAGCAATTCCAATACAATTCCATCCGTTTTCCTGTCAGATACTCGCGTTTTTAATTCACGCCATAATAATCCATTAATAAGTCAGTATAAGAGGGTGGCCTTAATCAGAACTGAAAAACTTCCTCTATGCGGCATAAATTGCATTCGGTTTATTATCTTACATATTCTTAACACCCCAGGTATCACTTCTTGTGATTATCTTTAAACTTGAAACTATTTCAACGCCTGTTTGTTATTCACTATGTTTGCCTTTTCAATCCGTTTTTTTTACATGTCTATTATTTCTTATTCTCCCTTTTTTACGTATATTAACTTGTCTTTGTTCGGGGTCTGTGCATATTATTGTCTTCAAAAATTAAACTATTGAATTGTGTTATATATTTCGCCACCCCCCTATAAAATTTCTATCTGCCGCGGTGGTTCGTAATACGCCTTTGAATCTAAATTTGACGGTAGTCATCCTCGTAGAATTTAGAAACCATTAGGTTCTCTGGAAATATTTACACTATTATATATTCATTAGATTTATAAATTTATTCGACTAGCGTGATTAAACTTTGGTTATCTGCCAGTGAAACAGATTAGACTCATAGAAAAGCTCTTCATTTTTGATGGTAAAAATTGTGCCGCGAATGATGCTTGTGGCACTTAAAATTTTAAATGTATCTCTTAATGTTCACAGAGGTATTCTATCAATTATGATAGTCTTCTTGTAAACCGTCCTAGTAATAGATGGAAGAAAGGCCTTAAGCTATTAGTCATCATGGCAGTCTCAGTAGGTTTATTTTGCCTTATTATTACAAATCCTTAAAGGTGAGACATTCTTTCAATTCCATACTATTTATATCGTTATACATTTTGTTGCTGGTAAATACCTGTATATATTACACCAAAGACTAAAAAGTCCATAAAGTTTTCTTAAATTCTTTGATAATCTCGATGAATGAATATGCCTCCTTTTTTCATCTCTGCTGGCCAGTCGTCGGCTGAGAATATGGCTGTTACTTTTGAATTTACGATTTAGTGATATTTTGTCTTATCATGTTGAGATAGCTTTATAATTAATTTTTATCTGCACAAAAGCTGGTGACAATTATTCAACTTAACGTTTAAAAATAGTGTTAGTGGGTATGGCATGTCCAGCACCAATTTTTCAGTAATATTTCTCATCGTCTCCTCTGTTTTCCTTGAGAAAAGCCAGAAAAATATTTAAGCCTTTGAATTATAGATCAGTAAAAACTATTGTGTGATACATTATGTAGAATGAAGTGTTTCGCGTCTCTTTTTCCTTGTCCTTCCATGTCGCGCTGGTAACTTGGCGGCGATATCTTCATAATTCTCGTATCTGTACGCCCTAGTGGATGTGTTAATGATTTAATGACCAGGATCGAAGTGCGTTTCCTATGAATTTTCATGAGAACGTCGTCTCGATGGCAACTTAAATCGCTGCGAGTCGGAGTAAAATTTCGCGAAAAGCTATTTTTGAGTTCGATGTTTCTCTTACAAGGCAAGTGAATATTTCCTTGCCTTCTGAGCTATCGGAGAGGATTTTGACTCAAGGACTTGAAACAAGTTCCTCGCATGGGAATAATCGCATTTTATTCAGCGGATGTGTTTGGTTTATAATGAGTGCCGTAGGTGGCAAGATTTTTTGTCCACAACGCTTTTTAACGTTGTTTCCGAGGCTGTAATGTGCTATTTTCGTCAATGCGTGAAGCTTTTGCTTAAGAGATGTGGTAAGATTTGATTCCATTTGTCACAAAAAGTCATTTTTCTCATACCAGTAGATATGGTTCATGAACTGCATAGTTTAAATCTCTAGTAATGTGGTGCACGGATTTTGCACGTATGTAATTGCTATCGACTTCACAGTGGAGAGGTGTTTCTTAATCAAAAGATGACGTATTAACACGTCGCGCAAAGGCATTTTGTTTTTCTCATTTATTATTATTTCTCAATGAATGCCTAACTATTGTTTAATGATTATTCTTTGAGTCAGTAGATCTATCTAGTGAATCTATCTATTATCTAGTGGAACTATCCTTCCACTGATCTCTACTCTAGCCAAATGTCTAGTGCTTGGTTTCGCCGGTTTCGAATTACTCCATATTTACAGTAATTTTCGACTTTGTTGATGTAAGATATTAAGTTAAAAGAATGTATTTCAAAGAAAGCCAAAAAGTAAAAACGTACGTTGTATATCATGAAAAAATAGATTTATACGTTGAAGGGTGGTATAAGGTGGTCGACGTAATAGCCGTGACAGTTACGCATATTACTTATTGATAGCACTCTATTCACCAAGTCTTTTAGATATCTTTAAAGGCGGTTCTCAGGACTCGTTAATCGAATTCGCTTTCTTGGGTTCTCGAGGTAAAGAATTCATTTTCAATGGCGTGCAGAATATACCTAAGCTCACAAGTCGTGCAATCAGCCTGAATAATTATGCATACTCCGTAACCATCAAATATTTTTTTTACATTTGTTCCTGATGCCATCACGGTAATTTAATGCATAATGATTCCCCGTAGGGATGGGGGGCTACAGTCTTTGGCACCTCCCTTTATGCTCACTGTGGTTTTGAAAACGTATTAGAAATTAAATGGAAACGGTAATGTCAAAATTATAAGTCAGATTTCATAAAGGATTGTTATGTTTAGTTGTGACGATATAATTGCCCTCTAAAACTCTGAATTCCGGATAACACGTTGCCTTTTTTTCTCTCTGACGGATGCCTTAATGTCCGTCATTGAATTAGAAAAATAATCCAAATAAGCGCGCGATCTTGAGCTATCACATTCTAGATCACTGTTATTTTTGTCCGTGGTGAAACAATTGCCCTAAAGAACCCTCAATCGAGAATCACATGACATCTTTTTCTTTCCCTCAGAAGGATTTTTGTAGTGATAGATTTTCAAGGAATGGGAAAATTACATTTTTTCACTTTATTTAGCATATTTTTATTGTATTCTAACATTGTCACCTCAATATTCACAAATCTCATGCCGTCGGAAGGCCGAACGCGTGGTTGCGATCCCTTTTCAAGATCTTTAGGATTTGATTGGCGGCATGAAGTTTTCAGGATCAGAGTAACGTTCGCGTTCAGTGATAGGAAAAGCGATGGGCCTCCCTATCGCAGCAGCAATCCCTGAAAATGATTGCATCGAACGATTACATAGCTTCTATCCCTCTTAGGGATACCTCTAGCAAGGAAGTGGAAATTACAGTTCTTTTTATCACTTTATAATGCCTAGTGTTATTTTCACTGTCCCTATCCATTATTTCGCTGTCACCTTAGTATCTACAAATCTCATTCCATTGGAAGCCGAAAGCGTGGTCGCAATCCTTTTGCGCGATCTTTAGGCTTTGATTGGTTGAATAAATTTCTCGGGATCAGAATTAGGGACGCGCTCAGTGTTAGGAAAAGCGATGGGAACACTTATCGCTGCAGCAATACCTGAAAATAATGGCATGAAACGATCATTTTTAAGCGATCATTAGAGTTATCGCCGGAACTGTCCATCGTAAGGGACCGAAAAAAAATATTCTGTGCTACAGGATTGAGATTGCGTGAAAACCTGGCACATCTTTTCCGTGAAGCCCTTTTTGTTCGCACACCCCTTCAGCGAGTGTCCCATTCCCTGGAGATCGCGAGGGGAAGTGTGGGGTTTAAGGGGGTGAGCGGAAAAAGACTTATCTCGGGCATATTACTCGGCCATACTCAGCGCGGCAGCGCCTTTCACGCCCTCATCTCTCCGGGAAAACAAAAGGGGATCAGCGGCGGGAACAAATGAAGGCGGTCTCTGCGCACCCGAGGAGAGATGACGGGGGTGCGAAAGAGGTGTTGAGGAGAAATTGCGAGGTCGAGATAAGAGCTTTGGGGGTGCGGCGGATGAGAGGGGGTTGCTGCGGGAGGTGTAGGGATGCGTGGAATGGAAAAAACGAGAGAAGGCGGTGGTGCGGCGGGCGGGTGCAGCATTCCCCAGGGTGAGGTGTGTTGGTCTGCAGGGTGCGGGAGGAATGGATTCCGGCGTTTCCCGATGTTCACGTTATTGCGGGATAGGCCTCAGACGGGTGTGGGTAGAGGGAATGATTAGAATGTTATAGGAAAAATATAATTAAATGCAAGAAAATTCAGCTTTAGTGTTTGGGGTGAAATTAGAAACCGTGGCATACTTTCTGCATTTTTGGCTTCATAATATGTATCAAACGCTCAAACTTTTGAGTATTGTTCGGGAGTGTTTGGGTAGAGTTCATCCTGGGCTAAGCTACTGGGGTGTGGATTTTACACATTTGTACTGAAGGGTTATAAGGCTTCTCACTAGAGCCATCGAACTGCAGCATGACGCTCTACCCGTTAGACTGCGTCGCTGTCATAGAGCGAACTTATCTACAGTTCAATATCAATTAATGTGAGCGTCGTTTTGTTGACATTTTATGTAAGAGCCATCGTATTATCAAGGAGTGTAATAAAAGGGCTATCGAACTGTCTGATATGCAACGTACCAATAGCACTTAACGAACCGTAAATGTGAAATTTGAAGATGGAGGATTAGATTAGTTGCTAACATATTGAGGTTGAGGTATTGAGGGGAACGAACGTGAGGCGGTTGGTTAGGAAAAGGAGTAAGGGAGCGCTGGACATGGTGGGTGAGTAAACTGATAAATGAGATGATGCGGATTGGAGATCACTTGCAAATCTTGAAAAAGAAGTTCCTTAAAGGAAGTCTGGCTGTGGGTCAAGCTAAGTCCTCTCCTCACGGATACATTAGGTATTTGATTTCAAGCTGATCATTCTATGGAGTAGCATACGAAAGCTAGTATTTACAATTTATCATAAAATATATATATGCATCATAGAAAGGTGTGAAAATTGAAATAGCAGGATAAATTATGTCACTATTATGGATTTATAAATAATGAGTGTGATCAAATAATAAAATGTAATGACAAATGCTGCACTATGCACGGCTGGAGAATGTAAGTCTTGTTAGTGGAAAAGATGCCTCTGCGATTTCAATACAAATCCGTCCGTTTTCCTATCGGATACTCGCGTTTTTAATTCTCGCCATAATAATCCATTAATAAGGCAGTATAAGAGGGTAGCCTTGTGGGTGAGGGTGGGTGATCAGAACTGAAAAATTACCTCTTTGCGGCATTAATTGCATTCGGTTTATTATCTTACATATTCTTAACACCCCAAGTATCACTTCTAGTGATTATATTTTCAACTTGAAACTATTTCAACGCTGCACTATGCACAGCTGGAGAATGTAAGTCTTCTTAGGCATTGTATTTCCAGTGTTTGTAGTACCTTATCTGTGTATTTGTGTATTAAAGCTACATTTACTGTGGCATCCTTTTGGTACAATTGCCTTCTGCGAGTGACATCCTATGCAAAATGTGGAAACTCGTATGGTTTTTACCATGCGCTTATGTTGCGTTCGGTTCATCAAACTTTAGCCGAGCTTAGGAATGTGGGTGTGGTGTTGTTGTTAGGGGTGATGTAGGAACGGGATTGGCACTCTCTGGGAATGCTGGGAAATGACCCCCACCCAGTCCTTTCAGTCCATCACCTGCTTCCCACGCCTCGATCCCTTTCCCATCGCGTGAATTTGCAATGCTCCTGCTAATTATTTTGTTTGCCCCGAACTGGTGACATTGTAATTGTACATAGTCGATTGTTTAATTGAATTAAATCTGAAAGGGTTACTTTCGAGTGAGTTGTCGCCCTAATTGGAATCAAATTCGTCGCCTCTCAACGCACGCCCTCACCGGTGAAAGTTATCGGTCACTCCCGTTCGATATGATGTTCCCTTTTTAGACGCATTTTAAGCGACATTCTGTCGCATTTAAACGATTGCTTCGCTAATTTGGCTGTATAAATTAGAGATCGGCTACTGATAAACAATCTAAACGTCGAATTTTGCTCGTGTCGTGAATAATTAAAAAATATTGGGGATAGAGAAGTTGTTTTAACCTCAAATACCCCATTAATTATGATAAAGAAGTTGTTTTAACCTCAAATACCCCATTAATTATGGGTAGAATTGCGCTAATTTTTCTAAAGTTTTTTTCTGTTCTGCCATATGAAGATATACCCATTAATTTAGCCATTTTTTTCGTGCTGTACGTCGTAATAAGTTCTCTGACTTGTACGCCTCAAGTATTTTGATGATTCCTTTAATCAACTTCTGATCAACCGAGAGAATTTTTGGTGGTGTTAATCAATTTGTATTAAATTAGCAAAAAATTACATAAAAATGAATGCTTTTTTATAAGAAGTTATTAAACCTATGAAAGTATGTTTATTTGTAGCGAATAGTCAGTTTTATTAATCCCTCCAATCTTTCGCCAGTCCTAGTAAGAAATTTTTTCTACAGCCTGGCATAAGTTTTAGTACTCGTATTTGTTTCTACTCGACTCATCCCCTTCTTCTTCATCCCCCGCTAGCCTAGCAGCCTTCCCTGTATCATAACTTTCTTTTTTACCTATCTATTGTGCATAAAATATCTATATCCTCTGTATTCACCTTACCTTCTCTTTGAATTTTTTACGCCCATCATGTCCAGTGATTCCTCGTTTCTTTTTATACCTGTTTATCTCCACTTGTCCATCCTCCGTCTCACCCTCATCACTTTACGCTCCCAGCCCATTCGCGTCCTTCTTCTTCACTGCCCTTTTTTCCACCACTAGAAGCGCTACAGTCTAGATCAGACTCATCGCTAGCCTCCTTTGCAACCTTACCTCTTACGAACCTCTCATTGACCCATTTCCTGATCATCAACGGCTACTTTTCCAACACCATGCTCTTTCTGATATCCTTAATTCCATGTTTGTGAACCTCTAACGCACTGGCTAAGTAGTATAATTTTTCTGCTAGCTAAATTTTATGGTAACCCAAAGGTAAGGTCACAACAGTTATCAGCGTGTATTCACATTAAGTAGAAAAATATCCCGCTGCTCCTATCGCTATGAACTTCGGTAAATTTACCTTGAAAATTAATGTTTGCATAGCATAGTTAAACATGGAACGTACGCATTGTTATCGAAAATATGAAGGGCCGTTGTTCGATTACATTTAAATTATACGCAGCGAACTACATCTCGGGTGTTTGGCAAGGAGCGATCAATCACTAGCATGGAAGAGGATTCTCATATGCAAATCATACGATCATAAAAATGTTACGCATACTAACAAATTATACTTCCACATTCATGCAAAGACAGAACTTGCCAACTACTCATGAAGGCAATCTTCCGATAAAGCTAGAACACACAAAACATGCTGTTAGAAATTCTAAGAAAATTCAGAAATGTGCATTATTGAATCCGTAAGACAGTAGGGTATACTTAAAGACTACTAATATTTTTAAGTCCTAACGATGCCGTTATAGTGTCTCGTTGATCGTGCAAAAACGATATTCCGAGTCTATCCGTTCTACAGTCTATCTATCGAAACACCCCTTGCCACACGCTTTTTATGCGGCTTGCGTGGTATTATGTGGATGTAGATATCTTATTATACTTTTATCTACCGAAGTATGTTGGCGTTCGTAAGATATGGCTAACTACGCGGGAAAATAAACTGCACTTGTAGTTACATAATAGGTGATTCCCGGACGAGAGTAATTATTGTACCATGATAATCGATGTGAATTAAACCAACGTTGAAGCGGAAAGTTTGAAATACTCGGCATCAGCTTTTTTTTTTGCCAAAATTCGCTGCGTATGTTCTTTGATAATTCGTGTTGTGTAGTTGCGTTAGTTGTGAGAATTCGTCCCCTGCCTCGCCTTCTGCTCGGCTTGGAGTGTAGGCACAGTGTAAATTATGTAGATGGAGCCTCTGCTCGATCATCCCCCGCATCCGACACCTCCATTTTCTTTCCACCCCGCGCAGAACACCCCCCGTTACACATCCCTCTCCCCCACCCTCCCACCCCCTCCTCCTCCTCCTTGCTTCCTCATCTCAGCAGAGTAGGGCCGTTTCCATGCAAATCTCGCCTCGCCCTGCACGCCGCCCGCCTCTCTAGCTCACATGCTGACGGAAATGGAACAAAGGAGCAGGGGTCGGAGGAAAAGAGGGGTGCCTTGTGTGAGGGGTTGTATTGGTGTCTGAGGGGTTGTAGTGATGGGTTACCATATATAAGTGTAGTGGAGGCGAGGATACATTCACGTCGTGAAGTGGACTAGGCAGATACCCAGGAAAGAGGTTACGTTGCAAGAAAGGTTTTGGGAAAATGCAATGAGAATCATTGACACTAAAATTGAAAATTATTTGTGCCGTAATATGCCAATTATCAGCCGTATACAATGGTGGCTAATGTAATTTTTTGTTGTATTAATACGTTGGAACTCAATGATAATTGTAGTACCGGTAGTTCTTATTTTTAAAGTCTTAATGATTCCCATTATGTTACCATGGAGCAGCGATGATTCGCCCTATAATGTTATTTTCCGCAACCTGAATTTTCTTTAAGTGGGATGGTGCTGCGTGAAGCGAAGCAGGAGACGTATATGCAAGGATGGACTTGTTTGTAGAATTATATAACAGCAGGTTAGTCTTGATTACAGTTGGCGAATTTTTCTTAACACGTAACAAAAGTCTTTTATAAATTAGCAATGACCATTTATCTGACCAGTCCAGGTTTAGGCAAGTTAATTTCCAATATCTAGGTATCACAGATAGTCTATGCAAATTTACGAACGTTTTATTTGTTGTAGTGAACATCCTGAATTTCCGAAAGTAATCGCCTGACACTCCAAAATATAATATTTGTTTGGTGCGTCAACAAAAGGAAAAAAAATCATTTACATTACTTGTGGTCATCTCATCCTGCTACTGGGCTGTTGTTCGGAAAGTTATTAGTGTAACTGAAATAAAACACATTCATTATTCACATGAATATTTTTTTGGCTGGAAAAAGAGCCAGTTGAATGAAAAATATAGTCATGGACGACTCTTCATTCTATCTTATCTATCCTAAGTTTAGTCTTTAACATATGCCTGAATGTCACTTATGAAAGCAGTATATTGAAATAATATTAACCTCGGCGTACTTTGTCCACTTCGCACTTATGCATTTATATGATATCTCTCGATTTTTGTTAAAATGTAACTTTATTTTAGAAATTAGTTCAAGCTTGTGCATTTATAGGTGATACAGATATAAAGGTACACAGGTGGTACACGGCCGGTCGCACGGCGTAATTTATGTGCCACGGGTCTCGGGTTACGCTAGCCAATCTAAAAATAAATTAGCTGCATTGCTTTGAGCATTGAAAACTCACACTGTAGACAGTCAAAGTACTTCGTAAGAATACACTAGTCCATTCTAGACCATAATGTTCATATAATGTTGAAGCCTTTGGTTTTTATAAGATTGGCGTACTTTATACGACAGGGCGCCCGCTCAAGGGTTAAGGAAAAAGGAGGTATCAAATAATTTTGCTTTTAGTTCGTAGTGGTGGTGGATCTACCTTAAGAGTTAGGTTCAATTTATTTTATTCCACTGCCTGTGATCCACCCTTTTGCCCTCCTTAGCATCCCTCCAGTCCAATAGGGATCTCCCGGTCCCATCTTCCCACGCAGCGAGTGCTCAGACGTGATGCCCATATCGGCGACCGCGCCGCATGCAAGCATGTCGTCGTCGGTGGCGGCTTAATCTTAGGAAAATATAGCGGAAAGCATTCCTTCGTGTGATGTGCATCCCCGCTCTCCTAATGCACTCTTCCCTAGCCAGTGACCTCAGCGTTGAAAAGTCGACCTCTCGCCGTGATTGCTCGCGCTTACGACAGCGCGGGAAGGAATTCCGTGGCGTGAGAGCTTAGTGAAGGGTGATAATGAAGTGGTGATGAGGCTGCTCTTCGTCCTCATTCCCTTCCTAGAAGAATAAGGATACGTGCAAGAATACGTATGTATTTGTTTATACGAATTCGTGGGCTATCGAATGACAACTATGTGTACTGCAAGCGTGCCAATGCCCTTAAACCTTGGCGGCTGACATCCCGCCCCTAAGACTCATTACTCAACCCTCTCCCCTAATTTTTAGCGTAAAAAAATGTCTTGTATTTGAATTATCTTCCCCTTCATTAATTATTTCCTTCATTGTACTAGTAAGCCATTCCTGAACTATGTATTATTTATTACATTAATTTTTCCCTATTTGACTCCGGCAAACAAATCGTTAAGCATGAAAAACTCATTGCTCGGAGATAACTCTTCACTGCTACCGACGGTTGCATAAAACGTCTTAGTCAAAGGGAAAACTCCCTCTCCAATTTACATGCTTTATGTAATAGTATCCTTCATGGTGTGAAAATCGTTGGATATGAATTGCATGCAGTGCTTTGAAAAACGTCCGTCGCGGAATAGCGACTGTGTGGTTTATTCTCCGGCAGTAGCGTAGTAAGCACGACCTTCTTCTCGTGTGCCACAGAGTGGACTTGTTCGGTAAACCCAGTCTGAGGTTTTCCTACTGAGAAGATGACTTGTAAATGATAGCATACTTTCAATCGGGAGAATCACGTTCGAATACCGGCCGAGCCAAATGATTTTTTCATGGCGAATATCATCCTTGGGGTATATATTTTAGGATAGCTGACGTCAGAGACTAGAGTGCAAGAAACCACCTTTCGTAGTACTGCCATTGCTTCGTGCAATTGAGGGCTTGGAATGAAGACCCAAGTGATTCATGTTATTCTTTATACCCTTGGTGTGCTTGGCGAGATGAATCTTACGATGAGCCGAGTGGGGGTAGAAAAAAGGAATGACTGTAGAAGGGGTGGGCTGGCAAGTGTTATGGAGGGGAAGATTTAACATGCTTCTCCGCGGGAAGGCTTCCCCGTAACCAGCTCCTCCGTCGCATTAATTAGGCGCTGCGTCTCAAGCATTAATAATAATGATTTTTTCCCTTCTTCTGGTTAACTTCTCGGAGTTGAACGGGATCTTGCCCTTCTGGGATCTGCGTCCTCCCCGTCTCCTTGCAGCCCTCTATCCCCTGCCGCTTTTATATTACCTCCCCACCCCTCATGTTATCGGAGTAATCTTTTTAATCCTATCTTATTTTTTAGCCTTGCTAGAGAACCTGGTTAAATTAAGCCGAATATCCTTCCCTGAGCTGAAATACATTTTTCTCTCACCCATTTCAGTCCTTCTTATCCAAGTTATCGCTAGTGTCATCACATTCCCGAGGGGGTAACATTGTGGTAGCTTATAGCTATTTTTTATGAAGAGAGTACAAAGAACAAATTTTAATAATTGGCAAATACTTTATGATGGTTTGCAGTGTAAAGTCACTCCTCTTGTCACGATATGAGTAGACTGTTGAAATTCTTCGTGTGTCATTTTCGAGAAATGTGTTTGGAAGTACTTCATATTTTTAGTAAAAAAATTATAAGGTTATCGAAAAAAATAGTCCAACTCTATCCAATAATGGTTATGAATACTACAGGGGTTGGAAAAAAATTGCGCGCTTCCATGTTAACTACGTCGTTTTTAAGACCCCCTCACTATTTTTTAATCATGATTAGCTGAAGTAATCTTTTCGGCACAATGAATTGGTGAACTTCATTGCTTGTATGTTTTGTTTGCATCATTCTTTAGCGTGACATACTTTCAGAACCATTTAGAATTATCTCTGTGGTCGTATCTATATGTCATCAAGTTCAGGAGTTAGTCTCAAGGCACAGTAGAAATGTATTATTTCCTTTCTGTTATTACAAGGTTTTCATGAAATTCTTCATTGATATGTAAGTTTTTCAAATTGTGTGTGATTCACACTGCTCGCTAATGTTGAAATTCATTTATTATCGCCTGTTTTGTTTACTTCTGTATGGTTAGTCTTTATCAGCACATTTTAATCATCTTTAAAGACCTTAATATTTCGTGATATACGACCGGGAAACAGCGAGGAAACTTGTGAAAGTGGTCTGGGAACTATAGAAATGCCGGAAATTTTACCTTCCTATTTGAGCTGCCAACATTTTACAGAAATTTACTGAAATTTCCAAAAGAATTGCTACGTAAGCAATTAAATATTTTGTCAAATAGCTTAGCATAAAATTTTTCGATTACTGGATAGATATCCGTGAATTTATCATGTTAAGCCCCGGGTCTTCAGTCCATAATGGGAAAGGTTTGCGCGGGAAAAGTGTTGGGTTAATTTGAATTTTCCCCGGTAGGGAGCGTCCTTGTCGCCTTGTGTGTTTCCCGCTGCTCCGGCCGCGTAATAAGGTCCAATAAGGGGGGTCGTCATATGGCTGAAGACCTGGTACGTGGAGGGCGCTCTGGAAATTCTTTTGCCTCGGGACATAGGCGGGTGTGTGTGTGTGGGGTGGTTGTTTATTCAGCCCAGCAGCAGTCTTTCTCTGCGATCCTTCCCCGAGACAGTCAGTGGTTTTAATTAAAAAGTCGTGGGCGGTATTAATTGCGCAACCGCTGGAAGGCGTGCTTAATGCTTTGTTCCGTCTCTTGTTGTTTTTCTTGCGGGGATTTGGGAGTCTTAATTGCTCAACCGCGCTCCAATGGAAATCGTCTTTTTCTTTTCGGATTTGTAAGATTGTGTCCTTCTCGCCGTCCGCGGCACCCTTCACGCATTCTTTGCCTCTCTGTCATGACTTTTATTTTGTTCTTCGTAACTGGCTTGTGTTATTAGTCTGAAAGTCAACGAGTGTGTTTGTTTAACGGCATTGTAATTGGTTCACCGTGTTGTGACTCCAGGCTGACTGACTGACTTCATTCTCCTCTTACAGTACATATATCTTCATCGTTCTCGCTATTACCCGTAAATCCCTGGTTGAAGAAAGCGGTGAAAGGTTCACATCGGCTCCCATAAGTATGTGGAATAGTCTAGGGCAGTGGTTCCCAACCCTTTATGTCTAGCGACCCACCTTTTAATTTTTTCCACTTTCGCGACCCACCCCTACCCCACCCATGATTACACACACACATACAAATACGTATGTATGCATATTGTACACTTAATTGGTATTTATATACATTTATGTACTTACGATATTGTTTTCGTTTCAATGCAATAGGCAAGCATTGCACCAAGATTTTTTATGTCAAAAAAATAATAAAAATGACAATACATAAAATTAAAATTATCTGGTGAATCAGTTAAATTTGGTACATTTTCAAGAGCCACGCCGCGACCCACTAGTGGGTCGCGACCCACTGGTTGGGAAACGCTGGTCTAGGGGATAACAACACTGATAATTATAATCTATTTAAGCAGATTTTCTCTTCAGCGCGGAAGTGAATAAGAACTGAATAGAAAGGTCGAACCCTCAGTCGATAAGTCGAATGAATTGAAGTATATCCTTTTCAAACTTTCCGTTAGAAGAAAAATAGTAATTGGCTATTTTGAGGCTTGACCGCGGGAAATCTCGAAGGAAAATGTTTTGCAGTCTACCCATTCTTTCATGAAAGAGTTTGTGAAGAGATATTGCCACGGAACTTGAAACTGAACAAATCAATTTCGAAATTCAATTAAGTATCCATAACTGATTTTTAAAATGTCAAACTAAGTAGGCGGATAAGAGTTAGTTCTAAACGGGAACGGGATTTAGAAAACCTAAATAAAGGGAACAACGTTGGGTAAGAGTGAGGAAAATAACAGTTCATCGACAGAATAAAACAGAGTGAGCGTTATTGCTGTCTTAAGTACAATGTGGAAGGACCGTGAATGTTTTATAGATATAGTTTCTGAAACCGGTGAAAAACGCAAACAACATTTATCCCAGCTAATGCTTTTCACACACATAGGTAATTTCCTTTTTTTCATTGTAAAACTATTTTAAAATTACTTTTTAATTATATCTGTACGAATTGTTATGTTAAAAATAAATTAGCAGCTTTAAACTCTGAGATGGTTGCCTCACCACAGATATTTTTAAAGGCTATCTAAAGTTTTTCTTGGATTTAAATCCTGTAAATGATTAGTGAAGATAGTTTCTCTGTTTTGGAAAGTAATAAAACATGTTATCATTACTTATAATAATTATTTATATTAATAATCATGTGCCTTGGAAGGGTTCGATTTCCGGTCAAGGCAAATGATATTTCTACTATGGAATTGCCGCAGTTAACGTGTTAAAGTTATTCCTATTGCGGGTGTCACAGTTAAGGTACAACACTGGCCTTCCCAGGGTCATTTCCTTGAGTATTTATTCTCTGTACTTATCCCATCCCTGCTCGTCACTCAGGAACACTGGGGCAGAGATTGGCGGAGTGTGTTTTTTTTTCGAATGCTGAGTTACTGCTGGGGAGGGAGAAGATTGCCATGCAGATGGCCATCTGAGAAACACGAGAGATCGATCCCGCTCTTTGTGAAAGTCTGCAAAGAAGTCTTATCTGCCGCCCGTGTTTTCTCCTCCTCTGAATTCCTCTGCGAGGGCGCTGCGGGAGTTAAGTTTTTTCCTCCCCCCCCTCCCTCCTGCATCGGGAGTTATTTCTTTCTCACTGCAGAGCGCTTTCATTAGCGCAGCTCCTTGTCCCCCGGCTCCCGTCGACTTCGCGTATAAATATTCAGCGACTACCTCAGCCATCTCTGCGATGCGCCGACGTCGCGTCCCACGATCAAATGCCCCCGCGTGTTTCCTCATTCCTCGAGAGTATAGTGCCCCTTCCACGATGATGGGAACGTATACGTCTCCATTCTCAGAACTTTGATGCATTTTTTGTATTATATATTTGCCTCAAAAACAGCACAAATGTGGCCTTTTACGACGAGGAATATTCAGTATTCAAAAATTAACGGTCATATATGAGGGCATAGGCAGATTGGGGTGGGGGGGGGTCGGAGGCACGTGCGAAAAGTATGTGGAAGAGTTTAGGGGACAACAACACTAATAATTATAATCTACATAAGCAGATTTTCTCGTCTGCGCGGAAGTAAATGAGAACTGACGAGTAAGGTCGAACCCTAAGTCGATATGCAGAAAGAATTGAAGTATATCCTTGGCAAACTTTCCGGTAGAAGAAAAATAGTCATTGTCTATTTTGAGGCTTGACCACAGAAAATCTCGAAGGAAAATGTTTTGCAGTGTACCCATACTTTCATGAAAGTGTTTGTGGAGAGACGCTTAAAATATAGACAAATTTTTTTATACTGTTATTATTACGTGTTCGTTTTGGTTTTTGTATTGCGGAGCCCCAATCATTTAATTTAATTTTAATAACTTTCATATCAAAATTTAGAGAATATTTCGTACAGTAATTGTTGTATTTTGTCTTTAATCTCAAGTATGAGAAGATCGTTAGCCTGTCAGAACCCCCCCCCCCCCAGAAAAAATTCTGGATTCGCCCCTGTATGAGGGGGGGGGGGGGGGAGAGGCCAAGGAGAACAAGCGATTTTTTTGTTCTAAACAGAGTTACAAACAGAAGTAAGGAAAAGAAAGCATACGAGATCAAATAAATTTTTTGCAGTGCATTTGATCTTTTACTCGATGTCGGCACAGAATAAAGAATAACTCGTATACCTTGTCCACCTAGTTTTTGTATGTTTCTTTTATGAATTTCTGCACGAAACTCTCTTTACAAAGAAAATCACTTGTACCCCTTGTATTCTCACCCCCTCGAATTATTTAACACTTTACCGAATGAGTAAAGTTTTCTCAGGTTTTCGCGCGGATAAGTTAATATAAGGTAACCGACCATTTTCGGATTCCTCCTTGTCACTCATTCTCGTGGCTACTGATTAAAAATTTGTTGTGGCCGTTGAAGCTCGGCATCAGGAGGGGTGGGATTGGTCAAGTCCCGATTGTTGTGGCGAAAGACCGTGGATCAGCAATCCTCCACCACAACAGTCGGGACACAACCAACCGCGCCCCTCCAGATGCCGTGCTTCAACGGTCAGTTAAAATTTTTAATCAGTAGCCACGAGAATGGGTGACGAGACAAAACCCGAAAAATGTCGGCTCCCTTTGTTTTTCTTACCCGCGCGGAAAACGGAGAAAAAGTTGATTCAATTAACGATCAGATAACGTATATCCTGGATGGGGGCTACCTTTCCAGGCGGGACTCGAACCCGCGACCTTCGATTTGGCAGGCGAGAATTCTACCTCGCCGCCACCGAGGCCTACGTGGCATAGTTTTAGCTTTATTTTACGAATAGGATTCATTCAGCCTACATCTCATTTTTTTTCGGTGACTCCAGTAGCCATATATGAAATCCGCCGTTGCTTCGCTCTATCAAATACTATACAATAATCTTGTGGTTTTGGCCCATTTCGTCTAGTCGCAATTGCCGTATTTTTGCGCTTCGAGAAGGATTAGCATTCTCATCATTTGAGGTTTTTCTTGTATTGTTTTGCACCTGTTTATTCCTCCAATTATTAGGGTAAAACAATATTTCGCCGCTCATCCAACCGGTTTCGTATGATTATAGGAAGTGGCGCCTTGATGCTACCCATTAGTCTTTTCTAAGTGTTGAACACTAATGTTAGAGGATTTCACTTGAGAAAAAGTGTATCTTCCACGGTCGAAGGATTTATAGGGATCGGTTTCGCTTATTGTATCTCCGATGTTTCGCATATTGCAGCATTGGTGTTTCGCATATTGCAGCTTAACGGAATGATGCTGTGAAGAGACCACATCCAACCTTTCAATTGTCGAAGTTACGCATTTATATCCGAGTACGGTTATAAATGGCTTTCATAAAATCTCGCCTAGTATGTTCAAGGATGCATTTTGATTTGGGAACCGAAAAATACATCAGTTATAATTCCAGAGAGTGTTATCGTCTTTAGAGCTTAATTGGACAGCAATGGTGGTATCGGTATATAGACGGATAAGATTGAGGTAACCGTAGGTAGGAGTTGTTTCACTTCCGTATGTTTGTATGCATGCTAGTTAAGGTTAGGAAATGCGTCCTTCAAATCCATCCATCTTCCTTTTGAGAGGCATGCATCTCTTTAGCCCCTTATTTTGTCGGCAGTGACACTTCTCGGCTCATTCCCTTATCAGTAAAGACTATTGTTAAGACAAATTGAGTGTGTTAATCAAGCCAGTTTTCTTCTCACGTAGCATTTCAGTCATCATTCGTTCCTGCGCTGGCCTGCGCTCAACGCAGATGCGTATCTCCAGGACAGGGATATTCCCAGGGGAAGGGAGAGAGTGCAGTGCTATAGATAGGAATATAACCGTGGGTGGTGAGACTGGGGTAATTCCTGCGAAGGATAACCGGGTCAAGATAAGGGGTTTGGCCTTTCTGTGGAGGGACGAGAGAGCGATGGAGTGTCCTGATGGCGAAGAAGGGAAGGGGAAAGGCATTTTGTGAGGGTGGAGATAAAGCAAGAGGATCTGGGAGGGAAAGATAGGATTAGATTCAAAGGACTCGGGAGTTATTGTTGACGCCGAGTTTGGAATTTCGATTAATAAAGAGATGAAGGAGATGAGTCGACATGATTGACTTTTGTTTTTATCAAATATCTATTCTACATGAATCCGGCCACTGAGCGCGTTTTCATCACCAACTCACGAGTGCCATACGTGGAGCATGATAATATTTTGATTGTGATATTAACATAATATAATTTGATGTTTGGATTTTACCTTTTTTATGTCATCCAGGGCATGTGGTGGTCAAAAAATCGATTTTTCAAAAATATCATTATGAGGATCTAGGCCGCGTAAGACTTCGAAAAACAAATTTTAAAACTGATCGAGCACGTTTATTTTTGGCCAAATCGTGCAATGATATTAATTTGTAAAATATTTTCTCTCCAAACGGAGTGAGGCACGGTCTTACGTCACTTGGTAACGAAGAAGGAAGTTACGGTGCTGCGTCATATGGTTCACCAAAAATTTTAAGAATTGGCCGAGTGATCGGAATTTGCCTCAGGCATTTTCCGGCGGAGGGGAACGAAGACCCCTATCCAGCGAAAGAGAGTCCCTATATGCAGCTGCTTCAACATCGTTATAAAGTCAGGGAAATTTGAAAAAATCTGACTAGAAATCAGGAAAAAGCCAGTGAAATTGAAATGAAAAGTTCTATGAACCTTTAGGAAAAGTTTTTATTTTGACTGGGATATACATTGAGGGGTTTTGGGAAAGACACTTGCTTAGATACGGTGTCCCGAGGTGGTGGAAGCGGTGGCATTACGACCGTGGAATGGGTGGAGGAAGGGGGCTCAGAGGGGAATATCTTTTTTACTCCCCTTATGCCCCTCCCAAGCCGTCCGCTTTGCAGCCGTTGGAAAGTCCGGAAAAAGAGTTGTCTTTAGAGGTGGCCTTGGTAGGTGCTTTACCACCGATATAAATTCAGGAAAATTGGAAAATTCTGACTAGAAATCTGGAAAAAGTCAGGGACATTGAAAATGAAAAGTTGGTATGAACCGTGAGGAAAAGTTTTTTTTTGACAGGGATATACATTGAGGGGTTTTGGGAAAGAGAAGCTTAGACACGGTGTCCCGAAGTGGTGGACGCGGTAGCATTACCACCGTGGAATAGGATGAGGAAGGGGGTTCGGAGGGGAATATCTTTTTTTACTCCCCTTATACCCCTCCCAAGCCGTCCGCTTTGCAGTCGTTGGGAAGTCCGGAAAAAGAGTTGTAGTTAGAGGTGGCGTTGGGAGGTGCAGGGTGGTGTTGGGAGGAGGCGGTGGTGTAATGCGAAAGGGGTGGCTGGGGTGTTGAACGACGAGTCCGTCGGAGGCATTGAATTTTTCAGAGCCTTGTGACCGCCGAGCTCACCGCTCAGCTCTGCCATCTTTTTCCATCTCTACCCTCCTCTCTTCATCTAATTCTTATCTCCTCCTCCCCTACTCACCGCTGCTGCTTGTATCATCCCTTCCCCCTCCCTCGCAAGATTCCTGAGGGAGTCCTCCCGTGTGTCCTTTACCAACCCTTGGCCCCCTTCGCAAGAGGGAGATGTGTCCCATTCTCTCTTCTCACCCTCTTTCTCCGCTCCATTTTTGAGGGCGAATTCCGTGGACACCCGCATTCGCCCCTTTTTTGTTTCTCCACCGCACTTCGGACTCTCCGGATAGCTCGAGGGCGAAGTATTTATTTAAACTTATTTCTTTCTTTTTTTAATCTTCGTTTCAGCCAACAGGATTTTTATACTTTCTTTCATAGCTGCTGCCTATCGTTACTTCTCTCTATTTTTTTATTTTTGGCGAAAATCTGGCTCACAGTTATATTTTCACTTTCTCATACGGCCCTCATGTTCTTGTACACGTCTTATAGTTTCTTATCTATACCATTTTCAAGCCCGTTTTACACGTTGAATGCAATTGCAAAATATGATATGAATTCGTATGAATACGAGTTCGTATCAAGTCAAGTGGATTTTTAAATAGAGATTTCTCCAAGAAGAATGCCAAATTAATGGTTATGGTGTGGTGAGAAGTACGATGCTCATGGGAAGGTATGTGCTTAATTGTGGCCATTATATTCCTTAAACTTCATGGGAAGGGTGAGTTGTAATTTGAAGTCCTGCGAGTAAATTCCTTTACGTTCGAAGTCAAGTGTGTGGTTGCTGGTTTTTTTTTTCACGTGTATCTACGATAATTTCATATCAGATGTCTTTATTCCAATCATCGCTGGTACTGTGTCATGTACCTTCAAAATGAATCCATATTTAAAGATTCATTGCGCAGCGCTTGCTGCTCAAGGCAGAATTATTTTAAAATTAAAATGAAATTTACTATTCATGGCTTCGAAATCGTGTTTCCAAATTCCAAATATTGCTTCATTTTTGCATACATCGTATCTCTCTTCATCTTCGTCGAGTAGGTCTGTCCTAATACTTCCCATTCTTCGTCTTATTTCTTCCTATCGCCTTCGTCATTTTCTCGTCCTTCACTTTCACCTGGACTGTTCTCATGCTATCTTCCTACTTCCTTTCTATCCCAAAGTGAAGGATTGTGGCGTTCGTTAGTTTTCGATGCATCTGCCCATCAAGCATCGCCAAAAGCTTTCTCCACAAAAATGTATATCAGTTATATTCGATTTATTTTGAAGCTATTGAAATAAGTATACGATGCAGGTTAAATGTGGTTAAAAATTATTATTTTTGTAATTCATTTTAGTCAATCAAAGTCAAGATTTGATGAAGGTTTTGATAGCACTTCATTGCTGAAGCATCTGTCGGTTATGATTTAAATAAATATTATTACTTCGATGATTAACTTGGAGGGGTTACTTATTTGCGCTATTTTTGTTAGTGATGGATGGGAGTTGGATCAAAATTTTTCCGTTGTACCTAAATGTCTCGCTGATGGATCTCTACCTATAAGTCATCATCTATGCAGTAGTTACCTACGTGTCGATGCATTTTGCTCTTTTCTCCAGTGTTCGTTCCTTAGGATTTTTTCGTGCTTCTCCCCCGGCCCCCCTCAATTCATTTTTATGGACTTGTTTCGCTCGCATGTTAACGTATTCGTCTCACGGAAATGGGAACGTACGTGATGAGAAATAAGCGGTGTTAGGAGCATGAGAAAAGCGAGCTGGAAGGATTGCGGCTACCTCATGTATACATCTGTGAGGATTATGTTATTTGCTGTCTTTTAAAACATTTTTTTCTCATGTCGTTTCCATTATTCATTTTTGTTCCCACTTTCATCGGAAGGTTTAATCTCCGGATTTCTATTCTCTTTCCAGTTTAGTCGTATTTGTTACCTGAGTAAGTTCTGGGTTTGAATAGAGTGGGCTAAATTCAGGGCTTTATACTTACGGTCGATTTCTTGGAAAAGCCTTTGAATTCCTCTAGCATATGGAAATAACACCCAAATCAAAGATCTTGTCATAAATTTTCCGAAGGAAGCTGAACTCATTTAGCTAATATAATTATTGAATATGCATAAAAATATTATCATTCAAGGCTCCATATAAGCGAATGTGTATCGTTTAAGTTTATCTGAGGTTCGGAAGTTCCTTTTACTGTCGGCACACTTCTTAAAACACCAATGCTCCATTAAAACACCAACACGACTCCGTAGGTATATCGGCATGATTAAAGAACCAGCTAGATTATTATTCTCCTCCTTGCTCTGTGTTTAAAATATGGTCATATTTTAGGTCCGGGAAAGTATTTTTTGGTTATCGTTTGTCGAAAAGTTCGTCGCAGTTGTATCGTAATCCGGGGTTAAAGAATTGATGTGACTTGCATGGTGATATTTTGTTTCAGTTGCAACGATTAAGGTTACTTTCGATCTCTTTGGTCGCAATTGGCGAAATCTTGGATTGAATTTTAGGGTGTGTAATCATCCCTTGACACACCAAATATTTAGTGATGTACATATTGATTGATTTTCCTGTGGTCGATTTTATGCCAAGTAAATTATTCGAGTGACTAATCTTACATTTTCAAAAATTATTGCGAATTCTTTTGGGACAACTTTTTAGAATTGGAAACAGAAGCAGTGAAAATGAAAGCCTACCCAGCCGGCGGGCTACTTTCCTTTTATTTTGATTTCAACTGCAATGGAACCATATTTGAATCGTATCATTGCTTTTTTGTCATCATCCCCTGTTTGATTAAATAGAAAAATTTCCAGTATTAATGGGTACTTTGAGACTCAACCCTATCTGCGACAGTCTTTGAAAATTCGTTGGCGTGATCATTCGGAAGTGAGGAGCCCTCAGCTCATTCTTATTTCAACCGTATGCGAGGAGGTATTATCTGTGCCTCGACCGTGTCAGGATTTCCCGCTGAGTGCAACCCGTTCAGTGCAACTGAAATGAAGTTTTCCCCCCGTCATGATATTCATGACCAGTTCTTTTTTGTATGAAGAGACTACCCACTGCATTGCTGTCTTCTAAGGTGGTCGAGTCGATTTCACCAATTAATTCCTTGCTTGTGCTCTTCACGCAGCCTGTCAATGTTTTATTAACGCTCGCACACTCATTCCTCTAAGAGAGTGTGAGGTAGAAAAAACGTAATGATTCGTGTAGCGTTCTTAATTGTTATTTTTTCTGAAAAAATGCTCAAATAGGTTACTCCGCATCTAAGTGTTCAAAGCAAAGTCTTTCGTTCATAAATATGGTTAACAGAAATAGGTAATGCTTTTACTAGCTACAGCCTCTGTTTGAAAGCAAATTTCGTCTATATTACTGATACGTGTATTAGTGAAAGAGTGTATCTTTAAGTCCGCGTGGTGTTTTCTCAAGGTATGGTATCCGTGACGGATGTATCAGATTTGCTACGGGTAACTTGGTTATTAAACTTTGAGCAGTATTAATGACTTGACATTAGAAAGATTGGTAGATATGGATCAGCCTATTTGGGTGAAACTGAGGAATCTGCACTAGCGAAGCTTTTAAATATCCGTACGCTCTTGGGGGATCTTTCTGTAATCGTAGAGCCATTATATATAAATATAACCTACAATAGCGTATTTCTATTTTGATGGTGCTGCTCCTTGCTTGTTATTGGACTTAACACCCTGTAAATCATTGCATGTTTAATTAAAACAGTACGCTGGGATTCATTATGTTTTATTTGCATTTATATTTTATGTAATGACGCCTTTTTTTAGCATTTTCTAAATCAAAATGTCTCATCTTTTTGGTCATCATCACTGGTCAACAATCCTAGGATTGGTTTGACGCAGCTCTCCACTCAGTTCTCCTATCAGCTAATCTTTTCACTCCTACGTATTTCTTCTCTTTCACATCTCTCTTTACTTGTTCCATATATTTTGTTCGAGGTCTTCCTTTTCCATTCTTGCCTTCCACCTGTCCTTCGACGATTGTCTTCATCAGGCCATCATGTCTCAAGATGTGGCCTATAAGGTTGTTCCGTCTTCTTATTAAGGTTCTTTTTGGTAGAATATACAATTCTTCCACAATTGGACTGATATCTCCATGAGGACGTATGGAATTGGTAGCCTTAAAGGTTATTTTCCGAAAACTATAGCTTGGAAAGTCAAGAATTTTTGGAACATAGCTTCGCGTGGTTAGGTTCACCTTTGGTTTTCTGGACCATTGGGCAAACCACTACTCTATGCAGGTTCCTCAACTCCCATGGCCATTGTACCGAGGTTCATGGTGCTAGATGTTTGGCCCTCGTAGCCCATCAAGGATGGCAATGCGACGGAGATAGGGCTTCAATGAATCCACTATCGGTTGAGAGCCTCAAACCTGCGCCAAAGTCGCGCATAGCGGAATGTATAATATTTCGAAGCCTGCCCTGTGAACGGCGGTGAAATATACGTAAACTTCGTGGAAAAAATCTCCTATTCAGGGAATCGAACCATAGTCCTTTGGCTTTTTTTGGGGGGGAATTATTTCTCATGGCAATTCATGTATATTTCACTGCCGTTCACAAGGCAGGCTTTCAAATATTACACCTATTATAATACTTTGATGTTGGTAAAATTTAATTTGTTTCTCTGTGGAACTTCCATGTTTTCATCGACGCGTGATGGCATAGGGGAGAGACGGGGTGTAATCTGTATCGCTCTGATGAAGGGTCCCCTTTTTCCCCCAATACTCTCTCCGCATCAGCCGGCGTGTTTACTTTCGTGAATCATTTGCGGCCGTTCCGCCTCGCTTCCCGAGCTTCGACTTTCATTCTGCCGCCCGCGGAAAACACTGGGCGATGTTATTTTGTTATTTTTATACCCCCATCTTCTCTCTCCCCTCACCTCTTCAACCTTAATCCTGACGGGAGAGCTGAAAGGCAACCTTGCACTAAATGTGCAGAAAAGTTTCTTGGGTTTTCCATCGGTTGATGTTGTCCATGTCTCCCGACGTTTCGAGCAGCGACTTGCTTGCTCTTCGGAAGATCCCCTGAGGATAATCAGTAAGTCGCTGCTCTAAACGTTTGGAGACATGGACAACATCAACGAATGGAAAACCAAGAAACTTTTCTGCACCTGATACGCCGGGAAAACTTAAGATCATATTGCAGTAAATGTGATGCCACGCAGTAAAACTTTTCTCGCATCAACCCGCTCCCCTTCGCATGCATACAATTATTAGATTTCTCTGGTGTGCGATGTTTTATCGTAGCTTGACGTATTAGTGGAATAGATGAGGTGATAATGATAGGCAAATGAGACAATGACGTGGTATGTTTATATTAGTGTAATTTACCTAAAGTTTTTGAATAATTGAGTATTTAATCTTTAAAATTGACTTCCACCAAGTTAAGCCAGAAAGTATACGTTATAGTAGAAGTGGAAGTTGGTTAAGTCAAGTATGTCATTTCTCATAAATGCCGGTTTTGCTGTGAGAGGATTGTGGTCCAATGTTGGAACCATCATATTATATTTAGGGGTCCAGAGCAAAAATTATATTGGAACCGCTGCCAAACCTAAGTAAAGTATACATTTTTTTTTAAGCGTATGGAAGCGTGTAAATTTTAAGGATCTATATTTTCGCATTATTTGCTATGCATTAAACGTATCCTTTTTATTTTAAATTCATATTTGAATGCATTTCAATCGGTGTGTTCTTTATATACATTTCGCTAATAAAATATTTTCGAAATTTCTTTTTAATACTTAATCAGATTTCATGTACATATCATTCATAACTCCATACAAGTGGCTTTCTAGTGACAAAATGCATGGTTTGGTAATTATATGCAGCTTAGCCTCTTTCACAGTATACACAATTGGATTTAAAATGCATGCAATACATTTTCCAAGCACTCTTGAATATTGGTTTCACGATTGTACGGTAGACATTGAATATGTGAGCCTTGTTGGTGGAAGGCTTGGCTACCGGTAAAAGAGTTACGGTTTTATGTCCGTTTGAAGGCTTACTGTACCACCGAAAAATCCACGAGGTGCAAGGTGACTTGGGAAAAGGAACTGTTAATGTTATGTACATCTTTTTTCCGGTTAAATTAATATTACATCCAGCGCTGTACGAATCGTCCCGGCTCCTCCCCTCTGCCTAATTGAATTTTCCTCTTAAATTATATAACAATGCATTATTGCTTTCATACTTGACATTCTTCAGCATTCAGGCCGGTTACTAATCTCTACACCTACATCTTTTGCAGTTTTATAACTACTCTACATGTAGAAGTCTGCGCTCCTCGTCCAACATGCCTAACACTTCATATCTCCTTTACCTATCCAATTCAGCGGAATCCCCTCTCCTGTGGCCTAGTTTGGGGTGACCTCCTCCTTCCCGACCAATCCTAAGGTTGAAGCCCCGCGAGAGTGAGTGTAGAGATTTCCTACTAATATTTTCAATCAAGCCATTGCACGTCGCGAGAACTGTTCTATGGCTCAGCATCGCATTGGATTTAAAAATTTTCTTCGAGTCTATGATACGCTGCGAGGAGTTTTCTCTCCCTTCGTGTCGCATTCGGTGGGCAAAACACGCCTGGTGTGAAGAATCCCACTAAATTTACCCCCTCTCCAATGGCGTTCTTCCAATTGAGCTTACCTGCCCCTTTACCCACCCCAAAAAGGGTTTGGGGAAGGAGTGAAGGGAGTCGGCATGGAGAGAGGCGGGAGGAATGCTCCTGGAGAGAGAGGATACGTGGGCGCTGGACGAGTAAAGGGCCGCACCGGTTGTGGGTGAAACCCTGAGTTGGTGTCGGTGTGGTTTTAGGAATTCCATCCCGGACAATTCGCGTAACGAATAGGACTCATCGCCTCCGGACCTTGTGTTGTCCATGCCTCCTCATGTTTCCTATGCGGCTCTGAGAGGGCTCTAAGCCTATATATTCCCGGAAGCGGATAAACTTTGCCACCGAAGCGTAACTACAAACTTGGCTACCATTTCTGAAGGAATATTTCTCTGTGTGATTTCTTACAAGGAGGGTTTTACATTGAATATGTCTAAACGTCGGTGCTCCTCATCCGAGTAGAAAATTCATGTTGCCAGAGTTTTGCTTAGCTCAAAAGTTTTACCAAAACTTACGTAGTGAGTTTTTAATGGGAAGTTTACTATTATCGGTTGCATTATGGGATGTTTCTATGTATCGCCTTGGAATCAATTTTAGGAAAAACTGATATTCTTGACCAGCGGATTAATCCTATTAATATCTAAGGCGTTATAAGCGTCAATCATCACTAGTGGGCCGTGCAACTGCTATGATCAGTCGTCAATTCATCTGGTCATCGCATCGTTACAAAAATAGAATTTGTCTCTGCGTCTTCGAAATTTGCATTGTTGACCCCGCAGCATCTTTGCGCACGCGCGGCTTGTTCAAGGATCAATGATTCAAATTTAATCCATTATCGAGAAGCTTGTACAATTAAAATTCTTGGAAATATTATTCTGTAGTAAATAATGCATTAAGAATCAATATCTATCTAGTCTGCTGGCGACTCATCTGGTACGCGTTTAATCTTTGTAAAGGTAAAATCTACAGATATAAAGTAAAACTTAGAAGTGCTGAAAATGACCGATGAAAATAGTGATACATGGGAAAGAGGAAGAGAATCAAAAGCTAGATGGAAGAGGATGTATTTAAGCTGAAATCTAAAGTGTTAGATAGAAGAAAGGATGTGGGGATGGCGGGAAAAGGAATGAGTAGACTGAGCTTTTTGTGGCTAGGATTCTGGTAGGTCGGTGACAGACGGAAATGAGGAACCCTAACCCCTTAATTTGCTGGGATACATGTATTTCCATCGTTGTTTAGGTTGCAGTTTTGAAATAAGAATAGCTGTATCTATTTCACAAATGAATTGAAAAGCGCGCGTTGTTGAACGCGCTGGGTACATAATTCTGCAGGTTATTATAATAAGCATGTAAATGGACTTGCGCGCCAACTGCCATTTTTTCCATCGACCCTCTGATTCTTATAATGCCAGAAATCTCGTGAAATCCATACTAAATAATTGAATACGCAAAATTTTCCAAAAAAACTTTCACCCGGGTTTCAATATTGATGGATCATTATCAGTTGATGATGATGTATTCACATTGAAACCAGAGTCGAAGAAAGTATTATTTTGCAGGAAACAGCTCGTTCTTAATTTATTTCAATCTAGTTGTTTCAATTGCTCTCAACCTTCCCGCTCCATAGGCAGCATCAAACGCAGCCATGCATGTTTTTTTTCATTTCTTCCAACTCACTCTCCCAGTCCCGTTGCCTTGAAAGTAAAAGCCGGCAGAGCGCCACCTTCCCCCATCTGTCGTTTTCCCGCTGAGCGACAGCGTTACTTATTCATAGGAACGCATGCTCCCTCACGCATCCAACCGCCACCAACATCGCCACCGCAGAACGACCCCCCCTTCCTCACCCTCATCTCCCCCACACTTCCCCACCACATCCCCCGCCACTCCCTTTCATTCACCCCCGGAGATGTCTCTCGCGGTAATATCATCCCTACTCCAGTGGCGTGGCGTTCACTTCGGTCCGGGGTCTTTAAATATTAAGGGAATATGTGTATTAATATTGTTAAAAATGATGAAATCGTTAACCAATGCCTATTTTTGAGACTTTTTGATGACAAAAGTATGATGGAAATATCGCATTTGGGCTTATGTCTCGTGGTATATCAAATTTTGCACCGACGTTTCGTGACCGACTGCTGGACAGTTCTTCAATGGAATGTGGTGGTGTTTAATATGGCCCAAAAATGAGGCTTACTGATTCAATGCTCTATTTATTTTGGGTGCACAAGAACTATTTCTAGTTCTTATTTAATGTGCCGACCGTCATGCAATTGAAAATATGAATTAAGTAGCGTATTATCTGCATTGGAGTTTTGCAAGTCCATTATTTTTCCTGGCCAATATTTACTGTGTTCTACGTTTAACTAAAAGAACATAAATAATCGTCTAGCTAGAGATTATTTTAATTTATATTCCCGAAAATTTGGGCTTCAATATTCTATCAGTTACATCACAGTCATTTGATATATAACAGTTGCTTGTAATGTTGTGAAGAATTAGTCCACTGTGCGTGGGAAAATATAATATCAGCGTGTCCAGTGGTAATTTTCTCATTCCATTTGGGAATTTCGTTGACTCCTCTAGGTTCTGAAAGTCACAAGGAACTTTTAGATTATAAAAGATAAAATTTTCTGTGTTTAAGAATTCCAAAGCAGTAGGGATCGTTTTATCTTCGAAAATTCTTATTCCAGCTAGATAGAAGGTAATATTTATTTTTCCAAAAGATATTTTGAGATAAGTTATTAATTAGTTGCATCTAAAATTGTGTATTTTATTTAAGACAATATTGATGTACGAAAATAATTGTATGCCTTGGGCAATTTCAATCCTATCTCCGTTGATATGTGGTAAAAATTTTCGCAGGATAGAACTCTGTCAATTTAAATTGAAAAAAAAAATTCTTACGTTATATATTTCATCTTTCTTAATGAAAAATGACGAGGAAAATAATTCGATACTGGACCTTCTCTAGTCTCCTCGCTATTAATTCAGCCACGTGGTTATACCACCCGGGCCCCGTAGTGAAGTGCCGACCCGGGTGGCCGGCCCCTTATCCCACTATTCTACGCCACAGGCCAAACCCCCTTACTTGCAACTTCCCCTCCTTAAAACCCATCCAGCATCCCTCCCCGCCTTGCTCCTCTCTCTTCCCACGGCCAGCGCGGCCTCGCCCAGTCGTTGGAATGTAATTAAGAAAAGAACACTGCACTAACTACTTCTCATCCTGCTGCCCCTTCCCCCTCCTGCGGCCCCCCGTTTTCTTTCCCTCTTTATCTCGCGCTGCCCGCTACATACAAGGTTTCCTCTCCCAACCCATTCTAAAAAAGCCTTCTTTCCCAGCCAAACGCCCCCCCCCCCCCCCTTACCCCCTTGCTTGTCCCTCCTCTCCTCACGGCTAACTCTTTTATATTTTCCCTTCTCTCGGGTGCCTCTTTTATCTCCCCAATCTGCCATTCTGTCCTTCCCTCCCTTCCCCCCCTCTATCTGCTGCTACTCATCCCGCGCAACGGGTCCAAACGCCTCGCCCGTCCTTATTCCCCCTCCTTCCTTGCTTCCCGTACTTTTCTTCCGCTGCAATTTCGACTCGTCTCTCTCTCTCTCTCTCGCTCCCTTCCCTGCCGTTAGTTGCCTCCGACCGCACCCCCGCCCTCTTCTCCTCCCCTTTCTGTTCCATTTGCTCGTGTTCATATACTTCCCCGTCGTCCTGCCTCCTCCTTCCTCCTCGCTTCCTTATCACTATATCTTTCTCCTTTTCCAACGTGCTTCACTTCCTGTTCATTATGCCACCTTTTGTACGTTCACGTGTTGAATCACTCACGTATTTTTATTAGGTTTATATTACTATGGCAACCTGAGCAGGCAAAAACATCGAAAATGGTAGGCCAAATTCAATTTAACAGTTAATCAGAGTGCTGGAATGAACCATTTGGTAGATTTTTTTAATAATGCTTAAACTAATAATGTTGGAAAAATAGGTATAAGAAGCTTCTCGTCGATTCATCTTCGTGACCAAGTTTCGCGGAGGACAAACCGGAGAACTAGCTGCGCATACTTCACCACTCCGAGGAAGCCTTCATAACCTAATCGATTTAAAAATGAATATATTGTGAAGGCTAATGTCAGTTCTATGTTTTCTGTTGATTATTTCTGAATTTTCATTTGATTTTTGCTTCCCCGTGGATTTTCTTGAAGAATAATCATTTTTGTCAATAAATTTTAAGAAGTAAATTGTTTTAGAAATGCTCTTGCTGTCTCTGCACATCCACGTTTTCTCCTCCTCACTTTCACCTGGACCTTGTTTGTGTCCCTCATTCATTGCTCGTCCCCTGCTCGTCATTTCGTCGTCGTCCGGTCTTTTGGAGGGTTAATAGGCGTCCCTTGTCGGCGACATCTGTGCCTCACTTCGACCGATCTCAGTTTCTCCGAAAATCATTTGCCATTCCTTTCTTTACGTAGTGATATTCCTTCAGTTGTAATTGATGCGGGTAAATGTTGTAACGCATGAAAGGAAAATTGGAGTTGTAATAATTTTCTTTAACTCCGGAATTGTCTGATAATTAAACTAGCCTGCCGGTGTATTGTTGTAAGAATTATTATTTCTTATTAAAATGCGTACGTCGTAGTTTGGGCTTATTTTTAATTCTATGGCTTGTAAAATAAATCTTTATTGGGAAACAACTGCGATAATTTGCGGTGTACAGTTGACAGTCACTGCTGTTACCAACACATGGCCTCATTGTCAGATGTCCCCTCCATTTCTGGTAAAATCAATTGAAACTCTTTCATGCTTCAAATTTTCTTTGTCTTTATAATGAAACATTTGTGTTAAAACATATTAAGAGATCTCATTGATTATAGCATTAAGAGACGTTAGAATTTCATTTAAATCACGAGAAAACTGAGCAACAAACCTGTAGAAACTTGTAGCTATCGTTTTATTCTATATCTAATGTTTCTCGATTTTTTCTCTTTGAAAATTACTTTCATGGGCGTGTTATTGTTTTCCGAATATTTCAAAATGGTACGTTGATTTTGTTAATGCCTTAATAATATAGGTATATCGCGATAACTGATGTAAAAAAATAAGTCTGATGCTTTCAGTATGACTAGGAAAAACTGTGTTTCTTGAATTTTCCTCGTTTCTCTTGCTTTTTGTCGTCACGTTTTCTCCTCGTCACTTTATTCCAGTCATTCTTTCAGCCTTTAATCCTATCCTCTTCTGGGGCGCGTCTCTTGCTCGTATCAGAGTGTTTCGGTGGCTATAAGGTCTTGGGTCGGCCGCAATTATTGCTGCAGGTGAGCTTGGTCGACGACATCTGTCCCCCGTCGATCCGCATGCTTTTCCGGGCTACCTCGACTTTCGTCAGCCATTGCTACTTATTCTGAACATCGGTCCCTCTGATGAAAATGTCACTGATCTCAGGATTTGCGATTGTGCGCTAATCATTATTTGGCTTGTGCTGGTAGATAATCGTATACGTCTAACAGATGAATTGATCCAAATCGTATTTTTTCCACTTTTTATACCCTGTAAATTTCGAGACGATGTCTAATTTTTAAACAAGAAATTCGTCTCGAAAAAAGAAAATTAGATCGCTTGAGCTGGAGTGATGCGTTCTCTCATGCTAGGTCTACATGGACACGAGACATGAATATTACTAATCGAAGGCCACCTGTCCCAATTCTCACATTAAAAAAAAATTGAATATAATCGTCAAACATCTCAATTTCATCATGGAATACTGTTCACAGTAATTGTATCTTATCGTGCATTTATCCTCTTTCTTTCTTCCTGCACTGAATTTCATCTTGTATTCCTGCACGCTCCACTCAGACCGTGTCTTTTTTTTATTATTTTCTCTATCCCAAGGTTATAGTCACTCCCTCACCTCCGCATGGTCCTGGCCCACGTGACCTTGATAGGGCCTCCTTTCACTCCCCATCCTCCTCCTTCAACCTCTTACTCTTTTCTTTAATTGCAGTACGTAGCCATCGTATATGGAACTTCCGCTTTCCTTTCTTCTCTTAGTCATTTCGCATTCATCTCCATGCATCTCTAACGCTTTATTGTGCTCTAATCCTTATTCTTCAGGTCCATATCAGTCCCAGTAAGTGCGATGATCCGTGCAAGGCTCTTTGTAAGTCACTACACTCGTAGACTACGATCATCGCTTCTACTGGTCGAAGCCTTCAGCTTTTCCCGGTGGGTAAGTTTGATGGAGCTCTCGGGCTTCCAACCGAGTTACATTTGACTCCTTGCCGACGTTTCTATGGGTGAATCTATTGTCGTCTTCAGGAACGGAAGGGTCCTCATGATAGGGCCATTTAAACCCGGTTGGGAGCCCAAAAGGTTTTCGCCCGACGCACAAATGTTATAATTCATTATTTGCAAATGTAGGTTATCCCAAGCCTCTGCATTCCTTTTTTGAAATCGACTTCGGCGAACGCAAGACTGTCAGTTTGAATTGAATATTTATCGAATACCGAAATTCCGTTACTGTTTGACTGGGCGGTGTACGCATATCTCAAGTTCCGTGTCATTTTCATTAATTTTGGTTGAAAATGTTGACTCAGTGTACTCATGATAACTCTCATTTAGATTAACGTATTTTAAATTTAGGTTTTGTTTTATCACTAAAAATTTTATTTGTTTGAGACAAGAATTAAATACTCTATCATTTCATTGGCCAGTTTTGTTTGAATTCAGATGGTAATTTCATCTCTTCCTCACATGTATGAATACGTTTCTAAACCTACGTATGTACGTATTTCTTAGGGGCTTGACTTTGCGTTGCATCAGCGTATATCAAGCGACTTCATTGTTTTTTTTTATTCCATAAAATTATTTCGGGTACGAATTATCGTCGGCTTAGTGTATAATTCTCTCGTCTACGCTTGCCATTGCGCTTGCTATCAAAAAAGTCACAAGTAATCAATTAAGGCTTGAAGTTTTCGAAGTTGTTAACATTAATAGTAAAGCATTTTTTTAATTCATAAACTTTTTCGTTCTGACCCGATTTTCAGCAGTTTTTCCATTACTCAAACATGGTGCACTTGTGAGTTGGAACCCCTGATGGTTGATATCCGGATAGTGTTATGTAAAAAAAAACTAATTTTCACTTTAATCAAAAACATTATTGTAAAAATCATACTTAGACTTCTGACTGCACTGAATTAATACCTCAGTTGAATCGAAGTGCCTTATAAAATGTAATCAGGTCCTGTCCTGGAGCGGCGACATTGCATAATTAAAAACGTTTATTTTTAATTGTGATCTTGAAAGGCTTCACCCATGTTATTTTAGTAAAGGAATTATTGTTCTTCGGCATCTTTCATCTGAAGATTTCTGTCTTTGGAAAAACGCGTTTCGCGCGTGTTTTTATGAACGGAAAAATTTTCATTTTTCTCCAAATCAGCTATAAGTGGCAATACGGTGGGACGAAATGACTGATAATTACGTTGCCGTAGATGTCCACTTCTATTCACTTCACCAGTACAACTAGCAGGACTGCTGTCAGTCCCTGAAAATGAGGGGATATCATTGGGATAAGTTGCACGAGTAAATGTAATAGAAGTGGACTTTGCTGGATATTTTTATTTCGTATAATTACTACCGTCCTTGTTTCCTATGTTCTCCTCGAAGATTGGGCCTTCGCTTGGCCCACTGGAGCCCCACCGTCTCTATCCTCGCTCGCATCGCCTTACTTTTCCCCGGCTGTTTTGGGGCGAGCCCACTCCGCCCCCACGGCATCATCCCCCGCCCTCTTTACACATCCCATCTTTCCCTTTCATCCCATTGCCAGGGGCCATTGTTTCTCTCATTCCTTCCTTCAACACCCCCACCTCCCCTTCCTCAATTCCACCCCCTCCTATCCCACCAGGGCGCATACATTTCATTCCCTCCCCCGCTTCCCCCTTTAAACCCTATTTTCCCTCCCCTCCCTCTCCGTCCCTAGCAGCTTTTCTTCTTCCCCTCCCTCTCCCTGGCACATCTCGCTTCGTATGCCAGCCCGAGTATCAACTCGGGACGTGTAAAAATAATTGACGGAGGCGGGAGGGAGAGGATATGTTGGCCAACCCGAAACACACTTCCTCCTCCGCCCTTGCTATTTCCCTCTTCCCTCACAACCTCTCCTCTTCGCACAGCACCCGTGTCTTTTTCCACCCCTGTTCATCTTTGTCTTTCTTTTCTCTTTCTCTGCACGGCAATAGTGAGGGCGGAATGAAAGACTGAAGTCCTATTTGAAGACAAGGATTCAAGTTCGTTTATCATTTTTGTTTTTTTTTTGCTATCAAAACTTTATATTTGTATTTGTTCGTTATGATTTGCATTAAAAATTATATTTGCGAGTTATTGATGATGAATATTTTATTTTGCTGTAGTAAAGACGTTTTTTCTAGTGAAGCCTTGTTATGATTTCTTTAAACCGAAAATTTATTTTTTGTATTTCTGATTTGGTATATTTTGTCAACATGATATTTGTTTTCAGTGCAGAACATGATATGTATTTTCTTTTCTTTGCTCTTATAAGTTGCTCCGGGGCATAATAAACATTCATCCATTCACGTACCATAATGCGTGTTTTTCCTTGTGCACACAGTACTCATTGGCATAATTGTGGAAAACTGCGGCCTATGAACGTTGACACACCTCTCTACCTTTAAAAAATTAGATACTGTTTACCTATCCTCGTACACATCTCAGCTCTAGACTGGTTTCTCACTACGCTGCGAGAAAAAATGCTAGGGAAATACAACTTCGTACTGGCAACATATTTTTTAAATTGTTTGCGGAGATTGTGATTGAATCGTCGGATGTTGTAAATTATCATTTGAACGATTGTTCCACGCATATTTATATACGAATGTTTCCGATTATGTTTATTTTATTCATCATTGGCGTATACATTTTAGTCATTGTAGTTAGAATTCAATTACCCTGGGATTGAATCAACACATCCTCCACTTACTTCTCCCATCAGCCTATATCCCAATGCTAACTTAATTCTTCTAGTTTGCATACTCCATCACACGCTCCTAATGTATTATCCTAATTCTTCCATTGCTATCTCTCCGCTTCTCCAATAAAATTCATCGATTGTCTCTAAAGAGTGTTTTTTTTGAGTGGATTCTTAAGTAATATCCTGGGCTCAAATGCTGCCCCGCAAGGTACCTAAATATCAGTGTTATTTTTAAATAGAAAATTATATCTACTTCACAATCACGTATTTATCTTCTTGGAAAAATATCATAAAAAGATCTTCAACAAAAATTGGAAAAATTTAAGCAAGTAAACTAAAACAAAAACATGATGGAACGTGAGAAAGTTTGAAAGAAAGTTGATAAATTTTGAGTCGCACTATTCGTCTAGCGTCATTCTCTTTCTTCCTCCACTCATTGTCCACCTCCGTCTCATCCTCTTCTTTACTATTCGCAGGCCAAAGGTCTCGTTTAATAGTTTTCCATCTTGCTGGGAGCCTCCCTGCTCTTCTCTATCCCAAGAACATAGTCACTCCCCACCCCCGCATGGTCCCTGCCCACGTGACCGTGATAGGGCCTCCTTTCATTCCCCCTCCGGCCTCTTGCTCTTTCCTTCACTCGCTGTTGGCCGTGCAATCCTCTTGCCGCATCTTTCTCATTTCCTCAACCCCCGTCCTCTTCCCCTCTATCCTCTTCCACCCATTCCTTTCCTTGTTTTATACCTTCTAATTTTTCCTCCCCTTCTCCTCCTGCTGCCCTCTCCTGGATATTCGTGCTCGTACGAAATGTTCGCTCGGTGAAGCGGAGGTTTAATTTTTTCCGCCGACCCCTCCATCACGTTTTTTTTTATTAGCCTCCGTCCCTCTGTTTTTTTTACATAAAATATTCAATCCTCAGTTTTGAAGTGCAGTTCTCTGCAATTCAAATATCTCCTAGGTAGCTTTCCGTTTGCCACTTCAAATCCAATTTTTTTTGTTGTAGGGTAAATGTGTGTGATTGATGTTTTGCAGTTCTTTATGTATGGGTCTTTTATTTATGCCACTTTTGTGTTTCTTTGTATGATATCGTATTTTTTCATTATTTCATTACTATACTTAAATTTTATTTGAGTTTTGCGTATTTTTATTAATTTATCAGGAAAATATTCAGTATGAGTTTGTGGGTTTCCGTTATCGCTTTTAATCGCTTTCATAACATGCGAGAAACCTTCTATATCATATGTTAGACCTTTCCGTTAAACTCGCGTTTTAATTGAAGCTCCCTTCAGTTGAATGTTTTCTATGGATGCATATCTAATGTCACAGGTCAGTTTTCCAATGGCAGGATGGATAGTAAAACGTACAACAGCAATTTTCTTGATCCTAGCGAGTAAAACGAACTAAGTACTCCAATTTTACTTAATATTGCTGGAGTGGTATGACTGGTATTAATCTGGTGTCCGGCATATCCAGTTCGGTGTGGTGGCAACTGTGTTGGCTTGCCATACCGAAGGCAATAGTTTAAAGTTTTGTTGTGTGGGAGAGTTTTGGGATGAAGTGTGATACGAGCATTGGTACTGTGTGGATCACAGCATTTCTAGACGCTGGAATGGGACGTTAACGATAAACCATGGTCACCGTGGTGCCTCTGTCTTAGAGCAGGCTCAGGTGGCAGGTTTATCCCAATACTACCGTCCCTCCCCTTCTGTCGGTTGCACAAATGAACTCAGTTTTCGAGTCCGTCCTACGGATATTACCATACAGAGGTTTAATACCCGCCACGCTTTATTTTTCCCTTGTCCCAGTGGAGTTCCCATTTCCCTGTGTCCAGAACGTTATGCTACCCTCGTTGCATTTTTGCTGCACAGGTTGTCTGATTTGTAGGATACATTTTTTTCTTGCTGTTAGCCCTAAAAATTTCTACACACTCAAGTTTGGACCGCATTGATTAGAATATGACCGATTAGATTTATAAGTTTCTGCCGTCAGCATTTATTTATTTTTTTCTCTGCTCATTCCAGTAGTTTCTACATTATGTTTCAATTGAAATGTGGTTTTATTTCGGCGTAAGACTAAATAAGACAGCCTTTGACGTCTAGTGTGTACATAAATAAGCTTTTACATCATTTTCTAATAAAAATTGATTAATTTGTTGTGAAGATTGAGTAATTAAGATTATTATCAAACTCTTCTTGATTAAAATAAATTATGAGGGTTAAAATAATGCAGACTCCTAATTATTATCCTAACTACTTCGATATTCGGTTGCTAGCTTTTCTTTACTCCTCAGTACTAATTTTACTCACATTTGTATTTATAAATTTTACACCTGGATATATTTTTGCTCTGACTTCATCCAAATAGTTTCTATCTTTTCTATTATTGTGAAGCCAATTGAGACTACAATGTATGTCCTTATGATTCGTTATGTCCTATGTATTTTTATGTATGAAACTCAGCAAATGAGTAAGATACGACGGAAAGCTTTTTGTCTGCTCTGTCTGTAAGTAGAACATCCCCTCCTTGCTATAATGGTCTTTCATTTACGGAAGAGTTAAGACATTAATTTAAAATCGCTAGTGCAATGATTTCCCTTTTGATCAAGCAGTGGGCTCGACATAATTGATATTTGTGTTGAATACTTTGTTAACATGCATGATTGTTAACGAATCCATTAGTTACATTGCTGTCTCTATTCCTATTATATTTTATAGCGAGAGAAAGTTTTGAGCTGAATCTGAGGCCGGTGAATTCGTTCAAAAGCTTGGATTACAAATTTCACTGGATTACTAAATTTATTGGATATTCTTCCCATGCTAAAAATGGAAAGTAGCGTGCAGACTCAACGCGAGGAATAATCCTTGAACAATTCAAGCGAAACTTTGCTGCTCAAAAATTCGCATCCAGGGTTAACGCTATGGTGGCGAGAAATGTCTATTCGGAGGAGGGGACATCGAAATGATTTATTAATGAATCGGCTTGACTCAGTTGCCTTCATTCCAATTACTATTCGCGTCTGAATGGAATAAAAAAATATGCCTTGGTTAAAACTCTATGTTTTAATGCAGTTGCAGTCATTCATATTTTTGTGGAGTGACCCATTACTAATATCCATGATAGCAGAAGTTTTCTTTTCTATTGGGTGCTATTTAGGTAAAATCCATTGAATGTTCGATGAAGAATTAAGATTTTTGTAAGCGAGTTTGATTTTATTTAAGTTATATACGTTACATCACTTCAAATTCGCAAAAAGTGTAAAAAGTCGTGTGTATCTCATCGTTTTAGGTTTTATTTGTCTGCTGCCTTCAGTAGAATATATCCTCCTTGCTACAACGATATTTCATGCATGGAAGAGTGGGGAAACTAAATTAAAATTTTTAGAGCAATGATTTAGAAGCACCTAAAATCTCTTTTTTGGTCATGGTGTTAAACTAGTGCAATGGTTTACTGAGAATGCTCTTAAAACGCTTTCACATACGTTTGGGATATCGGGCGGGTATTGAGTTATATATAATCATTGCTAATGGTGATATGCACGCCTTAATCGGTTCATTTGTGACAATTTATTGAGTTTATATATACAGATCGATTCTTCTCATGAAACGACTGTAATCTTTGCTTTGACGTTAGAAATGATATATTATCTCAACCATACATCTATTACGCTGGCAAAAAAAAACTTTTTTCTCTGTCCTAGATATGTTGTGATCTTAGAGTTGTCTTCGTGCCAATTCCGAATTTGGACTCAGATTTTTTCCATCACGTCTGGTTTTCTTAGGACAAGCGGATAAAATAAGGGTTAAAGGGCGTCTAAAGGAAGCAAATTAATCGTGATTTTCAAAAAATGTGAAAAAATGGGTACTATCTTAGGATTTTTTCGCATTTTTTGCATCTAGCAAGTCCCAATTCAGTGTCCAGCAGTAATCTGATAACATGTCGCTGAATTTTCCTTGGTGCCATTTTTCCACGTGTAAAATATCCAGGTGGAAACGCTCACTACGTTCATCACTAACTGCGCCGAGGTTTGTTGGAAAAAAAAAGTCAAGGTGTGAGCCGAGAAAGTGAATTTTTAAATTCGTATTTCAGCCTATATTTTAGTAAGATTTAATTAGATTAGCCACAAGATCGCGAGAATTTTCAGCCATGATATTTCTTATAAAATCTTCAAATGCATTTTGAATGCGTTCAACGGGCTTTTTTTCCATTGAACTCAATTGCTGTTGAAATTCCAAATACCTACTTCAGCAATTCGCTAATCTGTGGCCCAATACCAATTCCTTCTTTGATATTTTATTATTGATCATTTGATAATTATCAAATGATGGAATGGAAAAAAAACTGTGTGTTTGTAATTTTTCATGGGGGAATCACTACGGTAGTCTGCGGAAGCGATTTTAGCGAAGAGAGCCCATTCCTACGCTTCTTTCCGGCTACTCCCTCCCGCGCGGGATCAATCATGGCTCCGCATGAACTTGCCCTCATTACTGCAACTCCGTGGCGGCAGTTAATTTAGAATGGCGGCGATATTAAAGAAGGCAGAGCAGCGCGCGAGATGGAAGGGTTGGGTGGGAAATGGAAGGGGATGGGAAGAATTGCGGGCAGCCTTCGAGTGGGGGAGGGACTGGAGGGAGTTTGCAGTGGATGGGGTGCCGTGTTAGCAGGCGTGGTGTGTGGAATTGGGGGGAGGGGAGGCTAGGGGTTGGTGGTGTAGGTTGAGGGAGGCTTGCGATTAATTATAAGAGAGAAAAGAGAAGAAATGGGATGAGTCCGATGCGTATCAACCCTTTCCCTTCCCGACCGCTTCAATCCTCGCTCGAACCCATTCCATTTTCTCTCCCTCGCACTTCGCCCACCCCTCTCCCCTGATGCGATTCCACCCAATTCCCCCATACCCCACCACCCCTTCCTCCGTGTCATTTAGTTTCCTTCCCTCCAGATTTGTGCCGACACCGATGTGTCGAGTGTGGAGTATCGGTATATTTTTTTTTCGATGCTTGGAAACTAATTTTGACAGCGGTTTGTTTTATCTATTCATCAATATTTTCGTTCGTATAGGATTTCCTCCTGGATAATATAAATAAAAGTCTCTCAGGATTTCCACCCGTTTAATTTTGTGTGTATCACCAGCGTTTCAACGAAGACTCGTGCATAGTCATCAGGGTGAAACGATGGACGAGTCGTCTCGACGATATTAATTTGCTGGGAAAGAAGCATTACATAATATTTTCTCAGATAACCTCTTGCTGTAGCAAGTTCCATCTCGTCTATAGTTTCCACCTCTATTCTCCGTTTGTCGCTCTCAGGGCTCGAAGTACCGTGGCACTTCGAGCCCTGAGGACGACAAACCTTCGAGAGGACAACAAAACTTCGAGGACAACAAACCTTCAAGTAGACAAATGATGCGGAAAACCTTTCAGTACCGGATAATTAAATTTAGAGTATATATTTGGGGAAATTAACCAAAGACGTTTGTGGTCGCTTTTGTGACGCCCGTGGCCGGCCTTGTGCATTTGCGTATCCTCGAGAGGACAACAAAACTTCGAGGACAACAAACAAGTAGACAAATGATGCCGAAAACCTTTCAGTACCGGATAATTAAATTTAGATATATATTTGTGGAAAGTAACCGAAGACGCCTGTGGTCGCTTTTGTGACGCCCGTGGTTGCCCATGTGTATTTGCGTATCGATTGAGACATAATTTATGTTCGAAGCGTATAGAGGCATAATCTGCATAATGGCACTAGCCTCGGAAACCTGGGTCGTTAGATAGTAAAATCTGTGTGGAAAATTACTTTTGATTTTTACTTTTGGCATGAGTACTTCTTATACTTCCTTGGTGGATTACCTACATGTGAGTTATGCTTTTATTGGCGAAGGAGATAAATGAAATGGATAGGAAGGAAAAAATCTAGGGAGATCCAGACGTAGTTACTCAGGGGAAGATACTCCTTGCGGAGATTAAGACGATGTGTGTGTGTGTGTGGATGAATTTGGTTTTAAGGGGGACTGGAAGCTGGAAAGCATAATAGAGAGGAAATTCTTGAGAGAGGGGGTAATTCAGTGACTGATAATATTCTTAATGGATAGAAAGAAGAACAACACGTCTTTTAGCGAGTGAAGAGCTAATTTTACAATGGCTTAGGTTTCAGGCAAGGCTATATGTTAAGTGTTTCATATGAACCTTCCTCATCCGGTAGGTTACGTAGGAAATTATTATTTTGCGTGTTGAGATGCGGATGAGACATGGGTATGGATGGAGAGAGCGGGGAGGGGACGTTGAAAACATTATTTGAGGGTGAAATGTTAGGTAAACGGGGGAGGAATGAAGAGAATGGGATTTTTAGATAGAATAAAAAGGAGTAGGTCATATTTTGAATTGAAGAGGGATGTTCATGAGGTAAGGGGAGGCTGCCATGGAAACATACTTTAATTGGTAGAATACTTTAATAATATTGCACGAATATTCATGTTGCCTCACGGAGTAGGCCTTATTGTTCAGTTCAGGCCTTATTTTTAGTTGTTAAGAGGGAATTACATGGTGGAAAATACTTTTTGGTACTCCATGGAAACCTACCTTAATCGGTAGAAAACTTTAATAATAATCGGAACATGTAACCCTAGTTCAGATAGAGCCCCTTTTAGCCCCTAGCTGTCAATTATTATTATTATAGTATTCTACCGAATAAGGTAGGTTTCAATGGAGTACTAAAGAAGTGATATGCGAGCCTCCCTTTCCTTCCAGCACTGCCTTCTTCAATTCACTGTAAGGCCTATTACCTTCCAATCTATCTAAAAATCCTATTCTTTTCCTTCCCCTCCCTCGTTTCCCATTTTCGACATCCCTTCCCTGCTAAGTACTCCTCCTATCCATATATTCTGTCTCCTCAGTATCTCATCTAAAAGCTGCCTCTCCTCGCCAACCATATCCAGCACTTCGTCGTTCCTTTTCATCTCCGTCCATTTCACCTTCTCCATTGCTGCTGAAATATGTATTGGCCTCTCGTATCGATTTGGTATCGAAATGAAACGTATCGGTCGAGTCTGCTTCCCGCTATGTTCATCTTTGGGGGCTGCCCCTCCGTCCACTTTTCTCCCTCCCCTCTCTCTCCTCCCCTCTCATTTTTTCTCCCGCTCAACTTTGAATTTTTTAAAGTGGGAGATAACGGATGGCTTTACTTGTTCCGTCACATTCCGTCCGGGTTTTTGAGTCTAATCCCAGTCCCTCCGGCTCGTGTTTTAGTAACGAAGCCACTTGTCGGGTCGGCGGGGGAAATCTTCCCACTCCCTTTCACCAACCCCCTCCCTCGTTTTCAACCCCAGCCACCCTTTTCCGTACGCGTCGCCTCCGACGCGAGCCTCTTGTCTCAACGCCCCTGACTATCCCGTTTCTACGCCCCTGTCCTCACTCTTATCTCCTCACAACGACCTTATCCCCCCTCCCCACCGACCTCTCCAACTATCCATTTTCCTTTTCTTTATCATCTTGTTCCCTTCATTATTCCAAGACTCTTATATAATTTTTTCCGCCCCTTCAAGGGTCCCTCGAAAATTTTTTCAAAAATTTTTCTTCCCCCTCAACTCCTTATCCTTCATGCGTTCTCGAGGCTCCTTCATTCCGCCCTGCGCCTACCTCTTTATTCTTCTCCTCCCTTTTTTTCTCGCCGGCTTTGGTCAATTTGAAGTGCGCTCACCAACGTTCAAATGTTTTCCCTCTCTTTCTCCAAGCCCGCCGTGCCCCGCTCCGCCTCTCCAATTGGGGTTGACAGTGATGTTCTTTCCGTGCGAAATCGCTTTTTTAACTTTTCCCTCCCTACCAAATATCTCACCACTTCTTTTTTCTCTTCCCTTCATTTTTAGGTCTGTGTTCCCCTTCTTGAAGTCGCACGTTTTCCTTTTTTTGATTTCTCTGGACTATTAGTTTAAGGAGTACAAATAATGGAATTTCTTCAAAATGTACCCCACTTTTGTTTCCTCTTTCTGAGTGCCCCTGATTGGTGCGCATTAACGGAACTGCGTAGTTTCTTCCTCTTGCAGGCAATCGCAATCTACCTTGTCGGTATTTTTTCTTTGCTTTCCTTGGAAAATTTGGCCTCGCAGGCTGAGTCATATGAGTTCTCGTCGTTGCCCTTACCACTGTTTATGATCTTCAGTGCGTATAATTTAATACAGTAATAAGGCTGTGTAAGAGGATTATAGTTTCTATGCATATATTCTAATATTATAAGTTATCAGGAAAAGTATCGGTAAATATTAGGGATTTTATTGCTTTGTATTATCAGTTATCGCTGACAAGTGTTTTTAGACTCAAAGAATGGTAAATCAGATTTTTAGATAGCTACATTGTAATTTTTATTTAAGATATTAAATCCTAAAAACCCGTGAAGAACTAGAAATCCTTTTTTTTCTGTTGTTTTTAATTCTTGGGAATAATTTTTTTCCTGCATCAAGGTTAGTTTGGCTGCCTTCCCATGCCGTAATAGGGGAAATTGTACATATACCGAGAAGCAACTTCATTTCGTGAGCCCTTATAATCAAGTGCTTCTCCATGTTAAGAATCTCTCTTCTCATAACTATTGAATAAATTCTCTAAATTCAGTAACATCTAAAATATTATTAAAGAGGACTAGCAATATGTTTGTACTAAGTCGAAGCCTTTTTCCTTTAACGAATACTTAAATATGATCTTAAAAAATCGTGGAGCACCATATTAATTGGACGATTTTTTCTACTCTGGTATAATTGGACTACTGTTATTATATTTCCCTCCAATATGAGTTATTACTTAAGCTTCATTTCGTATTTATTGTATCTTGAGGCGTTTAATAGGGATTAGAGTATACTGTTGAATAGGGAAAAAATGAGGGTTAAAATAAGAATTAATGGGTCAGTTTCATTCCTTTTCCTCTATTATTGGTTCGAGAACCGATTCTTAACGTGGCGTGTATGAAGTTGGTTTATGGCCGTGCTTATTCCGCGTTGAAGTGCGGCGTTGCGGCGTTCCAACTATCCGTCAAATAAAAGTTTTATGGTGGAGCGGCGGCTGGGCCCGAAATGAGGTTGCCCGTATTCCTCGTGGCTCCGAGAGCTAATTCGAGGGACGTCGCTTTTCCATCGTCGGCTGTCTGCTGCGCCATCCCCCGAGGATGTTTAACACCGTGATAGATTTAATTGAGCCACTCAAGTGGCGGGAGACCAATCTACTCATCCTCACACCCCCTCCCCCAACAAAATCCCTCAATAAACCTCCGCGGACGGCGGCCAGCCTACTCATCGATGACCCTGTGTGTTCCACCTCTCGTTTGAAATCACGGCGTGGACACTTTATCGGGTGGCATACTTCCTAGACTATAATGTTCATTCTCTTGCTCCTAGAAATCCATCCTTCATCCCCTCCATCATAGAACCTCTCACTTTAGATCAGTCACGGTTTGTGAAAATGTATCCTTTAGCCGAGAGGATACCAGAAGAAAATACACGTATTGTTATGATTTTTTCCCGCTAAGTTTTCTTAAGTCGATTAAAGGCAGTTGAAAAATGGTGTTATATAATTATAATAAAGGCAATTGAAAATTTTTTGTACTTAATCAGTACTTTGGAGTGTAGGTCTTCAAAAAATTGAAATGCAGTTTTAATCCAAAGTCATTCGTTCGAGATTAACACTCCAAGATACATATTTATTTTATTAAATAAAGAGGTCAAGAAAAGTGAATAACCTCATTTTATTTTAAATACTTTTATGTCAAATATCAAACCTGAATAACAAATCGGAGATACAGAAACATATGGTGGCTTGCAATGGTTAGGTGTTATCAATGAAAATTTCAAGTATCGATGAATTCCTATGGTTGTTAAGATTTTTGGATTTTTTCTGTTTTGGAACTCTATATATTTTTCTAATGAATGTAATGCTTAAGGAGGACGTTGTAATAAGACGAATTTCAATTTTTGTTTTGCTATTAAATCAATCTGCCTTATTGCTGAAAATAAAATGTGCATTATCGTCCTGGATACCTAGTTGTGCTGCTCATGAAATTAATTGCTGTGAAATTATTTCATTGCCAACGAATATATCACGATAAACGTAAATGTGCCGTCGGAAATGTACTATTTTTAAGAGTGAACCGTACAGACTGAGCGTAATTGGTTTACTTGGATGACTTTCGTATTCTAATCACCCTCAGGACCATAAGCCTCCGGCCAATAAGATCGTAGTTATCCCACTGTAGTGCGCCGTTAATTTTGTTCTCTAGACACAGAAATGATGAGTGGATACCAGCGCCTCCTCCATGGGATGTATTTCCCTCTCATAACTTTTGTTTCCCTCGCCAATGTTTTCTCAATCATCTCGCAGAATAGCCGATGTAGGCGACGCATCATTAAGAACGCCTGAAATTTTTGGGCGGAGAAGGAAATTAAGGTTTAATTTTTTTACGGATCCTGCAGGAAGACGTTCCTCCCCCAAATGTTGCCAATCCCCTTGTGGAAAACGGTTGTGTACTCCTGCGAGGAGGGGTCGGGAGACTTTGTGGACGAGCGGCGCCATAATTAAAACAACGTCGGTCATTAAATCTTTCCGGGACTTCTTTCGGCAAGGCAAGAGAGGGCATTGTAGTAAAAAAAAAAAAGCAGAAGAAAAGCCACGGTTCGTTATCTCATTGAGTCCCCGCTCTTTTCTTCGTCCGTTCGCTACAAGGGCGATTTCGGTGGATGATCGATTCATGGCAGCGAAGTTTTGAACGGATGCTTTGAAACAATGATGTTTTCATATATGCCCTTTATTTTCTGTACTTATATCATTTGATGGGTAAGGAAAATTTTCCTTTGACGTTGTTTGAATAATTAGACTCAAGAAATGAAGATTCACAATATATTTTTGGAAAATCCAGGTCGTAATTTATGACAGTAAATCATGGAATATTAACTCCCAAAAACTAAAGATATCCTGCTGTAGTAACGTTGTTGTTTTTCATTCTTGTACATAAATTTTTACCTGCAGAAAGCGTACTTTGGTTGATTTCCCATGCCGTAATAGGGGAAATTGTACGTTTATAACCTATCGAGGAGCAACTTCATTGCATTCGCTCTTATAAGCAAGGGCGTCTCTTTGAAAATGAAGTTTCTAATTAGCAAATATATTTGAAGAAGCGGTTTTAATAGCAAAAAAGGACTTTGGGTTTTGTTATTTGCTTTTTGTTTGTGATAAGGATTGGGACACTGCTTCTTGGCCTAACATCTATAGCGCGAATAAATATACCGTGAGTAATATTAACCGGAAAAGTACCCTACATTTATACCTTAATGGGGGTTGTGGAGCAATTGTCTAGATATTTTCAGAGAATCCAAAATTATAATCTAGAATCATACAAAATGGTAGTTTACTGCTCCACAACTGTTGCATAGACTTTCCTTAGGGATATATCTTACTTTTCTTAACTATTCAAACCCCGATGTGAAGGTGTGTCATCTATTCTAAATCCTCTTACAAAACATAGTGGATAAACTTTTCTTTCCCTCAATGCTAAACATCATGGAATCAAAAAATGACCGTGGAAAATTACTTAACTTGTAATCAAGAGAAAGTGGAAAACATTTTACCTTATGAGCTATTATGTTTGTTTTCTTCTCCACCATGCAGTCCAAACAATGTCCAAAATCTCGTAATAGTGCTAGAGGGGAAAATGCATTGTGAGAGGGAGAGAGGGGGTTTCTCCTTTACACACATAGATTTTCCCGAGGGGGCGATCATGAGGGAGCAAGAGCGGGGACCCGAGTAATCGAAGTGCGGCGGAACAAGGGGACGTGCCCCGCAGACATCCCAACATCTCTCCCCGCTGCCAGATGCAAGTGGGTCGGTTCATCCACAAACGAGCCCGCTCCCCTAAAACCGCGCTGTGACAGTTCGCTGCATGGGTTTGACGAGGCTCTAGCTGAAAAGTTGATTCATGATGAAGTTTTGAGGTAGAAATCAAATTTGAAGTATGATCAATATGGAAATCTGCCTTTTCCTGTATTTGGAGGTAAAAAAGATCACTCTAAAAAAGAAACTAATCACTTACAGAATAATTTTAACGAAATGTTGGTTTGGATAGGTGAGGATAGAGGTCACCCCAAGCTTAGTCACTGGTGTGTTCATTTTACGCATTCATGGTTGGCGACCAGTTTGGTTGGGAACCAGTTCCCATTTTTTTCCCGAGGGACATTATCTTAAAATCATGTCATCTTTTTTTCAGTGCACCGTAAAGTCTACATCGAATTCGTAAATGTACTAGCCAGGTTTTTTTCCTTAATAGACTAGATAGGCATCTCCTGTCTCTAAGATATTTATATCGCCTGTGAACACAAGGCCTTAGTGTGCTTTACCGCCGAAAAGTGGTTGTTATTATTTTTTATCCGGTTTAAATAGCGGGTTTCCGTTTTTATATAGCGGTTGTCCGTTTGTGTCGGTTGCGTATTCAATATTTTTTAACGTCATCCTTACTTTTTGGCTGTATTTCACCTAAATGCTATTTTTGCGGTAGTCCTGCTGAAGCTCTCTTCCTCATTTGCAACCACTTTTATTTTCTCTGTCGATGAAGCCATCATAGCTGTGCCACGTGCTGTAACATAAAGGAACCATCGCACGCGACCTTCATCTCAACTAGTCGACGCTTTGGTGCACGGAAGATCGACAAATACATTACTGATCTTCCCACTAACCCTATGTGTACGTTGACATTGTATGTTTTGGGGATACGCTGCGAGGGAAAATATGGCGATTTCAGTATAGTTTCAAAATATTGCGAACATTATTATCGCAAAAATTTCAATTCAAAATGGATTGGAGTAAACCTAAATATTTTTTTCTTAACTTCTGTATTTCAGAAGTCGATCTGTAATCACCACCACCATTAGTAGACCATCCCAAGGTTAGTATGTTGCAGCTCAACCATTAATTATCACATCATGTATCATTTTCACGCTAATAACCTTCCTTAATCACCTGCTCAATGTATTCCCCAATGCATATCCGAGGCCCTCCTTTGACGTACTTTTTGTCTTTCGCCGATTTATTTTTACCTTACCATCGTGCTTCATCTTCAAGCGAACAGCTGGTCAAGCTGTTCAATCTTTTATTAATGTTTGCCATGACGCTCCTATTCTCTTAAAATATTCTTAGAATTTCTCTCAGTGCTCTCTCTGCCAATCGAATAGTTTTTCATGACTCTATGTTTCCCCTCATTTAAAATATTTTAATTCTTCGCTGCTTCTGTTGTCGGCCATGTTTCATGAAAAAGAGAAACCTCCAAAAAGAGAGACTATAAGACAGACTGACCGACAGACGGAGTGTTGCGCTTGCAAAGCCCTCCACACAACATTCAAGATGGGAATCAGGCAGTCTCTGAATGTTCTCTGCCGCCGCCGGGATTTGAACCCGAGTCCACAAATCTTCAGAGCAAGCACATTTTTGGATGATAGAAAATTTAAAAAAATCTATGCAATGTCATTTCCTGTTCACTTATATGATACGTGCATGTAATTTACATACATTAGGCGTCTATCCAGATAGTAGGCGTCCGTATTGAATTTCCGTTTCGCACCGGTCTCTCTCCGGCATTGGGCTTACTTCGTCCGACTACAAAAATACTATTAATATGTGGATTAAGTTATCGCAGGCTTCGACAACATGTTTGTGACAATTCGATAGTAAAAAAGGTGTGCGGGTTTGAATCAAGAGCTTCATATGCTCAGAATGGTTGAATGTAGCGATACAGCTACGGTGGACGGAAATAGGTTGCATTTGTTATTAGCATCCATCTTTGTTGACTCATTCTCGCCGTCCTTATATTATTCCAACTCCGTGGTCGCTCACGGGGACGTGTTTCCCTCACACCTCCCCCTGCCCTGAAGTATGTATCCTCCCCGTCCGCCCATATTTCCCAATGCTATGCACACACCCACATACACAGACACACAAAGAGACGCTCACATCTCGCTCATGGAACTAACTTCTCAGCATCCCCCTCTCCCGCCGTCTCATATATCCCCCCACCCACAGCGTTCCCTGCGGCCCTCCATCTCCGCCGCTATTGTTGGCCTCTGCAGAGCGATTAAGGAGACGCTCATCTGTTTCTCATTACGTACCCCCTCCCCCCACCTCCACCCCCTTCCTTGTGCCTCCTCCCCTCCTTTTCTCCCTCCCCTAAAACCTCCAACACCACCTCAATGCCATCGTCGCAACATCTTTCAACTCTTCTCTTCCATCTCGTGTGTCTTCGCAGAGCCTCCTCATCTATTTCTTCCTATCTGGTTACCCGTACCTTTCTCGCCGATATCAAGGAATAATAAATATGGTATCACTCTGATTTTATGTGAGGCATGATTCTGTCCGCGTATGTCAGGTATCCTTCAGCACTTCTGTTCCATCGTTCACCACTGTCTTCTGGTCTATCTCATTAGAATTATTCCTTTATTTCGTCCTATCTTGTTACCCGTCCCATACTATTCGGTTTCATAGTATTCATATATATAAAATTGATTTTATTCATATTAAATTGAGGTAATATTCTGGCTGTTTTTATCACATATCATTCAAATCGTCCGTATTTTATCGCTCTAGTTTTTCCCTTTCCTCCATTTCATCCCAATTGTTTATCCGTCGCTTGTCTACAGATATCTACAAATGAAAAATGGATTCAATGTTTTGTAGGTGTATCATATTGAGGCAAGACTGTGATTACCACGTATCTTATTACCTACCCTTCTATATGTTCACCGCTTATCATGGCATTTCAGAAGGTGTAATAATGTAACGATGAATTCGTGGAATTTTGATTATCAAATAGCGAACATGTCTTACTCAATTTTATGAAATTATTTCACTCTATAAACTACAAGAAATTGATTTCCAGGCTTGTGATTGTTGGAGAGTTTAATTCTTAAGTATAGTATATTTTTGCTATTATTCAAATCTGAATATTGATCTTTTTCCCGAAATACATCGGATCTGTGGTCTTTTTCGATTTGAGTCAGAAGTTTGTCATCAATTTTGTTTATCTGCTCTGTGTTTGCTTATATTTGCGAGTGATGAACTATTATAATTATAATAATAACTTCGTCGCTGAGATATCGACTCCCTGTAAATTACACTCCTAAAATGTTTGATCGTTTCGAAAAAGTTTGGCATTTATAATTAGCAATACCTTGCATAAAAAGGAATAACAGTAATTAACAATCAGCTAATCGATAGGAAATGCTACGTTGATATTGCTCTCTTTGGATATGCTAAATTTCTATGGTCACATTCATCACGGTAGCGATTCAAATTATTTGCTCAGCTTTCACTTCATCACTGGCAATTTGAACTATTCAGAGACCTTTCTCATGCTATTATGGCAAAATTTGTAATCTATTCGCGAATTTCGATATAAATATGATCATAATTATCTCCCACGTGTTATTCAGCGTTGCATTTAACGTATATTATTTATCGATGAAAGTTGGAATTGTGTTTGGATTTAATCGTAAGTAAATTTGGACCACCGGGTCGTAATTGTTAGAAAAATTAAAATCCATCACAGTAATGCCTGGTACAAGTGTTATCTAACTTTTTATTCTCTTTCCTACTTTGACAATGCTTGAAGGAATCAGCTGGCATTGTTATCTGGGTCGAGAACTATTTAATAATTCAATTTAAAGAAAGAATATAGCGGAATTACTATAGAAGAAAATTAGCAAAAGCTGATAAATCTGTTTCCTCCTCATAATGAATCAGTAATTAGTCATGAAATAATATTTCTTCCCTCGCATAAATATTCTATGAGATATTTTTCCATATTATCATAAAAAATAGTTATTTAAATATTTTTATGACAATTTTGGGAAAAAATGGTCCACAAATTCTGTTATTTAAGTCCAAACACTAAAGTTATAATGAAAATGGCGTAGTAGCAATATCAAAGGGTTAGTTGGAAAAATGAAATATTGGAATGTGTACTTTTTTGTATGCATCATGATTACCTCTTTACACCTTTGAATGTGTTATAAGCATTTTTTTCAGTATCACGGTCAAAAAGTTTGAAAGAATCAAGTAGTGGCTGTGGCTCTTATAATGTTGGCAAAATCTCCTTAACGCCCGTTTCAATAGAGGTACTTTATTTCTCTACCTGATGCGCGCACTAGGGTGCATTGCAAAATGAATCGCGTTAAGCCTTAAATAGCACGAACACAACCGGACAAAATGAGTACAGAGTGGAAAAATATACCTGGCACGAATGATGAAATGATTACTCGCCCGATTGTGACCCATCGCTCCCGCTCAACCAGTCATGTTAGTCCCTTTTTACGAGGATGAGTCAGTAAATTAGTTGCAACACTGAATGGAGGAAAAAATAATCTAAGTAACTCGCTAACATTTATTTCACTTTCCCGCATATTCACCCTGCACATTCAGGCACTTCTTCTATCTCTTTACAAGTCCTTGAAAGCCGGCAGCAAAGAAGTTCTTTGGTTGCTGTCGCAGCCAACGTGTAACCTCATTGATTACGGCATCATCTCTATCAAAATGACGGCTTACCCAAATGTTTTTTTCGGGGCACAAACAGAATAGAGTCCTACAGCGCGCGCTATGTCGTCAATAGTCTCATGCCTGTCATTACGGCCTCGGTGGCGGCGGGGTAAGTCCTCGGCTGCCAAACCGAAGGTCGCGGGTTCGAGTCCCGCCTGGGCAAGTTACCCTTATCCAGGGCATGGGCGTATGTGAATGTCCTTTATTGTTAATTGTTAATTCCCCATTGTAAAGGCCGTAAATGTGCTGTTTATGGGGTAATGGAAATAAATAAAATAAATAAATAAATTACGGATGAGTTTATCCCAGTGGCGTAACTATGGGGGGGGGGATGAGGGAGATAGATCCCCCCAAAGCCTCAGAGAAATAAAAAATATTTAAAACTATTGACTAGTTTTGACATATAACAACTGCATATACTTAAAGTTCAATTTTTAGTGCCTAAATAATGTAAAATGTATTTCTTGGCGTGTCATTTCGCTTGCCAACACAGACCATCCCATACCCCCCCCCCCCCCCAATGCATATACCTAGTTACGCCACTGGTTCACGCTGTAATGTGGTTGCAGTTGACACCTCCACAGGACGGCCGACACGATCCCAATCACTGATGTTTTTCCTTCCTTGGTTAAACTTTTGGATCCAATTAAACACAGCTCTCCATTAGAAACAGTTTTCACCGCACTCTGCGATGCACTTCTTCTGAGGGCAGTTCTTTGACCAGCAAAAATCTCAAAACTGCACGCTGTTCTTCTCGTGTGCAGTCATGCAGTACATGTGCCATCGTGAAGTAACTGTCCCTGTCTGATTGAGTGCCGTATGACAAGCATACATATGCTGCCGTCTGCTGGCAGAATATGCACGACTAATTTCAAACGGTATAAGGAATTTTCAAAAACGAGCAATAATTTTAGCAACTCAGGTTGCGAATAGGCAATAATGGGTTAAGTACTGAATGCAAACCTACCTCAACCGGTACAGTGCTTTAGTAGTAATAGTGTGCAGTTTTTACTAGTCGTTTGTCACTAAAGTGGACCAGTCCACGCTCCTTGTGTCTTTCCTCTCTGCCCTCACTACTACCAGTTATAAACCCTCCCCTCCTCTCACTTTCGCTGCCTCGTCACCTCGACGTCAGTTTCGCGTCCTCTTCATAATCACCATTAACTCCGCTCCCCACCCTTGGCTCCTCTTAATCTCTGCTGCAAAGCCTCCGTCCTTTCTCGTCTTAACTTTCCTCTCGCATAATCACCACACGCCTCTCTATCTCCCCTTCCCTCCCATTTTCATCTCCCTTCTGTGTGTTCCCTTCGCAACCAGGTGTTTGTGGATTGGGCATCATGCTGAGATAAATTTTCTAGCTCCCTTACCCTTTCATCGCCAGAATTATTCTGCTGGTTGGTTGTGCTCTGAAGTGACACCAGGTTTCTGAAATCCGGTGAAACAAATGTCAATGCTATTAACTATTTAATTATTTTAACTTCAGCCTCTATTGTTGAAACCTTTAGTTAAAGAAATTTATTATTTAGTTAAAAAATTAAAGAAACACTGGGTATTTTTCAGTTAAGAACCTCTATCGGCACTACTCTGGTAGTTAACCTGACAATGTAACGAAATTATGAAACCCGAATCGTTCGTTAGAAATTCGTCAGTGTGCCATACAAAATATTATTCTCTTGTTGTCCATAGTTAATTATTAATGTTAATCTACCTGTTTAAGTAGATTAACCATGGAACATGGCTACCTAATTATATAACGGTTGTACATAATCACAGATACTTATAGTGGTCTTATCCGCCTTTCCCCATTTCCTTACTGTATTCTCATCTAAGCGAATGAATTTAAAAGGTCTTCATGATATGTGAATGCAATTAAAAATTTAGGGCTTGTCTATGCTTCAATCAATTAAAAATTAATTTTATTTTTCAATTCAATCGTGTCATCGCTCTATTTCAGTTCTAGGGTACTATAAAATTAATTATTTAATTTTAACGCGTGGAATTATGTTAAGTGCTATCCTCCCTGCAGCAAGGTGACCCAGGAAAAGGAAATAGCCCCCCAAACTTGTCTTTCACACGCCAGTGCGTTATTACGAGGTTAGCTCAATCCTCATCCATCCAAACAAACCTTCGGGTTGAAGCATTTAGTGAGTTTGTGATTAATTTTCACGATATGAAAAGGTAATATTTTTTAACTGGGAAATTAAGTGGAGCGTGGTAGCGAAAACGGTGAGCGATTAGCTGCTGATCGAGGGAAGCCTTCAAATAAAATCATCGGATTGCAAGGTAAAATAAAAACTAAGTCAAGTCAAGTCAAGGTGGCACATGGAAAGGAACTGCCCCCCCCCCCACCTTGCGTGAAATTCGTGAAATTCACCCGCCTGTCACTTAATATGGGGTGAACTCTACCCTAGCCCATCCAATCTATGCTTAAGGTTGAATCAATGGGGTGAGATGTACCTAAACTTATCCAAAACCATCCTTGTGTGGAATCACAGAGTGAGAGAGAGTTAATTTTTTTACCGATCATTTAAGAGCGAGTGCATATAGTCTTGTGCCCGAGAGTAAGTACCCCTTAATAATCCTTTGTAAGTAAGTATCCCTTGTAAGTAATCCCTTGGTGAGGGGTACTTACGAAGGATACTTACGGTCGGGAAAAAAATGTCCTCGTTCGATCGACTCATCACCGTGTCACGCATTGGAGTGCATTCGAGAAAGTCGACGCCCAATTGCTTGGAGTACGTCATTATGGATCCTTGCTGGCGATTAAGATGTCGGGGGGGACATGACCCCTTGGGGATAAGGGCTCCTTAAGCGCAAAGGTGTGTATTCAAGGGTTTGAAGGGAGGCATTGGGGGGGGGGGGGGAGGTCTAGTGAGATGGAGACTTGATGACGATCGTCGAGCTAACTCCCCCATTAATTATCCGACTGCCTCTCCTTCTCCCTTAATATTTTTTTCACTCCGCTTTGATTTGAGCGTGTCTTCTCCCCCGATGGGGCATTGAGACGGATTCCCTGCCTGGACGACCGAGGGGTCGTCGATTTCCCTCAAATATCTCAAGAGGCTCATTACTTCCAAATCGTCCGTGACGGCAAACAAGTCTCGAAAAGCATCTTCTCGTTCGAGGCCTTGTCGCTCCCACTGGCATTCCCATTTTATGGCGTTAATTATCAACCAGCGTAATTCCAGTCTTTTAAAAGTTAATAAATGTCGACATTGATTGGAAATCCCATAATGGTTATGCTAAGAGAATAATTTGCCTACATGCAGTCCCGCTTTTCTTTGGATAGCTCAGAATTCTAGTAATAACAATTAATTATTTGTTTACCTCAGTGGATTATGTTTTACAGCAACCGGGGAGTAAACGGTATTAAAGAATCAAAGTAGTCGGAAACGTGGGTGCCTCTGGGAAAATTTTCCGCTACAGGGTTTGAATGCCTTTTGTCGCATGGTAAAAAAATGAGCTGTTCTTCAAGTTGATCCGCGGTTAGACATTTCGTAGAAAATTCGAATTCGTGCATTTTCACAAGTAAATGAATAAAATTAGCCTTTCCCTTGGCAGAAAGTTGAAAGTAAAAAACATTTGGCTCATTATTGTAGCCTCTATTGTTGAAAATAAATATGCTATTTTTGAAAATAAATATGTGCTGATTATACTGAGTTATCGTTTCAGACTAAAAGCACGGTCACTCTCGTTTCTTATGTTAATGATGGCATTATAATGACTAATGAGGTAATTATAAAAGCAGTGTTGTTTTTATTGCTTGTTTATGCATGTAAGGTTGTCGCTCACTCAGTGTTGCCTCCAGGAATAATTTGGGGGAGTGAAGGTAGAGCTCACCTCGGACCAGTCATGTCATGAGGGTCAGTTGTTTTCCGTTGATCACCTCGAACCGCGAGGACTTTTTCCGCTTGAGTTTGGTGTGGTTGTTGCGCAGTAAGAAAGGAAGTTAAAATGTGATGCCCGTAATTTGCTTTTCGGTAATGTCGATGGGTTTGGAATGGAGAAGATAGGGGTAATGAATATGAAGGCGTAAAGAGACGGGCGGGGGAGGAATGGGAAACATGGAGAAGACTTTTACAACAGTTTGCGAGTTGCAGACTCGTTTGGCGGAGGGATTTGGCACCAGGGTGGGGAGTGGAGCTGTGGAACGGGAAAGGGAGTTGGCCAGACGGGGCAGGAGGAGAGGGAAAGGGGGAAGATTTGGAGAGGAAGCATGCGATCCGAACGGCTCCCTCCAGTTTCCGATGCCAATTCATTTCTAATCAGAGGCAGCCGGCGGAAGGGGAACTGCCAACCGACTGGGGAGAAGAAAGAGTGTTCGCCGGAAGGAAAACTGCTCTCCGAGCCCGTTTTGGAGTGCAGTCTTGGAAATGTGACGCAGAGGAAGTGTTCCCATGAATGTGTGACGAGTTGCAGCGGGCTTCGAAACTCTTCTCCGGCGAGAAACTGGGATCTGGAACGAATTTATGACGACTCCAGAAGGGGCCTGGGATCTTGAATTATGATCTTGATTGCGTCGAAATTCCGGAAAATACCTCTGCATCTCATGTTCGGCATGTTTGACCTATGTATGTAAGATAGGTCGTGAATGGAATGGAGTTCAAATTCATGTACATTCACAGTGTAATCTGCAATCCTGCATGTAATCTGCGAGCCAAAGTTTGGTTTGGATATGTGGATTTGGTTTGGAGCTTACCTCAGATTAAGCCACAAGGCGTGAGTGGACACATTCGGCTCGGACCAATAAGTAAATAAGGACCTTTATTTTTCGTGGAAAAAAACGAATTCTTTTGCCAATCTGTTACGCCAATGTGCTTCTAATTTTTATCGTTTTACGGCACTTGTAAATATATCTCTAAAATGGCATTGTCCCATTTTAGCATAATTGATTTCAATTGCTGAGATTACTCTACCTGGTTTAGGCAAATTAATTTTCTCACGATTAATTATCGCAGCGTGTATGCTCTTGCGTGGGAATCTGTCAAGGCATGCCCTAGGTTAGTCCACTGTTATTTTCGGTTAAATTCTAGCTTGAGGTTACTCTCACTACTTGGATACTGGGCTATAAAAACCCAGTAAAGAATTTTTATCGCCCAGTATGGTATCAGCGATATGAATTATTAGTCTTGTCGATGTCGAAATTATTTTCTTCGGAAGAGGGTGTAGATTGCTGGATGAAATCGGAAGCTGAAAAAATCCGTATAGCTCAGTGGGCTGCATGGAGGCCGGGAAAGCCCAAGGCTTGTGTTCGATAACCGGTCCTGGGCAAGTTTTCCTTTGTAATTAATGTGCATGAGTGAATGTTCACGGAGTTGAAGTCGATAGGCTCTTAGTGGTAGCGTATGTTTCCCTGGAAACGCTCCCTGTTTTGCGTCCATGCATAACGTGATATTTAAGTCGTCACGGCATCTTCACGGCATAGATGCTGTATAGTATTGTGACGAAAAATATGTATCGGCATCTTCACGACACGGAGCTTCATTTACCACTAACTTTCGTTGTTCTTATGAACAAAAAAATGGGAGAAAAGATTTTGAAGTCTTGTAAAATTTAAAATGCGCTGAAGAAATTTAAGCGTGGTGGAAAGTTGTCTGAAGTGATTCAAATGAACTCCATGAGTATGCGGACGAAAGTAAGTGGCGGTTTGATACATATTTTTCGTCACAATGCTATATAGCATCTCTTTGTTGAGCCCCTTCATGAAACGTTTATATTTATTTCATGGAGATCTCAGCTGCCTCTTGTTTTTGCTTGGCTTTATCATCTAAGTGGCTCTTTTCTCCTTAACTTCCCACGGAAAACTTTTCCCCTCTCTTTCTGACATTTATGTGACTAAGTTTATCCAGCATTTTTTCAGCTTTATTTTATTCTCATTCTCCATCATTAAACTTGCCCAAATTCCTGAAGCCCTTCCATTTTCTCTAAGTTTTCCCTACACCGTATGCCTGTTTTTGTGGTCAATTTCTCATTCCATTATCCCTTCTTGGGCTATTTTATTCCAAGTATTTACTGGCTTTGCCATTCGGTGTTTTGCATTTCTATCTTAAATAAGGATTGACTGCATTCAATCGTGGATTATATTCTACGAGAGACTTATGCTTTGTACTGATATCATAATTTTTCTTCATTTCAATTTCGTGGCCTTTTATTGAATGATCTAACTTCTTTAAAAGCTTAAAATGTGCTCGAAAATGGGTTTAAATCCTTATCTCATTAGAACTTTCATGTGTGCGTTTGTACAGTATGCTTGAGTTCTCCCATGTATTTAGAAACCATATTATTGACCTCCGTTGTCCATGTCTTTGAAAATCAACATCTTTTACGATCGATTTTTTCGAACAATCGACATTTAATCGAAATAATGCTCGACTTATTAACAAAAATTCAAATTTGAACCAAAATCGAAAAAATCGAAGGTTTATCTTTTAAAAACAGCTTTTACCGACAAATGCTCATTCTTCGTAAAACACTGAAAATACACGTTTTGTTAGGAAAAAAAACAAAAAATGCACGTGTAACACCCGCTTTAATTATTATTAGTAAAAATATACAAATGCAAGCCCATAAAAATTTTGGGATCACCGCTTGTGAAAATTCGTCTTTCATCACGGATAGGCCATGTCATACGACAAACTAATTATTTGAAGAATACAATTGGGGGGGGGGGGAATTGTTTAGAAAAGTCCCCCTTTGAACATCCATAACTAAGTACTTGGGCCAAGTGAAGAAAGAAACTTGGCAAAAGAACGTGATGGAAATGAAGGAAAAGAGAAAGAGAGATATGAAGGGCTACAGTACACCTATATTATGATTGAAGTACTGTAATCAATGTCATTAGAGTACTTTCAAAATAATCTCGCGACAGAAGCTCGCGAAAATAAAGTTCGGAGTAATATTTGACATCTGCCCATATTTAATGGCTGATTATGTTCATATTGACGCCTCACTCTTGTCTATCCGCATCGTTTTCTCCCGTTTTTTTTACCTCGGCTGTTTACTCCTCTTCTCGATGCCTGAGGGGAAGTGTGAGAGGCAGTAAGCGGCACCGCAATTAGCGACAGCCTTTCGGGATCTTTTGATGCCTTGATGCGCCCGTATACCGACACACTCGGCCTCCTCCCCCTCTGACGCGGCGGGGGACAAACCCCGCCTCTGGGCAATGGATGCTCTTGCAAGCGGAAGAGTAAAGCCCCTTTAAAACGACAACTTAACTTGTCGTAACTTGGCTTACTATCACCCAGAACTGAAAGTAGAATACTTTGCTAATTACATATGAGGGGGTGAGAAGCCAAGGAGCAAAAGAGATTTTTATTCTAAACGGAGTTAAGTACAGAAATTTGTAAAAAAAAGCAAACGAGAATAACTATATATTTAATAGTGCCTTTCGTTTTCCACTCGATGTCGTCACAGAACAGAGACATTTGTATCCCTTAACCACCAAGTATTTGTATGTTTCTTCTATCAATTTCGGTATCTAACTCTTATTAGAAAAAAAATCACTTAATTTCCCTTGGATTCCAACCCCTCATATTAGAACGTGCATCAATCGTGATATAAATTTAACAGAACTTATGGCTCTGATAACGAAAAGCATAGTATGTATTTAATACCCGTGGAAAAGTTCAAATACCTTTTATTTCAGCATATCGAACTTCCACCATATTACGCCTGAGTTGATTGAACTTATTTAACAGGGCTTTCGAGACATCAAAAGAAAGAAGAAAGGCTTGTAACGAGAGAGAGATATAACTATCTGCCTGCTACTGGTTACTTTTAAGGGGACTTTGTGCTTTTAAGGGAATTTTGGGAAGCGTGTTATACTAGTGGCTGGAGCAATTTACTGCTGAGGGTCATAGGTTCGAATACCAATTGAAGCCTTCGGACTCCTCAAAACGAATATTCTCGAAATGCGAGCTGTCACAGAGAAAGACGCTGGCCCATCTACTGTGAATTTCTGAATTACGCTCACCTGTGGCTAAGTCTGGGGTGAGCTCTACTATTACCTCTCGAAAACGAACATTCGGGTATTATTTCTGTGTGCCTTTAATAACTAGTGAAAGAAAATAGGAGAGTTGCTTCGCTTTAAGTTGTTTTTAACTAACTGATGCTTTATTTAAATTTTCAACTCAACGTTTACGTCAAGTTAAGTCGCTGAGATTCAAGCGTAAGTGAGCTAAGAAGGTGGGTATCCTTGAAGAAGACGGAGAAGTGGAGAGGCTGTTAAGCGTGTGGGGAGGGAGGGACGACGAGAGGGTTTTTTGGGCGCTGGATAGACGGTTGGTCGTAAAAAAAAAGTTGAAACGCGCTAGGCGTCGCGCGTGGGATGTTGATGCGCGATTGACTGAATCCTCCCGGGAGATTAAGGGGCGGCTCGGAGCGCTTCAGGGGTGGCAGCGGGAGTGAGTAAGATGGGGAAGGGGGAGGCATTTTGACTCTCGGAGGAGGATGGAGATGGCGAAGGCTTAAAATGGAGATTTTCGCTGAGGCCCCGAGAAGGGAAGTAGGAGAAGGGGAGAAAGATGTTCGTCTTTTTTTCTCTCCCTCTTCTTTAAAAGGGGGAGAGGGGAATTAAGGAAGGGTTTTTGCCGCTGCTCAAGACGGGAAAGTGGGGTGCGGATGGTTAAGTAGCCCCTGAATCCAAATTACACTGCGGGGCCCACGCTAGATCGCGTAGGAAAGTTTTATGGTGGTGTGGGGAGGCATGCCCTTGGGAGAGGGCTTTGTAGGGGGGGAGGAGATTTAAAAGCGCCCGTTCACATATTACTTATGAAGATATCGTCGTTTAAAATTAGTAATGGAGGTACGCTCACGTTATAGTTGTTGTGCAAGCTGTCATTTTGGCGATTCTGGAACATTTGTGACAGGTCGGCTAACGCTCTATAATTTCATCAGTTTCATTCTCGTTGGTGTTCATGGCCTTCGGTTTATTTTAATGGAGGGATTTTGCTCTCGAAGAACAATTTGCATATGTAGTTAATTCAGTTACTTCATTGCCTGTTATATAATTATTATTGGCCTTGTTTTTATCCCTAATCACATCATTCTTTGTCAAATTTGGGAATGAGAATTAATTACTTGGTTTTATTCCTGTTAATTTGTTCGGTGCCTAGGGCTCGTGAATATGTATCTTAGTAGGTAGAGGGCGCTTCCATAGGGTGGCTGATACTCCTAAATTACGCCTTTTTTTAAATATCTCGAAAGTTCATAAATCCTTGGGGTGATTTGTACATTAGTTAAAAAAGCTTTCTTATTCTAAGGTAGTTTTACTAACACTGTTTTAGTAAGAAAAGGAAAATAGCTTATAGTTGAGAAGAAGAGGCAGTGTAGATGCTCCTGGAGCTTTTACATCCTCCATGACCTCTTTTTTGTTCCATACTAAAGGGAGAGTGAGGATAGACTACATGTTGTCGTGTAAGGAAGGAGAACGAATGGAGAAAGTGAGATGGGTGGAGATGGAACGGAGAGAGTAAATTCTACACGTGATGGGCTAGGTAAATATGGGCTGAGGGCTAAGAAGTTTTATTAATGTTTAAGAAGCTGACAGCGGGAGACGATAGAGCGCGCTGAAATCAAGAGGGAACACAGATATCCGTGAAAGAGGAAAGTATCTTGGGGGTGAATAAGTGGGAGGAGGGGGGGGGGAAGATAACACAATTAATTTAAGTGAAGAATTATAAGAAGTAAAAGGAGAAATAATGAATTGTGTTTCAGTAAATAATCGTTTCGGTCTCCGTCCTTCGGTGACTGCGGTCATTCATGTTGTGCTCGAGGCCTTCGTGTCTGTTGTCCTAGTGTCGTGGGATTTGTGCCCTCTGTGTGCGTGTCTGGGATGTTGTGGGTTCGGATGTGGGCGGGAAGCGATCGCGGTGTGTCGCTTAATGCTTGCCGAGGGGGGCGACCCCTGCTTGATGAATGGGGAAGCGAGAGCGGCCTCGGTGGTGTGGGTGCGGTTGATCGCGGGTGCAGGGAGCGGGCGGGCGACGTATCTCTCCGGGGATGGTTAGACGCCGCGGTGCGGGCGCGGTTCTCTCTGAGGGTTGATTTGTCTTCGCCGGCACCATAATCTCGACGTTGTCATTTTTACAATCTAATCGACTCCTCCGAAGATAAACATCCCTCCATAACTGCCGTAGCCTCCCTTTTCTATCCCTTGTATTTGTATTTAAAAAATGCTGAAGAGCTCGTTAAATTTCAAAGACGGGGTAATTTAAGGAGTAATTTGTTCGCATCTTTCTTTTCAGATTTCGATCGGTTAGGTCGTTATCCTGCATAGGAATGCTGTTCTTTACGTCATGTTGGCTTAGGATTCGCAAGGTTTTATCATAATCAGCCTGAATCACTAAAGGCCTACAAAGCCTATTATACCCTAATTTTTATTTAGTCCTTGGAAAATATGACAAATATTTGCGATTTGATTTTAAAAACATAATGGTAAAATGGAAAATCTTAGTAGAACAAATAAGATTCCAGAAGTCAGCGATTTCATTTTTTTATCCATCTTTTTAGGAAAAGAACATACCAAAATATCTTGTGTAGTTAATGGCCTAAGTATCCGACATCTTTTCATTGTTGAATCTGACATAGTTTAGCAAATGAAAAGGCAGGTCTGTTTCCGTTTTTCAATTACTGCTAACTTTTGAGTAATCTGCGACAAAAAGTCGGGGTTCATAGCTCTTTAACGGAAAAAATAATTATAATAATATATTTTACTACATTATACTTTGTATTTAATTAACAGGTTATAATTAGAAACATAAATTACCACAGAAAATAATCTGGTTGGGGTTTCCAACATCATTTTTCTGTGTCAGAGCTGGTCCACATTTTACTAAAAATCATATATTAGGTCATTCCACCTAAATTAACTAATAATTTCCATTAAGGTCTCAGATTCTGATGAAAATTTCTCTTTGGGTGTATATCCAACTCAAAATATGTATCCCGAGACCGTTTTACGAAAAAATGAAAATTCAGTCTTAATAGTGGCGTTGATAATTTATGATTGAAGCTGTAAGTGATGTTACTATGGTCTAGTGTAGTTAACATAGTCACAAACTTTTTTAATTTTATTCAGGGCGTTTACGTTATGCTTTTGTATTTAAGAGTCAATGAATTATCTATGGAGATTATTTTTCGAAGGCAACCGGTTCTATATTCCATCGAAAGCAAACTTAGAGATATTATTAAAAAGATCAAATAAGAATGAATCAAGCGCTAATCGTGGATGGTATATTGAAAATAATGATCGAGAAACAGATTGCGGGAGTGCGGAGAAGGGGAGGAAAAGAATATCCTTCACAGGGAGAGCGAGAGTGATAGGACTTTGCATGCATGTTGCATATAACATTACTGGGAAATTATGAGGGAAGTTTAATGTGGGTGGTGAACAGGCCGGGAACCTAACTAGCTTTATGTAGCCCTTACTTCATAGGTAGTATATTTAATTGAATTATAATTTATGTCACTTTAATGAATATTTTTCCGGTATATGTCCAGGTTTTCATTGTTAAATGGTAACTTGCTACGGTTAAATGGTAACATTTATAGTAATATTTGCGAATTTATTTTGATTTAGTTGTGTCTTCAGACATTTTTGGTGAAACGGCGGTGAATACTCAAATGTGTTTATTTGAAATGAATTGGTTAGTGTTCAATGTATTATTCATTAAAAATTTTATATAATGCATTGTCATGTATTATTTGGTACAACCAACGTTATGAATTACCAAGCACTGTACGAAGAAAGTAAATTTGCACGCAGTTAAGCGCGCGGATGCAACGTTTTGTACACCAAAGATGAAATTTGTCATGAAAAAAAAAACTTTTTTCACAGCAAATTTAATTTTTAGCGTAAATTCGCAATACTTTATATTGAATCAGTTGGTCAACTTGTGCAAAACCAATGAAGATACTAATTTAGAAAACTGGGTTCGTAAAAATTGCGTTGTTGAAGAATATTTGATAAAGGAGGCGCAATAGGAGAGAAGCTGTTGGGGGGCGGAAGGGGGGGGGGGGTAACGGTTGTTGGTATTTCTGGTACGCCGTTCTTATTTTGCACCCATCGATCTAGTCTCTTTTATTTTTTTTATTCTTTTCCTTTTATCCGCGGGCGAAGTTTTCGGGAGATGTCGCAGGGGGGCGGTATTTTTGGGCAGGGCCGAGTCGGGGGATGGCAGGGTAGGTCTATATGGTGGGGGGGGAGGGGAGGAGTAGTTATAGTGCCGCCGCTGGATCCTCTCGGATGAAGTAGGGACGGAGGAGAGTTTTACGGCGTTGGATTGAAGGGGTTTAAACGGAGGGAAGGGGAGGGGGAGGGTGTTTGAAGAACAATGCAGATGCGGGACTCGCTCACTCCCTCCCTCTTTCCCCCGTTGGAGAACCCCATTCCCACCCCTTCCTCCCCCCCGCCCGCCCCTCTCTCCCCTCTCTCCCCTCCTCGTCCATATCTCTCGCAAATCCGCCTCCGTACGTGTATCATTCGGGCCCGTCCGCTCCCTCTGCTATCTCCCCGCCATCTCTTCTCCTCTCCCCCCAACCCTCATATCACCTCATCCTCCCTCACCCCTCTCTTCTCATTCAACTCTTCCTTCAAAAATCTATTCCGCCTCTACGAATAATTTCAACTGTTTGCTGTGAAATGTTGTGCAACATGATGAACTGATAATGATGAATCATTTGCCTCATGCTGTAATTATTATAGAAAGGTATCGAATAATATTAAAACGTGAAGACTACGCAAAAGCCTCGAAATTTGTTTTCGAATATTCACTTTCTTAACATGTTCGATAACATATGTTTTCCTCTTATTCACTCCGTCCTCCAAATTTTACCTGCACCTAGTGAGATTTTGTGTTTAACGGTTAATTATTTATGATGCTACTATTACTAATTGTAAGCACTGAGTTAATAATAGAAAGACATTGTATGATACTAATACCTGTAAAAAAAAACCAAATGCTTCCAAACTGGTGGTAGAAGAATCAAAAGGGTGTAAAAATACAATATTAGTTTGTTGTTTCGTCTAATTGAAATTTACCATTTGTATTCCCAACCCCTCCTCTTATTCACCTTTCCCTCCAATTTTTCCCTGTCCTTTGAGAATAAATTCAACTCTACGGTTGACTCCCCCCGCCTTCCCTTATCTCATGTCCCCGGTTCTCTTCCTGATGTTCTTGATTTCCCTGCCGCTAATCTTGCGTTCATCTGATCGACATCGTGCTCTCCACTGCTTATGACGTCATCATTTCATGCACGGCTGATTTGTTGCGCAAGATATTCAGCCCTAGGTAAGGCGATGTATTGAATTATGTCGCAACAACCTCTTGCGAGATCATGAAAGTTTTGTATGGTACTCTTTCCACCAAAACTTCAATATTCCTGGTATTTTTCGGAATAGAACTCGAAGTATTTAGTTAGAAAATTTGTATTTAAAGTACTTCCTTAACGATAGCGTAATTTCCACAACTTAGTTTGGGGATCGGGTTGGTATGGTGGCTTCCTCCCCTGTGGGTTCGGGCACACATCCCGACGGTGGTGGAGTTTTTCCACGGAATGCTCTATTCGTCCTCGAGTGCCTCGTGGAGGGCACTATAGGCGCAACACTCCGTCTGTCGGATGGAAAATTAAGCCGTGATCCCGTTTGCGTCTTTCGTTAAGACGAGACAGTTGCCGACGCCAGGTTTCTCTCCACCCTTACCGGTCCCTCAACGCGAAAGTGAGCTCAGTTGACGGTCGACTCCTACAAATACCATCGAACAAAACTCGGTAAAAGCCTTATTCTCACATTCATTGAAAAAAACTAATATTTCTGTATGGATTGGTAGCTTTATATATTTATTCACAAATCACCGAAAATAGCACATATTTGCCTTTTACATCCAACGTATTTAACAATTATACGTGTACGAACAACCATGCTCTGGATAGGGGCAAGTTACCCCGGCTAGACTCGAACCCGCGACCTCTCATTTGGCCAGCGAGGACTTCCCGCCGCCACCGAGGCCGTCTTTGGTGGCGGTGGGGTGAAGTCCTCGCTGGCCAAACAAGAGGTCCGGGGTTCGAGTCCCGCCTTAATAAGTTTCCCCTATCCAGGGCATGGCTGTTCGTTACGTGCAATTGTTGAATTTGTTGAGTACCCCCATATAAAATGGCCTATGAGAGCTGCATTCGGTGGTTTGGGAATAAAAAATAAAAATTATACTGAAATTCCACCTTTTGATGCTGTATACTTAGGAAGATTTCATGGCGCACCTTCGAAGTAACTTGAAGCTCTCAGTCTAAGTCACTGTACCTCTCCCTCCGGACTCCCACTCCCACTTCATTTTTGTCCTTCTCCCGCCCCCCATTTACTGTTCCAACATATCCGTCTCCACCCTCCAATTCCCCTTCCCCCAACTTCCGTCCCCATCCTTTTGTTCTTGATTTCCCTTCCGCGCAGAGTGCGTTGATCTGATTAGCGTCGTCTTTTAAGCCTTTTGTCTGCAGCCCGCGTGTTTGTTCCCGCCCGGGAAATAGGTGTTATATATTTTTCGCCTCCCTGTCGCCACCTACTCTTCCCCTCTTCAACACAATATAAGTTTTATCTCTCTCCCTTCCGGAGTTGTTTTCTGCCGGCAGGAGTCTGTGAAAAGGCCTTCAGCGAAGAGAGGCGGGCTTAATACGGTTTTGTTTACGGCGCTTGTTTCCACGGATGCCTCTTTCGGGTGCTGATAAACTGGTGCCACCGTTTTCAGTTCGTCGGAGAGAAGCGTTGGAATTCGAGTCTTCTAAGCTGGTCGCTGAAATTAATGCAAATCATTATAGGGCAGGAGTATCCTACCGTGTGTAGCGTGACAAAGACATGAGACCAAGCGAGTGACGGAGTCTAAACATGTACCCTCGCGATCTAGTTGGAAATAATTATGAGACTCCTGGTTGTTAGGACGCACCTACGTGATGATCTCAAAAAGGATGCGTATAAGGGTGCCGACTCAACCTTGCCCATTGACGTGAGTTTTTCCTCTCAGCGAACATTATCTAATTCTTGCTTTGCATCGTAATTGACGTATATTATTATTTTCTGAGTTGTTCTCAATGCATTATTTGCAGTGTTTAACTTAATTGGCGATCCTAGTCCAGCTCATTACCTGGCCTTCATACTTGAGGTGTAAATAGAGGAGATGGGCGCGACTATAGGGATGATTTTCTGCACTATAAAAAAATTATATTTGATATACTCTGTTTTATGGTTCTTAGGGGGATTGAAGAGTAAATTTATCTGTTTCATATCTTTGGCCAATCAATCATAAATATGTTTCCGCCTTCCTACATTTTTCACCGTTATACATGAGCAATCGGGTTCAATAAACATTTATGAGCAATCCGGAATAACAAAATACAGTTCAAAAATTATCAGCGTTAGACTATGCTACGTAAAATTTGTTTCGATTGAAATTCTTTCTTTATCTTGAGAAGATTTCCAGTAGATGAGTGTACGAGCAAATACATTTGAACGTTTACTAATGCCATTTCGGGTGGCAGTAATTTGGGGCCTATTTCGGCTCAATTGGGAATTGGTTCTCATTCAAATCCACCCCTTCAATGTGCAGTTGTTAAAATTGGGAAAATCCACCCTTGACCAAACCATTACCTTACCTTAGCCGTGGCTCACTGAGCTGTCCACAAGAATAGATAAAAGTTTTTGGGGAAATATATAGAGAGATTAAAAAAAAAAATAAAGCTATATTTCGGGGTGATGATTTCGGAAGAATGCACTTTCAGTATTGGGAGAATGAGCACCCCTGGTATCATGTGTATTTTGTGTATCCATAGGGTAGACTAATTATATCTGCAACGGTAAATATATAGCTAAGTGCACGCTTGGAAAAAATCACCCCTTGTCAGACAATATAGGACAGGATGATGTGAATGCAGCATGTTCGAACTCAATAGCGTTCTTCATTCAGTCCGCTCAATTTTTCCTGTCTCCTCAATTCGAAGCTGAAATAATTTAGGTCCTGGCGGGAAGGAGGTGGGGAAGCGGGATTTTAATCAGTAAGTGAATGACCTCGCGATACTCCCGTCCTTCGCTCTCCTCGGCGTTTCGCGAACTAACTTTTTCGGTCCTCCCTCCCACCTTCTGCATCAACTCTTACTCTACCCCCACCTCACCTCTTCCGCGCCGTCGCGTCATTCCTGTGCCTTCTAATGTGATTCCCAAGATCCACCACCACCTCTCATGTCATGGCACTCTTTTCAGTTCGCTAACTTCCCTCCAAATCTTCAACTCAAAAAGACTCCTCCAAAATTTTTTTTTGCTCCCCGCCACCTTATGATGCTCTCGGGAATGACCTCATAGTGAGGAGGAAGTCTTTTTAACGGTAATCCCTTCAGTATCTTTAGATTTTCCGCTGGATTTAACGAAGAAAATATTTTTTTATACCCCTCGCTCGAAGAATATCTTGTCAAGTTCTTATTTTCTTCGCGTATAAGATGTGTCTAATTGCTATCAAGGAGGCTCGAGTCTGAGGATCTCGGATTGAGTCTTTGATGCGCTAAAGAAGGTGCCTGAGCGCGACCCTAAATCCGCCTTCATTTTGTGTCTGCCGGATGCGTAAGAATATAATTATCCGTTAGTCTTCCTTACGTGCTGGTAGAAAACAGTTTGTTATCATACGATGTGTCTGGAATGGTCTATACATTTCCCCTTAAAGATGTAATGATTTGTCGCTATTGTTTCAACCAGCTTTTGACTGTTCGTTGCCTTAAAATGTCTTTGTTGTTCATGGAAATTGTTAACTACTTTTCTGTTTACCTTTTGTAACACATATAAGCACAGGCTACGGGTTCATCAAAATACTTGAACCCATATTTTAGTCACTATTATCTTTTGCTTTTCCAATAATGTTGTAGTGATTTGGAATTTTATGGGATATTATTTCTGAGTCTTGCCCAGGGATTAAATGCCTAGTTATTATTTTGTGGCTATCGAATGCTGTTGAGATACTTAATTAACTGAAATGAAAGAGGTAAAAAAATTTTTTCCAAAATATTACTATCAATCATTTATTCGAGCCTTGGTCGGCTTGCGGGTCATTAGGGGGTGTCAAGTACTAGTGTTTTCGTTAAGCCTCTGCAACAATGACGGGCGTATTTAGGCTATAGCTCTCACTCTGGGTCGAAACTGACACTAGATATAAAGATATTTTTGGACGGTGCCACTTTGTGATAGTACTTATCTGTTGTACTTTGCTGCAAATTTATCTAGTTGAATGGATTTAATTACACACTTCAAAGTTTAACATTTAAATTCCTATTTTTATCGAATAAAATGCCTGATAACGCTGTCATGTGATCACCCACCGCCTGAGGGATACCCCCGACTGTCTCTCCCACACGTCCAAACACAGATCTACCTTTGCTCTTCATGTAATCATCATTGTAAAGTATAATGCTTACCTTCTATTTTCTAAAAAATTGCGGTTCGATATTTGGCGATGAAGAACTGGAGGATTATCATATGTAAGTGATGGAAGATTGAGTACATGCTCAGGATTCATTCTGTTGCATTATTTACGTCCAAATTAGCGACATTACTCATTTATCCTTAAATAAAATGTGGAAATATATTTGCAGGTAAAACACCTTTCTACTTTGCTGTAATCACCTTTTGTCGCGCAGAAACTAAGCGTCGTGTTTGAGAGAACCTTATTTTTTGTGACTTAAAAGCCAAGTTCGGGATTTAAAAAAACAGCCTAGGTAGCACCTCTGCTAATTACAGTCCGCGCCGGTTTGCGCTGCGAAAGTTTTCCGTTGCAACTCTCGCGTCCAATCTGCAGCGCCGGCTTCGGAAAGCGAGTGGTTGTGCGACAGAAACAAGGCGATTCGATTTTTTTTTTATTTTTCGACCGGCAAATCTAGGCTGCTAGTGGATGTTGGCATTTATCCTGGCGAGATTTGCATTTGAATTGCTAGTTTTAAATTGCTTAAAATTCAATGGAGAGGCTGTGGAAGAATTGAAGACTACTTGTCGTCCTTGGATTTTTGTTCTCATCCAGTTAAAAGACGTGAGAATCGAGAGACGTGCGCAGCCCAAGCTCAATATCCGTTGATAGAGATGTTTCCGTGTAGTATTGGTGGCATAGAGCGCGAATTACGATAGCTAGGTGGTTTTATTTTTGTATAAAAAAGTGGCTTTTAGAGAAACTTTGCAATGGTTGTTATTTCCTTATTATCTAGGATAGAAGTAAAAAATCTTATTAAGATGCTAGTTTAACACATATTCAATGCATTTTAGCAAGCAGTTTCGAGCATGGTACAAATTACTGTATAATTCTTGTATAAACGAAAAAAAATATCGAAATAGGCATTATTAAAGTGAGCATGGAAAATTGATCTGTTAATATTTGTTATACTCTAGACATTCATCTACATCTACATAATACCCCGCAAGCCCCCTAAAAGGCGTGTGGCAGGTGGTGCAAGGACACCAGTCATTTGTGCATAAAAGGAAATTCTCTAGCGAAATTACGACTGGCATTTATTAAAGTCCTGTATGGCTCGGGGAAAAAACGAATTCCCATATCTGTGCGTTCGGCAAAGCATCTCTCTTAATTAAGCGATTATATCGGACCTGGAAATATAGTGTTGATCAAATATTATGTTCACCGTGTCGCTCTTAAAGATATCCATTCTCAATGGTTCAAGCAAAAGCCTAGCGCGCAGCCTCCGAGTCTCCAGCGGCTCCCAGCCTAATTCGCTCAACATCTGGGTAACGCTGTCTGTACGCCCGTAGCAGTTTTTGATAGTTGTGGAAGTTATTGATATTAGTCGTTTGGAAAACATTGAAATATTTCCATTGAATTTGTGGTTAGTCGGTTGTGGAAAATCAAATCACGTTTAAGTTGGCAAATGTAAAATTCTTTATGCTCTCTCTTGTGATAATTTTAGTATCCATACATTTTACTGGTTTTTAATTACATGTTTATTTTTCTTACAGGTAAGTTTGTGTCTGCCTACATGGAGCACCCTGGGTACCGTGAGAAGTCTTTAAATGGACCATCATGTCGGGTTTGGATTCCTAACCATATTTAGTTGCCTAAAAAATAATCATAGTGATCCTTATCAGCGTTATTATTAGTTTTATTGTGTCTTGATTAGGATATATTTTTTAAATACTCGTGTCACCAAATATTATTTGTTCGATGGTTTTCAAGGGTTTTCTTAAACTTTCGTCTGAATGGCTTTCTGTAGATACGAGGAGGCTTTAATAACTTCACTGATTTTATTGTGTGTGGGAGAAATCGGATCAATAGCTTTTCAGTATTTTATTCACAATATCAAATGGCTTTACTTACCATTTATTTAATTCTCCTCTCTCCACTTTTAAGCCAATTACATTCATTTTTCTTTTTCGTGGAACCGAAAGAGGCGGTATGCATGAAATGGAGGCGTTTGAATTGAAGTAACTTGATTAACTGTGATTTTTTTAGAATATGCCTTTTTAGCTAGTCCGCTGTAAATGATCCCCCTACCTACTGCCAATCGTAGTGTCATTTTCGTGTAACGTATCTGCTAAGAGCCGCGGCCGGTCGGTTTAATAATGTCTGGTAAAAATTTAGCAGATCATGGAAGCCGGAGTGAAAGGCCTCTGTTGTTTAAGGCAATTCAAACGTTCATCAAAACGGTATTCCGAAATTCCTGGCTTTATATTAACTTTCAAATACTCTAAACATGAGTTTGCGACTGCATCATGTTCTGGATAATGTTAGCTATGCATTACAAAACTGGCTCTAATGCCGATATTTTTAGCAGTCGCTAACTCAAGTTAGCGCAGAATTATACGTTATTCTGAACTGCTTAGCTTTAAAATAACTTTCAAATGCTCTGAACTTCAGGTTGCGGCTGCATCATGTCCCTATTAACGCTGACTAAACATTACAAAACTGATCCTAATCCCGGTATTATTAGCAGTCGCAAACTCAAGTCAGCGCAAAAATAGCGAATGTCACTACTATTGTTGTATCGCCTTGTTATGGATACGGAACTTCAATTGTAGCTAATCCTTTGCGAACAAAGAAGCGGAATAACTGAACTATTGTTTAGATTTTCCACGAGGTTGAAGCCGGGATGACAACGCTGGTTGCCGCCTTGAGTAAACCGGAAATGAGAGCAGAAGGACGGCGTGGGCGTGAGACACTTTCGTGTCTGTTTCTGGAGGGGGATAAAGTGGAAGGGGGGACAATTGACCGAACGGGAAATGGAGTGAGTGGGTTTCTCCGTCATCGATGATTTGGCGCATTGGCACCAGATGGAACCGCCGCATCTCCAGCAGTTCCTGTGACACGAATATTCTTCTTCGTTGCCATTTGGGGATATGAATTTCCGGTTCCATGCCGTATCGCCATACGCATTTTCCTCACTTATTCTTGTCATCTCTCTGATGGAGAGTACCCTATGTATCATATAATGCATTATTGAAAATGATCCATTATTTTTTTTACTCATGCACTTTTTAATGAAAATCGTGATGGAAGATTGAGGATGCCCTAAAGTTTCAAATCGACGGTGGGGTGGGCGAGGAAATGATGCAATTTTTATTGCTACGAGAGATTTCACGTGGTGCTAATCACAATTCACATTATACATTCTAATTTTTGCCTTTCCAAAGCCTATTATCGCATTACACGCAATTTAATTTCGGATTTCCTTATCATTACATTAAAATAGATATATTTTACTTGCCTTAGTAAATTTATTTTAAAAAATTATAATTGCCATTTGTAGTAAATAATATTTATTCGTGGCGTAATGAATAAACCTCTATAAAATGAAGTTATATCTTTTTTTAGGGGTCAGTGTGCCACTGATAAAGCGCAAGTGCTGATTATGGTACACGATTCGTCGTTTAATTTTCCAATTCTCAAACCCACGACTCTTTGATTCTATAAACTTCAGCCTAAAATTCAGAAGGTTGTGAGCAATCATTTGAAGTCCATTGGTCTGTGGTCATAGCAATGAGTTCGCAGTGTGAATCATTATATTGGAACATTTACATTCTGAATGCGTTTATTTGTGACACAATGGACATAATTTTGGCATCACAATTTCTAGTTGAGAACGGTACATTCGCCTAAGAATAGCGCTGTACCGGTAAAATTCATAGAATACCGCATAGTAAGCGAGACTCTCTGCCTTACGTCCAGGTAATGAATTTTTTCCCTCGCATTATTAATGGTTATGATAAAATTTTAGCTCCTCTGACGATTTCACCCACTCACAGTGATTTAACCCGAAGGTTGGTTTGGATAGGTAAGGGTAGAACTCTCCTCGAACTAAGCCACAGGCGTGTGAATTCCATACATACAGGTCAGGGGGACAAGTTCATTTCCATGTTCAACCTCGCACATAGAGAATTTTTGTTTGGATCTCTTTTCAGGATTTTATATCCGTAACCCCTTTATAAGTAAACCCGCTAGGCTACCACGCTCTTCTGAAAACTGGTAATATTACTTTGACCACACCGGTTGGGAAGCCCGAGAATTATTCCTTTGTCAATATTACTTGCACCGTTTCTTATCCTGGCCCTCCGTCTTGTACGTCATTGAGGAGGTTTATGAACCAGCATGCCGATGGAAACTCAAGTGAATTTTTCCACTGAAAGAAAAATTGTCTTTAAATATTGTCGATCTCATTTCAACTCAGCATTTCTCTTCTCATTTTTCGGAATAATGTATGATTAACGTTTAATCTCTGGCATGTCTTGATCACATTTTTTTATGCATTCCTGAATAGTAAGGGGATTCGTTTAATGGGACATGTCGGCAGAGGGAGAAGAGGTAGGAATGAAGTAATGGGATGGGTTCAATTCTTGAACCACAGCTCTCTCCTTCCACGTGGAGAAACTGTCGTTTATGTGGACGTGGGATTTGGGGGTGGTAAGCGCAGAGGGATGCGGATTGGTTGGCTAAGGTGAGGGGATCGTTGAATGGATATGGGGAAATTCAGCGTCGTCGAGGATTACGGAAATTTGCCCACAACTGTGCAATTCAAGACTAATATTTACTTTCAACTCTTCATAAATATTAAGTAAATATATATAATTTCGCTTGCGACATCCATCGGTGGCTTGAATCAAAGCAAGGACAAAAGTTACGCTTCTTTTGTAATATGTTCCGTATAGTTTTCTACTTCCCGTTTTTGTCGTAGTCTGAACCGACTGTGTTTCAATTTTCATCCAATTAACGAATTTGACTGCAGTTACAGTGCTATAATTTTAAAATAACCCCTGCGTTATAGTATTTACCTTCCCTCATTTTATATTATCGCAGTTAATTGCTACATAGCTCTAATAATGACTTATATGCTAGAAATGATGTCATGAGAAATGGTTGAAATTTATCGTAAGTAGGTGAAGTACTTATTTTAAAACGGAAATTTTTTCTGCTATTATGATGCTACTGTGAAAGTAGTTGTAGTATAAGTTTCGCGTGCAAATATTTTTCATGACACAACTCTATAGTGCAGGTTATCTTGTATGATGTTGGACACGATATGGTGGAAGTTCTTAATATTATTAAAATAAGACATTGCAGTTTTTTAAACTCAGTGGATTTGCAATATTGCAATGTCTTATTTTAATAAAACTGTAGTGCTGGGTTTATTGTTTATATGTAGCACAAAATGCAGGTGGAGAACTCGGACATTTATCTTAGAAATCATTGTGTGGGGTGCAGTTTCTTTCTTTAATTGTATTCATTTAGAGTAAAAATCATAAATGATATTCGAGCATTAACGTAGTTGCTGGGATAGCGGGCGTAGGATAGTTAGTGTGGGAGGAGGAAGACGAGGAGGAGGAGTCGGAAGATGGTAGCGCCGCCGCCGCTGGAGGAGCGAGTGAGTGAGTGAGTGAGATGCTCGTCTCTTGGTCCAGATCGATGTGTGCCTCATGGTGTCCGCATTGCACGGCGGACGAGAGAGGCACGTCCAAAGGGGAGGGAGGCAGGGGGGGGGGTGGGAATCCGTCTGCGTGGCTAGAGATGAAGACGACGCCGATCCGCGATAAGATTTACTCTCTTCCCTTCTCTCTCTCTCTCTCTCGTCTCCTCCTCTTCTGCAACTTCTCTCTCCTCCAACCCTTTTTCCCCTCCATTCTACCGTTATCTCTCCTAGCCATCATAGTGCGGTGGACTAATCCATTATAGCCCAATATTGCTTCTAAGTAACATAAAAAATGTATACATTTTCAGCTCTGTTCAGTAAATATTTAGTGTACTTTTATTCTGTAAAGTTTAATGGCGAAATATGTAGCTGCCACAACAATTATGATCGAGTTGAAAATTTTCACATTAAAAAAAATGAGAAATCTTGAAATTTAATTTTTCCCAGAAGCAGCTCTGGGATAGAAAAAATTAAAATGCTATCCATCGATCCCGGGCGTAAATTGCAGTGGTGGGTTTTATTATAATGAATTCGCTTTGATATTTTTAAGGTCTGCGGTTTTGTGAAACATCGTGAAATCGGAATGGGAGACTCGATGTAAAAGTAGACAGGCAAAAACTTGAGCAGGTTGAGCAATTCAACTACATATTTGGGCCCCACATTAGAGGAAAACAGACGAATCAGTTGGAATATCAGGAAGAGACTTGCGTTAGAAAAGGGTTTCCCACCCGCCCGCTCTGTCCATTTAGCAACTGTTCAAGTATAAACAAGTTTTGTTTGAAAAGTGCGATTTTCTTCAAATGTGTATCAGTCGTACTATGGTGCGGCGAGGTGGGGGCAGAAAAAAATTTCCCAAAATATACATCTTGCGATTCCACTCCTGTATCCAGTAGGTAGATTTTCTTAGTACATTAATACTTAGTGGCCATTTTCCTCTTAATGCTTCAATTTTCATTTCACGGTCGATTACATTACGTTTTACGGTATCGTCTGGTGACGATTCAGAAAGCCAAATGTGTTAAATCCCATCGGACAATAATAATACATACATATATATATAGAAATCAGTCGTGAAAGAAAAATTAAAGAATTTGTGGAAAATTTGCCAGTGTGCTTTAATTTTGGTTTGTTTAATATTATGTATATATTTTATATGATATATATATAAAATATATACATAATATTAAATAAACTATGTATATAAAACTTATATTATTATACTATATATGATAATATGTATAGTATTATAATTCCACCCAGTTAATGTACATGTTCTTCATCTGCCCGGGTTAGGATTCACTCCGTTCCCGTGTCAATCTCAGCCGTCTGGATTATTAGCCCTCTCCGGCACGAATGCGATTCCTCCTTTGAGCAATGGAGGGGCGGGGCCCTCCTAATAATCACCCGTCGTCTTCGGGACATTGACACAACTCGTCTAGCGCCGCGTCTACATCTTTCCTGCGTCTCCTGTCTCGCTAGGATTACGGTGTGGGATTTGTACGTGATGATGTTTGCTCGGCCATCGATCGTTGGATGTCTGTGAGTCTTCGTCTTCGGTTTTTGTTGCTTTACTTCAATGATAGAAGCCCTAGTCTAGCGTTGCTATGACAAAAATTTGGTCCCATTCTCGGGGCAAATACAGGCCAGAGACTTTAAGGTGGCTCCGGAGGCCAACATTTTGTCCCCCATGTTAAGCATTTTTATGGGGAATGGGAAAAGTTGGCAAATTAATTGCCCATAAATAGATTGGATTAAAATCCTGTTACTTCTCCTTCTTTTGAGTATTTGATTTTAAAAATAATTGTAAAAATAAATATAATACGCGATCAAAATTAACAGCATGAAGACACGGTCTATCGTCATTTTCAGTTAATCACACCAATCAGAGTCATCAGTGATATCCGTTTGTGGTAGGTGGTATGTGGAGGAGACCCATATTTATGGTCATTTGCGCCGAGAGGGAAGGGAGGCAAGGGTGGAGAGAAACCTGGCGTCGGCATTAGCCTGCTATTAACGAAAGGCGCCAAGGTGACCACGACTTAACGTCCCTTCCGACGCACGGAATGTTTCATTTGAAGTGCCCTCCACAATACATTCAAGTGGAGAACGGACAGTCTCTGAAAATCCCTGCCAACTCCGGGATTTGAGCCCGGACCGACTGGGTGGAAAGCCAGCACTCTAGCCACCACACCAACCCGATCCCCGATTTCCGTTTTAGCCATTTCAATCTTTGCCGTAAGGTCAATAGCGGAAAATAGCTCTCTCATATGCTTACTCTGAGGTCACAACATGAAACCATGATGAGCTCAAAGTATTGACGAGTTGGTCGCGGACTACCGCGTCACATTCTTACGTCAGCGAGCATCGTCTCCAAAGAGCTGCGTAGGATTTCGTTCAGAGCGTGTAAATATATGGGTAACGAGGGCATTCCATATTTAGTTCATAAAAGTTGAACACGGAATGAAAGCTAAAGGTCAGCTCAAATTCAACGAAAATATTTTCCGCGTTGAAGAAAATTGTCCGTAGAATTGTACGTTGCTGAAGTAAAATATTGGCCCCAAATTTTTGCTGTATGAGGATATCCCATCATATCGGCCTACATTTTTGTCTTAAGATAGATCTTTTGACAGTTATAATGTGTCATGGTATCATATAACCAACGATTCTCTGGAGTACGGATAATTTCCATCTTCTTTCTTCATGTTTTTTTATTTACAGTTTTTAAAATTATATTACTCTGCACCTGAAACAGATGAGAATTGGTGGAGCATGTCCTACTTTCCTACATGTCCTCTAGCTAATGCTAACATAATACATATTCGTGCACTTTAAATTTGCCTATCCGACTCCCGGTATTTGTAAAAATTATACAAGTTCACACAATTCACGCACATTATACAAATAGCCTTGGCAGGATTCTATCTATGCTATTTTCCACACCCGTTTAGATATTCGAGGTGTAGCAAAAGCGGAAATTCATTTCACGAATTACGATCCACAAAGTTTGTGCGGGGGTTGATGAAATTATTTTCCGGATGAACGCAAATGGCTTTGAAAATTTGGACTCTCAAGGTACTGTATGCCAGTAAGCGATCGAGTGTATCCGAAATATGTTGAAAATAATTTGAATTCATGTGGCAGATGTAAATTTATTTTGCGATCGTGTGCTCTGAAGTCTCTGGGGAAAATGGAATGCGGAATGGAATAATTTTGACCGAATTTTTCTTCTCTCTTTGGAATTTCAAATGTATCATCTCCCTTGTGGAATCGAGGTCAATCAAAGACGACAGCACAGTTTTTCAGGCATTATTTTTGTCATTATTTCGCGTTTTGGATGCCGGAAAGTGTTTATTCAAAATATGGTAATTTCACCCAAACGACGCCGAGCCAATTCCAGTGAGAGCAGAACGATGTAAAAAAATTTAATCGCTCGTAAAACTATGTCGTATTCCTTATATCTTTATTTTATCCTATAAAATTGAAACCAAAGTTAAAAGTCTAACATGCGACAATGTTGTTTCAACAGTTAAATAATAGACTAAACCTCTAGTGAGTGAAAATTTTTGTGAATATTGGATTCGTTAAAGAGTTGCCAAAGCTACACGATTAAATAGGTGGTAAGAAAGTACCTACGTTAAACAGGTATGGTATGTAAAAATTCTTCATATCTTAAGCCTTGTAACTGTGTCCTTTATAAATCCTCAGGCCGAATGCAACTATTTTTAAAGGTCGTTTTACACGGGGCACGTACTTGCACAATCTGACGTGTGTACGAAGGCGCAGTCAAAATTGCGTCTTGTAAAGCAGTTAATTGCTAGAACACATGCGAGAGTGCGTGGACGTGAGATGGAAAAAATAGCCCCTGTTCTAATTTCGTTCATGCATTCGCTCATTTCCACGCCATTTTAGAAATTAATGCAGCTCTAACCTGCGAAATTCCGTGCCCCGTGTAAAACGGCCTTAAAAATTCGAAGAGTAACGGCCTGCACGGAATGCTGTGGTTTCCTTATGGAGAAAAGGTTGTGGATTTTAGTATTTGAATTGAGAAAATTTCCGACTTTCGTGGCGTCCCTGAGCCATCATTAATCTGCTCTTACCGTAAATCGCCAAAGAGGCCGCTAACTATCCTCCCTTTCCGCCGACGGACAAGGTGCTGCGCTTGAAGTATACTCCACACTACATTAAAACGGGGATCGTGTGACCTTGAACATTGAAGCCACCACGCCAACCTGATCCACGTGAAGGTTAGTTTACATGGAATATTTTATTTTTTATTTCTTTCCATCGCCCCGAAAACAGCTCACAAGGCCTTTTACATCGGAGGGTATAACATGAAACAACAACTATCACACACAACCATGCCCTGGATAGGGGCAACCCACCCAGGCGGGACTCGAACCCGCGACCTTCGGTTTGGCAGGCGAGGACTTTACCCCGCCGCCACCGAGGCCGGCGGGGTAATATGTTGCGCATCAACCCGGTCTATCATCCCCCGCATCGATCTCTCTTTTTTTTGCGCGATGAACGATAATTTCGTTCATGCGTTCGCGCAATTCCACGCCATTTTAGAAATTAATGCAGTCGTAACCTGCGCAATTCCGTGTCCCGTGTAAAACTGCCTTAACATCCATTTCCCCAACTCGGTTGTCAGCATCCTGTCATCGCCTATTGCTGGCTCCATGCAACTGTTTCTTTCATGTCTACTCTGGTAGTTACCTCTTCACACTCACGATGCCTTGCGCTTTCTCTTTTATGTTTTCTATCCATCCGTATCACCTTCTCCGTTTTTCTCCGCATCCATATCTCAGCACCCTCCTTATCATCTCGTCATATTTACTGAGCGTCTAGATTTCTGCACCGTAAGGCGCTCCTCTCCGGAAGCCTTCACCTGGATAAATATCACTTTGCAGTTTCCATAAGAAGACATAAGCTTTTCCGTCTTAGGGTAATGCCCTCTGTAACGAACCCGGTCGCTTTAAAAATATATATATATGGATTTTGTTTACATTGGATCTTTCAAGTTTTTCCACTGAATTTATGCCTCTCAATTTGTTTTGTTAATGTTTTTATTACAAGCACGTCAAAAACATTACTGGAATAAATTTCAAATGTCTCATGCAAACAATATAGCTGTAAAAATTATACGAACAACATTCCATCATATGGTGCCACAAACAATGTGCATCTACATCTAATACTACCCCACAAGACACCTCAATAGTTTGGTTGAGAGATTGGTTTGACGCATTTCTCCATTTCTCTCTCCTATCCGCTAACCTTTTCATAAGCGACGTCTTTCCTCTCTTTGACATCCTTTATAACCTGTCCTATGTAACTCATTCGGGGCCGAATATAAGTAATTTAGTGGTATTATATTCGAGCATTCATTTTATTTGGGATGTTCTCCTTGTCGCTCTGAAAAGATATCTCTTCTCCACAATGGCAATCTAAGGCTAGTGCGCAGCCACCGACTTCCTTGCGCCTCCTAGCCTAATTTTTTCGACAATGCGTAACCCTTTCTGTACGCCCCTAGTAGTTTTTGACGAATCGCGCAGCTTTTATTCGTATTTAGTTATGCTCACGGATTATATCTTTCTGCGCCGGATCCCATACGCTCGCTGAATATGCAAAATGTGGCCGGACGAGTGCAAAATAGCACTTCTTGTTTACTTTCTCAACCGAAAATATTTCCTCAACACGTTTGACGAAACCTAGATTCTTCAGTGCTCTGTCATAACTATTTCTTAGATCTATGATACATTTGTAGCTATTTCTAAGCGTTATTTTATCCATGTAAAGTGGTCGTGAAGGAGTCCATCTGGTTAGATTATACTCTGATTCCCTACTTGTTCACTACGCTCTTTTATACTGAAGAAGATCGGAATAGAGGCGAGGGGATGGAGTGGGGAGGATAAGGGGTGCAGAGAAGGGAAGGAGTTCCTCAGGGGCACGTCCCGCCGCTTCAGCGATTTCCACCCTCTCTTCCCCTCGCTCCCACACGGATAATCCCATGTCAACCCCTCCCAAAGTAACCCCCGTGTCCCCTCTCACTTCTCACCGCCGATTCCCCTGCACCTCTCAACTAGAGCAGTGTCGTTCATTACTGAATCGTTCATTTTGAACGAGTCATTGTTTATCAACCGAATGAATTCAATTACGCTATTCGTTTTAAATGGCTCATGATAAATCTTTCAGTTCATATTTGCACCGAGGATGAAATGACGTCACGAAAAAATCATTTCCCTCTACCGGGATTTGAACTCGGATCTTACGATTGCTATATGTAGTGCCTTGGCGTATAGTTCATGTCTATCAGTGGCGCATGAAGGATCTTTGCAAGGAAAAAATGGAATCTCGGGTAAAGGAGGCTGTCCCACGGAGATTTCCGGATTTCTCGGTAAGGAAAGCCTTAGTGAGCTATATTTAAAAAGATAATACTTACAATTATAATGGCCAATTTTAATCATGGTTTATCATAGTGACACTAAAAAATATTTCAGGATATTTCTGACTTTCGCATTCCTGGAGGAACCTTAAAAATATAAAAAAGTACATGAGTACCAGTTTTACGCATTTTTCACTGTAATGCTCTTTTAAAATTCAAATATAAAATAATCATCATTTCTTAACTTTAGTGATCCACTATTGACATAACCCTCTGCAAATACAAAGCGCAGCCTTAGACGGATTCGTAGGCTGTCGTATATTTATGGATCACAGTAATTATTTAGTTCGCCCTGTTTATTTTCTCCAAGGGCTTTCTGGTGTACTCGTAGAATTCATGTAGTGAGCAATTTAAATTTCGTTTTGCTTTTCGCTCATTTTTGTTCCCAGGTTTCATTTTGGTCCGTACTTTTCAATGGGTGTGCATGGTTCATTTTTCTCAAGGGTAGTTCTACTAAAGCTCTCTTTGGATATGGGGTTATGAGTTTGTTTACTTTTGCTGACAAGAGAGAGGGTTCGTCACAGCATCGTTATGTACTCTTTAGTGAGGAAGAGAGTAGTGGTCAACTACAGCGTTCGGCTGGCCTTGTAATTTTAGTTTACTTTTCCTACACCGCACAATACGCCCAGATAGTGTAGGTATTGCGTTAGACGTATTAATAATAATGTTTAATAAGTACATATTTAAATAAATTTAATTTACTAATTAATTCCATTAGAGTACTTAGCCGTCTTCAAAGTAATCATGAGACATTTACAAGGAAAAATTAAAAAATTGTGTGAAATATTTGATTTTCTTCTTACAAGACTAGTATGAAAAATATAACTGAAATTGGAAGCGTTTAGAGAACGCTTATTTTTGCTTACGTTATGGGTGGGGAATGCTAACAAATTGCCAAACATCTGCTTACGTGATACTTCAGTGCACTCTAATTTGCTTCATTATGAACTATGTATATCAAAGAACGATTCATCGGCATGAACCCAATCCCACGATTCGAATCATTGGAATGAATCGAGAAGCCCCACTCTTCTGCACACTCACGCGGTGGCTCCGAAACACACACGCACGCGCGAATGCACCTTCTTCTCTTCCCCAAACACATCCACATCTGGTTGAGCGCGCTTGATCAATGAAGAAGAAGGCGGACGACGTCGGGAGGAGTGGGTGCGGGAGACGGGTGCGGTGGTGGAGGGGTGCGGAAGAGGAGGCCGGGTGCTGAAAGGGGGCGCGGAGTGCATGCATCTTCGGCGGAGACACCACAAAGCCACGTCAAGGGATTCAACTAATTCTGCAATGCCACGAAGACAAACTATAGAGACAGAAAACATTTGAAGGATAAAGTATGAATTATTCCCTAATATTTATGCATTAAGATATTTTACATTTATCAAAAGTGAAGTCTCCAACCAAATTAAACGTAATAAAAAAAAATTTATTGTTCCAGGATAATATCCTTTGGAACGAAAGAAGTGTACATTTACACATTTGGACTCCATAATATGACAATATAGGGTAATGTAAATAATAAAATGAGAAAAAATACCAAATTGAATAATTGCGACGACAAAGTGGTAGGAACAGTATAGAACTAAAATCATCAAAGCGGAATTGTCCAATTGAAGAATGTACTTAACATAAACGTCATCAATTTATATATTCAGGTACATATAAAAGAATAATACAGGTCCTACTGGTGATATCTATCATCACCAATCCAAAACAACTTGCGGGTGGATGCATTGAGCGAGTTGTTACCACATAGAAGATCAGTCTAGCTATCGAGGGTAGGTTTCTATAAAAGTGCATTCCTCAATAACGCTCTCGTCAGTCACCTATTTTATAATCTCTGCCGCATTTCTCTTCCTCTTGACTCGCGGTTTTATTGAAATCAGCTAGCCCTGCACTAGCCCTCTTTCTCTTGCTCTTCCTATATCTTTTCCCCTCTGGTTATCCGTCAAATGTACATTTTGGCTACTCTTTCCCCTCCTATCCGTACCCTTTTCTCTCACCCTTAGGGTGAGGGCGTGTTACCAAGATTGCTTGGAATAGTACAATATAAAATACATATAAATAATATGCATCATATATCGATAACAGTAATTTTTTCTCTGCAATTTTAATTAGAACCTCAGTGTACTTGGATTGACTTTTACTATGGAGGGTATTGGCTCCCTAACTTCGCTGACTCTGCCTCATATAAATTATTTGATTTCATACCCCCTTTATTGATTATTTCCTGAGTTAATATCTTTGAGTTAGTGGTTCGCGCGTTCCTTTGTGTGTGGTGCCTTCCTTAATATCCCTCGAGACCACCGTCCAATCTTTATTTCTTTTCTCTTTTCATTTCCGTTCTCCTCTCCTTCCTTATTTTCTGAATGACATTCTGCTCTATCTTTGAGCTTTGCTATCTTCCTTTATCTTTCGGTCCCTCAGTTGGCTGTGAGATCCTCTCTTTCCTCAGCCTTTGGCCTCATTCTCCCAGCACATTCCTAATTCCTTAGCTTCCTTCTTCTTCTCCCGCTTCCAATGCTTTCCTGTTCGTCCTTCTTTCGTCTCATTCCCCCCATGTAATCGGCCCCTAAGGGTGTCAACCCAATCGTATGTTCCTGCTTTCCTTAGGGTGAAGAGGGTCGGAGGGGGGACTCACGGGCCCGTTAACTTTGCCAGCAGTATGCTTCATGACTCCCCCTATTTCTTTGTACCCTATGACCTTTCGGCCTTGCGTATTAGTCAACCAGTTTTCCTATCCGGACATTGAGACCGATATCCGGTATCTGTTTACTATCCTTTTCGTTTTCCCGACTCAACACTGGCCTTACAATTAGTTTGCTAGAGGCTGACGTTTGCTGACGTGTTATGCTCTCTGTCTGTACCAGAACGCTCTTGCTTTTGTCAAAATGATTTCTTTTTCATAAATTCAACACGTTTTCCATTCAGTTAAATCTTTCCCTGTACTTCTTAAATATTATGAGTTGTTGTGCGACTTCATTGTCGTAGTCGCTCAGTCCATGGATATATTTTTCTGCCTGCTTCTTTATTATTCCTTTACCGGCGTCACTATGCTAATCTCTTACACCCTATGGTATCCTTGCCCTTGTCTGTGTTGAATACGGACCCAAGACCTTGGGTGGTATCTTCAAAAGTAGAATTATTGCATGATTTTTGCATGCCTGCATACATATTATTACAAACCTTCAGTGGTATGCTAGAGGCTTTCATCTCTCTCTTTCCTATACGTATTGTTTTACTTTCCTGCGGTGAATAAATTCAATCTTAAAAGCTGTGATGTTCAAGATAATCCAGATAATACTTAAAATATTGTGTAATTAATTATAATTCAGTACCTTAGTAATGATGAAGTACTTGATCATCACAAAAAATTTCAGAGCTAAATCTTGTAATTTCAATTTCACCTTTTGGGCGTATATTATTTTGTGTACATCCAAAATACTGTTTGACGGGATAGACCAATATATAGGCATTTAAACATTTTATACGTCTGGTCTAGTGTGGTAAAATAATTTAAAATGGTGATCAAAGTAACGGAATAATCTACTGAAAGGGTATTGAGAGTAATATAACTAACATCATCTCAGAGCTGCATGCTCATATGTAAAACTAATTCATTCTTTGGTGAAAGAGTGAAGATTCGTCGTGATATTTACTCCTTTAGATGTAACATATAAGTAGAACAACGTGCTGCTAGTTCGGTCCCGCAGATTAATGCGGATGCAAATTAATCATATGACCACTTGGAGTACATTGCGCATTTGGTTAAATAAAGCGAAAGACTGAGTACGCAACGTTGTCCTTACTTTTACTCAGTGATTAATGTAGATCCTTCTTTCATCGTATTTTCAACGAAGCTCTCCTTCTAGGATGTATTCCACGAATTCATAAGATGATAAAAACTTGATACGCTTGCAAAATGTTCACTTTCTTGCGGAGATCAGTAGCAATCTCTCTGTCAGCAGTTCTACTTCGTATTCAAGTTGTAGGAAACATCGCGGTAATTATAGTTTTTACGTTGTGGCTTCTTTGGCTTTCTAGAATATTTCTTGCGGCTTATACTTTATTTCTGTCCAACGTATGGAACGTATGACGTACCTACTTAAAATGAAGGACAAATTATTATGGATGTCATTTAAAATTTATCGTGTTCATTTCAATGATATATGATTAATTTTCCATATCAATAAAAATAACTGGCGCCTTCGTAGTCCTCCGTTAATAGGTGGAAACGTGATTTAAAGGCAGAGTACTGCCACTATTAATTGAAAATTTCACGGTTTATTTTAGCAGTCATAACATCTAGTCAATTTAGATTGGTATGATTCGTGGCATTTTTATTTTTATAATGTATTTTTTATGTGGTATCAGTGCTGGAGTAGGCTCTTCGGTTAGCTTTTCAACCTCATTTGTGGTGATTTCAACGATGTAATTATTTACCCGTTAATTAAGTTAGTATACAAATATATGACTCAATCACCGTTAGCAATTTATCAATAATCAATTATTCGTAATCAAGTTCCATGAATTTAGTTTTTCACTCGCAAGAAGAGTCGCTACCCATGCTGTAGGTCTTTCTACCCTTAATCACGCCTGTTCTTGCAGTTGGTGGGGGGATCTGGTTGGTTGGTGACTACTTAGTGTGTTGGCTTCCCACCCCTCGGGCCCGGGTTCATATCTTGGGGGTAGCAGGCATTTTTCACACTCCTAATCCAGACTGGAGTGTTTTTGTGGAGGCCACTTGTAATATAGAACATCGTTCGTTGGATGGGACGATAAATCGTTGTCCCCTTGGCGTCTTTTGTCTGGAGGAGGCTAATGCCAACGCCGAGTTTCCCTGCCTCTCCTTTTGGTGCGAATGACCTGAGCGGTTGACTGCCATCCCAAAATAGCCAACTACCTATTTACGAACAACCGATCTTTGGTAGGGGTCGGGTTGGTGTGACAGCCAGTTTTGATTTCGGGTTTAAATCCAAGCCGTGGCAGAAGTTTTTCAGAGGTAGCCCGATCCGTGCCGAAGTGGAGGACACTTCAAGGGCTATACTGCGTCTGTCGGATGGGATGTTAAGCCGTGATTCCGTTGGCGCCTTCCGTTAAGATCATACTAATGCCGACGCCGTGTTTCTCTCCACCCTTCACTCGCAATCCTACCTTCATGGCATGAATGGCACCTCGTCTCACCATACCATTCTTTGTGTTGCAGTAAAGTTTTCTCGGGTTTCGCACCGGGTCAGGTCCTCCATATCTCCTTCCTACGTTTCGATTAACAACTCGCCCATCGTCATCAGGGATACAGGAATCCATTTAATTAATTATATCGTAATTAAAATTATATCGTTCTTTGTGCTGATCTTCACGGGTCAGACGAGGGTGTTTGGAGTGATCTGTAGCTGCATGGTGGAAAAGAATTTGTGCCGGTGCTTGTGTGGCGTCGCGTGGTATTCTTCGGAAGAGATTTCGGTTTGGAAGGTAGGAAGGGAGCGTGGGGTGGTTTTCTGGGAACACGTGTCGCAATATCGGGAAGGGGAGTGGCCCGTTAGGTGTGATGTGCCCCCCGGGGTGATGGAAAGAATGAGGGGGGGTGGAGGATCAGGGAAGAATGCTACTAACAAAAGAAGAAAGACGACAGAAAGATAGGGAAAAGAAAGGGAGGAAAAGGAATGGAGGCTGTGGGAACGGTGTAGAAAGGTGATAAAAAGAGCAAAGGAAATTGAGAAATTTGCGAGAAAGACGAATTCATTTAAGCGTTGTATGCAGTTGTGACTTTTTTCGCATTCACTCGTGCGAGTTCAAGGTTGAATGAAAATTGCAGTGTAGTGCAGTAATTGAAGCTTTTCGCCGCCGATTGAAAAAATAAACTAAGCCAATCGAGTTGAAATTATGTGCATAGTTTGGGAATGTGTCAACAAACAATGGTGATACAGGTATCAATTGACATTTCCACCCTGAAGTGGTTTCTGTCCCTTCTTGGGGGTTGAATTTTTTTCTCAAAATAACCCTATAAATTTTTCGAGGACCAAATTTTAAACAATAAATGAAAATTTTCGATTATTGAGTTTTATCAGTACCCATCAAGCTTTCTACTCCAAGTCATTATTTGGGGTGTGGTCACTTCTTCAAACTCTTCAGTGAACTCGTGGATTAGGAAAATGCGTTGAGTGAAACGGAGACTTGTATCTACACATTCGCACTTTTATGTTGAGTGAATGGAAATTATAACGCGCTCTCTTCCGTTTCTGACAACCACCAATGCGTATCAGTTCAATGCAGTCCAATGCACCGTGTGATAAGGCCTCGGTGCATTATTAAAAAAACTGATTATAATAAATGATGGTCAGTTATGGAAATCGGCCGAGCTGTTAAACCGTGTGGAAAAGCATTAAGTTAATTTCATTCCTAACTTCCTCTTAGGAACTCGATGACCCAAGAGCTACTGAAAGTGCGAGAGAGGAAGTGCGGAGTAGTCAGATGTTTTAACTCATGGGTGAACTCTTGGATTAGGAAAATGCATTGGGTGAAACGGAAAATTGCATCCACACATTCGCGCTTTTCTGTTTGATTGAATGAGAATTTTACCGTGCTCTATATTGATTCTTACCTACACTAATCCGTATCAATTCATTGCAGACCCTTGCAAAATTTAGTAAAGCCTCAATTTATTATTTTAAAAAACTGGTTCTAATAAATTATAAATAATTATGGTTAAGTTCAGCTGATACAGGCGTTATAATGTAGAAGTTTGACGTATTGAGATGAAAGGTAGTTTCACTTTTTCACAATACTTTAATTCGTACGACGCTTTTAGGCTCTCAGAGGCTTCATGTAATACAAGGCATTACCAGTACTCTTGTGCCAAATGATGGTTCTGTTAGCCGAAACGCGTCGTTCGAATTAAATTATTGTGGAAAAGTGCGACTACCTTTCATTTCAATCAGTTTTGGTAGTCGACCGAGCGGTGAAGCCGTGCGTGGAAATGTACGAGGGTATTTTATTCCGAACTCCAACCTTAGTAACGCGATGACCCTAGAGCTCCTGAAAATGCGAGACCTGCAGAAGTCCCGGCAGGGAATCTCTTTGTGATGTAAGACCGCCCCTAATTGTGTCCCCTTGCTCGCGATGATGGGAGTTATCAGGGTTTAGGGGTCTCTCTGGCCTCCCGTGTCCAGCTGCATAGGTTAGTAATTGATCCGCGGGAGATGTGGCTCCAATTAGGGCGAGAGAGAGGCATCATATCGCGGGCCGGGGCTCAAATCCTCTCGCCGGGAACTCATCATCGGGCGGGCGGAGGATAAGCGTCGTTGTGGGGGTTGGCTTTGGCGCCGGCCTCGGGCTTTGTGGAGAATTAGTCGCAGCGGCGCCGGTGATCAGAAGACGGTCTGAATTATGCGAGGATGAGGGGCGATAAGTCGTGGGGCGAAGTAGGGAGCAGGATTAGGCTATGGTAGAGCAAGGAGTTTAGTATTCCTCAATTACTTTCTTTGGCTTTATAAGGTATCAATGGAGGACCCTAGAAGTCAAGGGGATAAGTGCAATTTTTTATTATTTTTGGAGATAAGTAGAGATAATGGTTGGCTGCATAATAAGCATGTACATATTTATTAAGTAATTTACATGAATCTCTTTGTAATGCAATTTTATAAGCCCCACCAACCGTTATCTGTAACTATCTTGAAAAAATGCAATTATTCCCCTTGGCTTTTAAAGTCCTCAATTGGTATTTAGGTGGAAGATGTTGTAAATGGTTGATAATATAAGTATACATAATAGTAATGATTTCTATAGTCATAGTTAACAATATTTAATAAAAATTAGGATTCATATATTCTTTACGGACTCTGAAACAGGTTATTGGAGTCATTTTGGCCTACGTTTCAGAACGCCGCCTGTTTTCCATTATAAAGGCGTGTTATTGTCTCAGTTTTGGATTCAACGCGTATTTAAGTCGGTTGATAATTATGATTGCTATGAGCATTTATAATTATTAATATCATAATTCGATTTATCACACTTGCTCTGATGATTTGTTCCTAACTTTTTATCCATCTTATGGATGGATTAGGTTTAGGTTCGGTATTTTAGGGAGAGTATTCACCCTGTCATACATTGTCAGATTATTTTGACTCGGGAACATCATCACAATGTGGCAAATTTTTAGCAATACCGCTCTTTTTCCCTTGGGTGATTATGTCTCGATATTTACAAATGCCTCGACGGTCTCTGGGTGAAACTTTTGTGACATTAGTGTCGCTAAAATACTAAGGAGAAGGCTACGCAGCTGATTTGGAATCCAGCGAATCAGTCGCCCAAAATGTTGAACCAGAAAACGTGTTGGAACCTATGCAGGCATCTTGACGTTAACGCGTTTTATCGTATTTAATGTCAGGCTCTATGATGACGAGTTACCTCTACGTCTGGCCAAATACGGCGGACCTTATGAGGCTGAATAATACTGAATTGGCTAATATTTTAATTTTCCGTAGTTCTATTCTTTGATATCATTCATTCATCACTTACTCTATGCTGCCCCATCCGAGGTCTTCCTTCTTCATTCTTTCCATCTTCATGTCCTCTAAGGATCGTCATAATCATAAAAAGACCTCTAATTTTGTGGGTGACTAAATAATCAATTAGGTTAGTTCTTAGGTTTTCGGACGTTTTTTCTCCCTAAGGAATACCTAATTTATCACGTTATTCAATCGTGAAAATGCTTCTACAGCAACAAATTTCGAATTTTTATTTCGAAAGATTATTCAGTAACACTCTTATTTAAATTTTTATTTATATCGCCGGCCCTCATTTTCTGTACTCCAATTGGGAAAGAGAAAACTAGGTATCTGTTAAAGTGTAAATATCGTTTCTTTGTGTGTAATTTAGTCAATTGCTTGAATATTTACTTTAAAATGTCTCAAAACTTACTCATGTTGCAGTTAGAGCCTTGTTAAATCAAGGAAGCCATAACTGATGCTGTATACAACCATAGAAATGAGTGGTTAAATGCATATATTGAAGAGAATTTGAAACTACGATCAATTCAGATTTTAGAATTTAGAATCCTCTTACCATCAAACGCGATAAGTTAAAATGTATGTGGTTCTTTCAAATTGAAACTTAATGGTATCTTCCATAACTTACCTGAAGATCTCTCAGGGGAATTTTTATCGTAAGATTTGGCTATAAAATAATAATTTTAGTAATTGTTTTATCGTGAAAAATATAGGCTAATAAGAAATGGAATTCCTTTAGTTATTAATATTAAGATTTTGAGGGTGGTCTTTTTATTTTCTATACAATCTAAATGTTCACTCAGAATATTTTCCCTTGTTAAATTCTGTTTTGGTTGAACTGAATGGTTGAATTCTGTTTACTTATGATGTGCTATACCTAAAATAGTAAGCGATGTTGCTGTAACGATCAATCAACACTTTTCCGTCGTCATAATCTCATCTCAGCTTCCGAAGTAATGTTGGTAATTATTTTTGGTGCTCGGATATTGCGCGGTTCGTTAATTATCAGCTACATAGGCTTTCTCTCCGCTCTCTCCGGTGTGGTGTAGGGGCCGTGTAGTTCTTTCCTCAAATTGTTTAAATTCTCACAGGTACTTAAAACATTTCCTGTCCGTAACACAATAGACTAATCTGTATATTCTTCTTTGTCCGTCCTTTTTGTAACGATCCCCTTTTCTCAAAAGTTTTCTTTTCCAAAAGCTACCTCCCGAGAACCTTCTTATAAATCAGAGCAGCAATTACCTGAAAAAATGTTTTAATATTAAGAATGGAACAAATGTAAAGTAAAGTGAGAACAACAGTGTTTCGCGCAATAATCAACAGTATTTATCCATGATGAAATATAAACTACAAATCGTAATATCCACACTCAAATATAAAACTCCACTGCCGACCGTGCTTTCGGCATTCTACTCTGGCTTTCTCTTCGCTCGCTCAGAGGTGCGGTGTAGGGGCCCAATTATTCTTTCCTAAAATAGTTAAAATACCGACAGGCTCTTATAGCATTTCCTGTCCGTAGCACAGCAGACAAATCTGTATGTTCTTCTTTTTTATTTCGACATTCTGTGTATTTTTCATGGAAAAAAAAAGAATATCGAAACCATGGTCGTTTTCAAGGAAAACGATCCTTTAAAATGGTAGGATGTGTAAACCATGGTCGTTAGTGGAGTTTTATATTAAAGTATGGAAATTACCATTTGCAGTTTGTATTTTATAATGACTATATCGCATTTCCATCAAGTCGAGCCCGAAACGATTTCATAGGAACAGTATTTACATTGTGATATTTATATTTCTGATTTTTCCAAGCCAGTTGAAAGCAAGAAATTATCAACGGCCGAAAATGTTTACTGATGCAGCGGCACTGTGATGGCTTGCGTCTTCCCACCCTTATCCCCCCCCCCCCCCCCCCGCCCTTTGTCCACTATCTCACTCCACCGTCGCGGAGTTCTCCCAAGCCGTTGAAGCTAATAATCCGACTGCCAACTGCCGGCACCCGACACGGCCACCGCAGTCCACATCAATGGCCGCTCCCCCTGCGGATCCCCACCCCACGCCTCCCTGCACCACCTTCCGCCATATCTCTTCGTTTTTTTTATTTCAATGTGGCACACTCCTGCGACATATATGCCGCGCCATCTCTCGGTAGAAATGGGAGAAGGAACGGTTTCCTGGCAGTTGGAATGGTTTTAAGGGAAGACAGGAAGGAAACGGGAGAGAGAGAGAAAAAAACGATAACGGAGAAGTTTCCTTATCTTATCCCTTTCGTATCTCTCTTCTTTCCCATCTCTAATACATATATACTGGGGATATCCACGTTTTAGCTCTTACGTATTTTTTATTCTTTCCCTCCTCAAATTCCTATATCCTTCTACGGATCTTCGTTTCATCCTATTTCCTATCTTCTTTCCCCGCAATTGGGTAACTACCTTTTATCCCCGTTGTATTTTTATTCCTCATAATATAGATAATGCATGAAATATTATTTACAATATATTAACTGAGATTTGAAATTAGAGTCCTTTTGAGAAGTTCGTCTTGCTTTTGGGTTGCCGGAATACTCACTTGCTAGTAAATTTGAAAATCATCTGTGTTGCTTGCAGGTTTCTTTTTTTTAACTTGCACTGAACTGCTGGGGTGCGAAAACAATATATATATAATAAAATAGATACACAAAATGGATATTGACAGTACAGTACCTAAAAATGGAAATTTTGCATTGAAAGGATAGAAGAAAAGTACAACACTAATTCATAACATCCCTGCATTACTCATCGTCCATTGACTGCTGCTCTTATTCTATGTGAGACAAAACTCAGCATTACAGTTTTATTGACTGATTTCATCAACCTCATTGCTCTATTTTCTTTGGTTCATATATTTATATATTCCCTTTTTTTATCCTTTTCTTACATATTTTGTCCCCCTCGTCGAATGTCTATCATTGCATATATGCCTTTGACACACAAGCGCACACGCACGTATGTATTTCCATGTGGTTCATGTAGTTTTTTCTTCAACGCCGTCTTACGTTCCTCCTCATCGGTCTGGGGAAGAATGAAAAGTTGTCGCCATCGTGGAAGGTTCATAAAGATCTGGAGGTTCTTACTTTTTCATTTATCAAATTATTATTTTTGCTTCCTCCGGTGGATTTTCTTTTATTTTATATTTTTTTGCTAGCACCCGAACTTCTCCGGAGGGTTAGATACAGGGGATGCCGTAAATCTTCGGAGAGGGGGGATGGGTAGAGGGGGGGGTCAAGAAATGCGGTTCCTATATAAGGAGGTAAGAAAAAAGTGGCGGAACCTCTCCTCTCCGGCTCTAAATTTCTTATTGCCCGTGCAGCGGTGCCGCATGGGCTGGCTTCCTCGCTCGCCGTGTGCGATTCATCTCCAGCCGTTCACTCGTCCGTTTCATTAATTAAAATCGCCGCATTTGACGCACCAGGAGTCTCCCTACAGTTGACGTTGCATTTCGGAAAGGTACCAGAATTGTATAGTTTGAGAAGGCGAATATCTTTTGTCTTCCCTTAGTCAACCTGCATCACTTCCACTCGACCGGTCTGTTTTCTCAACGTTTTAGTACTCGAAAACTTACGCTCCAAATTTCAGGCTGTATCTTCGTTAGAATTTGGCTTTATCTCAAATATGATAAATTTTACCTCTATACAGTTACAGAGGTATGACTTTTATGTTTGCCTTTATCAGTTTTGCCTGTATCTCAAATGCAAATATTCCCTCATACAATGTCAAAGGTGTCGCTGTAATGTTTTAGATGCAGGTCGACAAGGGTTTACTCCAGTGGGTACTGTGAGTATCTCAATATGGCACCGTAAGCTTTAAATGTGTAAAGTTAAAAAATAGAGAAATGAGCGTTTTTGATGTGTCCTCTTGATAAGGAGACGAAGAGGTGACACGATTCAAAGGCTTCTTCAAATATTTTCTTTAATTTTTATTTCAGAAATATTACTTGTACGTTCGAATTCTTTTCATACTAGGATGAAGCATACATCCCGCTCGCACTGTCGTTTCTTTTTATGACGCATTAGGTACTATTAAAAAACTTAACTTACCGCGTTAAAAGTTTCAGGATGTGTATAGGTGAGCTAAGTTAATTTATATTTTGTCCTCGTAATTAATTAATAGATGGCACTGTTGGAATCGGAAATCTGGACCACGTAAAGAAGATATTATATTCATGAATTAAATTTCTTTTACAGTCAAGATATTATTTCGGATTATGTAGTAAATGTTTCCTGAAGTATGCGGTGGAACGCGCACTTTCTCTGTGCAAGTCCATTGAGCACATTTAGGAGGTAATTTTTCGGAAATTTCGGTGTGCTATGAGCATGTACTTCTTCATAAGGAGAGCGTTTCCTCATAAATGCTATCCAGTAACTTACCTTAAAAAATCAGACTCTTCCTGTGCTTTCGACATTGCTGTAAGTTATCTCAGATTTAAGAAAGAATTAAGATCGACAAAAAAGAATCGGTGGGTGATAGTGAGTGGGACTGTGATTTTGAATCACTTCATTACCTGTGGCTGCTACTCATCAGTAACGGTGATTCTTAACTGTGATTGCAATCACCGAGGAGAATCACTCATAAATGTCAGCCGTGATATGTGGCGCTGCTATTTCTGCTACTTTGTCCAATTTCAACGAATGAGCTCTCGGCAGAAGGAACGAATATTAAAAATTAATATATAAAAAAGGAATAAAAGTATTAAAAATTGGAACATTAGGCAAAATATTTTTTGATGGAATAGTTCTGAGTTCATGTAACGATAATTAAGTACATTTGATATGGCAAAGGAATTGATAAGTGGCAATCATCAAAATCCCGTCGGCATTTTTTTTTACATATTTTATATTCAAACCATCATGATTCAAATCGTTTGCTGTATATTTCGTATCCTTAATTATACTGTTGTTAGCGGTGGTAGCTACCGTATTCACAGTTGCAGTGATTTCGAGTATTTAGTGATTTAATCACCGGCAGTGATCGGCTGCTTCTCTTCAATCACAGGTAGCGATGTATCGCTCATCACTTGGTAGCAGCCTGTGCTATCTTCACCGAATCAAGTGATCCTATCACAGTGATTTCGAGTATTATCGACAGTGAATATCGACAGTGATTGCTACTTTTCAGTAACGGTGATTCAATCACAGTTAGCGATGTATCGCCCATCACTAGTGGATGATATTTAGCCGTTCTCATTTTTTGAGTCTCGCCGTAGCAATTTTTGCTATTATGTTAGAAGGAAAGAAATTGTATGATGCGTCGTTAAATGACCATCCACTTGCGGCTCGTGAAGTAAAAGTTATAGGCGATCCTTAATATAAGTGTTGAGTATTACCCCTACCCTTCGGCGACTGTCGCCTGCTCGGGGTTTTCCAAGGTTCGGCCCCCTTTCTCTCCTTCCTCGTGGTCTCCGCCAAGGGGACTTGATTCGCACCCTTTTTGGAGTGATGGCAGTGCCGTTACTTGTAACCCTCAGACCCTATCATCCATGCCCTTGCCGACGGCGTGGGTGTCATTCAGTGTTTAACGAAAGCCGGGAGCGTATGGACGCGGAGTTTTGGCGTGCGCTTCCCTGTAAGTCGCGCGCGAAATAAAGCGAATTCCATTGAAGGTGTCCTCGTCCTTTATTAATCATAACCCGGGGCACACGTCCCCGCGCGCACATCTTCTGAGCCACCACGGGCCGGATTGCGCGAACAATGAGAGTAAGTATTGTCGAAGTACCTCGTGGCCCATTCTGAAGAGATTGTATGGTCTATCATATATTGTACGACATCAAACAGCGTGCAAATGGACTCATTTTCGTCCCATTTTTTCCTTTTTATTCATTGCAAATGCTGGAAACTTACCACGTTTTGTAAAATTTTGGCTTTGGATCCATGTTTAACGAGCCATGAATATGTTCCTCTCGCTGAGTATTGAAGTTCATGTCGGATTTGCTACATATATGTGGAAAATATGTGGCCAACGATAACAATTTTTGTCTCTCTTGTCAATGAAAATGATATTCATCTAGTGATAAACAGCAGATTTTCGGTCTGTTCAGTGACTCCGCGATGAGTTTAACAAGCTTTTACGTCCTGCGAATGAAAAATTTCGTTTCAAATAAAGAAATTATTGATGTCGGAAAAGCAAATTCATTCGAAGTCATTATGTTCTTAACCGAATGTGGTTCCATGTAAGCTGTCGATTGTACTGCGACCGCCTTTATCATTAATGACGGAAACAACTTGGAATTCCGTGGAATATATATAAGTTTTCGCGTATTTCGCGTAAATTTCCATAGCGCAGTGGTCCAAAAAGCCCGTGGTTCGATTCGTTATCCAGGTACCGGAATTCCCATGGCAATTGTGGGATAATAATACGGATACCTGGATAGCCAAGTGGTCCGTGGTTCGATTACCTCTCCTTGGGATTTTTTTCTCTATGCAATTCATGTATTTCATCGCCGTTCACGTGGAAGGCTTCGAAATATTACACAAATCAACGTATGTAGAGTGAAGCGCGATTTTAGGGAAAGTTCCTTGGCTCGATGGCCCGGTCCAGAGTAACTTTTTCTTATGGCAATTCATGTATATATTCGTTGATTTTCTCCTCTTGTTATTCCTTCCTTTCTCTCCGTTTCCCGTCGTTGCTCTTGTTTTAATTCACTCTCTCCCCCTCTCTCTCTCTCTCTCCATTCCTCCTTCGCCATGCATCCAGAGAACTTCTGAAGTGCCTTGTTCCATATGGTCTTTATGGCCGCGTTTGTTTTTCCAATCCGCACGGGAATTTTCCCCTCTCGTGGCGCGGACATTAATCATTCCGAAGTGCCCGTAAAAATGGGAACGGAAAGAGGGAAGGGGGGATATGAAATAAATCCTCTCTCGTGTTGCCCTTTCTTCAAGCTTCTCCCTCCGCGTGCCCGAGCGCGTTCGTCTGAGTGGGCGAATGTCGGAGCCGCTTTCGTTGGCCACCACCCACCGTGCCGCTTCCATTCCGTCTCCCCGCCCTGTTTCATCGGCGTCCCCACAGCCACCGCTGGCCATCGGGAGTGAAGACGAGGGAGCACTGAACGTGGTTTCGCAGTAACCAAAAGATAGCCGCAATGAAGGGCAACAACAAAACTTCGCGACCTCGGAATAAAGAGGGGCACTGCAAAAATATTTCAATAAATTAATTAGGACGTTAAAATTTATTGGCGATTTTCCGCAAATTCCTGACGATGATACAAAATGTATTGTAACCGGTCATGTAAGGAAAGTTCAGCTATTTGTGGAAAATCACAAGTAAATTTTAAGTCACTATTATGTTAGAATTCCACCGAATTAATCTTGAAGAAAGCCCGCATTGTCGCAATGAATAAATTGACGATTTCGGATAAATTGAGGAAGTTTTGCTCTATCAATTCTGAATATTTTTGGTGCTCTCTTACGAATGTCTTAAATAAAATTGATCTTTTTTGATGTCTTGCAGCATCATCATGGTCACCAGGTACTTAAAAAACATATATACCTCGCTTAAGTTCGCAACTGCTACCATTTTTGGGGATCAGTATTCATTTGGAGAATGTTTGAATAACACGTATAAACAATCTAACCGCCGCAATGCAAGCAATACCATCGACGGAATTAGCCAGTCTTCCTTGTCATGGAAAGGTTGCGGGTAGCTTCAGTGGTTTCCGGATTTCGTTTTGGCTGCAATCTCAGGAAATTATCCTCTCCTTATGCAAAGCGCAGGCCGACCAGCTATTTTTGCTATGTACGTAGTGTTTTCCGAGTTCAAAGTTAGCTAGGAGTGATGATATGGGCCAAGTAAACACCCATTTGGTAGGATATTTATTACCGGTCATTGGCTAATAGCGTGGATAACTACCTACCCTAAATCAGGAATTACTTAGTTAGCTCCGATTAAATTATTAATGGTTTATATGATACATTAATAATTATCTCTAAAGACATTTAAATATGTTTTAGACTATATTATAATCGATTTTTTAATTTTTTACGTTTACTTGTTCACTCTTTCGCAGAATTACAGTAAATACACCGCTTTTTGTCCTCCAAAGGAATTTTACCTATTTTTAATAGAATTTGGAGTATTTTTTTTGTTTTTAAATTTTCATTTATGAAATCCATTCCTGAAAAAGCTATTATTCTTGTCCGAAGTGATCAACTGTCTCCGCTGTATTGAAGTTTTTGTCCAACATAGTTTTTGATTATTGTGCAAGACATAAATATCCACTTATTTATTTTTGTCAGAGATTTTACCGGTATTTTGACTTACATAATTGGGTGATTTACATTAGCCGAGTGATTAAGTTTCAAGGGATCTTCCATCAATTAAGAAATTATATCTCTGCCATAATAATGGTTTGTTGAATATCTAGGGTCCTATGAGACTAATGCCTACTCCATTTTTCCACAGTATTGCTGTTTCAATAAAATTATATACGAGCGTGCTTTTCTTAGCGACGCCCGAGCTTCTTCAACCCCCATAATGAAATTAGTGCCTATGAAATTAGCAAAAAATCTATTTGCCTGAATATTTTACATCACTGCCTCCTTGTCAGTGGTGGAAATCGATATAGATACGTCATGTCTTATGGAAAGCGTGCTCTACGATGACAAGAAATGATTGATGCACTGAATAGTAGAGGCCTTCACGTTGTAGAAATCCATCTTACTGATTTGTAAATGAAAAACTTTGCTGTTTCTACAATTTGGAACTTTATTTTCCTGACTAGTTTCGATACACTGTATCATATTATATGTCACTGCACTGTATCATATCTGCTAGTCCTATGAATATGATACAGTGTATCGAAACTAGTCAGGAAAATAAAGTTCCAAATTGTAGAAACAGCAAAGTTTTTCATTTACAAATCAGTAAGAAATGATTGAATAAGCATATTACGTTAATGAGCGTAATCTTGCCTTTTTCGCCCAGCTAATTCCGCGAGTGGGTAGTCTCGTTAGCAGCTCGCCAACAGATTTCCAGAGTCGCTCTCCGAGAGCCGCTCATTGTACTTGTCCCGTGTTTACGCCGCTGGTCCTGCAGCCGTCGAGATGAAAAGGTGTACGGGCGTACTTCATGCGTGTTTTGGCGATGATTTTGTGCCTCCCCCTTTGGTGGGGCGTTTGGTCTCCTCCGCGGAGAGAGATAATATGCTAATTCCTTCCTCCGCGCCTCGAAAGTTTCGCCGGGTTCCCTCCCCGAGTTTCATTAAACTTGCCCGTCGGCGAAAAATTTATGCTTAATCCGCGGTATTTTGTTCGGCCGTCAGATGGCGGATACGAGCGTTTCGCCTTTTCCCTACGTTTTATCCTCGAGCATCGGTTGAGGTAATCCTGGTCCTGAGTGATCCCGCTCCGTATCATAATAATTTATTCTTTTGCGTTGAGGTTATCACATGAAGGGATGAAGGTGCGTCCCTAATGATGTCACAGTTGGTTTGTTGGGTAGGAACAATGCTGTAAGTTTGTAGGGGTAAACTTATTAAATTGTAGCCGTGTGCTTTGGGAAGTATTTTCAAGCCGGTTTAAGGACCATAACGCTTGATCCGTTGTCTTTTATACCATACCAGTAATATCGTACCATTTCGGAGCGTGTTGATTCGTGCTGCCGACCAGGGTACGGAATCGTACCATTTCGGAGCGTGCTCTCGGAGAAAAATTTTGCTCGCCAAAATTTATTATATACGCTGGGTACGGGCCACCACCCGGCCAGCGCGCCATAGGCGTCGCAAAGAATGGCCAGTCTCACTGCCGTGACCCCTGAGGTCACCCGAATAATGGCGTTAGCCAAGCAGCAAAGCCTTATGGCTATTTCAGCTGCACCTTCGGCACCTGCCGTCAACAAGGAGTCTCCTGAACCTCTCCCATGCCAACTGGCCACCACTTCATCCTTTTCGGCCGTTCCCGGAGGCGCCGTTGCTGCCCCTGATGCTGCCCCTGGGCCCATCCCTGCCACCCCTGACGTCCAGCCGTCCGCCAGCTCATCCGCCATCCCAGCCCTGATGTCGCTGCCATCGCCAACCGCAGCGGCAGCCGCCAAATTCGCCCGCCAGGCCCTAAAGGACCCAAGAAGGGCCAAAACCACCTCTTCGGCGGTAAGTACTGTCCTCCCTCTCGCACCAACAATGCCGCTTAACAATTCACAAACACCGCATGACCAAGAGAACGAGGGCTTCACCCCCGTTCATAGAAAAAAGGCCGCTAGGTTAGGAGGGCGCCTAACGCCAACGGCCCAGGTGAATATAGCAAATCAATTCCAGCCAATTGCTGACAATTCCGATAATAATGTATCAACTGAATTACCTAAGACCCCCAAAATGCCTCTAATTAATGTATACGGTGTTTCCGAGTGGGTTCCGTTATACGAGGCGCTATCGGCTGCACTTGTCGTGCCGCCAAAGTGCCGCTTGAGAGGCCCTAACACCGTGGCCATCAACACCGCGTCGCCACCTGACTACAACAAGGCCAGGAAGATTCTGCAGGAGAGGGGACTGGAATTCACCTCATACCAGGCAGCCGATGACCGACTGACCGAGTATTGCTTCAGGGACATCCTGAGTAACACCCCAGCTGAGGCTGTTAAGGAGGCCTTAGAGAAAAAGGGCTTCAAACCGAAGTCTGTGGTGCAGCTGTCAACAACGCGGCCCACTCGGAATGACAAGAGTAATGGTATTAACTCTGTTCCCCGGCGCCTCACGCCAGTTTATCACGTTATTTTTACGCGAGAGTCACAAAACATTAATCTTGAAGTACCGTTTTATTTGCTTGGTATGCGAGTAAAAGTGTCTCCTTTCCAAAAGTCTAAAGGCGTGCTCCAGTGCCACAAGTGTCAGGGTTTCGGGCATAGCAAAAACTATTGCAACATTCGGCCACGTTGTGTCAAGTGCGCCGGACCGCATGAGACGGCCGTATGTATAAAAGACAGCCGCACTCCCGCTAAGTGTGTAAATTGCTGTGGTGACCACACAGCCAGTTACCGCGGCTGCAAAGCTTTTAAGTTTGCGCAGGCGCAGAAATTGGCTCGCGAAAAAAAGAATTCCCAAGGATCAGCCCGAGGGATCGCTTTGCAACCCGCTCCCATTCCTACCTTCAACCCTTGGTCACGAAGTCCCGAAAAGGACCAAGATGGCTACCCCCCTCTAACCCAGCCTCGCCCAAGACCTACTCCCACTGTACCCCAGCCGGCATCCGCCGACACTCAATCTTGCCCGACCCAACAACCCGCAAATACTTCCTCCGACAACCTTTTCACCTTCTTCTTGACCATCAGTGATCAATTGAGTCTTCTAAAGACGACCAATGAGAAGAAATTGTTTCTTCTCAGGCAGATGTGCGCACTGCTCGAGAATGACAATTAATCGACTCGGCGGTATTAACTTATTCTGTTGGAATTGCAACGGTATCCGACGCCGCCAACAGGAGTTTCTAAATTTCATAAATTCTGGCACTTTTGATGTGATCGCCCTTCAGGAGACGCATCTAATTCCCTCACAACATATTCATATTCCCAATTTCAAACTCTATCGGCGTGATCGCTCGAACCGTAGCGGTGGAGTGTTGATCGCAGTAAAATCCACCATCAAACATAAAGCACTGCCTTCGCATGCCTTTAGCACATTAGAAACCATTGGTATTTCTATTCCTACTCCAACGGGCGATTTTTATATGTATTCTGTTTACCAACCCGCGGCCAAACCTCTCCAGCGTGACGAAGTTTGTTTCTTGTTATCCGCCGACGAAAAAATCATCGCTGCAGGCGACTGGAATGCAAAGCATGTAGATTGGGGCTGTCAACGCACTAACGCGCGTGGGACGATTCTTAACAGTTTCGTCTCTGATGGCGCGTGTAATGTCGAAGTGCCGCTCACGGCGACGCACGTTGATTCCTTTGGCAACATGGATATTCTCGATCTCTGCGTGACAAAAAATATCCACCGAATTTCTACTCCCAAAGTAATTGACGATCTTTCCAGCGACCACTTCCCGATCCAAATGCATGTTTGGTGTTCGCCTGAAGAGTTCACTCCGTCACCTTCAGTGAAAACCAATTGGCAATTTTTTGTCAATCATTCTAACGATTCCTTTTCCCAAATTCCAATCCCAACCTTAGCCACCCCTGATGCAATTGACGCGCATGTCGAGTTAATAACATCAAAACTCCTTGACGCCCATGCCCTTGCTTCCCTTCCATACTTCCGGCCACCGGCCGATCCAAATATCCTTCCTGACCATATCCTTGAACTCATGAAGGAACGAAACCGAATGCGTAGACGATGGATTCGGAGACATGACGTTACTGACAGAAAACTTTACAATTTTCTTGCCGCTCGAGTGAAGCAAGAAATTGCACGACATCGTAGGGAATTATGGATGAACAAAATTAATTCTCTTTCTGTTGACGACAACTCCATTTGGAAGTTGGCGCGTTCCCTGACTAAAAAAGGGCCGTTTCAGGTTCCTTTGCGACAAAATGACATGTTCATCCATGACGCTAAGGACAAAGCAGAGATCTTAGCTGACGCCTTTCAGGCCACAATGACACTAAAAGCTGATTGGTCGGTGACTGACGACGACCAAGAAGCAGAAATAGAGTATTCAGCACTTGCAAATACTCCTACTCCTCCATTCATTCCTGCGACTGAGACTGAATTGAGATTACTCATCAAGTATCTCAATCCAAGAAAAGCGTCTGGACTCGACGAGGTGTCGAACAGACAGCTGATGAATGCACCAAGACCTGTCATTCTCCATCTCCTAGCGCTGTTTAATAACTGCATGGCCGCCAGTTATTTTCCATCTGCATGGAAAGCAGCGCGCTTAGTCCTCATTCCTAAACCCGGCAAAGACCCTTCCATTCCTCTAAACCGCCGCCCAATTTCCTTACTTTCGAACATCTCAAAAATGTTCGAAAAAATCATCAAAACCCGTCTCGACCTTTACTTACGGACAAATGACGTTCTCCGCCCGGAGCAAATGGGATTCCGTAAAGGAATCTCAACTTTGCACCAAGTCCTAAGACTAGCTGAATTTGTTGCCCAAGGTTATCAACGCCGTATGTATACGGCAGTGGTTTACCTCGATGTCGCCAAGGCCTTCGATCAAGTGTGGCACAAGGGCCTAATTCTTAAGCTTTGCAGGGCAAACATTCCGCCCGATCTCTTGAAACTCATACAGAGTTTCCTGCACGAGAGAATATTCCAGGTAGCTGAAAGCGGTGAATTGTCGCAAGCGAGAGAAACAAACTGTGGCGTTCCCCAGGGCGCCATTTTGTCACCAACAATCTTCAACCTCTATGTCAATGACCTTCCTTCTTCTCCACAAACTCAAACTTTCATGTTTGCCGATGATACCGCAATAGCGGCTCAATCCTGGAGCGGCATTTACGCTTTGCGTAAACTTCAAACCCATCTTTCTCTTCTTGAAAAGTGGACTGTTTCGTCGAAGATGACAATCAACGCTGCCAAAAGCAGTCTTGTCGTCTTTCAACGACGAAAAAAACCTATTTCCAATTCCCTTACCTTTAATTCCTGCAAAGTACCAATGGTTTCAAAACACAAATTCTTAGGGTTACATTTCGATTCCAAATTACTCTGGTCCGCGCACGTAAAGCAAGCCTTGAAATCAGCAACAGCAACTAGGATAGCTCTTAGTTGCTTTCTAAATTCGCGATCTGCGATCGCTAGAAAGGACAAGGTGACGCTGTACAAATCCTACATTCGACCTCGGCTGCTTTACGGGTGCGAAGTGTTCGGCAGCACTTCCCTTACGAATATCAAACGCTTAGAAACATTCCAAAATCGTACTCTGCGCTACATCACAAACCAACGTAGACTCATACCAATTACCGAAATAAGACGCGCTCACAAGGTACCCAAGATACACGAGTTCATCAAGTCACAAGCTGTGCGACTTCAGAACTCCCTTTCACGCAACCCGCTCACAAAAACTCTATGGGATTACCCAGTACATTTTAAACGCTTCAAAAGCTACAGACTTCCAAAAGAAATATTATTTCGCTAATACCGAATTCTTTCCTATGTCTTTTCTTTCAAAATAATTATTAGTATTGTATTGTTGTTGAAAAAATAAGAAAATATACTTAAAACAAAAAAAAATATATATAAAATTGTTCAAAATCAAGCAAAAAAAATAATAAAAACTTGATAAAATGTACAAAAAAAAATAATAAAATGAACAAAATGCATTGTATGCAACAAAAAAATGAAAAAATTGTGTAAAAATCAAAAAAGAAGTGTCATATAAATTTTTGAAGTGTCATTTTGGGGCCACTCAGGGCCGTTTCACGGCTTCAGTCGCCGTTAGTATGTAGTCTTGTTAACTTTAGAGTGCTTTCGCACACGCTCACTAGAAGCCTGTCTTTCTAATTCTCCTTCACTAACACTGGAAAGGTAACACTGGTCCCTATACACTTAAATCGTCAATTTTCCCTGATTTTCGCACTTGCGAAAAAATCACCGCCGCCGAAGAGGTGGTATATATACTCACCGGAGGCTGGATGGATATTGGGTATAAAAGCCCCATCAAAATTGAGAGGATCGATCGATCGGGAAGTATTTTCAAAATGTGTAGAAATTGACAGAAGCATGGGCATGGTGAAATTTCCAAGGATAAATAATAATTAATCAAAAGCGCTATGGTACGATTGGAGTCGTGAGGAGACTTAGTCTTCAATGAAATTTTTTTCGGCGTTAACTGGTCTTGAGGTAATTTTCCTGTATGGTGTTCCTTTATGGCTCCTGGAGTTAACTGTTGCACCACTTCGTCCGCAAATGCCTTAATACCATGATCTTTTGCTACGCTTAGTAGTAGTAGCACAAACTTTCATACTTTTTAATTATAGCTCTAAATGTTTTGAATATCCGACTCCGTGTCTAACATTGCTCCGTGGAACTGTTTCATGATAGTGGAATAAAAGATTGTACCTTGATGAAGGGTGCCTATGCAGACGTCGGCCACAGAGTGTGGACTAATACCTAAGTTATTTTTTACTTTATAGTCTCTGAACGGCATTACGTCTCTTTGCCAATGATTTAGTATTACTTTGTAAGGTAATGCCTGCATCTGAATGAGCTCTAATTTATTTATAGTTATGCAATCTTGATCTTTGTATATTACAGTTCTCCTTTCCCCCCTTTTCCAACGTAGTTTCTTTAGTTATCTGATGTTCTTCTTTGTGCCGCTTTTTCTATTTTCTTCCCATACTTCGTCTCACATTGAGTGATCATTTTATACTTCTTAGATGTAATTAGTAGCTTAACGGCGTCGGAGAGCGTGGTGGCCATTGTTGACAGAAGAGTGGGCTATTTATTGTGGTGTAGTGGTCCTGGATTCACATCTAGGTGAAATGCTTTTGACACTCGAAGAAAAGCTTTCGTGGCTACTCAACCTGGGTAATTTTCTCTGACCATTGCTGTAAAAGACATCGAATATGACTTCGCTCCTGCCCGTCATGTTTGATTTAGCTAGAATAACTTTATCCGTTGGAGATAAACATAAGTTCATAATAAATCACTCTTCTATGTGATAAAACTCCTTTAACTGAAGTGATAAAACATTAGTCGAATCACAATGTGCTTCAGTACACTCGATTCGTTGGACGTAGAAGTTCTGATTTCACTGCCAATAAAAGTAACGTGGCTTGATGCGGTGGAAGGCGTTCTTAAATTAGATTCTTGAAGCACTCGATGGGAATCTTAATGAACACTTACACATTTCAAATTGCTGATTCATTGAGAAGTGGAAATGCAGCAAATCCTGCAAATCCTTAAAAAAAACTTGAATCACTCACGATCACGGCTTCCCTACGGTGCCGCATCGTCATACGAAAGGGGCTGTAGTTAGGTGAAGATGTTGCACCGAAAGAAAACCATGGTTGTGTGTAGTTAATGCGTTTTATTATGTGGAATTGATGTGCTGTATTTTCAATTTGATCTACTTCTTCAAAATCACCTGCCTAACGCTGAAATAGCCAGATAACTTTTTTTAATTAAACATTGCTGTATTACCACTCAATTTGCAGTTTATTCTCATTTGAATAATATTAATAACTTCTTCCACTTTGTGCTACATGTATCAGACATATATTATTATTATTATTATTATTATTATAACGTAATCGTCGGCTGGTGCAAGACTTATCTGCATGATAACTACCATAATATTATTTTATTCTTTCCGGGCGTTTGAGAAAGGTGAAATCTTCTCAGGTTTTCCATCGGGTGCGTTGCTTGTAGGCCGACGTTTCGATGGCTGCCTCTGCCGAGGACGATGGAAGAGGCAGCCATTGAAACGCCGGCCTACAAGCAACTCAAACGGTGAAAAACCCGAGAAGATTTCACTAGAACTACCATAATTTCCTTTTTTAATATGGGAAGATGTTTCGTATGAAAGCAATTGTTGATAATTTTTGCTAACCTTTAACACAAGTTACCTTTTGTTAACATTTACGTAATCCTTCAATTGCTCAGTCGTGGCAGAACTTGACGTGAAGTTTGCTTTAGCACTTCTACTAGATCTCACTCCGCGTTCAGTTTCCCCGCCTTGCAAGCCCTCCGCTTCGCTGTCTGTTCTACCTACGCCCCCTGTGTCCCGCTCATTTTCCTCTGCGTAGTTCGAGATGACTCGTAACCGGCTGTTTGTTATTGGTTGTAACTACACCATCTTTGCCTCCCAGGCGTTCCCTCTCGGTTTAGCTCCTCCTTCAAGTGCCAGGATCTATTCCGTCCCCTTCTCTCATCCTATTTTAGTACTCTTCCTATCATTTTCTACCTTCTTCTTTTCAAATTTATCGCAGTGCATCTTTGCCCTTGCACCACGAAGAGGAAGATACAATACTAATGGAAATTGTTTTTCAGATGACCATGTTGAAGATCCTATGATAGTGCACCCTTGATCTGTTATGCTTGGATAGGAAACGGATGAAGTTAGTTGATATCATACGCTCTGCTGATTCTTCTACCTCTTAAGTTCGTTTAATTAAGTGGGGGTAGATTTGAATCTACAGTTTTTTCCGCAAGGCGGGTCAATAGGAGTTTGGTGTTAGGTTCTAGGACTCCAACCATTTATTTACTTGATTAAAAATAAGCTAATTGAAATTTATTAAAATAATCACGCAAGTATATTATGTTGAAAAGGCCTTACTTTAACATACAGGTTCTCTATTTTCCCCCACCCGCGCACTATAAACGAGATTATGACAATAATTTTGTTAATACATTTGTGCAAAATTTTTATTTCTTACTAATCATCATTATATCCACTCCTACGTTTCAATCAATAGTCTGCAGAGAATGCATCTAAATCATTTTAGTGCATTTATCCATCCGTGTTCAACGTGGCAGGGTATAAAAATGACTCATAAATCTGATGGAAAACTCGATATGAGGTTTTATTTAAACTCTGTTACAGAGCCCAGAGTTGGCTACCGGTAGTCACACACTCACGTACGAGAGCAAGATCGTTTCCTTGCGAGGACACCTCGAAACGCGAGCATTTTTAAAGGGATATTATTTGATTCCATCCAGATGAAAGCCCGGGACCTTTGGATGAGTAGTCAGACGCAATCTCTTGATTTTATCTGTCTACCTCTTTGTTTTCTGTCCATTATGCTCTGAAAAAGTCTCTTACATTTTTCATCTTCCTCATGTTATATGGAAGGCAGCGGAAATCCTAGAAGTATAGAAACCTATGGCGGTAGAGACTGCAGTCTTGCATTCAAGTATTCAGGGGAGGGTAATTAGAGAAATGGGTGGCTGAAGTATTCGGATCTTATAATTGCAACGACTTTCAATTAATTAATATTTTTATTATAGGAACACGTTATTGCTTTAGACTTTTATGACGATCATCTTCTAGAGAAAAATAAAGCCCTAAAGATCTAAAAGCAGTGTTTCCACTGAAACGGAGCATCGAGATAAAAATGATATATTTTTTAATTATGAGATTATGTCATTTAAAGAAGGTTCACTAGGCTACTGATTGGCCAGCCCTCAAAATCCATTTCTTTCTCTATTTATTTTTACATGTAGTCTGGTTCCATTAATCGAATTAATTAACCCCGTTTTCATTCCTTCCTCAAACACGAAAACACCTTCCTTCTGTCGCAGTCTTCAGTAATGTTCAGTTGATTTGCTTATGTATTTAGTGACTAAAGAAGATATTATATTTTGTTTCATTCACCATTAGGATGGTTGGTATTTTTCTCGTGCTGTTTGTGCCTTGACATGTTCAGATCACAAATATTCCTGTGGTGAATACATTTATTTTATAGTTAATTGTTCGTGTATTCCCGAGAAGAACTACCTTTGAAAAGGCATCACATATTACCCTTACGCTTGTGAGCTCCTTTTTAATATTAAATCGAAGCTTGGACGTGGTGGAAGGACTCCATATTATCAATAACAGACACTTTCTTACTTCCACAAAATACATTACGTAATAATATAAGTAACTAATGTAAATATTTTTTGGAAGAAACAAATTGTCTCATAATGATAATCCTTTTTAATAAATCTGATTTTTTAATATTGTATTTTTAGGTAGAGCTTAAAGATTGTGACGTCGACCTTTTATTAAACTGTGTGAGTGAGAAAAAGAGAATAATCTTCGATAAATAATACCGTTTGTTTTGGGAGGCTGAAAAAGCTAGTTCGATGTACTAAAGTAATAGTGTTGGCCATTTTTTGCCATGCATGAGACGTGGAGCGAGTCACGACTCTTAATTCTTTGATCTCACTGTATAAAATTAGAAAATCGTGATGCTCTGTGTGCTTTCCCCCCCTTGAGTCCACTGTATATTTTATTTCGAATTTCACGCGCTGGCTCTCTCAGGAAACTGTATAATCTTTCGCACCTTCGTGTTATTCCCGGTGGCTCCCCCTTTAAGCGGCGTTTGGAGCCCGCTCTTTTAATTTCTGCATCGCCCGTCCACGCAATGTGATTCAACGGATTATCTCCCCTTTTTTCCACCCCCATCCATCCTGTATTATCTATCTTCTTTTTTTTTACCCTTTATACACTTCCTTCGGTCTCTTTCTAACCGGCCTATGTTCTTTATGATACGCACTGTAGTCCTTACATTGGTGTACTGCAGTTATTTATTTTAAGATTGCTCCTGTCACTTCCTTCTCCTGTCTAATGGGATGAAAATATTCACTCTGATGACGTGAATGATTTCAACATGCCCCGAAAATAATGAGAACGAATTGGAATTTGAAATGTTGGTAACAATGGACCTGCAAACAACCAGAGAATTATTCGTGGAGTTATTAAATGTATTTCCAAGCTCCCTAATGTAACGCTTCGTATAGAATGATGTACTGTTTGAAATCTCAATCAGCGAACAGATATACACATCCCCTGGATAGCGGTATCTTCCTTAGGTAGGACTTGAACCCGCGACCTATGTTATATTTTTAAATATCGATTGCTCCTAGCCGCAAAGTAGTATCTCAAAATATCATTCCATTCAGGCGTATCTTGAATTTGTTGACCAGAAAATCGTGTGTGTAAAATGCGAGCCATGTATTCGTATCTCAAATTTCTTCCATTTTGGACTAATATTCTGACGTTCGAAGTGAGTACTTCTGGATTGAGATTTTTTTAAACACTACCTCGCAACAAGGAGCGGTCGATATGTTTATAAACTAAAAAAATGTCGACCAGCCCCTAGAATTCTGAATCAAGTATCTTTTAGTCAGCTACGTGTCTCGTCACATTGGCTTCAGCGTCCTTCATTTGTCTCTCTTGCATACCCTCCACGAATATTAAAAAAGAGGGTCCTCAGGTTCGCCTCACCTAAATGTGTTGTCACCCAGCGCGCATTTAAATTGGTTTACAGAAGTCGCCACTCGTGTCGCTGACGGACAATTTGATCCGAGTTTCACGGGTGAGATATCAGGTAATATTTGGGGTGTTAAGCGGAATTTGTACATACGATGATGAATTCTGTCAAAATCTTAACTTTTCAATGCTATTCCTTCAAATTAAACTTTATTATAATAATTGAAACAGCTGTAGTAATTTTCCACACTTTTTAAATCTTACTCGACCGGTTTCAATGCTTACGCATCATTTTCAAGATTTGTCTTTAGGATGAGAGGGAATTATGCCTTATACTGCAAAGTATTGGAAAAGTGGATCGCATTGCACTCATCAATGCGCTGCGGACATTTTTGGGAGCCTATTGAAATGCGACCGAAGTGGCAACAGAAAACAGGCTTGTATAGGATGCAATTGGGCCTCCTCTATGCAGTCTCCTTGATACCTTCCTCCCGGTGTGTTTTTCCAAAGGAGACCTCCCTTACTCTAATAAACCGCTTATCGTCCGTGGCGCTGTATGCTCTTGAGACTTCGGGGTGTGTGGGGATGGAGGGGCGGGAGGGGGAAAAGGGGTGGTGTTTGGACACTCCCTGAGTTTTCCCAGTCCTCGCAACAGGTGCTCCTCTCCTCCCCCCCTCCACTCATCCCCTCCCTCTCCCCTATTTCCCCCTCCCCTTTTCAATCCCTCCCTCACTCCTCCCCACCCTACCCACCCTCCTGCTTATCGCGCGGGATTTGCTTCCAGATTTCCTCCATTCATGGGCATCGGTTATTCAAACGTCGCTTTTTGCATTTATATTTTTCCCTCCTCCCTCTCATCCCTGCTCATTTTTTCCGTCCACCCTTATCTCTTTCTCCTCCCTTCCCCTTCTTTTTGCTCTCCTTCAGTCCTTGGCTCATCCGCCCAAGTTTGTTTTTTATTTTTTTTGCCGAGTTCGTCGAGAGGGACACCTTTGTCCCATTTTTGTATTTTCATCCAAATGTATTTTTTTTTCCTTTTTCTCCGCGCTCCTCCACAGGTTTTACGTTCATCATCAAGGGTTCGTTTTCCTTTCGCTATGCCGCTTTCGTGTGTGATGTGTTTTCTTTGCCTTTGTCCAGTCCGCGAATAGTTTTGTTTCCGAGTGGAAAAGCCTTTTTTCTACCATGATTTTTCCATTGGCTACATTATCGACGATGAACATCAAGATGTCGGTTACTACATCGATCTTTTCCGAATACCGTTGATCGTGGAGATATTTTGGCCTGAGGAAATCCCTATCACGACGGAAGGTATTCCCGAATTTTCGATATTTTTCTTCCAGAAATTTAACGTATTATATTCGAGAATTAATGCGAAAAGTTTTCCTTAAAACAGTTTGCTTTAAAGACAAAGAAATGTTTTATGAAAAATAACCAAATGCATATAAATTAGTGAATATTTATATAATTATATAACTATTGGTGATCCAAAAGATTTTTCGTTGGCGGTAACAGTGATGACTAAATTTATTGATGGCAAATTGTTAAAATCATTATATGGCCAAACTTCAAATAAACTATGTATTCTACTTCTTTCCATTTCGTCCGTGTAATTATTGATTTGCTACATGTATCCTAGTTAGATAATAAAAATCCGTTATCTGCACGAAAAGCCTCATCGTTGCTTATAAATGAACCTTAACTTAAAATTTTTATCTAATTATTCTGGAATAAATGGAATCATGCTTGGTGTATATGTCGTCTTCTGTTGTCTGTGGCAGTAATTTTTATCAGATCGTCGATTATTGATGTGTAAAGGCTCTTCTAAATATTTTATTATCATTGAATTTTATTAATTTCTTAGCCTGCTCGATTTGCTTTATTTTTTCTCGTGTTCATTTTACGTTTTTATTTATTTTTTTAATTTGAAAAACGATATCCCCCGGTTGGTTACCATAGTTGTCTACCGTCCTTGCTTCAGTTATTTTGCATCGTTTTCTCCGTTGACTTTTCTATCATTCTTCTTGAAGAGCTTTTTTATTTAAATGTAATTATTTGTTCCCTGTGAATTGCTTTCAGTGTGCCCATTCCATGCGTTCAAAGTTCAGTTATGTAATTTGTGGAAGAGTACTTAGTTTTAGCGAAAATCACGTAATTTGAGTTAATATTCGCACTGAAACTCAATGAAAATATTATTTTTGAAGTATTTCTACTCTCCAGCTTTACCCTTTTAGGAGAAAAGGCCTTTGGATTTGTAGTTTGTTAGTTTTTATTTCAGTTGAGAATATTTTTGAAGCAGTTTAAGTCCAATGGCGATTGTGAATACGACTCACCTAAAATTTTCTTATACGAGATTAAATTCTTCAAAGGGTGTCAGATTCTTCCAAGTACGCAATTATGTATTGCATACTTTTTCAATTTGAGCCATTGGCGTTTATTACCTTTGGTCATACGGTACACAAGTGAATATTTTTCCTTTTTCTTTTGTCGCCCAAACAATTATGATCCCCTGTGAAGGTAAGAGCAAGCAGGGATTCTTGACGTGGAAAGTTGAAAGATGAATAGATTGGAAGACATCCAGCCCTGGAGGAATTCTTTAGAGCTCTTTTCTGTATGTGAGAACGCATTATGGTGGTCATTTTTTATTCATAATGGCCACTCCAAACAAACGCTTGTAACTTCATAAAGAACCGTAAAACTTTTCATACTAAGGTGTTGGGTCTGAAATTCACGTGTTACTCTTCGATAACCGCTTTGAATAGCCGCTTTTAATTTTACTTTGAGATCGCTTCATCGGACCCCAAACCACAATCCGTGTTATGCTTGCAACATGACCTATTGGAGTGTTTAAAGCAACTGAAATGGTTGTTTTTGCTGAGGTGGGACAAGATGACTTATTTCTTGCTTGGTGCGTCGGTACCCATGAATACCGCTGGTAAAGCAGATATTTATCCCTCTCGTTGCGGCCTTCATAGGTAGTTAAAGGATTAGTGCCACTCTTAATTCTGCATATTTTATTATTAATTTAAATCTGCGGGATTAAATGTTTAAGTTTTGAGGTAGCTTTTTGTATTCATGAAATAGTTTATTTTTATTTAAGTACCTGCTTCAAGTAATCAGGTTAATCGATGGTCTGTTGGCTTAGATAGAATATCCGTTGTTGAGTAAAGTTTTTATGTTGGTTAAGGGTAATTTACCAAATAAAACGAAATATTGTGTGAAAATTTGCTTATCTAAATGTGGGTGTGGATAATAAGTTAGTGGAAATTAACTTAATTAAGTAAAATACCCGGGTATATATTTTGTTTTCATAAATCTTGTGATGCCACAGCGGTTATTTCCATGTTGATGTTGTTGATTTTGCTATTTTGACAGTTCAGACCCGTCACAGTCCTTATTATTTTCCGAGATAATTTTTTTTCACAATGTCTTCAATGTATTCTGGTATTTTTGAAAAGAGATTATAGCTTATGGCGTCCTTGCACATTTAGTCAATTCTTGCAATGCCGAAAACTGTTAGTATACGTTCTCTGTACCGATAAATGTTCACTTGCTGCCTCCCATATAATATATTTCAGGTTGGATGACCTATAAAAAGTATCACTCCTCTCTTTGAGCACCCCATTGGGTATCAACGAACTCGATCTCCTGTTAATGTGTATAATTTCTAAGGAGCTTAACTTGGATATTTTCTTAAAATACTTCGCGTACCATTTTAAACCTCGTTAGTCAAGTCCTCGTTAAATATCTATTCCATCTAACGTTAAGAACTTGTCGACTATTAGCTCATGACCTACCATTGTTCCGGTACGAAAGTTTTATCAGCCACGGATTGTAGCGATTGTGTGTTAGAGGTCTTGCATCTGCATTTTTAAATGCTCCACCATTATTTCAGTTAAATACAGTTTATCTGTAATAAAGGTTATATTTTGCTCACAAAAAAACACTTTATTTCATGGAAACATTTCTTTCGACAGTGAACACCTCGTGTGGTACGTATGAAATGAGCCATCTCAGTAACTTTATTATTAAATACTATGCATCTATTCCCCGAAAAAACATGATCTACGGTCTTTTGAATCAGTATTTGATATAATATAAAAGAAATTAAGGGTCACATCTGGCCTATTCGAGAAAGTTTTTTTTTTTACCTGTTAAGTTTATCCTTTTATCATCTCAGCAAACCTTTGTGGTAGCGAAAGAGGTGCATCGTAAAGTGGAATTTTTAACGCAGTTTGATTTTTTAAAAATTATCTCATGCTGCAGATATTGAACGCATAAGTTTGAAAATTTTCTAGTGGAAGAATCTTTTGGTTCATCTATTATCAGAAATCGCTCGACTCAGCAGTTAAACTCGCAAACCTGTGAGGTATTTTCGCAAGGGAATACTTTTATCTCCTCGCAGTAACTTAGATTCATGCTCTATCTCTGAATGATCACCGTAGAGTACGCATGATCTTCTTATTTGATCGAATTGGGAACTAAAACGGTTTCCTAGCGATTGCGGAGAGAAATGTGAGGTAATATGGGGTTAGTCCTCGCGTCCTCTGAGATTCAAATTCTCTCTTCAGCAAAGTAATCTTGGAGATGGAATGAAAATATGAGTCATGACAAAAAAATCTTTCCAATTCATTAATTCCCTCATAAGTTTAAAATTATAAGACGCGCAAACTTCTGTTCAGTTTCTCGGGTTGTTGACGTAATTTGAGTTCGAGTTCCTTTACTTGTTCAGGCAGAGCCTCTGTTTGAGGAAAGCAATCGCTCTCAAAAAAGCAAAAGACAACAAACCACGCTACGCCGATGATTGAAAGGGGGAAGCAGCTGAGATAGCAGTGACACAATCGGCATTAGCTCGTTGCGTCATCAAATTACTGGCAAATGGTTAAGGTAGTAAGTTTTCCGTCTTGAATAGCTGGTGAAATAGGCGATGGATCAGAAAAAAGGAATAAAAGTCTCTTTATTTTTCAAAAAACTACCAAGTAGATGGCAATTAGCCATCCATTTATCGTGACTCTATTTCATTAATCATCGCTAGTGCTGTTGATGGTCTCTCCCGACAAAAGCTGATTTACAACCATCGCTTACCAGCGAAAGCAGTAGTTTTATGCCAGACTACTTCCACTAGACGGAACCCTTCATTATATCTAGTACCTTGTTTTCAGATAATTAATTAATTGCTTTGGAAATATGTGTGTTAATGACCATCTACAGGGTCCATATCGGTCAGGGAAATCAGGGGAGTAAAAAGGAGCAAACGAGCCCATTAATACTGTCTTCATCCCACTCCAGCGATTAAAATGGCTCATCGACGGCGCTATGGGCGTATAATTCTTTAGAGCTCGGACAACAATCAGCCCTGTCAATATCTCCGGCCAGGCATTTCTCATGCATCTCACCCAGTAATGTGTCTTTCTGTCTTCGTGGAAATGATCGGTTAGCGACGGCTACGACGTTACCTCGTTTACGCTTTGCATCCATTCTTCGGCCAATCCGAAGTCCCCATTCCCTGCGTTCCCACCCTTTTCGGTGCGCTTTCATCGTCGGCGGAAATAAACGCGGAGGTCGGCAGTTTCCGTTATTACCTCTCGCCTCCACACTTCTGACTCGGCCGCGACATGAATCAAAGTTACAAATGTGAATTTTTCGCGTGCGTCGGCCGGGGCTCTGTCATCCTCTCTCGCTATTCATATTTATTTCGCATTATATTTTTTTTTCACTGGTTATCAATATTCGAGAATGAAGGAGGTGAGATGGCCAGTGAGAACGGGAACGAGGAAACTATTCATCTAGTTATTTTCCGAACAGATTTATGCACGTCTTCAAATGTTTTTATTCAGTTTCTCCCATTTAGCAATGATGCTCCCACTAATAGTAATATTGGTGATGCAGGATTACTATGAAATATGTGTGCTACATTTTATTGCATTAATAATATGGATAGTTGTTCGTGAATGGTGCAAATCGGCCAGTGTGAAGCAAAACAGGCTTTTAAATCAGTTATTCAATATTTATATGTATAAATTCGCCTCTGAATCCTATGTAAGTCATCCATTTCTTGTGAAGTAATTGCATTAATCTTTGCTATTGTTCTAAATGATCTTAGCCGGTGAAAGCGATGGATGAAGTGATGTCATTATTATCGCTTACAAGCACGAGCAGTTTTTTCACAAGCTCCTCTTCAATTAAGCTTAAGTCGTCAATTTTTTCCGATAGATTTCAAATTTTAAAGCAATTACTTTGGAAGTTGTATTTTAAAGAGCTCTATAATATGGAATTCTTTTTATATGACATGAAAATCGACGTCGACGTATTGGGAAAATTGAAAAGCGCGGTGTTGAAAATAGTCGTATTAAGGAAACTGATTCTAATAGTTTTGGTGGATCGTCACTGATGGACCCCATGTATGGTAGCATTTGCTGGAAAAATATACTGTCAAAATTTTCTCTTCTCATAGTAACATTTTCTGTCTTGAGCTCCCTATGGGTATGATACCAATGTCATGTGGCGGGAATGAGTATTCCAGGCTTCCATATTTCTCACCCTCCAATCACTATCTTTCCCTATTCACCTCTCACACTTATGTGCCAACTCACCCGTTTTGGAAGAATTTAAGATCAGATAAAAGGCCCTCAATTTCGACTCTCTGACATCTTGGCCACTTTTTGATGCACGATATGCTCTTTCTTCAAATTGACGATTTATTCGAGGCTCTCTTGCCCTCTCTCTGGATGGCGAAAGTGAGCGAAGTGAGAAATACGGTACGGCGGGATGTTACTATGGGTTGGTGTTCAAAAGCCGAAATATCGGGCAAATGTTGAAAATTCATCTATGGCGGCAAAGACTATTTTTTATGTCGAGGAAAAAATCAAAAATGCTTAACAGTTTTTCGAAACTAAGTGAAATCGTTTAAAAATAGTGTTATATAGGATATTAATACGTTTTCTAAACCAAATCATAGAAAGTCAAAATTTTTAACTTCAGGAAAGGAATTGTAGAATACATTTTTGAAAAGAAAAATGTATGATTTTGATGACAATCTTTTTTATAATTCCTACAGGTATAGTATATGATAAAATACAGAAATAAATATCAATGAAATTGCATTTATTCATAATATTGCATTAAACTCATCAGATTGCTCTTTTTATGGTCTTATTATACAAGTTTTTGATTGGGTCCGAGGATTTATATCTTTTTTTTTACTGCGTCATAACTATCTACTCCTGAAAACATTTTTCTGAGAACTGTCTTCTCCCTTGATTCGTTTATTTATTTTAAAATAATGTGGGCATTTAATTGCCGAAATATTCTCCTAAGCTTCTTTTCTTTCTTTACAAACAACTTCTTGTGTGTTTCAATGAAACCTGGCATTCTTTTAGACATTCAATGGCTGAAGGTTTTTATAAATATTGCTCCATGACACTCAAATCCTTACTTTCAATCTCTCAGCCGGTCTTGATGTCTATTATTGTAAATTTCCCAAGTACCTTTTTTGGACTTTGCACGCGAGTTGATTCGAAAGCAAAAACAATTGGATTTGAGTCAAAATTATTTGCCCCATTGGGGTACGTCCTTATTTTATCTTTTATTTTTGTAGCATTTCCTTTTTTTGCCATCAATCGCAAAGCCATTCACTCCTATCCCTCCCTCCACTCCGGCACAGCACAAACCGTTGCTTTATTTGTCAATTGGTTTTGCGAGGCTGCCATCAATACAACCCGCGGTCTCCGCGTGATGTAATTGGGGCAGCCGACCTGATCAGCGGTGTGCATTGAGTGAGGGAGTGGAGGTATACATATATTATGCACGCCCCTTCTGTGAGTGTCTGTCTGTGTGTGAGATCGAGGATTCGTCTGTGTGCACGCGTTCTCCGTGTGCACCCGGCGGCGCGGCGGGGATGATTGTTTGGTCAGGCTAACTCGGTTGAGGGCGCTGCGGTGCGGGTGCGGCGATAGGGGGTGGTGCAGACGAGAACGGTGCGGGAGCATGGGGAGAGGGTGGTTCGTGTTGCAGAGTAGAGATCTGCGATACGTAAAAATATCGATATATCGAAATAATCCTATATCGATTTATCGAAATGACGCTATATCGGTCATCGCATCACGAATTGTATCATGATGTGAAATATGACGTTGAATTCTCTTTTAATGTTAAATGTTACTAAGAAAATGAACAGGGCGTCTCAGAAGTAAAGTTAATGGTTCAGGAAGAACTGGGTAAAATGATTTTGAGGCTTTTAATTGCCTGAATTTGCGGTCGCAGCACCATAGTTACGTAAGTTTTTTTATCAAGTTTTTGCAGGCAGTTACCAAGAAAATGCATAAAAATCGTGTAATTTAGGTGAAACAATGGAATTAATCTTAACTGCGTCGATGAGAACATTTCCATTCTCATATCTATGCCCAAATAATTGACTATAGGTTGCAAACAGCACGATAGTTACAGAAGGGGTTTGTTTGAACGATACATTTCATAATGTTTGATGTCCAGTTATGATGCCCCTCACTTGTTAAAGGTATTTGATTTTCAATGGTAACGGTACCAATTTAGCCTTTCCAGAAGTTTCCTGAAGTTAGAACATTTTCCGCAAGATGACGCAAATATGGAACACGATGTTCGCAATTTTTTAAATCTATTTTGTAGGAAAGACCGAAATAAAGTGGTGCTTCTATACGAAGAAAACGTTACCAGGGTAAAACTGGAATTTTCTAGTGAGATTAGTTGGAACCGTACCATCAGTAGTGGAAGAGGTAGTGCAGTTATACTGCTTCATGTAATAACGCGTCGTGTAATGAAGTGAATACATTCTTGTAAGTGGAGCCTGCCAAATCTTTTTCTTGAATGGCTGCTAGAGTAATTATAAATTAACAACGTCCATTAGTAATGCGGTGAAGAACCTACGTTTGTAATATGGTTAATAACGTCCGTAAGTAATATGGTGTACGTAAGAGATTTCTGTGCCGAGTAGTCACTTATTAAGGTCCTTTTTATTAAAAAAATTACGATTTGATATCTATTATCTGCAGGTTTGAATCTTTAAAAAACTAATTTGTATCAATGTGACTTGTACTAATGGTGTACCAATAGCTATCGAAGCTATGCATGAGTGGGTTAAGCCAAGTGGAAGGATACACGTGCAAAAGGATGCTCGCTGTTTTGAGTATTTTTCCGACCCATCTACCTATCGTGGAAGGAGGAAAAACAGTCAATGCATCGGGATGTATGCGGCTACTAAATGTTCCTGTATACCGTTATTTGCCACTCATCCCTTGAGGTGAGCGTGTCGGGAGAGTAGGAAGGAGGAGCGGTTGGAGCATTAAATGAAGGTGGGGGCACGTTGGGTTGTAGTATATGTGTACACGGAGATGGCTGAATTATGTGAGCCCCGATCCGGGAACAGATTGAGCCTGCCCACTAACATGCTCGCTCCTCGCTCACACACATACAGTTTACTCACCCTCCTCCCTTTGGATCGGCGATTACACGCCAAACGCTCGCACCCCATTCCCCCCCATAACTCATCCCAATGCGAATCGGTAATTCCTTGGAGGGAGAGAGAATCCGCGACAATCGCCGACCCACACGTGCCCACGATAGCGCAGTCGGAGGCTGCGGGCGGATTCAGCTCCACTGTGTGGAGGAAGGCTCCGTGTGTGCACCTACACGTCTTCGGTGGAGACCGTTGCGAGTTGAACCTCGTGATCGTCTGCTTCCTCCGGAGTCATCGGCTCGTGTGGCGTCGCTGGAGGATGTAGGAACTAAGCACAGGAAATTTTCGAGGAAATTCCGAAACATGCTCTTCTTATTGGATTTTTTAATCCGAGCCATCATCATATTTGCTCATATTTGGAACTTACACGGTTTATCAGCGTTTAATACACGTTTACTATGATCCGACTAGTTAAAGAAATGGGCTTGGAAACGTCATGAAATCGCTAAAAATAGTGATTTTTAGGGTAACAGATGATTGTAAACCGAACCCTGATAAATCAAGATAAGAACCTCACGCCAAGAATTGCAAAATATTTTGGACATTTTTAAAAAGAACGAATATATGGTTTCTATGACAATTTTTGATAATTCGTACAGGAGTAAGATATGATAAAAGGTATAAATAAATATTAATTAAATTATTTAATAAAACCCATTATATTGCTGCTTTCATTCTCGTATTATGATTGATTGATTGGGCCCGAGAAAGTATATATTATTTGTTGTTACTGTATCTTAACTATTTATTTTTGAAAGAATTTTCTTTTTTCTCTTTTCTTTCATCTGTGATTTAAAGAAATAGGGTGACACTTATTTACCGAAATACGCGTTTAATATAGTCCGCATACTATACGCGTATTTTCGCAAAATTTTTCGTCAATGAGTCTTCTGGGTTATCTTTCATCGGCAATCGCTCGACTCATTAGTTAAACGCGCCAACCTGTGGGATATGTTCGCAAGGAAATACTTTTATTGCCTGGTAGTGACTTAGATTCATGCTATATCTCGAAATAACCACCCTTGAATATCCATTATATTCTTATTTGATCGTATTGGGAACTGATAAGTTTTTCAGCGATCGCGGAGGGAAATTTGTAATGAAAAAGGTCAGTCATAGCGTGTGCTGAGACCCAAAATAGCAATTTATGAAAAGAAATTCGTAGTAGGTAGGCAAAGATATGTGATGGCGAAAATATAATCTTACCCATTCAGCACTTCCCTCTTAAGTGTAGAATAAGAAAACTCAGAAGTTGACGCCCACCTTCCATGAGTTTATGACGTCATTATAGTTCACTTTCCTTCTCATCTTCAGGGAAAAGCGCTCATTGAAGGAAATAATCTACCATGGCGTATACAGCAAAGAGAACTTACCCCTTCGGTCATTCTCGGGTAAGTTAAAACAAATTGCTAAAGTTGCAGTCCACTAGTCATGAGTTAATTACGTAATTTGAGCTCAAGATTATTTCCTCTTTCTGAGAGAACATTTTACTGAGGGAAGGAATCACTCTCAAAAATCTAAAAAAAAACAACGTACCATTCGAGGGCCATGCTCAAGGCCGAGGTGTAGGTGATAAGCTGTGACACACTTGACATGAGTATGTGAGGTCCTCAACTTATCGTCGAAAGGGTTGAGGCCGTCGATATTTCGCCGATAATAGCTCGACAAGGAGGCGACAGATCGAAAAGTGAAAAAATCGCGTCTACTTATTTTGTAAACTCGTCAATGGTATCATGTATAAAAAATGGGTGAACAAGCCCGTTTTCCTCATCGGCTGACACCTACTGAAGAAATGCTTTCCATGCAGAATATATATTCTTTAAACCGTATCTGAAAACCCGCATTTCTATACAGGTTCGTTTGGCGATAACTACCTAAGCATTCGAAACACTTTAATCGTGGTACGAGATATGTTTCGAACAAACACTGATAGGATTCCCGTTATCTTGACACGAAGATCTTAACAAAAATTTAATACTTCTGCTGCTTTTTGAGTTAATAGCATAGGTATTCAATCTAGTCTTACACTTTGGTTTTGCTTATTAGGCCATGAATTTTTAATTCAGTATTGGTATTTTTGTTTCTTTTCGTCGAGGCATGTCATTTTTGGACTGCTGGCGTTCCATATATTGTCTGAATACAGGCACAGGCTATAAGTCGAGAGAAAGTTTGCAAAGTCATATTCACCTGCCTGTTTTTGCTTTCAAATGTGGTGCATAGAATATACAATCCTCTCAATATTCATGAAATACTTTCTTTTCAATTGTGGATATTACTGAATTGAGCTCTACTGGGAGTTTATTGATGAGATCGTTGCTTTTGCCCTTTTGGTTAATCATGAATACATTTACGATTTCCTTCGTGGAAGCGACGAACGTAAAAAGAAACTTCGATATAGGTCACGTGGGCATCTCTTTCTTAAATAACACCCAATCGCTTGTTCCCTGTAGTGTAACCAAGATTTTGAAATGGGGGGGGGGGGTTTACCGGAGATTTCGAGGCCCTTCCAAGGCGTATGGAAAAAACAATGGGGGTCCTGCCTCGGAAAATTTTGAGATTTTTGATGCTGAAAACGTGAATGTTAGGACTCAAAAACAGTAATTTTGTACGCCTATTTATTAAAAATTATTTATCGAGGCCATCATACTCGTTTTTGGTGCCTCATTTAAGGGCTCACCTGGAAATAAACTTCCGTGGCTACGCCAATGCTTGTTCCCAACATAGTTTCATCGCCTCCTTTCAGAGCCACATGTCATTCATTCAGTCATGGATTCTGGTGCTCGGGTTTTCATAATTCATTCTACTGAGCCATGCATGTGTGTATGCATATGTCTGGAACCGAGCATGGTTATAACTTACGTAGGAATGTAAATTTTCTAGTTCCTAAGCCTAATCTTTCTTTATTTAAAAGATAATTTCTTTATTTGGGGCCGAAGATTTTTAATAAATTACCTTGTTTGATCAAAGAGTTAAAGAGTATAAATAAGTTTTGTAAAAAGGCCAAAGATTGGTTATTGTCCCATGGTGATATGGATGATCTTTTTGATGTTTGTGAATATTATAAATATTATTATATATTATTTTTATATCTTTGTGAAAGGAGGAAAAAAGAAATTAATTTTGTTCTGTCCACATATTATACTTTATTTTTGCTTATTGTAAGTTATTGTATCACATATATGTTTCATAGTGATAATGTTTCAAAAAATTATATATACTTTCTTTTTGTTTCTGGTCTGCCGTGAAATTAATTTTTAAGATGGTAGCTCCCATGCTGGTTTTTTAACCATTGGAGCTACCTAAAGCTCCATTTGTGTTGTCCTGTTAAAAAAAAGTGTACATTCAAGCTTGGAGTATTAAATTCAATTCAATGTAAGTTGATTGAGTTTCTGTAATTTTCCCTCAAGCTAGAATTTTCTGTGATTTTCCTTCTAGCTCATTGGAAAATTGATTGGTTAATACGTTTATATTGAAGAAAAGTATCGTTTTGGCTTTGAAATAATGTGTCATGCTATTAATATGCGATCTAGAAAAAACTTCATGTTTTCAGTCAAAATTCGTTCGAAAGCCAATATTATGTAATAATCACTGTCAGCATGATGCCGAAAACTTTTAAGGCACGAGATGAGTAAATTTGATACACACCTTTTTCCACGTGGAACATATTAAATGCCATAGTGAATTATAACAATAATAATTGAATCCAGCACAGGGCAGTGTTGCATGCTTGGGAAACAGTTGTCTTTATTCTTTGTGTCCATGGCGATGTTTTTATTCGTATGAAGCGGATCAATCTGAACGTACATTGTGTGTTTTGTTTTTTTTCAGCGGGATAAAAATTCGTGTGCCAGCAGTCGGTAGTTAATGATTGATTGATCCGATCGCTTCTACCTCCGTCTGCTCGTTTCCAACTTTGGACTCGAATGTTTAACGCCGCCAACGCTATCAAAGACGTTAATTCCGTCTGTGCTCGCGGTGCTCGTTATCGCGTAGTTCTAACTAAAGCATGGAGGAGCGAACTGCTCTGCTAATGGAATTAACGTTCGGCATTGAGTGGGCAATCGATGCGGGGGAAAAAAGGTCATTTTACTCCTCAATCACGTACGTTAAGAGTGTGATAACTTCTCCGCATGTGTGGTAATTTTTGCGCGTTACTATCCTCATGAGTAAAAAAATCTTTATTTATGTGTCTCACATTGTTGCTGCACGTGCAATAGCCATTGTTAAAGAGATGATAGAGCTAATGGAAAAAGAGTGTGGTATTGCAGTGCTTTTGCATTTTAGAGCTGAGTCAAAAAAAAATGTTTCGCATTGCCTCGCGCTCGGATACATTTAAGTGCGTGGTTCGGAAAGGAGACAATTAAACCAAAAAGTTTACAAGAAATCATTTTGGTGTTTATTTTAGATAGAGATATCAAGTATTCTTTTTACGTTCGTCGTTTCCAAGAAGGGAATCATGTAACTGTTTTGTCGATTTGCCAAGAGATAAAAAAGCATTTGATTCATTGAGAAGGCGGTTGATGGTTTTGACGAGTGTCTCAATTTTAATTTCTAATAATTTCAACTGAGTGCCTCCTCAACGAACGGTACCCATACAAATACATAATTGAAATACTTCTAACATTTTCCCTCACTTTTCTATAACACTCCTTGGTAGTTCAAATCAAAGACTCATCATATAGGTACAGATCAATTTCAAAAAGGCTAAGTAGTAGTAATAATTGATATATTGTGACTCATTAATTCATTACAGGTGATCATAGTATCTTGAAGGTAATATAACCTGTATGATTGAGAAACGAGAGGGCATGCAGGAGAAAAGGAGAAGGTTATGCTCTCTGCGAAAGAAGAGCACAGTCGAATGGATAATGTATGAGAGACGGCGATATCGGTGGGGCCATAGTGTTGGGGAAAATTAAGAAAGACAGAGAGATAACTTCTTGGGGAAAGTTAGGGAGGATAAAAAAACCCGTCCCTCGGGAAACTGGCTTAGGGGAGATAGGTAGAGAGGAGGGTTTCCGTAAACCTATTAAAATATGTTTATACCAAGTGTGTATGAATGAATAGTATTGAGAAAAATTTGTTTTAGGGATCCAAATCGGGTACAACCTTACATTCCCTCCGACTGTCTCAAATGAATCAACCCCGCAAGCCCATCGACGACTATCGTTACATTTCGCCGTAACTGCTAACGTATATGAATTTATATGTAATTCCATTTTAAATTTAAATGGTCGTATTTTAATTTACGTTATGTGCACTCGGTATAAAGCTCAGTTGTGCAGCTAATAGGGGGTGCAGAACACACCATGTTGGCCCTTTAACCATCATCATGAAATTTTGCGGAAGTTGCAAATATATGGGCTTAACCTAATATCCTTAGTATATGAAACAAGTGTCAATTTAAGTCACGATACCTATGACAATGAAAGTTTGACAAAATATCTTTACTCGGTATTTAGTTTATTGAACCCCAATAGGTTTTAGAAAACAAAATCCTTTTGGGCGTGCTGAATCCTCAGTCTACCTGCCTAATTGCCAGCCTTACTTGTTCTACTGCATGGAATTGGTGAGTGAAAGATTTAGTGTGGATGTGTAGAATGCTCGGCGGTCGATGTATCGAGAGCCGGAACGGATGTAGGATAAAAGATCTGGTGGTGGCGGAGGGGAACGGGGATCGGAACTCGGTACGTATCGAGGGGGGAGGGCGGCGGGGGGATGCGGTGGAATATAAGCTGAGCTCCGCAGGAAATAAACGTCACGGATAATTTGAGGGCGACCGCACTCGCGAATCCATTTCGAAGAGCAAAGAAAAACAACGGGGTAAAGTAGCGGCGGTATCGGGCACACAGAGAGGTAAGGGATGGGTTTGGTGGGATATAGAAAGAAGGGGGGTGGGTTAAGGGGTGGGAGGAAAAACTGCACGCCGGGAGAGGGGGTTGGAGAAGAGATGGAAAGCGCGTTGCTGAATCAGTCGGCGGAAAATTTACAAACGCTCCACCGACTGATTAAATCCATGAAAATGAGCACGAAAGCTCATGTGCCCGCTTTTAATTTTTAAATACTACATTCCCTCTTCTCTCTCGTCCCTCGACACGTTGTTTTATTTTCTTTCCCTCTCTCGTACATATCGGGGTGAGAGCAGAAGGAATTTAAAGTCGTTAGCCACGGTTTAGGAATCATTATAACGGCTTCCCGATGGTATCCGGACGATATGCTACGTTCGGTGGACGAGCGGGAGAATAAATCTCGATAACTCGACAATATTCAACAGACTATGAAATACGAGATGATACGGAGGGCACTTTTTTATAACGTCTCGCAATGACGCGGGAAGGGACGTGGGGGGTGAGGGGTAAGGCTATCATATGCAAATCGTCAGAGGCGAAAATTACTGCGATGGAGCATTTATTTTTTTATTGCCCGTTAATGGTTCCGATGACACAAATGTCCCGGCGTCACGCACAATAACAATAAAAGTGAAATTAAAAAAGAATTAAACGCTGCACTCATGAAATATTAATTGCGCTTAAATTATTGCTGTGATTAGCATTCACGTTTGGCATTTAAAAATTAACTTTTGAATAAAATTAAGAATCAGGTATCATGAATCAACGGCGGAGACCGTAATAAATGATATGAATGAATCTTCAAAGAGAAAGTCAGATATGAAAACATGTTTCCGACCTCGATCGCAAGCAGTCACGAACTGCTATAAAATTATAAACTAAATTACATGGCATAGAGATAAGCTGTAACTTAAATTAATAAACATACACGGTCGTTTACTCCACGATCACCGTCGCGAAATGACCAGGTGAGCGATCACAATGGGTCAGCGGAAACTCTTGTTTTCCTTGTAACCCATTCGTGGCTGTATAATGAGCAAATTTGAAACAATAAAACGGGCATTAGCGCTTCGGGGTTATCAGCGGAAATTCTTGCGGCCTTCTTTCACGTAGGTATTACCCCACCTTTCCTCCGACCCCAAAGAAAGAAAGAAATAATTTTATCCTCGCAACGCCGCGCTTTATTAGGCCACCATATTTTCCCCGAAATCGTTCCCAGATATCTTGATGGCAAACACATCGCGGCGTGGGCCAGTTTTATACATGCCCGACCACCTCATTGGACGAGAAGGGAAGGAAATGAGAGAAAGGATAGGTGAAAGAGTGGAAACGCTGCCACAAAACCTAATTTGTTTCCGTTGCTCCGCTATAGAAAAGCAGATACAGGTCGCGTAGAAAGATCGGCAAATCGGTCCGAACGAACAAACGACAAACACACATATATACATCCTCACACGGTCATGGAACCCACATGAACGATAAAAGTCGGGATAAAACAGGGGGGTGGAGAGAGATGGCGACATCCATCGCGCTCTCGGACACGTAGTGAACTAAAAAAAACGAGGAACAAAAACGCATCGGGAAGGGGGGGGTCGAAAGAGAGAATGGAGGAAAATAAGCCTCGTGGACTCTCTGATGCAGATACAGCAATGACGCCACACACTAGTGGCCGTAAATCAAGGTATGCACGACCATTCCCGGGGTTGAGAGCGAAGGGGAAAGAGAGAGATCGCGGTACAGGGAGATATAGAGAATTATATCGGGCATTAAGGTGATTTATTTAAATCGCCTTACTGACGTCGGCTGCTCTCGCTAATTGCAGTACCAAATCACTGCGGAAACGAAATGTCATTGGATCGCGAGCTAGTGGGGAAACGAGATCGCGGCGCCGCGGCTGGCAAGAGTGAAAACCGAAAATGCAAACGAGCAGTACGGGTTTTGAGTCCCGGGCCCGCCCGCCGCCACCTACATTACCGGCGTCTACATCACGCGAAATAATAACGGCTTTTCCCGCGCGAAAAACAAGTGAGATGAGAGAGCGGCGCGGGAAGTGGCGGGAAAATAGTAGGGGGTTTTTGGTCGGAAGAGCGCGGGAGTAATAGTAGCACACAACGGAGACTGAGTGCGCCGCGACCACGCGACGCGGCAGCTAGAGGAATTAAAGCCCGCGCGCGATTGTTGGGGGGCCGTGGTAATCAACGCATTTCACGCTAATTCCTAAAAGAGTGAAACATTAATCGTCGTTATGGGCAGTGTTCTTTGGCGCTAGTGTGTTCGTTACATCGGGAGGAGGAGTCGCAGTCCAATGGATGTGATGTGGGGGTCGTCCATCTGTTCACGTGTGTGTGAGAGAGTTTGAACGCTAGATTTAGGGATTTCCCACCCCAAATCAACCCCCAAACCCCACTCTCCACTGCTGTTGTTGGTATTTATATAGGGGACGACAGTGGTGTGGCACTCCCTACTCTTCGTGTGACGGAAACGTGGTGGAAGGTGGGGGGAAGCGGGGTCCGTCCGCGAGAATCACATACGTAGTACAATCACGGGCACTTACCCACCACCCACAAAAGCAGACGCGGTGAGTGCAAAGAGAGGCTCTCGGAAACTGGATTTGGAAAGTGCGAGCTTATGCCTCCGGTGCACACATCTACACAATACGACACCCTTCCTCCCCCTCTCCAAAGCCTCCCCAATACGCTCGCATCGGCCACACACGTGTGCACGTAACGAACACAATCGACCGTCCCGCCAAACAACAAACATGATCCTTCCCTTAATTGCCATGGAAACGTGGCACGGTTGGTCGATTGGATTGGTAAGAGGGGGGTTGAGAGAGGATGATTGGGCGCGGGGGGCGTGGGGGTGATGTTGTTGCCGTCAGTTACCGCGGATGTTTATGTCCGTCTCCCCGAAACGAACGCACTGATCTCTGATCAATCCCAGAAGACATTTTGGGGGGCGCTTGCCTTGCAAATTGGCTCACCCCCTTGAAATACTTGGGAGTGGTAAAAGCTTAGCGGATCGAGAATAATACCATGGGACCATGGCGGAAGAAGTGTTTACTATTCCAAAAAGACGTATGCTCTGTATATTTGATATCCTCATCCATTGAATTTGTAATGGATGATACGGAAAGTAAATGTCCGGCTTTTGAGGGCAATAAATGATTATTTTTCGGGTTAATTCCGCGTCGATTCAAATTTGGTGGACGACAGTTTCGGGCGCGTTACTGCTGCCGTCTTCGGGTCCAAATGATCTGCAAATAATTTTCTCCTTTCTGCGGTTGCGGAGCGTGTATGGCCGGAACCTGGGCACGTCATACTATTACAAGAATCAAAAATCATCGCCAGCGAAAATAATTATTTCCCTCGGCTGATTAGGAAGGCGATAGAGATAGCGAATCATGAAAAGAACTTCAATAGGAAGGACGGTTATCCTTTAGCTTCATACATTCAAACGGCTCTTCCGACAATGTAATTCAAACCGAGCAAATCAACGTGCGCCTATGTATAAAGAATCGCAGCTCTGCAGATCATTTGGACCCGAAGACGGGAGCTGGAACGCACCCGAAACTGTCGTCCACCAAAAATGTGTCGACGCGAAATTAACCGGAAAACCAATCATCAATTTAGTCACCGCGGAAGCCGCCGTAATAATTTTATTAAGGAAATACTTTAATTTCTTTGGTACGGTCGAATCCCGGGATAATCTATGGAACAACGTCAAAACCAAAAAACTCGTAATGGTTGGTAGCCTTGGAGAAAGGAAATGGCTTTTATATCTTGAGTTCACACGCCTGTGGCTTACTGCGGTGAAATCGACCATCACACCTGACCAAGACAAACCCTCGGATTAAACACTGAGTCAAATTCCAAGGTTTAATGTGGAAGGACCCTTGTGGTTGGATAAAATCCATCTGGTTCCAAAAAAGCAAATGCGGTGTCAATTAATTCACCAAACGCAAGAATTTGGTAGAGTCCATTAACTAACAAGTGTATAATCGGAAGTAGTTGTTAGGGAGGGGAGAGGTGATTATTTTTTGTAGGCATGAATGCATTTGGAATAGCAGGAAATTTGACAAAATTGAAAATCCGTTTATTTCTCCTATGTCCGCTCCGCTTGCACTTCATTACCGACCACGTAATCACGATGGTCGCGTTTATTTTAACAGTTTAGGTTGATCTGAAATGTGCCGATCAAATCCATGTTTATAGTCACTTTTCCTGCTCACAGTTTATTTAACCCTGTGTACTGTGAATTTCTTCTTAAATCCGTTGGAATCGTCACCAACTACTTTCCCTGTTGACGTATGCAAATGTTATATCTTGCCGTTGGATTTTTTTCGGCGTGCCCTTTGCGTGAATAGATATTTGCTCGAGCTGACGTATTGTTTTATACCCTTCCCTTTCCTAATCGTCGTAGGCTGCTATCTCACCTGGGTGGATCATATTCTTCTCACTTGTGGGTGTGTGAAGTATTTACCAATTAAAAACGATTCGACATTCATACTTTTACTCAATAGGGACGTCTACTACATGATATTATGTCGTTTAAAATAGTGGCGCTTTTGTATACCTGCCAGGTTTCTGTTAGATCATGCTTTTCTCATAAGTTTAAGCAAAAAGGGGGTTGTAAGCAAATGATTCACTTATAAATCGCTGAAAAATGTGAGAGAGTTCTTTTAAGCTGTAATTTCGCCTGATAAAGAAAGACTAGTTTGTAATAATTATTACTATAATTTTCGTCTGAAGGTTTTCACAGCTTCTTTTATCTATGTTGGTGGTGGTTCTCGAATGGGTAATGGGTAATGTTAACAATGGGTAACGAAAAACATATATAAGCTCGGGACGAGAATAAATTCCTTCCATTCTCTTGATAACGCTCCCAGTAGGAGGAGTGAAACGGTGAGTGAAAATTTTTTCTACACAGCAATATCCGAGAACCACCACCAACATATTACTATAATTGTTTGTAATTACTATTGAATTATAATTAAAATTAAATTTTCTTAAGTTTACCAATTTAAGCATATGCATATATTTTATATTATGTTTCGTGTAAATTCTATGATCTGCAAGCTAACGTGAAAATCTTGTGTGGTCGGAAAAATTCAATTTTTTAATCTCTTTTTTTTACTAAAGTTAAATTTATCAAAGCATCTTCACAAAAATCGAATGGCTTGATTTGTCAAAAGGCATGAAGACTATCAGTGTCGATATTTTACAAAAATTATGGATTTAATAATGACCTTAAAATATGACCCCAAGTGAGTTATTGAAATTAAACAAATATTAAGACGTGAAAATACTAATCATATTTTAAGGCAATTGGAAAATTTCTCTATCATAATAAAAATGTTTTTTTTATATTTTGATCTAATATAGTCCAACCCGGTTTAGACTTCTGGAATTGATTATTCTGAATTAAAAATTAAATGTATTTAGCTACTTGTTTCGATTATTTCGGTGTTGCACCTATCGTTGGCTGCCGCTGTAATGTGTACAGTGGAATGATTTCGATCGGTTGAGCTCGATCTTGAGATGGACCCGCGGAGTTGCGCTCACTTAAAATAGATGTGAAATCGAGCAAGTTAGAAATTTTATGTCTCGACTCATAAAATTCGGACGAGATTGCGACTTGCAAGATAAATTACTTGACTCCCCGGAGAAAGTTTTTTCAGCATAATATACACTATTCATTCAATCACATTTTTCGCATTTTTCCGTTTAAAATATATGGGAGTCGGCCGTGTTTGGACGCCCCGAACTGGCTTCTGCGGCTTCCGTGCGCGTTGCATAGCGACCAGAATTCCATTTGTACATTAGAGTGTTCTGCTGTCGCGAAACGTTGTCGAACGTTTGAATGAACCGACTCCCCGCCCCCGAAAGCACATTTTCACGGTCATTTGCCCCTCACCCCCCCTCATATGACCTCAGAGTTAATGACGTCCCCAATCCACCCCCGCAATGGGACAGGGGAACCATAACGCTGTCGTTCTTAGGAGTCCAATGTCTTGTTTTTGGATGTGCTTCATAAAAAATTGCCCGTTACGCCTCTCGTATCGTCATCCGGTGCATGATCCTTCCATTCTTCCGCTTAATTCCTCCATCAAAATCGAATCGCGATCGTGAGTCGATAGTGTCCTTGTTTTCAGGCTCGAAGAACATTTGTTTGATGACCTTTTTTGTACCCATACATCGAGACAATGACGTTGGCCCATCAGTTCTGCATTTATGCGTATCCTGTCTTTCATTCCTCCTTGTGTATTCCCTCCCGGACTGGTGAATGACGAATTTGTGCGATTGATGTGTGGTTTGAAAGATTTTTGATGAATGAACGATATGTGTCAACATAAATAAAATTCTTCCTGCAAACTGAGCTTGCATCCACCGATCGGCGAGATAAATTGTTAATCGCCTAAAGAAAACCTAGCTTTGCATCGATCGAAGGCAATGATTCTTGATAAGCGTAAGAGATATGTTGAACCATCGACGCCGTTTTATTTTGATTTCAATGGTTACAATAATATCACTTACGAGCTGTTTTCCCTTTTTACTATAATTCATTTCTGTAACTGTCCCATTAAATATTCATTCCATGAGAAGAGAAAGCGAGTATAGTTATGGCCAGGGATAGTGTAATAGTAATAAATATCTTGTGGGAAATATTTTTTGTAGCATGGATTCATAGGTTGCGTAGTATATCTTGCGTAGAAGAAGGTCTTTTTTATTTTATAGCTGAGCTTTCCAGTAATTTGCATCATTCTAAAGTATACTACCAATTAATATCTATCGAATAATTAAGAAATTAGTCACTTAACTGCAGTTTTTCTCTTTGAACACACAAGATGAAACGCGTGTTTGAAGTATCCTAAAGTTAAGAGAAAACATTACATCCACCACAACAAGTACCAGCCGACAGGGATATATCTCTGCCGATCGTCCTGTTTTCAAAAAGTTCCCTCGTTCCTTTGAAACTCAAGTCGTCAGATTCTGGGTAAAATAGTACAGATCAGTCTTGTGTGTAATCCAAGCGGTGCCGCTTTGAAGCAAAGGAGATGCTATCGTAGAGGTAGCATATGTAGTGGTGAGGTCGAAAGACTAGGGGCTGTTTCTCTTGCCGGATTATCTGTCGTCCCTTCATCATCGCCCTGGCCTTAAGTCTCTGGGCATGGGTCGCCCGTTAACTGCTCCATAAATCCTTCTCTGCCGTGTCATCCTCATATCGATGCAAACGTAGCTGCAGTCCGCGCATCCCTTTCTCCATTAAAGACTAATTACTCCCATTTAACCTCAGACGCCTTTCAGCAACCCTCAGGAGAAGTCTCTTTTGATCTTCCCCACGCGTTCCTGAAACTTTGGCTCCGCACCCGCAAAGCCTCTTGACCCACCTCTTCGATCTCCCTAGCGCCTAATCCATCCGCTCTTAACCCTTTACCCTCCCATCGCCCGTCCTTCTCCTTGAGTAGGTACCATCCCTAAGCCTCACCCAAGACGAGACCCTTTCCTTTGCCTGTTTTCAAAACATTTCTGAGGGAAAATAATTTTGGATTGTTGGTCAGTGCATAGTGATTTGGGGATCCGAGAAGTCAAGGGGCACCAGTGTAATTTTTATGATTTTGGAAATAAGTGCAGATAGTGGTTAGTGTGGCACGGTGGCGTAGCGTGTGGGGGGGGGGGGTTTGGGGGATAAACCCCACCAGAGCTCAGAGAAATTTTTAAATTTAATCCGTTTTACTTAATTTCATTGATATCAATAATGGAATAGTGTAAGGATTAATAAAATATCGCTCATGAAGCCATAAAACTCTCCATTTTGAACCATTTATCTCAAAATTCCGCAATTCGTTAATATATCACCTCCCGCTTACCATGACGGGCATAAGTGGATTTAGGCGGCGCGGGGGCACGTGCCCCTCTCAGACGCTTAAAAAATTGACGATATTTTAAATACTAATATCAATAAATTTTATATTTTCATAAAGAAGTTATAAATATTTACACATAAATAACTTTTATATTAAAATTAGGAGTATTTTTCGTAGAGTAATTGTTGCATGTAGTCTTTAATCCCAAATATTAGAAGATCAGTTGCCTGTCAGACCCTGGTGCGCCCCCCCAGAAAAAATCCTGGATGACAAATGCGAAGCAGTTCTCCTTCTTAAATAGGACCATAAGGGACTGGAACGACCTACCAGCAGAACTATTTGAGTCCTTCCCGAAAAATTTACATAGTTTTAAAAAGCGGCTGAAGAAGTAGGGACCAAGGGCTTTGTATAATGTTTTCTATTGTTCTTTCAAATTTTTTCTATTGTTTTTTCAATTTTTCTATTGTTTTTTTCAGTGTTTTCTATTTTTTTTTTCATCATATACATGTTACCACCAGGCAAAATGCCTACTTGTAACAATTTTAATTATAATAATAATAATAATAATCTCATCTCCTTTGCTGGCGGGTATTCTGTACACTCAGACCCCAAGTATTAGTTACACCTAAAACCCACATAGACTTAATTTATAGCTTCGCCCCTTGGTGTGGCGCAACTATAAATTTTGTGGTACACAATATCGTTGTGGCAAAGGGATACAAGTGAATCCTGAATCTCTATGTGTTTACTTATTAGTTGTGTACCTCACCAACCATTATCTGCTCTTATCTTCAAAATTATGTAATTGCACTTGTACCCCTTGGCTTCTTGGGTCCTCCTTTATGTTGTGGAAGTTTTTCATGTTGTCATCTTTCTTAAACTTGACGCGCTGCCACAACGGGTGTGTGGCTCAGGTAGTTAAGGAAGCGAGTACAAATCTGATAAAGATAGAAATAATAATTTTAAATGGGTTGTTCGATTTTCCTTAAATGTTTAATCGATTAGAATGACATATGGCGCGAAAAGAACCGTTATTATCCTTGTAATAAGTGTACTGGAAAATTTATGAGACGTGTATTCGGCCATGTTGTATCTTTAATTTTTATTAGTACATTTGAAGGGTCATGTTGCAATTATATCCTTGAATCAGTGGATTATTTCAGTCCTTTTTAGTGTAAAGGAAGATGATATCTCTCAACACCCATGAATGAAATTACTTTCAATTTTTTAAATCATTTCGAATTGTTGTTGCACGCACGTTATCCATAGACCTTCTAACAGAATTCATCTCATCGGAGTCCTTCACCGTTCATAAAAAAAATCTCAGAATATTCTCGACAGTCATGTTAGTGCTTAATTTTCAAAATGTTTGACTGCAAGAAGGGTATCACATATTACTTCTGGCACCGAGCAATAGTGAAATCAAGTAGTGTCGAAACGGACTCAGTCATATCGAGCCGGCTCATTTCCCTTACCCCGAAACCCTTCGACATCCCTTGTGTATAGGTACTTCCCTCCACCCCCCTGGTCAGCCATAGACCCTCGTCATAATCTCCCAACCTCTTCCCCAAGTCCCAGCAAATCCCTCGGGGTCGTCTCGGGTGCCTCCGCCGTGGTGGTGGCTTCGATGTGGGAGGTGCGAAGGTTTCGTGGGGCGGCAGGGAGAACTGCGATGCGCTAAGGAAGTGGAGAAAAGGAAGATAAAATTGCAATGAATTATCCGCTATGAGCGCATAGCTTGAGCTTCCCGTACCCAAACGTCAATGGTGGCCTTTATAAAAAAATCGCATAGCTCTGAGCATTTAACTTGGGGTTTGATCGATTTTAAATTAACGGGAAAATTAGAGTGAAACTCTGGAGTGCACAGACTCGTAGTGATTTTTAAAAATGTTCTTTGCATCCCTTTGTTTTTAGTTTCAACCGCGAATTTTGACGAAATAGGATCTTCAAGTCTGCTTCTAAATATATTGTCACCCACCGCGCATTTAAATGAGTTTACAAAAGTCGCCACTGGCATCGCTGACGGACAAATTGACCCGAGTTTCATTGAGATATCAGGTATAATTAGGGGTATTAACCGAAATTTATACACATGCTGATGTAGTCCTTCAAATTTATTACTTTTCAATGCTATTCCTCGCAATGACACACATTATACTGCAAAACATTGGAAAATAGTGGATCGCATTGAAATCATCACTGCGCCGCGGATATTTTTGAAAACCGATTAAAATGCGACCGAAGTGGCAACAGAAATCAGCCTTCTATGGGATGGAATTGGGCCTCCTCTATGCAGTCCCCTTGGTTTCAAGCGCGAACCGTGGAAGAAGACACCTTAAAAGGGAAAACATAGCGGAAACAATATGGGATTGTGAATTAAAATCCAAATAATACATCATCGAAACAAATAAATTTAATACAATACCTGCGGCACTTTCTGATGATGATTACCAAGGACAACGCAAGGGTTATATGGAGAATATCTTATTATTTTAAGAACGTGGGAAGATACAGCACATATTGCTCATCAAGCTTGTCTATAGAGGGGAAGTCTCATCACCAAAAAGTGGAAGAAAGATATGAATTCGCGCTAGTTAGCTACCAATATGCGGGTGGCATTTGGGATCTAGATCAGAAAGAGTTCAATGCGTAAACAAAGAAAAAGGCACTATAATAGGGTGCGACCTTTTATGTAACCACTAAAAGCAAAGAGACAGCGTCAGCCTTTACACGGGTTAGGTCGGGAATCGCTGACGACTCAATTAATACGTTACAGAGTAAGGTTGGTGGAGCAATCGAGAGGGAACCGTGTGACTCATTACTATTTCGTAACCGCACTGTTGTACAAGTCCGATAAAAACGATGGGGTGAGGTAGATAAATTTATCAACGTATAAAGTGTAGGAATTAATTTTTTTCGCTGACAATAATTCAGATAAAAATTTGAGTATAACGTTTTAGCCACTTAGTTTCAAACTTAATTTGATAATTTCAGGGGTAAAATGAATGGCAATGCAAATATTAGTGTGATTAAAAGAAGAGAGTTCAATGTAGAAAGGTTGAAAGAAAAAGTGATTCGGGAAATAAACCATTCAAATTACCATAACGGGTGGAAAACTTAAATAATTATGTATAAATGAGTTATAACTTAATTGAAACCACCCACCGAGATACTTCTAAAATTATGATTGTTCAGTAACATGTTCCGGTTGACGGCTGGTGCTATGACACACCCTGCCGCGCGCCTATCGAGACGGCTTGCGGGGGTAATAGTGTATACATGTGGGTAGAAGTGCCTGCCAATCCCTCCAAATCGTCCCGGACGCCTCCAACATGCCCGTGGCTTCGACGCGGGAGTTGCGACGGCTTCGCCGCACCGGGGGTGGCAGGTCGGACTCCGGGGATGTTTGGATAGCGGGGCAGAAGGGGAAGGGGCGGAAAACCGCGACCGCGATTCTCTCCCCTGCACGCGTAAATTCTCTGCCGGTCGTCCCCCAACGCAAGGGCGAGGGTGCGAGTGGTGTTCATCACGGAGTAATATTGCAGCGATGGAGGGGGGTTATTAAGGGCGGGGAGGTTGGTTGCATCCTTGAGTGTGTGATTAAGCTTCGTGGGCACCCCATCCTTGCTCCCCCAACGCACGCCATAAATACGTCCTTCCCCCTATCCTCGCATTTTGCCTCTATTTCCCTTTCTAAGCCCACAATGTCCTTGGCTCTCGGACTTAGATCATGATAGCTTGTCCCCGAAAGAATTACGAAGTGTTATTCAGCTTTGCGATTGGTGGAATGAGCCCAGTGGTTATCTAGTAGTTTGAGCAGTGGCGTGACTATTGGGAGGATGAGGGGGATAGAGCCCCCCCCCAAAAGCCTCAAAGAAGTAAAAAAAATATTTGAACCTATTGTCTGGTTTTGACTCATAATAACTGTATCTACTGAAAGTTAAAGATCACTGCAGTTAGACTAGTCACTGAATACCGACTGGTGACTAAGGAGACCAGACCGCGCGTTGCCTGGGGGGTCGTCGTCCCCAGGCACCTCCATAACCCTTTTCGGGTACTGATTATGACTACCGCATATGCATCAATTTCGATATTTTGACGAGTTATTTATTCTGATATTTATTCGCCCCAAAAGTTCGAGAAGTAGGTGGCGGATCGAGAAGCGGAAAACTATGTGTTTCTTTATCTTTCAAACTCCATCGCTATCGAGTATATGAAAATAATGATGACCGTGCCCTTTCGGTTTAACTACCTGGCGAGGATTTTTGAGGCTCAGGTTCGTTTCCTGGACTAGTGTAAAAAATTTGCATTATTCTGTGCACTTATGTTCGACTCCGTGAAGGTGTATCACTGACTATTCAGAGTTTTTTTCGTGAAATTATTTGCAATTCGCGTCGGCTAATCGGAAACTTATGGAAAGAAGCAATCGAGACACATATTGAAGAGAATAATGTAAACAAAGGCGCCAGTTGCGGACCAAGCAACCCAATTCTGGCAATTCTTATTAACGTGGAGATGAATGGGAGGATTGCTGCTTAGAGTATTTTTCCCTTGTCCTTACGAATGTGTTCACGAACTGTATTTCTCTATTCTTCTTACTCGCTGAAAACCTTCAATCTTTCCTTCCCATTTTTCCAACGTCATTTGTCTCTCATTACATGGACAACCAATTGTCTTCTTTGGTGCAAGGTTCTTCGCATTTTACCATTGTTAAGTACAATATCTTCTTCAAATTTAAATCGCTTTCAAAAGATGAATCGTTCACTATATTTTATATCTTTCGAGCAATATTTTTACCAAGTGATATTTTGGTGTGTAAAATTACTTTCCTTGAACGTTATTGATGTAAGATATTAGCCACTAGACACCTACTTGATGCACGTAATGACAAGGTAGCGTGTGGTGGTTTATGGTCGGGATCCATGTGATTGAGAATTAATCTGCACTTCGGTTTAATTTATTACTCCCCACAGCCAACGGGGTTGTGTTGCAACCCCATTTACTTCAATACGCGTTCATTGACCTCAAAAGTCGTGGAATTTGTCTCCTCAAATATGGAGCGTAATGAAAATAAATCATTCTACACCGACGTTTCGAAAAGTTATACGTTCCGTCCTAGTGGTTAGAATTATATTCTTGGCAACATCACACAAGGATTGCAAATGTAAAAAACTATTAATTCAGGTTCAATCAGTCAACTAATTGAAAATCTTTCGAACAAAGGGTAAATTCATTTATCGTATCTTGCCCCACTGCTGGAACGATTTATTCAGAATACGCAAGCCTATCTGCCCCACTATTCTACAAGGAATGGCCTGTAAAAAAATATTTGACCCTTCTATTTTCTATCTATAAGAATACAATTCTAAACCCTATGATGGAAAACAATACTTTCGAAACGTCGGTGTAGAAGTTATAATAAATTTCATGATTGTTTCAGCATTTTAAATTCTGTTGCGAACTATGAGTGTTTACCCAACAAAACGACTCGATAAGATACAATCCTTTGGCTCGTTAAAAACATTTCCTTGGAGGCGCGAAGTTAATGCCTTCCTAATATTCCTATCGCAGCACTACCTCACCATAGTTACATGCTGATGGTCTTTTGCTCCAGGACGGATACATTGCCACTTAACGTAAAAATCCCATCATCCGACGCCCCGCGACACGAAATACGTCCCGCCAAGAGGAAAAGAGACGACGGAGGTGTATGGAGAACGGTTGACGCGGGGATCCGAAAGCGGTCTAATGGGCCTCGCGGGGCCCAATCAATTATGCCCATTAGACCACGCACCGTGATCCCCAATTTGGGGCCCCCCGCGGCGACCGACGCACACTATCGCGTGAGTAGCGGAATGCGGACGAAGAGTGCGCTCGTAGGTACACATTGGAGGGGGTCGATAGGTGAGACAAGCCGGGAGATATGGGAATAGGTGTGCAAGCTATAGGTACGCGGGGAAGGGGAGCCGTATTTGATGCCGCATTGGTGGCCGGACGAACCCCGGATGTGGCGGGGTTAGTTTACAGGACTTAGCAGCGAAGGGTCTCTCGTTAACGGTTGTGGGGAGTGGGTGGGGTTACGGGCGGCGTGAAACCCTAGGGAGGTGGAGGGGGGGTGGTTCGAGGAAGGGGTTCACTGAATATACAATCAAAATGGCACATGCGACGTGCGCTGACGTACAGTTATTGCCCGCGGCCGGAGAGTAGAGTGGGAAATCGACGTGTGAAGGCTGCGGAAGGGAAAAGTCTGCGGACAAAACCGAAGATAATGTGCCCTGATTAATAAATTAACGTATTTTAGCGAGGGCTGAGGGATGGGGTCATGGATATGTTCCCAATAATTCCCCCAACCTCCCTCCTCGTCCCCCGCGTGCCTAGCCATTTGCCCTAATGGCATTGATTACGGCTGGAATATTGCCAATCGCAGATGCGCGGAGGGGATTCCAGTTCGTATCATTTCTCTCCCATATTTTTTTCGCATATTTTTTTTTTTGTCAAAATCTTTTTCTTTTCTTCTTTTTTTTCTGTGAGTATTCACTCTTATTTTTCTTTGTTTGACGCGGGCCGGCAGACTGCACCGCGGGGCGGATGATGAAGCTCACGCGAGCGGCGTGCAATTCTTTAATTTATGGCCTGATTGAAAAATCACGGGAATCGTACGGAATCAAAACTCGGGCGATGGCAATCAGCGATACGCATATTAGGAGGGAAATGATCTCTCTTTCTCTCCCCCTCTTCCCCCCCCCCCCGGGGAAGATTTTTAACGAGCCGATGGATTACACCTAATTTAGTTCGTTTTAGTCCGGTAACGAGTCATAGTTTGCACTATAACCTAGAATTGAGTGTCAATTATAAACGTTCGTTTAAAAAAAAAATGATGAGTCTGAGAGCTTTTTCCACGCTAGCGGATTTCTGAGTACATTAACGAGACAACCATGCTTTCATATTATGTAGAAATAATTGCTAGTGAGGCTAGGTGAAATGAACGCCTTTATCCTTTGTTTTTAAAATTAGCAATATGAGAGTACTAAGGCTTCCCACCAATTAATTAGAAAGCTTCTTACGTGAGCATGGTTGCTAAATTTAGTCCTTTTTTCTAGTAGTTATTAAATTTGTAGTTAAGGCTGCATGTTATATCAGTACTGTCGGAATTTCAATTCAATGGGATATTTCGCCGAAATCCAAACAGATACCCCTATACCGTTCAATATTTACTCACTTTTCGTTTCTTAATATTGCCATTGGCATACTTAACGTTCGTATAAATTAAATATGCCGTATGATGGTAAGGTTTAAATAAGTTCTGATTCCTGTTAATAAAATTTGAAGTTTAGCGTAGAGCGACTCAAATTAGCCAGAAATTAATTGTGTGATTAGTTTTTTCTCCCTATCTCTTCGTTTTCTGGTATGTTAATCGAATTAAATTATTGATGCTGCGGCAGTGTTACGCATCTGCCTGATTTCAGGGAAAACTACTGAATGGCTAGTCGTTATATCTTTTAAACTGTCTACTGCAAGAGAGCCGAAGCGTTAGACCGAGGAAAGTAAAATCATCCTCCTTCACCCGAATTATCCATACAATGCATTCCATGCGTAGATATTTACTTTTCGCAATGGAACGACACAATGCCTTGGCAATCCATTACCGTACGCGGACCCAGGTCAGGGAAGATGAGTTTCTCTCTATGTAATCTTTACCAATTGAAACATTTATCGGTGGTTCCGAAATCGCTCAGTGATGGTTTACCAGGGGTTGGCTCTGAAGTTATCAGTCACACGCTTAATTTATATGAAATTGGGTATGTTTTTGTAAATTACTTTTCAAACTTTTCTCGATGTTTCCACTTGGTGATAACAATTTTTTAATATTTTAGAATCGCTAAATTTGCCGAATTATTTGAATATCATGAATATATATTTATAAAAAAATCTAGAGCTAATTTCTTCCGGGATGGCATATGGTCCGGCAATCTCCCGAGACGTGACGGAAACCGGCAAAAGCTCACTTGGCCCGCTCTGGTTCGTGTGATCGTCCGTTTTATTTATATTCAATTCAATTTTGCTCGCGAAGTCTTCTTTGGATGGGCGCTTTATGCCCTTCGTATCTTCCTCAGCGTCGGCTTCCAGGCGATGCTGAACGCCTATCCCGTGTCTCGACTTAAGTTTCTTAATGCCGGATATCGGTGGGTTCCTTCTTTAATGTCTCCCAGAATATCTTCCCGCGGCACAGGATTTTTAACCCGGTTACAATGGATGAAATGGCCCAGATTGATGGCGTGGTCTGCCGCTGCATATTTTTCTCTCCCTCTTCATTCATTTCAAGATTCAAGATGCCATTGACGTGCCTTTATAGGCCGTTTTACACAGAGTACCTGATGATGACGTCTGACGTTGGTCGTGTAAATGTATGAATATATATTCATGTGAAAGCACAAAGTTTCTTCTTTTTCATTTTTCATTGCGCAGGTTAGCATTGAAAACATTTGTTGAAATTTCGATAATGCGAGCTCGAAATTAGAGCGGGAGCAATTTTGCCATCTCGTATACATACATTCTCGCATGCTTTCTACTATTCACCGCTTTACACGACGCAATTTCGACTGCCCCTTCATTCATACGTCAGATCCCTCGTGTAAAACGGCCTTTTAACTTCGTTGATCGAAATCAGGACTGTTACAAAAGAAGATCAATCAAAATTTTGACTCTAAATGTGTTGTTGCCCACCGCGCACTTAATTGGGCTTACAAAAGTCGCCACTCGTGTCGCTGACGGACAAATTGATCCGAGTTTCACGGGGAAATAAGGAATAAATAAAGGTGTTCACCGAAATTTATGTACATGATGTTGTGATCTATCATTCTTCAAAATATTTGAAAAAAGTGGGTCGAATTGCACTCATCACAGCGCCAAGGACATTTTTGGAAACCGATTAAAATGCGACCGAAGTGGCAACAGAATTCAGCCTTTTGCGGGATGGAATTGAGCCTCATCTATGCAGTCCCCTCGATCGAAATGTTTCAGGCATGTCAATAGTTAGTCGATGGGAAATCCGGATAGTCTTGCAAGACAATACGCTGTAACTCCCGAAAGACGCCATCAACTACTATGCCACCCATTGCCAAAACCTGACATCCCGGCCGAGTTCGGAGCCCGCTGTGCGATGTAGTCGTCGTCGTAGATGTCCTACGATCCGTTCGGCAGTCCTCTGTGCGATACCGAGCCATTCCCTTCCCCCCGCCCCAACCAGCCCCTCCCCTTTATTGTCCTTCACCAATTTACGCGAGCCTGGACATTTCGGCGTGTGACGCACTCGTTTGGCCTCTCCAAACATTTACCTCCTCTCCAACAGTACTCCCTGATCGTTCGTTTTCGTCACTGTTCGTTGTCGTGCAAATCAACCTTCCTCCTTCCTCCTCTTCTCTACCATTTTTATTGGCTCTTCTAGTTCAGTTCATTTCATTTATAGTACTTAATCACCCCTAAGGGGTATCTAGTGCAGTGACGCAGCGAGGGGGGGTTTTGGGGAATAATCCCCCCCCAAGAGCTCGGAGAATTTTTTCAGTTAAATCCATTTTACTTAATTTCATTAATATTACTTATAGAATGGTGAAAGGATTTATAAAATATTCCTCAGAAAGCCGTAAAACTCGCTATTTATCCTAATTTTTTTCTGGGGAGGTCCCCCGCACCTCTCGCTTTCCCTGGCGGGGACACCCCAGTATTAGTTGCGCCTAAAACCCCCCTTAGTCATAATTCATACCTGCGCCCCTGATCTAGTGACGTAACTAGGACTTGGCTTGGGGAAGGAAAGGTGAACGGGGGGAAAAGTTCACCACCATACTCTAAATTTTACTCTAAATTGGGTCTATTAACGAACGAAACCTGTTAGAATTGGTTAATTATGCACAATGCTTGAGTTTTGCTAAGCATATCTCATTTGATCATATTATTATCAAAACTCAAGCATTTTATCATTTTATTATTCAAAAAAGTAGGATTGATGTGATACGATTTTTTTTATTTGAATGGTTCTGGGGGTAAGGGGTTATATCCCCTTCATCTCTCTACGTATTTACGTCACTGGGTATATCCAAAGTAGACATGTGCGGCTACAGTGAAAATTCGCTGGCGGGGAGGAAGCCGATGGTAAATTTCGCAGCATGGTTTTCCACGCCTATGGTATTCACGGCGCGAATTTGTCGCTGAAACGATAAGAAATTGAGTTCCAAAATAACGGCTCTGCAAAACGGCAAACGATACGGCATGCGGGACTTAAATTAAATATTAGCTATACAGCCTAGTACTGCTTAATCGGGCAGATTCGTGACCTTAGTTTCATCTTTGACGGCGTTGAAATAGTGGTGCGGACTAGTTTTTGGAGTCTTTGAAGAATCTGTGGTCGCCTCTTGTCCGAAGTTGTCCGTAAGGCCCATCAGGTCAGCGGTAATTAGCATATTATTTAATTTACTTAAATATCCCTCCTCACACCTTCCCTCAATTCTTGATATTCCAGCCTTATGTCAAGTTAGGTTGGGCGTTCTTAATGGTTTTTTTGTGATACTAATAGTCATATTCACACCATACCGTCTTATCCACATCTGAAGAATTGGACGAGTTTTTACCCAGCAATGATTGTGGCACAAGATTGATAATTTTAGGTGCCACCAAGAATGATATTTTTCTGAATTAATAAAAGCGTAGTCTTGTCATTTACGGGGAAATTACCTCTAAAATCCTATTAATTCCCATCTAAGGGACTCAATCCCCTAATTTATTTAAGGCTTCGTTGATCGCGGATTCACGCAACACTTTACTATACCGAAATGCAACCCCCGCGTTCGGCGAAGTTTGCTTCGTATAATTTTGTAATGTCACCTGGCTAAATCATGGCATCCGCTTTATCCACTCTCTTCGCCCCTCTGCGTCGATTTTCGTCTCTTCTCAGGTGTTGTGGGAATCAACTCGACAATTTCCCCTGTAGCTGTAATCTCCCTCCTCCCCGCGTTCCCCCTACCCGCAATGGCCCTTCTAATATCTCTCCTCCCCTCCCCGCTCCGTATTGGACACATGGGTGCAGTGAAGTCCCAGTTGATGTAGCCGTTTCGTGATTGGTTGTGCTCGCGTCGTCGTTTCCGCCTCGAATTACGTCCCCCGATGGTCCGTTGCGTCTATCTGGCGCGGATTTCGCTGTTTGGATTGCAATTGTTTTGGCGATCTGGTTAATTGTTTCGGGCCGATTTTTTTTCGAACCTCTCTTTTCTCCGTTGTTTCCGTCACTGCTGGTGGCGTGGCGTCGGGTTTTGTGTTCGCCGCGGGGGACTCCTTGAAGGATGTCGGATGCGGATTTTGTTTACGGCTGTGCCCGTTTAATTTATTCCTTTTTTTGTGTTCTCCCGTCGAAGCGGTAAATCGCGACAGTGCGGTTGGCGAGGATGAAGGGCGAAAATTTTAACCCTCGCCTTGCATTCACGCGGTGGCTACGGTTGTTCGAAAGAAATAGTGTCCGGATTTTTTATTCTTGTGGCATTTTTATTCTTGTTAGTGAAAATGCATATTGTTTAATAATATAAATTGCGTTAAAGCTATGCACGTGTTCGAAACACGCCTTGTCAGTTAGTTGGCGCAATAATTTCAAAGTAATTAACTTGCTAATTTTTCATTTCTATCTGCATCGGCATACATGTCGAATTACATTTCTTTTTCGTGTAATTCCGACTAAAATCGTTGGGTCTATTGCTGTCACGCATGATTTATCAGACATCCTGGTCTTCATTGCTCCGTTTAAATTGCTTTTTATGCTTTTACCGATCAAGAAGTTTATTAAGAAGAACTCCTATAATATCTGCAGTTCGCTCCGGTTTCTTCCCAATGGTGTAGTTGATAGAATAGAAGGATATAGCATGGAGTCCGAGATGAATAACCTAACCCCAGGTAAAATGTATACAATAGCACAATGTGGTGCGTAGTGACCGAGAGCCGAGGCTGGCGTTGCAACGCCGAAATCAGTTTTATTCTGGGCAATGGAAAAAAGTTCATAAGTGAAGTAGGTACTAAATAAATGTATTTCATTGAAATTCGGATACTTTTACTTCTTCTGAGTGGCACAGATCGGTTAAGCCCAGTTGGAAGCCCGAGATCATTTCATCCAGCTCATTCACCGGAAAAACCTAAAGTAATTTATACTTGTTAACATTCTCTAAAGATACCTAACCCACTCCTAACCTCAATCCTTATGTAATGGAAATGATAGAAGTAGGAACTAATCATTCCTTAATTCCACATTTTTTTCTGCTTTCCTCTTCGTTTCTCGCGATTGTCTCTCCATCCCATTTCGCGTGCCTACAATCGAGTGCGTTCTCGAAGTTTTACGGCGGCACAATCTGTTTTTTATCGGCCGACGGGCGCCTAACCCCACCGCCGTCGAATAGGAACTTTACGAACGAAGGATGCGAGACGCGGCACGCGCTGTGCGAGCGCAATTTCGGAAGGAATTATTATGAAACTGCGAGAGCTTCCTGCGAGAGAATTCTCCTCCAACCCTTTCCTCTAGATCTCATTCTTTCGTTTTCGAAACGATGTTTCTCATCTCAACCTCCAGAGGTGAGGACGAAACTCAAGGATACCATTTGCGGAAGTTATAATCTTTTTCATGTATCATGGAGTTTTTGTGTGGGACCTATGATATTTTTGGAGGTGGGTGCCTTTCTGGAAAGCATTAAACAGTTGATAGTAGACCATGCGCACTGAACCGTTGTTAGCTGTAAGAAAGTCACGTGTCGGTCAACTGCCACCTTTACTATTTATAAAATGTTAGACATCCCTCTAGCTCCTTAGATATTTTAATAAGGCAACTGCGTCGGTCTTTGTTATGTTTTTAACTTAGTTAATTAAAATTAGAGTATGGATGTATTAAACATTGAAGGATATTACCGGAACCTTAAACTGGAAAATAACTCTAATTTTTTTAGCGTTGCTCCCTCTCTTCGCAGACAAATAGTCTTCAAAATGCATTTTAGGTAACCGACTGAGTGGTGGCGTGAACCAGGCATAAAGTTTTGTGCATTGCACCGGATGTGAGCGAAATTAAGGAAAAAAAAAAACTAAACGTCTAAATCATTCCTTATTAAAGCCATTTCAATTAATGCATTTTAAACGATACCTTCATTAACATATGTTCCAGTAGTAGGTGAAATAAAACACTTAGAAAATATATTGTTTATTTTTATGTGTTGATCATGAGCTCACAATATCATCGACGACATTTCTCTTAATCTATCGCCATCCGAAGGATCGGAAATTATTTTTCGCTTACATTTTTTTCCTGCTGAAGCATGAGTATTTGAAACTTCACAATAGCCTTAATAACTAAATAATAATACCTAGTAATAAAGTTGTTAGATATACATTTTATAACCATGGAACACATGTGGTTTAATGATCGAAAATCAAGATGATTTTCATTCAGGTGTAAATTATATAATAAAAGACACCTGGGATTCGTAGCCCATAAATATTTTTGGGTTCGCTCCATATACATTAATTATCGTATGATGCTTTTATGAATTATAAACTATTAAGATAGCTATTTGTTATAATTTAATTCGATAAGTTTTGGATATAGATATCTAAGCGGTTGCGTGGTGCGGGTGAAATTTAAAGAAATTATATTTCACAGAACTTGTTACAACGTATTTTACCCAGTTGGGATATCTTATTAAATATGGTCATCTTAATGATATTGGTATCGAATCGTCATTGTATCCGGTTGAAATATGGACAGAAATACGGACAAATCTTCAGCTTTGTTCATAGTCCCGTGACTGGCCCCGTTATTTCCTTCACCATGTTCGCTTCCTTCTCCGTCTTATTTTTTCATTATTCAATGCGGATTTACGGTTTTAGCGGATTGAAGAAGTTGGGGATTTTTTATGTGTCTGGCAGACACAGCGCGCGCCGCTTTATCCGCTAACTTTCATCTCTTGCCCTTTTCCGCCCCCCCCCCCCCCCCCTGCATCTTTCTCACCCCCAAACCCCTCTGGGATCTTTCGCCAGGGATCCCCCTGCGCCCTCTACTCGCGTATCCTGGAAATATATCTACTCCCCCACTCCTCATCTCACTGCACTGGAACACTCCTTCTCACCATCCCCGCCGAACCCCTTCCTCCTTTCCTTATAACTCCTGCAGCAAGACCTCCTGAGCTTCGCTCCGGCAACGGAGCTCTCCGGGGAGAACTTGCTCAATATTTGTCCGGCAGATGGCACGGCCATCTCTTTTGCTTTTTTTTCCTCCTCTCGCTCACACGTTGAATGGTTTTCTTCTCCCGCCGCCCTCTTTATGCTCTTCCTCCCACCTCTCCTCTTCGAATCTTATCCCTCTCCTTTCTGCCTTGTCTATTCCTTTACGACCTCGGCCGCTTATCTTCACGCAATCCCTCGCCTCTCTATTCTCCCAGCGTTCGTCTGCATCTAAAGGTACTTACTAGTCCATTAGCGCTGCGAGGGGGGGTTTTCGGGGTTAAAACCCCCCTCCCAGAGCTCAGTAAATTTTTAAGTTTAATCCAATTCACTTAATTGGATTAATATTACATATAGAATAGTGTAAATATTAATAAAATATCCCTCCAGAACTCTGGAATTTTTTTAAGTTTAATCCATTGCAATTAATTTTATTAATATTGCTTATGGTATAGTGTAAGGAGCAATAAAATATCCCTCAAAAGGTCTTAAGACTCATATTTTAAAACATTTATCTGAAAAATTTTCTGGGGGAGGCCCCCCGCACCTCCCGTTTACCCTGACGGGTATTCCAAACCCGCAGATCCCCCAGCATCAGTTGCGCCTATAACCCCCTCTTCCCTTAATTCCTAGCTGCGCCCTTATTCCTACACTTCCAGCCACATTGTTATGAGATTGGCGGCGCGTTTGCGTAGTAATTTAAGGTGTGTTTTTGGTCATATTTATTCCGTGGTGAGAAAAAATTCTTATACTTAGATGTCTGAGAATTTATTTTTTTCATTAAGTGGTTTCTACCGTTTCGGTCATATATTTCGGCTCCGGAATTCTATACTTCAAGTCGCGCTGGAAGGTGTCAGTAGTTAACGGAGTAAATGAACTGAACGTAGCGCAAAGTCTCCAAGTTCCAATGGGTCCCCAATCTATACCTCATGTATTGTGTGTTCAATACTCTATTCCAACTGTGAGGTGCACCCACTTACGCTGAGTTACGTCCTTGAGGTTCATCCGCTCTCGTGGATAAAAATTGTGATTAATGCATAGCAATGTTTATCATCGCTGTAATCCCTTTCAATCGTTAACTCTCACTTGATTTAAATTTACTTTAAGTTTGCCTGTTGAGATATGGAGGAAAAAGAGGGTTTGCATGGAGCGAGGCCTAAGCGGGGAGAGAATGATAAAATCCATGTTGGAGGGAAGGATGTTAGGTAAGCGAGGGAGAGGAAGGAAGAGTTTAGAATTTAATGGAACAGGCATTATTGTGAGTAAAAGGGATAAGTACTATTTGGGGGGAGGGTCAGATTTGGGTTATTCGCATAAAGGTTCTTGCAAACCTACCTTAACCGTTAATAATTATTAGTGGTGTATCATCTCTATATGTCATCGGTGGATGAATAGCGGCCTGGAGATGGGCCATGTAAACATTGCTTGGCTTTGATTGATTTTATTCCATTTTGTATTTGTTCATTAAGTATTTTTATCTTTTATTTTATTATATTCACCAATATTTGCTAGTGCTTTTGTGCTTAATTTGTACGCATACAATTCTGACAAAAATTTGTAACGTGTAATTTCTTTTTTCTTTGTAGATGGAAGAAGATCCTTTGGCATCTTCCTCGGACGAAGAAGGCCTCTCAGCCAAAAGTGAACGCCATTGACGAAGATTGCGACGAAGCTGTATAGATAATCGATTTAGTAGATTAGTTGAAGGAAATACGGCCAAGTCATACGTTCTAGTATACGCTTCTAGACAAGTCACTCGAGGAAATTTGGTATACAACTAAAAAAAAAGCCATTTTTTCTCGCAAATTCATGTATACGTTTAGGTGCCTCTTATAAAGTACAATTACGAAAGAAACTCGTATTTAAGATATACTATTAAGTAAGAATCTGTGGAGATATAACAAAAGAATTTTGTTTAAATTTTTGATAAATTTTTTGTATACTCTTAGTAGTTAGTAATGTTAGATAAGGTGATACGAAATAAAATAAAGTGAACAGCAAAATGCGAAGGACGTCACTCATGTACTCACTTTGGAGATAGAAGAGAGAGAAATTATATCCCTTTTTATCCTAAGGAGTATTAAAAAGGCTCGCCAACTCCCAGGGATCAGCAATCTTTTCCTTTAGTATATATTTACAGTTTCCGAGTTGTGTTTGAGGAGAAGATTTTGAGGGTTACCTAATGATAAGGAATCCTTGTATTTTTATTTGAAAAAATCGCGTGATAATCCAGGGCAGCTAACTCGTTCAAACCCTTTGGAAGTTCATGAATTTTTCTTGTGATCAGAAGGGTCAAGTCCTAGTTGAGGTCCCTAAGCTTCCTCTAGCAACATTTTCTAGTTCTGACGGTGCGGGATTGAGTCAAGTTTTGATTCAAGTTTTAATGAGGCGAAATAATTCTTACATTTTCGCCTAAGCAAAAGTGCTGGTAAAAACCTATCCAGTTAAGATTTTTTGGGGCTCCTTACAGCAAAGTAATCCTGATATTTTGGCATAAACAGGACGCGTAAAATAAACGCTCCAAGTAAAGGTTTTTAGGAGAAAGATTCTTGAAGTTGAACCGTTAAAAAAAAGGATGCCGAGGTGACCGTTGTCGGCTTATTAACGTAGAGAAGACGAGCAGGTGTAAAGCTTTTGGAAGGGGCTTTCGAGGTGAAGATATATTGAAATTAGAGTGTAAACAAAGAAGAAAAATTGTCCAAAAGTATACGCAAGCGGCCCAATAGATCTCCCTGAATTCGTTGGGTTCGTTGGTGGGTGTCCCGGGTCCAGTCAGTCAGGGTGGGTCGTGGAGTAGCGTCTGTTATGCAAGAGGAAGGGGTAGAAGTTCGGCGCCACCCGCTCCACCTCGGTGGCCACCTCCACCACCGGCTGCGCGGCCTCCCGGCATCCACGTCCCTGAGGGCCGCTCCCAGCCACCGGGGGGTCGTCGTGCGGGAGGCTTCGGCCTCGCCCTCGGACCCCGAGGACCCTGGCGGATCGCCGCCGCCCTCCTCTTCTCGGAGGCGGGAGTCGGAGCCGATCGCCATGACCACGGGGCAGCAGACTTCGGCGCAGCAGGCGGCCTCTTCGGCGCAGCAGCCGCCCAGCCAGCACGACTCCTCTTCCTCGTCCTCTTCCTCCTCGTCCACGTCTTCCGCGCAGCCGCAGCAAGCCCCGCCGCCTCCGCACTACGCCGTCGTCCAGGACCAGGCGCAGTTCGAGGCGGACAAGAGGGCCGTCTACAAGTGAGTATAGATGCACTTTTAGGCCAGTTTCTGCAATAATTTTCTAGTCCAAAAAAATGGCAATTAGATAGGTAAAAGATACAGTTTCCAGCGAAATAAGTACCGAATTATTCGGTGGAAATCTTTGATATTTGACGTAATGAAATCACTTGTCTATATTTCTATGTGTATATTTCAACCGACCCAGGTTACGGCACATGATGAAATTTTCAGTACCTACAAAATGGCATTATGCGCCAAAACCTGCGTCGGCAGAAATAAAGAAATGTTAAAATAGACAAGTGCTTTCATAATGTTAAATAAAATAGATTTTTATTTGTGGGTGTAACTTTTTGGAATCGAATCACAAATTGGACCAAAAAAATTAAGATTATTTAATATACTGTCGGCCCAGCTTTTCATTGCAAATCAATCATTTTCAAAGTTCACAATATTCGTGAGTCTATATGTAGGGAATAAAGAGAGGTGGGGAAAGGTGGAGTGATTAGTTGACGTCAGAGACGCGAGTCACGGTAAGGCTTGGCCATGGGATGTGGTGGGAAAGGTATGGATAATAGAGGAGCTTAGGATGGAGCAACACATTTGTTAAGCATTATCATATCATTATTGTTGGCGGCTTTCAAAATTTCCAGGTCCAATTTGGCCCCTATATACGGGGCGGAGACAAACTGTGTCACGAAATTTTAACTGTGAATAACTGATGCCAGGAGGAACCAAAGTTAATAATGGTGTTTAGGCCAATAACGCGGCAGCTTTTAAGTACTGAAACTTTGAGCCAAGCATTCCTATTGGCCAAGAGTTTGCCCTGTTGCCGGATGCCATGGACAAAGGCAAATCAAGTAAGGCTCTCGACGTCACGTCATACGGCAACGAGGCAAACGCGCAGCCAATCGGAGCGCTTGGTTCAAAGTTTCAAAAAAAATAACTCATGACGTCGAAAGCTTTGCCTGCATTTGCCTTTGTCCAGAGCATCCGGCAACAGGGCAAACTCGCGGCCAATAGCAGAGCTTGGCTCAAAATTTTTGCTTTTTAAAAATGGTGAGTTTTCGATCTAAACATCATGAGTAATTTTGGTTCCTACTGGCATCTGCTATTCAGAGTTAAAATTTCGTGTGGCAATTTCTCTCCACCCTTAATGATTTTTAATCCTACTTTATGTTAATTTACATTTGGCGACTAAACTCACCCATGTAAATATGAACATTTATCAATGTACGATTTATCATTTATTTATGATGTAAACATGAATCAATCAATGCCTACATCGGTGTATATTTTCTCCAGTACCAGAGTTCCGAAATATGATTCCCAGGCCGGGCCAATTTTCCCCTAGTCATTTTATATTTATAAATGTAATCACTATTAAAAACGCGTCGAATAAATACGAGATATACACAGATTTCGCTGTGAACCGGCTCCATTTCGGCTAATTCATAAAAATTAATAGTCACCTTCATGCTTGCTCCTGAGTGGTGGTTTTTGTCGATGGTGCTAATCCCTCTGTCGTCAAACCGGTCCAAACCGCCCTCTTCATAATGACGTCAAATTAATGGACAGGTAACACCTGCGACATTCCATAACCCTGACGACTAATAACCCCTCCTCAGCGTGAACGTGTTTTGCATAACAGCTCAATTTTATCGACACTTGTGATTGGAAGCATCAATAGTCTATCGCTGCATTATACAATGTAGTGGATCCTGCCCATTCTCCCCGGATCAGTAAACTATTTGTACTAATTACCATCATCTAGCGACCATAACTTTGATGAGCACCCCACCCAGTAACAGCACGGTTGTTTAATTTATCCACATTTTGATTAAGTTGAAATGGGAGAATTGATGAGGTGCGTTTGGACGATTCGTGATATTTAAAACATTTGTTTCAATCTTCTCTATTTTTTTTATTTATGCATAAATAATCCTTAATGATTGGTCAATCATCTACTTCGATGATAGATACTGTTCAAATCTGGGTCGGTTTTAGTAAATTTGTGTAGATAGGAGAAAAGTTACTTTTTTACTCTTTAAGCTTTATCTATGGCTCTCCGAGTTGAAATGAGGTTATTTTTTAAAATATGGTAGTGATAATGTAGCTCATGAGATTGTGTAAGCGAAGGAACTACTAGCAAAATGTACAAAGACTCTAATTCATAAGCCACATAATTTTTATACCGTTATTTTCAATTGTTTTTAAATGCCACTCTAAGGTTTTAGAACTTACCTGACGAGCATGGCACCCTTCAAACAAGTGCTTCTTCGTTAAGTTTAATTTATCTGCGATTTTGATTAATATATTCAATCATATCAGTATTCACTTCGTTTAATTTGTTGTATTTTTGCTCATATTTTTACTATTCCACAGCATTATTTTTGCGGGCAACTGGTTTCATCGCATAGTGCCATTTGTAGCCACCATAAAATGTTAACATCAGTGATGCCTCAGTTACATAGGTCGTGGAAATTTTTGAAGGCATTGAAAAAAATACCGAACTCGGAAAAGTATACCTGCAAAAATGGAAATAAAATAGATGCTGATACACTCGCGAAAGTAAATATAATAATTACCGCTAATTAAAAAGTAAATAAATAAATCGTAGACGCACGTGCATTATTTTGTTTTTGATTCGTTGCCTACGTTGTGAATTATTGGTGGCAAATACCCTTACATGTAGAAGAATGGAAAGTTATTGTCGTCACTGACTTATCTCGTTCTAACGAATCGGTCCTAAACGCAGCAGTACAGTAAGGCTTTTGGAAAGTACTTATGACGCTTTTTTTATGGATGACGCCTAACACATTTTCGATGTTAATGTACGGTTGAACTAAAACCTTATGCTTTCTTGACTGCTCATGACATTTTCAGTGATATAGTGCGTAAATTTGTTTTATTTTCATTAAATAGTTTTCCCAATTGTTCAACTATAATTAATATGTTCAATTTCCCATTTAAGTAAGTATATGTTCGCGTATACTCATTAGCAGTGCGGAATTGAGTTGGTACTTCGATTTTATATATTTCCCCGAGCGTGTTCAATTATGGCTCACACTCTCTGAAGAAATGCTGCAGAAAGCTTTGAGTAATCCTCTTCCACATTACGCACCTTGCAGAAGATTGGATTTCAACGTGCTTAATATAGAATTGGGGGTGCGGTGATAGATTTAATTCCTGGAAAAAAAAGAAGTTGACTCGGCCATGGTTAATGCGATGCCCGTAACTGTCAGAGCTGTGTCGTCATCATCAAGGACATAATGTTGAGGATGTATGATGATTCTGCTAGGTTTGCTGAAACTACATAATCGGGTTGAAAGCTAATTTGGCGTGGGTAAGTTACGAGATATTTCTTTGAATGCCGTCAGCAATTATATTAGTTCGGTGGTCCGGTGAAAATGATGGACCTCATTGCAGTCGGTGGCGGAGTGTGATTATGATGTGATTGTGAGTGAAAAATATGCTCGCCGGAAACCATCGATTTTGGCGCGAAATGCCGCTTCCAATTCACGAGAGATAATCGCCGCATACTTTCGGCTTACTTTATCTGGATTTCCTGGCTCGGATGGGTGCACGGCCGTATTTTGTCCGACTGTCGGGGAAAAGATACGAGATATGGAGAGTTCCGCTTTCGTTTATGTGAAATCTACGCGTTCCGAGCGGAGTTATCTCCGCTTTTCAGTCGTTGCAGTCAAAGCTCGTGGCTCAGCGTCAAAAAACGGGCTGGATTTGAAACAGGAATATACATATATTCATTCGTGGGCGATAATATTGAACGGTGCCCATAATTACCCGACCGGTCGCTCGTGGACGAGTAGTGATTTTTTACTTGCGGTTAAACGCTACGATTTTCGCGTGCCTTTGCAACTGCTGGCCTCACTTCACACAGAGATTAGAATGTCGAGGTTGTTCTCATCATCGTTTTTATTCCTCTCTTTTAAATATTTTATTTCGAAGAACTTATAGTGGCCTCAGATTTCCTCTTTTTCGAAGCCGTTAACGGTAGCTGAAAGAAAAGCGTATATTATATGCGTAAAGTTATAAATATATACCACAAAGTTCGCCTTGATCTATGATTTACTATGTATTTTATTGACTTTCAAGTTCACGTTAATTGCCTCGATAAAAATTCCACCCGACTTAGATATGTACAGATCCTTTGTAATTCTTTTTTGCATTGCATAAAATCAAGGAACTCAAATCTGTTGATTTTTTTTCGTTTCACTGAATAGAGATTTAATTTTTTTAGCTAACGGTATGTTTATAATATAGTTTAAATACTCCTTGTGAAGCAAAAACCCAGTACTGTTCCACAAACTTTCATCAACTGTCGACTAGTTTCGACGACTATAGCGCCATTATCAAGACAATTGGCATTAGTTATAAATAAATACCACAAAGTTCGTCTTGATCTATGATTTACTATGTATTTTATTGACTAGTTGAAATCGAAACTAGTTGTAGAAAAGTATAGAAACTAGTTGACAGCAAATAAAAGTTCGTGGAACAGTACTGGGTTTTTGCTTCACCATGAGTATCTCATCGTTCCACCAAGTCGCGCCAAAATCAGTTAATTTCGTTGGTTGTTGGTTTAAATACAATTATTATAGAGAAAGCACCTGAGTTTTAGTCTTCAAGAATTAATGCGTGTTTAATTATAGTTTTAATTGCAGTCTTGTGCATCGAGATAGTTGAAATTACTTAGGCTTTCACCTTTCGTACCACATTTTCATTCATATATAAGAGTAAAATATTTTACGCTTATAAAGAGTGTACTTAACATTCTCTCGAGGCCTTACTCTACATTTCGGAGGTAAATAACTTGAATCGCCGATCGTGCATCAGAAGTATACTCTAGAGCTTCAATAATGCATAATATACTCCATATTCCTTTGGAAAAATTATGGGATATTGTTTTAAAATTTGAATTAAAAATTGAATTAACGCCTCAGTATTGAAAAAAAAATCCTGATTTCAAATTCGTGCTGTATTTATCTGCAAGATTTAATGCTTTTGATTCGGTTCTCAATCTGGAGACTTAGTTAGTGGATAGTGTGGATAAGAATTATAGGCTAAATCTTTGTAGCCTCTATCATCGCTCTGAGTTGGCTTCTGCGGCCGTTTAAGATTTTTCTGTCCCTTCTCTAGGCATAACTAACAGAAATAGCTGTTTCTCACACCTCCCTGGCCAATTGTCAAAATTTTCTCGCTTTCCTTAATCTAGCCACCCTTATTCACTATTTATACATCTGCCGCAGCTGCATTCTCTCTTTAATTCTTAACTTAATCGTTGTATATATTACATTCCCACGTTCAGCTCAACCGTGTATTGCTGCGCAGTACTACATTTTTGTCCCGCCATTAACTTCATCTTTTACTTGCATGTCCTCGAATATGTAAAATTAAAACCACATATCTTAGTCACATTTTTTGAGCAAGTTTCACAAAGAAATTTCAGTAATTATTGTGCTTTTTTAAGTGACGTTAAATGACAAAACTTATCAGCTGGTAAGCTATGTAAACGCCAAAAGCATCAAATCTACCGTTGTAACTACGCGGAAGTAAAGTAAACTGGCAATCAACCCAACGAATCAAACGACCCCGAATCGTCGATAGACGGTTTTCAAGCCTATGAAATTTTTGCCATCGACACTCGTAAAGACAATATCAGCGGCGTAGGAAGTAGCATTTATATAGGTAGCTATGCCTATTCTTATCAGTGGGGAAAAGTGGAAGAAATAGGCCCTTGTTGTGCAGTTGCGTGTGATGGTAGAATTCAGACAATGTGATGGAGAGGTGGTTTAGGAGGAATCTGCATTACCTCAGGAAGTGGTAAGGGAGACAATTTTAAGCATTTTTTTACTAATAAACATGGGGTCGCTTAATTAAACGAGAGCTTCAAGCGTGTATCAAAAATACGACTGCGCAATCTCATACATTTTGAGATTGTTTCAGACAAATATAAGTAATCACACTTTCGTCCAACCTTAATTATTCAATGTTCTTAAAAATCCAGAGTATTCAGTTAAATGTCGAAAAGGCTGCATAACCAATAAAAACTGATTTCATGGTAAATGAAAAGTGCATTGAAAAATGTTTGCGTTGCCATAATATCTAAGGAGTTGCGACCCCATGGTAATGGGCATAAAATGCTTAAAATTGTCTCCTCTGCTATCTCCTGAAGCACCTATTGACAGTGTCCTCCTATAACACTTCGGAGTGTAGCATCCTATACTCCTTCGTGTTCCATTGGCGGATTCCTCCTGCGTACCCTGTATAAAGTTCTTAAAGCTTGTAAGTACGCGGCCTTCAAATAAATTGGCAAGTAACCCTAGGAATTACTTGGCCCCTAATTGACAATAGAAGCTTATCACGTCTATGAAATTTTTGTCGCCGACAATCATAAAAAACAATGTCAATGGCGTGGAAAGTAACATTTTTAGACGATGATGCCCATTGAAGAAAAGTCGAAGAAATTGACCCATGGTGCACTGTCGCGTGTGGTAGCACAATTCATGAAGGGAAAGCATTATACATGAACTGTCTCGAAATACTTAACAGTGAGTTGTAAATTTTACCAGTGCTGTGTCAGCTGAGGGCCGGAAATTGTATAAAGGTTCCATATGCGTCCATACGTTGTCGTTCTTCGAAATTTAGGCGGTTAGTGACTAATTTTACATAATATGCCTCCCTCAACTGTGGCTACGGGATAGAAAAAATCCCGCATCCTCTTTCCGTGACGACTATAATTATCTCGGCAAAAAAACGATAATTCTCCTTTGATGTCGGGCCAATATGGTGTATCCGTTTTTGTGTAGCTCCCACAGCCGTGTCTTTCTCCCGAGGGATCTCTTTGAACATTATTCCGACCTCCGCTCTGCGGCTTTGTGGTTTGGGACTCGAAGAGCTTTCTTTGTGCAGCGCAAGGCGTTTTAACGCTCATCAATTTCGTCTGGTTTCGGTTTTCGGCGTAAGTGCTACAGTGTCGATTTCGCCAAGGGCCGCGAAAAGTAATTGAAGTGATGGATAACTATCCCTTGTTCAGCGATTTTTTTGTCCATCTCGATTTTTTTGCAATATGTGTTTTCCTTAAAATTCCTTTTTTACCATGGTTGTCATTGATTTCATCTTTATTCTCCTTGAGATTTTTTTAAATCTACAGAAAACTGCTCTTATTCATTGAATTGAGGCTTTATTCCGTAATATTTAATTGTTATCTCGTTTTTTATTACAACTACCTCAAATATACCCCTAATTTTCGGTTAATGTTATTTTATTATGCATATTTTGATTATTTTTGTCTGTAACTTTTACTACAATAATATTTTCATTCAATAAATTTCCTCTTCGGTACGAATATTTACCATGTTAGATCTTCATTCATTGCCAGCTGTGTGTAAAAATGTCAGTGGTTCATATCACAGGTTTGCTTTAGTTTGTAAAATAGAAATTCAAGAACATTATTTTTTATGAAAAAATGCTTTCCTCAAGGTTTTACCTCACCTCCTTTTACTGTTCTACATTCTTGGAACCACTTCCTTTAAATAATTTGTACATCATCATGGTATTTTGGGACTGAAAGTCTTGCCGTTTTAAGACATTTTAATTCAAGAAACTGAAGTTTAAAACTATGGATGTAATTTGTTTTTTTTACACTTTTAAAGTAAGTTTTAGTGGCAGTTACAATGCTGGAATTAATGTCTCTAGGGATATTTACATTATTCCCTTTTTTTGAGGTGGTGACTGAAGTTTTCAGTGATATATTTCATCTGGAATCATGGAATAAATTTAATAATTATTGAAAAATAAATGGCTTCATGGAATTTCTATGACCCCCAAGGAGTCTCATCTACGAATAGTATGATGGTATTGAGGCTTTATTCCCTGAAATATTTAATTAATTTCATGATTTTTTTACTACGACTTACTCAAATATGCCCCAATTTTGGATTAAGTTTATTTGAATGTGCATATATTTAATTATTGTCGTGTAACTTTTGATGATAACATAAAAATTAAAATAATGGAAGTAAGTGCACAAAAATTATTTAGTTGTCCATTAGGGCAGATCGGACAAATCAATTTTTTTCAAATCCATCTCGCCCAATGAAAAAAAGTTGTGGGACCGATCAACAATAAGGCCTGTTCTCTCGAGAGGCCTCTCATAGACCACAGGCTCCTTTCCTGCATTCTTGGATCCAAAAATATTTCATCACTTCACTAAAAGTTGGTAACATCGATTTGTTTAACGCCGACGAGGTGCCTAATAAGGGACAAGTTGTCTCACTACGCATCCTTTTTTACCTTCCACCATCTTCCGATTTGTATTATCAAAGATGAACGCCCTCCTAGCAACACACAGGGGATGAATTTTGCCGTATTCTAGGCGTGGGAGGGGAAGAAGCGAGCGGGGAGGGGAGGGGATCGTCCTGCCGCTCTTGTATCCGCGACACTGCGTGGTTGTTGGAATATTTTCTTCGCAGACTCAAATTAGGAATTTGGTGGCTAAACGGTGGCAGATACATCAAAGTGCACGAATTATTTAGTCTTTAAGGGTAGTAACTTGGCAAAATCTATTGGGAATGACCATAAAATATTATATTTTTTGAATTTTGACCCTCCCCCCCTAAATTGCATTTGAGCGAGGGTCAGGGGTTCACCTAGAGGTCTCAAAATTTTCAGGCCTTATTTTTGATCGGTCCCACAACTTTCAGATGGATTTGAAAAAAATCGATTTTTCTGATCCACCCTATTGTCCATAGCCGTGTACACAATCTGGGTCTTGAAGGACTTGATGTCCCTAGACTATATATATCTGTTTATTTGAAAACATTTTCTTGATCCACCAAGTTGTGGAATCAACTTTGAATTGTTATGAAGCTATTGCTTTGCATAAATATTGTGAGGGTTTTTGATGTCACTATTTACTTTAATGATGTGTTTGTAATTGACTGTAACTCCCTTTTCCTTCTAGGCATCCCCTGTTCCCTCTCTTAGCTCTTCTCTTTGAGCGATGCGAGCAGGCCACACAGTCTGCTGAATGCCCCAACTCAGAAAACTTCAACATGGACATCCAAGCTTTTGTCCAGCACCAGGAGAGAGATAGAAAACCCTTCCTTGTCAATGACCCTGAAGTAGATGGCCTTGTAAGTAAATATGGTCATTGTGGATTCATTATACTTCAAAATTAAAATTATCGAGGAATTTTAATGCATCAGTTTAAGAAATTTCTCTTATGCTTCTCATTTTATGAACCAAAATGGCATTTTTATATTTTTATGAGGAATTATTTTAGTAATCATCATAATTTATTGCTAAATTATTTAAGTGTTGAAGAATTCTTGAATGGGCTACCCATTTGAAAAAAAATTATCATGGAGAGCCATCATGTGTAAAAAATTAAAGATTTACTCTAATGTCACTTCCATTATTGACACTCAAAGTTATTAACCGTGGAGTATAGTGCACAAGATATTGTCATTTGTATTTTTAACAAATTGGTTGAAGGAGTACTGAGAAGTAGAATGACCCTAAACCCAAGAATTGTTTTTGTACTGCTGCCATATCTTAGGGAAAATTGGTCTTTATCTCTCCCAAAAGCTTGTTAAAATTTTCAATTTCTTATTTCATTGTTGAACAGCTCAACAGTCTCAAAGAACAGCACAAAGTAATTACTTGCTATCTTAATGGGAAGGTGCTCCTTACTAGCACTGCTTGATTTTTATATTGTGTGTTGTGTGTCATCTAAATTCATGGATTGTTAAATTCATCTGCTGAGGTGGTCACTTTTCCACTACATTCATTGCAGATAGCCCAGAATTACTCTTGGCTGGACCCTCATAATGCATGTGAATATTGATTGGCTACCTTCTTCCATTATGTGCAAATGGTTTGGATCTTGATATCAGATTTGGGATCAAAATTGGGGTCAAAAATAAAATTTGGACTCAACTCTGACAGATGATCTAATCTGCATCCTACATTGAGTGTGTCAACCATAAGATCTTATAAAAAAACTTGTCAGATTTTTAGCCATTTCTTGTGAGTAATTGTGTTTTATTTCCTTTCTCCTCTAATCCATTTACAGATGATCAAAGCTATCCAGGTGTTGCGAATCCACTTACTGGAATTGGAGAAGGTTCAGGAGCTGTGCAAGGACTTTTGCAATCGTTACATCACCTGCCTCAAGGGGAAGATGCAGAGCGAGAATCTCTTGCGCTCGGACTATGCGTATGAGAACAACAACAATGGGGGCGGTGGTGGTGGTGGGAGCAATGGCACAGCTGGCTCTGGCCAGGGAAGCACGGGCGGAGGGAGTCCCGAGGACTTGCACCACGGCAACGGTTATCACCAAATGCACCTGGCTTCCCAGCATTCCCTTCCTCCCCAAAATCACCAGCAGCATCCATTGGAGGCGCAGCAAGGAATCCAGGTGCAGTATGCCCACATTTTCTTTATTCTCCACTCACTCATAGCAGTGGCGGATCCAGAGAGAGCTTAAGGTTGGAAGGCGATATTTGGTGGAACTTGTTGACAGGAAACATAATGAAGATACACTTTTGAATGTTCCACAAGAGTTTTTAATACCGACCCAGGTTTCGGCAGTACACATATCAAGGTGAATATACAAAAATTTGCGAGCTTATATGTACCTTAGGGAGAGGAGGGTTAAGACAGGGAGGAGGTGGTGATGGTGGGAGGGGAAAAGCTAACGAGGAATAGTTTCCTCAAGGTCAGTGGGTTTACTTCTCCTATAAGCTCGCAAATTTTTGTATATTCACCTTGATAATGACAGTGTGTACTGCTGAAACCTGGGTCGGTATTAAAAACTCTTGTGGAACACACAAAAGTGTATCTTCATTATGTATCCAGAGAGAGGCTAGAGGGCCTTATGGTCCCCTCTTGGGTATCCAATTTACACTAGATAAAATAGTAATTTTGTTCGGACCCCCACTACTGCTGGGCCCCCATGTAGCCCTCCCTTGTCCCTATCCTGGATATGGCGCTGGCTCATAGTGAAAATACTTGAGGTTATACTAAAACCACATGACTTAATTTTGTGTGAAAAAAATGGATTTTCAGGACTTAACTGCGTACATATATATGCTTAAAAATCCCAAATCCCACACACAGCAATTTATTCCTTTTTTTCTGTACTGGTAATTATTTTGGGTGGTCAGAACCATCCCTTAGCTTCTTTTCCACTATCAAAAAATGAGGATCAACCACATTTTCAACCATGTAATACACAGTTCATGATTTTTGACACTCCTTGTGATGGCAAATAGTTTCAAAATTATGGTTAGTTGTCATTAATTGCGTATGGAAAAGAGCCAAGAATTTTTATTGCTTGGTTATATGCACAGATTTCCACCAAGTGATGGAGGAGACCAAGTTCTCCACTTTATCAAGAAATTTAAATTTTTGAATCAATAATTGCCTAGTTCTTCCACTTCATATTGAATATACGTATGGTCCTGGACAAAAAAATGAACCACTCAGAAATGTGGAAAAAGTCAAGTTTTTATTCCTTTAACTCTTATATTAATTTTATTAATTTATTCCTGTGCCACCGAAAACAGCATGATAGGCCCTTCATATCATGGTTTTTAGCTTAGCAATTAAATGTACATGAACATCCATGCCCTGGATAAGGACAACCTACCCAGGTGGGAATCTAGCATGCAACCTATTGTGTGGCAGGCAAGGCCGGAAAACTAAAATAACTACATATTATTTGCAATTGTGAGGCCCTACATTTTCTTCAGTTATGGTCTGCACTTCTTGCTAAAATATCCCATCTAGCGATTTGATCGTTGGATTATTCTTCCTCAAAGGAAAATCCTCTAAAATTGCTGGCACATTAATGGCTTTGCCTGGTTTCGCTATTTAGTGGGCCCTTTTCGCTTCTATAGCGTTGAGGTGTTTATCCCCGTCCCATCCCTTCCTTCCCTAGCCTACCCGAGAGGTGTCATCGGGCTCCTATCCCGGCGGCGCCTCTTTCCTTTTTCCCTCCTCTCCGCCCCGTCCCTGGGTGATTGGGCGTATTAATCTCTGACTTGGTTGCAGGTCCTGGTGTGTTGTATCCTCAAAGGGCTCCCCTTGTGCAAGGCCGTAGCCAGGGGGGGGATCAAGGGGGATTGATACCCCTCCCCGAAATGAAAAAAAATTAAATAGATACTTTATGCTCGCTTGGTGCTCACACCACGATATTATATAGCGGCGCAGGGACATCTAGTAGTCCAATGTGACTTAAGTCAATAATTATCTAAGCGAATTTGTAGGTGCAGTGTGGGTAGTTGTAGAGCAGTGAGTGAAATAATAGTGCTGTGAATTAGTAGAGGTGAGTGACTTATGAACCTCCTGAGGGACCGCAGAATTGACATCGACACCGAGGAGTTAATTCATTTGGTCGCTGCAAAAAAAAGCTAGAAGGCTAAATTCAATTTTGTAATAATATTTTTATATTTTCCTTTAAGGGTTTATAATAAATATGTATATTTTTTGTTTGTCTACTATACCATAAACCCCCCCCCAAAAATATTTTCTGGCTACGGCCTTGCCCTTGAGCTCTCATTCTCTTTGCTAAAATATCCCAGTGGTAGAGTGAGCACTAAGAGGCTGAATACACCCTGTGATTGGGTTGATGTGATTTCCTAAATCTGTGTGCTTTCACCCTAGGCAGCCACTGGAGCCCCTGGGCAGGCTGGCATGCTAGGCCAACAGCCTGCTCACACCCATCATCACCCTCATCTTGGTGCTCAGCCAGGGGTGGTCGGGGTGGCTGCTGGTCCCACGGCCGCAGCAGGCTACCAGATGGTCCAGACTCCCCAGGGCCTGGTGGCGCAACCAGTCGTTGTTCCTGTCCATTTACCTGGTAGTGGAGGATCGGAGCTCTCGTCGGGAGCCCCCTCTGCTCCCCCATCCCCTGGATTGGTCCACGGAAGCACACCCCTCTCTCAGATTGGTGCAAATCCTTGCCCTCCTCCCAGCGAAAACTCATTACTCCAAGGTGAGATATCGCCATGCTATGGTGATCAATTGTTAGCCACAATTTTAGGTTTCAGGCTGTTTTTTGTGGAATTGCTGGACTGGGAAATAAATCTCCCTTCATACTGTACACATTTAAAGTTTTTATTGACTGAGGTTTTTACACAAGGTATCATCATTAAGGTTACAAAAAAAAACAGTAGTTCTTTTTCATGAATTCATGATGAGTTATACACAGGTTAAACTCTACACATAATTAATTCAAACTGAACAGTGTTTTGACAACTCAGTGTAACTTCCTAGGAACATATCTTTGCAAGCTTAGAAAATGGTCCTGAGTTGCTGAAAGGAGGGCTGATTTTTTTATTAAATAGATGTGGAGTTTTTCTAATGCTTGATTTATCATGTCAAATCCGTCTACAAAGTGACACTAGAAATTGTCTCCTACCTTTCCTTAAATACTAAGGAATAGAGAGGGAAGGAAAGGGAAATAACAGAAGTCTGTGATAAAATGAGGTATGAGATGACCAAAATTGCTTTTGGTGAGACTGGTTAAGAGGATTCATAATACACTACATCTATGACCCCCCTTTTGTTACCTATTTCTCATCTCATCAAAAGTGAAATTAGTCATCACTCCAATCAAAATCTCACTGAATTTCTACCCTCTCCTTTCTCTCCCTCTATATCTTAGTATTACAGAATGATAAAACTACCAATTTGGATGAAAACACTGTCAGCAAAAAAGTAAAAAGTGAGTAATGTACAGAGTGGAATTTTATTTCAAGTTTTTCGGGCTATGGGATCAATTTAATCAGTTGACATTTGACCAGAGGTCAACTTTCTTTGTGTGTCTGATAACTGTAAGTTTTAATTGGGAAAGCTATAAATACTCGTGCAACTGTAATTAAATGCATATTTTTAATTGATGAACTACTTTTTTAACTATATTGGTCTACAAAGGCAACTTACTTTTGCCTACCATGCAGTCAAGTGTTGAAATAATGTATTGCTAAGTGTTTGAGTGGGATGCTTGAAGTTGTTTTGGGGTTCACGTATGGCTAATGGGCTTAAAGATCATCACTCAGCATCATAGGGTTGGTGTGGTGCTTAGTATTATCTTCCCGCAGTAGGGGTCCAGGCTCAAATCTAGATAGTCGTGGACAAGGTTATTCAATAAGCCCCATATCTGCTTTGGTATTGTTTGGGGAGGACTTGAAGTCTAGCAATCCCATCTGTCATTTGGCGTGCTTAGCATAGTCCTATAATCCTATCTCAGGTGTTCTAATTGAGGGCATAATTTTAATGAGTGCTTTGATCACATTTGGTACCTGGAGCAATGAGTGTTTTACGAATTTGGAGAAAAAGTTTTCTTTACGTCAATGAAGCTTTAACTGATATTTTCAAAGGCTATTTATTTTACTCAGATGCTTTCCATTTTAATTGGCTGAAAACGATGTACGTTTTAATTTTTAAAATATACATACATATTTCACTTTACTTTTCAGAGTGAATTCCATCATAGTTGAAGTCAATTAATTTAATCATGAAAATATCATTTAAACATTTCCAATTAATAAATACACATTTTCAAGGGTAGTTGAATTTAGAAAATTTTCTGATCTTATTCGTTAGGAAGTAGTGTACCTCTTCCACCATCAATTTCTCCAAAGGAATGTTTCGTTTCACCCTGCACAGTTTAACTTTATGTAATTGATATTGCCCTTATAAATCTCTGCCAAGTAGTGGCAAAATATCATACACCATTACATGAGTTATCCAGTAGAAAGGATTTCTAAGAAAATTACCATACTTATATTGAGATGATTAGGTTCATTTAGGCCTTTGTCTCATTGGTATATGAATTGTACTGCACTTGATTCATGTGCAGTGCTGGAAAATTGAGTGTTTTCCTAAACTTTCCAATTAGAAGAAGCATTTTTCCCATTCTATGTATTAAAATCCAGCTGACTAAATGATTGCAGAAGCTCTGATTTATAGTAATAAAAAAGTGTTAAAATGCTCAGCTATACCAGCCAGAGAGTATTCACTCTATTATTCATGTGGTTGTGATATTCCGCAGGTTCTTTGTCCCCTGCTCCCACCACTCCCGGAGGTTCTGCTGATGACGAAGAAGACTTTTTAGGCAAAAAGAAGCAGAAGCGAGGCGTACTGCCAAAGCACGCTACTAGCGTGATGCGCTCCTGGCTCTTCCAACATTTGGTGGTAATATTATGTTGTTGTTAACATTTTTAAGTACAATATTTCAATTTTTGAGTTTATTTAACGCAATGCTTCTTTAAAATCTCTATGGGTGTTGCACAATACATATATAGCCATTCACCTGATTTCAAATAGGCAAATGGGTTACTGAAATGAACATAATGCTCTAGGAGACAGAAACTAGTAGATTCATGTTTTCTCTCATGACTGAGTAACTAAATTCAGCAGATTTTAATTTTTGCCAAAAATGTCTCACCTACCTACTGAATTCATCAATTGACATGGATATCACATTGCCATTTTGACTTGTCTTGCTTGACTAAGTCTAATTTTGATTTAGACATCACTTCTGTGTTTGTTAATTTGTCAATGCAAAGTGTGAACAAAAGCATAAGATAATACCAGTGGAGTAAGGCAGCAAAAACAATGGAATGCTTTAACACTAAATGATTTTGGACCGATAAAACTCTCAATTCTGGGTCCGAATTTTTTTTATCTAATCTAAAATAACAATGTTGTTTTATTTTTTAGTATTTTCATCTTTATAATGCAGCAATCAACTTGAGATCATAAATATTTATTAATCAATTTGAAAATTTGATGGTATGTTGTCTGTTATTTGATGGAGATGACAAATGTACTAATTTTCGTTTTGAGCAACCATGCTGTTATTCTTTTAAGGGTTACCCAAAGGAATGTAACCAATTACCCAAGTTGAACATCTAATTCAAACTGAAAGAAGTGCCATTGCCTCTCCCAAATTAAATGAATAAATGGGTTTATGGAGTAGCTATGATTAATTTCAAAATTTGAAATTTATTTTTTTATTTTTCTTTCGTAGCACCCATATCCTACTGAAGATGAGAAACGACAGATTGCTGCTCAAACTAACCTCACTCTCTTGCAAGTAAGTACTGAAATATATCCTTAGTATGTATTCCTAATTAAGCTGCCTTTGTCTTGTGAAAGTTAATGATTCTAGTATACCGTACCAAAGCCATTTAGTGAATAGTGAATAATCACATTTTGAAATCCATGAATGTTGTGGCTGATCAATGAATTTCAAATTAGTAAAGGTGATTTTCTTTCTGGGCATTTAGGTAAACAACTGGTTTATTAATGCTCGCCGTCGCATCCTCCAGCCAATGCTAGATGCTTCAAACCCTGAAGCAGCAGCTGCAGCTCATAAAGCGAAGAAAGCCAAGAGTATTGGAGGTACAGTTGGAGCTGTGGGAACTGGACTTGGAGGTAAGAGCAAATGAGCCCTTATGAATTAGCAGTGTTGATTTGTTAATACAGCACACTCCTGATTATCTGGGCTAATGATGGGGAGAGATGGCACGAATGATTGGAAAACACGGATAACCCAAAATTTCACATAAGGCCTGGTTTCAAAAATCACACATCTGTGGCAGTTTGATCACAGATACAGAAAAGTGGTTTGCACAATTGCTTCAAAACTAATGCTCGACGTCAGAAACTACACTGTCAGGCACCACACCACGTAATCGCGTCTTAAGGCCTGTTTACACGATACATTAAATCGTACAAGTTAATGCACGTTTGCATGAATGATTTTTGTGGACTGGAACAGAACATGTGCGAATGCATGAACCAAATTAGAACAGGTTCTATATTCTGTGCATGCATTTGCACAAGTTGGGTGGTTACACGGTGCATTTTGGCATTCATTCTCGGGTTCATACATTTAGACATTAACCCCGTACATGTTAATGTACCGTGTAAACAGGCCTTTTACACTAGTTGCCCGGATTGCAACTGGTGCGGGAAGTGTATCCGTGATCACGGAGTGTAGTCCCACACTGCGAGGCTTGGAAAACAGGAACACAGTGCTCCTGTGAATGCAGCTAGTGCGCTTCGGATTTTCAAAGGGGATTCAAATGGAAATAATAAATCTGTTGCATTCTATCATTAATGCAGTGATTTTGGTGATTTTATTTTTTTTACAAAGATTGCGGAAAATATTGAGCGAGAGTGAAAATCATGAACAGATAATCCGATACACTGGAGCCGAATAATCGGGAGTCAGTTGTAGTTGTTTTTAAGTTTCCTGAAAATGATATCCTTGTTTTCATATCTCTGAGCATGATTATTACAATTTCATTTCTCTTTTTTTTGCCCCCATTTGATTGAAAAAATATTTGCCTTGAGATAGTTTGTGGTGGAAGGAAGAGTAGGATTGGAAAAGGATAAAAGGAGAGTCCTTGGAGTACTCTGGTTACATCTACATTATACATATTTACATAGTAACCCTCAAGGTACCTCAAAAGGTGTGTGGTGGGAAATGCTAGGAAATCAGCCTGTTAACCTGTACAAGAATACTAAAAGAATTCAAGTACCCATTATGAGAGACTTGATTGTCTGAGTTAAACCTTGCATTTGTTAAAGCCCTACTTTGTTCAGGAAAAAAGAAATTCCTATGCAACCACCCTTTCAGTTGAATCTCTCTTATTTTAACATTTCTATAGCACCTGGAAATATTGTATAGCTCTAAGATGGTGGTCTTCTTGTCAGTCTGAGAGGCATCTGTTGCATAGCATCCGATTCTTAAGTTTTTCCCAACCTATCTCATGTAAAAACTGTGTAAGATTCTCTTTTCCCTTGTGGTAGTTTTTGACAAATCTCACAGATTTCCTTACTGTTTCATTAGTTTGCAGATTTTGGGAATGGAAATAATGTATTCATAATTCAATTAAGGGTTAAATGATGATGATAATATTTTATTGGTCAATAGAATTCAGAAGATGCGGAGACCTTTGTCGAAAAAAAAATCAACTGTGCATAAATATACAAGAAAAAATACAAACAAGCACAGTTTTTAGGCAGCATATTAGAATACAATATCACATGTCTTATGCGTAAAAAATACACCTACAGAATTAAAGGAATTTTGCCCAAAGAATAGATTGCATGAAAGGCTAGCCATGAATGAATGCTCTTGAATTTAGATTAGATAGTCATTCTAGCTCGAATGACTAGGAAATGGCAAATTAGGCCGCTTCCAGACAACTTTTCGCCGGCTGCTGTCCATGGCATGGTGCTGTGCTTTGAAATAACCATAGGTCTCTACGGATGCCTTCAAACAAGTCAGTTGAACCATGGATGGCTGCCGTGGTCTCCATGGTTCACATCTCGATCCGGTCTGGCACTGCACTGTCTACGGTGTGAAGTACACACAATGCTATCTTTTAAGCTGCTTTCAGACAAGGTGACTTTTTGCCTTGTGGTAGTTTCTGAAAAATCTCACAGATTTCCTTACTGTTTCATTAGTTTGCAGATTTTGGGAATGGAAATAATGTATTCATAATTCAATTAAGAGGCCACTTTCAGATGAGACAGCTCTTTACATTTCACGGCGCCTTGCAGTGAATGGCAATTGGCAAAAACTCGTCTCGTCTGAAAGTGGCCTCAATGAACCTCTTTAACATATTTAAAAAAATTAAATTTAGAGAAAAGCCATATTCTCAAAATATCCATTTCCAATGTTTAGTAGTCAAGTCAATCTTAATATGCTATGCTTAATGTAATGTGTCCAAACAGCAACCATCTCACTCAGTTTTTTTTTACAAATTAGGTGGAGCTAGCGGGAAGCAGGCAGCTCAAAGGTTCTGGCCAGAGAACATAGCAAATCTGCAGCCACAGCTGGGGTCAGGTGGCCTCATAGGGGGTGCTGGTGGTGGGCCAGGTGGACTGCTGAGGGGAGGAGCCATGGGTGAGGGCCCCAATGGGAAAAGGCGTACGGGTCTGTCCGCAATTCCAATGCACTCTGTATTGGTCAAAATTGGACTAACATTACTTTCACGGGAGGTTGAGAGAAAAATCAATATTCCTCTTCTTTCATGGGAAATATCTCTTGAAACAATAACCCTCAAGTTTAGCTGGTGGTAGTTTGCAGCACCTCAGTATGACTGCTCAAGATTCTATATTTCCAATAACATCTGAACCAATGCTAACCTAGGGGATGAATAGATCTCATTATGAGATCCTCATTGCATTAATCCTTCCCACAATCCAGCGTCTTCTGAGGATTCAGGGTAAAAGAGTTCATGACTTGAAAGAAATATACAGCCATGTATTTGCTGAAATTTAGTTCTAACCCTCTCGTATTGCAAGAATGATGAGGCAGAGCTGAGATTTTCAATTTTCAGTGGAAGCTCGATCTATCATTTTTCAAATGAGTGGATGAAAAAACTAACCAATGCAGGAAAATGGTTAATCGATTGATGCGGAAAGGTTTGACTAGGTTGCCTATGTGACAGGGAAGTCAGGATTTGATTGCCTATGTAGTAAGGAATGGAGGATTTTGGCCAGTATGTAATTGTAGTATTCTTTAAAGCTTTCATACAGGATTTACCTGTTTATTGAATTATTTGAATTTTATGGAAACGCTTTGGGCATATTGTTGATCCGACTAACACCTCTTTCAATTATCCTAATGGAACATGTCACCTCGTTAAAAATGTTTTCATGCTGTCCCGGTGTTTTACACTGTTACGATGGACTTCTGTCTGATGTAAAAATTCATATCTATCTAACTTCATTTCAAGTACACACATTTACGAGATCAAGGTGTGTGTTGTGCCAAAAACAACTGTTTTTGCTGCCACAGTGATTGGTTGTGAAATGGATCACACATGGGCCACAAACAGTCTACCATCTGAAATGTTCCTTTCTGATAGGTATTACATTTTTAATATAATTGAGGTAATCGAGTAAAGTGTGAAAAATGTTGCGTTAATCAGCAGTGGCATGCCCACATAATTCTCGAATTCTTATTTTCATCAGGTATCTCTCTCTTCCCCCTCCCCTATTGTCATGCGTTAGCAGAAACCCGGGTCGTTTTGCAATATTCATGCGCTTCTCCCGTGGATTGATTTCTTCTTCAATTATTTTCAGCTCAATTTTTTAAGTTCTCATTTGCTCCTTCAGAAGGGCCATGGTCCTAAGAGGAATTAAATAAAACTGTTAAAAATGAAACCTGAATTTATTAAACCCACACTGAAAACACTCGCTGGTTTGAAGTCTACCCACAGTGGAAAGTAGGGAACCACTCGCATGAAGTGAGGTTGGGAACTGAAACTATCGTGTACGGCGTATGCAGAACCGACTGTAAGGGGTGAAGTATGACCATATGACTGTGCCATGAAATTTTTTGTCGTAAAGAGAAGGAAAATTACCTATTCATTTCTAAGAAGCGTAGCACCAGATAAGCAGATGAATTGGAATGGCTTGTAGGGAGTAACAAAATATCCTGAGAAGATATCCCTTAGTCAGTGACTCTGACAAGTGAGATTTATATAATAAGTTTAGATTGTATCCTGATACCCTTTTTACGGAAAAATATGCCTCATCAACTGCTGAGAAGCTCCACCGTAAGTGTCTCGAATTTTGCCAGAATGCTAAGCCTCCATCCTATTTGCCAACTATTTCCTTGCTAAAAAGGTTAAATAATGTCAGAAATGTGTCGTGTTTGGTCTCATTCTTTTTAGAATCATGTGCACATTACTAATATCTCAATCCAATAAAAGCATTATTCCAGTTTCTGAAAGTCATTGTTTGACACCTATTCAGCCAATAGGTAACTCATGCAGCAGTTGACCTCCAGAAACAGGGAACTTTTGACACAGGTTGGCTGAAAAAGGTCTGTGGGCGAGAAAGGGGGAGGGGTGAAACAATTCTATTATTCTTGCATGACTTGATACTTTCTTTCGAAGTTAATTATTTATGGTCTTTGTAACATAAAACCTGCACTCACCATGATCTGGGGTGCCTGGGGAGGAATGCGTCAGAGGGAGATGGGAGTTATGTCAAATGATGGATGCTGGAAAATACATCACCGGGACCATGATCTTCATAAAATCATTGCAGGAAAACGATACTTTGGGGAATGATAGAGGTTGGGGGGATAACAAAGTTGGGGGGACAATTATACTTTCTTGATGGGTGCTGGATGTCACTTTGACTAAGTCAGAGCTAATGCAATCAATAACTTTGCTTTTGATCTTTGCTCGAAGGAAATAAAACTTTTTGCACCATCCACTGCGTTTTAATGATGAAAATTATATACAACACTTTTGATGTATGCCATCATCATAAAATCAAATATAAATTATAAATTCTGGTGCAGCTATGTTGTCATTATATAGTTCGCTTCGGTGTTGGTGGGATAATATCCTTGCCTGTCAAACCCTGGGTTGAGGGTTTGAATCCTGTCCGAGTAGGTTTTCCCCATTCAAGGCATGGATTTTTGTGGTCATACGTTATTATGTGTTGTAACCCCCTCTATTTAAATGCCTAATTTTCCTGTTTTTGGGGTGATTAAGGTAAAATAAAAAATTAATATACCTAGCAGCCATACACTCCCAAAGGAGGATGGGGGATGAAAAAAGGAGGGGTGCGCAGTGATAGGAAAGCAAGGATGGGAAGAAATGAAGTTCACAACCCCAAGCTGTTTTATTTTCGGCAAAAAGTTTTATTCGCTTCACTACGTATAACATCGTTTTAGGCTTAATTTTGTGGAATAATGCTATATCCAAGATTAAAACACAAATGGTAATTTCCACGCTATTTAATTTAACACTTAACAACATTTAATCCTTGAAAATGACACTAAGTGTCGAAACCATGGTTGGTCGTTAAGTGTAAAATTAAAAAGTGTGGAAATTACCATTTGAGTTTTAATCATGGATAATTCATTACACTCTTCATTATATTGCTCTACTATATTGTAACAATTTTTATTTTCTCTTGTTTGCACTTATAAATATTTTTATTACACGTTACTTTATAAAAACTTTAAACACTTTATAAACAAACTCGTGAGCGAAGAGACAAACGTACGCCATAACTATTACAATCCAACTCCTCTACACCCATCCCGCGCCGTCAACAACAATCGCCCCACTCCACCTCTGCTGCATATTATTGTTTGCGCCATTGTCCTCCTTCTATCCATCGTCACACCAAAATCCAACTCAAAACAACCCAAAGCAACTCAAAAATAAGTGTTACAATATGTTGCTGAACACTTGTGAACGTGCTCTTTAATTGTGTGCGTTATTCACCAATTAATCCTGCATGCATATGTATTCACACCTTTTGTTGCTCTTTTTTCAATTCAGGCTTAAGCAGTGGTGGTGAGGACGAGAGCGAAGAAGACGAGGAGGAGGAGGGGGACGCCGGGGGTGAGGAGGGTGACGAGGAGGGGGGAGAGAGCAGCCAGGACGGAGAGGGACCCAAGGTGGAGTGCTGCAGCAACAGTGGGGCGAGCGGAGGCGACTCGCCGCCCCAATGACAGGAATCGTTGGCGCTGGTCGCACCTCGCCTCTCCATCCCCACGGGACACCCCCTGCCTCTCCTCGGCCTGCCCCATCCGTCGACCCTCGGCCACACCATGTACCCCCACTGCTTCCAGTGAGCCTGAGTAATCGAAGTTGAGGAAGGGGGAAAACTTAAGGGTGCTGAATTCGTGTGGATACATCAGTGCCACATCGTTTGAATCTTCCTAGTGTTGGACACAGTGGAACACATATGGGCAATCCTTTCAGAGTAAGAGTCCTCCTCCAAATTCCCATTCTTTTTCTCGTTCTCAAAAAATATCTCTCTTTCTCTCTCTCTCTTATCTCTCTATGTTCTAATGTGAGTGGTGCGCGAGAATTTGGATCTGACGGTGACAATTATTCCGCCATCTTCCAGTGATTCAGGTGGATATTGTGGTGTGGCGTGTAAAAGGAGGTGACTCAAAAATTGCCTTTGGCTGGCTAGTCCTTTGATTATTCTAAATATGGGAATCCGTCGATCTTGAAGCCCATTGCAAGTGGCATCTCCTGTCATTTTTGTGTGCTAGATATGGGTTGCAATCCAAGATCTTTGGGTGGTAGTTCCATGATCATGGTCGATCGTCCATGATCAAAATAAAGGGGTGATTTGATTTGAGTCTCGAAAAAAAGCCCTTTTGAAGTCTTTCTGGATAATGTAATCGTGTGGAAGCGAAAGAGTCAGATTTTTTAAGCATACTTTTAGCTCTAGGTAATGTATGTGCTTGGGAGCTCCTAGATTAATGATGTCATCCAGAACTATATGAAGAAACTTTTTTGGGATTATTACCTTTGGCGGAGCAAATGGAAGTTTGAAAATTTCAAGTACAGGACTATCTGAAGAGTAATTCGTGTCAAAATTCAACACTAATGGAGGAGCGGATGTGATCGCATCTTGCTCTTGTTCATAATATACGTGAGAGTCATGAATGGTGACATATTTGTCTATTTGTTTGTTTTGAGAGTATTTATTGTTGGCTGTCCCAGAGGCAATTGCAGATATTTTTTTTATACATGTCTCTTCATCCCCGTCCTCTGTTCACGTCAGTTAACGTGAGCAAATGGGGTGAACTGCACCCCTCATACCTCACTCATGTATACGTATGAAACAAGTTCAGACCTCATAATGCCATTTACTCAACAATGATTGTGAAAGTCAGCATGTAAATCATAATAATTTTGAGGGAATTATTTGCCCTCTATTTATATAGTTGGATAAAGTTCCTCATTTTTTGAATGATAAGAAGGGAGCCTACAGCTGCATTCCCACGTTCAATGTGCTTGAACTTGTAAGTGATGTTCGCCCTAGTTATGTGGGCAGTAGCTATTTGGGAAAATGTTCGGAAGTATGTATTTAATGGGCTTCGCATTTGTGAGAAACTTACAAGATCTTTGATTTTAGGAATTCCTTCTAAATGTTCTATCCAATAATGTTAAAGCAGTGTTTGAGTTGGTAGGCATTTATTGTCTATTAAATGCTCTATTGTATGCCAGGAATTATTATCGACTGAATACAGTTGGTTCCATTCCTTCAGAAAACTTACAAAAAATTGTGCCAATTAGTCTTGTATACGATATTTCAAATGGTCTGATGATTACTTAATTTTTTCAATTACAAATTGGTAAGAAGAAAAAATTGCGAAAGTTGGAGGAAAGTGTTTACTTCAATTTCGAGGCATGTAGGTTTGACCCATATGGTTGGAATAATAACGCAAGAATTTTTATTGCTGATAATAGCGTACATGAGAGTGCTATAAGTCCATGATAAAGTTTGTGTTTCACAGTAGGACCTTTTAAGTGAATCAATTAGGTCAGATTTCTGTGTACAGCCATTATTGTAAAACTGTGTGTATGAGTGTGTCAATGAATCATTCTGCTGTATTTTCATGTATTTGTTATGTTCAAAGAGGTTGTTTATTTTCTTTTGTGATTTACGCTGTTCTTTGGTTTGATTATCAAGAAACAGAATACATATGTCCATTCAGGGAATAAATTATGTATGTACTTGGTGCTTTTTTGCAGTGCTTTAATTGCATTATCAGTGGGAAATTATTGGTGAGTCACAATCTTCTTGGAGTAAACTTGAGATAGTTACACGTGATCTCATTCTGGTCTCAAGATTTCCATCCCTCTATAAGCAGTTTTTTATGGTTAATTTGTTACGAGGCCAATATTCTTTATCTTTTATGGTGCATATAAGTTTTTGATTATTTTTTCTCAACCATTTGTTAGCAGCTGATCAAGAAAAGTTGAAGAGTGCATGCAGTCTCTATTTAACTAAAGTTCCTTTTCTGTGTTGGGACTTCTTTTGTAATATTAAATCAGATGTGCCTACTGTCATATATGAATATATGCCTGCATTATTTCATTTAATTGCCTAAATTATCTAGTATGCCTTCAACAGTTTGTGCAGTTAGTATTGTAATAGTCTGTTTTTGAAGTTACTATTGAAAGGAATGAACATATTTTGATAGGAGTGTAATCAACATTATTTTGAAAATATTTCTCAATTGTCAATGAAGTGTAAAAATGTCTACATTTCTGTACAGAATTGCACTTCAATAATCTACAGTTATTGTGTATGAATACCTTTGAAAGATAGGATATATTTCTAATTTTTCCCTAAAAAATGTTTAGTTGTTTTTCATATAATGTCCAGCCTTCTTATTCTAAGAAAGATTTATGAAACCTGCCACTACATAAATGTGCCATAGACTTATTGATTGTAAATCAACATTTTTTTTCCTTGCGTTGTCTATGGGTTTTTTTTCGATGTTTCTCAGGTTATGAGACCCAATTAGAAAATGGTTAAATGTAAATGGAGCAATACTAATTGAATATTTTTGCCTATGTGCCTAGATTTATTCCTTAATGGATAAAGTATACTTGCCTACTATTACAGGTTTTAATTTGGCCTTTGATAATGGTATACGATCACTTGGTGATATCCAATCAACTTGTGAGTTTTGTTACGAATGTAATTTGTTTGTGTTCTCACACGTTGTCTTTATACCTGCAATCTAACGGTTTCTTTGGAACGGGAGCAGATTTCCTATAATTCAAGTTTTCTTCGTCTTCATTTGCTAAAGAAATTTGAGGATCTCCCACGTGAAGATGGTTTTCATCTAATGTATACGTAAAATTACTTCATGCTGAGCCTTCCAGTGAATATGATAATGTATGTTAAAATGTTTTGCCCAAATCAATTCTCCTGTCATGCAAAGAATTTCTCTATGGATGTGCTTGTCAAATGTTGCTCATGGTGTTTGGTGATACGAAAGCAACGTGAGTCAATGATGACTCTTGACTTACCCATGTCCAAAGCCAAGGATTCTATGATGGCTGATTAGTTTTGACTGTTAGAAAAAGTTTTGGAATGGCCGCAAGAAGGACTGCCGTGTTTTATGGTTTGCATTCGTCAACCTCTTTGTACAAAATAGGGAGGTTAGAAAAAAAATGCTCATTTTCAAATGATACATATTTACCTCTACATTTATACTCATGTTAATTAGGTTATTAGTTTTTTGTTGCATTTTGTGGGTGAAAGTGAGATTTCAACATTCAGCAGGTGAAACTCTTTTTAGCTGTTGTGTTGGAATCATCTGAGTGAGGAAATGAGTCCTTTTTTGAAGCATTCACTATGCTTTCATCAGTATACGTATTTAAGTGGCTTATGCATTGGTATTCCTTGCATCAGCCCACTCTAAACTGTAAAATGATATATCTTATGAAGAATGTGAGTTCTCATGCATACCTGTCTGTGATAAGTGTATGGAGTATTTTGAGTTGTTGTGAATGAGTAAATTGATTCTTTTGCAATAACTGAATTGATTCTTCTGAAGCTTTGTAGATAACAATAAAAGTCTTTGGTATTTTTTATGTCCTACAAAACGTTTCCTTTTTTCTCATGAGGAATCTCTTTGAAAAAATTTCACGAAAAAGACTGGTGGAAGGTGTGATGTACTCTATATTTCTCAATTGTTTTCTTGTGCATCAGTATTTCCATTGTACTTTGATTGAAGTGATAAGTTTATTACATTATGAATTAATAGGTAATAAAAGTCTTCTTGTACCCATTTGCCTCTGTAGGAGTTGGTGACAGAGGGTTATGCTAGGTGCAGCTGTCTCTTGCATATTTCCTTCCAGTACCATTTTTGCAGTGTTCTCAAATGCCAATACTGTACTGATAAATATGTAAATTTATCAAATTTTTATTTAAATATACTATAATTAAAAATGGTTTCTAGATGAATGCCGTAATGCAAGTGCATGTGCAGAAGTCTCCTTTCTTCTCCTGTGTTGTGGTTCCTGATTCTCAGAACGGAGGCCAATGAAATCAGTTGAAATACGTTACCTCATACATTAGAGAAAATTATTCATTTTTCAAATTGTGCTGTGTTATGCAGTGCAGTTTATTCTTGGAAGATTACTGTATAGCCTGAGTCTAGCATCATTAATTTAACACCTTTGCACACTAGCCTTATGAAGGAAAATGCTTTCAAAGCATTCATTTAGAAGAATGGACCTTTATATCTTCTGTCTTAGTCTTTGTCTTTGATTGCAGTCTACTCAATTATTTTTTTGATGCACTGGTCTCTAGGTGGCTTGTCATCCACTTGGAGACCAAATTCACAAGGACAACGATCAGCCACTCTTACATTACACCATTGGTGACTTAGCCACTAGTTTGGACTTTTTTACCCTTTGATAGCTTCTCAATAAGCAAAGTCTGCTCCAAACATAATATTAGCAGTGTTATTTGCTCATGGAATCTTGATGTTTCTTTCAAGACTTATCAACTCGCTAAAACTTGAGAAATTCTTACTTTTTTAGACCTTCTTGTGACTACAAGAACAGGGAAGGTATTCTCTAAAATATACCCCTTTGGAGGGTGTTTCACGCTGGGAAACTTTTTGCTCATCTGATTTGCAGCCCTGAATTTGTGCACTCAGATCTGAAATTATGATTCATTTAAAGAATGCATTAGATGGAAATGGAAAAAAATATTCCTCATTTACCTTATCTCTTGTACATTCCCAGATAGCACAAAGTAAGAGAGTAATCTGTTTCTTATGGTTATCATACGGAAAAAATTGATAAGATGCTTATCGTAAGCTAGGGGGCTTATATAAGGCAAGGGTAAGATTTTAGGGAAGAATAGGTAAGGAATGCCGTCAAATATCCTCAGGCAATGTAAGTCGCTTCTGTTGGAGTGCCAAAGGCAGTTGAACAGTGTACTACACATGATACGCGGCTCATCCCGACATGAATTATAGTGTACCGGTGAAATTCAGAGAGTCTTTATAAGAGCTTAACAACTGATAACAGATTTTCCCTTAAATAGAAAAAAATTAACAACTGCAAGCAACCGGCTGGTGAAGATATAAAGCATTATGCAAGTGCGTCCTCGGCGTAATGGTAATAACTCGGCAAGACAGAAGTTGACTATTAACCAGGTCAGTGGCGGCTGGTGGTAATTTATCTAGGGTGTCCATTAGAGCAGATGTATAGGATGATTTAATTATATTATGTTAATCCTAATCCATGAGCATCATATTTCATCGTAATAGAATACATAGCAAGCAAAACATATCACTGGTACATTCTACCCTTAAAATTGCATGAACAGAAATAATATTAGCATGCATGAAAATAATTATTCTCAACACACCTTTACAAGTGACGGTAGTTGAAATTCATTCTTTTTTCCTTACACCCTATGAGGAAGTAGTGTAGAAAACGGCCATACAGATAGCTCTGTAGTTGGACTAGGATCCTGGGCGCAGGTAATGTAGGTGGCGGCTACACCACTACACTACCTGCTAGTCAGTCACCAAAAATATGCGCGTGTGCACTCGCATTGTTTTGAGTCTGCTCCCATCACCCATTTGAACAGCACATACCCCCCCCGCTTACCTCGTCCCGCCAGAGCACCATCAAGCGATCACACAGACCGAAAATGTACCCGGCATGATGCCACGGGATCGCACACTTGTAGAGCGGTGAATTCGAAAAGGAGATAGCTGTAGCGTTCGGAGGCTCATGTTTCTTGCATATGCAGACAGTACTTTTATCTTTCTCGTTGCTAAGGAATACCTTATATCTCCGAATATAGTCCCCCTCTGAATATAGTCCCCCCCCCAATTTTGAGACCTCAGTTTTGGGAAAAATTTTTAAATGTAAAGGAAGGCAATTTTTCTGTGGTTAGCAAGTTAAGATTCTAGATTCGATAAAAACTATTATTTTCTGTGAAGATTAAGAACAAATCTGTTCACATATTTTCCATCACAACAAAATAACTATACCTAAAACATGTTGTGATCCATTGCATGTATCAGTAATTTATAGTTCCTTAACCAGATGTAATGAAGAAATGAGAAAAATTTTTAAGTATCCAAGGCTATTGTATTTTTTAAACCTTCACAAATTATTTATAATATTTTTGATTTCCAAATGACTACAGACAATGTCAATATATAAGCTTTAACTTAAAGCCCATAATAACAGTATTGCATTTGGCCCTGAAACTTCCTTAGATCCAGTGTAACACACCCATCAAGTCATCACAAATCCAAGTGACCTGAAGAATTTAGGAAATCTAAATAAATTATAAATATTATAAAAATATTGCCATCAAATGCCTGCTAAGCAAAATAATTAAACTACAGGACTTACAAATATCAAAGTAATAAAATTAAGAAATAAACTTTTTCCAACAAACATTAAAACTGAAAAAAATTATATCAATTTTCAATGCCTCGTCGCGAATCATTGCATAAGTTACTCAAAGAGCTTCTGCTCTGCATTTGCGCACAAATTCGACGATATTTTCCTCTAATTCTTTGAATCTGCCGCACCGAGACCCCCGAAATGACTTCCGCGATGTATTAGCGCTTTGCAAGCGCTGTAAATACTATGATTTACGGCGTATTCTGCAACGGCTATTTTTAAATTGGCATCGTAACTCCGTCTTTGATGGCCTCTAATCTGCCGCAGGATTGATCCTCATCTTTCTACTTGATCCATCACCTCACTGTTGAACGTAAAATTATTTTTAATAAAGAAAATATCGCGGAAATAATTGCGAAACGTTATGCGACGTAATTTATCGATCCTACTTACCCTGGCGAATTGAAGATAATCCTCAATAAATTGATCACACTTTCGATGCTGAGTCGCTGTATTTCGATCAAATGCAGTAATGCCGGCGCTTCTGGTTTAAAGTCGTCGATTATTGCGCCTTTTCAGAAACAAATGCATCACCTATTGCGCATTCTTGTCCTGCGAAGGCGGTAAAGGTAGTGGTTGTAAACACGAACCGCACGGGCACATGGACGTATAGTAGCTACGGACGCAATGAAATGCTAAATCGTCACGAAAGGTTCACTTTATCTGTTTATTTTTCGCAATTATTTAAATCATGTAATTAATAAATGAGCGACGGGTACATACACTATTGATTCAATTCTAGTGTTCGATTAATGTAATGATAGTGTGTGTTTAGTTTTCATTTTAATTATTTACTGTTTTGCGTCATTAAGTGATCAGTGTCGATTGAATTATTCTAACAATACTTTTCCAAGAAAAATTAGCGGCTACCCGATGGATTCCGTGAAAACGCATATTCGATATGCTATTTGAATAGGAAGAATCGTATCTGTACAACAGTTGTGGTAAAAATTGTCTTAATTTCCGGTAAAACGTGGCAGTATTTACTAATATCTCCGATTATAATCCTCATAAATATACTCAAATAGAAAGACTACGAGAACATTAGCCATTATGCCGTTATTTATAACTTTATGGTCACCTTTAGTATGCTAAACTGGATTACACTCGATTATAGTCCCCCCCCCTTACTTTTCCGCGGCCATTTTTGGAAAAAAAGGGGGGGCTATATTCGGAGATATACGGTAGTTTTCTTTTATAATTTAATCATCTTTGGGTGTGCACTTGCTAACATGCGTATGCGCACGTGCCGCCACTGAACCAGGTATGTCAAAACTACACGTTTCTCCACGTTTGATATGCATTTATGTACATGTATGCAGTTACCACTTTAAAATCCAATTACATATTTAGAAAATCTTGGTTGGTAGGTGCATGAAAAACTGAAATTAGGTATTCAAGGTCCACACAATACAACATTTATGAAATTGAATTTATGGCCTGATAACGGGATGAATACAATATGTATATAAGAGATTCCTTCCAGCATTTTTATATTAATTTACGTTGCTATTCTTGTGAAATTATGTGTTTTTCTTACGACCGTCATTTCATCAGATCAGTTCATGAATGTGAATGATTTTCAAATTATGGCCGTATGACGTTATTTCTACTCATATTTTAGAAGTGCCAAGAATGGAAAAATTATTCTTATACATAAATTCCTTAATGAATGCTCTAAAACGATGGAATAAAAACAAAATATATGGAAGTGCTGAAAGTTTGGCATCCATTTTGTCATTACTCTGGATGTTTGTCGGCCTGGCCGTAAGAAACCCATGACAAGCTTACTTGATAAGCGCCTTCCTTATTTCTTCCTTTCACCTTATCTCAATGACTTATAATTTGCTAATTGGGTTCCAAATACGTTAGTACAAAGGTTTTTATCCACTTTTCGGGAGTTTGTGACAACCTTTGAGTCTTGGGTCATCAATTCTTTAAAAAAGAACTGCTCATAGGGTGTAGGAATGGATCTATTCAATGCTACTAATAACAAACCGTGCAAAGCTGATGTGAGGAGGAGAGGAATGTCTGATTAGTTGTGACTTGTCCGCCAGGAGTTTGTGATGCCATCAACTTCTCTGCAAATGTGTAGAAGCCATTGATTCTTATGCTACAAGTGGCTCAAAAAGGAGGTGATCGCTTGAAAAACAGAAAAATACAGGTTTCTTATTCTATTATAGGTTGCAATAAAATAATATTGGTTAATGAGGTCAATGCATACCATGTGTAAATATGTATAGTAGCGTAGCCAGGATTTTGAAATGGGGTGGGGGTTAACGGAGGTTTTATGGCCCTTCTGGTATAGAGGGGAAACACCTCAGGGCAAAGGGGTGTTCTCCAACGAAATTTTTTGGAATTTTTGATGTTGAAAATGTGATTTAGAGGACTCAAACAGTAATTTTGTACGAGTATTTATCAAAATAAACTACGTAAATACGATGAATAAGCCTCTTTCTAAGGCTCACAGGGGGGCAGTGGCGTAACTATGGGGGATAAGGGGATAAATCCCCCCTCAAAGCCTCAGAGAAATAATAAATATTTAAAGCTATATTGTCTAGTTTTTACATATAATTGCTGCATCTGCTTAAAGTTTAATATTTAGTGCCAAAAGTGATGCAAAATGTATTTCCAGGCTTGTCATTTTTCAAAAATTTGCCATTGACCATCCAATACGATATTCTGTTGAATTCAATTGAAATTTTCAATTGAATCGGCAGATTTTTTCCAATAGGGTTGAGACAAGAAGTAGTTCTTGAGCAGCCAATCGACAGTGAAGAACTTGAAAGGTTTCTCTTGAGCTATTTCAACCCATGCATCTTATAGATAACCAATATCTGAAACTATATTGCAATATAGTTTCAGATATTGGTTATCTATAAGATGTTAGATAAGAGTTAATTTTTATTTCAAACGAGCAATCAGTATTTAATGAGCGAGGGAAAATTAAAGGCACGACATAGCTTCAATTGCAGCTCATGCTGAACCTGTTGTCTTTTCTCCACTGCTCATCAGCCTTGTGCATAGGCTGTGTGTATGGTTTGATATTGTTGACACTCTTTCTGAGTGAATCCTTCTCTCAATGGAAGTATAAACGAGTAAATGAGCCATAACTCTAATGACATCTCTAACTCATGAAAAGTGGGTGGCAACATCTGCATTTGAAATGCACATTTGTATGTGCATTGGGATATGCAATTACATGCCTTGTTTAAAATGGGCTTGAGTCCACTACAGATGCATTTTTGAAAAAGGATAAAATTTCAAGTAAAGCTGCTGTTAATTTTTAATTCTTGACAATTTAATAATTCAGCAGTGCTCAGAATTCCATTTTTTCTTTGTCAAGTACAATAACTTGCTCTTTTGGACTCCACAGTGATTTTCATACAGGACAAAACTGATTTCCTGGAAATATCTTAACCTAGGGAGGTATTTCATACCAAGCTAATCATGGATTTGACCTTCAAATTGGATGGAGAAAAACCCTTGGATTTTTCAGTGCTATCTTCATTTTTCATTATACAATGAGCTGAGTGATTGTAACTTTTATATTCATTGGCTATACATTTCGATAAATGGGGCTACACTTAGAAGTTTTTAGGAGTTGACAATCCCTGAAGTATCAAAAGTCAAGTCTTATTGAATACCCTTGGGTAGTCATTTTCTTGGATGTCCATTAAAGAAATTGTAATTTTTTATAATTTCAGTCATACAGATGTACTTGTGTCATTAATTGTTCATATAATGTGACCAAATGGCTGGTATGTGGAGCCATTACTCATTAATGCTGGCAAGAGGAGCAACACATGAGACTTTTCAATTCATTGGTCCCAAAGAAATTCGGTTGTGATGCTAATATGTACCTACTGAGGCAATATAAAATTGTGCATTGTTTCTGGGGTAAATGACTCCTGGTGTGGTCGGTCATACCTGGAATAGGGTAGTTTCCTTCATCTAAGAAAACGAAAATAATTGATTGCGATTCGTTACCCACCATTACTGTATTCATAATATACAAATTATTTCATTTTAGAAATAACGGTTTAGACAAATGGCAATGATCCATTTTTATCCTCATTTGAAAAGGGCCAGATTGGCGCCCATGCGATGCCACTCCACGTGATGTCACAGGGACCTATTTTTTACACGAGAGGATAGGAGTTTTACATTGTCTGAGATTACCAATGCATGTATGAGTCACAGAGCTCAGGGAAACATCTCTTAATAATCACCCATTAAAATTACCTAAGTTCGGAAAGTTTTCTTAATTTGATAAGGTATTAATAATCCTTATTTAAGCCAATCGCTACCAGCCAGCAGGGTACTCAGCTACCCGCTAGCAGCCTGCGTCGTATCAGCGCTCAACTCGCCTCAAGGTCACCTCACAAGGTGGCAGCGGGAACCAGAAATACGCCACACGGAGAGATTTCCTGACATTCATACTTAAGCGTCGCGTTTTCGCGCGCTAGAAAATTTTCACTTTTCATTTAATCGCAAAAATAGATATCGTCACTTAAAAATCTAAAAGCGTGAAATACGTACTGCAGGAGTAATAATCTTTCGATGTAGGCAATAAAAAAAAATAGAAAAACCACCCTATTTGGTAACAATAAGACGGCAATGACAGAAATATTAAATATTCCATTCCAATTCATACTGGGTGAGTGGGGTCACTATGGATATTTTACAAGAAAGGCATTGAGGGGCTGCATGAATGATAAGCAATTTGGCCAAATTATTTTTCTGATTTAAGTCACCATGAAGTTAATGGAATAAAAATGCCAAAAGTTACTATTTTTGAAAAATAGGGGGAAACAGTTTATTTTCAAATGCCTATAATTTAGGCAAAAATAAGACTAACTTAAAAATTTCCTTCTTTTGATATGATATTTTATTATTCTCACTGATTAGATTGGGAAAGAGTTTAAAGGTGAATGGGATGTGTATTGTAAATTCCACAATTGTTTAGAGATGTGTGGAATAAAAAGCTTTGCAATATGCAAAAATTTCATTTTGCCATACTCCAAAGTCATAGTTGATGGAAGTGCAACAATAATGGAGGTATTCAAAATATAGGTTTCTGCTAACATGCGCATAAATAATATACATAATAATAATATATAAATGTATATAATATGGATCAAGTCAATTTATTTTCTTAATAAACTTTTTATGGTTGCAAAATAAATTGCTGAAGTTAACTTAATTGTGTTATTTAAAAACAATTGTGAAATTTTTATGACACATCCTAATCAAATTTAAACTTTTTTATTTCAAATAAGTGAAAATAATAAAATATAACTTCAAAATAAAAAAATAAATATTCTATCCCTGTTTTTGTCCAAATTATAGGCATTAGAAAATCCAGTTTTTCCATACCTTTCCAAAATCGCTATTTTTTTATTCCTAAAAATTCAAAGTAATTTAAATCAGAATTATTAAATTGGCCAATTTGAAAATCATTCATTAAGACCAGCAGCAAATATTTTTTCAGAAATATCCACAATGCACTTTTCTGAAATGCCAGCATAGCCAGTGATTTCGATTGTGGGGAGGGGACTCAAAAACCAGGGGGGTCCGAGGGAAAATTTTTTGAAAAACAGGGTCCTAATTAGAGGGTCTTAAACTATTTTCAACACTGTTCATAATTGAAAACTCTTCATTTTTCAAATAAATCTTATGTAAATTGATGATTTTTCAATATTTTGTTTTCTTTTATGATGAAACTAAGTAATTGTGTTTTTATATTTCGGGAGGGAGGTCTGGACCCCCCTCGCTATGCCTTTGCCTCTATGAATTTGAATGGTATGGCCCTGCAGGTGAAATAGTAGTGAATTTAAGTTTATGCACAAGGGTGTGCGTCAGATATTGGGTAGTTTCAGGTGTATCCTTGGACTGCATTGTGAATTGCAAATAAATAATTCTGATTTATGAGAAATATTGGATACTTTTTGTGAGACTCGACGATTCCATCAATTTGCATAAATGGAATCGGCGAGTTACCATGAGTTGAATTTGTTCCCTCACTTTCCACCAAGCAATTTCAAGTAATAAAATTGATTACTCATCATGTCGTATACTTTTTTACTCGGAAAAAACTTTTGCTATCATCAGTTTTAGTTTTGTTAAGTCATGGGCGAATAAAGGGTGTTATTTTTTGGTAGGGGGAGGGTGTGGTGGTTGATTACTTTTTACGTTGCCTTGGTGGTGTGCGATACTTCTTTTAATGCGTATACAACTGGCCTTAAGATATTCGTCAATTTTTTAAACATATTTTTATTCGCTGGTGAAATAAAAACTTTCATTAGATATTACCAATGTTTTCAATTTTTCCAGAAATTACGGGGGGGGGGGGGGAGGCCTCCTCCCCCCCAATCCGCCACTGTCTTGTGAATGGCTGGTGGACGCCGTAGTTTTCGTAATTCTGTCAGTATATCTCGGAGCTGTGGCGCTTAGCGCACAAACTGGCTGCATTGCAATTATATGGCTATATGAACCGCCTTGAATTCTATAGCTTTCAAAATCAATATGTCTTCCAGTATCGCTGAGAAAAATCATTTTTACTGTCTTTTTCAAGGAAATATATTGACAACACGGGTATCTCTCTCTCTCGCCAGATCAGTTTTGGCTGTTCACTGTAGTTCTTCCCTTCCTTTGATCTATACCTTAGCTTGCTGATGACGCTACCAACTTTCCGAATGGGTTAAAATATTGCGATATTTTTAAAATTCTCCACGTGGCTGAAGTGGACGCGTCGTCACCAAAATTAAGTTTTTTAATCCATAACTCGAAGTTGTGAATGATATTGCTATTTTACTTCAGAGCGGTTTGTCTAATTGAATTCGATCTAATTGTAAGACGTGGCCAAAAAATAGATTTTTCTGTTTATCAGAGTAAAGAGGTTCCAATTATAATTAATTATCCAACTTTTATCTTTAGAATTTCTTGAAACATAAAACTTAAAACAATATTCGACACTTCCGACCGTCGACACTTTCCGGGAATCCGCTTTATAGGATGGAAGGCATTTTGATACCATACCAGTTTCCTTCGAGTGAATATGAGCAACTGTCATTTATTGTTGATTTCCGCATTCCTGCAAATGAAAATAATAATTATTGGGTATCCTTAAAAAGCATGCAAAGTTAGCTATACTGCCGGTATATTCACCAGTATTCAAGGATGAAGTCAGTACATTCGTGTACATGTCTTTCAGTATGATGGAAAAGTTGTTAAATTTTCGAGTTCTTTCAGCGTATAAAATTTCAACCTTTAAAAGTTCTGCGGTTTGATTGATTTTGATGTGTGTGAGGGAGGATGACTATCGAAGATTTCCCTCAGTTACTTTCCTATTTTTTAAATCTGAATTCATCAAAAGCGATTTAAAAAACTGCTTTTTTCCTCGATAGTTTGAATTATTCATTAGAAACTTAAAAATTTATTGCCCATCTTCATGCTGCATTGACGATGAGGAATGTACGCTACAAGGGAAACTCCAGCATGTCGCTTTCAGCAGAAATTGTCTTGAAGGTCAAATCTGCTTAGATTTCTCCCTCGAAAGTCAATTATGAATCTTGTCATGCGCGGGCATTTAATTTACTTTTAAAATTATTATTCCACGAGGAAACAATGGTATCGAATATTTTTTCCGAAGGTCTTAAATCAATCCAGTGCCTGCTGTAAGTAGCTAGCGAAACATTGGAGTAGTTCAAAGGGAACATCATTGCTTAATTAATAAAATAGATGCAAGCTGTATATCAGTCCATTATTTAAATCCTAAGAGATTAAAAAGATGTTTATTGGGAGAGAGGTAGTCCATTCGATGGGCGCCGAGTTCAAATTCCGGTTTAAGCCTTCGATCACCCCCAATAAAATTCGCGAAGTTGGTGGTGGCCGTGCGAAAAGAAATGTCCTGAAAGTGTGTAATGCACACGCATGTAACTTATTTCGGAGTCAGCTTAATACCCATCTATCCAAACCAATATTTGAGTTGGATCACCATGTTAAAGAGTTGTTTATTTTATTAACTGGTTTTTTACATTACTTGCTGACTGATGTGACTGTCGGCATTCGCCAAAATATTTGTACTTTGAATTGATTTCTTTAGTAATGCGTATACTAGAGTAGACTATAGTCTCTGCTTTTTACGTTTATTATCGGTGGTATTAACTTCTCTTTTACATAACATTATACCATTATTTATATTTCATTAGTATTTTACTACATTTATTTACTTATTTTGCTTCCTTTTTATGTATTTTTTATCATGGTTATATCATTTGCGGGGCGATTGTTGTGAAAAAGGAGTAGTGAGAAAGGAACTTCACGCCAATAGGATGGGTAGTAATTCAGTTGTGAAAGCGCTATTGAAAGAATACCTAATAATGATAGAGCAACTGGAAAGACTGCGATTGAATAGGAAAGAGCATTGTATTAGATACATAAGGAGAAGTTAATAGAGGGCAAGACTTACCAGGTTGCAACAAAGTTATCGTCAATCGATCGAAATCGTACTGTTCTAGTACTCATCAAAGCAGAAGACTATGACACTGAATTAGTATGTTGATGCTCGCAGAGAAATATGGAAACGGCGGTTCACAAGAGAGGACGCATGTCGTGCTTTTGGATTTTTTTTACAGTTCCCAAGGGCATTTTGCAATCCCACCCGCGATTCGATATAAATTATGCGCAAATTACGTGGCCTTTAGCTTCAAACTGAATACTGTAGGACTTTTTTATTATAATTGTTTTGACGACCATGTTAATTCGGCAACAGGCTTGCCCTTGGATGTTTGTTAACAGCTATCGCAAAAAGACAGTGATGCAAATTTGCGAAAGGTTTGCTTTAGAGAAAATTTTGAAGTAGTTGCGTCAACTTTGTTGAAAAAATATTCAGCATTTTTTTTTACTTTTTCACTTTGAATTCGTACTTGTTAGCTTTTGCATGGTCAATAAATCAGGAGAGGTTAGGAGAGAAATTATTCGCAGGGAGCAAGATGATTAAACGCAGCTGAGTATGTAACTGGTGACATGCAAAACTTGCAAAATCAAAGTGAAAGAGAGATCGAATGGAATCCTCTCGATATTGATCTTGAAAATTGACTTTCTTCAATGCTTGAATCATATCTAATAGCTGATATGTCAGCTAATGCATGAGGCGTCAATTTAATAAAACCTATAGCATAAGTTGTCGTGCGTTTTTACTTCAAACATCCCCCTTCATTTCTGTGTTTAAATGTGGGACGACTTACGCAATGAAGTCGAGGTGTTGAAAATTTAGTATGGTTGACTTATTCATTAAGTATGTCAGCATGAATCTTCTGGAAATTTTGTGAAAAGTAATTATCAACCTCCTAATGAAACATCAACACATTTCGATCTTACATCTAGGAATTGAGTTCCGGATGAGGAAACTTGTGGGAATGAGTTCCACCCAGCTTTCGATTACCTTAACTTGGCCCTATCAAATCGAATTAAATCAAGTGAATCAAATCTTATCAAAGCCCATATCAAATATCATTGCTTCATCGACAAACATGTGGACTGCCATATTTTTTCTCCTGTGGCGGGTTCATGATTTTGCTCGTGATATGTGATTCTCGTGGACTCTATTTTCCTATTTCTTGAGAAGTCGTGATCAGTGACGTCATGGCAAAATTAGCAGTGCCGGAACGCACTTTCCTTAACTTTTTTTAGAAGTGAAATATTACTCTGTGTTTTTTCATCGCAAATCATTATTTGCATTTTATTACTTAATTTTTTCTTTGGTTACGAATGTATAAATTAGAAATTTTGAGGCAACAAAATCGATGAAAGTGTTATTTGACCATTACGTCTTTTGTTAACCAGTGCCGGAACGGCGTTCCGGCACCATGACACCTCTGGTCGTGATGTGAAATTTGGGAAGGACCTAAAATAATGAGACCTTAAAAGCAAACTGTTAACTTTTCATAAAAGATACAGAGTCCGGCGTGATGCGGTGGAAATCTTTGATATTCAGCTTATTAAAACAACTTAAACAACGGTGAAAATAAAATAGTGTGGAAACAGACAAGTTGTTTTAATAAGCTGTTAAATTTTCCCCTAATTTTATGATAATTTACAATTTTGAATCAAAAATATTATTTTTCCCTCTAAAACACTCGAGAGGATTGCCGGTTTACATAAGTATATGAGGCAAAGGCGTATGAGCTAAAACTTCTTAGACTGCATTGGCGTGCAGACATTATCCGTAGAAAGCGGAATGAAATATACAAATGAGAATCCAATCGCATGGATTAGGTAGGCAATTCTCGTGTACGCGCCAAATTGTCACCATATTAGGATTCGCCGTTTACATCATTTTTCAAAACGCCTATCGCATTTTCGAGTATGAAAGTAGCTTCTCGATGTAATGTTTTTGCTTATTTTTATATTTTTTCAATTCTTTAAAACCTGGGACTTACTGTAGAGTAGTTGTACATGCAGTGGCGCCGACTCCATGGGGCCTGAGGGGGCCCAAACCCCCTTAAAAATTCGTTATGGGGGTGAGGAAAAAATGTGCCAGGCTTGTCGATTTTCTCCGGATTGTCCAGATATCGAGATTCGCGTTATCAGAGTTCTAAGTAAGTAAGTAAGAGAGTTTTATAAACGTTTCATTTGACAGAATGATCTTAATTGTCCATTACTCGATAAGAACAACCCTGAAGTTTACTTACCGAGTTAATTCTACTAACACAATCTGTGCCCTTCTTCAAGATTTCGGGTTTTGTGTATCCGTGGAGGATCGAAATAGTATTTAATCCGTATCATTTCGCTTCAGTTAATCGACCATAACACTCGGTTCCACTCTCGATCGCTTTCGGAAAAATGATCGACTTCCGTTCCACAGGTCTTCGAAGCACTTCCGCGGCTGTTCGTCGCTTCTTTCCTCAATCCCATGTCGTGAGCTAATGGACACGCGATTGCATAGGCACCGTTCTAATGGCCAGACGAAACGATTTGGGCTTCGAGATTCGTCAGAAAGTGTGACAGAAGCTGGCTCTGAAGAAAACAAAAGGAAAAACCACGAGTAGGCTATCTAAAAAGCACTTAAAATGTGGATGAAATTTTTTTTACGTGACTCGCATGGTGTCTGAGAAGCATTCGGTTATTTTAACCCCTTACGCTGTAATGACGACTCTTACCTCGTCATGAATTTTCGACGCCAAATCGCGCAATGACGAGTGTATCTCGTCATCGGATTTTCATAATTTTAGCACTGTTTAGAGGGACAATATAATTATTTTGAGAGCTTAAAAATGCTAAACAATACAAAGTATACATAAATAATTCATATTTCATGAAACATGATGCATTGGAAGAATTTAAATGATTTTATTCGAGTAGCGATAGCTGTGTTCTCCATGTTTAATAATCACGTTTTATTTCACGGTTCTACCTTGATTACAAATTACAAAATATCATTTCATTACTTACCATTTGAAAAAAAACACAGAAAAAATAAATTGAGAATAGAATCAGGATATTCAGCAGATTAATCGAAGTGGAAGGGAAAAAGCGACGGCTTTTGAAGCATTTACTAAGTCGTCCGATTTTTTTCAAAACGTACTACTTATGTAGTTGAGGTTCCGTCTGGAAGCAGAAATATTGAAAATAAAATATTGAGAAGGATATATGTTCCAAAATTTGAAAAATTGGTATGGACAATACTGAAAAACAGAGAGCACATGAAACTGTACAGGAGACCAGATATTGTGGATGTAATGAGAAGGTTCAGATGAAATAGGTGGTTTGGACATGTAAGAAGAAGGGAGGAGGATGCAATTATTGTGTGGATAGGCCAATCAGAAGGAAGGCGCCCTCGGGGAAGACCAATACTAAGATGGAATGACCAAGTGGTTGAAGACATGAGAAGACTTGGGGGAGAGACTGACATGGCGGAGGACGGAGGATGGCGAAGACGAAAATCGACTTGGATTTGAGTGGCCACAGGAGTGTGAGTACGAATGCAAAACTTAAGCTATCACCTCGAAATCTATGGAATATGTTCTGTATTATTATTCTCTCGTAGGATGATATTCCATATCTAACGAAAAATATTGGGCTTTTTCTTCGTTATAGAATAATCTTTCATTGCTCTTGGTGCGTTCAGCGAATTCAGTTTCGGTTTAAGGAGTAGCTCGGGTATGGCTCGGACAATCGTCTGGGGACAAGTGGATGGCAATAATTGAAAAGGAATACCTCGAATGAAATATATGGAACATGTAAAGAAGGATGTGAAAGAGAAGAAATTCGTGGGTGAGAAAAGATTCGCCGGTAGGAGAATTGAGTGGAGAGCTGCGTCAAACCAATCATAGGATTGTTGAACAGTGATGATGATGATGAGCTCGGGTAGTGTGGTAGCCTAGTGGGTAGAGCGCTTTGCTGTTGATCGAGGGGTCTCGGGTTCAAAACCCGGGTGAAACTTTCGGATGCCCCACAAAGCAAACTGCTTTTGGGGTATCCGAAGTGAAGTGGCCTTGGGTAAGGAACTAGTCCTCCTACCACAAATTTGTGAAATTCACACACCCGTTTCTTAGTTCGAGGTGAGCTCTACCCTCGCCTTTCCATTTCAACATTCGGGTTAAATGTTTTAGTGAGTGAGTAGTAGCTCACGCCGCCTTAATGACGGCGCCGCGCTGAGATTCTCCCATTATATAACATCCCTATACTTACCCTCGATGCGCCATCGGGCTCTCATCGCCGTGGCGCCTCCTTTTCCTTTTTTTCTTCCTCTCCCCCCCTCCTGAGGAGTGCGGGCTTAGAATCCTCTGACTTGGCTCCCGGCTCTTTCAGGAGTGACACCCTGAGTTCTCCTTTCCAATGTCCTTTCTGAATATCTACAGAAAAATCTCTGGATTATTCTTATTTGTAGAATAATCTCCCATTTCTGTAGGAACAGCAAAGTTGGTTTCGCTAATGGTGGCTCGCGTCGCCTACATGACGACGTTGAAATTCTGCGATCCTATACCCTTACCCTTCCATCCCTATCCTTACCCTGGAGGGCTCCGGTGGGTCGCCCTGTGGGGCGCGGTGCTTTAATTCTCTTTTTCCTTCGTCAGTCCTCCCACCTCTCCACGTGCATGGGTGCATAATTTCAAGTCCCAGGCTTAGCTCTCGGATCAGAGGGGTGTATCCTCATGAGCCCGCCCTGAGTACATGTATCCAGTATAATATTCCTTTTCTCTATGTACAGTAAATCTAGTTCCGCTATTGGTGGCTCTTGTCGCTCAAAGGAATAGCTAAATACGCGCAGTATACTTCCTTAATTTCCCATTTTTCCACAATTTCAGCGACGTGATTTTCAAAACCGGTCGCAATGATCATTTACGGGTTTTCCATTGTGAACTTTGTGTGGCTCTGGAGATGAGAATTTCAGAAGAGAGGCTGCTAGCATAGTGGCCATTACCTGAGAAAATAACCTAACTCTCTCTTAATTAATATAGTATAGTTCTTTAAACTACTAAAACCCTCCAAAACCGAATTCTTGCTTGATGTTTATTTAGAACTGTGATCGTTGGTTTGAAGCATTTAAAAACCGCGATAAAAGACTACGAATACCTCCATTTAAGTTCTGAAAGTGTTGGCTCAGGGAAAGGAATTCCCTCTTCCCAATCTGAATGTGTGAACCGCGAATATTGGGTAAAGGATTTCCCTTGCGACCTCTAGATGTGTTTTCTTTCACCGCTCATTTAGAAGGGCTTACAATAGTCGCCACTCGCGCCGCTGATGGGCAGAGTGACCCAAATATCACCGAGAAAGGAGCTCTAATTAGGGCTATAGGCTTAAATATACTCGGTGAATCGATCTATAAATTTATTAAATTTTCAATGGCGTAGTCAGGGTGGGGTCCGGACCCCACCCCCGAAATACAAAAGCACGTTATTTTCCTTCATGAAAGAAAACAAAATATTGAAAAATCATGAATTTACAAAATATGTTTCAAAATTAAGTTTTTTTAATTATGAAAAGTGTTAAAATTAGTCGAAAACCCATTACTTGGTACCCTTTTTTTCATAAATGCTTCCCCCTGGTTTTGGACCCCCCCGGACAAAATTCCTGGCTACGCCACTGTAACTTTTCAATGCAATTCCCCAGGGTCGCAAATACTAAATTACAACTGTTGAGGACGACTTGACTGCGCTGACGAATAAACTGTGCTCATCCCCTCAATGCGGACATTTTTGGAAACAGATTAAAATGCGCCCAAAGTGACAATAAAAATCAAGCTTCAACGGGATGAACCGGGGTATCTTCTTTGTAGTCTCCTTGGTGTTAGCTTAACACGCCTGTGGCTTGGTATGAGTTGAAACCTACTCCTCACCTCTCCAAACTAACCTTATAGGGGCCACTGAGTGAATGCACTATATTGTAAGAAATCCTAAACAAGAAAAAAATAAATAATAATAATAATAATAATAATAATATATAATTTATTCCATTTACAATCAAATATTACATTTTAGAAAATACTTAAATAATTTTGGAATATATAGGTACCCCTTTGAGTAGTTTTGGGGCTACCATCTTAAACTTTTTACATAGGTCTGGTGCTAGGACACATGAGAAGTAAAATTTCTTTGTATTCAGTTATTTGTTCTATTGCCGATTGCATTCATTATTACAAAACGTATTTCAAATATTTGGACAAGGATAACTATTTTTCTTATTTTTCTTATATAAACGCATAATTACATACATAGAATATACAATATACCTTTTATTGTAAAATTTTTAACCCACCTTTCTTAGTAGAAACTCTACTTCCTCACACCTCATAAGCCATTTTTTTTACTGCGGATGCAAATCCCCATCTTTTTTCCGAGTTTATATAAAATATACTTAGGTAGCGCTGCATTTATTCAGAACGTCCATACAAAACAACTGAAGTATGGGCAGTGAATCACAGTAGGTGTATAAATATAAAATAATATTTAAAAGATTACTCCCCACATTTACCACTTACCTGCAAAAACTCGCTTTGAAGATTGAAAAAATAATAGAAGGAGTGAACATGTAAATATTCCATATCTAGCAATTCAGAGGTCATTCCTACGGGAAATCCGGAAACGATTCATTGTCTGCCTGTTAAATAACATTCTGCTCTCCTGAACTTCGAACCATTTGAAGATTGCTTGAACACGGACTCTGGTCATGATTCCATATCTTTGGCCTCTTTTAATATCTACTAATGGGTTCGACGACGGTTACATTAGGAAAGATAATTTCCTTTTTAATGACATGCAATGTATACTGCGCATAATCTGAACATGTTCCTTGGGCGGTGATTCATTTAGCTCGTAGGTGTGTGCAGTGTATTGCTCTCATGGAATTAAAATGTATTGATTTTTTTAGATAGATAGGTAATTAATTCCACTAATAGGTACCCCTACGGTAAAAACCAGTGTTGGAGTTGTCACCATACAATGTTATCTTGACAGCAAAGACAGAAAATTACAGCTTCGATTTAATAGTTTGTCAGGAAACCGTATTTTTTTTTCAAATTATACGCTAATTGCTAGAATAAGAGAAAAAACAATTACCAATGGTCATGAACCAGTACTATTATGAAAAAATTACAAAAAAGACTTTATTCACTTTTTAGTTCATCATTTAGAAATGTTTTTCAATATAGTCTTGGGAAAATAACCATTCTTTCAATTTCTTCACCAACAATTAAGCATGCTTTACAGAGTCAACGAGGAATAGTAAGCGATTCTACATTGTAGATGCACAATTCAAGTAAATACTTATGAAATCTTCATTGTTAGGTCTTGGAAGTGTTACTCTATACCAGAAAATTGAAGTCCAGCATTTCTCCCCTCGCTAGATATGATCATGAATGGATTCATCTCTCCATTTTATCTTATCCCTTCTTTATGGAAACTCAAATTTTTTTTACTACTTATAGCGAGTTCTGTTTGTCATGGGGTTCTTATTAATGTTTCTGTGAAAAATTATGTAAGAAATAGGTTGATGTTTCCGTGAATAACCATGCCTTTACTTAGCCATAATTATAATCGTATTTATGTCCTTGGAATTACGTCTATTACTGAGATTCTAGAAAAATGAACGTTTCAATGGATATATGTTTACGAAGCATTAGAATATTAATAATCGAAAATTATTTGGTCACAAGCAATGAGAAAGTGGTAATGGCATGAAAAAAGTCTTGTGTACGTTAAAGATTTACTGTTTCAAGAGAATTAAAATTATCGTATTAAAAAGTTGACGAACGAGGAAGTCATTAGTCTCAGAAACAGTGAAAAAGTGGTAATGACATGATATATTTTCATGGAAATAGGTAACTTGGAGTGAAAACACTGAGTTTAATACGACAACGGCCGAGGATATACTTTTCATAATAATTAAAAAGTTTTAGCCGACTGAATCTATTTTTTCTCCTGAAAATAAGATATAATATCAATTAGAAAGGATTTAAGATCCCGTCTCTGGATTTAAAAATGTATGTACTTCATTGCTATTCATTTATTGAACCTGCTGTTTTTACGCGTTCTCAAATCAGCCAACATCCTCACCTTTCCATGAAGGTTGCCCAGCAAAAGTTTCCCTCGCCTCTCAACAATGCACAGATGGTCCCTCGTAAACAAACATCTCCATAGCGATCTCTTTATTCGCATCTGCTTCGAATCTACTTTTAAATTTAATGGAGCACTTTGGTATTTTAAAAATAAATGCGTTGTTTAGACAAAATATTATTGCCATCGTTCCACCGAAGATCACAAAAGATTCATGGTTTGTTTACCCCGTCACACTTTGACGCTTGCTTTACGACAGCTTCACATCATAAACGATCATATCCTTCGAACTAGTTAGATATGCCATAATCTTGTAACTAAGAATTTAATGCGTAGGTATTAGAAAAAATATAATGAAATGTGCCTATTGGAAAATTATCTTTATTATCAACTATAAGTAGTTGTTAAAGAAATATTCAAGGAAATAAACGCGAATAAAACAGCAGCGTACTGCCTATACGGAATTTCTCGCTGGTTCAGGTAAAGTGCGAAATTTCCACAGGGGGTATTTCATTCTCCTTGACCGGGACATGCACACGCAACCCGGGAAATTCTCTCTACGTGCTCCACCACTTAGGCTACAGTTGTAATTTCTTCCTCTTTATAATTTTGTTTGCTATGGAGGACAATTTAGTCTGTGCTGCCAGACATATAATCGAATTGTAGTACACCTTGTCCTCAAAAGGCAACGAAAACTCTGCAGCGGAAGAAGTTACCATTCATGGCGTTGCAAATGTAGTTAATTACATTTGACGTCATTAAATAGTGCGACGAGTTTCATGCTTGAGCGGCATTCGAGTATCCTTCTATCATGGAGCTGATTTTGAAACCTTAAACCTCCACGGTGTAGGCTAGATATGGGTTTATCGTTGCATAATTTAAGAGGGATCTATCGGCCCAAAGTAAGAGCTCAGTTCAATGAAGCACTTTTAATTGAGGTTAGGTGTTTTCCGACTCCCAGAATCTAGAGGAAAATTTCTGGGTTATTATTTTTCATAGAATGATTTTCCATCTCTCTAGGTACAGCAAATTTGGTTTCGCCATTGGTAGCTAGCACTGCATTCATGATGGCACCGCATTGGAATTCTCTCATCCTCCTTGACTTCTTCCTCTTCATAGCTTTGTTAGCATTGGAGATCATTTTAGTTTATGCTACAAGATATCTAGTGTCATAGACGATTCATGGGCGTACCCAGCTGGGCATGGGCAGGAGGGGGCGTGTACATTTTCATCTCTATTCAGGAAAGACTTCGACAACGTGTCCTTTTGTGCTGTAAAGTTTAATGGCGAAATATGCTGCTGCCACATTTATTATGATTAAGTAGAAAATCTTCAAATTTTTAAAATGAGAAGTCTTGAAACTTAATTTCTCCCAGAGGCAGCTCTGGGTTAGAGAGGATTAAGGTAAACGGCGTTGGCGAAATACGTAAAACCTCGTGATCAGGCACGGAAAATAGTTTAACTTTTACAGTTTCTCAATTTTTACGAAATATGTGGCTGCTAATGAGCCACTTATTACACCACTAAATTTTTGACCCGATTGCTCAGAATGAGCACAATATTGCTCTAGCTCACGGACAATCGATGTAATCTGATGTGAACTGGAAAGGCCCTCTTTGAAGCGATATAGACCACTGGTAATTATCTACTTCTTAATCTCCTCAATAATTGGACATTGAGGTGACCTTCTAATGCTCACCGTATTGTTCAGATTCGAGTTGTAAATACCACAGCGTAAAAGCAGACCAATTAAGCGAGCCTTCCACCATTTTCTCAATCAAGAGCGTGCTGACGGCATGACTTTTTTTTCTTTTTCGCCCGTGTCAGCATTTCATCCGTCGCGATGCAAAGGCTTCGGTGTGATACCTCCTTACTTTGCACTTTCAAAAACTTTCACTCTCCGTAAAACATGCTTTCCTCTCTCCGTCCATTGGAACGGGTGGCCAAGATTACGTGATACCCTTCTTTCTCACAACTTTCGTCGCAGATTTATATCCAGGGTTACCTCGCTCGCTAAGCGGTTACTTAAAGCGTTCTTTCAAAGCCTCAAAACATTTCAGTTTATCTATCATCTCTGAGTCGGTCACAAGTATAGAAACACTTGATTTTTTTCATACGCAGTGACGCAGCGCGGGAGTGGCGCAATTGGTGCTGAAATATTTGTAAAAACTTGGAAATATAAAGAAAAAGGGTAACATCAAGTTTTATGCGGAAATTAGTATTTTTTTTTTCTTTTTTGTTTGTTTTTTAAAAGCATTTAAGTTCGCTAAATATTTACAATTGAATAAAGACTACATTATTTTTGCATTTCAATGGTCCTGCTAAGCATTAAGCTTAGCAGCCGGTTCCATTATTACCTTTACTCTTACAAAACATTTATTAAGTTTTTACACACAGACAATATACATATACCCCAACATACATATGAGCATTAAAGTATTCCTAAATTCCCTAGCCACATAGGAGTATTACATTATGACACTCAAAAACATATCTAAGAAATTATAAGACATCAGTTTTACGATCTCTCCAGTAGGTGCTTTTTTAGTTTACTTTTTAATTCCCTAATAGTTTTTATTCTCTTCAAGTTATCTGGTAACTCGATTATTGCCATTGGGATTTTAATATTCGTTACACCTTTACCATAGTTGTTATTATATTTCGGTACATAGTAATGAGTAAGATTTCTCATTTCCATGGAGTGGTTGTAATCTTTGCGAATCTTTAATGTATTGTTGAAATAATTATTAATTACTAACACATAAATGTACAGGTCAGTAACCTTTAGTATACCGAGTGCTTCATACAAAGATTTATTATGTTCAGGAGAACCCTTGAGGGATATTCCTGCATTCTTATGATTTGTTGTTGATTCAATCCCTGCGTGAATTAATTTGAGAATTTTTTTTGAGTTTTTAACAGAGTGTCCTGATAGTATTGTGCAGTACTTCCCCAAATGGTAATTCCGTAGCGTTATATTGATTCAACCAGTGCGTGATATATCATAATGTTTGTTTTTGTTGGGACTAGGGTAAATGTAATCTTTATGGTTTGTTATTAGAACCACATCATCTGCATGAAGTAAAATTTTACCGTACTTAATGGCTTTAAATATTCCATTCACATAAATGTTAAACAATATAGGTCCCAGTATTGATCCCTGAGGTACTCCATATTGAGTAATCATGAAATTACTCTGAACATTATTAATCTTGACTGCTATTCTTCTTATTTAAAAGTAATGTTTTTCATTTTATGCCACCTATTCTTATGCTAATCATGTTTTTAATTCAACAAATTCTATTATGAATCTCTTTTTGAAGCGCAATAAGCTTTACATAATATTTATGAACTGTCTCCTCGAAGTCCTTTTCTAGCTCAGCGAGCGGTGAATTGAGCGAATTATTTTAGGGATAGGTACAGGTCACAAAGAAAATATATATTCATAATAGTGTTCCTAATACTGGTATACTTTGTGTAACGTTCATAAAATTTCCTGCTCGTGCATAAAATTGGTAAAAAGTGGGTGAAACAGGGATTGATTACTGAGTAAACTGATTACATATTTTTCTTATGACTATCCATATCAAATGTTTTTTTTAATACACATTGGGTGATGTTAGATAAGGAAATATATGTACACAATGATGAAAATGAAAAAAAATAGAGGCGAGAGAAATTAAAATATTTAATTCGAAGAACGGAGAGCTGTTGGTGAGTTGCAATGTCAATATTATGTGTCAAGCTAATAGATAGTCAAAGATTTGCAAGGTGGGAAGAATGAAAGTAAATTATTAACAAGCTAGGTGAAATAATCTTTCAGAGCTTGGAATGATAAACGAAGATGAAAATGGATGCCTTGTTACACGAGATATGGAGGGATAAAAAGAGATTAAATCGTTGATGGAGGTTCAAAGGAAGCTGCAATGCATGAAGGTCATGTGCCGTGAGATAACGGAATATTGATGGCACAACCGAGGCGAAATTCTGGGTCAGCGGTTGAGGCGGATATTACTACGAGTAGCCAAGTTAGTAGCGTAGTGGGTAGAGCTTTTGGGTTACTGATCAAAGGGTACTAATACGAGTGAAGTCTGGACTGGACCATTCATAATAATGCTGGCTTTGTGAGGTGTAAGAGAACTCGTTATCCCTACCCTGAATTTGTGATATACCCACGGCTATGAATTAAAATTTGTTGGAGGTGAGGTCTATCACTGCCGGTTTGCCGTAAAATAAATTGAGGAGTTGCTTCTGCGGGGTGACCATTTTTTTGGGAAATCTGGAAAGTCAATGAATGACAGGGAAAAATGACGGAAAAAACTCTGGTCTGAAAATCTAGGAGATTCATATTTAAGTGGTGATTTTTCCTCACCCTCTTAAGCATGACTTTTCGTTAACTTAAACATCACATACTTATCTATTATGCCACTCAAGTGCTGCAACATACCTGTTCAGTTTATTTTATATTACATAAACTGTTAATGTTTTTTAAACACTTTATCACATTTTTATCACCCGTAATAGTGACTGTATCATGGAATGGAATCTAGAAAATTGCAAAAATATAATGGAGGGGATGGGAAATCGAATGGCCACTCTTTTGTATTGGCCCCGGAAGTATTTCAGCCTCCATCATTTCCACTTCCTGCCATGCTACTACCCTCGCGGAGTCCCGTTACTTATGCCTGAATCACACGACCATTTTTTCCATCCCATTAGAGGAACAGCTCCAGCGATACCTCCAATGATGACAGAAAAATTATCGTTTCATGCGATCATTTTCCGCGATGGCTCTAGGGATGGAAATCCCATCACTCGGCACATTCCTTCTTCCGTCGCTGAAACCATCTTTGTCAGTGTATTTCAGCCAATCAGAACTCACGGCCGAGTACAGAGATTGTAACGCAACGATTGACTTTTATTTTAACGAAGGCTGTAAATATGGAAAGTGGCGGAATAAGCGATGGAAAAAATGACGGTGGAAACGACAGTGTGATTTAGGAAATGATAGGTTGAGCGATAATTTATTTGGTGCCTGAAAAGCTGGAGCTATCATTCAGAGGGATGGAAAAAAAATGATCGTGCGATTCAAATTTTATACTGCCTACAGTAATCATAAGGAAACTATCTTAAAACTGAGCCGTACGCTCACATATCAAACTATGTATTAATTTTATGAAGAATATTTATGTAAAACAACAATGAGTAAAACAATAACTATAACACGACCCTTTCGGCAGAATTTCATGCAAATTCTTTAAGTAATGCCTGCAAAACCACCTTTTTTGCTCCGATAATAGTGTTTAGTTGTGTCAATGTTGTTATCGTGAATTATGATGTATCAAAAAAACTATCTACGAACGTGGTCTACATTCTTATATTTTTTTATCTCTCTAGCAACTTTCAGAGTGGAGAAAAAACAGCGGCCTTTGCTCTCAAGCGGGTGTGATCTGAATTCATCCAGTTAATTGATAGAAGTGTTGCGTGTAACAAGCTAGTACATCACTGCTCTAACTCTGGTTCTTCCAGCCAGTGATCATTCTGATTTAGTGGTTACGTTGTCTGGGGGAGGGGCTTTGGGAGTCAACACCCTACTCTAAAGTCTAAATGGGAGCGTGGTAGCTTGCTACTAGAATGAATAATATCTTGGCTGGCGACCGCGGGGAACCGAATGCGAATCCAGGTGCAGTGTTGGATACCAAAAAATCTCAAATTGCTGGATTGTCTAGGAAAAGGAACTTTCTTTCCTTTCATGATTGAGAGGAATTCGCATCCCTGTCGCTTTGTTCGGGTTGAGCTTTACCCTCATCTATCAAAAATGTCCTTCGGGTACAAACATTGAGCGAGTAAGTGAACAGTTGTCTTTCGAACCCGCTTTAAATTGATATTGATTGGAGATGAAACGAAGTTATTATCGTAAATAATGCCAACATATTAATTATTAGCATAGAGTAAGTATGTTATTAGCTTTGCCAAAGAATTTTCGTGGGTTTGAAAGAGTCAATATGTTATGAAGTAATGGCTTGGAAAGGAGTTCATTCATGAAAACTATTGTAATATTTGATGAAAAACCATTCCAAATATATTTAAATTTGTTCCTTATGAAGTTATTTCGATTGTTATTTCGATTTTTTCCTCCAACTAATCTCAACGTAAGAAATCGTCGTCAAAAAAGTTCTATAGCTTCGGAAAGTTTTATTATACAAATCCAATCCTAGTTGTACCACTGTATTCATTGATATTTACTTTGAATAGAGGTATATTTCATGGCTTAAGGATATCGGTGAGACAGTGGACTTTTCTACTTGCGCGGAGCACATCATCTGCCATACGATGTTTGGTGTAGTTCGCGTGGGCAGTACACGTACAGCTTATGGATTCGAATTACCATGGAGTTAGTATCCATTCTCTAGCACTCGCAGGCGATGCTAGGTATTGTGAATGAAACGTATTCCACATTTCGTCATATCGAATTCATTTCCTCGCGTTTCTTCATCTACAGAATTTTTCTGTGATTGGCTGTACATATTACTGATTGATCTGGGTCATTAGAGGTCAGGTTAGGCCAAGAAGTAAGTTATGCTATTCAGAACTATGCTTAATCCCTCATTCACAAACTTTTAACTTACATTAGAGTAACTCTACTTACTGTTAGAATTACCGATACCGATCGCTGAAGTATTCCACCAATTATTGTTAGGACCCCGTATCGATCATGAAATCAATTTTAGAAGTACAAAATCCGAAGATTCAAGCATGATGGAGTGGAATTTTTCCACATTGAAATAAATACTCACAATTTTCCACGATAATCGTTAATAGATAACCATGGGAAATTTTAAGTATAGTATTTATATAGTATAATAAATAGTATTTCAATAAAGAGCTGAAAAGATTATCGAAAGATTAGGTATAGGACTCTTGAAAGACATTATATTTTCTTGCTCATCATCATTAGTCAACAATCCTGAGATTGGTTTGACGCAGCTCTCCTTTTCTCTCTCCTATCCGCTAACCTTTTCATAGCGATGTACTTCTTTTCTTTTAAATCCTTTATAACCTGTCCTATATAACTCATTCGCAGCCGTCCATTGCTCTTCTGCCCTTCCACTTGTCCTACAATTGTTTTTCTCAGGCCATCATGTTTCATAATGCGGCCCACTGAGTCTTCTCCTTAAGGTTTTAGGAGACTTCTCTTTTTTCCCACTCTTCGTAGCACTTCCTCGTTACTTACACGGTCGATCCATTTTATCTTCATCATTCTTACGTAACACCACATTTCGAATGCTTCCACTCTTGACTTCTCTGTTGCTGTCAACGTCCATGCCTGTTTTCTATGGAGGAACATACTCCAATTGTAGCATATGATGAATTGTTTCAAATTAAATGCAGCTGCGGTGAGTCCTACATCGGCCAAACATCACGAGCACTGAAACGCCGAGTCCAAGAGCACAGAAGGGCAGTAAAAAATAGACATTTCACCCAGTCAGCGGTGGCGGAACACCAATGGAGTGGACCGACACACAATATTGATTTTGACAACGCCTCTCTTCTGAACAAAGAAGGCCGCTACTACCCGAGAATAATCAGGGAGGCAATTGAAATCGCCAAAACGACAAAGAACTTCAACCGTGAAGACGGCTACAACCTCGCCAGCGCGTGGAAAAGGGTCTTCAAAGATCCTGACCAATCAGGGCACACCTCGAGAAAAAAGGCGGCAAACGGGGTGATATAAGATGAACAAATTTCTGCATCAACACTTCAGTGGACCTGAGGAAGCCAACTGGAACGTTGGCGAAATATCGTCCTACAAATGGATAAACGCGGAAGAATACCCGGAAAAACCAGCAGAATTGTTTCCTTATTTATATGCCTGTATTCTCAGCTGTAAGAAGATTCTTCTTTTTGTAGAAAGTCCTCTTCGTCTGCCCTATTCTACTGACTATTTATTTATTCTTCGTCCATAGTTGGCTATTCGGCTCCCCAGGTAAGAAAACTCTTTCACCTGTTCAACCTTATGTTTACTAGGTTAATTTTTGTCTTAGTCTCCTCCCTTTTGCTGCATACTAATATCTTAGTCTTCTTTACCGACAATTTTCAAGATAATTAGAGCTTTTCTCAACATATGGCCAAATGAAGTCGCGTAACGGCGAGATAAAGTCGCTGCGAACACACAGACGCTCCTCCAAAGTTTTAACTCCATCATTTTGTCGAATTTAGTCGTCGTGAACAAGGAGTGGCGTTACAAGGAAGTTGCAGAAAAATAAGGGAAGCGCAGCTTACGGTGTTCAGTTTCAGTCGTGCTCTTACGTCCGATATCGCCGAGTTAAGTTGGTGTTCTCCGAATGGAAGAGTTTGAAAGTCTTGCAGACAGCGCACGCGGCTCGCTCTTCACTGAACTCTGAAATGCGATAGGAGGGGTTGAGTCGGGGAAGAAGTAACGCGTGTACGAGTCAAAGATGTCTCACCCTTTTCCAAAGTCTCGCTATCTTCCTCCGCCGGAGACAAAACAAGAGCTGTAGACCGCATTTGAGGAGATCAGTGGCGCCGAAGCACGTCTCCATCGATTTCGGAATCCATTGGTAGTCGCAGCAATAATTTAAATTCAACATTCCTAATAAAAAAGGTAAAAAGATCCAATATTGTATGATTCATCGCTTAGTTAATGAATTGAAGGCATATTTATGATAGTTTTTTTAAGCTTGAAGACCTTTGGACATTTTTTTATTGTGTTGACTATAGTATATTATAATGGAGCGATTGAAAATGTGGGGAGGTATGATTCAGAAACGGGTTAAGTTTTCCTGAATACGCTATTTCGTATTCTTTTTTTTTTTACTTTTTCTTTCCTTACCAGTGGAAATATTGTGTCCTATATTCTGGCTCATCCTTTGGCAGTTATGTGATATGCTCGTTGCGAGCACTGCATTGCATACTGTGAAAAGGAATTTAGGATAAAGTTATGCGTTTAATTTCAAGCAAAACAATTCACAGAGATTTCCTCTGGAGATGACAGCCGGGTGAGAATTTGAATTTTGACATTTCGATGGTTTCAATGGCATCAATACTTCGAAAGTCATTGGCACGATCCGCTAGAAAAACGCTAAATCTCACAAGAACGTAATTACTTTCGCTTAAATAAAAGTATAGGTAACTTTGTACCGGGAAAATATCTACTGCTAGTTTAAAGTTCTGATCACTGTTGCTAGCACTAGGCTAAAGGAATTTCGCGTCCCTGGGCAAGTATGGTAGGTACTGTTCTCTAGTTTCTCCCTTGTGTCCATACAAGTTATATGTTCTCTCCAAGTTCTGAAGGGCTTCGGTCAACTATATTGATGTATATACGCTTTCTACATACTGTTACTATAACTATAAGAAAATAGTATATTTAAGAAATTAAAACTATTGTGGAATGAATCGTTACTATGCTGAAATTATCCATGAATTCCGGTTCGGGGCAATTTTTTCTCATGGCAATTCATGCATATTTCACCGCCGTTAACGCGGCAGGATTTGAAATATTACACGTATCCATAACGTGTCTAATATTTCCGAATTTTGGGTAACTTATGAGCATAAATTAATAAATATGACATTAGTGTTGGATGGAGTGCCAAAAAATTGTTCAGTATGTATGTTAAACTTATCATTTGGAAACTGCACCATTTTTCCCATATCTTATGGATATTTTTGTCCGAATTATTACTTTTAAATACTTGTCAATTAAAAAAATAACTTCTGGCTTTGTTTTTTATTTCCGCATGAGCGTGGGGAGGCAAAGCGGATTGAGGATATTTTGCAATTTAAAGACGATGCATTGAATAGACCTCTGCTATTTCAATTGAATCGGTAAATGGTATATTTAGAAACTTCGGCACTCACAGGATTCACGCTGCTATGCGAAGCTACTGACGACGTTGAAACGCCTGCTAATTATAATGGGTAAGTGATTCGAAAATTAATGCTCAATTAGAGGAAGGCCGATGAAAAAACATTTAGCAGTCACTTTGCAATTTTGGAAGGGCATGAATCAGTGAAACGGGGAGAATATTTTTCTTCCTTGTCTGCATTTACCTTTAGACCTTCAGGCCATTTCAACGGCGTTTGGTAACGGCTTAGTTTCTCGTACAAAAATCAATGCGCTATGTAAAAAATTTAGTAATTGTTTGGCAATTATTACTTTGTGCATGGGTTGTTGCCATCCTCTCTAGCATTCCTCATAGCTTCAAGTGTTCTAGAGAGCATTAGGTATTCCGAAAATTGAGCATATAACTTGGAAAATTTTACTTACCATACTGTTAATTGCATCGAAAAACTGTGCTATACATACTGCGTAGCAATCTGAAATCATTATGTGCATCCTTCTAATTTGAAATTGAGTACAATAAAAAGTTATGGTACCTTTTCACACGATTTATTCAATACGACCGGTTTAGTCGCAGAGGCGACATCATCAGGTACAGAAATCGTTATATTAACAGTTATTTTAACTAGCATAACTTAACATAACTTTTTATTGTTCAGAATGGATTTTCACAAGGTAAAGCCAAAAACAATCGAGTTTATTGATATTGAGTATTTAATATTGTTTTTCTAAATATCAAGTTTTATCTTTCGATTTTCATCAGTCATAAAATAATAAAATTTAACTATTTTTTGAGTAACCGAAGGTTATATCTATGCTCAAGTATTTTCAACCATTTGCTTTCATTAATGAAAATGTTAGAATTTGCTGAAAACCTGAAATAAGTGAATTTCGGCCTGAAAAAAAAACCGAAAGAGATTTGAACCCTCAGGTATATCATGCATGGATTTATATATTATGAAGTCCCCCAAGTTGGTTGGTCGGTTGGATTATTTTTGGTTAAAGATTGTTTATTTAATGAGCACACGTTCTGTGCATTGTAATGAGGATGAAAAATGAGGATATCTGTCATCATCGATAAGATGTAGTAACTTCCGTCGTTAGTTTTTTGTCATCTAATGCTGACAACTTTTCTGGGTTAGATACTTCCGGCAGCGGCCCAGACATGAAAATAAGTATAAAAGTAGGCACTAGTATTTTTTTTCCTGGGGTTCATATTCCTTTTTTCCTTTCTTTATCTGTAATGTCACTCTTTATGAATCCTCATCCTATTCCTCGTATCAATGAAGCGGAAGGTTAACTTTTTAGGGAGAATCATAGAGATTCAGTCTGTAAGTCTCATGCAGCCAGCGTATGAATATTTTTTTTCCTTAGTTTTGAAAGGGAAAGGTTTCAATAAAATATATCATTATTTAAATTAAGAAAAACTGTACTATATAAAAATTTATTACATGTGCATTGACATAACGTAGGGACGGCTTTAGCCACGGCACTGAAATTTCAATCTCTTTCCGTTGACGTATGATTTTACTTTTACCGCAACTCGAATAATCATGTAATTTATTTTTTAATTATCAGTTTTATATCAATTTATTGCCGTTTTATATTTATGTGTCACCTAATTAAAACCTGGAAATGCATCGATTCGAAGCATTTAGAAATGATCCTTAATCGGTAGAATACTATGATGATGATCCGTTATATTTCAGCCTTTCTCCTAGTGTTGTTGCTGCGTGATTCAATTCGAAGCTAATGTTTGTCGTCTGCCAGATAACTTCCAATACAATCACTTCATCAATTTAAAATAGTTTTAATTATTTATTTGTTAGATTTCAGTTTATTTTTCAGCAAAAGAATTCTAAGGATTTCTTATTTCTTGAATTTATTCTTTTTTATTTTCATTCACGAAATGCCAATTATTTTTAGCAGTGATATTTTTGCGCATTCAAATATTCATTTATGCTAGTAATTCATTCGACTTCATTGTCTTGTATCACAAATAGTAAACTTGTAGTTCAAGTGGCTGATTTTTTTATAAGCTCACCACTATTTTATTAATAATATTTGCCTTTGGGGGTGTTGAATTGCATCAAATATTACTATATCTATTTTAATATTGCTTAAATATCACATCTCCTCTGCTCATCTAAGAGACCAGATATTAAAAAATCATCATGGACCCTCTTTAGAATTTGTAATTAAGTCTTATCATCTGTCCATTTGAGCTGCTACCTTGACAGCCAAATCAGGCTATTTGATTCGTTTTTTCTAGAAGAGTCACCTCGCAAAATGGTCACATATCTCTATCGATAGAATTGATAGAGATAGATCACTTTTATTAGTGTAAATTAATTTATGTTACCGATAGTTTCGTCGTGCTTTATAATTTGCAACCAATAAATCGATTGAAAGCATCTAATAAAAGAACCAGTTCTCTAAATAATCCCATGGATACATACCTTCTTTAACATCTCCCATCACTCAGGGAATTTTTATTTTTAAGTCCCTTGAAATATCCTTGTAATAAATATTCAGCTGCTACGTGGTAGCGTAGAACAATTACTGGTTGGGGATTCTGTGGCAAAATTTTGATTCTGGTCATGTTCACGGCGGATGTCCTGAAAACACGTTGTAACAGAAATTAATATGAGAAATTATCCTTTCGCTTGCCATGGCTCTTTACAGTAAATGATAATCGGGAAACCCTGATTCCTGTTCCGATAAAGCTTTCCGCTCAAAATCTACCTTGGCAAATATCTTACGTCTACTGGAATATATATTGGCCAATATTAGAAGGAATTAACCCACCACAACAACAATGAAAGCGATCGTTTATGGTCTGGTAGGCATTTTCCAGAAGTTATAAACGATACACAACAAATGTAAGCCTGGAATACTTCTCATACCACCTGTCCACCTGCGTACGTCGCTAATTTATTAATGAGCCTATTCAAGCCTTGTCAATCATTACAATTGTGATTTGCTAACCCTTTGCTCGGTAAAGAATGCGATATAATTCTAATAATTAATTATCAGTGTCGTATAAAAGTTTTAATAGTGATAAAAAACAGGGAATCACTTTTTTCGTAGGGGAAAATAATTCTAGAAAAAACGAAGAAACTTTCAACACGACTCACCTAATTAGTGCAAGTATTTTAACCTTATTTCCCTCAATATTAAAACTAATTATGCCAATTTTTGTTGCTAATTTTTATTCACGGTCCGGGTTCGGAAACATTAACACATCAAGTTCAGATGATTTCATGCACAAATTTTGTATTTTTAAAGTTTTATACACTCATAAACTTGCAAATTTATCTAAGAGTTAAAGCATCATAATTTTCTTGTGCCTGAAACCCGATGTTTATGTCAAACAATTCTCCCGAGTGACATAAACGTGACTTCGCGGATATGCCTTAGAAAAAAGCCTGATTCATGCATACGATCTGCCGCTGGGAATAACAATAATCATTGGCCTTAAAAGTGCAATCTAGACAATAAATTCGTCGCAGAAGAGCAATAGGGGACCGCAATGCAATTTATTTATGTTAACCTCAACCTTTGACATCAAACGGTAGATCCTGTGAAGCTTACATCTTAAGGTTATCGCTAAAGAGTCCAACGTTGAGAGATATATAGTTTTGCCGTGCAATCGAAGATCAGGATTTCATTTTCATTGCAGTTGCAAAATGTAAATTAAGCGAAACCAAATCGTAATGCCTCTCTTCTATAAAAAGAGTAAGTAAAAGTGTCGAGGTAAATTTTACAAAGAAAAACCCATTGAGATTAAGTTGCGCAATGAAATTATGTCATGTACAACTTCAATATTGCACGTTAATAAATGCATAATGCCTTAGAACAAGTAACTGAATGATTTCCGTATTTTGAGGTTGTTTGAGATAAAAGAACGCCGCCTATTTAACTGTTTTACACTTGTATCTAAAAATGTAATCAGCTAAAACTAAAATTTCAATGAAAATATAAATGCTGATCATAATTTGGAGTAATATGATTTTAAATAATTCTAACGCTCGAACATAAAGAAACTAAGGAAGAAAACCTTGAAGTACAACAAGGAACTTATGCTCTCACATGTAGGTCATATATTCGCTAATCTGCCGCATATTAATCCGTGGAAGGCCTTGGAAGCTCTTGCACAAGCCTTTACTTTATAATAGCCTTAAAAATTTGTACAAGAACAACCAGGATTAAAATGTAAAACAACTTAACCAAGGAATTTACATTTTATAAAATATTAAAAAAAGGTTACTGTGCATCCCCTACATTTTTAAATGAACTTAAAACATATATCAAGTGTTTAAATAGTAAAAACAAACAATATGGAAATGCCTGTTAATGAAAATTTCATATGCATCTCAAGATATCCAGATGACCAAGTTGTTTTATCGTTAAATTATGAATATATAACTGGAAATATAATGGAATAATTATACAATTGGGGTCAGGGTATTAGCATCGACAAAAGAATACATATGCATGGGAGGTCAAGAAGAGACATGACTACATGGGGTGAAGAAAAATATGGCTGTAAAAGGATTGGATGAGGAACTGTGGAAGGTGCCGGAGGTATGGAGGTAGGGAAATGGAAGAAGTAGAAACTCACACAGAACTACTGCCACGATAGCATTCATTATAATTTGTAATTTTTCAAAGTATTTAACTAAAATTTCTATGCCCTGTTGCACATGAAGCAAAAACCACCATCAAATAATTCTTTAAAAAAAGGTTTTATAGCGCTAAAGGGCGACTGCAGAACTATTTAACCGAGCGCGAAGAATTTTTCGAATCGAAACTTATGAGACCATAGTTGATTCGTGGTTATATATTTATGAGTTAAATGAAGAGAGTATTGTTTAAAGAGTTATCATTGCTATTAATCGCAATATAATGTGCGTGATCAGGTGATTCAGATGCTCTGCAAGTGATCACAGAATTGACTTAGGAAAAATACAGCTTATGCTTCGATGATAGCATGAGCATCACAGCACATTTTTGAGAAGCTCTCAGATCTTCTGTTGAGGCAACGCCAAACCGGATTTGGTGAACATTTTTCTTTGGAGCTTAGTGGCCGAGTGTGAAGGCTCGAAGGACTGGTTTTTACTTAGCTATTTTTTTATAATATTCACCCGTTGACACTGAAACTTGTCAAGGTAGATTGGTCGTTAATAGATTATCAGTTTATGATCGTTTGACAGATGAATCTCGGGACTTTCAAGGTTACCTGTTTGCTATGTTACTCAGCAGCAATGCAAATGGCTAATGGCTTGCATTTAGTAAATTCAACCAGTTTTCGTGGACATAATTGAAATGCTATAAACAACTCTAACCTTGGTTCATTAAAGGACAATGGACTTCAGATACTATAGAAAATGCCCGATTTGGTCTCAGATAGATGGCAGGCCTTGATTATAATGATTACCTATGTTTGGGTGCAGTACTACTTCATGAATCTTGCCGTTCACCACCTATATGTTTTTCTTTTGCTTATATCTAGGTAAAAATTAAAACTTTCATAAAAATAGCATTTTAGAAGGTGATTTCGAATATTAATTGCAATAGTTAAATAGTGAATGTTTCAACGAATATTTAAATATTGGCAAGACTTTATAACTCTACCCCTTTCCGAGCTAATCATTATTTTTCTCAAAATATTAGGTTTCTAATGAGCGCTATCAAAAAAAACGTAAATTCAATAAAAACAAGAGAAAATGCAGCATAATTATTCAAGCAAATGTTATCATGAAGGCTGAAATGATGGTGTGGTTGTTTGTGAACCTAGGCAGATTCTGTGTCTCAATCTGAGAAAAGTATTGTGTAAGCACTTAAATTCTGGAGAAAAGGATTGGTTTCAGTGGGGATGGATTATTCCCTTGTAACTCCTGAGCTAATGAATAATAAAAATGAATGAAATAGGAGGTTTCTCTATCATATGAAGGAGAAAAACAATTACTTGGAATTTAGAATTGAATCGAGAGGTGGAAAATACAGGTAATACCTAAGGCGGAGAACATTCCACCTCTGACTGCTGACGCAAACAGATGTCAAGCACAATCGCTCGAGGACATGAAGAGTTGACATCAAAGTCACCATCGCTGCTAATGTCATGTATAATGCGATACTCGTATTGCCAACAGATTAATTTAGGTGCGGCCCAAGGGATAAAGTAAATAAACGTCATAATAATTCAACTAAATGTAAGAATTTCCGTATGGATTCCTGGATATATATTGGGAACGATCATTACAGTTCAAATAAATTGAAATAGGTGTAGCATTCAGCATATTTTATGGATATTAGTAACGGATACAGAAAACACCCAAAAGGGGGGGGGCGTAAAAGATATTCCGAGCTACATACACTTTTATCGCAAAGAAAATAATCAAGTTACATACAAAGTTTAAGAAAGTATTATTTAAATTGATTATGCACATATTGCAAGACAATGCCATCTTATGATAAAAAAGTTACAATAGGGTGGTTTTCTATTTTTTTTTAATTTCCTAAATCGAAAGATTATTACTCCTGGAGTACGTATTTCACGCTTTTAGATTTTTAAAATGACGATATCTATTTTTCGCGATTAATTGAAAAGTGAAAATTTTCAAGCTCGCGAAAACGCGACGGCTAAGTATGAATGCTGGGAAAACGCCGTGTGACGTAATTCTGGTTGCCGCTGTCGGCGTGTGAGGGGCGAGGCTTTGAGCGCTGATACAATGCAGGCTACTAGGAGGTAGCACAGTACCCTGCTATCAGGTAGCGCTTGGCTTAAGAAAGGATTATTAATACGAAAGGATTATTATCAAACGAAGGAAACTTTCCGACCATAGGCAGTTTTAATAGGTGATTATAAAGACATGTTGCCCTGAGCTCTGTGCCTCATGCATGCATTGGTTATCTCAGACGATGTAAAACTCCTATCTACTCGTATAGAAACTAGGTCCCTGTGACGCCACGTGGAGTGGCATCGCATGGGCGCCAATCTGGCCTTTTTCAAATGCGGTTAAAATTGACCATTGCCATTCGTCTGAACAGAGATTTCTAAAACCAAATAATTTGTATATTATGAATACACTAATGGTGGGTAACGAATCGCAATCAATGCCTTTCGTTTTCTATTATGAAGGAAACTACCCTATTGTAGTTCTGTAATGTTCGGCATTGAAGGCGGCCTCGCAAGGGGGGGCGCGCGCCTCCTGAGCCCCCCATATGTATCCGCCACTGACGGATATTGCAATGCTTCCTAATGAACTTAAGTTCCTACTTCATACTCACTGATCTGCCACCCATGCTAGGATTTTGAGAGCTATTTGCGAAGTTATATTTCATCAATGCCAGCCACATTCGATTGCTCCTGGTTTCTTTTGAGCATCTGCTCGAAGTTTCTTGCAACAGGCCGCGCAAGCATATTATTTGTTGATTTTTCTCTGCAAAGGACTCGTGCGGTCAGATTTAGATAAGAATTGGCATATCATAATTTATTGCCAGTAAAGATCCAGGAATGAGAGATTTTTATTCGGAACTAGCTGACCCGGCGAACTTCGTACCGCCTAACAATCAATGAACTTACAGTTTACTTACACCAGTTATAAATCAAGAGCGGCGGTATCGTTTTTAATCAAGTTTAATTTATTATAATAAAATAAGGATACAAATTCAATAAAACTAAATAAATGAGTACCAAAATTGCTTGTCAGAAAGATATTTTCTTTTTTGAATCTACACATGGTGGATCGAAGCACGTTTACGCGGATCTTTTTCAATAAATTTTCTTACGTTTTAGCTTAAGAAATTTTGGGCATTGTGGTTTTATGAAGCAGTTCATGAAATAAAAATTATACGCATTCAGTTGTTGGCTATTAGCGCTAATAGCTGTAAAAAATGTTTTTAGGTCCAAGTCTGTTGCATACACTTGGCCCATTCAGGGGGCAGGTTGACACAACCCCAGACGGACGCTTAACTGATGCTCAAAATCGTGAAAGAAAAGCCCCTATGAAGCAGCATTCCCATTAAATGACTTAAGGCGCGCCAGTTTTAGTATCTCTGTTTGGAAAAAATGCAATGCGTAAACGTACTGCATGCGTAAACGCACCACGGTGAGCCCTACACATTCGGGTTTAATGTCTTGCGTCAAGCACCTTCTGATAAACAACACTTTTGGCTTTGTTATCAGGCGCAAGATGAAGCGGATAAAGCTAATTAAATATAGCGAAGCAAAGCAGTGACGCAGCGAGGGGAGGTTTTGGGGATAAACCCCCCCCCCCCCCCCAAGAGCTTAAGAGAGTTTTTTTATGAAAGATTTTGTTATTAATATTAGGGGGACGGATGACTAACAAACAAAACATATTTAACTAATCACACAGTCGCAAAACCCACTATTTTGAACCATTTATCTTAAAAAATGTCTGGGGGAAGTGCCCCCACACTTCCCGCTTACCTTAGCGAGTTTTCTATACCCTACAGACCCGTAGTATTAGCTGCGCCCAAAACCCCCTATCCTAGCTACGCACTTGAGGTGAAGGAAGAAATACAGAGGATGGTTTATCGACTCGTGAACATAACACGTTAAATTGACCATGAGAAAATCATGGGTTTTCATTAGCACATGAGCACAAACAACACAAAAACTGAAAGACTGACCATGCGATTTTTAATTGTTATCACGAATGTAACACGAATTGGAAATTGAATACGTTTAAGCTCATAAGGGCATATGAATTGAGATCATGGAATCTTCGGAATGAGGACTTCCTCACCTTTGAAATTCCTTTGAGTAAAGTTACGTGAATCACATTCATTACCAATTTTTTTAATCACCAAACACGTTCCGTTGGATAGCTATGGTTGGTTTATGCTTCGAAAGATCATGAACACAGAAACTACATTTTTTATGTGAATCGTGCCTTGGTAAGCCAGGTACGTCCAAGGACTTAAAATATTCAGATAGATAGTTGGTGATTTCGTCTTCGTTTGTAACACATTTAAAAGATTCGAACCAATGCAGAGTACGAACTATTTGAATTTACCTCGTTTTAGTCATCCACATCTTCGTTCTTGCTCGCTAAATAAACCATCTTTGATTCTTTTGGTGATCAATCATATTCTGGAACGCTTTGTTGGTGAGCTCACCTTCCGCTGAAAATAATTTGCAATAATAGGGAAGTGCACTAATTTTTTTTTATTGCTGAATTTGAAAGTTTAGCCTAAAAAAGAAACATTAGTATAGTCACTTTTATTTTCTGCATCTGGGGTATGCACTTAAAAACGTTTTGAAAGTCGGAAAATTTCATGTTGCGCTGAAACACAGTGCCTCCATCTTGATTGAGATGTGACGTCACAAGGCAGTAGTCACCAGTGGAGTATCGCTGTATTCCGTCGCCTTCTTTAGCGCGGCGAGAGTTTCCGGGAATCGGTGGAGTTTGCTTCCTAAAAATGTCGTCTAGTACCGAAAACATGAATTCAAAATAGAATTATAAATGATTTTTTGTTCCAAATTTCATCTCGACGTCGAAACAAAAGCCTGGAGAAGATATTCATTCCCGTGCCTTAAGCACAAGCTATACGGAATAAATGGTTCAAGGCTGCTCCTGACTCTTACCTATCGATGATATTCTGTTTTGAAAATCATTTGAAGGTATTGTAAGATCAAATTGATATTTATATTATAATAATTTACTTAATAGGTACCTCAGTCACATCAGAAAGTGCGTTGAGTCAAAATATAGCATCTTCCGCGTAGACCTACGTAATTTATAAACTGAAAGTAGTTTGGTTAAAGAATTATGGCGCGACTGTTTTTTTACACGACCGGACAAAATGCGTACTTTGCCCATGATATGTGCATATATGATAACAAACGATTTTTGTTAAAGTTAATCTTTATTTGTTGAAATTAGTACATTTATAGGTGATACAGATATAAAGGTACACGGCAGGTCGCGCGGCGTAATTTGTACTCCACTGGTGACGGGTTCATCTTGCTGATCTAAAAAATTAGCTACAATACCTCGAACTTTGAAAACTCGCAATATAGGCAGTCAAAGTACATTGTAAGAATACACGAGACCATTATAACCCAGAATGTACGTACAATGTCGAAATCCTTGGTTTTCAAAGATTGACGCATTTTATACGCCAGCGCGCCCGGTCCAGGGTTTTCAACTTTTATTTCATCCTATTTGTTAGTTGAAATTATATTTCAGAATGGTTCTTTTAGCACTGCTACTGAGGTAAACTGGTAGGTACTGAGGTATGTACTGAGTCAGGGGCGGATCCAGGATTTTTTTCTGGGAGGGGCACAAGCAAGGCCGTATTCAGGATTTTGTTCTGGGTGGGGCACAAGGATACCTCGTAATACAAAACGAATGCAATGATAATGGGACCGTATTAAAAATCTTGCATATTTTTGAGGGTCTGGGGGGGGCACGTGCCCCCGTGCCCCCCCCCCTGGATCCGCCTATGTACTGAGTAAGTAAACTCCCTTTGGAGTAATGTGAATTACAAGTGTTCGAGATATATGGCATTTTATATTCGCTTTGTGTTCTTATTAATTATGCCTGTACGCATATTGTTGCTTGCCGCGAGCCTTTAATGGTATGTGCTCTTGCAAGAGTGGTTTTCATTTTTAATGTGGAAGTTGGAAGAAAAAAATTAACATTTTAGCGCACACCAACCCTTGTAGTCATCGTATCTCGGCGCTTGTAATGACACTGCTAAAATACCTAAACGCCATAATGACGATAAAAAAATTGTCTCATGTCAATGATTGCTGCAATTATAATTAATGATAAACTAGACGCCGTATGATCACAATGAAGGCAACAAAAAATGATGCCATGGCGTAGACTTGAACCACGGTCCTTCGGGTTTCATCTTCCCTTTGACTCGAGCACTCTACCACTACCCCAACCGACTCATTGGGAATTTGAGGATATTTTAAATGTATATATAACTTGTAAAAAGTAACGCATGAAAATTAATTAATTACAGCCTAACTAACGCCCTAATTGAAAAAGATGCAGCAGGGTACGCGGTCTCCCCTTGTTAGCCTTAACGTCTCGCATTTCTATGGAGCGTTGAACCTGTCCTCCTTATTCAAAAATTCAGTAACCATAAATACATCAAAGTTTGGTATACAATTTATAAATCGTTGGAATTTTCCTTCTCCCAACCAAGATTATCTTTTCTTGAACCCATCCTGGACAGCGAACCATTGCAACAACCAGCCAGCTCGGAAATAAGGCTAACATCCCATGATTCTAGTAGCGAAGGGCGAACGTTCCGGCCGGCGTGAATACATACGCAACGAATAAGTCTTGCAGCAAACGTCTGAAATAGGTTTATTAGTTTGACTCGGTTCTTACAAAAAAAGTTTTGGCATGATAAACGGCATTGTGCCAAAATATACCCAGCGAAAAATAAATGCCATCATGCATTTATTAAAGATTCAATGTGCTATTCGTACTACTCTTTCCAAACTTGAAGTTGACACGTAAATGAATATTAATATATTACGCAATGATGAAGTCGTTTACTCAAAAGAGAAGCAGCCACATATATAATCTGAAGATATTTTATGACAGCAAAAAACGGATACCCTCAAATTCTGTAATTTTTCTATGCAATAATAGTGGTAGAACTAAACGGTGTAGAAGCTGCCTTCTGCTACTGCCTTGTGACGTCACGGCCAATATTCAACATGGACACCCGTTTTCGCGGCCTTTGAATTTTTCCATATTTCAGACGGTCATCTCGAATCAAGTATTCACTATTAGGATTTAAACTGTGGTTTTACGACATTATGTTATTCTGAACTCTAATTTAAAAAATGTGTTTGGTGCATTTGAAACACTAGTGCACTTCCCTATTCCAAGGAAATGAGTTAAAACTACTCGATTCGTCGACAGGAACACGGACATTACCGTTTGTCAACAATTGCTTGGAGATTTGTTTACAAACACGGTAGTGAAGTGTCAACTCGAGCTGGGCCACGGCTGGGCTTACAATTAGCTCGAATTAATTTTTTAAAATTTAATTTCAATTTAATTAATATTTTGAATATATGTAGTAATTAAAATGTTATTTTGTTACGAAATTCAGTCATTGAAGTGGTAAAAACAAAACAAATTATTTTATTTGTAGTTTTGACCGACTTATCAATTGTTGTGTTACTATAACTCCTAAAAGCATGTCCATATGAAAGAGATGAATTTTTTTGGTGAAATTATCCTTTTTTTAATGGCCTATATGTTAACCCCGCCTGAGACGAATCCAAAGAACCAAATCTCATTGACATCGGTGCAGCCGTTCTCGAGTTATAAGTGTTCTAACTAACACGATTTTCGACTTTCTTTTATTTTAGATTAGAAAACGTTTGTATGTGAAAAAGAAAAGGGCTGTTTTTAGGGTTTTCCCGGCAATTATTCGATTTTTTCTCGCCGTAAGAACCATCCTTGGACTTCAACGAACATTTTAAAAAAAGAATTGGCCAAATTGGTCCAGGCGTTGTTGAGTTATGCGCTTACCAACACATTTTGCGATTCATTTTTTATATATAAGATTAAATCATCACACAGTTTAAATACTGAGGGTGAAGTTGATGCAAACAAGGAATGTTGAACTCCACTCCATTCATTACACTTTCCTTCTAAATTGAATTTTTTTGCAGCCGAATATGTGACCTTAACAATTTCACAAGAATACTGAACATCTCTCCATCCGGCAACGACTCTGTGGCGTTTGTACCTTTACCATTGGGTATTTAAAGTTGCGACACTGCTTGTCACAATAACGATCTTATTAGCATAAATCAATGAGATGATTGCATACATCCAGTGATAATATCTGCAAATTCACTCCAATTTGCTTTCCATTTCTACTTTAGAGATAATTATCCGTTTAAAGATCTGTTGTTGTTGGGTGACTCTGCTCTTACATTGAAGACTAAAATATTTTCTGCGGTGCCACAAGAATTCAGCGTTGTTCAGTCGTGTATCAATAAGGGACAAAGAAAACGCCCCAAAAATCATGACAGAAAGATTCACGCCGAGGAAAATAATTGAGCATAATTAGCCAACAATACATACATTGGTTTAATGCCGCTCTCCATTCTTCTCTCCTATTCGCTAGCCTTTTCATAGCGACGTATTTATTTTTTATTTTTTTATTTACTCTTTTACATCCTTTAAAACCTGGTGGTAATAACATATATCCATTATAAAATATAATCTCATCATCAACATCATTAGTCATAGCGACGTATTTCGTCTCTTTTACATTCTTTATAACATGTTCTATGTAGCTCATTCGGGGCCGTCCCTTGCCCTTCTCTCCTTCCACCTATCCCTCTACGATTGTTTTCACCAGGCCATCATGTTTCATAATGCGGCCCACGAAGTCTTCTCCTTAAGGTTTTTAGAAGACTTCTCTTATCTCCCACTCTTCTTAGGACTTTCTCATTGCATACTCGATGCATCTTATCTTCATCATTCTTCGGTGGCACCACATTTGGAATGCTTCCACTGCTGACTTCTCTTTTTCTGTCAACATCCAAGCCTCGCATCAGTAGAGAATATATACTCCATATGTAGCATATGATGAATTGTCACCTTACTTTCATGGCTGTATTTTTAGCTGTAGTAAGATTTTTCCTTTTGTAGAAAGCCTAATGGTTTAAATTAACTACAGTTAACGTGACGAAATCAATCTCAGATACCAACTTTATTTTAGGAAAGAAATGCGAAATTAATTGGGAGTAGGAATAATTTTCCTCCTTGCAGATCTGAAAATTTTCATCACTCCAGACTATCGTTCATAACTTCAAACTCATCATCGGGGAACACATAAAAGGAATATTTGTATTAGAGCCTAGGATTCGTCAAGCGTGTTGTGATATAGGTTTCGGATGAAAAATTGAAAGAGGTCGCATTCCTCTGGCCGCACCTCGAATGCACGGCAAGCATATCGGATCCGGCGCAGAAACGTTGAATGCATGAACGAAATAAAATAAAGAAAATCTGCGCGATTCGTCAAAAATACGACCAGCTAACCAAGAGCGTTATACAGCTTTTACTCGAATCAGGTTTAATACCTCAGAAGGAGAATCAGGCGCTAGGTGCCAGGATTACGTTAGATTGCTTGACCAATGAAGAACATGTGTACCAATGAAATCAATGGTTTGCGAGTCTAATATGTGGAATCGTGACATAATAGTTTAAAATAAAACAAATTTTACTTTTTAATCTATTTCAGAGTGATACGAACAGAACCATTTTAGAACCTCACTTTATTTCCAAGTCCGACGGAAAAGATAACATAAGAGAAGTATTTTGTCGAAAAGATGAGTTAAGGCGGTCCTACTTTTCGGAATAATAATAATATCCCTGAAAAAATGTTAGATGGAACTCCCAAGTCAAATCACTGAAACGCGCGCCCTTATAAACGACTGGCGAAACGGTAAACGGCTGGTGTCCTACCACCCCACGCCTGAAGTCCTATTGAAGGGGCTTGCGGGGTAGTGTGAAGTTTTAGATTCAATTATTTATTGAGTATCTCGTACGCTCCCCGTATGTCCCTATCACCCTTAAAATGTATCATATGGATGCGAATATGGCATTATTAAGGAGGGTTTGTGGAGAAGCATGCATCATAAACCTAAATAAATCATAAAGCAAAGTCTGATACTTTTATTTTCTTACTTATATTTTTACCCATGGGTAGATAATAGCTGAAAATAAGCACAAATAAAACCAAGATAGCAGTTTGCAGCAGAAGAGGAGTGAAGGAAAAAAATTGGAAGATGTGGATGAATTCTGTCATTTGGGAAGCAGGATCACTAGCGACGGGAGAAGCAAAAAATAAATTATCAGCAGAATAGCCCAGACGAAGAGAACATTCCGCCAAAAGAGAGATCTAAGTACAGCGGGAAATTTAAACATAGAAGTAAGGAAACAGTTTATCAGAACTTATACATCGAGTTTGCTTGAGCCCCAGGGATGCGAAGCATGGACAATGACAGCCGCGGAGAAATCAAATTAGAGGCCTTCAAAATGTGGTGCTAGAGAAGAATGATGAGGATCAAACGGATCGACTGAGTAAATAATGAGGAGTTCCTAAGTAACCTTGGCAAGAAGGCAGGTCAATCTCATAGACCATATCTTGAGACATAATGGCATGATGAAGATAATCGTCGTGGGACAAGTTGATGGCAAAAGCGGAAAAGGAAGACCCCGAATGAAATATATTGAGCAGGAGAAGAAATATGTGAAAAAGAAGAAATAAGTAGGTGTGAAAAGATTAACTCAGTGAGAATTGTGAGGAGAGCTGTGTCAGACCAATCTTAGGATTGTTGACCAGTGATCTACATCTACATACTACCCCGCAAGCTGTCTTAAAGGCGTGTGGCGGGGGGTGTTAGGACACCAGCCGTTTACGCATAAATGGAAATGCTCTAACAAAATTACGATTAGCATTAAAGTCCTTTATGGTTCGGGGGAAAATGAATTCCCATATCTATCCGTACGCCTAATTTCTCTCTTAATTTATCGCTTCTCACGGACCTGGAGATATAGTGGGGCTCTTATATCATGTGCTCCGTGTCGCTCTTAAAGATATCTATTCTCAATATTCCTTATATTTGTTCCCCATGAGAGGTTCGATGTTATCGTAACTCCCAGGTACTTCACTCCTTCTGTTGCCTTACGTTAATACAATCCACAGCATAAACATGGATATAGTTGGACGAACTCTGCAAAAAATGTACCGCCGTTAATTTGCTCAGATTAAGTTCGAGCCCCCACTTTTGCCTCCACAAGTAAACGTTAGAAGCTGATGATCGAATTTCATAGTCAGAGTGATAAGTAATTTCAAGATAGATTACAGCGTCGTTAGCAAATAAACGTATTTTTCTGCTAATTCGGGAGCAGAAGCCATTAATGTATTTAATGAACAAAAGGGGCCGATCACGCTTCCTTGGGGAACACCTGATGTCACTTAAACTACACCAGAGCTAATTTCGTCAAGAACTACTTTTTTTTACGATCATTCAGAAGGTCGCGTATATAGGTCACGACTATTTCATTTAATCAGCATGGCTGTAACTTGTATAAAAGTTTGCCGTGAGGTACCGTGTCAAAAGCTTTCTTAAAATCAAAAAATAATACGTCAACTTGTATTTTCGATTCACCAGATTTGAGAACGTCGTAAAGAAAGAGCTTGAGCTGTGTTTCACATGATCTACCTTTTCGGAGGCCGTGCTGACAGCAATGGAGGAAGTTACGATTATCCAAGAAAATCATGGCATTGCTAACGACGAAATTCTCAAGTATCTTGCCTATAATTGATGTTTATGTAATTGTCAGGGTGATGATTATGCTGCTTATATTTGTTGTGCCGCATTGTATTTTCCCAGGTGGCAAGGAAATTTGAAATACACTCTTAAATTCAATTTTAAATGAAATTATTTTACAAAAGCAGCGGATAGTGAGTGTAAATTTTCGTATTGTGATTGCCTGATTTAAAAAATAACGTTAGCCAATCGTAATTGCTTCATTTATTTATTATTATACTTTCGAGTAAAAAATGTGCGTAACGTATTAGCGTGATTGAGAAACTAACGTTGGTCAATCATAGCTGCATTATTCATCTTTTGTAATATAAAAATCAGACAGTAAGACTTGTTTTCGCAAATGAATAACAATACGCATCAATCCACGCGTACTTCCGTTTGATATCCCTGCTATATTTCAAACTTACAAGCGGGGATCTGCAAATGTCCACTAAGCTGACTGCTAAGTCTGAAAATAATTGATTTTCCACATCTTCAATAATTTGGTATTATTTTTCGTTTTGATGAAAAATCTACTGGCGCTAAAGAAAACCCTTCAAAATGGTTACATAGCGTAGAAAAAATAGAAAAATTAATAAAGAAATGCATAAAACATGTGCCTTTTCATGTAATTGAATTGCCTGATTTCCCTTATCTTTAATTAAAGTTTGATATCAATGCAATTTTGGAATAGAACTCAAGGCAGAATGAAGAAAAGCTCATCCCTGCTTTGCATTATGTGAAAATTCAATCTGTCAAACTTCTTATTTTTACTTTCATGCGATGAATGGGAAACAATTCCGGCAGGAACAGAGCAATTATTCGATGCATATCACTAACGACGTGAGAAATTTTCAATGGCATTCAAATACTTGAAGGATATTATCTTAGCATGAATTCGTCGCCTGCATCATTCATTTGCCCTTCAATTTTAATGAGAAGGCCATTTATAACGAATCTTTGCATTGTTTCGAGGCTCTTTTCTGGCTCTGATTTTATCGACTTTTTCTTTGAAACACAAATTCAGGAGACATCTGGAGCGGAAAAATATAAACTTAAATCTTTTTTTAGCAGTTTTTTCTACGAAAATTCGTATTTTAAAATTTATTAGATGGCAAGAAATAGAATCAAATGCAATATTTAAAATACGAATTGAACCACTCAATGATCATCATCATCATAAGTTAACGTATCACAGCGATTAAATTCAATGTAAATATCACTTGACACTGTTTTATTCTCAATCTTATTTTACATCCACCTCAAGATGGCTCTCTCCTTACCAATTCATTGTTTATCTTTTATCACCATAGCATCGTCTCAAACAAAGAAATAAAAGAAATCAAAATAATACAAACATGCTAACAAATAATCAAAACAAACAATAAATAAACTTAAAAACAGAAAATAAACTAAACATATTCAAAAGTGATATTGGCCATAAAGACACATGCATCAAAGTCAACAATCCTAATATTGGTTTGACGCAGCTCTCTATTTTTCTCTCCTATCCGATATCCTTTACGTAGCGACATATTTCTCCTCTTTAACATCCTTTTTATAACCTGTCCTATGTAACTCGTTCGGGGCCGTCCTTGCTCTTCCCAGGGGTGCAGATAGAAATTTAGGCTAGCTAGGAGGTTTTTAGCTCAAAACACTGGGGTGTCTGATGATGTGGAATACCCGCCAGGGCAAGCGGGAGGAGCCGGGGCCCTCCCCCAGATAAATTTTCATATAAATGGTTCAAAATGGTGAGTTTTGCGGCCTTCTCAGGGATATTTTTACTATCCTTACACTAGTCTATAAGTAATATTAATCCAATGAAGTGAAATGGATTAAACTTAAAACTTTCTCTGAGCTCTGGGGGGGGGGGGGGTTATCCCCCAAATCCCTCACTCGCTGCGCCACTGGCCCTTCCTCCCATCCACCTGTCCTTCTACGCTTGTTCTCATCAGGCCATCATACCTCATAATGTGGACAAATAAGTTGTCCCGTCTTCAACTTAAGGTTTTAGAAGACTTCTCTTTTTTCCCACTCTTCTCAACAATTCCATTCATTCGGTCCATTCATTATATCTTGATAATTCTTCCGTGGCACCACGTTTACAATTCTTCCACTGTAGACTTATCCGCTGATGTTAACGTCCAAGCCTCGCTTCCATAGAGAAACATTCTCTAAATATAGCATCTGATGAATTGTCTCTTATTTCTAGCCTCGTATTCTCAGTAACAAGATTAAAATGCAAAAATACTACCTTTTCATGCATTCCATTCACCATCAAGTCTCATTTTACTAATTATTACCGGGAATATTTTCATGTTAGTGGCCGTATCCTTAATGTTGTATGAATTAATTGTGTATTGACGGCGATCACTCAAATATCTTACCTCATAAATCTAATGCATGGTTAGAAGGCTACCGATCTTGGTATAAGATTTGGTTTTAAATATAAGCTAATCCATTCTTTGTCACTAAATTACAGCCTCTATTGGTAGCCCAGCTAAAATAATTAATGGAATGTCGTCTATATGTCCATACTGATTAGCATGCTGCCTCAAGTAATCTGTGCACTTCTTATTGCACTTTTGATAACATGCTTAGTTTTTATTTGATATGTATGACCCACTAGGGTGCAAAGAAGATTTTAAGAAATAAATAATGTAACTTATGGAAAACGGGTATGGTATTTTTGATGGGCATTTGTGTAATTTCTTGATGTTTTGAGCTAAAAACTACTCTAAGAAGCAGTGCAAGATAACTCTTCAATATCATTTGTGAATCATGTTCATACTACATAAAAGATACCCGCAATGCATGACAGCCGTTGGTTAATTTCGAAGGTATTCTATACATGATAAAAGTTAGGCAAGGACAGAAATACAGTTCCTTCATTTTGTATGGATTATTTTGTAGTGTGCCACGATTAATTAACTCGTGGGCTTAATTAGGTTTGAGCCGAATTCTAACAGTAGCAAAACTGGCAAAGACGAACGAAACTCGAGGCGGTACTCCTTTTACTCAGTGCCACTCGTATAATTCTGAATAAGAGCATCTATGCCAAATTTAATTCTAATGCGTGCGTTGAAAGGTGTTGCGTACCGCTTATTGCGTTTATATCGGTAAAATTATGATGATATTTGGAGAAGACGACCAAACGCTAAGGTCATTTGCTCCATAGGGGAGGGTAGATAAGAAAGGGTGGAGAGAAATCTTCACCATTAGTCTGCTGTCAACGAAAGGCGCCAAAGGGACCACGGTTTAACGTCCGATACGACTTTGTACTCGAAGTGTTCACGCACGCTTCCCACAAGGCACCCATTTAGGGATCAGGCAGTTTCTGAAAACTCTCTGCCACCGCCGGGATTTGAACCCAGGCCCACTGGGTGGGAGGCCAACGCTCTTGCCGCGACACTAACCCAAGCCCCTCGCTAAAATAATTGAGCGGCGTCGTGTCCGAAGTAGGGCTTTTAGTCCTTCTACATTTACATCTACATAAGACCCCGCAGGCCGCCTAAAAGGCGTGTGGCAGGGGGTGTTAGGACACCAGCCGTTTACAGCTTTAAAAAACTTGTATATTGATCGGAGGGTAAGGAGTTCGAATCTGGGCCAAAAATTTGAATTGACGGAATCAAACATCCTCTCGGTGAGAAATGACTTGATTCCACTACTTTGAATGCATGAAATTTTCGCTCCATTGGCTTAACCTGGGTCAGATTGTACCCTCGTCTGTACAGTGTACACTCCAAACTTTGAGATGAAGCGTTGAGCGTCAAGTGATTTAAAACAAGAAAGTTCCAAGGGCAAAACCGACTGATCAAGGAGTTTTCACTCAGTGAAGAGAAAAATCGATTCCCTTTGAAGATATTCGTTTTATGCTTTTATCAAAGGTCTTTATCACTCTCAACGCGTCGGTTTCAATTACCCAATGAGAGCTCTCCTTGAGCATCAGCAGACAGAGACCTAGAGATATATAAGATTCACATAGAAGAGGTCATCGAGGCTATCTCACTGTAAAATAGCCATTTAAAGACTGTAATTAATTGAACTGAAATGATTGAAGGGTTGTTGTAGTAAACAACCTTAGGGTTAACATTAATAAGCATTATTTAATGTATTATAATTTTGGTAGCTAATGGTCGGAACAAAATATAGTTGAATCACCACAATAAGTTTGAATAGCGGGAATGATATAAAATCCCTCCATAGGTTATCGTATTTCAATTTCCGCATTATTGACAAGGCTTGAATAAACTGTCTGTCTGATCTTATGTTAGCCAGCATTATCAATATATATATTGTATGCAGGGGCGGATCCAGGATTTCTTTTTGGGGGGGACACACTCAAGACCGTGTCCAGGATTTTGTTCTGGGGGTGGGGGGGGCACAAGGTTACTTCGTATTACAAAACGAACGCAATGATAATGGGACTTTATTAAAATCTTCCATATTTTTTAAGGTTCTGGGGGGGGCACGTGCCCCCGCGCTCCCCCCCCCCCTAGATCCGCCTATGATTGTATGGATAATGCTCGCATTATCAATATATATAGTATATTCATAGAAATTTAACTTTTAACTGGAGGTGGAATACCATCTCATAATTAAAGCTATAGCATTGAAAATGAGGGCCAAAATTAATCTAACTTTCCCACAAAACTTAAATAATTAATTGCAGTTTATTTTCAGTTTTATCAAATGTAAAATTATATCACAATGATTTAAGCTGACTGGGTAGAAGTAATTTATGTTTACTTTATTGCACCCATTTTCCGTATTGTCAAATTTATATATCTAATGCTTCAAAGATATGTGTATGCCATTAATCTCTAAGTATCTAAATACTGGAGACCGCATGAAAATTTCCTTGGGACTTAAAATGAGGCATCTGAGGAAGACTTTAAGTTATGAAAGCGAAAGTTTGCGATTTAAAATTTATTGGTAAACTTTTTTTCAGTTCACGCTGTGTAGTTGGCTATTGATTCGTTTCTCGCTGTGTGAATGGATAGCCTTGTGAAGCAAATTTAGTAAGATAATTCAGGGTCCATAAAAATTGCTCTCATACGGCCTTCAGAAATTATAAATGGCCCGTTTTTTTAAATTTCGACACAAAGCTGCGTTCCACAATTGATTTCTACACTTATTTTACTTGTTTCGTCCTTTATGAATAAGTCGGGGGTGAATAAGTATGCTGATCTGAGGGGCGATAGTTGAGAACTATCTGAGAGCCGCTGAAATCGCGTTTGAATGGAGTGAGTGTTGAATTGGTGACAGAGAGGAAAAGTTCCGGTTCAAGGAAAAATAAGGCCTACACCTGGACCAGATTGGAGATAAAATATATCCAATAATAATCTCTTGAATTTCAATGGGGTATCAGAGATTCATTAGAGAGCTCATACTCCTTTGAAGAATAGCCCACACTTTGGAGTAGTGCATTCCTGCATAAATGAAAAAGTGGAATAGATTCAGTTGCCAAATGCTTCGGTGAATCTCCTCCCCGTGGGGGTATGTGAAGAATGACCGCAGATTCTCACGGCGTATTGTAACGTGGAAGGTTACCGGGTCAGGTTCTCCATCACGGCCGACGCGACGTTTGAATGGACGACTTGCTCGCGTCGCGACGCGTCGGCGGTGATGGAAAAACTTAACTGGTGGAAATCCCGAGTAACCCTCCACGATGGCACGATGGATGATTTTCATCTTCGCCCGCAAGTCGCGTGAAGATGTCAAAATATTTCCTACTTACAGGAAAATCTCTTATCAGTTGTTCAGCCCTTATAAAGACTCACTGAATTTCACTAGTAGGCTTTAAATTCATATCTGGTAGAGTTCTAGGCAGCATAGGCTGCGCAATACGCTGTTCTACCTCCTTTGGTGTTCATCCAACAGAAGCAAATTATGCTAATATGAGAATATTTGACTGCATTCCTTACCTATTCTTCCCTTAAATCTTGTCCTTGCCTTTCATAAGTTCCTTAGCGTACGATCGAAACTTATCATTTTCTTCCGTAAGAAAACCATAAGAAACAGATAAATCTCTTATTTTGTGCCATCTGGGCAAGGTTAAAATTTAAAGTGCTAACCCATAAGTTTTACTCGAGTGACTCTTGGATTCATCGTTTACATCTACGAAAAATATAACAAACAAAGAGAATGGTTTTGTGTCCAACTGGGAAAACGACTTATGAATTAGCAATATTTTACGACAATACTAAATGTAGCAACTTTATAGTTTCACGCAATAAACAGTACCTGACATGATATATTTTAGAAATATGATTTGAACTTACCAAAGTGCCTCGCGCTATTCAATTGTTTCGGCTATGCTGATCGCTGTAGTTATCTTATGCTCATTGAGTAATGGGTAATTCGCCAGTGCTTACATCACAATCTTTCGCCAAAAGAACGAAGTTACCCGAACTGAGGCGATAGGTGGAGCGAAAAGAACGAGAATAATTGCGGAGAAATTTTCCGCTTCTCCTCCTGTTGCTTTGGCGAAAGGAGAGCGAGAATCAACGACCAGGATAGGAGAACGACAGCTAAAATCGTTTACAGCATTTCGGAAGGGTGTATGGTGTGCAGAAAAACTCGATACCGGCTTTAGAAAAATGCTCTCCACGAAAGGCGTCGAGGGGACCACGGCTTTTCGTCCCTTACAGCGGTCGTAGTACTGTACTGTAAGTATTTTCCAAACTGTGCCATGTAGAGATTAGGATTTTGCTGAAAACTCAACCACCATTGAGATATCAATACAAGCCCTTAAGTTAGGAAGCCAACACACTAGATACAGAGCCTTCCTGGTCTTTAACAGAGATTTATGACGAAAAGTAATGAATATTTTCATTCGAATTAATGCATCGGCACTTTCTCGAATGAAATTATGAGTCTTATTTATGGGATTAAATGAATTTCCACGAAGGAACCTGCCTTGCCAGAAACGAGAATTAGTTACTCGATTAGATATTTCTGTTTTTTTATGGTTTTTAAGAAAACTGCATCCATAAATAATCTCCTTAATCTTATCTTATCTTCCTTCTGTTATCTCCTTAATTTTATTCTTAACATCCGGTCCTCCGATGTGATTTCCGCTTCTATTTTTTACACGTTCGTCATCAAATAGAATAATTCGGAATGGGCTAATAGTGTTAAGTTTGAATGGCGGTGTCCTGGTACTGGCTATTGACTTAAAATACTTTCGGAAACATTTCATTTATGTTCAACTCACCTTGCTACTCTACAAATAAATCAGCTATAAATGCATAATAAATCAAAGCATCTTTAGTTCAGAATGGATAGGTTTGGAAAAGTATTCATTAACCTCTGTATCATGAATGTCTGATATGAATCACAGAAATGACGGAAAGCTATCAAATAGAGTTCTGAATAATGCTTCCATTTCATAGTTCATATTCAAATTCAGTGACAACGTCTACGGGGGTATTAAGTTTTAAAATGTGGAAAATATGGGGCTTCAAAATTTTGAACAATGAGAATGGCTTTAATTTGTCGACACACTCACCTGCTTACACTGACTGTGGATTTTAAATGGGTTGCTCGACCAATGGGTGAGTCCTAATTCCTGGCAATTCGGATACACTCTTTAAAGATACAATTATATATTAATTACGACTTTTTTGTCAAAGAAACGGATAGATTTGAAAATATATAGATAAAATTTTTTATTATTAATTATTTGGCTACGAATCCCGGAAAGGGAGAAAATATGTCAATTAGCTTTCCTTATTTTTTGACTTTTTACTTGGATGTCATTGCACGTATCCAAATTCAGCTACAGTAGGTACCTTCGGTGCGGCGGGAAGTTGTCGTAAATCATGGACTGTGGATGAGTCCAGTCAGAAACATTCAGGTAAACACGGGCTCAATATAAATATAAGCCATTACCGGCTTCCATGTATGGTGTCAAGATTAAAATGTAAAAATCCGTAATTAATCATAAAAAAAACAAGCAGTCTCACAACACTATTCAGTCTTAATGAAATAGCGAATCAAATAAATAGCTAAACCAACTGAATCAAATATGTACTACCGAGGAACAATGTTCTATCAAATCTCAATGAGCGATGTTTCTTTCCCCCTGCCATAAGCTATTGGGGAAGAGCAGTGTTGTATTTCAGTGATCTCCATCCTCCCCCTCTGGTAGTTCCGTATCAAGAAAGATGGCTGAATGCAACAAATGCTATCTACAGAATCAGCCATGGGTGAGCGACAGAATCCTTGGCGTTTCTTTTTAAAAATTTCAATTAATTAAAATTTATATTTCCGTTAAACCTAACACCCTTTAAAAGGGCTGTGTATCAATTTTTCAATCAAGTCTATTAAAAAACATTGCACTTTGCTATTTTTTTCGATTATCCGCCGCAATATTGAATTTGGATGTTTCAGTAACGACTTCAGCGTTAGGTTACTGCTCTGACACCTTGAGCGCACTCTTGTTACATGTGTCTTACAGTTATTCTGCGGTTGAGCGTGTAATCTTTTCTTACATCAAATATGGTGCAACTCTGAGCTCACGTATACTCATTCTAAATGTTCAGTGCCGAAATATGGTTGATACATATTCACACCAAAAGATCAGTCTTTAGCTCTATACATTTTAGAAGATTGTTAATACCTTTCGGGACATCTAATAAGTTTTTAATCAATAGTGAGTCGTTTTGGCCTATGACTCACCTTTGGCCTTGGTGGCGCCGGGGTAAAGTCCCCGACTGCTAACCTAGTGGTCGCGGGTTCGAATCCCGCCTGGGTGGATTGATCACCATCCAGGGCATGGATGTTTGTGATTGTTAATCAAGTTAATTGTAAGAGAGGACAATGCTGTCCTAAATTCGCTTGAAAAATAAAGACGAAAGACGAAATTATGACTTAAAAAATGCCTGTCTAACCAATGGTGCTAAGCTTGTGACAGCTGGAAGAAGGTACAGTCTACTTAGTGACATCCACATGAGGTGGAAGATTTTTTTTAGGATTCCGCCGCCGTGATATTCATTGGCCTCACAATTTTCAAGGAATGCCGTTCAGAAAGTTGAGACTCGTCGAAATTGAGATAAATGTTCACGAAAATTTAGAGGATTCGCCACCTAAATCGCATAAGCCGTCTGGGTTTTTTTTTGTCTTGGGGCGTGATCTACTCAGCATGCGTTGCCCACCTACGTGATTAACTAGCGCAATAGAAAAAAAATTAATAAGCGAACTGAAATTCTTCATTCTCGATTACTACCGCATCGGTTGCTGTAGCAGTGTGGCAGAGGCAACAGTTTCTCTAGCACTACTGCCAGAGTTTTCACGTCATCTTCGAGCTGAAGACGGTGGCAACGATGCCAGTGAAACTGTTGTCTTTGCTATAGCAACTGATGCGGTTATAACCGAAAATGAAGAATTTCATCGCTCACCGTGGAAATCTCCGCTTCCATTAACCGAAATAGCTTAGCTTTCAAAGATCGCTGTAGTCGAGCTCATCAGTCAATGCTTTCAAAACATTTCGCGACCCTATAGACCGGTTTCGGCACCGCATGGACACCGACTCCTCCTCCAACCTCCCCTCTCCCCAGTTGGACGTCACCTTTACTTCCCCTCCCGCCCTCCCCTATTCCACTATGCCCTCTTCTCCCTCTTCTCTATTTTCTTCCCCTACGTACGAAGCAATCCACCCCATCCCGCCCCCTCCCTTAAGTCTGCCTCCCCTCTCGGAAGGCCCTCCGACGCTGCTTCACTCGTCCCTCAACCTCGGCTAGTACTCCTTCGGCCTCCGACCGCTCACGGTTTCCAAGACAACCGAGCAGATCAACAACACCTGTCGGCCGGCAGCCCTCCTGCCGTCCACTCGGGAACGGAAACAATAACATCATCCTCTCTCTCTAAGCGGATTAAGAAGGAAAATAAAACCTGAAGTGAATCAGTGCCTAAACTTCGTGAACTGTTGGGATTTCCCGCGAGTACGGAAGCAAGAGAAGCGAGAATTAATGACATTTTAGCGTAAATCATTCGATCGGAAGATTTAGTTTCTCTTCCTGCCGTTGCGGCGCTGTCGTCCTCTTTCCGCGAGTTGCACCACAGGAGACGGGAGGTTTCAAGTCGGCACGCTCAAACCCTGTAATCCATCCCAGTCCGAAGCGGCCTACTGACCTGGCCCAACGCGCCGACAGTTCCCAGAGTTGCAAACGAAGCGAGGATTCCCCTACGACCGGCGGGGACCCAGGATATTGGAAAGAGTGCCGGAAAGGAAGGTGTGAGTGCGGAAGCAAGTCAAGCCTACCCCGGAGTGACGAGTGAACGTCAGCAAACATGAGGCAGAATAAGAAGTGTGGTGAGTGCATGTGCCGGAGGCCGTATTTTTCGTTTAATTCTACCTCCTTCGACCTCACCATTTAACATGTTAAAGGAAAACCATTTTATTTGTGCTTGCTTCTGGTCCTGGATTAGGGACGTATTAAGCCACGAAAGGCGGTTGCTATTCAAGTTGCGCCCTCCTCTCCTGGTGACTTTTTTCCTGTAGTTCAGCAATCAGTCGCTAAATCGAGAGAGCGAAGAATGTAGCCATTCACGTAACGATCGTGATTAAAATCTATTGCTTGCTGTAGCTAACCTAACGCCATGGGCATTATTTTCGGTTATTTCGTCGCGAAAGGCCTTTTTACAAAGGACATTTTAATTGCGCATCAATTTCTTTTTATGGCATGGAATTGCGTGAATGCACGAACGAAATTAGAACAGGGGCTATTTTGTCACCTCTCGTCCACGTATTCTCGCATTGTGTCCTAGCAATTCACCGCTTCACACGACGTAATTTTGACTGCGCCTTTGTACACACGTCAGATTGTGCAAGTACGCACCCCGTTCAGAACGGACTTAACAGTTGGTAACATTAACTAGACCTAAGAAGATAATCCAACAATCCCAGCTAATTATCTCCAAGAACTTGAGTAAGCAATCATTTTATATTTAAAAAATAACGTTCTCCTCTCCTTGATCCTATTTATGCGTCTAAATTACTCCATTCGCACTGTGAGTTATTCCTAAGTTTGGTTTGCACGGGCGAGAGTGGAAAAGACAGTTGTATGCTTCACACTCTAGGGAGGGTTAGTGCAGCGTGTATTTATTTTTCTATGGGGAATTGAAAAGTCTTGATCCAAGTTTGACCTCGGGACACTTAGTTTTGTAGCCAACCCTTTCCCCACTACTCCCCAATTGGATGATTAGGAATAGTCAACAATATGAGAAAATCTTCACTTATTATATTCCGTACTGTACGATAGTCAACAAGGGCTAATGAGAAAGGCTGAATTATCAGCAGTCAAGCCATTGCAATTGAAAGATTGTTATAATCTTACGCCTGGAAAACTTTATTACCCCTCACCAAGGTCCGTATTTTAAACTTGTAGCTTGCAACTCCTATCACAGTGAAATCTTCCTCAAGAAAATCGTAAATCCGACCATTTGTCTGATCTCCATAGCAGTTATTGCCAGCAAACAGGTGAATCGGTCGATCCCGTGAGTGAGTTTCTTGAACACTTGTTGATACGTTTATGAGAATGGTCTTCATTCAACTGGCCTCTCGTTTCACAACCGCACCGGTCTATTGTCTGGATGTTTGTGACACAACTGGAGGCTAACACAAAGTGTGAACACCTGACATGAAGGGCAGGTGACGTCTGTCTGACCGTATTAGCATGTAACCGCGTTTGGCTTCGACTTTTTTTTAATTTTTCCCAAAATTTAAAATAGGTGCTATCTATGCCGTCGAATTCATGTGTATGGGGCGGTAGTCGATGGTCTCTAGAAGCGTGTATCGAATACTCCGACACCGATACGGCACTAGGTTGCCATGTTGCTTATTAAGACAGATAGGGGGTATCACGAGTAATAGACATTATAGTGCTGTGGCAATAGACGACACCAAGGAGACACAATTTACATTTTAGCCTTCGTCGAAAAATTGCTTGACTAACCAAAGCTCCACTAAGCCAAAATCACGTTGAAGCATGTTATTATGGTAATTGAAAGTAGTAAATTGCTTTTATTTAACATGGACAATTGAATGTATACGACATTTTCTTTTTTCTATACCTTAAAATTATATTTTTTCGTTTGTTCTTATATAACCAATCTCTGGAGTAATTGAAGTCATTCTCCACCAGAGTTAAAATAGAGTTAGACTAAATATCGCATTTAATCATACTTACCTAGTCGATACGTTGTAGTTAGATAGTTTTTATCCCGAGAAATCTCAAAGTGAACTACGTTACGAAGTTAAAACATTCGTGCATCTTCCGAAACAACGGTCGATTTCGGCAGTTATTTATGCCGTGGCGGGAAATTGAAAACATATTTTCCATTCCTGATTCTGGCGTTGCCTTTCCGTATTTGTCACAGCCTTTAAATTTCCATAAATGAAGGGGGTATCAGCGAGAGTGGAGTAAAATGTTTCGTCGATGGCAGTTCGCGTCAATTAATTACTTCCCACGGTCTAATTTATTTACGTCTTTCAGTTACTCATGGAACTTTCCTCGCTGAATGACGCACATATTTTATGTAATTTTCTTTCACTCCGTAGTATGAAATTATCAAGTTTTCCCATTCAACAGTTCGTGGTTTAATTTTACGTAAAACGACCAAGGTTTTTGCCTGAGCTCATATTACTGTCTCAAATTAGAAATAAATTCATTAGATTTCAAAATTTTAGTCTTTATACATATATTATAATATGGCGTCGATAATTTAAAATAATTTTACAAGGTTTCTAAACGAATCGGAAAGTTTAGGGGTGATAGATTAGGTTGCTCAAAATTGGAAATGAATGAACGGCACTACAAGGTTCTCATTTAAATCAAATATATATTTGAAAAATTCATGGAAAAACTTGATAAAGTGTTTAGTTGAGATGAAATACATATTGTCGTCAATAGCCGTCAAATTCATGAATTAGGTGGTTAGTAATGCCGTGGGGGATAATTAAAATCATATTTTCCAATACGAACTCTGGCATTGCTTTTCCACGATTGTCGAAGTCTCACAATTTCCTGAAATCGAGGAAACGACAGGTCATTTGCTGGAATAGCTAGTCATTAATGGAGAGAAAAACTGCCTCTCTCCGAGCACCGAGAGGGAAGGAAACTTCCGCGATTGCTATGTAAAAAAACACCAGAATTTATCTTTCTGTCTTAGTCACGTCAAAAAAATGTCCCCATCGTAGTTACAGCGTCTGGAGGCAAATGATGGTGCCTTGTTATGTAATGGTAATGTGTAACAAGGTAGTATTTATGCGCAAGCAGCTGCACGGGCCACGATATTCCATATGAATATGGAAACAGTACGAGAATCACGTTTTTTGCGATAATTTTCCGCCATGTGTTGAATTATTTAACTTCATTGAGCGGAAATATAGTTGACTTGATTCCAATTATATCTAATATGTAGTTGAGAGCTATTTTTTTCCCTCGATGTCTTTTTATGATATGAGTAAGAGGTACACCCCTATGATTTAAAATTTTCCAATATATTCAATCATAACTGTTTTCGTTCTTGTTTCCATTAATTCTTGCCACGGATTGATGTTGGTGGTAACTATTAACTTATGACTTGGGCTATAATATAACGTGGATTGAAATCCGTCATGGATTTTTCTATACGGCAACACCAGTAAATGGGAAATATTATAAGTAAAGTACTGAATTCTGACTTCGTCTTATTTGCAATGGGGTATTGATAGAGCGCTTAAAAAGTTTTATCAATCAACGATTTGTTGTGATTTATCGTTAATTAGCTGAATCAGAATATAGAGCTACATCAAATTGATCTTAGAATCGTGGAAAAGCAATGGTGATCATCAATTAACGTTGTTGAGATCGAATTGAATTATTTATACTTCGCCTGGTTCAGATGATTCGTTCAGCTCTTGATATCGGCTTTGTAAACATTGAAACTGGTTGGGTACAAAATATTTATTCATAAACTATTTTCGAGGTAAATAAGCAGTCACAAGTGAATCCTTTGTGAAGATGATTTATTCTCGACGGAATAAAAGTGCATGCCTTGAAAGTTTCACCTTTCCTGTACTTGAGGAAGAGATAGAAAGACAAACTATGAGCAAAATGGATTGTTTTGCGGGACAAAAGAAAATTTCTGCTCACCAGAGCTTCACTCGCTAGATTTCCCCGCATTCCTAGTGATGGGGTAAAGCCGCTCGTTCGGAGCTATTTACAACTATTTTCCATCGGAAACGCTGGATAAAGGCGTGCTTTCCATTCAGAGTGAAGTGGACCGAGAGCCAATCTGAATTTGAAACGGTATATTTTCTCAATGTATATGATAATCTTATTTCATCACTTGCGAGGTAAACTTACAGTAGTAAAAATGCAAATGATATTAAGGGAATTGATACGTCGCAATGGTAGGCAAAATCAAACATAATTGGTTTTGGTTAATTTTCTTTTGGAAAATTTAGTAGAGTTGATGAGTAGATAAAATTTCATCGTATCACATGTAAAAGACACAACTAACTTCTTGACTAATTTCTTCTTACTATGACTAATTTCTTCTAAAATTAATCTTCATTGGCCAAATTGTTACCAACTCCTTCAACTTATAAGTATGGCAATTAGAAATCAGGATACAAATTCCCCCAACCTCCAATCTGTTCTTCTTCATCCTCGAATCCACTTTGTTTTTAGACTTAAACTGACTGTGTAAGTTCAAGGAATCGTGTATAATTTAGCCTTTTGCTTTTGATGTTTATTTCACCGGTCGTATGTGTAATTGTGGATACCTGTTAATAATTACCTATGGTATAAGGAAGAGCTTGAAGCAATCAGACATGAAACAGGGTTGCCGAGGTCGCAAAACCATTGTTTGGGTTCGAGTTACCATGTTGACCCACATTGTTCAATTTTTGTCAGCGTATTTTGAAATTTCTCCTTAAGCACTCCTAATTATGATTTTACGTTAAGCTGTTGAATAGGAGTCTCCAATCGTCAGACAGTAAACAAATTAGTATGCCCATTTTTTTATTCGTCGGTATTCATCAGATTTTTTAATAGTTCCTCTGAAGCTCAACCTTGAACAATGATGAAGGTTACTGAATCCAATTTCACAGAATGACGTCAAACTTTTACCGTGATTACGAATTATTTCTAGATCATGCTTTCTAATATTTCCTTCGCAAACTTCCTTGAAACAGTTGATCTCGAGTGTAATCGATTCGTGTTCATGTTTACAGATGTCATTGTGATGAATTTCTAATCCTTAAATCAAGCCAAACTCGTTAGGTGTCCATATCAGAATGGCGAAAACTTAAAACGTTTATAACTTCGCAAGAAATGCGTCGTTACGTAAGATAACTCGTGAAAGCAACATGAAAATGCCTGACGATATAAATAAGTTTCTGTTCATGAATTCTGTGGTATATTTCACTAGCTCGTGTGATTTAACACGTGATAATTTGATAAATAATTTCATGGTATTGTATCAATTAAGAAATTTGTGAAAATTGCTTATGTCTGAGAGGAAAGAAAACCAACAGAGTGATAATTCCGTGATCCAGGTTGAACTCAGGTTGACGCACCAAGTTAGTGATAATCAATCAGTTGAAAGTACATTTATCAAATATTTTTCAAGGCTCCGTGTATTGTAATTGGCTTACATCGAATGATTATTTAGCATTTCTTCTGCAAAGTACATACTTTGATTTCTTTCTCTATGCTGCACTCAAATATCTTCAAGTTTACATTGTCACAATATTTGCAATTCTCATTGGGGATCGTGAAAGAAGCCCCTCATAGTCCATGGAAAGAAAAATATTATTACAAGAGTGGTTAATGTAAATTAGGATACCTCATCCATTTTCAGCGGTATGTCATATCTTTGTTTTGGTAAGGAAAGAAACAAGCATTGCCAATCTGCCTGTTCCACAGCCAGGATGACTCTGCTGCGCTCCCGGTAATTGCATTGTCGCCTATCGTTGCGGCGCTGTTGCCTATCGTATGATGCATCTTATGCTGGTTGCCATAGTTTTAAAAAAGAAAAACCACTGCGTTGGGGAGACAGGAATTAATTATGGTTTTCCACTGTTTGTCTCCCGTTTTGTGGACAAGCTATTTTTGGCCCTTTGTGCAAATTTTTTGTCCGCAACTTCACATAATTTCAAGCTACAGTTCTGGGACCAAGTTTAAAATTTGCGTGAAGATATTCTGCGACGAACGTACCAAACCTCCTGCCGGTAGCACTTGGTACGACTGAGATAGACCCTAAAGTGTGACTGAGCGAAATGCACGCAGACTGATACGCTACAAAATTAATTTATGTAGGTTAAATAGAATTATGGGGGGTACATCGTCCATTTTCAACTTTATGTCATATACTTTTATTTCCTAAGGAAAGAGAAACCGCAAACGCGATGCATTACACGCAGATACGCGCGACGTCCGAAGCCGCGATCTGCTAATGTAATGAACCCTTGACCCACTAAAGAAGCGCTGCAACGGCTCTTCTACCTTTAAGGCAAACTCCCGCCGTCTGTGTGGCCGCATCATGTGAGAAACCCACCCAATGATCCGGATTGAAGGGAAATAAGAAGAAATGCGAGCAGCAGGCAACGGCTCCGATCGAGGAGACTCATTTCTTTTCGTTACGAGAATCAAACCTGTTTACAGCAGACTGAAGGGCAATGAGCCGAACAAAGTTTCGGGTGTTATGATTCGGAGAATGTGATTTACGATTTCTCTATCCGCTTCAAATTATTGTCTGGCTGGTTAATCGAATTTTAAAGTCCTGGAAATTAATTGACACATCTAAAATTAGATGATTATTGTCTTAAATAATCAGTTCACAAACACTGCAATAGCCTATTATCCAGTTGGAATGTGGTGTCATCCATGAATGTATTCAAATACAGTTACAAAAGTTGCCACTTGCGGAGCTGACGACATGGTGATCCGAATTTCTTGGGTAGGTCTAACTATAATCACGCTTGTTAACCTAATTTTTTTATTATAAATAATAATCTATCACATTTTAATCAGATATTAATAAAGTTATGACAATAAAGTAAAGACAATAAAAGTTATGAATGTTTGAAATTAATATCACTTAGATAGTTACTTCCTCGTGAGTATAAATACTATTACATATATTCAGAATAAAGGGATAGCTTTCAACATCGTCGAGCTGCGGACAATGTTGAAAACCGATTAGTAAACGCCGTGATTGGCAACATGAATCAGGCTTCTTTGAGAGAGAGATATGGCAGTGAGGGCTCCCCTTTGCAGTTTCCTTGGATCAAGCCATCGGTGAGGCGTTTGGATAGAACTGATTCTTGGGTGTTGAACGAAGAGTCTCGGGTTCAGATTCAGGGTGAATCCTTCAAACACATCTGAAGAGGATTGAAGTTGGATAAATTAAAGGAATTTACCCTCTACCCTCCAAGAAACAAACATTTTTCAGCTGAATGCAGGCGGATGTGCCGTGAACCTTTTCGGTTCTGTGTTTCGGAGAGTGGATTGTGTGGACCACGAATATTACAAAAGAGGATCCTCAAGTCTGTCTATAAATGTGTTGTCATCGACCGCGCATTTTAATGAGATTACAAAAGTCGTCACTCGCGTCGCTGACGGACAAATGGATCTGAGTTTCACGGGGAAATATGGTGTAATTGGAGTGTTAACCGACATTTATATTCATGATGAAGTGATGTATCACATTCATAACTTTTCAATACTATCCTAGCAATGGCAAACATTATACTGCGAAATATTGGATAAAAGTGGATCGCATCACCGCACCGCGGACATTTTTGAAAGCCGATTAAAATGCGACCGAAGTGGCAACAGAATTCAGCCTTGCGTGGGGTGGAATAGGGCCTCCTCTATGCAGTCCCCTTGGTATGGACTCTCAATAGCTTTGTTTTAAACTTTTGGTTGTTCATTTGCCTTTATTTTCTATTGAACTGCACTCTAGTTAAATTTAAACTTCTGTTTTTGTTTCAAGCGCGGAGTAAAATATGTCCATAGGGCGTTGTGCCTTTATTTATGGGGTTGTTAGCTAAGGGCTAAGGTCAATCCTGGTGCCCATTAAATTTTGATGTAAAAAAAATAAATTTTTTGTAAAAACATTTGTTGATACATACGGGTTAGATCGTAACCAAGCATTAAAAACTACTCTTAAATAAAAAATAATTTAAAGTTTGCTTTTGCCTAGTGCAAATTATCCCCATTACTAAAATAAATAGATATTATCTTTCGGCTAAGTTGTTCAGACAAAAAAATTTCTGCACCGTTCCTCTCAATGAGATGAATGTAATAAAAGCTGTAGGAGAAGGAAAAACTAAAAAATTTCGGTTATTTTATATTTATTTATTGTTGTAATGCTGTTTTTGGTTGATTAAAAATCTCACGTGAAAATTGTGATCTCTAGTTTTCTCGATTAGCTGGGGTGTAGGGTATTTGGTATCAATCCTGTTGGTTGAAACTTGAAGCTCGCATTTACTCGTTGTGTTCAAATACTTCTCACCCATAATTAAAACTAAAAAGTCGAGCTAATTCGTTTCCAAGCTTGAAAAGAGAAGGTTTTAGACTGAAATTGTCGACCTATGCAGGACAAAAAATCAAGGCCAATATTCGAATTGACCCACTTATGTCACCCAAGAGTTCAAGACTTTAATAAGCTTAGATTATCCGGTTATAAACTAGAAATAATGGGATTTATTTATAAATCTACAAGCGTTTTATATGCAGATTGAGACTTGAGCTCACAGAAGTCATTTTATAGGGCCAACTTCAAGGTGGATTAGTTGTTCGGTGCCAAGGTCAGGTTGTATTATGGCATAGAGCTTCTATCGCTAAGGTCTTAACGCCAATGTCGCCGTGAAATTAGGTCTATAAATTCGTAGTCCGTAAAATAACAGGTGAAATTGGAACTAAAAACAAAATATATCTACTCCGCCGCTCACCTATAATTCGTATTTTCAGTTGTATTAGCTAATGTACTGAAGGTCACAGTTTTTTATGGTCCAAAATTATTGTGACACTTAAATTGAATTTGAACATCATTAATGGTACCTATGTCATAAAGTTATTTTTAATAAGGTAACAGGGTGCCGTATATCAATGACCTTCTCGCGTGTGATAGTGACTCAATTACTCATTCATGGTCCAATGCTATTAGATAATTCAACCGTATACGCCCGTCAACACTACTAGAAATAATGAAACATTACACTAATTTTTTTTGCGTTTTATCGCGCCTTATTTTAAGACTCTGAAACTTTGCATTTTATTGTTCTTCGCCGGAACTCGCTGTTTCATTCGAAATTGAATATCGAAGGTTTTATAATTATCTCCTGGTATTACTGATTTGGGTTTTACGGAATACCGCTATAGCTGTCGAATTTAATGGTGGAAAAGGCTTTTTCGAAAGTGATTTCCTTGTATTTCCTTGATTTTGACTAGGAAATATTTCAACATTTATATCCATTTTTAGTTCGACTTTAATATGCATGAATACTGTGATATCGTCGCTATCTCCTCTGTCGTGGCTAATCCTATAACTACGGACTATTGTATACCTTGGAATGAGGTCTCTGACCATCGTATTTATTCTGCTCTGACAGAATTTATCGAGGAAAGAATAAATGCCACACTTTTACCACTTCAGCGCAAAATGGAACATCAAGTTAAATTTTGGAGAGATTTTCTTCAAGAGATAACGGGAATGTTGGTCCCAGCAATGAAATTCCGTGACCTGAGGCAGCACGAATTTGATGCGAACGCTAACGCATTGCGAAAATTCCGCTAGAATGATGTTTTGCGCAATCCTTCAGTTTTCAAAGAAGGTTAGTTAGTGGTAACCGATTTCATTGAGCAAACATTATTATTAAGTACTAAAAGATATAATAATTACAGCAATATTGCTAACAAAAATTGTACCAAAATCGTAGTAACTATGCTTCACAATATGCATAACATTTTCGTGTTACCACAATTGTGTAAACCCAAATCTTTTAACTAAACTGTGATATTTCGTTATTCTTATAAGTTCACTACCTCTACTTATAAACCACGTGGTGGCCGACTACGAGATTTCATGCCGCTGTACGGTGAGCCCATTCGCTTTCTGTCTGGTACCTCCATGTTTAATCTCGGGAATGAATGAGGAAGTTGTGGCTAGAAACTTGGGTCCATAAACAGAAAAAAAAGGCAACAGATTTACTCTATCGAATATAATGGGACGTTTGGCTCGCTGGCCACCACTGACAAAGTCTTGAGACTGGAAGAAATGGGAAATCGGAAGATGTCAGCGGATGGTCGTTTAAGGTTAAGAGGCCGAAGTTTTCTGAGGATAGGCGTCGACCTTCCTGCCATCGGCGAGCGATAAGTGATCACTCACTGATTAGGCAATCGTCAGTAATGGAACTGTAAACACAAGGGCCTCTAGGCTTGTTAGCGTGACCAAGCCGTTTCTTAGCGACAATCACTGTGCTAACTGTCGTGTAGCGCAATCACATCGGAAAACGAAATATTTAGTTTTACATTTCGATGTAATATCTGACTGATATTTCCTTATGGTGTCCGTAATTGGGCTTTCCGACCATCAAGTAGTTGACCTACGTCTTTCCTCCTGAAAGGTATTCAGTTCCAAGCTATATCCACCCCAGCCCCGCCATCTCAACCTTTACGATTGATATCCTCACTGTCATAAGTGTGTATAAATATAAGATGCATGTAAGATCAGTCACCTGACGATTTAACCACGTTACGAAACCCGGGTCGTGCCCAAATTAAAATAATAGTGAACCGTACAAAGTTTTATTTCTTTATTTCCAATCTTCACAGTTATTGAGTCGTCCGATACTATGATGCAATCTAGTGTTCTATTACGAATGAGTCAATGATGGAGTAAGTTTCTATCGCAGCCGTAATCAACTGTACTTCCTGAGCGAGAGTGAGCTAAAGTCACACTTCATAAATCATATCATTCACATTCACATGGTCACATTTCGTCTTGATTTCTATAATTACCCTTTTTATTAGGTATTTGAAACCTTTAAAGTTTTCGGGTAAATACAGAGCTGACCCTTGTCAATAATCTCTTGCGTCTCTCTCAATGTGAAAACATACCTGAACTTAGGTAAAATTTTCATTCTTCATTCACACGTGTTTATCGTTGATTCAGTGTCTTGGAGTATAGGTGTTGAAGAATTTCAAATGCAAAATTTCAAATTAAATGTTTCAGTTTATTCATTCATCTTCATCGGAGCTTTTTTGCGATGCATTGGATTTTTTTTACACACTGACATCTAGAAACTGAAGTTACATTAATGGAGAGGTCAAGAGAAAGGAAAAAAAAATACAATTCAAGTGATTATGGACATAAACATTGATGTTTTTCGGTCCTAGCGTAAGTATTAACAAAGCAAATTAGTCGGCAAATAAAGGAAAATACGGCAATTCGTGCGGGAGTGACTTCTCTGTTTAATCTCGCGGTAAGCATGATCCACCAGGTAAGAAAGATTGTAAAAGAATATTTTCGCTGAACTTAGCTTGATTGATTCATTTATTTATTCATAGTAATGTAATCATGAGATTAGAATGATATATCTCTTCCTTAAGCTAGTTCCTTTAATACCAAAGTCTTTATCTTACTTGAGTCCTTTATCTGCCCCAAGTACTTATCTCATGGTCTTCCTCAATGAACTTCTTCAATTTTTCCCTCTATCATAGTGTGATAATGACATTCATATGATGCCGCTGTGCTTGACCCTATGATGAAGTAAAAGTGTGGCATGTACGATACGTAGTTTTTTTCCAGTCCCATATTCTGTTTTTCGGAGCGTGATATTCCCATCAACGAGTCGAGAGCTGTCACAATACTTGGTCATCAATAGTAGTGGACGTGCTCTCTTGCAGTTTTCATTCGGTCGGATGGGTTCGTAATCGCTTAACCCAAATCGATCTATTCCATCGTTTCCAGGGCTTACTGACTTCTTTTCTCCGACTCGCGGATCTTTGCCATCCTTCTAAAGAGTATCTATACACTGTAATGGGGGTTTATCGTGAAAATATTTACAGCATCGTGCTTCGTAAACAACATGTATTGTTTGCTACATACTTGCCATGCTAGAATACAAATAATGAAAAGAAAACTGAAACCTTATATGCTTGATGTAAACTTCAAATAATGGCATAGCGGAGGCTTGATTCATACTTCAAATATGATTTCTGTGATAAGGAATAAATAAATTACTTAAATAAAATCTGAAAAGTTTTGAAAATATATATTCGCACTCCTACGAAAAACATCCTCGATGATTTTGCATCTATACTATGGCTCAAGATTGTCTCTCCCGGGAGGTCTACGTGCACCTCTTACCTTATTTTTATTAACAGAAAGAAATTCACAGTGGTAGTTATCACATGATAAGCAACTAGTTAAAACTTTGTCTTTTGTTCCATGTATTAGCCTTAACTGATAGTATACAACAATCGTCATTAAAATTTTTCAGTTGAATTTTTAATTGCATTCCTTAACGCTTTAGAGATGTTAAAGGAATGGCAGAAGTAAAGAAAGAGGTATATGCATGGCAACTGGAGGAAATTAAATTTTTTAAACTAGTCATGTTCAATACATTTGGTATGAATGCTTGTGACTTCACTATGGGTGGACTTCCTAAATATTATCTATATTAAATGTCTGCTAGTTTTATTAATATAATTTTTTGTTTGTTTTGTATATCATTCTACAATTTGCCGAATCATATGTATAAGTATATGTATGGAACCCTCTTATAAGACATGTGCCTTAGAAGGATCGTGTACGCTAATTGCAATAAATAGATATAGCCCTGAAGATGATTTAAGAAAATAAATCGAAACGTTGGCTGCTAACATTTGTATAAATGACCTATACTCCAGGAAATGCCATATTATATATTAAATAAGGTCAAGAAAAGGAAAAAAATAATAAATAGATATAGTTATCATGAAAAACAATTGTGTGAAAAGCTCTACCCATTGCTCCATGCAACCTTAGGCTTTCGGTTGGGATTCTTCAGACGCCGTGCTGTCTCTTACAAATCGGTCCATTTACCCTCTCGGTCTTCTCAGCAACCGTTTCTTCTCAAGGATTAGCTCGGCGCCAATCAAAACTTCTCCCGCCTCGCTGCCAAAAATCCGTCTTCTCTCGCCGCATGCTGATCTATTCTCGGTACTCCATCAATGCCGAGCGCTTCGATTCAGTCAGTTGTTCCTTTGCTCGGGGAAGAGAAGAAAATTCGTGAACATAGAGATAGGACGATTGTCGAGCCATTAAGACTTTGAGGTCTCACCTTTGGCAGCGATCCAAGCAGCTAGCTAACGGTCAGTACGGTACTCAAAGGAATGATGCAGGACACATTTGGTAAATTACGTTTCAAATGCTGTTTTCCGTGAAAGAAGGAATACTTGAGGTGAAGAAGATTGCATGATTCACCCAAAGTTGTTCGAGAGGATGCATCACTCCCGCTTAGTCAGTCATTTTTGTAGGCGAACTACTTGTTCACAAATAAGCAATCATAATGAGATTTTTGCGGAATATTGTATTAAGAAGTATTGCGACTTCATCACTATTTATAGATCTCTAATTGTCTCTTTACGAATTAATAGCATTATTGGGGCGATCTCATACGCTCTAAAATTAATATATTTGCTTATTTAATTTAAAATGAGAGTCAGTCGTAGGCCAAAGTTACTAGGAGTATTTAAAATTCTGGGCATGGCCTGAAATTCAGACTTTTGCTCGATACCCGCGAGGAGTTTCTAAAAAAATGTTGATACCCTCATTTTTAGGAATTAAAAATATTCTCGTCAGAAGAGATAGTGATTTCCACGCTGTACGGGGATCAAAATTTTCGCCGTTTTACCAGATTTTAAGGAAAAGCTTATCTTTTGACTGACCATTCCTTTATTTATAAAAAAACTAAGGACAAGATACATGGAAGCAAATCAAACGTTCCTAGTGGGTGCTACTCAAGAAATACATATACTGACACTAAAAATGTGCATATTTGTAATCTAAATAATAAAAACATAAATTTCATCTGGAATTTTTACTTAATCCATCACATCGCTGATATATACAAAAATGGTATCGCACACCACAATGATTGATTTTAATATGCTCTGGTATAATTATTATGGGTACTTATTGGACACGTTTTACGCAATTAAGAATATGAATGACAAAAGAGCTGACGTATATTTCAACAATCTCGTTTTCATGCCCCCATGCCTTCTGTTTATTTTAAATGTCTTACATTTTAGTGCATAAAAATGCTACATTATATGGTAAAAACATATTTGACTTGAAATAAATCAGGAATGTACTTAAATCAAGACAATGACCGTCAAGAAGTAAATTTTAGGAGTGATTTCGCTGTTTATATTTTGTGTAACAAGCACAATCTTAACTCATTGGGAAGAACTAACGGCACAAGTAAGGTACAAATTATTGCAGTTCCTTCTTTCTTCTTTTGCAGCTTGCTGTCAATACTTTGGCAGTGGCTCACAATATGGCATATTTGTAATCGCGTATTGTAGCGCTGTCAAACGGGCCGATGAGCGATGCCACATTTATGGGAAGTTCGCTCGCCCGGCCTCGGAAATCCGCTAGCCAATGCGACCGCTCACCTCACAAAAGCTCCTTGGAGCCTTATTTTCCCTCAGGACCCTCTTACCTAATCGCGAGTGTATCGTGTCCATCTCGGCTTCAAAATTTATCGCTCCCTTTCATCATTCAAGTCGACTTCCGAAAAGTATCTTCCGCGTAACCAGGAAGCAACGGAAGATTTTTTCCACGCTCGATGGATATTGGAGGCTAGGAATAATGGGGGCTAACTTCATTAATTGGATGATATAATCAATAAAAAATAGATGATTTTTAAAAGTATGCTACCGATTGGGAATTGTATAGATAAGTGGCGAAAGAAATGAAATTTCAAACGAAAATCAGTGAATCTCGGAAAATAATCATAAGTAGATATTAAAGCGAAGTGTTTGCTGGGAGAGAAATTGGAGCGAAATGTTTTGGAAACTGCTCAGTCCGTCTTGAACTGTAGCAAAGATGCACCATATTACGAGTAATGGAGCAAAAAGTTTTTGGCTAGCATGCAAGGTTCCATTATTTTCAAACTTGAGGCATTAATTTAACTGCTGAAAATAAATTGTGCATTATCAATCCACCTACCCATTCTCATCGTGTACGAAATGAAATAATGTAAATATTTTAGGATACTACACCTTTGGTGGGAAAATATGTTGCAAACGCAAATCTTCAAAGATAATTCTTTTCCTTTGTCTATAATTTTAATTTCTTTGTGGCTTATTGCACAAATTACTCAACTACTTAGACCCATTTCGAGGAGCTAGTTTATAATAACCCCCCGTCAATGATTTTATATTATACTTTCTTTGTTAAGAATATTTCCCATTATATAGAACTTAACTACATTTGATTAGATTTCTTATGAGGTTCGTTTCCAATCCTGGGTAATTCGCATCAGGTAACCAAATATTTATCCCTTAGAATCCCAGAATTTGATTCAAAATTTTATGTTGGTCTACATCAACTTCAAACTCAATATTCCGGAACTATTCAACTTTAAATTTTAAGGCGTTACTTATCTTGATGAAAAATAAGGAAAATGCGCTCTTTGTTTGAAAAATTATCTCCTGGTATTACATATTACTTTAGTTCTAGTAGAGAGGATGAAGGCTGAAACAAGTTCTCAGGAAGTGAGGTGCGAAGCATGGGAAACTCTCACATTCGAGGCATGCAAGGAGAGATGTTTTGGATGTACTACCTGAAATTTCCCACGTAGCCGTGGAATCCGGAAAAAAGTGAACTGGGATCCGAATTTAGACTGTGATTCAACGAGCTTTCGCCAAATGGGAAACTAGGCTTTTCGTATTACGACTACCGCAAAAAAACGAGGATTCAGACCGTGTATGTATAGATTCAACCACGTATTCGGTGCCCTATCCTATTATCCTCATCACTGATAATAAAACTTTATGTGCAAAGTTTCACCATTAATTATCCCAGTTCTTTCCTATTAATAATTAAAATACGTATATTAAAATTATATTAAAACAGAATTTCTAATCTCTGCATTGTGCATAAAATCTGTATGGTATGTGCATGATTTTGTGAGTGAAAATTATTCTCCAAAATCTGAGTTCTTGAGATTCCATTTCTCTCGTTATTGATATGGATTCGTGGCATTTTATTGGGAATTACCTTTGTTATCTTTTTAGCAACCACTCAGTTTTTTTTCATTTTCGCCTGCTTATTCTGTACATCGATTTTCCTTTGCCTTCCTTCTGCCAACCCGAAGTTTGAAACCTCGATTTAGAACAATGCTGTATCAAACTCGTGATTTACTATTGAAATATTAATAATGCCGAAAATGCAATCCAAGCACGAAACACTCATTTTGGGTTTTATTGATTGGAATTGTCATTTCAGCATATTTTTCAAAATTTCATCATCACTTTAGCCTTTCTCGTAGCATTTCAAAGATACGTTCACTAAAACCGAGCCACTCACAACCGAAAGAGATTAACCTAGTTGCTCCATCACTTGTACCTACTCCAACATTTTTGGCGTGCGGCGTGGTAACCTCTGTATTACCAACCTGACCAATTGGCGATTGCGACTTCTCTTGGTCAACCTTAATCCAATATATATCACGGTTCGTCTTTGTAATACCCAACCACTGCTATCCTCGTAATGAGGTCTCAGCTGATCGAAATTGCGTGACGTGTTTCATAGCAGAAATGCTTTTCATTTGCGACACTCGTGACTCTCACAACACGGAATGGCGTCGGGGGAAGACGATGGGATTCTTGCGGAGTTCGCGAATTTCCGACACTTCGAAGGGGAGGGAGTGTTACGAGTAAGCAAGCGCATGGGCAGACGGTGAGTGGATGGATGGCAAAAGGTGTTAGGTTTTGAGTGCGGGTTGAGTGTTGAGATAGACTTCGTCTGCGATTGTGGCGGGACTGTGGGATGAATAGGAGCTAGCTTAAGTTTCACCTTCCGGGAAAGTCCACCTCGGATGTGCGGTCAAAAACTAACACCCATTCACTCCTTCCGTATACTTAGTAACAAAATACCAGTGGGGGATACAGAGAAGGGCAATACCCCCCCGTGGGGAATCCAATTTAGACAAGATAAAATTGTAATTTTGTTCAGTTGTTCATTATAAAAACGTAATGATGTATAGAAATTTACGATGAGGTAAAATTGCTAAAAATATATATTAATGTTTGTTTTAAAACCTAGTTCTTGGGAAAATTAGTATTGAGACAACCGATTAGTGTTGATACAAGCCACGAAATTCTGAACATTTTCGTAAGCTCCCGGACCCCTCATACAGCTGGGAGGTTACCCCCAATGTCCCCAATCTAGCCACCCCCTTGTTCCTATCCTGGATCTACTACTGCAAAATCTGTTTTTACATATTGCGTGTTTAAGAGATTGAAAAGTTAGGCCAGCTTGCACGCGGATAATTAACGTTTCTTCTATAGCTTATTTTAAGGTTACTATTCACAGCGCAATGAAACTCAAGCTCTCGGTTGCTCTCACCTTCTCACACTGAAAATCATTACTCTGTTATCTTTATGCCACGCTTGCTGGTAGTTCAATAGCTTAGGACTTGTATTCATAACTTCGTCACTACCATAGAAACACCCCAATTCTATTTTTAATCCCTCAATGCTGAATTATTTTGTATAAGTAAAGGAGTTTAGAATTTTAATGGAATGTAGGTGGACAGTGGCTAATCCAAGACATGGTCAAGGGGGTGGGGCTCGATGGGAGTGCTGCAGGGTAACCTCCCCAACATGTTTGAGATTTTCGAGGCTTGCAACAACACTTTCAGATTGTCTTGGGGCTCTCCTCTCCTATATATATTCGACAGTTGATCAGCATTACCATTTTATTGAGTATAAATTGGATACGTCGAAACCCCCCCAGCCCCTCTCTGGATCCGCCGCTGTTGGTGAGTAAGAAATGCTAACAGGAACATTGTAATAGTGTCGTTTCTAGAGTGTTGTACGATTTTTATTTACTGTTATCTACGTACGTTACTTTCTAACGTTCCTCCTCGTTATCCACAGCAGCATTCAGGCCGTTTACCCTCTCCAAGTTGGTAATGCAGTTTATATGCGAACCCTGAGCCGCCTTCTTTCAAATACAAACAGTCCACCTCCAACTCTCCCTCCCGCTACTTCAAGCAATTTCTCTTCGTGTGACGCAACAGTGCGGTTCACCCGTAGCCACTCGTCTACCGTGGATTATTGACTCCTCCGCAACAGTTCCTGCACCTGTTTTTTTTATTCGTTTTACTATCGCTATCTCGTGCACAGCCAGACCGCAGTGCGCCAAGATTAAGTGAAAGGGTCCGGCGAGGAGGAGACTAAAAAAAATGAACGAGCCGCTGTCTGTGAATGGAACGATTCCAGTGTTGTGAGTTAGGTATGGTGAATGCACACACGTATGAGGATAACTTTTAAAAAAATTCTTTAGCATTTGCTCTTAAGTCAGTTAAGTTCTTGAACCATTACAAAGCGGCAAAACGTTTTTTTTTCTCAATTTCCCCCGAAAACCTCACAGTGAGTCTTTTATATCGGGGATTTCAAGATATAACAACAGATGATCACACACATTCGTGCTCTGGACAGAGGCAACCTATCCAAGCGGGGTTCGAACCCGTGACCGTTGGTAAGGTAAGCGAGGACTTATTCCCGCCGCCCCCGAGATTGGAAAATTTAATAAGCTAATTTTAATAAGTTATGAGCATTATTTTCTGATTGGCGGGTTACCATGATAGCACTTGGTTTCATATTGTATATTTTAATTTTAAATTTAATTGCTATTAACTATAGAGCTCACGAATAATAAGTGATAGCATTTTGACGAATCATCCCTCAAGCTATAAAATAATTCTGCTCGAAATATCAGTTTTTGCAAAGGCAACGAGAGGCTCAATCACACTTTATTTCAATTGTATCTCTTTCTTGGAAAGGAACGTGATTTTGACAAAAGAATGAGGATAGATAAAAATTATTTATCTGTTCTCACATTTGAAAGAGAAAATGTTTGATTTGATTTTCTCAATTAAAAGTTTTTGCCTCAACTCGGGAGTTGGGAACTAAACTGACCTTCAAAGAACAAAGGCTGAAAGATTTTCAGATATCATCGCAACATTAAGATATGAAAGATTCGATCGCTCCACACGTATAGCAAGTTCCATTAAAGGGTTGCCAAACATGTCCTGGAATGTCTGTTTTGCATCGTCTTGGCAGTCTAAATTTTCCACGGTGCGAAATTTCGCCACACTATGCGCTGAGTGCACTAATAGCCACGCTACTCCTCTGCAAGCTCTGTGTCCACAGTAGAAACGTGAATCGCAGCGCTGATCACAGAAGACAAATAATTTATAATGAAAATTAGCTCTTTTTCATCCCTAATCGTACATCCTTTTCCTGTGGCTTAGATTATAGTGAAATGAGAAGCAAAATCCTTGCCGCTCATTAAAAACCGACAATTCGATTCTTTTGTCTGATTTTTACTGTATCTCCACGTACTAGTACATCGTAATCGATCGCAGAAAAAATTCTCGGGTTTTCCACCGGTTGATGTCGTCCATGTCACCCGACGTTTCGATCCGCGACTTGCTGATCATCCTCAGGGGATCTTCGATCTTATGCATAATAGGAACCTACTTCCTCTAGCATTTCCTTGGTATTAAATAGTTTGTACTGTTTTCTATTTTCAGAGAATAGATTTATTTTTCCATTGCGCATGTATAAGTAATCTGGATCAGAAAGAGAAAGACGATATTCGGAAAAGACGTAGGTAATGCACGCATCGCACGAACGTCTAAAAATATCTAAAAGCTAAGGAAGGGCTGCGTTAATGTTTTTCGGAAAATCTCCTGAGGATGATCAGTAAGTCGCTGCTCGAAACGTCGGGAGACATGGACGACATCAACCGGTGGAAAACCGGAGAAACTTTTCTGCACCTGATACGCCGGGAAAACCTATTATTATACATCGTAATCGATCGTTTGGTGGAAAAGTTGCTGAATATTCAATATCTATTCGTCAATGTGCTGTAGTCGATACTTAGTGTGTGAATTGAAATGCCCCATTGGCATCGATAACGGACAAATTGATCTATAATTTGAAAGAATCGATCAGCTGAGTATAAAATGAGCTTAATATGTTACTCAGATTCATAGATTAAAAAAAACCAGTTTGCGGGTTAGTGTGAAGTATCTATGTCCTGGCAGAGTCAAATTAATGGTCATTAGTCGACCCTTTGTCTCTGTCCAAACGCAAGCTTTCAATCCAGGTGCCGCGAGCTTATTGGTTATCGCATTAGACGGCTGGAATGGCAGCCAAATTAATTGCATAAATGTGTGCGCAGATGCGCTAGCTCTTGAATGTCGTTATGTTGTTTAGTCTGATGCTAGGATGACTTCGTGAAAGTTGACTGTTTATTTTCTGGTTATTTTCTTCCTAATAGTTTTATCATGATGATTACACAAAAGCGCTAAACGAATAGAGATTGAAACAAAATTGTGCGTAGTAAATGCTGCACTTTAACTTTGTTTCTCGTTAGAGATGTATGTTTCTTCAAATAACGTTTCCTCCATGATATAATTTCTCTTTAATGAAAGATAAAAGCCCCAAAGGTTCTCCTGAATCCCACTCTATAAATTCATCCTTGAAGTTAGAATTTAAACAATCTTAGTGATGGGTTTCACTGTCACTTTTGCTTGCAACCATTCTCATAAATTTTCTGCCGGGGATCGGAATATTGCGATGAGAGCAGAGTAAGCTTACGTCGTTCACTGCTCCTAAAATCCGATTAAGCACACCAAGCATGGTAATATTTGGCATTTGCGGAAACGCATGGAATAGCAATTGTAAACATTAGCCATCCAAGTGGACCTCTGACTCGGAAGCTGACCCTGTTTTCACCATCAACGAAGTCAAGGATTTCATCCCAGCTTTTTTCCCCGGGAAAATTTAGATTTCCATTTGTATAACCTTGGGCCTTTTATTCTCAAGGCCTGTTCGATCGTTCGTTGAATGTTTTCGTCCTCCTCAAAACTGAGATTTACATGAAAACCATCGTGCGTGGCAGGTAATTACTGCTCTGTGAATACACGCTTTTACACCCAATGTTCCCCATATCGCATTGTTACGCTCAATTAGTGCTCCGACGCGCAACTTCGCCCAAATTACGACACGCTAGTGGCAACAACGTGTATACTAGTCGTTATGCACTGGGTATTTTATTTCGCAGTCGTAGTCATGAGAAGATTTTTCGTGTATTATTTCACTTTCATGGCTCCGTTTGAACTCATTATGAAGACAAAAACCTACGGAAACTGTATCCTTGTATGAATCCAAGGGGGGATTTCATTTACAACCAAGACATTTAACTTTAGCCAAATCTTTCAATTTTTATATTTCGCGAATTATTATTGCAACCACGGAGGGAAACTATATGTTCAGTCTTGGGGTTTAACTTGCTTAAAGTTGCCCGTAAAGTAAGAAAAATTATCACTAGTACTACCCGTTTCGGACGGTTATGGCTGTAAAATAAACTTTCTTGGAGCGGATTTCGCGATTTTGCACTTTTAGTTGCTGTGAGGGATAAACTGTTTTAAGAATTTCATCAGCTGCCTGTAAAGCTATCTGGAACACATTCTTAATCTCAGCACATTAAATATTACACTGTACGTTGACCCATTTTAATCAAGCTAAGATTAGATGTCACTGAATAAAAAACGATCCTTAAGGAAAAAACGGAAGACAAAAATTGACAGTTGTCAGAAAAGGCTACAGGCGAGTCTCTCGAATGTAATACTTCATCTCAGCTTTTTACCTGTGACATGTGTGGTATTGTACTCCAGGAATGTTAGTTTTTGATGAGCCATGAGAGACAAGTGTAGGGTGAGGATTCAATACTGAGTCAGATTCTGGAATATGACTCAGTATTGAGTTCTGGAACCTGAGCATTTTTTTGAATCTTATAATCGTGAAATGTTATATTGTTATGTCACAATAAACTGGGAAGAGTTTTCGAGGAAGGCACGGAATTTCTAAATCGCGACGAGCCCGTCGGCCTAGATACGCACCAGCCATCCTGATTACCCTCATAAACTTCTCGTTTTTCGCCATCTTTGACTCCCGTTCATTTTTCGTGTTCCGTGTTCCGTCTACATTTACATAATACTCTGCGAGCCACCCCTAGGGCGTTTGGCGGAGGGATATCTATCACCAGCATGAGGTATGCAAGAGGATTCCCACATGCCCACTACTCGATCATAAAAATGTTACGCATACTTAAAATTATACTACCACTTTTATACAAAGGCAAAACTAGTCAACTACTCATGAAGAATATTGGCCTGAAAATTGGCCTGGAGTAAAAACACGCAAAAAAGTTAGAAATACTAGGAAAACACTAGAAATACTTGTTGGTTTTAAACGTTGGTTTGCTGCCTTAGGATCAATCGAGCTCATGCCACATTAGAAGATATTATCACGGTCCCATGGACTTGTTCGCGGTTTTCGGTTCGGTTTACCAGCGCACACTTGTAATGTAGAGGTGAAGTGAGAGATTTTTGAAAACTCTCTTTCCGCGGACTGTCAGTAGGATACTAGGGCAAGAGCGTAGCGGTACCCGCTCTGCGGCGGAGGCGTCGATGCCGGTCTAGTAGCCGGTGTGCAACGCCGCAAGCCAACGGTGCCATCCGGAGATAGCATCTCGAGCGGCGAAGTGGGGGAGGGGGAGTGAGTTCCCAGAGGCCGACGCTCAGCCGTTGGAGAAGTGCTCGTCAACTTCTGGACTGGGGCGAATGTCTTTCGATCGGGTGAAATTCGATACGATACCTCGATCGATTTATCAAAGCTCGCTCCATGACTTACTCCACATTTGATAATATAAAATTGTATCTCTACAGGAGAATGATAAACAAAAATATTGAACTGGCCACTAATTTTATTTTAACAGCTTACAACCCGTGTTTCGATTGCTACGCAATCATCACCAGCTACTCAGGTACTGCAGTGGCGTAACTAGGAATATGCTTTGGGGTAGGGGGGGTAAAGGGGGCGACCCCCCCCCCCCCAGGCAACGGGGATCCTGGAAAATATTTGAAAAATTACATGGCGGGAAATACATTTTTCGTCACTTATCCACTTAAAATTTGGGTTTCATTAAAAGGTTATGTTAAAGTTGTACTGATGTCAAAACTAGACAGTTTTAAATAATTGCTTTATTTCTCTGAGAGTTTGAGGGGGGCGGGTATCTATCCCCTCATAGTACCTGTTGATGACTGTTGATGATTGAATTGTGTATCAATCGAAAAACGTATCGTTAGCAGTTAAAATAAAATTGGTGGGCAGCATGATACCTATTTAAAATAGTGTCTTTGTTTCTCATTCGATATGTTGTTCCACGATATCTCTCCGCAAAAAGTCAACTTTATTACTACAGGAAGCCCCAATACTCTCCACTCCCGGACGGAGCTCGTAAATAGTTAACTTGAGCTTAATTTTTAACAATGAACGAATCGATTAAATTCGCCGCGTGGCGTATCTCTTGCGTGCTAATACGTAATATTCTGGCGACTGGAGCGCTACTATTATACGGCGAAAGGCGGGAAACAATGGAGTCGCGGTAGTGGAGAATTCCGTGTACAATATTTGCGGTTAATAAGTTGAGTCCATACTCATATTGAGTCGCCAAGGTCCTAAAAGTCATCTACCGTATGTGTTCTGAAGAGTTGAGAAGTAGGAAACGAAGAGTTCTCTCACTACCCTTCCTTCAAGGCGTTAATAACCTCAGTTGTCCAAATGGGTGGAAGAAGGGAACAGACACTGTGGTTATAAATAAAAATTAGTCATAAGTCAAACTTGTCCGAAGATTGAATGACCATTCAGCTTGGAAATGGTAACGGGAGGTGTTGATAGGTAATTCGTGAGTAATGTTTCTGAAAAAACCTCATTTTCTGCAATAGCTGCGAATCTCAACCAGATTTACTGCAATCCCTAATTACGGCTGTAGCCATCATATTTAAAAATCCGTGAGTTATCCCCTCAAATTTTCATAGTAGAATTTTATTTAATGTGAGAACTACACTGCGTCAATGATTTTTTGATGTTTAAGTCTAAATATTGTAATTTTTTAAAACACATACTTTTTCTTGGAAACGCAAACTTGATTCATTATCTACATTCTCACGATCTCTTTTTCTTCTTACAATCTTTATGTCCACTCCAGGAAAATGAGAGGTTAAATTAAAATGTTTGTTGCCAGCCAGTTGATAGCATTTAAAGTATCTCAATATATCGGCGTACTGATTCATTAATATGTGGAATGACACTCAGTTTTTTTGAGCTTAAGGAACATAAATTGATTGATAACTTGAGTAATTTGATCGAAGGTCGATGTGTGATAGCTGAGTCATCGTGAGTGAATTCCTTACTCATGCAGAAAGTTTTAGTGCATGCTTATGCAGTAAATGGTATGCAGAATCAGCCCTTAATTAATACCTTGTCCTCGTCCTTTTTGTATTATGTACTCCTATCCCTTACTTTCCTTACCTATGAATTTAATTTTTTAATAAATAACCATTAATTAATAACTATCAATAAATTAAGGTTGGATACACACGGTATAAGAAACAATTAAAGATAAAAAGACTCACAAAACTAAATAAAGCTTCGGTGGCACCTAACACCTTCCTCAGAGTTAGGACAATGAATCTGTGCCTTTGTCCTAACTATGAGGCAGGTGGGAAGGCCTTAGAAATGCATTTTGCGGTTCGTTGTTGTGAATGTGCTTCTTACAAGGAGTATGTTGAAATGAAGCACAGCGACGCACTATACTAAGTGCTTATAGAAGCCTATGGGTGGTTAATAGTTACGACGATGCGTTATTACTAATGAAAAAGTCACCGGGCTTCAAGTAACTGATTCTCTACCTGGTTAACGTTGACAGCAAAGAAGGGCTTCTGTCTGCTATAATAATACAATGATTAATTTTCCTTAACACAATAAAACAATGGTTATTTACACACTCTTAAAGTTTTAAGTTGTTGAATAGAATACCTACTGCCATTTTCCGGCCATGTTACTCAGAATGACTTTGTTATCGCCTCACTATTATTCTCTCATTTCCGGTGACCTTAACGCTAACGTTCCGAAGCTAACGCTAGATTATTTTCCTTTCATCTATTCTTCGAGATGTACTTAATAATCTTTTTTTTTTCAAGTCGTCGGCCTCTTCGTATTTCATGCTCATCGTTCCATTTTGTGATCAAATATAATTATTGATTTTATGAACAATAATGTTTTGCCTCCACAGACACTCTTATGCTTGTGCATTATTTTTATGTCCTTTTAATCCTTTTAAAACCTTATGTTTGAAACAATGATGAGTCACATCAGGCACCATATCTTGTGGTCATTGAGTTTTATTGTGGGAACATTGTTCTGTAAAATAATTGTTTAACAGTATTTCTTGACTAGATTTACTGGGAGCTTGGAGCAAGAGGGGATCCAGGACTTTTTTTCTTGGGGGGGGGGGGCAGACAGGCAAATGGTCTTCTCATATTTGAGATTAAAAGAGCGTACAGCAATTATTTTATGAAATATTCTCTTTGTTAACCCCCCTAAACCTACCTATGACTTGGAGGATACTTTCCAGACTTACATCGCTCAGAGGAGATCTTAAAAACTCACTACTTATCTAATCAGACAGAAACATTGAAATGATAGAGATATTTTTTGCGAAAGGATCTGTAGATATTGGTTTTTTCCACCGAACAATGGACTTCATAAATGCTATGTCGAACTCAGGCAGTCGTATTTCAAAACTCCAAATCTCTTTTTTGAATACATAAACTTAGAGACTTATATAGTGGTTTGCGGTAATCAACTAAACCTAATTACTAGCCCGCCACAGGCCTCGATAGGCGTGTGGCGTAGGGTGCTAGAACACCGGTCATTTACAAAAAATTCCTTCATTGTTTGAGGGATTCCTATATCTATCCATTTGGCAAAATATCTCTCTCATTTTATCCTTTCTGTTTGATCTGGTTATACAGTGAGGTTTTAAAATCTTCCCTGAGCAATGTAAGTTTAAAAACGAATCCTACCAGTCCCTAGGTTATTTATTCATGCAATAATATTAAATATTTTTTAGAGAACAATGTTCTTGCAATAAAAATCAATCACCAAAAGACATGACGCCTCATTCGACTCCAAAAATATTGGCATTGTTTCAAAAGAAAGATTTTTCAAGTAATTAAAGAATGTAGAAATGATATAAGAGTATAAGGTAGTCTATGGAGCGAAAAATAGTGAACTTCGACGCGATTGTGAATACAGATCAATCATTTTGATTTGAAAACAAAATAAAACAATGGTCGTGCAAGACGAAAAGGCCGACGATTTGAAGAATAGGTTTGATAAGTACGACTCGAAGAAAAGATGAAAATAGAATAAAATTCTGGTGTTTGCTTCGGAATGTTAGAGTTATGGTCAACGGAAATGAAACTATAATGATGAGGCGATAACGAATTCATTATGAATCATCCAGATGGACAACGGAAGGACATCATGCAGTATTCTAGATATTGACTAGTTTCAACTATTTAGGGCCTCTTCGGGTATATTTTTTTCGATTTCTAGTTCAATAGCAGTGTTGTAAAAAGGGCGATGTTAGAATCGATTACCAAGCCGGTGACAGTTTTGGCTCCCGCAGCCCTTTGGCACCGAGAGAATTTGTCAACGAGTGAGCATTGCGCATTTGCTAGACACCAATGCCGAAACCTTCTCCTCCTCGACCTCGGAATCTTCTGTCTCACAGCCCACCCCCTGGCGTGCGTGGAATCCATTATTATGCAATTTATATTTCTTCGCGTAATCCGTTGAGAAAGAGACGGGTCGGATGGAGCAATCAAAAAATGGAAATGGGCGCGAATGAAAATGGGAGGGGTGTGAGGCGGGGGTGCGTGCGTCTCCCTTTCATTGTTTCTTTTTGTGTGTGCGAGATTTGATGAACTATGATGGGGTTGGGGGGTGGTGCGAGGGGTGGAGGAAGGGTGGTGGGGGTGGGGAGTGAAAGCATAGCGAGGAGGGGGAGGAATGGGAGCGTGGGCGAAATATCCTTAGCACGTAGTTGGCGTAGAAGTCGGAAATATGTCTATTTAAACGTAAAAAATTTCTTTGAGAAAATAATTATGATCGTCTTGATATTACCTCGGCAATGTTGAACGCACAGTCAGTTTCACCGATCAATATATATCGTCCCCAATGGTGGTGGCCGAATTATTCTTTCCCCAATGATGGTGGGCGTAATATTCTAAGTAAGTTGGTGTATTAACAGAAATATGTCAATTGAAACGAGAAACATTTCTCTGAGAACATGTCAGTTCAATCATGAAAAATTTCTTAGAGAAAAATTATGATGGTCTTGTTTTTGTTGTGACAATATTAAACGTACAGTCAGGTTCACCAAAGCGTAATATCCTTAGCACGCAGTTGGTAGATTAAATATGTCAATTGAAGATTGAAAAATCTCTCTAATCTTGTAAGATAAAAAGTTATGATCGTCATTAAATTTCGACTGCAATTTTGACGTCAGTTTCACTGATCAATACGAAATGATGGTGGGCGATATTCTTAGTGCGTTGGCTTATTAATCTGAAATACGTCGATTCAAGCGTAAAAAAATTCTTTGAGAAAAAAATTATAATAGTCTTGATCTTTCCACGATAATGTAGAACTTCACTAGCCAGCTTCACTGATCAATATGTAATAGTGGTGGGCGTGTTGGGAGCATAGGGTATGAATGTAAAATAAAAGGGAAGTCCACAGTCGAACAAGGAGTTATTGATGGTTACTGTTGGCTAGTAACGGGGTTGTTTTTGCTGATGGGATTGTTTGCGGAGTCATCGTAGGTAGGTAAAGAGTTGGAGGTGTTGGTGATTTTGAATGTGTGTAAGCTGTGCTTCGTGTACTAAAACTTATTTTTAAAACTTTAGTAAAATTCTCTTAATCTCTGGGCAGCTGACAACCTGGCAAGATCCCCAAAATGTGTCACTTCATGGAATGACTCATTGATCCATAGGCGTAATATCCTTGGTAAATTTGCGTATTAGTCGTAAATATGTGAATTAAAGCCTTTAAAAAATTATCCGAGAAGAAATTATAATCGTCTTGATATTACCGCGACAATGTTGAACGTGCAGTCAATTTCACCGATCGATATCTAATATTATGTGAGTTGAGATTCTTTGAACTGTTTCTCGAAGGGTCGTTCAACAGGTAGCCCATACTGTATATCCGGTACCTTGTTTATTTTGGTTCGAAACCATGATGACACTTATGTAATTTGTAATGAATTTATCTCAATATGTACGTTACTTTTTATGGTGTAACTTCTTACTGGTTATAAAGCGTCTGACGGCGAGGTGTTTCTAAGAATTTAACTTCTACGAAGACCGGAGGTTTTCAAAAGCGGATCCATGATATAGTTCAACTATTTACCCGGAACTCCATTTTAATATTCTTCCAGAATTTTACAATTTAATATGAAGGCAAAAGGTTTTTATGAAATAACTGATAAGTAAGTATATCTGGAATTTTTAAAAATTTGTTTGCGTTTAAATCCCATGTAGTTTTGTGCGAATTATCTGCACCTTTAGTTTGAAATATTTATGCATATAATTACTTTTTAAGTTTATTATGTGACTCTAAGTGACCTTTTTTACAAATTTACCATTTATCTATGGGCCCTTGCCAGGTAAAGCCATTCCAATCTCAAGTTAAAATTTGAAAATTTCAAAATTTAAACTCAAAATAAGGCATGCGTTTTCACCACGTCCCATAGAAAGTTTTGAATGTATTCAAAATGACGGTGATGGATTCCTATGATTATCGGCTATGTGTGCGTTCACCTATGAAGCCATTCTAGTCTGTTATCTTATGCTACGATCCACCTCTTCAACGCCTTGCGGTAAGTCGCTGGCGTCGTCTGTGAGGGAAACCCTAATTTTTAAATCTACATTTTTATCTCAATCGCTACTTCCTGCTTTCATTTCGTCGTCTCTGAAACGTGTAGAAGTTTGAGGGAATGAAAACTGTGAGGGTGATGGTTATTATTACCATTCTGGTCGGCATCCCTTACTTAAAATCTTAGCAATGGTGGTATTTTTCAGGTGTAGGTAATATTTAGGCCATATTTGGTGTGAGACGCTTCAAGTTCTGTCCTATGGATGTGACGCTAACTTTTGGTCCCTTTTTATAAAGATCTAGCTGATGCCGGCGCTAGGTTTCTCTCCGTACTCTCTGCCAATCCTTTCTTTGAATGGTGGCAACAATATAAGATTTTGTGCAACTAAATGTTATCAGCACGGCTAGCTCAGTCGGTAGAGCATGAGACTCTTAATCTCAGGGTCGTGGGTTCGAGCCCCACGTTGGGCGAATTTTTTTCCGGCCTAAGTGACGATGGGCTAAAGTTTCCGTCTACTAATATAGGGGTTACGGGTTCGAATAACGCTTAGGTGAATTTGGTCCCATCCAAGGAATGGATCATCTAGGCCAGGGGTCTCCAATTTACTAGGCCGCGAGGGCCACATTCCAAGTTCCGAATCGCCCCGCGGGCCGGATAGCAAATTTGCCGATGACTGAAGTATTCGATACCAACGGCATCTAAATTATCCAGTGGCGTATTTCTTATTTACGAACAGTTGATGGCGACTTTGACATGCAGTTCAGCGCTGCTATAGCGGCGTCTCACAGAGTTAAACGAGCGAGAATCGCGCGCTACTTGAAACGAGTGCGCGGGCCGTATGAAAGCCCTCTGCGGGCCGTATTTTGGAGACCCCTGATCTAGCCTATCAAACCTAATGGTAGGAAAAAGAGTCTGCTTAAGGGGTGACCGTTGAATGGAGGCGAGAAATGTATTTGCGTGTACATCAGCTTAATTGTAAGGAAGGGCTGTCTTGTCCTCAAATTCGGTTGATAAATAACGACGAAATTATTATTATTTTATGAATATTCCTACCAATTCGTAAAGGAGTGAGAAACTACTGTGAAACCTCCCTTCAACGGCCACCAAATGGTTTGGAGAAGTGTCTGCTTACAGGGTGACCAATGAATGGAGATGAGAATTTTTAGGTTTTCATGAATGAGAAGTAATTAAATGAGTATTTTTTTTATCTTAATACCCAAAGGTAGCGTTATTTTCTGGCTAAAATTTGAAATTTGTTTAATATTGAGCGCCAGGAAGTAATGAATAACCTCGTCCAAAGTCCGCGAGACAAAAAAAATAAACTAGGTCAAACTCAAGTTAATGATAAAATATGAAATATAGTTGATTACTTCAAATTATGCGCATAGAAACTTTTTTGAACACCCCAAATAATCCACCCTAAACTTAATTATTATTCAACACGTAACCTAGGGCTTAATATGTGATCAAAGGTTTTATTTTTTTACATTTAATGTACTAAGTGCAAAGGTAACATTAATCATGACAGTGTATTCATGATTTTTTGCAGTCGTCTTTTCGATCCATCACTTTACCCGAGGCGAAGGGGTCATTCGCTAATTTTCCTTCGTGGTCGATTTTAGTAGACTTAGGAAAATGAAGGACACCTACTGATTACGTTTTTCGATCCTTTCCCTCGGTGTCGGTGGGGTAGGATCCTGCTAAACCGAATGTGGTGGGTTCGATGAACGCCTTGATATTTAGCTTCTATGCAGGGCATGGGCTTTTGTGATCGTTCATTGTTAATTTTTGATTATTCCCCGTCATTAAAGTTCAAATTTGTACTGTTTTCGGAGAAAATGGATAATTAAAAAATAGAAAAATCGCCTCAATGGTTACCATCTTTATTAATTTCAAATTGCCGATTTCTTTCAGTGAATTGCGGATTTGGGTCTGCGAGTGCGACCCCATTTTCAAATTTTCCATCACGCGCATATGCATCTGACTGCACACTAAAATGCTTTTCGTAGATCGACCGTTAGACCTTTGCTTTTCTGGTCACCAGTAGAGTAGGTCGTTCCTTTATTTTGGTACGAAGGTCGTCGCTGACGATGAAATGACTACCTAGCGCCGATGATTCTACAATGGAAGCGCAGACAAAGGTGAGCATTGGCCTTGACGAGCAGTAGTAAAACACAGTCATACTGATGATGAAGCACTCTTCGCAAAATGCCATCTCGCTATAAAACTCAGAAATATAAGTGCAACGGCCTTAACCAGAGAGATATTATTCCATTGTTTACTCAATTATGCACGCCGCTTGTTTTAATCTCTGATTCGTGACCGCAGATGAAAATAAGATCACGGGAAGAGAATTTGATTTTTCCTGCCTAATGACTCATCTATAAGAGAGAGAACTTTCTAGAAGGGATGGTTCGTGTGAGGGAGAGCGTGGAAAGTGTAATAACATGTTATGAATCATTAGTGGAATTCATATCGTATTATTTGAGAAAGCATTTAAGAATGTGTGTGGCATCCTGGAGCTTTAGTGAATTTCAGCGGAAGTGAAGTAGTTAAATCTACATCTACATAATACCCTGCGAGCCACCTCTAGGGTGTTTGGCAGGGGGTGATCAATCACCAGCATGCAGCATGCAATTGGACTCCCACATGCACACCACACGGTCCAAAAAGCGTCACGCATACTAACAAAATAACTTTCATGATAATTGCGGTTCGTTTCAATGTTGTATTTAAGTTGTTTTAATGCTTCGGATTTTTCGGGCTGTTTTTGGCGATTCGGCCATCTAGTCTTATCAACATGCATACAGTTAGCGCTCAAATGTTTATCCTGCAACAATTCCAGAGGTTTAATGCTAAATTGCTTATTCATTTGATTTTGGAATCATTATAATATCACTTGATATACTCGGCAACTGGAAACACGATTTTTAAAAGTGTAGTTATATTTAAGTAGGTATTGCACATGATGTTTAAAAATGCGACGTGAAAGCTCGCTGTGTTTTTCGGCACTTTCGTGCCGGGGAGGAAAGGCGCATGCCAACTTGTCAATTTATTACATTTCTATCCCATTGAAAAATATAGCAATAAATTCTATTATTAGTCGGAAGAAACCAAGCCCTGCGAAGACAATGTAAACAGAGGCTGTATATTTATGTGTATGGCGCATTTAAGCAGTTGAAAACATTTTTAAGCTGCGTTATTCTCGTTAAATTCGCGGGTGACTCATGCCGAATTCTTTGCGACGGAAGGAGAATTTTCTAAGCGCGCAGTGAATTCCCGTTGGTTTTTTCCGCTTACCTCTGGTGCCCAAAAGCACATGTCATCCCTGAGGTCATTGGCAGTTGCCCGGTGGCGGAGTGTCGGCCCCAGAGTCCTCCACAAGAACGCTTTGATGGCTACATATCCATTGCGGCGCGTTGATAATCTTGTGCAAACTTCCGCGGTAGAGTTATTCTGATTTAAGGTTTCCTTGATGAAATTCCACTACTTCTACCATTTCTTTTTTGTAATAAAGTGATTTTAAAATTATCCAACGGTCCTTGCTAATTAGAATTTAGATAGCAGTTAGAAATTAAAAAAAGTATTTAATAATCAAGATAACACTCATTAAAGAATCATGTGTTCCTATTCTGGCGTTTGTTTCAAAATTCATCTCTTCTTCTGTTATGTAACTAAGGTTACAATAATGAAAAATTCTAATAATTTACACCTTACGATGAAGATTATTCATCGACACCCGGGTTGCTTTTTATAAAAAAGAGTTATATCAATCTAAGTATTTTCCTTAAAGCCCCCTTCCCTGCAGGAATGTTGCAGTGAACACAAAAAAGCACTCTACATGGCTGTTCCTTAAACGGAGGCCGAGTAGAACATGGTATGTTTTGTGTTATATATTTAATTCCGATATTGTTATGGAAACTGGAAGATATTAGTAAACATCTTAAAAATGTATTCGATCCAAAACTTAATGAATCTCCTTCGTTAGTTCCCACTGTCTCCCCCTTGGAATGTAAGTTTTTATTGGTGAAGTGCTAACTTGATTCGATTTAAACAGCCCCACCGAAAAAAATCAGACAATCAGTGATCTTCTATATTGAGAGAGGCTCAATAGGGAAAGAGTGAATAAAAATAGGCTATGTCTGTGTCTTCATTTTTAGTGCTTGTTTTTTCAATATCGCCTGCTCCTGTAGATGGCGAAAATTGCTCTTTCATATCCGTACTCTGAGCGAGGATAAAAAGTTGGTTTCCAGGTGCTTGGTTCAATTGGTTCGAACCGTTCCATCTTTTGGCGAGACACAAGCAGTCGTGCAATGTCGAACCTACCCTAGATATGTGAAATTCACATGGCTGTGGTTCGATGGCGTGAGCTCTATCTCACATATTAAAACTCAAATTCATTTGAGGCGTGGCTTACCCTACCGATCGTTCTGCCTGTTTCGATGACCTATGACCTATTTAAGGCTTAAGCTATTATCTTGAAAATTTCATGGTATAACATTTGCCGGCATTCTCTTGCATCTCATGAATGAAAATTTAACGTCAGTATTTTCTCGCAGGTAGCATTTTTATAATTTTAAGCATGTATAACGGTGTAAGAAACTATGGTCGGGCTAGGTAAATCACCCCGCGGGAAAAGCAAAGGAATTACTCATTCAACTCCTACGATATGGATTTCAATCAAGTCACTCTCGTTACTATTACTTATATCTTTATAATCGATTTACAGGTTAATAATGAAAAGGTTTTAATGCATACAATCTGAAAATTTCATCAGGAAAGCGTAAATTTTAAAAAAGCAATCAATTAAGAAAAATAAAACAAAATACGAGCGTGACCTCTTAACATCGTGGCCCTGACATCCGCTAGATGGCACTGACATCCTTACACTTCTACTTGCTGACATCCTTTAGGATACAGGTCTATCACACGAAGAAGATTGCACCCCGTGTTCCAACTCACGCATTGCGAGAGCCGTTTTAGCTCCTCCCGTATTCCGGATGAGAGATGCGATCGTGACTTGCGAAATGCCCAACGCGAAGGAAAAGGCCATTCCACTCAAGCGAGGCTTGGCAGAGATTGTATTATGTTATTGCCATCTTCATCATGAACATCTTCCGCAAGGTTGGGCGCTATCAAAAACATACTTTTAATCCGGATCACGTTTTCCATTCGCGTGAAAAATGTTTTATCGATATTAAAATTTTTATTATTAAAGTAATCTACCGATTAAAATAGTTTATCATGCAGCTTCACGAGGCATTCCGGCAATCCCTCCTCCCTAATGGACTTCCCTCTTCGGTTCAAAATAAGGCCTACTCTCTTTCATCCTATCAAAAAAATTATTATCTTCCTTAGTTTACCCAACATTCTACCCTCTAACACTGTTTTCAACATCCCCTCCCAGCTGAGTATTCGCACCATCCATACCTTCAGTCTCCTCCGTATCTCATAAAAAAGTTGCCTCTCCTCACCCACCATGTCCAGCACTTCGTCGTTTCCATTACTATCCGTCCGCTTTATCTTTTCCATTATCCTCCACACCCACATCTCGAACACCTCAAGTCTTCTCCCGTTCTCCTTCCTGTTTCTGCGTCGTAAAGCGCTACACTCCAGATCAAAATCTTCACTAGCCTTTTCTTTAAACTCTTACATAACGATCCTTTTATGAGCTCCTTCCTTTTCATGAACGGATATTATAATATTCAATACGAACTTTATTTAAAAAATGGGTATCATTACCTATTTATTTGGTAGTAAAAAATATACTTAGTTGTATTCCAAACTTCATTTATTCACGCCAACCACTAGTTTCGATTTTCTCCATTTATTTTTAGCGAAATCAAATCTTTTACTCGGATTCGATAAAAAATTACGCGTTAAAGTCGAACCCCTTGACAGGTGCCAATTTATCGTGCAATGCAACACAATATTTATTTAGAATTACGTCTCGATCCTATTCCTTCTTTGAATATTGAGCCCATATCAGTCATTGCCGCGCAAGTATAAAACTTTTAATCGTTGTAAAAATTCGAGCGGAATCAGAATCCTACACCTACGCGGACAAAGTTTTTAATCTTTCTATTATTTATTAATAATAAAACGTTATTGTACTTTTCCACACGATTTAATTAATACGACCGGTTTCGTCGCAGAGGCGACATCATCAGGTACAGAATCCGTTATAATAACAGTTATTTTGTATAATAACAGTTTTTGTACAAAATAACTGTTATTATAACGGATTCTGTACCTGATGATGTCGCCTCTGCGACGAAACCGGTCGTATTAATTAAATCGTGTGGAAAAGTACAATAACGTTTTATTATTAAGAATGGATTTTCACAAAGTAAAGCCAGAAACAATCAAACTTTCTATTATTACTAAAGTCTTAACTAGTAATCGGCAATTTTTCTGTATTTTATTGGTGAAAAATTTTATTTAAGAAAAACATGAAAGCTGTTTCAGTAGAATTAAATATGAATTATAATATCTAAGAGAAATATAGTCTTTATTGATATTCAAAATAACGCAAATTTAGACTTTTCCATTACCTGTGATGTGTGCATCCTTGCCCTTCTCCTTTTGTAGTATGAATAAACTTGATAAACATGATTTGCGAAAATTCCAGAGAGGAAAAATCATTGAATTCGTCCGGGATCAGGGTTTGGGGCTCCCATATTCTGGTGGTTCAACACATGATGCGTGTTAGGGAGATTCGCTTCCAATCCCGGCCAAGGCAAACGATTTTCCTTCTGTGGAATTGTGAACTAAATATGCATTCGAGGGTACATCATTAAATCCTCGCCGCAGGCTAGGCAGCCGTTATTTACTGGAATTATTGACATTTAAAAATTGTCCCAGGGTGTTGGTTCAGAAATCTCACAGCCACCTAGGTACGCCAGAAGTGGCTTACTTTCGTGGCATCAGCGTTAGTTTCCTTGGCCACACCCAGATGTCTCACAGAGCAAACCAGAAAGATGTGCGCATGGTTGAAGACTTCATTTGCCAAGCTGACCGTCATCCAAGATGTCACGATTCGTGTCACGAATAAGAAGCAGTGGGATTCACACTTTCCCTTGTCAATCTCTTTATGTTCCTGACTGGCCAGTAGCCAATGTTCCTTTTGTAGAGTAACCGAATTACTACACCACTATATGCTATGTTATTTAAATGCTTACGTAAGGCATTTTGCAAGTTATATGCGTTTTAAAATAACGATATATATTAAAGATAAATTTAATAATTTTGACTATATGCATAACCTGCATGTCTTTGCCAAATATTTTATCACCTTGAAAAGTTTATAAAGATTTTAATGTTGCCACGCAATGATCTATAGCAATTAAGTAATAGAGACTCCTTTGACTTCGTAATTTAAAAAAATGTTCTCGATTAGGAAATTATTATTAAAACTCTATTAGGAACCTCGAGGGTGTCATATCAGGAATCGTCTATGGATAGTGTGGCGATGAATTTTAATCCAATCCTTTCAAATCTCCTGTAGCAGAATGCATCTATTTCTTGGAAATAGTTTTAACTCTATAATTACGGTCACCTAAATATAATTTTATCATGATTTCAATGGAAATCTCAAATTTAAGTAAGTTAACATCTCTTCAATGAAAGGTTTGTGCAGAAAGGAAAGGCAATGGTAGGTTTCCCCTCTGCGCTCTATCATGAGGGAGCTCCATCATGTTTCACGCGACATTATTGAATTTTTTGATGATAGTTTTTTTTTGTCTGGAACAGAGGAGCAAAGCACATGACTATTAACATCACCTACACAACGTAGTGGTTTCAGCTCTGAAGAAAAAAAATCCACATAACGGTAAAGGTCTCGTATCCATCCAGTGGGAGGCTCAAGGGACCGTTGATCGGATCACTAGGCCAGACTCATTATTCACATTTCGGATCGCAAGCGGAACTTTTTTTTGTGACTCTTCCAAGCTTGTATTTCCAACGGTAGCAATAAAAATGCTTACCCAGCGCAGTCACCGGGAGTCGTTCTAGTAAACCTGCCTTTATTCAAGCTAATGAGCAGTCACAGTTTGAGTGCTTTTGAATATACGCTACGGTTGAGCGATCAGTTCCTTGTCACTGACCTTCCAGCCATATGAATTATCGAACAAGTAAAATAACCGCCTCTGCACTTCATGTGTGCAAAAGTTCGTAAAGTCATAATCATAGTTCACAAAGCAAAGTAGTCTCTTGAAGGTAATTATGGTACTTGTATGGTACTAGGCTAACTTTCATTTTACATGAGTGTATCAAGTAACATCATCTATTCATTACATGCATTCTATTCCCTTTTACGGCTAATAATGAGATTCACATGTATATCAGTTTAGAATTTAGAAGTAGTTGCGGTGAGAGCTACGGGTAGGCTACATCGGCGGAAAATATTGTGATATGAGGTTCCAAAGAGGAGATCCTCTGGATTTAAGAAGTTGTTCCTCATATGATGAAATCGACATGATCACTCAGTGTTATCTCAGCAGTGTTATTCTATCGTAGCACGCTCATGTGAGGGAAAGGACTAAAGAAGAATAAAAAAATGCTCATCGGATGTAACGCTCTGTTTAAACTTTCTCCGGAAGTCTTGCCGTTGCTCGTTGTCATATCAAGATAATTACTGCTGTCTTATTTGAATTCTCTCCCTTTTTTATTTGAAATCTTACGTAGCTTTGCGTTAACCAGTGGTTTCCCATTCTTTTCCTTCGGCTTCGGGTCATTAAGTTGATTAATTATTACCATATATGAAGCGACCATAAGCTAATCAAGAGACTGTGGAGATTTCTACTATTGTCTCATTCCATTGTATGTGCTAATGAACTTTTCGACATATACTCGGCCATAATTCGATAGCCATAATGAAATAGTTAAATTTGCTTCATAATTAAGCTGGGAATTTTTAATCAGCCATTCACCATCATAGAATTCAGAATTTATCCTTTTGGCAAGGAATTGAAGACTTGAAATGGTTAAATATGGACAAAAATTTAGAACGCTTTAATGCACTCGAATTTCTGGAAGAGTTTATCAGTAAATTTACATAAAATAATTACTTTATTGGAGAAATTTAGACTTACAGAGTTAAACTTACGCATAATTATGTGGAATTTTGATAAAAGCTTAAGGCTTACCTCAGTTTTTCATTAAAAATATTGTATATGATACCACGCAGGTAAGCATGACATTGCTTTATCCAGTCCAGACGAATTTCTGAATTTGGGAAACTTTTATGCGTTGCAATATTTACGTTTACAACAGTAGACTTCGAGATAAGGATGAAATGGAGTTGCATACTTACTGGCTCTCCTTTATGAGCTATATTCAATGTAGTTTTTAAGTCTACGAATCTATTGTTTGAAATAAATGATGCATAAACATGTATTTATTCGGAATGGGTGGTAACAGAAAGGCTGCACAAAAAAGAAAACAATTAAATTGAAAGTTTAAAATAGGCAAGCTACAATTGAAAATTAGCTAGCCCTTTATACAAACTGACCGGCAAATCAGACGTGACGGGATGTCAAACAAGACATGATAGTGCTTCTCGTATCTAACGTACAATATTTCCGCCATCGTGACTTGAAATGACCAATTTTTGCCTTGTGATGAGAATCATAAGTGGTGAGTACATTAGATAATTATTGAAACAGTTATGTTCTGTAAGCTTCATTTCCTCAATTAAACTGGTACTTAAAAATGATTACTGGTTCGGTGAAAGTTTAAGCTTACGTAAAACGAGGATCGAAGAGGAATGTCAATTAGGAAAATTTCCTGTCCGAAGAACGATCAAGTATTGCATCATTTCATATCTACGCTTTAAGACTTGGTTGTAGTTGTCGAAATTACTAGGTGGTATACTGTGTGGAGTGTTAAGCCTGAATCATACCACCATCATTTTTCACCATCATTTTTTCCGTTCCTTAGCGATAGTTTTCAGGAACAAAAAAAAGTGATTGCTTCGATTCATTATTTTATAATTCACACGGTAGTTCCCGCCTTCCATTTTTTCCATCGCTTATTCATTCACTTTCCGTATTCACGACTGCCGTTCAATTAAAGAGCCAAGCGTGGCGTTACAATCGCTGTTAGAGGCCATGCGTTCAGATTGGCTGAGAGACGGTTCCAGTAATGGTTTCAGCGTCGGAAAAAGGGACTTGTCGAGTTATAGAAAAAGGAATAGTATTTCCATCCTTCGAGCCATCGCGGAAATGAATTCATAAAACGGTCATTTTTTCCGCCATCATTTGAGCTATCGCTCGGAACGCGAAAAAAATCATCTGGTGAGTCAGGCTTTAGGCTACTGAGTGATAACTGCCGGCTTCCCACTCGGGAAAAGCCTCGGCGGTCGCTGAACAGGATACACTGCACTACTGGGAGGACCTGAGAAAGGAACTGGCCGCTTGTCCTCATGTTTTAACATGCCCGTAGTAGGATGTGGAGAGGGCCCTGACCTCACACAACCAATTTTTCGGGTCAAATCTCTATGAGTGAGGTCTAGTTTTGAAAATTTCAAGATAACCACCAAATTTTAGAGGTTAAAGTAAGTATAACCGTCGCTTTTGGTTCAAAGTTAACGTAAGCTCTTCCCATTTAACTAATTATGTTTCAAATATATTGACGATGTTCCTTAATGATGTTCTACATCATAATCAGAAGACAACAATCCAAAGATGACTTAGACACAGTTCTCCATTCCGCTTTCCTGTACGCTTGCCTTTTCACAGTGACAAATTTATTCTTTTTTACACCCGATGTCCTTGATAATCTCTATAGTCTCAGGCTCAACTTTGTGGAAGTTCATTTGTTACCCGATGTTCTATAGTGGTCTCAATTTTGGCTATATTGTGGTATGATTTGCGTAACAGTGTCTTAATCTAGAAGTATTATCACCTTCCTTTAGACGTTTTGTGTTGGGTAACCTGAGTTCCTTGATCCAAGGACTAATGTGGAATTACTCTAATAAAAATCATAGTGTATGTATCATGTGAACTTGGATATAATACTTTGCTCTTCTCAGCTTCTGCTCTTCGGCTATCTACCCCATCAAATTGCCGCCAAATCCATTTAATGTAACCACAAGTCGTAAGCCATTCAAGGACACTTGGTAATTCAAACCACTACTTTTCCTGCAATTATGGGTTTATTAACGAGGCCAAGTAGTGATATTCTCATTGAGCTCGGCCTCAGGGTCATATTATGGTCAATGCATCTATGAACTAACCAAGTTATCCATGGATGATTTCTCTTCAAGGCCCGTCTGCACATAATTTCTTGCTTATAATGGCAGAGTGCAGAAAACTGTTGATTATCATGACTATGATAAAACCGAGTAGGTCTGAGGTAGGGCGAGGAATAAATATTCGATGGATTAAGGCAATAAAAATAGTTATATTATTTACTGAGTGATCTTTAACCATAGTAAAATGGAATTCTCAGTGAATTTTGGTATCCTAACGCAATCGCCAGGCATAAATAAAGCATAGATTACTAGAAAAATGTCCTAAATTCATTGATAGATGATCTATTAATGCTTGTATTACAGATCAACACAATCAGTGTCATACCTGAAAAGCTTTTGCGGCCTAAAGTCATCATTTTTCATGCGCAACAATCTTTTTAATTTAAAACTCAATTTCATATTAGTTGTATGCTATATTCGCTGATAATATTTGTAAATCTGTATATTTTCATGAAAACCCACATGAATATTGTTAAAACGGTGATTTCGATCTAAAATGACGCTATAAATGAACTGTACCAATTAATGCACGTTCATGTGTATATATTTTCTAGTATATCACATTGCGTCACTATTATTAGCACTTTGTAAGCAATGTAAGGCGAGTAAGTTCGTTTTGAAAAGAAAATTACCGTGATCAGCTTCCATGCTAGTATGTGCCTACCAGGATGCCAATTGGAGCTATTAAGTCTATCGTGTAGCTGGAGTCGAACACTAGAGAATGCTTTGGTTTCCGTGTGCTGGACGACTTCTATTTTTCCACCCCCAAGCTGGACAGGAAGGTAAAGTGAAAGTCCTTCCTGTAATGCGAGAATTGAATACCAGAATACAATGCTAGAAAAATACCTGCTTGAAGTGTGTGACGGGGTTCCTCAATAATGCCTGTTCCCACAGCTCCTTATCTGAGAGAATTTTGCGTGAACACCAGAAATGCATCACTGTACTATAAAACCCGCCACTGACTGGTTCATACAAATGTTTGGGGTGAACGAGACGAGATACCTACGACAAAAAGTCATTGAACCGATCCCCTGTATATTTGTCTGAAACCCAGGGAAAAATCATCGGAACACTAAATTTTCTATCCATTACAGTGTTCCCAACTGTCTCTATGGCTCCACTTTTGGGAGGCATTTGGATGTCAAAAAATTGATGGTAATGAGAAATTTGGACATCACGGAGAAGCTTAGTTAGATTTAAAGAAATGAATGCCACCAAAGTTCTGGTGGCAGCCATTAGTCCGCATCTAGTTACAGTCACAAATCCTGTAAGCCAAGAACTGTTTGTTATTCCTAGGATTCAGTTTAAGTATGCTAGATATCATATCAAAGATACATACCTTTATCACCGAAAGAAAACGATCCTTAAGGAACAAACGGCAGATAAAAGTTGTAATAACTGGCAGAGTGACCTCCCAAGACTTCTCCAGAGAGCGAAAGCGAGTTCAAGGAAAGAATCCACGGGGATAATTTTGGATTCGTTGATGTACTTGAGGGGACGTGGTGGCCAAACAATCAGAGCAGGAAGTTGGCTCGAGAAACGAAGTTCTTGATTCGTACAATATTATCCTAAAAATACGGAGAAAACCAGAATATTCTCTTTTAATTGTGCTTCACCGACTGTCATCTAAAAAATAGGCTTTCTTCTTAATCTTGTTTAGATTATGTCTGTGGATGAACAAAATTTTATCTTTTTCTAATGGAGGTTCGGTTACGAAAAATATTGGTTAAAGCTCGAATATTTTGTTTTGACAAAAAATGACGTTATGTATATTTTTAGACAACATATATTACAGATGAAACATTGTACAATTTGTTTATTTGTTATTAAATCAATGCTAAATTGAAGTCGAAAATGCCAAGTAAAGAATTCCCCTCTATACAGTGTCTATTCTCAAGTTTAATCTACATGATTTTTGATGTATTTTTTATTTGTAAGTTTTTTTAGTTCATTTTTTACAGCTATTTTAAAAGATTTTATTCCTTTTTTGGTGGAGGAAATAAATGAATACGTATCGCTTTAGTAATTAAAAAATGGTACTAAAATTAGCTGTGGTAGTTGCCGTGTGCTCTGGGCAACGGAAGTTATGAGTTGTTCAGAGCATCCGGAACTACTACATCTAATTTTAGCACCACCTTTGTGTAACTAAAGCGATACCTATTCATTCAATTCCCCCACCAAAAAGGTATAAAAGCTATTAAAGCTATAATGTCACGGCCAAAACGGAGAGCTTGGCTCAAAGTTTGCGTAGTAGGAAAATTTTGCGTTTTCGACATAAACATCATCAGTAATTTTGGTTGCTACTGGTATCATCTATCCAGGTTTAAAATTTCCTTACACAATTTTTCCCCACCCTGCATCTACATTATCCACGTGGATATGTAGTTCATTTCCCCGAACAAGTTGAATCGCTGTACCGTCAGCGTCGACTTTTTTAAATCCCATTCAATTCAAATTCGTGGCCCACCCTCACGACGCACCCCGTCGCGTTCAGCATGCTTCCAACCAGTGAAGAAATCACCGAAAACGGTAGCGTATTTGAGGACGAGCCCTAAACACGTGATTTTTCTCCGACTCTTTACAAAAGAACGGGCAGTTGGTTGCACGACAGGAAGGCCAGCCCGATTCTATCTCCAGCCTCTCTTCACTGACCACTGCCCTCGGTAGTTAACTTGCCCCACATCCCCTGGGAACTGGGCCCATCGGACATGGCCTTCGGCCCGTAATCACGAGCTGCTCAACGGGGGTCTAGTATGAATGCACTCCGTCTCCTTAGGGCCGTCGACCGTGACCACGCACTGCCTTGTCTATCGCGGATGAGCGGCATGAATTGGAAGCCCGCGACTGGCCCCTATCGCCAGCCGTCCGTGAACAGCTAAACTAAAGCCGGAATCACACGACCGTTTTGTCCACGAATATTACAAAAGAGGATCCTCAAGTCGGCCTCTAAATGTGTCGTGCTCATCGCGTATTTGAATGCGTTTATGAAAATCGCCACATGTGTCGATGACGGACAAAGCGATCCGACTTTCGCGGGGAAATAAGGTGTGATTAGGGGTTGTGAACCGAAATTTATAAACATGATGATGTGATCTATAAAGCTCATAAATTTCAATTCTGTTCCTGGCAATAAAAAAAACATTGTGCTGCAAAATATTCAAAAAATAGTGGATCGCATTGCACTCATCACCGTGCCGCGGACATTTTCGAAAACCGAATAAAATGCGACCAAAGTGGCAACAGAGATCAGCCTTCTATGATGGAATTAGACCTCTATGCACTCTCCTTGATTTTATCTATCCCTTTCGAGGATCAGTGATAGCTGTAATGATGGTGGAAAAAATGACCGTTTCACACCATCATTTTCCGCGATGGCTCCAGGGACCCATCCCTTTTTTCATCACTCGACAGGTACCTTTTTCCGTCCCTGAAACCATCGCTGGCACCGTACTTCAGCCAATCAGAACACACGGCCGATAAAAGCGATTCTAACGCACGCTCAGCTTTTAATTGAAACGCAGTTACAAATACGGAGAGTGACTGTAAAATGGACGGTGAAAATGACCGTGTAATTCAGAAAATGATATCGAGCGATTATTTATCTGGTCCCTGAAAAGCAATCTCTGGAGCTATCACTCAGAGTGACAGAAAAAATGGTCGTGTGATTCAGGCTTAACGGACACCAGTTTACGTTTTAATGGCTTAAGCTATTGTGGTCCTGCTCAGGGAAAGGAATTAGAGAATTATTCGCTATGTGTATTAAGAGGACGCTTCACTCCAGCTTGACTGATGCCTTTTGACTAAAATATTAACACCATTAATATTTCGCGTTAAAAATATAAAAAAGTTGAAAATGTAATGGTATATACAGCACACCCTCATCAGCATTTGCCTGTATCTCAAATTTGAAAATTATTACTCGGTATTTCCTTGAATGTAATTTTTTCATGTTTAACAGAAAAATCATACATTGACAAAGGACTACTCTGTATTACCATAGAGTAAGTGTATTCTTAGTATATACTTACTCTATGGTATTACCTAAAAGTCAAAACATGATGAACTATGGTTTACTCTAGCAATTCCTCGAGGAAAAGAGGCAAAATACGACAGGTCAGAGTGAATAATTAATCCTTTGAAATTCGGTTCCAAAAGTTTTGTCTTGTTCTAAGAAATGCCTCTTACGATTTCAATTAACTATGCATGATAGAGGCTTATCTAAAGCTGATACACTTTAAGAATAGAATTCTCAAATCGAAAAATTATCTCCGGAGTTCCAGAGGGATGTAATAGCTATATTTTTCCACAAAAATAAATTTTAATTAGATATGTCGTAAACTTAAGTAGTAGTCAGTAGCAAGTACTTTGGCCTTCAACTATGGGTGGAGCATTCATAGATGTCTACATAAATGGCATGAAATTCGGAAGAATCTTGTAAAATTGCATAAAAGTAAAGAACATTTATTTCAATTATATTTTGCCTTCTCTTGTTATCTCGACTGTCTACTCTTCATAAAAACCTGCTAAAATCATAAGTAGCTTGAAATGAACCTTTCAAATCTTAGTGTAACTATCCACTGGTAGAAAAATTGTTAATGTTATAATTAGTGAGAACTACAACTCATTTTCATAAGAATCTTAAATAATGTTTCTCTTATTGGCTTCATCAAATCGTTTCCCATGCTATAGTTTATCACCTTCCCAAATCTCTATGACGAAAGAAACGGAAATGGAATTGGGGCGCAAAGAATGTTGTTTTTTCGACAAAGGTTGAGGAACCAAGTTAATTAGGTGCTACCTCGCTAGAATAGGGGCAGATTCCAGCCAATGCGATAATGAAAAACCTACGGAACTTAACCGTCTCAGCTTGTTGTCTATCTGCGGCATAGAATTATGAATATTATTTTCATTTTCATTCTTTCATAGCTCTCTTTTATTTAATTCGTCTTTAGACTGCCTCCTTTTTATGTAATGGATTTATATGATCTTCGGAAAACACATTCAGCGCCAGGCTTTTAAATATGACGGTATTCTTTTCCCCCCGTCTTCGAGCTTTTCTAGGATCAAGGCTCACATTGTGATACTCATGGGCTATGTTTTTTACTAATATGCAATATTTTATCTAATCAGAGGAGTTCATAAATGTCTATGGTCGCCTCCTCTCAATCACTTGACATTCCTTTCTTCGATTCTTATAGTTAATCAAATAAAGGTGCAATATCGTCGATATCTATGAGCTAAATTTTTTTATTGAGCAATATGCTATAACAGTTTTCATGACAAAATACATATTCCTTTATGCCTCTGGTTTTATATTTTTCGGCCTGTGCACCTTATTCTTCTGATATTCTGATTAATTCTCTCTCACATGATCTGCCGGTTTTGTTTCCAATTGATTCTATCCTTTTGTATCCTTTATAGGTTCATCATCATCATCACTGGCCATCAATCTTAAGATTGGTTTGACGCAGCTCTCCACTCGATTGGCTGATAGGAGAATTGAGTGGAGAGTATTAATTAATTCGGAGTCAAAATCACCTGCTTCAAACCAATCTTAGAATTGTTGACCAGTGATTATAATGATGAACCTATTAAGGATTCAAAATACAATTGATATTCTAGACGTGTTAACTGATAGGAGAAATAAACGGTGATCGGCATCAACCCAATATTTGGATTATAGACTGTTGATGATGAACCTATCCTCGGAAATCTGTGTACATCGCTCCTTTTCCTTCCAATTAATCTTTCATCTACTGCAAGACTTCCCTGAGTTGTTCATTTGATCACCTGCGTTCGTATTCGACACAATGCTTACCGGCTTTAGGTATGTTCGACCATGTTCAGCACCATGTTTAACGGATCAATGGATTTGCTGTTCGATTGACGTGTTGCCACCGTCCGGGAGTCTGCTTTCACTCATTGTGTCCTTGCATTTCCTGCTTGCATTGCCGCTCTTTCTCCATCACGAGGAACGCTTTCTAAGCTTCAAAATTTCATTGATCGACGTCTGCAAAATTTCTTGCCACTTGTGCTGCACTTCCTTTGGAAATTGTTTTTAAAACCTCTTCTGATAAAAGCGCGAAAAGATATTCTATCGGTATTGATATTCGGTGTATCACCAATAAACTAAGAAATGGTAAACAACAAGTGTCATCTTTGGGAAAATTGGGAGAGTACATTTTTCGAAATGTGCTCTAAGCGTATGTACCACTCTATCGAAAAGTCTCACACACCTTTGGCTTAGTCCGGTGAGAGCTCACTTACCCAAGCCAATCCATGCCTAGGGGTTGAAGCCTTGATTAATTGGAGGCACTAAAGAAACCTGCTGTATTCCTAATGCCATTTGGAATTACACGTTTCTCATTCTTCGCGTTTGAATTCATTTGTGGGCAAGGTACTGGCAGAGGGTAACAGAAGATAGTAATACATAGTATTGAGCGGTGGAATTGTTCGTGCATGATTCGAAGTGGGGTTGTACCGTATGATCATTGCTATCGTTTGGAGAATCACTAGCGGAAATAGGCAAGTAGTTTCTCAGAATTAAGGAGCACGCATTCAAACGCTCTTAAGATCAGTCCACGCGTGTACAATTATTTATTTCTGGTTGAAAAAAACAGGCTATCATGATAAAAGGAAAAATTCAAGCGTCGCGTGAGAGGGAAAGGACGCAGATTAGGTTGCGTAACGTCGATGAGACGTCAGAGCGACTAATGATCCTCTGACGGGTTCACAAACACGTCAACACTGCGCCACGCATCCCGTCCTTGGGAGAATTTCCCATTTTCCATCCGACTCTGAGAATTTCCACCGATTATTCTTGAATTCATAACTCTTAAACCGTGAGGTGAAAGAGATTAAATGCAAATTTCATTGCGTCTAACCTGCTGGAGAATTGACTTTTTTTAGTGTCCTTTGAACAAGATGTCATTAAGGGGGGAATACCATTCACTGGATGTCAGGCCGTAAGATCATAATATTTTTTTAAATCACCGTGTTACTGAACGCCCTTGGCGTGAGGTTGAGATTATGTTGCGCGCAGAAAGATATAAATTTCAGCGCTATAGCTATATACATCGCCTTTCTATAGTGCTAGGACTTTCAAAATAATTGATCTGGTAGGCTTAATACTTTCTCTCGTTTGTTGGGAGAAATTACGACCGAATTATCACTAGTCATATTATTTCATGCTATCCGTTCTTCAATGGCTACAAATCTGAGGTATCTTAACCGTATCTGGTAAACGTTAGTTACTAGGAATTGACGTTATTTATTTTTGCACCGGAAATTTTTGACTGTGTTTTCCTATTTTCAAGGCCAAGTCTTTAATCAAACAAAGAAGCTTATGTCAGCTTGAAAGGCAAGGCTTAAGATTTAGATCCAATGAGCCGGAGAAATTAGATTTTATAAATTTTCAAAGCTATAGCTAACACTTCTGGTATCTTTTTAATTACGCGTTCAGCCCCGCAGCCAACTTTCCGCCTGCTCCAAAAACATTCTTAAATCAAAGTCACCCACTTGAAATAAAAAGAAATAGCCATAAATTGGTGCCTAGAATGTTTTCTTAACGTAAGTGGTTATCCCTTCAGAAAGGTAGCTTCAATAAAATGATGTTAAATTATGAATATTCTCGTGTACAGCTCCCAGGTTACGGACCTCTGGTATTCTAGATGACGCAACGAACTTTGAAAATAAAAATAAGCACGTGCTAACAGTCAAGATGAAGATACTATTCTCAGCAATTTTCAATTGCCCAATAACCCGAGTCACGTCCCTCTTCGAAATACACCTGACTACGTACATATTCCATCATTAATAATATAATATTTTCTTATGCTCCACAATTTTCAGGCCTGGAACTACACATCAGTTTCGACTCAGTCAGATAAGTAGATTCAATAAAATCAAGATTCTTAAGATACTTTAAACAAAATTTTAACTCGGCATAACAACACCAAATTAATTTGGCTTAATATCATCCATTATTCCACCAATTTGAGCTCAGACCGCGTATCAATAAACTTAAAATAGTTTAAATGGTTGACAATGGTATTATTATTTTCCTTACTTCCGGCTACTTCCAAGAGATTTTTGAGATTTTTTCAACTAGTCATCATTCGTGTCACGCCTCTATAAATCGTTATGAACCAGTCGCCGCTCTTCCCAAGTGTTCAAATGCATGCATAGTAACGCCAAGTGAAGTCAAGTTATGTTGTTGTGATTGTGTTGTGGGGCTTTCGATATCAGTGTTTACCGTATATCCCAATTTGAGAATTTTATTTTTCGCTGATGATTGCTATAATACGACGACTAGCAGTGCCAGCCTGCCTGCTCCACAGCCAGATCGACTGTGCTGCGCAACTGGTTGTTTCCTTGTCGCTTGTCTTTGTCGCCTGTTATAGTGTTGCACCTGTCGCTGAAGAGAGCCATTGGAAATCTCTGCAATATGCCATATTTAAGATGTGATCCATGTTTTTATCATGAGAATCGTGGCCTAATCGCGTGAAATATGGGCAAATTGCGAAAAGTGGTCACAGGGGGTTCGGGGGGCATGGAATTCATAGTGGCATGCCAGTGCCTGGCTCTCCGAAGCTAGAGATTTGCAAAGGAGAACCACTGTAGTGGAGAGACAGGAATTAATATTGGCTCGCCACTGTTTGTCTCCTGTTCTGTGGGCAGGCTACTTTGGTCCGTCTTGATCTTACCCATCTGACAGCACTGGGACCAAATATAAAATGTGTGTGCAGAGATTCTGCGCAGAACGCATCGAATCCCATCCAGGTAGCACTTGGTACGACTGAGACAGATCCTAAAGTGTGACTGCACAAAATGCAGACAGACTGCCACGCTACAAAGTAAATATATATAGATATATAATAGTGCATAATGAATGAACAGATTTATTTGTGTCTAACGTTAGATTTCAGCCTTCCACCTCCGTTTGGCGAGTACTTCGGGTTCGGCCTCGATAGCGAGACGAGCTCCATCGGCTGCGGTTGTCGCAGAAGTAGAAAATCCTTTCAGTATGCCACTATTTTTTTTGCTTGAGCTCTAACGTGAGATACATTCGCCGTCACGCTCTGATTCTATAGTCTCCAGTGTTCCCGGCACAAGACCATCCTTTAAGTCTTCATAATACCCGGAAAGGAGTCCAGCGGAGTGGAAATTCATTTTTATGCTTCATTAAGGCTTTTGCACTCTCCGCATCTTGGCAAACTGGAAGACTGACTTTTCGCCTCGGTACCAGCTCAACGGTTAAATATTACGAATGCCTGGAACTGGGATGGCCATTTGACGAGCAGGATGCGTTAAAGCGGAAATACAACGAATGGAATCTCGGGCTTGCTGCCTTCATGCTGCTTGACCAATCTTGGATATGGTGTTGGAGGTCGAAAAGTGAAGGAAAGTTACCTAATATTTACATAATCATTCCTTTTTTGTAATCCACCGATTGAAAAGTTTACATCGAAATACAGTTTTGAGCGCATATTCTCATAGATGGGGAAAAAAGGCGCTATTGTACTCGGTTTGTCTGAATGTATGTACTATCTGTCCTCACCTTCACATCAACTTACAGAGTACCATGCAAGGTAACATTATTTCGATGGTGGTGTTAGGTTCTTTATTTCTAGTTTTCTTTACTATCAGCAGCATAATACACTGGTTGCCGTAAAAAATGGATTTAGAGTTTCCTTCGCAATTCACTTTTTTCGGTTAATTTTAGCATTATATCTATGACAGCGTAATAAACTAGTCGTAGTTTAATAACCAAATTGCAGTTTTACATCCTAGTCGCAGCAAAAACTGATGTAAGTATACAAGAAAAAATGCGCTATATATCACTCACTGCAATGAATACTAATCTATTTTTTTAGCTACTATCTAAAAATGTTATCACATGCTAGCTTAAATATTGAGTATCAAATAATTAATACATTTGAATGAAAAATTATTTAAAATCTGAATAACACTTCTCTGCTTAACGGGAAAATAAACAGAGTTAATCTTTTTCTGATGAACGAAATCGTGCTAATCAACATATCGATTGCTGCCTTCGTCTAAATGAAATAGGAGTATTATTTCAATTCTAAAATATATTGTTATACTTACAGATTATTTACTAACGTTTTTTTATCCAAGGCAAATCTTAATAAAACTTTTCCATCAATCACTTGAAGTGTATCTACGTTAGTGAAATATTTAAAAATGGTTTTATAATGAGAACCGGCTATTAATTTTGATACATTTTTTCTATATTTCTTGTTGAAATTGTTGATAATTTTGATATTTCTAAAATGTATTTAGCAGTGAAACATAGTTTGAGTCCCTGATCAGAGTCTTGATCGGTAGGGAATGAATGATGTTTTGATTGTGCTGCTAAATTTATATTATTGGTGAACACTCATTCCATTTAGTAAGATAGAATTTTTAATAATCCTAGTGCGTAGTCTCCGAGTCTCTAGCGGCTTCCAGCCTAATGCGTTCAAAATCTGTGTTACGATTTCTGTAATCCCCAAGCAGTTTTTTGACGAGGATATCATATTGTGTTATCACAGTCATCATCATGAAACGTAACATTTTGGCGCGCCAGTGATTTCTGTGGAGGTGGGAAAGAGTTTTGGTGTTATTTCGGTGACGCGATTGGGCTACTTGACGCGTGAGTGATGGTCGGGCCAGGATCGGTCGCGTCGCACAGCGATTGATGTCTCATTGACTCGAGAGAGCAACGTCCGTGACCTAGGATGCTGATAGCCCGGGACCCGAATCCCTCACTCGCACGCTATCAAAGCCTCAGACTCCTCCGTTAGAAGAAGCTGTTAAAAGGCTTCCTTTCCTTCCCCATTACTCTGTAAGCTTACCCTACCTCCCTTGTTCTTCTTCCACAACCCTCTCATTCCTGATCCTCAGTTTCAATGCTCTCTCGAGATCCTCGACGCATTTCCGCGTCGTGGAAGAAGCGGAGACTTTGAGCTCCCGCGTAGGAGAAGACTCTCAATCGGTAATGGCCCGTTTAATCTGCAATGGACGTCCATTATAACGATGCCTTCAGAGGTATGCATCACTCTGTCCAGACATTTCGTATTTTTTTTTAAACTCTTGCTTTCTTAACTAAAACTTTAAATTTTAATTATTTTCCACGAAACTTTTTCCACACTTAACACTTGAGAATGACACATGAAGTGTCAAAATCGGTTGCTTTAAATGAATGTTGTGGGGAAAATGATAAAAGTCGTCATTACTCGCGTTGACATTTAGCTATGAGTTTTAAGTATTCTGGGTAGAGCAAGTAGAGCTTATTCAACGTTTACCTTTATCTCAAGCTAAAAAATAATGAATGCGAAAATATCGAAATTTTCAGACCTAATGCATTGGCAAATAATGAGGGTCTACTTAACATTCCCTGGAAAATTCAAGATGATAAATTTTAAGTAGTAAGAAATGGAACGCCACTTATAAAAAGACTGATCGAGCAGTAATGTTGCGTTCTCTTTTCTGAATTTCGTATTCGCAAAAATATTGTTAATGTATCTTTCGCTTCGCGCCATACCGCAGAGAAAAATATTTAGATTTATATTTTAAATTTTCGGAAGTTGGCATTTGAATATTTGAACAATGGAATTAATTGCAAAAATTAACTGAACTAATTGAAAAAATCCACTAAAGAAATAGTGATAACTATTTGGCATAGGGGATACGTTTTGATCGGAAACTGTAGTAAATATTGTATTGACATGGCAATAGTGAAAGAAATGGGACTTAAGCTCCCCACTATAGGTGCTGTTTTCTTAGTCATCAGCTATTACTTGCTAGCTGAGGCGAAATACGTAATTTGATTAAAATGGGGCCAAACTAAACAAAAAATACTTAAAAACTTGATGTATAAAAATCGTCTTCATTGAGTAATCTGCATTATATGTGCTTCAATCAATCATTGTTGCAACCCGAAGTTTTTTTTGGGAAGGAAAGGGTAGCCCAGACTTAGCCACTGGCGTGTCAATACCTCAAATTCAGGACTAGGGTGAGATGTCTTCTCCTCTTCTAGGGCCAACTCGTCCTTCCGACGATTTGGGGTTTTCTGCATTGATTTGGTGTTTTTATTTGAATTTGTGAGAGCGATTTGATCACGGGGCTTTTCAGTCATAAGCTAATCGCTCTACCTACCAGGGTGATTCGATCTCCGATATGTAGCCTAATGTCATATTCAATATGGAAGGGATTTCACTGGAAAGCAGCATCAAAGAAAAAATATGCTCCAAAAGGCGCTGACTAGTAAATTTTTGTTTTGGAGCGCACGGTTACTGCGCCAGTATCTCAAAGAAGAAACCGAGAACTTTGAGCTCCAGCGTAATAGTCCTCCCGTTCAATCGGTATTACCCAGCTTACGCTGTTTGTAAACGTTGATTATATTCTTGCGTTGCCCCAGAGATCTTATACGTAGGTACATCATGTTATGCGCACATTCGCACGCTTACCCTCAGTGACCAATAGATATAAGGATAGATCCCAAAATAAAACCTGGTCAGATGTTTTCTTGGAAAGGTTAACACGAATGAAAGGGTTTTAGGTAACATTCCCTGCTTCAAATCCGCCATTTTACTATTTAAAGTAGGTATAATCAAAGAGAATGAGGGGTAAAATATTTTTTCCCGGTGGTTTAACCTTGAAATCCGAGCTGCCAAAGAATGTCCTCGAATTAGATGGTGGTCGGATGTACAAAGCTGGATGGGAAAGTTTACTGTCATGGAAAAGTTGATAAAGAGGAAAATTAGCTTTTATTTATTTAAATATGTCTAACTTCCACCAATTGAAGCCTGAATTTGTTGAACTTAATTAGCTTTTAAATATTAATGGATGGCTGAAATGCCATTGCAATCTTCCATGGTTTGTCCACGAACTTGCTCAAGGTTCGTGACTGTCATAACTTGAGACACTTAAGTCTTAATTTAACTCTTAGTTAGCGGATGATTTTTCAATTCTTGTTGTTTGTTTTTTCTAAAATACTCGCTCATATTAGAATAATATTTTAGCAGTTCATTAGATTTTTAACTATTACAGTTGGAGGAGCAAACAAAATATATCCTTTTTCTGCCAAAGGAAAGCCCGTATATTTTCAATACGTTAAAGGCCGTTTAAGTAGGCGGAGGGAATTTTGAATTGGATGAATGGTTTGACTTCGATAACACTGTCAATATCCTATGTTGTAGTCGACTATCGTCAACCTTTTTGGCCTCTTTTAAAAAATAGTTCTTTACTGTCTTTATAATAATAAATCCTCACGATTTGTTTGGAAAGAGTCACGTTCATCCCTGTCAGCCGATATCCTCTATCTCGGTCGCTGTCACTGCTAGAAAACGAGATAACCTCATAAATTTTTGCGTTAAAGGAAATAAAGGACGAAAAGTCCCTTTTAGTTACGTCTCACTCCTCCATACTACATACAGAAACTTCGAGTTTCATTTCGATACAACTGTGAATTATTGATGAACTATTTTATCATGCTTTTGATCTGCCTAATATGATAAATGGTTTTTAATACTCGAATCAAAAGTAGTAATTTAATCAAAAGTGACGCATTTTGAGGAATCCTTACCCTTGACTCGTCTACGTCATTGGTGAAGCGTATTTTAACTTTTTGCCTGCTTAAAACTCAGTGGGAAAGACATCAAACGCTTCTGAATAAAATCTGCCCCCATAAATTTTCCCTTTATTTGACAGAGCTCACATGTCACTCAACTGTAACGATTAGAAGCGTAATGAGGTGAGTCTACTTTCCACGATCTTTGTATTATGCGACAAGATAAAGAATCAGTAACGGAAATCTCAAGGAAAAATGTTCTTTCAAATTTCGATATCATCTATTCAAGAGCGAGTGTCTAATTTTCATTGAAACGTTCTCGCTTTTATGTATTATAAATGGAAATAAACCTATTACTGAAAATTCAGTATATGCTAAATACAGCTAGCGTAGAAAAAAGGAAAATCATTCCTAGTGAATTTAAAAGAAGATGCGTTTATTAGTAGCCAGTGAATATAAATTCAATAGTATAATAGGAATTCCCTTAATTTTTCATTGTGTAATCTGACTAAAATTACGTCTTAAATTTAATTACGGAGATTAATTAAAAATCAACTTATGGGGAAACTATGATTAAGTACTAGTATTACTAAAATAGTATTCACTAGTGGTAATTTGATGGACTCAGCATGGTTTCCGGCAATATTTGATTCTTAAAATGGCAATTAATGGTTATGAAAATATGTATACCTGAAATACAATTGTCAAAATGAACTCATGCTTCAATGTGAATACTTTCCGATAGTACTATTTTAACGAGATTGCTATTATTGAGTGTATTTTTCTGATTATGACCCGTCCGAGTTTTTGTAAACTTATTGATTCTCCAAAGAAAAAGTCCACAGGGAAAATAAACTATCTACCTATCTCTCCAATATAAGATTCTGCCAAATACGTTTACTAGTAAGCAGTAAATATAAATTCAATAGTAATATGTAAAGGCATTCCATGATTTTTCATTGTGTAGTGGCACTAATTTTAAAATATTTCCTGGAGTTTAGGTCAACGTATGTTATGCACAAAACAAGTTATAGCCAACGTTTCCGTTTATATAAAACCATCATCAGGGCTTAACTTTATACATATTTATTGACAACATACGTTTTTTATTTATAACATACGTTGACCTAAACTCCAGGAAACATTTTAACATGTATTAAACGAGGTCATAATAAGAAGAAAAAAATAATGGCACTAATATAATTTTGTAATTTTTTTCCCGGCGAACAATTGCAGTAAAGTATTCTCGGGTTTCGCACCGGGTCATGTCCTCTATATCTCCTTCCAACGTTTCGATGAACAACTCGCCCATCATCATCAGGGATTCAGGCATCCAATTGGATTACAGTAAAGTTTTCTCTTCTTAAAGTTTACCGAAACGTTGGAAGGAGATATGGAAGACATGATCCAGTGCGAAACCCGAGAAAACTTAACTGTAATGGAACTAATGTTACAACTTAAATTTACTCGAGGAGATTAATTATAAATTAACTACCTAATGAAGGATCTTCGAGGCTGAGAAGTGTTTGAGCACCGGACAGGATTCGCTCAGTGATTTCATAATTTGGTTGAAGTGTACTTATGTATTGGGTAGCTATATTATCACTAGTATTAATAAAGTAGTAATACGAGCAATTCTTAATGCAAGTAAACATTAACCAAATTATGAACCCACTGAGCAATCCTGTTCGGTGCTCAAACGGTACTCACCTTTGAAGATCCTCATTTTTTTCCCCCGCGGGGGTGGCGCCGTATTTATATCAACATTTCCCTCGCTCCTGCGAACTCTTCCAAATGACGTCTCTCCGCGGGGAACCCTTAACTGCTGGACAAACACACAACTCCCCTATTTGCTCCACTCTTGAGTAAACGCCTCCTGTCTCATGAAGCTATCGGAAAAGTTCGCCTCCTTTCAGGAAGGATCCCTTCTTCCCTCGTCGCCGATGACGAATAAAGAGTTTTCTTTAAGAACTCCCGGGATGACGAGTGTGAAAACAGATGTAACGTAGAGAAGGAGACCCTTAAATAACCCTCAACTTCTCTATAAGAGGAAACATTTCGTCAGTTTTGGGGAAAAATTCACGTAATCCATATTCATCCAAGGATTCATGGGTTCGCGTTTTCAGAATATTATCCGAGAGTTAGTCTTCTCCTGTTACGTAAGAAAATATAGACGAATTACTAAATAAAATTGGTTGTTTCCTGTGATACTTTGTGGAATTTTCTGAACATTTTGGAGCGATAAAATTTAACTATGTTTTTCCTCAGAATGTTTACTACCTATATTATTTACTCGTGTACCAATAGACGACCTACTCCAGGATAATATTCTGGAAAGGCGAACTCATGAACCTTGGAGTGAGTATGAATTACGTAATTTTTTTCTCTTTGCGGGCGAAAGCTTTTTTCGTATAAAGAAGTTTTTCCATGAATTACTTTCCATTTTATTTGATTATTACTTACTCTGGGCATTGGCGAGTTGATTCAGGAGTGCACTTGTGTTAACTGTTTATTTATTTATTCAATAAGTCTATTGTTCACTCGACAAGAATAACAGGGTTAAATTATACTTATTGAAATCCTCAAATAAAGATCAAAAGCTTATAAAACATTTACATAGATGGTAGATAATTGTGATAAGAACAAAATTCATCCTTGTTTTCGTGGGAGTTATTAAAAATTTAGCTTACGTTAACAATACATACTCAAGAAATTTATCTCTTCAAATTCAAGTTTAGATCTTTGCATGAGGTATTGCGCTAAACATTTTAAACACGGTTACACGCTAAAATGTCCAACACATTCTATAATTTTCCTGAAGGAGAATTACTTCGTTGACATCTTTTCGATGTAAATTGAAGACTTGTTGTGTCATTAAGCACACTTCTTGTTATGTATTATTAGCTTAAAACATTAGTATCATGTCACATAAATTCATATCATTTATAAATGTGTAATTATTTTAAATTTTCTCTTTACAGGTAAGTTCGTTGCTCCTCGGTGCTGTTTTCTGACCTTAAAGTAGAGGTAATGTTAATGGCGACGAGGATTATTTAACAAAGTTAAGAAGGGTAGGAGAGAAGAGAAGCCTCATGAAAACCTTAACAAGAAGACGGGACAACCTTAAAGGCCACATCTTAAGACATGATGGCCTGATGAAGACAATCGTCGAAGGACAAGTGGAAGGCAAGAATGGAAAAGGAAGACCTCGAACAAAATATATGGAACAAGTAAAGATAGATGTGAAAGAGAAGAAATACGTAGGTGTGAAAAGATTAGCTGATAGGAGAACTGAGTGGAGAGCTGCGTCAAACCAATCCTAGGATTGATGACCAGTGATGATGATGATGAATATCTAGGTACATGTAGTTAATTCAACAATGAGTGTGTTCTTCAGGAGTATTTTGGGCTTCAACCAAAAAAGTAGAGTTTATTTTTTTATTTTTCTGTACACAATTGCCTAGATATGCTGATATTTGGACAGAAACGAAGAAAATTCAACGATTTTCCCAAGACATGCTCAAATTTTTGTCAACTCTTCAGCCCAAGTCCATATGACCTCCGTTCTCAATTCATTCTAATTTGCATAAATTCTCTTTATAGGTTGTACGAAATTCATTCCTCGGTAGGAAATTCATTTCTCATTTTGAATCATATAGTTTAGGGGTAAAATCAATCATTATGGCGTCATAAATAGTTTTTATTCGCATTATCATGTTTGTACTTGAGGGGTGTCTAATTGTCGCTGTCACGCATCTAATTAATGCATTTTTACGTCATGGAATATTTTTTGGTTGGTATTAATTTTTATTACATTAAAATAGGTCGGAAGACTTTCGGCAGGAATGAACTGATTATTTACAAAATCAAGGTATAATTTAGAAGGAAAGAAAGAGATTTAAAATTTATCATAATATTTGTTATTTATATAGCTTTTCGTGAAAAAACGCTAAAGTTTTTATATCAATGGTCAGATAATACAAAAGAATCAGTTTTGATTTTTGAAAACGTATTTGTATGTCCCGCGTGAAACTCCGACACTTTCTACAGAATAGTTCCTCTTTTCACGTATAGAGGTCAGGAGGGTTGGTAGCTCCCAAGTTACCACTACGTTGAGCGCAGCGAAACGCTCTCTGACGGCAGCATATACAACCGTAATGCAGAAAATCCAGTTATTATATCAGCATATTTTAAACGCATAGAAAATCTTTTTAATTTGCTTATTCAGACTTAGAAATTAGCACGTGAAATCTTGTATATAATACCATGAAATTTACATAAATTATTGGGTTAAATTGGCCATTATTGTCTTATTAGCACATTAGTGGTCATATGGACTCTTTCATGCATTTCTGTTTCATTCACATGGTACCGTACTCATATTCATTAACAGTTCCGTCAGTGGCGTAATTAGTATTATGCTATGAGGGGGGTTGGTTGGTCAGGGGGGAGGCGACCTTACCCCCAGGTGACTAGGGTCCGGAAAAGTTTGTGAAAAATGATATGCCTGGATATACATTTTACACCTTTTTAGAACTAAAATTTAACTTTACGTAGACGCAGTTATTAACTTTCAAAAATAGACATTGATTGTAAATAACTTTTATTTCTCTGAGACTGCGGGGGGGATCTATCCCCTTAACCCCCCCCCCCCCCCATAGTTACGCCACTGAGTTCAGCTATAGTCAAACTGCTACACATATTCGATTGCTAAATTTACACGAGCATGTTTCCTGTAATATCCTTCTTCCGATAGATAAAAACTAAAAAACTAATGTTCTTCGGGGAGAGCTCTCGGGATAGCTACCGGGTTGGGAACTGCATAAATGTCGACGTTTCGATGCCCGACTCGGACATCGTCCTCAGGTCTGTGGGTAGGTAATCCTTCTGCTTAGACCACGGCGCGCACAAATTATCCGTTTCAAAATTCTATCATTTGAGTAGGGGCGTAGCTAGTTATTAAGGCTGTGGGGGGAGGGGGGGGAGTTAGGTACAACTAATACCGGGGTGTGTGGGGGTACGAAATACCCACCAGGATAAGCGGTAGGTGCGAGAACAATAAATTGCGGAATTTTACGATAAACGGCTCCAAATGGTGTGTTTTACGGCTTTCTGAGGGATATTTTATTCATCCTTACCCTATTCTGTTAGCAATATCAATCCAGTTAAGTAAAATGGGTTAAACTTAAAAATTTCTCTGAGCTCTGGGGGGAGGAGGGATTTATTCCCCAAAAACCCCCCTCGTTGCACCACTGCATTTGAGTATGATTGAGATTCATAAGAATTTAAAATATAGTGCACCAAATTAAAAATCGCTTTTTTTGCATTAATGATGAGGAATTATTTTTTATGCAAATAGAAATAATCTCATTGAGCTCGCAGAAAAAAAATAAGCAGCTCATTTTTCTAGTTACCCGACGCGACGGATGTATCGCATTTGCGGCTTTGTGGCAAGATATCAGATTTAGATGCATCACTTTCCTTTCCATTTGCTGCGCAGAGAGGCTTTCTTAATTGTCATCCAAAGTTTCATACGTGTCAGACCCCGGCTTTACGGCGGGGTGGAATTACGATGAATTCGGCTCACGGTGTACCTGATTTTCCGCGCGCTTTTTTAAGTTTCCAATTTTGCCGACTTTTTTCCCAATCGCACGATGCGTCAATTTTATAACTTTACTCCGCGTTCGTTAATGAAGCAGATTTTAAACAAAGCAACATTTACGTGAAAGGAATCTGTGTTTTTCCCCGTGAATGGGTTGAAGGAATTCTTCTCGGGTTTCCAACCGGCTTAGGGTCTGCATATTGTAGGGCAACGTTTCGTTGGGAGACTATCCAAACATCTTTTGGGCTGATGATGAAATTTACATGCGCTGGTGCTCTTTTAACTGATTCCCACATCAGAAATAATATGATCTATTCAACATACGATGAAATTATTGAATTAACTACTTGCAATTTTCCACTATTATAAAATTTATTACGTTGTAGGTTTCAATTTTACTCCGCCATATTGAAGATGATGTAGTACCATGGAAAACTAGGTCGTAATTAATTTTTTGATTGAGGAAATTTAAAAGTATTTATTTCAGAATGGAAAAATTCAATTGCTTTACACTTGAATCTTCGTATTTTATAGGATTTAATTCCCTTTACGATCGGTTCTTTGGAACGGATTAGTATTTCAAACCGACGATTCACTGTGTAACCCATTCATACAACACGGATTATTACAGACTGTCATTTCTGTCTCCCAAGCTCACCGCGAGGTGGTCTCAGCATTGTGACATCCGACGGTCTTCTTTCGTGCCCGAAGCGCAACAATTACGATTCTCATTGCGGAGAAAGCGCTTTCGGAGAGAGAAGAAGGGGAAGATACGGGGAAAAGGGGTGGGGGACGCAGAATAATACATTACTAGAGGGGGATGGGGAGAGGGGGTCTGGGAGATCCCCACGTGAAACAACCGATGGGGGTAGCCGGTGGAGTGCCTACGTAAAACAATTGACTGACGAAACCACCGATCCCACACATTACGCCCTCGTCCCACTCAGATTATTTTTCGTAAGTAAAGCACCACCTAGGAGGAAAAGTAAGAAATTCCATTGGTTTTTGGTCTGACTTCCTCCGTCTCTGCATTGTCATATTATAGTACTTATAAAAAGACACGTTTCCAAAAAGGGTTTTAGGTGTCAGATTTCCCCGTCTCCTTATTAATATGGCTTTTATGATGGAAAAAATGATGTTTTTCAGGTGATACGTATTGGATATTCATGGTCACAGTCATATCATCTCAAGTTATGCTTTCCTGGGTACTTATCTTTTTTGGTCTCCAACCGGTAATGAAGTTCAAGCGCCTTATTAGGTAGTGTTTTTTCAAGAAAAAAACTGTAATCTTCCGAAATACGTTCTGTATTCTATATGGTCGTGTCCTACTACCCTTGCAGGGTATTTGGCAAAGAGGGAACGCATATGTAGTACCCAAATCCATTTACGGAGGGATAGGAGGAATTAGTGGACGGTCTGGGAGGAATAATCGGGAAAATGGGCTCATTTAGTCTAAATGGGAGGAATTCGCTCGAAGGATATGTCATGTCTTCGAATTTACTGATTACCGAATTATAGTCTTTGTGAGAAAATTTGAATACAATCGAAGACGCACTGCTTTAAGCTTAGGGTTATTCTGTTCCCTTTGAACTTAAGATCCCGAAGTTCATTCTCCGAAAGTGAGTAATGAACGTCAAAATTTATTTAAGCAAGGAAATAAATTTATAGCCAAATTAGTATGACGCCGAAATGAAGGGAACAATGCAAGAAAAGCGTGGATGATGGTGGAGCGCATGCTTTATACAGATAATGATATAGCAATACCTGCCACTTAGCCTAAAATGTATGGTGCATATTTATGTGTCTACTGGAATTTGCATGAATCGATTGATGTCTGATAATAATTGCATTATTTGTTTATAATACCTAATGAAAACCTAGGATGTCGTCAATCATACATTCCAGCATTCGGGTAGCATTTACTTTCCCTCTTGTCACAAATAAATCTGATGTTCACCATGGTTACAAGCTTATTGCCACGACTAGTTTCGCCGTAGTGAGCATCATCGGGTGTAGCGTAAATTTTACTGTGTGAGTTGACTAAAATCTGATCAAATCCAGGCGATATTACTTTTTAGAAACATAATCTTGAAACTAGGAACAATACTGCATGGTATATGAAAATTATGGATTAACCATGCGGCATCGAACCGTAAATTTCTCTCAACTCCCTCGTATCGTAAAATCTCACCAAGTGGGGTCAATGACCATAGTTTAATTCTTTTTTATTCATTGTTTAATTCACTAATTATGTGATGAAAATATTAAATGATTAAATTGAAGGGAAATATTAGTTCTCTTGGTGAAGCTGTGACACATTCACTGTGGGTTGTATTTGATTCAACCTCTATACATATTTTATGTATAGTAAAATGTAAGGTGTTAGATGCAAGTATTTAACCTGATATGACATTTAGCTTGTGAATAACAGTAAATGCAACCCTTGACGTAAACTCACAAGAACCCATACTATAGAGCCGGAATACCACCATTTTACGACTCTCGTTTCATTTTTAATGTTATGTTTAATAGACTCCATAGGTAGCTGTTGACTTTGAGCAAATACAAAAGATATCCATGTTGCAACGTAACTATGGCAGTATATTTTTTTAACAATGGTGACCTCTTAGCATGCAAACTAAAACGTGAATTTGTTTTTCGGTACATATTATGTAATGAGAAAATCAGTTAACGTTTCCCTGGGATTTTCCAAAAGAAAAAGGAAGCATTGAGTCTGTTAAGCAAAACCTCAAATGTTTCGGAAAAACTTGAGCAGAGTTCGCAGGAGAGTTTTTAGAAAAAAAGAGAAAAACAGGAAACATTTGGGAGTAGAATCGCGTAATTTCAGGTCCTGAAATCTTCAGTGGCAAAAAAAGAAACCGCAAGTCAACGGGTCAGTCTGCTTTTACCTGTCTCATGGAGGCCAATGAGCGGAAAACAGCACAAAAGTTTCAACTCCAAATTTTTTCGCGCGAAGAAAAAATATAATTTTACGGTAACCACTGGCAATAATGGTTGCTGTATCTGGTATATAATTATTTTTATCGTATCCACAAGAGAACTTCGTGAATGGCACGTGTACAGCACTCCGTTATCCACTGAAAAATCATGGCAACTGCATTAATAGCCAGGTGGGCCAGTTTTAGTGCCTAAGTTTTATATTATTGAAATATCAGTCGACAAATATTTCAAGAATATTTGCATTTGCAGCATAGCAACATTCGAGCTCGTTGTAAGCGACGGCATTTTAGAAAAAAAAATCACTCATTGCGTAAATTCTGTTATTTGTTTTGGCATTGCGTAGGTTCTGTTATTAGATACCAGAAAAGTTATCATGTTCTATTTAAGTGATGCCTTTCCTAAATTTGGCTACCTGATTGACCATTCCTATTAAATTGTTTAATTTGGCATAAATGATGTTGTTTTGGTCACTCATACTTTTTATTAAAAAAATGAGTATGATACAAAGTAAGAATTGCTCTATTTTGGGATGATATTTACCACGATTGAGTACCTACAAATCAAGGAAAGAATGATGGGTCGCACGACCCTATAAAGGAGCGCAACGAGCCAGTTTTGAAATTTCGTTTTTGTGTAGGAGAAAAGACTAACGACTATTTCCTCTTCTACGCTAATTCTCAGTGCTTAATTTTAGTCAGTGCTTAATTTTCCTTAGGTCGATAAAATTTTATATTTGCTTTCTAACACGAATTTAAATATTTTAGTGTACTCGTTTAGTTTGAATATTCAATTTTTACTTAATTTTTATAATATTTGAATAGGATGTTTTAGTATTCCCAGTTTATTAAAGTCTGAGTGTACAAATTTCCTCACCTACTCACCCTTACCTACAGTTTACTTGCAAAAATCTCGTATAGTGAAAATGATATTTGCCCCTCTCGAATTAGAACCAGAGTTCCCATCTGACCAATTATCTTTTTGCTTATTTTCTAAAATAAAGGCTGCTTAACTAAATTTGATACTTTCCCAGCGAACTAAAGGGATAGATTGACAGCATGACAAAGCGCAATACGCAGCTGCTTCCGAAAGTCGTTGGCACTAATAAAGGGATAGATCATTTTTGGGCTTCTGGCTGGGTCAGGCTCCCCATTACTTTCTCCATATCAAATGAATACTCATCTATTGTGGTCAAACAGCCCTCAGGACGGTGGAAAAAGCATTCAGCGGATATGTCCGCAGAAACCCTGACCTGAAAAAGGGATCCTGACCCAGTCGGAAGTTTGAGAACGATTCTTCGGGAAGAAGCGAATGCTTGTGATACCCAATTTTACGTTGACTTTTCTTAAAATTTTCGTAGTTTTGTAAAATATTTCTTTTGCAAATTCTTTGGATCAGTATTACAATGTGTTGTTAGCGCTAACCGGAACACTTAACCTTCGTAACCTAAATTTGGGAATATTTGAAAGTTAGAAAAGATTTTCTGAATAAGGTGAGGTCCAACACATAATTTTATGTGGAAGACATTGTTGGCTCTGATTTTCTGGCTACGAAAAAATTTATCTAGGCATCATAAAACAGGCCCTTCCCCCTCTAATACCGATATTGGTAGTATTAATGCAAGCGTTAGGTTTTGGACTACCACCATGAGCGCTCTTGTTTATATGAGGGGCCGAGTGCGAGGTGGGAAAGGAAGCAGTGGGTTGGGCTTTATGGGTAGGTGAGGGTCACCGTTATGTCCGCCGGTCGCCCTATCGTCTCACTCTCCGTCGACCCACCTTTCTCTACGCCCGTGCGCTACTTATATCAGTCACGCGGCTGAGGACGGTGCGGGGAAACGGAGGAGGGGGAGACATTATGACGTCATGCAAAAGTGGGGGGAGGGGAAGAAAAAAAGGGGTGTCTCATCTCCTTGGCTATGATTTCAGTTCAAAACGTCTGGTGGGAGGGGGTGGAATCTTGAACTGGGAAGAGCATGTGAAGTTCGGTGGTCGTGAGAAAGTATGTCGGTCTCTTGAGCGAATAAAAAGGAAAAATATCCCAACCGATGGTCATGAATGCGTTCCTTCGAAGTGGTGATATGCCGCCTGTCAGTAGCGGTTGAAAGGATTTCTCCCATTTACTTTTTTGCATTTATATGTGAATTTTTCGAATACCTGTCATTATTATAGATTGGTAAAAAATATAATAATTTATGAGCACCCACCTAATTCTTGCCTTTAATGATATACCTACTTCGTAAAATTTTGCCCAATTTTCAATTTCACCTAGCACCTTATAGTTAATCTGTGATACGAACGAGTTTTACTAAAGTTTTACTAACCTCGTTAATACAAAAGTATGATGCATATTCTGTGGCCTGAAATAAAAAGCTATTGCAACAAGGGCGAGAATATAAAATGACACGGAGTAGATATTTATTTTTCTTTCCGCTTTCATTGTTCTCTGTACGGAAATTTGAATTGAAATCTAAAATGTGTAGGAATGATGAAACTTACCCATGAAAACGTTTTTGGGCGTTGAAACGGTACTAGTCTCATTTCTCGCAACGCGTGGTCTTTCTCGACCTGTTATGCGTCCTCCTTAGACATCGTTCTTGTTATAGCCTCTCTCTCCCAGTGAAGCGTTGTTGTAATCGCGCAGAATACGTATCCATGATCTCCTTGACTTATGAGTTGAATGGAATGTGAATTATCCTCCGTACTTATAGCCCTACCTCAATTTTTATTTTAGAATAGAATTAATAATCTAGAATTTCTAGAGCTCTCTTGCCTACTCCGGGTCCTTCTAAATCTCCGGGTATCCACGATGAATATCCGGGTATCCATAACTAACGATAAGTACCATGGGTTAAGGCGCACATACCGAAAATGCATAAATGACTGAGTATTCAAATCATGAACATAATTTTTTTTCATCATTGCATATAAATCCTTTGGAAGCCTGCCAAATGTTTATTTGTAAGTCCGTTTGTGATCAATGTATCATCAAACATTTTAAATGATTCTGTGTATTGCTAAAACTTGGTACCCATAAATGCCTTCATTTTGCCTTAAGTGGGCTGTAAAGTTCATGTCTAATTTCCAGAAATGGTCAACCTGCACGCATGATTCGATATCCATAGATATTGTTTTCCACTTATAATATAGGTAAGAACGAATTATCGCAAGATAGGACGATAAAATCGTGAAACGCAGTTATCCATGTTCTGTATTTTGTTGAATGAGGTGATTCTGCCTGTAATTTGAATCACACTACATGTTTTATTAAATCTCTCTGATGCTTTTATACCAGTAAACGCGAATGACAGGACATAGAACTCCAATTTTTCACCAATCTGCATTCACCTTTATGCATCTTCTGTTGTGGAATGTTGGTCACTACTGTGTCATAGCAAGGAGTTGAAAAAGTCGCACGAATGTTATTGGAGCGATAAGTAAACTGTTGAAACGAACCCGGCTTAGTTCAGTGCTTGAAAAGAACTAGAAAGTCCCCAACTGAAGCTACATAATGAAAAGGCGCAATGTGAATTGTATTAGCCGAGACACTAAATGTCTCTTCCAAGAAACATAATTAAATTAATGCTTACATGGCGTGCTTGGCTTGGCAGATACGACATTGAATGACCGAATGCTCATGAAAAAAAACAAGAGTCGCGGGCTCATTAGTATTCGTGCCTCGGGGTGACAGGTGCCATCTCATCGCATTGATTGAAAACACCACAACGCTGTGCGCTAATAAATCGCGACGTAACTATTCAATAGGCCTACTCAATACAAAAATGGCAATCAACGTGTAATTTAATGAGAATAAAAGGGAATTATGAGACTTGCGCTACATGGTATTGTTGCATCAAAGCGTTTCAGTAGAATAATCAGAATAGAATAAAGAACACCTAAGTATGTGAATGTTGAATTTGTATGCTCTGTGAATTTTTTGTGCGATTTTAGCGTTTATTTTAGTGAAATTTTTAAGAGTTCTACTCCTTAATTAATATGCAATTGAAATATTATCTGTCTTATTAAATTACTGAAATTTTCTCTTGTTTTGCAATAATTAATACACTTCATGTTAATAAATATTTCGAGAAATGGATTTTTCCGATGAATAGATATCATAACAATGCATATTTCCAAAGAGTAAGCATATAATTATATACTTACAAGAGTAAGTATATATATTATACACTTACTCTATGATATTACGAAAAATTTATTATATAAAAACAATTTATCCATTTTTTCATACGCTTTGAAAAAAAACACTAGCGCAAAGCATTAGCAAGAATATTGAGTCTTCGTTAAATATGCAGAAAATATTCATTACCTAAGTAATTTTTTCATGTAATTTCTTGATAGCAAATATTGCGGAACTTAGGCAATCATAAATAATTTGAACGAAGAGATATTTTATGGCTATGGCCATTGAGGGAAATTTCACTGCCTTATTCCTTGAAGTGACTTTGCGGAAGTAATGCATGGAAAAGTTTTTGCAAAATGTTTTGCAAATTAGAAAATCTTACGCTGCTAGTCTTATGTTTTTCTTCATTCACTAGCTTTCGTGCTTTTATTCCTGCCACATTTTCTCATGGATCCACTAGTTCGTTAGATGGCTGAAGCATTCGAATTTTCTGTTTCTTCGTCATGTATGCCTAGGTATGTGATGATAGTTATTTTCTCCCGGGAGAAACCTCAATTGAGTCAAAAGCAGTTTGGGAATCTCGGTCGCACGAAAGTCTCCCTCTGCATTCGTATATGCGTGCATCCTCTTACTCCTCCCTCTGACTTTAAAATAACACGTTTGGGGTTTTACAGCAAGAAAATCGCGAAAAAATATTGTTTTGATATATTTTCATGGCATTAAAAACTCGCAGCATATTTAACCTAAAATGTGAGGGCCTAGATAAAGAATAGAACGAAGAAAGTTCTCAATAAGTGGATCACCTTATTTCAGAGAAGCTCATTCCATAGCCTTCTTTCTTTCCATATGCATGTACTAATCGGAAACGTTACCTACCGCTGAGGTGGAAGGTGGGAAACTCACATCTTTTAAAACTGAGTGGCGATATATGTCTTTGAGGCTATGAGAGTAAACCCTTTGATTATGCTGCTGAAATACCCTTAGGAGTGTTGCCTCGGAAAATAAATATTCTTTAAAAATTTCTTCCTGGGGTAACTGCAGTGGGGTATGTTTCGTTTGGGGGGGGGGTCCGAAATCAGGTGGAAAATGTTTGAAAAACCGGGTGCAAAGAAGAGGATTTTAAACTCATTTGAACACTTTTCATGATCAAAAAGTCTTCATTTGTGAAAGAAATCTTTTGTAAATTCATGATTTTTCAATATTTTGTTTTCTTTTATAAAGCAAAGTAATTGAGTTTTTATATTTTGGGGGAAGGGGTCCGGACCCCCCGGACATCACCCTTAGCTACGCCACTGGGTATCCATTAACGGTATGTATAATTGGAGTCCAATAAAATATGATTGCATAATTCGTGATTCATCAAGTGTGTAGAAAACTTATATCGTGGAACAATTTTGGGGAATCTTAAAAGTTTTTGATTTTAATTTTATGGTGATGAATTAACAACTCGGTCTCTTTATTCGTATTAATGCGAAGACTTTGATTTATACTGTTGAAGTGAATAATTTGTGGTGCTAGGAATAACTGCAATATTCATGAATGTAAAAAAATGCAACGCCATAGAAAAAGAGAACGTAGGTATAGTGTACTAATTTCTCTATCAAAGCTTCTCCAATCTTTACTTCACGCCATGCTATTTTTCTTTCTTTTAACGCCACAGTCATTACGATCTACTTACATGCAGGTTGTCAACTCAATTTATCTTCCACTTACATAAATAAATTATGCTGATTATTGTGCAACTACCTTATATTTAGTTACCATTCAATTGCCTATTTATATTTCATGTCAGTTTTTTAACTCAAGCCTCTGGGAACGATTAGTTATTTTTTGAAAGCTTAGTCTAGAAACATAACATTTTAATCGTATCATCGACTTTGCTTTTGTTAATTTTTACTCCGTCTGAACTACGGCCAAACATTGAACCTAATAGTGAATGTAAATATATGTGTTTTCGCAAACTATATTTTATCGTTTTCCAGAATTAAAAAATACTTTTACGGTATGGAACACGTGGGTACCGGATAATATTATTCGGGAAATATTATTATTATTCGGGAAATAGCGAGTCGTCATTATCGTAGCCAGTAATGACGTTATATGAGATGTTACGAAAACGTTGAATAGCAATCATGTTTTCCTCTCCGGAAACGGTAATCATATGCACTTGACTTCCGGTGATGGAGTAATTAAAGTACTTCTCTTATTCAAGGGCTCATTTTCAGCTAAAATCCAGCCCGACGAACATTGCCGCACTTGAAGTCATGAGCATTTTTTATGCGTTTCCACTTGCATGCAAGGCGGCGCTAGCATACAGGTGACACGGCCCTGACCTCGCCACAGGTGTTTGCGTCGCGGGTTCAGAGAATGCATCGCGTATGGATTTTTAGAAAATAAACAGTTTCGGCACGTTTTCCGCTTTGCTCATACAACCAACAAAACCGGTCTTTATTATTCATTCGATTTTCCTTTAGAACATAGCTGTTGAAGACAGGTTTATGCTGCATTGCTAAAGCATTTTAAGTGAAAGTGGAGAGTCTTGAGTAATCTATTTAAAATGCAGCCATACTATCAGGTTTGCGGAAAATCATCCGATGTAGATCACCATTTGCAAGATACTCAAATAAAGAAATACCGTGAATGATGACTTTCCTATTAGTTGAATTCAGTGACTCAGCAAGAAGCCTTTTTTTACAATTAATTTAACGTGATCATTAAGCTTCAAAGGCATTATTAAGGCAAAAGGATTTTGAAAGCGTTAAGATTGGAGAAAACTCTTTCCATAAATAAATGGGAATAATGTTAATAAAACTAAATATATTTATAATGACTATGACGTTTCCCTCAAGTGACAATCGGGGATAATAGTAGCCCCAACCCCGACTACGAAATTGTTTCAAACTTAGGTTGGTCGTTATAATTCATAAACATTGCATTGATACACAAACTGACTGGTTTTTATTATTGGTGCAGAATTAAAAATCGAATGCAGACTCTATTGGCGTTGATTTTTTATACTAAATGCTTTTTATCTTGCTCTCACAAGATGAGAAACCTTTGCTTTGATTAATTTGTGATTCATCTAGTCCATAAAAAACTTATATAATAGAATAATTTTGGGGAATATTTTAAGTTTTTGATATAATTTATATTGATGAATTACTACTCGGTCTTCTTATTCGCATTAATGTAAATTCGTATTAACACCCCAGTCATTGCAATTATTCTTATTCGCACTGATTTGAAGAGCTTGATTTTAATTGTTAAAGTGAATGATTCGAAGTGCCTGGAATAACAGCAATATTCATCGTTGCAAAGATATGCAATGCCTTGGAAATAGAGAAGCTAGTGTGCTTATGTCATTATCTACAGATTCTCCAATCTTTACTTCACGCCTAGTAATTTTTCTTTCTTTTAACGTTCCAGTCACTACCACCTACTTATATGAAATTAGTCTCCTGGTTTCCTCAAGACTCTTAATTTTCTTTACCATTGTGATAAGGAATTCCTGGTTTTCCCTTTCCGCATTCCGTATTTTTGCCTATTTTATTGGTCACGGTCAAAGTTCACGCTACTCATATGACGGCAAGAAAATTGCTTCACCATATCTTAATGACTTTTCTGCCACCATGTAATTTTTTAAGGAGTTCAGAGGACAATTTATCACGGCAATAAATTGAAAATTGTCCAGTAGGGAAAGGCAGACTTCAGCAAAAATAAAATCTTTGAAAAATCCTCATCCCTATATTTGTAACATTAGCAACTACACGTCGTCCTCACTGATTAAATTAGATGCATTCATGATATTTAGTAAAATAATAGCTCCTTTAAATTAAAATTAATAAATTACGGCATCCCTTTTGTTTATCGTATCTGGATCCTGGGCATTACATTTATTAAACCAGGGAGATGCGTTAATTAACAAAAAATGAAAAGATCGGTAAAGAAACAGTTTTTATCAAAGAAATCATGTGAAAATAATTACATAGGGAAAAACTCGTCATCATCACTTAATCAACAATCCTAAGATTGGTTTGACGCAGCTCTCCACTCAATTCTTTTATCAGCTAATCTTTTCACACCTGCGGGAAAACTATTCGGGATTAATAAGTTAAAGAAGAAAATAAGCAAATTAAAGACATACAAGATTAATCGCCAAGAATATAAAAATCCTTTTTCGTATAAATGCAACCAAATCAACGTCCTAGTTTCTGTATTAAGACCTGTTGTGTACTATTGAACGTATTTTTCCACAAAACTCTGGGTCCCTCTCAAAGACTTAATGAAACAGAACCATAATGAGGTCAGTTATTCTTGGAAAAGGGGCGTAGACTTTTGAATTTCCTCATTTCGAAGCTATGAGAAAATTGTTTGAGTGGGAAGACTTTTTTTTGTTGTAAGCTTCATATACCTTTCCCATGCATTTAATGAATTGTCTCATTGAAGTACAATTTCAGGACTGAGTGAACTAAATCATTTCATTATTTCTCTTTCCACCTCAAACTCAGATCACTCAGTCATCAGAATCGCAGGTGGCGACCTATGTGAACCCGGTTAAGTAAGACGTGGAGGATAGCTAGGTCTGGAACTAGTGAGAGGTAGAGGGGGAAAGTGCCCCGGACGACATATCATAGGGGGCAGCAAAATTTGAATTCTATTTTAAAGAGTTAGTTAATTTTTTAAATTAAATTATTAAACAATATTTATTAATTTATAAATCATGAAACAATAATATCAATATAACTTCTTAACTACTAATCAACTTAACTTCTTCTTCTTGCCGGCCTCGGTGGCGGCGAGGTAACGTCCTCGCCTGCCAAACAAGAGGTCGCGGATTTGAGTCCCGCCTGGGAGGGTTTCCTCGGTCCATAGCATGGTTGTTCGTGTACCTTTACTTGTTACATTTGTTGATTGCATCGGCATGAAATGGCCAACAAGAGCTGTATACGGTGGTTTGAGAATAAAATAAAATATTAGCAAATATGCGGTGGGTAATTTCAACTACCGCATCTCAAAAAATAACTCAGAATTGTAGTATATTTTAATGGTGGGAGAGGGAGAGGGAGGGAATGAGGGGGAAGAGGCAGAAAACTGAACTTTGCCCCCCCTGACAATACTCCAAGTGTCGGCCAATAGGATAGCATATTGAGAGGCCTGCTGGAGAATCCCATATTGTAATATTCTTCCCATTGGGAATGGGATTGCATTAGAGTTACGAATAAGTTGCGAAGAGATGGCGGTCGGGCCGTGAGTGAAGTTGCGCTGGCCCTGGCCCTGTTTGCCCCGATCGGAAGCTGCCCTCCGGCGATGGAGAGTCAAGGGGAACCTCCAGGCTAATCGGGCGCCGCGCGACCTGCAAATGGCTCGACGGGGAGCTCTATGGGGCAGTTTTGAAACCGAGTCGCGGACGCGGACGTGCGCGCCGATCCCGCGTTACTCATGGCGCAAGTCGGCGAACATTAGACAAGGCACTCTTCCACTAAATGGTACATGAGTATAGAGAAAATTTGAGGGCTGAAGTGAACAAAAGTGCTTAAGGCTACCAAAAGATGAAATCAACCTGGCAATCCTCTAGGTCATTATTACTATCGGAAATGGAGAAAAAATACTTCATTGGCATTAGTGATCAATAATCTAAAGATTGGTTTGTCATAGCTCTCCACTCAATTCTTCGTCGCCTTTTTCATGTATGTATTGTATCCGAGGAATTCCTTTTCCGTTCTTAACATCTACTTGTCTCTCGACGCTTTTCTTAATCAGGCCATATTGCTTCAATATATGGCTAATTAAGTTGTTTCTTAAAGGTTTCTCTTCTACTCATCTTAGGACTTACTCATTGCGCCCTCAACGAATTTCATTCGTTATTCAAAGAATACTTTTTCTTAGATTTCTGTAAATCCTGAGACTCATTTTTTGTAAGTAGTATTAAAGAAATGGTAATTACTTTTTCAGTCGAAATATCAGTCGAAATCGTTGGAATCAGGCAATCAGAACCATCCGGGGTCATTTGAAAAGGAATTTTCTCATTTAAATCTTGGTCGCTAGATTACTCATGCAAATGGCTCTCATATAAACATTTTTACTCTTAGAGTGCAAGGGAGTGGTCATTAGAAGGAACTCATCGAGTAAAAGGCGCGTGAACATAATGTGTATGGACGGAAACACTTCAAGAGCGATGTCAAAAATCGCACTGATTTCGTTTTCGCGAAGAGCCCTGGTGACTGCGCCGCTGTGCGGAGGAAGGGGAGACCACGGTTGAAAACTTCTTCGCATTATTTTCTTCTGGTTTGAATTTGTATCAGTGTCCGAAGTGGTGTAAATTTAGATATATGCCCAAATGAAGGATGCAAGCCTTTTTCATACCAAAATGATTTCTCTATTCTGAATTATCGCGAGTTAGGTAGATTAGAAAAGTGTTGTTTGGTATTCAATGAATTGACCCGAACTTGATTGCACCTCGTCATACGGATCTTAATGCTGTCATCCTGGAATTTTCAGAAGGTGCCGTAATAAAATTTAGCTGTATCTCAATTATCAAAATTATACCTCCCAAAAAATATCGCACATTTATTTATGATGCAGTTATATCACTTGAGTTACCTATACCAAATCTGAAACTTTTTTGGTGGATAGTATTTCTAAACGAGTAATACGTCGCGATAAATGACCTAACATTACTAGTCCAGCTGAATAGGTGCTTTCCTTTAAGGAGGCTGTAGTATGAAACGAAATATATGTTGTTTTTATTTAAATTTTCGAATATACTCTCCTAACTATACTACAATGAATCGAGTTCACAAAAATGACCAAAAAACTGATATAAAGTTTGGGAATTGCATTTGAAATTCTTATTTTCATACTGTTCTAAGGGAAGTACTTGTCTAGGTACAGGATAAACGTTGACTACTGCAAAAAGTTGTATGACATTTCAATCGAGGAGTTATGCATATAATGTTCGATATATATTTACGAGAATTTAAATATCAGAATCATTGCAAAAAGTAATTACTGGTCCGTAACTGCACTGCAATTCGAGTTATTAGCAAATGAATGTCGAAGGTCAACTCACGTTAGTTGCATGAAAATATCGCTAATGTCGGGTCGGATATTCGGAAGAAGTATAAACTTAATAATATAAGGATTGGATTGGATTCACATAAGCTGTGCCTTAATTTTGCTTTTCAACCTCAAGATTATATTTTATGTCGTTTAATGTAATCTGTGATATCACAAAATTTTTTAATAGCATGCGTAAAAAGTATTTGCTTTGGATCGCGGAGTCAATTATCTACTGCCTTAAATTTTATTTTAGCCTTTTTGAACACGGGGAATTTCTTTTCATTTATTTAAGTTGTTCCCGTACAGCATTTCTGTCAATTTAAAGTCAAACATGGACATGATAATAATGTATCGATACCTCCACTGCATAAATGGTCAACAATCGCCCACCGAATCAAATCCGCTCATCTATATAGCCCTAATAGTAATAGATGAGCGGATTCTATTCGGTGGGCGATTGTTGAGCGTTTATGCGGTGGAGGTATCGGTATATAAGTAAGAAGTTTAAAATGTAAAAAACAACAACACGCATAAGAGACAAGATTAAAATCATACAAATTTAAAAAAATCAACGCGTGTAGTCGTGTCTTTTCGTGTAATCACCCATCGCGCAGTCTCTGCGACGACGAGACGCGATCGACTGAGTCCGTCTCGATTCTTGACCCGACCAAATGACGCGCCACACTTTCGCGTCCTCAGCACGCAATCGTCATTTTTTTCGCTTTGTTTCGAAACCCTCTCTTTCCTCGCCTCACCGTTCATTTGATCTCGGGCGCGTAACGCTAATTGCTTCAGAGAGCCCTCCGCATTTCTCTTCCACGTCTCCGGCAGTTTGCTTTTCTGGCCAATTTCATCGCCATCAGCTGAGTGGATGTTTAACAGGTCATTAGGTAATGTCCGCTTGCTCTCGTGCCCAAACTACCATTTGCTACCCCCCATTCAGCTTCGTGCTGAAAAATATTAGCTAACAATACACTATCACAGTGCGAAACATATTCTTAATATCTTTTACAAAGCAGTCTTTCTTTTGATTCAAGTCAAGATCGTTGAAATTTTTGTTATACACTACACAAATCCTTCGTATGGGAACAATGATTTGTTTTAACCTTTGATATGTAAAATGTTCTTTTCAACCGGCTTAACATTTGGAACTATTATTCTTATTTCCTTCAGTAACTCGTTGCATAGGCCCTTATTGATGCCATCATACAGAAACAGCAGATCGTTTATGATTCTTCTATTTTGCAGGGTATGGAGACCAAACACTTAAAAAATTCACTATAACAAACATAATTTTCGAAAGGGGATACACATGATGTAATACAAAATAAAGCAATCTTAAAAATCTCTTTTGAACCTGCTCTAGCATTACAATATGTTTCTTTAAATAGGGATTCCAAATAACTGACCCATATTCCAACCTACTTCTTACATAAGAGTAATACAATATCTTAAGTACCATCTCAGAGTCAAAATATTTCAACATATGTATTCGAGACTCAAATGACCGATGGCGGCGCTGCTGTCAGTGACGTCAATTTCCAATATGGCCGCCAGAGTGATGGTAAAATCAAAACAATCATAAAGCTTTGGCGTACGGAGAGAACATAAACCATAATATCAAGAGCTTATAAGATAGAAATATTCTTTTAAAACCTTTTTACGGTGTATTTCTCGGCTTCTTTCGTCCGTAAGAAGATCTAGAACTGAGGAAAACTGCTTGACGATGTAACTAAAGGTGTTTATAATGTACCTAAGCATTACGACTCAGGTTTGATTCTTGACTTGCATTCATCCGACTCGTATTGCGTTACTTCCTAGCCATTTCTATGGAATACACTACAAAAGAACTTAATATTATTTCATACACAATCTGCCGCTTCAATACATGGAACCATAATCCATTTCAGACAGTTTTCGTGTTGTATTTGGGTGCCACAGCCGTCTGCTTCACTGATGTGGATTGCTGTGTTCACCAATATTATTATCATATTCCCGGATAAGAAATTAACTAAATAGTTATGTCATGTGATTTACCATTAGGAAATGAAATTGTTTGGTATGATTAAGAAATTTAACGACGACTTAAGGATCTTTACTGTTGATTCCCTGTTCTTGGTAAAATCATGGAGACGATAGTTCTTCATTCTTTATCCCCATGTTGAAGTATGTACATACGAGTTACTGAACAGCAAGATTTCAGATAAATAATGTTTACTACTACTACCAATTTAGCAATATTTAATAATTTTTTTAATAGTTCCTCAGATGAAAATATACAAGTTGGTGTAATTAATAGGTAATTTGCAAAAGGCTCGTATGTATGTTAGGTTTTATAAATCGTCTGCTTTGAGTAACAAAAACACATTCATTTGCTCAAAGTATTGCATTCAGAACTCGTATGCCCTATTCTCGAATTTAACAGAGTTATATGGCATCCTTATTATAAAGTGTAAATGAAACAACTGAAAGGGTATAAAGCAAATTTTAAACTACTATGGTGGATTCAATAGTAAACATACCCCATACAGAGAAACAATGCATATTTTGGATATCCAACCTCTGATGGTTAGAAGGAAACTGAATGACCTGATATTTTTACATGAATTATGTCATAGTAAGATATGTTGTACTTGTCTGAATAATATTAGTTTTAATCGTTCGGTTACCTCAGAAAGGAATTGCAACATTATCTTTGTAATATTCTGTAGAAACAATATTACTTATAGCAATCTTATTAACACCAGTTTATGGTTATTCGACAGAGCATCACATGAAATTGACTGGGCTTTGAATTTAAATTGGGTGTCACAGTTAAATAATAATTCGTTGAATGAGTTATTGTAACTGTCTACGGGGAAAGTAATTTGGGGACTAAGTTTCTTTGCCCACTATTACATTTCAAAGTCGAAATGAAACTTGGCATTGCCTTGAATAGGTGAAAGTCGTCCATTTCTTGTCTGAAAGCAGTATGTTCTGTGACTATGTATGACTTCGAATTGCTACTGAATTGACACCTGGAATAAATAAAAATAAGCTAATAATGTTTACCATAATGCATATATTACTAATTTACATCGTGGGACGCTGTTAAAAATCGTTCGTTCAATGGTGCAGTAGTTTCATCCTCCTTGCTATTGAAACTTAACGTCAATCTTGAGTTACTATACTCAGCAACTTTAGGTAAATTGTTCAATAGTACATCGTGCGCAAAAGAAAAAAAAACATATTTGTCAGAGTAACACGGGCAAATACCATCCCATTCATAATAATGGCAATGTAAATATTGAGTATGTAATATTGAAAATGTCGAAAACCGCGATCACGGGTATCGGATACTTTGATGCGTTGGATATAAGCTAATTTTCTACTTTTTTTCTGCGTAACCTGACACATGAACGATTTTCAATTGAAATAACACCTTATTAATAGCTATAACATGTAAAACCAACGTATCTCCATTAAAATCGTCCTAAGCAAGAGCTTTCTGCTCCTACCTACTTGCGGGAACAACAGTCGTCGCCTCGCTTTGAAACAATTCCACTTGTGCTGCAGGTATTACAGGGTCGTAGAATTAAAGAATATTTAACCTCAAGTAAGGGTAATAATTGCTTTGAAACCAAAAAGTAGGTATCACCCCGTAACTAGTCAATAAAACAGTGTAAAGGTCTCATATACACTATTCCTCATAGCACTACCGCTTCATGACCATCGTTCCTCTGTTTCGAGCGTTCTCCGCCAGGTGGTGTCTCCCTTGGCTGGAATCGCGAATATGATGTATAAAGCCGAACAGTTTACATGCAACCATACTACTATTCAATATATGTGTGGTGAAATACATTTTGCTATCAAAGGTGACGACTAGATCCTTCAATTCATTAGTCCTATTTAATTTATAAGGGTATGACGTTAAGGCCATTGTGTATCTAGCCGTTATGAATAAAGCATTAATTAGAGAAGCAGTTAAGTCTTCTTTAAAGTTCAGATCAACTTGACTGAAATATAAACACCATATCGTTTTTCAGCTTCGAAAAATTTTAATACCACTACGAATAATTTAATCATTATTTGTTACACCTTGAACTAAAAATTCCAGATTTGACTAGCAAAAAAAATCCTCTGCACTAAATCATACATTTGTTGGAATTTTCTGGAGTGGCGTAAACCCAGCCTAAATTCTGAGATACGAATAAATCAATGCCATCCTTACTATTATTGGTGATTAACAAACCTCAGATTTATTAAGGTTATATTCTACAATATTTTCACTCATTTCAGACAGCCTTTTCACTCACTTTATATCCTGCTAATATTATGTTATTAAGTCCTCTCTTCAAGGTCATTATCTCCTTTGATTGATGTCCATATTTTTCAAGAATAATTTCTATTTCTACCAGTGCCCTTTGATCCATTACCGTTGTATTTTTAAGTTGACTCTTATACGAGCGTGATCTAAGTACTGATAGCTGAGTTCTGAGCTCCTAACCTATTCATACATAAGTCGCCAATAAATTCAGTTATTCTGGGTTAGAATCAAACCTTTTAAATATAAATAGAATGCAAGATGTAGGTAATCATTTACATGATAGATATTTGTTGTGGTGCTTTTAAAAGTGGAGGATAAAAACCAACAATTTATATGAAGTATGGAACAGAGTAATACGTTTAAGATTACGTGAGTGTATTAGTGGTTATTGCAATATTGCTACTTAACATAATTTTAAATTTTTACAATGGTATGTGCATCTTGAATAGCGTTTTTTCCAAACCTTTTTTTGCAATTGGAAGTAAAAATATGCCTATGCACATACTGAAACTACACTGGTAGGAATGAAAGACAAGTATGCCGTTACAAACTTCGGGTTAAGGGTCCGCACTTCAAAGATTCTAGTTCTCCTTTCCAAACATTTACCCAATGCGCTATCTGATAGTAACCTTTCGGGGAAACCTCGCTGCATTTAGATTTATTCAGGTAATGTAAACACAAACCACGTTGACTTCGGACATCCATTACACAGTAAGGAGATTAAGGACATCAGTCATGTAAAATAATCGAAGAATATGTTCCTTTTATTTTCACAGAAATTTATGGAAAATGTAACGATCTTGTTGATAGACATGAAGAACATTCATGATTGGATTGATTCTCTGTGTGGCAGTTGACTGCCTTGAGAAGTCGGAGGACACGTGTGAAAGTGCGTTGCATCACGTGAAAGACGAGAACGTGCTCAAGTAAAAACGTGGATCAGTGAGTAACCGCTTTGGTTGTACTCCTTGGCAGCGGCCACTTCTGCACCAATAGCCTGTCGTATCAGGTTGAATCATTACTTTACTGCAAAAAAGCAGTCTTAACCTTGGGAAAATAAGTGTGGTAAATATCAATTGCGGAATCAAATCTATTGATAGTATTATAGAACTAGTGTGCGAATTGCGGACATAAGAATTGTGACCTTTGATACAAAACTTTTACTTAGGTACGACAGAGAACCCAGAATTTCCATAAATTTGACCTAAATGATTTTATTTCCTATCATCTTCAAGTGCATATTACATGTTAATTGTCAACTTCAAACTGTGTTAAGAAGTTAATACTCTTGGCAGGAACTTAAAATCTTTAGCAACCTTATCATAAGAGTAACACAATTTGATGAATTTCCATTTAGTTTTTCATAACTATGTGATAATATTTTCAAACTTCAAATCAGCAGCAACGGATTTTTTTCCTGAGTTAATGAATGAAGTGGAAGAAAATATTTTCTCTCCATTTTGTGCATTCCTAACCAGTGAGACTATTCCCTGTGATGACATATTGTATATATCCTACCCTAAGTAATTTCTCCTTTTGAAATGAGTGAGATTGCATGATTTTGGAATGGTTCGGCTTCACAGTGATGATGATTTATAAGTCATTCAAACTAAGCGAATTGCAGTATTTCTCGGAAATGATAAACGGCGCTTATGGAAAGGTGTAAATCTTTCTTTCGCAAAGGAAAAGCCAGTTGTTACACAAAAAAAGAACATACTCTCGTGATTACAATATAATCGCATATCAAAACTAATCGTCTATGCTGAGAAGTTAGCATTTTATTGACCTTCATACACGTGGCGTTCCCTATGAATGAATTGCATTTTTGTTTGAAGAGGTTTATCTGTTGATTTTGTTTTGCAGTTAAGGAAAACATAGAGTCAAATTATGAACAGAATAAAAGAAAATTATTTTCTCACAGGAAATCGAAGCAATCATGTAAACTGTGCATCTTCAATAGTGAATGAGAGCACAACTGCACAACAGCACCGAACAGAGGAGAAAATATTCTTGATTTATTAGCGACAAATATACCACATCAGGTAATAAACGTTGGCACTGTCGAAGGAATAAGTGACCATAGGGTGGTAACTGCAAAGTTTTCTCTAAATACCGCTGTAAACTTTAAAAAAGAGCGTAAAGTTTTCATTTTTAAAAGAGCTAATTTTGATGGGTTTAAGAGTCATATGAAAAATGCTTTCCCCGAGTTTCAAGAATCAGTATTAAAGTTAAATGTAGAGAATACTTGGAAAGCTTTTCTTTCGCTCGTAACTTCGGGAATAAATAGCTACATCCCTAGTAAAATAGTAAAAGAAGGCAGCGAACCGAGATGGTACGACGCGGAAGTGAGAAAATCATTGAGGCGACAGAGAGCGTGTCATGCTAAAATGAAAAAAGTCAGCACGGATTTATCCGCTAATGAACGCGAGCTAATAATTAAAAAATATAGGATGACTAAAGCCGCCACGAAGGAAGCGTTCAGGAATGCGTTCACGAATTTTAAAAGAAAAACACTAGTAGAGCAGTTACAGGATAACCCAAAAGCATTTTGGTCATATGTTAGGGAAGTTCAAGGTAAACGATCTACCGTATGTTCGCTGAGAAACGACAATGGAGATGTGTTGACAAGCAGTTACGATAAAGCCAATTTATTAAATTCCTACTTTAAGAGCGTGTTCACGGAGCCTTCCGAAAACTCACCCGAGACCGATGACAATCCCTGTATTCATAAGATGCCAGCTATTGACATTAGTACGCTCGGAATAGAAAATATATTGAAATCGCTTAGTCCAAATAAATCACCTGGTCCAGACGAAATCCCTTCTCGCGTATATAAAGAACTAGCCTCAGAACTTGCCCCCTACTTGCAGTTAATATTCAGTAAATCCATCAAGCAACACGAAGTACCTAATGACTGGAAAATCGCTAATTTAACGCCTATATTTAAAAGTGGAGACAAGGAACAGCCATCTAATTACAGGCCGATATCTTTAACGTCCATCTCTTGCAAAGTCCTTGAACACATCGTAGTCAGCTCGGTAATGAAACACCTAGACGCGCAAAACTTATTAATGGGAAATCAACATGGATTCAGGAAAAGCAGATCGTGCGAAACTCAGTTAGCGCTTTTCGCCCACGATATTTTAGTCTCCGGGGAAGACAACATTCCAGTAGACGCGATTTTTCTTGATTTCAAAAAGGCATTTGATAAAGTACCCCACGGAAAGTTAATATTAAAACTGAAATCTTATGGTCTAGACGAAGATGTCATTTCCTGGATTAGAAAATTTTTGAGCGACCGCGTCCAAAGAGTAGTATTAGACGGTGCAGTCTCCAATGAGGTTAGAGTGACTTCTGGCGTTCCTCAGGGTAGTGTCATTGGCCCACTCCTATTCCTTCTTTATATAAACGACATTGGCGAAGTAGTGCAGAGTAAGTTACGATTATTTGCAGACGACGCTGTAGTTTACAGAGAAATTCGTTCCAGCAAAGATATAGATGAACTAACGAATGACCTTGCTGCTATCCAAGCTTGGTGCGATGCTTGGCAGTTAGAATTAAATTTGGAAAAATGCGTCGTAATGAATTTCTGGAAGAAGAATAACTCCCTACAGCGTAACTATGTCATTCGGGGCGCGCAGTTAAAGGCAGTTGAATCTGTGAAATATCTAGGGGTTAGACTCAATAATGATCTATCGTGGAATAAACATATTCGAGAAATAACCGGTCAAGCTAATCGTAAAATGGGTTTTGTTAAAAGAATATTAGGAAAGTGCGACGACAAAGTGAGAGAAATTAGCTACTTTTCCCTCGTTAGACCACATTTGGAATACGCTGCCAGTGTTTGGGACCCTCATGAAAAAGGCTTAATAACAGAGTTAGAACGCGTGCAAAGAAGAGCTGCCAGGTATGTGAAAGGTCGTTACGATAGTCTTGTTAGTGTAACTGACCTCTTACATAAACTCGGATGGGAATCTCTGTCGGACCGTAGATTGAAAAATAGACTAAACCTTTTAGATAAATTCAAGAGCAGTGTCTTTTCTGACGAAGTTAACCATATCTTGCGGACGCCAACGTACTACGGAAGATCAGATCATATAAATAAAATAAGAGAGATAGATTGCAGAACAGACAGATTCCGAATGTCATTTTTTCCACGATCAATAAGAGATTATAACGGCAGCAATAGAACGCGTAAATAGATTGCATGACTTGTAGTGTAGCCTACTAACCTATGTAAAACTTACTGCATGTTTCTGAATTTCTATTCTGTATTCTATTTCTAACAGCATATAGTAGTATAGTTTGTTATTATACGGGACGTTTCTTGGACGGTGTGGTGTGCATGTGGGAGTCCAAATGCATGCTGCATGCTGGTGATTGATCACCCCCTGCCAAACACCCTAGAGGTGGCTCGCAGGGTAATTTGTAGATGTAGATGTAGACAACTGTGACTGAAGATAACTAGTAAGGGGTGAAGATAGAAATATTTTATAAGTTCTCACTCAGGAACATAAGACTAATAAAAATATAATATCTTGTCAAAAGCAAATCATTATGCTGGAATATAAAATTTCAAATGGGTAATAATGAATAATTTCTTCCGCGATGACGTAATTCAAAGCAATAGCTTAATCATAGCTATTATGAATTATTTATAGCTAACTAATTTATGCTTTCACCTTTATGCTCTTTTGATGCTATGAAGCACAATCACGCCATATAGTCTGCTTGTGAACCCATTGAGTCGATCAATACTAGTGATTTTAATGGTTTAGGAAAAATATTGCGTTGACGAGTATCGCTGTGGAAGAAAAAAACGATATTTTCGGTATTAATTTTCCGCTATATAGATTTACTTTATTTAAAACTTGTATGAAAATGTGAACATTGTAACTTAGCAGGTTGAGCACTTGGCTACTGATCAAGATTCTTGGTTCAAATCCCCAAATAAGACTTCAGAAGCCTTCAGAACCAAAATCCACGTCGTGAGGGGCCCAATCAAAGGGAATGATGAGCCCCACTACTTGAATAGGCGTCTTTGGCCTAGTCCATGGTGAGCTCTATCATCACTTATACTTACCAACGTTCAGGTTGAAAAAACTGAGTGATATATTCTTAAAAAAGGCGTTGAAACCTAACGAATAATTTCACCCACGACGACGTAATTTAAAAAAAAGTGTAATCATAGCTTTTATGAAATATGAGTCTTGGCTTCCGGGCGTTCCTCCGCGTTTAGATGTCCATAAGTGACTCATATGAAGAAACGCCGCGGAAACCTCAGATCAAACTTTTATGAAATATTTATAGTTAACTAATTTATGCTCTCACGTTATTCTTCTTTAAATGTAAAAGCACAATCACGCCATATAGTCTGCTCGTCAACCTATTGATTAGATTAATTTTTTTTCGATTATCGTTGCCTTTCTTAGTAGCAATGATTGATCACTGAACAGAATTTGATAGAATGATAGAACACTGATTTCATTATTTTGCTTCTTTGAACCTCAATTGAAGCATCAATTTACCAGTATTCCATAAAGTAGAACTTTGAGTTGCCTATATGGGCGTACCCAGCGGGGGGCCAGGTGGGGGGGGGGGCAACTGCCCCCCTAGAGGGGCAAATAAATTGAATTCAAAACAAAAGTTATGAACAAATTTTCTTCTTGAAGAAAAATGATATCAGTATAAGACATGGAACTAAAATAAAAACATTTTTTCAAGCAAATAATTATTTTAAAAAACTAATAAATTGCTGCCATAATTTCCTTAAAATTTTGGTTTCATTGACCTTTTCTGTACAAAAAAAAGTTATAACTTGAACGACCACAGCTCTTTTTGCCCCCCCCCCCCCCCTATATGTGATTCTGGGTACGCCCATGGTTGCCTTCGCTTTATTTTTAATATGATCATTTTACTAATTAGCACATTATATAATTATTATTGTGAAAACGAAATAAAGATCCTGGTTACAATATGAATTTCCTCTTTAAAGATACCAGCATTGTCAGAAAAACCTTCAGAAATTTATTCATCAGCATATAATGCAAAGAGATTCCCAAAAGTGTTTTGTGAAAAGCCCAAGCCCCATAAATCCCATTTCATGAAGTTGAGGTAGTTAAATAATTCAATAAAAATTTTCCATCTGTGCCCTTCCATTTATCTGTCCAGATTTATTTTGTAATCAATTGTTTAGGATTTAACTTTGTGAAAATCCCTGTTGAAATGAAAAATAAACAACCTCGGTAATTTATCACTGGTAATTTTTTATTGGTACCACGCGTTTCAACGTTGAGGCGTCATTTTCAAATAGTTGGTAATTTTCAAGTACCTACTTGAATTTCAAGTACTTGCGTTTCAACGTTAAGGCGTCATTCTCAAGTGCTTGGTTATTTTCAAGTACTTGTATTTGAAAGTGACGCCTCAACGTTGAAACGCGTCGCACCAGTAAAAAATTTCCAGTGAAAATATACCAAAGTTGTTTATTTTTCATTTCAGATTTATTTTATTCATATATCATGTTATTTCACCTCATCTCGCTTAATGCAGTTGACCTGAGAAGGTCAGCATCAAATACCCAGGCTTTTAATTTCCTAGATTACTCCAACGCTTACAAATGAAACCACAATTCAGATGACTCACGCTCCCCTACGAAAAGGTTCAGGTCAACTGGCTACGTTATTAACAAGAGTTCACATTGAGATTTGCTGAGCTCTAGACGAATCACACCTCACGTTACACTGTGTCTTCTCCTTGACACCTTGCTGTCATTCCTCTTGCGCAAAGCAGTTTGCTATGACGCCCGTTGCGAAGAGTAGATACTAGTACCATAGAGTGATGGCACGTGTGTTGCCCTTGCGATGCCTTGTCATCATTAGCATGTGCACTACATGCCAGAAGCATTCTCTGCAGGATTTGGATCGCGGGACTTGTCGCATAAAATAATCATGTTTTTAAATTAATTTGTTCAGCTTTATCTCCTCGGGAATATTTTTTCAGTGAAAACGTTCTCTCACAGCATGATAAAAGTGTTGAACACATGGAGTTTTAATCGTTTGAAAACAAAAATGCCAAGCAGTTAAATAAATAAAGTTATGACATGATTTGATGAGCCTAAACAAAAATTAGGAAAGATATATAGTTCGTCAATCATTTGAAATTTTCAATTAACTTCCACTTTTCAGTAAAGTTTTCCATTTCCATAAATTTCATAATAAGATATATCTAAATGACAATTCTCAATCGATATTACAGAATAAAATTTTATACATCGAATACTTACCTATGGTCACTGATGAATGCTCGAACTAGTAGAGAAATTCGGCATTGAAGAAATTAAAGTAGCTCCTGATTACGAACTGAGTGGATAAATTGATTAATGCATAGCGAATTTTCTTAGTGGAATAATATTTTTGACTTTGAGGAACGTATTTTATAACAAACTTACTCATATAATGTGATAATAGCAGGGATACGGAGACGAAGATACTATCAAATATTTACCAGAGTGGCCTACTGTTAGTACATAATTGTTTATTATCGCGTTAAATGTATAAACTCAATAGGGAATAACAATTGCCTGTCGAAATCTCGGCATATCTATTTAGATGTAATTAAACTTTTGGAAAATAACAGCCTTGAATTCTATCTGAATGTTCTTGAGAATGACGAAATAAGGACCATAACCACCGATAGCATGATTCCTAAAATACAGATAAGGAATCTCTGACTCAAGTGATGCTCGAAAAGTATCAATAAATAATTCATCAAACAGATGAACTTAGGCCCATTTTGCTCTTATGCAAAGAAAACCGAAAAATATATACGTTTATAACGGAGTTACGTGTCAACTCTTTTTAAAGATGTCGCTTACACGCAAGAAAACGAGAAGTATAAGTGCTTGCCATATCGACGGAAGTGATTCCTGGAGCTACTTCTCCATTTTAAACACCCACCACCAGGTGATAGGGAACTAGGTTACTCTAAGGCCATTGAAAGTAACGTAAAAAGACTCAGCCATGATGTGTTTTATTTAGCTATATTTCTCATAGTGAAATCCTAGATTCAAAGCGAGCGTCTATTATTTTGATTTATCCGAAAACTTATTCCCAAGGTACGAGTGTTTCGATGACCAGGTTGCGCTTGTCACTCACGTTTCGCAACAATTTCCATCGTTTAAAAAATCTGCCTGACACACATGTTGGAAAGGAAAATCTTGGCCTTTCATTTTTGAAGGTCCATCTTGAAAATATGAACCAGCGCGGTCGTTAGACGCTTGATGGCCGACTTCTGGTCAAGGGCGATTCTCAAGACAGGTAGGTATAAATGTAATTTAGTCATCATGAGGATTGTCCGCATGAAGTCTAATCTTAGCCGGTAGTCATATGTTTCTTCTCATTGCCCCAAGAACCACAGAGATCATTTGCAGTTGGAGGTTTTGGGGCAGGGGAATGGCAGATAAAAATTTTAACTGACAGGATGATATTTTTAACAGCTTAGAGTATTGATGGCCAATAATCCGGTTAAAGTTATCTCGGTAACTTAAGTGGATTATTAGCCACTACTCGACAATTATCTTTTAAGATGACTTTATTTTGGCTATTTTACCTGCAAATGTTGTTTGTTGAAACTTGATCTTACTTGTGAGTTATTCCTCCATCTTTCTCAGTATCATTTATGCTTAGGAAGAAATGGATATGAAAAAAAAAATTGCCCTTTACATCAAAATATTCTAAAAGGCCGTGAAATTGGTATTTTTGCACGTAATTAACGAAATGTAGTAAACTTTTTCGTGTGGGTATTATCATTAAGGAAGTCCCCGTTTAATTATTGCCATCTACTTCTCATTGCTGAAATTTACATTTAAGTTCTAATGTAAATAGTGATTTAATTTGTCTCAATACCATAACTCGAATCACTTACATGGCTTCCTAACTTTTCTTCAACGCAAGTTTTTTTTACCGTTTATTTGTGTTCATTATTATGAAGCCTATAATTTCTTGAATTCTCAGAAATAAAGAAATTCTCGCTTATGCTTAACTTCACATGAATTAAATTGTCGAATAAAGAGCTTTAGTAGATACTGATGGGTCAAACAAAGCTCTAGTGAACAACTTTTGATCAGAACTAAAACTTCACCAAAATGAGGTTTGGCGAAATTATTTTTGCTCGGAAAGGAGTCTAATAAAACTGTATTCTACGTTTAGGACATATATGCCTGATCCTGCGGATGAAAATCAGGCGGAAATAAGAAACCTTGGTAGTCGAATCTGTTGCTGCATTTCTTTCATGAATTGTTGCGAGCTTTAAGCTCGAACAAGCTTATGTGGGACGATATAGGAACATGGAGAAACAAGTATGAATTTGACCTAAGGAGTCTAGGGCAAGTTAATTCAGTGTTTTAAGGCACATTAGTATCAGTGACAAAATGTGCATGAGAAAAATCTTTTAAGTTCAAGGTGCCCATTGGTTATGAAAAAGTGGACCGATTAAGATCCTCAAGACTTGTGCTTGCCCGTTCGCCAGGGTCAACATGTAACTGGTTTCTATAGAGAGTTCGAAATTCCTCGAGTTCAGACTGAAGATTTCGTCAGATGCTCGGAATAAAATTTATCTCGTCTCAGATTCTCTCCTTACTTGTTTCTAGGTCAAGGGCGGGAATGGCATTATCCTCATATAATGTTTATTTTTGTGATGCATGGATTCGAGAATTTGATCCGTTTGAAGTAAATGTTTTTCATTCCTTTCAATTCCTTTTACTTCGGTATATTCCGTAATCAGTTCGTATCGGGGCACTTACCTCGTCACCATTAACTTGTTCGTTTTAAATGAATGGCGAGGTCTTACCTATTGAAGTGCATGCCAACTGCATATGACGTGACTGTTAAATTTGGGGCGGAAATTATGAAAGTGAACAATGACCATGATTAGCAAAAATATGTCACTATAAGGTGAACCGCATACTTTCAATCCAATCGATGGGCTCGAGCCTCCTTGTTTGACTTTCATCTGTTGATTGACCTCAATGATCGAGTTATTCACATGAATGAAAGCACTAAGCAACAAAACTAATTATTCTTATGCTTAGCACATGAAAGAATAATTTTTATATGCGGGGTTGGTTTGGAAATTCACCTTTAAATGAGGATTTTAAAAGTTCATTTGATTGTAGGTTTTATAACGAAAAAACCTTCATGAGCAGCATTAGCGCATCATTATTTATCGAAAAAGAAATTGTAAGAGGAAATCTAGATTTTAATCCGCCAACATTAACGGATAGTGAACAATTTTTTTCTTCAGGTAAAGAATAGCTACCAAAATTTCATCCATATGGAAGGAGGTTTGGTAAATTTTTTTACAGTTAATTTGATTGTAGGTTTCATCGCGAAAAAAACTTAATTAGCAGCATTTACACTTCATTATTCAGCGAAAATAAAATTTTGAGAGGAAATTTAGATTTTTATTCGTCAACTTCAACGGATAGTGGACATTTTTTTCCTTTTGGTACAGAATTGGTTCCTAAATTTCCATCAATAAGAAGGGTGAAGTATGTTTCTTTCACACGCAGGTATGTACAATTCACACGCAGGTTTTCTGCAAGCATAAGAAACAAATATGTTCGTGTCATAATACTGTAAATACGCTCATCGTTGAGCCATCCAAACATTTTAGGATAAAGTTTCAAATATGCTTCATCTTAAATCATTATTTTCCTTTTACCTCAGACGAGCATTACATAGTTGCCCACAGAAAAATAAATTCTCACTGCATCGAACACAATCAATTACGTAGTCTTCGATTACGCTGTACCAGTCTTAGTTTTCCTCACGTTCTCACTGCGTTTTGCAACATTTTAAAGCGATTTTAGCGTCTAAGTTCCTGAAATTGGAACGCTAATGATCGCTCGTTAGGTAAGGATAAAGTTTGAAATGAAAACCGCAACTAAGGTGCATGCAAGATTTCTGATATCGGCGACACGTGTTGAAGATCATGCTTATGTAGTCTTCTCCTTCCTAATGAATAAATCATTAAATAAACCTGCAGCAGTCCTCTAGTTGACACTGTTTTTTGCTTTGTTTTCAGATCCTGGTGGAACAATGTCAATCTTCTATTTGCTGTTTGGTTTGTGGTGTTTTTCCTTGGCTATCGTGCCTTAGAATTTTTCCAGTAACTGTTGTTTTTTTATTAATTCCTCAATCTTCTAATTAACGTCATAACAATGATAAAATAACAGAAATGGTAATTACCACCCTTTGAATGCAAAACTCAACAACCGTCGATGGTTTCAAAACATGATGTCATGTGTTGAAACCATGGTCGATTGTTTAGTTTTGTATTACAAGTGTGGATATTACCATTGGTGTTATTTTGTCATGGATATATGGAACTTCCACAAAATCGAGCCTGAAACGTTTTTATAACGTCATAATTTGGTATTTAAGCTTTCTTATTAGTCTTGAGTATCAGCTTAAGGTTGGATGGCGATATTTGGTGGAACTTGTTCGCAGGAAACATAATGAAATACACTTTTGTATGTTCCACAAGAGTTTTTAATCCCGACCTAGGTTTCGGCAGTACACACTGTCATTATCAAGGTGAATATACAAACATTTTGCGAGCTTATATAGCTTAGGGAGAGGGGGCTAAGGCAGGGAGGAGGTGGTGATGGTGGGAGGGGAAAGCTATTCCTCGTTAGCTTACCTACTTAACTCTGTTGAGAAAAAAATTACTTGTACCCCTTGGCTTCTCAACCCCTCACATTACATTGTTAAACTTAGTTTTTTTCGTCGAGGGTATATTTATTTTTCAAGCAACAGCAAAATTTTGCGGACATTTGGGAACATGCTTGAAAACGCATATAAAATTTTGTTCGGGTTTTCTTTCATAATATCTTTTAATTAGTTGTAAAATAAATACGATATGCAAAAAATAATAAAAATCAGTCGGTAAGTTCGTTTGGTCTTTAAAGTGTCAATTTCGACACCTTTGAACGGAGAGAATGGATGAAACGCCTGGTATACCTCCAGGAAACGTTTTGCATTGAAGCATTTGCAGTTGAACTTCGCAGAGTAGCTCACACCTCTGACCAATGGCCAGAGCATTTTCTTTTTAAATTAGAGGTGGCACAAAAGGACATGTTTAAAACCTTTAAAGGTAGAAAATGATACTGACATTTCAACATCAGGTATTGCTTAATTTTCTTTGAATCCAGACATTGATTCATTATAATGAAATTATACACTTTGAAAAAGATCAGAAAAAATAGGAAAACGCATGAAAGTAAATAATATCTTCAATAAATGCGATTGTAATGTAACTATGTACATAATCCGCTTTATTACCAAGGACGTAGCTTAGGTTTTTATCTCAGGTATCGTACGCAGGATGCTAGTTCGTAATGTCGCTCGAAGTGAATCACGAATTTAATGTCAAGGTGGACTACAGTTCTCATAAAATAGACTACCGCTCTCTAGGTACCATTTGAAGTTGATGGAAATTGCTAATGGATCCCTCGGTATTATTGAATAAATGCAAGCTAAGACTAATGGTATGGTTTGCATATACAGTCAAGACCGCTCGTGATTATAAAAATAGTGAGTAAGGGTTTAAATCTGTTATACATAGGTAACTTTTTAAAAGTTACGATACAGAATTATCATACTCAACCGTTTTATGACCTTGAGAGATTTTCATTCGAACCTGAGACAATTTGTGTTTACTCATACCCATATACATAAAAAAGCATGAATGTGCCTCATAAACCTTAGGTCATGTTTTTGACTTGCAGCTATGTCGGCACTTGAGTATTTCAATGGGATATACAAGTGCCAAACAACTCGAGGAAAAGAAATAGTGATTGAGGACGTATAATAGGGAAGTTTCCTTCATCAAAGAAAACGAAAGGCAGTGATTGCGATTAGTTCCCCACCATTAGTGTATTCATAATACACAAATTATTTGGTTTTTGAAATACCGGTTTAGACGAATGGCAAGGGTCAAATTTTATCTTCATTTGAAAAAGGCCAGATTGGCGCCCATGCGATTCCACTCCACGTGACGTCACAGGGACCTAGTTTCTACACGAGAGGATAGGAGTTATACATCGTCTGAGGTTACCAATGCATGCATGAGGCACAGAGCTCAGGGAAACATGTCTTAATAATCACCTATTAAAACTGGCTAAGGTCGGAAAGTTTTCTTCGTATGATAATGTATTAATAAACCTTTTTTAAGCCAAGCGCTACCAGCCAGCAAGGTACTCAGCTACCCGCTAGCATCCTGCGTCTTATCAGCGCTCAGAGCCTCGATCAAGGTCACCTCACAAGGCGGGAGGGGGAACCAGAAATGCGTCGCAAGGACTTTTTCCCATCATTCCTACTTCCGCGTCGCGTTTTCGCGCGCTTGAAATTTTTCACTTTTCATTTAATCGCGCAAAATAGATATCGTCATTTAAAAATCTAAAAGCGTGAAATACGTACTCCAGGAGCAATAATCTTTCGATTCAGGCAATAAAAAAATAATAGGAAACCACCCTATTGGAGGTTTATCTTGACCTTCTTTCTTTGAATATCACCCATAGTTGTGATGACGGCATAAATGCTATTTTTAAATATACAGGCCAAAGTTAGACATTAAACGGTTATTTATTATTTTTATTCTCTCCATTACCCTTATTGAGTTTTAGGATTGGCATCCTGAGCAGATATTTTTTCTGAGTGGGTTAGTTAGATTTGCTTGCAGCATTTACTTTCTATCTATACTTCGTTCTGCTCTTAGGGTCGTTGTTCTTTGACCACCAAAATGTGTGACCTGGATACGGTAGGTGATGTGAAATTGATACCCTGATATAACTTTAAAATTCTCAAAAATATGTTTGGCTTTGTCGCATAAATCTTTTATAAAAGTAAAAGAAGCAAGAAAGAGATATTACGGTAGTCGGGTGAATGAGTGGAATATTTGAAAAAATTACCAACTTAATAAAAGAAAAACGCACAACTTTTACTCCAATCTTACGATGGAACTAACGTACATTGTAATGTCTTAATTCTCAAACCCACAACCTACAAGTGTATAAAAGCTTAATTTTTCCTCAGGAAGATGAGTAAGACTATTGTTTTAAAATCCTATTATCAGACTTAGTCGCATGCACATTGAATTGCAAGAGGGCTTGATAATGGTCAGCGCTAGTTCTGACTAGCTCCCTCGCAAGAGGCAAGCTGCGGAACAACGCTTTATCTCGCATTCAATTTGGCGAAGAGATGCAATTTCTAAGTAATCTGATTGAGGGAAATCATGAATTGAATGAGCAAGTCGCGCCCTCGGTGCGGAGAGAGACGTGTTGCCGTACCCATTAACAGTTAAATCAAGCCATAATGACGCACGTTTGACGTCACAAAGGTGACACGCTGGAGACACGGCTCTGCCTCTGATCATTGGAGTTGCGTGTTATGGAAAAAGTCTCCTCTGCATTTTTAATTCGCCAGTCGCAGCAAAAAAACATATAATACGCGCATGAATATCAAGCTATAGAGAAATGCGTCCAAGGGAGGCGTGTAAAACATCTGCCGAACCGGCTTGGAGTCAAGGCAAATAGGTTTTTTTCGCCTTGCTCCTGGTATTTTTTCAGTGCAACCGGTCGTGGCAGAATAATTTTTTCCACAAGCGATCATTGAATTACAATGACTTTCCTCCACTGAGGTTTTTACTGCTCCTGAACTCAAGTGTAGGTCACTTCTATGACCCTGTTCTTTCTCTCTCATTCTCCTTCTATTGCACAACCAAATTTATTCTCCTCTCTGATGTCCGGGCTTAGAAAAAATGAAATATCATCCCGGAAACCTTCGAGGAACATACTATTTTTCTATTTCCTCTTTTCTGCGTTGCACCAGAGCCAAATGGTGCATTTATGGCTTCAGTGAAATGCTTCCATTAATCGACCACCTTCTGAATTGATTTATGTCTTAATAATTTCTGTTAATCAATTCACGTGCGCATTTTCCAAGGTCAACAATGGTCACTGATGTACGTTTGATTAGGGATGCTGCTATTCATCGCGTCAGTTTCCACAGAAATGCTGAGTCTTCATTGATTGTTCTTCGCGTGGAAGGGATTTCAGAATAATCGGAAGATTTTAGCCATAAAGAAGGCAGATGAACTTAGCAAGTATTTTATTTATTTGCCGTCATTTTTCTGACATTTTATTTTAACATCCAAAATTATCATTTATTTGGAGAAAAATATTATTAGCTAAATGAGCTCAAACCGCCAAAGGTCAAATTCAGTGTTCACTGAAAAAGCCACAGTGCCGCTCAGTTAATACCATAAAGAAAACGGAGAATGAAAGCTGCACTACGCAAAACTTAGAAAGACACATGCGTTTTTAATAGCAAATAAGGTTCTATGATATTTCTCAAGAGTAACTCGTAGCTACCGATGTAATATAAATATTTATGTTTGTTGAAGATGGTCTTTAATTTCAACAAAGGTTCAGCCAGAGAATTGTAACCAAATGGCTATGTCTTTAGATTCTCTATGGTTACTTCAATTATAAAATTCCAAAATTTAAGTAGATACTCATAGAGGTGCTTTCAAGAGAAATCCTCGGGGTTAGGAAATAGGAGAAATTGGTCTCATGAGCGGTGCATGCTAAAAGGTCCAGAAAGTTTAAAACTATCATTCATTGAGATACGTCGGCAGCGTGCGATATCTTCGTGAAGCACTAATACCATAATTTAAATGAGTGCAATGGTGGTGTCATATGGTGAAGTCAAGAATTTTAGATACAAAAACGGCTCATAATTTTAGCCTCTAAGTAAAAGTTATGCTAAAATTACGATTGATAATATGTGGTAGTTCCTTCGAATGAACCTTGGAAAACGGAAAGAAAAAGTACTGGAGAATCACGTCCTGGAGCCTTGATTAATATCGATGTGAAGGAAAGAATATTGTGTTTTGAATAAAAAGTTCTTTATTGAAAGTAAAAGAGATTATTTTCTCCTAATTATTTCTCCTATTTTCTTCATGAAAAAATAAGTTACTAATTGGAAATGTCTCTGGTGACGTAAAAAAACAATCGTGTTTTAACGTAAGTTCCATTGGCTGTCCGACCAATTATTTATAAAACATTAATATCTTATCCTACAATTGTTCTACGGTTAAGTCATTCACAATTAATTGTTGTTTTTTTTCGAAATCCACGTGCAAGTGCGAGGCAGCTTTCAATTTGCATTCTCCACTGTACGTTGCGTGCAACTTCATTTCCTCGGAACTAATTATCAGTGCCAACTTGCAGCAGTATCCGAAGCACAGCACCTTGGATGGAACGCAACCTTCAGCTACACAGAAGGATTACTTAAAACGAGCCATTAAAAGAAGGGGTTTTCTTATTCATTGCGTATTCCTTTTTTTTCGAAACGATGTTTATTCTCCAAGGCTATCAGCAATATACCAGTCCAAGAGCGGGGAACGTGCCTCCTTTGAGCAGCTGAGCTTCCAGTTGCCTCTGCAGAAGTTGCGCTTGATTTCCGACGGCTCGATTAATCGGAAACATTGTCAGTGGTTAAGTTGATTGGCTTTGCTAAATTTTGGTTTACACACTTAACTTAAGACAATGCACTGTGGTCAAAGGCACCTACGTCAGTCATCTGCGAAAAGTCGTAGGATTTTCCTTCCTCATAGGAAAATCTTTCTTTTTCGTAGAAACATTAAATTATGGTTTCGCTAATAGTAGGACCCGCCCTCCTCTGTGACGGCGCGGGATTCCTCTTCCCTTCCAACCCTATCCTGTCCCAGGAGGCGTCGTCGGGCTCCTATCGCGGCGGCGCCTCCTTCCTTTTTCCTGCCTTGTCCTCCTTCTTCTGCGGTGCAGAGGTGATAAGCTTATAGCTTCAGACTTCGGCCCAGGGGAGTAACCCCGCGAGCCCGCCCTAGGGTTTCGTATCCACTGTAGTTAAAGACAATGGTGGTCACTGTGCACCGCTCACTGGAGCATTTGAAGCCCGTCCGGGCCGTCCAAAACATGGCCGACTTTTAAGTGTTTTAAATGGTAGAACGTGCAGATTACGGTAGAAAGTATAATCCATTTTGAGATGGATAAACTATCTGGAATGTAATCAATTTGTCATCCAAGTCTCAACCTGATCCGACATTTACGAGCTAAGGAAAAAAAATTAAAAGTTACTTGATTTCCCATCTATTTAAATGGAACGCAATTCTAGAGGTCCTTCTCAAGGTGGCCAGATGCAAAATTTCTTAGCTTCACATGGGGTATCAGCATTGCATGGGGTTTTTGCACGTTATTAGTGGGCTGCTATAACAGCCGATTGTTCACAACTTTCACGATCGACTCGTATGTGTGAGGACCTTAGCTTCAAAGCACTCCGAAGAGGCTAAGAATCGATTGAGGATGTAGTCGATCGTGGTTAGATCTATAGACGAAGTTAAAGCAGTGCAACTCCAATGTATTCATTATCTCAGCAGGATTTTATTTTTATGAAGAACCATCATATCTCAGTAGGTTATGGTGCTTATGAATGCGTCGCGTATAGCGATTGTGATTCCATTGTTTTGAGCTCAAAGTAATTAATCGATATCCGATGGCAGAAATCGTGGATCGGAAAAGTCTCGAACTATCCGTCCTATCCGTTTTCTTTCACCACTGTGACATCTTCCACTCTTTCTTTCTTCCCTAAGTCCTCCGTTCTCTTATCCTGACAAGCATTCAGTCCCACCCACGTCCATGCTATGTCATTGCCTCGTTATCGCCCGAGCAAGGCTTTTGCATTAGAGGCATGGGTCTTGGGATTACGACACCTCCGTTCCAATGTCCTTACCGAAAAGATACAGTGGTTGGTTGTTGGAAGATTCACTTTTCTCTCAATTGCGTAACCAAAAGCAAAATTCTTCTTTAAAAGCTTTTTTTAGGATGCTTCGTCACACAGTGGCGGTTTCACTCGACTTATCAGTGATTACCGTAGATTGTTCGAGAATCCGAGTCCTGGTAAGTACAGTTCTTCCTCATGAAGGGCCAAACATCTCATAATTCTCGTCATTCGGTACGGTTTCGTGTTACCATCCAGTTCCTCCATTTTCCGTGGAGCAAAGAAAGTGTTAGTTGATATTGAGGAACGTATCCCTCTATTAATGGTCTCCCCCCGGCGCTTTTAACTTGGCCGCCGAATGCTTGGTGAACCTTTGTGGAAAGGTTTTCGGCTAGATAAGTGATAATTGGTGATTGAGAACGACAAATAATTATGAGGTAGATTGCCGTGACGATTTTGAAATGCAAATCGATAAACGTAAACCTCTTAAGAAAGATTAGGGGAAATATTTTTGACTTTCTGAAACTACAAAAAGCCCTTTTTATCCAACTAAATGTACTTCAACCGTAGTTTTAATGTAAAATGCACAATGAAAGGGTGCCATTTACACCTAACAATGATATGTCAATATTGAAATATTTTTGTATAATTTTATTTTTAACTACGTCTATTATCCAAGCAGTGATTTAGCTTTGCCTCCTACCCGTTAGGGAAGTATAACAATAAGAACTTTTCGCCTAGGTACTTTTCAGGAGTTTCAGCCATTAGTGCAGTATCAGTTGGTGATGGTTGAATGCAGTATAATATGTTGTAGGTACTTCTCCACTGGCGTCATTATTTGGAAAAGTATCTGCCTTATAGGAAAACGCTATTCGTTTGTCATATAAAACTTTTATCAATAGCTGTGAACACATGATGTATAAAGTTATGCTTGGTTTCGAAATATCGTTATTTTGCGTAAAAAAACACCGTAACTAGAATAAAAGCTCTACCTACTTTCTAGAAATACTGATTGCAGTACACACTCTAATCGGGGATAAACACAGTGGTGTCATGGTTAACCAGTGTTGACCATGTTAACCATAGTTAGCCATTAACGCCGTTCCGGCACTGGTTAACAAAAGACGTAATAGTCAAATAACACTTTTATCATTTTGTTGCCTCAAAAATTCTAATATATACATTCCTAACAAAAAAATTGTAATAAAATGTAAATAATAACTCGTAATAAAAAAACACGCGGAGTAAAATTTCTCTTCTAAAGAAAAGTTACGGAAAGTACGTTCCGGCACTTCTAATTTTGCCATGACGTCACTGAATAAATATATGTCAAATGATTCCAGTTCATCGAGCTTAATTATTTTTAGTATTAACATAATTTTTCGGAATGAATGCATGACTGTTACCTTGTTGGTATTTCTGCGGATGTTTAATAGTTTATAATAAAAATAAGATCGAGGATTTGGGATAAACTGCAGAATTGCTTTCGTTTTCCTTGATTTCACTCATGGCTGTCTTCACGTTTCGGGAAGTGCTCACTTGCTCAGACGCAGCCACTGGCATTGTTCCTGCCTGCGCGCCAAATGTTCCAATTGCTCACCCTAGCGTGGCTAACGAATGCGTCGTGCTCCAGCCATGTAATTGTGTTCCAGCTGTTTGATCAAACAGGAGTAAGCCACCTGAATGCTATTCTTTGCGAACAATGCAAGGCAAGTCTGCGGGCGACGCCTATCGATATGGGGATACGCTCATTCTTTGCATCTAGCCATACTCAAATCACGCTAAATCTCAAAAGACTATCGCTCAAGTATACCGTCGGTAACGTGACTTTCTAGGAACTTCCTTTGTACTCAGGGGAGAGATTCCTTTCTATCGGCGAGCAGAAAATTCTGCTGTCCCACGAAAAAAAGATCGCTGCAAAATTTAAATTTTTTATAGAGACTGAAAGAGATTTGAAGATACACTTAGTGAAATCATGAAGATGCTATTGCTTCATATTTTGAAAAATCAGCTTGTAATAGAATAAAATAAAATAACTTCGTTTTATTCCACACTTTATTTAAAATAGCAATGATGATAGCACTAGATGTTGAAACCCGGGTCGTGCTATTTAAAATAAAGTGTGGAATAAAACAAAGTTATTTTATTTTATTCTATAATGAAGCAATGCCACAAAATAACGCCTGAGATATTAATCAGCTTCTATTTTATCGATGTTTAACATTGGAATTTTCAACTCCAAAAAGTTGTTTAAAATACATCATTGATGAATACTATGAATTTTTTTGGAATTAAATAGGTTTCAGTTAGAAAAAATTCTGCATTTTCAATTGATATTTATTTGTACATCAAAATTGTACTTCAGAGATTGCCCTTGAGAGTGTAGTAGTTTAGATGCAGAATCTCAAGGTAAAAAATCACCTATCAGACGCCGAAGTCCAGTAACTTTTTCACATCAAGGCAAAAGAAAAGTGAGATTTAACTTAAAAGTTAATACTAATATTCCTGTTGTTACATCGCCTATTGTCGCTTTATTTACAAATCCGTTGTGGACGACGGAAGTAGGTGTGCGGCTACTATTCTTACAGATAGCGGAGAATTTTACCCTGCAAATTATTATTGGGACCAATTACTTGCTCACAAATTCAGTCTGATTGATACGCGGATTTAATATTTCGGTGATACATTGCCAAGAATTGTAAATCAGTGTAATCATTACTATGATCTCTCCACAAATATTTATTGGCAGCTACTTTGCTTATATATATTACGGCGTTGTAATCAGGTAGATGCATGTGTGGTTTTCTTCTTTTACTCAGCTGTTTTGCGTAAAAATGAAAAATACGAGCTGCCACAAAAATTATGTCATTTTTTCAGGTCGGCTTGTTCCTTCGGTCGGTCTTTCAGCGCAGCAGATTATGGAGCAATTCTCAATTTGTTTGAAAAGTCGAAAGGCCTAATTTTTAGAGTTTTAGTTTCGTAAATAGTCTCATGCTGTCAAGTTCAAGCTCCTTCCACGTAGGATACTGTTTCCAACTGTTATGCTGTACGCTGTGTACCGTAGTGTTATGCCGACCATAATGTAAGACGACTAGCTCTTCGAAATTTTATCCATTAGAGTCTGTGCTCTCCTATAAAACGTTACAAATATTCATCAAAGAAATCTCGATCTGAATTTGAAGGCATTAAGAGAAATTTAAGTGTATAACTCTGTAGTTATTTTGAAAGGGACGTGAGTGCTAAGGCCTTTCCTAAGTCCCCTTACACCACGTCTTGAGAATTAACATGTCTATCGTTCACTGATAGCGCTCTACTTATGATCCCGTATTTCCTTAAGTGACTTTGTGATGTTAAGCAGTCAGTCGTTTCACTATGTGATGATTAAGCCGTTTCATACCTGAAATACTTTATGAGGTAACTTAAAATTTTAATTTAACTCATGCAAAGATAGGAAACATTTTTTCCTAAAAGGAATAAACAACAGAGTGTAAAGTGTAATTCGAAAATAAATTAAAATGAGAGTACTTTTTTGATGGTATACAATATATTTTACGTTTCTTATAATGTTTCGGTTAAAGAGACTCCTGAAGTGGTACATTAATCCCACTTATACATTGCGTCGGAATAGACAATGAAATTTAAATATTAAAATTAAAATTACCAATTGATATAACTTAATGCTGTTGCAATGAGGAAATTAATGATATGTGAAATTAAATGGTATTTTAATCTCTTTTTTCAGGTAAGTGAATAGGACATCTTGGATACGATTCTTCTCCACCAGCCTCCATTTCTACTCATGGATTTCGGAAACTATGGATACTGTTCATTACTTCGATACTTACATAATTGGAAGAATCAACTTGTTTTATACTAGCGTGTGAGTTAAGAGCTTTGGATTCTAAATTGCACTTATCACACATTTAGCCGGTAAGTAAAAATGAATATGTTCATTGAAATGAATAAATAAATGTGAAAATTTTATCCTGTAAAAATCGTAAGGGAATATTAAACTTTAGAACTCTTGACTCTGCATCATCTGCGTGTATACTCAACTCAAGTTACCTTATCCATACAAATTTTTTCCCATTGATATGTATGATTTTTTTGAGATTAATTTACTTATTTAACCGGTTAATTAGTTAAAAATTACTCTACCATTATTAAAATAGATTAGTTAAAAATATCTCTTCTCATTATAGGCTTTTTTTAACCTTTCCGTGGACACTTACAGTCATTAATTTAATTAATGATTGGAAACCTTTTTCTGAGTCAATGTATGTGGCCTCATTCTTTTTTATGTTTCCCTTCAAGTATATGTCGGTAATAAATTACATCTGCTCGAAGCTTAGGTATTTATCTATGTTAGAATGAAACTGAAGCTGAAATTAGTCATTATTCCAATGAAAGTTATTTGGTATGGGTAAACGATTTTTTTCAGGTAGCTATCGAAACTGTTTTGCTACGGACGAAAAAGTATTGGTTAATAATAAAACTTTGTATCATATTATATTCAAATAATCACTATAACTGCAAAAAATACGGGTAAATTGATTACTTTTGAGTCAACGCCAATTTTACGGTATTGAGCCTGCGAATGACGATACGTGCTCTATAAAGCTCCTTTTTAAGATAAATTAGTCTAAATTTTTTTGTTGATGGTTAATTTAGGGACTCATAAAGGATTTAACTATGAATGGTGAAAATTGGAACGGCTATTTATTATTGCTTTTTTCAATTGAATAGGCACATTGTTGCTTGCTTCAGGCAGGAATAAAATTGGTCGGCGAGTATTGTGTGAGTATTGAAGCTACTTATATGTTTCTAACATGCTGGGAAATAACTACGACTTCAAGCAAACATGAGAGGAAAAGAAAACATTTTTGTGACTATTGGAATAGCTCGTAAAGAAATCCTCTTAACTGAAATTTTAATGTCATTCAAGGATACTTGGAATATAATTTTAGCCATAGTCCACTCACACTGCATTTTTACTTAGAAATAAGCTAGATTGTTAAGTTATGTGATGTTCAAACTGAACCCAAAATTGACGTAGTCAATGACAGTGGTGAATGGGATTTATGTTGTATTTCCTAAAGTTATGACGTTTTATTTACCAATCATTGTAGCTAAAGCCTATTAAATATCTAATAAACATCTTTTCCTTCTTTTAAAGTCACTATTGGAACAGAATGCAAGGCATAAACTAATTTATAATGACCAATCTACAGGGCTGGATTTGATTCTTAGGAATAATGGTCGTATAAGGAAGAGAGAGCTGCATCCGGATATAATTATGTACGAATAAAATACAAATATGTTATACCATAACCAAATATAACCAACATGATAATACCTAAATATACCAATACAGATCTATTGAAACAATTTTGGGAAGCTGAGATTAGAGGTAAACGTTGGCGCTACTATATAGACAAAGTGTACTTCTGATACATTTCTTCATACCATGTATGTATAATGACTCAAATATTTTGAGGCGGAGTCGTATATCATCGCGTTCAAGGTGAGTCACTTTAAAGGAGTCTCCGCAGCATAATTAATTGCTATTGACTCACCATACGGGCTTCAATTGTTTTCCTATCAGCATTGGCAAGCTTGTTTTCCTCCACAGATTCAAACGCACTCTGTTATGAACGTGATTTGAAAGCAAACAAGCTACTCACCAGTTTTCCATTTTTAATGCAATTCTTGAGTTAGCTATAAAAGATGAATGATGTCAATTTACTACATTTCCATGAAATATAAAATTTAATGGAGAGCTGGAATTGTGGGAATAAGATAACTAATTCGAAAAACTATAAGATGTAGCCAATCGATTTTGAATTATCATTGTTCGCAGCTTAACAGCATTCATTGAGAAATTTAAAAAAATAGGTCCTTCATCCGCTTAAATTGAGACAAGTAATGTAAAAGATGTCCCCTCTATATTTTAAGGTGATGCCCAAAGAGAAAATTATGGCCTCAAAGAGTATTAATTTCATTTGTACTTCACATCCCAGTTTTAATATGGTAAATTCTCAAATTAACTAGCCCGAGACCCTCTCCTGAAGAGTCGTGTACTCAAAAGCGTAATTATATGCGCGATTAGTCTTTCAGGTAGTCCTTGCTCTGATTGTTGCTTCCAAAATCTTCGATGATTGGGTGATTATTCGATTGACTGCGAGATGAATCCCTGAGCAGCTTTCACCTTCTTCCGAATTCTCCGAATTGGCTTTCAGTAGCAAACTCGCCCTATCCGCTTCTGAAAACATCCTCATTGAAGTTCAAAGTTTGAGGTATTTTCCTTTGACGGCATTTATTTAAAAGCATGAGAAAAAATAACTATAGAACACAAAAAAACTGTTAGCTGTAATCCTATATTGTTGAATTTTCGTGATAAGCGCTTATTTAGTCGACCTTGCATGAAGCGGTGGGAGAGAGTTATTATTTAAAAGTTTTTAATGAAATATTTTGAATCTCCACAGTATAAGTTTGCTGATGAGATGCTCTTCACATTTTCTGCGAGTAAGATTACCATGTCATTATTTGCATCTTGAAAAATACGATGAATATAGCAAGAGAAAATCAGGGATACTTTATCCTGCCTGAAAATCAGTACCAAATGTTTATTTACGCAACTAATTCTCCTCAAATAATTTATAATCATCAGTGAAATGCTTATTAAATGGAAAATACACTAAGCTTAACCTTCAGGTCTGTAGTACACCTACGGCATTATGTTATGAGGAGATAAATAGCGAAGTTGTGATGCACAAAAAAAGCTTTAATCCATAATTTGGTAAATAATATTATTTTTAAATGATGGCTTTTGAAGTGGATTCCTGGGAAACTAAAACGAAAAGGTTGGGTACACAGCATATATATTGGCAATAAACACTACGATTTCTCGCCAAATGATATTTATACATTTTCTCGGCTAGTCTATATAAAAGAGATCCAATATTAGTTGGGAAACTCTCCCAGCATCTTCTGGGATTGTAAAATTGCGAAGGTATTTCAGGCAAGTGTATGGCGTATTGGTTTGCAAAGTGAACCAGGAAATTAAAGGTCTATAGTACAGTTCTAAATCCAGGAGAATGTTTTCCTACCAATTGGAGGGAATGCGAATATTTAGGACTGGTAGCTGTGAAAATGGCTTCCTATATTCATCATCAGCTCTAAGTATGATGGGAATCCAACAAAATAGGTGTCGCGAGGGATTGCTAGTTTAAGGAGTGGGTAAATAATATATGATTTGGCTACGGAAATATTCTCTACATATTTGCCTTAAATATATAGCTGTGTACATCCACTACGCTATAGATAGAAAACAGTTTTTCAGGCTTTTGGCCAGCTTTTTTCGGTATCAGCCCACTGTCCATCGGTTTCCATCGTATAGGGTTTAACCAGATGAAAATATATCCTGCCTGAAAATCAGTATTAAATGTTTATTTACGAAACTATTGTTCCCAAACAATTTATAATCATCATAAAAATTATTCAATGGAAAATACACTTAGCTAAACCTTCAGGTCTGTAAATACACCTACAGCAATATGTTATGACGGAGATAAATAGCGAAATTGCGATGCACAAAAAGGGCTTTGATCCATAGTTTAGTAAATACTACCTACTATTTTTAAATAATGGCTTTTGAAGTGAATTCCCGGGATACTAAAACGAAAAGGCTGGGTACACAGATTGGCAATAAACGTAACGAGCTATTTTTTGGCCAGCTTTTTTCTGTATCATCCCACTGTCCATCAGTTTTCATCGTATAGGGTTTAACCAGATGGAAATCCCATGTAGAAATCACCACTTACCCTTTCACCTTAGTCTCTTTTTTTCCTTTTTGGCCCGGCTACGTAACGATCGCGCGTAACGAGCCGACCTCCGACTTCCGATCTGAAAACTCTTTTCATTCCATCGCAGAAAGCAGACAGTCTGAGAACTTTCTCCCGTTTCTCCGAAGCGAATATCAGGCGGGCGGAGGGGGAGGGGAGTAGGGTGGAGAATGTGTTGGTGAAGTGCTACTGTCCCGTGGTGGGGGAGAGAGAGTAATGGGGAAAAGACAGCGGGCATTAGTTGGCTGAGGGGGTGAAAGGGATGTCGTACATATTTGTGTGAAATGAACGGAGGGGTGAGGGGGAGATTTGTTGGGAGAGGGGGGTTAGCGTTGTGTGTCGTAATATCGTATCGAAGCGAGGGCTCTATCGCCTCCTCCGGACTCCATCGAGCCATTTGCCGCGTCGACTCTTTGTAAACCCGGAAGGAAATTCGATGAGCCCCAGCGACCGAAGGCACCTTCTTTAAAGCCGATGTGGGCACAGGCCTCGCGCGCTTTAAGAAAATCGCGAAGTCGTTCTGCGGTTGGGAAAATTCCTCCGGTGATATAACGACGGTATGCAACCTCGGGATCTGCGGGTGTTCTCGAAATGCTTGCCTCATGAACGCAGCGAGACAGCCGAGGGGACTGCATGGAAATGGCCCAATCCCATCCCACATAAGGTTGATTTCTGTTGCCACTTCGGTTGCTTTCAAAAATGTCCACAGCGCGGTGATGAGTGCAATGCGATCCACTTTTTTCCCATTAATTTGCCGTATATGTTTTTAATTGCGAGGAATAGCATTGAAAAGTTATGAATTTGATAAATCAAATTATCATGAATGTAAACAGCGGTTGACACCTACAATTGTACTTCATTTTCCCCTGAAACCTCGAATCAAATTGTCCGCAGACGAAGCAAGTGGCGCCATCTGTAAACACATTTAAATGCATTTAGAGGTCGACTTCAACACTTAGAGGCGGACTTGAGGATCCTCTTTTGTAGTATTGGTGGAGACAGATTTGAAGTTAAGTTTAACGTGGGATTGATATTACTACCATTGCTATCCACAATTTCATCGGAATGATTTAAAATTTGAGCTTGGCCTGATTTAAATGGGTGCCCTAGCTCCTGCTGGGCCATTTTTCAATAATTTCGAAACCTGTCAGTGACATTCTAACTAAGCCATTGAGTTGATTTTCATTTTATATCTGTATAACTTGGGCAGAACAGCTTTTAATTTAAAATGGTGGGGGACGTAATATTAAGGCTACACCGTTTCATTAAAAATGCGACAGACGTAATAATGCGCCTTTGACCCTCTAATTGTAATATGAACATTTTATATTGGAACTCTTTGGAAATCCTCCATGATGATGTGTCAAGAGCAAGGAAAACAACAAAAAATCTTAAGAAAAATCCAAGATGAAAATCAACATTATTTAAAAAATTGTTCTCAGTCAAATGTGACGAATGGTGCCCATGACAAGTGAACTTGCCTGTAGAGCTTACAATTTTACACCACATTTCCTTTCAAAGTTTCCTCCTAAATTATTTTTACCTAATGGCTGTCTATATTGGACGACCACTGTTTAGTAGTATGTAGTTAGTCAAGTAAAGAAGACTTTATTTTATTCTTCACAGTTAATTGAAATGGAGCTCAGAGAAATTGAGTAAAAGGTGGCTGCTTTTACTCCTAGCTATCAACATTTCAAGTATTTAAAACGTTTCCAATGTAAGTGCTTTTATCGCAGTAAATATTACGGTAGCATTTACTTTCCAGATTAGTTTTCTGGTACTGCCTTTAAACGTAATACTAATCTTTGCCGTTATTCTATGTATGTGTAATAATAAAAGTAACTTATAGTTTCATTCGTAGTGATGGTAACCCTTCATAGCATAGGATATAAAAATTCTTTGTGAAGAAGGTGATAACGATCTTCAAGTGCGAATTTTTGTGATAATTCAAAGCATTACCCTTTAAAAAATGATTTCTTTCTCAAAACATTGCCTCTTATACTGATGGAAAGGTGATAACGTCTCTGTGGTTCTCTACAGTTAAAGGTACCTTCCTGAATAAGTGTTTATCATAGGAAACGATAAATTAAGATTATTTTAAATGCAGATTAGTCTAATAATGGTGGTAAAGTTTTAATAATGGATATTTGTCTTTTGAGAGCTCTTAAATTCATCAAAAACACTATTCAATACTGGTAGGCATTTAGGCAATTTTGAAGTAATTAGAAAATAAAAGGAGAATTTTTTGATGTTTGTTCTGTGGTAAAATCTCCTTAGGTATCGAGTTTTTTTTCATGAAATGCCTTTATTTTTCACTCCTTTTTTGCCGTGACACTTTTCGGTGTGACCACATCGGCCTTTACAGAACCAGTAAAAACTGTTTATTAAGAAAGAAGATTGGATTTTGAATAAAAATGTGTCTTAGTGCAAAAATGATGTATGGACATTTGTCCCAGAGTATCAGTTTGTTCATCTATGATTGCCGCAATCTTTGCTTCATTTCTAATGTTTGGTTGCTTTATAGAGAGAGCCGGTTAGACGGGAAAATCCTAAGAGAAAGTAAAAGGATATTTACAGACTTCTTCTACCAAGGAAATTGATCCTCATTTATGTTGACGGAGCATTATTTCCTAGTAGGATGTAACATTTAATTATTTCTTTAACTTCGTTCGACTCTCTTACTTTTCTGTGGTAGACTCTACTACATAAGGCAGATTAAACCTATTCTTGTCACTGATATATAGTGCCAAATGTCTTCCATTTCCAAATTTACCCCACTGACATTGGTTTATTTGAAAAACAGTTCGCAGTTCTTAAACAGTACAATAGGAATCCTAATCAACGACAATAGTGAATCTACAGCCTTCTAAATATCTAAGAACCATTTTTTGGACAGTTTGGATTGAAAGGGTACGGTTGAATATAATAATTTATGAACACTGGAAGCCTGTTGTTCAATTACGTAGTTGATTGTGAGCGTAAGAGCAGGTAGTTTTTAATTAATTCAATAAGTTTAGTAAAAGATTATATATTTTTCAAAATTGTATCAACACGAAAAATGAGCTATTATTTGTCACATCAATAATTTAAAAAATCATTTTATCCGAATGTTGTACTCCATCTAAATTTTACTTAAACCTTTCATGCAACTTAAGAACTGTAATGCCATTAAAATTAAATTAATGTAGTCTTATGGTAACCGATACTAATAATTGATAACTTCATTGATTGCTGAAGGATTCATTCAAGGAGATAAATTCAGTCTCGAAACATATTTAGATCCTCCGTGCCGTTTGAGTGCCATCGGTCTTAATTATGCTCATGGAACGAGGGAATAAGACTAAATTTCGTTTTCTGATTTTAGGTCAAGGTGATCAACAACATGAAATGTGGACCCTCGAAGTGGACCGCGTATCAAAATGTTTCATCAACTCCTATAGCTTTCCTCCGTGTGTTTATCAAGCGGAGTCAGGATTGAAAGTATTGTTTTTGAATATATTTTCCCGCACCTCTCACCTTGAGTCTATCAAATATCACGGAACTCTGATGCAATGAACACATTCCCTACGGACTTCCTGCTATTAGCTGTGATGCTTGCTCCACGGTGATAGGAAATATAAATGTTCCGCTCATAATGGTTTGAAAGGTCTGAATGACTCGAATGATACTCACATTAGAGATTCAATGATGCACATTCATTTTCTCTATTCCTCCACTTGATGCTAATTTTCGTACAACCTGTACGTTCCCTGAAAAAAGGTATGATTTTTCCCGGCGTAGTGAAGTTTTTTCGGGTGTTCCACCGGGTAATCTCCATAGTAGCTGGCGACGTTTCGGGGCGTTTCATAGTGACTGGCGACGTTGGCGACGTTACGAGTCATAATTCAACGTGATAAGTAACAACAGTCGTACTACAACTCGTGCATACTTTAGACAGAACGTACAAAGGGCCATCCTAGAGGCCGCTATACACGGTGAATGATCATGCTTAATGATCACGTGCTCATTCACAGGATCAGGCAAGCAAAATAGAACATGTTCTAATATCCACTGAACGACAATGCGCATGACGGTTCGATGGCGAATTTTTCCGTTGTACACGGCGAATGATTTCATTCGCATGATCATTCAGCATAATCATTCGCAAGATCATTCACCATGTATAGCGGTCTTAAGGGCTGAAATGCTCTGAGGGTGGACCTTTGTACTTTGTGCCTAAAGTAACCACTCCATAGCTTGAATTACAATCGAGACAATGTTTTCAATGAAATCGAATCACCCACTTATCTGTCAATAAGGCTAATAAATGGAAGTTAGAGAGAAGGATGCCAAATAAGTTAGGCAGGGCATTTCACTTCGGAGGATGTAGTAGGGCTCGTACCCCGAAACGTCGCTTCAGCAATTTCCCTCTCTCAAACAGGGAAATGGCTGAAGATGGAGAATGATTAATTATAACTCAAGGTTGCCAAATTTACCCGCACCTACCCAAGTTCGGTTTAAAAAAACTTGCCATGCTAAAAATTGTATTTGCAGTTTATTTTATCATTAGTTAATTCAATTTGGGTCAAATTTATGAATCGGAGAACAGTTGTATCCAGGATTAGGTAATTCGCTCTCATCTCCCCCAGATTGCCATTTACGTTCTTCATGGTCGACTTTCGTAACTTTATATTTCTCTTGGACGCTACGTACGAAGAATTGATTGATTGATATTTGTGCAGCAAGGAGTCCTTACCAGACAAATGATACACGTCGTAAAGGACGATGTAAAGAAAACAAATCCTTTAACAGCTGATAAAAGCAACCGCCCTTTGTACGTTCTGTCTAATAGAACCACTCCATAGTTTGAATTACAACTGAGACAATATTTTCAATGAAATCGGAGCAGCCTTTTATCTGTCGCCATGTCAATAAGGCTAATAAATGTAATTGAAGAGGAAGTTATCCATTACGTTGGAGAATGTTAACTTGATGTGCTTAGAATGTGTCGAACGCTTGAAGCAGTGCTCTACATACGGCGTTATCGTCAGATGCGTATATTGTAAAGGTTTTATTTTAGTGCCCACTCCGCGGTCTCTAGGTGATGTATTTAGACAACTACTTAATTTTCTAATACCTTTTTATCGATTTGGTAATCTTACGGGATAAAACCTTTCACGTAGTTACTACCTTTTGGCTCCAGAGATATACAGAACAAATTTTATTTGTATTTGAACAATAATTCCTAATTTCCTCAAATATTGCACCATGAACACTAGGTAAATATAGCGCTATTTATTCACGCATATACCTACCAATCAGGCCGTGAGATGAACGGCTACGATGATTTTTATTTCTTTTTTACTCCTGTGTGAGGTATTGTTCTGAGAAAATCGCGGGTCAAAACTATGCAGTCTTTGCAGTTATTTTGTGGATTTTAACTCCCAAGAATATAGTTGACATTAAGTGAACTATATCTTACGGTGGCTATGAAAATTTTCAAATTTGTTGAATGAAATTCATTAAGAAAACTATTTTCATGAATAGTTTCGATCTCCTGCAAATTAACCGATAATCGATTAAACGAACAGGAGATATTAGATTAATATTAAATGATTTAAACATATTTACCGATGTTCATACAAAATTTCTGTTGGTAAACTATTTGGATACATGATATTTTTAGCCAGTTAACTCACTAGGGAGATTCATTCAAAAATTTTATGGATTTGTTTGTAATTGATGGAAAGCAGCAAATGAAATTCGCCTAATTACCCACGTCTCGCATCGCAACTGTGCTAGAAATGCTGTTCAAGTTATTTAAATTATTAAATTTTATATGATTTTATAGCTTCTAGGAAAATTAAAGAACAATTTTTTATTCATTTCAAAAGGTTTTTCCCGTTAAAGAAATCCGCATGGTCTATAGAAGATTGTGGACGACAAGTTTTAAAACCCGCACTGGCTATATGTTTCATTTTGGGAGAACTCCTTCACACGTTGCGGAGTTGGCGATTGTTTACAGTTTTCAAAGGTAACAGTGGAAATTTGAATGGCGCTAGCTCTCACGTAACTGCGCCGTTGCAAAGATGATACGTCATTTTGCAGCTTGAAAGGAAATGGCAAATTAGAGACTCTGTAAATATACCAAATAAGCCGAAAAATGTGCGAAAAAGCGTGTGTGAGGCAGGTGGAACTTTGAAGACGAGGATAAAGGACCACAGAGACGCATTTAAAATTCTTAGGGCAACAGGAAAACTCAGCCGTTGTCTAAAAAGCAGTTTTAGGTCACAAATTCAGCATCGAAAACCCGCTAATTACCTCAACAGATGAACACTTCCAAGCGAGATAAATCATGAAAGCCTTGGAAGTTAGAAAAGAAAAAAAAACTCTGAAGAGACCTATAGGAACAACAGGCGAACAAAACTCGGGTACCGGATTTCTAACAACAAAAAACAAACTCAGAGCTTCTTTTGCACTCCGCCATATTTCTCCTCTCCCTTGCATTAATGCCTTGGATACTCAAGAATACAGGTATTCATTTTGCTTAGATGAGATTTCCAGACGAGACCGAGTAAGCCATAAAAAGGGGTTTCTTTGGGTGGCAATGAAAATGCGAACTTTTTGTTAAATTTTCATGCTATGAATGGGATACTTGGATACTTGGATGGATGAAAAACAAGTTTCCCATTTATAATTTCCCGAACAATAAAAACTGTTGGCAAGCAAAAATGTTGATTTGTCAGGATTAATACTATTCATTCCACCCATTTGAGGATAATGATACTAATTAACACTCCCGTCTTCAACCTTTGAGGAAAATAATTGTTGTCCTCTTTTCCAATTTAATTTAATCGGCCAATTACCTTTTGTGGTTGAAACGATATCTCAGATTGAAGGCGACATTCCTTTTTCTTACTGTTGACAGAACGTGGGGTTCAAAATACGGTGTTGAAAACAATTCGTGGCGGCCTTGTCTCGTGGAGAATAACCGGAAACGTCCGACAGTCTGCCGGTCGAAGTGACGGCGACCTCAAGCCTCCCTCCCCAATCCGCGTTTCTCCTTAGCCACGCGCACGATTCAATTGAACACCAAACAAGTCCGCTTGGACCTTACATACTCATCGGGCTGGTTTATTATTATTATAGTATTCTACCGATTAAGGTTAGTTTTCCATGGAGTACTAAAGAAGTAATCTGGGAGCCTCCCTTTCCTTCCAGCACTGCCTTCTTCAATTCACTGTAAGGCCTACTCCCTTTCAATATATCTAAAAATTCTATTCTTTTCCTTCCCCTCCCTCGTTTCTCCAACATTCTACCCTCTAACACCATTTTCAACATCCCCTCCCCGCTAAGTACTCCCTCCATCCATACATTGTCTCCTCAGTACCTCATCTAAAAGCTGCCTCTCCTCGTTAACCATATCCAGCACTTCGTCGTTCCTTTTCCTCTCCGTCCATTTCACTTTCTCCATTCTTCTCCATGCCCACATCTCGAATGCCTCCAATCTTCTCTCATCCTCCTTCCCAAGTGTCCACATTCCCGCACCGTAGAGATCTACACTCTAGATCAAACTCTTCACTAACTTTTTCTTTAAACTCTTACATAATGATCCTCTCAGAATCTCCTTCCTGTTCATGAACGCCTCATTTGCTGACGCGATTCGCTTCCTGATGTCCTTACTTCTGCATCAGTTTTCCTCTAATTTGATGCCTTAATAGTTGAACAGGCTGGTTTATAAAGTTATAATGAAAAGCGGAACTAAATATTTGAAGACAAACTACATTCATGGGTCTTGTAATTAATATATTTCACCGTTTAGGGTATATTTAAATTTTAAATGCGTGGAGTATTTTGCGAGTTTGTCAAGCTAGCCCAGCCTCTTGAACCTTTCTCTTCAGTTCACTACAAGACCTACTTTGTATCATTGAAACAATAAAATCAATTCTTTTCTTTCCCCTACCATAATTTTTCCTTCTGGAAGGGGATCGGGTAGGTGTGGTGGATAGAGCGTTGGCTTCCCACCCATTGGACTCGGGTTCAAATCCCGTTCGCGGCAGAGAGTTTTCAGAGACTGCCCGACCCTGCCTGAATGATGATGTGTGAAGGACATTGCCATCGCAACACTCCGTCCGTCGGATGGGACGTTGAGCCGTGGTCCCCTTGGCGCCTTTCGCTAAGAGCAGGCTGTCGGTCGCTTCCTCTAAATGCCACCATATCCTTCTGATATGGATACCCGCATTAAAATACCCTTGCTGCTTAGCACTCGCTCCATCCACAACTTCTCTCTCCACCCCATCTTATCTAAAATTTTCCTCTCCTCATCCACCATGGCTAGCACTTCATCGCTCGCCTTCCTATCCATTTTATTCACGGATCTTGAGTCCATGTAAAATAATTTAACGTGGACGATGTGCCATCTTAAGTAACCCCAAGACTGGACAGAATAGCGCCTTACACACCACCATGGGAACTATATAGATGATGCACTATTCCGCCCCGTTGAAGTTTGAGTTTTATTGCCAGTTTTGGGCCCATTCCAATTGGTTTTCAAAAAATGTTCCGAAGGGCGATGGGCGCAGAGCAAACCATTTATCATTGCAATATAATATCAGTGGCGCCGACTCCCTGAGGGGGCCCGAGCCCCCTCAATAATTCGTTATGGGTGAGAGGAAAAAAATGTGTCAGGCTTGTCGATTTTCCCCGGAGTGTTCAGATATCAAGATTCGAGTTATCAGGGTTCTAATGTTGATCATATGACTCTTCTAAAATGCTTAAAAAAACTTAAAACTCACTACTTATAAAATTTCCGGGGGTAATATCCCCGGTTTAGGCCCCCCCAATATTTTTTGTAAGCCGGCGCGCCTGTATTATATCGAATATTCTGTATGAGCGGGTGAGAGGCCAAGGAGTACAAGTGATTTCTTAGTTCTATCCAGTGTTACGTACAGAAATTAGTAATTGAAAACAAGCCGGATCAATTAGATATTTAGTAGTGCATATGATTTTCCACTCGATGTCAGCACAGAACAGAGACTCACTCGTATCCAAAGGCAACCAAGTTCTTTTTGTATTTATTCTAGCAATTAACTTTACCTAACTCTGTTGAGAAAAAAATCACTTGTACCCCTTGGCTTCTCACCCACTCATTTAATATTTGCTACCGTGAGGAATAGCATTGAACATTTATGGATTTGATAAATGACGAATAAAAATATCATACGTGAGAATCTCGAATTATGGATTACTTCTCAGTCAAATTCAGTTCGCACTCCTACGTTCTTCGCACTAAAGGTAAGGTGCGATTCATTGTCCGGGATGAGGCCGTAAAAGAATGTTCTTCCTGAAACAACCCTTTCCAGTGATAGAAAACGATCTACCCTTCTGCCACCAAGGCCACGGTCAAGTGGTGGGGGCAGCTTGTGAGCTCACTTGCAGCAGTCACCTTTCCACCTAAAGCTGTAATCAACCTATTCAATCACTACGACCTTTTATGCTCCGCAATCGTTGCTCCCTTGAGTTGAGCATCTAGGGTTGTTGAGCTTACCTCGTCGTCCTTCTTCATTAGTCGGAGGGGAACGTTCAATACTCCGGAGTTCATTTTCCTGTATGTAACCCGGAGGTCAAGTCGTTGGAAGTTCAGCTGAGGAGAGTGGATGTTGATCCTTAAGAAGGGGTTGTAAGCCTCACACGGCTTGCTTCTCGAGGACTTCTCATAATCATTATCCCGGAAATTACTTCGCGTTGATGGTTTCCCCATCATATTCAGCTGCAGACGATTCAAGTCATAGCCGCTTACCACCTGCAAATGCCTTGACTGTTTTCTTTATTATTTTGAACCCTATGCTAGACGGACTTAAATTCAAAAGGCACAATCTCAGAAGTTCAGAATATGATTGGGATGGCTAGCTATTAGGTATGTTGAAAGAGCTGAGATGGATTCATCCTAGAAGACTACTGATTATCATTGTCGAAAAAGAAAGTTTTCGAATTGGAATATTTCCTTGTCATTCTCAAATTTTATCCATCCAGGTGCATGTAACCTACCGCATGCATCTTCATTACCTGCTATCCTGTGGGATATTAGGCAGACATTGATTTAAATTGGTACCACTAAACTGTAATGAGAATGGCATCGCTATTTTGATTCTGGAGGAGGGTGAACACATATATATTTTCTTTTTCTTCAAGTGGAAAGTCCCAAAGATCTATCAAAGACCCGATAAGTATTTCACTTTGAATCACTCATTTAGAATTCAACCCAAAGACTGCTTTGGATAGGTAAGTGTGGATCTCAACCCTAACTAAGGTACAGGTGTGTGAAATTCACACATTCAAGGTAGGGGGAGTAATTCCTTTCCCTGGGTGACTTCGTTTTTCTAGGATTTTATTTAGGGATATCCTACGGGTTCACCTAGGATTTGAACCTGGGACATATGCGTACCCAGCGAGGGGCATGAGGGGGCTGCTGCCCGTCGAAGCAAAAATCGCAAAAGTCATAAAGGAAAATCAGGACTGGATTGAAACGAAAGTTTTAAACAAATTTTCTTTAAACCTACGAAAAATGATATTAGTATAGGACATGTGACTAAAATAATTTTTTTTCAAACTAATAATTTTTAAAACTACTAAAGTGCTTTTATGTAATTTTCTTAAAATGCTGGTTTCATTCACCTTTTCCATGTTTTAAATGTTACAACTTGAACAACCATGGCTTGCCCCCCCCCCCCCTAGTTTTGATCCTTGGTACGCCCCTGACCTGGGACCACGCGATTAGGAGTTAAGCGCTTTTCCCACTAGACTACTACGCTCTTTATCACTTTGAATGTGCCATCATTATTCTGAGAAACTTATTCAAACCTTTTGAACAGAGTTCAGTACTTTTAGCATCGGGTCCTCAAAGTTAACGGTGGATCTCGTCGTGTCATCAACTCCTCTTTTAAGACTTCCATTATGGCGCATTCGCAGATGATTTTTTTTTCTAAAATCCTTCTTAAAGTCTTTTACATTCACCCCCATAATTTTATTCCATACAATGGCTTCTCCATGTAAAACCTTGATGATTTGAGCTAACCGGTGTCGTAATTGAATAATTTTAACTGTATCTTAATCAAAGTTATGGCTTTGCAAGCAATATTTTAATCACATTAGGTGTCCTTTCACATTAAAAATTATTTTCATTCCACTTAAAGAAAGTACTTGAATACTGCTTGCGTTTTGCACATTGGAAATGGATATGACTGTTAATAGAAGGTTCTAAGTCTTCAGTATGTAATTGACAGTTTTATATTATGTTTTCCAAGACCGTTTTAAGGTTATCTAGCTGAAAAGAGCATGCCAAAGAATTCATTTATATTGTGCAATTTTTGGCGTGTTCCTTAATTCATTTTTCTGATATTTCCGCAAGATTAATATCTTTTTTTTTGAAAGAAAACTTGTGTATCGAGCACTTCATAAACTCGTGTTCATTTTGTGCTGCCGAAATTATTCTTATTCCATCATATCATACTTTGTAGGCATCGCAATCCTTACAGGCTCCTCAAAAGTAAGTATAAACGTAGTCTAATAGTGTGGCAGGTACTGAATGACAAGGATTATAATTGGTATAACTATTTTGGGAAAGAACCATTTAAAGCTTTGCTTATTCCTAAATATGCGTAGATACCTTGGGTTCTCAACTCACTTTCTCCAAAAAACGTGGTAATATTCCATTCCCACGTGCCTTTCGGTTTGTTTCCCTTCCCACGTCCTTCGGATCTTCGCTTCTCGACACTTCGTCTTCTCCTTCTTGTTCCCACCGTTTTCAAAGTTTTTGGCCTCCGTATAAACTGAAGTTGTGCAGTTTTTGTGGATAGAAGATAGTTACTTTTTCCGGTAATCTCTCTAGCGTTTTCATTCCCTTCCTATTCCATGTTGATTACTGATCATCCGGTTGTATTCTCATAAAATTTGCTGGCATTTCAAAGTTGAAGTTATAGGATGGCATGTGTGCAATGCTCCTGCTAACACTAAAAACTAAATATATTCGTCCGCGTCCGAGTTGATTTTCTTCTCATTCAATACTGGTTATTTGCGTCAAATTGACTAAATGCTATCAGAAAAATATGCGATTTTATGACTGCGAATTACATGAAACTTTTGGGTCCCACAGCCTGAATAAGTGATATTGTTCTGGGAAACCTGTTTGAAGGAACTTGTTTTTTTATTCTTGGGGTAGGTATGTAAATAATTATCTTACGGTGATAAATTAGTGGAAGACAAACTTTGTCCTATATTCGACCATTGAAACAAATTTGATTTTGTTGTTTTTCAGCATTAAAAAACATCAATTTCAATAAGCTAGTAAACTTTTGCTACATTTGTCTTTCCTTGGTGCCTGATTCGTAGTGATGTACTCTATGAAGAAGAATATCCTGCGTTATAGCGAAATTTGGTGAAGTGAAATTTTCCTCCCACCTGTTGCAAGCTTTCCTAGTTTCAAATAAAACTAGGTGTTCCCGGTGAGAACTGGAGAAACTTTGGCAAGTCGTCAATGAGAACTTTATATTAGATTCAACTTAAACGTCGACTGGTTCGAAACAGAATCTGCCAATGTTTCATTCATGATGTGAAGTTTCCATTGAAGAAAAAGTTTTGGACTGCACATAACAGTTAAGTTTCACAATATTGTCTCTCACCATGGATTCAAATTCCATCAATTTAGTATAGGTAATTTTAAATAACATAAGTTTTTCCGGATATTATGAAAAATGTCAAGATTTCACACTGGACGTACCATTGCTTCAGAGTCGATAGATTGAGTTTGTGGTGACAGAATGCATGTACCAATGCTATCGTCAGGTGCATTGGGAAGGAGAGATGAAGAAGGTTCAGCTGGGGCACCTTGTACCCCTCCCCCTTGATGAGAGATGGTTGGGAAGTCGGAAGATGGGAGGGGAGGGAGGGAACTACGAACGTCCTTGCCGCCCCTCCTCCCTCCAATGCCTCCAACCCCCACCACCGCCCGCACCGCTTAGTGTTTAACCCCACACCCTTCTCCATACCTTACCCTCCCCCTCTCTTCTTCGAAGCGGTATACCTGGCCGGCAAAAGAGTGTTGGGAGGGGGTAGGTGGTCTTTCCCCTCCAAACCCCGCGACCGCGGCAGGAACTCCCGTGGAGCCCTTGGCTGCTTTCTCGCTATCCGCCAGTTTGTAGTGGTGTGTACGGCAGACGGCAGTGAGATCTCGCCGAAGTGGGACGCTAGGACGCTGTCAAGTGTGTCCATTGGGAAAATTGTTCGGTTTTGATCGGGATGAGAACAGGATTTCTATCAATACATACCTACCTCTGAAAATCCCCTTTCAACCGCCGTGTTGTGTTCAGGAGAAGGAAAACTAAAGCGTACAAGGAAGAATAGAAACAGTGAAATCGGTATTAATACCTCTCTCCGTGTCTTTTTTGTTGAACGTCGCGAGAAGAAGAGCTGATCAAAAGATATCCAAGCTGCGGAGTGAAGGAAATCGTCGGAAGGAGTGGAAGAAGTGAATCCTTCCCCGTAAATAAGTACCGCCAAAAAGTGTTTTGGTTCCAAAGTGGTGGTCGCTGTTTCCTATCCGTGGTTGGAGGCGATAGTGAGGGATTCAGAACTCTTCTTCGCTTTCTTGGATTTCGTTCATGACTGATTTGACTCCGTGGAAATAACTACAAGGAGGAGCAAGTGTTGCGAAGCGACGATTGTTTATTTTTTATCTCAAGCAAGTGTTCGTCGAAGCCGACTTTTCTGTCACGTCACAGCGGAGGTGGAAAAGAAATCAAAATGCAGTTACCAAAGTTTTGCCATAAACTGTCCAGTGCATATCTAAGGAAGTGGTGTAAGTACAATTTGCAGAGCTCTGTTCGATTAATTTTTAAGCCTAACTTATTCCTTACTTTGGGTAGAGGAAACGTCTTTTTCAATTTCTTTTTGAAACTCCTTTGAAAATCAGAGTTTCAATACTTTATTGACCAATATCCTCTCTTATTTTCTCGGAGGTAGACTCCATGAGTATATAAAAAACGTAAAGTTTTTATAATGAATTATGTCTATTAATTACAGCCTTACGCAGCATCTGGCTCAAGTAGATGCAAATAAATTAGTTATAGCTGAAGAGTATGCATGTTAAAAATTTAAGTTGTATGACCCGCGCAATCGCTAATGAGGATATCTTGAAGTACATTATCCATGGTCTGCTAATAGGAATGGAAGAGTAGAGAGTTTTCATGGAGGAGAGATAAGGTTAATTGATATGAAGTGGAAATACGGATTTAAGCCTGTTTTCATTGCTTAACGTCGAAGCCATGTGAAAGCCTATGTCAGTTATTGAAAGCATACTGAAAACTTGAGGTTTCTCTAAAAGTGGTTTCTAAATATGAACCAGATTTTGGTCTCTAACTTCATTTTCAGCTGTTAAATTTGACATGAAGGGCCTCTGATTGGGTTTGATGGAGAATGGAAACGTTCACTAATATATTGCCTGTAGTAATTTTTAATTTTTCAGAGTACATTTGTCTAATTGTAAGTGGAGGAAACGTTCAATTTTCATTGAATTCATTTCAACAAGTCAGTGGGGAGCATTGATTTAACATCGATTGTAAAAATAAGATATTTTGCTTTCTCAATGGGTTGATTTTGTTTGAATTTCAATCAAATTTTTACCATTATCCTCTCCAAATTTTTCGGAGGACTCTATTAGTAAATAAAAACGTTAGCTTTGAATAAAATTTTTAAAAATCTATTATTTATAGCCATGAACAGCGCTATCTGGCCCAATAAAATAATCGATTTTATTATAACTCCTCAGTCGCCCTAATTCCTTTTCTTCCGTTTAAACATTGCAGCATTTCTGAGACGATCTTCAGTATAGAGCTGAATTCAGTATATGATTATGACATTCCAGGTGACAGTTTCAGAATGAAGCAACATCCGCGATGCGTTTTCGAATCCTTTTTTTATTTATTTATTCCATTAATTTTTTTTGTGCGTTCAGCTCACGTGGTGGCGCGGGTTTTTCGTCCACCCGGTCAACCGCGATTGTCATTCAGTCAACGGAGTCGCCTCTCCTCCCCGCCCCGCCCCCCTCGTCGCCTTCCTTCCATTCGCATTGTAGGGCGTCCGCGACATGAAGGTGCTGGAAGTGTTCCTGCATGTCTCAATCCGTTAACTCGTTTGAAAGCTCGCAAATGTGTCTCCTCTTCTTCATTGATTTGTCGTGGAAATGGCTTAGTTAGCCGCGATTTTCGTGACGTAAGCACAAAGCAATTAGAAACCGTCAAATCGATCAAGAAAACTAACGGTTATAATTCGGTAAATTTAGATAAGCTGATGCCAATTTCCGTTAAAATAGCTAAGTTGAATGAGACTTTAAGTTCCAGCAGATAATTTTCTGCGATATAGTGCTGTAGAGGTGTCATTTGTGTGAAGAAGTCATCAACTATCCATCACAATTATATATGATTTATTTTAGCTGATACATAATCATTTGTACTCAATTACCTGAGATTCTACTTATTTATATGAATATATTACAAGGTGTTTCAATTAAAAATATTTTTCTTCCAAGTGATCAAAAGATATGATTAGTAGAGTGGCAATTTGCACTGACTTAAAAAATACGGCAAAGATAGTATTAATTAAAACGGAAATACATATTAATAACCAATATTTTAAATATTCAATCTTAGTTAACGTTATTGTGTAGATTTATTGAGGTTTCTTTGTTAATGACCACGGTTACGCATCAGAGTAGCGTTATCAAGGTGTAAAATTCAAGGAGAAGTACGATAATACCAAATAAATTGAGGTGGTTGGGGTGATATTGAGAGGGTTGAGAGGCCTAGGAGAAATTCACTACAACTCAGGTTCAGTATTACGCTGTGGATCAAACATCATAGGAGGGAATGAGTAAGTGAACCCAATAAATAATTTTATTTCCTTTTGAGCTAAATGAAAGAGAAGATAAGAGATTAAATACAAACTACTATAAATGTGAGAGCTGGCTGAATTTAACTATAATGTTTGATCCACAGCATAATACTGAACCTGAGGTGTATTGAATTTCTCCTAGGCCTCTCAACCCTATCGAGTTTTCTCATCACCCCTTGTCTGAATGAATTTAGACCAAGATAAAAAAATGTACCCGTGATTATCATGTTGCATCGAAGTTGTCTCTTTGCGGAAGATTCATAATTTCCGCCAGTTTCGACCGCTTTCAGATGCGAGACGTCCGTTACGGCGTCTCTCTTGGGTTGGCGCCAGGTATGATCGACCTATCTGCTGCTCCCTCTCAATACTTACTCCCATATCGCCTTCCGCTCAACCCGTGTGGGGACGATATTATGGCGTTGACACGACAACCACGCGAAGTCAACTTTAAAAAAAAAAAAAAAAAGCACACCTCTTATCCATCACAGCCACCTCCGTTACTCAGAGATAATGCATTTGTTGTTTCCGCACGAACGCACAACTCACTACGTGCCAGACGCTTCTATGGAGCATTCCTTACCGCTAAAGTCACCCAAAAGAATAAAGAGTTGATTAGAAAAGAAATAAATAATTTATTTAAATAATAAAAGATCGTAGCACTTTTCCACAAAATTTCCTAAATCTTGTGGAAAAGTGCTGCGATCTTTTATTTATTTAAATATGTCTAACTTCCACCAATTGAAGCCTGAATCTGTTGAGCTTAAACAATTTATATTAAACTTGCTATCGCTACAAGACTAGATTGGTATCTCAGTTAAGTGTTTGGCCGGAAGAAAAATAATATTTTGACCAAATGTTTCTTAGTTATCAGAGAACTATGATGTGTCAAGCGTAGAATAGCAAAATATTCCGCATGTTCAAATGTTATATTTCTTCACGGCAGTGTTCATTTTGTAAAATAAAAGAGATGATTACGTCTCTGGGGTAATGGCCGGTTAAACTAGTCAAGTATGAAAAGTTATGGTGATGTGATTACCTAAAATTAATACGAATATTTATGGAATTTCAAAAATAATGGTTAAAAATCAGGGCGACTACCTACTGGGTTAATATTGAGGTCGTTTAATTAAGTTTGCTGTACTTAATTTTCAAATTTTAGAAATTGAAATTTAATTTCTTGTTGGAGCTAAGCAGGATATACCTAGGGCTTTTGCGAGTAAACATCTACTGCTCAATTGATATAAATATCTTGAAAGTAAATTTTTCCGGCTAGAGATCATGATTGAAAGGTCAAGAGTCGATGCTAATCGCAAATGCTTTGTACGGTTGTCCGAGATAAGTTCTTAATAGTGCTCGAAAAATTATTATCCCCTTTAAAGTTTATTCAATGATGGCTCTTCCTTAAATGTGTTACAGTTACGCTTTTATGTATAGGGATAGATACATTACTGAAATAAATAGCTGTTACATGCTGAAATACGTGTAAATATGCATTACGTATACCTGATAACTAGACTGACTCTCAAATGAAAACCACTAATATGCGAAATTGATTTCAGAACTATGGCATTATGAAAGCTTAAACTGGCCAATTAGGTATCGCCTCAAATCCCATCGTCTGAGATTACGCTTTGCTCAGAACTTTCTTCTATTCCCGCTTGAGCAAGCCACTTTCACTGGTCAGCGAGAGGTATGATGGAAATAACATCGGAAAGAAAAGAATATCTCGCCGAAGGCGGAGGGAAATATCCCTCCACTTCCCACTCGGAGCTGAAGCCGAGTAAAATTTTTAAAATATTTTCTTTTCAGTTTAAGAAGTTGAAACTAAACAAAAAGCAAAAACAAACGCAGTTGGCAATGGGATGACATTTACCAAGTACTTTCTTTTCCCGTTGCGTACATACAAATGGATATGTACACAATAATGTATGAATGGATATACAAGTAAAATGACATAAAATTGTTTTATTGTTTTTTTATTTGAAAATATGCATTCCGATCTTTTTAAAAGGATATGTACCAGGTAACCTCTTTTGATTTATATAAACTAAGCTAACTTGAGCCAAAAAATCTGGTGCCATTTATAAATATGATACAGTTTTTCTCTATGAAACTTAGTTGATGATTTTTGTCAAAATGACGCTTAATTCTCAATTTAGGATAGCATATAAGTAGCGCTTCAATATTAATATAATAATTAAAAAATAGTTTTTAATCAATTGAGCAAGTTGATTGATTGAAGAGCAACAAAATTGATATGTTGAATGACTGATACCATTGTATAAATTGAGGAATTAAGACGACGTATGGGAATCAAAAAGCCGTTGAAATTTGCTCAAACGCGGGCTAGCAAAGAAAAATTTTCAAATCGGGATGGGTGGCTCTCGTTGGAAGTTCAGCGCGCGGAATTATTTCGTCTTTTTTTTGTCTTAGCGAGAGGCATGACGCACGCCTTTTGAAACGGAGGAGAGAGAGAGAGAGGGCGTGCCCAGAGGGCATCCGAAAGGTCCTGGCTCTCTTCTCCGAATCTCACGAATCCCAGGGACGAGAGAACCGGTCTTAAAGAGTGACGGGGTGAGAAAGATGGACGTTTGAATGGAGGGGAAGGTTGCGAGCAAGATTACGCCAGAGCCCTCCTCCGTCGGAATGTTGAGGCTCCGCGTTCGAAGTTCGCCGATGAGCATTTTGGGGGAAAAGTGAATCCCTGCTTGGTTTCTTCAAAGGAGACAGCATAAAAGAGACTGCAATTCATCCCCTAGATGCTTTATTTATGTTGCCACCTCGGGCACATTTTATTTATTAATTTCTACACTACCGAAGACAACACTATTCGGTCTTTACATCGTGGTTTTTGCGATGACATATAACAAATTAACGTACACCAACATCCATGACCTGAGTAAGTGTAATTTACCCAGGCGGGACTTGAACCCGCGACCTTTGGTTTATTAGGCGAGGACTTTACCCCACCGTCCCCGAGGCCGGCAAATCCACTTATTTTCAACTCATGTGTAATAAAATGTGTGCGATTGCGAAGAATGGCACTGAAAAGTTATGAATGGTTGGGGTTGTAGTGGTAGCTGGAGTTCAGGTTTTACACCCCGTGGGTCCGGGCTCAAATCGGTGGCAGAGAATTTTAAGAGATTACCTACCCCCTCTTTGAGCATAGTGTAGAGAACATATCAAGTGCAACATTCCGTCCGTCGGATGGGACGTTAAGTATTAGTGCCCTTGGTGCCTTACGTTTGGAGTAGGCTAATGTCGACGCCGAATTTCTCTCCACCCTTCCATCTATTCCCTTACCAAAAGCACAAATGACGTAAGTTGTCGGTCGTCTCCTTAATTACCATACTGTTCCTAGCTATGTGAATATGAATTTAATAGATAACACCATCATGAACATGAATTTTGTCTTAGATCCCATATTAGAGATCATTTCTCGGTGAAATTTGGATCTCCCTGCCCGTCAGCGACGTGAATGTGACTTTTGTAAACACATTTCAATGCGCAATGGGTGACAACACATTATCTGACAAAATGGATAATTCACCAATCATAACATTGGTTGTGTCATCCGCTTGTGCTTACCTCTCATGTTCCTACCTTTCAGTCCGATCGTCGGCTTCAACGAATCTATTTTTGTGCTTGAAAATCGTGACCTTAACACATTGAAAGGTCATCCATTTTCGCATTTCAATCTCGCGCGAAAGAGGATAAATCATGGGGGTTCGCGTCGGTTTGGTGGCTAGTTTAGTACCCCAGCCCGGTTGTCCTGGGTTCAAATCCCGGTGGTGGCAGAGATTTAACAGCTCTGATCGATTACTTTTAAGAAGGCACTTGAACAGCACACCGTCCGTCTGATGGGACGTTAAGCTGTGATCCCTTTGGCGCCTTTTGTAAAGAGAAGGGTTAAACGCCGGTTAAGACGCCGGGTCTCTCTCCACCCTGCCTTTACCTATTGTCCAAACGACCTTACCACTCGGTCATCTCCACAAGTACTTACCTACTTCCCCGCTTTTTTCACCATTTTTTTATTTTTCGATATCGATTCATATGCATAAAACAAAGGTTATCCATCAAATTTTTCATGCGTTCAGCCGAAGCTTACTTCTGGAGATGTTGCCAACTAAATATTGTTCAAGCTCCTATCCATTCCTTGGCCTGGATTGTTGGACGTTAACTGATGTCACTCAAATCGCCCGTATCATTATTATGGAGTTAGCCTATTCTACTGTCTTCAGCAGACGATTGGGGCACTAATGATGACATCAAAAACTTTTAAAAGGAACGGAAAATTTAAGTAGTTTTACAGTTAGCTCTTAAATTTCAAGCGAGTAAATAAAAGCGATAGAATAAAATTTTTGCAAAATAGAAAATTTTCCTATTCTTCTAATGAAACATTGAACTAATCTACAGGATCGCTTCGAATCGAACGACCGCGTAATCGAATGATTATCATTTTTTTATTATTTTACAGACTTTCAATCCGCTCAAGACATGTTCACTGCTGTATAAAATTAAAAGTATGCTTACAAAACGCGATTAGGTATGCACGTACGTGACCTGCCCGCAAGATGTAACTCTCAAAACATGCGAAAACTCGTTTTATCGGCCTCCAGTTCCGTATCACCTGGGGAAAGACCATTTGCTGCCCCTCGAAAGAAATCCCTGCTTCGCTAAACCTTTCCGTTGGGTTGGTGGTGTGATGCGGGTCCGCTGGTATTGGAGTGAGTGGAGGGGAAGTTGGTGGGAAATATTAGGGGGGGAGCAGGGGGGAGAGAAGGGGTGGGTGCCGTAGGGAATGAGGGAGGTGCCCCTCCTACCGCATTCCAACCTCGGCCGTAAGTTCCCTCACCCCACTCCCTTCATTCCCTCCCTTAACCTCCGCTTTTGCGAATAAGTCAGCTGTTGCTGGACAATGGCTCTCCAACGAGGGCCGCGGAAGTACCTAGTGGACTGGGAGATGGTAGCACATAATGGTCCACGAATATTTTTCCTACATTTTTCAGGGATTCATCAATTGGGAATTTTATCTTTAAAAAGTCTTGATAGTACATATTAATTTTCTTGAGATGCATTTGAAATTTATGATCAATAATTACGAATAAGTTGTGAAAATAAATAAAATCACCATATAATTTTATTTAAAAAAACCGAGTGATGTTGCAAAAAAATAAGTTGCTTTTGAAGCATAGTTGAAAGCAAAACGGTTTTACTGTACCATTTTAATGCAACCAGTGTGTGGGTGTGGGTTATACCAAGGAGTTTCAAGCTGTATTGTATATATTTATCATTTTAACTATTATGTTTTAATTTTAGAGAAAAGATATCTCCTATTCTTTCTTCGTAACATAAGAAACATTGAATAAATAATGTAGAAAATAAAATTTTAATTATTTTATAAATTAGTATTCCGTGGCATAAAAAAATAAAGACCTTTTTTGCAATAAGTAAAAAAAAACTATGTCTACCGCGAAGCCATGGGTACGAAAACCGTGGACCAAAATGTGGCCCTACCTCCAGGTCCATCCGTCGGCTCCCTTTAAAGGAACCTTGGAGCAGTCACCACGTATTTGATGGAAATATTTTGAATCGCTCGATGATGTCTTCCGAGAAGTTCCTCCGCAGACGGAAAAGCCTTGGTGTCTACCTATCTTCTCGCAAGGAGTGAATTCTTGTGCTCGGCTCGACTTAGATTCTCGGTATAGATGTCGGAAGCATCTTTATCCCCGCTTAATCGTTTGTCATTATTTTTAACTACACTCACCAATGAAGAATGCTGAGTATTCGTCCTTAGTAAACTTTGTATAAAACTACTTTTACTTAAATAAGAAAATCGCTTTCGCAGGCACGCCTTACTCATTTGTCTCTAACGTAAAAATTTCAATTCCTATCACTTTAAAATAGAAAATAAGTTATAACCTCAGCTGGAGTTCAGTATTAATTTACTGTCAAGGGTGTTTTCATAATGGCCTCAATTATATTTGATCGATTCATTGCTCTTGATGTACGTGCCTTATTACAATTAAATAAGGATATTTCATGAATCCCTGTAACGAGGAACCTATAGTCATTTCGCCAGAATGAGTTGGTGCACTAAAGATTAGTGTGATGTATTCACAAATATCCATTTCGTTATAAATGTTATTATTAATTTTTGTTATGCTGAATAAAAAAAATTAACCTTTTCCTTCATGCAGCGCCACATAGGAATAGCCGTGAAGACTAAAGCCATCAATGACCTTGCCTTCATTTTTTAAGAATTGTAATTACGTATGCTCTAGATAAATCATCATCATAAATTTACATCGTCGCCTGGAAATTATTACATAAGTAAACTATAGGGCGTGTTTAAGTTATTGTTTAGGGTGGTATGGTCAACAAAACTGTTGTGTTGTGTTTCAAATAAAACTAACAACACCAGCAAACTGCTTGTATTGACACTTATTTTGAATAAAAAATATCGTGAAGTGAATACAAAGCAATATATTCGGGACAAAATTTGCCCTGAGAACATATTTTAATTATAAATATCATTTAATTTCAAGATCTAAGCTGCTTAAAGTAAATTACTGCTGAATCGAAGTCCGTACCTAGTGGGAATTTAAGGGGTCGAACACCTTTGAAGTGGCTGGAATATAATTTCTATGTTGTTCAGAGAAATTAAAAAAGAAATGCCGCATTAATGTGGGCTAGATTTATTTTATTTTTAATTTTTGTAAGTCAAAGAACTGATTTAGCTGAAAATGCTTCTTTGGTTATACATTTAATGCTAAGGTCATACTTTGAAATATATGCTAATTGCCTGTCACTTATTCTGAAACTTGGTAAAATTTCATCGAATCGGTGGGGTTGAAATATTTATAAATATATTATATTATATATTCAAGTTATATAAATAAATATATATATATATATCAAAATCGTTGCCCCTGGAATCCAATTATTTGGCATTCATTTTGCTTGAGAAGTTCAAACAAAAAGAGGAGATGGATTTCAAGCAAACTATGCAACTTGGCTGTTGGTAATACTTACATTTAGCCACCTCCACCTCTAAACATAAAAAAATCTCGGTGTCCCAAAATTAGAGCTTCTGAAACTGAATGTAAATTTATGGTTTAATAATTCCAAACTCCCCAAAATGAAAACTCGATTGTTTCAGTCTTCACTTTGTGAAAATCCATTGTACACAATGAAAAGTTAGAGTACTTTTTCACACAATTTATTACGACAAAATGAATAATTCCCGCTGAAAAAGTTTTCAGGCCACAGGATTGGTTGAACTGGAGAAAAAAATCGAATCTTACAATATTTATAACTACCAACCGAGTCCGGAGAGATGCTTTCGTCTCCGTCGAGAACATCTGCGGCGCGTAGGAGCAAAGAAAGTGAATGGGAGCGCAGGAAATCGGAATGCCTCGAGTCGTGGTCGGGATATTTCGTTCTGTTCTACTTATTCCCAACGCGGCGAGCAGCCTCGACTCCAATCTCATTTCCGAAATCATTTATCAAGTGGCTTTCGTTGGAGCGGGAATCTTATATTTCGCCCCCGGCGCTTAATCTGCAACTTGATTAATGTCATCGAATGGATGAATCGAATATGAATATTTAATCAGTTTAAGTGCCAGAATTTGGAAGAAAAAATTAAAATTAGCCAGTGTTTTTTTGTACACAGTCAGGTCAAGTTCACTCAGAAATTTTACCCTTGGATTCTAATATTTTATCATTCATTAAAACAAACTATTCATATTGCCTATGGATAATCCTTCGTCAACTTTACCTTTGATTCTAATAAATGCCCTATTTTCCAATATATGAATAGCATGTGTAAAACAGTTCAAAGAAAAGCAAAGTCATATTTTGTGGATGAATTTAGTTTAAAGAATGCCTTAGCCAGTTTTCCTAAATATCGTAATGTTTTAGGATTCAGCGTCTGTATCATTTTTAAAGATCTCAGGAAAATGAAGTATTTTTCTGCGAATAAACTTCGTGGAGAAAATCGTTGGATGAATTCTATTTTACTTGGAATTGTGTATGGCAAACCAAGCTTTTCGTCCCCATCTCACGCCATTCGCATTCCTACGTCCCGTGACTAAACTCTTTTAGGGGACCCCAATCATTTTCGATTCTACTTAGTCATCAGACCGCGGCGTGTGTTCGCGCGAGTTTCATTATGTCCTGCCACTGACTCGCCGCTGAATTACCGAGAAGAACGGGTGGAATTCTATGCAAGGCACAACTCTTTAAAGGGAAGGCGGGTTTTAGTCAGCGATTCTTTCGAAGAAGTTGTGGTCCTTGAAAGGTTATGAGACAGTTTCGTCGAACAGTTGATCTCTCGCTTGCATCACATGAAATGGCGTGAGTCATCACAACCATTCGTTGGAATCAACCATTGAAATGTGGGACTACCTATTCTTTTTTTCTGCGATACTAAAATTTTAAAGTAAAAAACGACGTACTTGTTAGGTTATTTATGGGTTAATAAGATTGACCCCATTAATTGTAGTTATAGTGTTTCTCTTTTGCTTTGATCTGCATGACATTTGATTAATACCACTCCGTCAAGATTTCGATTTTTAAATTAAACTTCATCCGCGGTTCAGGTTAAATTAAAAACTAGAGATAAATGTATACCAGAGTGGTTGTACGCGTTTTATATTTTACATGATTTCAATCCTACTGGCATTGGCTTCCCTTTGTAGGATTTTCCTGAAGCCTCGATGAAAATTCATTGAAACACGGATAAATATTCCGAGAAGTTTTAGTTTTCATTTGAGTTGTGCTTTATGCATTCGATGAGAGCCATTTAATGTTAATCGTTAACTACAGCTATGTAATTCATTTTCTGTTATTTCTATTTTCATAGTAATAGTGTTGATTCAACACTATTACTAACGTGGCTTTGTGTCTAGTTTAGAAAACTCTTTTATTCCTCCTACGGAGCATGGGCCTTTTGAGTTTCACGGGAGAAAATAACCTTGTAAATCACGAATTGAAATCATACATCTAGATTACGTGTAATATATTTCAGACAAAAATATAACGAGGGGAATAAAGACGCCAATAGTTTAGTAGTTTGTGCGTAGATCTCTTCCCAAAGAATTGTAATAAACTTGTGGTGCATTTCAAGTATCGGTAGATGGTGAGAAAAGAGTGATACCGCGTGCTTCGGTAGCCCCCTGCATCTTTTTTCCAAGAGAAATCGAGGCATTTCCTTGGGAAAAAGAAACAAGTTCTTGGCCTGAACATGTTCGCACTCTCATTCTGGCACCTTACCTTTCCCATTTGTTCAGCTGGGAACCCGAATTATCATCAATCGGGTCCAACTAAATTTATAATGACTGTAAGATGATTTTTTTTAACGCTACCGCCCCTCCTGGAGGCCTTGAAATTCCTCGTGACCCAATTCTTCGGAGAATTCATTGATGCCGCAGCGTATGAGAAAGACAGCTTCTCCTTCAAGAAGAAAAAAAAGCATCCCGTCGGCCACATCTCACACCCACAGGAGCGATTCAAGCCTCATCTACCGGGAATCGGGGGGAGACTCCGTCACGCCGTGGGAAGTGACTTCGTGTTCTATCTTCGGCTTCGTCACGGGATGCTCTCATGCGAGACATGCGAGGTTTTTGTTTACCGACTGCACCCAATTCGGTTTGTGAAGGCAGACCCGTTACTCACGGCCTTTGTCCGTGAAAGGGAAGCATCTCCTTCGTTCACTTCCCGTCGTTGAACTCTCCAAACAACGATGTCCTTTCGAGCAGGTGGGTGCTTGATCGCATCGTTTTCGTCCAGAAGTGATTTCCGCGTCTTTCGACCCACTGTGTCAGGCTAAATTATATTCCTTTTTATTAAAAAAAACTGATGGAAACTGCCGTCTTTCAGTGTGACACAGGAGATGCGTATTCGTAGATTCAGACTTCATGTAGTGCAAAGTACATATTTTTGAAAGACTGGAGCACTCATATATGATTTTATTTTACACACAACACTTTTCAATAATTGTAGTTACCTTAAGGTTAGTTGTTTTGGATCATGCATCAATGGATGGAGGGACTCAGTGAGATGAAACTAGTTGCATGTTGATTTAATTTGTGGAAAAATGCACCCGCATTTCATATATAATGTAAATGTAGTCTGTCTAATGTATTTGAGTTCTCCGATAGGTGTTCCAATGTTAAGACAGGTTACTTGCACCCAAAGGTTACTTGCAACCACTAGAGTTACTTGATCTCAACGTAAGCGGTAGGTTATATGGCATGCAAGAGGCTGCAGCATGAAGATAGAAATATAAACTGCAGCAAAATCATGTGAAAAAGAGTTTAACTACTACGTCTACCCTTCTGATTCGTTTAAGTAGTCATTTTTCAATTTGCCGCTAATGTGAATAATAACGAAGATGGCCAAAGGAATGGAGAGGAAGCTGGACGACGAAGTGATGGGCGAGGAGAGGAAACTTTTGGAGGGCATCAGTCAAAAACCTAAGGTTTGGATGATACGACTATTAAGCGGAGAGTGGATACAAAAACCGTTTTAGAACGAAGAATTTTATATAAGCGAGAAATAGATAGGAAAAAAATGGATTCTTAAATAGAATAATTGGAACTAAGATTTACTGAGAATTGAAGAGGAAAATTCAAATTGGGAGGTGAGACAGGTACGTGGATTAGAAAAATGCCTCAGGAAAACCTAATCTTAACCGGTAAAATATCTATCCTTAATAATTTACGGAATAATCGCATAAAAGTTCAAATTGGCATAAGAAATTCAAACTACGCAATAACCTCCAGAGTTAGTTTACACTCTCCAGCTTAATGTTCATAATTTTTCTCTAGTATCATATCGTAAACAACTAGTTTACGATAAAGGTGAAGGAATGAATTCTTACCTCTTACTACCTCTCGGTATTGCCCAAGGCTTCACTTATGGAAATTAATATACTGCATTAAAGGGAAGAAGTTGGTGATAGCTATTGCATATTTCATAGAAAATTCCGGAGGAAGTAATTACTTCTCCATCTCCCTTACAAGGTCACCCTTGGAAACCGAAGCGTAAACATTTTTGTTGATGTTCCCTCCATGAGTTTGACACATTACTGATAAGGGCATAAAGCTTATATTAACTTGTCAAAACTGAGTGATAAACTTCGATAAATAAGAGTGGGTGTATTATGTAATTGATATGAGGAAATTATCACGCTAAAACTGATATCAGTTTCCATTCGAGGTGGAAGGTTGGTTATCATTATGTCATGCTTATAAATATTCCCCCAGCCGGTATTATCTCAGGTGGTGACTTAGAATTTATTTGTGCACGGGTAAACGATGTCTATGTCAGTTGATTGTTTTAATTTTGAAACCTTGGGAAAAAAAGCGTATTTTTAATTCTGATTTAATTGTTTGCGATAATTCTGATTCCATATATTTGAAAATTTCTCGAGGAATAAATTTGCTAGCACAATTAAATGGAGAGAGATAGTCATCAACTTGTCTAACAATTTATACCGGTTTTAATGATCCATCATTGTTATTCGAACTTTAAAATAGGCAGTTACAGTTGAATCCTAAAAAATATTTCTTAAACATTTGCAATCTCATTTTTTCCCCAAATAAATGATTTACCATCGCAAATTTGTGACGAAAAAGTTATTTATCCATACCCCTATTTTCACCAGAATTTTTCTCTATTAGAAATTTGACGGAAAGAAAGATCTTTTGGAAAGTTATGCCACAATTTTCCAGAGTGTTTGGTCCTTTCCTCTCATAGGTTTGCGTCACAAAATTGCCATATTGTTTACCTTATTTAGCATTAGTTCCAGGCTGTTGCGAAGGAATTTATGCATAAACATATTGGGGAGGCTGTACAATGGAGTATCATTTCAAGGAGACGTATAAATTGCGAGATAATTTCAGCTGTCTGTAAATGGTGATGGACGATTGGCACCTTTTGATAATTTTTGAAGGAGAATAAACGGCCAAATGAAAGCCAAGATAGCGGGTATAAGGCCTTGGAAATACCACGCCTTCAGAGGATGCATCACATTCTCTTAACTGGTCTTATTTTGTTTTATTTAGAAACAATTCACTCGTTACAAACTGACGTTATAATCTTGATATTTCGAGGGCATTTTACGTAGACCTTTGTCAACAATTTACTTAAAGTTGATTACTAAAATTGTTGTTTTGAAAAAGTGATGTGAACTCTTCAACATTGTTATTCAGGCAAATATATATCGTGGCCTACTTCATATTATATAAATTTTTTAAGATGATAGCACAAGTTTTAATTCTCGTGAAAAAAGACTGGTCGAGCGAAAGTGATTTATCCTCTTAACTAACGAACGGGGAGGAGCGGACTGCAATGAAGTTTTCTGAAAGATATTTCATTATAGTCGGGTAGTTGCCGTGATTGCAATCAAATATTGAAGTTAAGTACTTCAGAGATTAACGTTCATATCTTTTCGGTCGTATACGGTAATCAAACTGATGCTTTAAAGACGCATTCATTTAAGTGATTGCATTCAAATGAGTGACTTTTGTGTTTTGATTTTTGCATACTCATTGTGGCAACGCATAGAACCGGGGTCGACCGCGGTCATCAGCTTGCTTACGTGACCCCATGGAAATGCAAAAGCTGCTTGTTTAAATGCATCTTCTTTACGGGTTGCTCAATATCGTACCCAGAAAATTGACCATATTCTAGGTACATTGGGATATCTAAGTAACAGGTTTTCAGAACATAATTCAATTTTTTTACTCATGATACCATTCTCCAAGTGAAGTGGATAAAACAAAATCTTTGCATGGGTCAAGTTGAGATAAATATAGTTTTTAGCAACATAGTTTGCTCATTCAGGTAGATTTAACCCAAAGGTTGGTTTTGGTAGGTGAGGGCAAAGCTCTCACCAGGCTGAGCCTAAGGCGTGTGAGTTACACCTTTATGGGCAAAGAGGCCAGTTCTTTCATCTTCTGTTGGACACCTCGTGAATCGCTGAATTTTGTACAGTGTCTCCGAAGGCCTTCACATACTCAACTTGAGATCAACAAAGATTTACGGCTAAACGAAGATGCAATACTCTCTTATTAATGTATATTGATTACGTCCCAGCTCATGTTCGGAATTCTATACTCAATTACTCACTTTAAGGGCCTGAAGTAGGTATGGAATTACCTCTGAAATTTCTCTTTAATCTGGCTATATTATGTGGAAATCAGACAATGGAAAGAGACATTTTAAAATGTCTTGAAACAAAATATTATTTGTTCTCGATTGTTTTTAAAAACGAAACCATAAACCGTTAATTTAAAAATACGTAATTAGAAAACTTATTTGAACTATTAATGTGACGAGAATTACAGATCAACCTCCTTAATTAGAAGTAAAATTGCTTGCTGCAGCAAGTTTCGAACCCATCTTCCCCGTATGCTGACACTTAGTCTGTGCGCAGTAATCCTTCTACCCCACACTAAGCGCTGAACGAGCTTCTCTTGATACATGAACTTCTTATCAATGTGAGACTTCTGACTTTGGTCGCCATCAAATTGCTTGTCCCTGACACAGTCTATCCATCATCTTCCGTCATCCATATAAGCGTTCCCATCTGTCATATGCACGAGAGGTGTTATCGAAGGGACTCGCTTGCATTCCTCAACTTCGCTTGCTAGCGAGACGTCCTTCAAGGGAAGTGCTTCGTCTTTTCATCCAAGGCACGGATTTGGGTGGGACCACAAGGCTCAACGCCTGGCGATGCACTTTGATTTTGGCCTCTAAATTCCTTTATGAATACCTCCTCGACACTTCTTCTCAACCGTCTCTCACATTTTCTCCGCCGCACCTCATCCGACCCTCCAACCGACAGTCTCCTTAGCCTCGTCGCCGTACTCCTCCATCACTTTCCCTCTCGCATATTCACGATGCATAACAATATGCCCTCATGAATATAACCGCCGAATTCCATTGCCGCTAGCGGTCGTCACGTCCTCTTCACTATGGCGACGCTTCTCTTGGCTTTGTTGGAGGTCGATCCTTGTGTTTGGTGTCACCCTGGAGTTTTCTCCTTTGCGCCCGATGATGTTTTAGGAGTAGCAAATGTGGGAGAAGGTCCTCCCCTTTTCTGTGATGGCCGTTGGACTAGAATTTTGATCGCGTAGATGGTGAAATCAATTGACCAGGAATTGGTTTTCTATAGGACGCACGTATCTGCAACGGTTGTGGTAACATTGCGCAATATTTCAGCCTTGCTTAGCTTCTATATTTGGGGCAATGAGTAATGCTTAGAAATTAGGTAGCTAAAGCTACTTCCAGTGGTACGTGTCTTGGCGTAGCAACTTAGCTAATGGGAAGCATCTCTACTTCTAAACCTGTTCTCTATGACTCTATTTCGTCTTTATTCTTGTCATATTACTCGTCTAAAAGTTATTTTATCCTTTTGAAATTTTTCTTAGCATATGAAGTAAACAATTTATAAAATTTTTCCATATCTCAAACAAAATTTACATCTGAGAAAATATGTAAGTCTACTGTATACCCTGAAAATTTCAAAATGATAGTCTAAGTTTTCAAGAATCTTGAAAGATGACCAGTTGATTGGGAGTGATGCATCCTCTTAAGGGCCTCATAAATGCATGGAACACAGGCTAGAGACATGGTATTAACAGACAAATAATGAAATTATGATGAGCGATATATTTTTTGACTACTTAAATCTAATTAATTAAAATGTGATTAATTTTTCATCTTCGGGATCTAGCAATAATTTTAGTCATTTATGAAATATTGCCTTGGACTTTTCTGTCACCATGCCTCATAATGTAATTCGATCTCATTCAATTTGCTGCAATAGTGTCGTGAGAAGTGCAGCATTTTGCTTTTCCTTACTTTTTCGTATTGTATTTATTTTGCATAGATTTTATTGACCAAACTATATCCTAAATTACAATATTAGCCGGATATTATATTTTTATTCAACTAGAATATAAGTTTTGCATTTTACCCTCATAATTTTACAAAACTGCTGCGAGTTCATGTAAAATACTGATTTTTGAGAAGAACTTGTGCGGGCCAAAGGTTTTAGTTTATCCTTATCATGCTTAAACATTATATTATATTCTAATCATTGAAATCCTGCTTTTAAATACATATACGGCAAGATCGAAAAACGAATATTGAACTAAATTTAAAACATTAAATATTATAATAATTAAAATAATTTCTTCTTCGTGTACTGCTGTGGGATAAATGTTTCTCCAATTACACTGTTATCGAAAGAACAAAAGGTTCTGTTTCTGTTGTCTAAACTTTTACTGCAAGCCTTCATGTTTCGAATTGTATTGGAATAGATCTAGCTGACCTTACTGCGCTCAACATGAAATTTTGCCCTTTACTTGCTTTCTGAGAGCATTCCATCTGAACGGGTAACTTCATAAATAACATTCTCTACACACCGAGTTTTAAAGTGCAACCTTTAACTAGATCTCGCTCTTTCTGGAGAAAACGTCTTGAAAGGTTGAGAATATGAATGCTGTTGTTACCCAATAACCACGGAGTGCGTATGAGAGTATAAAAACTCATCTATCCGCAGATTTCCTTGTACTAGTGCGGTCATTGCTCCTTGACCGCTGCCATGCCTTTCATTTAAAACTGAATGCTGCATTCATGGAGTTCTTGTGAATTTTTAGCTCTTCCATACGTTGTTATTCTGTTAAGTACAAGCGCGAAATGCAACATAACTTACGTAACCTTGTTAAACGCTATAAGTACTCAGTTTGATTTGATGATGTCAATAGGGACACGTAAATCAGTGTTAAAGAAACGCTAATTATATCTTCTCTAAGAAATAACTTAATTTATTAAAGGGTTACTACTTTATTTTGCCTGCAATAGAACTGTGAGCGAAACTACTTGCTCAACAACTGAAATGGATGTAGTATTTCGTAGGATTTCAATGATTGGTTGGAAACATGGTTCGATTTTGCAATTTTGCAATTTTTTATCCAATATTGACAAATTTAATTGTCACTAGTTTGACTTTATCCATCATGCAAAAAGAAATTTAAAAAAAAACAGAAATTCACATGCCTAATTTATGATGCGCGATTCGTGTTTCACCACAACGTTAAGTTACATCATCAGGTTAAGAAAAAATTATATGTTGCATGGCTGTGTTTATAGTTCTATCTCCACTCCATTTTTGGGGTTCAATCTGTCCTTAAAGTTTAAACATTTCTTAAAATTGGGGACCTAAAATGTGAAATTTATTCCATCTAAGGATTACGGGTTGCGTCAAAATGACTATATTGCATGTGTTATTTGTTGGTGATTTCAACGCTTGTCCTGAGTAGTAAAGATCCAGGAAAATTCGTCTTCGTGATGTAAGACGACCCCATTTATGGAAATTTCGTGCCGCTGATGACCTTGTACCAAAATTGTTTGCGTTTATAGTTTGAGTCGGCTTTGTTTAGAGGTTCGTAGGTGGAAATATCTTGTATTGGTTTCGAGATTTTGAATGATGATTAATGGTGTGATGTCACCCAACGGTAGATAGCATGAAGGAGTGTATTATGTTCGCTGGTGATGGAAGCTGATCTGTTTGCGAGAATTAATGTGCATTTATGCTAACCAATGCTATGTATGCTAATCAATTAAACGTAGAAAAATGTGAAATGGCCATGAATGTAAGATGGAAGTTCGGTCATTCAAGCGTAAGTCTAGTTTTGTGGTTAAGTTTTACCAGTGACTCATCTTTCACTTAAGAAATCTCTTCAACTGAGCAAGAAAAACCATTTAGATGCAACATACCGCTATGGTTTAGTCTAGTCACTGACCTCGTATTCCTTAGTTTCTTATTGTATTGAGAAATGTCATTCAGTCCTCAAACTGGGTCACCTTTATACTTCTATTGCCATATTGTCGCCGTATTGCTGGAGAAAAGAGCCTTCAAATAAGAACAACAAACGTGAATTAACCATTTAGAATAATTATCTATCGGTGGCTCGAAATGCATGTTTACTCAGAAAATGAAGGGAAGTTTACAAAATTTACCTTGCACAATAAGTGGTAATACCTTTTAAAGCACTTTTTTGTCGTCAGTATTTTATTTTGGCCTCTCATCTGAGGCAAAGAGTTGATTATTTAAATATAATCGAGTTAAATGTGCGATGCAAGTATCAGTAATGAAATTCGTAACACGTTTGAAGTGGTATAATCTATTCTTATACCATTTAAAATTTCAATTTAGAGCTATATTTACCAGAGATGCAGCCAAAGTTAACTGGTTTGCAGTTTCTAAAATAGCCCGCTATGAGTATGTGGTAATAGAATGCGACAGTCTACAATTTACTGTCTGCTAGCCAATACTTTTCGTGGCTAAAAACTATCATTCCGTATGATAACAATGCTCCAAGGTCAGTCAGTGACGACGGTTTCAGTATTCTCCGGATAAGTCTTGGGAAATCATAAGAGGAATGAATCGCAGTGAATTGAATCGCTGAGTTCGCCTCTTTCGATTTTTGCGTTGCGAAAGTGTTAATTAGGAGCTTTTCTTGTGACAACGTCGAGAGCAAAAAAGCAGCATTTTTGTTTTGTGTACATAAATTTTGAGTCATGCTCAGAGTTGGAGACATCTCTACCCTTTTTGTTGGGCGCGTCTTTCTATAGACGCAATGAGCGGGCTCCCTTGGTGAATAATTAATGTATTTACACAGGAGTGAGGACTTGGATTTTCCCCGTCGGAGTTAACAATGGGTGTCAGGGAGAGAGGCCGAGGACTCAAGAGGCAAGGAAATGCCAATGAATTCCATGACGTCACTTCTTTCCCTCTTAAGTTTTCTTGTAGCACCGGGGATTTTACCCTTACTTTGATCATTTCACTTGACAAATGCTATCCAAAACGCAAAGATGCGAAATATATACATTTATAAAAATACTTGGGATGAGTTTGAACGCTCGATAAAGTACTTGATATTTGGATGAAAGATTTGAGCATCAAAGATTTGAGAAAATGCTTGAATATTAATTTGGCTTTTTTTTTAGCCATTTTCAAGCTTTTGGCCGTGTTTTTATATAAATACATCTAGTTTCGACCCATTTATTAATGAAAAACAAATATCCCTTGAGTTCATATATTCAAATGTATGATATATATTGTATGGTTATCCATGCAGATATAACTAAGAATTCTGTCTTTCTACAGTTAAAAATAATGGATATTTATCTTATGGAATAGAATGAAATTGAAATGCAGAATGATATACAGATTTTTAAAGCGGTTTCCAAAAACTGTAGCTTGCAAAGCCTATTTCTTGTAGTTATCGTTAGATAAGGTATATGTCGGAGAACATCTTTTGAATGAAATAATAATATACTCCGTTTCTTGAACCTTACGGGTAAGCATCATGAGTATTTTTCCTTAATTAGTACTTTTAGTAGGAAGTAGGCAAATGCTTTAGCAAGCCAGCTCGCTTAAAACAGTGGCATTCCGTTGAAGCTGAACACTCATACCTACTCCCATCAGTTGATGAGCCCGAATGCTAGGTAATTTCAGCTCGCTTCCACATTGAATATTTAAGAATGTTAATGTAGTAGCATGATTACGTGCATACAATGCACCCTCCAGAAAATGAATACAATTAAGGCTATCATCGTGGAATATAAGCGGCGGATGTGACAAAGCTCGACGCAACCGGCTTAACAGCTTTTCCCCCCTCATATCATTTATTCACTTTCGGTCTTGTCAGGATCTTAGCCTCATTATGATCATCTCATCATGATTTTAGAAAGGATGTGCATAACAGCCGTATTTCAGATGCATTAATGGGGTGTTGAATTTTATCGTTCGTAGTTCGTAGTGGTCGATAGCTCTTTTTAGTATTTTATAAGTCGACTTTGTAAGTTTGCTGAACAATAGCTTTCTTTCAATAAATACAACCATTTGATTGATATAATAGTGTATAAAAATTTTAAAATAGTAGTTGTGGTGTACCATTATTATTTTTAACGTCCAGTTAAAAAAATAACGCTAAAAGAGGATTGATTGAATTATTTCACGTTGGATTAAATTTCAGCGATTATCCATAGTCAAAATGATGAAAATACAAGTAAAAGGTGTTAGAAATCATTTAAATACAGCATGCCAGCATCCTTTTTATTTATACAAAGATGCAATCCGAAACTGTTTAAAAATTTTCAACGTTTTACATTAATTGTAGGCTTAATTATTTGAGAGGCCAAACAAAAATTTTTACAATAAATTATTACTAAAATATAAAAATATACTCTTCCTAAATGAATGATATCAAGACACTTTAAATATGTTTTGGCGGTACTTAACGCCACAAGAGTGAATAAAGGCGAGATGAAACTTAAATATTGATCAAATGCGCCAGCCTGTAACATTTTTTTAATGCTTTGGTAATCCGAAAGACATTTACCTATCATAATCTATAGCAAGAATTCCCAGCTCTCGCTTACGTGGGTGATTTACCTCATAATATGTCTGAAGGTTGTGTAGGCCCTGGGAATTTTTAAAACTGATTTTTCCGGTTTATCGCGCGTTAATTCATTAATTAAAAGAACAAGTTCTTTCCTCCGTAATTCTAATTTGGTTGGGAACTAGTGTTGCAGTGAATTCTGAATGAGAGAAAATCTCCCGGTGTGGGCTCCACCTTTTTTCCTCTAATTTACAGCAAAGATTACATCACTCGCCATTCATATTTCCAAATGGTGGTAGTGTTGGGGATTCCGAGATGAATGAGGAAGTGCTTTAGCCTTCGTAATGACAAATTAACCGCCAAAATCGTCCCAGCGGGAAAGATTGAAGAATCGTGCGGACGAATTAATGGTCTATATTTTCCTTTCAAATGATTCCGGTTATCAACCTGAGGGATTCGATGAAATTCTCATGAGACGGAGGAAATATCAAATTTGCTGAGGAAGCATCATAATTCATTAACGCAACCGGTTTCATGTCCGGAAATGACCCTTAATAATATTCTATGAAACGTAAGCTTACGGTCCTGGCACAAATGCTCGCATACTCCGTGTCCGTGGAAAATAGTTGTAGTCAGCTCGCAGCTTATTTATCAGCATGTAGCTACGGACCTTACAAGTATCTATTTTAGTTTAACTGTGAGATAGCGATAATTAAAAATGAAATAATACTGAATATGTAAAAGAATGTATTTCCCTAACTGTGGCATGTGATAATAACATTTTGTATGTTAATTTCTAAATTAAAATATTCTATTTGGTATTCAGGGAAATGATGCTCAGTTTGCATTGAAAATAGCATAATAGCACATAGGATTTTCTCAAAACTTTATTAAGTTAACATCCACACAGGCTTTCCACCCCCATATTATTTCATGTTTGTAACATGACATTATTTAATCCTGCTGTATGATAATTAAAATTTGAAGTTTCCCGCAGACCACGAAAAATATGTATCCTAGAAGAAATTAGGAATGCTGGGTTCAAGTGCTCGAAATCGATAGATCCCAATGTATTTTTTGGTTCGTCTCAGAAGTATTACAAGTTCCCGCACAAGAGTCTTCGTCCGAGTCCCGCATAAGAGTTTCATGCCTCCCCTTTTCCCACTTTATCGTTCCATTTGAATGTCTGCATCATCATCCAACATTAGGCTTCAGAAGACAATATTTATTTATCCATCGCTTCTAATCTATTGAGTGCCACTGCCAACGGAAATGTTTTCTTATGTTGCTTTCTTGTCTCTTAGTACGTGCTCTTCGATAAAAGTATCGGCGTCCTACTTATAGTCTTTGACACATTTTTCCGTGATCATGGGGTGTGGAAGTAGTGTCGGGCCGGCATTTGGTAAGCCGAATGCCTTGCATACCTCTAAGTCGATTCCTGAGCTAGCTTTGTTTAAACACAGAGTCATCTTCCTATGTTTGTCTGTTTATTTTATGATTCACGCATCACATATCCAGGATTGATTACCCAAGCGTCCTTCTCGTAAACTCACCCTGTCCGCGGCTCTTTTTTATTTGAGCCTTGTGGCCATGTGCCTTAGTGTGATGGCCGTAGTTCAGAGAGTTATGCAGCCTGTAAGAAAAATGGTAAAAATCACTCTGAAAATGAATTTTTAAAATTCATTTTTTATCTTCATAATCCCTTTCTCCATGGAATACCTTCGAACGTTGAGTTTCAGGGAAAGTTGGCTCCATTATGTTTTTACTACTTCAACTAAATAATAGGGATGCGGCGGATAATCTTGTATTTTTACTAGGAAATTTTTGTAGTAGAATTCTAAATTTTATATTTTCATAAAAAGTGGGAATAATTAGATTACATGCCGTGAATTTTAAACAAAATGCTATGCCATGAAAAGTGGTGAAATCTTGTTTTCATAGAACTTCCTCTCCTGGCTATACACGACTGCTGTTCACAGTGCTAAGACCGCTACGGAGATAGGCATCTTTTATGATGAGATGGTTTGATGACCGCCAAGGCCCGAGGAGATACCTCGCATTTTCTAAAAGGGAAAAGGGCAAATACTTTCGCTTTTTGAGCGATAATGCGAGCAGTTAATAATATTCCAATGTTAAAGTGTTCTTTTCCCCGCCAATCGTATCTACTGTAATTATTTCTGATTATTACTCATACTGACTCTAATATCAGATACCAGAAAAAATATTGCGCAGTTAGCTCTACATAAACATGAAAGAATTAATTTTTTTCATATTAGGCCCTCGAATTTTGACGCTGGAGCCACTTAAGACCAGATTTTCATTCATACGTGGATTTATCACCTGTTGATTTGTTACTTTCTTCTCTGTTGAAGTTGCTGAAGGCGTGGGAAACTTTTATTCCGAAAATTTCTTCCCTTGAGCCATTTTGATCTGATCTGATTCCCTGATTAAACTTATCTTGCCATCATCGACTTTCCAAGAGTAAATTCGCGGTTCCATTCATTGCCTTAATTCTGAATTGACCTTAAGCATTAATGGCGTGCCGTGAGAACGCTACTATAATAATTTAACGTTGGCCACTGTCTAAAGTTATTCACTTCGTATACTTTTGCTTCATTACCAAAGGCGTTGGCGTAAAATATCTATTAAAATGATGATGTTTATTACTATTTTATGTTCGTTTTAATTGAATTTAGGAATTTTTAGGCGTCAACTTAGGGGAAAAAAGCATCAAAATTCGTCATGACCGGCTATAAATATAATATTTGGTTCGTAATGTCATATTTTGAGTGTAAATATAACATAGTCTGTTCATAATGACTCATGGTTGAAAAAATAACATTTTCGTGAGACATTTTCTATATTTTCTATTTTACATATTTTCTATATTATTAATGCTATTCCTGAAAAATTGCCGAGTGTTTTGTTTGGTTTTGTTCATATTTTGCAGTCTTAGTTCGCCTGACGAGTTCTTTCCAAAAATATGTACGGATATCTCTTAAAAATATACGGTGAATCACTGCGTCTAAAATTATTTATTAGAATCTGCAAAGGTTTTTTGATTTAGAGCCCTCGTAGTATCGATAAAAAGACTATTTCTTGGTGTTTGATAGAGCCATATTTAAGAATAAATGATATTTTTATATTTTAAAGAAACTTTTAAAATTCACTTACTCTTCTGACTGCACTAAATCTTCATTCGTTCGAAAATGTTTGGAATATTTGACAGACCTATATTGATTAGTACCTGAAATAATATTTGTCCTCTCAAGGTTTAGTTGTGCAGTGATTTATTCCGTGATTTACAAGAGCACCTTCCTAAAATATTAATTGGTTAGTACTAATAAGTTGTTGCGTTGGCGAATCTCAAATTTTTCTCTGTTATCCTATAATTTCGCCAAACGAAATACATGTTCGAAGTTTCTAACAAATATATTTGTTAGTAAGATTTTTAAAAACTGTGCTACCGCCTAAAATAGCCGCTTTTCCTCGTTCATTTGTTCACTCTCTCTGGCACTGCTCTGGCCCTGCGTAAAGGGAAGCAAGTGTGATCCCTGTCCATCTCGTGATTTCCTCCACAAGTGACATCCAACCCCCCCTCAGTGGATTACTGTTCAATAAGACGGAAGCAATGAAAGGCTTATGCCGATTCAAGACATCATTTGTACCCCGTTGTAGCCGTGGAAAAGGCACTTGCATTAAGTCCACCAGCGCCAGGTGTTTGAGTTTCAAGCATACAAACATCAAATTAATATTGGAAGAGAGAACTCAGGAAATTTTCGCAACTCAGAGGAAGTCCCTCTAGAATTACAGTCTCAAAAACTATTCTTAAATTAAGAATGGTGATGGTGATTAGGTGTGGTTTAAGAATATTTTACATTTGCGAAGCGCTTTGAGCTGAATCTTCTTTAGAATATGAGCATTTAGAGTGAAACCATTATTTTAAATTACATCTTAAATTAAATCCTAAACCAATTTATCTGTATTTGATGGAAAATAAAGGGAAAAGTTTTCAAGAAATATAGAAGATGGACTGTATTTTTCTTTTCAATAAGGCTAATAAAAGAGGTTAAACTTATTGATAAAAAAATTTCTCAAAAGAGCTTAAACTTATTGGTGAAAAGTGACCAGTCTATAATTTGCCGTACAAATGAGGCTAAATATATCTACAGTTCATCCCAATTTTTTTCCGAATAGAAACATTTCTAATCTACAGAGATTCCGTTTCAGATAAATACTTAGGAAAAATAAAATTATGGCATAAGCTTATGAAGAGGTGATCAGGTGCGTAAGTTATGGCATTAATCGCCTTACATAACGACCGTTTCATTAATGTTTCATTGCATATTGCTCTTGCATACAAATTGCTTTGAAAATGGCTCCTGCTCTGCCTTTCTCCTCCTCCCGGAATCCCTGCATCATTCCTCTCCAGGACGTTGCTCGCCCAGAGCTGTGCGTAGAAATTTTCAGTGAAAGTTTGTTTCGATACCTGTCACTATACCAACTCTTTCCTCCCATTTAATTTTCTTGAAAACGGAAGAGCTTCTAGGAAAACATTTTTTCTGGCATCCGCGTTGATCATTCTCCCCAACACACTTGTGTAAGAACTGAATGGCGAGTTCCTTCCCGTTGCTCGCTTCACGCAATCACCATGGTGATGAATAACCGTGTACACTTCTGCCCTTTTTTATGCGGATGGAAATCTTCAAAGTTATTCATTCCCGTTGTTATTCTAAATTGAATTTAAAAATTAATTTCCCAATCATAAAAAATCTAAGATCAGTGCTTAGCCAACCTGAGCACATCCAGGTTGTCAACTCCGAAGTAAGATTGTGATTACATTGTCAAGCCAAACAGATTGTTGCTATCATGTTGATACCAATGAGAACCCAAGGGGGGGTTCTTTCATGGTTACAAACTGAGCTTCCGGGACCCAGCACTACAACTGATACGCCCGCGCTCCCGGGAAGGGTATGGAAGGGAAGGAAAAAGGAAAGAGGCGCCGCCGCGATAGGAGCCCTACGACGCCTCAGCGGTAGGGATAGGGTTGGACGGGAGGGACGGGGAATACCCCCGCCTCTATAAAAGGGACCATGCCCCACTACTAGTGAAACCATGATTTGATGTTTCTACGGAAAGGAAAGATTTTCCTAGGAGAAAGAAAAATCTTACGGTTTTCCGGACATTCTATCATGTTGACAAATACCTTAGTCTTTCGTGCCTCAATATTGCGTTTGACGAAAAGATTGCGACTTTGCTACAAATTCCTTGCCATAAGATGTACTCTTCAATGCAACCCTGCTGTAAGATTCATACTTCTCGCGACTACCTTGATGTCGATTGTCACTCCTTGGATTCACATCGATTCATCTAGTTTTTACCTTGCAACATTTTTTATCTTCCTGTACACATAGTACACCATAATGGCCCTTGATACTGGCCCAACGATTTTGGTTTCTAGATTTACAGTTGATGAAATCCACCTGAGTCAATCTCCTAGAAATGTACATTTTCTACACACAAAATTTACAAAAAATTAATTTTTATTCATATATGAGTCAAAATTGTGTAATTACAGTTTGTCAATCATAAAATCTAATGACTAATAGCGTATCTACTAAGTGGCAGAGAGGGTTAGTAATATTTACACTTTTTTTATTTTTACTTTCGTTTTGTCGACAGACGTGTTTTGTTTGTTTACGAACTTGATATATATATGTCCACGGACACAGCAGAAGAAGAATATTATGCATTTACTCACGAGAAAAGTTTGTTTTATGTGTCCTTATACATTCTGCAAATTATCATAGTGCATCATCATATCCGTTTCTATCTGTCATTTCCATGGACTGCAGATTTTACGGACACATGTCATGGATGTCCACGGACATGACGATTTCCTCTAAATTAAGTTATAGTTGGGACCTACTATAGGTTAGGACATTGTCCTTACTACATTGAACCAGCTTCTTATAGCCATAAAAAATCTTATTCGTGACTAATAAAACTTGCCGAGTTACCTCTTATACTTGTTCACAGGCACGACTTATAATCTTGGCTCTTTCAACAAACTGAACTAAACTTTATTTTCCAGCATATAAACATTCATTGAAACAATGTATGAACTCAAAGAACTCAATAAAGATGAAAATCTCCTTCTCTACACACTGGTTGTTCAGGGCTGCCACCATTTCCTATGAATAATCACCGCTAACATTGCTTATTTGGATAAGACAAAGGTTTTTTTAATAATGAATAAATGAAATAATAGCAGCCCAAAAAAGGCTATCTTGAAATGTTTATATTGTAGTAACTTGATTCATGGTAGATGTTACAATAAACTATAAAGTGAAAGTTATTAATACAATAAACGCCACTTTGAAAATCTATGGGACTGTCCACGGAATCATAGTCGGCGGACATTAAATTTGGGGAATATAACTTTCTTTTCAATTTGTCACTAAAATTAGAAAAAGGGTACATAAAATTATAAGCCAGTTTAGTTTTGGTTTTTTTATGGGAGTCCATGGACATAATTTTGTACGAATATGGAAGAATAACCCACCTAGACGCGTCAAGGTAGATATGAATTTCATTATGAAGAATATTTATTTGCGTTAAACACCTCAAAATTTGATACGGACGGAAAAAATTACGTGAACGGTTTTCGAAATTAATTATTTCTACTTTGAAGACATCTATGACTGGTCGTAAAGTCTTCTTTTATCTATATTGGGCTTTTCATTTTACATTTCAACCCATTTCATTATTAATATTGTGTCTTGTCATAAAGTTAGCATTATAATTATGATAAAATAATCCAATCGTACTACGAAGCACGAAGGAGGGCTTGTAAGCTGAAGTTAAAACGTGAAAAAAATTATTTTTCCGATTCAAGTAATGCATCGAGTGATGAATGCAAATTATTCATTTGTTTTCCTCCGATCTCCATCCTGTTAAACACTTAATATAGCTGTCGATATCGAGTGAAACTGGTTCATTTCCAAACCTGCGTCATTTTTCGTAGGTTATTGACCAGAGACTGTTAGGAAGTTGTCTCGCGAGGTACTCAATTATGAGCGAATCAGCGATAAAACAAGAATTACTCGTTTCGATAAGCGTATTTCGGTCATCGTGATTCTTACTTGTCTTTTGATCTGATCCTCTTCAAAATATTACCATAGAAGTCAATGCCCGAAAGGTTTATTTCAAAGAAGCTTTTTTGCTCTCTTTGTATTTTGTATAACGAGGTATAGTGAAGATGCCGTGTACTGAAAATAATATACTGCAATAAATTTCTATTAAAATTAGAAATGTTTCTTCTTATCAAGCTTGAAGAAAAGGGCCTTAAAAGATTCATGTAAAAATTAAAAAGTATATAGCTATGCCTTTTAATGACGATGTTCGTCTCCACGTAGCAAAATTATATGACTTGACAAAATATTAATATTTTCCTTATAAGAAGTATTAAATTTTGTAAAATTGAAAGGCGTATTTTAAAAAAATATTCATTAATCTCATGTGTCAAGCTAGAGTAAAGATTCGTTTGAAAAATAAGAATATGAAATATCTTATGTAACCTTTTAGCAAAATATTATGAAATTTCTGAGAATATTAATGAAATATTACATATTATGTTTTAGATAAGTTGAAGTCCGTAATTTTTTTATTGAGGGAGTCGCAGCAGAAAATTTCTTCAGGAATCTCATTTGTGACTCGCCATTTGTCTCGTGCAACTCGTTCCCTTCCTGTGCCTCCCGCAGTCTGCCAGGGAAATATGAGGAAGGCGAATGAGCCGTGGGGTAACCCCGGAAGAAGGAAGTCGAGAAGGCGTTCGCTCCGACTTTTTTTCTATCTTTAAGGCAGCATAAAGGATATCCCCCTTTGGGACTCGAGGCGTAACTGACAGACCGGCGATCCAGCCTCCTTCGCGAAGGGGTTCGCGGCGGCGACCGTCGGTGCAGCAGGTCGAGAAGTCGAAGGCCACCGGCGACGGAAACCAGTCGGCCATCCGACTCTCCGTCACGGGAACGCAGACCCCCTTCCATTGGAACACCGATCACCCGTTGAGCACTGGCTGCCTCGGTGGAGGTGCTTGCTACCGGGACGTATCCGATGGCCCCGCCGGCGATGTATATTTTCTCGATGCACTTTCCTCTATGCGTAGTTCATTTCCGATGTTGGCAGCGAAGGCCTCTTCTAGAATGAGTAGGAGGAAATTCAAGAGGGAATTGATTCGGGGGAGAAGGATATCCTATGCCAACTAGCTGGGGGTGGAGCTGAAAAAAACTAAGAAAGGCAGTCTGCTGCATTGAAACTAGTCGTTCCTAAAAATAAATCTGTGAAGTACAGCAAAATTTTCCATTCCATTATTGATGAAATGAACTTCCACAAAGTTAAGCATGATACAATAGAGAGACTATATGCATCGTAAGGAAAGCGGATCTTTTATGAATGATGATGACGTGTTGCGATTGTTTATTGAGAAATTAATAAAGCTGAAGATAGAAGTTTAATTGGCACTCATAACGGTAGATAAGTTTGTTAAAGCAAGTTTTGGCGAAGTATGGGTTATTAATTGCAAGGATGTGAGTCTGACGAGTGTTGAGTACTCTTCAATGAATGTTGACGTTTGTCGGGAAGGCTAAAAGAATGAGAAGGATATTCAAATGAGAGTCATTAGTGTGGGAGAAGGATATACTGTTCCTACTGGTTGGAAAAAGAACTGGGGTCGTACATGCAGTTGAAGTCGCGAAATATGAAGCCCTGTAACAAATGGTGTTAATTTTGTACCAAAAGGTTAGTCAAATACAAAGAAAGATAGATGAAGACCCGTGCAAGGAAGGAACCAAGGTATGCAAGGCATGGATTTGGAATAATGTTTCGCTGAATTAGGATCCTATTCTTGGATAAATGCGCATGTATTGCATTTAATTGAATGTGAGGAGTACCTTGAAAAAGCGTGGTGTCACCAGGGACAGCCAAACGAATAAACAGAAAATGTGAAGGACTGTGGGGTGATGGGAATATACCTACGCTACCTAGTCGGGAATTTAATGCTTTTTTCCAAATGGCGTTTTTTATGCTCAGTGAAATTTCTCAAAGGTGGCAGAAGACGGAAGTATGGAACCGTACCTACTCAGGAGAACTGAGGTCGATAAGGTCAGACAAGGCAAGGCTAGGGATCCTTAAATAGTACCTTAGAATCTAACTTTGGAGACAAGTGTTTGATCTGAATACACTGGCAAAATCTGATAATTGGGTGGTGGGAGGACATTTCACCCTCTTGCGCAAAATTTGTTTGGACGATTAATGATAAACGAGTGGTAAATTTGCCTAGGTAAGTTACCGTGCTCATTTGTGAGTGGTTATCACATTAATGATGTTATTTAAAGCAAAAGACTTTGATTGCCTTAAAACAATGATGTGGCTGAAACATACTAAAAAATTGTTTCTTTAGAAGTAAATTTATTGCCTCATCACATAATTAATTTACTAATTCCATTTCAGATATTCATTTTAATTTCACTCTTTTCTGTAAATATTGTTGATGTTTGATATTTTGAGGAATTTGACAATACTATTCCTCGAGAGGTTCTTAAAATTACTTGAAATGTTTCTTAATTAAAACTATGATATTGAAGTCCTTTTAATGGAAATAAAATACTACATAGAGCCATGACGATACATTTTTATTTGTTGCAATACCTAAAATGTCTTAGATAAAGTTTTTGGTCAGCTTTTTAGATGAGCAGCGGAGGATAGAAAGAGCTAAAAGAAAGAGAATTTCATGAAATACGTCTGAGGAATGCTTTTCTTCTACTTTGACCCACATATTCCGATACAAACGAATCAAAAGTAGGTTCAATTAGTGGTACAGAGCTTTCCTTGAAATTAGTGGATTGGCGAGCCAAATTCATGAGGCATGAGAAAAGCAGGCCAGTTCATTTTCCTTTGTTTTAGTTGCTTTAATTGCGTTCGAAGAAAGTCGAAGCTTTTTTTGGGAAGCGTATCTATGAACACTTCACTCTGCATTGAACCAATGTATCTCCGATTATAGTCAACGTTTTTCCTTCTAGATTTAAAATATTTTCCATCGGTCTAGCAGATTACAGCAGCTTATATGCGAAGGATAAAGGCTAGGTCAAGAAAATGTAGGAGTGAGGAAAGAAAAGGGAGGAATATAGTGAAAAATACCAGAAATATTTCGCGTAAAAGATCGGAGTAAGGGTGTGAGTTTGGCTGAGCTGAATATAGTTGCCCTGAAATGACTTTAAGCCCCTGACTCAAAAACTAAGACAGTTATTAGTTTCCTGACGTATTATATGTTTTAAGCGTAAGATATTATATGGAAATTTGTGGGTAAGTTAAGTAGGCATGCATCAGTACTTGCCTTTACTACAAAAATTCACGTTTATGGAAAAAAAATACTAAGGTAAATTTTCAACAAATTTTAGATGCAGGAAAATGTTGAAAATCGTCTTCGTTTATATCTACCCTGAGAATTTTGAGGCGATAATAATCGTTTTAAACAAGTTATGCATGAACATTATTTAAAAAAAACAGAATTTTGTCTCATGGTTATCCATGTTAGTGATACATTAGGTAAGAATCGATCGAGCGGAAATTATGAAAAAATTTAAGTAATGCTGCGCGGCACATCAAAAACAGCTACGGGCGTACGGACAGCGTTGCAGAGAGAATATGGGATCCGTTGGAGAAAGACTTCATCTACAGCGTTACCCAGATGTTGAACGAAATAGGATGGGAGTCGCTGGAGTCTTGGAGGCTGCGAGCTAGGCTGAGATTGCTTGAACAATTGGGAATAGATGAGATGAGAATTGAGAAGATATCTTTAACAGCGACACGGTGAACATCATCTTAGAGCCCCGCTTTGTTTTCAGGTCCGAAAGAAGCGATAAATTAAGAGATATATTTTACCGAACGGATAGTAATGGCAATTGCTTTTTACCTTGAACCATAAATGACTTTAATAAATACTATTATAGTCATCATTTTGCTTGCGCATTTTCTTTTTCATATGTAAACGGCTGGTGTCTAACATCCTCTGCCATATGCCTTTATAAGCGGCTTGCGAGGTAGTACGTAGATGTAGATTTACGTGGTTGGCGGCGCGATATGATGGAATATTGTTTGCATAATTTTTATTCAAGTATTGTTTGCATTGTATTTCACAGTATTATTTGCATTATATTTGCATAGTGATATTGTAGGACTTTAATTGATGCTATTCGTGGTTTTTTTGAGAATTTTCTTTTTATATGTAAACTGCCCTCTGCCTCATAATACCCTCTGCCGTACGCCTTTGTACGCGGCAGATGACAAATAACTTAAGCAACAGAGACCCTGAATTCCTGAATTTTCTCTGAGGTGGTTCTCGCCCGCTTCCGCGTCACCCAATGCTTGTGGAAGAGAATCTTAAGATACGGAGGAGCGTTTTGTTAGGAGATGACTGACTTGTCCCGAAGGAGAAGGACACCACCCTCCCTCCTTCGCCCCTCCTCCTGCCCGACAGTTATATCTTAAGTGGGTCAACTTTCCCCGCGAGCAACGCGCCCGCTCGCCGGGAACACTACCACCACCGCCGCGTCGGAGGATTGTCTCCTCGAGCAGCAGTGGTCGAAAAAAGCTATTAGATTCGATTACGCAGCTCTTGTGGGATAGGGGCGCACGGCGTTAATCGGAGGGAGAAAGGGGGAAAACCCGGGCGAGTCTGCAGAGGAGTTTGCTTCGTGATTTCTGTTACAAACGGCGTAAAAACGTAGGCTGAGATTTGAAGGCCCTACCAAATTGAATTTCATTTTCTCTTTGCAAGGGGACTCATCTCTACCGCTTGATCGGCCGTATTTTTCCCTTGGCTTCTGAGGCATTAATTACTTTTTAAAACGTAATATATCGTAAAATTGTTGATTTCCGGCGATACTGTGGAATTTGCTGGACATTTTGAATGAATAACTTAAACTTTTTTTTTCCACTGAAATTTTATACACCCCTATAGAATTTAAGACGGTTAACCGATTGTATTTCTCACCAGAAGATGACGTTAACCGTCTAAACAATGGTCGTGATTTAATAAAATATTCTGTGGAAAAAACAAAGCCTAAGTTATTCATTGAAAATGCTAATATATCGTCTGGAAATTTTCTGGGAATATGGAGTGGAAATTTATCAACATTTAATAGCCAATATTTCAGATATGGAAATTTCTACCCCGATACCATACCTATTACTACATAAAAAAAATCAAATTTTTTTGCATATTGTAGACAATAATTATGAAATACTTATTGTAATAGATATAAAGATAAGAATTAATTTTGGGATATGCTAAGTGTTTTTATTATATGATGCTTAATTATGAAATTCCACCATTTACGACTGAATACGTTCAGTTTACTTATGATGAATGATTGTGGATATGGCATGAGTAAAGTGGCAAAAGATTTGGACAAAATCTGCATTTGAAAGGGGTGGAATTTTATTTGTATTTCCAGGCAAAAGCATTCGTTTTGGTCTTTTCAGTTTTGGAAAGTAAATTTTTCACTCGAAATTTTTTTCCAATAAATATCTAAGATTTATGTTTCATATTTTCCTAAATGCTAATTTACTAACTTATTTCATTGTTGTGAATAATAACTTGTCCACTGAAGGTAATAAGCGTGGAAAATTCAATTTTCGCTACTGTTTGTTCCAACACACATTAACAATCCTTCTGCTTGCTCTAATGATGCGTACCTATATTTAGAAATGTACAAGAAATGAGACAAGTATTTAACTGAAAAAGGAGCGCAGAAAAAGAATATTAATTTCTCTAGCACTGACATAATTTTCGGCGACCTACTGAGAAAGTGTTACGAGCACAATTACGAAGAATTTTGGAAGATTTTTTTATGGACGAGTTGTCACTCGTAATTATTTGGCAGTGGTGAATAGGGGCGAATTATTGGGATGCTTGAAATAATGCATTCAAATGGGACCATGTCCTGTTTTTCTTTAACTTCGTAACATTCTTTCTGATTTGAGAACAAACCAAGCGCCCATCATTAGGTATCTCATATTATCGCATAGGGAAATAAAAAACAAGTTTCAGAAAACTATCACAGGAGTTGAGAGTTCCTTAAACTCTAATCGAGAACTGCCCAGTATTTAAATTTAAAAACATGTTGATCGATGAATACTTAAATTATTAATTTGCATTTGGAGTATCTGGAGGGGATAGTGGATGATCACTCTAATTACGTTTTAGTTTGAATTTTTTTCTTCCATTTTGTCAATCGTAAGTTAGCCAGCATGTTTCTTTAGTTGTGATTTAAGTACGCTTTTCGTGATGTTCAATACTTGGTTTTTGCATTCATAAAACTCTTTTTTCTCTTATAATACTTATTTTTTCTCTCTTCTCTTTATCTCTTTGGTGTATTTTGCCCGAGGTTTATATAATAGATGTGGTTGAGTCGTTGAATTCAGAAGAGAAACGGATATATATATTTTTTTGGCAGTCTTAAAAGTCAGATTAAAATTTATTGACGTATAAAATCTATCCGAAATGTCTTTTCGAGAAAATTTTTTATCTTCATATTCATTGTGCTGTCTATTTTGTGGAAATGAAGGACATTTATTTCACTAATGTTCCTAAAATGGGACAACCAGCATGGTTTGGCTTCGTGAAATCTAATTTCACTCGCAATGTGCCGCCTAAATTTTCCCCTCTACTTGCGAAATGTTTCTTCTGATGATGGAGAAAGCTTGCTGAAACAGGCGTAGGGTCGAATTTTTTTCATAAGGTCTAACTGCCTAATTGATGGTAAGAGAATGAGATGACAGAAATTTTCTTCTTGTTTTTAATGAGTTGGTAAAGTATCGACCATGGCCTTGCGCCAATAACGTCAATCATTAAGAGGTTTAAGTTTTTCTCGGCGTGTATGATGTGAATTTTTCTCGTGAGTGCCAGCCGTTGATTTACACTGTTACCATTAGGCACTCCAAAAACCATGCTTGAGGAAAATCAAGTGGTATGCATTGAAATTATATTTTTCTAGTGAGAATGAGTCAGGTTTATTGTTGTTGGTTTTCGATTTTAGCATTACTTCTTTATTTAATTCAAGAGGAGCATCAGTTAGCATAAGTGCTACTGAAGATGATATCTTTTATTTAAGGTTACATTAACGAAGGGCATAGTTGCACATTTATTATTCTTGTTTTTCCGGCAAGCCTAATGCTACTTTCTTCAGAATTTAGTTGAGTCAAAATGGCAAGCAAGTGTATTAAGTAAATGATGTTTATTCCAATACTGTAAACCCTATTCATATTAAATTTACTTTCTCGATTAGGCATTGAAATGAAAAATATCAAAATGTAGAGGAAGACAAATAAGCAATTTGGTAGCTTTTTAAACGGCGCCATCTTCACCTCTCCTATCAAAATAAATTTTATAACGTTTGGCTTAAGTAAATCAGTCTGGTTCAGCTCGTGAGCTCATTTCATCAGATACATTGCCGTCACATCTTAGCTACCTAATTTTTCTTAATGACTACATTCTCTGCTCGTGCCGTAATATTAAATGTAACTCTTACCCTGCACCCACTATTCTGAGGTGAGACGCAATGCACAAAAATCAGCCCAGCTTAAAGCGAGGCATTAGCTTAAGTAAAATTTTTATGTAACGTTTTTGGGTATTTAACCATATATTTAAGCAAGCATGCCAACGCGTTATCGAGAAATGAAAAACAAATCCATTCATCACTCGCTTTCTTTTAGGTATTAGAAACGATTTTCATTGGTCGTAGGCGACATGATTCCTAGAATTTTCAGTCTCGGTGAAAATAGGGGAATAATATATATATTAAAAAATATATTCCATGTTCCTATCCCTTTCTTTCCTTACCTCTGATTTTATATGTATATTAAAAAATATATATATTAAATATATAAAGTATATATATTAAAATAGGGGAATATTATAAAGACCCAAGCTTACCGTTTCAGCTACAGTAACCTGTAACGAAATAACTGTTGAGCTTGCAGACGAATACCGGTAGAGCTCACGTAAGCAAGCTACTGGAATAGTCACGACAGTCGTGAGCTAGGCGCGGTAAGGAGGAAGAAATCTCTCTCTCAGAAAAACCGGAACATAGGTGCGTGATTTTTTTCTGGGCATCCCAAGACGACCAAGAGCTTAGCCGGAAGGTGCACGGAACTGGAAACCTAAAGGGCGACTCGGGAGAGAAACGGCAGGCGCAAGTGTTCATACATGCTGCCCGCAAATGCAATTTTCCAAGCGGATTCTAGAGAGTGAAAGTTTTATCACCCTTAAGATATGTTTTTCTTTCGCTCTCGAGACGATCCTCGGACCACGGTGCGTACGCAAGCATACCAAATGCTTTGGGCTCGACTGCATTCCGAGGGATTATCTTGATATATTCAGGATGGAAGGTTGAGGATTGCTCTTTTATATGATTTCATTAACTGGCAAGATGGATGGGTAGGGAGTGGAGGAGGTGAAATTTAGTTTCATAGTAGGTATATATGTTAGCTGTTGTCTCGGAGTCTTCCGTGGCGCACAGAATTTGTGGATTTCTCCACTTTCCGGGTTATCGCCGCGTTTCGTGGTCAGAGGTGACGACAGTTTCGCCAGGATTCCACCAGGCGTCTTCAGGTCGAAGTGTACCTTGTGGAGAAATCCGCAAATATATGTTAGCTATCTTTCCAATACCATAACGATAAACTGAAAGAATTTTCTCGTCATTATTTAATTTCCACGAGATTTTAGGGACGGTTTTCGTTTGTATAGCCAAGAGGTTCCGGCCAAAATATAATCTTCCAGTACTAAAATGATGGCGTGATTTATTTTCATATTAATATTTAATATTTTAGCTGTCACACCAATTATCTATCCAAATATTGAAAGAAATTTGTTATCGTAATTTATTTTCTATGAGATTTTAGGGTATACTAATTTAGGTTGCAATTTTAACTTCTACGAAAATTCTTAATGGTCTGGCAATAGTTGATAAAATGAAAAAGCTCTGGAGAAAATGCGTATATTACTTGCACCGCGAAATTAAAACGGTGGTGTATCATGCGGTTTGTAAGGAAAGACTCGCTTCCGGTGCTCGGTGAGCTATAGTTTTTGCAAAAGAAGAAATCAAGGTTGCGCCATAATACAACTCTCAATGCGGTGGCCTCTTATGCCATTGCAAGTCTGGGAGAAAGCAAGGAGTGACGAAGGAAGGTGGTCAGCGGAAGAGGAACAGAAAGTTGTGTGAGTGAAATGGATAAGACTACGGGGTTGAGATGAAGACGGTGGGGGGGGGGGGGAATTTGCGGAGGCATTTGCGACCGGGCTGCCCTCTCCACTGACGAGAAGAAAGTGAGAGTGGGTGAGCGAGGGAAGAGATGATGAAAAGGGGTTTTGAACGGCGTGGAAAACGTAAAACTGGTCTGAGGAGACAGTGAGTTTTGTTTCGATCAATCGAAGTCATCAACGATAGTTTGGTACATCAGTGATTCTACGGTGACTTAGATAGAAGGCTCCGACTTCGACTTCTTTCTTCCCATTGTTCCCAAAAAGTTAGAAACCCTCATAATGTGGAATATATTGAGCGCCTTTCAACCGTTAAACACTCCTATGTCACCTATCGAAGAATTAGGGGAACCGTTGATATTAGGAGTGACAGCATCCAGATATCGCTCGAATTCCATATCTCATATAGCCCTTGGTGGACCAATTATCGATGAAAATACTATTCATGATTTTATATAATTTTCTCTTATAAAGTAATGCATCGATGTTGTGATGGTTGATGTCTTCTTAGTGATCGTTTGATAGCCGTTTGTGGATGGTTAACTGACAGTTGACAATCTAATCAACAGTCCAAGGGACTTTCTCAGACCTTTAAAATGGTCAGACGATCGAAGCATTGTCCAATGCAGTTGATATGTGGGTGACGGGAGTGTATCAGCCACAATAAATAAAATTGTTTTATTGGCTGGTTGCAAAAATACGTGGCATTTTATGCCCCAAATAATTTTGCTCTTAATCATTCTTGCACCTTATTTGGAAATAGTAGATATTATTGTCGAAGCACGCTTCTGCTTTTAGGATTTTGGAGGTTTGGTCAATTTAACTTCAATAAATTTCTTATGGATTTTATTTTGAATAGCTTTATAATCGGTTCTCTCTAATATTTTGGTGCGCATTATTGTGGCTTCTTTTTTAATGAACCACAATTTTCTATTTTTTTATTTGTACAAGAAGGATTAAAACGATGTAAAATCATTTACTTCTATTAATTACCAGTCTAAATTGAACTTCGATCTCATGTCCAATTTAGGCAAAAAAATCAACGTCTCCTTTCCAAAATTATATTTGTTTTCTCAATTCAGTCAATGAAAGTGTATTACTTTGTTTTATTGCTGCTGAAAGTGAGCTTGTAACAGAAATGGAAAGAAATTAAGTAGCTACGGTAATAAATGAGTACCATACAATGGATCTTTAGAAATACGACGTCCACTTCAATATCATCTGGGATATAAATTTTGAGATTTCCTCCCGATCATTCATATGTGGAATTACGTGGAAATAAATTATGAATTTCCATCTCTTCTTCTGATTCTTCTCCTCAACCCTTAACAATAGGGGCCATTCATATTTCTTCTTTCCAAAGAAAGTACCTAAAAGTCTATAATCGACTAACTGATTTTATCTCTTCCTTGTATTATTTTCTTGGTCTTCCTCCTCCAGTGGGACCCTCTATTGCTCATTCCATTAAGATGGACATCGGAACTGAGTGACGTAGAGGTTTAATTCCCATTTAGTGTACTATATTTTGAATCTAAGTTGCCAAGAGGTGTGTCCCAGCTCTTCAGCAGAGACCGAAGTACTTCGCATGATTTTAAATACTTTTACTGTGGCAAGGAACTAAAAATGGTACACATAAGGGACAATGCAAACATTGCTTGAACGCCGTGGGTCTCTCACCGTCCTTTCCGTTTCCATTGTCATGGCTTAAATCTAAGGTCACCTCTTCCAAATATCGAGACTATTGTTTATGAACTTTTAATGTGACTGCCATAACCACCTATGTTCAATCAGAATGGTCGGTCTTTCAGTCACTCGTCTAAATAATAATCCGATCAAATACACTTGTCCCTTAAACGTGCTGTGACGGTTCGCTGCTTTATTCATCACTCGTGCGAGTCCCACGCACGTGGCTTTGTGTCGAAATCCCCTTTTCGCTCTCCACGATGACTCGACCATGGCGAAAACGGGTCAGGCAGGGAGAGCGCGATAAGCTATTTGGCGAAACTATTGAGGTGCCATTTCTCCTGGCTCTACTCCGCCCAATGCGTGTGCGAAAGTGTTTGATTTGGTGTTTGGCGAGAAAGTGCGGTCTTAAGGTGACCCAAAGAAGTTCATCTGAGGTGGAAGATATAGCGAAGACGCCTTCTCATAGGGTTCAAAGCCGTAAATGGAAACCGTAACGCTCTCGTACTAATATCAGCGATTTTTTCCTTAATTTTATCATGAACATTCGTCCGAACACTGCTCAAGGGACCTATTTGTATCAGATTTTACGTAATAACTTCATTTTTGGATTCGAATAGCAAAGATGTGTGTTCTAAAGGCGGAGAAAAAGCGTATTTTTATTTCAATTTTACCTCAAATTCAACGCAAAAACGACCGATCTCGCGAAAGGACTGCGCAAAGTCACTTTATTGCTGAATGTACTAGAAAACTTACATGCACCATGGCAGAGGCTAAGTTACGATATGGAGAATGTGATGGTCTGCCGCGGCGTTTCATTACTCAATTAATTACAACTTACATTATTATTTTGATATTTTCAGGATATTAAGATTTGACTTGACAGTAATTTCCCGTTTCTCAGTATACATAAAATTTTTACTTTTGTGAAAATGCCGTAACAAATTTTTGAATTTGAGATCAGGCAACAGTTGAAAAAGGTTACTTTTATACACTGAACATTTCAAGTTTCAAATTTATTCCATACCTAAGTTAAAAAAACAGAAAATATACGTCACAAATATTCCAAAAAAATGTCAAATAATCACACTTTCATCCTTCAAATTCCTTAATTTAATATTATACCCAACCTCAATTATTCTTTTTAAGTTACGTGTAATTTCTTTCAAGGTTTTTATTCTTTTTTTTCAAATCGTCTACCTCGTATACTGCTAAAGGCTTCTACCTATTTGCAATATAAATAGCAAAAAAGCATATTTATCACTTTTTTATTTTTTGCTGCCTACACCAATGGCTCTAATTACTACCGGTGCGAGCAACCAGTTTCATTAAATATTTCTATAGGGAAGACATTGGATGCATTTTAAACGCTTTTAACTAACATTCATCCTCATTCCTCTCGTTGCTTGAGAGGTATATTCATTTTCCGGAATATGTCTTCCCATCTGCCGCTAAGTTGACATTTTCACCTTCAAGAACTTCCGCATGAACTTTCGCCGTCCCATTTTCTGTCTCTAGGCCTGCGGAGTAAATTCCGCCATTTTGAATCGCCTTTAGAATGGCCAAGCTACTTGAAATGCTCTTTTTTTCACTGAGTCACTCAAAGCACTCATAGATACCACGTTGTAGCCAAAAACCTTGTAAAGTGGTAATTTGGACATTTAATAATTCGGAAGCGTTTCTAAATTAGTGTATCGACCTTCACATTATCAAATTACTAGGTTGATTGCATCTTGTATCAAAAGCAATCTAATCTACCCGGTTGCTTATAATTATTGCAATGGTTTTAATTTTTTTGGTGAAATATAAAATGACACAGTCATAAAATGGTTTGATTACTTACCTGAAATCTTATGCCTTTTATTTTACTGCGATTTCAGACTAAAAATGATGCGTTAAAAAGTTATTCATTCACCTGAATATAAGATGTCTTTACAAGCCAATTTACGATTTTTCTTGGTTTGGAAGCCATCTTATGCGTCGAAATTTTGTTGCGTGAAGTTTTGTATGAATAAAATTGAACCCAGTGACACAAAACAATTCATTTTTTATTGAAAACTATTTGAGTGACTCAGAGACTGTGTATAATTATTTTATAATGAAAGCTTTAACAAGCCAATTTTATATTCATTGGAAATATGCCAAGGTTTTGCTGAACTACTCTATTTTGAGATGAGTTCCAGTGAGTTATTACATTAAAATTCCATGCTTGAATTCTCTACCAGCAAAAATAAAAGAAAGAAATATTATTAAGAGCAATAACTTTAGATGGTGGCAGTTATAAAAATGCTTGGTTAAAAGAAATTATAGTTAATGTTTATAGTATAGTAAACAATTATAGCATTATTAGTTTATAAAAAAATAGCGAGAAACATTCGGTAAAACAAGGTGTAATTAATATCATTAACCTTGCAAAACGCCCTTGGCGAAACGTATTTAAGTCATGCGTCCACTTCCTTCACGGATGACTCTTTGTGCAATCGTTAGATGACACCCCTTTTTCAACTCACCGAAGTACCTAGCTCTTCACTGGGCACTCGACGAGCTGAAGGCCGGAGATTACGTCAAGTTTTAAGGAAGTCACGACTTCCTCCTGATTACCGCGACGGTCACTCCACTCAAGCTTGTGAGTGTTTTCCTAGTCCTCAGGCCAGGGTTACCAGGTAGAGCACCTGTCTGATAAGGCCATAATGCAATGTACAGCCCATTGGAACGGAATGGAGCGAGCCATGCAAAGTAGCTGTGACGAAACATCTGCGACTTGACCTGTTCGAATAATTACTACGCCAAGGCAAAATTTTATTTTCCCTTACCAAATACCTTTTAGGAGATAGCGTAACTTAGATAACACTGCTTAGGGAAACGTTGAAGGTCAGTGCTATTGTAACAATACAGCGCGTTTCCATTGGAGTTCCGTAATTGGAAAATTCAGTATTCAAATTCGAAGTGGAGAGATGAATGCTGTTTTTTTTAAGAAATCTTCTGATGGACGGCCAATATCTTTTGGGTTATTTTAAATTTGAGGCATCTTTATCAACTTAGTTAATTATAATGTCATTGGAATCTAATGAATTCAAGAATCCATATACTTTGCTTGCTTTAAAACTAAAAAAAATAGTTTCTCCTCTGCTCAATGAAGGCCAACTCTATAAGAATGTTTATGCAAAATTTTGACTTCCCAAGGGGGATGACGTCAGAAACGATAATTTTCCGTAATTTATTATTTATATTCTACGTGGCATGTTTATTTAATGCATAGAGTTGTATCGCTGAGAATGCATAGAGAATTAATCGCTGTAATCACCATACAGTCATATTTTTAATGTTCCGTATTCCAGCCGAGTTTCAGACTACCGCATCAGTTTTTCTGAGATATCGTATTTCGACATAGTTATTGCCAATTAATTATATTTTGATGATAGAAAAGTGAAGATAAATAAGTTTTTACGGCAATTATGCACGGACAAATGTTTATTTTTATTTCAAAACTGATATTTGCATAAGGAAAAATATGTTTGTTCCGCGTTTACGTTTAACCTACCAGCGATACGTTTAAATTCTAATCTTCGAAAATGATATCAGGCTATGATTTGGATTCTTTGTGTCAGGTTTTTGGAAACTATTTCCCATGGCGCTTAAAACACTTCCTTAATGATACATTGGCGTTTCTTTTGTGCAATGAAGCATGTTATAGAACCCTAAAATTGTTTTTTTTACACCCTAAGAAATCGAGGTAATGTGAAAAAAGGTATTTCCTACTGTTCACATGGTTGAGTTTTGCAAAACCCGATCATAAGTAAATGGCGGACAAGCGTAGAGATCAATGGAAAAACTGACCCAAAATCTGTGGGCAAAATACGGAAGTAGTCGTGTCTCCCGCCCCCTATCCATTCGCTCACCCTGAAGTGCGTTTCTTTCGCTTTATCGTCGCTCCCGCAGACGAAGCTGTTACGTCACTGCTCAGTCGTGCGAAGCGACTTGTTTTTGTGTTCCAAAAAGCATTTCATAGAAGTTGAGCACGATTTCAAAGACTTGACACATATTTGTGATTGATCTTCTGACTTCCTTTTTGAATTGAAATCCATTCAGTTCTGTTTAGGTTTTGAGGGTATATTTCGTGGAATAGTTAAAGAAACCTCACTTCATACATTCTAAAATATATTTATTGGTCATGCCCTCGGATGTAGGTGTCATTGTACGAGAGGTAAGTTTCAGGCTGTTTATAATTTTTGTCGACGTCGTTGACTAAATACTGTGAATTTTATAATTAGACAGTAATATTGATGCCCTTGGATGGCACCATTAGCGTCTGCATTTTCAATATTTTTCATTGGTTATAACTTATCTCCGTTTTTAGTTAACAATTTATAGCACTTTATTATACGACCTTCCTTCTCGCTGGCCACTGATGGAAATGAGTAGTTACGGGAATAAAATGTAGAAAATGTGTGAAAGGCGAACCGCTTTATTGCTTATTGGTAATGAAATGATCCCGAAGGAAAACATCTTATGTTACTGTATTTCAAAACATCAAAAAAGTACGAGTAAAAATAACATTTGAAAGTTCTATTATAACCACAACTCCATGCTTTGGTGAGAATTAACAAATTGTTTATAAAGTTAATTGAATATGTTATTAAGTGGAAGTCTACAATCTTGCCGTTGAACTAATTTTTACTTACTAATGCCTGCTTAAGCAAACTAACACTTTATTTATGCTACAATTGACGCACGAGTCCAGACCGCTCCGGTTCTTGTAGATTTAGAAATTTGAAATGATTTTAGACCAGAAAAAGTAGTCTATTTACCTAAAGTACCCCGTAAGAAAATTTGTGCTATCTATTTTGGGAAAATTTTTACGAGTAATAGTGATTTTTACATTAGTCATTAAATTCCTGCAGTGACTCTCTACCCTATCATACTTCGGTAAAATGTTGCGATGGCAGTAAAAAGAAGTGTTTTTTATCAGAGTAAGTTGGTAAAACAAGCTCGATCACTTCGTGGTTGGATTCTCCTACCTCATTTTATGTCAGCAAGTTTGCGGACGTTGAAATCTCCGGAAGAGACACCATACAATCATAGAGTCAACTGTACATAATGGAACAGGAAGGCAACATTTCGTCTTTGGACAGCCGACAATCTCAATGACACGCGATGAAAGTTGGGATAATCATCGGCACACAGATGCTATCCTCTTCAGGATGACACCCAAGAAAGTTACTATCGTCTGCGCCGTACGTCACTGTGAAACGCGACCTCAGTCAGCTTGGCAACACTCGAGAAGGAATTTTATACGTGTTAAGAATAGAAAGTACACCTTGCGCTCTAAGAAGTATGCGTCATATTTCAATTTGAGTTACTTGCCCCATTAAGGGTGATTAAAAAATATATTACAATAATTGTAATAGTGGAAGAAATATTTGTAAAAAAAAGGTATGAAATAAGAGAGGTAATTGTATAACTTGTTCTTAATTATGGTAATAAAATAAGCACTCCAACTTATAAGCCATAATAATAATAATGATAATTAAAAATTAAAAGCCATTTTCACGGAGCACTTATGGAATATCAAAATTCCAACGTAAAGGACTCACAACTTAAAGCATTGTATTATGATCATTCTCAATATTGAAATTTTCCGATAGGTGTCTAATCCTATATTTGAATCAATTTAATTTTAATTTTTAAATCTTTAATAATTGATGGTTCTTGTCGTTATTTTTCTTTCTGCCTGATAAGCGACCTTGTCAACTCTTAATTACTGATACCAATGAAATACATATAAATCCCTTTATCTAATATAATTCACGCGTTAAATGTCTTGTTTGTTTCAAGGATGTGAAATTGTTATGTGATAATTATTATTATAAATCATACATTATGCTGTAATTTATACTATTTTGAGCTGTCGAAATACCTCTATCATGATGCAGGCTCAATCTCTGCTCATTTAATTACGGTTGATGGCCTATTGACAGATTCCAGCAACGTATCTAAATCTTCTATTATCTCTTCTTGGTAGCATCCGCACGATCCATGATTGCAGTCTTAACACATCATTCTGGTGACAGGGTTAAAACCACAATAAAGAGGGGCATCCTAAGATATCAGATTTCCAGAGGCGAACAATTTGAACAAATGATATTATTTTTTTCAAAATAAATCACCTCGACCATCGCGTTACCTCCTTGATACGACCTCTCCATCTAATGCATTTGGGTTCCATCATAGATATAATCCTTAAAACGAAACCGATCAATGTCTGACCACACTGAGAAATAATTTCCAATATTGTATTCTAAACGTATACTTTTTAATAAGATTCTTTGACTCTATTTCTTTCTCTAACGGCATTATACTTCATCCTCACCTCTACGTGATTTTCCTTCAGACTGAGAATTAAAAAATATCACCGGAGCCACACATATTTGCATCTCATTGTTTGAATCAATCATAAATCATACTTACGGAACCAAAAAAAGATTTTTGTCAACTCACTTTATCCTTCATTGCTCCAGTCATACTTTTTATCCGTTTTTAGGAAATAGGGAAGATAGAGTATTTTGTTAATGCAAAAATTTAATCCGGTAGATTTAATTATGGCTATCTCTTTAAAGGGAGTTAATATTTTTGCAATATTGCATCCTGCATCTTGAATCTGATACTATGCAGTCTATTTTTTTTAGGTTTAAATAAAAAGTAGACGATAACATTAAAAATCATTTCAAACTTTTTGTTTTTAACCATTCTATCGCATTCGCTTTATTTCTCGACATTTATTGAGCAATCTCCTTTCCAATGGGTTTTATGTCTGTTGAAAAACAACGTTTTTGCGGGGAAAAAATAATATTTATCACTCCCTGTTCCTCTGTGTGATGAAATAAGTCTTTTTCCAAGGATAAGAGGTTAAAAGCCGGCATTGTGAAGTGGAGAGGAAAGGTTGACGTTCATATCTTTTACCTGCGGAATAAGAATGCTGCGCAAAGCATCCAGGACCGCGAGAGGGTTCAAGGTCATCGCTTTATGCGCGTGCAATAGTTTTCCGAGTGGTCGCAGTGATCAGTGCGGGAGAATCTCGCGGTTTTGCTCTCGACGCCAGATCATACCCGAAGGGCGACCTTGGAGTGATTTTTGCTGGCTGCATTCAGTTGCCAGCTACACGATGCACCGAGTGTTATTGGAATTCTGACTGGTTGCACTCGTTCATTTAGAGCACTGAAAAAACTTGTTGATTTTGCGAAAAAAAGCACTAGAAGGCAATTTCGCTGAGAAATTTCACCGAAAAACGAGCTTACTCTCATGGTCATAAGAATTTATGAATTTCCAAAAGAAATTTTGAAGCTCTTCTCATTTGTTACTAATCGAAAATCAACTAATAGTGTCATATCATAAACACATCAAAGACCGTAGTGTACATTGGAAATTTCCTTTTAAATCTCTATTTGTATAGACTATGAAAGTACTTTTGTCTGTATGTGGAAAAAATTACATTATAATTAGGCTATTGACGCATTACGTTCACTGGAGTTCTTGAGTAAGGAGAAAACATGCAAAGAAATGTTAGAAGAGGCACAGTAGAGTCTCATTTCTTGATATTTTTGTTTTGATGCGTCAGTCCTGGAAAATGTACAGTATCAGCAATAATTAGTGAATAAAATCGTCTATGGTCTACATTTTGTAGCCAGTCATGTGGTACCACTCTCACGTTATATTAAGAATTTTTCGAACAATTTGTTATTTGTCATGCATTGAAGCTTATATATGTTATCAGAATTCTTACTCTCGAAAGTTAACAAGTAAAAAAATAGTACTCAGGTTAATCTGCGGATTGTAAAAGATCGCAATAAAAAATTACCTAGTAAATTATTGCATGCAAACCGCAATCATGTATAAATATCAGTATTATTGGACGATTTCTATCCACCACGAATTGTAATTCTCTTGCAGATGAATTCAAGGTCCCCGGTATGAAAATCATCCCAGGTCACCTTGAAAGCATGACAAGGCTTGAAATAAGTGGGCTAAATAACATTTTCTCACCAGAAAGTTATTAATGGTATCGAACATCCATCTCGGCCGTGTTCCCAGCATGGGTTCTAGAACGGAAAACGATTTCACCTTCGCTCGCTAAATTTTATCTCGCAAGGTGGAAGAGCAGGAGAACAAAGATAATAAGTCGGGCAGAGAACGGCATGTTTTGGCGATCATTGGGGGTTAAGGCCAACAAGAAGGATTAAAACTTCAATCTGGCTCAATACTTTTTTATTAGGTTTAAGGCTATATCAGTAACAATTAATTTTTATAGTACTCATATTCTGCAGTATAGGAAGGATAAGAAGTAGCCTATAGTATTGTGAAATTTATTTAAATTTGTATAATAGTTGTATTGTAGGTAGAATAATTTAGATATACGTTGGATGTTCATATGAATTGGAATTGTATGGTGTTCATGAGTTATTAGTTAAGCAGGGTATTCTACCTAAAGCTAAAATTACTGCTGTTTTCCAATGATTTATTATTATATCAATAAAAATCATGAAAATTAAAGTATTTCAGTATTATAATTCAGATGCTTAAATACTTGGGACTAGAAGTACTGCAATTTACTGTCATACTATTGCTATTAATTTTTTTCGGCAAAGTAAGCGTTTGTTGCTCCTCTAAGAGTAGTACATAGTATAAAAAAACTTTACTCCATTAACCTACTGTAATCAGCTTGGTATTGGTTTCTATTGAAATGTAATACATTTGACCCAAATTTTCTATTAACGTAAATCTGTAAGATCATTTTTTATGTTCTTTGGCAATTATATTATATTTGAATTCATGAAAAAATTCAATGAGTCTTTTTTGGAGGCATTAAATGAGGAATGTAAGGCTTATCTGCAAAAGAATTTGGACCATCAAAGAAGTTAAGCCGTTTATTGTGCTTTAAAAAATATCATTTGACCTTCGAGATCAGAATCAACCCGAGACATTCCTTGTATACATATCTGATCACTATTAGTCGCCATATTTCCTGAGCCTCTCCATTGTTAATAGGAGTCAGGATGTGAATAGCTGTCAAAAGTCCTTAAAAACAGATGATGGTTGCGTGGAGTAGCCAACCTTTGTCTGGTTGAGGCATCCGATCGCCTTAAATGTTCCCACGGATACGAAAAAAGTTTGTTCCAACAAGGACTAATTCAAACCTTGTAGATGCTTCCTATTAATGGAGATAATAGCTCTGAGACAGCGGAAGAGAGTTGGATTGACGATAATTGGAAGTTATAAGTGAAATTAAAGAATATATTTGAAGTAAAATTAAAAAATGGTCCTGAAATGATATGTGCCATTGGTCCTGTTTTTCATGACCAAGGCGAATATTTTCATGAAAAATTCTATGATTTCTCTGTTAATACAAGAACTATTAATGCTGCGTTTACACCTTTTTAGGATTCAATTTGTTTTTTTTTTAATATAAAATGATGTTTCCTGGAGTTTAGGTCAATAAATTAAAAGTTAGCAGCCAACGTTTCGTTTTATTTTAAAAACATCTTCAGGGCTATGTTAGAAAAAAAAATAAAAAATGTTAAACAATATAAAATGCAGAGAATTAGGCAATATACAATATATATACATAAAAAAGGAGCAATCGGGTTTTTTTATAAACAATACAATTTATAGAAATATATATATAAACATATATATATGAACAGAATAGATTATACAAAAAATTTTGACATACCTCTAAACTTTGAATACATTTATTGATATTTGGTTTCTACGGTATTGCCACAACCTAGGTTACCATTAATTTTTTTTTTTTGTAATTTTTTGGCTACTATATATTGAGATATTGTTTGATAAATGAGCTATTGAAATTTTGAATTGCAGAAATATGATGCGATTCCATTTTTTTATTTACCAAGCTCTTTCTCAAACATCCAAGTGTACCCTAAAATTATTTTGCCTTCAAATACTGAATTACGCTGAAAAAGGTTTTATTTTATAATTTTAGTAGTTACAGCGGTAAAAATTTAATACTCTCCTATTGTGAGTTATATTTATAATTTTTGCTTTTTTTCTAATTTCAGGGTTCGTCGTATTCGTGTCGCTACTCTTCATAGTGTTCGGCGCCATAATATTCGTTTTCTTCACGGGATGGGTGAAAGCATTTATTCACAGCGTAAGTAAAAATTTTTACAATTTTTTCATTTATTTTCAAAGGTTATGAATTGTTTTTACGATTAATTACGTATCGTTTTATTCTTCTTCTTTCTAATTTTATAAATTGATGTCTGTTTCAAAATAAAAAACGAATCTTTGAAATATTTTGAGAGTTACCTCGCAATTTCTGCTATTACTATCTCTCACAAAGAAGAATCATGTCTATGGCTATTCTTTAAGTTCTTAACTGTTTATTTTTACAGTGTTCGATTTCATTTTCCTGAGTTTTGTCAGTATTAAATATTTTTCTGGCTGCATGGCCAAGTATTCCTAATACCCTGCCTGTGTTTTTTATCTCCTCCCGAAAGCCTTCTTCTATTATCTAGCTATTCTCATATCGTCTACTTCTAATTATTTCCTGATACGTTAATTTGGAGTTATTTTACGTTTATTATACGTTTATTTGGAGACGGATTTCTATGTCCAAAACTATAAATAATAATTTGTTTAAGTTTATGACTGAAAATCAGGCCGGCCAGTCAGGCAAAGAATGAAGGTTGAATAGTTTCGTCAGGGTGAGTAATTGTAGATTTTTTATACTATCACAAGAAAATATGATTTTAATGTGAGCAAAAGTTGACATATAAAGCTAAGAGTAGGATATATACGTATTTTACGTTGCCGGAAACTACTGACATCACTAGAATATATACTATACAGGTATCACTAAGTTTCATCATAAAAAGTAGATGTGAAGTTATTCTATTAATTACTCAATAATGAAACGCTGTGCCTAGGCATTAATGGTTACAGTTAATGATTGAGTCTAATTGAATAAGGTTTGTTTCACAAATTACTCGAATTAAAGCCATTTCGATAAAAAATTGCGACCACGACATTCTGTTATTAACTCAAAATTTACTGTTAATTACATCTGGAAGTATCAAGTGCTTGTACAAAAAACCAGCTCCTGAGTTGAACATAAGTTCAGTGATTACTTTAATACGTGGAATATGCATTTAACAAGTCTGTGATAAAGAAAATCCAACTTCTAATCTAATTCTCAATTTCAAATTCAAAACCGTTCAATGGTTTATTCATGAAGTGGTCTTATTTTGAATGATAGTCATCATTTTCATCATACATTACCAATATACTTACCGAAAAAAACCTTCTGAAACGCTGACTACATTTTCGTTGAGAATAATATTTTAATCACAACTACGGGTGAACAATATTGAAACATTAAGCATACCTATTCATGCATCTCGTGTGATCTTTGATTAAAGATTCTTAAAATGCAAATTTATCCTAATTGTTTCTAATTTTCATTATAAGTATAGTAATTAATAAGAACAATTGAATCACAATTCACGAAACTCATTATATTTCTAAATTTCTCGATTGAAAAAATTGTAATGTACCATTATTTTGCAATGTACCCGAAAAGAGTCATTTACCCATGATTAATTGATGCTTTCGTAAGCTGCCCTCGGTTTCCAATCAATCCATCCTGCAGGACTGGAAATTAACGGCTACGCACACAAAAAGGATGTCGTTTTCAGTGCCTGGGAACGAAATGGAAAACAATAGGATGTGTCTGAACCGTGCATTCTCAAGGCCACCATTAAATGTGTTACACTCCCCTACGCAATATCATTGGGGTCGCGGAGCATTATAACTGCATTGAGAATGAAAAAAAAACCTCCCGCGGTTGAATAACTTATTTGCATGCATTCGAGATCCTATCTTCGCGTCATTCTTTAACCTCGTAAAAAGACGTAGTTGTTGTTTAGGGGTTGTCTCCGTGCGAGATCATTGTTTCGTGTTTAGTGGACGGACGTGGGAAAGAGCAGGTTGAATCACGGGAGCGCGACAATCTTCGCACGCGATAACCCGAAGGCAGCGGTTCCTTCCGAACTGACTCGTCGCTTTCGTAGACACTTTCGTTGCGAAAGGCTTGAAGCGGTTCCCTCTGAGGCGTGAAACTGGTACAAGGACATCACGGGTCGCTTGGATCGCTATGTTTTCATGCATGTTTAATATCGCTCTTTTTTTCTAAATTATGGCTTTCAAGTTTGGTCAAGTTCATTATTGTTTTTGCAACTGTTCGGGCGGTTACCTTTTTTTTATAGATGGGATGCTGGCTCTACCTTTTATCATTATCACGGTATGGTGTGGGTAAATGGTCTTTCGGTATTTATTCAATATTTATATCTCCAATTACATGATTCCCTGCGAGTAACATGAATGAGTGTTTGGCATCGGGTGAGTTTATTTCTCCTGCGTTCACCACGCTGCATGCAAGTGCTGCTCCAGTGACTCGTGTAAAATTTTAATATCAGTCGTTTTTAAATGAGGCTTCTAAGTTTGGTAAAGGCCGTTTTTGTTTTTGTAACAGTTTGTGTGGCAACTTATTTTTACCGATGGGATGTTGGCCCTCGTGTATATTATCATTACGGTATGGTGTGGGGAAAAATCCTTTAGTTTTTTATTATTATTTGCATCAATATCTACTAGAGTATTCGCGATCCAGCTAGTATTATAGACTTGGTATGAGTATTTCTCCCACTCATAAAGGTACATCAAGGTGCTGCCATAATGAGTAGTCCAAATAGTTTGCAAGGGTTTGCAAGGCGGTCACCAACTAAGGCATTCATTACTCTTGGAAGTATTCAAACCCTGATCTACTCGCATCAAAAACATAGGTAATAGAAAAAAAACTGCGTAACTATCGACCTATTAGTTCTATTAGAAATTTATTCGATAATTAGATTAATAAATTAGCCGATCTACTAATATCTCAGGCGAAAGATCATATTTTAAATCGCGGTGAAGTCTGTTGTGGTCTTCTTTCGCTCTTGGTAAGAATGAATTGTTCAACCTTTTCGTTTTCGAATTTATTGCCATGATTTTGTTTATCACCCAATCTATCGACTATGGATGTTAAATCCAAAGATGCTTCTTTCATAATTTTAGGCTGTCTTAATTTCATTAATGTTTACCGCTCCCATATTTTAATCTATTTATATCAATTTTATTCAAGTTTTTTCGAAACCAGTGTACCAAATGACTAAAAAAAGAGAAAAAGATAGACATTTTTATTTTAAAAAACTGCTTTTTAGCTTTATCCAGAATGTCTGAGAGCCAATATAATCGCTTATAATCCGGCATAATTTCGTTTTTGATCATGAACAGTATAAATTATTTAAATTATCCCCTTTACGGATTAAGCGATGTGAGATAATTTCATCTGAGCCAGCATTTACTCTGATCCAACGAACTAGGTCACCGTGATTCAAGAGAGTAATTATAGTGGCCTGAAAAGTGTTATAATTCAAATTTACGGGGTGTATAACTTGACAGCCTTGTGTGAAGTGGGAATGATTCCATATCATCCAGATATTCATAAAGTACAGGAAATCGCTAACCGAATTAGTGAAAAAGAAACAGTTTAGTGTATTTGAGACTATTAAGTGTACTTAAGATGTTTTTTGTCAAAGACGTCCCTCAGTTCTCATAAATGTCGGTAGTACTCATTAGATGCTTCAATCGAAAGGCATTTGGTATTCATAACGCGAAAAAAATCACTCATTTATCATGTTTGGGCAAATAATATTGAAGTACATAAGGATGTGCCTTAATTTATTTTCTGCATATGGGTTGTAAATAATAATTTACTACATTTCCTCGATTTGAGAAACATGTAACATGTTATGAAATTAAAATCATGGATATTTCAGCAAGAGCCATTATTCTCATCATAGATTTCTCTGTTACGTATCATACAAAATAAGAAAAGCAGCGTACTCTTACCTAAATAGCAATATTTCTACACTTTAGCATGATCTTCTGCCTATTTTTTAGGCTAGCGCTAAGTGTTGAATGATTGTTTTTTCTAATTGACCACTTCTCTTTGGTGTGCAGGAAATCGTTTTGAGGAACGGCTCGCACACATTCGACTGGTGGCGAAAACCTCCTGTGACGCCGATGATGTCCATCTACGTGTACAACGTCACGAACGCCGACGAATTCCTCAACAATGGTGCGAAACCTAAGCTGCAGGAAGTTGGACCATTCGTCTACAGGTAAGCCTAACCAAAATTTACGTTTTTCCCTCTCTATAGTTTTAAGTTCTGAGTTAGGTATTATACACAATCGAGATTTGCGGCTTCTGCTCGTAGCAACAAGGTAGAAATGTTTAAATCATTGATCATGTGATGATCTTATGTCTGGTTTCCCGGCTAAGACGATACTGTTTTTTTTTAAGGTTCTTTATTGCCATTATTTATTTCCTTTAAGTGTAGTTGCTAGTGAAGAAATGGAGTGTCGGGATTTGAATAAAAGCTATTTATAAGGATTTCATCAGCTAACTTTTACCATTTATCATAACAATACTGATGTTTATGATGCTGGCCTAAGTCTTAAGTTATTACCTAGTAACCTAGTGCGCTCTTGTGCATACATAATCTGAGGTTCGCTGCCCTTCATAAGCTTATCGAAACTCAACTTCCGGAAGTCGCGACTCATAATTGACTGGGTTCGTTTAACCTGGCCTAAATTCAAAAATATTTTTGTGTCATTTAGTTCTAAATCTGGAAAATTCTGTAAGAGTTCTCAATTACAGGTGAATTCAATTATGCATGGAATCCTTTGTTATTTTCATGGAACAACAATATCTTTATGGTCATAGTTGCAGTTCTTCTTTTATACGAATTAAATTTTATCGCAAAATCTCCTGAACCAAGATTTCCGTAAACGCATTTGTGTAGACAGATGGAATTATGGGAAATATGGTTTTATAAAGTGGTTAGGTCAAGCATTATGTTCTAATTAATATTCCCTTTCAATATTTGTGTTTGGCTCCTCAGGGGAAGTCATATAACCGTCGTCCCTTGACTTCATGTTACGTTTTGATTATAATAATTAAACTGAATTTCACCGATTTAAATTTTTATAAACTTTTTGATGTATGCATCAATTTTTTAAAATTCGTGAATATAAAATAAATTTAGGATTTAATATGCAATTTTTCCCGCAGTAATTTATGGCGTTTTATGGTTATTTTAACATTGAATAATTATTTAAAACATATGCAGGAATAAATTTGTGTAGACGCATCACCCCTGAGAATATCGCGCCATTACCTTTGATGGCTCCTCTGGAGGCTGGGTAAATCCTGGCCTGCTTCTAGTGATCGCTGTTCTCAGTCTCGTAGGGATACATTTTTCTTAAGAGAAGTAATAGTTTTGCGTCCTTTACTATTGTGTTTATTTCAGGCTTAACTCGTTGACTGGCAGTGCCAAATGGGATTGCAGATGAATACTAGCAAACATAGAAATACGACACAATTTGAATATCATATTTGTTAACTATACATTTTAAATCGTATGTAAAGCTAAAATATAAAATTGATAAACCTCCATAAGGAGTTGAGGAATTTATAACGGACTTTTTAACGAATTTCAAAGAAAAATATTGACACACAGACGTCGCACTTCGAGATAATTTTGCGCGTTTACGCGCAACACGCATAAAATTATGCCCATCTTCACACATCAAAGCAATGCAATTGTCTTCACAGGCTTTTTCAGCCCTGACCCTCGCAACTTAATTGCCCCCTTCAATAAACTCAATTGGCTTGCTTACGTAGCCACTTCCCTCGAGGAGATCCGTAAAATGCTCAAAAGATTATTCATCCCAAACTCCCAGGATAGCCTCGCGCGAGTGGTGGCTTTTCGATGGGGCAATAGCTCGTATGAGTTGCAACAGTAATGCACCACCATGAGACAATAGGAGCTGCTTTTCTTCGGCGTGTTTTTATTCTCACCCGCATAACCTTTGCTTAGATGGGCAGAACTCAACGACCCGAACAAAGTAGCCTTTTGGCAATTCATGCTCCCATAGCGCTCGCCGCTTTCGCTGCAGTGTCATTAAGGCCAGCCATAAAAATGTTTCCCACCTGCCTTAATAGGTCTCCTTTACCCTGGATGTATCACTTGAAGTGAAAATAATATATGTTTTGTTACGTATTTCCCCTCCTACTCTACCCTGTCCTTGTTACAGAAAATGTTGGCCTTTTTGCAAAACCAAAATACCTTTTGTAATTATGCTGGTATCATGGAACAATTGACCTATTATAATGCAAACCTTAAATTGTTGGAGTAAAACGAGAAAATAATGCAACTAGCTATCAAAAATTTGTAAGAAATATAGGTTTACTCATTTAATTGATTATATAGCAATACATTGGCACCTTTCGTGTATTATCATGTGATCACTTGCAGTAGCGGATCCAGGATTGGGACAAGGGGGGGCTAAGTATGGGGTGTTATCCCAAAAGTATTTCGGGTCCGAACAAAAATTACCATTCTATCTGGTGCAAATTGGATGTCCAAGGGGGTGGCTATAGCCCCCTTAGCCCCCGCCACTAATCACTCGTATACAATCACTTATAGTCTTATAAAAAAAATAACCCAAGTATTTATAGTTTGCTCACCTAATATCTTGAGCAAAATTAAAAATTAATATGAGGAAAAAAGGGAAAACAATTTTTTCCTCCAATGCATTCTTAATTAATTAATGTGAATGGTATCGCATCATCTGATCGGCAGGGTTTACATTTCTAAGGAAAATTCTAATGAGAAAATATGGCTTATTCGCTAGTTCAAGCTGCAATAATGAATGATATTAAAAAATTTCCCACCTCAATTCATAGTCCTTCACGCTGGAAGTTTCACTTGCGGTGAAAATAATGTGTACCTCTTCCGACTTTTTTTTAAACTCGAAAACCGTATCAAAAATGCAATTGCGGGTGAAGGCTAAACTTAAGGCTAAATCATTTTCTCTGACTTCACTCAAGTTGTGAGGTAATTCCTTCATTTCATATGCACCATTTGCGTACTTTTTTATAATCTCAGGTCAATCAAGGTAGAGCAGAAAATGAAATTTCCTTGGCCCTTTTCCTACCATTGCTGTCTCCTTATTTGATTCAATTGTGAGAGAGGACGCGGGCAAGGAAACAGCTGAAGGCGAAGTTGCGAGTGAAACGGAAACGCCATTGTACCTCGAATCTCGTGAATTACGCAAATTTGGCCAAACTGCTCGCCTATATTCGTACAATGAAGTGGTATATAACGAGAAACGGATATAATTAACCCACTTACTCATTAAGTGACCAGTCATCATTCAAGGATCACGAACAAAACTGAACGACAATAATTACAGTTTGTGCAATATCGAAAAAGTACTTGGTTGAGAGACTGTTGAAGTATTACGAACCAATTAAAAGGAATATACGCTTACATTTCGCCACAAACTGAGCTACTACCTCTTTAACAAAACAATACGGAACTAAAAATACGAATTTGAAAGTATACCCCTACTTGTCTATTGAAAAAACAAAAAGGTTGTCTAAGATACTAAAATCATGATCATATACTCTTCTCCGACACCTAAAACTCAAAATCACTTTAAACATCACATTTTAACAATATTGGGTGGGTTTTGTTCATCATCTGTTCAAATCGTTCCGAATATATCTTGTTTGGCATTGGCCTAGTGCCCAGTAGATGGCAGCACCTGCGTAAGGATGTCCCAATTCATGCTCCCTTGTGGTTGGCTGCCCAGAATCTGGCTGGCTAAATACATGATGCCTAATGGCTAACGAGTTGGGACACGGCTTTAATAACTCTGGACCAGGGACGCCGACTTACAAAAAATATTGGGGGGGGCCAAATCGGGATCTTGCCCCGAGAAATTTTATAAGTAGTGAGTTTTAAGCTTTTTAAGCATTTTAGAAGAGTCATATGATCAACATTAGAACCCTGATAACTCGAATCTCGATTTCTGGACACTCCGGGGAAAATCAACAAGCCTGACACATTTTTTCCTCACACCTATAACGAATTTTTGAGGGGGCTCAGGCCCCCTCAGGCCGCATGGAGTCGGCGCCACTGCTCTGGACAGACTAAGGTAACCTTAAACCGTAAGGTAACTGTTCCTGCCAGACTTATTGTGGAGAAAGAAATGTTTTCTTGAATTTCAAACGCCATACCATCCGTCCTTATTATTGTCTCATTCCAGGCCCTTCTTTTCCGATATTTGTTTTCTTGCAATATTGATTATTAGAGAAAAGTTTTGGATTTCATTTGATTTGTAAATAGTCATTCGATAATGATTATGGCGTCGATGATCCTAACCAAATAATCCTGTGATGTTGTATCGTGATTCTCAGATTTTAGCAGATACACTCAAGTTATTTAAGGAAAGTGGTTAACTTGCCTTGAAAATCTGAATTTTTAACCTCTGAAGCTAATTGTAAGTACGTTATTGTACGTACAACATTGCCTCATAGAGTAACATTTGAGTTGAAGAAACTTGTGAGTGAAAAAAGTAAGTCAGGTGTTCTGCATCCCTCGTCAAAATCTAAATATCTAAGTAGAATTCTGCTTGTGAAAGTGGGAGTATGCAACCGCTTGAATGGTAGGATACAGATTCAGTTCGTAGATCTAATCTTCGGTGATTTCCTAGCCAGTACGTTAAATAAGTGAGGTATTTAAAAATACAGTTTATGAAATAACCCTAAATTTATTCTTCTCCCTGTGTCGTTGGTTACTATTCTGAGTTTCATACGCGAAGATAAAAAACGTATGAAAATAGTTTCAACGACTTAGTCTCGACTACTGAATTCCTAGGGTAAATCTGGTAAATGGAGGGGTGAGCGAATGATCGAATTGTTCTTTTTTATTTTAATTTTGATATATTTGCGCAATGCTTGGATATGGCACGAACTGCAATTATTCTCGTCCAGTTTGCTTCTTAGTCCTTGACCTTGCTCTTTGCCTTCCTTCCCCCAATATCACCCTTCACATAATCAATTAACTTGCCCACCGAAGAGAATTTCCCTTGGGGAATTCATTTTATTTGATATCCATGCCCTGCTTCGCGAGAAAATTTTTCCTTTTGATTGGAATCTTCGTCTGAACGTGTTTACATCCAACCTATGTTGTCCAAAATATGTGCGTACCTGTGATGCTATTACAGGTCGAGACTCATTACGATTGTTCCTACAATCCTACTTCTTGAGTATCAACGCATCTCATAATCTTCCTTAGGCTAGTCTTATATTTTTACCCTTCCACGTTAACGTGATGAATTTACAATAATTGCTATTGAAAAATTACCCACAACCAGTAATAGAACCACGGCCCTCAATATGTTAACACCATTCCGCAGTGCAGCCCAGCACCCCATTTAGGTTCCTTATTCCCCATTGTAATTTTATTGATGTGCAAGGTGTTGGGTAACCTTTGGTTCTAGGTGTTTGACAGCATTTCGTTATGGCATGAAGCACCAAAATTGGCGTTGCCCAATATATTGTTGGCGTCATTTACGTGGAAGAATTCCGATAAACCTGACGAATAATAACTCAGCTTTGTGGTGGATACAAATAGCCCATAATTTTGCTGGGGAGTTTCAAAACTACCAGCATCAGCCACTTAACTTGTCATTTCGAATATATATTCCACAGTGTCATCAGTTTATTGTTCTTTGAATTCGCTGGTGACGATGATACTACCGGAGTTTAATATTTTATTTTCCTATATTCTTTAAATTACTAAAATATGTAGCGTTGTTTCATGCAGAATACGCTTGAATCTTTGTGCCCATGTTTTCGGTGAAGATCCGAATATTTATATGCCATGAAAAAAATGTAATGAATTTTGCGGAGAAAATAATTTAATACATCATTGTTTTATTATGAGCATTAAATTTGGAAAGATTTTTCAAACAAATTTGTTTCATAAATTGAGTGCATTGTTCTTCCAAAGATTTTGACTGTGGGAAAAATTCCTATTTTTATCAACCTCAAAGTTACATTTAACCTTCTATAACCTGAAGCAACAGTTGATAACCCAGCCTAAAGTCTCAGTTGCGTGCTTTTGAATCTGTAAATATATAACTTGATTTATCGATGTCCACGAATTAACGTACATTTTTCAAATCATAAATGCTTTTTGAGCACAGTAATTATGAAGCACATTCAGTTAATTGCCCCTTGAAATCACCGATGGCTATAATATCATCTGAATTTTATATTATATCCGCCAATTATGTGTCAGTTGCATCATCTCCTAAGCGATTGCTTCACGCCCACCGCACTAATACATTTTGATTAAAACTTGCAAAATTTTAACCTACACAAGAATAACATCTGATAGTTTTTCAAAAATTTTCTATTTAATGTAAACTAGAATTTTTAAATCAGTCATCTCCGTAGCCCAGTGTCAGTTCAAATAAACCTATAGTACTATACTAAATAGCATAGGATTTTAGTATAAGTCATAATGCACAATAATTTGGGTATTTTGAAGTATATTTTTAAAATTTAATAGTAGATGCAGAGGCGTAGCCAGGATGGCACCACCCGGGAGGTCAGTGGGTGGAACCCATTCTAGGGAAAATATAAACATTTTTATCCCTAGAAAAAGCATTTTACGCTATTTTGGCGCTAAAAATTACAAAGTCGATGGGTCGTCGGTAAGCTGTTTTACAAAAACATATTGTTGGAGTAGAATACATTTGTTTTATAGGCATATATTTGTCTGCTAAAATTAAATGCTTGAGAGGGGTATTGAGAAATAAGAACTGAATGAGCACTTTAGAATTGATGGATTGTAATGAAAAGGTAACAAAACTCTCCGATCTCTTTAAAGTTGAAGAATTTGAGGCTGAAGAGTTCAGATTTCAACCTATTGGAGATGAAGGGGAGGTTAATGTAGTCTGCGTCCGGATTGCAGAGAGTAAATATTTAACAATTACAGAAACAGAAGCACGTGGCAAAAGAGATAACACGAAGAAAGTTCCCAAGGAGAATTTGATTCTCCCAAATTTGGGGTTTAAAACGTGCTCCCTATTCTCTCCCTGGCTACGCAACTGAGGAGCGGGAAATATAAATTTTATCTTCAAGCCTTTTATAGAATATATCCTGACCCGTTTCCACCTTTACGTTGATCATTTTATTACCACACGTCTCGCTACATGCGTGTATGTGGCCTATCTAGGCCTTTTCGCATCACTTTTTAGCGCACTATTACATGCTTCGTGCTTCCAACAAATGCACGAGCAATGCGTGCCGGTGACGTGACACCTATCTCCCGCATGCACGTCTTTATGACCTCTGGGGGAGCGATTTTTTACCCTCCAAGTACACTCCTCAACTTTTTCCCTCCTGTTTCATTATTTTCACATCGATTCCAGCGATTTTTGCGAGGGGGAGGTAATTATTAGATACCTGTTTGCAATGAGGTATCTATATGTAGGTTGACGATTTGCGAGCGAAAGCAAAATATTCCGGTCTTTCGTAACAGTCCATGACTTGTTCTCCTTGACAGCGTTACCATAAAAGCTGCGATAAGTACCAACAACGCGGCCAATTGAAGAATTCCAGAAAGAAATCTACATCGCTGTATTCACAGTGGCTGGTGAATTATGGAATGAAGCTGCATTCCTGTTTATGTTTTATGTAAGGGAATTTTATGTGCAATAAAACGGGTGGAATGGGCTTTATTTCAACAAGGGTGGAATACTGACTAGCGTTTAGGAGGAGCATTTAGTTTTTGTTATTGCTCTCGACTTTTCCATTTGTAGAGGACAGCTTTGAAAAGCACTAGGTCAGCCATTAAAATTGCTCTGAACGTGATATTTAGTCTTCTTTTCTTACAATTTGCGTTATTATCTAGCATATTTTCCAAAATTTTCATCAAGGAGATAGCTATAAATGTTCATAAAATATGAATATTTAACGAGTCAGTCAAAGCACGTCTGCGTATGTGTACTACCTTCTGTGGCTAGATTTTTGATCTGCATTGAAAAACCACGATAATCGTTTCTTTATTGTTCAGAATACATATCTAAATGCTACTTTTCGACTTCTTATGCCCAAGTCTACATGTTTTATTTTATATGTATTTGATCGAATATTTCCAATGTGTTCTCGAGCATCACCTTTAATCACTCGATCAGCATTTTAACCGACATTATATTGTCAAATTAGAGGAAATAAGCCAAGGTAAAATCATTTTTTTTACAGTAGTGGAAATATTATTATTAAAAAATCTCAATCATTAGTTTATTTATTGTATGCATCTTAAGTATAGTCCATCTGGAACGGAGCGTAATAGAATTCTCTGTCTAATTATCTACAAAAAAGTTTATATTTGATAAAACTGATGGTACCGACTTATTTTGGTAAATTATTGGCAACAAAACCTTATTGGTCAATAAAAGAGGCTTAGCATTAGAGGAGCTAAAAATCCTTTTACAGTCAAATTGGTTTTCAATCCAACTCATTGTCTATGGTGCGTTGTTCGAGATCATATCAATATTGGTCCATACAAATATCATCGGTAAAAAATTACTAGAAAATTTAGATTCTTCGCCTGGAAATCATATATTTTAAATCTTATGGAGTACCTTTTATGAAAAAGGCGTGCTGTGAATGAGTAGAAAAATAACATTTTCCTCTGGATAGACCTCAGGGTTATGTGCATTTATCAATATTTTAAATTGTAATCGTGTTTTAATTCATGCAATAAGAAGAATGCAATCGGTGAACCTGTGGTTGCAGTTAGCGGTTCAACGGGGTAGGAAGAGCGGGATAGGAGAGATTAATTACTTTCCCCGTAATTCTTGAGAGGACGGGAGAAATGGTACACATGAAAGCGGTAACCTGACGCAATTTTATACTCCCGCTGTCTAATTCTTCCGTAATTTAGACATTAGTTTCGTGTATTGTAAATTTTTGAGATTAATCTCCATGAAATGCCGTTTTTCGAGTGGGCATTGCCTTCCTACCTCAAAGGAGCATCAAAAAGTGTTGTTCCCCTTCCCGTAATTTTTCCAAACAACGGCCTTTACCCGCTCTGTAGAGTGGTAACATTAACTCAAATCTTGGGTCAGCCATCGCAGAAACGCGTCTGACCCTGACTTTCCGATCGTGTCTCTCCTTACGTTGCTTGATTAAGGAACTTTGGTGACTCATCTAGGTCATGAAACAGCAACGTCGCATTACATCCAAGTTATACTCAAGGTGTCAGAATCTCCACCTAAAACGGTATTTACCCAATCTTGGCATTTTTGTCCGTCTTAAGATTTTCTCCATGGCTTCCTTTTTATAATCGGTCGCAATTAAGTTGCCGGTGAACTTATTCATCTCATGGTGAAAGTTATCAACTAATTCAAAAGCATAAACATCCGTTATTTCAAAATATTTCTTCCTATATAAAATTGTTTGCCATTCCATAATTACCTTGAGGAAGCTTACTAATACGTGGATGATTTTCAATTGAAGCGGTTGGGGTATAGCAAATCACTCTTTGGGATGGTACACTGATTGATGAACATACATGCAATAAAGCTTATGCTCCCACAATTCAACCGCCAGGGCTTTGCCTTGAAGTTTATTCCTTTCGAATTTTACCTAGTAGTCAATTTCACTGGGCATCCTTTTGGAGAATCTCTGCCAATGTGAATATCAGTACCGCGCACAAATAAATGCCCATGCTTGGTTTCCAAACTCAGAATCTATTGATACTGACAGCTTATTTTCACATAGTTTCAAATAAAATTAAACGCTCATATATGGGCATCAACTTAGCTCGGTTTACTAAAAAAGAGGATTGCAAATATAATCTCGTTTACTGCAATTTTACTTGGCGTAACGTCGTGTACTCTGACCAAGGGCAATTACCAAAAGTCACCGATTTAGACCGCGCATCAGTCATAAATCAATTAATCCTTCAAAAAAAATAGATTCAGGACTTTCTATAGTGAATTATGAGATAGAAAAAAACTTAATTCGACAAAAAATTAGACCGAATCGATATGCACGGATAGAACGGGAAAAACTAGTATAAAGTCCTCTGATTTCTATAAATTTCTATCAATTCTCTGATTTTTTTGGGAGCAGCTCTTTTTCCTGTGAAGAATAAGGATTTTGTTTCGGGTTATCCGAAGTCATCCCTCGGAATTTGAACCTCGCTCCCCGAACAGCAATGAGAACATATTCGGATCATCCTGCGCGTGTTCTATTCGGTCCTAATTGAACAGTGGCGTGGGATCACGGGATCGGAGCCTCATGGTGATGCTGGAGGAAGAGAAACGGAAAGATATGGCCCAAGATGGTGGGGACGGTGTATGGAATGGGCAGACGGGGAAATTATGTGGAATCGGTTAGGCTTACGAGGTGAAAGTAGAGCGGAGAAAGTCGGCGCGTATAGCCCATTCAAGGATATAAACAGCTGTTGCGAGTCGCCAGGCGTATCTACGAACTGTTCGGACTATAAAATATTTGAATTTATTATATAAATGGGTATGAAAGCTCACGATTTTGGTTTCAGTATTTGCATGAAATTTCTCAAAACGTATGAAATTGCTGAAAATATATCACTCATGCAAATTGTGTATGAAAATGAGGCAAAGAAAAATCTCTTTTTTCATATTTTTCCATTTTAATTTTAGAGGGTTTTTATTAAAAACCTAAAGAAATTGAGACCCTGCTGAGAAATGCATAGAAACTTTTATTTAAATTTGTCTTAAAAACGGCATGAAAATATTAATCGTATCATTTTTTCCCTATACGAAGTTATTTATAAATATAGATGCTGCCTTTGAAGAGCATATATCATAGACTCATTTCCTATTTATGCCACAGTGAAATTTTTTTTATGTTCCGCAGGCGAAGTGGATCTAGAACCTATTTTAAAAGCTATCCAATTTTTAACTATACACATTACACTGAAACAATTTTATGAGAAATTTTAAATGAATGAAAATGATTGGTATCCTGTTCATAGTCGTAATGGATTTGCAGCAGTAGCCTTTTCCTTATTCACTTAACCGCTCATGTAGATGGCAACTTGCAATATGATGTAGGGTAACACCTCAATGAAAATTCCCACGCCACCTGTGAAAATAAGAATGAAAAATACAAATCAGCTGGCTCTCTCTTGTGGCTAAGAAATGTAAACATAACAATCTATTTCTTCATTATGCCCTGCAAGGTATTATTCAAATATCAGTTGTGTCACGTTTAAGGCAAAAATTTTCATGTCACTGGAATGTGTTTTGACGCTCGCAGGCTAGCAAGTGATGCAAAATTACACTCTCTTAAAGGGCAACATGTTTAATAGACAATTTATAACTTTTGGCGGACAGTTTAGCAATTACTGTAGTTCCGTACTTTGAATTTTGATCGTCATAGTTTACAGCCTTCTCCTCAACACTGATGCTACTGGTAGAATTAGCTCTGAAATGAAACATTCCTTTAGTAGCCGCAGCAACCATTTCATAACATAAATCAGAGAAATTGTAAAGTGAAAAGCAGGGCTTTAAGAACAAAGCCATAAGTTATGATGCCTGATTTTAGTTTGTTGACATGTATTCTATATATGAACTGAAAATTATATTTTCGTTTCAAATCCTGCATATATCAGTTACGTCACCTTCCACGGTTCTTTATTTTTTACCGCTTCTCATGCAACTTTACAGTACCGGGGCAGTGTTAAAAAATCACGCAATTCACAAATTCAGTGACAGTTCACGTACGTGTGCAGATTTCCGCGCTACTAATGTAGCGATTCCCGTCCGTTGGACAGAATTAAATTATTTTTAAAAATATTTTCTCCAGAAAACAAATATTCGTGCTCGTTTTTTGGTCGAATCCTTTTATTATTATGTAAAGGGAACTGCGGAAAAATAGTGAAAAATGCAAACCACCGTTTGAATTCCATGCGCTTATTATAATATTTACATTTAATATTTGGTCCGGTCGAGTATCGATGGTTGGGAAACCTTTCCACTAAGATTTAGCACCTTCCATGAACCGTCTCACGGTAGAAGAGGTGAAATTTATTCTCGTCATTTGCTCATGCTAATGCCGAATGGTCTTCCGGGAACTTCTTGCTGTTCTTATATTCCTAAGATGAAGATGTTAACCATTCAGTGTCTTAAGAGTTATTTGACTGGCAGCTTTCTCACAAAACCTCTTCCGAGAAATATATCCAATTGTTAAAGCTATCAACAGTTCTCAGAATGGGAAATTTAGCAAAATCATCTTGGTGATTGACTGATAGTGTCAATTTGTAATCAGCTTCTATTTGTTTTCGAAAATATTTCATCTAAATTTTTTTAAATTCTATGCTTCCTATCTACGTAGAAGCATATTTCATGATATATACATATTTTGAGTGAGGTTTTTTATGGATATTTTATATTTTCGTTGAAAATAATTTAAAAGTGTTCAAAAAAAAGAGAAAGAGGTTAAACACAGTTGCAAATCTATGCGGAGGTGGGGCTAAGGGGGCTATAGTCCCCCCCGCTAAGGGGGCTATTGGGTATCAAATTTACACCAGATAGAATGGTAATTTTTTCCGATCCCCATTACTGCTGGAATTTTAACCCCCACCTAGCACCCCCCTTTTCCCTATCCTGGATCCGCCACTGGTTGAGCATATATTTTTGGATTATCATTTTTGAATCTTCAGAATGAGACCAATTTAGGAATATGAAGGCTTTTTGTTGATTGCAAACAAGCATTATTTTTCCAGATTTAAATCATGCGAAGATATGTTCACCCCTCATTGTATTAGTAAAAAGTATGAGAATCCTTCTATTTTAACCGTGAATGATTTACGGATGAGTCCCACAGCGAAAATGCAACGATGGATGCGTACAGTGTCCCGTAGACAGATTTATTGTTCTTTTTTAACATCCATTTGCCTCAGGTTGTCTGCGGTCACCTCGAAGTAATCATTTTGTAACCGGTTTACCGTCTTCATTGGGAGAGTATTCCCTTTGATTGTTCTCTCTTGGTCCATTTACATTCATGGGTAATATTGAACTATGGGTTCTCAGGGAAGAAAACGGAACATTTGTAAAAGTGAAAAGTTTCTTATATTCCAGCGGAAGAACTATGAGTACTTACAAATACAGGTTCTTGTTAATACGATATCAGCGCATAACAAATGTGACCTTGCATCAAGGTTATCTTAAAACATGAATAAAAACTATGAATAACAAATGCTGAAGGAGCTATATGTTGCGATTTGAAATACTTTGATTAATACAGTGAATTATGGATGAATGGCATGAATTATGTTTATTTTATTATTTATAATTTATTTTAGGGCTCCGTGAAACGAGTGCGTGGTTTATTGCAGTCTATTAAATTTCATTAAGGTTCAATAGTAAACTACATCAACTTTAAATTATTCTATTGGTTAACTTCGTACTTTGGTGATGACTCATTCGCATCGAAGCTGCTGGAGTATCAATCAATAAACTCAGTGGAAAGTTACCAAGTGCTCCACTTCTGCCAGGATGACAGCTTCAAAGTAGTCCTAGTATTTTTTTTTCATATTTTCAGTATTTGTCCAACATATTTGACAATCAATGTTTTTATTGGGTAAAATTGATTATTATGGAATGGTTATTGAAATTGAAAATTGTCGTAGCAAGGAAGATAGCAAGAATCATGCAAAAAATCGAAATTCCTTTGAAATACATTTCACAATGGATGCGCATTATTGACCGTGATTGATGGGTTTGGGAGGTTATAATTCAAGTTACGGTAAGTTTAGTTGCTGCCTACAGTTAAGAGCTTGAAAAGGTTCAGAGATTTATAGTATGCAGTATGATTTATGGTGCATGAGGCTATGAGACAGGATGTCACATAGTTCCCCTAAGAATGCGTATTATTTCGCGACCTCGTATTCTAGTGTAAACTCTCACGATTCTTACTGCTCACTGTCGCTGTCTTACTTTGTCAACTGAAGAAGATGGAAGGGACTTATTTATTATAGGATGCAAAGGAACGCGAGGAGGAAACTTAAGCCTCAGAGCGACCTTGTCTCGTCTCCTAGGCTTCTTCGTTTCCATTGCGCCGGGATGCGTCACAGAAGTGAAGCATCGTGTGGTGTAAAAGAAAACGTGATTGCACGTAGAATAGTCAAGTGCACAAGTATAATCGAGCAACGTCCTATCCCCTCGCCCATCCTTTGAGTAAATTTATGCTAGATTTCTTCAGTTGGCTGCTCCGTAATTGGAAGATGAGGCCAAAATTGGAATCCCAATTGAGGGGGTGAGAAGTAAATGGGTACCAGTGATTTTCTTTCTAAACAGAGTCCGGTACAGAAATTGATGAAAGAAGTATACAAAATCTAGGTGGCCGTGGCATACGAGTGAGTCTATGTTCTGTGCTGACATCGAGTGGAAAATCAAATGCACTACTGTAAATATCTTTTTGATCTCGTTTGTTTTCTTTACCTAATTTTTCTTGCCCAACTCTCTTTAGAAAAAGAATCACTTGTACCTCTTGGCTTCTCCCCCTCTAAATTATTATCACCGGCGTAATAAATCGTTGTAGGCGTTACCTTGTAGAAGTTATTTGTAGGTATTGTATTGGGTATTAGGTTTTGTAACTAAAAAATGTCTCTGAGCTGTCAAAACCCAGGTTGATCATTTTCATTTTTCATTATGAAGGTAATTAAAATACTGTAGCGAATAAAACAAAACTCTGATATTTCCTTTTCTTCGTAGGTTTAAGTGAATTAACATTTTCAGGCAAAAAATATCATGGAAACACGCTATCGTCGTTGCCAATTAATCAGAGTACCAAACCCATACACATTACATATACCCAGTATATATTATCATACCCATTACTTCATTGCGGTCTTAATCGCATACACAGAATCAGATTTAATCATTCTTGTAAATATTCACTCTGATGTCAAACCGAAGATGGCATTAAAATATATAGTAGATTATTCAATGCAAATGAAATATGGGTAAAATAATGAAACATGCTTCAAACGGTCGCCTGGATGGTAAATTATTTTTTACATTACGCTGTCATATAACCTCAACAATTTGTTGTTCAGTTATTGAAATCGCAAAAAACATACACCTTTTCTAATTCTTCAAAACTATAGAATAATTGGAGCATTCTACTTGGGGTGAATTTTTTTAAATCTGCCTACTTTAGAGAACTATAGAATGAATACTATTTTGCAAACGAGAAATTTTCACCGTTGTCACTTAAGTATGCGATATTTAGTTTAAATTACGATAATTTATTCCAATTTCCTTTGTCAAAAAAGCAAAAATATATAAATATTCTAAGAATGTTTAACATGAACACCGCATTTATTTACGTCTCATTCCAAAGAATAAAATGGGGCTCACAATGCTTTCACTGTATTATTGGTTTCCATTCATTATTTCTTTGAGTTGAGAATAACTGCATGACGACATAAATCATAACTGAATTGGTGCGTGTCTCAAATTTACTTCGTTTATCGGCAATTACTATGGAAAGGTCTAGAATAAGGAAGTCTTCTACCTTTTTGGGGTCTTGACGCAAGTTAACTTATGTGATGTTTCGATTTTATGAGCTGCTTTCTGTTTCCATTCGCTAGAAACAACATCTAAGTTCCCAAGTGGGTACACATGGAGTATACTGCGTGTGATTTATAGCTAGAAAGGTGGAGAAAGGCTGCACAGAAATCGATCAGAGAGTTCCACTTCCTTTACCAGCATTTAAATTTTCACTTGTGGCTACACGTGGATAGGAGTTTACCCACATGTCTCTAATCAGGTGGACATGAGTATGAAATGTGGAGAATGGGATTGAAGAGCCTCGCTTGTCGAGATATGGCCTTCTTTTTGGCGAAAAATAATGAACCATCGTTCCATCGTTCATAAGTTATCGGCGTATGTTTGCTATTTGAATGTTGGTAATTAAATTATTTCAGTCAATTACTACTTTTTATGGTAAAACGTTAGCAATTTATACTTCTGACATTTTTTTTAACTTAATATATTCTTCAAAAAACTGTAATTAAGGAATTTTACTTAGCTATTGGGACTCGGTTCTAGGTGTAATTCTAGCTATTATTTCTTGACATGAATATATTTTTTGGAGCACAGAAGCTGCACTCGAAATTGAGGTTAAAAAGTGACATAAAAAATGCTATTAAAAATTGAGGCAGGAATGTGAAAAATAAAGATAATTAATAAAAAGGACCTTGTTGCCTTTCGTTGAGTAATATAAATACCTCGAGCGTTTAATCAACGCTGTAGAAAATTGCGAATCTCCGGCTATGAAATTTAATCGTACATATACTTAGGATAGTTGAAGATAGAATGGGTACTAAATTCAATGAATTAGGAGTGCTCATGCCATTACTAAGGATTACAAGTGGTGTGAAAAACTGAATTTATTTTCACGTGAAACTTCATTATGTGATTTGGCATTTTTATCATCCCCATTTTTCAGTGGAATATGTTTCCTTAGCACGGCTTTTGTGCGTGACCTTTATAGTCTCTAGAAACAGGCGTAAAATTTCAACTTTGCCTCGATTAGATGAAAGCTAAGCATGGATTTTACTGTCAATGCTAAGTGATAACTGTTACTGAGGAGAAAATCATTTTTGCTGCAGACTAAGCTCGGTGAATTAGAGGATCGTGCTTGAGCGTTAGCTTTAAAATTAAGAGTGAACGTATATGTCGTAACGCGTGTTTTAGTGAAAGTGAGAGTCAAGTGGTTGGTTCTGTAAAGATATCTTCTCTCTTGTAATACGGAAACTCATGATCCGTCGTCAACTAACAACATAAGTACAATTATTTCAATGAAATTACACAACACGGAGCCCCGCTGCAATGGCTAACGCGAGACTAACAAGACACACGTCTGCCATTAGAAAGTTGGCTTCTAATCATTCAGCTTTCGTTTCAACTTCCTATAATCTCAGTTCTGGGGTGATGTAATCACTAAATTTCTTCATTATCTCGCGCGAGACATTTCACTGGGGTGGGATAAAATGAGAAACTTCCATTTTCGATTCTATAAGCATTCATTGCTTACTTAGTTATGATTTTGCAAGGATGGAAGTATATAAAAACGGCTCTTTCATTCCTGTTTCGGTAAAGGTGAAAATCCTTACTCGTATTTACGGCCCAACACTGTTCAAATACGAAGAAAATATCTAGGCCAAGCTGTGGTATAAAAGCATTCTGAACTAGAATTTTGTCCACATTGTAAGAGGTAAAACCATTATAATTGGGTCTGAGGTTTCCGCGGCGTTTTTCCACATTGGTAACGGCTTTCGGGCATTCCTCCGTGTAGTCTTGTCTAAAGGCGGTGATAGAGAGAATGCCAGGAGAAACTTTCGTCGTCATTAGATAAGACTACGCTGAGAAACGCCCGAAATCCGATTCTAACTATTATGATTGTGTATGCAAATTTTAATGTTCATTACTAAACGTGATAGCTCAATTTGTTTTACACATTTTATGCACTATTTTAATAAAAAGAAAAATGTGCACAAATTTTTACTTACAGTTAGTAAAAACAATGAAATAATGACTCGTATCATCATAGTATATAGATGATGAGCAGGGGCGCCGACTTATAAAAAATATTGGGGGGGCCCATATCCGAGGTCTTGCCCCGGGAAGAGGTTAAATTCAAAGTGTTGAAGCACCGAAACACTATCATGATTCACACCACCTGATTTAGTTAACCTGCTTAACCTTATAATAATTTGTTTTAACACATTGTTGAATTTATTTTAAAAGGTAACTATTGTCAAACATGGGAAATAAAAATTACCAATATATTTTTGTGATTTCACAAAGCATAGTATAACTTAATTACTTTCTTGAAATATTGAGGGGGCTCCGCCCCCCCAAACGAATCTTTGAGGGGGCTCGGGCCCCCTCAGGCCCCATGGAGTCGGCGCCACTGATGATGAGATAATGGGAAACAAAGAGTCTACTGAAAATGAGAAGTCCCTCTTATACATAGAGGTATCGATTTGTATATTTTCCTGAAACCAGTGCACTATGATGAGACCACGCCCATTCTCAGAATAAAGTCACTCTCATTAGGTTATGGATAAATTGAGACGTATCCTTGTATAGGCTTTTGCGGTGTGGTGAAGATTAAGCGTAGTGGTTCACGGAATATTCACCGAAAGTGTCCATCTCTGTAAACAACGTTTCGCCAGCATTGCATCTCACTCCTTCAAGTCGATGAAGAGAGTGAGTGGTATCTACCCTAATACTTTACCGAAGCTTTAGTGTGCAGTTGCCACTTCGAGTTGTCAAAATGGGAATCAAATGTCACTATTGCGTAATGGACTTCACCATTACTACCTACTGTTCTTCGTCTATTTTATTCCATTACATTCACTATACAACAAAACTATACTTTATATTCACATGCCATGTATCAAATAACTAATCTATACTTATTTAATGAAATATGGTATTTTATCCATGGCAAATGTTTGCATCTCAATTTTGAACGGCTCTATCTTTTAACGTATATTTATGTAAGTAGCAAAATAAAATTAGCTAGTCATACATTTGTAATAAATATTTCTATCTAAATCGTATCCAAGAATTTTTATGAAATTTTACTAGTACTCATGTTGCCATTTTTAATTTGAGGATTCACCTCGATGGATTATTCTTGAATCCATAGTACTTCCCCGCCACATAAACAATTGTTAGTGGTAGTTCTGGATTACTATGTTCGGTTGGGCATATTCTTTATATTCAATGAATGAATTTCTTCCATATGTACACGAAATTTTTTTCAACCAACGCACCTAAAATATTCGTTAATTAGGAATTACTACATCGTCAGTAAAATCTGCCTCCCTATTTATATGCAGACTATATTTAGCTTTTCAAAGTAAATAGACGCATCGACTCATTTTTCTTATCTCCTTGCAGAGTCTGTGAATGCTCGAAAATAATTCCTATTTCTCAATGATTTCCGAGAGCAACCAGACGGGCTTCCCGTAGTTGATTGCCGAGAACATGTAACGCGAGTCACGCGAACGCAGGTGCCATCCAATGGCGTGCAATGGAATACATTATCATGCGCGTGGAAAAAACCGCTAACGAATACACCGATAAGAGACTTTCCACTCGGTGATATTAATTGGCAAGCAAAAAAATTGAGACGTCAGGTAGTAATAGATAGATTCATGCTCGGAAAAACGGAATGGAATATTGTACAGTGTACCGAAAATCTCAGAACTTAATTAATATTTTTGCTTTATTTATTCTTGTCATTTGTCCTCAAATTATGAGCAAAAGGAATATTTCTGCAGTTGCATGAGTACATGAGATCCAGATGAGAATAATTGCTTGTTATTTTAACTCGATATCAAGTTTAAGTTTTAATTTTGTTAGAATTGAGCTATTGAACTATTTGACATCACTGCATTAATATTTATCTCTTAAATATTAAAAATGTTAATATTTTCATTTTGATCGTACATTTACCGTTAAATGTTCCCCCATTATGCATGCCGTTCAACTGAGAATCAAATTTCACGGTGAGTGTATAACTCACAATGCAATTTTGAAACTTAGGAATAAAAACATGATTTTTATGTAAAATATTTTGAGGCTGTGAAAATTTGAACAAATGACTGCGCATAGCTCTACTCCAAAATTAATCATTGAATTTTTAATTAAAACTACCGTGTTGATGTGCATGCATGAAGCGTATGTTTCGGTCGACATGCCCGATCATTACCAGATGTAGTACCGCAGTGACCAATCGTTCATTCTCAGCATTACAGTGGAAATATTGTGGAGAATGCGTTTATCCTCCTTACTAAATATTTATTAATCTTTTAATTTAAATTGTTGAATTATCACTTACAGTTATTGGTGGTCAATTTTTCAGTTACCATCAGTAAAAATCTGAAAAAGCCCCGATAAAGGTGTATTAATATACCGAAAAGTTTAAAAAAAAATTGCATTTAGAAATATTTTCAACTCTTGCACTCCGAGAAAACCGAATTAGTATTTAAAATAGAGGTCATGCGAGAGAAAAACTCAATTCATGGTGTAGTTCTTGATGTTAACTTAATCTTGCACAATAACTTCACTATCATTTCATTTTTAACAAAAATGTTTCTTTGTAGCCAATTTTGGTAGGTTAATTTGTAGCTCATCTTTTCCTGTTCGTTTTTGTTTGGACGTTCAATGTACCATAGTTACGTAATCCAATGAAAACGAGCGGTTAAGGATAATTTATCACCACTCACGGACACTAGAACGTTAAATGAGTTTTGTTATACAAACCGACCCATGAACACCTCTGCCCACTCCTGAAGTGACCGATATAAAGGAAAGGGATTGTACTAGATTGAGTTTTATTTTGCACGTGTTCTACGAGGCTTTCGGATACTCGCTGGAGCGTTGAGAAGTGAAGGAGTGTACGCACTTATTTCCCCACAAGATTGCGGTTAGACATAGAGCAGTGTCATAGAATAGTGAAATAAATCAGATGTAATTTTTATTTAACGTTTCAAATTCACTCTTTTTATTGTGCTCAGTGGGTTACGGTTTTAATATTTGCCGTCACATGTTGCGCGTGAAATTTTCATTTTTTTTATCTAAACTTTTAATTGGTGACAAAAAGGTACTTTTTTGAACAAAATATATAAAATAATACCGGAGTATAATTATAGTTTTAATAACCCGATAAAACGTCACTGTTTCGTTAGCATAACGTATATAGCATTAAGTTTCGATCGTACTACAAGCAAGTCTCTCTGTCTTGAGGAAACGAACGCTGATAGTTTATTTTAAGCTGGTTAACTCATTATGTTGAGATTTATGTGCGTAAATTAGTGAAACTAGAGTAAAATTTGGAAATATTTTATTTTTACCAGAAAATTGCCTTGATATCTGTATCTATCTATCTGTTATTGTAGAATTTTAGAATTAAGCGCACCATCTATATTATTAATTCCATTGCTCTTAATCAGAGGTACAGACAGGTATTTGTGGCAGGGCTTTAAAGAAGCTAGGATGCACCAAGCGTGCTGTAGAAAGATTTTCGTATCAATTAATAAAAGAGAAAAAGAGAGATACTATTTCGCACCACACCTTGTATACCCTGCGAGCTTATGGTTCCCGGCGCGGAAATATTTATCCCTGAACTCAATAAAATGCAAAGGAAAGCTACTTGATTCGTCAAAATCTGCAACGGACGTACAGAAAGCGATGAGTAAGCGTATGTTAAACGAATTAGGCTGGAAGCCGTTAGAGACTTTTAGGCCACGCACTAAGCTTCGATTGATTGAGGTATATTGATAATATATAGATCTTTCAGAGCGACACGGAGAGGACTATATTAGAACCTCGCTATTTCCAGGTCCGACGGAATCGATGGATTAAGAGAAATTTTGCCAAACGGATAGATACAGGAATAAGATTTTCCACATAGTCACGCAGTCATACTTTCATTTTCAGAATTACAGTGGCAATATTGTGGAGAAGACGTTTATATTCCTTTCCAAGTATTTGTTTGCGTGAGCTAAATTTAAATTGATGAATTATCCGTGATAATTTTATTCTTTATGTGAACCTATCATATGAAATGAATTTTGCATTTAATAGCTTTACCGTTATTTCATTTTTAACGAAAATACTTCATTGCAGACAATTTTGGTACGTCATTTTGAATCTCATGTTTTCCTACTTATTTGAACAATAAGAGACTTTAATAAATGCTTTGTGGAACTACGTATTGGCTTTTCCTCTCTATTTGATACAACCATCCACCAAACGCCGTTTGAAACGTCTTGTGGGGTATTACGCACATGATGACGGAGATGTACCTGTCCAAGATCTAACCTGGTCTTACCAACCCGAATTCAACAATGTTTAATTTAATCAGTTATCCAGTTTCTCTGAGTATCATCTTGAAGATAGTGTGAAAAAAGCCTCTGGAGTAGAAACGTAAGAGATATGTCTTCATTATGCAAATGTTCTTTTCGCCCATGAACCATTTATTACCATAAGCGGATTTGAGAAGTTAAGAAGTCCAGCGTTGGGTAATGGGTGGTTTTCTCTTTCCATGTTATCTGTAAAGAAGACCGGATGACCTCGAGTTGGACCTCCTCTGCGTTCATCTCATAGGGGTGACCTTGCCTCAAGTCCACTAGGCTGGCCCGAAAAAGTTTTTCTTTCGTTTTTCTTCCTGCTCGAGAAAAAGTGGAGCTCGGGATGGCGTCGAGTTTGATGGGTATAGAAAATCTGGTGATGAGTCGTATCCTTCACTCTGATTATATTTGCTCACATTCACAGGGGCGAAGTTAGGAATTAAGGCTGGGGGGGGGGGTTTAGGTGCAACTAATACCGGGGTGTGTGGGGATATGGAATACCCACCAGGATAAGCGGTAGATGCGAGATTAATAAATTGCGGAATTTTAAGATGAATGGTTCAAAATGGTGAGTTTCACTGCTTTCTGAGGTATATTTTATTAATCCTTACACTATTCTGTTTATTAAGATCAATCCAATTAAGTAAAATGGATTCTGATCTCTGGGGGGGGGCCTTATCCCCCAAAACCCCCTCTTCGCTGCGCCACTAATCCTCATAGCCAAGCTCTACCCTTGTTCCCGCGAGTTTTTGCGTTGACGACCGCAGGTGATAGTAGACTGACAAGTATTCCCGTTTAGAAGAGAGTTTTGTAAGAGGGTATCTTGACCACAAAAAAATCGTAGATTCTCGTTTTTGTTTGGGCGGAGTCCATAGCAATCTGGATTCTAGATTTCACCAAGTTTCAAGTTAGCCTTATATAAGGTATATACCTACAACTTTTTCAACCAGAGTGCCTCTTTTGGCCATATTGCTATGCATGAAGGTATTCAGCCGCACCTAACTGCTTTTCAATAACTTTTAGAGCCGCTGTTTTTTTTTGTCAAAACCCCCAATCCACACTGTTTTCAAGTTATTGTAATGGCCGAAGAAAATTATTGCATTTATGCAAGGGCGTACCCAGGATCATAACTAGGTGAGGGCAAGCCATGGTCTAGGGGGGGCAAGCCATGGGATTTATGAGATTATTTCCTTGAAAAAATAGTTTTGTTTTAGTTACATATTTTATAGCAATATCAATCATTTTTCGTTGGTTTAAAGAAAATTTGTTGAATACTTTCGTTTCAATTCAGTACTGATTTTGCTAAAAGACTTTTGCGATTTTTGCATCTAGGGGGGGCAGCTGCCCCTCGCTGGGTACGCCCATGCAATTATGTACGTTTTCTGGTCGTTAATTAGCTCAGTGGGAGCCTTTGGAAATATTCTCCACAATTAGAGCGAACGCGACATAATTTTCGAGGTCAATCATAAATCGACAAAATTCTTGTGAATTGGCGATCATCACTTATGGCGATGAATTGGCGATGATCACTTATGTTAGTTTTCGTTTGTGTTATTATTTTCCAGACGTTTAATAGAAAATCACGTCGATTAGAGAGTGAAAAAAATTTGGATTTAATAGGAAGTAGACTGTTTGTTCTTGGCTCTACGTAATCGATGTAATTAAAGTATGTTAATGAAACCCGATGTAGAATGGTCGCCATAACAACAAACATTGCTGATAGTTTGTTAAAGATTTAATCAGTATCGTTCGTCCTTCAAAGTAAAATTGCTGGAGCAAAATCTAATGAGAAGACACCGACACAATCAGACATTTCAAATAATTCAGAAACTAAGTTAAAACTAGGAAAAAGATCAATAATTCACTAAAATAATGAGTTTCGCGTTTTTCCTTATCCATGGGTTGCTTGAAAATAATGAAACTATAGTTCAAATTAAGTCACAAAAATCGATTAAAGCGATACCTCGAATCGGCTGGATGCACCGCGATTCCGAGTACTGGGTCTAATGGAGGAGAAATGCGCGAAGTTCAAATGTCAACCCATTCGTTAGATGTCGTAACTTTTTGTTGCATTTTAAAGTCTCTTTGCCTAATCGCTATCACCACTCTCTTAATTTGTGACAAAGTTTATGATTCTCTTTCACATTACTTCCTAGATTTACGTTGCAGCCGCTTCTTTTTTTGCGCATTTGTCTTTGCGAACTCTGCTAATTTGAAATAGTAACACGTGGACACGTGATTATTTCACTGATTACTCTGACTTATCATTTGTTGATACGCGTCAATTTAGGATAAAATGGGATTCTTGGTTCTTCGTTTTCATAATATATTCTAAGTATCTGGCTTCTCAGCGCATGTGGATAGGGATAATAATATCTGTGGGCAGGGATACCGACTTACAAAAACGTATTGGAGGGGGGGGGGGATCGGGGGTCTTGCCCCAGGAAATTTTATAAGTAGTGAGTTTTAAGTTTTTTAAAGCATTTTAGAAGAGTCACATGATCAACATTAGAACCCTGAAAACTCGAATCTCGATATCTGGACACTCCGCGGAAAATCGACAAGCCTGACACATATTTTCCTCACACCCATAACGAATTTTGAGGGGGCTCGGGCCCCCTCAGGCCCCATGGAGTTGGTACCACTGTTTCTGGGCATAATTATTAAAAAGCTGAATGTACTGCTACCTGAAATCATTTAACTAAAAGTGAGCTGTATTTTCAATTCGTGGGGTTATTGAAGAGGGTTAATAAAAGGCTTTTCATCCAGTCTCTGTATATTGCTTCTGCGGTTCATCTATATGTTCGATGTCAAATTATTTGTCGGAGCAGATTCTCCTGGACGTCGGTTTCGTTGAAACGTACAGCATACCTTTTAGACGACACTATATAAAAGTAGGGTACCGCGCTTCCATTTACAAGGGTCTATACCATACCCTTTATTAATTCAACCTTCTATGATCCTATATCCTGTACTTTCGTGAGGAAATACCCTTCGGATTTCATATTTATTCATATGATATCGATAATATTTCCTTTTTTCTTTCGATTCCCCTTATCCAACTCACTACATCTAGATGCACTTGTGTACTTTCTATAATTTGGTAGTATCAGAGAGATTTAGTGTGAAAGGAACTCATCTTCCTTGTCTTAATAGATCTCTATGTTGATGAATCATTGGTTATTTAATTTCTTTCCTCCAAAATTGCATGACGATCAGTTTAATTTGGTGAAGAATAACAATCTGCTAAAAAGTGATATTTATCCCTGCTCCATATTCCGTGGATGCTGTTGTTTCCTCTTAATCATATAGGCCTCTCCATCTTTATAATTTTTCATCCATGTAAATCTGAGAATAAAATATGTGCATGTGTCCTGATATGCAAGCTATTTTGGTTCAGTGTTTTATGGTATATGGCTGCAGTAAGAGTAGATTCATTTTGCTGAACCAAGAACAAAAAGTGATTTTAATCATCAGTCATGCCTGATTTTGTTTGTAACTCTAGTTAATACTTATTCGTTTCCTTTTGTCATTTTAGGGAGAAGTGGGAAAAAGTCCACCTCCGGCAGCACAAAAATGGAACCATATCATTTCAGCAACGAAAGATGTATTACTTTGATGCCGCAGCTTCTGCGGGAACTGAAGATGATCTAGTGATAGTACCTAACATTCCTATGCTGGTAAGTGTGAATATTAATTTTGATTATTTTTTTGGTCTTTATATTCGTATAGCTTAGCTTGGAGCACATATTATTATTTTGATTACCATCTTTAGCGCATTCATTGCTAGTAATTCCTATGCTTTCAGAAGTTTGATCACTGAATTGGTGCTGCTCTTTCATATTCACCTTGTACATAAATTCCTATTTTATTACCCAAATAGTCTTTTCTATTCATTGCCTAATTTTGCAAGCATTTTGAGGACGAACCCTTGTGATGATAAGGCATGATTGAGTTTTTAATGCTATCAGCCTTGAAGATAAAATTTAGTTCACTCGTATAGTAAGAATTTTTCAGCATTGGCACTCTAGCTCAGTTTACCATCATCTGTGATGTATCTGAGAGGAGATTAGTGTACCTCATGTGGGTGGTACACAGTTAATGATGCCTACTTTAGGTTTTTAAAATATTGAATTCCCTCTATAGATCAGTTACCTTCACATCATGTTTAGCAATCTTTCTATATGTAGACTCTAAAGGCCGTTTTACACGGTACACGGAATTGCACAGGTTAGAGCGGCATTAATTTCTAAAATGGCGTGGAATTGCGCGAATGCATGAACGAAATTAGAACATGGGCTATTTTGCCGTCTCGCGTCCATGCATTCTCGCATGTGTTCTAGCAATTCACCGCTTTACACAACGCAATTTTGATTGCGCCTTCGCACGTACATCAGATTGCGCAATTCCGTGTACCGTGTAAAACGGCCTTAAAAGTTAGTCACACTGTTTTCACTCTCCACATCCTCCGATCTAATGCAGCCCATGCATCTAATCTTCTCCCGTGACTTCATAAATCTTACTTCATAAATCTCTCTCTCTATTTCAAGGGTTTACCTTTGACTCAAATAACCTATTTAATAGCAGCTTTTAACCCTTTTAGTGTGCACGGCCGGTATATCGGCTCTTATGTAGTCCTTTATGCAATTTGCAGTAACTTATTCTATTTGTATTAGATTTATATTTCAGTAAACAAAATATTTTTGTCAATACTAACCAGGTGAGCCTCATCAATTTAAAAAAACTGCATATGGGTGTGTAATAAAATAGCTTTGTATTGTTTTTTTCCTAATTGCTACATGTTATTAAAGTACCCTCCACATTTCTCACCAGTACCCTAGGAAGAAAGATAGCACTAATGTAGTCAAACTCAAACCTGAAGAATATACATATGTTCAAACCATCATATTCATCTTACTTCCATTGCAATACTTCCCATTTGGTGATCTGTGGACCACAATTGGGAGTGATCTGTGGGGAAATTATAATTTTTTTCACTGTATTCGGTCATAAAAAACCTGTAAAATTTACAGAGTACATTGAATTGCATAAAAAATATTAATCCTGAGCAGTTCTTAGTAAGCATGATTTAAAAAATTTAATTAATCACCAATCTATTTTGCCATCATCAAGAATCTAAGAAAGTGATATATGCAGCTGATAGGCGGTATTATGGAGGGGTGGGGGTTATTGCACATGATTTATTTTCAAGCTGAATGATCTGTAGACTCCCTTTCTCCCTTTAGAGCCACAACTCTAGACCATTTGCCTCATCCTAATTGACCACCAAATTGCATTTATCATTCTGTCTCATTTTTAACTTCCTCCATTCTTAACATACTTGTCAATATAATGGAGTCAATTTTCTTCTGTATGAAATAAATTTATATTCATAGATTTTTTTCCATCCAAAGATTTTTCTCATATCCATGAATTAATTAAAGAGCATGATGTACATCTTGTGTTTTTAATGTCATGAACAATGAAATATGTGCATGGTTAACAAGAATTAAATTTCATGTTTGTTTCCACATTTTCCTCAGAGTGCAACCTCTCAGAGTAAACATGCAGCTCGCTTCCTCCGTTTAGCCATGGCTTCCATCATGGATATCCTCAAAATCAAACCATTTGTCGAAGTTTCTATTGGGCAGTTGCTGTGGGGATATGAAGATCCACTCCTGAAACTGGCCAAGGATGTTGTTCCTAAGGAGCAGAAACTGCCTTACGAAGAATTTGGTCTCATGTATGGGGTACGCTATGATTTATCTTTATCTCCACGCTTTGTCAACAATGAATATTAATTCTTCATAGTCTAGTGCTTCTTATCTTTTTAAAAATGATTTTTTCCGTAGGAATGTCTCCTTTAATAAGTTTTTATTCAAAAATTAAATGCATTTTTAAAAGCAAGTATGCAGATGCATGCTATTTTTTCATTCAAATACTTTTCAAGGAGTGTACATATTCAATGACATCACTTTTAATCTTTAAGTTTACTCTAGAATGTATATGTATTCCATGATAAATCTCAGAGAAGGATTTCAGAGATGATGAAGATCAATACTTGGTTCAAGTGATCATATCTCAAATTAGTAAAGAGTTTACATGTCATACTGGTTTTGAGTGAAATATGCCTGTCTTCATCTGAAACAGCTAGAGAGAATATGGCACTCAAGATGATAGCACAGTTTTTACCATCATGATCCAGTGCAGTGTTAATGTTTTACATGAAAACAACGGATTGTTATGGAATTGAGTTAGAAGATAAGTTAGGGAAAGGAGTATCGAGCTTTATTCTTGCAAGGGACAGTGGGATCATTATATACTAACTAGTATAATTATATGTCATATGGTGCTTAAATTTTACCAATTTTGTCTTGTACTAAATTCATGTTAATTATTTTCTCCTGAGCAGAAGAATGGAACATCGAAAGATGTTGTCACAATCTTCACTGGAAGGGATGACGTCACCCGATATGGCCTCATCAATCGCTACAATGGAAATGCTCAGATGAAACACTGGAACACTGATGAATGCAACAGTCTGGAAGCAAGCGACGGCTCTCTCTTTCCTCCTGGTTTGACCAAAAATTCAACTGTGTATGTGTATGAGAAGGATCTCTGCAGAAGACTACCTCTTGTATTCCAGGTAAACATAGAATCTCCACGTAGTTCATACGTAAATCATAGGTGATACATATGTCATGTCAGGGGAGGATTGAAAGTAAAACAAAGTGATGGTCTGATCAACACGTTAACATTTTATAGTACAAGTCCTCTTGTCACAGGGAAGAGCCAGAATGTATTGGCCTCTCTAGTCCTTTTGTTGGGTGGAGCCAACAGGCATTTTCATATGCAGAACACCTGACGTCGGATATAGCTATTGCAGATTTTTCAACGGAAACAACCTGACATAGGCTGTGGCCGATGCCATGGAAGGGAAGTGACTGCTAAGGTAGCAATTGTAGGATGCATTCATTCCCGGCCTGAGACCAAGCTTAGCGAGTCCTTAGGCCCACTCCTTGGCAATTAAGCCCGACCCATTTATAGCCATCCTCAATGCAGGAATCCGTTGCAAAGTGGTTATATTGTGAATAATTTTTTCAATAATATATTTTATTGCATGCTGCAATTTTTTGCACTTTGAAATGAATACTTTGTTTTTTTCTGTGTGTAAGCAATTTTTAAACAAAATTTTATCGTTACAAATAATGGACTCTTGGACTTCTAGCATTATTAAGTACCTTTTATTTACTAACTTTGTTGTTATTAATGCCAAAAATCCATTTAAAATTCCACAGTACTAAAAAAATGTTAGTAATTCTTTTAGAAGAGTAAATTATTGGAAATCAAATAAAATTATTGGTTGAAAAAAATACTGGTAACTCAATAAGTTGACTGAGGATTTGGGCTATGATAGGATTAGAGGGTATAGTCCAGTGGCCGGTGTAAGGGATGGACTGAGCTGGCTCCCAAATCTGAGGGACGAAAATACCAGAGTAACTCAGCCCAAAAAAGAGCTCCGTACAGAGAGGTTTAAAATATTCTCATGCTACTCGTAGCATGGAAAACGTTTTCCAACTGTAGGAGCCGGCAGGAATGGGCTAGGTTACAGGAAATGAATAATGTATTGAAAAAGTAATTGGGGAAATCTATTGAAAGCTCTAATATATTGACTAAATTAATGCTAAATGTGAAATTTTATTTTCAAGGATATTTTCTTTTCCAAATAAACTTTGATTGTCATTTGGATTTCATGAATTGCATTAAGATGGTCATTGTGAATTTCTCAAAATTATAAATATTTTTAAGAGTAGGTTTAATTGGAAGGTTAAAAGATCTCTTCAGAGATGATCATTAATGAATAGAATGAATTTTCAAATCTTATATGCATAAAATTTTGTGGTAATGGGTATTGTATTTTTCATTGCGTGTACATACTATTGTGTTGATGGCCCTGTTGGGGGCAAGGATAAGTTCTTGCCTGCTCATGCAGAGGTCGTGGGTTTGAATCCTTAATTAGTGGGTTATCCTCTGTCCAAGACATGATTATGTGAGCTGGCCCTATCTATTTAACTGTAAGAGAGGACTTGACAGATATAATTTTTCTAGTGAAAGATAAAGACAGTATTAATAAAATTTGAGCTCAGCCACAAAAGAAGTCGCTTGATGGAGAGAATAATAATGAAGTTACTAAGAGTTAGATTAAACAATGAAGTTGAGTTACTTGCAGCATAATGTGAATGATTATGTAGTTGAAATTCACTCTTTTGGCATGGGCATAACCAGCGGGGGGTAGGGAAAGGCTGCCACCCCCCCTAGAAGCAAAAATAAATGTAGTTTAACAAATTTTCTTTAACCCAAGAAAAATGATATTCGTAAAGGTCAAGTAATTTTTTTTAAATCATTATTTTTCGAGCAAATTATTTTAAAAACTAATTGAGCGGTGCTATAATCTTCTTAAGATTTTGGTTTCATTAACCTTTTCTAATTTAAAATGTAATAACTTGAGCAGCCATGTCTTGACCCCTTGTCCCCCTAGTATTGATCTTGAGTACGCCCTTGTCTATTGGCATTATGCCTGGAAATTTTTGGGATCGCATATTTCTGCATTAATTATAAGTACTACAGACTTTTTGAGACACTGAATATATGTACCTGGATGAACGTTCAAATCTCCTAGTTTGCATAATCATATCTTAAGTGCAAGCATGTAGCCCTTTATAAGACACAATATGTATTTGGTAAGTAATACTTATTCTGAGACTATTTTTAGAATAATAGGACATGCAGAAGTATATCACAGCCTCATTGAGGTTTAAGACTTACTATTATGCAATGGCTCATCTTAGTCTAATCAGACTTTGTTATTTACAGGAAGAGATTGAGAATGCTGGATGCCGTGGTGTGAGGGGATACAGGTTTACTCCGCCTACCAATGTGTTTGCTGACATTGAAACTAATCCAGACAATATTTGCTTCTGTCCATCTGGACCTCCATGTGCTCCCAACGGTCTCTTCAATGTTTCTCTCTGCCAATATGGTGAGTGGTTGGCAAAAATTTTTATTCCAATGTTTAACTATTTAACTAGGTATCCAAACTTATCACATTTGTTCATTTTAAGCTACATGCCCTTGTTTCTCTCATAATCCTAGAGTTTGTCCTTCATGAGGTACCAGTTGCGGATGCAGAAAAAACTCGATGGGGGGTGGGGGGTACAAAAGGTATCTTGAGTTACCTTTACTTTTATCGTGATAAAAAATAATCAAGTCACACTCAAAGTTTAATAAAGTTTTAATTCAAGTGATTATACGCATATACAAGACAATGCTATCTTAAGATACAAAAAAAATTACGACTGTGGTTCTGCAACATTTGGCAACATGGATGGCCCTGCAAGGGGGGACATGTGCCCCCAGCACCCTCTGTACGTATCCGCCACTGTGAGGTTAATCTTAAGCAGTATCATTTAGCATCTTGCTATTACCCCATGTGAAGGGAGCAGCCAGTTTTTTAAAGTGGCAGATTACGGAGTGGGCACGGTACGGCTACCCTCTTTGTAATATCTGGAAAAATTTAAAAGATGGTTATTTTTTGTGTGACTCTTCAATATTAGGTTTTATTTCACCATATTAACACAATTTTTCAAAATAATCAACGAATTTATAAAGACCACATGGCAAACCCCAGATGCATTATTGCTGCAAGGTATTGCCTATCTCCAGTGGGGACCGCAGTGAGTGATGAACCACCTCCCAAATCTGCCTTTATCTGCCATTGTGAAGTCATTGTCCATCACACCCTAAAATTTCTATTGATAATAAATTTCACACTGGAATCAAATTTGAGTCCTTGAATTGAATTTTAACTTAAAATTGATTTCAGCACTAACAATAAGTGGCACACTCCAAGAATTCAAGGGACTATGCTGTATAAATGAATTTATCCCTATGGTTCGGGCATATTTAAGTAACACGATGGACCTGAGTATGACATAAGCATTTATTTACTTGTGTATATGGCACAAGAGATTACGAGAGATATAATGAAATACGATCACTGATCTTCCAACATAAACTTGAACTCCGCAAATTGTCTTTGATTGGACATTTGAACAAGGATCTGCTGGGAAAGGTTGCTTTTCATTACTGTTCTGATAATAAGATTTAATGTCATATTGAGTATGATAAAAGAAGAGGTGCTAGGCATGCTGAAATCAGTTTAAGTTCTAGTACTGAAGTGACCATCATGTGAATTGGTCTATAATCCATTCATGATTAATTAACTAGTGGGTTTGGTTTCAGTTCCGTGCACTCTCACCATAAATGGTGCCTACTAGTGTAAAAAAGCATTATTTAGTGTGATTCAGTCAGCTATTCAGTTATATTTCTATTAGGTTCTTCAATCACTTACTGCAATGCAAGTCAAATGTTTTTTCACTATTAAGAAGAGAGATTCTTGGTTGCCCCAAGGATTAAAGATTAATGCCAAAAGCTTTGGCAATTAACCTAAAATACACCTTTTTATCTCATTTTATCTTTAGCAGAATTTGGTTCTATCAAGTGAAAAGACATTTGTAGCAAGCTTAGGAACTTTGTACAGAATGGCTCAACCATCATGTGCTGAGTTTTCCCTCTTCATCCATATTTCAGCTTTTTCAGTGTTCTGTGTCATTTAAAACACATAATTTTTCTGTTCAAAACTTACATAATTAAATTATTTAACTGCAGAAAAGTTTCTCGGGTTTTCCACCGGTTGATGTCATCCATGTCTCCTTCTAACTGCCATGCATCTGAAACTTTTCTGCAACTGATACGCTGGGAAAACCTAAGATCAAAATATTTAACTTATAGCTATTGAAGTGGTATGTTGAAATATCTTTTAAATTTTTGTATTGAATATTTTAATTTTTCCCTGTTAAATTTTTTATGTCCCAAAGTGGCTTCCCAAAGAACAAAAAAAGCAATAAGTATCACCTAATTTTTGATTTTCATTAAGATTGGCGAAAAAGTTTTCCATTAAAAATTGTTATGAATAAATGAATGTCTTTTCTTTCAGATTCTCCAATCATGATCTCCTTTCCTCATTTCTACCTTGCTGATCCATCATTCAGGGAAGCCGTTGAAGGAATTAGTCCCCCTGAGAAGGAGAAGCATCAGTTGTACATTGACATTCAACCTGTAAGTCCTAAAATAATTCTATGCCTTTAACTCAAAGAATATCAATTGGCTGATGTATATTGGCCATGAATATTTTTGCAAAAAAATCCTAGGATACTGATACATCTGTCTCCATGTTAGAACAGTGGTACATTTGGGTGTCCATTTTAAAAAAGGCTTTTGAACAAATTGACTTATATAATATTAAAAAATTATTTATTTCATGTTCATAGGTTAGGCGGAACTTTGTTAGAACATTTCCCTTTTATTTGCCAAGGGCTGATTTTCTACTATATACCTCCATCACACACCTATTGAGGTGGCCTGTTGTGCAGTATGTAGATGTAGGCAAAAAAATATTTAGGGATGAATTCAACATTATTCCACTTAATAAAGATGAACTCATTTTATTTAATCAGCTAATTCTGTTACTGAAGGGTCACTGTAAGGGTATTACACTTCATTGGGGAATGTCGATAGCAATAGGATACATGGTAAGGTTATATGCGAGTGTCCATTCCTTTCCAACTAAGTTTTTATGGGGGTGGTGTTGAAAAAATACTATGGAATCCATCATATGGAATCATATCATTTGGAATCCATCATGTGGAATCATATAATATGGAATCCATCATGGTTCACAAAAGTGAGCTTTATCACTGGTATACAGATCTTGTGATCCCTATGAATTCATTTTTATATGTACTTCTAAACCCCAAGTTCTCTTGAATTTATTTATAACTGTGATAACATGAAACTGGAATCAGTTATTGAGTGTTAAGAAAAAGTTGCCAGTGAGAGCCTCACTTCTCTTTAAAACTCCAAAAATGCATTGTTTTTAGTTGTTAAATGAAACTATATTCTTTGTGGTTGTTAATGGAAGGTGCCATTTAGTTCATTGCATCCAACAAACTGATCCATCAAAAACTGCTATTTTGCACTGATTGCATAGCTCCCATAGTTGCTCCACTTACCAATTACATAACATCATATAGAGAAGTTTGTCTTTGCTGGTGAACTCAGCTCAGTAATATGATTGGTTGCAACAGAATATTGATGCCAGGTGCGATTTAAAAACTGAAAATATTACATAAGTTAATGAGTGAAAATGCTTTGCATTACTCACAAAATAGGAAGGATATCCTTGAGCTCCCTCATAATGGAAATTATTTAAAGCTAATACTGCTGCCGTCATTGCCATAACTATGAGTGGGAGAGGAGGGGTGCAGAATTCCCTTCAGGACTCTAATAAGAAAAATATCACACCAATGATTGTAAAACTTAATTTATTTAAGTATTACAATCATTAATTTAAGTACTTAAATGTTACGTAAACTTAACTTAAGTAATTAAATGTTAAATTTTTGATTGGTCTCTCTAATTTATTCAAATTAATAGTCGACTTGCTTAAAAAACAAATTCAGACTACATATGTGCTTAGTTAATGAATTCAGTATATTTTCATATTTAATGAATTCTAGCAGCTTTCTTTCTCTAATGCACCCAATGTAAATAAAAGTTATGGATATTATTACCCAAAGTGGTGTGCTACTCAAAATGATCCATCCCTCCCCTATGTCAAGCTGTTGTTACACCACTGGTTGCTGTAATGGCATGGCATGGAACACTGTTAATCCAAAGGATATTGGTGCGTGTAAGGGCCTCAAGGGCCTACTCGCCTACTCCTTCTGAAATGAGGAAAGTGGGGATTGGGTTGCTGTGGTGCCTATAGAGTTAGCTTCCCACCCCCTGGGCTTGGGTTCAAATCCCGGCGATGGCAGAGAATTTTCATAGATTGCACCATCCCTGCCTGAATGTTGTGTGGAGGACGTTTAAAGTGCAACACTCCGTCTGTCGAATGGGATGTTAAGCTATGGTCTCTTTGGTGCCTCTTGTTAAGAGCAGGCTAATGCCAATGCTGGGTTTCTCTCCACCCTTCCTTCATGGCTGTCGGTCGCCTCCTCCAAATACCAATTATGTATATCAATTGAGGAAAGTAAAGAAAAGTTTAGTTCCATAGTGTGAATCAGTTTAATGAATCATCAAAAATGGCTAAACATTGATAATACTGCTATATATTCAACAAAAATTTTGGGGAGTTCTTATTTAAAATGAGTCAAAGCAACCCACAATGATCTTGAACTCACCTACTTTATTGATCCATCACCATAAGTTTGCTTAGAATTCTCCTCGCCAAATCATGAATGCCTCCTGCCTTTTTCATCCACCTCTCTCAGCATCCACTATATAGCACCATAAAGCTCTTCAATCCACATCAGACTCCACACTAGTTGTTTCTTTAAACTCTTAAATAAGGATCACTATTAGAAAATCTTACTGATAACCAGGCTATTTTCTTATGGAAATGTGAAGTTCTTTATCTGACTATGTATAGTGCACATGCTAAAATCTTCTGAAAATCTGAGGAAACAATGAGGAATTATGTGATTGTTCATATTAGCCTTCCATAACAGGTCAATTTGGGTAAACATGAGAAATAAAGGAAAACCAAAAAGACCCACAAATTGCCCTGAATGAATTTGACAAATACTACTGTAAGTATCCTGACAGGCCTGATCCCCTGTCATCACCAAAGTGATGCTATACATTGGGGCCAATGATGGTACATAGTCCCATCCATGGCGGCTACAAAGAAGGGGGCCCAGGAACCCTCTAAAATGAGGGCCTATTTATGTATATACAGCACTGTGAGGGAAAGTTCATAAGCACTACCTATTTAAGTATCTAAGCCAGGGTTAGTCAGCCAGAATAATCTTGCTCTCCTCTTTGAAAATTCATGATAACTCCATGGGTTAGGTATAAAATCATAAGATCATACATCCTATAGTATGTATCAATATACAGAGTATCCTCGCTTAACAATATCAATCTGTTCCGTAAGAATGATCGAAAAGTAAATTTGATCCTTTGTTGAATCTGCATTATTTCTGAGTGATGAATCCGTTCCTGCATGTAAATGCATCTATGTTAAACATTTATTTAATTAATTAGTAAGCTGGAAAATCACATGGTTGGTGACACATTGTGTGTATGGTAACAAAATGAGAAAAATTTGCAATTTTAAAAATCATGCTGAAAATTCTCAGATTGTATGTGCAATCCATTAGTCGAATCTATTTTAAAGCAAGGATCAACTAGGTTTTCATTATGCCAGTATATATTTATATAATTCATTGATTTTCAACTCAGGCCATTTTGAAATAAATGTATCCTATAAAATGAATGTCACCGGGTAGAAAAATGGTGGTGAAAACTATTTAGGGACTGGTTTAGAATGCAGATGCTAGTGCAGAAAATTGAGCTTCCTAGAGAGATCTAGCAAGATAATTGCTAGTTGTCTTTATCAATGGAGGATGTTAAATACATGAAAATATTGTTGAAGTTATATTCTTAGAATTATCTAAAATATAGGCTAGAAGGAAAATCTATAGTATGATTGAGGCTAAGTTCATTGTTGCTCAAATGTTAAGGAAAATTAATTTAAATCTCAGTACATTTGAATATATGGTAAAATTTTAAAGGAAGGGAAATGTGATAGTGGAAAAATCACCAAGGAGAGCTGGAGACTAATATTCTTAGCCTGTGGGTCAGAACCTCCCTCCCCCTTAATAAGGTCAAATGATCCTTATGACATGAACTCATTTATGATATTGTGTATTAGATACATGTATTAGGAGTAGATGTAGGAGTATTACTTCAAAAGATATTTATTTTGGCTTCTTTACAGGGCGTGGCCTCCTTCAGTGGCCAGATTTGCTCACATTAATGAACACAATTTTGAAGTGACCAGTGTGCTCCGTCACTAGAAATTAAGGGTTTTATCATTGCAAATAAATCTGCTTTGCAATTTCCTCACTATGAAAAGTAATGATTTTTTTGTCAACAGGAAATGGGTGCTGCCCTTGCTGCCCGCGCTCGTGTACAAATCAACCTGGCTGTGAGTCAAGTGGTGGACATCAAACAAGTCGCTACATTCCCTGACATCATCTTCCCCATCATGTGGTTTGAAGAAGTAAGTTCCTTTTCAAAATATTCCATTAGTTTGACAAGGCTCTAACTGTAACAACCTTTGATTTAAGAGGAATGAGTTTGACTTCTTCCTGCCTTTGTATTTATAGAGGACGGAGTAAAATTTGGGTATTTCAAGTAAATTTGCTCCTTTATTTTGGCAAGATGAAGGGAAGATTATTATCCATTTGTGATGATTTGCCACCAAACTTCTCAGAAGAATTTTATTACATAACCTGATCTTTGATCATAGAGTCAGCATTAGTTATAGCATTGACAAACCAATGGATTAAAAATCTATCATTAACAAGTGTGGTCAACACGTTGATTCAACATGAGTTACTACATAATATCTACTTTTGGCTTAACACCATGTTTTGATTGGACTGATAAAGAGGTGGTAATGTTGTCTTTCTATCCTGTATAGCAAGCTCTAGGAATCCTGGGAGAAGCTTTTCAATGCATTTTTTTTCCTTATTAAGAAATTCTTCTGATTATGTGCTGGGAAATCTTACCATCCTATCTCAATCCTAATCTCTACCTGGGATTTTTTGTCAAGGGGATCACAAATAAAACACTCTTATCAGATAGAATGCTAAGCCCTTAGGCAAATTTTGTTAAGGCCCTCTATCTCTGTAGCTTACTGAATAAGCCTATGGATTTATTCATAAAATATTTTTGATGATACACCAAATAAATTGCTGTAGAAAGTTTTTCAATCTACCCACTTCATTTGCTGTCCCTCATTATGTACAGATTTCAATGGAATATATTGAGCGTGCATAGTTTAGAATGGGGTGTATGTGTTGCATTAGCATTGGAAGGTCTTTTAAATGGGATCAATTAAAAACTCTCCATTTTTTTATTCTCCATATTATGGAAAATGAGAATAGGCACTTGATAGAGAGTGTTTTCCTCTGTGTTTGCACAAAAAGGCCAAAAAGGTTTTTATATTTTACTTTCATTGACAGAAATTTGTTTATTTTCTTAAAAATGTTGTCGTTGCATATGGTGTCATTGCAAGCCCCATTGCTACGGTCCATCCCAGCCTAATTGATACAAGTAGTTGTCTAACAGCAACCCCATACAAATGCAAGCCATTTCATGATGATCTCCTTCCACCAAGTTTGCTGTAGCTTTCTATGGTAGTTCTAATTAGCCAATGCCACTGTCATTGAGCCAATTTGGAAATGCCTATTATCTACCAACAGTGTAGGATCAAAAAGTAGTTGCCCTGAATTAAAGTTTTGGGCAAGGTTGTGATAAAACAGGCATCATTACAAAAGTGAAAATTGAGAATGGAAACTTCAGAAATATGGTGAATCAATGCTTTGCATTGTGGAGTGTGGGGCCAAGGTTGGATATAAATTGTGTAAAAAAATAGTTTGGGTGGATGAGACAATCAAAAGAGAAAATTAATGGCTCTGCAGTTTGATAGGCCATGGTCAAGATTGCATCTTCTACTTTGACCTGAATGCTCTCGTAAACTCGCAGTTAACGGAGGGTAACGACAAGGCTCATCACTTCATTAGAGAGGAAAACTCAAGGGAAAATTCTTCTTAATTTTAAGTATGGGGAAACTGCATAATTTAAGGGTTGATAGTGACTGACAATAAGACCTTAATTTGTCGTCTGGTAAGTCATTATTCATCTGCTGAAGAGCAGGATTTTGTAATGCAAGGTCATTTATTATTCTGGTATATTTTAAAAGGCTATATTTCTACATGAAATAAGCCAGTTCATCAGATACCTCAATTCTTATCTCTAAAAAAGAGATATGTATTCATAAAACTGTAAGTGGCACCCTGGGGTTCATGGTATTTATGTGGGGGCCCCCTTAGCCTAAGTTATTGGAGACCCAAGCCAGGGGTTTATTCGTCCTGAAGTGCAACCCTTTCTTGGACCCACTCCAGCTCTGAGAGATAATCCAGATCCTTTGGAAGTGACCATCACAGCCTCATTTTCCCCCCAACAGACATGACTAGTTTTACAAAATTTTTTACCATACCAATTCAGAGGATTAAATGGAACTTTCTCACTCACTGCTGTACAAGGCTATAGGATTAGTCCATGGGCGTGAGCGTTACATAATTCGATCTTGATCTTTAGAGATACCATGGGCTCATTAGTCCACAAGGCCGTAGCTTTTACGCCTTGCAACACAAGGGGGGAGGAAGGGAAGGGCAAAAGAAGGAGGCGCTGCATCACCAGGGTTATGAGCCTAATAACGACTCCGGGTTAAGGTTTAGAGAAGGAAGAGAAAGTACAAAAAACCTGATGCTGTCATTAGGACAACGTGAGGTACCCCTAACGAAACAGATTTACTTATCCCTGAGAAATGTAAGATCATCGTGTTAGAAAATAATCTTGAGATAATTCTCTGTTTTGCATAGCATAATATTAGATGTAAGTTGTGAAAAATGGAATTATTTCCACCCAATGGTCTCGAGTTCAAATATCAGCGGTAATGAATTTTTAGAGACCGCCCTATCTCTGCTAGAATTTTGTGTGGAGGACATTTAAAGAGCTACACTCCGTCCGTCGGATGGGACGTTAAGCCATGGTCCCATTGGTGCCTTTCCTTAAGAGCAGGCTAAAGCCGACACCAGGTTTCTTTCCATCATTCCTTCCACACTCTTCCCTCGCAGCGCAAATTACCTCAGCTGCTGGTCGCCTTCTCCAAATATGTACCCCCTAGTGAAAGATAATTCTCGAGTTGTAAGTAACATAATATTAGATCTAAGCTGTAAACAATGGAACAATTTCCACCCAGTGATCTCGGGTCCAAATCCCGATGGAGGCAAAGAATTTTCAGAGATTGTCCGGTATATACTTATCCTCACATTTATCTCTATCTTTATAACCTTGCAAAGTTTGAAGTGCATAAAGTAGACCTTTATCAACATATGACTGGATCTCAAATTAAAAAAATGACATCTCAGGAGTCTAATTAATCCCATTTTTTAAAGGGGGTTGTTTAGGAGTTTAATCCCAATTTTCACACCTGGAATAATTTCCCGAATTCGCAAAATTTTATCCTGATATTTTTGCAATTCGATAACGTCGGATGGGACGTTAAGCCGTGATCCCCTTGGCGCCTTTCGTTAAGAGCAGGCTAATGCGCACGCCGGGTTTCTCTCCACCCTTCCTTCCACACCCCTCCGTCATGACGCAAATGACAAGCTGTCGGTCACATCCTCCGAATGCTTTACCTGGAATAATTTCCCAAAATCGCAAAAATTCATTCAATTCATTTTCTTGCAGGGCATCGACAGCCTGCCCAACGAAGTGCTGGACCTGCTCTACCTGGCGACGGAGATCCCGCCCCTGGTCCGCGTTGTCCTCTCCTACGGCCTCTTCGCCCTCGGAATCCTCCTCTTCCTCATCTCTCTGGCATGCCTCGTCCGAAGCGCCGGACGACAGGAGACCCTCTCCCTCGAGGCCAGCAACCACTTCGCTAAGCCCAAGCCGGCGGCGAACGGAAACCGAAAGCCCATGCCGCAGCTGCCCATGTCCAACGGCGGAAAACCCGCGCACAACGGCACGAGCAAGAAGGACACGATGGACGCCCTCAACCCCGCGTTCGTCGAAGCCCCCGAAACAGGAGTCGCGGGGTAGACAGCGCTCCTCCGGTGGGATACAAGATCCCTCTTTCTTCGTGCTCGAGTTGGCGTCTTAATCGTTAATGTTTTGAGGGATCTTAAATATGAGAACATTGAAAAAAGACGGACTTGTCGATCAAGAAAGGTATCGGTTTTGATGAGATTGTGAAGGAAGCTAAGATCTCGTTATATCGGGGGTTCGGAGATGGTTTCACTGTCTCTCGAGGCCTGTCTCGGGGGGCAACAGAATAAAATGCAAAACCATCTCCGATTCCCGGTTTACCGACGGTCTAGCACTGATTTTTCTCTCGAAACTGCTTGTCCTTTTTTTCCATAAAAAAAGGGCTCGGACTTTTTTCTCCAAACGCGTCACGATTGCACGATTTCGAGCATTCTTACGTGCATGCGTTCGCGCATGACTTCACGCATGGTTGTGTACATGATTGGTCGCATTATTCAGGTGTGCCCGAGAACGTTTAATGGATGAATGTATCGCGTCAATGGATGGATGAATGAAAGGCCTGAGAGACTGCGTGCGTGCATGAAAGATGGCGTGTATGATTCGTGATGAGCGAATGTGTGAATGTACGTTTGCGAGTCGAGAAAAGTGATCTGAAGCTCTGTGTTGGTAAGACGACTGGAAACGACATGTTGACGGTTTTCTGCGGATTGCTGTGGCTGGGCGCATAGTGCAAACAATGGTTGTGCTGCATACAGTTTTTAATCGTTTTATTTTTGTTTTAACCCAAGAAGAAGTGCTCAACGAAATTTACATCAGTGAGGACACGTATGTGACTCGCCGGGGAAACAGCGGACAATATGTGGTGCCTACTGGAATAGTCGTATTCGATGGAAGGATCTCGTTTATGTCTGTTTTTAGTAGAGAAATCGCTGTTTATTCACAGCTCCTTTTCATAAGGATATGGCTCGTAATTCCTGGTAAAAATTAAGATATTTTTACTTCGCCAAAACTTATTCATTCCTGAGTACAGAATTCCTCTTTCTCGTTTCCATCTAATCAGAAAATGTTGGCAATTTCTTTGATGATGATATTATGAAGGAAATTTATCCATCTGAGTAAATATGAGCAGAGAAATAAAAGTGTTTTATAGAATTTTAGAAAAAAAACTCAATTATCTATTTTTGAAATTGGCCACTTGGAGTACATATTATTTTTATAATTATAAATGTTATATCAACACAAAACGTTAACTTACGCAATGAAATTGTGTTTAAATCAACCTCCTGAGCTGATTAGAAAAAAAATGAATGTGAATATGAAATTGAAGCACCAATGACTTTCATTATTTTTGCTATGTAACTTATTATTTCAAAGCAAATCGTCCTACACAAGGCACAGGGTATTTAAAATATTTTTATAGTAAATTGTAAAAATGACGTTAATGTGTCAGTCACATTCATTGAAAATATGTGTTGTTGAGGAGAAGCAGGAAGAATGGAAGATAATCATCGGGTTTTATATGAAAAACCGAATCTCATTTTGTATGTAAATACTTCAACTTGTGGAGCGCTCAATTATTTTTTACTCTGACATTTCCATAGAGGTTGAATGACATTGATGCCATTAGGCTCCTATGATAATAATTTCTTTTAAAATTAAGATAGCCTTCAAATATGGCGAAAAATTTTATTAAAATGTTTCTCGCTAAACGTTTCAAACCATTACGCAAGAAAACAACGCCATATGGCGTTTTTAGTTAAAAATGCGTTTCTTTAGCTTCCGGAGAAAATTAATGCTCTTTTTAGCGGAAATATTTTATATTTTTCTGACTTTAGCCAGATAAACATTACGCCATCTGAAATTTTGCCTGGCGATGCCACTATCATTTCAAAATTTCAAATCTAAAAGCATCAATAACATTTCCTTGATCCATGTGTACTTAAATCATTCCTGAAATGCTGTGTTGAATAAGTAGTTTGGCTGTGTATCTGTGCCTTTAATATGGGTGTTATAGTTTTGTTGCATTTGCCTAAACGGGACCATTTCATTTCCAGCATAAATATCGAAAAAGCGGATGGTGTAGAAAGTTCTCCGTTCACTCTTGACAACGCTTTTTGCGTATTTAGTTCAAACTGGGGAAAACCGCGACAATTTCATGAATATCTCAGTTTTCAAAAGTAACTGAGAAAATTCATAGGCTTATGTCTATTTCTCCGTATTCATTGTGACATTGTTTGATATATATATTTTGGTGCAATAACGTCTATGTAAATATTCTTGAATTTGTATTATTGTCTTACAATGAGCTTTACTTCTGGACAGTGTCTCAAACTATTAATGGTAAAATTATGCTTGACGAACTTCGGAAAAATATTGATTCTGATTGAGATAATGGAGCTGCAAATCAAGCTACTTAGAATATTGCAACACCAATTTGTACAATATTCTTGTATGATTTTGAACAGATGAAATTGGATTTTTTATTTTATGAAGTTTTTGGGTGTACCATTGAGGTACACACTAAAAAGAAATATCGTTGTGTACACATTAAAATAAAAGTGACAAAATACAAGTGCAATCTTTCATTTAAAATAATCGACCCCTCCATCGAGATATGAAAGGGTATACATCTTTGAGAGAGCTAATGAAATGGGTTTCATTTAACAGGTAAACTGACGAAATTCTATGAGCAGGTAATTGAATGTTTCACTTTTTAAGTAAACAAATGTGCTTCGTTTGAATGAATCAAAAAACTAACTGGTTGTGTTCAAAGAATATAATTTATCGATAGTAGGTACCTACTGATTCGGCCGATAAATCGTGGAATACAATAAGCTGTTACTTGAAACTTTATATAGCGAAAATAATATGAATTATTGTTTACTTGTATTGCAATTGGTCGGGCGAATGAAACAGATATTGAGATATTTAAAATTAAAAAGTCCTTATTCAATTCATTAAGAAGCATATTCAGGACATACCTTCAAGTCTTTTGGTTTCAGGTAAAATACAGCAACATATTGTATTCAGTCAATGATCATGAGGGTTCCAGGGGAACCCTCTTAAGGATACAACACACCGGGGCCGGGAACCAAGCCCGTGGCTTATACGCCCGGTCACCCGGGGAGGGGCTGGAGAGGAAGGAAAAAGGATAGAGGCGCCGCCGCGATGGGAGCCCACCGACGCCTCTGGGAAAGGATAGGAGCGGAAGGGAGGGGACGAGGAAAAACACCTTAACGCTACAGAGCGAAAAGAGCCCACTAAATAGCGAAACCAAGCATACGCAATTAATTTTCTACCAATTCTAGTGGATTTTCCTATGAGGAAGAAAAATCCAGTATTGTATTCAGTCAATGGAAACGAAACCCTTGGGTCGGGTTCGCGGGATACACTCCTGGGGCGAGGACTATAAGCGATTAGCTTTTCTCCTCTGCCCCCAGAAGGGGAAGGACGGGAGGGAACAAGGAAAGGAGGCGCCGCCGCGATAGGAGCCCGACGACGCCTCCAAGGAAAGGACGGGGAAGGAAGGAAGGGACGAGGAATCCTGCACCGTCACAAAGGCGGGCAGGTCCTACTACTAACGAAACCCTGCTTACGCAATTAATATGCTACCAATTTTAGTAGATTTTCCTATAAGGAAGAAAAATCTATCGATAAAATCGGTAGATATTGTATTCAGTCAAGAGTAATATGAACAAAGAGATAATTAATCCAATGCTGCCATATTGCGAACATTTCAGAACTATTATTACAGCTTCGCAGGTAGCGCTAATCTTCAGTTGAACCGTAGCAACAGAAACAAAAATGATCCATGATGTACTTTTCTGAGGATTTTTAGTTGATTGAATCCTAGGAAAGAACTTTATACTCAAGTACCGAACGGTGATTGAAGAAGAGATTTTGGCCGCGGATTCTTGTTTACCATTGCGGCGTAGAAGAGATTCAGGGGATGTATTAACTTAGACACTTTTACTACTGATGCAGAGGGTGAAAGTGTACCTACCCATTGTATAAATTTTCTTAGGCGTTGGTGTCCACCCTTTTTTGGAATTTATTCCTGCAATGCGTTATGTATGGAGATCATTATATTTTAAATGATCTTAATTATTATCTGTCCATGCGTCTCGGGCTTTAGGACGTGTTTTTATTTTTCCTTTTAATCTCCTTTCCTAAAAAATAATTTTACCCTTCCTACTACGCCTTCCAGTTTTTATATCGCTTCAAATCGTTCTCCAAATTCAAATCTGAGAGGTACATACGTCCATATAAAGGGCAGAGAAAAATTATGTCACGAAATTTTAACCCCAGATAGCTTATGCCAATGGGCACCAAAATTACTAATGATTTTTAGTTCGAAAACGCACCTTTTTTTAAACTACAAAAACTTCAGGACCAGCGAGGTTAGGTTGCGAGTTTGTCTTGTGGTCGGACGCCATGGGTACATACATTGCAATCTCCGTCAGGCAATGCATTCGATGTCACGAGTTGTTCATAGTATCGGACAACAGGGCAAACACGCGGGCAACTGGAGCGGAAAGTTTCTGTATTTTAAAAATGGTGCGTTTTCGGCAAAAAAATCACTGGTAATTTATTCTCTTACTAGCATCACATATCCAGCGTTAAAATTTCGTGACGCCCTTTTTCTCCTGCCTTCATATTTCTTCTAATAGTTTCTAAGATTTTCAGCATTAAATTACGCTCCGTCGTCATAAAATTATTTCATACGATAAGCACACCGAGGGGGTTTTAAGAGCAGTTCGCTACTCTTGGAGTTGAGAACATTTTTTTTTCTTTTTGGAAGAATGTGTGGAGAGTTCTCTATCAACAGGATCAAAGTTAGGATATTAGCTTCCATTCGATCATGTGCGTCTAACGATACAACGAAGGAATTTTGAAGTGAGGAAAACTGCGTTAATGTCTTCGTTCTGGCCTGATAGACCGAGAGAATAATGGATACTCGCCATTGTTGATCTCGACTACTGTATTTAGACTCCGGTGTTAAAATGGTCACCTTGTCTCAAGTAACCGATATCTTTCTTAGATATATGTTCTATTGAGGGTCATCAATATTTTAAATATAATTTTTTAGGGAATTACCATTGAGATAACACTCCTATTCCTATTTTTATGAATTTTTTGTAAGCATGTGGAGTCGTTTGCCAATAGTAATACGTTTATTATCTTTCGACTATCTCATTAATGGATCCCCTATTTAGAGCATCAGTGGCCTCGGCGTATGATTCAGACTGTCACTATCTGGTCAGTGGAATTCTCCTTGATGACAAAATGCAAGTCCATGCAAGTTAAAATAATGGATATAACGAAAATTTTCGCCGATTTTTCATGAGTTGGTGACGCCATTGCAGTCCCAGTTCATTTACTCGTTCTCCGCTTCATTTACTAGTCGGCAATGTGGGTGGTTCTTCTTGTTGACTTTTGGCACACCCAATGAAGGGACATCTCCAGGCCGAATAAATTAACACACTTGACTCAATTGCAGCAAGACAGCTTCGTTTTTTCCAACAACGGTGATAAATAACCCGACGATAGATCGAACCCCGATAGTAGTATTCGTTGAAGCACGTATCTATGAACCGGAAAGAGTGTATTTCAAAAAGTAAGAGGTTAAAGGTCATCAATTAAAACTTTGATAATTATTACCTTCAAAGATTTGTTTGTGTTGAAAATGAAACATGCAATCGTAAGTCTACTGGATGCAGAATCTCTTTTGGGTATGATGCAGTGTTATTGAGTGTAATGACCTCGCAGTGATGCGCTCCAGAAACCGAGTGTCTATGGACTTGTTTACCATTTTATTCAATTATTAATAGTAAAATTAAGAGGGAGTAATGAGTCTGAAAGTGTTATGAACGATTAATGCTTTGGTATGAGGATGGCTTCAAAGAGAACGGAGTATCTTGCGCTGTTATAGAGGAGTCGATAACGATTATTAGATAAGTCTGAAAGTCGTTGTTTTGAGAGAAATGAAACCAGTTTTCTTTAAAAAGAACTTGGCCATAATTTTTTCTCTCGATACCGATGGAAGGACAGCGGAATCGAAGGCTTTCGACCTCGTGGGGTTACACTTCAATGACCCGGTCTACAACTCGATGAGTTATTTTCCTCGCGTCCTCAGAAAGGGATAGAGTTTGGGAATGATTAAGCAAACGGGTTCTTGCTGTGATCGGTGAGACGAATGTCTGAGGTTGGGATAGGTTCGGGAAGGGAGAATCTTGCGCTGTCATTCTGCGTGAGTGGCCACCAGTCGAACTTGGAAGCAATTTTTCGAGAGAAATGGAAGACATTTCCTAGAAAAACAAAATGAGCTTAGGTTTATTCTCTCGATACTGAGGGAAAGACTCCGAAACCTTACCGATAGATCTGAAGATCCTATCGTTCCAATCGAGTCATTTCCACTCCTTTCACTCTTAATCGTTCCCACTACATCCCGGCATCTTGATCCTAAGGAATTCTCCCGCAACTGTCGGCTACTACACAGCCAACCCACCTCCTCTGCTGCTGGTTAATATTTGCACGGAAAATAAGTGCTAAGGGGAATCTTAAGAATGATTTATTATTCAACATAAATATGTCAAAACGCATTGTGCGAACAAATTTCCCGGAGAGTTTATAAAATCTACGATTGTCCCTGAAATGGAGCATGCATTGTATTGTAAAATCATTTGTGATGAAGTACATAGATATAAATAGAGAGAGAAAGCCAGCCAAACTTTTTGAAAATGAGAAATTTAGAATATATTTATAGGAATTTGTAATTTTTTCTTAAGATGTGATTTTCAAGGCTGGTATTATATTCATTAAATTTCAACTTAAAATATAAAACGGATAAATCTAGCACTTCCAATTAGCTTATATTTGATAATCCTCGACCTATCTCCATTTCCCTACATTTTGGGGACCTTTTCGGTGTTTTAGCCTTCGAGACATTCACTCCGCATATACGCCAATTCTTCTGAGCTGTGTGAAGTGTTTGCTCTTTCGTCAAATCATCGTAAAAGGCTAATAGCACAACGTCGTTAAGGGTGGCCGTTTTTTGCTATATGAGATTGGCATGCAAGGATTGAAAACTATAATCGCAAATATTTGCTAGAAGGGTGCGACGTATGACATGCATTGACAACAAATTATAATGGACTATAATTACGGTTGAAGAATATTTTGAATTCTTTTCTATACTCAATATAAAAAAACCAGCACTGATCGAAGGAAAAAGTTTTTAGTCCGAGAATTTCCCAAAGAACAGGCGAATAAAAAGTCGTCGCACAACTTTCAAATTTTCAAATCCTTAGCATTTATGCAGCAGGCTTTTGAAAGTCGGTTGCCAGAGCCTGTATTTTTATTCGTCATAAATTTAATTTATAATAAAATCGATTGATCGGCGTTAGTTAGTGGAACGAAATGATACTCATGGTAGAATTAAAGCAAATACAAAGTGCAGTTGCACAAAATACTTTAATGATGTTGACTGTTTAAACGGCTATAGCGTCATTGTCGAGACAAAAAGTCGATAGTATTAAAAAAGTATGCGGAACAGTACTTTGTTTTTCATTGTGCTCTATCATGCATTAGTTTATTACACTCGTTAATTTGATCACGCAGCTGATTCGAATCAATAGCTAAAGGCAGATATGATAATACTTTGAATTTCAATAGCCTATTTTCAAGCATGGTGATTCGCTGCAAACATTTAATATAGATTACTCATTCATTTACAGGTTAAGTTGGCTCATAAAAATCTTCTGCCAACAATAACAGATATAGTTATTTTATTACTTAGGTATTTACTCTACCCTAGAGAAAGGGATAGTATAAAAATATGAAAATGTATTCAAACTTCTCATTTCTACGATAGGTATTCAGAGTAACCATGACGTCAATATAAACGATTTTTCGTAAATTTGTTTAAGCAGCAGTGAGATATTTTATTATTAAGAGAATTCCTACCCGAGGGTAAATTATTTTTTCTTTCAAGAAGGAATTTATTTGGTTAAGAATATCAATCGCACATCCAAGAACATCCAAGTATTCATCGCACCACGTCAGGATGTGTCGCACGCTCAGAGGGGAGTTGCAATCGTGACACGAAGGTGGTTCCTACTCTTCCTTCTTGAGTGATCAACTCCATTGTAACCAAACAAGAATAGTGCAAGTAAAGTATTTCCTCTGTAATCTGGCACTTCACTTCTCCGGTCCTGCCAGTAGTCCGGCTTTTCATTCAGGCAATTTTCAAACGGGTAGATCGGTAATTTCCAGTAGTCTACTTCGCTGGTGAGCCCAGTGCAACTCAGAAAATAGGGGAAGTGTTGCTTAGTGAGAGAGGAGACATGCACGAACAGTTGTCCCGCGGTGGAAAGGGAGGGGAAAGCATTTATTGCAGTTTTACTTTACATTGAAAATAAATTACATGTATGTACTCTTGTTCCTAACTTCGAAGAAGTTGGTAGTGCTACCGAAAATTTAGTCGAGTGTTTTTTGTCTTTCATAGTCTTTTATACTGCGTCTTACCCTACCTGGGTTATATTTGTATTTAATACATTGTATAGATGTGTGTGTACAATGAAACATAGCTTGTGCGGTTTAATGACGTCATCATTTGTGATCTCCAGTAATCCGGCCTTTTCGGTAATCTGGCTTTGCCCTTGTTCGACAGCTGCCGCATTACCGATAGACCACTGTGCTAGCGGTGGTGATTTCAACGCCAGGGGGATTGTGGCAGACTGCGTCTGCTTGTCTGGGACCGTCTCTTCAATCAGACTCGAATGCATTGTGCTGGACGGAATAAAATACCTCCGGGGCAGGTGAGGATGATAGACTACCCTCCGTTCCCCTTCCAACCCCTTCCCCTCTTCGCGCGTCGCCGTATGCATATGCTCTACCCCCTCCCACCCCCGTTGTGCATCCCCCTCCCAAGCGCCCCCCCTTCCCACATCGTGCTCGCTGCAAAACCTACCTTCCCCCCTCTCTTCCCCCTTCTGTGGCATGAAAAACCCGCCAAGTGCCCGCGTTTGAGTCCTTCCCCGCACGCTGGAGTGCCTCCCGAGGAGTACATACGCAAAGGATCGGAAAGGGAGAGTCGAAATGAGCCCGGGAGTGGGGTCTTAGCTTCGCCGTTTGATCCTTTCGCGTGAGCGGGCGGCACTGCTGCTGGACGGGACGATAACGGCCCCGGCATTACAGTCTTCGTCCGAACTGCACGGCCGAACGTCTCGCGCGGCCCAGAAGAGGAGCACTCTGTAGTGTTTACGTCCCTACTCGGTTGGTATGACACTTGGGAGTTGAGCTCGCCTCGTCATGAGGATGAATTGGTGAGCGTACTATTCGCGCATACAAGAGTAGGGTAAGGTTCCCAGGTTGCCACGAAAATCTGAGGACCACATCACAATTGTTGTTGAAACTTCAATGAGATTCGAACCCAAAGCTCTCCGAGTTGTAGTCTCAGTTCTGAGTTCTAAGCTCACCGGGTCACCACGCCGCACCAAAAAGAAGATATCGAGTGCATACGCATCATTGCCTCTGCCCCAACACCAAAGCGATTTTCTAGGCTGAGCAAGCAGGCAGAAATATCAATACTACCCACCCAACCGGCCAACGCATTGAGTAAAGCTGCGATTATTCCTACGATTTACCTTGGTGTCGCCGAAAACATCTTTTAATTTTCACCTGAGGTCATGCTCAGCCATTGTCACATTGTGCGTACGTTAATCGACCATAGTCTTTATTAAATACTGCAAGCTGAGGGAAAAAAACTGTGCGGTTCATCGATGCTCTGGAAACTTTCAACCGTATCAATGGCCTTCAAAGAGACTGTGTGAAAGAGTGGTGGCCGATGAACGGGACCTGTTTCTTTTGACCTTTGAGCCGGACTGCGCGAGTGTTTTGTGCAATCGACCGATAAATCTAACGAAGCGATCCAGAACGATCTTTGCGTGTTGTGACTGATTTTGGGCCAACGAATTCATCCATAGTTGTTTACGCAATAGGAAGACCTAGTGGGAGGATGGAGTTCGAGAAAAGTGAAGCTCTAGCCTGATCAGGGTTCACTTGTAAGCGGAGGAAGTCAACGCATCAAGAGAAACGAAGGAGGACCCGGAGGAAAAGGCTTTTACGCTGCCGTGTACCGGGAGTGAGTGTACTGAGAAAGCCATGGGGGAATATATGTGAGTATAAAATCTTTGGCTAGGTGCAGCAGAATCATTCGGATGGGAATGCTAATTGCGGATAGGTGGTGTGATGGAAGCCTCCTTTCTTATGTCTCCCAGCTCAAGAGGTTTGGGCTCGGAGGTTGCGAAATGCATTTGTGTATGATCAAGCAATTTTACCTATTGCCACCTAGAGTTAGAGGAAGGTTAAGGTTTTGTGGGAATACGAGTAGAGGTTGCTGTGTGCTGTCAACTCGTGAGAATTCATTCTCACGTCCTTTAAACATGTTGGTCTAAATTGAGGAAAGGATGGAAAATTATAAAACAATTTTAACGAACAATAAATTGATAGCACAAAAATAATTTATACTTCATTATTTAGACTGGATAATTCTTCTCGGGTTTCCCACCGGATAAATTGCTTGCAGGCCAACGTTTCAATAGCTGCCTCTGCATCGTACTCGGGGCATAAGGACGATACCCTGAGGACGATGGCAGAGACGTCGAAACGTCGGCTCACATGCAACTCGCCCGGTGAAAAACCTGATAGGATTTCACCAAGTATTATAAGCTGGAAAAGAACGAATTTATTCATCACTTCGATATTTCCCAAATGAAATAGGTTGACAACCTTCAACCATCATTTTAGCCATGTATTCTCCCTCATAATTACACGGATGGCTGCATGGGGTGATCGCGGTTTTGCAACTCGCCCGACTTTAGTGTACAGCAACGTTATAATGCATCCATCCCTCTCTATTTCTACTTTCGCAATGCGTTTTATTAGAATGCAGGTTTTGTAGAGGTCAAATGGCCACACTATCACCGTCCGACCACCGATTACTTGTTTTGAAGGAAATACGAGTTTGTGAGAAATTGTAGAAAATTGAGCTAGAGAGTCGCTGAGGTACTGCAATAAAAGTTCTTGAGCCAAACATTAAGAAAGAACTTATCACTTTCTCTTGTAATTATACGTAAGAAAAAAGTATAAAAAGTCTTGCGGGAGCAAACGCTCATAGTTATTTATTATGTGCTCATAGAAAATAGCCATATTTTTTATTTTTGTTGAAATTGGAAACATTTGGTAGGAAATGTTTTCGACAAACGTCACTGAGATTATTATTAAGTGATAAAATTACATTTTTATTAAGTCAAAACGAAGAAATGCTGTCGCGATTAATGGTACCTTGTTATTTATTATCTGATTTTAGAGGATATTTTAAATTTTCCTTTGAAATATTGAAATTAATGAATGTAAAGGATGGTCTAGGCAACACCACAGTGAGTAATTATTTGGTAGAAAGGCGTATGGCCTAAATATAGGGTTAAGTGTATTTAAGTTAAGTCATTTGTTCCGTCTGTTTATCGACGCGGATAAATCATTTGGTGTGGCTGGTATTACGTTAACTGTTACCCGCGTGATAGTATAAATACGCCGGGACCGTTGAAGGCCATCGGCACCTGCTTCGGATTACCTAATCGTGGTTGATGTCACTCACGCTACTTTCCCCATTAAAGAGGAGTTAGAAAGGATTTTCGCATAGTTTGATCATGAATACGGATTAAGATAAAAATGAGTGGATGTGAAATTTTTGTAATTAAAAGATTATTGCCTGACAATCGTATTCATTAAAATCGACAAATACATACATGAGTTATGCTCTTTTTGAGAGGAATCTTGGTCGGAGAAGATATTGAAATATTGATCAAAGAAGGAAAGTATTTTAATATGGCAGAGCAATTATCTCCGTTGACAAATATTCAATTATTTCCATGATGTTGTGATTGTAGCTTGGTTTTTTTTTCTGACATCAAACGAAAAGAATTTGGATTTATGTTAGAATTTCTTAGAAAGTCATCTTATAGTGAACTCAATTCTGCCTGTTATCGAAAGATTTGCATACCCATGTTCTACATTACCGCATGCATGCACAACATGCTACCAGAGAATCTGCCTAATATGGCAAATAGTTACATATGTGATTTTCTTAAATAAAGATGCTCTTCTTTAATGAGCTCTTGAAAAGCTATTTAAGTGTGATAGCAAAAATAATATTTCATTTGATACTTGGGTTTTGCATTCGGATGAGTTTTGTGCCGAGCCAGATAAGAAAATTACAATTGCCTCAATGAAATTTATTATTAATTAAAAAAATTAAAAATAGTACCCTTTCGAAATTATGGTACTTGTCAAACGACTATCCAAGGGAAGAAGAGCGTATTGTTTTCCCCGCTAACGGCGTTTAGCCCAGGAATAAAGCATGAAATTATCTTTGCTGGAGTTTCCACTTGACAATGCTCAACTTTCTTTATTTTCCCTGAATTAATTTTAGAAATGATTTCGCATTGACTTTTGACTGTGATTAATGGGAGGAATGACTTGTTACTTTCAGTTCAGTGGAAATGGCCTTAAACTATAACAAAAATTTGAACTTAGCAAAAACTATCCAAAATTTTTCTTCGGATTATTGCATTTTTGCCCACGCATCTAATATACCTATGAGAATAAAAAATATAATAGCATTTTATCATTAATAAACGAATAAAGTGATTCCTCAGCGATCTTTATCTTTTGTATTTTTGACTTAATTGCTGCTGTTGAAATGTCGGCGTGAGGGATACACATTCACCCACTCATATTTTCACAATTTTCAACCGTGAGACAATACGGAGAGCTGTCGTCATTAGGATCATTTTTAAGAACTCTCGTGGGATCGGTCCGCCAAAATTCACTTGCGTGGAATTTTCCACATTCAGAAGGTGTATTTAAAAATGCCTCGAAAATTTTGTGAAATAATTAAGCCACTTAAATCGCATAATTTTGGCTTAGGGATCACGATAACTATACAAAAAAAATGGAAACGTCACCTTTATCAGTAATAAAGCGTTCCTCCGCGCCAAAGCAGGTGTTTAACGTAATGTAAATCAGTACTTGTATGGCATGTTTTAGCCACAAATATTACCTCATTTAAGTCCAGGTCCACTGAATCTTAAATGAATAAATTTGGGAAGTTCGAGATTTCTCCATTCTAAATCCTTTTAGTAAATATGAACAAGAGAAATGCTTGGCTTCTGTGCACGTGGCCAAGATTGGAAAAACAGTATCCTAGATTACATGTTTGCTAACTACGACAAAAGTGTTTGTCTACATGTAATTCATTTTAATCAAAAATTGAAAATTTCTTTAAATTCAATGCTCGCGTAGAGGGATATGAAAAGGAATTTTTTATGAAATTCATTTATAGGTGAGTTTCATATTTAATTTTCTAATTTTTAATTGTGAGTTTCAATTCTTCTCGCCTCAGCTTCTGGTAACTGCGCAAATACCTTAGCGCTCTTGTAAATGCATAAAATGATATTCCTAGATGAGATGTTTACCACAAACATAACCCATGTTCGGCAAGACGCAGTACAAAAGGCACAATAAAAAGGGGCAAACTCACACAAATTTAAATTTTCGATTGCAACACCGCCTGCCTCAGAGAGCCAATCCTCTTGTTCTCAACTCTGAGGAAGGTGGTAGAGCCACTTAAAATCTAAATTCGTGTGAGTAGTCTCCATTTTTTGCGTCTTTTATACTGTGTCTTACCGAGCATGGGTTATTTTGTGGTGCATATATATGTATATAATGTACATTTTTATATTTATTTATGTACACGCACTCCTTCATTGATTCACATGACGCTATTGGTGAAAACATACAAATAAATCCATAGGTTTAGAAAAAAGGGTATAATTGAAAAAGGACGAGGATGAATGTGCTGTGGTAGATGGAAAAATCCAGAAATAAGGGTAAAAATGCAGCCTGACTGGGACTCGAACCATTAACCTCTCGAATACCGGACGAGTGCTCTATCAGTTACGCTACCATGACCAAATTTACCATGATTTCGGTGGGGATTTATGCATAGGAAACTTTATGAAACCCTTTGCATTTATGAATAATGTATACATGTAATATAAATAATAAACATTTACATATTTATTTATTTATTTACGCACATATATACACTATGACGTTTAATCTCTCTTCTGATAGTAGCCCTTGATTCAGTTTGACGGGGCAATGCCGGAGTGTATTGTGGAAGTAATACGATTCACTGGCCTCCCTACCGCGACACATAATCTCTCCTCGAGTGCTCCTTTTCCCCACCTTAATCTCCCCCCCCCCACCCCCCGTGACCCTTTCACAACGTCACCTGTTCTAGTGCCTGCAGACATCGCGTGCCGGTCATTCCACGGACGACATATAATTCGCCGCCCCGCTCAGCTGCATTTCGACTGCACCAGGAAGGCGGCCTTCCCCCGAAACGGGACTGTATTTTGGAAACGATGCGTCGCGCGTTGACCTTACGAAGGAAACCAGTCGTCGCTCCCGTTCATTTCCCGCTCGCAACGTAGAAAGTGAAGTATGCGAAGAGCGATGAATCGAGTCGTTGCGTCGAGTGGTGCACGAAACTCTTTTTTGTTTTTTGAGGAAAGACTCACTAGTAAAAGAAAATGTAGAATTTTTTGTGGCTGCATAATTCGGCTCTTATACGAAGCTGCAACGTTTTGAAAATATACCTTTAAAATTTTTTTTATCGTGTTCTGCTCTTGAGTATAAAACATAAATTGCAACGCTGTTCAGCCTAAAGATCATTCATTGGATTTATTATTCAAGCAAGTGTTTTTCTAGCGGTTTCAATCCACTTTAGCATCATTTCTCCAGAGTGTTTTGTCTTCAAGTATGACCTCAATTTTGATAAAGCACAATACGATAAGTCACATGTTGGGAAATAAATTGGCTTTATTAGTTTGTTTGTCTTCTGTTAATACGCACCCTTTTTCATTTTTTGTCAAAACATCAACTATATTCTATTTGCGATTTACCTCTGTTTTAAGCATTTAAAAGCATTTTCGTCAGATTACATGTAAGGGTTTGTATTTGCCTACGGTATTTCCAAATATGCATCACAAAGAGATCTAGGTTTTTTTTAACAGCAATTGGTGGTAGGTAGAGAACGTTAAGAGGGACATTTTAAAGTTCCCCCTAATATATTTTAAAGATCTCCCTTGTATATTTTAAAGTTCTCCCTTGTATATTTTAAAGTTCTCCGCTCGTTATTTCGTCGATCCTTCTGAGCATCAACGTTCACATAAATATACACTCGAATTAAGTATTAGATGTTAAGTGGAAAAAATTCATGCAATACTCAAGTCATTGCCATCAATTTTTGCATGATCGGGAGTTCATTGTTGAGTTTTGGGGCAAAAATTGCATTCACCAACTTCATTTTTTTCTCCTTTCATTTGTTTTACCAAAATTATGCATCTCATTTGAATAAATGGAGATCTGTGTACAGAGACTTTTTTTGATGGGAAGAGGAGGGAAGGGTGGAGCAAATTGGTCATGTTCACAATGAGGGCAATGAACGATCAGGACCTCGGAAACATCAGGCAACATGGCACTACCCTTCTGGCTTAAATCCCATTAGAAATGCGTGTGGCGACTTCGTGTGGAGGGAATTGGTTGGGGAAATAGGTAGAGAGCGCGTTGAAGGAGAGCGGTGAGTGGTCTATCATCCTCACCTGCTCGGGATGTTTTTCGTGTTGCGCGATCTCTACGGACAGCTCCATTCAGGCAGAGGCGGTTTCTCATCATTCTCCGGCCGTTGAAATCACCGCAGTCCGAAAATTCATTGTCCAAAGGAAAGCATACACCATGGACTCTTTCTGATATGATGCATTTTTTTACTACCTTTTAGAATCTAAATCTACTAAAAAATAATATTTTTTTATTCATTTACATTCATTTTTAAGGTAGTCCTCATTGGATTCCAAAATATGGAATCTCTTGAAAATATAATAAAATTTTGCCTAAGTATATAATCACTGAAAGTATTCAACTACTTAAAGACTATGTAACACCCTAATTTAAATTGTTAATGTCCATCCAGTAAGATCTTTTTACATGAAAGCAGTGATCGAATGCATACACGGGCTGTGTTCATTATAAAAGTAGGATTTGGAGAAGAAAAATTATAATCAATAAAAGAAACTAACCCGAGATTAAAGCCACTGATTCCTCGTAAATTTATTTTTGAAAATCTGAGAGATCTGACCACCAGATCTGACTACACTGAAATATTGTAGTGAATTAATTCCCATCGTTATCCTCGCTCGTATGAATATGGCATGTAAGAATTGACTAACTATAAAATATCAACTACATCTTTGAAAAAGTACACATTTTTAACTATGCTGTCATGGTCATGCGTAACAGAATTATTTTAAAATACTTATTTATTGCTATTCTGATTCTTCCATATCACCATTAATCATTAAATATCATACTTAAGCCTGAGTGACATGTTGCTTGAACTGCACAAGACCAAGGATTATAGAAATTATCGCACTGGATTTTCAGAACCATTCCTCGATGTTAGAAATGAGCTATTAGATGATACTTCAATCTTACAAAATCATGTAAATAGCAATAATTAGAATGAAAAATTAGGAAAGAAATGGAAAGTTGTGAAGATTGAGAACTTTGAAAGGAAAACTGATAGAAACTGATAGATATGATAGAAACTTCAAATAAATTAATTAATAACCGTTTTGTCGCATTTTCCATGAAGATGATTAACGGGTTTTCTGTTTTTGTAATTTCTTCTTTAATGTTACATCGTTTGAAATATAATGTTGTCCGCTGTAAATTGGATGAAACTGACTCGAAGATGCCTATAAATTCTACAATATTATCTTCCAATACGCTATCCATGAGCGAAAAGCTGTAAATCACCAACTGGAAAATTTTTACACACTTAGAAACGTGTTGAAAATAGAAAATTTCACTTGGAGCAGTCACATGTTTAATTTATATTTTTTAAATTTTTTGGAATCTTTAGTTAGAGAATATGTTTATGTATCACCATTCAAAGTTTTTTTTCTATTTTTTCCCTCCTTATTCGACGTACTTTTTCACTATTATGAAGAGAAAATGCCTTTTTTTCTGACTAACCCCATTTAAATATTTTTTTTAGATTTAAGATTCAGGTTATTGCCTGATTATCAGTACCTTGGAACTTATTTGTCGTCTCGGTGCTGAAAAAGCTGACGCCATTTCTACGTAACACGTCGTTAACTTCGTCCATACCCCCTTCTCCCTTAGCTATAACTCAATCACTTCATTCTCATTACCTCACCTCTTATAAGACTCTCCTCTCACCTCCCGTTCGCAAAATATCTTCAAGAATATTTTTCCTTAAATATTTTGGCAATGAGAAAACTATTGAGTAAGTGTTATGTGAATATGTATTTGACATAAAAAACACAAAGTGATAGGAATTTGGAGGAAATTGAAACGAATTCGTGAATTAAGGAGATAAAATGTCTTACATATGGATTATTTCCAAAATATAATTTACTGGAGATCACGCCGTGGCTAGTGGAATTAAAAACTTACCTTTTTAAAGGATAAACACTTTCATGCATATTGTTTAGCATTGTTAGTGCACGTGAAATCCTGCAGCCCCTAAGTTCAAAGGTAGGCTGACTCGATGCAGGTTATTCAGAGTTTTTTCCCCAATTGAAACTTCTACCAGCAGTCGAGTCACTACTAGCCTAGTTTGCTTGCTGCTTATAAATGTTTTATTTGTTCATCGTTCGGAATATATAATGGTTGAGTGTCAAAATATAATTTCATTTATTATATCGTACTTCGTTTTACGTTACATGTAATTTCTATTCAAAAGTGATACTAAGGCTCATGTACATATGTTCTACGAATTGAAAATTATCGCTAATTTTGTTGGCCAATTTCAGGAGATTATTGCGAAATTTTTAAAGAAAAGTTTTCCCGAGGAATCATTTTCTTGTAAGATAGCCGACCTTTACCTTTACTTAGTCTGATTTAGCTGATAGCCTTACTAGCCTACCTTATTTTTGAACTCTGCTCTGTCGTATTTGATGCATATAAAGATGAAATATTGAAGAAGACTGATTTCCAGCGCAAACGGAAACACTGCATCGCTCGAACTGAAAAAAAGGAACAAAACTCGATCGATTAGCAAAACATATCGCCTCAACCTTTAAGTAAAAAAAATAAATGTACACATGTAGGTGTGTATGTGGCGTGATTCAGTTTTATACGGAGCCCTGCGAATGTGCGCAATCTATTCGCGCTCTTTTTATGGAAAATGTTGCAGTGGGGAGCAGCTTTTACACTCTTTTTCTCTAGCCGGTCAACTAGTTCGGTCGCTGGGTAACTAACCCGCATGAGGCAAGAGAGGTGCTCGTGGGACGGGGAAGGGGGTAGTTTGATGTTGTTGGAGGGGAGGGAGGTTGTGGGCAATTGAGATGGGGTGTTGGAGTGGGGGGAGAGGAGGAGGAGGAGTTGTATAGGTGGGTGAGGCAAGTAAAGGGGCAGGAGGTCTGGCGGATGTCGGTCAGCGCGCAGTCGAGGAGGGAGACAGCAAAGATTGGGTCCTTATGCGACCCGCGTCCACTGCTCTCCTGATCCGATTGGCCTGAAAGGGGTAGGGGGTTGCCCGACATTGGGGATGCCGATAGAGTGCAGATTCAGCAGACGGTAAACAAGTCAATCTGCGAGAACATCCAGCCCAGATAAGTGAGAGAAATGAAGGGCGATTTTACCGGCGCAAATGAAATCTGAAAGCATTGTCTATAGGGGCTATTCACACACAAATTCGCGTTTTATTACTACATTCACCTACAAAGTGCAGCTCCAAGTGGTGGTAAAAAAAGTCAACCTGCGAGAAAATCTACTCATACTTGGCGAAAATAATGAAGGGAGAGTTTAGATGCGAAAGGAATTTGAGCTCTTTGTTCAAAGCTATCGGCTATTATTATTAAGCTGCTATTAATATGTGTAACATAACTTATTTTGGCCCTAAAAAATCAATAATAATGTGATTTATCTCAACGGAGAGCATAAAGTTTGGAAATTATATACATGGTAAACAATTTCATCTGCGAGGGAATCCAACGATGCTGAGGGGAATTTAACAAGACCAATTCAAAAAACGAAAAATATCTAATGACCATTTTTGCAACAGTCATAATTTTATTACAAACAGACATTGTATAGCTTTTAAAATATTCTTTTTGTTACAATTCATACTATTATTAAGTTTAAAATCGATTAAAGCTTTAGATATTTTTTAGGATTTTAGATTGGCGGCGCTATCTTCTATATTTTTTTTAAATTAAGGGACTGTTGAGGATGGATAAACTTATGGTTACATGAGTTTGTTTGGCTCGTTAAAGATATTTAATATAAACTATTGTGATTTGACAGACTTTCTCCTATCATCCACAAAGTATCGCTAAATATTATCAAGTTTATGTGAAGAAGATTGAAGTAATAGGTTCCAATCGATTTCATTTCCCATTTGCGTATTTTGCCAAAGGTGTTTTCCAAGTAATATCACGGGAGTATTTTATCAAATATAATTTGAAATATTTTCTATATTGGTTTTTGTATCCTCTATGTTTTATATTATTTTAAATTTCAATACTTGATATTAAAATAAGTACGTAATAATGATTAAATTATGATCAAAATAAATAATTTTAATTAATGATAAGCTAACTGTTTAAGATAGATTTAATATGAGTTACTTGATTTTTCTATCAGTTTAGAGCGGTTGTGTTGGTGTACATAGTTATTAAAAATTTAAAAAACATAGTAATCACGTTAATTTGTCATCAGACTGTAGCGATATAAAAAAATCCTGTCGTTGAAATGAAGGACTTTAGAGTTGATACCGAACAAGTTGCCGCGCTCTTAGGCAGTATAGGCACGTTTTAAGACTGCAAGAAATTAACCTCGCAGGCTTTAAGATTACGGCAGCGGAGATGTTAGTTAGTTAGAGCAGAACTGTCGCACAAACTAACATCTTCGTGGCCGCAAACCTGAAGCCTACGGAACCATTTTTGGAATCTGAGGCAAAAAAATATGATTATGGATATCATATATTGCGATCACAGTGATATCGCGTGTACATATATTTCATTAACAAAACTTTTTTATGATTTAACTTATTCATTATTTTTCTGCTGAATTCTCCTCTCATTCAAAGTTCTACATCCCCACAGATGAAATCATAGCATAGAATAACGAAAAAAATATTTGAGCACACTATGCGAATTTCAAATATTATAGATACAGTTGTAGACAATTATTCAATTAAGTTGTAATGAAATAAATCAAGGGAAAATTGAAAATTTTAAATATATTAATTCATGAAAGTTGGATAACGCACCGAAAATTGCAGATGAATTAGACATCTACATAGTACTAGGGCACCAATACCAATATTATTACCAATAGCGGAGATATTTCTCAGTCAGGAGTTTTTAGCTCTTTGCTAATAATCCTTCTACTAGCAGGAATAGCCGACGATACATCGACGGTTAGAAGAATAGGAATTTGTATTTGCATTTGGCCGTCAGAGTTGTAATGCTCGTATACTATCTTTACAGAATACATGATTTTCCATGCCATTTAATTTAATTCATGAGTTTATTGGTCTTCATAGAAGTGGGATGTCGTTAAGATTGAGAATTTATTTTTCCTTGGAATTTATAAAAATATCTGATGATGGGTTGGGAATGAACCAACTAGGAGCATATTATTTTCTATGCAGCAACGAATATTGTATTCTCAAGGTGACCAATTTTAATTTTTTTGAAAATTCTGTTTTGTATTGAATAGATTAATGGGGAGCCTCTCATTGAAAGACACGGGATGCATCATTTATTCATTAAAAGTCATCAGTTATCGAGGAAACTGAATTCAAATACGCAAAGATGACAGTGAACATGCAATCAAGGGCGACATCACATTAGATATGCTCTCGACACGCAGGCCAGTTATTCATACAAGCCCCATTCTTGATCGTCACTCCTGTTCAAACAGCATCCCACTTTTCCTCAACCTTCCACCTGTTCCCTTTCGTGGATGCATGACAAGGCATTCCATCTGTCATCCGCCGAAATGTGCGCGCACGATACGCTAATGTTCGTCTCAGCTCGGTCGGCAGTACGTTTGTTTTCAGGGCGTGGTTAGGGCGCCGTACAGAGAGGACAACTCTAGATTTCTTCCGGGATTAAAACATAATTGAGGACTCCATTCGTCTAAGCTAAGAGTCACTCGAGTTTGCCTCGGTTCATTCAGAGTCTCGTAGGTGGATGATCGGTGACTTACCGCTCTCTGCGTGTTCGTGGGGACTTTTGAGTGGGATCAACTTTCACATGCGAGGACGAAGTGATTTTTATGATGATGCGATGTTTTTATTCGCGAATTCTCTATAATCAAAAATATTTTAGCGTTTTCCATTCCATTTTTTTCCCAAGTTTGAGGCTCCATCCAACATTGGGATCACTTCTACAGTTGGAAATGTTCCTGAATTTTTATGAAGGCAACCAAGTTTCGGACGATGTTTTTAGAAACTACTGCCAGATGTGGGTGTATTAAAATTTTAATTTTTATGTTTCTTCTTTCTTGTTTTTGGCTTATTTTTTGAATTACACTTTTTTGTGTTAAGCCAAAATTATTCTGATGTGAATCGAATCTCCAGGTTTTAATTATTATTGTGTAATCGAATCTCAAGAAATTAATTTAAGGATTAGTATTAAATAATATCTTATTCTCGCAATAAAATTTTCTTGAGTTCCCAGAAATCTGACGATGTCGGTAAAAAAATTTAAATTTGTCCTAATTACTAATCAATGCATATTTTAAATTGACAACTTCAGTAAGTAGAAAATAATATATAGAATGATATAATTATACATAACCGATCGAAAAGAACGGACAAAACTGACTATGAAAAACACAGAAACACATACAAAAGAGACACTCACAATAACTGACAAACGTTTAAGAGGGGTGGCATCTTGGCTATCTTAGGTTCCGAAGGTTAACTGCACTTTGAACTGGCAGTTTTACCCTACCCTACCCTATACCCTATTTTTGTATAAATTTTCCTGATAAAATGCGAGCCAGGTAGCTTGTTCAACTCTATATTCGTTCTCAGAGTAAAAGAATGTCTTTTTAATAGTTCGACGCCACTATAATTTTCTTGACCAGTGTAGGAACTTGAAAAAGTGTTGCCGCGACACGTATCGGTTGGAAAAAGTGGGAGAGGGAAAGCGGAGAGGATTCCAGGAAGAAAACCAGGCTCCGCGTCCTGCCCACTCTTTCAGAAAAGAGCCAAGTGGACATTCCGTTCGTTTCGAAATGCAGGGCAGTTTTAACTCGTTACCCTCACAACACGGAAGTGGACGTCAATGACTGTCCGGCAAACATTCGCCAACATTTAAGTATCGAGACGTTGTTGCGTCCCTGTTAGCGAAACTGTAAAAGATTCAGCCAATCATCCAGGCTTCGCTGAATTACACCTTATCCTCCTTAAAAGGGTTACGGAAAAGGCACTGATAATTTTAACTGATCAGAAAAATAACCTTAGAGAATATTTCATAGAGATTATTTTGTTAATAAACCAAGTTGAAATTTTACCCGAAAAGTTTGTGGTTAGGAATGTTTCTTTTTATTTTTCTATTGCTTAAATTGTAAACTCAACATATATTTTAGAAGCACTCACATAGTTTTTCTAAACTTCTCCGCATATTTAGGCACTCTAAGACTTCATTCGTATTCCTAAGGCGATATTCATTTGGTAGTTTGAGCATAATTTATCGCTTTTAATATACTTTGCGCATGTTATTAAATATCTTATCGGCAATGATTATTAATCATTTCTAGGTTCAGGTGCCTTACAAATTGTGATTCTGAGAAAAAGTGATATTCTACACAAAAAATAGTTTAATGGCTCCAACCGACCATTCTATGCAATGCTAATTTGTCTAACAATATGTTTAAATTTAGATTTACAACTAATTGTAAGTGCTAAACAGTAACAATAAAAAGTTATGGTACTTTTTCACACGATTTATTCAATACGACCGGTTTCGTCGCAGAGGCGACATCATCAGGTACAGTTTTACTCAGACGGCTTTTAATATGAATTTTTTTTGGATAAACTTATAAAAATTATTCCTCTTTTTAGAACTCATATGTGTATTTAGACTCAGTAAAATCCGTGGCCTTCCTCATTTGTGATTTAGACTAACCGATACCTCCACTGCATGAACGCTCAACAATCGCCCACCGAATCAAATCCGCTCATCTAGATACCCCTTTTAGTACCAGATGAGAGGATTTGATTCGGTGGGCGATTTTTGAGCGTTTATGCAGTGGAGGTATCGTAATGTAGCCCTAAGCTTGCCATGATGGTTCCACACATTTTTATTTTTCTACTCGTTAAGTAACGAAAGCGAATCGTCAATAACTCGCCTGATCTAAAGCTTGAATAAGTTTTGTGATTTCCCCTTACTTGAATGTTTCAATGAACTAAATGTGCAATCAAAACATTTTAAGGCTAATTACACGCGCTTAAACCTGTTTTTAATTAAAATGTGGCTTTCACTTTTCATGGCCTCTCATTCACTCCAAGGAAGAGTCGAAGGCTTTGAGGTAATTATCAATTCACGTATTTGTCTTAGAAATCCAAACAGGTTTAGGTTGCCAATCTTATTGGTAGGAATGCAGTTATTTGCCACTTCAGTGTAAATCTTCATGTTGACAGTAACTAATTATTGTTACAGAAGTCATGTGATAAAAATCTAGTCAACATTATTATCTCTATCTTACATATCTATCTCACATAGAGGTTTGAATATGTTCCACGCAGATATGGAAATACTTCACTATCCTCGACAGTGGCGTAACTAGGAATCGCTTGGGGGATAGGGGAACTTGGGGGGATAAAACCCCAGAAAACGGGTGGTGCGGGAAATGTTTTGAAAAATGTTATGCCTGGATATACATTTTACATCATTTCGGCATTTAAAATTTAACCTTAAGCAGATGTAGTTATAATATGTCAACTGTAGAAAATATTTTAAATATTTTGTTTATTTCTCTGAGGCTTTGGGGGGAGACGTATTTCCTCATTCCTCCCCATAGTTACGCCATTGATCCTAGAAGTACTGAATAAAATTATTATGCTTATTTTTATGTGAAAGGATTCAAAAATATATAAGAATCGTCATGCCTTTGTTAGGAATATCGTATCACTAACTATTGATATATTATACGTTTTGCGTCGAGCAAATATCTATATATATTTTTATTTGGATAATAATGGGAAATGCTCACTATTTTCAAATATTAGGGTATTAAAATTCAAGTGAAAATTTGGAATGATAATTAAAGGTAGTTAAAGCGATAAATTGAGTGAACAAATAACCATCCGGTTGAAAGTCAAACCTTGCATTCATTTATACAGGGTGTTTTAGAATTCTCCTATACTTCAGATGGTAGGGGGGCCAATTTAAGGATTTTTTGTCCATAAACATGGGGTTGCTATTTCTTAGTTACTGAGCTATGGCAACACAAACATTTTTTGGATGCACGTTGCAGTTTCCAATGAAACTGTTTTTCTAGGGTTCCTATGATTTCGAAATTTTATTTAATGCTCTGGATTTTTAAAGAAATTTAATAATTAAGGTTAGTCGAAAATGCGCAATTCTATTTGCCTGAAACAATTGATCTTTGATTTTATTAAAAACGGGAGTTTTGAACGAGTATTACCAATACAATATGACTCATTTTCAAAGCAATTGCTAGGGGTACAAGTGGTATTTTTTCAACAGATTTAGGTAAAGTTAAGTGAAGAAATACTCAAAACCTTGGTTGCCAAAGGATACGAGTGAGTCTCTGTTCTGTGCTGACATCGAGACAAAAATCAAATGCACTACTAAATTGTTTTTCTTGGGTTCCTATGATTTCGAAATTTTATTTAATGCTCTGGATTTTTAAAGAAATTTAATAATTAAGGTTAGTCGAAAATGCGCAATTCTATTTGCCTGAAACAATTGATCTTTGATTTTATTAAAAACGGGAGCTTTGAACGAGTATTACCAATACAATATCACTCATTTTCAAAGCAATTGCTAGGGGTACAAGTGGTATTTTTTCAACGGATTTAGGTAAAGTTAAGTGAAGAAATACTCAAAACCTTGGTTGCCAAAGGATACGAGTGAGTCTCTGTTCTGTGCTGACATCGAGACAAAAATCAAATGCACTACTAAATTTCTAATATATCTGGTTTGTTTTATATACCTAATTTCTGTACCTAATTTCGCTCCATAGAAAAAGAAATCTCGTATACCCCTTGACTTATCAGTTATCACCCACTCAAATATGATCGCACATTTTCGTCCAGCCAAAATAATTTAATGTCCTTAAAAATCTAGAGAAATAAAATAAAATTCCGATAAGGGTGGATACCAAGAAAAACCGTTTTCGTGGTAACAGCATAGTGCATCTAATAAAATATTTGAGCTGCGAACCCGCGTTTATGGGCAAAAAATGCTTAAAAATGTCTCCCCTTCGACCTCCCGTTTTGTATTGAGTATTGCAGATTCCCTATGAAACATTATGTACCTTTCTCTAGAAATGTTTCCTGCTTAATATCCACAGTCCTAATTGGCTATTTTGATATAATAGATCATATTTCGATATACATCCAATATAATCCTTTTATGACCGAACTAACTCACCAACTGATTGTTAAATTTTTTTCGTTATCCTATTTATTTTAAGACAAATTGAGAGATATTGTGAAAGAAAACCCGAAAAAAATTTAAATGCGTTTTCAAACATGCTCCAAAATGGGAACACGTAACAAAATTTTGCTATTGCTTGAAAAGTAAATATACACTCGACCAAAAAGCGAAGTTTAATAATGTAATACATATTGATCTTTTGAATAAATGAGCATTTGTTACTGGAGAGCGAGTACAGGGAAAAATATCGAATACACCGCATAGGTACTCACTACAGTGGTGATGAAATTAGCCAATTTTGAAAAGGTATAATATGCGTCCAGTGTATACAAAAGTCATGCGATTCACTTTAAAAAATACTTCCATACTTTATTTACATAAAAAAAGCTGTAAAAGTAATCACATATATGAAATATAATTTTCATGAATTTTTATAAATATGCCCCCAAATGGGAACATTGTACTCCAGACAGTTAATATTTCCGATCGAAATAGTAGTTAAAAAAGGTTTTCAGCCCAGTGAAAATGCTCAATATATTAGGTACCTATATATGAACGTGGGCTTGCGGTGTTCCTGAGTTCCCCACGCTCATTTTCCCCGTCCGTCACTTCATATTTCTCGGTGATGAGTCCACGTTTGCAAACACACAAAACTCGGCAAAGGACTAGAAAACGGCGGTGATTTCATCACGTTTCCCGCATTTCACCTTTCCGCTGTTTTGAAGAGGTCACACAAGGGGAAGTGACCATCCGCCCCCTCTTTTTGAGTTTCCCCTCTTCATGATTACTTAACTCGGAAAATCCCATGTTTTCGCTTTGTATGAGCGATGCCGTTCCTTATAAAGAACTCAAGGTGTTCGAATTTTCCAAATGCTTGCACTGAATCGCTAAAACATGAATTTTTAAAATCCATTATGATGAAAAAATAAATATTGCTAGGTTCACCAATATGATAGGGTGGTCTTCTATTATTTTTTTGTTGCCCAAATCGAAATATTATTACTCTTGGAGTACGTGTTTCACGCTTTTATATTTTTAATTAACGATATCTATTTTTCGCGAATAAATGAAAAGTGAAAAATTTCAAGCGCGCGAAAACGCGACGGCTAAGTATGAATTCTGGGAAAAGCCCGTGTAACGTCATCCTGGTTCCGGCTGCCACCGTTTTAGGCCACCTTGGTGTGAGGCTATGTGCGCCGCTACGATGTAGGATACTAGCAGGTAACGCTTGGCTTAAATAAGAATTATTAATACCCTATCAAACGAAAGAAACTTTCCGACCTCAGGCATTTTTAATAGGTGTTTTTTAACAGATGTTTCCCTGAGCTCTGTGCCTCATGCATGTATTGTAATCTCAGACGATGTAAAACTCCTGACTACTGGTATAGCATCTGGGTCCCTGTGACGTCACGTGGAGTGGCATCGCATGGGTGTCAATCTGGCCTTTCTCAAATGAGGTTAATACTGACCATCATCACTCGTCTAAACTGAGATTTCTAAAACAAATAATTTTTATATTATGAATACATTAATGGTGGGTAACGAATCGCAATCAATGCCTTTCGTTTTTTTTATGAAGGAAACTACCCTATTCAAAAATTCCTACCCGGATTTCATCACATAGTTTTACGAAATACGTTCGGAAAGTAAGTTCCGTTTTGAAGTTAGAAAGAAGCAAGTACAGATACTTCAAATAAATTTATTATACACATCTCTCCCACTGTTGCGCCATTTTGTGACGTAGATCCCGTGATTTTCCAAGTAGTTTTCATTGCGCGGTACAAGTTTTTGCATACCCTTTTCGTAGAATATTGCCGCCAGTGTAGTCATCCGTGAGGTAACATGTTCTTTCAGCACTTCTTTGCTGTTTTTCGATGTTTTTGACCATCCTAGGTACAGCCCCGACAACGCTCCAAACGAAAGTCACTTGTTTCTGCATCTGAAGTCTTTTCTTGGCGGTCAGCGGCACAACAGCAAGGGAGAGCTGAAAGAACATGTTACCTCATGGATGACTACACTGGTGGCAATATTTTACGAAGAAAGTACACAAAAACTTATGACAAATACCTGAATCATCACGGGTTCTACGTTAATAAATAGTGTAAGAGAGGAAGGGATGTGTTCTTTAATTTTTATTTGAAAAATCTGTGTTTTTTTTAAATTTCAAAACGGAACTCACTTTCCAAATGTATCTTCAGTTCATTGTAACTATGCTATGAAAATATAGCTTTTTCAAATGTATTAGTGAACCTAAGTTTTTTATTAAATTTTCCATAACGGAAAGATTGCAACAAGTAAGGCTGAAGTCATCCGTTATATTTTTTTCATATTTATTTATTATTAATTGCCATGCCAAAACTGGAACCGAGATAAATGGAGATGTATGTTTTGCGTTACTGGTAGTAATAGTACGTAAAGCTATGGTTGTAGCTAAAACGTTTTTGCTAGCGAGTCGCCTCGAGTCCTTCCTGAAACATTGAGGGAGGTGCTCAGTTAGCGAACGTCTTCACTGAATGGGAACTATAAAAAAATACCTTTTTACCAGTGATTAGCAACAACAGTATTTCCTATCCTCGTTTGGTACGTTACGCACAATCCAAGGCCTTTGGGATATTTACACTTCGTCACTTTTTACAATAACGGAGACTATCGTAGTCAGTAAGAGTGTCCTTTTGGTAAATTAAATTTTTCCCATTGGTATCTTCTTTATACTGCAAAGTATTCTTTTTCGATATTCTATGGATTTGAACTTGGTGTGGTTATTGACTACTATTAGCTATTTTTGCCATGTTTTTAAAACTATTTAATGTTTTTGAAAATCCAAAATTGTGTGAGTGATACCAATTACTTTTACTGTTTAAGTGAAGCAAGTTTAGCAAATGGTGTTCATAATTGTACCCACCATAGAAAATTAGGACCAATTTTCATAAATTGTGCTATTCTTCCTCTACTTCCTCGCTTTCTATAGCTTCGAAATAAGTGTTGGTATTGATTTTTCAATTTTAAACCCTGGGCTTAAGACTTTGTAAAAATATTGGTGGCAGTATTGAACCTAGTTCAAGAATTTCTTTTAGCTTAGAAAAGGGGTGATTTTTTAAAGATTGAAAAATATGTAGAGATTTCTATGCACTTTAGAGTTTTCATTTTGCTATCAAAAATCTGTTTTTCCAAAGAATTGGAACAAGTGAAAATACTTTGGTGCGAGAATCAGCATGGAGTTGTGTAAATTATAAGCGTATGATTGACTAATTTGAATACTTAGCCTCTTAATGTAGATTTCTTAATAAAAAGGTCACGTCGTGAGTAAATAGGGTGTTTTTATATTTGTAGTCTGATGAAATGGTTGGATCATAACTTCATTCGATAGACCATACCGTGCAACACCTTCGACATTTTTTTGCCTCCTAACAACAAAAAAAAAATGTAACTTGGAAATCCACTCCTTGAGAATGGAATTTACTTCTCAATTTCTCCATAGTACATCTGTACTCTTTAGTGGATTATCTCCTAGATATAGGTACCGTTTTTAATGCTTTCATAAATCAAATTTTTTCTTGCCTATTCTTTGTAATTTCAGATTTTATGGAATTGTGCAACTGTTTTCAAAGGAAATGCTCGTGCCTCAACCAGATGTCTTATGTAGTTTCACACTCCTTTTTACTCCTGCTTGCTAAATTTGTTACTTTTACGGATCATATATCTATATTTAAATTAAATCTAGAATACCCCCATAAAGTTTTCATTTCTGTAACTCAACCTGTCCATTATTGTAGGCGTTATAAAAGTTAATTGTTCAAATAACGGAATTCCAGAAAAAGTTGGAGAATGGTATAAAATGATACTCGAGGGAAGTAAGTTATATTTTGAGGGCTGGGGCTTTTCGGACAGAGGCTAAAATATATACATCCAATGGAAACGCAAGGTCAAATTGGTGGACTGCAGTTTCTTCCCAAGAGTGGATTAGGTGTCACTTAGTGAAATGTCACGAGCGCTTTTGGCTACGCGAATTCAAAACGAGTTCAAGGTCAGGAGGATTCCATCACGAATAACGTGCATACCCTTCCATTCCTTTCTTTATTTTTGTTTCCCGAGAATTACTTTTGTCCTTCTCACTCTGAGAGAAACAGGAAAACTATGATGAAACAGTAACTTATGCTGCCTTCGAATAGCAACTAGAGAATCAAATTTATATACGGAATTTTTAAATATTTTTATGGCGGAAGAAAATAGTTTACGTGAAATTATTTTTATATCCGTAATTTTGTATTAAATCAGCATAATGGAAGTTGCTAGGTGCAAGATGCGCCTCTAAGGAAATATGTTTATGGGACGTGAAATATCCAATTCAATTCAATCATTTAATCTATTATCGTGGGCCTTTTTGGCCCATGAGATATTTTACAGGAGCACAACAATTCAGGAAAAAGCATTTGGTAGAGGTACAAAGGAAAACACACGACAGCAAGGCTCAGTAAAAAAATAAAAAAACTAAGGAAAAAAAATATATTAACGTATACAAGTATATGCATAAAATTCCATCCCGAATGCGGTAACCAGGTTATCGAGCCATACAACAGTTGCAGACATTTTAAATACATTGGAAACAATATCATTATTTATTCAAAGGAAAACGTAGCATCAATAGAAAATTTATATCATGAATGCAAAATATATTCTCATCACATCAGTAATCAATCACGTCAGCATGGCTAATTACACTGTGAATTGCCATGAACTATCGTGAAACAACTTAAACACTTTAGTCTTAAATACATGAAATATTGATAAACGGATATTGGCAGAATACAAAAGTTTTACTCCTTTATGCTGATACTTAATGACGCTATTTTAACGTTAAACCTAAAAAAATAGAAAAGTTAACCGGGTTCTTGATATGACACACTATCGAATACTAGATATAGAGTGGTCGAGAGTGGAGTTTAAGGAATGCTAGTTTTCGAAGGAATTTATTCCAACGGGCACGGAGGTATCATTGGTCTCTGGAAGTATCGGCACTCTAGGGAATTTTTTAACGCCGATTCATTTCATCACATTTTTCAGTCTCTTCCTAAGAGGGTTTGTTTTTAAATTAGGATCGTCAGGGGCGGATTCAGAATTTTGTTCTGGGGGGGGGGCGCAGGGGTCTGGCAGGTAAAACGATCTTATCATACTTGAGATTAACAACAAGATACAGCAACAACTGTACGAAGTATTCTACTTATGTTAATATGAAAGTTATTAGCATGAAATTAAATGATTGAGGCTCCATAATACAAAAAACAAAACGAACGTAATGATTACCGTAAAAACAAATTTGTCTATTTTTTAATGTCTGGGGGAAGTCCTAAATCCGGAAGGATGAAGGGGGAATGTCCTAAATCCGCCTATGAGGGTCGTCATTCTAATTGCACATCGCTGAATCGCTTTTCACGACGCAAATGCTCAATATTAATGTAGCTGCAGCCGCTTTCTTAACAGAATTGCCTCCTTAACGTCCTGATATACGACCTCTTGTTCTGATACTTCGATTTTGGCATACCTGCTAGGCACGTACGAGCAAGAAAGAGTCAAGAAGACAGGGTTTTATTTCTATCCATTCTGTATGTTTCCGCTACATCAGTGCGAGCCAAAAACAATGCAGCCCTTGCTAGAATCAGTTTCACGGACAAAATCGCTTTCACTGATACGTAATACTACAAAATCTTGTAGAGAACTTTAAAAAAAATTCCTTTATTAAAGTGTGTGTGGTTTTACCGAAAGTAGCTAACATCGGGCAGTTTTTTGTACCCCTGGAATATGTAAACTAAATTCATGGTAACGTTATTAAAAATAAAATATCAGGTATGCGACTAAGCTGGATTTATAACCCCCATAGATTTTATTTTAATTCGGCTTTAAAATATTAAGGATCTTGGACATCTATTGCCTGATAAAGATCATATTTTTAACTTTAGGTAAAGATTTACCTCTGTTTGGATGGAAAATAAAATTTTATTGCTGGTGTTGTTCTTCACTGCCTGTAAAAAAATAATTTCTAGCCCCATCCCTCCGACTAGGTATTATTATAATTCCGTGTTTTCGTTTGCAATAAAGTCCGCCTAAAAAAACGTATTCCTTTCTATCAATTTGAAAGGCTGTTGAGCAGGGAATATGTGACGGATAGCTATTGAGTACTCCGTGGCTTCAAACGTAGTCGTTTTAAAAGCGATGAAACACTCATTTGTCCCGCTGAAGTTTTTGAACAAACACGCCACTAATAGCATGAGGATAAATAGACATCAGTCATTCCTGTAGTTTCATGTGTTGGTAGTAGAAGATTCATGAATATAATGAAATATAAGTCAATCTACAAGGAAAATATTATTTAAATTTACTTTAGTACTTTTTGAGCCCATAAAAACTCCCTTTCCGCATAGAATTGCTCACAAGTACTTTCAAAACTACCGCTGTTGATGCAATTGTCCGCGGCATCAACACCGAAAGCGCAACAATGTCCCCTTAAAAATTTAAATCCGTTATATTATGTCAATATTTGTAAGCCTTTCGAATAGGGAAATTCTAACGAGTATCTATAGTGTACCTGGTGGCTCCCAACGTAGATCTTGTAAAATAGGTAAATTTGATTTCTGAATAGAGAACTTGTCCCGTGCAAATATTTCCAGGATTGTAAAACACAAACAGGATACTCTCAATCAGGGTAAATGAAGGTCAACTAGAGGTTGGTTACTTAAGTAGGAACATTAGGCAGTTCGTTAGGTAAGTTCGGGAGACCTGGTTTCGATTTCTGATCAAGGTAAATGATTTTTCCCCTATGGAATTATCACACTTTACGTAGACTTGCGGGTGACTCCGTAAAGGTACGTCAGTAGTCCTCAAATTAGTCCTTCATAAAATAATAAATGATCCTTGCTGACTATAATAAGCCTAAGAGATAATATTAACAAGAGCAGCGAAGTGACTGCGCGGTTCTAGAAGCTTAGGGTAACATCATGACATTTTAGAATTAAAGTCTTCGGTAGTAGTGCGGGAAATGGAAAAAGTTATCAAACCTTAAGGTTTTATTGGAATCTTAAGTGTGGGATGCTTATATTTAATAAGTATAATTCTTATTTAATTTTTTCAATAAATTTCAACGCACCCGAAGAGGGGTTTTACCATATTTTAATAAAATCTGTTTTTATAAATTTAATTTTTCTGATATTTCTATTTTCCAGTGCAATTCTAACGAAGGAAAAGTGAAAATGCTAGTCGCCCCCACATTTTTTTATTTTCCCGATCTTGGTGTCAACAATTTTATCTTATCATTATCAACTTCCTAACCCATGTTGGGAAAACTAATAACGGTGGGTTTTACACAAAGTGTTATATTTTCGTGAAAACGAAGCCAGCAAAATTTCATAAAGTGATCCTATTAGTCCTTTCTGATACACCAAATCAATGTCGAACAATTATTTACATTTGCACCAATGTTTACCTATAAACTGCTTTCGTACAATTAAGTACCTACAATTATGATAATTTGAATTAAATTAAACGTCATTCTAAAAACTTGCAGCCTGATCGCATTCGATCGTTATAAATGTTAGTTTCTTTAACGCGGAGCAGTAGAAGATACTGGTTCGGTGTAAGTGAAAAATGAAACTTCAACTGAAGACACTACATTTAATAATTAACATAAGATTAGAAGAGTATTTCTGCACAGGGTAGCATAAATACATTTGATCACCAGCCAACGAACATCTGAAAATTACTATAACAACAATATATGCTCCTCTTAGCCATTGGATTTTGCTATAATCTTGTGATTTTGAGTCATTCATGCATCGGCCCCGCACCACTAATCTTTAGTCAAATACTGAGAAATGATCGCGGGAGCTTATTCTGTTGACGATCAAAGTCCATCCGCGCTCTTGTCCCACATCGAAAAAGCTCACGAGCCGTTTCAAAACTACTATCTTCCCCTGATGCGGCATCAGCAACACCGCAGTCACCGCACCGCGCCACGCCAGGTCGACTCTGTTAGCAAAGCAACCTTTCGCCCCAGCTGCTTGCTCGGTCTCCCGCTCCCGTCTTGAGCCCGAGAGTAAAAATGTGGATGGCCATGACTGACTTATTAGATAAGAGAAAGCACCGGGGGAGGCCTCTAGCGGGTGGAAGTGGAACCATTTTGATTTCATTCCCGCGGAAAAGGTTCTCTGGCTTAAACGAATTGAGCTTGCAGGACGCACTTCAAAGTGGTTGGGAAAGTTTAGAAGCAATAAAAAAAACGACGTATCGGAAAGAAAGCCAAGGTAAGCAGAAGGTACGGAATATTCCTTTCACTTGTTCAACGGAGAGAAAAAAACCGTGCTAATTCGGTTAATGAGGACGTTTGATTGATTTTTTCGAAATCAGATTCGTCTGAACAATCATTATTTCAAAACATTGCGTGAAAATGTAATGCTGGCCTCGTAAGACCGCGAAATATATGACCTTCAATGTCATTTCTCTGTTGCAGAGATATTCCCCGGGGCGATTTAGGTCACTGGAAAATGTATTCTCCTTTGGTTGCCACTTTCATAATGCATCTGTTCATGGGCATATTAATTTCCACTGCTTACCACTGAGATCGACGAAATATGTTTACCCCCATGTTAATAGTGATGTTAATTTTGTTTATTTCTTAACCACTATGTGTTATTGCGACATGAATTCATATTGTTGTTATTTAACTTATTAGCGTATATAAGTATGTAATACTTGCTAAAGCATATGTTTTTACAAGTTGGAATTCATAAAAAGAATCAAAGAAGGCTTATTAGACTAATGGAAACTATGTGTGAAGAAAACAACAGAATCAATCTAAATATTAATTTTAAACCATTCTTATCACACTTTTCGCCGAATGATTGAACTAATAGACATGTGCAATATTAAAAATAAAACCTTATTTGGAGAAGCAGGATGATTTAATCGTGATTGTTTGAATTAAATGAAATGTCGTTTTAAAAACTCTAGGACTATGATAACACTTGATCGTTATGAAAACTGCTCTCCGCTATTGGATACTATCAGCTAATGATTTGCACTTTGACTGGTAATCCTGTTGCATTGGAAAATATCCATAAAGACACACGAGCACATACACAGTTTTAGCATTTGAAAAAGCATATTCGATATTAAAATGAAGTCCTCTTTGTTAAACAGTGCGATTTTATCAAGATAATTTGAATTTAAGAATAGGAATTTCTTAAAAATCTTGAGAGCACAAAATTTTATCTTTATTTAATCATGCATCGAGATTTTGCTATGATTTCGGAGTTTTGCCCACCTTGCCGCACCGAAACCAGAAATATTACTAACCACTTCAAGATTCACTTTGTAGTAGTAAAATATACATATCCACAATGGAATGAATTATATGATATTCTTCACCGTTTTGCCATTCACGATGCGTTCCTCTGCCTTGCGACATCATCAGGGTACATGTTTTTTATCAACTATATTATGGATAGCATCATCAACATATTACGATAGATATAATTTTCTCATGGCATCTACTTGTGCATAGGTGATATGGCTGGTTAATTTGTTGCATTGAGAAAGTGTTCTGCGAGAAATTCAAGCAGAGAACGAGGCTTTCGTAGCAAAACCAGTACCCACCTGCAAAGGGGTCGCCCACGAAGTAAATGGGAAATAGTTGGCAAGGCAATAGGCATGGTAAATGGACTGAATCGACTAGCTGTCTCGTCTCCACCTCTCTTTGCGCGAATTGAAGACCGGTTCTGGCTCTTTCACGTCATGTGAGTGCAGGGATACTTTTTCATGATCTCATGAGCTACGTGTATAACGGAGCCTATATCAAGAAGGCCTTGATTTGCATTATCCTTGTTAAGTCATAGCTTCCCAGGATGCGTTTCTTGCTTTCCTCTCCTTTGATGAAAACACCGTTAGGCACTTTATGGGAAGCGCTTTGAGGAAGCAGTTAGATCGAATCCCTCTTCAAAGGATATTCACACTATATGGAGCATATTGTTTTAAGGTATTTCAAAGAATTTCTAAAAAAATATATGAAATTCTAGGTTATCAATAAGGATTGCCTTGCCTAAGCAAATATTATGAAAAATAGCGGTTGATTAAAATTAGCACTGTAGGTATGTTGTGAAATATGAAATTGTATACATGTTTATTTTTTAATTACTTTGTTTATACGTTTGATAACTAGCGCTTTTTAAACCCCTATCTGGAAAATGTGAAGAAAATATATCCTTTCAATGTAAAATATTATGTGGAATCATTATCCTTGCATATCTTTAGTTATGATATCCGTTTCTTTTAACTGAAGGTAATGCAAAACCATTTCATCACTTATCATTTATGCAGTAATAGAGTGGTTTATGAAATATTTTGAATCATCGAAATTCATTTTTGCTTCCAAATGGAGTGTGAATCATATAACTTTTATTCTTGAGTATAAGTTTCATTTCAAAATAATGAAGGATGTCTAACAAGTCACTCAATTACCATCAAAGCATCTATTCAGCAAAATTTATATTATTTATTCGTTACTTTGAAGCCGTTTGGCCTTTGGAGAGGATGGCGTTTTGCCAAGGCAGTATACCCATTGAAATGTGGTGGAATGAATACTGATTCGCAAGCTTTGTCAAAGATTACAATGGAAGATGCCAATTTTGGCTTTATTTATGCATAAAATATTCATCACCGCCTAAGCGGGATTAGACTCATTGCTGAATGACGTTGAATGTACCTCAAGAGAAAATTGACGAAGGAGAAATCTATAATTTTCAGATGGGGGTGATTTTCAAGCTGGATGTTTGAAAATTGACTGCGTTGGGGAATTCCTAGCCGCCAACAGAATTTGTTTGGCTTGAGAAAGACCCATGGAGTGGTGGGAGTTACACTACGACGCGTGGCTGGGTTAACCCCGAATTCGAAGCACTTTCATTTAAACCTGGGTGAGAGCAGTGGCGGATATAGGAGAAACTCAAGGTGGGCTGCAAAAGATATCCTGAGCTACCTTTACTCTTATCGTAATAAAAAAATTAACCAAGTCACATGCAAAGTTTAAGAAAGTTTTATTTAGTCTGATTATACACATATACAAGACAATTCAATCTTATGATATAAAAAAGTTGCGATTGTGGATCTGCGTTGTTCGGCAATGAGGGCGGCCCCGCAAGGTGGGAGCTCGCATCCCACGATCCCCACATGTATCCGCCACTGGGTCAGGGAGATCAAATAAGACTCTTTGGAGATTTTACAGATATAGCTTAACTGTGAAATTTATTTTTGGACGGACGTGAAACTTCTTGACTCTCAACAGTTTTTAAAGATATGCCTAATCCTGAAATTTTATTATTAAGCTAAGAACGCGGAAGGCACTAGCATCATTTTTACCTTTTGAGTCCGTATTAGTAAAGTTTTACCCATGCTATGAAAATTGTTTGAACCATTTTGTCGATTATCAGTTTGCTTTGGAAATGTTTGGCGTTAAACACACGCGATATCTTTGTCTTACGGTACTGAAATCCAAGGTAGCATTACAAGCACACGCTTTCGCACGCAGCACACATAGGTACCCGTTTGCTCCGTAAACCTGTTTCTGCTAAGCATATATCTCTTTTCTGGATCTTAAGTTGAAATTTACGCCCTTTCATTCTAAAAACATAAGAGTTGCTTACTTTGAAATCTTAGGTGCATTTGAATAATGGATTGTAATCAGAGCGGTCTCATTGTTCGTATCGTACCATTTTACGATACAGAAGACTAAGAGCCGGTATGCCCGAAGTCGCTTAGTCGAATTAAGGCAGCTGCTATGCGCTATCCCTTATTCGTCAACCAAATGAGTGTAATTGATTTTGTTTGAAGCTGTTTCATGCCTTGCACTTCCATCTCCACAAACATCACTTAGATGTCGGAGGATAGCCAATGCAAATCTATCTAAGCATTACAAAGTTGCTTAAAAAAAACATTGCGTTAAATTCTACCTTTACAGAGGTATCTGGGATTGGGTTTTATTTGGATTAATGCATATATTATTAGTATTTAAATATACAATATTGTTGTGCTTAATCACTCCATTAACATAATTTATCATTGAAATTTATATTCTTTCACATTGAATCCTTTTTATCATCATATGTGTCAATTTTTTTACTATTTTACAATGACCGTTATTTCAAATTCTTCGCCCCCTTATATTCATTTAAATTATGATTATCCATACGTCAGCCCTCGTTTAATATTTAACATTATAAATTCCATATGAGAAATTAACCAGTTTGAAAATCCGTCTTAAAGGTATAAAAGTATTTATTTCCTATTTAAAACAAATTATATAAATTAAATTAGTACTTTCCACAAAAATTTCAAAGCGATAATGAAAAGAGAAATTTACTCATATTAACTATGTATAAAATTTGAAATATTTTAGGAGTTTGGATTCCTAACCCTTCTAGAAGGTAACTGATAACTTCAGGCTTGACTTTGTGAAACCTCTCCATGTTGGAAATAAAGGGGTAAAACTTGTCAGGTTCACTATTATATTGATATGGACACGACCCGGATTTCGTAACGTAGTTACATCTTCAGGTGGCAATACGCTATGAAACCTGGGTCGTGCCCATATTCATATAATAGTGAACCTGACAAAGTTTTACTCCCTTATTTTTTTCTAGAAGATTTTAAATTTAATGATTCCTATGGTTGAATTTAAAAAAATCTATTTTACAAAAAAAAAAACACTTCTTTCTGATAGCATCTACTCCCCAGCCATCCTTTTAATCTCTCCAAATTTCCCAGCTGATTTTTTTTATCTTTCTCCCGTAATAAGTCAAGCAAAAGTATTAATCCGCAGTGGATCAGGGAATTTAGTTTAATATTTATTTTTCCTCCTCAATGGAGATAATTTAAATTACATTTTAACGAATAAAAAATATGTTATGAATATCGCAAAAGAGAAAAGTATAGAATATTTGTTCGCAAACAGCCAAAAATATCTGAATTTAATGCGTCTGAAATAAATATCGATCTATGAGAAGTATATAATTTTTCTGCTCTAAATAATTTTTTTTAATGTTGGTACATATTTAATGCGCATCAATACGTTAACAAAATAAGTAAAATTACATCAAATTTGACAAGGCACAACACATTATTGATGATGAAAAAATAAACTTAAATTCCGTGATATGAAATTAACTAAACGGAAAGGTATTCATGCGATTATCCAGAGTTAAGTTAGGTTTATCCACCTACCTACTAAATTCTTATCATTCTTCCATGAAGTAGAATTCATTTTTTTCTGTAAGTGGCATTGCTGTAACTTTGTGGACGTTATGTCTGGAACGAAATCAAACCGCGACTCATCCAGCGATCCATGCATAGGCATATGGTAGTGAAAACGTGTTTCTTCACCTTGCACTCATGTCGCAATTGCTCCTCACATAGTGAGGTACGCGTGCTATGTGACCTCCGAGATCGCGCACTGAACGTGCTTACGTGAGACTGCAAGTTTGCCAGTGATGAGCAAAATAACGGTGTTTGATGGTTTTCAGCAGACATTCATAAACAATTTCTTAAAGCCTTAATATTATATTTCGTTGAGTAATGATGCCCGTGTTAAGGTGAGGTAAATCAAGTATTTTGCGAAGTCATAAAAAATGGCATTTATATATTATTGACCAATATGTGCCGCGACGGTTGATTGAATATGGAAATGAATTGTATAATTCTATTTTGCTCTGCTGAATAAAATGCCATTCGTTTCTTGCTTACAGTAAATTTAGTTTTATTCGCTATATTTGACGTTGTCCTTCACCTGACAGGGAGAAAGTGAACATTAGAAGAAATAGATGTTCAAAAACTTAGAAAATATACGTACTTACCACAGTTTTCAAGGCAGCTACGCAGTAAATAAAAGGAAAACATTGAAAAACCAACTTCAGTAACTCTTTTGATTTGAAATGAGAAAAGTTAGTAAATGAAATAATCATTTTTTTAAATTTAAATAATAATAAAGATCGCAATAAAAATTATTATGAGTAGGTAATAATGACAATGGTAATAACATTTATTGTTAAAATTTAGATACGCCTCCTTTGCTATTATCACAAAATTTATGGTAAATAATATCTATACTCAAAATAAAAGGAGAAACAAAAGTGTCGTAGGTGTTGGCCAATAAAACCTATTTCGTGACCCGTATAAATGCAATTATTTAATTTGAAATTTCGCCATTTTAATCTAACTTTCATGTGAAGATGCCAAAAATGGCCTATGTTTAAGTATTTACGAGTGCTCTAAGGGTCACAGTTCTGAGGCTTAAATTTCGCAAAGCAAATTGATAGGAATACAGCTTATTGTTATTGCCCAACCCAAATAATATCCATCAAATTGTGACTACATACTCCACCTCACTTACGCTTCCAATGAGTTGCCAATTTCCGTACCGTGGGTACCATAGTTAGAAACTTGCCGAGATATTCAAACCGTTTCCCACAAACTATGTAGATCTTGGTGTCAAGGCCAACTAACTCATAAGCCGAAACTCCCTCCCTCCATGTTTCATGAGTAATAGCGAATGTTTCAAGTGCTATCCATCTTAAGGAGGGATTATTTTGCAGAGATTTCATTCTCGCGCAACACTGAGCAGCATTCACGAAATCCCTGAATATATGTAGTTTCGAGGTAATCTCTTGATTTTATCCGAAAGATAGTGCTTGAAATAGTTAATGACGAAAGCTTTATTTATGTGCAAAAATGTTTTCAAGATGCATTTTACTGTGAAATGTTTATAGCTTGAAGACAGGAGAAAATGGGTCATATTCTTGAGCTTATATCGCCTTCTTTGGTCTAACTTAGAAATTATTAAAGGGGGAATTTAAATAAATCGCACGTTATCTATGTCATTCGTAAAAATTAACTATTTCAGCAATCCTAAGATTTTCTCAATTTGAAATAATTCAGTCATGACTTTCCGGCGTCAGCAAGCTATTATATGAATAAGCTCTGAGATTTATTCAAAACATCTGCCTAAAAACTTATCGAGTTTCAAGAAGCTCCTCTCTTGCCATAGAAATAGTAAATCATTGTAAAATAAGTATGATTTTGATGTTTAATCTCTTTTTGCACTTATGACCTCTTAGAAGTTTTTATGAAATGAAAGCTTGGGTAATATTTATTATTTTCCGTATGAAGGCGTTTGATGCAAAAAAAAGTTACACGTGCTCAAAAAAGGATAAAGAAAAAATTCATGCCCGAATTAAAACCCAATCCATTATGTATTTTTGATTGAAATCTTTTTTCTATATTTTTAACGTCAGATTTATTCCGATTTCTTCAAGACACGTATGTAATGAATTTTCGTCAAAAGATGGCACTGCATGCGAGCGACAGGATATCAATAACGTAATAAATGTAGGAGTAAATATATTCATGGTCCTCCAAGCCGTCACATAATTCCAATCATTTGTGGCTGTGAAATACGTTTTATAATTTAAAAGGAAAACTGAATTCATAATTTAGAGTACGGCGTAGCTTTGGAAGATCGGAATTGAATTACCATTTTAAGGATCCATTTAATACCCACGGCTGACGTTGGTAGTACCATTTTTGAGGTGCAGTGATCGCCATGGCTTAGCTTGACAAGGGATGTAGAAAAGAATTGTTGTATGCAAGAACCCTACATAAGGACGATTGTCTTCGTGCGTTCCGATCGTCATTTGTCCAAAATTCGTGTCGCAAGTTAATATGATTCCTAATCCCGCCGATGGCAGCGCCGACCACCAATTGGGAGGCAGCGTCACAGCCATTTTGCCATTGCCTCTAATGGGAGAAACGTGAGAGTCCCTTGCAAAATCGCTGATTACTCAGGAAGAAATGGGTTTACGTAATTATTGGTTGCCAGGATTCTTTTGCGGAAATTCATCTGCGAAGGGGAATAATAAACTTCAGGGTGTGAAGATCAGGATGTTGTTTAAAGACAAAGTAAGTACACGTGAGTCATTGTCGTCCGCCATTGCGGTTGCATGAAAATTTTAAGTCATTTGGCTCCTAATTTTGTGCGTTAAGTCTCATTATTTTAATAAATATCGAAATTTAAAAGGATATTACGATACTTTTTCAGATGGAGTCCGGTCTTGAGAAATGGATGAAGGCTATTCCAAGGAAGGATTGCGCTTTAGCACTTACCGTGTTTGCAAATGTGTTTTTGAGTGTGTGACCTACACTTTCGCCCTGAAGATATCACATAATTAATTATTTAGGCGTATAATTATTTTAATTTGTGATTAGTAGTGACAGCATTGATTTTATTGTGTTGGTGTGTATCTAGTGTTCGCTACGAATCTACGACTTTCGCAGAAGTTTTTATGTTGTAAGAAAACATTTCTGTGGCTTGAAATCACATGTGGAACGATTAAAAGGTCATTCGTAGAGAAAAAATGATCGAGTGTTGTGATTGTGAGTTCGTGTGATACAATTCTCTGCTGATTATAATTTCAGTGTTTTTAGAAACGATTGTTGAAGTGTAAATGTTTGCCTTTTGATATTATTCGTATGTTACTTCAACTGCCTTTGCGAGGAAAAGACTGAAATACTGAATAGACTGGATCAGGGTAAAATTGTGATATATCGCTGCAAGTATGAAGACTTTGCCTTGTTCTAGTGCAATGTATGCTGTTTCAAGATGAGTAATTCATTAAATTTCTTTTTGTCTCGAGCAATCATTCTGTTTATTGCCCGTTTATTCCGTTGGAATGCAAGGTACGTATTCGGTGATCTTAAAATGAAGGAAATCTTTTAAAGTTGTTTTAGGTGTTCGGTTAGTACCTATGGTGAAAAAAATAGTATTGCTTGATACAAAATCCGTGCGCACCGATATCGGCATCAGTGAGGGTGAGAGTGTTGTATTTTCAATGGGCGATGCTGTCTGTGTACGTGAAAGAATGCCCGCATAACAATGCAATTTGGGTTCAATAACAATGCATCGATCTTGCATAGCGGAGCAGTTGTTTAAGTGTACTTTGATTTCAGAATCATTTACTTATTCAATCGTGGATACCTATGGACCGTGTATACCTCTTTTTTAATGAGTGATATCGAAGCAATTTGTTTCAATCGTGAAATGAAGGAATAAATATAAATTCGTAATGTATTCATATGACGTAGTGTAATGTGAGTGTAAAATTAGAAATTAGTAAAGTTAATCACTGCTCCCACAACGTAAATATTATATTTCGAGGGTTAAATCAATCATTTACTATACATACCTAAAATGTGAGCGCTTCCATGTCTGTATATCGTCCGAGATAATGGTTTAAAGTCATCAGCTTGTGCCGAAAAATTGTAAACAAAGATCCGCCATGTTTCAAATGTGTCGGTAGGCTGCACTATCACCTGAGCTTTCTCGAAATAGTCTGTCAAGATATCATGGCGAACAGACTTGCATGCTGCAAATTTCTTGTATATTCATTCATTTATCGATTTCCTTCCTTGATTATATCGTGCACCTGAGGTTCATTGGCGGATTTTCGACTTTTTCAGACAGTTAAAACAGTTTCTTACGGATGGCACCGGTGCGAATATAATTTCACTTAGCTGTACTATCACAGACATCTGGGTTTATTCCATCCCATCAAATAGAGATATGACTGTTATCTAACTCATCCTATCAGAAAACTTGGTAAAACTCATCATTGTTCGCCGTAATTTGGTTAAACAAAATTGAGAAATAACATTGTTTCCCTATTGTAACGTCTGCTACCTGCCTCGCATGCGGTGGGCGGCGCCACAGCGGCCAAAGTAGGAACTTGAATTACTTGCGCAGCCATTGATAACATATTTCAGATAGGACATTACCGTCCAATGTAGGGTTCTTGGTTGTATGTATGGAAACAGTAAATGTGAAAGGTGAAAAGATATAAGGCTCTAGCTCTAGAAGGACACAAACCACTCAATGAATCTTGCAACGTCTAGAATTTAGAAGTGTATCTCTTAAAGCCAATTAAAATGGGAACTAATGCCTTCGAAACCTTATTCTTGTACCACGTCCTCGTACAGATTATTATGACATATTCCTTTCCCTGTTGATGGTTGCCTAGCCAACCGAAAAATAAGTTTCAGAGGCGTTAATTCCTATTTTGATTGGCTTTAGGAATACACTTCTAAATTTTATTTCAGCCAATTAACAGCTCCTCTCAATTTTGTTTAATAGAGCAAAGTTTGTCGTATTTTGTCTCCATGGTTCCTTAAGGTTCACATTTTATTATTTCAGATTCACAGGTCACATTGCACTGCACGATTTGACTTTGTCCAACCCTTTGCCAATCTTAGGAGGAAAATCTTCGGGAATACACTCTAGCCAACGCCAAAGGTTATAGGGAAAACTCACAAATACATGGAAATGATTTTTGGATTGCGCATATGGCGACAAAAACAAACAAAATATGCTCCACTACGCTATAATCGAGTGCTGTGTCATCGGCATACTACTCAAAACAAGGTGCGTATACTGTTGGTACTCTATTACTTGAATGCAGCGTTAACAATATGCGGGCATGAAAATACCTCCAATTATTTTAAATATTACGACGGTTAGCAATCTATGTCATTTTTTAGTCCTTGTCTATGTATGTAATGAATTTTTGTCATAAGATGGCACTGCATGCGAGCGACAGGATATCAATAACGCAATAAATGTATGCAGTAGTAAATATATTCATGGTCCTCCTTGCTGTCTCGTAATTCTAATCATTGGTGCCTGTGAAATACGTTTTATGTGATAGCATTTAAGTATATTGTAACTCTATGGAGCAGAAACATGGGCCATTGAAAAAGGTGATCTGAAATGAACAGAAGATTTTTTACACCTGGTGCGGAAGAGGGAAACTGCAGGTCAAGTGCTGGATGAGTGGGTAAAAACGAGGACTGTACCCAAGAATAGGTAGGGAAAGGGACAACAGCATATGCTAGATAAAGACCAATTGATAGGAAATGCCGTAAGACGCAGAAATTACGTGAGATATATAAAGGAGGAAAAGTTGAATGATAATTCCCCCGAAGAAGTCCAAGACATAAGTAGTAGACCAAGACTCCAAGACATGGAGTAGGTAGAGGAGTACTCAACGGTGAAGAATATGACGCAGCTATAGGAACTGTTTTAGGGAGATGGAAAATGGATGGGTTAATATACACCATTCTTTGTGTTGCAAACCTATGATTAAATTAATCTCCTAGGGTGAATAAAAAAGAGGTATTTTTGGTTTGCGACTTATGTTGAAATGGCAGTATCTGAAATTACTTGTGACGTCTGAATGGATGACAACGACTATTGCTGTGCTTGGTTACGTGTTGCTTATTTTGCATTAAATATTATTTCCATTTTATGTAATATTCGCGAAGAGGAAGAATTGTCAGGACATTAATAATTGTTTAAAAGTATTTCATTTTCCAACTTTTCGAATTTCCAATAATAATATCGATGTTTGAGTTTGAATAATGACATTGAGGTTTGAGTGGTGACATCTACTCTTTCTCCTGCGCTGCTACCTTGAGTACTCTTCATTATATTTACTCCGCAGTATGTCTCTCAAATGTAAGTATGCACTCTATTTATTCACAAATTTACACCGGGTTTTGAATAGTGCACAATTTTTCATGATTTGGTGGTTATTCTTCCTTCCAAGCTCCGATGTACTGGTTCATGCAATGGTGGAAGAATGGAGTCTGAAAAAACCTAGTGCTGGGGATGACGATCTTTTCCGCACTTGCGAACAATTTAGGAAGGACAAAATCCGAGATCACGTTATGGATCCGGTTGATTGATCTCTAATAAATAGTTTGCTTCATTACCGTTCATTTTAATTTTACATTTCATTTCTATTAAATTAGCTGCTCACGCAGAACGAGAAGAATAATGATTTTTCAAATCAATTTTTAAGTATTTAATTAGCTTACTTTTTTCCATTTCTCGTAATTATACCAAAGTTGAGGTTCTGATATTTTCCTCAGCTTTTGAGCGGCGCAACCACCTTGAGCGCGTTCGTATTTATTTACGCCGAGAAATAAATAGCATTCGTACCGCTTGGGATAGGACCGTAATGCGGTAAGTCACCTTCCTCGCCTCCTTGACTACAGCGGAAACTAATGCCCGGGGACAGTATTGAAAGTGAATGCCCCCCGCGCGTTGAGTTCACCTTCTGGGATGCACAGGAGGTCGTCGAGAGGTAAATGCCTTCGATCAGCTGGGCAAGTCGGCCGGAAGGAAGTTGTTGGCTCGAGTTGGGGGAGGGGGGGAAGTGTATGCATGCAGACGTCCTTGCGTTTGCTCGTAGAGAGAGGGAGAGAGGGGTTGATCACACAAGAGAGGAAGAACTGAAGACTCTTCCTCCTCTCCTTGGCGAAGCTCATTCACCCCAAACACTGCACCTCGACGTCTTTCTCCATGTTTCACTCAGATTGAGTACAAACAACCGTGATATGCAGTTTCTGCGCATGCGTAAATTATTTAAATGGAAAATTCCAGAATCGCGCAATGGGTGCGATCGGTCTGATTGGCTGAATACAAAAATTAAGTTTGTTTCCATGTTTTGAATTTCATATTTTAATTGAAATGCATGCATCCTTATGGCGTCAAAAACCCTGACCTTCACTCACGCCACACTTGTTGTATGTTTTCCGTTATCACCCTTCACTGTTTTGTTCACCAAAATTGTTTCCAGTGCTGGTTGTATTACCACGAAAATAACTTAATGTGTTGAAACCATGGTCGGTTGTTGAGTTTTGAATTAAAATTGTGAAAATTACCATTTATGTTCTTTTATCATGGATACATCGAACTTCCACAAAATCAATCCTGAAACGATTATCTACGACCGATGATAATGTTGAGGTTGGGGGTTTCAGTGTTTACCTCAGGATTAGGGTACTGAGCAGCCAGCACTGTTTTATATATTTATTCTTAATCTTTCCCCTGAGAAAAAAAGCAATTTATGGCTTTGCAGTAAACTAAAGCTAAAGCCGATATTGAGTCACCTACTCACAGTACTATCATATGAAATAGAAGAAGATTGAATATGAATACTTAAAAAGTTCTTTATAATCCTGATATTACTCCTTCATTATGAGTGTAATACTCTACGGAATTAAAATGTCCAATGGTCTAACAAAAACTTGTAAATAAACACTTTAGTCAGAGTTAGGCAATCAGACTCGTGTGACAAAGCAAATAATCATAGGTTTTAATTATTCAATCTTGATCGCATTAGTTTATATTTACCCTGTGGGTCTTTCACCGTAAATCCACGAGCAGAAACTTCCCTGCATTTTTCTTATCATATTTGTCTTGAACAAATACTTTATTGAAACAGGAGTGGACTTAAACAGCTTTTATATCCTAAAACAACCCTTTATTATTTGAAGGGCGTATGCAGGAGGAAAATTTATTCTGGATTTTGACTACATTTTCAAAATTTATGCACCGGCATTCTTCTCTTGGAGATATATTTGTTTAAAGTAGCAAAGATATTTAATCATTATATGATTCGATAATCAGCCAATATATTATGAAAGATTGCTTTATATCACTATTTGTGATCGAAACAAAATTGAGATAATATATTTATAAAATAGAGATTCATGATGGTTTTTTGATAATTTAACTAGACCAAATATTCAAGGTCGATGTGAATTAATGAACTGCATCTGCCTTATCCGAATCTAGTGGCTCCAGAATTGTTTTTTTCACTAAAACAGCTTTTATGAAGTATTTATATAAGTTAGCTAGCTAATAAATGCTGTCCTCTTATTCTTAAAAATGGTGAGGTGAATTTATAAGTGTGAAAATTATTCGATTTATTAATAGCCTAATTTGTTGAGGTCTTTTTGCATTGCTACTAAATTACCATAATCACCCATTTAATAAAAGTCAACTATCTTTCTCTCGAGGTTTTTTTTGCTAACCTCCACATGTTTATGTCAGAGTTAATAATGGGCAATATAAGAGACGATTTATGATAGGAGTTAATTCAGGAAGGAGCTGATAATGGCTAAAAATTGCCTCTCACTGTCAATTTTTTGCCAAATTTTCCTTCATTCCTCAAGCTTCTTTGATCTGTATAATTTATCCTCATCTTCATCCCACAATTTTTTTGCTGTTATTGGAACTTGAAAACATGAACATGTTTTATCTATTTCTGACGTTAAAATCTCTACTTGCAAATTCGTGTACACCGTTGAGTAGCCTAAGAGCGAGTTCTGTGTGAAGCTTGAGGATTTGAAGAGCTTCTCCCAGACTGCCCTCCTAAGATTCTTTTTAATAGTAAGAATATTTTATCCCCGATATTTTTTTAATTAATTCCTTATATTTGGGTTTAATTTTTAACTTGGGCCTCTATTATTTCCTTGAATAAAATTGATTTTTGTACGATCTCAGTTTAAAACTCACTTTGACTCCGGAGTGAGAGAGTTTAACGCCTTCCCTTCATGCTGGCTACGCTAGCATTGCAAAATTGATCCAGGACCCATAGTCATTTGGTTTACATTTGGATGGTTGAGAGAATCTCTCGGATTTTTCGTGAGACCTTTAATGCTTAAATAGTGTCTGAAGCGTGGAATTGCCGTAAAAATCGTGAGACTTCGCACGTTTTGATTCGTTCAAATGCATTTTTCCCTCGTCCCGGGCATCTCGGCTTGGGTGACTCGTCCGACGAGCGCCCGCCATGGTCTACTAGGCTTCATGGAAATTGGGTCGATCACAGCACGATCAAGTCAGAGAGGAATGAAAGTTCCATAAGTGCGCATGGAAGGAGTGTATCATTAAAATACCAGGTTAATATAACGTATGTATAACCGTTTGTTTTTGCGGCTAGACGAGAAATAGAGCCTCGTACATTTAGTTACGGGCGTATTTTATGCTCTTGCTGACTTGCAAGTCTCTAAATGACTTAGAAGTTTCTAGCACCTTCATTGGAAACTCTGATTATTGCTATTTCTTTCACCTAAGAAGCTCCTTGTAAGCTTTTTTAGTTGACTATTCCATACACGATGATGCTTAGAGTGTTTTTTTCACGGATTATTTAATGATAAAAAGCTTTCACAAATATTTTTCATTAGCAGAAATAGTTGAGATATTGACCCAATATAGCAATTATAAATGGACATAAATGTTAATAAAGTTGAAAGTATCGCGAGAGAGAACCTATGATAAGGCAGGTAAATTAAATGTCCATATATTGTCCATCCAGTTTGTGAGGAGCCTCAGAGATTAGGATATTGGTGTCTTTCATCCAAAAAATAAATTATAGACGCGGAAGAAGACTCGAAAAACCAGTATCCGAAATTATACTAAAGTGTTTTCGTTTGTCATTAGCACATTTCCATATTTTTGAAGAAGTTCATTTGAAGATATTTATGACGCTGTATTTAACAATAAAAATAAATTTTCTCTTTTTTTCCTCGACATGCAGAGTTTAATTCAGTTAATGAATTTTCTGACTTTCTTAATGGGTATAATGTTGATGGTAGATGTTTTACATGGAAGAAAAATGTTGTCTTTTTCCACTAAACATAATTACACCGACCGCACTACTTTCTATTCATCACGGCAAAGAGAGTAAAACTTATTTTCTTTAATTAAAGCTTGGAATTTTACAATTGAGATGGAACATGGAGTATGCTAATTTATACATACCAAAGTCATATATGAGTGAAATATAGATAAGTCCGTTCCTCAAAGTTTCGGAACAGTGCGTATGTAAAGGATAAATAAATTCACTGGAAAAATCAAAAGGAAGTTCAAATTTAATTTTTATTAATAAAAAGAAAATAGGGGACATGTTCCTCACGTGGTGATATTTTGGGGGGTATTTCCTGAGATTCACCCATGACTCTTTAGTGAGTACTTCTACTTACTAGATTAACACGCCTCCCCAGCATTGAGTAGTACATACTTAGACGAATGAATGTTTTAAGTGTATGTAATATTTTCCTTAATATATCCCTTTATACCTTCTCAAGCAATTTTATGATTTAGAAATTCTTTTAATTTATCCGTGCCATTTGATCCAGTATGTAGGCTGAAAACCACATTGGTTAACTTAAGGAGCTCTTATGAAAACAATGGTAATGAATAGTATGTATGGTAGCACCGTATAAAACACACATTTACTCATTTTAAGGTTTCATTCTCCAATCCACCAGCCAGAAGTTATGGCACTAAATTGGCCAACAAAGACAATATCATCATCGAAGTACCTAAATCTTGGTCGGTTGGTCGTGTCTGAATGAACGTGAGGATAGTTTCAGAGTTACAATTGAAATTGTTCGATAAAACTTTATGACGCTGGCTCGATAAGTTTCTTCAAGGATAATAGGTGAACAATGCATATATACATGTTATATTGAAAGGAATACCGAGTTATATTATTTTTTTAAACCGTAGCTCTCTGTCAATATACCGGATTTGTACGAAGTCGATGATCCTAAACTCTTTGGCATTGACCTATTGGCTGATTGTGTGCGTTTCCACCCACTTTTCCGATGGGCCATTACCAATAAACTGTACAACGTTGCACAACGTTCCTGACAAAAGTTCGGCGGACCCAATTGGCAATATTTCTTTGAAGCTGACCGGCCAGAAAGATTTTTACGACGATCCAACTCTCAGATGGACTGAAACATTGACTATAACTTGAGCGGCGGGAGTGCCTTAAGGAGAAATAAAAAAAACTGTCTTCCGTGGGTGAAAATCGGAGAACAGGTTTTCTTGTACTCCGAAAGATTGGATAACAGGCGTGATTACGCCCACATAATCTTGAAAGAAGCGTGACCCTCCTTAGGGGGAGCCCAGACCTTTGTCCCTCAGATTTTTATAACTCTTTTTTTTTTGAGGTCACGGGTACACCTGTGGTCGTCGAAACATGTCTGCTATGGCACAGACGAAAACGTGCTTCCGCCGTCTGCTTTGCATTTGTCCTCGCCGGCCTCTTCTCGTATGCATGGTGGAAAGCGTTTGAAACTGCGCCGCGCGTAATTCGAACGTTAGCCGGGAGCCAGCGACATCTGTGAGTGAGCACAAGAAGTTCTTTGTCTATGAAAGAGAAGAAAATTTTAGTTTTAAAAAATCCTCAACAAATTCATTCAGTAGAGAGTTTTTCATTCAAGATAATAAGTTATAAAAATATTTACTTCATATTCAATCTGTGAGAGTAGTGGTTAGTTGATATCCAATTCGAATTTACTTTGAAACATTGAAAAAAGATTTTCTGTGTCTCACCCATTATCTTTTTTTGGCACAAAATTCTCTAAGCAGAGAATATGTAAAAATAACAAAAAAATAATTAAAAAAATAGGGTGGGCCAAAAAAATGAAATAAATTCGGGATTTCGGGATCAAATTTGTCAAAGCCGAAAAATTTGTGTATTAATATCGAATCTCATACTCTGATGTCAGAATACAAGCATTCTACTTGTAAGTGTAATTACTGAGTCTCCATTTCCAATTTAGTAAAAGTATGGAAATATTTTCTTATATTTCACACAGTTTTCTTTTTTTGAGCACAATTTAATTTCAATACGTAAGGAATTCGAAGTAAAAGATTAAATAAATTGTCTTGATAAAATTATGTCCTCAATAGGGTGGGACTAAAAATGGCTTATTTTCGGGATCAAGTTTGTCAAATTCGGAATAGTTGTCTATTAATATCGGATCTGATACCTTGATGCCAGTACATCGCTTCTACTTACAAGATACATTTAATACTGAAATAATTTATTTTTAAGCTCACCCTATTCTTCAATAAATGGCACAAGATAACGCACTTTTTTCATAGTATTTTATGCCATTTTCATTTGCATCGTTCTTACAAAGGCTGAATTTCGGTATTAACTTATTATCATTATTAGAGGTAGCCATTGATCATATAGCAAGGCAGAAAAACCTTTGCCTTGCTTTAATGGATTGAAACTGCGATTTACTAATTGGAAAGGGGACATTCTCGACGTAATAATTTTCACAGTTTACAGATTTCTACAATCTCTTCCCACTGAGAGAATGAATTTACGCTGCCAAAATGTGTTCAGTGCTAATAAAATATAAAAATATTGATTCATTGAAACAAGCCGGTTAGAATATTTACCCGTTACCTTTTTTTCGCGCGTTCTATTGACGTAATAATGTTTCATTCACATCATTCAGGGACGAATAACTTAAAATAATTTTACTGTACACACACTTATTATCTATAATAATTATTGCGTAATAGTAGTTTTTCTGCTTTTGTAATGTGCACGCAGCCATAGTGCAATTATCATTGTTTCCCTATTTAAAGGCTGCTTGAGTAACCGTGACAAGAGCAAGTGTAGCGTATCGCATCCGCTGGGGAGTTACTTATTATATAATACTTCAGTGGAATGCCACTTTCTTTACGTCGTTACACATATCAAGGATGCACCTTGTCTCAATTTTACTTTCCGGCGGCGAAGTTAAAACAATATGTTATTTCATGAAGTAATATTTTTACTGTTTTCATGGATCATCACGTTTTTAACCTCACCGTTCTTGTAAAACATTGTGTTTTTAGGCACCAAAAATTAGACTTGTCTATGAAGGCCAGAAATTGCTACTTTTTCTCTATCGTTCCTCCAATTTTTACCATTTTATTTATTTTATATTGCAATATTTCTGCTCTGTATCTTTGCGAATGATCCCTGCTCTTTATCTTTTATGAATGAACGAAAGAGTTTAATACCTATCTCAAATTGCAGTGAGCTTTAAAAGTCAAAATTAGAATTACTTAAAAAACAAGTATATGTTAAAGTGCCTTTAAATAATATGGTTTTAGGCTGATTTTTTGTGCATGTGGAGGATCTGGACTAAAAAAAAAACTATATAGATATAAAGATCCAGGTATAGTAGCACAAATCAAAATTAGAAGACTCAGTTGTGCAGATCATTCGTCGAGGACAGAACATGTCACGATAATAAAAGCTGTATCAGAAGGGTTACCAAGAGGAAAGCGATCTTCGGGACGGCCACAACTTCGTTGCAATGACCAGAATCATAAAAAGCATGAGAAGAGTTGGAGCAGAAGGCAATAGGATACAGAATAGAAAGAGGTGGATGGTTGTTATTAGCGAGGCCAAAACTCTTCTGAGATTTGAACGGCCTAATAGGTAAGGTAAGGTTGACTTCCATGAATTTTATGTCCAACATTGTTGGATGGACAATAATATATTCTAGTGTGCATTATAGGTTAAGGTATTACTTCATCGCTTGACTTCGCCCGAAATAAGTAAAGCGATTGTGGAAGCATCACCACATCTAACTGTACCCAAATCGATGGTACATCAGGTACCTGTGCAAAGTTCTGAAATAAAAAATAAAGAGATTCTGCACCTGACAAGATATTATGAACTCTTTCAGAAGTTTTAGAGCAATTAATTACACTCAAATGTAAGTGCATTCGCAATTATATGAATAATTGGTAAATTTGTAACCATATTCTACATTTTTCGTTAAAATTATGAAATTTATTCTTCCATATTTTAATTTAAATTGAATGCATACCCGCTTATACTATCTGCTTAAACGAATTTTAAAAATGTAGCTTCTTGAAGTATAATTGGTGAATTGGTGAACATTTCCTGGAGGCTGTTTCCTTAATTCTTATTCAGAGGTGAACTCTTTATACAACTTTAATGAGCTTATATGTTTTTTCCACTTTTTACTATAAATTACAATATCATGCCTAGGTTTGTTCAGTTTTTTCATGCAAGACCAAGTCTGTAGGTAATTATATAAAAAGTATTGAATGGTTGTATTAGCTTATCTTAATATCTTTATCAGTGATTTTTTGTTATAATCGATATTTCACCGCCGCAGAACAATTATAATTCTCCTGTAAACTTGTATCTAAACAATTATGTGCATATAGTTATCGTATTTAGTATTTGAATTAAACCTTGTTTAACTCGCTCTGCTTCGATTACGCCGATTATTTTATGTAATTTACGTGTTATAAAACTTCTCCGAGACTCACAGCTCGAAAAAGTTGAGCAAGCATCCATCACCGAAGTACTTAGTCGAGAATTAGATAAAAAAGCTTTTAAAAATATTTAAATAGAGGTGGGGACGTTCTAGAATTGTCATATTTGTGACGTAATTGCCGTTCTTATTCCTTTAGGAGATAGATCGCATTAAATACTACCCAGTTTTTATAATTTTTATACGCTTTTACAAATGTTTAAATATCTGTGGTGACGTTATTGCATTGCTATCATTGTGACGCAATTGACATTCTTATTCCTTTTTGATATAAGTATTACACAACATTTTCTTTTTTTAATTTTTTTATGCTTTATTTTGATACAAGTTACTGGCCAAATATATTCATTTGTCAGTAATTATTTCAGGAAATGGTTTCCAAAAATCGTTAATACTCATCAATAAACATAATATCCAAGCTAATACGTCTGATAATGTGGCTTAAAGCTCCAATTACGTTTAAAAAATCAATTATGCAATTGTGAAAGAGATCCGCCCTGCAAAGGGACCACTGCGCCCTCTATCTATGGAAGACTTAATCCGCAAGCTGAACGAAATACAAAGGAAGGCTGCGCGGTTCGGCAAAAACCGCTACGGGCGTGCAGACAGCGTTACCCTGAGGCTGAGAGCCGCTGGAGATTCGGAGGCTGCGCGTTAGACTTAGATTGCTTGAACAATTGAGAATGGATCTCTTTAAGAGCGACACGGAGAACATAATTTTAGAGCCACCCTATATTTCCAGGTCCGACAGAAGCGATAAATTAAGAGAGATGTTTTGCCGAACGGATAGATATGGGAATTCGTTTTTCCCTCGAACCATAAAGGACTTTAATAAATACTATTCGTAATTTCCTTAGAGCACTTCCTTTTTATGTAAGGACGGCTGCTATCCTAACACCCCATGCCACACACCTTTTAGGCAGCTTGCGGAGTATTATGTAGAACTAGATGTAGATGTATCCTTCAAATGAAACACGCGATTGATACCTACCCTCTTGCAAGTATACCTTTCGAAAATGTTTTCCAAAAGAGTTTTGATTCTGCTCTCCCTAAAGATCGACGAAAATTGTAATCCTCCTCCCAAATCATTCGCATCGCTACAATTTTCCTCCGCACGTTTCCTCCGGTAGAGACCTTTTCCGGAAACAGCATGCCCTGTCTCCCGTGGATTATCAAGTTACGAGTGGTGGCATACAATATTTTTCTACTCTGCTAGACGACTTGGTAATACCCGAAACGGGGGAACGGATGACTTCCCAAAAATTATCGCAGACTGGTTTCCACGTTTGAGGCATTCCGATTTTGTCTTTGAACTTTCGGTCACGAACCCGGATTCTGTCACCAGGTCATCCACCCAGTGCAGAACCTCGAAGTTGTTGCCAGCGGGGCGAAATAAAACCAGGTTGGGCCAGAGTTTTCATGCTTAGCTATTCCTGGTACCAGTCGTAGAGGGCTAATTATGGCGTGGGGTTTCTTACTAGCTAGATGTGAATGACTCGAGCTAGAAAGGGAAACGGTCGTTGAATAAATGATTGCAGCTGTGTTTATGTCGAAGGTGGGGTAAAAGCTAGAAATTAATCAAGCAGAGCTCCACTTTTTTTCTGAGAATCCGTTAAATTGAGCAAGAAATTTGTTGGCCTTGGTCTAACTAACCCTTCTCTTCCATGTTTTATTATTTCTCTGTGTTAAAAGTTACGTTTGTCGCATTTTAGATGAGACCAAAATGCATTGCTCCAGTATTGAAGCGATGCGATTTATATTCTAGACAGTTTTTTCTCGAAGAGGGAGATACATTTATTTTTTAGCAGCACAACATAATTAATAGTGAAGGTTATGGGGAGCTTAAAAATTATTGGAAAATCGTAGGAAATCGAAAGTTTTTAAAATAAAATAAGTCCAAACCTCAATGATAACATACCTCACCGTATATTTAGCTTTATTCAATTAATGGAATAATAACATTCCAGAGATTCATGGAATTTTGGTCCCTTCATGATCTCGAGAAATTTTGAATACTCTTGAGTGCGTGATACTCATTCTTGTTAATCAAAGTTAGTCAATGTTAATGTACCTTTCAAGTGACCATTTGGACTTCTCTGATACCGTGAATTGGGTGTTTTAATGATTATTCACACTAACGTAAGCCACTACTAAAATATTGTCTAAATGCTATCTAATATATCTAATAAAATACTTCTACTTCTCATTATGTTATCTATATTACAATGAAATTAAATATACACTTTGTGACATTTACTAGTTTGGTGATGATATAATGGCTTATAGAAACAGAGACTTATATTTTGCAAAAAAAATATCTCACTTGAGACGAAAAATTTAATGCTATCAGTTTTCGTTCAGCATGGATACTATCGCGATTCAGAAATCCTGCGGACATATCAAATGTTAATACTAAGGCTGTGAGATATGAGAAAAATCTTCCTTTTTAGGTTAATTTTATGAAAATTTAACAACAAAATTCATGAGAATTAACACATAAATTTGAAAACATCTTTCTCTGTAGCCTTTAAAATTTAATGTCATTTTAAATGGTTTTAAATTAAATTGCTTAGATGAGGCCGTAGTAGACGGCTTTCGTGAGGCTGAGAAGGGTATGCGTAAAACCACAAAATTTATCATTTAATATCAGAGGTATTTTTCTCTTTATTCTGTATTATTAAGGAAGCAAAAATTAATTCGATGAATTAATAGCTATTTAAATGAGCGCAAGTACCTCATTAAATGGGTTAATATGTAATAATAGAACGAAATATAGTGCAGCTGTGCCAAGTTTTGGCAGTGTGTGTTCTGATGCCAGTGGACAGTAGAAAATTTTATTTCGAGTGTCTTGGTATCAAGAGGCGGCTAAAAGTATTATCGACTTGTGAAGCTGGATGATGACAGTAGATTTTAACCTAGTGTTGACAACAACATCAAGAATTAAAGGCCAGAATAGCCTCTCATCTGTCGGGTGGTGAACTAAACTTAGTGCATCGTATAGAATTTTATTGCTGCCATGAAAAGATTGGGCAACTCAGCCGTAACCAACTCAATGATCGTTTATATTTTCCATTACCTCTCATAGAGCAGCATTTTTTCAATATGGTCGGCACTGTGCGATTGACCGCCGATAGGGCGTTAGCTTGGACAATTCGCGTTTTAATGCGTTTATTTCATTAATTTAAAGCATTTTTACTTCATCACACATAATGGTAATCTGGATGTAGGTGTTTGATATCACTTTGTTTAATCCGTCTCCCTTAACGTGCACGCTGAACTTCGTTTGCCCTCAAATGCTGTTTCTGTGCATATTGGGGGGGGGGGGGGGAGGAAAATTTTACTATCGACAAGAGCCAGTAGAACTCTTTTCAAGCATCATAAGTGTAATATACTCTTTTGTCCTAAGGGTGGTTAATCTTTTGTTTCAGTCAAATGTAAGGAAACTATGGATTGCTGCATTCCAAATTAGAACACGATGAATTGGCCACATGATGACAGATCAAGAAGAATGCGGGAAAAAACAGCCTCAGGAAGGTAAAAAAAACTAACTTGGGATAAGAATATGAGGAGGACTGGAGTGTATAAATCTTAGGATGGCTATACTATGCATGTATGAAAGTCAAATGTGTATTTCCTCCAATTATACGCATATATTATAACAGTTAGTCATACAATTTATTTATAATTCCATTTATCACATAATAAATTGAATAATAAATAAATTTTGTTGGTAAATTAGAATTAAAGTAAAGTTATAACTTAATTGTGTAAACAAATGCCATTTGTTATATAATAAATGCAATTCCAAAAAGTGAGGATCATTACCATTTCATTCTTATACGAATATAATTTTGCCTGCAGATACTTTTATCGTTCACTGCAGAGTCTGATTGAGAAATTTTATACATATTCCGAAGGAAAATGACCCATGACGGCCACGCCTGGGCCAAGAAACGTCATCTTCGAAAAATCTTCGACGCAGCTAACCTGGAAACTATGGAGAGAACTCCTATCCAGCGTTGCGAGAACCTCAAACAGAAATAACCTTTAACAATATATCTTTAACAATCTTTCACGTCAAAATTACTGTGTCAATTTATGAAGGTCGACTGGATCATTTCACTTTTAGCAAAGAGCGCGTGAACTCTTTCGATCATCGTGGTGGTGTAATGCCCTCTTTTGTTCCGAGAGTGGTACAATCGCTCGGCTCGGCTTGAAGCCACAGCTGCGGCTGATCCCGTGTTTGTCCCTTCCGCGTGAGATTTACGTGGCCGTGCTGGTTGGAGCGATGGGAAAAGTGACCGCTGCCGTCGACCACCATATCAAGGTCGCGGCCTCTGATCACATCTCGTGGACTGGATTCGATAGCATCGCGTGCGGCATTTTAATTAGGTGTACCAACTGTACCTGCCCGGGAATCAGAGCATATATTGGGCAAGATCATGTCAGCACGAGTGCTTTCGAAGTAAATGTGGTTCAATGGCATCATTAATGCATTTAGAATTCAAGTTCATGCATTTATGTATGATGCATTTTTTACTGCGCAGTGATAGTACTTGAAATCATTTAAGCGGATTGTTTTGCCATTATCATCAGAAATATGGACTAAATTAGTTTAGCAATAATTCTATTATGGGATCTGGGTAAAGGTCCGAGAAAAATTAAAGTAATTCTTTGTTTGTACATATATGAATTTCTATTCGTACTGACTAATTTATTACTAAATAGAGTAAATTAGGGAAGCGTGTTTGACTCGTGGATGAAGCGTTTGGTTACCTACCGTAATGTCACAAGTTAAAATGCTATGTGAAATATTTGAAAACTCTTACGCAATTTTCATGGTGCAAGGTAGTGAAATGAACTAAGTAGGCTCAATCCCGAAACAAGTGAAAATAACTTTCTTTTTGCTTATTTCGAGGAAAGTTTTACCCTTAACTCCTAAGAAATCTCCGGGTTGCAGCTCGTAGAGATAAATAAGCAGTACAAAATGGGGTCGTTCATATTGTTTTATTATTGCAGATGGCGATAGAGTTTGAAAAATAAAGAAACGTTTTTTTCCGCTTTTCGCTACTTCTCGAGCTATTCGCCACGAAATATCGACGGGCTTATTCCTTTCGCTGATAATTTCATGACGTCACTGACTCTTGCCGAGGGGCTCGCCACTTCTCCACTACTTCTCGGCCTCGCGCATGCGTCTCTCGTGGGTCATTGTCAAAAATACTAAAATTAGCAATTTTGCTCGTCAAAGATTGGGTCTCTCTGAACGACTTAATGGATTAGAACTTTACTGATTTCACTAACTCAGTGAAAAAGGGCGGCAACAATTTAATTTTTTTTAATTTGAAGTTATGAAAATATGGCTGAATAAGGGAGACTTATCTTTCTTATTCATCAAACGAATTATTGTATACATTTGTATTTTGGGTCTGATTGAACGACCAAATTGTTTGCAATTACATATGATTTATGCTATAGAGTGTTACAAGAAGATAACATGGAGGAGTGCAACAGGCGCAACTCGTTTTTGGGGATTCTGTACGCGTCAATTTTTATTGCTAAAACATATTTGTCGTTGATTCAGCTGGCGTTTGAAGCAAATACGTAACGATCTTTCTCCCAACTTGTATAAGTTATCTTTCTAGCTATTTGTAATGATATCAGTGTCAGTAAAAATCATTCATTTTCTCCAGACAGATTTTCATCAAGTCCAGTGATTAACTCTGTCAATCGTTTTTATAGATATTTCTCTTATTGGAGTAATTGGACGGTTTGAACCAAGCTACTTTTACATAATGGAAATCGGCTCTGAAAGTTTGTTGTGAAAACCAAAAGGATAGATAAGTAGGGCGGGATTGTTTCAGAATATCGGAGAGAAAGAGATGTGTTACAATATTAAGAGGAGTATTTTGAGAAGTAGGCCACGGACTATGGAATAGAAAATTTGCGAGAGAAAAAGAAGAGAGAGTCTCATGTATAAGTCAGGCAATTAGAAATTTGGCGCATTTTCTAGGATAAATTAGTTGGAAAGAAAGTAAAATATTATGCAACAATCAGATAATCTTTGAACTGTAAGACTTATAAAATAGTATAGAAGTACACTCAATGAAGTTTCGTACTACCAATCAATCAACCAGTAATTCATATGTAGGTAGGTATAATTCAATTAGTAGGTTGGCTAGGATAGGTGAGGGTAGAGCTTACCCCGTACTAATCCATATGCGAATGAAATTCACGCATTTAGAGCATTCACGCCAGTTCCTTTCCCATGGCCACCTCGCAATTCGAGGTTTTTTGTTTGGTCTGTCCCAAGGCGTCACCTAGGTCGCTTCGATCAGCATGCAATCATTAACTCACTAGAAACCACAAATTCTCAAGAAATAAAAAATATATATGTTTAAAACATATAAATTCTTGCTTGTTATAGTAATTTGAAACCTTGTCTTTGCCATTTTAAAATATGATTCCTCAAATGTGGGTTTCCGTGGGGATTTCGTGGTGGTCGGGTTGGTGTGGTGGCTAGAGTGTTGGCTTCCCACCCCGTGGGCTCGGGTTCATATCCCGGCGGTGGCAGAGAATTTTTAGAGACTCCCGGTCCTGCTTGAATGTTGTGCGGAGGACATTTCAAGCGCAAAACTCCGTCCTTCGGATGGGACGTCTCGGCATGGTTCCCTTGGCGCCTTTAGTTAAGAGCAGGCTAATGCCGACGCCAGGTTTCTCTCCACCCTTCCTTTACTACTCTTCTATCATGGCGCAAATGAATTCAGCTGTCGGCCGCCTCCTCTAAATACCATACCACCAAATTTCCTCGAAGTTTTAATTACCGAAAGGACAAAAAATATATTCGTTCAATACAGATAAATTCTTTCTTGCTATGTGGTAGTTTAAAACCTAAACTTTACCGTCTTAAATAATGATTACTTAAAGTCTTAGTTATCCAATGGTAGTTTGAAGTTTTCATGTAGACAAAACCAGCCACGACAAATAGGATGATGAGAAGTGAAAGGGATAGTGTATCAGATGTTGGCGTGAAAGATCATTGCCGCGAAGAAATTGCTGTCTTCAGTTATCTCATCGCGGTCGAACTTATCGCGCAATCGTTAGGATGAGGTGAGAGTGTTTTAAAATGTTTCGCCGTCGGAGAGATTGCCATGAAAACCCCAAGGACGAATTACGCGTGAAAACTGAAGTGTTGAGCATTCACATTTTACACAGTTTTTATCAGATACTTTAAAAGTCGTAACCGTCAAAAGAGCGAGAACTTGGAAACTTAAATATGGGAGGGAAGGAAAATAAAACTCTTTCGACAGTATTAAGTATTACGTATTTCTGTTTGTTCCGGTTAAAAACATTGCCTTTACAAATATGTTGACGCTAAACAATAGTACTATGTAAAACGTGGTGATTTTTCCAAAATAGCTAATTAAGTAAGTAAAGTTTTCCTCGTCTGTGTTTGAACGGCATTTAGGTGATTTTTGCGGGGTGATACGCAACTCACCCGGTACTTTTAAGGTCAAGTTTATCGTACCAATTTGAAAAAAAATATAAGCAAGTGAGATTTCTTTTAAGGTGAGCGCCGAAGAAACTTTCCGGTGATTATACCGTGTCTGAAGTTTGCAAGATGAGTGTTGAGCAAGCACGTGTTCTCAGCATGGAGAAAATATTTTCTTTTCGAGGCACCGCGAGGGTCACGAGGCCTCCTCGTCTGGGCCAACCTCTAAAAGTCAAGACAATAATACATTATCTCCGGTTTTGATATATCGCCGAGATTCGGTACCTAACGGAGGCTGAGGTCCTGATGACGGCACTGCCGAAATAAAATATGGTAAACATCATCTCCCGTCCACGTTCTTACTCATTTATCGGCGAAGTGATACGACCCAAATATCTGCATGAAGCCGCGAGGCATTGAGGAGGAATATTAAGCGTATTTCTAAATACGACTCGCTTTGAGACAATGGCTTCGCATTACGCAACTCGCGAACGTAAGATTTTCAGTCTTTACGTCCCCAATCGCTCTCATTCGAGTCTCTAGCGGTTTTCCCCCGAAACGGATCACGAGTAATGATTCACTCTTCTGACGTGGAACCTACGTGCACGTATTGCTAATGTGCTGCGTACTATAAAGATGCAGTTTTATTGCTCCCCGGTGGTTTTAAAACATTTCATCGCCAAAATGAGGGGTTGAAGTTTTTTGGCGCATTATATTTAACATTGATGGATGAGATATCGCGAAACTTTATCTTGTAATTTAAAGACATAAATACTACGGTCTGTTCAACATCTTGTTCAAATTCGGCATAAATCAACGTCTCATCATCATTATCAGGAAGAACTTCCTCACATATTTGTCAAGGTGACGACATATGACTGTTCTAATGCGTTGAAATTAAATAAAATGGACCATATCATACAATCATTGGCTGGCTGTCTTCATGATGGTGAATGTTTTTATATGCGGATGCAGAATTTAAAAAAAATTATTTTTATCCCTTCGACACCACCTGAAGTATTATATTCTTAAATTGTGTACTTTACCATTTGGCATAGCATATTATTTCCAAAGGTTAGCGGTTAAAATAAGAACCACTATCAATATCCATTAAAGTTTCAAAAATTCATCTAAATACCAAATAAATTAGGAGGAAGGGAACTATAGACTTCAGAAATAGAAAAATCGTGATGAAGAAATTTCAACATTAAATATATTTTAATTGATTTCTGGGACATGTACGTCAAATCTGAGATCATCGTTTTTATATAATAAACAAGAGCTATCATATTACCAGTATACGGCTGGCACTGAGCATTTTGTAAGCGTCAGCAAACACTTTCAGGCGATGAAATTTGAAATACACTCCAGATATTTCGAAGACATTTGCAGGCGTTGAACTCTCTCTCCAGCTCTTTCTTTTGTAAATAGCCAAATTACCTAACACTAATAAAAAGCCTCAGAAACGCTAGCCTCTATATTTATCTTTTTTCATTAAGTTTTAAAATGTACTTCAGGAGTTAGGAAGCTGAATTGCACCATTGTAAATTGAATTGATTAGTTTTTAAAATTAAAAAGATTATTAATTCCACCGCACTAGCATTTAAGCAAGCTATCAGGGAAATTATTTAGCAAGAAACATCAATTCAGCTCAACCGGTCTTCTTATGTCTTCAGATTTTATATTTTTTGACGTATTCACTTGTTTGAGGCTTAACCTATTATTTTTAAGCTTTCAGTGTAGGCCCCTGAGAACTTTTACCTCAAATATGTCAGATTTTACATCTCTGAAATGCTTAAGACGTCACAAATTCATAAGCGTATTCACTGGGAAGAGCATAACTTGATGAAAGAGTAGACACAAACATACATAGTTTGAGGACGTCTTACAAAACGGTTGGAAGACTATGGAGAACTAGAAAAAAAAGTGTTTGATGACGACGTCTTTGTCACCGCTGTGGGTTGTGCAACCCATCTCCCTCGGGTGACGCCCAGGCAGCTCTGCGTCTCCTCACCGCGGCAAAACATCCGGCATTCCGACAACTTTCCCCGGTGAAAGCCTGGTTGGAAAAATGCAAGCGGCTATATAGAAAAAAAAAAACGCGAGGCTAAAAGTGTAGTGTCCTTTTTTTTCGTCGTCGTCCCGCGTTTTGTCTCAATATTTGCATCGCCCGTGAAGAAGACAATGGTTGTGAGGAGGAGTTGAAAGGTAAAGGCAGTGTGGAGGATGGTTGCGTGAGAATACGACGGGTCGAAAGGTGTTGGGTGAGGCGAGTGGTCGATCGCATGATCTAGAGTAGAGGGTGCCCTTGCCCCTCATTATCGAGAAGGGACAGCAAGATCGGAAGACGCCCTGGCGAACCGGAAAGTCTTCGAATTTTTTTGCACTCCGAGCAAGAAGTAATTGGGTCACTGGAATGGAACCGTTATTGCTTAAACATTTTTGCCGCATCTCATGCGTTTTTTTTCGGTAAATCCAAAACTCTCAATGTCAGTGAAGGCAGACTTGAGAGGCGGTGTTAAAAGTTCACCTTAATTACATAAAATTTTGGAAGTATGTCACCGCCAGGTTACCTAGAAAAGAGTTAAATAATACGCATCTCTCCCGCAAAATCGACCTTATTGTGAATTTTTACTTTATGAAAACTCAAGCTATCTAAACTAAAGCGTTATGCCTCAGGAATATAGAGTTGGCACTCTTTAAACATTTACCTGAATTTTCAATATAAAAGACAGCGTCTGAAAAGAATTATACGGTATAGTTTTCTAATTTTAAAATTAACTTTTAGAAATACAATATACTTTCAATTCTATGGTAATTACAAGACGGGAGCTAAAGTTTTAGAGAAGTAATAGTTTTTTGAAAACAGATCGGTTGAGTGGTTAAGTTGCGTCATCTAAGTATTTGAGAAAAATAATAGAAGAATAAATCGTGTTAAAATGCTCATATCTTCCATTAACTTCATAATTTTCAGTAGTGGACTATATTTGATGCCTAAAGTGCCATTACCAGTGGCATATACTTCGTGGTACCATTAGGTAATCATAATTAATGTAGATGATTTGTATATTGATCGCCATACTACTGGGCCACTCAAAAGCGTTCTCTGGAAATGTATTAAAGCGTATAATAAATCCTATAAATTTAATGTTTTATTCGTTGCTTTATTAGATTTTTTAAATAAACATTATACTAGATCATCATTCACAAGGAAAAATCTTATAAGAGTTTAAAAAGAAAATGCTGTCTCTCGTGGAAAATTAGGGGAGAGAAAATAGCAAGAAATTTTTGAGTTGCGAACTTTTAAATAGTTTTTTCCCTCTGCGTCCTATGGATTTCTAAGCCTGAAAAGGTAAAATACCCTTATACGTAGGTATTCCGTACCCTCCGCCGTCAAAAACAAATTCTGAAATAGAAAATGAACAGTTTTGTACACGAATTACCATTTGAGTGAACGAGTAAGACTTGCTAATATCAGAATTATTAATATTGAAATCAGAAATTGAGATTTATCGGTTAAGTGTTCTAAGATGCCTCTTAAAAGGTGAATTGCCTTGTCAAAGATAAATTGAATCTTACACACATTTAGATTCGATTTTTCAATACCGAGATAGTAGGTAACGGAGGAAAGATACGGAAATTGAAGATATGGCTTTAGTTAGAAATAAATAGAGCCAATGCCTGTTTCTTCTGCAGCAATACGAGACTATTAATAGGTAAATTGTATTGAATCAATTATTGTTCATGAAATTTCATGTCCTCGGGCTTTTTGGAAAAAACAGACCTCAATAGACACTCTTTAATTTAATCCAATTGGGTCATTTACTTAGGAGCATCTATTTATTTATTACATTTTTACCTCTTTGTCTGCAGCTATTCCTCAACCATTTTGCAGTCACCCCAGTATCAATACCATTTTTCATGCACTTATACTTATCGTGAATTACCTGATCACTTTTTATAGTCAAATCAAATGAGGTAGGATACTCAAAAGTTCCTTAATTACTCAAATGTTACCTTAATTACTGTTATGGAATGAAAATCATTTTTTGACATGCTTCAAATCCCACCCAAGACTTCCCTAGAAGCTTTGTTGTTCCTATCAATTTCCCAATCTATCTGGGATGTTTCACAACGTTTGTGCTATATTGCACAGATGAGTCACTTATTAAATTCATTATCTTACCTTATAATTGGAAAAAGAAAATACTTGCTCATTCTTGCTTGAAGCCTTAAATTAAAGGTTCCAGAAGACGGAGACGGTGGAGAACTCAGATTTAGCTAAGAAAGGAATTGTGTATCGGAAAAATCAATCAAAAATCTAGATTATTTTTTTCTGGTGAGAAAATGGTGCTTCGGTATTATGGTAGGTGAAAGCATATGGATCGGATATAGGGAGCATATCGTCAGTTTATTTGACGGCCGCGTCAATTAAGCATTAGCTTTGACGACTTTTAAGTTTACATAATTGGGCCATTGGACCTTATTTATAGTATTCTACCGATTAAGGTAGGTTTCCAAGAAGTACTAAAGAGGTGAACTGGGAGCCTCCCTTTCCTTCCAGCACTCTGGAATTTTAAGGACATTAAGTAATTTATTTATAATAGTATTCCACTGGACCGAACCTTGGCAAGTATGCATGAATTTTTCTCCTCGAATTTTCCTTATATTTGGGACATAGATGAATTATTATTATCGATTTCATTCTCTTAGTGCCTAATGGAAGTATTCACTGCGACAAATTTACACCCGAATGTATTACGAGGGTAATACGTTCATTTTATAAAGGGAGAACGCATTGAAAATCTCAATTTTTGGGCCACACCTTCCTTAAAAATTTGATTCCATAAAAAATAACTTGCTTTCTATGTGACGCAATCAAAATAATTATAACTCCTCGGATTATTTTGACGTAGCTCTCCTTTTAACTCTCTTTCCAACTAAATTTTCGGGATCTGGTAGCTATGGTGGATAGAGTTTTCTTCCCCTCTCCTGGACTTCGGTTCATCTCGTAAAAGGAGGAATTTTTATAGATTTCCCGATCTCTGGTTTAGCGCTTAGGGGAGGAAACTTCATCCATCATAAGGGGCATTTCCACGTGGTTGCCTTAACAACTTTCGTAAATAGCAGGCTAGAAACAAATTTAGTTTTATCTCAGGCCTTTTCTTTTCTATTTTTCTTAATGATACATAATAGTATAGTTATGAATTTATATATTTTTATCAATGCAATATATCGCTAAGAAAAATAATACTTTCATAACTTAGTAGAGCCTGAATCATGCAATCATTTTTTTCGATCCTTCAGAATGAAAACAGAATTTTTTCCGAAGGGATGGTAAAAATGTTCGTGAGATTCAATTTTAATGCCATTGTGTCGTTATCGCAACATTTATTCTGTTATTTTTTTCTATGGCAGATTAATGAAAGGGAAGATGATAGCTCAAGTGATGGGTTTACAGGGACCAAAAGAGCGGTCGCACGACCCATCATTTTCTTCATCACTCGATCAATCCCTACGTCCCTTTTTCCATCATTTTTTCCGTCAATTTCCGTGCATACAACTGCTATTAATTAAAATTAAAATTAAAAGCAAAGCGTGGCGTTACAATTGCTACTTGTGGCCGTATGTTCTCGATGGCTGAAGGGCGGTGTCAACGATGGTTTCCGCTACGGAAAATTAGACGTGTCGAGTGATGGAGAAAAGGATGGGATTTCAATCCCTCGAGCCATCGCGGAAAATGATCGCGTGAAACGTTAGCTTTTTTCGGCCATTATTGGAGCTATAGATGGAGCTGTTCCTCGGAAGGGATGGAAAAAATGATTGCATGATTGAGGATTAAAACTTTTGGGTCGTTCTAGAAAAATATATCCAGTTTTTCTACATTATATCAATTACAGGGGATACATATTTATGGCGATGTCACGGCCTTGACTTTTCCCTCTCTCATTAAACTCAAGGGTGCTTCCCGCTTTTTGTGCAGCACTCTCGTCATTCCCACGCCACACCACTTCGCCAAACCTGCTTTGGGGAGGCTTTTGGTCTTGCAGTTCCTTTTTAAATAATTTTGGACGATATAGGGGAAGGCTAACGTGATTTTAAATTTCTCACTTCAATAGTTGGGGTCCAGAACATACTTTGAGGCAGATGTCCCTCGCAGATCCAGGTTTTTAGAGCAACGGTCAATAGGGTTTTTAAAGAGGGCATGTTTAAAAAAATATACTCCTACTCTACTCCTTACGGGTTTCTGCGAGACGGCTGTGAACGATTATTGGGAAAAAAAATCTTTCCAAGTTAAAATGCCACGGTCACTTTATTTCAAGGCCATGGACATCGTCAACGAGATTTTCGCCGATTACTGATATTATGGCAATGCCCTAATATCCTTAATCGTTACATCATTTCAAATCAAACCGCTTGAATTGCACAAATCGCAGATACAATTCTAACCTCGAAAAGTCTGGATGAACTTTGAATATTCAATCATTTTTACTGAGTTGTGAAAAATTATTCAACAAGAATCTCAGGTAGATTTTTATCATGGAAGGTATTTGGGAGTCAATTTAATTAAATCTATAATTTTGTTTTAGGTTTGGGAATGCGTCCAGGGAAAATGTGATCGTATACTTTTTAAATACTGGCACGCATAATTTACACTTTTATTAATGTTTAGTTCATCATGGTTATCCTTCTGGAGGCTTCTAAAGTGGTAAATCAAGTCCTAAATATTGCTTGGAGACTTTCATAATGTTATTATAGGGAAGCCTCCTAAAATCATTTCTATGACCAAAAGATCCTGGCGCAATGAGAAGCCGATTTGAATCCGGCTGAAAGTTGCTGATAATTTTGCAATCCTTATACAATTTAATGAATTTTACATCTTTAAAAATAACTAATACTGGTTAAGAAAATGACTAGTTCCTTGTTACCCTCAATTCATTTATTTTTTTATTTATGCTTAACTATAAGAATTTAACCTTCCAGTACCTCATGAGGGGTTTTCTATGCCCTTAGCTCTCACACAAGCTGCCGGTTTAAATGAATTATGACAATAATGTCGTTTCCTCCTACGTAGGCTGTTATTCTACCTCTTATTGGACAACATTTGTCATTGGAGATATGTTTTTTCTACAATATATTAATTACAGGGAATAAATATTAATGGCAATGTCACGGCCTTGGCTTTTCCTCATTCTTCTTGTATATTTTTCCCCATTAGCGAGGTATATCCATAAAGTAAGGTCCGTTTGGTCACAGAAAAATATATACTCATATGAAACATATTTTATTGGCACTTTTAGTTAGCTATTAACCTATTTCACTTCTCTACATAATCACCGTTCACTTCTTAGCATTTTTCGTACCGCTGCACCAGCTTCTTCAACCCCTCTGCACAGAAGCTCGCCGCCTGAGGGTTGAACCAATTGACAACTCCATTGAGCTCCTCATCGGTTTCTAAATACTGTCCACCGAGTCACTGTTTCAAGCGCAAGAAGAAGAGGTAGTTGCTAGGGTGCCAGGTACAATGGGTGGTCAAAGTGGGTGGTGGTACAGTAAGGACTGTACAGTGGGTGATCAAAGAGTTCCTAACGAAAATCTTAAATTTTCTTATTGAAGCCTGCCACCTGAGAGTTGAACCGATTGGACTAAGCCACAATCTCACAATGCTGTCAAAGCAAATGCCAATCATTTGTCAAAAAGTGCCAATGAAATGTGTTTCATATGGGTATAATTTTTCCTGTGACCAAACGGCCATTACTTTATGAATATGTCTCGTATATTTTGATTGGTGATGGTTAACTTTTTAAAGGGCACTGCTATTCAAGGAGTTATAATTAAAATACATTTTTTCAATTGTTGAATTTCACACTGTCCTCATAAAAGATCTAAATTTTACCTTATGCTTTGGTTGAACTCTCAAGAATTGAGAATTTTGCCATTCCGTCTTCGTGAAGTTAAACTGGCGTACAGAAATTCATCCTTTAATTTTTGCACTAAGGTAAATGCTGGGAGAAGATTCCTTCCTCACACGTGAAAAAGCTAGAGCTTGGTATTCATCATGGCAATTTACTAAATTGACGTAGCAATAGGTTAACTCTATTTTTACCGAACATAAAATTTCGATCATTCCTTTTTAAACCTCTAGAGAAAAATTACCGACCTTCCTGTTGGAAATTTGCTGATTCTTTGAAATGCAACCTCATGCTAGTGTGGTAACGTAAATTTAGGGAAAAAAAAACCCTTCAGCACATTTGCAATAATAATGGAATCATGCTTACCTTGCCCTCATTGTAATCCATAGCAGCACAAGCAAAGGGGAATGCTAAATCATTATCAACCGCCTCCATTGACAATCTAAAGCATCGGTTTTCAGACGTACACTAATATGCAGCCCTATTTATGGCTAGGAAAGGTTTATTTCTATGTTAAAATAACCAATTGCCATAAACTTTAATAAAAAAGGTAAAAAATAACGTATAACCCCACGCATTAGGTTATGTAGATTAGATAGTAGTGTATGTCTTAGGGGGATATCAATTTAAGGTTTGCTCAAAGTTAATTTGAAATTAGGAAACAAACTCCTTTTTATTATATTTTTAAAATAATTTTGAGAGTGAAAAAATAGAAAGGTATAGTATTATCTGTAGAGAAATAGGAATTACTACGAAAGTTGCAGGCGACGAGTGCATGACAGATTAAACTCTAAAAATGTTTTCCTCACTTCGGCGGGGGTTTTGCCTACCCCCCTCAATATACGCCCATGACTCATCGAAACGTCGGAAATACCTCAAGAAAGAAGTTTGTCAATATTCCATTTACCAGCCCTAGAGCATGGGCGTACCCAGCGAGGGATAGGGGAGGGCGTCAGCTGTCCCCACTAGAAGCAAAAATCGCAAAAGTCTTTAAGCAAAATCAGTACTGAATTGAAACGAAAGCATTCAAAAAAATTTCTTTAAACCTAAGAAAAATTATATGTATTACTATAATTTATGTAACTAAAATAAAACTATTTTTTCATTAAAATAATCTCATAAACTAATGTCACAACTTGGTTTGCTCTCCCCTGCACCATGGCTTGCTTGCTTGCTTGCTTGTCCCCCCCCCCAGTTATAAACCTGGGTACGCCCTTGCCCTAAAAGCTTAAAATGCATCGGTGAATGCAAAAACCTATTGAAAACTTTGATCATGAATACCTTTGTTGCTATAGGTCATGAGATTTCGTGAGAAATTATTTCACGGAATCGATTTATTGACCAATTCCAATATTTATTTCTGTTCCAACAATATATCAGTGATTCAACCCGAAGGTTAGTTTGAATAGATAAGGGTAGAGCTAAGACTTATAGCTTATAGCTAGAGGCTTATAGCTTATAGCTAGAGGCTTATTCACGGACGTGTGAATGTCTCATTATCTGCTTAATGCCACATTGTCCCTCTCCCAGAGATATCTCGCACTTCGAGATTTTACCTGGGCGTGATCTAAGCCTTCAAGTGGAGAGCTACGTCGAAATTATCCAAGGAGTCATAACTATTTTGATTGCGTCATATAGAAAGCAAGTTATTTGTTTATGGAATCAAATTTTTAAGGAAGGTCTGGCCCGAAAATTGAGATTTTCAATGCGTTATTCCTTTATAAAATGAACGTATTATCCCCGTAATACATTCGGGTGTAAATTTGTCGCAGTGAATACTTTATCTGAGTCTTCAAGTAGGAATCGAAGCCGAGTCTCTTCGATCAGCAGCCAAGCGCTCTGCCCGCCCACTGGGCTACCATGCTCTCCGTACTCCAACAATCGTAACGTAAATTCTTGGAAATCTTCGAATAAAAACCCTCCCTCTCTCTTTTGAACAAAGGCGGTTTTCCTTCCTTCTGTGTCCTGCATGAACGCTTTATTTTTCTCGGAAATGGGTGTCGCGAAGCATTCACGGTTACCGTGCGTAAGGTCGGGTGATGATGGATGAGTTGAGGAGACGCGATGTCCTCCTCGCCTCAAAGGCAGTCTCATTAGAATTCCGTCCCAAAGAGAGCGCGACTGAGGCGCTGTCCTCGTCGGCGGGGGAGTGGCGGGAGTCGGTACGGTCATTGTGTCGTCGCAGGAAGGAAGCGTAGCGGAAGGGGAGAGATCTATGGAAGAAGAACAAAATCCCGTCAACGTCACCAACGCAGCCGGGGAAAAAGAATGACGGCTCGGGGACACTCGTGGTTTTCTTTTTTTTCCTTATGCGACTATTAACTGCGACGACTTCGCATCAAAAAGTACGTCCGCCAGATTGGTCACGGGTGTTTGTGATTTCCTCGAACAGTTTATGTCAGACTTGCATGAATATGAGCGCATTTTCACGCAAGTTGGAATTTATCACGACGATGTTTTTGCACAAAATGTGTAATATAAAATTGGAGTCATAAAAATTGGGCATATTGGAATAGTTTTTGAGAGAAAAACGATAATTAGCTAATATTTTACCCTATATCCATCGTATGCTTCAGTAATATCGGAGAGAATAAATCCTCTTGCAGTTTCTCTCAGGGTTGTAAGAATTTCTGCAATTGTTGTCTCGATTTATCGTTTACGACGATGATGTTTTTGTTTGCCTCATCACGTTTGTCACTTTTTGTCAGAAAATGTATCATATACAACGCGCTTCAAAAGACCTGGCAAGATTGGAAAATGAATGTAGAGAAAAGCGAGTAATAACTATTATTGTACGCTATTTTCTTAATGTGTTTCCGAAATGTAAAAGTGAATAAAGCTCATGAAAAAAATAGACTAAGCTCTGAAAATTTGTGCTGCAAATTCTGGGAGACAGAAAGAACCAAAAGCTCAATATCTTACTGGAAATGTACTTCAAGACGAGAAAAAAAGCGGCTACTCGTGAGGGCATCTCAGGAGAACTAGTTGTATGGCTTTGACAAGAGGGTTTGTATTTTTAACCAAGGTAGTAATAATTAGTGTTCAGGATACAAGTAAAAATTCTAAATGTCTAATTGTAAGTCCGTGGATTCCACCAAGGAAAATTTCGATGATATAACTCATAATAGTAACTTAAAATCCCTCCAGCATCACCAGCGCGGTCGTTGAAAAATAATGACAGCTGGGGGACACTTGTGGGTTTTTTTCTCATTTAACGACGCATCACCTATGTAGACTTGGCATCAGAAGGCATGTCTACCGGATTGGCCACGGGTATTCGTGTTTTCCTCTAACAGTTTATCTCGCCGGATCCGCGTGCCAAGAATTCAAGGCCCACCTTCCGGAGAACCTTCTTATTGGGAACCTCCATCTGGGGAACCTACTTTGGTTCGGATCAGTATGAGCATCAGAATGTCGTCTACTCCAGGTGAGACGTTTAAAATCCAAAGCCAGTGAATCCAATGGGCTTGGTCACCAATTTTTTTTATCATCGATTTTTGTAGCTTGAAAAATAAAAAGACCTTTATTTTTACCGTTTCTCGATTCGTTCTCTACTTTTTGTGCTGTTTGCGTTGAAAAATTGCTGGAAGTCACAACCCTAAGTCAGATAAGTTGATGACATCAAGAACTCACAACGTATGGTCACGGCTTCTCAGCCACTCCTCTCCACCTAGCATTGGCCTCGTATTACTCGTTATTTCTTACACTCTTGTGATCGATTCTCACCCTCAATGAAAGGTTCTCCCTGAACATGTAAATCTAGTAAGTAAAGGACTCAGATGACGTCACCAACTCATGAAAAGTGGGTGGCAATTTTGCGTTTTCTTTATTTATACCAACGAGAAGATGATAGACTGGGGTATATTTTGTCGTAGCTTATTTCTCTTGTTATGTCTGACTATAAGCTCTTTTAAGTTAATTTTTTAAATGCATTGATGGAGTTGTGTTTGATCGCATGCAATTTGTGTAAATGGCGTTACCAAGGTTTTATGGCCAAGGTTTGTAATTGAAGAGGGAATAATTGTAAGAGATGGAAGGCTCATCTGGAAAATAATTCCCTTGTACTAAGTTAAAGAAATGATATTTGATGAAAGACGGCAAGATATTAAACTCCCTTTTATATTTCTATATGTACTTCGATAAAATCTTCTCAACTATTTTTGTTTTGGCTATATAGCATGAATCGAAAAACATTTTGCTTAAAAATGGATCCGAGGACTTTTCTTTAACAAATTTGCGGAGGTTGAGAAATATCCAAAAATCGACTAATACGACCGCTTCATCAGGGAGGGAATATCTTATGGAAATTTATGGTTTTCAAGAAAAAGTGAGCAGTTTAACATACAGTTCAATTATTTAAATAAAAATATTCATACGAAATACATAACATTATTTTTCAACATCATAAATGACAAGGAGAATTAAAAGTTGAATTTGTGTCACATTTTTTCTAAAAGAACATAAACATATAGCCTGACGGATATACATGGGATTTCGTTTTTCCCCCGAACCATAAAGCACTTTAATAAATGCTATTCGTTTTCTTGTTCGAGCATTTGCTTTTTACATGTAAACGGCTGGTGTCCTAACACCCCCAGCCATAAGCATTTTTGGCGGCTTGCGGAGTATTATATAGGTGTACATATAGATAAGAAATTACCTCGCAAACATTTTATATTTTGAAAATTGTAATAAAATATTAAAACATGAAATTATTCAATGAAACACATGCAATTGTGTAATGGGGTCGCGACATTACAAGCATTCAGTTATTTGGAAGAAGACCGTGATGGCTGATTGGGTAGATTGCTTGGCTGCGGACCGAAGAGTCCTGGGTGGAGCCGTCGGACACCCTTAGCAAAAATCGTGAGATTGTTCAGGGAAAGGAACTTATTTAGCCTCCTTTCCCTGAAGGTGACTAAGGCGGGGTGTGCTCGCCTTCTTGCATTTGTATTTTGTTATCGTTGAATGTACCTTTAACATTTTCGACCTTAACTCTGGTAGTATTCAAGGTAGCCATTGGTGCAAATGATAAGTTAAAATTTAATTGGTGTGCCATTATAGGCTAATTATGTATTTCACTCAGGTAGTTATGTATTAAAGCAATTTTGTATTCACACCGATAAATAATAGCATCTTGGTATCGTTGAAAAAAACTAGATAGCGCTTTTTCCAGAAGTTCAACTTTGGTCCTACGATTTTCCACCGCTAGGTAATCATCAGGCACATTCATCAATTAAAGGTCTTTCAGTCAAATATATACCACGTAGAGGAGGAAACTAAAGCTTCTGGAAAAAGTTTTATCTTGTTATCTTCAATCAATTTGTATTCTTTCCACTGCTACATCAGGCCTGCTTCAGTCAATTTTATCTTAATATCATTATCATATTACATATTGACACTTAAGTTTGCAATATTAATTACGTTCATAAAAAATACCAATGAAATACAGTGATTATAATTACAATACTAGCTTTTATTTCTCAATATTGCTCTGAAAAGGAGAAATAATTCGAAATAGCTTGGTAATGCGAGCAGGTTAAAAATGATATCAATCTCCTCTTCATTTTCAATACAAGTTGATATCCAATGATGTTTTCACGATAGTGAATTTTTTTAATACATATGTAATTTGTGTTGCGAGTGATTACTTGATCAATTAATAAATTGAAACTTACCGGCAATTTTCCACGCATACATTTATTTCTCCTCAAAACCGGTTTAAATTGATTTTTTACAATTCACGATCGAATTGTTGAATGTTTTATCACTTAAAGATAATATAAAATGTATTGAAACCGGTCGTGAAGGGTAATTCGAGTATTTGTGGAAAATTGCTGGTGGCCTTAAATTCACTATTATATTAGAATGCCACTTGATTAGACCTGATACAGCTGTTTATGGTCGAGTAATATGTTAGCATTATAAGATTGTGGGCCAGTCTAAAGTCTTTGGAAGCGACATTGGCGTCGATTGCAGTAAAACTTCGTGGGAGACGCGCTTCCAGGAGGGCTGGTCCGGGGGCTCTCACCTGGAAATAAAAAAATTAATCATATAAATTGTGATTTAAAGGCTTTTTTACCAAATTTATACCCAATTTAATACCCATTTAGAGAAAAAACAATAAAATAGCGTTCTATGAAGTACTTAAAAACACAGTTACGCTTACACATAATCATCGTCATTAGTCAACAATCCTAAGATTGGTTTGACGCAGCTCTCAATTCCTCTCTTCTATCCGCTAGCCTTTACATAGATACGTATTTATTCTCTTTTGCATCCTTCATTACATGCCCTGTGTAATTCATTCGGGGCCATTCCATCTCCTTTTTCCCTTCCCATACTCCAGCTACGATTTTTTTGACCAAGCCATCATCCCGCATAGTGTGGCCGTTTCCATTATTGACTTCTCCACTCCTGTCAACGTTCAAGCCTCGCTTCCATTGAGAAACATGCTCCATATGCAACATCTGATGGATTACATATCAAAATATTGAAGGGGACGCGTCCGTTAAGGATTGACGCCATCGGGAAGCAATGACAGTTTTCTTCTTCTTCCCTCGGCTCTTTCTACCTTTATTCCGCCATCAAAGTCCTTCCCGCTTGAGTCGGCAATGGGTACTCCCCCGAATTTAGCGACACTAAAGGCTTGGGCGCAGCTAATTTGGATGTCGAGAAACGATTAGGCAGCGGGGAGGAAGGCGAGTCTGCGGACGAGGATATGGGATGTGACACTTCAAGGGCCGTTTGTCGTTTGGGAGGGAATCCGTCAAGGACGGGCGTGAGCAGAAGAAACAGTTTAAGGGGAAGCCCCGATAGTCCCCATAGGAAGTGAGAATGGGTGTGCCTCATAAAACTAGGAAAATATCGTGGTAGCCTGGTAGGTAGAGTGCGTGATTAATGATTGAATGCTCACTGGCCTATTCCGGAATTTATTTCTCTTTCCATTGGATACCTCAATCACAACTAGCTCTTCTGGATTACGTCGACATTTTCGGGCTGTGTCTTCGTATGTTGTTAGGTATTCCAGATTAGTTTTGCTAGCTATCCTACTGGTGTCCTCAGGTGAAGAATGGCAGGAAACTCGTGGATATAGGGAAATTACCTTTTATATTGAAATTCCCAATGTAAGGGAGGACTACGAGCTTCTTGTCATACTTCAACTGAGGACACCATCAGGATATTTGGCGAACCTTATGTGGATTATTCCGTCCAAAATACTCTAAACGATCAAAATTGCTGACTTTTAATCCGTGCCACGCCTCTAAATTATACAAACTAGGTTCCGAGGGACGGCGCGGTGCGGCGTGGGAAGATTTTTACGCGAGCGCTTCGTCTCCTGCCGGCCACAAGGTTACGGACACGTTGCTTTGTTTTAGAAGTATGGGGAGGAGGAAGGTGATGAAGAGGTGTGCTGGACTGCGCTGAGGGATGAAGTTAGTCGATGCGAAAGTGGAATGGGGTGGTAACCATGGGAAACAATGAGTGAGCGTGGGCCAATGGGCGCGAGGGCGTTGGGCAAACTTCATCGCGAGGCGATAAGGAGAATCCGTCGTTTTTTTGGGAGCGTGACTCAATCCACGCTTCAGCCTTCCGTGGTTCCTCCTAAGCACCAAGTCCTCGACCCACGGCGTCGATAGGCGAGGTTTAGACCTTGTCTCAACCGCTAGGCCCGAAAGAGTCTGCTCGCTCAAGGTGGGGGGCGTGGCACCTATTTGCCTCGTTAAATTCGCTAACACGAAAGTCAAACCATTAATTTGAGCGTTTCATAGAAATTTGGAGAGCAGTTTGTCATTCCAATTGGGATCGATTCAGCTATAATTTTTGCCCTTCAAAAAATCATTGAGATAGCTCCTCCGTGTACTTAACGATCAGACTGAGTAGACATTTGGATAAGGCATTTGGAAATCGTGTGATGCAAAGGTTTAAAAAAAATCCGAGGAGATGGGTATTTTATTATTTATATTTTACGAGCATAATGTTGGTTTCAACTTGTGGAGTGTAAAAAGTTTTAACTTTAATAGGTATTTGAACGTAGGTTTTCGCAGCGAGGGGCATCGTTGATAACGGCTTCCGGGTGCAGCTGCGTGTTGCGCTTTGTCGTGCAAGCTTTCGCGACCGTTGCAGGACGCATCATCAGGCGATGAATAGGTATTTTTTACACCTTTATTTACAGTGCATTACGCTTTAATTTTATTTAAAATTTCATATTTTCATTATCTGCCGCAATTAAGGCCGTAAAATCCACAATAATCGCGATGGGAAAAATTTTCCCTTGATCGAGGATATAACCACGGCAATCATTGTTGATATTTGGGAATGGTTCAAAATGTAACGTCAAAATAAATGAAGTCAAAAAAATACCCACTAATATGAGTAAATTTCAATGAAAAATTTCAAAGGATGCTAATTAATGTTGGAAGAGGTCAATGTTTTCTGACAATCTCGCTTTTGTGTTTTCCTCGGAGAATACCTCCTCTCCACTTGCTATTATGGCTTGATCCGCATTCCTTGGAGGATGTTCGTTTATGGAATCTTTAACGAGCGAAAAGTGACTTCAGATGAAATTTAGAGAAAAAACTGCTTGATCTATCAGCACGGAATTCTTAAAAAAAAATCATTTCCTTAACTTTTACTTTACTTTTTCTGGTTAATCTACCCCTGATTGTTGAAGTAAGCCCTGATTTTAACTTTCCATTTGGCTTCTCTAGTTTATCTTGCTTCCAAAAGCAATGTTTTGGGAAGGTGGTTTCAAACTCTGGCCATTCCAAAATGAGTGCGATCATACCGGTATTCATAAAATTCCTACTACGTCCTTTAATAGTTCCGATATTGGTTCGGTGACGTAGGTAGTTGTCACGCCCATTCGCAACTCAGACATGCAGGAATTTTTGGATGAAGGTAACGGTACCCACCATTTTCTCAGCATTTTCACCCCTATTTTAGATATAGTATTTCCTAACTTCTGAGATCCAGCCGTAAATATGCTAAGGGAAACATTCGTCGCCAAATTTATTTCCCCGGATGACACTATGACACCTTTGACGGTTGGCCTTTTTTGGATTCACCTTTCAACTCTGAGACCGTTTTATCTTCGTTTCGGCCCGCCATAAAAAGCACGTTATATAGGTGTAAGCTAAGCCAACGACATGTGCTAAATAGTAGTTGAGCTGTTTTTTACCTCATTTACGGCAACCATTACAGCAGCCTGATAATGGTTTGGTGTAGCCTTGGAAGCTAGACCTGCACCATCTCTGAAACATACGATACTTCAAAAGGTCTGTTTTCATTTAAAAAAAGATAACTTTTTCGTGAAAAAGAATTAAATAACCTTTCAATTCTGATCTATACAAATGGTGCTTGACTATTCCTTATTTCCATACTTAAAGAATATATTTATTTACCCTGAAGTTAAGACCTGCTACTGGAGATAATTGACTGTACACACTGATACATTCAGGCATTCGCGCAGTCCAGCGTGCTATAATAAAAATAGTTCGCCCAATTTTTCAAGCTCTCATGAATACGTGTACTTATTGTTGTAATTCGACATTGAACGCAATGAAATTTTTAATTTCTATTGCACGTTTGTCAGAGTTTTCACCAAAATGTATAGTACAGAATGACTGCTCTAAAATCTAGCCGTAATAGCAAATCAAGTGAGAGAAAAGAATGTGACGTATTTTTATCATACCTTGTATTTTTTGCATAATTCCGTAGTTTGGAAAAGAACACATTTCACAGAAAAGTATTTTATTTTTTCTAAAATATTGGACTAAAAATTCAATGATATAAAGAGAACTAATGGCCCATAACATGACTGGATATCTTGCACAAGGCAAGAAATAACACAACTCATTAGAACTTAGTGTTGTGGCGTGTACCTATTTTAAATTTATTTTACTACTGCCTTTAAATTTTTTTTACCAAGGTAGAAATAGGTTGAGGTTCACCTGAGGGAAAATTCAAGGTAATATTAGATTATTATTTATGAATGTTTACTATTAATTTTTTGTCCTAAGCTATGGATTTGGCTAATGAGCTTCCTCTGAATTTCATCGTCTATTAAGCCTGAATCACACGATCATTTTTTTCGTCATTTCCGTGTGATTTGTTCGGAAATGATCGTCGCGCGCAATTGTTTTTCTCGATCACTCCAATGATGAGGATTCCTATCACTCTTTTCATCACTCGTCTGGTCGCTTTTTACGTCGATGAAACCCCATATCAGTCAATCAGAACGCATGCCCGTATGCAGAGATTGCAGCGCAACGTTTTAAAATCGAGCGAACGACGTATGTAAGGACGTAGAGCTGTGATATCTGTAATGATGCGAGAAGCGACGGCGGGAGGGACCGTGTGATTCAGAAAAATGACCACTCGAGTGATCACCAAGGGGGACGAAACAAATGACCGTGGGAGTCAGACTTTAGTAATGTAAGGACTCTCAGTAAGTATTGTGCTCTCTGACTCGTTTTCGTTCTTTGTTATTGCTACAAAGAGTATGAGGGTTCTAGGTGAACCCTTCGAAGGATACAACGCACCGGGGCCGGGAACCAAGCCAGTGGCTCATACGCCCGATCACCCGGGGGGGGGATGGAGAGGAAGGGAAAAGGAAAGAGGCGCCGTGATAGGAGCCCGACGACGCCTCTGGGAAAGGATAGGAAAGGAAGGAACGGGACAGGGAAAAACACCTCAACGCTATAGAAGCGAAGAGGGCCCTACTATTAGCGAAACCAGGCAAGCTTTTAATGTTCTAACGATCTAGGAGGATTATTCTATGAGGAAGAATAATCCAACGATCAGATCGTTAGATTATTGCTACAGTCTACACATTTCTTGTTGTAACGATTGATCGTCCACAAACAGTTCCGTGCCGGAGAGATTCCAAACGCACAGACCTTCAAAGAAGCCGGCTATAACGGGCCACTGGAGATAACGGTATTACTTATTTCGCATGTTTTACTTACGGCCGTCCGAAGCATTATGTCTCATGAGTTGTAAGCTTTAGGTATAATGTAACGGAAAAATATAGGATTCTGAGTATAAATTTATCGCCTATAGTCACGAATTCATTATACTGAAGATATGTTTGTGTATAAATTTATCACCAATTGCTATTTGTAGGAGACAAGTTTAAAAAAGGTCGCTTCCTGTTTCACCCCAGACCTTGTATCCTTTCTTTCAGAACATAATGCTATGAACTCTATTAAAAGAGGGACTCCTGTTGCCAACCGGACGTGGGTTCCTCAGTTATCGATGAAGAAATGAAACGCTAGTAAATTTCAAAATCAACTATTCCTCATTAAAGTATAGTTTAGCTCTAGAAATTCACTAAGGATGTTCGTGTGCTTTAAAGGAATTATTAACTTTAAAGGAAGGATTAATTTTTAATCAATCTCTTGTTTTTAAATATCGGAAGAAATCCAACGTTCTATGCAAATCTGGCAATTGATTTTATTTTCATCGCGTGTAAGGAAAATTGTGTTTTACATGGTACTTCACCCATTCTTACGAAAAGAAAGAAATTAAAGAGAGGATCAGTTAATATGGCAATGCGTGATTCGCACCAATAATGGGATTTTTATATGTGCAAGTAAGGGAGGTAATTTGTGATAAACTACCTGCCCTTAGCAAGCCCGCAGGAGTATCACTTTATCACTAAATTTCAATGAGGTAAAGTAATTTGCTTTCGTCTGGACTCGAACCAGAAAACTACGATTATAAACCCTAAATATTCATTGGTTAAGGCGTGTCTGAGTAATGAGGAAGAGGTGAGTCCAAGTCTAGATGAAAGATGTAAGATATCCTACTATTTAGTTCATATGTGAACCATTTTGTCGACTAACCATTCGACAATAACGAGTAAACATTGAATAAGTATCATAGATTGAGTTTTATCATAATTTTTATTTGAATTTTAAATGCTTAATTAATTATCGATTTATTCGTAGCTATGCTTAACTTTTACCTCAATCTATCAGCTATTAAAATCCTCATCAAATTTTAAATGATTGCCTGTGACTCGCATATAAAACGGACTTATAAAATATTAAATTTTCAGGCAGTGATGTTCACCCAATTAAGTAATTTTCAAAACAAATTTTTTTCCGAAAATTTACGTAAAATGCAAATTTGGTTGTCAGTTTTCTTATGGTAATGCAATATTTATTCGAAAAAAAAACGAAAATTAATCATTTGTTAACGGCTATTTTCATTATAACCGATTGAAAAAAATCTACACGGCGAATATCCATAAAGAGCTCAGTTAGAAACTTATACATTCACCAAAATTACTGAAATCAATGTTTTAGGATAGTTGTAGATTTTAAGAAACGTATCTTAAGTATTCCTATTTGAAAAATTGAACATATCAAGGTAGGGAGAAAACCGTTCACCATGGTTGGAGATTTAAAGGCGAGGATTATTGAAAAACATATCAATAGCAGCAGCCGAGATGTATTCTTTGGCATCCACACCAACCGATAGTCTATATTTCAAGTAGTGGAGCCATAAGAAGAAGAGTAAAATGTTATTTATTACATTTTAAGCATTGAATTCAGCTTCAAAGTTCAAGGTTGGCCTGCAATCTGCATAGTGGTCGTCTGAATCTGGTTTTCGGCAACTGGTCCCCACGAGTTTGATGACAAATTTTTTGCTCTTTGACATCGTTGCATCGTTGACACCATTTTTAGAGAAATAAGTGTCCAATGAGTCATATTTTTAATTTATTCTTCCATAGCTCTTATTCAGTTTCTATCTTTCTACCCACTTTAAATATGACCTGTGATTAACTTAGTCATATCACGAAACAAATAATTTTTAATATACATTTTTTCTGATTTAATGATTTTCTAAGACAAGTTCTAAGTTCAAGTGGATAGAAGGTTTACTTTCTCATTCCATAAATTTCAGCTACCGTTTACGATAAATGTTCACTAACTCATGTCAGCATGAATCCGATTTATTCACTTAAACGGATATTTTTGACGACTGTATACCCGTATTCAGTTACATAGGCAAAGGTTAGTCACCCTGCTATCCCATTGGCTACCAAATGCAAACCTGGATTTATTTACTTAGGTAGAAATTGCGACAGATGAGTTCGGCTTTTTAACAAAAAGTTTAGGCAAGAATTCTTTATTTTGTACCATCTCGAATTTTTTCTCTTACTAATGACGGTTAATTCACGCTCTTTTGAAGCTGTGAGAATTTGCTAAGGTATCGTTGGCCATATTTTATTGCATGTCTAGGACACATGCTTATGATGCCTTACGATAGAGAAGATGAGTGAGTGAGCATTAACTTCCCAATGACTTTTTCCACTAGCGAATCGCATTAAATGATATTTAGCCACATATGTTGGGAAAAATCGGAAAATTCGGGCGACTGCGAAATAATGCCGGTATGTGTACTTGAAATGAGGGATTTATATTAATAATTTTCGAAAAAAATCGTTCGTTTGACGGCTAAATATTGGCCAAATGTATATTATATATTATAGTTCTATAAATTTTGCCCTTCATGCTTTTTTATAGCTTGTGTGGTAACGCTTCGTAATAAAAGATATGAGTCCATTTAATACCATCAAAACCTAGTCTTACTTTTTTTTAATCCAGAACGGTCAAAAACTGACCATATTGAAACCGAATGGCCATTGCCATTAACCGTCGTCGATTAAATACAATCAAAACCTAGCCTTAATTTTTTTTTAAATCCAGAAGGGACAAAAACTGACCATATGGAAACCGAATGGTCCTTGCCATAAACCGGCGTCATTTTTTTTAATAGTCCATTTTTTCCAAAATGCTGGGTAATTTTTTTGTGTTATTACTTAACAATGTAAAGTTCTCAGATTTTATATTTCGATTGTAGAAATCGATGTGAGTTAGCAATTATCTAGTTTTAAAATGGCGTTCAATCAGTGTACTCAATTATTTAGTCGAGTTGAATGTCTTAGGAACACTTTTCAAGGAATGGCTCAGAAGAAGCATTTATGTCACTTGAGACTGGCAATCTCTTCCGTGCTTATTATGCTAGCCATCATCTTCTGCACAATTGCATCAGTGTCAATCTACGCTCCTCCTTCCCATAAGTATGTATGCTATGCATCTCCCGTGAGACTTTTACGACACTAGTCACAATGAATAATAGCTGTGAGAGCCATTATCATGATAATAGGTGTATAAAATACTCCCAGTATTTCAAAGGACTACTGAAAGCAATTCTCATTTTGGCGTTGAAAATAGTGGAGATAAAAACGCAAAAAGTAATTGTTGCCTTTTGATATCACCGTGCAGAATTAAATTTGCAATATATTTGACCTCATGATCGCGATAATAATTATTCTATTATTTCATAAAGTAGGTAGAGGATAGGTATCCAAACAGGGACATATTATGGAAGGACATATTATGGAGGTTTAGCATTTGCCTAAAGTGGAATAGCCTGTTTTAGTATATATCTTTGTGATTGTAGAAAATTGATGAGAATAGGCAAGCGAATATATTGTAAATAAATTGATAATGACTGTAAGTTTACTACTGGAAGTTTTAAAAATAAGTCAGATGAAATGAAGATTATTGCCCGATTTCGAGTAAATGATTTTATTGTTGGGTCTTGCCAGTAAAAAGCATATTAATGTGTGCTAATTCAGGCATTAAAAGTGAATAAATATTAATTTTCCTAATTTTGGTCTGAAAACAATGGTAATTTAACTTTCTCAATTTTTCGGAGGAATATTTCACAGATTTAAGCCACGAATACTCGAGAAGAAGACGATCGGAAATCGTAGCATAATGTTGTTTTCTGCCACAGCCAGTAGAGTAGCTGTCGCTTTAGGACTGACAGACTCGTTGTAATGTTTCGACAATATTGGAGGGAAAATTTTATTGGAAGAATGAGATTACTCAAGCTTTTGCTACAACATGAGCTCAAGAAAACGTAAATACACAAGTCTCGTAGAAGAAAATCACCTGCTTAATGTATACAGTAATTTATTATTGCAGTGATGCTGCAAACTCATTTTATCATTTGTGCTGCAGTCAATCAGTTTAAAAATCGGGGCTGACCAGAATTCGTAGACTAAAATCTCGTACGATATACCGAGCGTAAGTGGTCCTTTCTTAATGCTACTTTCCCAAAACAAAATCTGGGAAGCAAAACTCGCGGGCAACTCAACCTTCACTCCTCAAAAGGATTATGTAAATGCGATTCCATTATGGCCCTCAAGCAATGGGTCAAAGTCAAAACAAATTTACCGGACTGCCACCCACTAGGACTGCGTTTGATGAATATCTACAAATATTATGGTGATAGTTCCGTTCGAAAAGATTAGTTTCTAAAGAGGAGGGGAGACTATTCCTCATCCGAAGTCGAGTATGATCAATATTCACCGAGCGTTGGCCTTTTCCGAGAGCCTCGCTTGTGACGCAATAATGGAAGGATGACGCGATAGGACGTGCGGAGACGGCCGTAGATGTGGTACAGGGAGGCACGTTTAACTTAGGATAGAACAGATTGGATTGAAGGATATGATGAAGTCATTTGAGTGGGGAAGATCCGTCAGAAATATGTGAGGATGATTTGAAAAGTTGTACGGAAAGGAAAATTGGTTGATATATTAGGTTTGTTTCCAATTACGTTTCTAATACCTAAATCGAAAAATTATTACTCCTTGAGTACGTATTTAACGTTTTTAGATTTTTGAATGACGATATCTATTTTTAGCGATTAAATGAAAAGTGAAAATTTTCAAGGGCGCGAAAACGCGACGGCTAAGTATGAATGCCGGGAAAACTCCGTGTGACGTCATTCTGGTTCCCGCTGTCGGCGTATGAGGTGACATTGGGGCGAGGCTTTGAGCGCTGATACGATGCAGGCTGCTAGCAGGTAGCAGAGTATCCTGCTAGCTGGTAGCGCTTGGCTTAAATAAGGATTATTAATACCCTATCAAACGAAGGAAACTTTCCGACCTTAGGCAGTTTTAATAGGTGATTATTAAGAGATGTTTCCCTGTGCTCTGTGCCTCATGCATGCATTGGTAATCTCAGACGATGTAAAACTCCTATCTACTCGTATAGAAACTAGGTCCCTGTGACGTCACGTGGAGTGGCATCGCATGGGCGCCAATCTGGCCTTTTTCAAATGCGGTTAAAATTGGCCCTTGCCATTCGTCTAAACTGGGATATCTAAAACCAAATAATTTGTATATTATGAATACACCAATGGTGGGTAACGAATCGCAATCAATGTCTTTTGTTTTCATTGATGAAGTAAACTACCCTATTGGAAGGTTTCTGGATGGCAACCGCCTCAACTGATAGCGGAATACATCCGTTAATCTAATGATAAATTAGAATGTACGGATGTATTCCGCTAGAATTTTATCCCGACGTTTTGTGGCCCACTGCTGGTCACTTATTCATGGCAATATTAATAGCCTTCGATGAAATATGTGATACTTGCCGGCCTTGGTGGCGGCGGGGTAAAGTAGATCCCGCGTGGGTATGTTGTGTTTGATATTCGTTGCTACACGTTAATTATCTCGATTTAAAAGGCCTTAGATGAAATTTTTTCTGGGTTATGAATATGAATAAATAAATATTAATGCAAGGAATCACTGGTTGTTGACATTCCAATGAAAAAGTGATGAGGAGCTTATCTGAAGAAAGGGTGTTGAGTTCTTGATCTGCTTTTGGCCTTTAGGGAACGAACCACCGGTCGAATTTTGTGTTTTTTACGTGACGTGTAAAGCTGAGAAGATGGTAACATAAGCGTGGGATTAGGTGGAAGCTGGAGGAAAAGTGGGAGGAATGATGTTCAAGTCAATGAGGCTCGCGGATGATCAGTCGTTCATTAGCCAGTCAGCGAGGTGGCTGAGGGCTCTAGTGGATGCGTTAGACAAGCGTTGCGGGGAACATGGCATGAGAATTAATTGCAAAAAGTTCAAGCTTATGCAGTTTTTTTAAAGAATCGCAAGCTCCGACTGTGAGACTAAGATGAAACTTGAGCAACTCAACTATTTGGACAACACATTGCAGCAATACGAATGCAGATGTAGGGATATCAGGGAGAGAATTGCGTTAGATAAGGAGGCGTTCATATACAAGAAGGAGCTTATGAGAGTCACGTTTGTAAGAGTTTAAAGAAATGGTTAGTGATGAGTCTGATCTGGAGTGTACCGCTTTACGGCGCGGAAACGTAGACACTTGGGAAGGAGGACAATAGAGGTGTGAGTGTGGAGAAGAATGGAGAAGGTTAAATGAACCAAAACAAGGGAGAACGACGAAGTGCTGGACATGGATGTAGCGAGTTCTACGAGCGTGGAGGGATGTTGAAAACAGTTCTCGTGGGTAGAATGCTTATAATACGTTGAATTAAGAGGCAAACGAAGGAAGATAATGGGATTTTTAGGTATAATGAAAGGGAGTAGGACTGATTGCGATTCGAAGACGGAAGTACATGAAGGAAAGTGACGCGGCCAGAATATTTATTTCTTCAATACTGCATGGAAACATACCTCAATCGGTTGAACACTTTTAAAATGATAATTATAATTACTTATTTAAAAATTTCTGTGCTTCCGTGAAATTGTATTTTATGCCCTGAAGATCTGACGATGCTAGAGAAATTTTCAAGAAAACATAACCCCACAAAAAAATATCAGTCAAGCGAAAGTAATGCGAAATCTTTAAGATAAAGCTTAAAATAATCCTATTTAGATGTGAGGGGAAATGTATACGAGAGCGCACATGACAATGGCTGCGAGGTAACCATAATCTGAGGTCAACATTACAACCTTAACCACCGTAATATTATGGGAAATGGAAACAGCAAAGTGAATACCTTTAAATATAATTTTAATATTCTGACTCTTCTCCTACATAGTGAGCAATAAATTAAATGAAAATAAAATATCCTATTGAAAGAAGCAACATGAAAACAAACAGTGCCATCGAAATGTAAAATTCACGATGCTTGTTCGGCGGTTTCTTGAATATAATTGCATGCTCGGCCGGGCGCTAACAAGAATCGGTTTTACCCAAGCTAGTAATTTAAGCTAATAAGCTTATCGTACAATTAAAAAAAACAATTATAAGAGGCAAAAACTAAAAAAAAACAATAAAACATAAAGGTTATCCCAAACATGGTAAACATACTAAAAGAAAAAAGACCTTTACGTTTCAGTTTTATTAAACCTTATCATGAGGGTTACGCAGGAAAGGTGAAAATAATACCTTGGGTCGACCGTTCCAATCCCCAATCATTTCCTTTTAGGTTTTTAAGAGCAAAGTGAATGCTGCAAAATGACCTCGTGCTTAGACCCACCAAAATAGCCAAAGATACCATCATTTATTTTATTATTTATTTCCATACCACAAAAAACGGCACATATTGACCTTTTATATCGGGATTTTATACAAATTAAGCAATTACATGTACCCCGGATAGGGGCAATCTACCCAGGCGGGACTCTAAACCGTACCCTCTTGTTTGGCAGGCGAGGGCTTTACGCCACCGCCACTCAGGCCTGTATTAACTACTACTATTGAAAGCAGAAAGACAGATTGGGCTTTCTTTGAACGTCATCTCGGCGAAACCGAAAGTGGTTCAGACGGCTTCGGTTGCGCTTAGCCCCCCCAGCAGAGTTCTCCGGCTGAGTGGAGGGGAATTGAGCTATCCGATGGTTGCGACTTAAGATAAGACCCACCGCGGCTCGAGCCGGCAGCCTCGCTCCGTCGACGGCGGAGGTGCCACGGAGGGCGCGGCGGCGATTTTCTTTTTTTTCCCGAGCTTTCTCCTCCGCATCTTCCTCAAGGGCATTCCGAACGTTATTCCCAATTTTCAAAGTTTGGCGAAGTATTATGGCTGAGATAAGGTGTGGGAATAAGAAACGAAACAGACCTTCCAAACACGGACGCACCTTTTCATTGCCTCTCTGTCAAGATTCCACGGCCATAGGGAAGAAAGATGGCCAAATAAAATATTTAACAGCTCTTTACGTAGATCTTTCGATCGCGGATTGACCCGGCTTCTATTTTTCTCTTTAGTCTGAAAATTTGTGAATGATTTTCACTCTTTAAAGCTAAAAAGAATAATTTGGGTACGCATTATGTGCTATGTTAAATATTAATTCTTGCATAGTAAATGTGTTGGTAATTGTCTAAAAATTCTACTATGAACCTCCAGATTTACATGATAAATTCTCGCCTTTCAGTGCCGGATGTTATTCCAACCGTTTCATGTTTTGTAGTACTCGTGGCCCGGCATGTACCAAGTGGAATTTCTTTCCCGTGCCGACATGGGAACTCAAGACAGTCCAAATGGATTGGACGGATTATTCATTGATTTTTGGTTCATCTCACGTTAATACTCACATTTCTTTTATCCTGATCATTTTCTCAACCTCATACCTTCACTTTCCATTTTTTATGCTGCAATTTTTTTGCTAGGGGGCGAGGGACATAAAAAAACGTAGGTGTTTTTATGACCTCAGGATGTGGGTTATTGGGCTTGGTATTTTTTAAGGTGCGGTTCCTTTCATATAAATCAGGTGACGCAACGCAATCGGGCTATTACTGGATAGCATGGTCATTTGAGGTAAACAATGGTGACGAACTTTTAGCCTGGTTACAGGACTTGCTTTTGTTTCATTTACCACGCGGAAATTCTGTGCTCCGAGAAATTAAAGCTTGATAGCGAAAAATAAATTTACCAACCTCAAAAATCAAAACAGTACGATGCGTTTATTAACTATAGGCGGCGTATTTATAATTCATCGATTTCATTTTAATTTCAAAATATGATGCCACTCAAAAGTAGCAATGAATGTAAAAGCGACAATTTAGTTCATAAACACCCTCTGCCTTCAATGTTCATCGCGATGCTGTCTAATTGGTTTAACAACAACAATAATCTAAAACTGACTTACATAATACACAAAAATCGTGATGCAAAGTTGCGATACTTTTTAGGCATGTATCACGCTCAAAACGGAAATGAATCATACTGGATTCTTCGAAAAAAAACATCCTGCATGGCCTTGAATTAGGAAAAATCCAATAAAAATGGCGTACACTGAGAAAACTTGCTCTCCTGAATAGAATTACAAACGTTAGTACAAAAATACTTTTTAAATAAAAATTGAGCGGTACAATGTAAATAACACGAAAAATGATGAATAAATTAATAGGAATTATATTTTTACGTTTTGATCTATCTCTTTTCCTGCAAATTGACTGCTATACTTCGGTCTATTAAAAAAATAAGACTCGAAAAAGGCATTCATTTATTCAAATAAATACGCTTATTGAAAGCTAAAGTGTTCTTTTACATTGCAGATGAATCATGGTAAGAGTAATAGAATTTCCACATCTCCATTGATATGTAAGCCATCCAATTAATTTATCACCTAATTCGCAATTGGTTTTCAATAAACATAAATTTATTTGAATGCGTGAATGGCTTTTTTCTCTCTTATTCTTATGTTTGTTTTATGTTCATATATAGAAATTAATTCGCAGTAAAAGAGATCGATCAAAACGAATAAAATGTCATTCGCATTCATTTCATTATCATTTGTTTTTTTTCCGCATAGTACCGCTCAATTAAAAAAATTTGCACTGACGTTTCTGAATCTCTTCAAAAAAGCAAGTTTGCCTTATGCACTCCATTTTTACCATAATGGACTTCTTTTAATGTTAGGAAATGCGTGTTGCATCGTTTTTCAATCAGATATTATTTATTTCCTTAGTGAACGTCTTGCAAACTTAAAAAGCATCACAAATTTGCATCACGATTTTTACGTGCCTCGTAAATCAAGTTAAGATTGTTTTGTCGTCGTTAAACCCATTAGGCAACATCCAGAAGGACATTGACGGCAGAGGGTGTTTAAAAAATTAATTTTCGCCAATACATTCCCAGCAAATTTGAAGTGACGCCATATTTTGAAATCAAGATAAAAGAGTCCATAAATATTTTCGTAATAAATCTCATACAGTTACTAAAATGAGTGTACGATAAATTTATTTGATTAAAACCATGTTCATTTGGTAAATTTATTTAGTAGATAAAAAATATTCCAAACCGAGCCGAAGTAAGAACTTAATTTGGAAGTAGGCCGTTTAACTGGTGTAAAATCGGTCTCCAGGTCTGGATATGAGTTGTTGGCACTGACTCAGTTGGAGAAATGGATGAAAAAGAAAAAGTAAAGGGATGGAAATTGTGAAGAAGGTAGGAGAGAGAGACAGAGTGGGTCACTGGAGCGGGCACTGTTGGAGGAGCAGGCGAGGATGTCGGTAACCTTGAAAAAGGGGAGGATATTTGGTGCGCAAGGAAAAGGAAGAAAGAGAATTTTAACCTGTTAGACGAGATGTGAAAATGAGTATGAATCATGACGGGCTGCGAAATCAAACCTTTCTGGAGCAAAATTTATTTATTTTTCTATATTTTTTTATTTTTAGATTTCGCATCACTCCTGCTCAACCAGTGTACTTTCCGTAGCGTATTGTTTAAAAATTAAGTCATATTTTTCAAATTTTCATTGTATATGATGTAAGAGAACGTGTCGTAATTTGCCTTTATCTCCAATTTGAAAACTTCTACGGATATACTTTTGGTACCTTGAAAATTTCAAGGTGATTCTTTGAGTTAGAAGCAAGTAATTTGCCAACAGAAAAGGTAAAATACAACCAATCGACTGGGAATGACGCGACACCAAAGTGCGGACTACCTGCGCTAGAAACCGAGTTTCTAAGCGCAAAGTCAATGCTCTTAAATCAAATTTTATGTATTTTCTGGATTCATTCAAAATAAATTTCTTTCATTGAAGTGGTCACAATCATAAACATATAAATAGCAGACCAATTTAAGTACGATTGGGGAAGTGTTAGCTTATCGGTAGGTACTTTTTATTTTCCAATTCAATATTTTGCTAAAAACATAATTGCATTCCACACGATTTAAACACCTACATGTTCTTAGGCCTTCCACTTGGGCTTTAACCTTGTCGTGGTGGAAGGGTTGCGTGGCCCTATGACTCCTAGAGCTGCGCTGGAGGGATTAATTTTCAATTATTCCCGGCAGGGCCACCCATGCCAGATAGGTCGAAGGGTAGGAGCCAGACGAAAGGTAGTCCACGAATGACGGACAAAGTTTGGATGGAGCGAGTACTTAGCGGGGATGGAATGTTGAATACAGTCAAAGAAGGTAGAATGTTAGGCAAACGTGAAGAGGAAAGAAAAGAATAGGATTTTTAGATAGAATGAAAGAAAGTAAGCCGTATTTTGAATTGAAGAGGAAAGTGCTTGATGAAAGGGGAGACTCCCATAATTCTTTTGAAGTACTCCATGGAAATACTACCTTAATCGGTAGAATACTTCAATAATAATAATAACAATGCTATTAGGAGAAACACTCCAAAGTATTTCAAAAAAGCGTTTCAGACATCTATTCTTGTCTAATTAAATGTCAACTACGGTCAATTAATGGCAAATATGAAAATATACAAATATATTAAAAGGATCAATTATGTATAATGATTTAAAGCCGACTTATAGAGATGGAGGCGTTGAAAATCGTCATTACTTAACATTTATAAAAACTTAATTGCTACAAAATAGTTTGCGGATCTCATTTGCCTAATTCTTTTCCACACGCTGATATCCCCTGTCCATAGAAATATTTACCAAGCTAGTCTAATGTGAAAATGTGATTTGGGCCTTTGATAAGTCTTTTGGTGGCAAACAAAATTATTGTAAATCAGTAGAAAATCAAAATAAAGTGTTTTAAGCGGTGGTAGCCAGGATTTTATTAGAAATATGTTTGCAATGTGAAATAAAATTTAACTTAATATAACACAAAACAAAAATAATATCATACCAGCAGGGGCTTCAACTTCTTGTCAGCTATTACCTTAATTGAAATTGAAACCTGGTTAGAAAATAAATTTTTAAGACTGTGAAACCTTTTTAATATTCTAAATATTTAATGTAATTAGCATCTACATGATGTCTTGCCAGTGAATCTTCTTTACAGAATAATCTTAGTTGATCACGTCGCACCTAAGTAACCAACGATAAAACAATTTTCATTTGATATATCCAGTGCTTTCATATTATGTATTTATAGTAGCGCCATTTATACAGCTAAATCCTTTCCAAGTGCTAAATATTGCGTGACTTTTAAGGCAATTGGAGATCAATTGGTCCCATAAAGGCATCTAAAAACTGGGTCAGAGCACTATCACGTCACTTGTTAGGAGTCAATTGGCAAAAATTTGAGAACCTGACTCTTCCGTAGTCGTGACGAGCTTACCAAACACCTAGGAATGCTTCATCGTCTCTCCTGAAATTGAATGGTGATATGATAAACCCTAAACCCTTCGTTTAATAAGTGAGGTAAAATATATATGTCTCGTCGAATGATACACCTAAACGCAATGTAATCGCCCCAACGGAAATATGTATTATGACCTCTTCTTTTGGTGGACTCCAGTGTATATTTTTCCTTGTAAAAAGAATACATACGCCGCAAAATTAGGCCTACATAATCGTTCCATCGTCAAACCAATCAAGCTAACTTATTTCCTCATTTATGGCAACTTTTAAGTGTTTACAAAATTTATACCTCGTAAATTCCCAATTTCTAAACTTCTACAGCAGCCAAACTTACAAAACTGTAAAATTATAACCTCTCAATATCTCATTTTGGTACATACTTGAATTGTAACCATTAAATAGATTTTCATGCATGGAATTAATTAAATAGAATTTCATGGAAGAAACTATTAAAAATAGGGTCCTGAGCCAATTCTTTGTGACTTCTTCAAGGTTTGAAAAACCTTTAAACATGTAAAAGTAGCAACTCTGTTGATGGTCGCCGCATTGAAGAAGTGGAGAAATACTGATTTTAAATATAAACATTTGGCATTGGTTATTTAGGTTGAATTTCGCATGTGATTTATACGCTTTCATTCTCTAATGAATACTTATATAAGTGATAATAAATTCAAAATTAATATTTTTGCTCAATATTAAACATTAATCCTTGAAAAAGAACGATAGTACTAAATATTAGGAGAGAGATATGAGTTCGCCTTAACTTTCGGTTTCGTATTTCGCATTTGATTTATGGTCTTTAATTCTCTGTTGAATACTAATTTTTCACTTTGGCAAGTATTAAAATATTCACAATTATGGTTTTTCATCAATATAAATCCGATAAAAGTGTTAATAGCCATTAAAATCACGAGAGAGATGTGAATTCGCCTTCACTTTCGGCTGCCACCCTAATATTATTTCATACCGCTTGCAGACTATAAAGAACATTTTTTTCATGACGGCGATATAGGAGGGCGGGAGGGGAAACAAACCCTGCCGCTCTTGAGCGGTGTCTACAAGCAGGATGGGACGTCCTTGGGCAGGATCTGGAGCAGCGCAATTGGAATTGGCGACTTCTGTATGCTGCACGGTGGGCGGGCGATATGCACAAATATAGGTGGGGAGAAAGGTCTTCGGGCGTCGAAAATTGTACTCAGGGATGAGAAAATTGATGAAAATTGGGGAGTGAAAAAAAATCTAGGTCGAAAATATGAATGCCATTAAATTCAGGTCGCCAATTCGAGCACATCAAGATTATAGTTGCACTCTTTGATTGGCCCTTTGCACTGATATTCGCGCGATCGAATAATTTATCGGGCGACGTTAAGGAGGCAAGGATCGATTGACCTCCGACTCTTGCCCTCGCTGTACGAGAACGGTTAGGGCCATAGTTGCATCAGGGTTGAAGAGCTGCACGTATGATCCCAGCAAAACTGCATTACTGCTGCCTGTGAATGCATTACTGGTGAGAGTGAAGCAGTGGGCAACCTTGGTGACTAATTCTCGATGCACACCAGGGCAGTATAAAGTCAAATATTCCTGTTAAGTATTTCTTTTTAAAAATAATTTTCATTGTAACAAAAAGAGCAGAGGATAAATTTTTACATTTGAATATCATGTGAAAACAGTGAGGGGTAAATTGGATGAGATAATAATGGTGTGTTAGCCAATTACCTAAATTTGTTTTAAAATACTTAGTTTTTTGACTGATTAGCTAAATTTCAAAATAAATCGTTTTTGGTGCACCATGTATTTTATTGTCGAATAAAAATTTGAGCGTGATAAGCAATGAGAGCTGGATAATAGTGCTCTCTTTTTAAATGGAATCTTATTGTTAAAAATTAAACTTGTGTTATATGTCATAAAGCATACCTGTTGCATTTGAAATTCTTTAAATTTTAATCTGCCTTTGCTAAAATTCCAGTTAAATATTATTCATTACTACGCACCAAAAAACATTTCCAATCATCATTGTTGATCACCTGTTGCATCACTTGAAATAAATGAGTTGATATCATTCTATAATACTTTCTATGTCTTTACAAAGGCAGGTAGTTCTCAAAATAATGAGGCAAATGTTTGACATCAATCTGTTATGTTTTCTACGTACTCGTGAGTGGTAAATGTAATTGTTATAGAGTACTTCTCTTTCTCATAAAAGAAACCTAAGCACTTGTCCACTTAAGCGTTAGCCAGCTGTTTAAGAATTTTACTGAAATATCGAAAACTGAAAAATGCCTTAGCCATATTACGGCTGAGAGGACGTTAATATTTTTACATTTAAAGTGGATAGAACATATCGGAATTCATAACTTTGCCAATTAATTAAGCTCCATGTATGGTAGTAAAACTAGGATTGCATGATGTAATTATTATTACCTACATTTTTTGGGATAATGTAAGGAGATAGTGAATTAAGTTTTTGATTCTTGAATTTGGTGAATTGGTATCTTACGCTGGATCGGAGCTAAGGCGAAGCATGTATTATAAAGTGACTTTGACTCATTCAGTTTAAGCGATGTGGTCGGTGTAAATATGACTTATAGAGCATGGTGTAACATCATTTATTTAAAAACTGGATTTAAGTAGGAGGAAAAATTCTATAGATTTGAAATTTTTTTCTTTTGATCAACTATAGCCTGCAAAATTTAGTTTCCGATTTTGTAACGACTCATAATATATTTCCCTCCCAATACGTTGTTTGTATGTATAAAAATATGTAAACCTTTATGCATCGAAGAATTAAGAATGTAACTTCATTTCAACCAATGCCACCATAGCTGGGATACCTACTCTACCAATGTGAACATTCAGTCTAGGTATAGAAGAAAAGTATCAATTTAACGAGTTCATCAATTGTAGCAAAACTCTCTGATTACTATTATGGGCATATCATCAATTAGTGATCATTGCGTTTTCTTCGAAGAATCTTCATTTGAGGTAGTTTTTTCCTCAGGTGAAAGGCAGCTGCCAATGATTGTCCTGGGCGACGGGTGTGAACATCCGAGCATGCTAGTTTTTGCTCAAAATGGAAAAGTGAAATGTCATGGTGTAAGAGTTTCAGATAGACTCGGTGACCTACATGGCCACTCCTAGATTATCGGACGAAACGGCGATCCTTACCATGTGAGAGGCTGACATAATAAGTACTTACTCCATTTAATATCTTCCATAGGCGTTGTCAGGAAATTTTACAATTGTATGAGGTCCAAATATGGAGGAATTCTTTACCTTTTTAAGAATTTGTTGCGTCGGTTAACATGATTAGGTTTCTCTCTAATTTACACTCTGAAAACATTGAAATATTTTCCTAAGAATGCAATATTATGCACAGATTTCTTATTTCAACGAAATTTTCTTAAAACAGTGATCATTGAAATTTGTTATAGTTTATCTTTTGAATTTTTTTTGTAGAATTGGAACCAATCCTCTCGCTTGGAAGGATTCAGCTTAAGAAGACAATAGAGTCTCTACTTAATTTTTCAAAAGGTTAAATCTGAAAATATGAAGTCGAAATAAAATTAGGCGCTTAATATTTAAAGGTAAAGTACCCACTATTTTTTTTAGAATTATCCGCTTGGGAAGTAACTATTGAAATTGCCGTGGCATATGTTCTACTTCGTGTAAATTTTTAGCTAGCTATTTTAACTGCGGTAGTTTGTTGTACTGATTAGATACCGAAAATATGAATATAAAATGCTGGCTTTTGAAAATTGTTATCAATATCCGAATGCTGATTATTCAGTTATAGCAAAGATCACATTCCTTTTTCTTTAAAAGTATTTTTTTTCATTTTTGAGTGAAAGTTGTTTACGCTTTGATTACGTCGCCCCCATTATGTCAACAACCAAAGCATAAGATTATGATGTAATTTTCTCTGTGGTATACTATACGAGTATAGTATATATAAGGTTTAATCTGAAAATATGTCATATAACCATATGTATAAAATACGAGTGCTAATATTCAGACATGGAGGAGGAAATGTCTGGTTAACCATGATTTCTTATAATTCCTGTTCTTCTTCATTCCACTCTTTAAAAGTTTTTTTGAGAAATCAATATGGCAAAGAAACGGAATGGTATTCAAGGATAAGAAAGTAATTATTTTCCTCAGTTTTGCCGGGTTCAAAGCGTGTTTTCATTCCATTTTTATAATTGAAAGGAAATTATAGTTAATATTACCTGCTGTAAGGCATTTTCATTGCTAAATGAATGCTGGTTAGATTATCTGGGAGTTAAATCATGCAATTTTCTTAGTGAATAGTTGTTTGAGAATGTTTATCCCTATCTAGTTTATCAAATCGGGAATAACGGATCATGTTACAGAGAATCTTTATACTACATCTTGATTTATTTCATTTCTGGAAAAAATGTGAGCAAATTTAAAAAATTATGACAGGTTTTAATTGAAGGTTTCACGGTGATAACATCATCATCTGTAAGCGGTAGTATTATATCAGGAAATAGAAATCAGAATCGTACTTCTTGAGTTAAATATCAGCCTGAACCAATTGATGTTGGCTTTAAATCTTGATCCTTGAGGTGAGATTCGCTCGCGTAGTTTGCGCTGTACGAAGGGGTACGTGATTGCCTTCATGAGCAACAAGTCAATTAGTGAGGACGAGCGGCCAAGCTCAGGAGCACATCACATAAGGATTCAGAATATTCGCTGGAAGAATTTTAGCTGTCTCAGCCGAAGCTTGCATCATGCTTATGATTTTTTAAGGGCGCTACATTTACGCTTTTTAATATATTCACGTTACAATACGTTCTTAAACAACCTGTTTTAGCAGAGGAATCTGTTGATATCAACTGGGGTTATTAAATAAGTAAATAGGGTAGTTGCTCTTCCCCCTGAAATATTTTCAGGCAACAGGTATGAGATATCAAGTACGTTATCCTTGATTTATTTTATATCATCTATATGGAGTACTAGCTTTAAAATTTTTCAAAAATGCTTTGAACTTATTGGCTATTCTGTGGCTTTTTATATCGCAATTTGAATAGATGAAATCAAGTCTGTTATTCCCCACCTCTTTAAATTATATGGTCTTATTTGAATGCGGTACCTTGGTTACCTTATTATTTCCGAAAATATGTCGATGTTCGCCGAAATTCGAACCCAGATCTACCAATATCTCCCAACAGAGACAACTTCGGGATGGGTTCTACCGAGCATGGTGTTGACATCACTAGTCCACATTGTGGCACATGTTTGAAATTCGTCGTCTCCCGATAGCGAAAAGTGGGGTTTATTTCTCCAATAGTAGCTAAGTAAGCACGACCTACTTCACATGTGCCACAGGGTGGACTTCTGACGTCAACTCTCTGTTGTCAACTTCTGACGTCAACTTCTCTGTTCAGTAAAACCCATCACGAAGTTTGCTCTGCGAAAATATCAGGAGATCCGGATTCGATCCCTTGGACTCGAGGAATCGAGGCGGACTTCATCCTTGGTGTATGCGACCAAAAAAATTAACGGTGCGGTCAATAAAATTCACAAACTTTTGATTAACTTTGTGGTATTCCATTATAAGTTTTCCTAAATATCACACAATTACTATATTGCGCCTGAATATGATGATAATTCATGAAACCCGGGTCGCGCTCTGTAAAAAAAGAAGTGGTAAGTATAAGTAATTGTGTGATATTTAGGAAAACTGATGCGGTCAATGTCAGTGCTTGCCTTGAATTTGTTGCCAACACCTGACCGGGGAACACTCTCGCTGATTAAGGGCGAGATGAAGATAATTGAGCAAGATTTTCATTTGATTTCCAGGAAAACGTATCAACTTCGGTGTTCTAATTTAACCTTTCGGCCTTTGTTGTTTTGTGAAACTGCCTTGTATTCTCAAGTTTGGCCTTTCATCAAGGCCGTAAACCCAATCCTATTACAAATTCGCCGACAGTAATATCTTCCTAGAGTGCCTCACCATTTTTTTTCGTTGTTACCCCAAGGCCTTGGGTTTGGTGAGTTACAAAACTCGCTCCCATATTCGACGTGATCCATGGCGATGGAACATCCTTACCGCCGGTCACCTTCAGTCCGTATAAGACTCGCATATGACGGAGAGAGTTCGTGCCTCGGGTTCATTCATTGGGTTTCACCACGGGGCAAGAAAAGTCACACGCAGTCCACAAGGAGACCGTCCAAGTAAGGATCAAGGGCATCGGCGAACGGACGGAAACGAAGAGTGGTCACAGCTTACATCACGCCAGGGCGTCAACTCTTGAGATAAGTTCCCGCGGCTCACTTGATGAGCATTGCTCACAAGATTATCTCTTTTTACGGAGCATTACGAAGTTGTATGTTGCATTGGAAGGCTGTATTAAGTCATTGTATATCTAGGCAATATCTCCGATGTCGTTTCCGGGTTTCTTTCGCATTGTTTGATGCCTAGTGACGACAGTTTTGCTGGCAATGCCGTCAGCAAATGTTGTGTGCTCGATGGCGAAGGATTTTAATGGCCGGCGTCTCTTCTACAGATGGTGATGAACTTTTTATCGTAGGAGTTAGTAACGCTCTCCCCCACGCTTGCAAGAGATTTTTTCACGGAATTCACTCTGAAAACCCAAATACGACTTTATCCAATCAGAGTAAGCTGGACTGTAAGAAGACCTCTTATCATCTCTACTTTGTTGCATATACAGGAGAAATGTTTCAGGAGGAATCTGCAATACTTCAGGAGGTGGTAGTGGAGATAATTTTAAGCATTTTTTTTGTCCGTAAACATGGGGTCGCTACTCCTTAGTTACGGAGCTATGGCGACGCAAACATTTTTTTTTTAGATGCTCTTAGTTTCCACGTAAACAGTTTTTCTTGGGCACTCAGCATTTTCGACATTTTATCTTATACTCTGGATTTTTAAGGGCATAAAATAATGAGGATTGGACGAAAACGTGCGATTATAATTGTCTAACTCAATTAATCTTTGACCTTAATCAAACGAGAGCTTTGAGTAGGCATTAACAATACAATGGCCCAATCTCACGTATTTTGAGATCAATGCTTTCTCTATCCGGACTCAAAATAAAATGTCAAAAGGGCTAAAGCCCAAGGAAAACCTTTCTAACTGCAAAGAGAATCCAAAAAACGTTTGCATTGCTCAATAAATAAGAGTCGCGACCCTATATTTATGGACAAAAACTTATGCTTAAAATTGTCACCAACTCTTACAGTGTTGGTGATTCCTCCTTAAACACCCAGTACACAGGTCCACATTGCATCATTGCATCACTCTGACCTTAAGATGCTGCCGTATTGCAGGCGGAACCGTTGTCATCGGACATGAAACAAAGTGGTGGAAACCCCAGAATCATAAGAGCTTCTACTGTTCATCACGGATGCCTTTGCAATAACCTGCATAAAATTGTTTGCATAGATAAACAACAATCCCATGCGCAAAGCGTTTGGTTGAAACGAATGGAATATAATCCACAGAAGTCGGGATTGAGAAAGTACCTGATCTGGAAATTGTACGGATGAAATGGAATTGTATGATTGTTGATTATGAAGCTGCGAGACGAAACCTCGCTCTTCACAATAAGATTTTATTAATTTATTTACTTCCAAGTGCCCCGTGAACAGCACAAAAAGGCCTTTACAACGGAGGATTAACAAAGCACAACGCAAAAATCCACGCCCGGGATAGGGACCAATTGCCCAGGCAGGATTCAAACCCACGACATACGTTTTTGCAGGTGAGGACTTTACCCCACCGCCACCGAGGCTGACTTAATATGGGGCAAATCAAGTTTTTTATTAAATGGAAAATCTCCGCAATGTCTGGACAGAATTTATTTCTTTGAGGTACTGTGGTAATTTTTTTAGCCTACACAAACGTGTAAAACTAATCGGCTGAATATATTTAGCCTTCCGAAATATTCTCCATTGTTCAGGCATCGTCCATTGACTTTTAAATTATTTGAATATTTGCTGCATATTTGGGTTAAATTTTTTTCTTCAAAGATCACTATGGAAGTTTCGATTATAATTATTTGATATTTATTCTTATAACATAATGAGGCGATATATTTCCAAAAGTCAAACAAAAATTTATTCAACACATGCATATCATTTTTTGTGCCCCGCACAAAGCTCAAAATGTATTACGTAAAATTATTGCGTTTTTTTAGTGGTTACGTTTTGAGGACAAAATTAAACTGCAAAAAGTTACATTCATTAAATTAAACATGTATCAATCATATTTTGCTTTAGATACACCTTTTAAAATTAAAAAAAATGTGCATCAATGTTCGCACTTAACCTTTCGTGCAGAGCATGTGAAGCACAGTTCAATTATGACCGTAACTTTTTGAATAGCGCATATTTATTCACTTAAGAAATAATTAAGGTTCATTGATATCAATTTTCGTGATCCTTATTTAAAAATCCTTATTTAGAAATCATTTCTTGAATTGTTGAAGAATATTAGCGTAATTAACAATTATTGATAAACAACTAGGCAGGTTTTGAAGCATGCTGTCCACTTCGTCAATGGTACCGTGGGTGTGGTGTGGATATCAAGCTTCCTTGCTGAATAAAAATCCTTCAGACAAGATTTGGGCGTGGTTTTAAAATATTTTAAGTGCTTATTTAAACCAGGGACCGCCAGCTCCCAGGAATCCAGTCAAGTGTTTAAAAACTAAAGAAAGATCCATGTTGGGCGCACAATGAGGGCCCAAAGTTTCCGGTTGAAAGAACATACCTGAATACGGAAGGTCAGAAGTTATGAGTCATATATTGTCATACATATCTAGACGATTTCCATATATGTCCCGACACGGAATCTAGAAACATCTTTGATTGTGAAAATCCCATAATATTTCCAAAGGAAAAAGATATAATTTCATATTCTAGTTCGTGAGGCTGTTAAATCATTAAACTAATGTCATTGATATGTATACATTATTGTATGACAACTTTTTGGAGATAAAATATATTTAGGATTTGAATGGTCTGTTTTTCCCACTAAGAAATACTTGTATTCTGTAGTTAAGTTTATTTGTAAGGCAGCTAAGACCTGCGGGCACTAAATTGGTGCTCTGAATAATAAAATAATATTGGACAGATATAAGCTTCCAATTTAGAGCTGTAAGGAAGAAAGGCGAAGAAATGTTTCAATTGAATGACACTAATTAAATTTACAGGTGGGCAAAAAAAACTTATCATTAAATTTTACCACATAATGACCTTTAGATACTTTAGATCTGATGACAATATTTAGATACCTACCGTGACCAAAAATATAGAGAATAATATAAAAATGGCGTCATCCTATTATTTTTGTTCCTCGGTGTACACCGCAGATCTTTGTTTTATCTTCTAATTGTATTTATGTTTGTCTTAACCACAATATACGCAATTTCTCAAATGGACCGATGGGTGTGAGTCCAAGCAGTTTGCCTTCTGAGATCTAATTATCTTTTCTAGACCTTAACCACACACTAAATTCTCTCCTTGATTGTGCCAACCTTATAGGTTTCCGATCCAGTCACTTCCTTCCGTTGGCCTTGGCAAGGAACCGCTGTCACATCAATGATTTGACCATCTGGAAGACTTACTTGTGGTGAATAATGTTGAAGAATACTTTGGAAATTATCTTAACGGCATGCAAATGTAATATTCTTTACGAAATAAATTTCTTTAATTTTAAATCTTTGGGAAATTTCCAACGATGTCGCTCATTCGCCATTACCTGATGAAGCCTAAAATGGCACATATTGACTGATAGAATCACTGTAAAATATTAATGAACTCACGGAATGGATAGATGTGCCAATGATTTCTCATTAAGCGTTCCTAGCGAAAATATTTTTTATTGTAAAAAGTGACCATTCACTAACAAGAACTTGATGCCTGCTTGCATTTTTATTTAATTGAAAATTTATTTTTAAAATAGAGCTTTTTCTTTACTTATTTTTCTCTGAATTTCAATTTTTATTTTATTATTATCGTATTTCATTTCTGTCAACGTTTATTTTAATTCAAATTATACCAGAAATCTCTTCTTCTTACATGAGGTATATTTATGACTAATTCGGTAAGCTTGCCGCAGGTGAAATTTACAATGTATTATACATACTTACGGGCTGTCCAACCAAGACATTGTCTATTTTAGTATTTTTAGAATAACTTAACTTCGCAATACCATCTGTCGTATGTATTTCAACATACTTTTATGTCGTTTCTCACACCATAAGGAAGTCTATAAATGCCTAATACATAACTGCAAATATTAGTATTTTTTCTTTGAATGAATTATATTTTTCAGTAAACCGTTCATAAATTCATTAACATGTTCTCTGCCACGCGTTGCCGTAGGGCGTCTCACATAACTTTAAATCCAAGTTAACGAGCCGCCATATGGTGTCTCGCATTGCTGCTGGACGCAACTAGTGAGACGTATATTGGCGTCAAAGTAGCGTTTTCATGAAATCGTCAAGCGATGTATAGAACGATAAACTAAATCTAAATTCCCAATTGCGCTGATGAGATAATGAATTCTTTTACGAGGGGATGTAATCTGTAATCTATCTGTAATACATATCAGCTCGCAATTCATGAGAGCTATAGATAGTAAAATCTTATTTTTCGAGTTTTTTTGCTAACATCGCTCAAGTTTCTGCAAATAAAATCGAAGCATGTGTTTGCATGTGCTAATAGGATTATTTAAATTGAATATATTTTCATTTTATGTAAAAAAATATTTTAATAATCAATGTGAATGAAGGCAAAAAATATTTTTCGGGAAAATACTGTAGGATTTTTCATTGCAGTTCCAATCCCACCATAACATTTTTCATACTCTAGGCATTTGGTAAATATTTGTAATGAGTGGCGATGACGTATCACTTGTTCCTCAAATAGTTTTACTGGGGAGAAATCTTCTACCAAAAAAATAATCGTTTCTCCAACAAAACACCAATTTTTACGAGCCTATTTTAACAGCACAACGGGTCTAAGCAATTTTTTTCTTCGTCATAACCATATAAAAAGCCTCCCTTACCGCCATCTAAGTATTGAATATCATTAGTGAATGGGCCTGTTTGATGACCTCGCTCCATCAGAGGGAACAGCATTAGCTTGAGACGGCTTTTTTAATCGTTCCAGACAAGGTGAAATTCCTAACGGTGAGTTTTTTTATGGAGAAAATACTCGGAAGTATAATTGCTGCATCTCCAGTCGGACTCTTATTTCCCGGGGGAAGATATAATTCAATTCTGAACTTGCGTGACTCCAATCTCGCACGCTCCAAGAGTCGCGGCTGCGGATCCGTCTGCACGTACTGTCGCATCATAAAACGTGTAGCCTTCGAGTATTGCCATAGTTGTGCGTCTAGAGGAAGCTGGAGAGGAAAGAAATAGTCTCCAGGGTCACACTGAGTCTTAAAATATGTCACGCAGTTTTAAGAATTAACTCTTACGCAGTCGACAAAGAGAATGGTTGGCAATGAGTAATCCTCATCTCGGTTTTATATTTCCTATTTCTATAACTACTCCAAGAACGTCATTCAAATATTCACAAGTAACATTCAGATATTCACTATCTTTTGTTATTTCATAATAAAATTTCTCTGAATAGTTTAATAACATGCTTTTACGAGACAATTGTGCAAAAAGACATTGTGCAATATCTGGGATGAACTTAATTTGTATCACTTAGGGATGAACTGTATTTGTATCACGTAAATATTTTCCCATCATCTCTAACAGCTGCAGGTCACCCAAGGCATGTAGTCTTTGAACTATAAACGTATATTCTGTTCTATACCTCTTAATTGCATCTGAGAAGCATGAAAAACGCAAAAATTATGTTTTAATTCATGTTTCTATTCATAAATAATGAAGTAAAGCACAAATGGCAGTAGTGCTATACATTTTTGCTAAAAGTAGAAAATCTTTTTCTTATTATGATACTTATTTTCTCGGCCTAGTAATAGAAGAAAAGGTGGCTAGCCAAATGAGCATATATGTATCTAGATAAATTAAGATTAACTCAGCATAGCTCATGGAGGACAGAAGTTCAAGGTGAATTTCTTACAATAAGAACGTTGGTACAATTGCATCGCTTCTATGTAATATTCTAAAAATCTCTTAATTTCTTTAGGTAAACCATACTTGAATATTTAAAATGATCAACTTATTACTAGAAATTAAAATTTATATTCTGTTCTACACCTCTTAATTCTGTATGAGAAACATAAAACACTAAAAAAATATTTAAATTCTTCTCTCCGTTCACAAATAATGAAGCAAGGGTTGACGAGCAGCAGTACTATACAGTTTTACTAAATAAATAATGGAAAAAAATTTTTTAATGCGTATTGCGATACTTATTCTCTCAGACCAGTGACAAAAGAAAGCACTAAGCTGGTTAAAATATTATATTTCACTTTTTAATTGCTTTTAACTTCAGTGAATCATCCATATGTGATGGCTGTAATGCGGGGTTGTTCACACTGTTACACTACCCGGAAATAGATGTCTTTAATTACCCGTATTCTTTTTCGTTGAAATCGCACTTAATGCTGCTAAAACTCTCTCAAAATGTTTCTTTAGTGAGGTAATGCTTCCATATCGACTCAAACAATTTGACTAAATCCACGAAGAAGGTGCGGAATTATTTTTCTGCTCGGATTATAACAAATATGGGAAGCATAGCCGGCATTAAAATTTCTTTTGGGGTAACCTGCTATTGAAAAGTGCTAAATAACTTTATAACGTTAAATTGGGTAAAAGCTATTAATTATAAAAATTAGCCTCACTATTTAGGCTAATTCAGGACTCTGCCTAAAATTACTGACGTCAAAGCCAAAAATTGTGATTAAATATATTATCGATTTCACCTGTGTTTTTCAATTCATGTGCAGTAATGTTTCAGCAGTATGCTGGTATTAAGCAAACGCTTATCTACTCATTTTTAGTGGAATCGTACTCATTCATGTATCTACGCATGTCTTCTGAAAGTCAATGGAGGGCTTGGAAGAACTGATTGCGTCACATCCTACCCAAGTGTAGCGTACATTTGTTTACAAACGCCATTACCGATGAAAAAATTAGAAAGAACAAAAAAAGATAAGATTCACAGTGAAATAAAATAATTTTCACTATATGGGATTGGAACATTCATCGACGACTCACTGTTATCAAAGTTACTATAAGTTATAGTTGAAACATTAAGCCATTTTGTTTCTCTTAAGGCAGGTCAGGGATCAAACCACGGGTTAGGTAAGTGATAACTCAATTCACTTGCTTGCGTTCAAAATTTTGTGCAATGAGCAAATTTTTATTGTATAATATAAAATAATTAGGAGACGTATTTTTCCGTTTATCGACTTATTGCTAAATTCCCGAAGTATTTAACGAGGGAGGAAGGGCCTTAACCCTTTCAAAAGTGCGTTGATGACGTCACGAACCCCTACCAATCGTGTCACCGGTTCACCCTTGTTCTTTGACCTCGCATGTCGCCCTCACGTAGGTCTTTCTTGTTCATACCCTTGTAAGCGATTCCTTCCCTAGACGTTCGATTCTTTCCGTACGAGTTAATGAACCCGATCTCTTATTATGTCACCAACTCACGAAAAGAGGACGACAACTTTCGTGTATTTTCAATTTAAACTTCTGAGAGAATGACTGAATGAGGAATATTTTTTCCGTCATAACTAACCTTTCCCTCTCATGTACCAAATTCTTGTAACTTCTATTTCGTCCCCTGTTTAAAATACATTATTCAAGAAGCAACACACGCCCAATTGGAGAAAAAAAAGTAAAGTTTCGGTATATGCAGCGTCGTTCCCGGTGTAAACAGCCATAAGAGTATTTTCACATAAAAATAATGGAAATGGAGTAAAATAGAATACACTTTCCGTTGACTTCGGTCAGACACAAGTGGGCCTCGTAAGGTTTTTCCGCGGTTACAATGTTCTACGAAGACCTCCAGCGCCACTTGCTCTTCCGTAATCGTGAGACGCGAGATTATCCAAATCGGGGTTGCCCTGGGAACGATTCCCAACGCCATAATTCACTCTTCTAAGAGAGCAACTAGTTTACGCCAACAATTGCGTTTCGTTGGTCCCATATTGTCGACGACCTTGACCCACCTCCTCCCTTTACCCCGCCACTTCCACCTTCTCCAAGTTTCCCGTTATGCTTACACGTCATCATACTTTCTCCTCTTCATTCTTTCTCGTGTTATTTTTGCAATATCTCGAATTTGCACGGCTTCCTTGCTTCGCGCATGATAGCTAACGAGAGGAGCTTTTGTTGGCACCAAAAAAAATTAATGTTTTCAAAAATTACTTGCTGAGAAAAAAGAATATCCTGGTAGAAAACCAAGTTCCTATTTCATTATTATATTCATATAATTAAGTTTAATTTAATTTATGGAAATAATTTCCGGGAATCAAAACTCAAGTTTTTATTCTCTAACTTCTAGTCTAGTCTTTTTAGTCTCGACTATTTTTTGTAAAAGTAGCTTTGTAGAAGACTCATTTTATTTATAAAAATCATTCTCAGGCATCAAAACCCACACCACTATTTTACGAATACATGAATTTGTAAAAAAATTCTAATACTATTCATAGAACTCAGAGTAACCTTAGGATTAGAAATTGGATTCAGACATCACTGTTTACACTTTCATTTTCGATCCGAGACTTTCTATATACGAGGCTTGACTTAAAAGTAAGGTCTTCGTTTTTTTAATTATTGAATTTGATATTTATTTACATTGTTGGTGGCATCGTTGGAAATGTCATGATTTCAGCCATTTTTGTACGTAGTCACCTTGACGCTCGACGCCATTCCTCACTCGCACGACGAACTTTTGAATCCCGTTGTCCTACGAGCTTCCATCCGCGTTGCGAAGATAGGCGTTGACCTCTCTTGCACATCATCTTTCGTCGCGAACTTCATCCCCCATAGGTGTTTCTTCAAGGCGAGCAACATGTGGAAATCACTGGGTGATAGAGTCCAAAAAACCATCTCCTTCCTAGTCAAAATGGCGCATAACTTCTTCTGCACATTAGACGCCTCTAGAGGTCTTCGGTGACCTGTTTTGGCACCCACCAGGCCATGGACGTTTGCGCGGCCGGAAAGGAATATTTGGGACCATTTACGAACGTTTTTAGCATCCATACATTTTTCACCGTAGGTAAAATTCAACCAATTGGCGATTAGATAGTTGTCGCCTTTTTCCCGGTCAAAATTTGTCTGACAGACCGAATTTCACACACCTGGACGGAGACGTGGGGGGAAGCTCAATGTAAACGGCTGCTGTGCCAACAATGAGCGGTCGGCACCTTCTTCGCGGTGGTTGAGAGTGGTAGGGAACCATGCCATGGAACATGATGGTATTGGTGGATTGAACCTAGCGCTTCATGCAGCGACATAACGACTTAGGAGACCTTATTTTTAAGTTTACTCTTGTATCAAGTCGGCATCGAGTGGCTTTGAAGCAAGCACGTGAAAAACTGCTATGCAATCTCTTCGTCAAGTAGGTACATATGTATAATCGGTAATTCCATGAGGTGCAACAGAAATCGGCGGATCTCTCAAAATAAAATGCATCGACGATATCCCGATAAAATATCTATCGCGAACCGTTTGGAATAATGGTGATTAGAAAAATTATGATGTCTCTTTCTTATGAGGCCTTTATACAGATCTTAGAGCTTACGGAACAGTCATAGGCCTTGTGGGCAGCGATTACAGATCGTAGTATTGACTCTATTAATGCACTCATAGTTGCAAGTATACTAAATGGCATAAATCCTGTTAAAGTCGTGAGCAGCAGCATTGTTTTATTAATGCTATCATTGAATTCAAAATAAATTTAAGTGTGAGTGGTGCTACAATTGGCTCAAACAATAGGAATGTGCTAGTCTCATAATGCACTCTTCGACTTATCTTCATGCTATGCTGATTTCTATTTTTTATTTTCGTCGGAGTCAATTGAGAGTATGAAAGGAGGCCGCAATTTATAGTATGTAAAAAAATGGAATTATTTGCTTGGAATCTCATAAGCAGAATTGCTTATTGTCATAGAAATCTCCCGCGGTATCTCGCGTGTATTAAAATGTATCGTTAATAATATTCACGAAGCTTCACTTCCGCGGTGCATGCTGGATAATACGTGAGTACTCGCTCGCAAACGTTTTTATTTTTTTGCAATGCCGCAACCGCCGATCAAGGTCTGATGCGTGAGATGTTTTTCTTCGAGTGCCTACACGCGTAAGTAGCTTCCCAACAGCGTCCACCAAATATGGGGCTGCAGATATTAACAATGTGCTATCACATGTGGTGTATCTATAACTTGAGCTTCCCCTGGGGCGCGGTGCTCGCAACTGCCATATTCTTGATTGGATCTTCGATGAGCGAACCGTGATTGGAAGAATAGTACAAGTGTGAAGGATTCTGACTCTTTTTAGCTCCGGGGATTGAGTCGGTGTAGAGGATGTCTTGCATAATGTCCTTCCCGATGGTACAGGCACCTGTATGGTAGTGGGTACCACAATTACTAAGCAATAGAAGATTCTCCAGTATGCCACTGGATGTACTGTCCTCCACCGCCTGTTAAATGGCTTTTCAAAAGTTACCACTGGCGTTGCTGGCGGTAGAGCAGACCAAACTTTGACGGAAAATAAGCAATATTTGTGTTTCTTAACCGAAATGAATAGTCTTGATAATAGTCTTATATTCTATCAAATCATAACTTTTCAATGCAATTACTCGCATAATACAGCACTTCAATGAATATTTAGAATGATTAGATTGCTCTGCGCTCATTACTGTGTTTCAGATATTTTTGTGAAGCGATTTGAAAGCTCCTAAAATGGTAGCACAGATAATGATTATTTGAGACGAACTGTACCCTCCTCATCGTTGTCACCAAGGTCGGTTTAGTCCGTTATGGGCGAGAGAATGGCTAACAGAAACTGGCCTCCGACTCATCAACATGGTACATAGAGAATTAAGGCATTTTTAAAGATTAATATATAAACGTTAAATAACTAGATTACAAATTGGATGGCAGACAATAACAATAACAAGATGGCTACTGCCAGCTGAGCACATACGTATTTTTGGGCTACTGAATGAGCGGATTTGATTCGGTGGGGGAATGTTGAGCGCTTGTGCAGTGGAGGCATATAGTTTACATTTGCTACGAGAGAGGACCCAAAAATAACGGGACACAATAAAAAAATCATAATTTAATTTTTTGTCTTATAAACGTTTGTCACATCCGAAGTACTCTGCATTTACACTGATACATTAGTTAAAACGTTTTTTCCACAACGTAAAAAACCTTTGGTACTCGTTTCCGATGCTTTGTAGCGCCGCCTTTGATTTTCTTTTCACCTCCACAATATGACCAAAAAATTACCCTTTCATCACCATTTTCATCCTGTTTAACAAAGGAACTCAAAAAGTGCAATATCTGGTGAGTAGAGTGGGTGAGGGAACAATATCATAATTTTTTTTACCAAAAACTAAAGTCGCGGCAATCAGCAACACGTGCCACTTTTGATCAGGAGGTAATAAGCGGGGGATGAATCTCGCCGCGATTCGTCTGAATTACTTATCTTCGGCTAAAATTCGCGGTAATGAACTCCACGAATGACCATATTGCTCAGAATGTCCGTCAATAGTACGCTTCTTATCCTCGTGCACAATGGTAAGAGTGTTTTTCCACATTTTCATCAGTTCTGGACCTGGAAGGCCGGTCCAGGTGTTGAATGTCTTTGATCGACATGTTTCCACGTTTGAATTGCGAATACCACTCGTACACTTGAGTTATTTTTAAAAAGTGTTCTTTATTAGCTGCAGATAACATAATAACCGTGTCCGACTCAATTTTACCGAGCAGAGAGCAAAATTTCAACGCTGCACGATGTTCTCGAATATCAGCCATTTCATAAATCGAAGAGGTCAAAAAACTCTTCGAATGTAAACCGTCTAGGCCGCTATACACGGTGAATGATCATGCTGAATGTTCACGTGATAATTCACAGGATCATGCGAGCAAAATAGAACATGTTCTAATCTTCACTGAATTATCGTGCTCATGAAGGTTCATTCGTGAATTGCTCCGTCATACACGGTGAAGGATCATGCGTATGATCATGCTGAATGATCATGCGAATGAAATCATTCTCCGTGTATAGCGGCCTTCACATTGGCTCGCTGCAACCGCCTACATCCACGCCGTTTCGTATACTGACTCAGAAATAATGAAACAACACCCATGTAGTGGGAGAAGCCCAAACTTTAAAGGCCGTTTTACACGGGGCACGGAATAGCGCATGTTAGAGCTGCATGAATTTCTAAAATGGCGTGGAATTGCGCGAATGCATGAACGAAATTAGAACAGGGGCTATTTTGCCGTCTCGCATCCACGCATTCTCGCATGTGTTCTAGCAATTCACCGCTTTACACGACGCAATTTCGATTGCGCCTTCGCACGTACGTCACATTGCGCAATTCCGTGTACCGTGTAAAACGGCCTTAAGAGCGACGCGCGCAGTGATTTCCGTCCGGTTATTTTTCGTATTATGGTGTAGAGTATTTATGGGTGGAGGTATCGCTCTGTTCAGCAGGTTTATTATCGTTTACTATACACAGTCGGGCGTGTTTATGTTTACCTATGTCGTTCCCACGATTGTCAAACGTTGCGCTGCAATCGCTCCATACCGGCATGCGTTCTGATTGGCTGACATGGGGTTTCAATGACGGTTTCAGCGACGAAAAAAAGCAACCCGACTAGTGATGAAAAAAGTGATGGGAATCCTCGTCACTGCAGTGATCGCTTGAGACAATTGCTCGCGACGATAATTTCTTAATGATTACTCGAAAATGATCGTGTGTATCAGGCTTACCGTCATGAAAAACTACAGTCGTTCGATATTAATTAACGTAAGAAAATTCGACAAATCTTATAATTGTGAATTTCTCATTCAATAATAAAGTTATACGGGAAAAAATATGCGTGGCTTTTTGTTAATTTCAGAACAATGCGGTGCTAAAATCAGACATTAAATGTAAAATCTAATTTAGATCGAGGTAATTTGATTGCTTTATGAAACGAATTATATTCTTTCCTCTCAAACACTGAGGTATTAACGTATCAAATTTACCATTATTAATATCTTAGGCGGTGTGTTTAGCAGTAACACCGTAAAATTCTGCATTTCTATGGAATTTGGGAAAGTATTGACAGTATTTATTGTAGATACTATTTTATCCTTCGATATTTTTTCTTTCACATGCCAACTATCCTTTTTTTCTGTTATGATTCATTTTTTCACGTTGTTCCTGAACGTTTGTTGCAAGTTCGCTCTATTCAAATGATTGTTCTTTCATTAAAGTGGCTAAAAAGCCGTTCATTAAATTAATCCCAGCTGAACTTTCGATGCCAAATTTTTTTCACGTTTTCAGCCCGACCACCGAATGGGGCACGAGTTATTGCCCTCAGCCTTATGATTATCTTTTTGCATACCATAAATCTCAGCTCACACGAGAACACGGTAGATCGGAAAGATGCTTTCACCAGATTTTGGTTCAACCATCGCCATAGGGCCAAATTACGGCTGTGTAAGCGGACTACGCATAAAAAAGCATGGCAAGGAACAGTGATGTCAAAAGTGACCATTTAATACCCTACTAAGCAACATATTTTTGTCATTTTACGGAGAGACTCCTCTCGAGTAAAATCTGAGAGTTTACGTTCTAGATAGTATTTTTGGAAATCATATTAAATGCAAATATTTAATAAGTTATGCCCAAATTGTTCGAACAATAATATCAGGGTGATATGAATTTCAGTATAATTATAATTATCAACTCTATTTATTGTTGCATTATTAAGGGTAAAATTTAAATTCCTTTTTTCAGTGAATTATCCTTCATTATCTCACAATCCATTTATTTTCCAATCAACAAACTTTTGGTGACCAAAGATTGCTATCTCATTAGGAAATTTTGCTTTAGAGCTTTTGAGGTAGCATCTCAAAAGATTGTTAAAACGCGCTCCAGGAATGGAAAATGTCTCTGAATTCATCTTTAAATTTTTTCTGCCAGGTCTTTGTTTTGGCTCGAATGTAGTCGGCCTTCTCTGTGAATCTTTGCATCTATAAAGACCATGAGAGATCAAACAAGAGTAAAAAAAGTTCATCCGTCTACTTTTGATCATATCTCGGTGAAAAACAATAAAGTTGTAGCTGTGTACACTGAATTATAGTATGTCCGATTTATTATCCCCATAACATTGTCACGGGCAAATTTGTATTTGCTTTTCGACTTTGTGGCAGGTGCTGATCTTGTTTCGTTTTCCTCAGCATCAACGAAATAAGCATACAAGACTTGTCCGGGTGAAGGTAAAGGCCATAGTATCTCAGGCGAGAAGAATGGTGATGTATTCTTTTGAAAGGATGAGTCATGCAAAGTTGATTTGGAAGTCGGACTTTTCTGTCATGAATCATGAAAGAATGCCGTCTTCAGGCCTTTCCCAAAATTTCAAGGATATCAATCAGCTGAAAAACTTCCAATCAAGTTATTTTGACAATTAAGATTTAATGCCTTCCTTTTATTCGTAATTTACCATAAAAATTGATTTCATGTATTTGAATTTTGAAAGGAAATGAATTCCGAACCCATCCTGGGAAATATGGAAAAAATATTTATCTGTATAGGTACTAAATGGAGTCTAGTTCGAAAGAAGCCCGAAAAATTAAATTTCTTCGTGCTTTAATGGCTTTACCGTCAACATTACCTTTCATGAGAACTATTTACTAACAAATTTAAAGTTTTTTTAACGGTCTATTTAAATTATGACTGACCACGAAAAATTATATCATGCATATTTAGTAATAACCTCTGGTATAGGAATTAAAAATTTAAATGAAAATAAAATGGTAGGAAACATTAAAATTCTGGAAAGCATTAAGATTATTCTGTGCACAAATTAATGTTGTTAATTTCTCTAGAAAAAACTCGCACGCGCAATCATTCTTCCAAGAGAAATTCGATGCAGGCGAAATTATACTCCCCGGTAATCGTTATGTCAGAATGAGACATTAATACGCCGCTAAAAATTATATCATGGATTGATTTATTTATCAAAAGTACATTGTAGCTATTCTAATTATAATATATTAAAGTTTTCATAGGAATTTCATGCTCATTAAGTATTAACAAAATATTTGTCTTGAATATGCGATTCTCTCTTTGAAAAAATCTTAAATAATAATGAGCGTAAATGAAGGTTTTATCACGCTTATAATAGAATAATCTTCTTTTTCTGACTGCTTAGTGAGGATTTTGAAATCAATGCAGTAGTAGCCACACCAATGGTTTGCTCAACACGGAAGTGAATGGAGATATTTTGAGACTCACAGAGGAATGAACTGTGATAGATTCTGGTAATGTAATGGTGTGAATGGGAAAAGAACAATGGAATTATCAATGCTGACGCAAATGAATAGACCACAAAATTAATTCATTAGTTTTTCACCCGGATTAGCAGGTCTTTCAGGTACTACTCCACTGCTGACCTCAGTTCAATAAGGAAATGAGCAGGTGACGTGAAAGAAACAAGGAAACGATAAAATATTTAAATGTCAGAGGTGGATTATATAAAGTGCATCCATGTAAGTGAATACTCTAGGACTCATAGGGCTGAGAAGTTCTATGGTGACTATTCTTTCAGTGGCATTAAATCGGCCATATGAAAGCTAAGTGAAAAATCTACTCAATTTACTTTGTTTCATGAAGTTAACTTGAAAATATCAATTATTTTTATCTTTTCATAATTAAATTTTTCAATCAATTATTATTATCCTTTGGGTTATTTCCATTTACATCATAAATTTCCATTTCAATTTCAAATATATTTGTGCTTGGTCAATTCCAGAGGAAATCAGTTGAATGTTATATTTTATTTTGATGAATAATTTTTTCATTAGTACTGCTTTGTGTACCGTTTTACGCCGCAGATAGTGAGAATGTATACTTTATAATGCAAGGTCCGCAAAGCTAAATTGATTATACCTGCGAATTGCATTTATTATTATCGTATTATTACATACATTGTACCAATTATAATTGTCAGTGGAGTAGCCATGGGGGAGGTCCGGGGGGTCCGGACCTCCCCCCGAAATATGATAACGCAATTATTTTGCCTCATGAAAGAAAACAAAATATTGAAAAAGCATGAATTTATAAAAGATTTCTGTGTCAAATGTAGTTTTTTTAATAATGTAGACAGTTAAAAATAGTTTCAAACCCTCCACTTAGTACCCTATTTCTCAAAACATTTTCCCCTGATTTTGGAACCCCCCGAACGAAATCCTGGCTACCTCACAGATAAGTGTAATTGCTGAGTAACTCCAATTGTTCTTTTGAAAATATTCAGTATAATTGAAATAACATTTCAGATGATACAAAAAACTATAGTCTTGAAATCGAAATTCCCAGTAGGTATTCAATTATTGTAAGAAATTCAACTACTTTTTCTATGATGGAAGTTATGCGCATTTTTATGCATAGCTTATAATTATCCAAAAGGGTGGATCCAGGGTTTATTTTGGGGGGGGGGCACAAGGATCAGACAGGCAAACGGTCTTCTCATATTTGAGATTTTAAATAGCAAAGGTACTACAATTACTGCATGAAATATTCTCTTAATTTTAATATTAAAGTTATTATTATGAAATTAAATAATTGAGAATACGATATACACAAAAAAAATGAATGTAATGATAATCGTATTCAAAATCTTGTCTATTTTATAAGCGTCTGGGGCAGGGGGGCACGTGCCCTTGTGCCCCACCCTTAAATCCACCAATGATTATCCATGTAATCTTTATGAGAGCACTCTCTTATGAGCAGTTATGAGCCCTCTTCATATACGCAGGTTGAATGAAATCAAGGATAAATGTTTTTTGTAGAATGGCATTGTACTCTAACTGTCGTTCAAGGAAATTTTTAATTCGTGCCAGTACTTTTTACCATCTATGGATATTATAGTGATAATATGCATAGATAATATATGATACCGTGCATAATACGCATTTTTTTACATAGAAAAGAAGTTTTACAAATTATTAAAACTTTTGTGACAATAACGTCGGTAAGATAAAAAAAATCAAAATATTTTAGTTTTTCGGGCGTTAGATAACAGAAAAGTCGGGTTCACCATGAAAAATACAATTATTCAGAACATAGAATCCTGGAGCATTCTTTAAGGGATTATAATTTTAATGACCTTATGCCTTTCTGATAAAATTGTAATAAAACTCCAACAATTGCTTTTTATTGGACGAATTACATTATGTAAAGTTTTTCACCTAAAAGGGAGGATGAGGGCACCTTTCCATATTGAAATGCTTACAAAAAAGGCTTGCAACTGTTAAACTTAAACTACCAAGTGAATGTTACCGATATATTATGAAGTTAATGGCGGTGGCCAGGGGAGTGTGGCATTTTAGTAAGCAGGGCGCTCTACTACTCATTGAAGGGTTCCTGCTTTGGGACATTCCCATGCAAAAATCTTCGGAGTGCGACGTATCCTAGGGAAAGGAAATGGCGCCCATACCATTAATACTTAATTACTTAATTAATATGGTGCTTACTCTACCACTCTCGGCACTCTCTTAACCAACCTCCGGTTAGTAAAGTAGCTCCTGAATAAGTAAATATAGAATGGATTTATTTCAACTATTCCACGCAACAATTTAATAAAATATTCTACGCATTCTAAGGGGATATGGTGCAAGTATTTCATTGCACAATCTTACGGAAACTTTGATAAAAGTCTTATTAGAAATATATTGAAGTTTATCTGGCCTATTTCATCTATTGACGCCTGCAGGTCTCCCTTTTAAGTTAGGTAAAATTTGTTAAAAACATGTTTTGGCGATAACCTACACTGTTCTCCTTGTTTTTAAGGTGATATGGTGCAAGTATTTCATTGCAAAATCTTACTGAAACTTTTATGAAAGCCTTATTAGAAATATATTGAAGTTTATCTGGTCTATTTCATCTATTGAGGCCTTTAGGTCTCTCATTTATGCTAGGTTAAGTTTGATGAAAATATTTTTGACAATAACGCACCTTGTACTTCTTGTTTTTTTTATGTCATATGGTGCATTTATTTCATTGCATAATCTTCCTGAATCTTTGGTATAAGTCCTATTAGAAATATCTTGAAGTTTATCTGGTCTATTTCATCTATTGACGCCTGCAGGTATCTCTTTTAAGCTAGGTTAAGTTTGATGAAAATATTTCTTGACGATAGCCCACGCTGTACTCCTTCGATCACAAAGTTGCACAGGAGGCAATCGCTTTCACGGCCACAATTGATTGCACGCGGAAGGAGCTGGCAGTGCGGACTGGGGAACCCCATACCACTCCAACGGCGATTCTATCGCCGCAACACCCCCTCCAGCTTCGCTCCCTTCCCCCTCTCTCGGGCGAGGCGCGGCGTCGCTTTCTGCTCCCCTTCACAACGCGCGCTGCCCAAATGCCGCGCTCCAACCCTCGTAGCACTCTGACCAAAGTCACCCCCTCCCCCGTCCTCTGAACTCAACCCTCCATGCATTAGTCATTCCGATGAATACCATTGTAGCAGTACGTGCGAATCGTGTAGTGTTCCGATAATTCACAGATCTGCAAGTCTTGGTCGTTTTTCTGCGTAACTTCATGTTCTGAATGGGGCAACAAAGGCGGAGTTGATTTGTAAATACTAAGGCGCCATAAATATTTAGAGCTGGCTACTTTGTTTTTTATTCCTAAAATATGTTTTTATTATACTATAAAGTACTAATAATGCTGCCATAATAATAATAACTATTAATAATTATAGCTTAGTGCTAACAGTAGACATTATAAAACCACGAGTAGGACTCGGACCACAATTTTGTGGTCCTATGTTTTTACCAATGTTGTCATGTGGCATAATGTCTGGTGATGATGCACCTCTGATAAAAAAATGACTTCAGCCCTAAGGAATAGCCCCGAGTCGGCGCTTGAAACGTTGGTTGGTATGGAAATATTAACCCGGTGGGAATCCCGAGAGCAGTTTACCCACATATCTGAGTACTCTAACAATTTCTTCGTGTATTTTGGTTTTCAAAGACCGCAATATGTACATCCACTTTGCTACCCACTCATAGGTCGAATTTCCCACTTCTCTTGTGATAATATTCGGCAAAACGTGAGCAAAAGTCATGCTATATGTGAATCTCTAATATTCTTTGTTAATGAATTTAAAAGGTCTGCCACGCAATTAGAATTCTAACTTATACTTGAATAGATAATAATACTCAATTGGCAGCCTCGTGTAGTCGAAATATTCCTTCTCATCTCCTATCTGTAACGATACATGAATAAATACGACGGTATTTGATTACTCATGGCGAAGTCAAACTGTAGAAAAAGTTATAGGTGTTTCCATTATTCCCTCTATAAAATATACTCATAATTTTTTAGGACAAGTACTTTCCCTATTCACAAACATTATTCCCTCTGTTACAGCTTTTTAATATCCCCTCTCATGTTATTTCATGCTTCATTCGCACCCTGCGTCTCATTATTTCCTAAAACAACTTGTCCTCACGCTCCATGCCTAGAACACCCTTGTTGCTTTCCCTCTCTTTCTCTGCCTTCCTCGCTAAACCAACAAATGGAACACTTTCAGCCAATTCTTGTCACAATCACCCTTGAGGTAACCAAAAATGCATTCAAAGTCTGGACACTTGAGTAGTATAATTGGTGGTAAACAAAGGCGTGTATATCGTGGCGAATGTAGCACCCACGTGCTGAAGGGGAGCAAAACTGGCCTCGAGACCAAACAATCTATTATGAAATGTAAAAATAAATACTGAAAACCAAAGATTAGAAATTGGCAAAAGCTGTAAATTCGTAATCGTTGATAGTAAACTCTTAAGACCTCAATACACTTAGATATACAATAGGGAAATGCTTTCATTCCGAACCCACCCACGCTTAATGTTTATTTCATGCTCATCTGGACACTTGTTTCATGAGCATTCATGTTCAATCTATTGGGGCTTATGAGCACTCTTAGAACATTCGCGAAAAAATCTAGACACGCCTAAGGTTATAGCACCCTGATCGAAGTCAGATTCTTGTTCCAGTTCAAGTAAAAGCAAATTTAATTTGCAGTTGGGATTTTTTTTACTTTTCGTGTTTTTGTGGTAGCGGTTCTTCCAATGTTTTTCCAACATGGGTCACAGCTCCCTGACCAATGGCAGGATTTCTGGTTCCAATTCAAGTTTGATCAAATGAATGCGCTGTTTGGAATTTTAGTACTTTTAGCGCAAGTCTGGGTGACCCTAGCTCTTTCTTTGCCCCTTCAACGATTTTCCCATGAAAAGAACCCGGAGGAAGAGCCGCTGGGAATTTTGCTAGAAGGTTTTTCATATAATCGGCGTCAAGATTAAATAACGCTGTACTTTGCACATTTATAACCGGGTTTGTGTGCATTGTAAAATAATGAAATATATGTCATTCTAAAGAAAATTTTATTTCAAATTCTGATATGTTTTTTGGTTTATGACAAAGTCAATTATAAAGACACCTCATTGCAGTAAATAAACCGTGCACCGTAAAATTAGCAGTTTTTTTTACTTCATGAGCTTTGAAACTCAACCTAAGGAAAACTACAAAGTCTCAATAATTTCTCTTCCTCAAGAAGTTACGAAAAGTGATTGAGATGCATAAAATATCCTTTGCGTATTTAGACGACGTAGACGTGGCGTTTTTAGAACGCATATTTTGTGGTTAATTAACGAATATGTTTAAACATTATCTAGTTATACAATGTACTTGAGGATGAATCGGTAGTCACTCTTTCATTATCCATCCAGCGGTTGCTGCGTAGTAAGAGTTAAAATATTCCTTAAGATGTCGAGAAAGAATGTTGGGCAACCGGTTCATGGCCGGGCGGATGGTCCCCTCTCGTGAAGGGGTTGAGGATGGGTGTAAGCCGTTTGGTGCGGCAGAAAGAGAGAGAGAGGGGGGGGGCGAGGGATGAATGGCAAGGTCCGAGATAATTCGAGCAGACCGACTGGGCAGCGAGAGTGGTGTGGACTGAAGTGGTGCGATGAAGGGGAAATGGCACAATCATCCTGCAGGAGCAGACAAACTGCTGAAGGCCCCTGTAGGATGGGGAGGTGGCGCGCATTGCCCCGGATGAAATCAAGGGAATCCCTGACGCACATGCAAAATCACTCATCTAAGCCTGCTCCAATTTCTATAATCGCTCCATTAGTTTTGCAATGGAAAGCGATCACTGGAATAAATCTTTGATCTCCAATTTGTATAGTTGGCCCTCTGGTCCACTGGTGATAGATATTAGACTAGTTATCGATTTTTATTGACCAAAGATGGCCATTCTTTTGGAGGGCCGATAGTGAGATAAAGTCGCGAAAAAGCATATATCGTTTGCAATTTTCATCAATGGAACGATCGAAGAATTAAAATCCGTGGTGGCTTCGATTAATTCAAATTTAAGAGGCAGGTAGGCAACGACTCATCGAAAAAGGCCAGACAGAAGGACTAAACAAGAAAGTCTACTCTAAAATTGTTGATGTTTTCCAGCAATACTTTGTAGAATTTACATAACATTTTGTATGAATATAACTAAACTTAATTTTTCCACAGAATTTTTATTAAAACACTACCACGGCTACGAAGGCTTGCGTCATCTTGTGTCGAAACCCTGGTAAAAATTTTAACAAAAATTTTAACCAGGGTTTCGACTAGGGTTTTACCAGGGTTTTAACCAGATTCTAGTAAAAAATCTAAGGGAAAAACAAAGTTTAATTTTTTTCATCCAAAAAAATACACTAAAGTTTCCCATTAATCGAATAAAACTAACGAAAATTTAAAATCAATTTACAACAATGCAACGGTCAATGAATTAATAGCCCTGGTGGATTTGATTAATTAAAATCCACGACGCAGGTAGACTCATCATAAAGTCTAGACTGAAGGACCCCGGAATGGATAGGGAGTGAGGAAGGGATTCGTGCCGTGGTGGTGGGAAAAGTCAAGGGAATCCCCTATTCCCCCCCTCCACGCAGACGCCACCCCACACCCCCGTCTTGCTCCACCCTGATCCCTTTCCCCCACCCTACACGGGCACACACCACACCCTTTTCCACCCTCCGTCCCCTCCACAAGGACCCTCTCCGCCGCCGCCCCTACCAGCAGACTTCCATTGATTGTGTCCTCTCGCCCTGGCCTCCCTCCCGCGCCGCGGCGGCGGAGGGGAAGGGCCTTTCCCTTGCTGGGGGCTGACACACGCTGGGATGGGCCCGGTGCGTGCGGGAGGGGAAGCGGTGGAGAGGGAACTCCGGGAAGGGGCGGGAGGAGGGGAGGTACGCCGGTTTGTGTAGCTATCGCATGGACCTGGCTGAGGTCGAGCGCTTCACCGTCAGTGGTGTTCTGGAGCCCGCGACGAAACAGACGCGGTGGGCTCGCATGGGAAGGAGCAGGGTTCTATAACCATATATCCGCACGCACGGGAACCCAGCGGGGGTGCATCGCAGAGAGAATTGGCCGCGTTTAGTCGCACTGTTCGCCCGTCTTCCCTCCCCCCACGGTGTTGGATATACGCACATATATAAACCCGAGTCCGAACAGCGCCTGCGAAGGGACCCGGTGTTTGTCTCCGGGGTTCACCGGTGGATGCGGTTCTCTTCGGCGCCCACAGTGCTCCACACACCCGATAGGGCTCGCTACGGGCTCTCTTACCCTCCAGCCTTGTGCTCCTGACAGAGAGAATATTTTGATTAAAAGGTGAGTGGAATATCTCATGTGCTTTTACGGAAATAAAATATTGAGTTTTACGTCTTAGGCGATGCCTTAAGGAAATCGAGGATCGATATCATGATATAGACAAAAAATTGTTTTGTTTCCACGGATTTTATTACTTAACCGAACTAGGTTTAAACAATATACACTTTTATACCGTGAAATTGAAATTGTATATAGTCGAATCCTAAGACGGTTAAGTAATAAAATGTGTAGATATAAGAGGACTGTTTTATCTTTACCACGATATCGTAAGAGCGTGTAGACAGAGGGAGTACTTAGGCTAGTGAATGTGCTGTTAACCATGCTTAAGGAAAGGATGTTTGGCGGACTAAGGATTAAATATTATTAATTGGTTCACGGATAGAAAGAAGGAAAGGCTTAATTACAAATTGAAGAGGGAAGTTTATTAGGGGACTGTGGATTTGCGTGAGTAATGACTGACATGTTGATCTTAAAACCTTTGTCCCTCGCGAAGACTACCTGTGATCATGATCGGCAGGCTACACAATCTCTTGCTACACAATTATTTTATTCCTCACACTTCGATTTTTTATCCGCTTTTAATGTCGCACACCCTTGGTATTTTAGTGCAGACACTGTTTCTGGCATTGTGTTGTTTCTTTCGTCAAAAGTGGTGGGAAAAAAGTCTTAAGAAAAATCAAGTCTTATCAGAAAATAATGGTGCCAAGTTTTAATCAAAGGGAACACAAATGCATGATATAAATAGTATCATCGGCGTAATTATCTGTTAAAAGTGGATCCAGCGCATGGGGTACAATCCTTCCGCCTTGATCTTCGGCCCCGTAATGCCGGTTTCCTTTAATTTATACGCCGGAGTCGCTTCAGTGAACCGAGGGGTCAGACCAGATATTGTTTCCCGTAGTTGTAGGCACATTCGTATTTTTCCTGGGCCTTCCCATTCATTTATGTCATGTGCGCTATTTAGAGTAACTCCAGTCATACCATCCTTCGCGTACTACCGTGGGTGAACTCCGATTCCACGGCGAAATCGATATTTGATTCAGCCACGAGACTAGCGCTCTCGCCATCCCGGCTAGCCACCTCGTCACATCCCCCTTAAAATTTCCGGAATGAAAAATTTGTGCTTTGTTATCTCTTTCTAAGTTCCGTGGGTGATTGGAGATTTAGGCTGATGTCTTATATCGCAATGTTGTGCGTGTGAAAGTCACGTAGAAAATATAATTGAGATTGAACAATGTGCAATATCATTGACGGCTTGAACAATGTGCACTATAAGTAGCTTAAATAAGCTCAGCGTATGCTAAAATATTTTTCATCCTATTTAATAGGTTAATTACATATTAGAATGCCTTTTATGCTGGACAATTTAATTTTTAAAATGGGTTGTATTCAAGAATATTAATTAAGAAATACGCTTATAAACTTTGAGTATACTCTTTCAAAACGGGTAAAGACATGTACTAAAATTTTTCCCATTAATAAAAGTGAGAATTTTTCATTACCAATTTAAAAAATTAAGGCTAAAAGAACATTTTTAGGAGCCTTTATTCGCTTAATTTAAAAAATTATTTACACTTTTAATGGTAGTTTTCGATAGAGGAATTCGGTGAAGCTCATAGTATATCATAAAAATTATTGCAAAAAAAAAACAAATTGTTCGTACATTTCCAATTGCAACAAAATGTTTCAATGGCATGCGCGCAGTTTCATGAAACGATATCTCGTGACTTTTAAATAAATATGTTCATCTCTTAAGATAAATTCTAAACTAATTTAGAGTGAGAATTAAGTGACCGATAATTTATTCGAATAATTGATCTTAAAAATGTCATCAAACACTTGAGAAGAAGCCATTAATAAATGTCGAATGATATTAATTCTTCTAATGTTATCGTGCATTATATTCATGAATTTAGAAGTGGTATAACATTACTAAAGCGAGTTTTACTTCCTCCGGTTTGTGTTTTATTTTTAATTCTCTCTTTATCTTTGTTTTGGTGTGCATTTTTAATGTATTTCGAATTTGGAATTATTTGTCTTCCTTACAAAATTCCTCATTTAACTTTAATTTCTGTTACTATCATCAAGATGGATGATTCTACTCCATGAATTATATATTTTAATTTCTTCCGCTAATTTTTCTTTAACCCACAAGGGCATTCGTTGCCAGTGACTCTCATGTGGCGATTTCCCATTTTTTTTAAACCGGTCCGTTTGTCCAAGAAATACCTGTTATATTTCTTTCTACCATCTCTCCTGGGTGTAATTGTTGATTTGCTTCACGCGTTAATTGATAAACGTCTAGTATATCAGCAATTGTCTTTGTCTTTGACGCTTAAATTGATTAATTCTGATGAAAACTGAGTAGAGTAGTAGCATTAGATGCGAATCTTAAGTTTTAGTCTTATTTCGATCGTTTATGCTTGATTTTCAATCCCAAAGTTTGGGTATAGTGGTTGTAATATAATTTTTTCGATGATAAATTAGCGCTCAAATTGTAGCGAGGAGAATATAAAGAGGGATCCATGGAAAAAAACTACTGAAGTATTCCTACCGTAGACAAGCGTTTGGTGACCGTAAAATAATGTTGTTGAATTATATATATATGTAAATATTAGGTTTATTCACAAATAGCTGTTGCAAGATCTTATTGCTGAGTCAGGAAAACGTTAGCGCTAATGATCGCTAAAGTGCTCGTTTTAAGCTAAAAATCCTTAGCAAACTAGAAAAATCCTCACTTAAACTACTGAAAAAGTATTCTTCTGATAAATCCGGAATAACATAGCCAAGGGACTTCACTATGCGGCCTTAATAGTAATTGGATAACTAGCATAAATTAAATACATTAAAATTTTCTGCAGTATCAATCGATTTTTTTTAACTTTATTAATCCAATAATTCTCACGAAAAAGCTCAATGTGTGATTTCAATGATCAAAATATTTCGGTAAATCGCAGTTTGATATCTCAAATGAAGTGACCTCTAGACCTTGATTGAGCCAAATTCACTTATTTTGACAACAAGGACATCATTATCAATGTAATACGGCAGTATGAGCTATGTTTGTGAGCTAGGTATGTCTCCAATAAATCAGTCATCGAATTCTTACAATACTTGAGGGAGATGGGACCAATTGAGAAATGAACCTTTTACCTGAATATTACCGGAATACCCGGAATATATTTTCCCTAAAGGTTTGAGCATATGCCATAGTGACGAAATATTATGAGAGTGGCGACGCATTTCCTCAAAGTTTATAAAATATTCTAAATATTTTTAGCAATACTAATGAAACCTGATGTGAAAATTAATCATTGGGTGTAATTCCTCCAAGCACACTCATTTTTACTCGGTCATCTGTGAAATCTTTGGCAAAGCATATTCCATATAGTTAGCCTAGCTAAGTATTTCTGGACGCCTTTCTAAAAAGTGGAAATAGTTGACTCATTTAGCCAAAACAATGAGTCATATTCTACCTAGGGTTTTGAGCCAATATTTAAATTTAGGATACCGATCTATTTAATAATGCCACATTCAATGGTCCTTTCAAAACGTTAATCATATTTTCATTTTTTTCATTATTTCATTTTCATTTTTCACGCTAAAATTTGTTTCCTCATAACAAGCGAAGGTGAAAATATGATGAAATAAAACTCTTTGGAAACATTGGTTAGTGAAGCAGACGCTTCTTATCGGTGAATAAGTACCTATTTTATGCGTCTGACAAACACGGAAAAGTTTACCCTCACATCACATGCCGGATATGCTTGCTTTCGTAAAAATTTTGAATGTATTTACCTTTCATTTTTAAAGACTAAATTCCAATGAAGTCATTGCTATTTTCAGTAAGTTTGTTGGTGAGTGTTTAAAACGTTCATTTAAGAAATAAAAGATATTTTTGAGTGTTTGTAATAAATAGCAGTATTTTGTTGCTCAAAATTGGAAAAAAATGAAAAGAAAATATTTATTATAAACAGTGACTGGATGGTAAGCCACTTCCTGCTCTTAGGAACGTAAGACGATCAGAGAAAGCAAAACATCACTTCCGTAGATAGATTAAGTATATCATAAAGAATTAAATCAAAACTCCAGTTTAGCGATAGTCATTATGCTATATTTATATATATTTTATTTCATTCAGGGTAGGGATACCAACAACTTTGTTGCCATCAAATACCAGGTGATTATTTTGTATTCATTCAAAAACGTATCTCTTTCAAAAATTTGTTCCAGCTGTATGTCAAGTATGTAAATCTAAGATATCAATACCGTTCTTTTCTTTCCTTTTGATTAAGGAACCGCTTGAACCTGCTGATCATTTTTGCAATGAGCTCAAACCCGCCTATTTCGTGTAGTAGCATAATTATTTGTTTTTGAACCGATTTCACCGTAGGATATTTGGTCAAAATTCTTACATAAATTGGGTACTCATTTAGAAAAATCGTGCAGCTTTTTCCAGATTCGTGGGTTAAGGGGTATATCACAAAACAGCATTTTAAATGTCTCACCTTAACTGGATTGTGAGGTGGTTAATTACATTTTAAAGATGCAAATTCATTGCGTTCCTTTGTTGCGGATCCGCCCTACAGCTTGTGAAAGGTGCTATTCCAAGGGACGACCTTTAATTAGCAACCGCTTAACAGTGGCGCCTTTGAAGTCGGCCGGAAGCCAAGCACTATTCTCAACTGTCCAAATATATGTATGGCTCCACCACTTTTCTTTCATAGCCTTGTGGCTTACTTCACGGTGGGCCTTGAACTTGGCTTTGAGGATCAAGATCGCAAGAAGGCGATCAGATGTATTTCCTATCTCCTTATCTAACAAACAAAGAACGAAGCAATTCTATTATTTTGATTTTCATCGGCTCTTGAATACGTGAATTCTTTCCCCATATGATCGTGTTTGAAATATTTAACTTCTAAAGGCTATGGAAGATATTGAGCACGTGACTAAGAAATTTCATTTTTCAACGCATCTGATACTATGGAAAATACCATCTATTAATGGGGAAATGGTCAAACATTTCATTCAGTATGAAAACAATCTTTCCCTTTACATCCAAATATTGCTGTACCTATATGCATTCAGTATTATAACCTTAGCTAATTAAATCTTTGCCTCTATCTCAGTATGTAACAACAAACAAAATATCATAAGAATTCAGCGACGATTTATATTTTTATTTAAGTAAAACTGTTTGATTTTTAAAAACATTTATCATATTTGAAATCACTTTTTATTTTCATGGTACCGTTTTGTCGTAGTCAATTTTGGTCTTGCATCAAAGATTGATTAGAATATTCGGCTTTAGCATAACGTGCGTCCAATGCGTGAACAAATCTTTTATATGATAGTTATCAAATAATTCTTTGACCTCTTTATATTAATTTCTTTATGCAATAAACACTGAATATTTTTATAATTGTTTTGATATGTTTAAGCATTTCCACAGCATAGCTCACTACCAAACTCACGTATCGAGCGACGCATATTACTCTTAAATTCGAGGGGCATTTAAAAGTGGAATAATTACTTGCACAGAGGGTGAAAAGAATCCGAGTGCAAAGGCTTAAGTGGGTTAAGTTGTTTTCTTTCTAGCTATTATTACTTTTTATTATTGAGGAAACTAATTCATGAATACTGGTTAACATGCCTCCAGAGTACGATTTAATGCGATAGCATTAGCAACACTACTAGTTTTCAGTAATGCTACCTCGCATACATAATACGCATTGCATGAACTTGCCTATTATACTAAATTTACAATGCGCATTGCTTATCGATGGCTAAGCTCCAACAAAACGTATCTCAAAATTTGGCCGGTTTGACAAAGGTAACTTAAACAAAGCGTAATAACATTAAAAAATAAAATTCAAGGAAAAAACAACTCTTTGCTGGCAAGTGTATGCATCTTTTTCACTTTTATGTATTTTCGGATTTTTAATTTTAGCGTACAATTAGAAAAAAAATTAATCGTTTTTTTTTTCTCTCCTGAAAAGTTGCTATTTCTGAGGTACGTGCTGTTAGAACCTAACCATCGTTATGGTTGCGAAATAGGAATAAAAAACTCATTCCTTAGCAGTTCTAACGGGTACTCCATATTTGAGAGAAAAAAAATTAATCGTTTTTTTTTCTCTCCTGAAAAGTTGCTATTTCTGAGGTACGTGCTGTTAGAACCTAACCATAGTTATGGTAGCGAAATAGGAATAGACAACTCATTCCTTAGCAGTTCTAACGGATACTGCATATTTTTCTTGAATCTATTATAATAGTATATTCCAAAAGATGAAATTAATGATCTTCATAGTCCTTTTTTTACGTCGAAATCATATCTATCTTCATTTCCATTTCACAGCTTGAAACAATGTTCCTTGATTTATTTTTGTTTATTACTTGCCATCCTAATATCTAGACGTATTAATGGAAAATTCAAGGCTTATTTCTTCGAGTGAAAATTACAAATGCGCATTATAAATTCCTCTTTTACTTACAACGTTGAGGTTTCAACGTTTAATCCATTGAGTAGCTCCTAAATCAATTGCAATCGACCATCCGGAAGAGTAAGGTTCATATAAGCTTCAGTTCTGGAAGGGAATTTCTTTCTTTCCTCAATTTTCGCATGTTAATTAAATGATGACATTTATTCAGCGAAGTGTAACGTATACCGTCGCGGTCGTAGTGAAATGAATTCGAGGCGGGGGAAGAATGTTTATTTGAGTATTGCCTTACTACTCATTGTTTACCATTGACTCAGTGAACCTTGAGAGAGCGAGATCGTGATTTTCTATCTCCCCCTCTCTCTCTCCCAGCCGATTCCCCCCATGTCTTCATGTCATGTCGTATCGAACTCCCGCGCATCCCATGCCGGCTCCAATAAGGAAAGGCTAGTTGTGTGTTTGCGTAACAAGCACTCGGGACCTTGTGCCAAAGCGAGAGATTCTTTCACTCTCCGAGAGGGATGGGAAAGGATTCGATCATACACTGCCGAGGTCTCCTATCGTCGCCGGTGATTGCACGAGGGTATACTACTTTAGTCCGCATTGCACCGGCTTGACGTATTCACTTTGCCTCGTCTCTTCTCTCATCCCTGTAGAAAATTTTGGGGGACAAAATAATCATATTCCGGGATACCTACAAAATTACATACGAGATGTCGCATATTACTTTCACTGGGGTAAAAACTAGGGATGGACGGATCCAGGATATTTTTCGGATCCGGATTCGGATCGGATCCTTGATTTTCGGAGCCGGATCTTTCGGATCGGATATTTTCGGATCCAAATGCATTTTCAAATTCCAGACGCTGAGATTCCCCCGATGACTGTTCAATCTCTTGGGAAGAGTCGCACTATGTGCCTGTCGTACTTTGCCTTTTTCATTTTCCACGGCTGAAATTCTCCTACGTAACCTCTGCGAGAGCTTTCAAACAAAACGGTTCATGAGTAGGACAAGAATGGCATGCGATGGCGCATTCGAAGATGGAATCGGAATTCTTTCCGCCCTTATGGGGCGTTGCATTCACTGAAGCTATTATTTAAAATTTAGTATCCAGATCCGATGTATTCCGCGACTTTGGATCCGATGTATCCGATGAAGGGCAATATTCGCGGATAATTGGATCCGAGGTATCCGATCCGACCATCCCTAGTAAAAACAGTTTTCTTGATTAGGATTCGAACTCTCAACTCTCAGAAGCCGTGTTCACACGATGCATTTATCCCTGCAAGTACGTGGCAGGGTGAATGCTCGGATAGATGAGCGATACTATGGCAGGGGCGTGCATTTATTTATTTATTGCCACACTATCAAAAACAGCTCTATTGGGCATAGTAAATCGGGGCTTTCATAATATTTAATTATTAAACTTACACGAACATCCCCGCCGCCACCGCGGCCGGCCATTGGATCAATTTTGGGTGTCACCACGGTGTAATTTTGATGGTGAAAGTGTTAACGCATCAACCTGCTCGGGTAAATTCATCGTGTAAACACGCCATGATCCACATGAGGTGCTCCATCACCTAGCTTAAAAAGCCTTTTCCTTCCTTTGCGGCGTGTTTTCGGCTATAACTGACAAGATGGAGTGTTTTATGTTCTTCTTCAACTTCAAAATCAATGGAGCTCCTCCATCCGGAAGAGAAAGGCATAAAAGCTTCTCAGCTAGGAAATGTAATTTTGCTATTTTCATTTATACATATACTAAGTGACCATTCACATCCTGCTAAATTAGAATCCGGGTCAAGTACATAAAATTAATTTTCCTGTATGATATTTTTGCACTTAATATGTACTTGTGGATGACTCCTTAAAGGTTCGTTGCTGGCTTGTCCGCCGTTACTTCCGTAAATAATTAAAGAAAGTACTTTTTCTAAGGCTGTCAATGTGAGAATTTAGTTATTCTTTACCAGCGGTTCTCAATCCGTAGAAGTCTATGTAGGTAACACAGAGCTAGATATTCATTCATGCGCTGATCACAAGCAACTATTTGTCGCGCCTTAGCCATTACAAATTTGAAGGTTATCAAGTACAATGATTTTAAAAGCACGCAAATACTCAAAAATTCTCTTATTTTTCCATTTTATTCAACGCTCAATGGTTTCAAAATCCTCGATTATAGATAACGTAAATCTTCGATTATAGATAGTCATGCTAATGACACCCAAGAGTCCTGCGGACCAGCTATAGCCCCCCGACCATCGGTGTGGAACCACTAAAAACTATACCTTTCTATATGCTCGACAAATATTTCTGATTTTCAACTAAACCTATTTTGACTGGAAGGTCACTTCGATTGATTACCAGCTACACGAATATCAATGCGTTACTTTTAATAGCATCAATATAATTTTGCTCCTAGGTTGCTTAGTTTCCCAGATGTCTGCGTCACTCAATTAAATAAAAAATTATGCGAACTTCATTGTGTTTCTGAGTTGAGGTTAGTTACCAAATGAAACATCTGCGTTGTAAATAGAACTTTTTCCAAGGCTTCAAATATTGGGGGTATTCCTTGTACAACTTATCTAAAAATTAATCATAGTTCATACTCAGTGCGATATTTAAACTCTGCCGAGAATTCTCACGTTCTGCAGTATTTAAATTTACTTTGGGTTGGTTTAATCTCCACGAATTTTAATTGTATTACATTGAACCAAAGATTAAAAATAGTCTAACTATGTTAAGTACATAAAAATCAACTACTCGTTTTTAAAGCTGATTTGCAGATAACCGCTGAAGCAAGAGAATGTGTAAATTATTCCTCCTCGTGTTGTGGCACGAAAACTACACCCACGGTGAAGAAGACTGATTTTTAAGTCGACGATATTTATAAGCTATGACTTTGATGTTCTTACGTAAATTGAATGCGTGTATTTGTTTCCTAACACTCGCCTCCCATGCCTCTATTTAATCCGCAGATAAAGAATTAAATTGTCTCTCCATAGTTCATTTCCATTAGTCAATGTGAGCGCCACTTCGCGCCAATACGAGGAAGTGAAATCGTCAAGCTTAGTAGTCTCTCAACTAGGAAAGCAGTGGAGAGAAAAAAAGAAAAGGTCTGATTGAAATTCTGTTCTCGCACGCGTTTGATCAGAAATACTTCGGAGAGCTGTCTGCCTTTACTTGATCTTGGTGAACGATCGAATGGAGGTTACTGTTGCTTCTGAGGAGCTTTTTTCCTTAGAGTTCACGTGTGTCTCTTGAATACTCATTGGCACTCATTTAGCAATTCTATCCTCTTTAGAGAAGGTAGAATGAAATAGATTACGTATTTTACAAGGTTGCATGCGGCAAGAGCACCAAGTGCATAATGATTTATATTTGATTGATTCATTTCCAAGAATATCGTTTATTTTATTTGAAAGGCAACTTTTCTTTTTCCGAACGCGGATTTTTTATTTTTTGCAAATTAATTTTCTAGTGATATAATTTAAAGTAGAAGTCTAAAATTTATTTCATGTAAATATAGTTTTACTGTCGATCGATCGGCCGTATTTTATTTTGAACTTGACGTATTACTTGTTTGATTACGTGTTACTTGCTTGTCTTGGTAAAGACAATGGGCTGTTGACTCGAGGAATGCTGTTTTTTTTGTTCTCAAATTGACAACAATTGAATGTTTTTTTATTCATCAAAATATCAAACTGAATCAAACCCATTCAAGAATGCCAACCCAACCCAATGAATTTCCTAGCATGAATGCAGTTGGAAAAATGCAATAATCTATTTTTAAAACTCTATAAACCACTGAAATAACTGATATTTTTATTCCGTTCGTGGAGATAAACTTTATCGTTCTTTGGTACGGTGCCTATAGCAACTTGCTATACACACCACCATACTACTCTTTCGATATTAGCAATTACAAAAACATTTTGCTGTATATAAACTATGTTATTTTTCACACCTTGGCTATCGATAGATTCATTATCCCAATAAAGCCTATGTCTTTCCAATTTTTCTATGATATCATTCTTCCTTGAGTTTTGATAAATAATCTACCAAGCTGTACCTATACGCCACCGATATTGCTTTACGTATAGGAGTGTCACTACGCTGGTACTCATTTTTCATTCTATTAGACTAGATTATCAAGTGGGATCGCAAATGAAACGACTTAAACAGTGTTCAGCCATTGGAGATGAACTTTCTCACTTAAAATGTAGGAGACCATAGTCTACTCCGTTACTAACATATTAATTTTTACGAAGCTCGAAATCAAAGAAAATATTGCTTCAACATTTGGGATGGTTGCTTTCAGTTTTGGCACGTTATGTTTTTCTTTAACATGAGAGCTTTTGTAACCTTTGCATTATAAAACATTAGCGTCGATATGATGTTCAAGGATTATAATTATGTAGAGTTTTGGAGTATTTTTATAAATTTCTGTTTAAGGATTTGCCTTCAGTCTATTTTTGTATTTTATATCATTTAATGACACTTTTAAGACGTTTTATGGCCATAACGGAGCAGATTTGTTTGAGATCAGAATTAGTATATCTGCCATGTTTACTTATTTATTCATGTAAAATCGTAAACAGCTGCATTAGCCTTAATTAACAGATTTAATAATCAAACGCACACGAACATCCATTCCCCGGATAGGGGCAATTTACCCAGGCGGAACTCTAACCTGCGACCTCTTGTATGGTAGGTGCCACCACCGAGGCCGGCAATCGAATTTTCCAATGTTAAATTCTCCTATCAGATTTGAACCCATGACCTCTCCCCTGATAAATATTGGCTATTTCATCGTCTAGCTCCACAGTCGTTAAATCGAAGACCAGTACGACGGAATTTCTCGACTCGGCAGCCTATGACTTAAGCAAGAAATACGTAATCAAATAATTAATACGTCATGATTAAAAAATGCGGCCGATTGAGCGAACTTTATTTACACGGTATAAGTTCTACACTTCTACATTAAATTATATTCGCTAGAAAATAAATTTTCCCAAAATGAATGAACGGTTTTGGTATCAATTTATATTGCAGCTTTATTAATTTTTGCTGCGCATTTGTTTACTTGGGCCAAATCTGTTCATGACCAGATTCGGCTGTATCGTGCGAGTGGGTCATTGACAAACTGCCAGGTGATCCGAGGTGCCTTCCGGCTAAATAACTTTCGCTGCGATGTCAAGTCGTCCCAGCCGTATATCACATGCGTTTTTTTTAATTGGTGCTGGATGCGTTTGCCCCAAATACTTCGACACTCGTCACTCTTGGCGCAACGCTCTTCGTTTCAGAGTTTTTTTTTATTTCGAAAGCGTTCCGGGGCTAATTGTTCTCCGTAATGATATTCACGTGCACTTCCCCGGCGCACTATAGATGGCGGCGTAGCATTCATTGTCCTCTTCTCCCTCTCCCTTTCATTCCTCGTGCGCTACTTAACGCCTGTCATTTTCTCCCTTTCGAGATGTTTTCATCCTCTCCTCCGCCTTCCTCTCTTCCGCGTTTCCTTTGCCGCCTTTGAAGGTAAATTTACTTCGGTGGAGAGCACTTACCTACTGCACTGACAACGGCAATGCGCTAATGATGGTCTTAAGATTAGGATTCAAACATGAAATTGGTTGCTAACTCAAGAAGACAGAATTATTCTCGCTCGATCGTCCGTATTTTGTTTTTCAATGTGACGTATTTCTTGTTTGAAAAGTACGTTTCCATCTTAAAATTTGCAGGGCATGAAGCTTATTATATATTTTTCAATATTAGCCAGAATCTCTACCACAAAATTCTGCATCTGAGGAAATAGTGAGTTAGGTATACTTTTTGACCTCCAATTCAGGCGAGTCTACTTAATTGATCCTGAAAATCTCATGACTATCGCATAATTTTTACATAAGTTATGCGTCACGAAAAAAGGACATTTGAGCGTAATTTATGCAAAATCATTGGTCATATAAATTTGGCAAATAACTTCAGACGACGCATCATTTTCGCTTGGTGGGCCTCATTTTTTTCTTCTTGAGGCATAATTTGTTTATAATTTGCTCTATCATCTTGAAATTTTCATGGCATATTGAAACTATGGGAAGCAAGAATGTATATTACTTTAGAGAGAGGTGCATTTAATGGGAAGTGGTCGCGGTCAAGGAAAGGGAGAGAGACCAATACAATGCTACCAATAACCAGTATCTACGTATTTCTTGCATCAGTTCATACTTGAAATAAGTCTTATTGATTTTTTGCATTTTACATTTACGCCTTTATATAATCGCATTCTTTAATCATCTGCGTGCATATGACCACTATGTTAAGGTCTCCTGAATTTTCAATTTTATGCTTTTCAATGCTAATTTTCATAGACATTTCTTTTTTGCTATTTATTATTTCTGCTATTTCATTATCTTGCATTATTTGCTTTGCTAGCACTTGATTTTGTTCTTTTGCCCCTTGAAGTATCCAAAGATGCTAATTTCAATAAGTTCCGAAAGCTAAAAAAAAATTATAGTGGGGAACTATAGGAGACGTATTATTTACATCTACATTCCTGGCGGCTACTGGGACACGTTGATTTACTTAAACTTGAGAAAATCATGGGTGCGTGTCGAAACACTTCAGCATACAGTGATTTCTATTCTCTGTTATCAGCAACAACAATTGATGCAAATTGTAGCATATTCAGTCATCAGTCAAGTCTTTTTTGAACCCATAGAGGCTTTCGAGAACATGCAGCTATTTCCACTTTCTTCTTTTTTGTCCTGCTAAGCACAGTGAGGGCGACAATTTGTCGCTCATTATCTACGTTTTAGAAATGGTGCGTAAAATGCAATTGAAAATTATTCCTTTGAAAAGCTGTATTTCCATCATCATATTTCCCGTTTTAGTATGAAATGAAGAAGACCATGGCATGATTAGTTTTCAGTTTAACCTAAAGCCTTAATGGGTTCCTTTTTAGTATTTTCTTGTTTTCCTAAAGTCCGGGCGTAGAAAATATTGTAAATCGCATCAAAGACGTGACTTTATTGTAATTTTCACAGCAAAACTGACTTTCATCGCAATTCAATGGTTTCTTATTCGATTGGATAATGACACTCTATTTTCAACATTCAATTTTAATGCGGAAAATCCAAAAAAGCTTATGAGCACTAAGCTAACGGTTTCTTAATGAATTATTTTACGATAAATCCCCAAAGTTTGTATTCACTTTTTTTAATTATACTTGAAATTTACATTCGTGCACAATAAGATATCTTTCCTCGTTATCCGAGAAAATTAACTTTCCAAGTTAACGGTCGTAATGTGTAGAGTCTAATGAAATGCTCATCACAGAATTTACCGATAATTAATTCCTTAAAAAAAGCAATTGTATCGTATAATTGTAGAGATTTTTTAAGAATAGGGCGACTTAATAAGTAGTAATCATATACAAATGCTTGTAAAATTAATTAGTATTTTAAGTTTGTTATAAAATTTTAATTCTCATCATCTATCATAAAATCATCGAACTATATGTATTACAATGAGGAAACGACCTATTTCACGGTGTATATTATTAAAACGTACGCTCATGATAATGGGGAACTCTCAGTATGTAATTCAAATACTTTAATCGAAGCTACAACCCATCAATCTTTTTACCCATGTTTGAAAATCGCTCCTTTGCGTCGGAGTTAAATCGGTTTAAGATTTCTCGCAATATTATTTACGATCGGGCGTCGTCCTTGCGCCGGACGTTACCTGAATGAAAAAGCGAGCTATAGAAGTTGGTTCGCTCAAAATTTATGTGAATTACGCTCATGACAAAGGGGAACACGTCTATTCAAGTACGCCACCATTGAAACCGACCACCTCAAGTTTGGATAACACACGCACGCTAGTGGGCGGAAGAAAAAAAAAGGAAAGACCGAGGCATTTTCTTACGCACTGTTCCGATGGCGACCGTGATATCGTTCGTGAACGCCCTTTTTAGCACTTTCTTCCTTCCAAAACTTCCCGCCGGGGCTGGTAAAGAAATCGATTCATTTTTCTCACCCTTTTTTTTTCTTTGTTCCATCACGTTCGATTGCTTCCGAATGCGGTCCGGATCGCGCGATCTTTCCGTGTGAAAAGCGTTTTCGAAAACCCACTTGTCCCCTGCGATTCAGTGCCGCCGCCTTTTGGAGTCGGGCCAAAGAGAAACTCCGAAAAACGCGTGGTTGGAGGTCCACGGGCAATGATAGAGAGAAATAAATGATGAGCGGTGAGCGTGATTTTGGGCTCATTACCATTGTCCTAGTCGTCGCGTTAGACGCCTTTTTAAAGGGCGTGGGGTAGAATTCTAATGTATTTATGATCGTTTGCACCATACTGATCCAGGTCAGTTCCGAGAATACTTTTGCAATTCTTTCTCTCATAATCAAAGTAAGCCGCCTTTCTTAAGAAAGTATAACACTCTCTCTCGACGGATGATATTTGTTTTATTCTTTGCAAGGATTTAGTACTCGATAAAAGACAATATTATACTGAAATTATCGAGGTATATTGTTTTGACCTTTTTCAACATTTGTCTTTATCTCAAGCATAAAAAATTCAAAATTTAACGAACATTTCGGACAACATTTCTTACTTGAGGGTCATAAAAATGTTGATAATGGTCCATTCTATATGCCCAAAAGATTTCCAAGTCGGGTGCTTCAGTTATGAACGAGTAATTTGTCGTGAATAAAGGCCGGTAGTGTGGGTTCGATGCCTCCTCTCAGGTTTTCTATGGCAAAAGTTGGCCTCAAACTGCTAAGTCTTTTAGCAACTGCTTTACTCGAAGGAATAGGAATGATTTCGAATTATTCAAACTAACGTATACCATCAGAAAACAACATTAGTCTTCCGAAAGTAGCATTTTAATACTTTGTTAGTGGCAAATGGTATATCTATTGTTCACTGCATGCTTATCTGGGGCATAAACTGAGAATTACTTCTGCATTTCTTCCTCTCGTTATCAAAATCAACGTTTTTTTTTTAGATTTTCTTACGCTAATCCTGCATTATTTGATATAAGAAAGTGAACTTAATTTCCTTCCTTAATTATTTACCTTCCATTATTAGATACGAATACACAGAGTTTCTATAACCACTTTTTATGTGGGCATTAGGACTACTAAAGAAGGGTAAGCTTATATTTTAGCACTTTCAGGTGGGAGAATTTTGAATTGGTGTGGCGATTATATAGTTCTCCCTAATAATTGTTGCCTGTTTAATCCCCATTAAAAATCTTGGATTATAGCCAACCTTTATGAGAGATACTCCCTGGAACTTAAATATTTAAGATCCCGAACACATGACACTTAAAAATTTTATCCTGAAAATATTCAGCGCCTCGTCTTCTGATCGGTAGCCATTTCGGTAATTGCTTCCTGCTGCCTGGATCATCCTTTCACTTTTAAGTACGTAACGTGATCACTACCAAGACTGTTTTAAATTTCTCTTTTACCACTTTTATCTTAAAACCATTTACAAAATATTACAAATGGCGGAATCGATGAGAAAGCTTTTGCTATCGATGGAAACGTATTTTATCCACCTGTAAATATTTTAAAAGAAATTATTTGAGTGTTCTTAGTGGAGAGTATATTTTTATTATTTTTAAATACAGACTATCCTTTTTTCCAAACCCTGTTATTTTTTTATTCCAATTGATTTTTCTTTTCACATCCTATACGGATATTTGAAAACAAATTTCACGTGATTATATTTATTCCAACCTCATACCTTGCCCTCCATATGAAGTGAAAACACCTTAATGTTGGAACCAAATGAGATTATAAAGGTTGGTTATTTTTTATGAATAATTGATACATTTATTTACTCGCAATGATCTTGAAGGTCAACGATATTGTTTTAATTAAGAATATTGTAATTCATTTGCAAATTTGAATTTTTTTAGATGAAAATGGCTTTTGTGGTGTCGGTACAACTTAAATGTATGCCCTCCAATAGTTAATGATAGCACCATATTTTTTGGCAAAAATATTACCAACGGCTTCTTACATAACGTAAAAGAAAGTCAAACCTGATAATTCTTGGCTCTGACTTGAGGATTCCACGCGACATGCCAATGACCTCTCATTTTGACTCGTTACCAAGACTTTAATGTATTACAGCAAATTTCGCATTTACCAAACTGCTTCGCCTTATAACTGTGGGGCCACGCAGAAGCCAAAAAAATTTGGGCCTATGAAAGCAAAATTTATTCAGGAGAATAGGTAAATATTTATGGAACCAATTGTTGTACAGGTATACTCTCTGGCTATTAAGTGACCGAAGTGGTAGCTTCCCCCCTTAAATTCTCCCTAATTGTGTACAGGTTCTTAGGAAAATAGCTAGATGAGTTGAATGGATTTTTTTAATTTTTATCTCTACTTTATATTGTCATGCTGGGTAAAGAAATGTCATCCTTAAATATAATTGAGTATATCCTAAAGAGAGTCCATTAGGATCCAAAATTTATTTACAATTAGGCTATTTTTGTACTCATTCACGCTACACCACTTGGCATTTCTTTTGTGTACTAGGACTCACATAACCAAGAGAAGGGCATTTATTCCACGCGGATTTGAGTGCAGTTGCGGTCCATATGGTAAATGAATCAATCAACATAGCTCTGGTCTCAATGATTCTTCATTAGCCTTCATATTCAATGGAAGATATATGAGTATCGATTTCGAAAATAAATCAACTATTGAAGTGGAAATGGTTGCTCAGTATTAAATACCTCCTGAAGGAAATTATTTCTTTGCTCTTATGTTGTTTTAACTAGAATTCATAAAAAATGAATTCAGACTATATATTTACTGGGGGTATGAGAAGGTAAGTTGGTCAGAGAGGAATAGTGGAATAGGAAGAGCGGAGCTTGGTTGGTTAGGAGAACTAATGGTAGAAGGTGAAATAAGAAGGGGACAGAGAATTAATGGAGTATGTCATTAACGGAGTGGGGTATTGTAAACTGTAAGTAAGGGAAGAATACTGGCTACCCTAGGAAAGAGACGGAATAAAATAGGGTTCTAGGAAGTAATAAAGATTAATAAGCGCTTTTTCGGGCTCAAGGAGGAAATGAGGAGTCATATTGAGAACCAGCGGGGGTTATTCGCAAATATTTACCTACCTCGTAAATATGCCTTAAGTATCATATTACATGTTTTTTGTGTGATGATGATTTGTAAATTTTCATCCGAAAGGAAATCCTTATAAATATATTTTTTCCTAGTAAAAAGAAGAGGGCAGTATAAATACTCTTAAATGGTATATTATATTTTTTGTGAGATAACAATTTGAAACTCTTCACGCGTAAGACATCTCTCAAACACAGGCTCTGAAAATGAAGTTTTGTGGTTATTTTATGCGTAAGTCATTATGGAAACAGACGCAAATGATTACCTGCTTAATTGACCACTATTAGTTCGGTAAATTTGGAATCGGTGAGTTCATCCGGTAGGGTTTTCCTCTAAAAGTTGCGGAGAGGTCAGTAGCCATACCCCCCTTTAAAAGCGGCTCGCTTTGCGTGACACCAGCGCCACTCCTTTGTGAGCAGGGGAGTTTGCAAGGGGGCTGAAAAAAAGAATGAACACGACGAACTCTTTCGTCGTGCGCGTGCATACCTTCGGTGAAAGAAACGAAAGTGGAATGCCTGCGATCACGCAACGGCACGGAAGGGATGCCAAGCGGTCGCCCTCTTCTTCACCATCGATGAGCTCAGGCCATTAAAAACTCTTCGCGCCGAAAAAGGACGACGCGGAATTATAAATGGAGAGCCATGCAGTGGGACGCGGAGAAACAGAGAGAGAGAGAGAAAAGAGAGCATCGCGGTCCGTCCCGTCCACTTGGGACACATGCACGCAATGCGCTTCGGGCACGCGCCGGGTGGCAGCGACACGGTCGCGATCCTATCGACGAAAGTGAAAACAAAACAACAGCGGGCGGCGACTCCGGAAGCGAATTCCTTCGCACTCAGGTAACGAACCTCCTCGCGCGGACTTTTGATATCTTTTTCCACTCGGCATCTTGTCTTGCTGTGCTTACCTGCTTCTCAATTGTGTGCCCGTGTATGAAAAAAGTGCAATACAATATATGAGGTCCATGCTCAACATTAGTGAGCACTTGTTCGCATTCTTTTCGGCAATGAAGAGAGATTTGTAATGCCCTACAAAAGTTAACAGCTCATATGAACGATGCAGGAATGTTTTTTGTAAGTTAATTAGCTTCTTCCGCATGATAATAGGGTGGTTTCGTATTATTTTTTTATTGTCTAAATCGAAAAATTATTACTCCTGGAGTAAGTATTTCACGGTTTTAGATTTTTAAATGACGATATCTATTTTTCGCGATTAAATGAAAAGTGAAAAATTTCAAGCGCGCGAAAACGCAACGGCTAAGTATGAATGCTGGGAAATCTCCGTGTGACGTCGTTCTGGATCCGCTGCCGCAAGGGAGGTGACTTTAGGGCGAGGCTTTGAGCGCTGATAAAACGCAGGATGCTAGCAGGTAGCAGAGTACCCTGCTAGCTGGTAGCGCTTGGCTTAACAAAGGATTATTAATACCCTATCAAACGAATAAAACTTTCCGACCTTAGCTAGTTTTAATAGGTGATTATTAATATATGTTTCCCTGAGCTCTGTGCCTCATGCATGCATTGGTAATCTCAGACGATGTAAAACTCTTATCTACTCGTATAGAAACTAGGTCCCTGTGACGTCACGTGGAGTGGCATCGCATGGCCGCCAATCTGGCCTTTTTCAAATGAGGATAAAAATGACCATTGCCATTCGTCTAAATAAACCCAAATAATTTGTACATTATGAATACACTAATGGTGGGTAATGAATCGCAATCAATGCCTTTAGTTTTCTTTTATGTAGGAAACTACCCTATTTGGCTCCATATTTAAATACTTTTATAGCAATGAATCTTGTCATAAGCACCCGTAAAAGAAAGGAAATTCTTTGGAAAGATTGAATTGGCTCTATTAAAAATGGCATCAATATCTCAAAATACCTTTACAATTCGCATTCTTACTGCGTAAGATCATCTTTCTCAATATAAACAATGGTCATTTCTTTTACATTAGGCAAACCACGTAAGATAATTTTCTCTTTTTACTTGTCATTAGATATGTCTCGACGACTTTATTGAAGATTCTTCTATGCCTTGGAATTTATTGCAATATATCCCCGTCGGTTTTCGTAAAAAATAGTCTCACCGTGACGGAAAAATATTATTAGGTTGTCAGAATTGTCTTTCTAACGCATAGACTGTTTATATACCGAAGCTGAAACTTTTCAGACTCCGAAGTTTGGGGTTTAAATATCAGGTTGAGTTAGAAATGTGAAAGTCAATCTCTTGTTAAGCAACCTGTTCCTTTATCTCGTATCTTTTAACAGCTCTGAGTTGCAGAATCGGCCTCAAACTACGAAGTCTTTACGCTACTTTATGGCTTGGAAACTTAGGAATGATTCACAATAAATTTAGCATACCGTTTGCATCGAAAAAAACCGTTGGCCCTACGAACGTAGCACTTTGTAATCATTATTGGTAGAAAAGAATGTATCGTATGAGAATGGGCTTCGAAAATATTGATCGATCGGCTGGTGGGGTAACTCTACTGCATGCCAGCGAAAAGGTCTCGAGCACGTGTCCCGCCTTGGGCCAGCGGAGTTGTGAAAAACCTGGTGGAGATCCAAAATTTATCAGGGACAAAGGATCACATGGACCGCCGAAGGTATTTCTTCAAAAAGATTTCATGCGTTTTATCTTGTCTCGCAAATGTTTCATTTTCGACGTAAGTCCATAGTTTATTTATAGCAAAATCCATCCTTATTACGTTAATCTCTAAATATTTCTCTGTTTAGTGACCTGCCAGCCAATGCAACAATCTAAAGTAACCCTCATTTGAGTGGCATATGTAAATGAAACAAGGCAGTGAATATGTGAGAGAGCGATAGCATTCCTGTTCCGAAATAACGTGTCATCATCTAATTCAAGCATCATTGAAGTTCCAGTATCGTTATTTTAACGCAAAAGTTTTTCTATGCCGGTAGAAGAAAAAAAAGTTTTGCCTCTCAAGTGTGGTGCTTAAATATCATATATAATCTGTTAACACTATTTTCCAATATTTACGGTCGAAATTTTTACGCTATGGTAGTACATGCTGGATTTCAATACTTTACAGAATAAGTAGCATGGGAATACTAATAAAATATTCTTATATAGTGTAATCACTTGAGTACAGGATACTCATTCAATAAAATGAATAGTCATAAAACTAGGATTGAAAAATTCAGAGATGTTTATTAGAAGTTACTGATAAGTGGTGGTAATAATGTTAATAGTGCATAGTAGTAAAATTAATTAATTCCCATGAATATTTCCATTATTATTGCTCAAACTTTTTATCTCAATTTCTATTCCTTGGTTAAAATTGAATTAGCCTTAAAATGGAGTTGGTGACTGAGGAAAACTGTAGAATATCAAAACTTAAAACTTTGTCGCTCGCCAAAAGCCATAACTATATTGTGGATCACCATAATATAATCTAAATCCACGTCATTGTTGGCAGATTTTCAAGTCGTAAATGAATTTTTACACCTGTACTTGGAGAGATTACTTTTTTCTCGGTGTCTGTCTATTATTACCCTTGCGTTAACGTTTGCAGCACTCTACGGGCTTACCAATGTGGTGTCGCAGAGCTCTGAACACCTTGAAGGATGCTACTGGTGTGATCAAATCTCAAAGTGACATAAAACTACTTGATTTACATACCCGGAAACCTCTGCTCAGGATTGCAATGCTTTGGTAGCCTTGGTGCCATGGTAAACTAGAAATCTAAAATTTCCTCACTTAAATCTCCATGTCACTTTCATTCATTGCAGCATTAGTTTGCCTTGTCCTTGATAGTAATGAGATTGTTAAGCTTACCATGCCTTGAGAGTGCGATTGGAACTCTCTTCTATCCACTTAGAGAACGAGGGAGAAGAAAAAAACGGAACTGCTATTGACCTCCGTAATCCACATCCGATCTTCTGGGATGCTACTTCCGGGGGAATTCTGATTTAAATGAAATTGATAGATGTTGTGCTTCAAATGTCCGTAAGAATGTCACTTGAAATAAATCTTGCGACAAGGTTATAATAAAAAAAAACCTGTCTCAGTTAAGCACTTCAGCCATCATCAGATGCAGAAATAATTATTTTCAATTTTTTAATAGATTCTAGAAAATATCGATTGTAAATACGAATATGATATGTAATTTTGATTTTTACGTAGTTAAAATGCATAGTTAATTTGAATATTTATTTTCTTCAGCATAAAAAGGAATGACAAATAATTCTTTTGCTAACATATCGTTTTTATCGCAGTATTTGTGCACAGTAATAGTGTTTTATGCAACTCTTGCTCAAGTTTCCCCAGACCAACCAACTCTCATCTTTACCTACTCTAAAAATCAATGGATTTCAAGATGCTTAAAACTTTTATACACTGTCATATTTACTCTTTCACATTTATAATCTGGATCAATCACCCAAGCCATCGCATATTTTGATAATACTAAGTTCGTATGATTAGGCCGGTAAAATTTTGGCACCCATCCAATCTCGTATTGTTATAACTTTTATTGACCAATGAAATGAGGTTAGCTACTGATTGGCTCTGACAGGTGTACGTGGATAGACTATTTTTCTGAGTATTCCTCATTTGAGGAAAAATGTCCTGAGAACGGAAAGGTCATCCAAGCAATCACTTGAAATTGATTTACGCTTGCTCTATGATATTTCACATTTGAGTACAAAAATATGGTGGTATTTTGTTCAGCTATTGCGTTTTGAGTTATTATCACTCTTCCTACCGTAAATTTTAGCAACCTAAGTTATTTTTATTTCACGGAATTTTCTGCATAAGTTGAAAGCGAAGCAGGTCACAATGGTGTCTACAATATTTAAGAACAACAAACCACGTGAAAATATGTTTATTTCCTCCAGAATACAATTGCTTATTTATCATCATTCATTAGTGATATTTGTCTGCCTCATATTACTTGCATTATCAATTGTTCTTGAGTCATTGCATCTTCATTGCATAACATTGCATGTTGCTTTATATTAAATAGTCAAAGCACTCAAAATTTATTTTAAGAATGAATCTGAATGAAGATTGCACAGACTTGAATTTCAGAGCAACAGTTGCCTTAAAAAGTTTTCCCTTGTCGTTTGCCCCTTAAATTGAACTCGTATTTATAATTTTTCGTTATTGAAACTACATAACAACGAATAAATCTGAAATAACAATTATTTTTTATGTGTTTGTTGGCTATGATTTATGAAAAATAATCTGCAACCCAGAAAATGTGGGACTATATCATCCTTTCTACTAACATATTCGTGTTCCGGAGCCAACTCAGTCCCAATGTTTTTTCAACAATGAACTTCCTCGAATGTTTGTCTCGTTTTTGTTTACATCCATATTTTTGAGCTCATCTTGTTCGAGATTTGTTTTTCTTACGGGAAAAACCGAGCAACCAGGGTATTTGAGGAAAAATGGCTGTCATAGAACAAACGAAGGCATCGAGGCGCACAAACAAGCGAGTCAGCTAATAATATTGCCAGGTTTGGATTATTGGCCGTGAAAAAATACTCGAGGTTGTTGACTGTTTGAGTTGGAAATACCGGCCTCCTTTATTCATTTATTCAGCTGTGTTAAGTACATCTGTCAACTGCTACGTACCTACTTGGAAAACTGAATACAAATGCCTTAATCAATGCTATTTTATTTGAAATTAACCATTAATTGTTAAATTTTCGGTGATTGCCATTGAATATTCGAGGCTATCGTTGCTGGTTTCTTACCGATTTTGCTATATCTGACCGCATTGGTTGCACGTGTTTGAACTTATCCGCCTAGAAAAGTTTCTGCTAGCGATTTTGAAGATATTTTGATACGTTACTCCTATGGTCGTCTTAAGTCATTCTCTAAAAATATTTTGATGATGCATTCATCAAACAGTTTTCTCAGAATTACCGTTGGCCACAAGGCGTAAACTTGTTAAAATCTTATGGGAGATATTTTCTGCGAGCACAAAAAAAGATTAAATCTTCAGAGAAAGCATCGTTTTGGATTAAGGAAGGCTAAAATAATATTTTTGTTGTCCTTCTATTTTTGCTTCTATTACACCTTCATCTTATTCCTAGACATTTCAGAAAAATGTATAGAATCTTGTACATTCTAATGTACCGTGTAACCAGGCCTTAAGAATACATTCAAAAGGAAAAGATATTTTTTAACACTAGAAGGACGGCAGGGGTCATTTGACCCATTTCCAGAATTCAAATTTATTTTTCTCTTATTAAAATATTTTTTTAAATTTTGAAACTTTTTGACTTTGTTCATTTTGGTCTATATTTTGATAAATTAGTGAAAATTCAACAATAATGTTTTGTTTTAAATTTTTATGACGTGTTATACCTAGAAGGACGGCTAGGGGTCATTTGACCCATAATTGGTTTTCGCGCTATTTTCATGCTCGTGGGCACTTTAGTGCCATGTATATCATATTATAAGCAAGAGGCTAGTGTGGTAGATGATTTGCTTCATTTTGAATCAGGAAGTACCCGGTTCAATGCCAGTTTCGTCCCAAGGACTCCTATGTGTATTCGAAAACCTAGGCATAACGACTTGTTGTGCACAATCTTTCGATATTTTTTGGGCAGCAAAGGGAAATAAAACCTTTTCAATCCTTGATTTGCGTAAATTCATGTAATTATGATATTTTAATTTTGTTTTATTTATTGTTCAATGATTATTGTATTACCCACACCGGAAAATCGTCACGTATCCCAAGAATTGTTTTCCGTCGTCCAAGATTCAGAGCTCTTAGAGACATTATTTTCAATATCGACTCATCAGGTTTATGAATAACTTACATTTTTCTGGCCTGACGACACTATCACTTGACCTAGCCCCTTTGCCGTGCGTCCATAATTAGTGCCGCCTGACCCCGTCGGGGTTTGGGGCGGGTTGAATGCACGCTGCGTCCTGGGGAAAAATCCTGTCTCTTTTTGAGAGAGCGGAAGAATTGGGTGGACTGTAAAATTCTACTGTAAATCCTACCCTTGGAATCCCTACGTAGGTCGGAGAAGAAGCATTACTGCAAGTTCCTGGAAGATACGAATCAGGATACGGTTGGCGGTTGAGTCCCTGCCTTTCGAACGGCAGTTAGCGTTACTTCTGAAAATGTTGTCCTTTTGTATGAATTTCTAATGCTCTCCAGCTCTCTATATCTCCAATGCAACTAGAGAAGATTCTACCATAATGTGCTTTCGTTTGTAAATTTTTTTGCATGCATATCAGTAGCGAGTTGAGGAAGAAAGTAAGAAGTCGAGAAATATATCAAGAGAAGAGAGTCGTCGCGATTCAAATAGCTGAAGGTAATATTGAAGATCAGTCTGGAAGTGAATCGTAAACATCAGTTCAAGGACATTCTGACCAATCCATCAACATCTGCATGTGATGGAAGCGACGAAGCCCAAGATAGTGAATCCGATGGCGACTTTGGCGTGATCGCAAATGCACAGCTATATCCAACAAAATGCAGCTGTCCTTTTATGAGGTAAATTCCAAATAAACCAGACAAATTGGAATCGAGTACTGGGTTTTGACAGATGTGAAATGAAAATACAGCCTAAATGGATTTCCATATTGTGGCAAAGATGATGATTGGCCATCAAATCAAGCGTTGGGGAAATAAATAGTTACTAAAGTGACCGTAACATACAAGAATTCAGGAATAAATGTAACTTGTAACAATTATTTTCCATCCATCCAGCTGGCAGGAAGTCATAAAAAATGGAAAACCTCTCTTGCATGGACGATCTGAAAAAAACAGGCGTGACGCACAAATATCCAGGACCCCTAAAATAGCCATGTAATCCATTCAACGCGAGTGTTAAAAAATACCTTAGATCATACTCTTACGTAGAATCAGGCAAACTAGAACAATAATGTACTTTCACTCAGCAGCATGATCTCAGACGACACTATTTCCGAAACGAATAAAAGAATACCAGAGACCATCCTATTTCATAATAAAAACAAAGCGGGAGTAGATATCATGGATACCATGAATCAATTTATTTACACGTCTCCAAATCCAACAGCCATATCTCCACGGGCACAAAAAAGAAAAAGGTTCCAAATACCATCAAATTGAATCATTGCACCAATTTCCTTTCCATTTTCCAAATTCCTTTTCATGTGCAAATGGCTGGTGTCTTAACACCTTCTGCCACACGCTTTTAAGCGGCTTGCGGGTTAGTGTGTAGATTTAGATGTAGATGAATAAATCGTCCAATAAACGCATTCAGCGCAAAAAAATATTTTGTGGAAACAGCGCTGAAAAAATACTGTATGTCTGAGATTTACAACAAAGTAATGAGTTTAAAAAATTTTAATGCAAATTTTGTAAACCCAGTACCCCTATTGTTTAAACATGCAACACAACTTTTGTATTGAGTGTATATGTATTCTCGTTATGTGATTTGCAATCGACTACTACATACGGTTTAATTCATGATTCTTTAAAATAATTGTTATTAACTTTTGACGATGGAAATAATATTTAATAATGTTAAATAGTGTTTTTAATGAACTGATTCAACAATTAATACGATTAAACTGAATATTGGTTGAAAATTAGGCGTTTTATTCCAAAATACATTTTAGGGGTCAAATGACCCCTAGCCGTCCTTCTAGGTAGAGCGAAACTCCCGTCCTCCTAGTGTTAAACTCAGCTAAAGAAGAGAATTTCAGAAAAAAAAATTATATTACTAAACCTCTAGGTTTTTACATAGTGTTTCCTTTCCTTATAATCCAATAAGGACCTTTGTATGTCCCAAAAATGATTTGAATTTTAATCATTTTAACAGTTTCGGCATCAAATAACAAATAATTTATCCGACGATTTGCCATGACACCAATTTTATGCATTGAAATGTAATGTTTTCCTTAGATGCGCACTGAGGGTTTTACGAGCATAAGTAAATGAAACGGTAGTGTAATTTAAGTGTCCACGCGGGTCCCCATTGATGAGATGTGGAAAACTCGCAGAAAAATGTTTAAATGCATACCTATGACATTTTGTCAACGACACACCCAAGGTAACTTTTAACATGATTCCTTGTGTATACAATGTATTTTACGAAAGTAGTTTTTCTTATTAAGACCATCAGTCTACTTATCAATACTGCAACGTCTCTTAACTGTCCATACCAGAAATTCGTAATTTTATGATTGATTTTTGATATTTTCGTTTTCGTATTATTGTTTTTCCTGATAAAATATTTTTAGTACGGTAATAATTGATGATTTATTTGTTTGATTGGGTTTCATAGAAAGAAATTGTTACTTTTCTCCCAGTATATATTCTTCTGTCAGAATTTCAATGCGTATTATTGACTGATTCAGGTTATGATAGTATTTTTATTCAAAATTTTATTATGCTGATAAAACTCGCACATTATGACGATACTCTGCAACTGAGACGCGTTGCACGTATAACTTGTACCTCATAAGTACACATTGGCATCCAATCGCGTCCTACATATACCTATTCAAATATGTAGAAACATAGGTACAAAAACTGTTTATCCTTTATACTAATGGGTGAGTGCGCTTTGAAATTCCTCGCGGCTTTCTTGCGAGATTCGCGCTCGTATTGCCGACATGAGGAGCACGAGTTGCAGGGCGATAAACTTACGCGCTGGCCGGGAGCGCCCGGAACCGAGGGTCGGAAAGAAAGAAAGTGGACTCCCATTCCCCCTCCGTGCCGTTCCCTTCCGTCCATATTAAGTTTTGGACATCGAGTTGTCTTTAAAAACTCTCACTCTCTCCCCTTTCCACTCTTGTGCCCCCTCATTCCTCCCCCAACCCCTCCCGAATTCTCTTTGCTATCATATCAGGCCACGAACCCCGCTAACGCCTTGGTCATACAAACACGCACAAGCCCAGAGTTAAAATGAGGCAGCTGATTGCAAAACTCATTTCATCTATTTTGCTGGATCATTTCATGTCGTTTATAAGAAAAATAAGGATCGTATAATAATAAAAATAATAATGATTCGTCATTATTTGGCGAGACAGGAGCTAGAAATTCCCATCTTCAATCAAACCCTTCGTCATACATTAAATATTAGCAGAGGAATACATTGTCAAGTTACTCTTAAAATCAAATGCAGACAAAATTCAGCAAAAGAGACATAGGAGTATACTTTAAAAAATGCAAAGTGAGCATAGTTACTTTACAAAGTGTAAAAATATGTGAAAAAATGTGGGAAAAACCGAATGATATTAATCTTTATCCTTATAAGAAAAAGCCCACTCCAGGAAAACGCCCACATAAGAGGGAGGGCGTGAAAAACCAGGAGGGACGAATCTGAGATTACTGACAGAAATGACAGCTGGTAACCTAGTTCTGCTGTCAGCTGGAAAAAAATGTCAATCTAATCATTTAATTAGATTTTAGAAGGACATTAGGAATTCTCTTCTAACCCTAGCCCTAAGATAATGAGTTTTTAATGGCTTCTGAAAATTCTATTTACAAACCTAAAACAACTTTATTTTAGACACTGAAAGTGAACTATGACATTCTCATGGAAACTTTTCTATCTCATAACCATTTTCCATGATATACTGAAATTTTTGTGTCGATATTTTTCAGAATAGAGAGTTACGTATCTTAGTGGGACGATTTGGCGAAAATATATTTGAGTAATTCGATCATAGCTACAGCGATGACTAAGATGTATTTTTACTTTGGTGCTGATTTTGTGACGCTTTATTTAAAAGTATCTAAGAATGCTTCGTCTAAGTTTCTGCGGAATTAAACTCAATTTTAGTTTCCTAGCAAGTCTTCATTGGCTAGCGGCGACACTAACAATAAGGACAAGGCAATGCTTCCATAGGACACCCACGGTAACACTTTATTTATTCGTTACCATGGAGGCGAAAAATGATAGTTTACGTTTTGAAATAAAATTTTAGTGTGAAAAATAAAATTAGGCAGAAGAAATGGTTAAACATCTCACCTATTGCCTTTTTCATTATTAATTTAAATATATCCAAACTCAAGTGAAACTTTCTGTTGCATAGATTATTTTTAGACTTAACTCAAAGCTATACAATCCATGCTATTCGAATTTAACTTTTATTTGTTGACGCGGTATCATTTAAGTGCTCCTTTAACGTGTTGAAAAATCTGTTGAATCTTGAGTCAAGACGAATGGAATGCAATTTTATCTCACAGCTGTTATTGTGTTACCTGTTTGAACTGCAATTACTCGATTAAGTTATGGAATGGCTTTCGTTTCTGAATCCTACCGTAATTACGTTTTAAAACTTATTATTTTGTGCTCCATGATCGAGGCCACGCCCCAAGGTCGTAGCATCAACGCTAATCCTGGTTCTGCACGAGTTTCTCCTGCCAGCCTATAACAAAATATAACCTTTAAAAAGATGTGCATCACCGCACATGAACCACAATTTTGAAGTATTTCTCCGTATTCATTTTTTGATGGCCTTGATATTTATCCGAGGGCTTCCCTCGAACACCACCTCCAGAAAATCTTGCCAACAGGTAATTGAGATTTTGTGATAGGTTGCATTTTTTTCGATCGGCATCAATACGCCTTGTACGTGAGGTGTGGCTAAATCTCTCGTATTTGAGAAGATGTTATGGAAGTACTGGATGTAATCCCATTGAAAATAGAAGGAAACAGCACTATCATTTCACCTCATCTTGTTTCCATGAGATATTTTTTTATTTCAGTTCATAGTATTCGTTGTAAAAGCAACGGCGATAATAATAGAAATAATTGGCAGGATGAAATAATTCATCTCAAAACAGAATTGAGACTCAATTTTTAGCAGGATTTATGTTTGTAAATGTGAAAACACATCCTACGCTATATTCAAGTAACTTTTTTGACAATCCCTGACATGAAATTCGATAACTTTTGGGTTCGTTAAATGTATAAGTGACTAATTTTCAATAATAGCTTTAATATATCTTGGATAAACTTAACCATAATCAGTGGTTTATCTTAAAATAATTTCAAGAAAAGTCTCTACTTTTCTGGGTAAAAATTCCTGAAAATTAATGTTCAATATTCAAGCTTCTAGAGTTTGTATACGATAACATAAGTTATCTTCTGAAATGCTAATTACGACTGCTATGGAACTTTTAAATTTAAAAAATTAATTGCAAAGACCCTATTGCAATGATAGACAAATAATGTATGGCTCTCCACTCATACCTACACTCCTAGACATTAATGAAGACTGATTAACATGTTTCCCAAGTGACAACATAAATAAAACTCCTGCGAGAAGTAGAATCTCTTTTGCAGTCTGCAGTTTCAACCTTCCTGGTTGGACATCAACCGTTCACACGCAGCGCCCACTTCCACCAAGATCCAATATTTATTTGTGTGGCTCTGGCACTCGCTCTCGCATTCCTTTTGATCTCCTCTACGGTTTCCGCCTCATTCCAAAAAACGTCACTCCACTCTCATTCACCGTTCTCTCGCGTCTGAGTTACGTGGATCATACTCGTTAAATTTTAGCATTATTTTCAATATCTTTTATATTTATTTTTGTTTTTAGCTCTGGTTGTCGCCTTTGTCGCCTGGTTGTCGCCTGTCTGGTTGTCCAAAGACGGAGCTGCCGGTATGCGCATAGAAACATCTAAATAAATAAAAAGTGATATTGACGTTATTATTGTTATTTAATAGACATAGGTAATAGGGGTAATCTGGTACAATTTTCAAGAACGCAGAGATCCCTTGAAGCGTGACAGCTTTTACGCACCCGAGGCGTGAGGAAATTACAAAAAGGTCAATTAATTTAAATGGTAGGCCAATGACTGTCACCTAACCAAATTCCTATAAAATTATTTCCTTCTCCCCAATCAAAGAAAATAATTGTTGGAGCCTTGCATTTGAATTAGTCCTTCGAACCCTAGAACGACAATTTTTCAAAATCGAATTCAAAGGACGGATTGGTTATTTTTGAGAATTAAATTTAAATCAGGGAATTTTTTATTGATTCAAATAAGTCAATGGATTGGTTTCCAGCCACCTATTTTCATCGCAGAGTCTAGAAATGGTAGTTTAGAATGATTGCGCGGAAGCGACCAATAAAGGAGTACATTTATTTTTTTAAAGTGGAAAAAGTGAACGAAAAAGATGATGTGACGACTTAAAATTATACACTCCGTATAATTGGTTCATGAAACGACGGATATTGAATTTCATAAGATCCGTACATCAGTTTCCTTAAGGTCCTTAAGATCACATGATATTTATTCGGAGTTACTTATGAAATAACAAAAAATAATCGATTTAACATATGTCTTGTACTTCCATTCTTTATCTATTTCCATTTTATTACATTATTTTGCATGCTTACGACTAGTCTACGACTACGACTAACCTCTGGTACCTGAGGATGACGCCGCTGCATCGAAACTAGTCGTACCGCGAAAATAAATTGGTCGAGTAATACAAAGTTTGTTCGTTTTATGTATTTGCATGCTTTTTTTTAAATTATTGAATCTGTTCAATGCTTTTCGTTTCCCGTTGTTGGATTGAATGTTCCCAAGTTTCCACAATGCATATTGGAAATGTATTTACTTTATCATTTTGTATTCTGTTTTATGAAAAAAATCATTGACAATATCAACTACTGCATGCCTGGCACAGCAAAAATCATTACTTCCTATGATCACCCGGTTTGCCTTGTGAGTCCTAAGTTCCACTCCTTGCTAAGGCGCCTTTGATTAAATCTTAATTTTTTCTCTACTGGCTGTCTCATCGTAGCAATGACTTGCTTCAGTAGGTTTATATATGATAGCCTTCAACACTTGTTATCAAACGTTTATGCTTTCAGAAATAACTGCTCAAGGTTAACTACCTTCCTAAGCACGAACAGTCTTTTCAAAGCCAGTTCTGGCTTCCTATAGCATCCCCCGTTACTTCTCCTCGTGAGGATACTAAACAGTGTAAAAAAAATGACAGAAGTCAGAATATAATTCGATGAACCTTTACTGAAGCCACATTTGACGTGTATACCAGTATTTACTCTAACTTTACCCTCAATATGCAGCTAAGGCATAAAATGTTGCATAAACATCGCCTCACTACAAAGCGTAGAATCCGCTCAAGTATTGTTCTATAGCAACGAGAGTTATAGACTGCTATGAGGTCCTCTTTAAGATTTCAACCCATGTAATTTCATGAATATATCGGTACGAGCCCTTTTTTAAGATTATTTTAGTCATTTCTACAAAAATATTTCAACATATGCTATTTTTAAACTGCATGCTGGTAACTTAATAATAGTTTGAAACTTTAAATGTGACGATCCTCCATTGAGATTTATGTACTCTTATCAGTAATAATAACAAGTATTCATGTTGGGTCGCTGATTGACATGCAATAAATTCAAATTACCCCTGAAAATAGAACACGACCCGAGTCGTATCAAATAGTTATTACGAGGCGTGTTTTTAAAGTAAGTACCGTTTTGACATAAAAAACAACAAGTAAATTTTTTTCTAAAATAATTTATTCACTTGAAATGCCATACTTTACCCTACTTTTCTACATAATTCCCATTACTATTGAGGCATTTATCGTATCTTGGGACCAGCTTTTGTATGCCATCGTCAAAGAAGCTTGCCGCCTGATTAGACAACCACAGCTTCACGGTCGTTTTGACTTCGTCATCATCGGAATGGCGCTGACCCGCCAGATGCTTCTTCAAGTGCAAAAACAAATGGTAGTCGCTCGGCGCTAGATCGGGACTGTACGGAGGGTGGTTTAATTGTTCCCAGCCAAAAGAAATGACAACGTCTTGTGTTCAATTTGCAATGTGTGAACGGGCATTATCGTGGAGCAAAACGACACCTGCACTCAGCATGCCACGCCTTTTATTTTGAATAGCGCGGCGCAGTTTTTGTAAAGTCACACAGTACGCTGTTGCATTTAAGTCAAAAAATCGACCAGCAATACACCCTTAATGGCAGGACAGCGCCATTCCGATGATGACGAAGTGAAAACGACCGTGAAGCAGTGGTTGTCTAATCAGGCGGCAAGCTTCTTTGACGATGGCATACAAAAGCTCCCAAGATACGATAAATGCCTCAATAGTAATGGGAATTATGTAGAAAAGTAAAGTATGGCCTTTTAAGTGAATAAATAATTTTTGAAAAAAAAAAATTACTTGTTGTTTTTTTATGCGAAAACGGTACTTACTTTAAAAACACGCCTAGTATAAATATTGAAAAACTCAGTTAAGCAATAAACAGCAAGCCGCGGACATGTAATAGCCAAAATCAGAGGCAATTAGAATAATTTAAGTGCATTTTTCATAACATCCAAGAACGTAATGGTAATTTAATAGTTATTGGGTGTAAAATTAGAAGCACATTGGCAGTGTATTTGTAATTAGAAAGAGTGGCAACTCATTGAATCATCTTTTTCTTTTTAAAAAGATGGATCATCGGCTATTGAAAGCCCAATCCAAAAATATCCTCTTGATAAAACTGTAAAACTTTAATTTTTGGTCAAAGTGACTATTTGGTGGCGCAGTGCAGAATGTTACCTTCAGGTTGATGAAAAATTAGGTCGGATGGATTTTTAAGGGAAGGTTACTCACAATCCGCATGGTTTTGGAATTCTCCTTTCACCGTCTCTTTTTTTACGGGCCCATCCTTGTGGTAGGGCCACTCCGTGCATCCGTGATCTCGGCACCGTGATCCGGTTTTCGGCAGCTCACCTGAGGGATTTTCCCGTCTCTTCCCCACCCTTCCCAGAGCAAGTGCGTCATTAGTTGTCCGTGCCACCTCACTTGCTCCCTCCCGCCCCCCTGACCGAAAGACGGCGAACGGGTTCCTCGGAGCAGGAATCCCAGCTGGCGACGCGGGCGCCGAAGCAGCAAACATCGCTGTCCTTGGTCGGGTGTCTAGCGATTTGATCGTTGGATTATTCTTCCTCTAAAATCGCTGGCACAGCAATGGTTTACCTGGTTTCGCTAGTGGTAGGACCCGCCCGCCTTTGTGACGGTGCGGGATTCCTCGTCCCTTCCCTATCCCGTCCCAGGAAGCGTCGTCGGGCTCATATCGCGGCGGCGCCTCCTTCCTTTTTCTTTCCTGTCCTCCCCTTCTGCGGTGCAGAGGTGATAAGCTCGCGCTTACAGACCCTGCCCCAGGAGCGTATCCTTGCAAGCCCGCCATGGAGTCTCGTTCCATTTGTCCTTGGTCGGGTAGATGCTAACCCTATAGCGTCTATTGTATCCGGACACATACGAGCCAAACGTCTGGGGAAATTAAACTGTTGACAGTTCTACTGGTGGAAGAGAATCGCAGGAAAAGTAATAGCCATAATTTAGAAAAATTGGAGCGCTTTCAACAGAGACTTCTTATACTCGCTTCTTATAAATTGGGCAGGCCAATTTTGATAACTGACCATGATTATTCTTTGACCTCATGTGCTTTAAATATTCCTTCTTTACGAAAATACCAAGATTTAATGATGTTATGATTGTATTTAATATTCGTAAGGCTTCTGTGAGCTAAAACTGTGAGCGTCACTCTGGAATGTTCGTTAACTGTGATTTTCAGTACAATTTTCGTGCTCCCGAGATGGCTCAGGGAATTTAACTCGTGGTTTAATTTTGAATTCTTTAATCCGTCCAACCTGCTAAGCAAATTAAAGATTACCTTGCCTGTAACTATGCAAGATGTCACATCTTTATCTCCGCAATTCAGATATAAAGTTTGTGTAAAAGAGTTGGAACGCTTACTTTTTAAAACTATTATGGTGATATCTATCTCTTGATATTCAAATGTGATAACATATGAGAATTATGTAGTGAATAATATGTACTTATGTGAAAATTTTTATGAGTTATCTTATGATATATGCTACGTAAATTCGCTAAGTAATCTGAAATTTGAAAATACGCCTTTGTATAAATATGAGGTATTTCTATTTAATTTCTATGTTATGCGCCACTCTTTCTACAAAATTGAAATTATACTGTGGTTTTTAACCCGTTGAACTTTAATTATTGCTAAACAGTAAATGCTCAACTCTTCGTTTTCATTGGTAATAAGAATTATTGAGGATGAAATTTTCTATGATAGTGATTTTTGTGCAATCATTCGCATAAATCATTTCGAATCTAGAAATCGGTATGGCGTCATATTTTTCCGGGATGAAACTTGCTTACTTTTCACAATCTTGCTACTCTGAAAATGACTTTAAATCCAAAATATGTGTTGCTAAATGAAGCAGGGAGTTAAAATAATCTTAGATTCTCTCCAATGTGAGAATGTAAGATAGTTTTTTTTCGACGCACTGACGAATTGTGGCATCTTCAGGATAGCATGAGTTAATTACGTAAATTAAAAATAGCTCTCTAACCAGACCCAATGACTCAAAAATTACGAGTGCATCCAACGTTACGAGCATGGTACCATGAAGTTAACTAATAGCGTTGTTAGATGTAACAACGTTGCGTCGGCATAAAATTATAGGAGGGAAATGAAATTTTCTCTGAAAAAACTGTAAGAATATGGGATGTGCTCTCCAGGATAATAGACCTTCCGAGCTCGATTAAAAATGTTGGACAAATAGCTGTAGAATTTTCTTTCAACAGAAAGGTGTTTCGAATATAGTCAGAGGTACTCTAGGTGAAAGAGATCAATCGATGTCTTTCAACCTCATTCTCGTATTTTCCGTGGTATACCGCCTTATTACGCCCGAAGCAATACAAGATCGCCATCTATAGTAATTGGTCAAAGATTCCTATACAAAAGTGTTCAAATGCCAAGGTCAGCTTCTCGTACTCCTGGAATTCTAAGAAGCATCCCCTCCTTAACTTGCATTCAGCGAGAGAATGTCTCGTATTCATCTCTGACACCTGCCAGTTTGATGGAGCCCAAGAGCGTGCCAAGACGTTCTCAGAGTGAATGAAATTAGCATAGGTGAATATCCTACAGGTATCCTAACGCTGCTGAATTGATCAGACCATTATTTGTGACATACTCAAAAGATACGAAGTAGTTTTATTTGAAATAGCTATTTCTCGGTAAATGTCCTTCCACTAGTAATTGGATATAATCATTGTGATGAGAAACAAATCGCGGATTTTTTTGATGAGAGAAATAGACAGAGATAGGATGTGGCAAGCAAAGTGGTAAAGTATAATATAACTGATGAAAAACAGTTAAATTTTTTATACCTACTTCAAAGGAAGTTGATGGTTTCAGGCGTTACTTTGTGGAAGTTGCTCATGATGAATGAAAATTGTACTTTGTTTTTCCACATATATTTATTTACACGCGACCGCGGTTTCCAGATGATGACGCAGTGCGTCGAAACCGCGGCCGCGTGTAAATAAATATATGTGGAAAAAGAAAGTACAATTTTCATTCATACTTCCAAGGATTGCTGTGCGGTATACTACAATAATATGCTGGCATTTATATACCTAGGATAATGCATGCGTGAGTATAACATTCATTGGAGCCGTATATGACGATTCTTACTCATAGAATACGATACTTTCCTATAATTATTGGTAAAATGCCAGAAATTGTGATGAATTTTTTTACAAAGAAAAATAAAGATTTTAGAAACCTGTATGAATGAATGAAAAATTCGAATCGTAATAGGATTCCCTTTCCTATTTATAATGAAATCATACACTTGTTCCAAAGTCATTTTTAATTTTTCAAAAATATATGAATATTTTGGTGTTACCCATAGTATTTCGTTTTGCGACAGAATTCGTACAGAGTTTTAAAATTCTACGAAGACTTCATTCGTATTGTTTCAGTTTCAAAGTACAAGTAGGTTTCAATATTTTAAAAAATGTAGCTAAAAGTATACAACCATGATTTGCATAATAACAATCGTTTATGTAGTAACAGTAAATATATGACTGGCATTCCTGTTCAATCTACTGAAAATATCTCCTTAGATATTAAAGTGTCTCATCAAAGGAGAATTTCGTATGCGATCTTCCTTGATCATCTTGAATCCGTATTCATGTGTCTTTATAGCGTTATCCTTACGTCAGTAACGCAATTTAGCACTCTCCTCCAATAGGATTATTTCTTCGAATGACGTCAATTCCCCTATTAGGGCCACATGCGTGACGTCAAATGAGGAAATTCCTTTCCCTGGGAACCAGAGGTCAAGGTGAAGTGCCAGTGGCAATATTTTGAACATCCTCCTGCTTCCTTACGCCATCTTCTTCATTCCTTCCTGTTGCTTTCCTGTTTCCTTCATTTATTCAGGGAAACCAACTCCACCTCAATGAACCTCAATATTTTTCAATTTAAGATTGGTACTCTTAAAATCAAGAAATAAAATTCCAACTCACTTTATAAATGCATCTGATTTTAGTGTTAGCAGGATTATCTTGGGTAGCTGTAGCATAAAAACAGATTGAAAATAAGGAAATTATACCTGTGGAATAATGAGTTTTTGACGACTTAATTGCAGTTTGAAAATTGTGCAGGAGGTGGTAAAAATCAATTGTGGATTCTGAATCTATCCTATTGAAGTTGCCATTTTGGCTCCACTATTATTGGATTAATTTCTTACAAGCGCGGATCGACTTATCATCCATGCCCATAATTATATTCTGTGCTTGAAATGTTCACAACCACAGGTCTGTTTAGAGACGCTTTCTTTATGCCGTAAAGATTAATAGAAAAATCAAGACACTTATCAGACAGTCTGGCGAGACATAATCACTTTTGATTGTTATTTTAGTGCAAATATGCGGAATGAATCTCATTCATTACCACAGGGAACAGGCACATTTTGTTCACAGAGGTGAAACGATGCACCTAACGAAAAACAATTGACAAAAATTGTGGGTGAACCAGAATAATTGCGGAAGCCCAAAACATATCACATATTCCATAATTACATATATTTTTACCTGTTTAGAGTAATTTTTGTTCGTGTGCGAAGATTTTAATCATAAACCAATGATGACGGTTACGTTGAATGTGGCGAACCAGGTCTTCGTTGGACAACGAGGAAAAGGATTTAAGAAGGAATGGTTTATCCTCAATTTAAAAAAAAGAGCCTATCATGACATCTTGAAAAAAATGAAAATGTCTTTTCGAGCTCATTTCGCAATTCTCCAATTTGCACTATTCATTCTCACATTCTCACGCTATTTATTGTGAGTTAGATTCGTCCTCTGATATGGCATCTTGAGCTTACATAACAATGCCATAGTTCGATTTGATTTTACATTGTTATCCGAGAGACCTTGGGATACCAACAAAGAGAAATATTCATGATCTTTCCATCGATGATCGAACCAGAGTAATAAAAAAAAATATTTGGAAATTTACAAAATGCAATAATTTATTGCAATCACGTTGCAAGTAGTGTCTCTGCCTAAGCGTGTTAATTTCATGATCCTTTTCATATTCGTTTCAGGGTGTCCTCGACTACGACGCCGACATGAAGACGTGTGCCCTGTTGCCGGGCTGCTGCTGCGACGCGTGCAGCATCGGCGGCTGCAGCCTGGGCGATTGCGGAGGCGCGGCAACGAGCGGGCCGCACCCCGTGGTCGCCGCGGCCGCGTCCATCGTCAAAGCATCCGCCAAGGGACGAGTGGCGGCCATCATAAACGACGACGAAGCCACGAAAAAGCTGCGCTCCGCCGAAGACGGATACGGTATCGAGGTAAGCGCCACCACTTTGAAAAATACCGCGATAATAAGAGTAGATTACTGCGGTATTAAATTGTGAGTCATTTGAAATTGCTTATTATTCAAAAGTGCTCGTGTATTTTTCTTGCAATTTTCTGGATCATTTTAATAATTCGGATCGGGAGCCTTTATTTAATATACCTCTCTGTCATTTGTGTTTTATTTGGAATAATGGGGTATTTCTAGGCCTGCAAAGGAAACTATTATTTCATTATCAGACGCCAATACAATTCATCTTTGCTACCGTTTGTATTGTTTGACAATAAGGATTACCCGTGAATGTTCAAGGACGGAAAACGTGATGGCCACAATTTTTATTTTTGTAATGAAATAAGGGACATTCCGATCTATATTGCTGAGGCTATCCTTGAACTTGATCGTGAGATGCGTTAGTGTGCAATCAAGGCTTAATATCAGAAAATTGTGTCCCTCAGTGTTTTTTTTCCTCGCCGCTCTCTGGCTTGGTATCTATTCGGTTATTTTACTTCCAGTTGTCAGTGTTGGAGTAATCTTGTAATATATCTTATTTGATTTATACTAGATGTGTTCAGAAAATAACGGGAATTTCAGGTTTTTGAAAGAATATTTATTCATTTATTCGTCCACATTAATGTTGTCACCTTCAAAACAGCTCCCATTAGATATTCATTAGATTAAATGTCCGCGGCGTTTGTCACCTCCAACGTATTTACGGCCACCGGTATGTATTGGAAATACATTTACCAGTGGTAAATTTTTGTACGCCTCATGTCAGACGCTCCAAAGACTTTATTTAACATTTCACACATATTGTCACACTGTATTTGCTGGTCATTCCTTGCTTCGCTATCATTTTTTGATACACTTCTTTCAATAAACGAAAATCGACTATCTCATAAAAACTCGGCTAACATTAGTGGCTGCCGCAGACAAAGTAAACAAATATTACAGCTGAAAATTTTATCACACTTCAGGACACAAAATTACCGTTATTTTCTGAATAGACTTCTTAAGTGTTAACTTCAAAGAATGGTTATCATTTGGCTACATCGGAATTCCCAAGTCCATTATTACTACCTTTTATAGATAAAAATGAAAATACATTATCGTAATTAGTGTAAATCAGCTGATTTTAATCAACATAGAAAAATAGGAAAATTATTTTACTTTTAAACCTAATAAATTTACCTGACAATACTAAACGTTTGATCATTCCTTTGGCTCGTATCAGTGTTACCGGGCTAGTTGCGGCTAAAGATTTTATCGGGCAATTATGTTTCATACTCGGTCCTGAGCTGTAACAGAAGGGATAATTTGTGTCTTATTACGCCCGGAACTTTATAATTTGGTGCAATTTAGAAGTTTAAGGCCCGAATCCAATACATTTTCTTTCGAACAAGGTATCTACTTATTAATTGCCCTAGACAAATTATATGAGAAATAGGGATTTTTTTAAATTGTCACCAAATTATGTCATTTATTGTCCACAGATTATAAGTTGATAATATAGTTGATATTTGTAGACTATGCTCAAAATCGCTTATTTAAAGCATTTTTACTTTGAAAATATTTACCTCTTTTCCTCGTACTCGTAATTTTGTTGATATATTCAAAATGTCTTCAGCTTCTAAGATATGTTAATGAAAAAATTGTGACAATACTGAAAACTAGACATTGCTTTGACTTCAACCTCCGTCACTGCCTCATCAGAATAGTATTCAATGAAGGTTAAATAACTTGAGAATTTGAATATTTCCTTCAATTGGCACTATCATTAACCCATTATTACCCAAAGCTGCTTCCAAGTAACATAAAAAACGTATATAGTTTCAGCTCTGTTAAGGAAAGATTTAAAGTACGTGTTCTTTTGTGCTGTGAAGTTTGGTGGCGAAATATGTTGCAGCCACATTAATTATATTTGAGTAGAAAATTTTCCCATTTTTAAAATGAGAAGTCTTGAAATTTAATTTCTCGCAGAAGCAGCTCTGAGTTGGAGAGGGTGAATTGACCTCGGAATATTCGTTGATTTGCTCATTTATAATTATAGGAAGATGATGACGAGGATGAGGAGGAGGATGAAGACGACGATGATTACGACGAGGACACGGAGCGCGGAGAGACGGCCTCCTCCACACTCTCCACGTCCTCTGGCGGCGTGGGCGAGTGCAGCGAGGTGGGCACCGAGTGCGGCGACGTGGTGGTCGTGAGCCCCGCGGATGCGGTCGGCGTGCCCGGGGTCGTGGAGACGCCCAAGTCCCGCAAGAAGAGGGGCAAGGGGAAGGTCAGCGGGGGCATCGCGAGGGTCGCCCGAGGCCGCAGGGTCAACAGGGGTGAGTGCAATATAGTGTTCCTTTAGTGTCACACTCGATTCGTCCCCGTTCGGTTACTCTTCTTCCGGGTGGCAGTAATCGTGTATTTTTTAATGCATCCCATTTTATTTTTATAGGCGAGATATTTCGAGATAATGATTTCATTTTACATCTGGATCCCCTGAATCTGCGATGAATGCACTGACCAATGACGCTAATTCTGCCTATCTGATGTAATAAACACCGCCATAACATAATGTAAGGCAGTAAAAAAGAAACAAATGGATCGTATTTATATTTATAGTGCAAGTTTTTTTACTATTTACATCCAGTATAATGGTTTTAGAGTTGAATTAACCTCAAGAAAAGTCTCACAAATCAGAGGGTAGTAAGAGACGCCTCCTCGACAGTCCAGAGTTTCTTGATTCTAATTTCCACTTTAACATTGGATTTAAATTCTATTCTAATATAATTTCAAAATAATATGTTTAATAAGTAGTCGTATTGCCCCTTTTTCCAAGCAAGGAAAAACACAATCTTTTGGAGAATACCTGTATCACAGCATCATTCATTCCTTTACGCAAGGAAATATAAGGGCTGATGTTATTTAATGACCAGGTACGAACGTAATAAAGAGATGAAAATGAAGCTCATTAATAACGTAAAATGAATACTTTTTTTAAATATTTACTACCACAATCATTCACAAATTACTATCCTGCCATACTTGTCATTATTTCAAGATTAAGTATATGAAAAGCGTTCATAGTATTTCCATATGAAAGCAAATAAAAGCCTTTCTCATTGCTACATTTATAATAGCTAGTAATTTAGGTCTACCGTTGAAAAAACTCTTGGTGTTTAATTTCACCTGATATTTCAATTTACATTTTGAAATTTGATTCATGATACCGTATCCATCATAATTCCAAGATTGAATATATGATGAACAGTCATAAGGTTCCTTTGTGCCATAATAAATAAGTGCATTTTTTTAGCTGACAAATTTATCTTGACTGTAACATTGTATGCATTGAAAGCAGTCATAACAATCGCTTGTGAGCTAGCGACTGAGAGCGCTGATGTAGCCCTATCGATCTTCTCGGCGCGAGGTCCTGGAGACGGCGAATGGAGTCGACGTCCGCGAGCGACGCCTGAGCTCATGAATGAAAACGAGAGATGATTATCGTGGCGAGAGAGAGAGAGAAAAAGTGAGTTCGGCGGTTCTCCTCTCGACGGAGAGAAGGAGAGAAAGTGAGGAGAAGGAGGAGGAGGGGTTTCATAACGGTGTCACAGCGCGTGATTGAGAGCTCAGGAGGTTAACTGAGTGTGGAGCGCTTAGCGCACGAGTTAATGCGGGAATGGAGGTCAAATGTTAGGGAGAGCTCTGTGCGCCTGTGGTCAAAGGCGGGAAGGCATATTTGAACGGCATTTAAGTCTCACTTCTAATGGCTGAATTTTGATATAACTTAACATGGGGCATCGGGAAAAACTTAACGTATCAATCGCTCTAAAATAGTTGTATCTTTTCTTTCTCCATAAGAATTTTTTTAACTTACGATGTCATATTGAAATTTACTGGGTTCACATATTAAATCTTTGCCAACGTTTTCAAACGGCATCAAAGACTCAATTCAAATGGCTGAATTTTGGCAAAACTTCCCTTGACTTCAGGGGAAACTTATGAGAGTGTATCCCTCGCTTTAGTAGAGTTTTATTAGATATTTCTCTTTACGAAAAATTGTTTAAAAACTTAGTTTGCCTTATGGAAATTTTCTGGGTGTAAATAGTAGATATTTGCCAACATTTATATGCGGCATCGAAGTTTCACTTTCAATGGATAAATTTTGGCATAACTTATGATGGCTTGGGGGAAAAATAGGTGAAAGCATCACTCCCTCTAGAAGAGTTTTATCTGGTATTTCTCTTTGCGAAAAATCAGTATAAAAAGTTACATACTTAGTCTTTTTTTAATTTTATGGTTGTGCCTATTAGATATTGGCCAACATTTGTCTGTATTCAAATACAAAAATGTTACATTTGAGAATATATTTGGGTAAAATTTGAGAAAAGGGTAGATAAGGCTGACACCCTGACGGTTTTTACATGATACTGAAAGATTTAAGCCACAAAAAAGAATATTTGAGAGGTAGCAATGAGTTCTGTTATGTGCTAGATAATAGCGATTCAGAGAAATGGATATCACATGGTCACTACTTAACCAATTTTTCTTAGTTTCATTGATCAAGTTATTATAAGGCAAGTCGCAAAATAAGACTCTTCAACTCCTTATTTATGAAAGGAGTAGGATAACAGTAGGTGTTCAAAATGTTCCTAAGATATTTCATATGATTTCAGGTTAAATCATCGCTGCTCTGTATAACGATATTTACCTACTCCGGAAACGCGTACATACAAGTTAGACCAACAAATATACCAAAAGAAGCCATGGAAATATTTCAGATGTGAAACATTTATGTTACCTCGTAATGATCCATTTGTATTATTAAATTTTATTTGCCGACGCATATTTTTTCACCGTTGCTAAGGAATAAGCGATTCTGTGGTTTAATATGGCACTAAAAAAGCGGAAAAGAGGTGGGAAATATATATGAAATTTCTTGACGCTACAGTTTCTCTCAAACATAAATACCGTTGCTGTGCACAACCATTTAAGGAATCTCTGTAAGCTAAATTATTAAACGATTTTCCCAAAAAATATCTAGCACGATACGTGTTAAACGATTTTATTTGCGTATACGTATCCATGATGAACAGAATTAATTCCTGTAAATCTGTGCACTTATGGTGAATTCTTCTATGATCAAAAATTTAAAGAAGATAAAGGTAAAAAAACTATAATTTTCTTTTAAAAACTCTAACAGTTTTTCATAGAAAATAACGATAATTTCTAAGAAGATTTTAGTCATAATAGGTATAAAAGTCGATGAATGTTTCACAAAATCCAAATGCAACAATATATAATACTGCTGAAAAAATTTCTCTGCGAATGCAAGTGAAATGAATGATGGAACCTCCATGCCTATCGGCCCGCATGCTGCGAAAACATCACGCTCAAGTTTTAAAATATGGTGAAATTATATTGAAGTAAAACTTTGTGATTAAATGAAAATTTTACCAGAAAAATAAGTAAAAAAATGAAATTAACCTTTTCTGTCCCACATATAATTTAGAAATCACTATGAATATTCAATTATGATGATTTGGAATTGATTTTATATTTGATTGTCCATGAGTGATTGAAGCTTATTAGAATGTTCGGGTTTTCCATAGACGATAGCCACGTGAGTCATATTCCCTGAGGCTTTTTCATTCACCCTGAAAATAAATATTGATGGGCATTTCCAAATTCAAAAAGTCCATTTTAGCTGGAGCTCGCTGTATCGCTCCGCACTGACTTGGTGTTGCAACAGAATAACCGAGACCCAGATTCACAGGGGTTCCGCCTCGTCCGAAAACGGCCCAACCCACGCGGGTGTGGGCAAAAGGTAAAGGCCATATGGAACCTTCCCATCCACACTGGGAAAGAGATATATGTCATACCTCTACAGGTATAAATTTCTTGCGCCCTTTTAAGTTTCTGCCACCTGATTATCAGGAATTTATTTTTACTAGAGTCATTCAATCTATCAGGTATTTGATACATCAGGAATATATTTTTACTGTACGTAGATATTCGAGATAGTGGCGCAGCGAGGGGGGGTTTGGGGGATAAACCCCCCCCCCCCCCAGAGCTCAGAGAAATTTTAAAGTGTAATCCATTTTACTTAATGGATTAATATTACTTATAGGATAATGTAAAAAAATAATAAAATATCCCTCAGAAGGGCGTAAAACTCACCATTTTGAATCATTTACCTTAAAGCACTGAAGGAACAAGTGACTTTGTACGCAGTCGGCGAACTTCATCCTTTGGTGTATTTAACTTTGCGCCCGTGCGCGTGACTGCGTACAAAGTCACTTGTTCCTTCAGTGCTTTGAAAATCGTCGCCGCAGACCAGCGGAAAATAAGGGTTTTTCTCCCCGACAGTGGCTTAGTAAGCACGACCCTCGCCACATGTGCCACAGTGTGGACTTGTGACGTCAACATCTTGTTCGGTAAAACCCATCCCGAAGTTCGCTCTGAGAAGATGGCTTGGTGGTGTAACTGGTAGCACGCCTGACCGGCAATCGGGAGATCCGGGTTCGAATCCCGGCTAAGTCAAATATTTTTTCATGGCGAACTTCATCCTTTGGTGTATTTAACATTTACCTTAAACTTTTTCTGGGGGAGTGCCCCCGCCCCTCCCGCTTCCCCTGGAGGGTATTCCATACCCCCAAACTCCCGATTAGTAGTTGCGCCTAAAACCCCCCCTAGACTTCGTTCCTAACTGCGTTCCTGATTCGAGACGCATGTATACAACTATAAAACGGTGTTACTTGTTTGTGGACGGCAAGTCTTAGACTGTTAATTTAATATTTATTAAATTTTTTACATCAAACCAATAGTTTTAAAATATAAATTTGATCTATAATATAAAAATATAAATCTTCCTTCCGAAGGAACTATAGTTGATGACGATGAAACTCTGAAACTATGTCGTAATCCGCGCCTCTTATTCATGCAGAACATGCAATAGCTACGCCTTATGAAACTATGTCCCATCCCGCAGAAACGCTTTGCACGCATCATAGCAAACTTATAATCACATAAACTAAATCCAGTCAAGATCGGTGAGGTTAATAGCGAATTCCAACGATATTTGAAAAGGTACAGAAATATCTATTGAAACTTTATAATTATCATTATATTTGTTAGGTATTTTATTTTTTAAATATTTTTAACTTAAAAAAAAGGTTATTTTTCTGAAAACTTAAATTTTATTTTATGCTATAATCATATCTGAGTATGATTTTTTATTATGCATACAAAATTGGAGAGCATTTGTTTAGATAAACTTGTAAAAACTTCTTGTATTCCTCTCGAGCAAAGGTAGTTGGTGACAATAAAAAAGTTGAAATTCTAGTATCGGCCACTCTCCACGCCTTTATTGAACTCAAACCATGTATCAAAAAATTTTGTAAACATTAGCTATGGAATAAGGCACTCTTCGACTCTGCATGGTGGAGACTTTTCACATTTATTATAATGAATAGATGCAGAGGTAGAAATTTTTGTCTTTTTTCGAAGATCTAAGATAGGTATCGGCGATAAATACATCGGAACCCTGCCTCTCCTCCACACTTCTTTTTTCATCCAAGCCATTTGTCTATTTCCATGACAATATCTCATGCTGTATGGTAGAAACTCTTCACATATATTATAATGTATAGATGCAGAGATAAAAAATTTTGTCTTTTTTCCAAGATAAAAGATAGGCTTCGACGATAAATATATACGAGCCGTGCCTTCTCTCCACACCTCTTTGGCCATCCAAACCATTCGTCTAATTCCCTCGCAACATAGCATTCCTGTCTTTTCTTCGGAGTTTGTTTCCGAAATTGGCGAATGGTCATTTGGCGTAGAAGCGCCTACGCGTTGTCCTTGACCCGTTAACCTTCGCTGTGAGCGAGTCCCTTCGTTCCCAAAACTCACCGCGGAATACCTGTTTTTGAGGTAAGCGATGCTCATTTGTGACGGCTTTCGGACGGATGAGTCACTTAAATTTATTTTCTCGAAAAATAAAAAGACTGCGGCACTAAATGATATTCCAGGCCAACGTTATTCCAATAACTAAGCCAAGGTCTCCTTCACAACTCAAAACTGTGAGAAAAGGTTTCATTTTAACACGCTTACTTACTTACTTACGCTACTTTCTTTAAAACGTAGACTTTAAATATTTTGAAAATATGTACACATTGACGAAATTCATCTTCTTTGGTGAAGGTATCTTGAATGGGCCAACACTCTTCTAGCATGGACTTTACATATTAACAGCGATTTTTATGTTACGTCTTAATTCTGTATATTTATCGCGAATAGTGAGGGTACAATCTATGTAGAATAGTGTAGATAAAATTTCGATGGACACTTTAAATGATTGTATACCTTTGAAATGATATATATCGCTTTAAATAAGAACAATGATTTAAGTACAAAATAGGTAAAATATTTGACGGATATTTGCCTTCTATTTTAAATGCAATTAATTTAATTGACACTTTCCCTGCAATTAGATTTAGCATTTATAAGGACTCTAATTCAGTTTTTCATACAGCTTTGCAAAATATTATATCGCATTAACATTATCAGTACCCTCATATTAACTCCTCACTTTATCTTTGCGTTCAATTATGTATAAAATTGTTCAATGGATGTCTGTAAAAATCGTAATACCTAATCATACATGACAGCAGTTTCAGTGAACTTTATATAGTTGGTCAAGCACATTTTGCAAGTGAAGTATCTTATTCAACGACGTAAAATGTCGGCCCGTTGGTCTAGGGGTATGATTCTCGCTTTGGGTGCGAGAGGTCCCGGGTTCAAATCCCGGACGGGCCCAATTTTTTCCCGGCTTCGATGGCGGCGGGGTATGATCCTCACCTGCCAAACAGTAGATCGCAGGTTCGAGTCCCATCTGGGTAGGTTGCCCCTATCCAGAGCATGATTGTTCGTGAACATTAAAATTGTTAACATTCTTAAAACCCCGATTTAAAAGGCCACATAGACCTGTTTTCGGTGGTATGGAAATAATTTTTTATTAATAATACTCTGTCTCAAATAACTTGCTGGTGAAGGATATTGAAGGTGATTGAAATTATGTAACACTGAAGTTCAGCTATTTCAATGCCTGTTTGGTTTCTATTTTTTATTGGTCAAAATATTACTTTAGAATGAACACATTGACCGTGTTATTTATCTATCCAATATTTTGGGATGAAATAAAACAATCATTGTTGTCCGTTTCATTTCCAATCAGTCAAACCGAAAGCTTTTTATTAGGTACACCATGAGAATTTAATAACGACTTCTGTTGGGAAATGTCTGTGAATTTTTAATTTCGGGTATTTTTTTAACCTCCAAATCACATATTAATAACTATTCATTCCGTCACTCCTCCATAATTATTACTTGTTGTCTTTTTGCGCTTGAATTTTGAGATTAATTCTCCTTTTTTACAAAATACCAAAAATTTTAAATTTTGTTTCAAAATCGCGAAAAGTTTCTGGGGATGTGATGTGGTATTTGAACATGTCGGAATTAAAGCGAACAATTTTCAATGAGTCAAAAAAGGAATTAACGTTTTTTAAATTTGCTTTTATGCAAATTGCGTCATTTATACGTTCAATTGTATTAGGCCCAACTATGTGGGAATTAATACACGAAAATGAAAAGGAGACTTCGTTCATTTCCACTGATTTATTTTGGCGGTACGACATGTTTCGACCAACGAGGTCATTATCAAGTACAAAAATTTCGAATGTTAAGCAAACATATAAACTCCTGAAGGGGTTGAGGGAAACAGTGGAAGGAGTGGGTGTCAGGAGGGGGGGGGAAGGTGCTGGGTTGGAAACCCCAAATGGGGGTTGTATTGAGAAAACAACCATTTGCGTCATTTAATTTTGAAAATTCGATTTCTTCAAGCAATATGAAGCTAACGTATGATTTTACCCTTTCCCGGCAAACAGAATGAATTAAATTTTCTCTGGTTTCTGTAGAATAAGTGACGACTCGGAATCCGAAACGTCGGCGCTTTTAGAATATCTGAGAAATCCGAGAAAAGTTTATTCGATATGAAATTTGGTTATGTGTATTAGTGCTCCTGGTGGAGACAAAGATGATAATCATCTCATCCATAAAATAAATGTCACATGTTGATGATTTTCTTGAGAAACTTCATTGTTCGATTTCAAATTTGCAATTTGATCAGAATTTTTTTGATGCGAAGAATTAATGAGTATACGTGCCGCAAGAATTCAATTGGAAGGTTTACCATTGAAACGAAAAGCCTAGAACTAAGGCGGTGAACCAGAACCGCCGCTGGACAGACCGCTTGGAAAGTGAATCCGCAATGAGTGTGTCTCACCATTCGGTGGACTCGTGGTCTTAACCTTCCTCGGCGATGTGTGACGTTGCACGGTCCGACAACTCCGCGGGCGACAACACGACCAAAATGTCCTGTTCACTCCGCGTGGACGAAAAATGACTTCACTTTCCTTCTCGAACGTGAGACACAAGCTTGATGGCGGTCAAGGAATTGCAGATGCGCCTTTTGCATACCACCGGAATCCATCTTCCTCAACAGTTAGATCCAAACCCTCTTCATCAGGCAACTTGCACACGGCAGAACTGCAAACTCTCTCACACTCTGCTACAAACTCTCACAAAAAATATCATGGATGACCCTATCGCTGAACAAGTGAATTTACCGATTGATATGGTATGATATTATTATTCCCTATTGCGCATATGGTATAATATTGTTATTACCTATTACAGGTTCCCTATTGCACTCACATAAAAACGCATAGAATAAATTGTTATTATAAATTCATGAATACCAGCGATGTCGCCAGCTATTTGATGTTACATGCTAAGTGTCGTCAATACAGTATTCATTATATAGTACCTACTCATAATTCATCGTACAATACAATTCGGTAAAATAGGCGATTGTTACTTGTTCGCCTGAGCTTCGCAATGGCCATTGATGCGAAGTGATCATTGTATATTGAACCGTGGAAATAAAACTTGAGATGGAAAACTATGCGATTGATTATCATTTTTCCATTTTTCATTGTAGTTTGGGGAGAAAAAATCCGAAGATCCAAGCGTGATGGGGATGAATTTTTCCATATTTAAAGTAAACATTTGCAATTTCCCACGATATGACATTTATATTTCCACCTATGTTTAGATTTTACTGCATCATCTTTAAAATGAAAATTATCTTCCTCGAAGATGATGCGGAAACGTCGAAACCGAATTCCGAATATATTTTATAATCGTGGAAAATAGCAAGTGCTAACTTCAGGGTGTGGGAAGAAGGCTGTTCCTTAATTCAGTCTTATCCTTCTACTCCGTTTGAAGTCGATTTGGTAATTTTTTACACGAATAAATTTTTCTCTAAGGTCTCTTGATTAATTTACTTTAATTTATATCACTTCTTTTTTATTTAAAGCGACCCGGGTTTAGATGAGTAAACATCATGGTAATAAAAAATTGTAGGACGTAAATTATTGTGTATTTATCTTATTACTGATAATTACTATTAATTGGAAGTAAGGAAATAAAACTTTGTAAGGTTCACTGTTATTTAATTATGGGGACGACCCGGGTTTCGTAGCTTGGTTACATCGTCAGGTGACTGATCTTGCATGCATCATACATTTATACACAAAGTACACAAGTGATAGTGAGGACATCTATCGGAAAGGAAAAGGACTGGTTGAAAGAGCGGGGTTGAGGGTTAAACACGGCATGGAATAGGGAGAGGGGGGGAAAGGGGCAGCCTTGATTTGGGACGAGGGTTTTTCCTGTGAGGATAGGTATCTGACCAGCCAGGGGAGGGCGGGGTTGTAATTAAATAGCAGTGAACCTTACAAAGTTTTATTTCCTTACTTCCAATATGGAGAGGTTTCACAAAGTAAATCCTGAAGTTATTAGTTATAATTACTATAAAATAAATTACGTATTAATTAATTAATTACTATTATGATTACTAAGGAGGCACATAATAATTTACGCCTGATGATAATAATTAGCCACGGAAACTCGGGTCGTATTATTTTTTTTAAGTGGTATAAATAAAAGTTAACTAGCCAAGAAAACTTATAATAGAATACCACACAGTTAAAAATGAGTTAGTGAAAGTTTACTCTTGCCGTGAAAGTTTATTTTCCTCTTTACGGTCCTTTTCTATTTCACTCGCTCGTGGGTAGAGCGAATCCTCCAAGGCAAGATCCTAGTGCCAAAAAAGTTTCGCGTCGGCCGCCTTGAACTCCGATGCTTCGAATCCCGGAACTGTGGCTCGGTCGAGGGCACGGCGCGTCGTCATCTCACGGATGTGCCGCCCGATGTATTATTCAGCAGCGACGCTCTCCACGAGGAATGCCACGGTTGAAGCTACGAGGGTTGGGGTTGGCTAGGAAACAAAGGGGGCGTTTATTTGGTCGACGCGGCGGCGTGACGACGTGTCACACATCACGTACTTGCCCTCTGCTCCAACGCTTGATCCTTCATAGTCCACGTCGCACAGTACCATTCGCCAAAATGTACGATGGCTACTAAATTCTTCCTGCAGGCAATTTAATAATGGGGCTGTGAGCTAAATGTGAACACATACCTCTCAACATCAACTATTGCAATTTTAAAAATTATTTTAGAAAAAAAGAGATAAATCTTCACATAATCTGTTAATTGGCTTAAAATTGATATTTTCCATCTTCTTAGCACTTCCTATTGATAGCCATATAGAGGGGGAAATATTATTAACTAATTCATGAAATTGAAAACCAATTTTCATTGTGATTGGCGGCACAGGATTGTTTTCTAAAGGCTTCGTAATTTTGCAGGTATATCGAGAACCTTGAAAATTTACTCATGTAATTAAGCATCGCTTATGAATTTATCTGAAGGGATAATGTTCACCACAAAAAATGTTCCTGCTTGAATGTACCCCTAGTCACAAATTTGAAAAATATACATTTTTTCCCTTGCCGTATTAAAGTCCATCACTTCGCGCATATAAATATACCAGAATTCCATAGTAAAGAATTTTCGTGGTAAATATGCTGAATGTGGGGAAAAATCATAGAAAGCTCTGTGGATAATTTATTCTTTCGGTGGAGGAGTGATAATATTTTTCCGGTTGGCAGTGCTAGCTAACGGAATCATCACCCGAGATCTCAGTGACCGGTCGTAGCGAAATGATTCTCACACACATAAGACTGGAAAAAGCTTCCTTTCCGTGCCATTCTTCATGAAACCACATTCCCACAATAAATCCCCTTTCATTGAATTTGCGCCAATCACGCCTCCGCCAACGTGGTTACTTCATAACAGTCCTTGGGCAGCCTGTTTGAAGTCGCAGCTAGTGTGTTGCATTAGAAGAGCCGTGCATGAAGCTATTTTTTCCGTGACCTAGGCAAAATTACGCTGATTACGCGATAAATACCTTTCATCCCCGCGTAAGCCATGTTTATATTCCAGTGGCTGCGCTGTAGCAGCGGCTTTGCATTTAAGCTCTCTGAAGAATGAAATGCTTAAAAACTGTGGCGCCTTGCCTCTGTGGAAGATCATTACTTAATCCTTTTAACTCTTAAATAATTTATTCCTAAATCAAGGAGTTCAAGAATCACTTTGTATTACTTATGTTCATGGTGACTGCATCACCTTTTTGCTATTTATGATGAAAAGTAATCGTCTTTCCCGTGATCTTTTTATAATTCAACTAAAAGACGCTATACAAATTTAATTGTGATAGAATAAATTGCATTTTCATGGACTCTATAGTCATTTTTATGGCTACTAATATGTCAGATTCCCATTCAGATATCTGCTTCATTTTATGAAAATCAGATGAGCAATATACTCAACTGGTACTTTTCAAAAGATTAAATACCTGCCTTTCAGATTACGCGACGCGAAGATAAATTTTTTAATGAGTTTTAGGCATTGAATATCTCTTTATTTATTAATTTCATAGTGACTGCATTACCTTTTTGCTAACTGTAATTAAAAATAATCGACACCTCTGAGGTCATATTAGGATTCAACTTTAAAACACCATGAAAATTGAATTCTGATAGAAAGTATGCCATTTCGCGTACATTTTATCTTAATTATAGATTATCTCATGTACTTTTCAAAGATAGCTCTTTGATGCAATACATTAATTTATTTTTGGCCATATTATGAACAAATAATTCAACTCAAAAAGTGATGCATCGAATTAAATTTCACTTATCAATCATTAACCCTTTCCAGCCCAGAGCTGATGCTGAGAGAAATTAAATTTCAAGACTTTTTATTTTTTTAATGTGAAACTTTTCTACTCAGTTACAATTCTTGTGGCAGCTACATATTTTACTATAAAACTTTACAGCACAAAAGAACACGTAGTTTAAATCTGAATAGAGTTGAAAATGTGCACATTTTTGATGATAGTTAGAAGCAACATTGGTTTATAATGGATTAATTTTTTTCGCATTGAGAATACCCAAATTATTTTTTTAAGTCCATGCGTCCACATAAAACTGAATTCTACGTGCATATATTACCATCAAGGGGTCAAAGAATGATCAGTAGCGGATCCAGGATAGGGGTAAGGGGGGCTAAGTATGGGGTACACTCCCAGAAGTATTGCGGGTCCGAACAGAAATTGCCATTCTATCTAGTGTAAATTAGATGTCGAAGAGGGGGCTATAGACCCCTCCCATAGATCCGCCACTAAAAATTACCACAATATATATGCATCGTAAAAGATTTTAGCAATATTTCTTTAAATACGGTTGGAAGGCACCACTAATTTGCTAGAGCTATAGTAAGAGAAATGATGAGGTGCTAATATATGGATGCCAGTAACAACTGCGGGTGTAGCGCTGACAGCCACCATGGATGCCTTCTCGTACAAATGGAATCTCGCTTGAGGTCTTTAAGTATTCGTTTGTGTGCTATTCTCCACACTCCGTGGCATGCATAACCACTGATGGTCTGACATCAGCGGCCTTCGGCAATTCCCAAAGTTTCATTCATTATTTTTCTACCTCAGCGGAGAGCACACCTTCAGATTTATTTTACAAATAGTTACTTGAGCCTTATTGCCTCGGGTTATTAAGTTTTCAAGATATATTCTATAAATATCAGTCAACAAGAGTAGGAAAACGCAAAGCCTCGATCCCGGGGTACCGATTATTTTTCTCAAAATATTTTATACACATGTGCCAGCGTGGACATTTTCATACCCGTATTAATAGTTTTATAAGAGAAAAAAATCAATCAAATTATATAATACTGGTCTAGTGAGGATTGGGCTCAAAATTCTCTGTTAAATAAATTGTTCCATTAGTGAAGAAATATTGCCAAGAAATCTTGTTCTACTATGTTCAACAGGCATTGGTAAAAAAGAAATACATGATGAATTTAAGTTTTTATTTATTTTTTGTTGTATACTTTCCTTAATTACCTAGGTGTTTACTTCTTCTCTATTGGATATTTCCAGTAATTTGCGTAATCAACTTCTATTTAATTATTTCAGTAAAAAAAAACTAAGAGATTTCTAGCGACTTATAGGCTCTACGCTGGATAGTTCTTAGTGGTTACGGAAATCAGCTATCAATGTAACCTTCAGTTCATACTTTTATTAATACGATAGTATATCCATATTTTATGCGCATTAAAGCTAAATGTCCTTTCTTTCATTAATAACGATGATTCTACATGGTGGAAAATTGAAAATTATTGTTCAATTATACTATGTGTTTAAATTTCCCATTCTATAGTAATATCCACATAGTAATGATTGATTTTGTAGTGGATGATTGTGACATTGGCTATTACAATTTTCAATTTATGATATGAGCCATCAATTGTATCAGCTGCTTATTTGTATTGACGCCACCTACGTTCATGTGGATAACATGCCAATATTAAGTATGGTTATCCTGTTACCTGATATCTCATCTCCAGTATTTATTTTAAACATAAGCTAACGGATGAATATTAAGCTTCCACGGTGCACATGAGATGGTACATGGCTGATAGTAAGCAGGAAGTTGAATGTGGCTTTCTCAATTGTATCTTATTTCAGATAGTGTAACGGCACACGATTGATAACAATCCAGCCCAAGAGAGCTCCTTGCTTCCGTAACTAGAGCTATTGAGTACTACACAATCTGCAGTCACTAATGCGGTTACGAAATGGAATTCTTTCAAGCAAGTGCACACGGCGAATGATCACGGTGCAAACTCAACAACTTTACTCCATCTATAATTGCCTATCGTCCTGTGTCCCTCCCACTTCCATTTATATAGAGTGACTTCCTTCTCCCATCCTTTATGACCACTCTCTCCCCAGTGCAGTGAATTTGATTAAACTTATCTACATTCCACGCTTTGATATTCTGTACAGCTGGTGCACCTTGGTGTTCCACGGTGCGCGCTTAGGAAGCAACCGCGCGTGGAGATCCACGTGCGGGCTTCTTTCCCTCAGACGGGAAGGGCCGGTGTGTTTGTGCACTTAGGGAGGGAAGGAAACCTTCGCATAAAAATCGCCTTCGTCCTTCATAACTTCCACGGGCAAAAAAAACGTGATTTAGTGTAGGCGATACATGATAAATAATTTTCACTTAGTGCTCTTCAAGCAAAAAGTTGTTATTTTTTTAAGTTTTTTATCCTGTAAAATAATTAAAAGACGTTGTCTTTTATCAGCTAGTCTCCGTCTAGACTCAGTTTTGATGAGACGAGATCACTTATGTTTTCCCTTTATAATATTTCCTGGATGTGGAAACAATTGGAAGCTTTCATTTCCATCGTTAACGTAATTTATATGAGCTAAAACCATTCTCATTTTGTCCTAGTTATTCATATTCGGTTCAATTATGAAAGAATCATTTATATCATCAAAACGTTTAACGATGTAAATGATTCATTTTTCAAATTCACTTTTCTGTAGAAAAGAATTTCTGGTGAACACTTGCTGGGGGTTTTTTTATTGAAGTTTCTTTTTTTTCTTTAGACCATGCCATGTAGCATGTGATGGTCAAAAAATATTTAAAGATTATAACTTTGAGTTTCATTCAAGCTTCGTCAAATTTGGATAGTGAGATAACATTCATGATTGTAGATTATTTCACGTAGATGAAAAAGGAAGAGAACGAAAGTCAATCCTATGTTTTCATGACGTATATTTCCTTAATAGGAAGGCAAATAAGCTAATTTTGAAGATTATCATTCGAAATATTAATTATTAATGCATAACATTTGACAAGGCACAAAAAATATGATTAATTTAGCACCTGCTGACAAGCCAATTTCGGCTTAGCCGGACTAGGAGCACTATTTAAAAATTAAATACTTAAAACGTTTGTATAAAATAAGATTTCTCGTATAAATATACAATTATTATATTTTTATTGTAAAAAATAAATAAAGAAATGAATTATTAATAGAGTGATATGCTATATTCAATCTTAGTTACTGATGAGAAACGTGAAATAAGTTTTTTAAAGACGGTATCTACTAAATTTAATACCAAAATCGCTTTTCGGTGCCAATTATTTCGTGATATCTCGCTTATTTTTATAATTTTTCAATAAGGAAAAACTTTATTAAAAATTTTATTTTAGCATGCATGCTAAGTTAATATTTATATCTGAATAAAATAAACCATATCTATACTGAGGCAAATAATAATACATACTGTTTGTTTTGACTGTCGATGAGTTGCATTGACTGGGTACTGGTTCCACAGATTAATTCCATAGGGTCATTTCAAGTTATGTACTTACATGAATTGTCAAAATTACTTTGCAATTCCTAATAATCAATTTAAAAATTATAATTTTCTTTCTCCACTGCTATGGCTCAGTTAGCTGTCATTTTTTATGGCCAGGAATGTTAACATCGTGAAAAACCTGTGAGTCCTTTTATTTAATATATTTTAAGACAATTATATCAGTAAAATATGTCTATTTAGCTGGACTACAATATGATTAATTTGTATTCATCTTATTTTATTCCCTGTGGAAAGTAACGCAAGTAACGTAACCTTTACAAGTAAAGGCATCTCTATCCTGATTACGGAAGACACTCCACCTAAAGGATACCGGTTATTTTATTCCTTGGAATTGATGCTGAAAATCGCTTGATGATATTAAAATTCCGTCATCTAAGTTTATATATATTCTCGCCATTCCGTGCGGCGCTGTATCAAGGTCGTCAATTCTAATTATACGCTCGATCCTCCAGCCTTGATCTCGCTCCGTGGCCTTAGCCATCCAGATGAGCAGGCAACCCGCTCTGTGTACATGGTTATTTGGCGTGCCTAATCTAAAGGGGTGGCCACTGTCATTTACTCTGATTGAACTTGGACGTGATCCTCTTCGATTCGTTGCCGATGCATTGAACCTGATAACCGAACGCCTACATCATCGCTAAGTTGTGGACTATGCTCGCGGCGTATCATCACAACACGTGGACTGATGGATGCCTGCTGGTTATTCGGAATAGCACCTTGGATACGTCGTCGATGGAAGAGCTTGCTTAACTTTCCCCTCGTGTCGCGGCCAAGGACCTTGAGAGGGCGAAAGAGGGTTGGGTGTCAGTCAGCTGCTGTGTACCCTCTCTTCCTCTCGTCTTAAGTTCAGGGTGGTCGCCATTATTTCACCGATTCATATCTAAACTGCGAAAATTGTTACGGAAGTTAAAAGACCTCCGCTTCACAGTCGAGTGAAATTATTAGAGAACGTGCCCTTTTGGTGTTTACTTATTTTTGGGCTGCGGCATCAACTGTTCCTAATGACCTCTCATCATTACTTTATTAATTAGCATATTTAATGCTCCAGTACTCATTATTGTGCGATTTACATTGTTTTTTAAACGGCTATTGAACCTAATAACTGCGCATAATACCAGATAATAGCGCCATTAATTTTATTTCATTACCTTGTTACATTCAAAAATTGTTGAAAAGTATATGTGATTTAATTCATGAATTTGGACGCCGACAACTGGCGCCAAAATTAAGGCCTGCGCTTCGAGAAAGGTGGTTGCTCTAACCGATCATGTACTTTGGTATCCATTAGCATACTTCGATCTACAAAAACAACCATTTTCATTGTTGAGAAAATTCTAAAAGTTTTATCTTCGTTAAAACTAGGATTTAATGGTTTCATTTATTAAAAACAATTATAGTTGTAATGACTTTGGTAACTCATATTCGGACCACAAAAATTGTAGCGGGAGTAAACTCCTCTCTCCTGAATGAGTGTGGTGGTTGCTATCACTGAATACTCCTTTGCCATAGCCCACTATTTTTATCTTACTCGCTCAGTTCTTAAAAAGTTCTTACATAAACGTATGTAGTACCGTTAACCGTTAGAAAGTGGCTGAGCTTTATAAGGAAATGAACTTCGTAATTTCATAGAGTATCAGCGTACTTCAATGTTAACCAAGAAATTTATTTCATTATTTTTTACCCTTTACAGACGTAATTCAAAGAATGTTTTTTTAGTCCTAAGAAGTAAGCTTATATTCGTTTTTAGTTTGGTAATATCTATTCAGGCCGCAAAAATGCTGGAAGAAGTCAAGGTCTATATTTCGCAGTTGAGCAAGATGATTGCATTTGCCGAAAATTTTCTTTAGATTCCCATGATTAAGATTCTGATTGCACCACCAACTATTCCGGATAAGTTCCACGCCTTGATTAGTAAAATAACTTTCTATGGTGTGCCTAACATACAATTTCTCGTGGTTTATTAAATTGTATCTAGAAGGTCACTCAAAATTTTTTATAAATGCTTGCACTGCCCAATTACTTCATAGAATTCATCGGAGTCATTAAATCTGAAAAAATGTTATGTTTTCAATAACACTTCAATGGTAGTAAGATTGAGCTAGCGAAAGATTTTTTCGTAAAAATAATTGCACATGTCTTTATTTTTGCGATTCCTATCCGGACCTCGAAAATTTTTGCGGAATTTGTGGGATATTTTTACTTAATGCTCTCATGAATGATTTTATGAAATAAATGATTTTGTCATTAGGAAGAACTTAACGGCGCATTATCCCTGAAAATATAATGACAATCATATTTTAACCGGAAATAATTTATATCGTAACATATCATGATCAACTAATCATGCAAATGATTGAAACCTACCATTTATTATTTTTTATTTCTTCAACGCCTACGATTTATACTTACGAAGGTACAACATTTTGTCATCGTGACGTATCAATTTTTAGGAACATGTCGACGCGCATGTCACGCATATTAATGAAACGTAAATTAAATTCATTTCATTCATCCCTTATTTTCGCATTATTTTTTTCGGTAGCCAACAATTCAAGGGACTTTTAACATTTTTTACCTCAGTATCAACAGTGTTAAAGGAGAGGTGCTTCATATAACTTTTACCTCTTCGAAGGCCCTCTCAAAATTATTACCTAACCTTAGTATTGCCTTACCCTAATAATTCATTAAAGTTAGGTTTTTACTTAGACAGTGAAATATTATGTTTTCATCTCTCAATAAGTCTCAATTATTTTCTTTTATTTTCACCAATGTTTCTCAGGAATTTTGCATACTTAGCAAAGAATTAAATCATATTAAATAAACTGATGTTTTAGCTACCCAATTTTTTTAGAAATACTTCATCATCTTTTCCTGACTTCATAAACACTGAATATGTTGTTAAAAATAATAAAATCCTGAAAAATGGAGAATAATATCAATTAATGTTTTCATCAAATCAGGTAGTAATTCCATGGTAAAGATTTGGTCAAGGGTGAAAATCAAATTTAGAGTGTCCATCATGTATGCAGTATTGTGAGTTACTGCCGTAAATTTTATAGAAATAAGTTGTTGATCTTAAATAAATTGTCTGTTTCACTCTTTGTCCATATATCATGGGAATTTCTCATGGTGGTTTATTGCGATTTTGCAATATTTACTTTAGCGTAGGAAAGGCAGCGAGGCAAAAGGCCATCACTTTGAAATATAGTGTTGATTCATTGTTTTCCTGAAAGTTAAATCACTGCTGCAAACTTTTCTCACTTCTTGCATCGTGGTCTAGGGAACTCGCTCGTTCTTCACATCTACTTTTTGTTCCCGTCTACTTCTCTTCTCCTCGTAAGGTTGTGGCAACATCCGCGTGACATCATAGACATGTAATGACTCCCCTCTGGACTAGGATCTCACGCGTTCTGTTCAGGATTTTCTAGCATTAATCCCCTCAGGCCTATAAATCATTATTTCCTTTCTCAAAGGATTGTCTTTTTTTGGACTTGCAAAAACTCTGTTGCTTCCCAATCAATGCCCATCATCACCTCCAATTTAACGACCAAGTTACTCGTTACTCTCTGCACAATTAAAGTTTAATCGATTGATTTCAAAACGGCAATGTTTATATTATCCTTGAATATCCACCATTTTAAATGATTAATGGGAGTAAGCCAAATATTTTTGTTGCAATATGTGTCTTATGAATTGTGTCCATGGCGATACTTTATCAAGATAAAAAGATATTCTAATAAAATATTGCCATTTTTGTAAATATATTTTCTTTTAAGCTATTAACTTGTTATTATAACTTATAGCCATCATAAATGCTATATAATATCTTTAAACTTCATGATATTATTATTAGGGTTTTGGAGTGACCTGTAAACGGCTTACAAGGCAGGAGAACTAAGTTACATTCCTTGTATGTCTCAGTTCATATCACGATGCATACTAACGAAACGTAGTGGGCAACGTTTGGTAAGTATACATTGTGATGCAAAGGTTATAACTTCCACATTTAAATTGAAAGCAGGAGTTAGAATATATTACATCTTATCCTCTCTAATTTTATGAGTCAGTTGATCGCATATATCTCTTATTTGGCTCGTCCATTTTTTTATTTGTATATGTATACTCACTATTTCTCATTTTTACTATCAATTTTTCAATGTAATTATAATTAACAAGTATAAGTCATTCACCATCGTCAACTTTTTCATTATCTGTGAACACACTAAATTTATTTAAGAATAATGGAAGTAAGATGAATATTTTTTTTAATATTTTTTACGTTCTTATGTATATATATATCCAAACTGATTCTAACTGAGCCAAATTTTTAATGTGATATCTCATGGGGATAATTTATCAGACTAACAATAATAGTTAGTCTGATAATTTATCTCCATATTATTATATAAATTATCCCCATTCTGCCTTCTTTGTAAATATTGTTTCTCCTAATTGTAAGTTAAGAGCGTGTAGATAATTTGATCGTGGGTATCAGTTATGGCCTAAATTAATACTACCTTTTATATATATAAAAATACTAAAATCAAGAAATTTGAGATGATCTAAAAACTGCTTGGGAGATTGAAACACGTACATTTGGTTCAGTAATTAAGATGACTCCTTGCTTATTGCTCCCATGTTCAACGACAAATTATGAGTTGGACGATTTGACTTTGAATGAAGTTGGACAATTATATTAAGAGGCTCAAAATTCTTTTTATAAATAACTGAAAAATTCTATTTTATTAATAAAAAATAATTTAAAATTCTATGGTCACAACTTCAACTTATTACCTTATTTCTTAGAAAACGAAACGAAATACGGCGAAACTTCTTTCGAAGCTGACGCAATCCCTTTGAAGTTAAAGAGACTGAGAAATGCGCACTTAAGAGGATTATTTATGACCCGGACTTTGCTTGTTTCATCATCTTTGCCTGAAGGTACTAAAATTGCAAAACTTCCTTTGAGGTTCTATTATTGAACGATAAATGTCCATTTTGTGTTTGACAGCGACGAAAACAATCATTGCACTCGCATCCTTCCACTCAGTACATATTGAATAGCCAGTTCGGTTTCATTTAAGATGGAAGTTGACAGCTACGAGTAAACTTCAGCTTGAAGTTGATAGTAATGAGTCAATAAACCTTTGAGAAAGAGAATCATCGTAAAGTACACCATGAAAGTAATTTATAACGAGGATTATTAATATTAGACCTCTCTGATATCTACTGAGGCTGATTCTGTTATAATGGTTTAACAACAATAATAAGCGTGAGGTAAAAGAAATTTCAACAAGAAAATTTTTCAAATGAATATTCAGGACAAAAAATAATAATGCGTTCTATCTCTCATTTTAAATATCAATTCCAAATAGGTCCCCACTTTAATACGTTCGTTGGTTTCTGCAATTTGTGGCGTAAATCGGAACCCATACATACTTCATAGTTGGCTCAGTTCATGATTTCAAAACGGTCTCGCTCTAAATCATTTATAATGCTGCATACGAGGTAACTAGATTCAGAGCCACTTTCTCTTTCTGCCTGCAGTTGATCTTGAATTATTCTGGTAGCACTACAAAGTATAAGTGAGATTTATTTTTAGAAAAATAGCTTTCATCAGAGCAAGTATTGAGGATAATGTAGATAAGTGAGCAATTTCAGTTTTGCATAATTGCTAACTTATATAATTATATCAATGAGTGTCTTTGTTTGGTTTTTATAGTCTAGATTTCAATTTATAATAGTTAAATTTTATTGAAACTCACTTTTTTCTATATTTTTAAAAAAATGACAATAAATTGTCAAAACATTCGATCCTTTCCGTTCATTATGAAATATTTTAAAATTGTAAGCTGCAATTATAATCACAATCTAGTGATTTTCTTCCTCCTTGTTTGTTATATAACTTTTTTATATCGCATGTACAGCTTTTATATGACATGCCAAGTTTTAACTAAATGCAACCTTAGTTACATATCATCATCATCATCATCATCAGTGATTACTGTCCTTAGACAGGTTTCCACTGGACTTCTCTCCATCTTTCTCTATCCTGAGCATCCTCCTTTAGGTCTTTGTATTTTCTTCCTCTTCTTATATCATCCAACATTCCCATCCTCCTTCTTCCTCTTCCTCTCTTTCCTTCTATCTTCCCTTCTATTATTCTCCGTTCCAAACAATTCCTTCTTAATATATGCCCTAACCAACTTGCCTTCCTCTTATGAATCATATGTATTAATTTTCTTTCCTCGCCTATTCTTCTTAGAACTTCCTCATTCTTCACTCTGTCAGTCCACTTCACTTTCAACATTCGTCTCCATACCCACATTTCAAAACTTTCTAAATATCTCTCCTCCTTCTTTTTAACAGTCCATGATTCACATCCGTACAACACTACACTCCACACAAAACATTTCATAAACCTCTTCCTCATCTCTATTGGAATTCTTTTTGCTGTTAACAATGCTTTTACCTTTACATACGCTAGTTACATACTGGAGAGAAAATTAAAACAGGTTTTTAGTTTTCAGCAATTTGGCCCAGGAAATGAGAAATTCGCGCTTTAAAATTTCCTGAGTTATTAATTGAGTTTATATTAAGATAAAAAAATTAATAAATGAAGTTATAAACAATGTTTGCCTAACAGTCTAATTCAGAAGTAAGTGCCTAATGCTGTATATTAAATAAAAATTATTTTTATATTGTTGCGTAGAAATTTTGAAAAATTATTTGATTGAGAAATTACTATTTGCTGTGAGCCTAGTTGGTTAATACCATCTAATATAGGTAGTCAAGGTTTTCTCGTTTCAATAACTTTGCAATATTTGTCTAGCAAAATTGATATGGTAAGATAAAGCTGTTCTCGAGCTCCGTAGATAACTCTTAATATTGGCCAATTTATTCTTCTTAAAATTGAAACTGATTATTTCATTTATTTATTCGTACATGTTGGCTCTTAATCATCAATTAATTTCTTCATGTCTAAAGAATGATAATATTTTTTCTCCATAAATGGTAAAACTATGATTGATTTGAAAATTTTAATTTTACTGGCAAGTGACCTTTTAAAAATTAACACATAATCACATTCACCCAAAAAGGATCCAATCTTTGATCAAACCACTCAATAACATCATAATTTAAAGATTCATTACGGCTTAAGTTTATATTATTTCCTATAATTGCATCAAACTTAATCATATCAACACATAAATAACCTAAGATGCTACTTGCAACTACCGCAATGCTGTTTACAGTTGGACCAAGTATCATTGAAAAATTTAATAAACTTAAGCCAATATAACGAATTTAAAATTATTTTTGAAGAGAAATTGTCTCTGCAAAACAATGTACATTTCTTTCCTCTTTGCATTTGGACACTAGTTACATAAGAGCCTCTTTGACTGCAGATGAATTAAAAATTGAAATTTTAACAATTACTTTCTGTTTAGAATTCCAGACGCTAAAGGAATGCAAAATTGAATATAGGTTGAAGATTACAATGGTGGCGTTGTTATGGTGTGGGACGAATCTGAAAATATTAATTCCCTCATCCCACGTCCCCAGACGTTTGTCGCTGTGGTCGACGCCCTCTGCTTTTTCGTCACATCGCCGTGTACACTCCTTGTCCTTGTCAAACCATCTTTGGCACACCTTTCTGACGTCACCAACTTCGTGTACTGACTACTCATTCCACTACCACCTGCTCTTATCCGGTGAAAGCCCTTTTATCCATCCCGTCCATAAATCCACATTGTTTATGCACTTCCGGTACTTTTTAGCTAGCTTTGGGAGGAATCCAAGATCAAAATGGAAACCGAATGATTAACCGTATGATTTTTACCTCAAAATTTACTTTATCCGGGGGATACAGTTAGACCATTTTTCTGTCATAATAATTCTGAAAGGTACGTATCTTGCCTAAATCATAAAATTGACTCTATTTTCAGCACAGCACAGAGTTATTTTTGTTGTTGTTGTTAATCTCGTAGTATTGTACAAAAAAACGTGTTGAAGTATTCATTTTAAAAATTCTACATGCTTGAAGGACAAGTTTTTTTTCAAAAGTTTTGGCGAGTTTTCTGCTTCAGTGGCTTTGCTACGCATTTTTTGTTGTTCCATTTAGTTATTTGGGGAATGTACATTGCTAAAGGTCTTCTGAGAGTTGAATCTATGTTCAAAATTTATTTTTAAAAACTCCCGTTCATTAATTTTCTGTTACAAATTTTCCATATTTTTCACTGACAAGAGTAGCAACAAATACATTTTTTAAATATATTACATGCAGGTTAAGCTTACAAAAAAATATTTTGAAATTTGTAGTAATCTTAATGGTATTTAGGAATCTTTATAATAATGAATGTGCGATATCATGATTTTATTGGTATCACTGGTGAAAGTTTTATATTTTAACTCTTAATTTTTTTAAATAGATCTTTTAGGGGTAGGAGCTGTCTTTTTTATGCTTACTTTACATTAAACATACACTACTAATATTTCTACTGTCAGGCTCATTGAGCTGCTGATCTTGATAGTAGAATAGGTTATGCATATGCCTACAACATAAGCAGTTTTCATTGGCAGCATTCAATGATTCTACTCCTTATCTATTATCCACGTGGAATACATGGCATCTCCTCTCTTCCCATTCTGAGATTACATTGTGTATTTATTTTATTACGCTGAAGGTAAGGGGGAGGATGAGACACTGGCCTTAAACTACCCAAGGAGACACCTCCATATGCGTCTAGATACGAGCCGTAAATAATTCATTCATTTCCCTTTCAGTACGTACGATCGTAATAAAATCGTAGTTAAATGAGTAGATATCATAGCTGTAACGACGGTTAATCGTTCATTACAAAATTAATTATTTAACCCTTTATAAGCCAGCCTTGTTTCTGCGAAAATCAAACTAGAAGATTAATGTCATTTGGAAAATATGAATATTTTAAGGTCAATCACAATTGAGTGGGTGAGAAGCCAAGGGCTACAAGTGATTTCTGTTTTCTAAACAGAGTTAAATACAGATATCAGGTAAGGAAAACAAAGGAAATCAATTAAATATTTAGTAGTGCATTATGTTCCACTCTATGTCAGTACAGAACAGAGACTCACTCTTATCCCTTGGTCACCAAGTTTTTGTATATTTCTTTCAACTTTTAACTTTACCTAACTCTGTTCAGAAAAAAAATCCCTTGGCTCCTCACCCCCTCAATTATAAACAGCAGCTTATTATCTGACCAGTACTTAATATCTATCTTTAGAACACTTGATAATTCACAGTGCACACGCTTGTAAATTAAGTTTATTATGTTGCTCAGAAGCAACACTGGGTTAGTAAGGGTTATAAAGAGGCATAATTAATTGCATTGAAATTTTACGGGAGCTATGAGTTCTTGAAATTCATAACCGATGAAGATTTTTTTACAAGTATTTGGTAGGAATTAATTTGGTACCTTGAAGTTCAGATAAATATCATTTTCTAAAACTGCCGAGTATTTGTAGCATCTCAGTTAAATTTTTATTTTCATATAATTATCGTGAATTATTTTTTCCAATTTTAATAATTTTTTGTTATAGGTAAGATTACAATAAACCTTAAAAATGTTCACCTTTCACCGAAGCAGCAGAGTTAAAAAATAAAGGAGCAGAAATGAAAGACGTTTCCATTGAAGTGTACTCTCAATTTGCTTTTATGGAGGGATTTGCAAGGTAATATTTACGAAAATGAAAGGATTCCTCTGAAGCCAAATGTAAGTTTATATAAATTCTATGTACTTTTACCTGCACAGAGGATGAGATTTTGCTGCAATCCCTTGTTTTTTTTGGCCAGCCAAACCATGAAATTCATCCGCCAGACCCACCGCTCTTGGTTCCAGATTTCATTATCTCCGGCCTTCGCAGTAACGCTACCGCAATTAAATTTCATGACTCATTGATTGCGCGTATGAAATGTCTGTGAGATCATAAATCATCACTCGACCTTCCTTTGTAATGCTTTCGACTGCATTATCCTCCCGTACGACCATATGGGCTGAACGAGTTACGTTGCGGAAATCGGGAGTCAAGTCCTGTCTAAGGCCCGTCAAGGTTCCCCTTTCATTTAGGAATAAAAACCTTAAAAAAATGAAATGAAAGTAAAGAAGTAGGCGCTTCTGTTACATTTCCTTGTACCAAGGCTCCTTCATCAATTTTTCTCATGTGAATCAACTCACTGAGGCACTCATCATCGTGACTGAGGCGTTGAAAGCGATGGCTACGCCCATTGCATAAGCGAAAAATTTCTTGCCACATTGAATTGACATTTCACTATGATTGTCGTTCACGCATATTTAAGGGGAATTGAAGAGTTTTTGCTCAGGAATAGTTATCGCTCAAGTTAATTTATGCAGAGATAGGAAATATATTTACACATAATTTTGACGACAAGAATTATTGCTCAAGTAACGTTTTAATAATACAGCGCTTGCCGTGATAATTTCATTTTCACAGGCAAAAACAATGTGAAATCAATTATTTCTTTGTTGTACTCTTTCTTATCATTTCGAATAATTACCAAATCGCCACTGATACTCACAATTCATTAAATTTTGATTTTTAATCATATGCTAACTTTTTTCTGCATCCTAGAAATTTAGAACAAACCTAGACATTTTTTACCTGGAATTCATGGAAATTAAAATAAAATACAGGACACATATTAGTTTAAATTTTTGACACTCAAGCTACTGCTTTCAAGAGACAATTAAATATATTCTAAATACTATAGACATGACGGAAGGCTTAACCCATATTTTCCCTGGTGATCCAAATAGCATTAAAAAAGTGGTTTAGTCACCAAGACCGCAGTTCAGGTATTGCATACTTATCTTTGTACATTCCGAGGGAAAAATGGTAAACATTCTGGTGATTGATCGCCAAATATAATGAAATCGTCGGGTACGCTCTTCTTTCATGTTCAATCCCCTGCTGAGATGCAAATATCATAGACATCCAATATATGGATATCTAGATTTTTAAAATGTAAATAAGGGCAATGTAATAACATTAAATTTTTAAGGTAATATGATAACATTAAAGACATATGGGTAATGTAATAGCATTTAATTCACAAATCATAGGGTATAGAAAAGGTGGGAGTAAAAATACATGACCACTTCTCACTAAGGAAAATATTTTACGGCAAAGCATCAAAATAAATTCTCCAATTAGTGCCCGCTGTTATTTTGATCTTGTTATAGCACACCATAAAAATTCTCCTAGCAATTCTCGTGCAATATTTACAAAGTAGAGGATATTTCCGACGCATGGGAAATGTATTTAAAACGTCCTATTTGTTTTAGAAACCCATATAACTTATGCAAAATGTTTTATTTCGTATGGTGGATTTGGCATGCAATTAGCCCGAAATTTTCTTGAATTTAAAAATTCCGTTGAAACACCATCCTACTTTTAGTTAACTAATCCAAAGTATTTTTTTTAAATCACCTTCTAATAGCTCGAAAATGAGAATTTTTGAGTCTTTGAAATTTTAAGAGGAGAACAGAAGGTAATGATTCAGTTTCCAAGGTTTGACTCTTGAATACTTCCTTTATCGCGGTAAATCACCCTTTCTTTTTTTCAGCGCCGAACATTATTTCGCCAGGTATCCTGCTCGCTTCATTGAATTATCTCAAGTTATATATTCAAGAGAAGAGGAGGTCAAGTTTAGGAAATGTCTGACAAAAAGTGGGAATATAATCACTCTGCGAGTCAAAATAATGCCGTAAACTAATAAAAAAATGACATTTTTTACAGGCATTGAGAAAAAGAATTCAATATTGAAATTGTACACTTTTGTCGTCGCAATGGAATAGATTTACTAATTAATTTAATATTAGAAAAGTTAAATTCGAGTTTATGAGAAATGCCTATTTTTTCCTGATATCATTTCATTTATTTATATACGATTGCAGTTCAGCACTTCATCCTACCCGGCTTTAACGATGAGCATAATAATAATGTTAAGACATTGGACGCAAAAGGTTTCGTTGGTGTTTTTAGTTGCTTTATATTGGTTATTTCCTTTGAGTATATAAGTTAGTTTACGGAATTCGACTAAGGTATTTCTTTCATGCATATTGTCAAAGGTCTCCTAAATGTTAGAATAATTTCCAAAAATCATAAAAATCTCCCGCTATTCATGGGTTCGCTATTCTCGCCCTAAAGCTTCGAAATTATCACATATCCACTCGCGTGCCGTATGGCGTCGCAAAATATAACTAGTTTTCGCGTAACTACCAATATTATAGCGTAGCGCTGAGGACTTTATCGCTGCAGTGAGGCATTATTTCCCGCGTCGATAGTGACGACCTCTGTTCGCCAACGTGTGAGGATATACAGTGGCGAGACGGCAGCCGCTCGATAGAGAGAGGGAAAGTAACCAGACGAGTTCCCGCCCCCTTTTTCCTCCTGTTCCAGGCCCTAGTACACCCTGACCCACGATCCCAAACATTTGAATGTGTAGAATAAACTCATTCGCATTGTCCGTTTCTCGACCTTTGTTGAAGAGACTATCTCCGGTGTTGATTAGGATCTCTTGTTAGCGGTCTCTATTGCTTTGTTCGGGCACCAAACTGCTTGGGAATTACTATCCGTGGACAATGCTCTATAGATACATTCGACATGCTTGTTTGATCAGAAATAATACATGCTTACTCTTCACAGTTAATTAGTTTGCTATCGTTGGTTTTGTCTCCTTGGCGGTATGAGATAATGCTACATCACTGTTATGTGTTATTGCAATTTCATCTAATTTTCCGTACTTTTTTTTCGCATTTTTCGCTTACATGTACATTTATTGAATATGCTATGCTTTTGCTTATTGAACATTTTGCTTTATGCTTATTTGAACATTTATAACTACTAAATGCTCGGATAGCTTCCTGAGTACACGTTCATGTAGCAACTACGGAAATACTAATGGCTTTGTCAGCTACTAGATATGCCAAAGTGTAATTTTATGTGGCAAATCTTTGCATGGTTTTCGCGCGATTTTAATTTGGCACAAGTAGGGATGTTCCGATCTCAATGAAAAAAATTAAATAAGCATGTTTCATGCATTGAAACAAAATCAGGAGGTAAGAAACATTGAAAAATTCGGAAATTAAGGGATACTACGGTCCCAAATCCCCAGGAAAGCCGTAAACCTACCGATTAATTTTTATTGAGATTGGTTTTATTGATTCTATACGCCGAGTAAAATATATTCTTCAGTAACGAAGGAAATTTAAGGCTTAAGGGGTCGAAAAGGTGTCCGCTAAATTTGAGAAGCTCCATTTCGTGACTTTTCCAATTTTCATTTTTCTGGGTTAATTTTATATTTCGAGGCCCTGAATGCCTGAATTTATTTTTTTCCACGTTTTCAACCATTTAATTTTAATATTCAATATGCGAGTTATGCTTTAATTTTAACCAATCGTAAAACCTCGGTTTCAAATATTTTTCTCAGTCTTTCTAATATATTTTTTTCAAGTTGAATCTAATATTTAGAAACAGAACAACCCAGTATTTTAATCGTTCAAACTTTTAAAGGTGTAACCAGTTGAAATTAAACTACCTATTCCAATCTTTTTCTACGGTATTCAACAAAAGTAAATTATCTCAAGATTTTTTTCATTCTGGACTAATAGCATTGGTCTTTAAATGGAAATTGCAGTCTTTATTGCCCCGTATTTCTGGTTTCATTTTTATTCTACTTTCTCATGCGATAGTCCCTCTATGATTTTTGAATTGAGCATTGTCAAATACATTAAAGTTACATTATTAAAATAAACTACAAATATGAATTTGTATATTTTTATTGGAATAAAAGTCGTTATTTTGGCATAAGGGGTCGTAAGATTTTATCCGTAATGCTACTGATTTCATGTCGAAAAGCTGTTATTGTAAGGATTTGTATGTGCGCATCTTGATTGATTTTTCAAATTGGAATTCACTGCTGGATCAATTGAATGTGAACTAAAGAAAAATCGTAGCTTTAAAATGTTTTTATTTGCTGATATAAGGCAAATGATATTCATGTATAAGGCAACATCCGTAAACACAACCGGCACCTTAGTCTCTTCATCAGCTGTGACAGTGCTCGGCGCAGTCTTCAATCTTTGTCGCGTCGCATAACCCTTAAAATGTCTTTACGCATCGGATCGTCTAAGGGTGATATGCGACCTCATGGTCGGTACCAATGACTCGATCTTGGCACATGAAATATTGCGGAGGTATCCATATCAGGGCGTGAATCTGAAGGTCAACCTTGAAGATGTAGCGAATACGCCAAGAAGGCTGGGCATGTAAGAGACACGCTTCGTTCATTGCTATTCACGTTCTCTGCGCAGCGAAGACTTAGAAACTTTCTTCGAGACACGCGAAGAATGACTAGTTTTCTCCCAAACGACAATAGGGAGGTGCTTCATTTCGATTCAGAAGCTCTCCTCCACAACTCACTCGAATGGTTGCTCGGATACTTCAGCGTCGTATTCGCATCAAATACCTTCCATGCTGTAAGGAAACCATTACTTAACACTCGTTTTTGCGTAATATTTTATGACTTACGCCTTCTATTGCGTGTAATAAATTACCTAAACCAATAATGCTTGGCCTCAGAGGCATTTATTTGGACATTTTTTGAGGTAACGGACCCTGGAAAGGAATGATCGTCCTTTCAGAAGGGATGTTGACGAAGATAAAAGACCTGGAGATTGTTACTCGGACGATGGACGAGAAAAAATTTGCTAAGACTGTTCGGTATGGGAATAAAAGGTGATGGAACGAAAATTGGTGTTACTCAATTCAAAGGAAAGCTGAAGAGAAAAAAATGCCTAAAATCCAAGAAAAGCTAAAAGAATATTTCGGTTTTGTAGTTGGGCCATAAATTTTCACTAAGGTCAAAAGGAATCCGCGAAATGTGGAAATTGTATTTTAATTCCGTGATTTTGTGTATAAATCATAATCTAGGTCAGACGTTCAAGTGAAAACTATGAGATTTGACTATAATCATGCGTCGAGGATGAATCTGTGATCTTTAAACTAATGATATATAAACGCTAAAGAAGTAATACTTCATCTTTTATATTACGCCGGAAAATTTTGGGGGAATGTGCCCATTAGTAAGCTGTATTGTTAGTGATTTCCATCCCGATGAAAAAGGTGGTAGCGTGGAGTAGCTGCAAGATGAATAAGCGTCCTGAATTATGACTTGCAAAAACGTTGGCTGTGCGCTTAGCATGTAGATTTAATTAGATATAAATTAATAATTAATTTTTATAAATGAGTAATACCAGGACAAGATGTTGCTACTCAAATTTAATACACCGCTGCTATATTCAGATTAATACGATTAATTTGCTTATGAATAGACCCGTGCGGCCCAGCCCTCCCAAAAACTCATTCTTTTCCAACGATTACGGATATTTGCAGATTTTTAATTATTTCTTATATTCTTCATGCCGTCGGAAAAATATAATCACTGCCATCCTTACACCACAACGAAATTTTACCATTCACTTTAAATTTACATGGGCTATCTTATTAATTGTTCACGAATCCATAGATTTTAAAAAATCAGCCATTAGGAACTTAGGGAAAAGGTAATAAACGGCGCAAATTTCCTGTGTAAAAAAAGCTTAATCTATATTTCACTCCCCCAATATTGGTGTATAATAAGAATGCTTTCGAGGACAAGGGTAAAAACTCATATCATGCTGATACCACATGGAGGATCAGTGTTTCTTTTGTGAGAGGCTAAATATGCTTTTATTTTTTTCAATAAGAACTTATTACGTAACCGCGTAACCATGAGGACATCCACTGTTTTTCATCTCCTGGGAGTATTTTAACCTTTCTCAGAATAGAATATGATACGGAGGTCATCGATAGCAGAAAAATGAAGAGACCTTGGCAAAGCACATTTCCATGAAGGATTTCCGATCCTGCTAAATTCGTAGCAGCCTTATCCGAAATGTGCCCGAAGTGAAAAACGTGCACATACGTGACCTTGCGGCAACTGAAACTATTAATCATGAAAAGTATTATATTGACGATGTTCGAATGAGCCTATGAAATCGTTTTTTTTCCAACCAATATTTATAATATAAAATCGCTCAGCCGACCCTAACTATAGGAGCCTCTTTTGATCCATTCGTGACTGATGCTAGAAATAAGTTTCCTAAGGAGGATATAACTAGCTAAGCAACTGTAATAAGCAATACAATATTTGAACGTGGTTTAAGTCAATATGTAAGCGCTTAGAAAAAAAATATGACATGAATACCACTGATTACATGCATTGTCCGTAAATTTACCTACACGCCCACCACATTTTTATCAATCTACTTTATGAAAACAAATGTGCTGAGGGAAACAGATTTGAAAAGCATGGCCGAAATTCAGCTGGCCCTTCCTAAAAGTGGCTAAAATACGAATAAATCCATTCATGAGTAGCGAAGTTTTGAGAAAGACTTAATTGGCAATCAAGGGAAAGGAACTTCTTGATTTCTTTCATTTCGAAGAATTCACTCGCTTCGGAGCACAATTAGCAAGGCAATTTCTCCCTTCGTCTCCCGCCTTGAGTATTTCATCTGTTTACCGCATGAGTGACAGCTATTGCGCAGTTGTATCTCATGTAATCAAAGCGTGGGAATGCGGGTGTTTATATACCGGCTGGTGCAAGGACCAATTATTATTGTCACCATTCGAGACTGTCTTATACTCTGTTGACACTACTTTCATAGTCCTGAGAGTATTATATTGAGAAAATTCAAACAAACGCATGTTAACTTTTTGACTTCCATAATCATTCGCATCAAATTCCGTGCGGACAATTTTTCTTTCGCACTTAAAAATTGTTTCCTCCATGACCAGTGGAGCTTGAGGCATACGTTATCCAAACAACTGTACAAAGAGGTTCGCACCGATTACCTCAGTGAATACAACAATGAGTTTGACCTCCTGCGTGACCTCCAGACATCCTGTTCTTCCTCAGAAACGGCAATGCAACGGCAAACTACATAAAATTCCACTATAATCCAGGCATCAGTGTCTTAAAATTTCAGAACAAGATGTAAAGCAATTTGGTACTGGATTCTACGATAGTTCATTTTTGGGGTTGCACATACCCCGTTAATGATAACTTTTGGACTCAAATAAGGCAAAATTTGAGTCCGCACAATTTTTTTTTCATTCACCGTTGAAGTTAAGGACCTTGCAATCGAGATGTTTCGTTGAATTTTAACCATAGCGTGGAAAAAGAAATTCTGTGCATGTCTCTTTTGTTCAATCTTTCCATGCCCGATGTCTCATTTAATTTCTTTATACCGAAATTTTTATCCATTTTCCTCCCAATTAAACAACACAAAAAACAAACATAAAAAATTGCTGATTTTAAAACCAGGCATAACTTTCCATACACTGCATTCAAAACATATGAAAAGGCGATTAAATTACTTCCAAATGACATCCATGCGCATAGAATTTTAATGTCAGGTTGAAAGGATACGTTAAAAGTTTCTAAGAACTCTTTATCACGTTTTTATTAGAATTTTTCTCTAATCAGTTTATTTTATACATATTTTTTTAGTATTGATTCAATAAATCATTTCCCTCAACATAAATTTATGCTCCAGGGCATGCATTCAAATACTATGCAATAGATTTTACTTGGTATTCACCCCTGAGGTATTTGAAGGAGGTACACTTGGAATAAGTAATTTGAATGTTGTAAGTAGACCTTTCTCGCAATAAAATTCACCTCAACCTCTCTCATTTTAGTGTTTCTTCAGCTATATGTTAAATTAACTGCACGGTTGAGGCCTATTAAAGATAATAAGCGTCCATTAAGTGACATTGCCTATTTTAAAAATTACTTGAGTAAATGATAACTTAAAATAAAATAGGTCGGTGAAATGTAAAGGACTGATTAAAATAATGCAATGTTAGTTTTTCAGTGGTACCAATTTTATAATGGTTAGGATGAATGAAAATTGTGGCCGAAACGAAATTAAATCTTCAGATGTAAGAGTTCCAGGAGAATAAACCGGCCACATAAAACACCATTCTACGCCGATGGCAAGACTCTTAGAGCGACTAAAAATATGATATTTAAATAATGGTTGATGAACTGGAAAAGGATCATGAAGAATTACCAGTTAAAGAAAAATCGTAACAAAGGTATTTTTTTTAAGGTGCTACAAATAAAATTGCAACTGAGACGAGTTCTTTTGGAACTCCCTTATACGGTGTGGTGGAATGTGGGAGAATACAGTCGTAAAATAGCATTATGTGTAGCTTGAAGTAGAATAACGGGGACTCAAAGAAATTGAGATTAGAATAGGCTCCAAGGCATCAAGACTGGTTGATTGGATGATAGGGAAGATTGTTGTGGATGATAAAAAATCGAAAGACGAAGTAGCCAGGTATAACGGCTGGCAAGAAAATAATTTCTTTGAAAGAGTTAAGAAACTGGAGGAGCTAATTATTGCAGCAGCATCAAAAGGTGAGGGATGCACAAAATCAATGGTAATAAAAAGATACTGGTTACATGGGATAGGAGGAAGAGATGACGATTCATAATAATAGTTTGAAGTGTTAGTAACGCGTAAATCGGGCACCTCAAGTGTAATCGGTGCCAATAAATTAGCCTTATAAAAAAGCGCTTGTTATTTTAGAGAATTTGCTCAACATAATTTGAGATTCATTGAAAAACGAAATGGTTGTCAGCATAAGTTGTACTTGTTCGCGGAATGTATTCGTCTTAAATTAGCATATGACACGATGTAAATGCAATGAGCCTAGCACATCTGATGATCAAGCAAATTGAAGCATTAGCTCCCCTCACGAGTTGGGATCACCTAAGAGCACTTAACTATCAAAATAATACTGCCACCGAGTCACGGATGAGCATATTTAATCAACGTCACGCTTAATCACGAATCGCGGCAGGAATTTCCTTTCTAACGTCGTGGGATTTTACTCGTGGGCACGGATGAACGGTTTACCTTAAGGGCTCTCTCATGCCTTTCGCGTTCGTGATAGTATTTTAACGACGAATGGAGCGGGCCGACTCGGACCTTGATTCGTTGAGCTCCTTGAACTTGCGGGACGGCCGAGTCGAAAAAAGATTGCAGGCAGGTGTCTTTGTCATTGAAGAGGCCCTCCTTACGCCTTCCTATGCCTACCTATCTGCCGAAACATCTCTGGCGAGCACGTCCTTTTCTTTACTTTCCTTTTTCATTTTCAACCGTGGCCGTATTCGTGTCGAGGCCCTCCGAGGGCCCTGCTTATTAATTCTCCTGTGGCAATCGAAGCCTTCCCCCGGATCCTCTCACCTGCCCTTCGGCAAATCACGCTTCATCAGTCGTCGGCTGCCTGAGACACTGAGGTGGATTCACGCGGATTCCAGGACGAATACCTTCCTGAGAACTTGAGCTAATCTCAACGCTTGGGATTCCAACATAACAACGACATGATTGGAAAGTGTAAATGAATCCTTCTGTATAAAGAAAAAAGAAGATAAGAAGTGAAGAAAATTTGGAAGATCTCTAATTCATAGGATTTTTTAACTCTGTCGAATTTTGTAGATTAAATTATTGTAATTCACTACATTCGTATATTTTAAACGCGTGTATATGTAGCCAAGAAGATGTAAAAAAATGTTTGTTTTCAATCTACGGCAAAGCAAAATTGCTGAGTCCTATATGCGGTCAATAACCTTGCAGAAACAGTTAACAACGGTAGATACGTATATATGTCCGGTGGTGGTAAAAATGTTTGTTTGCCGGGTATATTACATCTTTAGAAAGATTGATGTCAAATTTGGCTGTAGCGATAGTGCTTAATAATTGGAGAATGCTTACATGCACCCAACCGACAGCTGCCCCCAATGTTTTTTATCGAATATTATGCCCATACAGTGAATCAAATCCGTAGATATAGAGAAATTTGTGCTCCTGCAACACACGCACTAGGTTCGTGTTAATAATTAGAATGCCAAATTTAAGATTTAGGAGATATGGCAGAACTTTATGACTCGGAGATATAATATGTATAAGTATAAATGCAAAAAAGAAACCTAAATGCCGTAGTTATATAATTTTTATCACCTAAATACCGTACGTAAAGCAATATATTACATCTACACAAATAATACTCATCAGTATATATTGGCGTTTTTTTGCAAATTTTAGCCCTCACGAAACATTCTGCCATTGATAGTAATAGTGCAATTATTGTGGTTATTTGAATTTCATAATTATTCACTGTATCCAGCTATTCAATTCTTCAATTTCCTAAAAAGGGAGACCACAAGAATTGTATAGGAAATCCTCCTTTGATCTACGTTTAAGTTTGACTTGTAGGACATTTGCGGCATATTTTGGACGTCTAGTATTCCTATATACTCGGCAACACGCGATAATGGTTCATAAAGATGGTATGTCTCCTTGGAAACGTGATATTTCCCACGATACTGTCTGAAGATGTTGGCCTTTCGGTCGCTTCCTTATGAGCAGAAGTCGGGGCTGGTTTGTTGAGTCAATTCACTTTCCTCCGAAAAAGGGGATAGGTCGTTTAACTGCTTGTGCCCCTCTATTGATCCTTTTAAAGGGATTCACCCGACCCGCTCCGACCCACATTGGCGCGCAGTGCAAACGTGCTCAGAGTCTGACTGTAACACGGTCTGGGAGGCGATAAGAGCGGGAAGCTGTTCACGCTAAAGAAGGATGCAAGTGATAATTGCACGTCTTTTTTCCCTTACACTATCGACTCCGCAGCGTTTTAGGGAGGTTTTATCGCGGCATTGCGAATAAAAACAAATACTTGGATCCATTTTTTTCGTAATCATTATTTTTTAAAGTACACTTTAGCATGTTTGGAGTAAAACATTTTAGTTACACTTCATGGCTAGATTTGACTAGAATGACTGCTAGCATGACTAGAATAATATTTAGACTAAAATATTATTCAGGCCAATTTTTCCTTCCTATTTAAATCTACCGGTGCAACATTTCCATGCATACATAACTATTTTGACTTAATTTATAGAATTCATTTAAAAATTATCACGCAATGCAATGTCTCAATTCTATTTTAATTTGCTTGATCGTGAATTCATGCATCCAACCTCAGTTTTCTGTCAAATATATTTGTAGTTTTTAGGTATACTATAGGTAAGCATTACCAAAGCTCACGTAAATATGCAGTTGATGTGCGAAATATTTAGCGTTAAAAGTCCAAATTTTTTATCGACTACAAATAAAATACAGCTAGTCGGGAATATGTTCAAATGCTCATGAAAATTTTATTAGTCTCACTTCTCAATGGAACCTTATCATAACTCAACGTCGACGTTTTTTTCGGTGCATGCTTGAATCTTCGTCTGCCTATTAAGCAAGATTATTTTAAAATGTGGTAAGTTTTAGTATGCATTGTAGCATGAGATTTTTTCGCTTTGAGTTTTTTAATCGTTGGTGGACTCACAGTCTGAGGAGACTGATGTCTTGGGTGCATGGGGTCACTGTAGAGAATTTAAAAATTTTATATAGAAATTCTCTTTGCGATGTTTTGGGGTGAATTCATCATAATATTCATGCATATTAATAAATCGCTTATTCCTTAAATGATACCACTGTAAATGATTTAAAAATATCTTAAAGAGTTCCAATCTCCCTCCTACAAATTAATTAGAATTTTTATAAATAGAAAATTTTATAGTAGGCATAGTTTTATCATATTCTAGTAAAATTGTGACAAAAATTGTGATAGTAATATCATCGGGCTGCTTCAAAATTTAATCTAGATACGCTATAGTGATAATCAACAATTCCCAGAGGAATATTGCATAAAATATATTTGAAGGTAATAGAGAATTAATATATTCAGTTTTAAAATATTTGAAGTTTTCGCGGCATTTTTTGCGGATTAACTGCCCTGGGGATTCCAATCGGGTTAGACCATTTCTGCCTCAAGAAATGAGTTTCTAAGCCGGTTTGAATCCCGAGAGAAGTTTACCCACGATTTATTCAATTCTTAGTAATAGAATAATTGGGGCACGTGGAAATTTTCAACTACTTACTGGGGTAGACATGTAGTTCTTCGTGTTGGCCCAAATACCATTTACTATCTCAGAAGGGACAAATATGAATAAGTAAAATTGTTTACCAGTAGATCAAAATTATAGCTTGTCAGTCGAATTCACCTGAACATAATAAAAAATTTTCTTGTGCTCAACTACTCAAATTCAATGATTGAGCCAGTTAAATACCAAACTTTAAGCCTAATGTGGCGAAACCGATGCATAAAATTACATTGCATCAATTTGTTTTACTAATTCGAACCGTTTTTGTAAGGCTCCATTCCCGTTAAATGTGGATTTGTAAATTTTGATGTTAAGGGGTCACAAACTACATTTCCTGAAAATTAATGGAAAACCCCGATTGAACCACCAATTTAATATGAATTAGTAGTCATGGATGTTGAAGGCACACATTGAAAGAATCTTCATTCCAGTGACATTTCGGAAACATATACGTTGCTTCTTTCGGGGTTCTATGACTTGAACGAGATAAAATGACACTAATTATCAAGATAGTCATTAAAATATTTTTTTTAAACGATAATGTTAAGGAAAATTTTAAATCTATCAATAAGATTGTAGAATACAACAAACTTCAAATAGGAATAGATAAGGTATTGAAGCTATCGTGCCTTTTAAAAATAGATTATGTATTTTAAGCTACATTTGCTGATCATTTTCATGTCTATTTCTTTGTCAAATACTTAGTTTTGATAAAATAGTCTAAGAATATTTATTAATGATAAATTCAGGTTAACATTAGAGTTGCCGAAAAATATCCATTTTATTTTTAGGGATTTTATTCCCTTTTGCAATAGCCATTCTCAGGTTCTTCACTGTTAAAATGATCGTGTTCTCTTTTCAATAGAATGTGTAGGCTTAAATTATATCTACAATAATAAAAAAATAAGTTCGCTTCGCCGTACGATATCCATCTTTCATCTAGGCATGTTTAGTAAAAGCGAAAAGCATGAGGAAACACATAGACTCCTTTCTCCGTGTGAATTAAGGTGAGAGAGGAAATAGGACAGAGCACACATAAATCGCGGAGAATGATTAAGTTTTTTGACCTCCTCAATTATTCCTCCTTCAGAAATAAAAATAATTGCATCCGTTATTATTTCTCGCATAAAGATGCCTGGCTCCTTACATTCTTATTTTACAAACACACCTCGGTCTGTAGAAAACTTCACGTCGTAATAATAACTCAAAATCATGGTATAAAATTAAACGCACAATCACTATGCAAATCTACGCATACTCCGAAGCTGAACTCGGTTAAAAATCTTTTTTTTTTTTCAGCGCTAGAAAATCACTCTGAAAGTTTCGAAACGGGCATTTCAAGGTAGAAAAAAAACGTCGCAAACTGTGGATTGCCTTCATATTTTTTTGATTTACTCGAGCTGAAAGAGTTTTACGGGACTGAATAAGGAGAGGAAAAAAAACACTCAAAAGTTGCACTCCAAGATGGACATGAGAGTCGGCGTAAAGGCGTAACGCATCGGTACCATGGAAACGGAATGAGTAATTTTTCGCCTCTCCTCCAGGCGCGTTCAACCATTGTGCATGCGAACTCACGCAAATGCAATAAAACGTGCTCTCCACATTCCCCAATGCACACGCGCATGCATTTTTTTCCTCCGTCTCAGAAATACAAAAAAAAGTATGAAAGAATATGCAACGGATTGATGGAGAAAAATAAAATAAGGCCGCTTTGAAAATGCGGAGATTGAAAAAAAAATGACGAAACGTGTTTTAAAGGCTTCCTTCCTTTTACCTCGCGTTCATTCTATTTTTTTGCAGGTCGTTGATCCCAATTCTGTCACCTCTCCCTAGTTTATGGCATCGCACTGACCTCGCCCAACCGCCGGGAATAGACTCGGTAGGCGCTCATGAATGCGTTGAAATTTTTCAACTTTTTGTGTCCTAGAGTATTGTTACGAAAAAAAATATTGCGTAGAAAGTGAAATTCTCAGTGCGACGGTGATGTGTGGGTAGTTTAGCCTTTGTTTTCTTCGGTGCTTTTCATTGTGCCTAATGTGTGCCGCTGTCTCCTATCATCAGAGTACTTCCGCTGATTCACCCAGCATATTTAACACGATAGTTAGAGTATAATGAAGGTTTTAGTATAACCCGGTCAAAAGAACTAAGTTCAGAAAACGATAAAGTGGTTGCAAATGCCTATGAAATATACTATATCCTACAAAATTTACTTTTGGTTTAACAAATTATACGTTGAAAAGTAAAAAGTGGATACAGTCTCCTCTGATTTTTCATATGGTTGGGATTACCAATCGGCTGGCGGATAGGCTGAGAATTGAATACGTATAATATTATCAATGAAGCTTCGGTCAACATGTATTAGTTATCCTAGAATTCCGGAAAAATATTTATTTTCATTTAAGTGAGTGATAAAGAAACTTCCCATTGAAATGTTGTATTTGGTTCCCCAGATGATGAAATCGGCAATTAACTTGGCATAAACGTTATTGTTCTGTCATCTATATTTATCTATTTTGCATTATATATATTGAATTTTGCAAATATGTCAACCTCTTCTCGCCCGTTTTGCCACTGAAACTATTATTTTGCCAATTCAGCACTGCAATGAAAGGAAAATTTATGCCAATTTGTGTTTTAAAGTATCTTCTATTAATATAAACGGTGGCATTAATTCTTCTTTGATGGATATTCTGCGAGTAATTATTGCGTGATTTTTATCCATTGGTCATAAGCTCTAATAGATAATTTAATTTGATTAGCCTCGTGCTACAAGTAAATTTCGACCACTAAGGGAAATTAGGAACGTTTTCATTTTTATCAGTGCAAACCTAAAAATGAACCTCTAATAAAGTGTTGAAAATCATTCTTCATAGTTTTGCTAACTACTCCCTCGGTCAATAATTCAATCCATAGGTTGGTTTGGGTCGGTTAGAGGATTGCTGTCTCTTCGATATTCAAAATTGTTAGAGCATCGAAAATTAGATGCATTTTCATAATTTCAGAGTGACTAAACCACAGTCGAATATTTTTCGTTTTGAATGGAGAAAAAAGACAACCTAAAATTGACTTTGTTGACTAAGTTGCCGCTTCATTTTTCAATGAATTTTCTATCCTGGGTACTAATTAATTCTCACTCACTTGGGATAAAATTTATTCGGTGGCTTTTGGAAGTATAAGTCAGGTTTTAGCTAGTAAAATCGTGTAATCAAATGTATATGAAGTAAGAAGAGTTTTTTTATGTTTGCTTTACGACCTAGAAGTTATGCGCGGTGAATGAAATAGTATATTATCAATTACAGATTATCACCATTCGTGAGACATAACTTTTGGAATATTTTCGTGATTTTAATGGACTTGTTTCGGTCAAGACGTATCCCAGTATCTCCACCGTGATATGCTTCTCGCCGTCTAAAGCACAAAAACAATATTTCTGCTGGGAATTCATAATCTGGGTTCAAACCTGTTAGCTACCATCAAATTTCTTCTCTGCAATCTCGACATATAACTCCCTGGTTCCACTCGTTTTCGTCTCAATCTGCTGCGTCTCTGTCATTATGATCAATTAGCTAATACCTTCTAAGACCGGACTTTTGTTTTCCTTGCTTGACTATGACCTACATTTTTGCTTCAACGTATCACTAATATCCTGTTTTCGGCAATTCAAACTGCGTAAAAGCGGTAACAGTTACTTGGTCATCGGAAATTGACAATCGAGTGTTGCGTCCCTATACGTTCAACCAAAATATTTTTTTTTAATCTTTTAGTCTTTGTGTCCCTATTATTTTATTTGACGATAACTCGATGGAAATTTTTCCTTTTAATCTAAATCGATTTCCTAAATCTATTTCCTTAATCTAAATTTATAAATTATGACATGATGGCATAATTTTGATTTTCAACCTTTATTTCGACAATTATCCTCTACTGTTAAAGTTTTTCGCGATTTCTAAAATGTAATTTTACGAATTCTACAGTTCGCTTGATAGTTTCAAAGTTAATCATTATCTCCAAAGTCAACCAGTAATTTTTAAATATGTTCTTTTTTTTAATCTGATAGCCATTTTCCACTGTATCCTTAAACTAACTGTTAACTAAATATTTTTCATCTGGAATACTTTTCCAGCTGTATTTATTAGTTCCTGAGACCTGCTTGATTTTAAAATCTGGTCAGTGCAAAGTAGACTTGAGTGGGCATTTTGCATAGCCCAATTAGTGTATAATTGCTTCTGCAATGCTTACAATATTTCGTAGTGCTTGAGTAACAGATAAATTTAGCGCCTGACTTAATACATAAGGTATTTATCATTCCCGATATGCTTAGTCATGCAATGGGGTAATGTAAAAACTTTAATATCACGCGTAAATCAATGGTGAAAAAGAAATACAGCATCAGCAACCCGTTAATAATGGATATATGTTAAACTAATTAGTATTACCTCATACAATTCAGCTTTAATGATTCTCTGTATAAAAGGTATATCACGCAAGTAATTAAAAAACCTGATTCATTTTCATAGATAAGATAGACCACTGCAAATCCCTCCAACCTTTAGTCATCATCATTAGATGTTTTATAGCAGGAAGTAAACTTTGTTGTGATTCCTCGATCTTGCCTTACATAACACCGTAATACACCGCTATCATCTCGGCTTAGGATTGAAGTTGGTCTAAAGGGAATCCTGTTTTATATCACGTAGGCCATTTTGACTTCTGGGATGCGTTTACTATCTCGTTACACTCCCGTTATGGAGTCACCAGATGAGTTGATACGTCTCTCCTGTCCCTCGTTAGACGACGTTTTCCTTGCGTGGCATTTTTATTTGATGTATGTGAGTCATATATGAGGAGGTAATGATCACCATATCGCGAACGAGAGAGTCACTATGATGTTTTTGTTATGATATTTTAGTTAGAATTTACTCACGATTGATGAGATCTTAGTGGTGATTTTCTTTAATTATTTTACATTAACTTCACATGTGTAGAGGAAATTCTCACGCTTTTAATTTATTTGTAGAATCATTATTATATAAGAATTTGATGCGCTCAATTCTTTGAATATGTATACTTTAACTTAAAGCAATTTAATATGTGAAAAATAATTGAAGGTTTATTTCTTTGGTAACACATTAAATTCTTGAAATGTGAAATGCTTGAAATGTCAAGTACCTCTTTGAAATAATTAGCTTTGTATATGATAAAATAAATTTTAAATTCTTGCTGCAATAGTATCCTAATATTTTATGATATTTTGGTAAAATAGGTAAATATTTCAAAAGATATTCCCAAATTTCAAATTTGTTAATATACTAAACAATTTTTTTAAGCTCTCAGACTTAAAAACCCCGACCTGTTTCCTCCTTGGAAGAGGATATTTATCTCTTTCATCACCAATATCGATGAACAACCGCTAACGAATGTTGACCCATATAATGAAGAGGTTAATAAGCTCTAAATTTCAACTTGCCTTACACCCTGCTTATCAGCCATCATGCACGTGCCTGTAGATTCGACTGTGACACTCTTTTTATAAGTTAAAAATACCATATGTTATTTTACTTAAAACTCGTCAGAAAATTAAGTAGAAATTCTTTTATGACTCTACATAATCTAAATTCCAAATTGGTTTAGACCCTGCTTATCAACCATCATGCACGTGCGGGTAGATTCGATTGTGACATCCTTTTTCTAAGTTGAAAATGCCTTTATTTATCAACTATCCACTTTCGCTTACAATCTTAAAAAATATGTTATTTTACTTAAAACTTGTCAGAAAATTACGACTCTACATCGGTAGTTGTGAATATTCTCAAATCATTTGACCCATTTGGAAGGGCAGTTACGCGTTTTCCTCGGGGCCCAGCAGAATTGGAGGGCTTTTATTTTTCCCGTACTAAAGTCATCACTAATCACTAATAGTTAACAACTATAATGTATTTAAAGCCAGAAGAATTAGAGGGCTTTAATTTTTTCCGTTATAACTTCATCGCAGATCACTAATAATTAATAATAATAATTTATTGAATTTTTATATGAAGATTTTCACAGCTTCTTTTGTCAATGCTGGTGGTTGCTTTCGGGAAATGCTGCGTAGGAGGAAAAACGCTCCCTGCGTAGGAGGAGTGAAACGTCGATCAGATAATGTTACCAACGCAGCATTTCCCGAAAGCAACCACCAACATTTAATAATTTATTTGCTCCTACATTTTGGTTTAAAGCTGGATACAAGATAGCAAAGAAAAGGAGCTTTAGATGGTCTTCGAGGTCATAGGACCAGGATTGAGCCACCATCAAGTAACAAAAATGTATGCCAATAAAAGAAAATAATAATGCAGTAAATAATGCATGAGTGTTTTAAAGATACAACATCAAAGTAAATGTTCAATTATTTCTTGTGAGAAAAGCCAGTCTTTGGCGAGTCTTAACATTTTATTTGGTGATTTATTTTTTTTATTTGAGCGGGCAGTAAATGAAATAACTTTGGCCCCATGTAAAGAAAACAACGTTTTTAAAATGTTAACCTTGGTCCGTTTGTTACTACACATGACTCACTCAATTTAATTATAAAATAATTTGAATGAATTGAATGTTCTTTTTTATTCGGACGATATTTTACTTTAGATTACAGATTTAATTGCTTTTGAAATTAACTAATTTTGGCGTGATTTGTGAAACGATTAGATATTTATGGTGAAACAAAAACACAGTACTGTTTCACAAACTTTTATATGTTTTTTTACGTCTAATCATAATACGCTATCTAACGCTAATGATGCTAATGACGCTATCGCCGTCGAAACTAGTCTACAGCAAATAAAATTTTGTGGAAAACTTCTTGGTTTTTGTTTCACCATTAATTGCTTATCATTTCCGGATTATAGTTTATTTTCTAAATATACAATATATTTTTATGAGATTTTATTGAGTCATTATTCTTATTGTTATTTTTTTAATCTACTAGGTATTGTCTTCCTTGCCATATCCGGGGTCATCAGCCTTGTCGTAGGAGTTTTGTCCATCATATGGACGCCGTTCGACTTGTTCATGAATGAGGTACGTATCCATTTTTAAGGCTGCAGTCTATTATTTCATGAAAATATATTTTGTACTTACTTGGTTCGTTCTAACCAAATCAGTTCACCTAAATTTCTTTAAAACTGAAAAACTTGCATGTCACACCAGGCTTTAGCTGAAACTCATCTCACACCAGTATCATATAACTCAAAAATAAATTTAGCAATGATTAAAGAAAGTTTTAAGTTGAAAACCTCCTAATCCCCAAATTCAATTCAAATCTTTATGTAATTCACTCACTAATTCCATTAGCTTTCATTAGCATTCCAAGAAGTTTGCTTGGAGGGAGGAGGAATTCTGGCGATCGATTTAAAACAATATGGGTTTCAAGAATGACGGAATTTTTCGTTAAATTCGCTAATCGGTCCGGTTTTTCGAATACAGTAAAATTAATTTTAAATGTGGCCAAATAGAGATATCATTTCTCGTTGCTACGAATGAAATGCTCGTTATTTTTCATATTTTTATTTCTCAATTTTATAACTAAAAGAATAAATTATAAAAAAAATCATAGCGTTAAAATGTTTGAACTCTAACAAAATTCACTAACAATTGGTTAACTATGTGGTATTCCATTATTTCCTGGATATAGACAGTTACTTATACCACTTATTTTATAAGAGCGCGACCCGGGTTTCAATGAGTAATCATCATCATCAGGCGCTAATTATAATTAAATTAGCGCCTGATGATGATGATTACTCATTGAAACCCGGGTCGCGCTCTTATAAAATAAGTGGTATAAGTAACTGTCTATATCCAGGAAGAAATGTTTGAACTCTGGTCACTGGAATGTTCAAGCTCACTATTCTTTCAACTTAGCCTAAGTTTTCATTAGCCTGAAATGTCTCTGTTCCTTTACTCCCTCTCGTACAACTCATTTATCAGGAAACGAATTTAAAAAATTAAATTTGATGCAAGGTTTATCAAAATGGATTTATTGAATGGTTTATCATTCTGGTCCCTAGGAGCTTCATACTCTTTTTTCAATTTCAAAAGCCTAAAAATATTCCCACGTGATTTTTCTCCCTCACTTATGAAATCTAATTTCGATATTGGTGAATTCTCAGAAAATTAAGTACAAATTCCTTTAAAACTCGAATCCGGCTGTTTTGAATATTCTAAAATTATTTTGACCCAATCGGAAGTGCAGTTATACGTTTTCTTTAGGTCCTAACAGAATTGGAGGGTTTTTATTTCTCCCGCAACTAATTGATTGTTGATGATTAATAATTATACAATGATTTGAATGAACTAAATGTTTTTGCGCGCACCGCGCGAGAGTGCGAATTGCGTTTTGCGCGCACTTAGCAAAATTTCAACTTTCGCCGATTTTTTTAATACTTACATGGGCCATTAATTATGCCATTGTACTCATTATTTTGTAGCGAATCCCATTTTTAACGTTTTAGCGTTTACATGCTGTAATGCTCTTTAAATTGATTCCGCGCCGTAAGATAATGCATATTCAGCATACGATGGAATTCGTTTTACGATTGGCTGACCGGAATGAATTGATATCGTAAACTGAGGGTCTAATTTACATATTTCCTCGTAAACAAAATGCTGCGTTAGCTATCAAAAAGAATCCTAATCCTAATTTTCATCTGACGTTACTTAAAGAGTGTCAATCATCAAAGGCCTCCGAAGAGCTAAAAAGAAAGCAACGCCTAGGATTGAATTTTCACCACTTCCAGATTGGTAGAGTCGTAAAACTGCCACGCCTGGATTAAGGACACCTTTTTTATCTGCAGTCGCCATTTCTGACCCATCCTTCCTGTGACCTTACAAGATCCATATGGATAGTTGAATTAATTTATGTCCCGTTGACATTTCTCCTTTGTCCCTATTACTTGCGAAACTTTGGGCTTGGAAGCGTCGCTGTATATGTGGCACAGCTGGGAGAACGCATTGGTGAAGGAGGTGCCTAGTGAACGAAAGAAAACGGTCACTGTGAATCAATAGATTCTCAGCTTGATGCATTGTTAGTCGATTGTTTTGAAAGGTGACCATTTACTGTGTCTGTTGATGAAATGGAATTCTCGTTTTTCAAACCGAGTGATATCGTTGTAATGCAATAACGCAGCGATGATGCAACCTATCATCCTGACCGAAGACGGAGGTGGACCACATCAGGGTCACCAATTTGGGTAATCGCAAAATAAATACCCAAATATGAACCCTCTAAGCCTGGTTACACGATACATAAACACGTACAAGTTAGTGTCTAAATGTATGAACACATGAACGAACACGAAAATGCACCATGTTGCCACCCAAATTGTGCGAACGCATAGACAGAAAATAGAATCTGTTCTAATTTGGTTCATGCATTCGTACACATTCGTACGTTACGATCCACAAAAATCATTCACGCAAACGTACATTAACTTGTACGTGTTAATTTGCCGTGTAACCAGGCCTTCAGACCTGGTGGGAAACTCAAAAACTCTTCCTGCTATTGTGAGACAATGGATTAATGAGAAAGACGTTTCTTCGCTTTAACTCATCTTTCTCTTCCATCCACGGAAGTCTTTTTCTGGATTTCGGCTTCGGGTCTACGTTAACCAGTGCTTGATTTCGGCCGGGGCGCGCAGGATCAGTGTGGAAAGTGGACACTATAATTCGGCGCTGCGCCGGCAGTTTCAAAATGTCATATTTTTATATTTGATAGAACATGATTACTCCGTGTAACCTTTGTTACAAGTTTTTAAAAAAATCGGAAGTTTTAGCGGGAATTGGATGGGGGGGGGACTACATTTGAAAATCTTGTGTGGATTAAATGTGTGGGTATGCGTTCCCGTACCTATTTTTTTTAATAAAGCACTGGAGTTAAATGTGTGGGTATGTGTTCCCGTAACTATTTTTTTAATTAAGCACTAGTGTTAAAGAACCCATTCCAATTGGTTTCCAAAACCAGTAAGCATGAGTCGCGTGTGTCTTTAAAAATTATCATGGGCCCCATTCGACCCTCCATTGAGTTTTCCCGCCGAAAGCGCCCGCACTTTGTCGCGGACATCTTTTTTTGCCATTTTTCCGAAATCGCCGACGGTGTAAGCGGTTACGTTGGGTGAAAGACGAGGGTAAAGTGTAAAAGACCCTAAAGGAACAGAAATATTGTTCTGTGGAGTCAGGAAAAGTTTGTGAGCTTCTGCCCCACCTGAAATTTTGGCCCCAGTTGCGACTACCCGCCGCACATCTCGTTATGGAGAAAACTAGCCCGGGGGCCCTGACTTTCTCTCAGCTATTTAAAGTTGTGGATTGAGATCAGAATCCCCTATCCGGAGTTTTTTTTTATCGTATTACATCAACTGTTACCACCAGTGACTTAAAGTTTAAAATATTTTTTGAAAAATAAGGTGGATTTCAGAAGCAAACGCATACAACCAAACCATATTAACTCGGCCGTTTTGGTAAAAAAAAACGATGGCTTTAAGTTTCCATCTTGAGCGAACGAAATTTATAGCTAATTTAATTAAATTTATGATTTCCCATTTTGCAGGAAATGACAAAAAATGATCACTAAAGCGATAACTCTCATACTACCCTAGTGCCCCCTTGAACATTTTAAGCAACCAATGAACTGAGATTGACCAATGTAAACTATATGAGTCCTTGTTTTGCCAGTTAGTCATCGGAAAAAATTGCAGTGCCAAGCAAAATTTTTCAATTTCACAGGCAGGTTGTTTTCTCAAATCAAATCATATCACAGTTTTTGCCACAAAATTTTGACTGCTCACAACGAAACAATTGTTTCTTTTTCCGATCAAATTATTTTTATATTTTGGAAAATATAATTCAGTTATGATGACTGCTGAAAATAATACTTTAAATTGCCTATATTGTGCATAACCTAGTAACATGAAGTTTCAGAAGCGTAACTAGGAATATGCTTTGGGGGGATGGAGGGGCACAGGAGGGGTAACCACCAGGCAACAAGGATTCCGGGAAATGTTTTTGAAAAATGGCCCCTAGAAATACATTTTACATCATTTTTTTACTTAAAATTTAACTTTAAGCGGATTCAGTAAATATTTGTCAAAACGGGAAAATGGTTTTAAATATTTTTTCTTTGTCAGAGGCTTTGGGGGGGTTCCATCCCCTCATCCCCCCCATTGTTACGCCACTGTGAAGTTCAATAAATTGCCATCAGAATAAAGAAACTTGATGGCATAGTGGTCTGCATTGCAACTCGGGTCTGAGGAGGGAATGAAAGAGAACTGAAGGTCTGTGTGAAGGAATTTATTATCACAGTAATTTCTTCCCATGGCAGTTTTTTTAGTTCATAGATTACTTTATATTCTGTAGCATTTGCCCTAGTTGTCATCATTAATGATGATGATGTAAATGATGAATAAATGATAGATATCACCAAAGTATAACCAAATGAGGGATTGATTGAGATGAAATACTTATTCTATGTTGACAGAGACTGAAAATGGTTAGAGGGCTTCCAGCGTACGAGTGGTGGAGGAATCCCCCAGATGAGGTCCTGCTGAGGGTGTACGTATTCAATATCACTAACGGGCCAGCATTTCTTGAAGGGAAGGAAAAATTAAGAGTAGAAGAAGTTGGACCATTTATCTTCAGGTGAGCAGAGGTATGATACTTCTACCAAATATCAATCACTCCTTCCTATTCTAAAAATAAAAGGCTTCAATTTTTTCATGCTAAGTTTGGAGTGTAAAACTAGAGTCTTTCTTGATGTGTCCAGATCATGTCCATCCTGCCATCAATACCTCAAATCGCTTAAATCCTTAGTATTTTTGGGATATGATATGTTGATCCCAATGTTTCCAGGTTGATGCTGGTCACTTTGTAAAGATAAATGGCTGGGAGAGGTTAATTCACACATTTATTTATCTAAAGTGATTCTTAATCTCCTCTCCTATACTGAATCTCCTCGTATATCCTAGAGTAGAAATGAAATAAGTATTTGCATGTCAGATAAATGTTTCATTATGTTGTGCTTGATGGTAAAACTCATATTGAGATAACATAGCCAGCATGGGTGATCATGTCCATAAAACATCCCTCATTGTATGTGTGTTAATGGTTGAAACAATCAAATTGAAGTTTCCACATAGTAAGTTCTGCATATTCATTTGCAACTTTGGACCTTGGTTCTTTGCTTTCTTCTTGGTCCTTGTCACCACAAAAGTTGGGTCTAGCCTTTTTTTTAACTGTATCACTCGTATGGTGAAAAGTAAAACCTGATTTTTTGTAAATATTTTCCAGAAGGCTATTAAAAAAATTATTATGTATCATTTGTTAGTATGGGATTCATCGTAATGCCCAATAATGCTATACATATTTTGTGTATCATAATTACAGTATGTATATCACAAATATATTATCTAACTTCATTTTGTAGTCAAAATACTTTTATATTAATCACATGAGTGAAAATTAATGGTGTCCTAAAGTGCAACATTCAATTAGGCCATCATTAGTGAACCTCTATTTCATGAGAGAAATATATTTCTTTCGTTGTTACTTGAGCATCAATGTATTCTTTACCTTGCCTGCTATTCTATGTGAAATATTGTATTATCATTTTCAGAGAGAAACTGAGGCACACCAACATCACATTCAATGATAATGGCACGTTGACTTATGTTGCTCATCGCACTGCCCACTTCCTTCCTGAGATGAACACACTAAGCTTAAATGCTAGTCTTGTCCTTCCTAACCTGCCCTTGCTGGTGAGAATTATTTGCTAGAAACCAAAGTATTTACTCTGCATTGGTTTTCCCAATCCTCCTGCTTTTTTCATTTTGGTGAAACTTTTATCACTTTTTAGAAGGGAAAGATATTACCGTGAGCATTTAATTGATGCCATCACTGAAATTTCACAAATGTTAATTATGTACCCACACTATCATTCAGTCATAATTGGTTTAAAATCCTCAAAATATATTTCTTAATGTGGATTTTGTATATTTGAAATCACTCATTTAGCATTTATTATTAATCATTCAAGTCCACATGCAATAAAACTCTAAGAATTTTTTATCATGTAACTGGCACTCATTTATTAATTTTTATTCATTCATTTGCCATTTTTTTGTCATCATGTGCTAGCACTTTGAATACGGTATAATAATAATTGGAGGATTTTTTTTATAGATGATGGCACCTCAGGGCTTACATAAAAAGTAATATTTTGTCCATCAGCTATTCATGTGAAATAATAATTTTCCATTTTTTTTAAGGGTATGGCCTCATATTTGCATGATGCAGCATTTCTTACGAAAGTGAGTTTCAACTTCTTTTTGAGAAGATTCAATGCTCAGCCATTGGTCAAAATGACAGTGAATGATTATTTTTGGAATTATTCAGACCCAATGCTGAAAACTGCAAAGCAGCTCTTGCCCTTCCTTGTCCCTGTGGACAACATGGGAATTTTACACACGGCAAGTATAAGAATTTTTTTAATAATATTATGATTCATTTTAGTAACCAAAGCAAGTACATAGTTATCTTTTGAATTAAATGGTCTCTCAGTAAATTGGTAAACATTTGATTCCTAGAAATTTAATATAATAATAATAATAAACGTCTTTATTGGGCGAGATTGGGACTAGAGAGTCCCATCTTCCATCTAACCCCTCGTCAAACATGAAATATATGCAGTTAACACTAGGAGGACGGGAGTTTCGCGCTACCTAGAAGGACGGCTAGGGGTCATTTGACCCCAAAAATGTATTTTGGAATAAAACGCCTAATTTTTAACCAATATTCAGTTTAATCGTATTAATTGTTGAATCGGTTCATTAAAAACACTATTTAAAATTATTAAATATTATTTCCATCGTCAAAAGTTAATAACAATTATTTTAAAGAATCATAAATTAAACCGTACGTAGTAGTCCATTGCAAATCAAATAATAAGAATACATACACTCAATACAAAAGTTGTGTTGCATGTTTAAACAATAGGGGTACTGGATTTATAATTTTGCATAAAAAATTTTAAAACTTATTACTTTGTTGTAAATCTCACACAGACAGTATTTTTTCAGAGCTGTTTCCAAAAAATATTTTTTTGCGCTGAGTGCGTACATTGGACGATTTATTCATCTACATCTTAATCTACACATTAATCCGCAAGCCGCTTAAAAGCGTGTGGCAGGGGGTGTTAGGACACCAGGCATTTGCACATGAAAAGGAATTTGGAAAATGGAAAGGAAATTGGTGCAATGATTCAATTTGATGGTGTTTGGCACCTGTTTCTTTTTTGTACCCGTGGAGATATGGCTGTTGGATTTGGAGACGTGTAAATAAATTGATACATGCTATCCATCATATCTACTCCCGCTTTGTTTTTATTATGAAATAGGATGGTCTCTGGTATTCTTTTATTCGTTTCGGAAATAGTGTCGTCTGAGATCATGCTGCTGAGTGAAAGAACATTATTGTTCTAGTTTCCCTGATTTTACGTAAGAGTATGGCCTAATGTACTTTTGAACACTCGCGTTGAACGGATTACATGGCTATTTTAGGGGTCATGGATATTTGTGCGTCACGCCTGTTTTTTTCAGATCGTCCATGCAAGAGAGGTTTTCCATTTTTTTCTAATTTACTGCTATCTTGATGGATGGAAAATAATTGTTACAAGTTACAATTATTCCTGAATTCTTGTATGTTACGGTCACTTTAGTAACTATTTATTTCCCCAACGCTTTATTTGATGGCCAATCATCATCTTAACCACAATATGGAAATTCATTTAGGCTGTATTTTCATTTCACATCTGCATTCACATTACAGAAAGCCCAGTACTTGATTCCAAATTCGTCTGGTTTATTTGGAATTTACCTCATAAAAGAACAGCTGCATTTTGTTGGATAGAGCTGTGCATTTGTTATCACGCCAAAGTCGCCATCGGATTCACTATCTTGGACTTCGTCGCTTCCATCACACGCAGATGTTGATGGATTGGTCAGAATGTCCTTGAACTGATGTTTTTACGATTCACTTCCAGACTGATCTTCAATATTCCCTACACCTATTTGAATCGCGACAATTCTCTTCTCTTGATATATTTCTCGACTTCTTACTTTCTTCCTCAACTCGCTACTGATATGCATACAAAAAATCTACAAACGAAAGCGCATTATGGTAGAATTTTCTCTAGTTGCATTGGAGGTATAGGGAGGTGGAGAGCATTAGAAATTCATACTAAAGGACAAAATTTTCAGAATTAACGCTAATTGCCGTTCGAAAGGCAGGGACTCAACCGCCAACCGTATCATGATTCGTATCTTCCAGGAACTTGCAGTAATGCTTCTTCTCCGACCTACGTGCGGATTCCAAGGGTAGGATTTACAGTAGAATTTTACAGTCCACCCAATTCCTCCGCTCTCTCAAAAAGAGACAGGATTTTTCCCCAGGACGCAGCGTGCAGTCAACCCGCCCCAAACCCCGACGGGGTCAGGCGACACTAATGCTGGACACACGGCAAAGGGGCTAGGTCAAGTGACAGTGCCGTGAGGCCAGAAAAATGAAAGCTATTCGTATACCTGATGAGTCGATATTGAAAATAATGTCTCTATGAGACGGAATCAATCTTGGACGACGGAAAACAATTCTTGGGATACGTGACGATTTTCCGGTGTGGGTAATACAATAATCATTGAACAATAAATAAAACAAAATTAAAATATCATAGATACATGAATTTACGCAAATCAAGGATTGAAAAGGTTTTATTTCCCTTTGCTGCCCAAAAAATATCGAAAGATTGTGCACAACAAGTCTCTATGCCTAGGTTTTTGAATACAGATAGGAGCCCTTAGGACGAAACTGGCATTGAACCGGGTACTTCCAGATTCAAAATGAAGCAAATCATCTACCACACTAGCCTCTTGCTGATTATATGATATACATGGCACTAAAGTGCCCACGGGCAAGAAAATAGCACGAAAACCAGTTGTGGGTCAAATGACCCCTAGCCGTCCTTCTAGGTATAACACGTCATAAAAATTTAAAACAAAACAATATTGTTTAATTTTCACTAATTTATCGAAATATAGACCAAAATGAACAAAGTCAAAAATTTTCAAAATTTAAAAAAATATTTTAATAAGATAAAAATAAATTTGAATTCTGAAAATGGGTCAAATGACCCCTGCCGTCCTTCTAGTGTTAAATACATTGTCAAGTTGCTCATGAAATTACATGCAGAATATGAAGAATAAATAAATCACATATACCTTCAATTAACTTTTAAATACAGTTCAAATTGATAAATTATATATCATGATTTAAATGGGATAATTTCAGGCTCATTTATTTTGTATAAATTGTTTGTAATTTTCTTGGCTGCTGAATATTTAAGCATGGCTTTATTGGTTTTCATTCACTTTTTTCACTATACCTACACCCTGGTTGTACCGTGAAAAATAGATAATAAGATGAACCAAACAGAAAGACACATATGTACCCCAAAATGTTACTGAGTACTCATACAATCTTACACTCATAATTAACTCATAAAGCGGCAACCAGTGGAGAGGGCTGTCCAGTTTTGGCTGACTTGCAGTGGGGCGTTGTTGTGGGCAATAAAAGGCACAATCAACAACAGTTAATAACTTTATAAACCACTCATGTTACAACATAGGGAGTGACTTGTAGTACAAAAATATTAATTTTGTAATGTACACTCATACCAACCTCACCTTGCTTACCAACTTGTGACTAATAGCCGCAAGTAGGTAAGAATGTTGAGATAAGATAGATGCAAAAGTCATCCCCCAATATCCAGAACGGGCTAAGGGATAGATTGCCTTAATAGGGATCGTGGCTCTAACATTGTTATACCAAATTCTGTGGTGCCAACTCCATGAGGCCTGAGGGGGCCCAAGCCCCCTCAAAAATTCGTTATGGGTGTGAGGAGAAAATGTATCAGGATGTGTCAGCCTTGTCGATTTTCCCCGGAGTGTCCAGATATCGAGATTCGAGTTGTCAGGGTTCTAATGTTGATCATATGATTCTTCTAAAATGCTTAAAAATCATAAAACCTACTACTTATAACATTTCCCGGGGTAACATCCCCGGTTTGGGCCCCCCCAATATTTTTTGTAAGGCGGCATCCCTGACCAGATGGCAAACTTTATGGCAGATATCATCCCTATAGTTCACATTAAGTTTGAGAATTCCTTCAAGGAACACATCTGCTAACACCAGTGTTTAAACCTGATGTATATATCCAGATCTCATACCAACTTCACTCTCTTAAATCACTTATACAGTGAAATTAGGGAATCTTGGTTTCATTTTGGTCCAAAGGAATTTTTTTTCTTTAAAATTATATGTACATATGTACTTACTGCTAGATGAAATGTATGTTTTAAAACCTACAAAAGGGAGACTTATTCTCCGGTTGCATATAACAAGGCTGCGAAACTTAGAGGTTAGGTTATGAAATCAAACAGCTATAGCCTATTCTGAGAATAAGAAGTACAATATTTACGTTACTAATGCAAAGCAAAACAATTAGATGATATCATTTGTGACCACATGCTAAAAATCTAGCAGCTGTGTTGTTGTGTATAGATGTCATGTTAGATGCAGTATTTGCAGTGTCAATGAAAAATGTGCCAGGCTTGTCTACTTTCCCCGGAGTGTCCAGGTATCGAGATTCGAGTTTTCAGGGTTCTAATGTTGATCATATGACTCTTCTAAAATGCTTAAAAAACTAAAAACTCGCTACTTAAAAATTTCCTGGAGCAAGATCCCCGGTTTGGGCCCCCCCAATATTTTTTGTAAGTCGGCACCCCTGGTCTTGTATCATCATAGGCTTCTGAGTTTCTGCTGGTGGTTGATTTGAATCATAAAGCCTGTGAGATTTGAGGCTAAAGAGGAGTGAAAACAGAACTTGGCTTGAGGATTTTGCGAGGACCTTAGGAAAAAGTAAGTACAATGTCTGAATATCATTAATTATGATATTAAGTCAAAGTAAAGGACTAAAAAGAAAGGAAACCACTCAACATAGATATCCTCCTCAACTTTCACTGTTACAATTATGTCATTTTGGTGAATTTATTTCTATTTCCAGGCAAAGTTGGGCACTTAATTATGACCTTAGGTGCAGCCTTTGGCATTTGTGAGAAAGATAGCAAATTGTATGCCTGGAAATTTGTAAGCACTGGACACCAAAGGAAAATGCAATGGTTGCCTGATAGTAGGATAAGCATAGTAAAGAGTAATAAATGTGTATCGAGAGCGACTCTATGGATTTTCCATAGAACAGCGGCACTCTTCTTGAAAAATGTTGATGAAAACAGGTTATACAGTTAATGCATCCTGTATCTTTTAAATGCCTGCAGAGAGATTTAATGGGCCTTATAAATATTTTTGGGGAGTCATGATCACGAGGCAACATGGAAATACGTATGTAATGTGCTCACATGTTTTAAATGCATGAATTAATGTCATATACCACATGGAAACTTGGTTCAACTTCAGAGATGAATTCCTCATCTCATTAACATCAACTTCACTGTCAATGGTAGTGATTGGGCTTTAATGTGAGAATCCAAATAAACATATGTGAAATATATACATATATCATATAGAGATACCCAGACGGCACAGAACCCTCCGTATCTAATTCGTATGTACATAGTACCCATTGACTACGGGGATACTATGCCGCTTCGTCGCTTTTCATCAATGGATACTTTCCATTCGCGGCCTGTCGACGAAGCGCGTACGCAGCATGTGAATGTCCGCTACGAAGCACGTACGATAGGATACAAAGCGCGCAGGAACACAGCACTCAGGCTAATCTCAATCGATGAGAATGTTATGAATCATTATGAATTGTAAGTTCTCAATAGGTAAATAATACTATATCATGAATTCTAATTACCATGATACAGTACTATTTACCTATTGAGAACTTACAAAACTTACTCGGCCACTTAAATAACTGCGAAAAATGAGATTCTCAAGGCTAATTCACGCATCCCCAGCATTCTTAAGTGGCTCGTACTTACATGGAAACCTTGAGATGTTAATAAGAGTAAATTCTTATTAATTTTGACACTAAATAAGACATCACATAGCCCACGAGCATTAAAAAGCTTACCCTAAAGCCTGACGAAATAAAATTTTTAAATAAAAATTGCCGATGAAACAGGATTGCTGACACATCTGCTATTAGTATGATCGAATTCATCAAAATGCAAGCAAAAATTAACGTATAGTTCAGTCTCAGCTACTAAAACTTACCCATATCAGGCGCTAAAGTATTTGAAAAATTATTTGGGATGAGTAAAAGTCTTTAGGTCACTGCAGTAAATGTATCAACCTATTAAAAATATGAAAGTCCTGCCAAATCACCAGCATAAACACTTGTAAAATAAAACATGGTATCTCTTAGATCACACCTCCGATTTTATACTTACTTTGCATGAAGTCACCACCACAAGAAATTTTAAAGAGGCAGGAAAGAAAAAACCCACAGAAATACAATACATATACCTATTATGTATTTTCTATTGTCAACCACAATAATATTTCCAATTTTCTCTTCTATCCCACATCTAATTTAGCGAAACAATTACTCTTATTCTCTTTCGAATAAAAAATTATTTAAAAGAGGATCGACTGGTCGATACATAAAAACTATCTTCAATACTTTCTCTGATGAACGTCCACTATCACAGCATCAACTTGCACAAATCAAATCCACATCCACAAATATGTCACTACTTCCACAATGTCTGTCTTCTTGGCGACAGGTAACAGTGAAGCAATGGTACCTTCCTCCAATCTGGGCACCTTCAATTCAGCAAGAATTTTCTCGTCTTCTCGTCCAAGGCTACAGATTATTTTCTGATATCACAAGGTGCGATGTGAAGCTCACACACCTAAAATTAATAAATTATAAAATACCATGTAACTTATTAGGTCAAATCATTTCCAATTTTTGGTATTTCTCCATGAGAAATCAAATTACTAGGCTCGTAAATATAGTAAATATTTGTATGCCTGATATTTTTATTGTTTTAAACTATAGCATAAGATAATTTGAAATGATGAAAGCCGACGTGTAATACACCATAGGGCAAGCTAAGAAGCAATATTTGATCCTATAAACTTGGCAGCTTATTCCTAGTTTCTCCTTTAACAACACGTTTACCGAATGAATTAATACAAAAAAGACAACTAAAATGCAAGAATTTTCAAAAGAATTGCTGCTACAATATTTTGAATCACCATTTTTAGTACTGAATAGTACTATAGTACTTCAGTACTGAATAGTTCGGGATGTTGATGCATCAACATCCCGAAGCCACTTCTAACTTAAAATTAGGTACATCCAAATAATTTCAGCGAGAAAGAGTACATACCTCACAGTTTTTCGTAGGGGTGAAATGTTTTCTTCTTATCGCCCTAATGCACTTCTTCTTCAACTGAGGATCTTTTGGAAAGCTAAAAACTTGAACCATGTCCCGGAGTTTCCATTACATCCCGACAATACACACACGAAAGGCATTTTTAACAAAAATATCTCACTAACACGTTTCTGAAGCCCAGTGAATGAAATTAAAGAATAAGGGAAACTTCACCATTACCAGACACTCTATTTTTCACAAACTTAGCCACAAAAATCCCTGAAATGTGGTGAGACATGACGTAAACGATGCGATCTCCAACGGCTCGTGCCGGCTTGTGAAGGCATGTGATCTTTCTAGGAGGATATGGCACGATGGCACCACCCGCGAAAGAAAATAGTCCCAGACCAAATACAGTTTTATCGATGAGATACAATTTTATCGATGCATATGAATTTGCCAGTCCTCTTGCATCTTTTTTTAAAGGAAATAAAGAAACAAAACCTTTTTAGTAACTTCCTAAGCGCGATTTTTGTATCTTGATGGTCCACCCTCGTATTCAGGTACGAAAACTTCCTGTGCCGTCTGGGTAGTAATCATAGGTAATTCTGTGGTTTCTAACAAAGGTTATTTGTTACTTTACATTATTTTTTTATCAAGTCTCAAAGGGCCAAAAAATTTATGTGATGCATTTTACCTTAATTTTTGGATTGCTTTTGTGGCTAAATGCAGCATTTTTCACAGTTTTCCCACTTTTTAGAACTTATTGCATTTAATATTTCCCAAAAGCAGTTCACATTCAAGTCCAATCATACTTTTTATGAGCTTGTTATAACGATGATTGTATGAATACCACAAACACCAGCCACATATCACACTATCAAACCTTTGAATAAATACGTACATGATAATCAGTTCATTTTTACGCAAAGTTTATTTTTAACAATTTTTAATCTTCTTTCCTGTTACTGCACATGTTGAATTTTGATTAACCATTCAATATTTTTTCCTAGTATGGTATCAGCATAATAAAATGACTTATTTCAGGGCTGATGTAAACTGGTGGCTATCTCTTTTCACCCAATTTTATTTATTTTATTTCACACTCCTCTTTACTTCCAGCATTTTTTATCAAATATTTTATTGCATCCGAAGTGTGTATATATGCAGCATTTTTTATCTTTCCTGTCTTATTCATTCTTTATTGAGAAGACACACTTTGCATTAAATTGAATTAACATTTCCCACTGGGCTACAAAAATCTTTTGGGGTAGGGAGACTCCAAAATTATGCTTAAAGAGTGACAAAAATAAAATAAATATGGTAAATAGGAAAAAAATGTCAGTAAAAATGGGCCTAGAGTGACAATATCTATAGATAGTAATTATTAAACAAAAACTTTACATGAATAATTTCGGATGGGGAGTGTAAATAACCTATTTTTGGATGGGTTTAGTCAGGTTTTGGGGATGACCCATCTAGTTGGAAGGGAACGAGCACTCTCGCTTCAAAAACAGGATTTTTTTCCTTTGATATACTGGCATCAATCAGTTATTGGAGTCAACTGTTTGACATTGCTAATCAACTTTTTCATGCATTGTCTAGCATTTATGAAGAAGTCAGCATTTACATATGGCCTCATGATGAAAGATGTAATCTAACTCTATTTGCCTCCTCTTCATATTTGTGAGGGGAGTTCTCCCTTACAGATTTACCAGAACTTCAGAGATGAAGTGACAGTGTATATCGGCCCAGGGAATGGTGATCGCTTCTTCCTCATCGACAAGTTCAGGGGAAGCCGACGACTTGGGTACTGGGATGAGGAACCTTGCGATGTCGCATCCGGTTCCTCCGAGGGAGTGGCATATCCACAGTTCCTCACAAAGAATTTTACACTGCTTTACCTGCGTAAAACTCTCTGCCGTGTCACACCTCTTTACTATGCTCAAGATATGCAGAGGAAAGGAATGCTCGCTTATCGATTCAACTTGCCAAATAACTCTTTCGACACATCGGAGAAGTACCCAGAGAATTCGTGTTACATCAGAGATTACTCCAAGAGTAAAATACTGCCAGCAGGTCTTTTGGATGTGTCTCCTTGTTATTATGGTAAGTGATCAATGATGAATGGGAATTATTATTTCTTATAAATACGAGGTGCATTCAGAAAGTAAGTTCCGCTTTGAAATTAGAAAAGAGCAACTGCAGATACTTCAAAGAAATTTATTGCACACATCGCTACTACTCTAACACTATTTTTTTGTAATAGATCCAGGGGGGGGCACAGGAGGGGGCAGCTGCCCCCTCCCTCCCCCAGAAGCAAAATTAAAGTCAATCCAAAGAAAGTTTTGAAAAATTGTCTTCAAAACCAAGAAAAGTGATATTAGTATAAAACATGTAATCAAAATAAAAATATTTTTCTGAGCAAATAATTATAAGATCCAAAAAAGTGCTGTTATAATTTCTTTTGAAATTTTGGTTTCCATAACATTTTCTGTGTTACAACCTGAACGACCTCAGCTTGCCCCCTCTAGTTTTGTAGATCCTTGCCCTTTGCCCTTGTGTAGATCCCATGATTTTCCAGGTATTTGTCATAGTGTGGCACAAGTTTTTGTAAACCCTCTTTGTAGAAAGTTGCCGCCAATGAAGTCATCCAAGAGGTAACATGTCCTTTCAGCTCTTCTTTGCTGTTTGTTGATGTTTTTGACCATCCTAGGTACAGCCCCAACCTCGCTCCAAACGAAATTCACTTGTTTCTGCATCTGAAGTCTTTTCTTGGTGGTCAGTAGCATACATGTTACCTCATGGATGACTACACTGGTGGCAATAATCTACAAAGAGGATACACAATGAAAAATACCTGGAAAATCACATGATGTGATACGAGAAATAGTGGAGTAGGAAAGATGTGTGCTATACATTTCTTTGAATTGTCTCGATTTGTTCTTTATTTTATTTCAAAATGGAACTTACGTTCTGAATCAGTAGCGGATACAGTAAAAACTCAAGGTGGGGGGCATAAAAGGTATTTTAAGCTACCATTACTTTTATCGTAATAAAAAAGTAATGTAGCCACTGGTGAAGTTGAAGAAAGTTTTATTTAAACTCATTATACTCGTGTACAAGACAATATATTACGATATGAAAAAGTTACAACTGTGGTTCTACAATGGTCGGCAATGCAGACGACCCGGCAAGGGACGGACACATGCCCCCTGTGCCCCCATCTGTATCTGCCACTGTTCCAACCTTATCTCTTATTCATTAAATTTGCCAGTGGTTCTCATTTTTACTGTGAAAATATGGTCAGTTATTATTATGGGTTCATTTTATTCAAGGCTATCTGAAAGAAATCTTAGCCTCAAGGCCTGTAATCAGAACTGCAGTACGTATAAGGTTGTTTATGAACGGAAACAAAGCATTTCAGCTACAATGTAAGAGCATAGGCTAAGCATTCTGAACTATTGGGGTTTAAAATTTCACCCTGCATCCTCAGAAGGATTTTTGGGAAGGATGAAGGGAATGGAAATCTCACCATATTGAGCATTGCTATGTACTGCCCTGGGTTTAGGAAGGTTTGGGTTGGGAAAACCTCGAATCATCAGTAAGGCCACACAAGCCACCACATGCAAAGGTGCATCCATTTGTAATTTCATTTTTTAATTGCAAGCATCAAGAGTTATATTTTGGATTCACTTGCATCAAAATTCAAAGTGGGCCAACCTTCTTTCTTCTCTCATGAAGACCTCATCGGGTTATGACATGACCACTAGTTATGACATTGTGCATCAAAAGAGTCCACAAGGGGGGTAGACGTTGATATGGAATATTTTGATTTACATTTATTTTTTTTGGGATGATTGAGAGCCATGCATCATTAATTCTACTTGAAAATATGGCTAAATCCTACACATAAATATGTATTTATGCCAAGTTTGGTTACTTGAGGAATGCCAAGAAGTAGCACTCCTCAAGTAACACCTCCTCAACCATTTTCCTGGCACAGCTACCAATCAGCCACCACTTACATGCCGGTGACATGTAGTCACCATCGCCACTACTATCATTTAACATTGTAAAAATGATACAACTAACCAAATAACCCTTATACTTGATGCCACACGGTGAAAGACTGGCACGTGATCCCAGCTAAATATGGGACCCTATACAAATTCTTTAGCATCATCGAAGGGTAAATAATGATTACTAGAAAAATTATGTTTTTTAGGTAAATTCAAAGAAGTAAAGCTCAAATTACTGTATTTTCACTAAAAATGTTCATTTTTTAATAACCTCTTGTGATTTCGGGAGGGAGAGGGAGTCAAGACAAATCTTACAAAATATCTTCAAGGGGGTCAAAAGTCACCTAAATGCCTCAGATGATCACTTGAGAACCCCCCTGAGAAAGAGTTGAGAAGTTGTATTCATGAACAGCCAAATTAAGGTATTTGTTCTTTTTACAGATTTTCCAATCGCTGCTTCATTTCCACATTTTATGAATGGTGCTACTAGTTTATTGAACTCAATGGATGGCCTCAATCCTGATAATGAGAAGCATGGATCATATGTGATTGTTGAACCGGTAAGTAAACGTGTTCCCGAATTGTGAGAATGTCTCATTTTGCATCTACAATTTTCACCACGATTATAGGACAATAGATGGTCAAAAATCTTGGAAGAACATTATATATGAATAATGGCAGATTTCTGTAGCCACAAACCAGTGAAAAAGGAGAGTATACTCTTCCTGCAATTAATATCTTGTGAATAACAAAACCCTGCTGTAGCTACAGCATGAGTGAAATAAATATGCATTTCGATTGTACTTGTCATTATATGGCAAATTATAATTTTATCAAAATCAATTTGACTCAGTCAGATTTCGCAGAATTGTACAGTTTTACTAATCTGAATTATTGCATTATAATGGTATTTTGCAAAGTAAAACCTCACATCATTAATCTGCAATATTCTAATTAATGTACATATATAAAATTGACTTGAATCTACTAATTAATATAGCTAAACCCATTTTCCTTAAAAAAATATCTGTTCATTTTATTATTATACCTTTTTGCTGAAATATTTTCTTTTATGTATTCATAAAATATCAGTTTTTATAGAAATACAAATTCCCAATAGAAAAAGCACTCATAGCAATAAGTGAATGCCAATGAAAGAAAATGTTTCATTACATTGTGTAAATGTGTGTGATACTATAGCTGTAAAACATTCAAATGGCTTTATTGATGCATAAAAAGATTGATTTAAATCCTCTGATTGAAGATAACTGGTGTTCCAATGGAGAGTAGAGCCCGCAGTCAATCGAATTTGGTGATAAGAAATATTACCGGCATAAACAGGGTTGGGCCATTTAATGGACTGGTTGTACCAATGTTCTGGGCTGAATATGTGAGTATATATTTTATATGTTAATGTGTGTAGCATGAAAAAAATACTTGTGCCTTCAATTAATATTTTATAATTATTTAGTAATAATTAATATTTTATGGCCTCCATAAATCCTATCTATGTAAAATAAAAGCACACCTTAGTAATCAAATCTCTGCTTAAGTCAACCTTTAGCCAATAAAAAACAATCATTTTCAATACATATTCATTTAATTAATTAGGTGTCAAATGTTCTATACATATTGATATTAAAAATCAACCCTAAATGATCATATACAGCCCCAGATTTTTTTATAGGCTAACTAGGCTCTATTTTATAGAACTGTTATCTCAAAATAAGGATGAAATATTAATTCATACTTTTCTAAGTGATACAATTCTCAATCTGAAAAATTTGTGGGCCTTCACTCTCCATTTTCCATTAATGATTTTCCAAAAGAGAGGGTAAAAAATTTCTCACCTTGTAGAGGTTTCGACAGGTGTATCCTTGGGCAACACCAGAGTCAAACAGGGTACTCTGGTTTACAGCTCCTTAGAAATTGTTAAAGCTACAAAGCATTCAAGCTTAGCTTAGCACATTTTAGCTTATCAAGACACAGAGCTACAGAACATTCGCAAAAATATTGAATTTAATTGTAGGAGGAATGTAGATAGAGAAATAAAACAAGATGACCTCTACTCATTCTCTCTCTTTCATTCATTCTACAATCTCTTGTCAATTTTAGCAACAACTTTTGGAGAATTTTAATGTCAAATTATTAAATTTCTGGTAATATTAAAGACAGTAATAAATTCCAAGGAAAATTAAATAGATTTTGGATTGAGAAAATTGAATTTAAATTATAAATAAGGGTAAAATAACCCCTCCCATCATTCTTATGTCAACAAATCCTATTCACAAAATAAAGGTTGTCAATTTTTTCTATTTTTTTCCAGAATCAAGTTGGGCTCCCTTGGTACATCTCATCGCTGATGTATTTTGTGGTCGTAATCCTTCCAAGCTTTCAAAAAGTGTTGTCAGTAGTATTTATTTTACTGGGAATTGGCCAATTATTGGTGGTGTCATTTGGTTGCTTTTGTACCCCTGTTTCAGTGGCACATAAACATTGGCGTCGAAATTTACCTCGAAAGATATGCATGGATGAAGAAAAGGGGAACAAGGCATGCATCGCCAAAATATGCAAAAGCAAGCCAGTTGTTGTGCCTTACTCTTATAGCTTCCTTGATTTAGTTCCCTCCTCAACGAGTTCATCGGAAATCCTTTGACAACATCGAATGTCAGAGATGTATCATGTCCTCAAAAAAGACTGGTTAACTAAGTGTGAATTTAGTTGCTGCACCTCAGTGGTGATGTGTCTTGCTGGCCTCTTGAATGATAGGGACAGGTCTCCCTTTCCTCTGAAAGCCAGTGCTATTCGCTCATATGCATCAGGGAAATGACAGGTATGATCCTTGCCTATGTGCCTGTGTGAATGATTGTGAGAGAGTGAACTTTGTTGAAAAAAAGTCATCAGTTCCTATGGTTTTTTCTAAGAAAAACTCACCTGATGAAAAGACTATGAGAGAGAGTTATATAGAGTTACACTTATGAAGTGTACCAACCTATTTTTCCAGAAGTTATACATCAAAAAATAAGGCAGAAATATTAATTTATGCTTTACAAAGTGATAGACTTGTTGATCTGAAAAGTTTATCAGCTCAACAGAAGTGTGATCAGAAATTTTTGGGAGGAAGTCAAGTGATTTTTTTCTCACAAGTTTCTCATGAACTGAAAGTTGGTATCAAAAAGTTTTATATCACAGAAAGGTTATGAATACCAATGTATATCATTCAAAAAGTATATATTTATCGCTGTACCCCCCAAAATACTTATGCAAATATTTATGGCATTATCGCAATTGAAAAACTTCTGACATTTTTAACGATCACGTTTTTCATCTCCTTGAATGAAATCTTTGCCCATCCTCGTTTTGAAGCTGTTGGCTCCAACGTCATGTATTAAAAAAATAACAATATCCCAGTAAGTGACATTTGAAATCGTCTGAAATGATTATAAATTTGAGATTTATATTGAAAATGTTGCATTTTATAAATATAAGCTGGATATTATATAAAGATTTTATAAAAATATTGTTCAATCAATGGCAATAAGATTTACCATCCAAAAACGTGTGTGGCCAATTTACATACATGTGTACTTTCAATACCTTTGAAGTGCCTTCTTCATTTTTAATCGTCACAAGCATTTACCAAAGCTCATGTGGGTGCCATGCTGTGTATCATTATCATTGCAAAGAATCTTATTTGTTGTACATTTGTAAAAAGTCATGTTTGTATGAAAAAGAAAATAAATTTATTCAAAAAATATTCTCTACACATATATACCTCCATCACACCTCTTAGAATTAGAGTAAGCTATCCTTGACTTGTTTTGGAGTGTCTTAGGCAGTCACCCAAGGATTGATGTGGATCATTGATGTGGAAAGCAAATCCCTTTCTCGTGTCATTTATGGCATGCATAGCTTATAAAGAGGCGGCGTGTAGCAGGTTTCCTACCCAGGTAGATAACTTTTGCCTGGTATTACGATTCGCTCCTAGAAAAAAGTGGCAAAACGAGGTATCCTAGTGCACACCCTTGTCTCACTCCTTTTCCTATTCTTGCTTCATCAGAATTGGGTCCAGATTTTGTCACTTGCATTCATACGCCAAGCAGTGGGCCATATTGTTGTACATTACCTTCGGTAAATCTTGGTGAATATGGTAAGGTGAAACGTGTGGACACCTGCAATTCTAAAAATTGGGAAGAACAACTAAACAACCCAGCTTACATCACCATTTGATTCGCAATGACTTACCTTGTGTTTGTAATGTTATAGTGTATTTTTTATCCATTTAATTATGTATTTATGTTCTCAGAAATTATATTTGGTTGATATAAGATAAGAACAGCCTGTATATAACTATAGTAAAAACCTGTTCTTGATGATCACCCTGGATTGTGAACATTGCAGATGGCATTGCCCTTTAAACCAGTGAAATCACATTGATATTACCACTTCGTCAATCTTTCGCTAAAGACATGTTCGTTGAAAAGAAAAAAAAATTGATGGATCTAAGCACTAAATGCATGCTGGAGAATTATGTACTTACCCTAAGATATTATTTCAAGTATGATATTTTTCAAGGCAATGTAGGTATATCTCTTGCACTTGATAAAGTAGCCGCCATTTCTTGAGGGATAGCCCCTCTTTCAACCAATAGGGTAGTTTCCTTCATCAAAGAAAACGAAAAGCATTGATTGCGATTCGTTACCCACCATTAGTGTATTCAAAATATACAAATTATTTCGTTTTAGAAATAGCGGTTTAGACGAGTGGCAATGGTCTATTTTTATCCTTATTTGAAAAGGGCTAGATTGGCGCCCATGCGATGCCACTCCACGTGACGTCACAGGGACCTAGTTTCTATACGAGAAGATAGGAGTTATACATCGTCTGAGGTTACCAATGCATGCATGAGGCGCAGAGCTCAGGGAAACATGTCTTATTAATCACTTATTAAAACTGGCTAAGGTCGGAAAGTTTTCTTCATTTGATAAGGTATTAATAATACTTATTTAAGACAAGCGCTACCAGCCAGCAGGGTACTCAGCTACCCGCTAGCAGCCTGCGTCGTATCAGCGCTAAGCCTCGCCTCAAGGTCACCTCACAGGGGGGCAGCGGGAACCAGAAATAAGTCTCACGGAGAGATTTCCTGGCATTGATACTTACGCGTCACGTTTTCCCGCGCTTGAAAATTTTCACTTCTCATTTAATCGCGAAAAATAGATATCGTCATTTAAAAATCTAAATGCGTGAAACTCGTACTCCAGGTGTAATAATCTTTCGATTTAGGCAATAAAAAAATAATAAGAAACCACCCTATTCTCAGTATACCATTGTTTTCTTTTTTAGCTTGAATAGGTGCAATAGCTCTTGTTTTGAAGATTTTTAACTCTTTTACTGCCAGTCCATTTTGGGTGGGATGCGTAAAGACTGCAAGGGTATTTTCTGGACTTTGCAAGATTTCAGATTTTATTATTATTATAAATACTTAATTTTATTACATGCAACTTGATTTTTTCCTGATGCTAAAGATATTTAGAGCTTAAAACCATAAATGGATTACGGGATGGTATTTATGTGATGGTGAAACGGCCACAATCAAAATAAGTCAAAAAAGCTGCACTGATATATCAGCTCAAGGCAGTTTTCACACTAACAGCAAGGGCCAAAATATCGGCCCACTGACAGTAAAGGGATTAATATGTCCAATGTTTTTATTCATTGACAGCCCATCATTATGCATTTTTATCCCCCCTCAAGAGACTTTTCTCAGCAAGGCTTTTTTCAAATTACAAAAATTTTGGCATGGCACACGGAAAATTATCCTCGAATACATAGTTCCCTCCCTCAATTTCCCTTCCACATGGTTGGTCATAGAGCAACTACCCTTGGAGAGGTGGCTACAATGCACCATGAATTTACTATTATTCAGAGAGGATTGTTGATCTAGAAACTCTTTTTTCTTCAGAAAATCAAAATTTAAATGAACCTACTGATGTTAAAAACAATTTTTAAATCAGATTTTTAAAAACAAATACGTACAATGCTGATGTTACACCAACTTAAATTCCATCTCCCATCACTTTAACAGGTATCACTTTTTTACAGACTTCCTTCCTTGTTCAACACCATTTTGTCTTATTATCCTTCCCTGGAGCTCTCAATGTCATCACATCATTCAAGAGGCAGCTTTAAAAATCCATCTTCTCCTGGATCTTCATACTTTATTATTTTTTAGTTTTTCAATGATGATGATGATGTCAAACACCAGGAAAAACCAGCACTGTCCTCTAAAACTTAAAAGTTTCATATTTTTTTCATAGAAATTTTAACAATTTTTACACATTCTCTCGGCGTTTGAGTAAAGAAAGTAGGGTTTGGTATACAAGTATCGCTGAAGAAAGTATGAGCAATGCTGTGGTTCACTCCTAATACTCCGCTGGGTTGAATGACGGGCAGCCGTCGAGGCTGTCAAAAAGGTATTCGGCACCCATGTTGACTACTTTAGTGCTGTAGTGTTTGACTGCTACATAGGTATACAGCAAGCTGAAACTCCCAGACCAAGGTATTGGAAAGACTTATCGACTTTAAAAACGATATTATTACATGATTTTTCCTCATGTCGGCAGATTTCTGAATTTGCTGACCTCAACAGCTCTGCAGCCAAAACTACTCGACTCAACATTCGCAATGCTACTCAAAATACTTGAGCCGAGTACCAACTACACGACTCAACTTGAATTTTTTAGAACTCCCACGACCCAATTACATGTAAACGTTTACATTTGAAAAAATGTAACTATTACTATGTAATCCACTCATTGCTTTCTGAAAGTAAACATTTCCCATTGTGACTGCACAGATTGACATATGCCGAGAACTTTGTGTGAACTGACACATTCCTACATGCATAACTCTGCCCAAGTATGCACCAACTGAAAGCAATGTGTTAAACATGTATTTTAAGGAAACATTCAAAAGATCTCCTGCATGAATCTCATAGGCATTTTTAAAAAGTTTTTATGAAAGATAACTGTAGCCACAGGTGGATTTAGGTGGGGGGTCACAGATGTCATGACCCCCCAAATTTTATCTAATTTTTTTTTATTGTTATGTTCATTAGTTTAATAGATATAATTTCATCTATTATTAGGGATAAAAAATGAAGTTTTAGGCTCTAAAGCATGTAAAAAATGGGAAATAATGAAAAATTTACATGGGAGAAAACCCCTCTCTCTCGGGGACATTCCATACTCCCCGGACCCAGGTCACGACCCCTCCAAATGTGATGCTGAATTTGCCTCTGACTGTAACAATACATACTTAACTAAGACTGTCACCACTAACTTTTTTAAATTGGAGCTGGTACTTATCACTGATTAAAAATGTAATAACTAACGGTAACTTAGCCCAGCTATTTTTTTTTTGGTAGTACTCCACCCATTTCTGATGATGATCTATGAAAATTCGTACAAAACTTTTGATTGATGCATTTTGATACTTGAGCAAATTTGATACGAATTTGGTGAAAAAATTTGTGTTGAGTAAGAAAAGTGTTCCACCTAAGATTTTCAAATTCTTGATTTCTTGAGTAAATTCCTAAAAATTTCAAAGTGACGCATAAATAATTACATAAAATTTTTTATTCATGTAAAATAATTTTATTGGGACTTTGGTTGGAATTTGTTGAAAATTGTGTTTAGGAATATAAGTGTTTCATCCTAGGAGTTACAATTTAAAATTCTAGATTTTTGGGGAACACAGTGTTGAATAAAAAAATAATAAATCCAAAAGTATTGAATGACAATCAATTGAACAAAAATGTTAATTGATGCGGTTCCTTTTTCATGCAAATTCTTTAGGAACCTGTTGAAAATTATCATGCTTAGGATGATAAGTGTTTCATCTTAGGCGTAAGGGAACAAGAAATACAAAGAGGTATTTTTTCCATGATTCTTTCTCCATCTTATATTGTAAATTAAAAAATATATAAAATATTCCACTGTGTCTCATAATTTGAATTTTAGTTACTCTTGAAAGTCCTCCATGTTGTTTTGCATGTGCTTACATGCACTAATTTTCGATTTTTTTAAACTTTCATAAACATATTTGTAGATATTTCAGTAGAGGCCTCTGCAAAATATGAATATTATTATAGGATGTAACCAGCAGGCCCCTACCGGTCCCCTTCTCAGGGCGGTTGACGGCCATGGCCTGAGGATGCACTATGCAGGGGGAGGACAACCCAAATGATTCAGAATGAATTATGCATCAGTAAAACCTCTATGTAGTGAACTTCTTTACATCATAAACTTCCATACTTCATACCACCCCTACGGTCCCATGAGATTTATATGTAATTTTATAGGCAAACCTCTTTGTAGTAAACCTCTTTATATCATAAAACCTCCACTTATCATACCAAGGAGACACCCCCAAGACTGCCATACCCTCCACAAATAGTACCGAGGCAATTAGAGACTATCAATGCAGCCGCGATTACATACATGAAATGACATTTTCAGCAATAAATGTTTAACACTTATTTTCTTTACGCCTTTAATATGCTGTAATTTTCATGTTAACCATTAATTATGACCATTTTGTTCCATATGAAAGCATAACTAACAGAAAATAAGAAAAAAGATATCCAACTATCCTAATCATTTTAAGTCCTAATTTAGTTTTTTATTTTATCCTAATTATTTTAAGAGAGATCACATCGTTTTCTCTTGAATCATGGTAAAAATACGTAATAGTGCTTGCTTTGTGTTATCATTAAAAAATAAATATATGTTCACTAATGCATGTATATTTCTTTAAATGCACAAATATAATGGTTTAAAAGACAGCAGTGCCTTTTATTTCCAAAGGATATGAAAAAATGGTGTATATCACTAAAACCTCTCCATAGTGAACCTCCATGCATCAAATTGCCCAAATTTTGGTCCCCTTTGCGATGTAAAGAGATTTTACTGTATTAATTTAAATTACTGTTTTGTTTACTCAAGACAATGTTAATTATACTGTTAAATGAGGCATCTTCAGGATCTAGTTAACGGCTCAATGTTGCTATTCTGACTGTAAAATTTGTCAGTTTCGGAACAGGCGGAGTTTGCACCGGGATATGTCCTGGAGTCCCGGGGGCCCAGCACGGGCCTAGATGTAACTAGAGACCCAAGGTCCGACCATACCCCATCTAAAACTAAAAATTGATCTGAAAGTACAGTGAAACTGATCTCTTTGGCTGTATCTGATGGCTTGGTTACACCCTACATTAATATGTACAAGATCATGTGTGCATGAAAAAAATATTCTGTGGAAGTGAGAATGAACATGAAAATGTACTATGTTAACCAGCAGGCTGGTAATCATGCATTAACAGAAAATAGAATCTATTCTAATTTGGTTAATGCCTTCTTGTATGTTCCATTCCTGTCTACTTCAGTGAATCAGGTGTTAATGCATTCACTTGTACCTGGTGTGATGTATCATTTAAGTAGGCCTTGAGATGGTTGACTCTATACTTTTAAGCAGTGATATGTGTTAATGAACGAATAATTATCCAATTTTAGTTTAGTGTCTTTCACTCTAGTCAATCAAGAGTCAATAATTTTTACAACTTTATTACTGGAAAATGTACATACAGCATTATAAACATGGTCAGGGTTTCACTTAATGTCCTTCTTCACTCAGTTATAGCAAATTACATTCTCGGACTCATTTTTAAATGCTTTCAAGAATGAAATTATTTAAAAAGCAATATTGCAATGTGCCTAATAAAAAAATTTCTATCAGCATCATCTTCTCAATAGCACCAGATAAACCAAATAATTAAAAGTGGCTGGTTACATGTAAGCGTATATCAGGTAGTTCAAGAAAAACTGAATTAAAATCCATAATTTTTTTATTTTTCTTATTTAAGATGGAGGTATTTACAAATATTTGCCTCAAGCATGTGATTCATTTTCTAGTGACAGCAGTTTGTATTTTGCAATAAATCTCACAAGTGAAATTAAAGCAATACTTTCAGGTCACCTAAATTACTTTCATTATTGTAGTTTTAGTGAATGAGGTAAAAAACACACTATAATTTTCATCATACATTTCTCTTTTATGTTACTGCAATTTTAATCAACCAATGAATTAGCCTTTGCAAGAAGTGGATGCAAATCTTCCTTTTAATTAAAGCTACCTGTCACTTCCTTGCATGGCTTACACAATGATTTTCAGTGTAAGGTTGATCAAACAATTTCATGCACAAGTCAAAATTTTGACTTAATGTGTATCAAATGTTGCTTAATTTTCTTTCATCAAGCTGGTATAGGAATGGGCTGAGAGATTAATAAATAACAGCCCAATTATGGCTGATATGCTCTGACACACTCACACTCAAACACATACTGATTTTGAAGAATCACGAGCATAATGAAGAATGAGATGACAGACTTGAGAGGAATGGTTGACTTTTGAAGTCATCCCATATCTCATAAATGTCAGGCTAAGCCTCGCATTAACATTTCCAATGACTCAGAAGTTCTGGATAAAAGTGAGATAAGTTATTTTCTTTAAATATTTCATTTTGTTAAAGCTGAAGAAAGTCATCTTCTAAAAACCAAAATGTCATTGTCAGTGATCGATATTTTCCAAAAGCACCAATGTAGGTTTGACATTTGAATTTATCTAAGTGATACAAAGTTACATTTTTGCAGATGTTAAGCACTAAATTCTTTACACCAAGAGGGAAATTTTTAGTATTATCACATTCTCTTGAAAAATTCTCATCCAATCATTATATGGCAGTTTCCTCCTCCTAATTTGAGCTGACTGCTCCACAACTCAGCCTGAGCAGTTGCTACATACTTAAAATATTAAATTCTAGGGATAAAATTTCAATATAGCTACCAAGGCTAGTAACTATACCTTTCAATAATAGAATTTAATGAGGATGAGTTGAAATTAGCCCTCTGCTGAACAAAACCTCTTGATTAGATCACTTTGTTCACTCTCATTGCTTGCATTCATTTTCCAGTTTTTCACTTTTTTGCACTTTTTGAAATCAATCTTCAACTTCATTATCTGCTCGGCTATTCTTCACTCCAGTCTTTCCCGTCCATGGGTAAACATCGGGGCATGGCTGACAGGTCCTCATGTATCTTACACCACTCTTGTGCCAGAGGTTGCAAACCTTAGGATTGTTGCATTTCCTTGGTCTATCCTGGAAGTGAAAGAGAAGCATGTGAGAGTGCAATTTTTGATAACAAAGTAATTTCATCTAATGCATAGTCAGAAGCATTAATAGAATTTTTTGCCCTAGAAGTCTACTGTATCTGTATAGTGTTACTCAAACCTTTCAACTTCTTCAGCCTCTTCCAATGGTAGATGGAGAATTTACACAATAATTAATCCCACCTGTCCCGGAAATCTAGGATTTGACCTTCTCTTTCTCATATGGAGTCTAACAAAATCGGCAGCTTTCGATTTAATGAAGTTAAATCGTGTGATATCTTTCTTATCTTTCGCAGACTGTTGAAGCGCAAAAGAGTTGACAAAGGAAATATTTAATATTCAGAAAAATACTGCCATTGGCAACCTCCCAGATGTGTATCTACAGCACATTTTGTCTAAAGTATCTATGCTACCTTTAGTTGCGTTATGAAATGCAACTACCCCTATAGTTTCCCTGGCTCTATATCATCACTGACCCTGAAGTGCATAAATGAAATTAAGCAAACAGCATTACATATTTTGGGGACATTGGATATTACAGTCTTGCTGGCCAACAATCCGTAAAGTGAGGAGCCCATTATGTGCCCTTTGGATGACGCAAAACCATTAGGCTCTTTTATTTTTTATGATTTTACCAACGTAAATCAGCCCTTTTATTTAATTTTTCTACCAGTTTAATAGATGTGAACCAAATTATCCGCTGTGATATTCCTGTTGGACCCCATTATTGGCACAGAAAGACGAAGAATTGTCTGGGATGGTTTTGATAGGTTTTGTCTTTGTCTGATAGACGTATCCCATCTGTATCTTTTCCAGCGGACAAATAATTATACGCATTAAAGAGATAAATTTTTTTGGCATCAGTGAAATGCATAATTTTTAAACCATACATACTTGGAGGTCTTGCTGGGAATATACACTTTGAAAAGGCATCGGCACCTGAAGGCGATAAACGTTTAATCAATGCAAGTAACCATTACCAATGAATATATAGCAGCGTTGGAAGCTTTTTACTAGAGAGCAAAATAGCTCAGAAATTGGAGGTGTTGGGTGAGCTATGAATCGGCCCAATTCGATTTGATCCACAGGGTTAACAAAATGGAGACTTGTTAGAAGTAAAGTAAACTGCTGTCCTGACATTATTGATCGGAAAATTACCCTAACAATGCCATCAGAGACAAATATGCTGCAAATATCTCCATCATTGGAATTGGAAATCGCAGAATAAGCCAAAAGACCTAGAAAGGCTTTCAATTCCATCAAATCAACAGTTTCTGGCCTGCAATCCCTTTTATACGTATCTCTTATTGCTTGAAGCTTCGTATTTGTCCAATGCAAAATCAATTGCAACATTGGCTCATCAAATTTCTGAGACTAATAATCAAGAGGCTCAATATCCCTATCTAGTGATGTAATGTTCAAACCAGGTTTCTGAATAATGAGGCTATAGAAGGGTGTACAAATTTTCCTCTTTGGCTTAATTGACGACCACTTTTAGCGATTTCCCCTGTAAAAAAATTGTTCTTGCCTGGGGAGAACTTTTACTAAATCACTTCTTTCACCATCTGTGTTCCCTCCTTCACAATCAGTTTTATTTTTCGGCATGAATCAAAAGATTTTCGCGCTGCTTCAAATACTACGCACTCAAAATATATGAGCCAAAAAATAGCTACGAATACGCTTCGGACAAATGCAGATGCAACGTCAATTGCATTTCAACGTTTTACTCTCGGTGTTTCCCAGGCTCTTTTTATTTCTAATTGCGGTAAAACTCGATGCTTCGATGCTCTGTCCCCACATACTTAAAAGGAGACTGACCGCAAGAAAGGCACAAATGAATGTTGCCCTCCAGACGTGGGCGTGCAAATGTTCGGGGTCCAATTGGTTCCAACCCAGCCGGCACAGCCCATACCGCATCTATATGTGAAGTGGATGCAATGCGTGACAGAATGCGCTAGGTACCAAATATCCTTCTGCCATCCTTTGCTAGTTGCGCCTATGAATGCCATATTTTTCATGATGTGGTTTAATACTTAAAAATATCTGCAAGTCCTCGCATTAATTATTATAAAATTTCAAGAACTATTATTATTATAATTATTCATTGTATTCAAGATTTTCACGGACATACGGAACTACCAATGACTACAGCAGTAGGTATGGACTTGTCGTCTTGTAGCCATCTATCCCTATCTCGACGTGTTGGAGCCTCGTAGATAGTGTTGTGTTGGGTATGTTTTATAGTGATATTTTTTAATTCTGACCATTGCAGCAATTTTGACTAATCTCCCGGTGTTGACCCTCGCTCACTCATAGGCCTGTACTCTCCTGGATTTGAAATCTGCGTTTGTTTTGTACTGCGATGGATAGCGATGTTGTACCTCGTAGATTGAGTGTTGTGTTGGGCGTGTTTTATAGTGATATTTTTTTATTCTGACCATTGCAGCAATTTTGTCTAATCTCCTGGTATCGACCCTCGCGCACTCATTGGCCTCTACTTTCCTGGATTTGAACTCTTGCGTTTGTTTTGGACTCCGATGGATAGCAATGTTGTACTGAAGTTCTCATATGTTGTCTTGTGTACGCCTGTATTCCTGTGTTCGCCTGCCTCTTGTTTTATGCTGAGTCATTAAAGTTATATTCATGAAATAAAACGTGCTCTGATTTATCCCGAGTAGTGTAAAACAATCACGAGATAAAGAGAACCAGACAAGCAATATAGGAATACTAGTATGACCGAGTTCAATTTTCCGCCGTTAGATGGCAGCACTTTCGTGCATCCTCATCCTCACGGCATCTCTCTAAGTGCGGCGGTTCATCCCCTCGGCGGTGGACCGGCATATGGATGGCATCTGTATACACACAGCACAAAGTGAATAATATGCACATAATATTCAAATATTATGCGAATATTATGCCACCACAATGGTATAAAACGTGCATAATATGTACATAATATGTGCATATAAATGGTATAATGTCCTCATAAATTGCGATATATGCGCATAATATGCGGAATATATGCACTGATGGAATGGCATAATATTTGCATATATACGGAATATATGCACCTTTTATGTACATAAAAGGTGCATATAAATGGTATAATGTCCTCATATATTCCGTATATATGCAAATATTATGCCATTCCATCAGTGCATATATTCCGCATATTATGCGCATATATCGCAATTTATGAGGACATTATACCATTTATATGCACATATTATGTACATTTTATGCACAATTTATACCGTTGATGTGGCTATATATATGCACATATTATACCCATATATATGCTCCTTTTATGTACATATTATGCACGATTTATACCATTGATGTGGCTATATATATGCGCATATTATACCCATATATACCATTTATATGCACCTTTTATGTACATATTATGCAAAATTTATACCATGGATGTGGCCTAAAATATATGCGCATATTATGCCCATATATACCATTTCTATGCTCCTTTTATGTACATTTTATGCATGATTTATTCCATTGATGTGGGCTGCCATATAGTTGCATATTATGCACATATATACCATATCTACGTACCTTTTATGCACATTTTATACCGTTGATGTGTGATAATATGCAGTTACATTATATTCGAAAATTACATAAATAAAAAGTGATTTCTGGAAACGAGGAGAAATTTAATAAATCATTCATCTAGAGACACCATAGGTACATTGCACTAAAACAGGGCACAATCCTCCTACCTTCAGCGTTGTATCACAAATTTTCAAACATTCAGTTAGGAGTCCTATATCATCGCAAATTTGGTTGAAATAACATGTAAATGACATCTAAAGGCAAACATTCACCCTTCCATAATCGTTACTCATGAAATTGAGATTAAAAAGCACAAAGTATGTCACACGAATTCACAATCACAACACTCGCGATGATTCCTTCCATGACATCCGCATGGTTGAACATCTACGGTCTTTTCTTAACGAATGTATTATAAATGGTCCAAAATGTGATTCCAAACCACTAAAAGGTCTTCTAATCGCATAATTGTCTATGACTTATAGAGTTGTGGCGAGCAATCACGCTAACGATGTAAGCAAGCCGTTCTTGAAAATACACTCAGAAACAATAAAGATCATATTGTCACTAATAATCACAAATTAAAATAATTATATGCATATATCATCAAGTATGTGATATCTTCAGGGCGAAAGTGCAGCTCACAACCTGGATCAGTACCTAAGTGCCAAAACTTCGTCTTTCCTTGGAATAGCCTTCCTTCACTTTTCAAGCTGGGACTCTGACTGAAAAAGTACCGTCATAATATATACATTTAGGTAATTAAAAACTGGGAATAACTCTCAAAATTAGGAGCGTAATAATTTCAGATTTGCTTGCAAACCCTATGACAAACGACAACGACTCACGTGTACTTACTTTGATTTTAAATAAAGTCCTGTTCTTCATACCATGAAGTTTATTATTCCTTATCGTATATGCGTTACCAGAATAGTACTGTGACATAAAATAGCTCCGTAAACCCATCTTTTCCTCATTAATCTTAGATTTTTCAATTTACGTTCAATTCACCCAACTACGGCAATATGGCTACGGCAACAACTAACAACACTAACAATGACTAACAACTGCTAACAATGCTAACAAACGCAACGGCAATATGGCTACCAAGCTGACTACCTCGCCAGACCGGAGTATGCCGGTGTGGAAAATAAAACAATAATAATAATTGCGGAGTATTCTGCGAACGATACGAAATTGTTAGTGATATATTAAAACATAATTTTTCACATTTTTTTTATACAGAGGATGTATGATCATCGATTTTTACGGATACAATCACAGTTTACGACGGCATAATATTTAAATATTATGTGCATATTATTCGAATTTTATGAACAAGATCGACGGAATATTATTTGCATTTTATACGTATCCATTTATGCAACTTTTATACTGAAAAGAATTTTGAGTTTGCTGGGTGGCCGTTAATTAATGATTCTTATAAGAATCATAATTAACGATGAAATGTTACTAACAACGAAATAATATACATATTATGTCAATATTATTAATAGTTTACGGCAGCATAATATTTAAATATTATGTGCATATTATTCGCATATTATGTGCATAATCGACGGAATATTATTTGCATATTATGCCTATCCATTTATGCAACTTTTATACTGAATAGATTTTGAGTTTGCTGGGTGGCCGTTAATTAATGATTCTTATAAGAATCATAATTAATGATAAAATGTTACTAACAACGAAATAATATGCATATAATGTCAATATTATTAATAGTTTACGGCGGCATAATATTTAAATATAATGTGCATATTATTCGCATATTATGTGCATAATCGACGGAATATTATTTGCATATTATGCCTATCCATTTATGCAACTTTTATACTGAATAGGATTTTTGAGTTTGCTGGGTGGCTGCTGATTTATGATTCTTATATGAATCATAATTAACGATGAAATGTTACTAACAATGTAATAATATACATACCTACTGCAGCTGAGTGCACAGATATTGCTGGTCTCAATTAGCATACAGATGAGGCAGCCATATTTTGGCATGATAATATTATCTTATTATATGATATATTGACATGATAATAATGTATTTGCATATCAACCCAATTCCACCCAAAAAAAATTCCGCTCGTGATAGTGAAGATATTTCAGTAAGGTGCTCCTACGATTTTCTTTAGTAATCCAATGAAATTTTCTGGTGAAGACATCACTTTATTTCTTCAGAATGACCAGTAGACATAGAGCTACATTGGGTGGTAGTAAGCTCAAAATATAATGTTTTTCAATTTCTATGATTGACTTTCATGTAAAGGATGAATCTTTAGGGCAAGCATATTTTTAGATGAGGGAAAGTTAGGAATAATCTGTATAATGACATTTCCTGTTTCCTTTTACGATACTTGCAAGTAATTTCCAGACAATAGGTATCCGTATTGAATTTCCATCGCACACCCGTCTCTTTACGTCAGTGGGCTTACATTGACCAGCTTCATAAATAAACCAATAAAACGATTAAGTTATAACAAGCTTCAACAATATATTTGAGAAGATTCAACAGCAAAAAGGAGACCAGGTTTCCTTCAAGACTTTTTATGTTCAAAATAGTACCTAAAAAAATACCTAAATAACATCATTGTAGCAGTCTGAGCGATGGCCATTCGAGATGGATACATTGATTAATAAGTTAATGTTATCAAAGGAACCTCATTCATTTAAGTAATTAGAACAATTTTTATGTATTCTTATGTCCACTATGCTTTTAAATACAATAAGTTCATTCATTTCTTCGTATGAACAGGAAAATCTGTCTTTTAAGACTGTCTGTGCTGGCATTATAAGGTGAATACAACTTTTGCTTGCTGCTTGGAGATTTCTACGAATATCTTTTGTACCAAAAGAGTGTTATTTTCAATGTGACAACTACCGTTAACCTACTGCTATTAATCACAGTGCCAGTAGTTGTAATTTGACAAGGTTGAAAAATATCTGCTAAGAGATGTAATTATCAGTGTTCCATTGTGATTGATTTGTAAACAGTGGTATTAAGCTATCAATAAATGTCTGACAGTAAAGTAAAAATGGTCAGTGGTGTGTTTACCTTTGTTAATCACTGTAGAGATGACATTTCACAATCAAGCTATCAAGTTCAAAGCTTAGTGTGAAATTTGTTTATTCAAGTATATCAACCGTATCAACGAATAATAGTGAGAAAAGTCACCTGTGCCACTTCGATACCTCCACTGCACAAATGCTCAACAATCCTCACTGAATCAAATCTGCACATCTTGTACTACTAGGACTACTAGATGAGCGGATTTGATTCGGAGGACAATATCAAAGTCACTGACTTTATATTATAGTAATAGTTTACGGCGGCATAATATTTAAATATTATGTGCATAATATTCGCATATTATGTGCATAATCGACGGAATATTATTTGCATATTATACCTATCCATTTATGCAACTTTTATACGGTATAAATTTTGAGTGTGCTGTGTGGGACGTATAAAAGGATGCACTCATACTCTTTGCATCTGGATGACATCCAGTTGCCAAAAAGAAATTTGATGGTTTGTGCCGGCTGGGAAATTACAAAATACATTATACGTGTACTGTCTGCTAGGGGTACGAGAAATTTACCACTGTTTTATCCTAATTATTGATAACATCTATAAAAATCTTAACATTTTAAGAATAAAATGGGTGATATTTCCAATAAAAACCGGATTTCATTTGTTTCACGTTCACCTTCAGAAATGACTTGAATAGTAGTTCATTATTACACAACGTATTTTAGAAAATTTAAGCACTTATTTATACACAATGGGCTACTAAAAATGCTTCCTAACAAAATATTAACTGTTGTTATGCTTGATAAGTCAATACGAATTGTTTTTAACAATTTTTTGAAACATTTCCATCAACATTACATTTATTGATTTTTCCAATTTAGTGACGTGCGGTCTCAGAGACCGCCAATCGAATTTAATTGCAAATTTACCGAAGTACATATTAAGAGGGTTAAATTTTAAGAGTGCTGTGTCCCTTTTACACAAAAATATGAAGTTATTGAGAATTATAGATATTTTTAAATACATAGTAATTTTGAAAATAGTATTCATAATTTTATGAACGGAGCGGTCTCTGAGAACATACGGCACTTGTTCAGGGTTAATGATGAAGTACTCTTTTGCAAAAATTCATACCTACATTCAGGGAACAAGTACTAATGCATTTACTCCCATCATGTTGATAACAAATATTTTGAAATCAAAACACTTACTGGATAGTTGCAACCGAATGGCTGGAATTGCTTGACGTGTGAGAGGGGGGTGGGGTCACGAACCCATTGGATTGCTTGCCAGTTGGTGACGAGCCACACATCATCCATTGCCACAATTGTGTCCAAGAAAGCCTCAAATCCTTCTTTGTGGTGAGGTTGAGTAAACCAGGCAGCATGGTAGTACAAGCCAAAAGGTGCACTGGAATTGGAAAGGTGTTCATTTTAATCAAAAGAAGAAAATATGTTGATTCCAAGCATAGCAGTTGTTGCATAAACTAATATTAAAGATCATTTATTCATACTGAGTCATGATGACCTGGTTTTTTTGCAGTGGCCCAACAAAAACTATCAAAGTGGGTGCTACATTTTCTGGAGTCCTGAATCCTCTTCTCTTAATTTCCCTATGCTGTCTTCTCCTTTCTTGGCTATTTTCTGAGACTTGTATGCAAGCAAGAAGCATTTATTAGACTAAAGACCATCACAGCTCAAGAATTCAGGTAGGTCAGATGTAAGGAATTGGCTGTGGATGATTGTTTAGGCATGTGCCACACTGTCATCTTGAGCAGCCAAAATTCCCAGCACCCTAACATTTTCACACAATGAGCTTGGTAGAAAGAATTAGGCCAAGGTCTGTTTCAAAAGTGTCAATAATCAAGTTTACTTGATTTGAAGTTCTTCTCATGACAAAATTTGACATTTCAAATGACAGCTTACGAAATACCACTGTAATGGAGGAAACATCTAATGGACATGACTAAGTTAAAGAAAAGAGGATCAAATTTCCCATTGAAGTATCTACAGAAATTAATTAATGACTTGAGTAATTTTTTATGATGACGTTAACTTGGTAATAACTGCAAGATGTCTTCTTTTATTAGAGATACTTAGTTTGTCATATGAGATCATTGTTACTCGCCATCAAGTCAAAATCAAGATAACTTGACTGTCGGAATATTGAAAAACGCCATTAGTGACATTTACCTGACTTTCTCAGAAACATAAAGTGGATGACTATGAGCTAGTATTCACAGAAAATATGTATTCTATCAAATCCATTCAGGATATTCTTGAACTCCTAGGCTACCCTTCAGTATTGCTACTGATGGCTTTTCTAAAACACATACGTAGATATGTAATCTTAAAAGTTTTATCAGGTTCTCCTCTTCTGTCATAACTTCACAATTTAGTGTGCATGATTATGAAATGCATTATTATATTTCTACATAAAATTTTAGTAATTAAATATAAAATTACCGGTTGGTTGTGTAGTGACGTTCAAAATTCTTGATAAGCATTTTGTAAACTCCATCGGAAGTTGGTGGGTTGGAGCAAGCATCTCCCATTGAGCACCTGCCTCCATTTAAATCCTGCCACATCACCATAGGAACCTCCCAAACACCTGCAAAAGATCACAAAATCATGATGATGAATGAAATAGAGGCACTATCACTCTTATGCTAAACATTTACTAACATAGATACATAACTTACACTGAGGAGAGTTATGTAAATAAATAGCGATAAAAGCAGCATAACCTTTCAGCATGAATGGCAAAAAACCTCACCTGGATAAGAACGAGTTGGGCATGGAGGGATCATGCAGTCATGAAAAATTTTGTAGTCAAATGTGTAAGGCCAGCTTGGTGGGCGGTTCTCGTAAACAGGCATAGATGAATCATATGTGAAGTTTGTGTCGTACAGCATTTTGAACATCTTGTTTCCACCAACCTGCAGAAAGAGGATAATGTCTTAACAATGCAATATACATAGTTGAATAAATTTTACCCAGGATTTCCAATAATTTAATGGAAAAAATAATGACGTAATTGAAACATGTTTATGTTCTCATCACTATATGTACATACATATTTACTAAAAATAAGGTAACAGTGAGCCACTTTGGAGGTATGTGACAAAAATAAATCCTAGTTTTCCCTCATGTCATTGCTTTTTCATTAAAATAAACTTTCTAAGAGATTATTATGCGTAATATCCAAAGTTGAAGTAGTGAAGTACCATAAAATTGATGATGATAATCTAAATCACTTAAAGTCTTCTTGTTTTTCACCATGTGTTTATAATGTTTACTATTATTAATGGTAATTTATTTCTGATTAATGAATTTCTTCCAACTTTAATTATAAAAAAAGGAATAAAGTGGTTGTTTCCAACAACAAAGAAAATATTAGGTGGTAGATTATCCTCATATTAAGCAGTTACTAAGTAAGTTTTTGAAACTTTGCACTGTATTATTTTTGCAGTTACCAAGTCTACCCTAGAATTCAAATTCTTTAACTATTCTCAGTTTTCGTTCAAATAAACTGAAATAAAATGTAGAGTTGTGAACGTACAGCAAGGAAGGGAGCTCTCATTCCTCGGACGTCTTCAAGCTTAACTCCTCCATAGGCTGCCAAAATCTCGCGTTGACCATTGATTTCACGAGACCATTTGCGCTGAGAGAATTGTTCACCAAAGCTGTGCCTGCAAATCAATTCATGTTTTATTAAATATTTAATTTTTGTGTGCATGCCACTAGCTTTAAGAATTCAATGTCGAAGTGCATTCCAGAAGTTCGCCACAACACAGATTACAAATTGGACGATGAAAATATATTCAGTAAAAATAGAAGACCTGTTGATTTTTTCACCATTTCAAGAAATTTCAATTGCTAAAAAGTGATAAAAGAATCATAGAAATACAAAATTGCTCGGGGATACATTCAAATGTGTAGTAAAATTTTAGCATCCTAATTTACAGTCTAGAATATATTCTGGCTTTGTAATGCACGCAGTATGGGCATCCAGTAAAAGAAATATTATAGACTGATGTCATGTTCTATCAAAAGAAGAATTTAGAATTCAATAATCCAAATAAACTTCCTCAGTAGGGTTACTCTTCTAGGACCATATAACCATGTAAACCATAGGACCATAGATATTGGACCATATATAACAATGAAAAAATATTTGACTGCTAGCAGTGATTTATTTTTGTTCCAAACACTGATAAATAATTAGAAATCTATCCCTGAGGAGTTATGTTTGAATTGATTGAGATAATTCTGACCATGAAAAAATTAATTTAAATGTTCATAACTGTAAGATACAAGATTTTTAAGCACTTTAAACAATGTATGCAAGCACAATGAGGTTGTTCTTACTCAGAAAAATATCCAGGGGTTCCAATACAACCCTCCATACCACAATAATTTAGCTAGTCTCAATGACTATGATTAACCCCTTAACTGGGGAGAGCGACTATAGTCGCAAGCGGACTCCGCTCCCCATGTGGGGAGCGCGACTATAGTCGCGCGTGATGTCGCGTCGCAATGTTATGCGGAGAAGGCATGAATATTCATTCAATATTCATGTTTTTTGCTTTGTCAGAGGTTCTATACCAATATATTTTAAGTATATTGCCATTTTTGTACAATAGCTTTACTATAAATTTTTTTTCAAAAACGGCATCTCCGAAAATCGGTGGATTTGCTCCCCACCAGGTGAAAGATAAGGAAATTTCTGCCCCCAACCAAGGGGTTAAATTGAATTTATTGACACATTCAGATATAAATCTATCTGTAGAAAGAGCATATAAGTAAGTTCAATTACTCATCTTATATCCTGAGAAATTGAGGAGACAGAGAAGCTACAAATGCAAAAAACTATGGATTTTTTCTTGGTGGTGTAGGTCTGATACTTACGAAATTGAGTGAGATGCCATTTCATGGCCAGCTGCGTAGAGGTTCTGAACTTGAGAGTAATCGGTCCACTCATGTGATACATAGAAGGTGGCAGAAATAGGGCAACCATTGGGGTTTTTCCTGCCCTTCTCGAAGAGATCGGAATACAGTTGCTTGTTGAGGTCATTCACGGAATCGTCAAAAGTCAGAAGCACAATCTGAGGCACATTTTGCGGTTCCAAGCCACCTGAAATTGAATCATTTTGTCACATAAATTCACAATAGTTCAAGTCAACTACTTTCAATGAAAATTATGATGTATTTACAGGTAAAAAATTTTCCATTACTTACAAAGAAAGTAAAATTACTCAATTGGTTCCCTAGAATTAACATCTCACTTTGACTGGCTACTAAATTCCATTTACCTAATTTCATCTGGCATGCAATGAAACTGCCCTCATATGTGAAAATGTGAAAAAAACAAGGGGTTTTTTCCAGTACATGACTATACATATTCTAATTAATGAAAAAAAGCACCACCCTTTTTGTAGAAAAACTGATAAAATCAACCCTAGATAACCTGATATTCCCTTGAATCCAAGGATAGGTTAAGGCTCATATGTATACCCTGTATGCAGGCAACACGCATTATGCATAACGTGTTGCCAGCAAACAGGAGAAAAGCATAATAATAAGCAACTTCCAAATGGTACGATATGGTACTTGGAGGAGTTGACCAATAGCTTAGGTCGATTGCGTCATGAGGAACAGGTAGGGAGAGAAGGGTAGAAAGAAATCCAGAATCCACATTTGCCTGGTCTTAATAAATGGCACCAAGAGAGCCATGTCTTAATGTCCCATCCTATGGATGGTGTGTTACTCTTGAAGTGCCGCAACAATATATTCAATCAGGAATTGGGCAGCCTCTGAAAAATCTCTACCACTGCCGGGATTTGAGCCCAGGCCCACGGGGTTGGAAGATAACACTTTACCCACCACACCAACACATTCCCCAAACTTCTAACATGCATTCCCAAGCAAAAACAAGTTGTGAACCAGTAAATGCTACCAAAAATTACAACATATTTGCTCACAAATAATTTTGAAAATGTAGGGTGGACCTTTGTTGCCACTGACAATGAGAATAAGAAACATGTCACATATTGAAGGTAATTTGCACGTTATGTAGGATATACCAATTCATTAATTTCAACTCACTATCGCCTATTTTCTCAAAATGTACAATACATATATCCTAGAGAAACCAGAGGCAACAGGTTCATTATACAGTTATTATAGTCTTCCATTGAATGACTATGGCATCTGCAGTTTTGGGACACTAATGAACCAGATTGTAAAACAACAGTAAAAACTGTCAATTATGGAAGCAGATGAACACTCCATTAGTCCCATGGCCTCAATTTGATGCTAGGCAGCTTTCTTAGTCCAATTTGTGTATTCATAGCTAGACTACTACATATCATTCAGTGTATCTTATTATTTGGTGCTTCTGAAGTGGTTGCTGTTGCGTTCCTACATTTTGTCTGTGTTAGTGTACCATGAAGAGAAGTTAATCCCAAATATGTCTCACTGGAAAATAATTCTGAATGTGAAAAAATTCACTGAAGAAGTTAATTCCTGACATTCTTGGCAAATGAGTTAGTGACAGAACACATGAGGAGGATATCTCAAATAACTGTTCCACCATCAAAGTTGAGGAAAAGGACTCTAGAACTTAACTGACTCATGAATATTTCGCAGGATGAGTAGAGCTAGGATGCACCAAAACTTTTCCTAGAGTAGATGAGGGAGATAGAAGCACAAGAACAATCATGTGCCCAAAAGAGGTTCTTCATGTGTGGGAGAAAAAAGTTGTGTAACAAAAATTAAATTTAATAATTAGGAAAATTATATTCTAATGGATATTTCAGATATTATTTGTATGTATTCACTCCAAAAAAAATTCTGTGATGCTAGCTATCTATATAACGAAAACCATAAATGAGTTGGAGAAGGTGCATCAAGTCTTTTATTTATTTTTACCTCCCAAAAATTATTGCAAATTAATACTCGATTCATTATATTTAAACTTCAATTGAATGAATTTTTGGGTTTAAAATAATTTTGGTTTATGTACATGATAAAGTTAGCTCTAGTTAATGGCATCTATGAGATGCCCTACGGCCTACTGCATTCTGAAACAGAACGTGTTTGGCAGAGGGTTAATATGATGGTAAGCCTGGCCAGGAAGATCTTCATTTGTATTCTTATCAACTTATAAAATTCTTGATGAGGATTAGACAGGAAAGTATACCTGGCACTTCTTTTCCTCCACAGTTGCAGTCTGGCAACAGGCAGATATCTTTCCTACATTTGGCTGCTGCTTGATCAACCCTTGGCTGTGGGTAAATAGGAGCTGGCCTGCAAAATTAAGAGTAGCATTGAAAATTGGAGTAAATAATGTCAATATATAAAACAGAATGTAAACATTTATCATGCATAATAAAAAGATAATGAAATCCTGGAAATGAGATAGGTTAATTCCAAAGTCATGTTCAGCTACATGCTAACATCAAATCCTCAATTTTGATGAATACTGTTTCTTTTGAATTAAATAATTTAATATTTCAGCAGATTTAGCGTACCGGCTGGGAGGGAAGCGATAAATGTCAATGAACTCAGCTGCCTTGGAGACAATTGTTGTAGATGGCTTCAGCGTAGGTCGTTGGCGCCTGTGGAGGAAAAAAAATATTTTTATAGGTACATATGCAGTCATAAAAATGGGAGCTTTTCAAAAGATCATTCTTTTAATATTTTATTCTCGTAATTAGCATAAAAATCTCTTGAGTTTATTGTTTTTCATTTTTTTATTTTATGAATATAGTTAGTTACGAAATTAATGGCTATGCCATTATAGGAGATCCATTATTTGAAATGCATTAAAATTGCTCTAAAATCAGACTGTTAAATAAGACCAGTAAATAAGAGGGGATTTTATGCATGATGGTTGATGACTTAGGCATACATCTAAAACTCACTGCTTATCAAAATGAAGATAGATATGTATATAGTATCAAATTTCACAGTAACATACCCTGAGGAGGGGCTGTATTGAGAGCTGCCTCTTCCCTGGTTTCTGGTAGATGAACTTCCTCTATTGATATAAAATAAAGCATCCATGAAGTCACATAATCCACTATCACAACTGCGATTACATAGCAGAAAATCAAGACAAGGTCGATAACATGATGTGCAATTTAATGAGGCACTCAAATACAATTCTAATGATAATAAGAAAGTTGCTCCAAAATATGACTGATACTTCATTGTATCCAAATTGGTATCTTTATAATCCTCTCTTATGAGATCCATTTATTCATAATTATTATAAGAAATTTGTCACTGATTGATTTTTTCAAGCTTTAAAAGAGTAGAAGCAAATATTGTTTGACCAAATACAAATTCAATTTGATGCAAAATACACCATTTTCAATATCATACTCTACAGTGCTTCTATTAGTCCAACTGAATGAGGAACCATGCTTTCAATGATACAATTACTAAAAATAATAAGTGAAAATTTCTTTCTACATTTCACAGGAATAGTTCATGCTGGGGCAATAATGCTGTTTCTGAAAATAAATCTTTCATGCACTCACATGTGTTAACAACTAAATCAGTGAACAACAGTTGGTACCCAGATGAAATACAGGAAACTGATGCATGACCAAACCAATGCAAACCAAAGAAAAGCCCTGTAGAAGCACCATTATTGTTACTTGCTATAAATTAAATCTAATTCAAAGGAATTAACCCTCATCTCATAGCTTTGCTGAGGTATACCGACTTCTAGATTCCATTTCTAAGGAAATTCAAGTATGTACGTATATTTGTAACAGATACCTGAAAATACATATACTGCAGGATGTGCTAAGCCTCTGTATTTATGATGTAGATTTAAACATTTGTAGATAAGTTTAATTTTTGTAAGTTACATGATAGTTCGCAGGTGACTCCAGCTTTCTTGTTCCCTCCCACATAGCTATTTTTTCATTGACGTCAGTTTCCCAAGCAGCAGTGCTTGTGAAACTGCCATCACCAATAAACAGCTATGCAGTAGGAAACCCAAAAGATGGAGTCAGCACTCAAGCCCCATGAAAGCCTTCACTCTTAACCCTTGGGCTGTGGGAGTTCACGAATTTATCTGCCGGCCAGTGCAGAAGGGACCCCCTGCGCAGGAGGCACTCACTGCCATGAGGGCTGGTCTGGTAGAGTTAAGCCCCTTAGTGATCCTTAACCTGGGAAAGGGTGCACAGGGTGTTAATGACACCCCATGGTTCATCTTTGACCCATTGTACATACATCATGGTATTCACAGTGTTGTTAGTTCTTATACCTTCAAGTCTCATACATATTGGCAAAATACTGCCAGTATCCCATTAAATTTTCATTCTGCTTCAGGATCGGAACGAGTGAAAGTGTCCTGGGGTGGCACCTACACCCCACGTACCCTGCCACGTTCCTCTTATGAGCCATAGGACTTTCCCTGAGCTTTTTCCCTTCATGAGAGCTATTTTTTTTTCTTTTTTAGCACATAGAACATTGTATCCAGCATGTTTAATAAGATATTTCAAGCCGAGAAACCCAAAGTTGTAAAGTTCAAATATGTTGCCATCAAATATGGCCAATGTTCAAATATGAGTCCATCAAATATGTTGCCGAATGTCAAATAACGTACATAGAAAACTTCAGTTGAATACATTTCTCCCATTATCAATTTTATGGTCATAGTGTAAACGTAAATGTTTAGTATCAATCTAATTTGGTGGGCCTATTTAATAAAGAACACAACTTAATTGTATCATTCCAAGTAAAAAGAAAACAAAACTTATTTTGGGTGTTAATGACACCCCACATGCCTCCTAGTGTTACATTTTGCCAGGACCCCTCTCAGGTTATGGTGAGGTGAAGTGCCCAAGTACAATTTATTCAGGTAGCAATAAAAATTTTGGGTAAATGCTGCAGTCAGGGCACATAACATATAAAAATGTTCCCACACTCCAAGGGTTAAATTAGGTGATGGTAAAGCTGAAATATTTAGATTCAATGACGATTCGTATTTTTTTCATACAACTATAGTTTCATCTTACTGCCACATACATCCAGGATTATGCGACAAATTTCAAACTACATGCACACGTATAGAATAATTACAGGGAACATTGGCAAAAGCTGCTTATATTATTTTCCTCAGGTGGAGTCAAGGAATTGTGGAATTGATGCATCAATTTGACCCATTACTACCAACAAGGCATTTACTACCAGTTCAAATATTAATGTAAGCAATCAATAAGATGTACCTAATTTCTATAAACGATTAAGAGCTTTAGGATGAAGCTTTCTCTCAAGAATACCAACAATATTTATATTGGAGCTAATCAATTTGCTGTGAATGCAAAATCATTTATCTGCATTGAACATGGGTTCATCCTTTGAATTATTGATTAATATGCCCATAAACCTTTCAAGTATGAACATACTGTGCTAAGAGATATTGAATGAAGCATTTTTAAGGTTAATTGCTCAACAAATATATGGCAGCTAAACTGTAAGCATATTTACATGTTCTCATGAAAGATCATACTCCATTAGTGAGCTAGCATCGCTAAAATAGGATCTGGCACTCTTTCATGGAAAATATAATGTTATTGAAATATTCCTAGCATGCAAAGCATAATAATTAAAAATGTAAACAAGTCAAGGAAGATTGATAGCCATTACTAATGACAATTCAAAAGAGTTTCAACTCAACAATGTTTTTTTGCAGTCATTCGTTTTTTGCAAATAAGCAAAGGTTATTACAGCAACAGACAAAGAGTTAGAGACAGAGACACAAGTATATATTTTGTGTTTAATGGCTAGTATTAGTCAAATTTATTCTGTAGCCAGATTCACTTTCATTGATGAAGCTGAATATGTCAAATACTCAGCCTCAATAGAACTGCTGAGTCATTAAGAAATGCATTTATTTAGTACAGAAGGAAGGTGAAATGTATCAGTGCATTGATTAGGAAATTTGACTGATGTGTGTAATACACAGTGTTTCAGGAAAAATATTGCACAGATTTGTTATCTTAGAGTTGAAGTTATTGCTGCAGGAGAAAGCTGATTGTGTAATATAGGATAGAGAAGATTTGCTACCATTGCTCCTTGGAAATTCTAGGTGACAGTGTATTCATATATACGTATATGGGGTGAGGTGAAAATGGAAATTGAAAGATATAGTATGAGGAAGACACCTTAATCCTTGATTTGAAAACTGGGCATTGCAAAGCGCGGAGATTGATCTCCTTGATTTGGGTGCATTGGCGTAAGCAATGACTTCCTGAAATCCTACCTGGAAGGGGAACCAGTGGTAGACTGGCTATCAGGTGAGGCTGTGGTGGGCCTTATTCTGCAGGCCAATGTAAGAAGAAAGGAATCTTACGATATAAGATATGTTCAGTTTTGCTGATTATAATGCAATTAAATTTCTCTCTCATAAAATTGAATTATTTCATTGAGAGACCATTTGACTTTTTTATTGTCTACACTGAATGAGACTGAAGTTATCCACAAATAAGTAATATTTATTTTAATTTTAACAATTATTTAGATTTTCAAAATTCTGTTATGTATGTACTGTTTCAATTTCACAGTGGGCAAAGATATGTGGATGATCTCTATATAAATCATTTGATGCATGGAAATTCGTGCTCTAATAGTGAGTGATAAATTGAATATTTGTCATTAATGATTTATCTTAGAAGAAATTAGTGAGAGATGGCAATTCTTTTATTCATTCTTTTTGGAGGAAATTTGATTCAAATTTTTTTAAGTTCTGAAAAATAATATTCATTGTTAATCACTGGTGACAGTGATATTGATGCCACAGACTTAATGAAGTTCAAAATTTTAAAAAGTATTGATTGATTAAAACAACTTTTAAAATTTAATCTGACTCAGTGATCATACCTCAAATGTGGTTTTTCTTTGGGAAGAACAGAAGTGGGCTTATATCGTTGTGCTGTTGAGTCAGAAGTGTTAGAGTAAGTATAGGTAGGCTCCCTGTTAAAAGATCCTCTGGCTCGAGAAGGGTTCACATAGTCAAAAGGTTCAATGGAGTTTTGCGAGAGAGGCTGATCTGATGAGTCCGAGGAGGACGAGATGGGATAGGCGGCCGAGAGTCGGGAGGGGAGAGAGCCCGACTCGACAACCTCAACCGTCTGGGTCTGAGTGGGGTTTCGACGGGCTTGCTGGATGGGTCTTTGGGTGGGGGTGCCTCGTCGTGGCGCAGCAGGCTCGACTCTGACGTAACCCGTGCTGTCACGCTGAGAGGAACCCCTTCGGGGAAAGGATTCAACAGGGGCGGGTGGGGTGGTGGTCGTGGTAGTGGTGGTGGTGGTGGTCGTGGTTTGCCTCACTATGGAAGGAGAAGAATAAGAGGAGGGAGGAGCTCTGTCCGCCTCGTCACGATTAGCTGTCCCTGCTGTTGATTTCCCCCTCTGTCTGTTTCTGCTAGTGGAAAGACAGAAAGACATAGATAGAGAGAGGACTTCAGGTACGAACCAGCAGCTGAAAAGTGGATTGTAGCTGTTTTTCCACTCATGATGTACACACTAAAAAATCTACATTTTTTAAATGGAAGAGAAAGTCTATCAGCCCCCTGGATATCTAATGCTGGCAAAATAAACTGTTAGAATAACTTCCATTACTAAACTCGTTCATTCTGATCTCATTCATTTATTCTTATCCTGTTTTCATGCCAAACTGAAAAAAAAGATGTGTTTTCTCAAATTTATGCTCATTGAAATAGTTTTCAACTTTCAGTGGGGCACTGTAACACACAGTTGTGGATCTATGAAGGGGCTGAGATCCACCCCCCATTGTTTAAAAACATGCGCAAGATAGAATAAAAATTTTTGGCGGGCATCCATTTGTACAAGTTTTTTAATAAATAACATTTTGTGGAGTTTTACCTACTATTGACATTCAAAAAACAAAGTAGATTTAAACTCAAGGTCAATTTTAGATCCTTTTGGTACCTGACAATCAAGCAATACATCTGAAGCAGGGATAACAACCACGAATTCTCACAGCAGCTGAGTGATTGTCCCATTACTTATGAACTATAAACAATAGATATTTGAAAAACATTCAATGAAGGCAAACTGGTACAGTAAAAAGATTAAAGGAGCCACAGGTCTGACTGTCTATTACCTAATCCAAGCTTACATCATCCACTGATGTCATTTAATGAAACAGGTAATCATGCAACTCCAAGTAAAAATAGAAATTGATCTTAATTCATTCACAAATGTATCCTTGATTACTAGGTCATTTATACATTACTAATTTCACTCAAAAGTAGCCAGAATGAACTGATGAGGCAGAGTGATTTACAATTTTGAGTTGGCCAATACCAGCAAATTTGAAGCCCTAGATAAATTTCTGGTACTGGTTGGTGCTAGCTGTTGATAATCCAGAGGTCTGATATGTATTCTCTTCCAACTTTATCAGTCATAAAATATTTATTTCATTGCTTATTAACTTAATGTCAGTTCAAAGCCAGCACCACTAAGGGTTAGCTAACATGAGTACCACATTTTCAGATTTTGAAACTTTGTAAAAAAAACTTAAGCAGAGTGATGTAAAATTAATATTTACCAACAATTTAGGCCTAGTAATTTAGACAACTGGAACCAGAACTGATAAAACTAATAATCCCTAAAAATATTCATTTGCCTAACTTGCTTTCTTAAGTGGGACGGTATCTGCAATATCCAATTATTATTTCAATTTATGGACATAATAACTGCATAAATTCAGCCACATTAACTTATTTATCTTTTTTATATTTCCTTTCTATCAACAAATGAAAATAAATTTTTTAACCTGAAATTTACATACAAATCATTTCTTTAGTTAAATTTAGCTGTAAAATATGGTACTCTGTTCCCAAAGTATTACATATAAAATATATATATAATAGAACATACATGACACAAATGCTTATACACATTCTATTTACAAAACTTCTGAGACAGATAGGTGGTAGGGACAAATAGTGGGTGAAAAAAACATATAAGCACTCATCAGGGAATCCACATCTAACAATATGAAATAAAGTAATTCAGTGCTTCTTCTCTTGGGCATATATTTCTAATTTACCATTTAAAGTATCAAGCCCAAAACTTTAGAGAATTATTTTATTTATGTACTTTTATTGCTGTAATAAAAAGGGCAATACTCATGTAAAAAACTAAAAAAAAATGATAACAAGCAGCTACTGAATCAATGAATAAGATAAAGAATGCCTGCCAAGTAATATCCCATGAAATAAACCACGCAAATCTATCAAAATGATACAATGCTAGTATCAGAGCATACACCAGCCCTTGTTGAAAAGAAATTAGGTTTAGGTAAGTATCCTGTGCAGGCATTGGCACATTGGAGAATGGTTAATACATTTAAAAATCTTTGCTGAAAACTTTGACAGCTAAGAACCTAAGGCAAAGTTTCTTACACCCTCATGGTGCTAGCTAATAAATTAAAAATGATAACTTACATAATTAGAAAAAAGTCTATTTTCCATTGCTTACCAAAAGTTTAGATAAATAAACCATATACCATCTCATGCAAACCATTAGCAATGTAATAAAGAACCTGAGTCTCTGGAATATTTTTTAACGGAGCATCCTCCCATGCAATAACCAGGGAGGGTCCCTTAACAACACCAGGTGTAAATACCATTGATGCCCTTGATTTCTGGGATCTATAATACATACAACTGACATAAAGGTTGGATGAATCAGTAGGAATACAGGTAATTTATGGAGGCATTACGAGATACAAATTCAGTTTCTTTTCGCCAAGGCTTAGGCTTTCCCTCCACATTTATGTAGTTATGAAAACAAAAAAAAATATCCAAAGCTAATTTTCCATTACAAAAACAAAATTTTCATGAAAAATAATCTTACATTGTGAATATAATTAAATAATTACGGTTGATAAAGGTGACACTAAACCATTTGGTCATCCACTATTCATCTGCTATATGGGGAGCCACCAGATTTATGGAAGATGATAAGATTATCACTGTACAGTTGAACATATCTTATGCATATGTTGAAAGCAAGTTTCATAGTTCTTCATTGAGGAAGAGCATAAATAAACACTTCCTTCAAAGCAGCTGCTAAATGTGATGCAAAAATTTGTGCAGCCAAAAAACTGCAAGTATGATGCTGCCAATCCTATTTTCAATCGATAAAATTATTTTAAAATTACATGATGTATTTGATTTTTTTTAAGTCCCTAGGTAATCCACACTCCTCCACAAAAATCTGTATCCCTGCTTCTGAAAAGTAGTCACAGAGTTTGACATCAACCTCAACTTCCATAGCAAAACACTCATATTTAGTTCTTATTATTGAAGTAATTTTGTTGAAGAAAAAAAGGGAAAGTAATCCAATGTTATGTAGGCATAATAAAAGTCATTTATCACTACCATAAATAAACCATATCTAAACACAGATACTAATGCCCAACCTTTCATTCCAAACCATTGACCTTTATATTAGCAAAAGATAGCAGTGCCACTTAAATGTAGAGTGTTGTCTTTTAAGACACACCTCGACTCCCCATCTGATTTGGTCAGATATCTTTGCTGATACTACATCCATCCATTTGAGAATAGGCTTTATTGATGATGGTGGAACACCTTGGAGGTTAATTCCTACAGCTCCTGACACCTTTTGCCCCCAGGTTGAAAATGAAACACTATTGTCATGATGATGACCTAATTGCAAATTTTAACGAACATAGGTACCTGTTCACAGATGGCCTTTGCTGTTGTGGAGTTTGATTGTACTGAATATCTCCATTGTCCTGAAAAGAGAATATTTTTCATAGATCTCACCCATAGTAAAGAATAGATGAAATTGTCACAATCAAGTTCTTAACACAAAATTTCTATAGTGACAACCCAGGTTTTTACAACAATAATGATACATGAATATAGTTTTCCATGTTAATTCCCACAGTCCCTCTAAATTTTTCAAGTTTTTTCAAATGATACTCAATACTATGTAATAATCATATCCATGATTAGGGCCAAGCTTCTTGGAAGCTAAACAACAAAATGTGCAGCTTTTTCAGGAAAAAGACAAGTATTTTCAACAGAAAAATGGTCAGATCAATTATCTAAAGTTATGAGTAAAGTAAGAGTGCCTGAAAAATATTTTCAAGCTTTCATCACAGAAACTAAAAATGTTTGAAAATTTATCAGTTTGAAAATTTCCTCTCCCTAAGAAAGACATTGTTACTAAGAGGGAAAAATATAGCCACGGTTAAATCGAATAATGAATGGTCAATATTTGCGATTGATAATTTATAAGAGAAGATTAACTGGCAGAGTTGTCACACAGTGATTGAATGCATTTAGCTTGGAAAGGTAAATGTGCTATAAATTGTTGTAGAAGTCTTTCATACTAGGCACCCATCTGTTGTGCATTTCATAACTATCCTATTAGAGCTTCAATGAGAATAAAAAAATGAAAAATTTATCATGTATAAATATGTTACGGAACCAATGTATTTTCATTTAATTGCAATTCTTCCTACCTCAGCGCTGTTGTAATTGTCATTATAGTCAGGGGATTCCAGAGCAGCTCCACCATATGATATATCAGGCTGCACATCTTGTTGAACATAGGTTTGCTGCTGCTGCTGCTGCTGCTGTTGTGAACTGAGGTAACTGTTAGAATTTCCCCGCCCAAGATAACTTTGTTGCTGGACGACTTCAGGCTGTTGGACCTGTTGAACCTTATAGTTGGTCTGTCCTCGGTAGCTGTCAGTGCCCACGTTTGTTTGTCTCCCTCCAGACACTTGGCTGTAATCTATGTGTGATGAGAAAGAGCTGTTAGACAAGCCCTGAAAAATACTTTCAGCTGCATACATATTTTAAATGAGGAAATTCATCAAAACAGAAAGACCCTCTGTGACATATCAAAAACTTCATTCCAGTTTACAATTAAAATAAGATCTGAAATTGATCATGTCAGATCTGGAACAGGTATTGCATCGAAGAACTTGAGGCATTATCAGCAGGAAGAAGAAAAAATTGATATTGTGCTCCATACCATTTCTATACGTTCATCAGTATCAGTTCAATATCAGTTCCTTTTTGTTTTCCAGTCCTATCCAAAGAAATATCATTCCATACTGTCCAATTTCAGATTTGAAATTTAGTTTTGATGATGAAGTAGACAGTTATATTTTCAGGGAAGTACCCATGATAAGTTTCCTGTTGCATTATTAACTGTTTTCTGGGTTTAATTATTTTAATCAGCTCTTTTCATTCTAGTTACTAAGAGGAAGACTATTTGAGTAAATGCAATCCAGAAAAGACAAAATGCTTTTACAAGAAAATTCATGAAAGCACCATTCCAAGTCTCACTAAAGTATGCACTGTGCACAAAAGTTTATACTTCTGATGGCTGAGTGGAAGTCAATCATTATCTGAACTATGTCATAAGCTGATATTTAAATGAGGCTATAATTTAAATATAGGGGCAACCAAATATCTTCCTTCATGCTCACCAACATCTCTGTAGAGCTCCACTTCATCTTCGTCATAAAGAGCATAGTAATTGGGATTATATTGCTGAGCAACAGGAGGTGCCACAGAGGAAGAATAGATTGTGGTGGTGGTGGCATTGTAGGTAGCAGGAGTTGAAACAAGCCTTGCTCTTTGAGCCTGAACAGGACGGCTCTCAATAGACACTTCAACGTCAGAATATCCAGATGTATCAACAGGCCTAGAGTACACCAGAGTATTAATTAGTACATATATTAGTAATTACTACTGTATTACATGTAATTATGTGTTTGGTTTTTAAGCTTCCTTTAAATACACTGATTAATGAAGGCATTTGAGCTATATACTTTACTACGGCACCATGGGAGTGCAAGGAGAAATTTGAATGGATTATAAAAATATGAATTTGAAAAAAATGAGAGTTGCAACTATAATTTACTTGGTGCATATCAATTGAAACAAAAAGCCTTGCACATTATTTATTTTCTACTGGAATTTTGTGAAATTTAAGTTAATGAGAAATGTACAGAAAAGGCTGAACATAAATTAGAAAAGAAAAGTCAAGTTTGCAATTAATTCCATATTACCAATGAGTAGATATTTATTAAGGGCCAAATGCCAGAAAAAATATGTTACACAAAATTAGAAGTTTAGGATTTGTGTTCAAGGACAACAGTAGGAGATTTTCTTATTCTGTAATTCATGCTCAAGAAAAATCTACAACATTAACAGAAACCCGAAAATGTGAATAATTTATTATGCATGTGGACCCAAAGATAAATACTTGTACCTAAAACCTCAAATTGTTTTATTCTACATTATTTTCCTCTAAATAGAATTCAAAGCCAAAATTATGGGCATATTCACCATATTTTCTACAAAGAGAAGAGTATAAAGGTTTTCCCTCAATTTGAAGCCTTTCAGTAACCTAAAATTGCATCTGTGAACCTTACAGATCTCCTCATCTCATTAGCAAGACATTGGTTAAGATCTACTCATGCCCAATCTAAATGCATCAGCCTCCAAACCTCTATTTCAGAATCAGTAGCCATGTCTACAGAAATATATTTCTTCACCAATAGATTAACATCTAATGCCTATGTCTCCCAGTTACGTGGGATGGAGGATAACTACTAGGAAGTAAAAATGCCTTTCACTTCTTTTATTTAACAGTAGGATTATTTAAGAGTTTTTAATTGCAATTTATACTATACATACTGGACCCATACATGCAGTGGTATTTACAGTTTTAAGGATTTTCTTTAGACAAAACAATTTATGAGGATAAATGGTATACATAGAGGTACACACTTATATTCCATGCAGAACTGAATTGCATGCTCAGAGTATTCACAATGTCATGAAGAAAACTTGCTCCTCAATCCAACAATAAATACAAAGCAGCCCACACTAAAGAAAACAAGGTCTTAAAGTGCAAATGAGTGTGATACATAATTTACATCCTGATAATCAGCATATCTCATGATATTTTTTGTGTTACTCAGAGGTATAACACATTAGAAAAATGTGAATTCATTCCTAGTGCCGAAAGTGGTGAACAGAGTATATAACATGAGTGGATTACATGGTATCGAGCATTAATGCAATAGATCATCAGTAAACAAAAGTATATTTTTCAATGTGGTTGCATGACAGATTTTTCTATTTGGAAGATGAATATAAGCACATAACATGACATCAAAAGCAATATAAGCACATAAAATTTAGCAAACACACACAACATCATCAAGTAAGAAGAGTTGATGGCATCTGTTGAGTTGAAAGAGACAGGGAACATCTAGCCAGCACAGCAGCATCTATTGGCACCTGACAGACAGCACGAGTTAAATATTTGGAGGCCTAAAGACACCGTGCTAGCACTTTAAGACACATCGTGTTAATGCATTGCACCTGGAAAACCTTGGTCAGTTTTGGCTGAGCATATGTGAGTGCATTTTGCGTGCGTTAAAAAAAAGGGATAAGAGTCTGATATATATTTGTGCTCCAGACATGATACTGGCGTCCCAAGATGAGTCAAAAGCTACCTCGCTTTGCCCCGAGTTCTGCTCTGGCGTCCAGCATCAGCAACGTATCTAGCGTTGCCTTGGGCGCTGTCAACCCCCTCGTCTTTGGAGTCCAATTGGTCTTTGGGAGGAGCGGACGTTGTAGTCCTTAGCCGAGAGCGCTGAGTTGGACGGTAAGGTGTGGGTGGGCGGGTTGGACGGGTGGGTCTGGGGCTGCCTCCCAATGTTGCCACCTTAGGTGTTGTACTTGACTGGGGACTTTTCCTTGTGGGTGGGATATAGGGTCTCAGGGTGGTGGTTGTGGTTGTGGTCGTGGTTGTTGGCATATGTGTCGTTGATGTTGTTGGAGCTTTGGTCGATGTAGTTGTGACTGGCCTCACTTGATTGCGATATAATGATTCTGTTGATGTTAAGGGTATTCTCCAAGGCCTGCTCCCTTCTCCTATGTGGTTGCCAGACCTATATGGCACGCTTTCTGTGGGAATGTGTGGAGAAGCAGTTTCCTCAGTGTACTCATCGTATTCCTCATCCTCCAATTCATCTTCATCATGTAACGTGGTGACTTCAACTAGATTTTTCTTTGGTGTAGTTGTGGGCCTACTTACACCAACTGGTATGCGGATGAGTGTAGGTTTGATGCCTTCCTTGTTTGGTAAGGCTGGGCTATCCTGTAAAATATAATGCCCTTTCACAGCAGAAGGGTTCTTATTGTAATGATTCTGAAAATTTTTTTCAGTGCTGGATGTAATACTAGATACTTTAAGTCTCTGTTGTTGCTCTTCATTTTGCAATTTTGTTCTTTGAGCTGTATTTCTACCTACAGTTGATTCTGATTCCTTTGGCTTGAATGGTTCCTGTAAAATAGGTTTTGGCACTGGGATTGCTTTAGTTGTTGAAGAAATCTCATCATTTATATGGCTTTGTTGCACTGAACCCAACTGTTTTTGAAGCGTTGGAGCTAGGAATGGGTTATCTAAATACTTAATATCTATTTGTTTTGTAACAGGGGCTTGAGTAGAAGTAGTACCCTTTAATAATGGCTTTTCCTGGCTTTGTCCACCAAGCTCTACCTCTTCTCGCAATCTATCAAGGTAGGCATCAAAATCAAAGTCTGATTGGGAGAAGTTTGGAGAAACTTTTGCAGGCTTTGGTGAACTATTTCTATCCTCTTCATTGGGTTCATTTAACAGAGGACCAAACCGGTGCTCTCCATAAAATGGATTTGGCTTTCGTTGCTCTTCTTCCAGTGATTCCTCCTCATCTTCGTATTCATCATCATAAGCTTCTTCATCATCATATCTGTCATCTTTATCTCTCTCCTCTTCATCTTCTTCTGATGAAGACAATTCTTTCTCATTTTTATAGTCTGTAGATGCTACTGGATCACCTCGGAAGGGTTGGCGTCCATTCTCGAGGATACCTTTTTCTTTTGGCAGAGGCACCTGTGGCCTGGATAAGGTTGCCTCATTGACTCTACTGTTATCGATAGTATGTTGCCCTGCTGGCTTTTGCAAGTTTGTCACTTGATGCTGTTGCTGGGATACAAAAACTGTGTTTCCATTGCTGGATTGATAGTTGTGTGATGATGGATTTGGAGGTATTATTTGGCGGTTGGCCTGACTAGGTTGTCTTTGTGAGAGAGGTAACTGAGGATATGATGGGGTGACAAATATTTGTGGTGAGATTTCAGGTGAGGGGGAGCGGGTGTCGTACACAGGTGGCCTCATGACCGGAGATGGTGTGTCAATGGGTGCACTCTGAGATAACACATTGGGAAATGGCGAGCTTGGCTCTCTTTCAGCCGCTAGGTTACCCTGCGGAGATGGAGATGGCCGTACCTGAGGTCTGCCGAAATTGATTGGCTTGGCAGGAGCTGAGTTTACATTTGGTATAGGAATCTGTATCCTCACAGGATGTCCACTATGTCTACTACCCTGAGTTGGTGGTAAACGCCCATCAACTTTCTGATCCTTCACATTTCTGTACTCGACAAACTGATCATTGTTCCGACCGTCAAGGGACCGGAAGCTTCCTTGACTTATCCCTTCCTGTCGTCCAGTACTTCTTCCATCCTGCCCCTTGACTGAGCCTCTGGAGTCTCCGAGAAAACCTGAATTTGCGGCGGCACTGGGTGGAAACTGAGCCCTCTGCTGATGCTGCAACCTCGCCGGCTGTTGCAAATTGGCCGCGTAAGGGGTCCTCACCCCTTGCTCTCCCTGGGACCCCACCACCGGACGGACCTGGTTCTGATAGACCTTGATCGAGCTCGGAGTAGCCAGGCTGCGGTAATCGGGGGAGAGGGTCGTGTGGGAGCGATAGTCGGTCGACTGAGAGGGGAAACTGCTGGGGTCCCGACCGGAGACTTCAACGCCCGACAACCCAAGGAACTCGCCCAAGGTCCGTTGGGGCGAGGACGAGGGGAAGTTCTGCGGGGATTGAGCGGGGGAGACAAGCGGTGGGTCGAGTGAGGGCCTCGGCGGGGGGGCGGACGGCGGGGGCCTCTGGCTGGGGGCGGGCACCGGCGGCAGTGAGGGTCTATTGGGAGGCAACTTGGGAGAGTAGGCTTGGGGTGTCGCGGTGGCCGCCTGGGAGACAGGCGGCCACTGCAGCGGGTAAGAGGAAGGTCTGGGGGCGGTGACGAGGTGACCTCCCGTTGGGAATCTGGCTCGCGGAAGAGAGAGAGAAGAAAAGACGGCACAAAAAAGATGTCAGTCCCTTTTCTTCCGGATCATCTATAAAATCCAACTAACAATCAAATTTTCATCAAACTAGTCTCGACTGATTGTGAGCAGCCAGAATAGCGGATTTCTCAGTCAAGATATCTCTCGCTCATGAGCAGAAAACTCCATAAAGGAATTAGTAATATTTCAAAGGCTACCGCGTGAACGGCGGTACAATATACACGAAATCCTATGAGAAAAACTTCCCCTGGACCGGGGATCGAACCACGGACCATTAGTTTTCCGGGCAACTGCGTAGACCACTACGCTATCCAAATTCCATAATTGACATGGCAATTGAGTTTAGGGATCTGGATAGCGCAGAGGTCCGCGAAGTGGCCCGGAAAGCCAATGGTCCGTGGTTCGATCTCCGGTCCAGGGTAATTTTTTCTCATGGCATTGCATGTATACTCCATAAGAAGTTGAGACATGAAAAATATCGATAAATTTCCTTTCTGATATTTAAAGACTGGGGGAGAATTTAAAGGAATATTTACTGGAAAAGATTGACATTTTATTCAACCATTTTGAATTAAGTTATTCAGTCAAAAGTTTAAAGCTTTGAAGAAATCAGTCGAGTAAATTAAGTCATTGTCTCGTCAAAATCAGTCTTAGTATTGAAAAACCAGGAGGATATTGGGTCAAAGTCAGTCAAAACGTTCACGATATTTACCTGTAAGCGATTTGCCTCCTCGTCCGCAATTTTGGTCGTCGTTGGTCAAGTCTCTTGTTATGTACCACGTCCAAGTTGTTGAATTTGCTGAGCACGTAGACATCGTGTAAATGGTCATAGTTGGTCACGTTGCCAGTGGAGTCTTCAATGTCGTTGATGTAAATCAAACTGTTCATTGTTAAACAATTAGTCATATGTTTAAGAAAACCATTAATTAGTCCATGTCAAAGGATGCATTATTAACTTATAAGTTCCCAGTTATCACCACATTTATGACGGATTAGGTATGTCGTCTGCAACGATTATGATATCTTAAAAAGTTTCGCTTCATCGGTGTGTTCTGTAATTTTATTTCGTAAGCGCATTATATTTATTTATTTAAGAGGTGTTTAAAGGCAAAGTTAGCTATCAATGCTCCATACGAGGGGCTGCCGCAAAAACTCATTCAAAATCGATAAGCACAAAAACTCTGGAGCACGTTACATCTACTGTTACACTAATTTTTTTCTCCAAATAATGAATATTCTATGTTTATCAAGACTACATTAAAAGTAAACTTATTTTAATGAATAGTGACTATTATGATTTGTTAAATGAGCTATCTTCTCTAGGATGAATTTCATGGTCAGCTGAAATCTTCTTATAGCGAAATCTTCCGGAAGAGGTTGGAGTATCTTCCATGGAAGTTGGATCTTCTTTCATGATTGGAATTCCTCACCGGCGCCCTACGAGTCTTGAGTCTTTCTTTCTTCTCTTTCCTAATTAGATAGCACCGGACGATTAATATTCAAAATCTAATGGAGGCGATTTGAACCTTCTCATGCATGGATTATGGAGTCAACGCATTTTATATTAGTATGCAGGAAAAACGAAACTGAAAGTCTCCGAGGTAATATAAAAAAAATCAAAATTGATGGAGTACTCTTTAAAGCTAACAGCGGAATAGACTGCGGTGGAGTCTTATGGAATCACTCGGTAAGTATAAAGGCGAAAATAACTCGGAGGAAATTTAAATAGCTGACATGGACGAGCAATTACATCTTCTGATTTCAATATAACATTTCTTACACATATCTCGTTCCTCACCACTGGATGCTATTCACACAGGACTTAGAAGCAAAATTGGTTTCTTGAAGTACAATTTGCTGTTTTTTGATGTAAATTGTTCTAGGTACTCAACACAACTGTCAGCATAAAAGGCTGGGAATATTATTTTTACTATACGTATCGCTCAACGGGATTACTTTTTCCCCTTTGCTATAAAAAATAATACATATAATACTTGACATAATTTTTCAGCAAACTTTCAAAAATTGAATTCACTGTATGTATTTTTTATTTTTATAAATGCCAAATAAGTGCACTAACAGATTGAATAAAAAGCTGTGAGTACTAAAACAAGAGTTTGCGGGAAATTCAAAAACGTTATATGCCTAAATTCTGGCGCGGAGAGAAAATTGAGTGGCTTATATCGAAAATTTAACGAACGAGTAAGGGATGGAAGACTCAAAGGAAGACACCGAGTAGATTGTCCGAGGGGAAAGTGTTTCCCTTTTTTAAAATTCCCGTCGAGGAGAAAAGTAAGTTCGCGCGGCACGCGAGACACTCGCCACCGATTGGCGATGGGCCATGGTACGTGGGCAATCATAAAGCGAAATGCTTCCATTGTCCTCGTAGCGGTAAAAAAATCTTCGGGTGATAATTTTTCGCCTTTTTGAATTGGAGGCAATCCGTGCAGAACATTGATTTGATACAGTAACCCTCATAAGATATTCCTAAAGATTTAGTTAATGGCACTAAAATGAATTTCAAATGATAGGGATTAAAAATATCGCGCCATACGGCATTATCGTTTCATTTATTTTAATATTTTTACCTTAATTCATTGATAGAAGTTATTCACGTGCATGTAGGTTATGCATTATGGCAAGATTACACCAATAAAAAATTATCAATAAATTTAATTAATTAATACTAAGATTTACATCAATTACAACTGTTTATTTTTCTGGGTCTTGCCTGTATAACACAATTATATTGGCACATAAAGGTATAAATACTTCTAGGTAAACTGAAAAAGTAGCAACCTTTACAAAACATTTGGCTAATTTGCTAATTAAAATGCATAATTTCAACGCAATAATTGAACCATGAATTTTCCTTTCAAGTTCCAGATAGGTAGATAATCCACTTTCAAAATGATTCATGCCAGAAAAGCATTTATCAAGGTAGCTTTGAACGAAAATAACTAAATTTTGTTATTATGTCAATCACATTTGTAAAAACAGCTTTTATAAAATTCTTTTCAGAGTATTACTCCATCGACCATCAAAGTCATCCATTTATTTTGGTAGAAGATGTAAATAGCTCCAAACACACATAAAACTGTAATTCTCTTTGCAATATAAACTTCATTTTCATGTAAATGGCGGATTGGATTTTATTAGCGTAAATTAGATCGCAATGTGACCAGTATATAATAAATAAAATCCAAATTAAATAAATTAACTGACAAGTTTTTTTTACATGTCACAGCTCACATTAGAATATCTCCTGATCTTATCCTAATACATAACCTACCATATCTACGGCTGAGTTATGTGTTTCAAAATGGAATTTCTAATAGAATTGAGCCAGATTGAAACAATCAGCAAAATAATTCACCGCAAGGGTGATCAACCACTTTGGATAACTCTCCCAGACGGCTCGGAAGAATCGATTCCATTTTAAATCGAGAAACCTCAGCGAGTGTCAAACGTTTTTTCCGCACGAGACCGCAGTGGGTGACCCACATATTCCCACTTCGGAGATCACATACAAACCGTTACTTTTGGCTCGGGACTCCATTTCGGACATCTGTCTGAGAATCCAGGAAGGACTGACCCCATTGCGTTTGGAAGAAGTTTTTTTTTCATTGATCGTTGCTTCACTAGATAGAAAAAAGGCTCTCCTTGGTACGTCGGGAATTAACAGAGAACGAAAGTCTTCCTCCGTGAGAGACCATTGAACGCTGTTTCCCTCGAGTCTATGTCTACATCCCTGGTCAAATAACTATGTGAAAAAATCACTCGAGACTGGAACCAAGATCTCCCAGTTTCCGTTCAGGTATGTTACCAGTGATAGCGTTAAGCTATTATTATTTAAATCAAATTTCCGTAAGGGGTGCACCTGACGAACAAACAGAATTTCACAGATATTGTGCACGTGACTTAGTAAACATGTATCTATCTAAAGGGCCATCAAAAATCATTTTTCCGGATTTCAGATGGCCCCTCCATAAATTACGGGAAACAAAACTAAAAATATAATCCAAAAGAATTTTTGCTATTTTAAAATTACCTATCGCTCCGCATTTACAGTAAAAATCAGGTATGTGACCAAAAAGATGATCAGCATCTACACCTCATTTTGTTTTCGTGGAGCTCCTTAAATCATAGCCCGCTCCCTGAGATTGAATAGAGAATTATAAGCAACGTAAAATCATTACATATCAGTTTCCTTTACATATTTTTTTTATTTATTAATTACTTATTATACTATAATTTATTACTCCGACAGGGGGCGTACGCTTCTTGTGTCACAATGAAGATTTGCGATGCAAACGGCTTACGCTGTCCATCCTCAAGGCTATTCGCTTCATGCCATGATACTCAGTGGCATGATAGGTAACATGCCTGACCGGCGATGTGGAAATTCTGGTTCGGAGTTTCAATCAAACCAAATGATTTTTTCACGACGAATTTCTTCCTTTGTTGTTCACATCTGTGTACCACTACGAGCGAATACGTACCAAGTCACTTGTTTATGGAGTTCCTTACAAACTCAGGTCAACTTGTACAATTAATATTGTTCCCATACTGAATGTCGATGTCGCTCTCACCTGTATAGCTGTTGCTGCTGGGACTGTGGCTGCTGCTGCACCAGGGTGTAGGTGACGCCCTTGTCTCCGCGACTCGAGCTGATTGATGAGGCCTGCAAAGACAGGGGGCGAAGGGATACGGAGGATAATAGAAGAGAATAGATAGGCCACTCGAAATTCCGTAGCAAGAAAAAAATTGGGGAGATTCTTTTCTGGGTGGATTCATTCAACAGGGAACAGTTGCTTTGGGAAAGGTTTCATTCGGTCTCTTGATTCACCCCTTGACGTCAGTATTCAAAAATATTTGTCCTTTGAGGCTATAGCAAGGAGATAATTACATGGGCCCTGCAATCTTCAAAAAACGAAGTCGCTTCCAAGAACGTTCTGCATCTACACATAAATTTAGGGCAAAAAAAAATATGTTGCAACAAAAATAACTGAGATAAATTGGTAGAAAAGCTTACCAAATGATACTAATAGGATCAGAACTACTACCCACGGAGCTCTGGAGAAAAACTTAATAGCCCGTGTAGTGAAACTAAATTGGAATGACACTATCCACCAATTACGTACATTTATATGCAGCTGTTGCGCATCTGATCTTACAGTCAATTGCGCAGAATTCACAGTCATGCTTAGTACAATTTCGAACTACAAATGTGTGCATCAAAAAACGAAATAAAACTATTCTTTCGATTTGAAAAAATCCCTACGATTAATTATAATCAGATCTTAACTTATGACATCCCATGGATGTAACGCGAGGAGCGGAGCCAGAATGGATCCCCAATGATAATGAATTGTGGTGTTCGTCGATGAAGACTCACCGGGATGGTGTTGGTGACGGCACCAGTGTGTCGGATGGTGTCCCTGTCGCGGGACACAGGCCCGAGTCCCGAGGGCTGCCCTCGGTAAACTCGCTGCTGTCGCTCTCCGCCTTCGGGTCCTTCATCCTCTCGGGCAGCCGATTCTGGCGTCACCCGGCTGTCCTCAGAATACAGCGGATACTGCTGCAAAAACAATCAAATCCACCTTCAGGTCGCGGGCACATGATTAAATATTTCGTTAAGCACCTAATGAAATTAGATACGGAAATCCTACTTTTGTAAAGTCATTATAAATAAAGGATTCAGGAGTTTCATTGTGCAGTTTAGCTTCAATAAACATGTTAAAGAATAAAATTTTGACTCGTACACTTATAAAATTCACGATCTTTGTGGTCACTTTTTATATTCTACGATATTTGTGTTGACAGAAATCGTGGAATGAAAAAGAGGAGGAGTGTACAACGTTATATCACATAAAGCCAGAGTCTAAGAAACAATTACCTTCTTGACAAAATCTTCTTGTCTCCTTTGTTGCACTTGCTCTCTGGATGGTATCGCAACAGTGACGGGTCTGTAAAGAAAGAGGTAGAAATGAATATAAAACCGATGAATTAAAGTTTATCTATCAACTTCGTCATGCATAAACGAGGAGGCAGCCAGAAATATGAAAGAGTGCTTTTTTGGCTATATTTAAGTCTATATTCTTTGCTGTTGTACCAATGTTAGTTTTGGACTCAGTTTAAAGAATTATTGGTCATTTAGAAAAGGACAAAAAAAGTAGAAACTCCCTACCACTTCCTACGGCCTCGTATAAAAAGCATAGTAGATGGTAATTCCAACCATCAAGTTTCGTGAGAAGATAAACGTTTTTCAGTGGATGAATTAGCAAAGTTGCCAACAAGTTAAATAGAGCTCACGCTTATTTAGTGACATCTTCAATGTATATGAATAGTAACTTGCTCGGAGATTTTCAAGTTACTGACCACTTTGCTTACGCAATTTCGAGAGATTATCATTAACCTTAACCTATATGATGTGGGAACAACTTCTAGCTTTAACTTTAAAGTCAAACCAATCAACAGCGGCTTCCACTCAATTTCAACTTGAACCAACATGGAATATTTGTCCAATGAAAGAAAAAAAGGTCAATTATCAATATAAATGTCTCCCTTGTGGTGTTTTATTCAAAATTCTACTCTAAAATGTAGAGTAGTCCATTAATATCAGCTTTCTAAAGTGATGGAAAAATTATACAATTTTTTGGCATTTTGACAAAGATAATTACCATCATTCACCTGAATACGAATGGTTTGAGGGTAAAATTGCTCTTAATAATGCCGAATTTACGGACAAATTTGGTTCTGTGAACAAAGATGCGGTCAAAATCACACGCAAGGACCAAAAGAGTCAAAGTATTCATCAGACATTAACGATATCGGAGTTTATAACGAGCTTCAGACAATATTGATAACTCTATAAGCCATTTTATTCGCGAATGATTGAAGGGGACTTTTTACCTTTGAATATAATATTCACACAGCTAGTTGAGAGCGTAAGCTGCACGAAGCGCGTCATCGCTTGAAAATATGCTTCTCTGTGTGGGTATCCTTCAGCATCTTTTTGCTTACCCTTCCATTTATACTCTACGCTCTGCAATCGATATCCGACTGATAGGCTCGGTTTGAAGAATTATAGCCGAGAAAAGAGACGAAAAGAAGAAGGCAAAACGCACGCCATTGCCTGTTACCAAGGAGACTTCCAACCCCACTTGCACAGGACTTGTCTTCAACGTCAAATCCGCGAAAAGGAAGAAAAGGAACAACAGCGATAATGCCGTCTCTTTTATCGCAGGCTGAATCATTGCCAGGGTTCCTCCTCCCACGCGATCTATTTTGTTCCAACGGCCATTCTTGGCCATCGCTTTATTTTCTGACTTCAACCCACGCTCTGCCGCGGCCGATGTAAGAACGGAATAAGGGAAGGGAAAGAGCGAAGCATTTATCAAGCCGGTAACGACGTGGGATGCCCGCCGCAGAGCACGAAAGACAATACCCGTCTTCCAACTCGCGATACGAACACTGTTAAACGCTCTCCGGCACCAAAGTGAAGTCTCACTTTCCTCCGCTATATAGCCAGAACATCCTTACCACAAGCACCACTTTATTGCCCACTCTCTCCGGGGTAGGAGAGAATCCGAAGGAATTTTATGGGAAAATACATAAATGTTTTGAAAGATCTGGGTGAAATTACGGCGAATGGAAACGATACTTATTTTAAACAAGTTTATAGTATGAGACGGAATAAACGATTTAACGAACTTTAAAAATCGCGAATGGGCGGAATAAATTACTTTACTGAAGCAAGTAATGCAAAAAATCTCAAAGGATAATAGTTGAAAAATAGTATTCTATATGAAACCTTGGACCCCCTCCAGATGAAACTATGATTTCGCATTTTCTCGACTGAAAGTAAATTTGAGAGGGCATTAATGAGTCGATTATAACATGAATATAAACTTAGAGATTATTATATCATTCATTATTGTCAAAACTTACCTAAGAATATTTTTCAGTGCATTTAAAAGTTATAAACTGGAATATAATGGAATATTGGGCTCATATCGGTGGATTGGATGTTGAAATAGAAGAACAAAGTTTTCTTTATTTAAATAACTTTCGTTTAATGAGGAGAAGTATTATATTAGCATTAGAAATAACAATCATTTACGCTAAAAAACAGGGCTTGCTCAGTGTAATGGAATCCCAACTGGCCATTTAACTTGGTGATTGCCTGTAGCGATTTAACAATCGGCGCCCACCTCTTGGTTAGTCGCATGAGTCGGCCTTGAATGCATACGAGTCATAAAACCATTGGCGGTCAAAGACAAGCATCGACTTTATGACCGAGGCAGAATCGTAGAGCCTACTATTACATAGCAACGAGGGCGATATCATCTCTCTGGTTCTTCCCTTGAAATCGGGTATTTGGAATCTCTGGGACACTACTACAAGTGAGAGTTCACCCCAGTAAGTGATCAGTGCATAAGTAACTTGAAAAAAAACTTCAGCAATGGAAAAAGGGATGAAAAGGTCCCTAACATCACCGAGGGCGTTGAAGTAATTATGTTGAGCTGCTGATTTTCTTAAGTTAAAATGTGCGAAAATAGGAAGATACGAATGCCACTTCAGATGAAAAAAATATAAAAAACCGAAAAAAGTTTGTCGATTGACTTGGAGATCATCTTCAGGATGGAGAACGGATATCAACACGCCAAGGATTTTGCTATGAGAGAAATTTATTTTTTCCAGCTTCAATGTAGGGCCATAGAAACCAAGTGGTATAAGTGCAATTTTTATAATTTTGGAGATAAGTGCAGATAATGGTTGCAGGGGCACAGAATATTGTTGCGGCAAAGAGATGTGGAAGTGGACCACCGGATCTATTTATATATACTTATCAATGATTCACTGGAATCATTTTGCCACAACAACACTGTATATCCCACAAACTATTACCTGCACTTATCACCAAAATTATAAAAAATGCACTTGTACCGATTGGCCTCTAGGGCCCATAATTGTCTTCGGATTTTCCTTCGCTCGGCCATTTTCATCGAAGGCATTGCTATTATCCAGTCCCCTTGGGGATGAAGGACTCACCTTGTGGAAGACCGGGCGTCTCCCCTGGTCCTCGAGTCCGTGACCCTGATGGTGGAGAGTGACGAGTGGTCTGAGGAGGCACCGCAGCCCACGTTGCGCGGCCAGTCGCAAGTCTGCAGCTCATGGCTGAGGAGAGAGAGAAGAAATATCGTGATAACAAGGACAAGTATCGACAAAAAAATGCATAGTAATGAGTGGAGAGTGTTTGCAGTAGTGGCGTAACTATGAGGGGATGAGGAAAATGATCCCCCAAAGCCTCAGATAAATAAAAAATATTTAAAACTATTGTCTACTTTTGACATTTAATAACTGCATCTACTGAAAGTGAAATTTTTAGTGTAAAAATTATGCAAAATGTATTGTCAGGCATGTCGTTTTTCAAAAATTTTCTCGGACACCCTGTTGCCTGCGGGTGGGTAGGGAGTTTCGCCACCCCAGGCCATCCCATTCCCCCCGAAAGCATATTCCTAGTTACCCCACTGGTTTGCGGTACATAAAAAAATCAGCGTTTAAAGGAATAAAAACGAACAACTTCTCCGAACAACTATTCTTACAAAAAAAATAAAACATAGTGATAGTTCGAGTAGTACGAAGAATGTAGGGAGAAAAGAGAAGTCTCCCGATACTTGATAAGATTGGAACTATTTAATTGTGCACAGATTACATGGATACGAATACGGGCACAGAACAGACAGAGAATTTCGCAGAGAGATGTAACAAACAAATCTCATAATTTTAAACTAGAGGTGATGAAAATATCAGTGTTGCGTGACCATTTTGTTTCATTTAATTTTTGAAACATTACGCCCTATATAGTAATAGAAAAGTATAAGTAGTAATAAATCCTATAGATAACTTATTAAAGCAGCATTATTGTCGCTTTAGATCATTTTTTTAGAACAGAAACAACAGAGGTACATAGAGACTTGTAACGATGGTAGATATTCTTGAATACGCCTCATATTTCAGCAAAAATTCAGAGTGAACACTAAGAGTGTAAAAATGGAATAAATGATCTTGAAGCAAAAGATGAACATGTGGCCATCTAACCGATGCTTGTAATGTATTCACGAAAAGCTCATGAAATTCATGACACTTCATGATTTTTATAACCTTATTTTTAATTAGTCAATCGGATTCTGTTAAAATTACTAGAAAGAACTTGAGATACAGGAATTATGAATCAGAAATATAATGACGGGTGCGAACAACTTAAATGAAGGGCTATAATTCCTATCTCTTTGTTATAGTTTCTCACACAGTTAAAAAAAAATAGGTTAAAATTTACTTTTTTAATGGTAGATATTATTTCGCTTCGTCTCCTCTTAACTCACCCAATAAGAATTATTATACAAAGCAAAGATAGAATGATATTATGGACTTCATAAAAAGGTAAACTACATTCAAGAGAGCTCATACAAAAATAAAGAGCGAGAGATCAGGAACCTTGAGCAAATAGAACTAATTACGGGGCAGTAGAGGGAACTCTTTTTGGAAGAGAACCTGTGTCTAAATTGGTTGATCGCAACAATGACCGCAAGAAGTGAGGCCTTATTAATGGGTTTTCCTTGCATCGGCCATATGCGTGGGGCTGAAACATGAGACGCCTCAAGGTGACAAATTCATAGAGTCAGAACTCGAGGCTTTCACAAAACTTTGACGTGGGAGATGGGCTTTTTTTTGTAGGGCTTACTAAAACGATTAAAGAACTCGAGGTGAAAAAAACGGCGGAATCTCAAGGAGGGTCATGCTGAAAATTTGGTGGCACCATCGTAGTTACGAAATGCGATATCTTGCCCTTGGACCAAGACAAAGCGAGGCTCACGCTCCTCTTCGGTGTTCCGTGTTTATTTGTATTTTCGATAGGCCCATAAGTTCGACATTTCGGTATGTCTCATCGTATTTTGAGAGAAGAAAGAAGTTAATTATTTTAACGATGTTATTCGATTTTTATAAAATATTTTCCCTCCAATACTACAATGAAGTGTGAGTCTCGGTTTCCGGGCGTTCCTCCGCGTTGAGTTGTCCATAGTTGAAGACAGTTTCTCCAGCCATTCTGGTGGTGTCTTCAGGCTAGAAGTGACCCGAAAGCCGAGACTCACAAGGAGAAACGCCGCGGAAACCTTAGATCTAACTACAATAAAGTCTTCTTAAGCGAAATATTGATACTTAATGTCCGAAAAATCAAAGTAATCAGCGAAGTTTAAGTGGTCAGAGGTTTAACTGAAAAAAATAGGAACAAAACAAAAAAGTCAGACAAGATAATGGCTGCTAACTAAGTGAAAAATTATATATTTGAGGCAACTACGCATAGCAACATGGCAGAACGAAATTTTAAGTCCGATGCGTATATTCTTCAAGTACGGTTAATTAGTTACATTGTGTATCTCAAGAATTCCCAAGTAATAAAACTAAATCTCTAAAGGGACTCCGTCATGGAATGATGAACGCAGTAACACATTAGGCATCAGTTAACTACATCCCCATTACGTAAATTTGGTGCTCAATATATCCTTTGTCTTTGAGAGTGTTGTGACTCAATGTACTTTGGCTCACAATTCATATTAAAAAGATTTTTTTTCCCGAGATCAGCCATGATTCCAGAGAGACGAGCTTTAATACTCATGTGAATTATCAGTTTCAAATATCCTATTGAATCTATAATAAACATAAAAATCTTAAAGGACACGGAAATTTATTAGATGTGTAAAATTCAGGAAATTTTTCCTGCTATACCGCTGTACACCCTGAAATCATACCTACTACTAACAATGCTTATTCGCGGAAATCCCTATGGAGTCATTCCACCTGCTCTTAATGTGCTTTCAAACCCTGAAACTATACCGTACATCTTTTTATTTTGAAAAGTACATTTTTGTTAATCACACCGATGATTCTGATATTTATGAGAAATACTTTTTACAATCTTTCTCAGGAATTTTACACTATTTTTTCACTTAAATTATAACTTAGAATGATTGAAAACCAGTAAGAAGTTAAATCCTACCTGGAAAACTGAAGCCATGGATTTGAAAGCCCTAAATAAAGCGTTGATAATAACTAAATGTATTTCAGTTCAGTGGCGCAGCGAGGGGGTGGGGTTTTGGGGGATAAACCCATTTAATCCATTTTACTTATTTGGATCAGTATAACTTATATAATAGTGTTAGGATTTATCAAATATCCCTCAGAAAGCCTTAAAACTCGCCATTTTGAGCCATTATTCTTAAAATTATCCTGGAGGAGGGCCCGCAACTTCTGCTTACCCTGGTGGGTATGCAATACCCCCACACTCCTGAGTATTAGTTACCCTAAAACCCCCCCTAGCCTTAATTCCTAGCTGCGCCCCTGGCTGAGTTGGTAGCATATGTTTCAAGCACTGCGTTTGCTTGCCCTTTCATGCTGAAGAAATATTGCGCGTCACGGTATCACAAATAAATAATGCCATGAGATTTCTCAAGCTTAAAGAGAGCACTTTAGCAAGCGGTAGATTCTCAGCCATTGGACGAGTCGACTCCGCGTGCTTCGCAATCGGCTCTTGAAACGATTTTCGCTCAGAATTGCGCTCGCTGCCCTTCATCTTTTGGATCATATTTTAGTCCCACCCTGAGCAAGTGGAGACCGGTTTTTTCGAACGATACTTCACGCGGCCTGTTTACAGCAGGGACTTCGAAGAAAAGGAGAAAAATAGAGAGAAAAAATCCATGGATTCCTCGCGAAAATCGTGCGCACATCCAGTCGAACGAGGTCAAAAATGATCGACTCGTGTAGGAGTGGACTCTAAATGAGTGGATTCCTTTTCTTTTGAAAGAGCAACCGAACGGCGAGAATGTGTAAAGCAAGAAAGAAGTAGAAGCTGAAAGTGCTCGTTCATGCTCGGCTGTGATTGAAAATGGTTAACGTGGACTAATTACACCTTTCAAATGCAAGCGGTGAGGTTCAAAGCTCGCGTCACAATTATAAGGTATATAACCTTCATACATGATGAGACAATTTAAAAAATCCGTAATCCCGAGCTAATAGCATTCTTCTTTAAGAAAACGTAAAAGAGCGAGTTAACTTAAAACCATTGTGATATAAAGTTAATCCCGCAGCTTTTGGGGCAGCGACATTTTTCAAGTGTTTTTATAGTAAATGATGATTTAAGAACGGCCAAAAGTAAATGAAACATAATTTTAATAGTATTTACTGCGATTATTGTTGTTAAAATGATTAACCTACCTTGCTGATTTTAGTACTGTAGATATTAATCCAGTGCTGGCCATTTTCCAATACTTTTGTATTAATTTTATCAATCAGCATTTGATGCGGGTAAGAGGTGTTTGGTATCATTGAAAGAATGTGCGAAAAATCCACAGAGAAAAAATCATTCGCCTTGATCGGGATTCAAACCCCGATCCCTGTTAAGGCGAATGATTTTTTTCTGTGGATTTTTTGCACAATTTGTGCATTGCGGGTGACTTCCGTAAAGTTATCACCGTAGCTAGTCCCGGTATACTTAAATTTAAAGAATGAATTTTGCTTTTTTTCTTTTTTTACTTTGTTTCTTTAGAGGTTAAGTTCAGAGGTTTACCGCATTGTTACAAAAATGGCAAACTATGATTTTTTAAAAAGACCGATGGCGTAATATTACGCCCATAACAAACCTTGAAGGATTTAAATAACACCATATCGACTCCTAACAAAAATCAGATCGTCTATGAATGTGAATTGATTTCTCCAATTAGCCATAATTCGCTTACCTGTACATGAGACCTCCCGTGCAAGACTCGAGAAGGGCTCCACCAAAGACGCAGACATAGTACTGCGTGCAGTCTGTGGGATGTGGGTAGTACCCAAACTCCTCTGGGCAGTCGAACTCGACTCCGCCGGAACCTCCTCTGACACGCCTCCTCTGGCAAACTGATTCATCTGCAATGAGAGAAAGGAAAGCGTTATGTAAGAATCGAAGAGAGAATGCGTCCGTTAGAATTCGACGGAGGTAAGAAAAATCAAAATTGAAACCTCGGTTAAAGAATCCTTTTTGCGTTAATAATGTAAATGAATTGCTATCCTGGAGTGTTGCTAACCTTTGAGTTGTTTGAGAGAGTGTATTCTATGAAAAATTGGGCCGAAATCCAGACCCGATTAGAGGATAAATGCTGAAAATGTAAAAAAATCATACTGCAAAGTTTTTCACTATTGAATTTTACAATGTCTAGTCTCGATTGGTGTTGATTGTAACTGAAGAAATATGGAATAAAGAGTTAGGAAAAAGCCATATACACTTAAGCACCTCAGATTTGTAACGCAAAAAATCTGATCATTAAATATCCTGAGAAAATTCAACAGCAATTATTATATTGCATTAGCATAGGATGGAATCCTTTTTCCCATTTTTTTAAACAAAACAAGCTTTTTCTTGAAATTTATGGTCCTCTATGACCTCGCTCTACTTTCAATTTGGGTTCAGGACGCCTGCCTCATCTGAAGTCATCACCCAACTTCAGTTGAGAAACTGCTCTTCTCGGCCTCCACGCTTATTTCACTATGTTTCGCCATCACTTCCGACTCTTCCCCAAATGCCACTGGGCGGGGTTTTCGGGGGAATTCCTGGCGAGGACGCAAAGAATGGAGCAAGGACACCTGCACACTTATCTTGCCCGCGGTCCCGAAATGGATCGATCAACTCACCCCGCAGACATGTCCAATGAGGAAGCTAGCGAGGGATGCGAATCCAGATAGCCGTCATAAATGCTCCCACTTCTAAATGTCAATGAGACATTCAGTTGACATCCAATAAATAAAAGTCCTCCCGTTAAAAAGCAGATAGGAATGCAAATTTACACGGCCGTTTAAATCACCGGCCTTGTTTTGAGTTGCACCATTGTTTTGAGTGGCTCAAATGAAATTACCGAGCCGCAAAATATTTGTGGTTCTAACGGTTGATATCCAAATCTGTTGTAAACAATATTCATTAGGTAGCTAAAGCAGCTCATTGGCGAGGTATACTGGTTCAGCCGCGGTATTTGAACACATTTGACAGGACTTGGACGCAGCTGTAAAAGTATCGTGGATATTTCTGAATCGCTTAGAAAACCTAACCAGTTTAGGTGTTTCTTTTTCATAATCAGCACTCTTTTTAATAACTTTTAACGTAAAATTAGCGTTAATACTGCCTAAAATATCTGTGGCTCTTCTGCAAACTCCATTTATGTTATTCCACACCATACCTTTTCGCTTACAAAGCAGGTTTCAATCAGAAACCATTTAATCATGAAATTCACTGCATGTAATTTTTTCTCAACGTGTTACTCCAGTGGGCGCAAAACGTTATACATCTGCAATCGATAATATTTTTTGGCGAAGAAGGTGCATTTTATCATTCATTTCGGATGTCTGCCGGAGACGCCGTCTTCCCTGGAGTGTCATACAAGCAGGCAGCGGTAGTTGGACGGAGCAAGGGGACGGAGCTTCGAACTACTTTCACCGCCGAGGGAGAAAAACCAAAGGAATCACGTTTTTCGGCGCATTCTGGGTTTCTGCCAAACCCCGATTCCTTCGTCCGTTCTCATTTTCTCTAATTGTGGGAGGGGCCACCGCTGATGACCGCGAAAGGTATTGCTTTTTGGGGAGTCAAGACAGGACTTGAAAGGCATTAATGAGTGACACATCAACACGCGAATCATGAGGGAATCTCCACAATGAGAAAAGTCTATGATCTCAGAAAGTAAACTATATGAGAGACTCTACAATTAAGAAATACCTACGTTAAATTGATGAGGAAGAAAAAAATTCAGTTTTATAAAACTCGGAGTAGGGAATAAGCTCATTCAAAAAATATATTCGAGCTAATATCATGTTATTTGTACGGTCTACGAGGGGTTTTGCCGGTTTACCTCACGTCATGGACGAATGTCGGGCCAATAGCCATCCTGGAGGAAAAGAGCTACTTACTGCATTTTTTACTTTTACCATATCTGCTACAAGCTCACAAACAATATATAAATAATAACAACTTGTAACATGCCCTGAATAGGAATGATTTTCCTATAATAAGGACCTTACTTTAAATCTCCTCTAAATGCTACTATACTAACACTACCTTACTATATAAATATATTCATATGCACTGCAATATGGAAATAAACATTTTTGATTTTAATTGAATGTTATTTCTTCCAGATTTCTCAGGTCCAGTTGCACTTGACAACCTTTATAACCATTATTCATGTTTTCTCTTCAGTGATTAAGAAGTTGAAGAAATAATATCAATCTATCGTAAGCGAGTCATAATGAGCCTATCATATCTGCGGTTTGATTGATAAAAAAATGCTAACAGTTTGTTTGCGTTTTTCTTAGCCACAGTTTAAGGGTTGAATAAGCCTTGCCGTAAATGTTACAAAATTTGGAAGCACTTGCTTCAACATGTCATTAGGCTTCCCTTAGACATGACATTTTAAATGTACGTAACTTTTCATTGGTATTTAATTCTGATCACAGCTTCGTGCAGTTTCATTGCAAGTTTCAGAATAGAGGGAAAATAAATCTCTACCCAAAAAATGTTGTAACGTCATCTGAATCTTCCCAAAATTCCTAGCTGTAGCATCTCCAGAATTGGGCAAAAATTGATTTAAAAATTTGAATCCACATAACGACAAACAAACAGAGAGAAAAGCATGTGAAGTTGAAAAAAAGAGTCTAATAAAGACAACTTGCGTAGAAAACACTCTCGGGTAATAACCGTACTTCAATAGGGCCCAACTATGGCTTTTCAAAGGAGTCTAATCTTCCAGTTCACATCTGGAACGGGATCATGGGAGGAGCCTTCTCTTTGATGCCTCGGCCGCTGAGGTGACCTTGGGCAAGGCCAGCTATCCTCCGATCGAGGCCGTCTCCGCTCTTGCCCCCTCACCTCGAAGCCCTCCTGCCCGGAGAGCGCCGTTGGCTAACCGCACTTTCCCGTCCATCTCCGTTAGCAAAACGGACAGGGAATAGCCAACGGGCGGCCATGATTCCTTCCCTTTGTCGACTTTCTTTTATTTCCTCGGCCTTATAGATCAACGTGCGGCTACTAGATGACGGGCTCTAAGACGCCTTCCTCAGTAGCTGTGCCCTCTGAAAACGCGCTTAAGGTCACGGAGGGAGTAGCCAATGGAATTGTTTTTTTCCGAGGGCCAACCGAGGTGGATCGAACATAAATAACGCTTAGAAGCATATTTGAAAGAAGGCTGTTTAGCTATATAATAATCAGAGGTAATAAATATTTGTTTGCTCGGGTTCAAACAGGGAAAATTAAATGCTTTAATACTCGTGCAAAAATGTACCGCTTGATTAAAGGACTCGTTATTGAGTTTCTATATCTAAAAAAATTTAAATACAAAGGAAAACTATTTGGGAGCTAAGTGACTATTTTTCACTTCAATAACTAAGTCAAGTCAGTATTTTATTTCGAACACTTTTCCTATTCAAGAACTAATTCGTAATATAGATATAGAAGAGGAAAAACTATTCCAACAATAAAAAGACAATTGTATTTCATTTTACCAGCACAAAGATAAATTTTATAAATATATCAAATTGTACACACGAATTTCGTGGTTCGTTTGGGGCCAAATTTAGTTTCGTAAAATGCAAGCAAATCAGTGCGAACAAGCCGTTAATTTGTATAAATTGAATATATAACGCAACCGTCTCCCACTGATACTCTCCCCCAAAAACCTGTTTCAAAAAAGGAAATTATTTAGGCGGAAAAAAATAAAATTAATTCATTACTCAATCTAATCTTGTTCCAAAAATTACAAGCGCCATCTCATGAAAGGCTTGACGAGTTCGCGCTTGAAAAGTTCACAACACAAGACCGTCACGCAGAAAAAAACAGATCAACCAAAGCGACGTAGAAAGCGAAAGAGCAGTAGCCAGATATCGAGGGTGAAAGTTATTGTTAAGTGCGTGCCAAGCACTTATTTTCCGGGCCGCGGGCGCGGAAGGGTATTTTTTCAGGCGTGGTCTCTTAATTTATTTCCTTAATGAAAGCGAAACACTGGAAATATTTCCGCTAGGATACCAATTAATGGAATAAATTCCCCCTGATGATTATTCAACTATCACTTTCGTGATCAATGAGTGGAAATGGTTAACAAAAAAAATTGAGAAGTGATGAGATTAAATGTAATGATACTCATTGATGAATTAGTGGTAATTACTTCCTAATAACGAATAAATTTACCACTAGCCATCGCAATTAGTTTTTCTAGAATAGACAAGAGCTATCTCGACAACATCAGTCTTCTGATAGGTTACTAATGGATGATAAATTAACAATCAGTCATCACCTCATGGTCTAAAAAGTCGACACTAATCCATTTCAGATAAGGCACCTCGTGAATAGGATGGCTAATGTGACGGATATGATTCTTGGGATCGTAGAGATAATTAAGTCTTCTCAGCCGTCAAGGATCAAATCCAGGATTGACCTAGCTTTCTCTCGAAACAATACCTAGAATCTTTTAGGTTTATTGAATTACGTCCCTCTTGAAACTCCTGTATCTTGAGGCGCTAATCTCTCAGTGAAGGGTAAGAAAGATATTCAAAACTCTTCTAAACCTCTATCCGATGACCGCAGGAGCGTGACACATGACCTCGTGAAGGCCTTCTCAGCTCTCTCGAAAATTCTCATTATTTCCTCCCGCAATCCCTAATGAGATTTAAAGATGAATCGTGGCACCGGACGACCTTCGTGCGGGTCGGGTGTGGTCTAGCGGACTTCCTCATACAGTTGAACTATTCCGACCTTCGCCGCATGACTTTCGATATCTTTCCACGCCCAGTTCCATACGGATTTACTCCTTCCACCAAGTCGTAAACCTCGATATTTCCTTGAGGCTATACTCTCATGGATACATTTCTATGGCCCTTGTGAGCGGGAGAGGGACTGTTTCCTGGATTGACAGTGGGCACGCGTAGTTTAAAGATGGAATTCAAAATAGTTATGTAAGAGTCGTAATAATAATGTTCAGAGTAAGGACTGCTTTACCAAGACGGATATATTACATTACCTATACATCAAAATGCGGACTTCTGCTAAACAAATTTAATACGCACGTCATTAAGGCGTCATATCCGTAATTATAGCGGGAACTTTTATTGGAATTTGCTTGGGTCGATCCTTGTGTAAGTGGATTTTTTCATGCCAAGTTTAGTCGACGCTCACGCATAGGGTTTTCAAAAACCCACTGTCATATTCAAGTAGTCATTGATACACTCATTATTTTTCTTTCGTTCGCCCGTATCTTGAGATATCTTCTCCAATCAAACCACAACCGTTGAAGATAAGTCTCTCACTTTCATTAATGCAGTGAGACACGGATCACGTCGTTACTAGGCCATTTGTATATTATGAATTACATTTTTATTGATAAGTAATTATTCCGCTGTCTCATTTTATTTAAAACATCAATTTTAAACCTTTAATCGAATAAATTATGATTTTTTTGTCGAATTTCTGTATCAACTCATTCGTCTGTGATAAATCATTTTAAATTGCGCAGGACCGCACGCGAAGATATCGTAAAAAAGCTGTTTGCGTGAGGGGGAACAAAAGCGTCCTAGCGATTCTCGATCGTAAAGAGCCGATCTGCCTTCCAAGAACTCGAGTGCTTTTTACATCCCTCCCATCTCTGTGTTGGTGGACCACAACCCCCGTACACATCGCAGGCAGTCCCCAACTCCGCAACAAACCTCAGCAATGCGGGTCCTCTCCACACAATCGGAAGATCACTTTCGATCTCTTCTGCTTTTAATAGCCCAGCGAGGCGTCCTTCGGGAGGGTCCGGTTTGCCCTGAAAAGGATCTTGACCTGCGATCTTCGGTCAGTCACCGAATCCTGTTGCCGTTTCATACCTCTCAGCAAGGCCACGCCCTAGGCATCGGCAAAATCCCATCTCCTCCGAAGTCCGCCGCTTTTTTCTCTCTCTCACGCCATACATTCAGACGGATTTCGATTTTCCCATTAATTTTCCGGAGAGACAATTTGCTCGTGGCATGGAGAACGCTAAATTTTTGTTTAGCTCCTGTGGTCCCTAATGATACCACCATTGAATGCACGCTTCTCCGGCCTCACATTCTTTTTCCGATCACATTTCTTTCGTTAGAGCCCTATCCTTTTATTTTGGCTGTTACCAGGTGCCCTTGGACGAGCAAAACGATTCGCATCGGCTGCCTGCCACTGAATTACATTTGCGGTTTCAAGAATGAATCTACTCAAATTACATCATTTTTTTTAAAACGGGAGAACTGCGTATAATTCAGAAAATATTTTTTCCCACCTGTACACTTGCTTCGAAAGATATTTTAAACACATCCTTTTTATTCCTAAGTCTTTACCATCAACACTTTTGTACTAATTTAGTTTTAGCATTTTCATAAAATTTGATAATAGGTCACAAAATAGTAAGAGCGATACATATGCCGGTTATTTAAGTTTTCAGCTTCATTTATCTTTGATGTATACAAAAAAAGTCAACGTTATGAGAGAAAAGTTTCGTTATTAAAGATTTAAGCTATTTTTACAGTAGAAGTCGATTCAAATTTAAACTTAAAGAGAAAAAATAGGTATTTAAGAGTAAAAACTTCGGCATATTTTTCTCATACGCCTGTTCGCATTAAATTAGCCCTCGTTACAAATTTCAATGAAATTGGCAAAGAGCCCAGCCACTTAAGTCCCTATAACTGGTACTTAGAGGCCCGTTGGCTTGCAGATTTTCGCTGTTAGACTCAAGGGCAGAATAAAACTTCGGCCAATGCGAATCGCCGAGTTTTGAATGACAAAGCATAAGCAAGAACTTCAGTGGAGTTCCGGTTCACCATTTGGTTGGCAAGACCTTGAGCCAAATACATGTTGTTTCCTTTGCTGTTCCCATAAAATAATTATGAAAATGGTAAATCCGCCTCACAATTACAATCTATCAACACATCCTACGCATAGAGGGTGGTCCCGTCAAAGTCAAGTACGCTCCATTTTTCCACCAGGAAACAATACCGCTCACCCGGACCTTGTCATTCCATATGATCCACTCTGCTCACGCCTTTTGGCACGAGGAGCGGGTGGCATTATCGCGGACCAAGGCCATGTGCCATTGAAAAAAGCTGCTGGGAAATGACGACGCGGTGCTGTATCGAGTGCGAATCGACCTGAGAGCAAGATATTTGCTTCTCCAAACTTGGGTAAATATCCTCAAGGAAAAATCGTTGGAATAAATGATAAGATATTAAATAAGTACTTCAATCACTCTATAGGAGCGATTTGGAGCAATTTTTTCTTTCTAATGACTCAACCCAAAGTTGGCTTTCGGATTTCCATGGAATGACTGACGAATCTACATTTTTTTGGGTTACATCGCGACCATATTTGATGCAAACAACTATGTTTTACTAGGGTGACCAATGATGGAACTGTTATATAACGCAAATATAGACGCGGTGTAACAAAAAAATGGATAAACATTTAATCCTAATGTTGGTATGGGTAGTTGAGGTTAGGGATCACCCCAGAATATGCAAAAGGAGTGTGAATGTTACACATTCAGTTTAGGGGGACCTGATCGTTTCCTAGGCTACCTCGTACTCAACGTTTTTTTATTTAAGGGTGCCTGTTTATTTTGAAATGTATCAAAATTTGAACCTGGGACTCCTGGTCAGGTAGCCCAGTGCTCTGCCATCTAGACGCCACGCCCCCACTTCAAGATTATACTTGTTACTTGATCGAGATAAAGTCAGAACAGCGCATTAGGCAGCAAAGAAATATTTTGCTGCGGTTTCTGGTGTTGAAGTCTCCGGGATATTACTATCCAGGGAACACTGAAAGTGTTGGTTACCAATTAGTGGTTTGCATTTAAGTCATTAGCTTCATGAAAACTCTTTCGCTGAGGGGCGTTGAGAACTCCATCCAATTAACTGGTGAAAGTTCAATAATAAAGCCTGTTTTCTTTTGTAATGCCAGAAAGTGCATTTGAATGCTCAAATGAATTAATTATTGCCGAGAATACATTTGCAGCATGTGACCGTAGGAGTTGGTCACAGTTAAAAATTTATTACTGTGACGACCCTGAATATCTAGTATGTAAAACGAATACACCGACTCGAGGGAAATATACTTAAAAAATATTATCTTCATCTGGAAGAATGGTTGCCGCAAATAATCTCTGAGAAAGCAAGAGCATAATTAATTCGAAGCATTAGGCAGTTTCTCTTTCCCTCATGGACGGACGGAAAAGCTTAGAAAGTCACTAAATGTAGTGACTTTCCTATGAACTAGACATTGCAAGCCGTAATAATGAGCTTCCATAAAAGTGAAAGGATTGTCATCGCGATGCGCTCGCTGTATATCTTTGCACCAAAAAGTTTGGATTCAATACATGTAGAGATTCAACGAGGATAAATTACTCATTTACCAATAGGAGCAATATGATACAGCAAAAATGAATTATAACACGATAAAATGTAATAATATCGACTCACCTTACGAGAAATATCGTGGAGTTTCAATATTATCGATGAAACAAAAACGGCAAAATTGACATAATAGTACAAAAAATTATGCATAAAATATTTTCTGAAATAAGATATAATAATTTATAAAACTGCTCCCGAAATCAAAATAATTTTAGTTATAATCCTTATATTGACTTGAATATTTTCAAACGAGGCTATTCATAATTTTACTTTTTTCTCTCCTCCGGTTGGCGATCTAAATGCGAAAGCTTTGTAACGGAAAATAATGAGTAAATGTTAAGCACCTAAATATTGTTATCATTTTATATATTTACTCAAATTTTAGTCTTGGTCGGGTAGGAATGGTGCAATACATTACATTAGTTAGGGTTCATTACAGAACAGAAATTTACCAAACGAGGCGCCATGTTTCTGGATACGCATTTACAAAATCGCTGACAAATAGAATAAAAATCTCAGGTTAAGTAACGTGAGAGCTGTTGCTAACATACACTGTGAGAAGTTTTTGCAACCTTCTTGATCACATCACAGTTTGTATTCATATTAAAAACAAAGGGAAGCCCAAATAACGCAATAATTCTTTTAACGCAATAGCAATTGATGAAATAATTATTTCGTGGCCCTTCAACTCCCATTACACTACTCGTGAGTGATCGTTAATATTCAATGCTCAAAAAATATTCATAACGGAAATATTACTCTTGAGAGGATAAAAATGCCTTACTCAAAAATTACTACAATGACAAAGACTTAAGCCTCACGAACGATGAACGATAGAAATTAGACGTGGCGCAATAAGTCATCAAAAATAAAGGTATTGAATTTCACTGACAAGTCTGGACCGGATACAACATCTCTTTTTAATAGAGAGAGAGAGAGAGAGGAAATTTGGGCAATTCAAAAGGCTTGTGCTGGAACGTCGGTAAGAGATAGGCTTACTCAGATTTGAAACACGCTTTCTTTCCTCAATGGTTCCAATCAAGTGTTCGACCACGAGGAAAAAAAACAACAAATCTCGCGTCGCAATGCGTTAGTAATGCTCTTGTCGAACATTCGTCGGATTAATTAATGAAGTATTTTCCCGGGAGGCTGGCTGGACACGTGCGAGAGAAACTCGGCATGGGTTGCATAATCCATTGGTGAGCAAGCTGAGGGGTGAGAGTCATTGAAGAGAAGATTGCGTGATCATTGGATTGGATAATCTTGAATAAAGAGTTGTAAACATTATGTGAGCATATTCGTGTGGCAGAAGACGTTTTATAAGCCAGGAGTATCGTCAGTTTGAAAAACTGAATAGGAACCTCGGGGCACTAGCGCTGAAGGAGGTATCTGTCATAAAACGTAAGGGTCAAGCAAGGAAAGGAGAGAAGCACCGAAGAACAGGAGAAAAAAGAGTTGCTTTGATCACAATTCTTCAGAGAAAAGCTTAATTTGATCCAGACAATTGGGTCACCTTGAGGCACAACGATTGCGTATTAAACGTAATGGAGGGGAAAACAACACCAGGTATTATAAAAAGACTAGAAATTGGGAGAGTCAAGCGGGATGGAGGAAGAACCATGACAAAGTAGACGAACTGGCTTGGAATACGAAGTTTGGAGAGCTGTGGTGAGGCCCAGTTGGTAACCGTATGTAGTCTATAAACCTCATAAAAACGAATAAAACACTTTCAGGCACCACCATACGAAAAAATATGGAGGCTAGTAAAATATCACAAAATGATATAATGGCAAAAAATGAAAAAGTTAAGGAAAATTTTTTTTATCTTTTGGTCTGTAAGATATTCTGAGAGAACTATTTTTTTTATTTACGAGCAGTTTTTTTCTGTTCAGGAGACAAAATAACTGCTTCAGAAACAACATTCTTCATCACACATGACATGCTAAAAACAACATATTTTGCTGGTAATTTGAGACATGAATTACTCGGTTCGAAGTTACTTGATCTTTATATTCATATATTAACTCCTTATAAGGATTCTTCTCAGCGTCGGAACATAATTATAGGCATGTATTTATACATCGATATTTTTGCATACCTCGAACAAACTCCAAGTTGCCCAATTGCTCTCGCTGGTTTGCGCAATGACTCATCACTAATTGAGGCAAAAAAATCGGCTTGTATACTAAGGAATGACTATAAAGCTGTCTGAATAATTAGCGTGGTAAACTTATGGAAATTGAGACGAAAATTATTTGAAAACTATATTGATTCTCACACCATTTTATGTATAAAAACCAAATGTAATAAGTCAGTAAAACTCTATATCATTCTGAAAGATTATGAGATCATTAAATGAACTTTCAATAGAACCTGCAGATGTGATGCCGAGAGTTAGCGTATGCCTAATATAAAATACTCAGAATAAATTGTAAACACAGCTATCATTCAGCGTAAAAACCTACTGGTGGACACTAGAATACAGTTTCAGCAACAGCTTTTAGAAAACAAAGTAGTTTCTCCTTGGTGTTTGCAGCACAGAAATCACGAATCTCGATGGATATCTTTGCAACCTGGACTCAGGGTCAAGGAAATGATCCTTTTTTGAAAAACAACGACTCTTGTCCTCTTTCCTCCCCTGTTACTCGGAGAGCTTCAAGGATTTTATTCTGACCCGAGTTCAAGGGTGACCACACGTCTGCACCTTGTGTTTACTGTGGCCACTCCTCGAGCAAGCACCTGTCTTCCTTTTCAGACCTTAAGATGCAGGATAAGACAGGACTGGGTGGAATACAGTTGTCCACAAAAATATCGTTCGTTATCCCTCACGTTAACTTCAGTCTTTATTTCTGTGCTTATGCCGATAGTCTGTAGTGTATATCTTCTTCCAGTACTCATTTATCGTACAGTTATAAGTTGATAAAAAAATTTTACCAGTTATTTTAGCTGCTTAAGTTTTTTTGAAGATTCAAATTTACATTATTTGATAGATAAACAGACCGAGATAATTTATGTGGCCCAAGCAACCGTAAAAATGCTGAGAGCTGAATTATAAGGGTAAATTAAAATGAAAATTTCTCACCCAATCTTAAACGAACCGTGGAATACAATAAGTAATCTGCATAAAATCTCAGATTTAACAGATTTTTTAAGGAAAATTCGTGATTCAAAACAGACAGGAAACTCCTGCACTAATAGATGCCGTGCTTCGTCGGCCTATTCTGTGATTCCACGCGGTAGGCTCTATTCAGAAGGACTACGCAGTGCCATTTCCTTTGCAGATGCCTCTGCAGCTTATCGCGAAATCTCATGGAACTTCCCACGGGCAAGTCACGCACTAGCATACAGCAATGGATAAGCACGGATACCCTGCGTCGAAATTAGTCTACTCTGAACGAAGGATGCCAAGGGCAACCGAGACCTCCGTCTCATGCATGCTGGGTTATATTTCACATTGACCGTGTACTTGAACTGCCATCGTGAGGGAAATTTTCGGGAAAAAATAGAGCTATCCAAGGTTGCCCATCCGTATAAGAGAGCTTATCCATCAGGCCAAAATCATGCGCTCACTACCATCGCGGAAACAAAACTCAAAAATACTTTAAATAATGGAAAAGGAAACAATAAGGTCACCGTGTGCGATTCATAAATGGCGATGTTTAAGAGTTTTCGATGAAAAAGAGGTTTTTTCATCAAAATCTTGAAGATGAATAACAAGAGGATTTTCTAAATATCGGTCTGAAGAAACTTTATTACCCAATGGGAAAATTGAGAAAAATTTATTCAGGTAAAAATGCCGGAAAACTTTGCCTGGAATGCCTGGAAATTCAACGTACAAATCAAATGTCAAGTTTTTATAAAATCAAGACATTGAAATAAATTTATAACATAATCCCATTTACAACTACCAAATTTATAAATTAAATAAATAAATCAAATCATAATCATGGAAAATATCCTCATCATAATCGAAAATTTCGTGTGATAATAAAATGATTGATTCTGATCCTATTGGCAGCGAAGACGAACATAATGTATAAAAATTTTGGATCCGCAACCTCATCCCGGATCCAAAAATTAACCTTTACGCTGCAACTTACACATCAGCAATATTTCAGCCCCAGATGTTTTTTTTTTTGCTCTCGAACCACTCAGTTCCAGGTAACAGATGCGTGGTAATTGGCGAAAAGATCGAGTTGGGAAAAAGGTAATATATAGGGCGTGTCTCTCGTGAAAAATGGAATGGAGAACCAAGTCTCGCAAGCGGTGAAGAGAGAAAGAGAAGGAGACGGGGATGGAGATATGCACGAAGGGTGGGCTAAAGCAGGGGAGGTGGTCTGCGCAGGTCTCTGCGAAGGGTGGGGCGGCGGTGTTAAGGGAGCTATTTAAGAATGCTTCAAGGACGCGAGGGCGTGGCAAATCTCAAGAGACTTTTATACAGGCTCAAAAATTTTATTTTTTTATTTTTATTTTTCAGCCGTCCGGGAGATAGGGGAGTGAAACTGTGTTGGGTCGCTGAAAAAAAAGGGCGAAACAAGATCTCGTTCGGTCCACAAACAACAACCCAGAGAACCTAGTTCCTTCTTTCTCCTACCCTCCCACCCTTTTTGCTTTCAGACTCGCCCACACCCTTCCCCTCCCCTCAACACCCCATCCCTCTCAACCTTGTATCACTCTCCCTTTCTCCTCCTCGGTTGGCTAAGATCGTTTATCTATCGCGCAAGTTGCCAAGGTAAGGAGGCCTAGCTATTCCTAAATGAGCCCGATTAATTCTATCTAGCTGGAGGAATTTGTTGGTGTGGATTGATTTTTTTCCTGTTCACATTGAAGGCACTCGAGAGGTCATGAGCAGCAGACATCAATCGCGATTGAGTGGTACAACATTAGCATTAATAACAGAACTCGCATTCCGAAATAACCTGGGAACTGACATCAAGTTCATTTTCTATGAGGTGAAAAGTACTGCGGGTACCACAGGGGAGGCAACCCAATAGTACACCTTATTCAGGAATCAATTTTCTTGGACTAAGATATGTTTTATGATGCAAAAATACTGCCAAATACATAAGTTTCTATAACATAACGAAAATTTCTGTTTAAGTCGCATCAAAAATTGACAGCTGAGGAAAAACAAGATCGTAACGATCTGGTAATGGCAAAATGGTGAAGAACTTTTCCAACCTGCCTGGGTTGAAATATACCCTCGGCCATCCAAACCAACACTCGGATTGAATCACTAGGTTAGTGAAAATCTACTTGGAGTCAGCTTAAAACCATGCTTCATCAAACCCGTCTTTCCAACAACTTTGATAGCAGTGATATATATTCCTATGCTCCATCATAGGATTATGAAAGTCATGGCGATCGTTTTCATTCAATTCTTAATCCTTAACTGACATCCTAGTTTTATTTAGCTTCTTGTGTCTACTTCCTTAAGTTAAAACCAGCATGGCTTACAGTTTTTTTCCTCTCTTCAACTGATTTGAAAGCATGTCCTTAAAAAGGGTATTCACATCCATCTCTATGAAGAAGCAATTCACTTTATCTTCTACTTTTAATGAACTTTAAAAACATTTTCAAGCAAGCAACAGAATAATATCTAGGTTCTCTCATGGTTTTTGAGTAAATATTTTACTGAATATGGAGAAAATGCATAAATTTGCTCTTGCAGAAGACTAGAATTTTGAAAAAATCACAACACCGAGCGATATCTGCTGGAGAATAATCGGTAGGGAGAGAAGTAAATATACTCTTCAAAATTTGCTTCGCAAAATATAATTATCATTCTTGGCAGCGGTTTAAAAATTTTAATCCCTAGCATTACGGGCTATCCACCTTGGTTCAAATAAAAACATGATTGTTGGCAAGGCAATGAGAGTTCCTTTCAACAGAACCTCGGCCAAGCGCCAATTTTCTATGAAACGAAGAACTGAAAGGTAGACAAGACTCCAGTTTTCGTTCCAGTTTGAGCTCGAGGATTTCAGAGCTATCCATAAGAATACAAGAGTATAGCGCTCTGGTGTCAAGCGGAGAATTTCCAAGCTGCATTTTTTGCTCTCGAGTTTTTACCATCAGAAGGAACCCAAACGTTTGCTTGCCTGCCAGTTCCCTATTCAAATCATTGTGGTCGAATTGTTGAATTTATTTTCTGGCATCTGCATGCGTAATTTCGCCCACCTGCAGGGCGGACTTAGGAACATGTAATTGGAGCAGATTGTTTCCCACTTCCGTATTTCTGATTCCAATGCGAAAGCCAGATTTACTTTTTTTCTCCTCATGATCTCTTTTCCCTAAAACTCCGTCACATACACTCTCACCATCCTAAAGCTCAAATGGAGTGCTCCAGTTTTGCCTTTCTCCCACTCGTAAGCTGGACAGCACGGCCCACGAAGAACACTTAAAAAATTCTGGATTTTACGAAGGCAGATTCCCGGTCAAGCTCCAAAGTACCTTTTGTGTTCGATTGATGGCGTGTGCCACAAAAAGATACCTCGAAAGAAGAGTGGACCAATGGATTACAGGAACGAGAGTCTTCACAGCAAAAATCAATTTTCTGCTGCGATGAAAAAGTATTTTTCCTTTTTTTAATCATGATTTTTGCATTTCTACACGGGTGGAGTAGCTTGAGAGACCAATCAGTGAACAAATGAAAAACGTGCCTACGGGGGGGAATCGAACTAGGCTAGAAAAAGCGCAATATCAAGAGATTGACGTAATCTCTACGCTTTGGGCTTTTTAATTTCTCAGATTGCTCTATTTAATCGCCTTCTTGTACCGCGTTTAATATGTCCTCACCATCAAATACACCATCATTTACCGGTTGTTTAATTTTCAATAAGTTTTCTGTTGCGTAATAAAAATTCATATAAATGACACCCGATGGATGTTGTAAGTAGAGAAAGTGATAGTACTCTTCTGCAGTGAAAACTATTCTGGAGGTTCAATAAATTATTGTCATCTCTTACTACTATCCTTTCACAAAAAGTCGACCAAGTAATCAATTTTTGCTCATTTTTCTTTATCATCAGCACGCCATCGTGTAGGATAAAGTGATGTGAAGTGAAGGTGTGCATATTCAAGTGAACGTTCTCTTGCTCACGACCAGGAAAATTCCTAACAGCAATCCTTAAAATACGTTGAAAACTAGAAATTTTTCAAATAAAGAAATTTTTGCCGGACGATCAATTGCTCAGATAAAAAAAAATACTTAATGACAGGGATTGTTTTATACCCCCTTTTTTATTCATATCATGCATTCGTCCCTTTTTTAAGATATTTTTCGCTATTTTTACGACTGTTTACAACGGGTTTAAACGAGTAATGTCGAAACATCAGTCAATTGGGTCTAAGAAAACTTGTTTTCCTTAACACCTCCTTCACGAAAGGCCTTTAAAAAATTAAAATAGCAGAAAATTTATCATAATATTCATTTTGAAATTACGAATAAGTAATTATACCTGAAATTACTTTGATCTCATTTATAGGAGAGAAAGTAATAAATAACTTCAAGAAAATGACAACTTGAGGCTAATTGATGGCTTGGCTGAGAATACATCCTATGAGAAAATACTTCAAAGATTTCAGATTTTTTTGCTTGGCAATATAAAAGTGGCCATAATAGAGTCAATTTTCATTAACTGCATATATATATTATTTTCCCCTTCTATTTTTATAGGCTGAATCTATGAGCGTTAAAAATCATCACAGAGAATATTTCACGCAGAACTTTCGAGTTAAACTCAGGAGAGTTGTTAACTAATAACCTGCTTTTTAATATAATTTAGTAGAAAATGACAAAATTATGTATTTATCCATCATCACATACTTCATTTTAATAGCGTGACGTAGTTAATTTGTAATAGAGTCAAAATCTTATATAAATTTACTGCGTCTTAACCGTTATACTTAATTCTATAAAAACTTCACTCTAAGAGAAATCTTAGGCGCTGCATATGTAAACTATTCTTTGACTGAGTTGTAGTTGCAGCTTTGAATCTCTTTCACTTTGATTGAGCTATCCCTCGAGTCAGACCATCCTGCGTCGACTCATTTATGGACTACTTTTTGACGAAATTAATGGAAGAACTTCATCCCGAACAGAACAAATCGGTCAGAATAAATTATATACAAATAAGAATGGTCATTTTGCAAAACTATCCCATCCGGTGGTCCATAGTACGCCAATTTTTCATCCTACGCAAAGGTGATCTCTCCCATTCGTCGACCAGAAAATGGAAAGTTCGTCTCCAGGAAAAGGCGACGCAGAGCTGGGCTTGCGCAAATAGCGTTGCAGGGCGACAGAATGAGGCTGGACAGTTAAGTAATCGTCCCTCCGCCTCTCCGTTCTTAACTCCTCAATCAGCGTCATTTTTTAAAATGAATTTACTTTGCCGAAATGTCACCGATGGAACACCTTCAGAATATATGAAGCATTAGTAAGTACCATTGCCCTGTGCTGATTCAAAAAATATGCACAACTTCAGCAAATAGCCATTAATTAAGAAACATTTATTAATAAAATATAAATTTCGTAAACCGCACCATATTAATTTACAAGCAGCTGACTTTTTACGCCCATATTTCGGTTTAAAATCGATATTTCATCGAAATGGACCAAAAATTTTAAAGGAGGGCTTTTCAATGGTGTTGTTGGTGTTACTAAATGGTAAAGTGTGTAAAATGGTCTGTAGAAAATTCCTCATGATAATTATAAAACTGAAAAATATTATCGTAAAAGAAGCTTTATTTATGTTGCCAAATGGGGGACATTTTGATCGGCTTTCAAGATTGTCTGCAGCTCGGCGATGAAGACGGAGCTATTCCTCTTCATAATTGCAATAGAGTATTTGCAATCACATTTAATATCACCAGGGATGAAGTTCGCCATTTAAAAATATTTTGCTCCAATGGGATTCGAACCCGACCAGATGCACCAACAAGCCATCTTCTCGCAGGAAACTTTAGGATAGATTTACCGAACACAGTTTTGACGGCACAAGTGTTACATAGGACAGAGGTAGTGCTTACTAAGTCACTGACGTAGTAATAAAGCCCTGATAATTAATGAATGCAATAAATCGAAAGTATTAGTAGTGTCGATAGCAAATTTTGGCTATTCTGCCTGATAAAGGTTATTTCCCCTGATAATTTCGTTCGTTTTGCCCAGCTGTCGCAATCGGCGACTTTTCTTTATATCAAGGTGGGGGACAGCATAAACCGCGGCCTACTGGAGAATCTTCTATTAAAGTATTCGTGACATTATCAATGGACGGATCACACAGAAATCGCTGCCGATTCGGCCGAGATTAACATCGATTTTCCCATGCAGCGCCATGCCACCTCGACGACCGAAAGTGAAATTTCTCCCTTTCCCCACCCTTTTCCCGTCGTAATCCGTGAATCTGTCCCTCAGACGTGAAAGTGGATCACACACACCAAGTCATGCTCGCACACACTCTTACACTATGAGATGGAGGAGACGCCTGCGGATTGAATCGTGGACGTGAGAAGTCGGCATTAATTCTTCGTTCAGAAAAAGACGGCGCGGCGTGAAGAAACTTCAGGACGGAGAATTTAGATCGATGTGAAAATCTCCGGCTTTCACACACGGCTTCCAGAATATTTTTCAAGCATCTATTGTGATTTCAAAGAAACGAGAGGGAAAAAGAGACAAAAAAAACAAATGAATGAAACCGAAAGCTATGAAAGAGTAAATTTTTCAAATAATAGCACTGACTCATTGAAATTGAGTCGTCTAATGAATGGGTAAGTGTGGAGGAGGCATGTAACAGCTCCATTGATTTTGCCGTCTAAAACAGCGGACATTGAGTGCACAGAGCTTGAACTATCTCAATAAATATCTTTTTCTCTTTTTTTAGGAATGATTTTACACTTACGTATCTATATCCACAATAATGAATACAGAAGCTTAAAGAGTAAACCACAACGATATGATGAAAATGTGGACCATTAAAGCATATGGTGGTGGAGTCACGAATAAATATAACAGTTATGAAAATATATTTATTTCAAATAACTATTTTGAGTTCAAAAATTCGATCTACAACGTTAAAATTCCACTGAAGAAGAAAAAAGCAAAGCGGTTTTTTGATTCTACAAATAGTACCGATCTGTCACAATGTTCTAAATTCATATTTCTGGCTCTAAGTACCCATTTTTCAGTCGAGTTTGTCAAATGAGTATTTAAATACACTATACACATATAGAAATAGACATTTTTAATTAAATTTAAGAGTAAAAGTCGATAAATTAATCGGTCAATTGATTTTATAGCTAAATTCTTACTGTTGTTCGACAGTTATAAAAAATAATGGGGAGATGTAGATACCTGTATTAAGTAATTAAGCCTGAGTGAAAAACGGACTTTTTCAAACTGTGGTACTAATATGCTGTCTATTTCTATTCGTATGATTACTTTTTTTGGAAAGGTAAAAGGTAACAGCTGGGGAAACAAAAAAAAAAGAAAATGCATTCTTTTTCTTTTCATTTCCCTCACATGTAGGCATGTGCCCTGTGCAGGCACGAATTTGTTTTTGATAGCTTATACGTCTAAAAAAGGAGTTTTTCCATAGAGCGGAGAAGGTATTCTTTTCACTTCAGTTGACGGGTTATCCACTCCCAGCCCATTCATTCTATTCCAACAAAAAAAAAGAGTTTTTTTCAGAACAGAAAGTAAACGGCGCCGAGGACCTCTCCTCTCTGACGGCGCATCATTCGAAATCCAAGGGTTCGAGGTGCGTCCAACATCATGGAATCCTTTCTTTTTTCCTTGAAAACTCTCCTTAATAAGTCCACTCTCCTTTCCCCGTCATCTCGTTGTCTATCTCTTAGAGGTCACTAATTCACGCCTTCGGCCGGGTAATATCCTTTTCTTGCCCGCCTTTCCTTTCGATAGGAAACCATAGCGACTGTGGTGGACACCTTATAAATCCACAAGACACCCCGCGTCTCTTCCGACGGGCTCAACCTACATTCAAGCCATCGCCGGATATTTCCTAATTCCCATCCATCAATCTCTCTACCTCCCTCCATCACCACCAGTATCCAGTATAAGATTGGAGCGGAGGGGGGGTGCTCTTAATATACGGAAAAATTAATTTTAATGAAGTTATATCACCAACTGCGGACTGAAGTTGTACCTAAATGTAAAATAAAAAATAAAGGCCATATGCAGGCAACATGTATGAAATTTTTCGAATTTGAATATTCCAGAATATGAGAAAAATATTCCCAGCTGAATGCAAATACCATTAGACCAGAGACTGATTAAGGGAGGACCACAGTAACTTCAGTAAAGATGAAAAAGACGGTAATTTTTATGGTGGCTCTCTTTAAATTAAAGTTTTTATTTCACTTTTTAAATTAAAAATGTTTAAATTAATTGATAAATATCCAAAAGCCACTTGTCTGCGCATATCGGACGCCATGCATATTATTGATGAAAAGTATTTCATTCCACCAAGGCGCTGTCGAAAGTCATTCCGAAAACAAAGAACTAATTGCGCCCCTGTTAGCATCCATTTCGATATCCCCCTACTCCGCGCTACACATTACTGGGATAATTTCACTCCCTTCGCAGAGCGTCTCACAGTGACTTGATAATTCAACCTTGTGGTCTGATGAGTTTCTAAGCATAAGAGGGAAATAAAAAAAGATAGCTTGGGTAGTAATGCCACTACTTTGGCTTACAAGAAGTCGCATGTATTTTTGCGAAAAGTCTCTAGAAAGGTGGTAAAAATACTTCCCCAGTCTCGGATAATTAAGGCAAGAACTACGACCCAATTGAAACAAAAATTAGTGAAATACACTGAAATGTGCATGTGAAAAATTTTTGAGCTACTTCTTGTTGAAAAAATGATAATGGGTGTAGGTATCTATTATATGCAATATGTTTTAAAATTTAAACAGGTTTTTATGCTTAGTAGGTAAATAGAAATCAATGATAAAGGGAAGATAAAATGAGTTCATGGATGAGAAGAGTATGAAGTAAATTTTAGATCATCAAATTTACCAAAAGTGACAAAGATAGTATTTTAAATGATTTTATAATGCAAAAGATGATACGATAAACGTTATGTAAAAAACACTTCAAGTACCGTTGATAGGTGTTTGCATTAAACCTAAGACATCTTTTCACGCTAAATGCGCTGAGGCAGAACGTAAAAATACAACTTCAACGGGTGTAAAGCTCACAATTGTCTGTGGATCATTAACTCACATTGATTTTTCACGTTATTCTTGAATTTCCTGCGCATGCTCATTCGCCCGACAAGTCTCTTAAACAGACAAGACAAAAAAATGAAAAGCCAGCCCACGAAGTTAAGCAAAAAAAGAGGCCCCAGGCCAAGAGCAAGAAGTGATTTGCACATTCATTGCGGCTGCAACCATGCGCAAATCGGCAGCCCGGGCAACCGACACTTGTTTCCGCTCCATTGGGCCCTGACAACTACGGAAAGTTCCCCTGGCATGACGAGCGAGACCGTCGTATCACAAAGACAAATTTTACACCATATCTTTCATTTTTTAAATTCATGGTGATGCGAAAATTATTATGTATATGGGAACGTAACGAGTATACATAAGTAAATACTACGAAAATGCACCATTTGATTGGATATGCGAGTAGAGATCTAAATATCTACTTACATGTTGCCTAAGAGGATAAATGACAATAAAATCAAACCTGTAAGTAGAATATAAGCTGATTTTGAAGTCCTCTACAAAAATATATAATATAATAGTATATTGTCGTATTAATTTATTATTTCTACGATACAATTTGTGTGATTAATATTATCGAACGGCGGAGAATTTCACATTAATTCTCAGGGGAAAATTACCCTGGACTGAGAAACAAAAAATGGGCCTATTGCTTACCGGGCTATTGCGCAGACTATTACGCTATCCATGTTCTTTAATTCCTATGGCAAAGGTCCGTGGGCTGATCTCTGGTGTTGAGGATTTTTCCCAAAAAAGTTAATTTTACCTTTTTTATGTCTTGTGTGGGTGCACCCAACATTCATATTTATTTTTACCAGGCTATTATGAAACAAAATCGTTTCGTCCCATGCCGACCAAAAAGTAGCCGAACTAATATGATCCCCTAAGCTCGTCTACTGACCACTTTTTACGCGGAAAGCACTCCTGCCACAAACACAGCATTTTTCGACCCTTCCGAACTGCCACCCGGGGAGCCATCACGCCACGCACGAGCAGATCCCCAAGACACGTTCCTCACAATCACGACAAGAGGCGTTGGTGGAGACAGCATTCTCGAAAGACTCATTCCTCCCCGCCCGCGGCTCGAATTCCGTTCGAGTTCTCGAGTGGAGACAATTGTTGGTTGCACTGGCCCGAGTCCACTTTGTCCACGTCCCGTAAGCCGCTGCGTGGGCGTGGAAGACTTTGATGAAAGGTTTCGTCTATCTGAGCGTAGAGAAACGTTCTCTTTTCCTTTCTTTCCTCCACTATAGTCTCCCAATATCTGCGGCACGCTCTTTTTTGTGCTCGAAAATCCATGGAAAACCCTTATCGAAAGTGAACGCGACTCCAGGTTCTCCGACTCCGTGACTTTCCCAAATAGGCAGTTCCGTTGCGGGCACGCGGCTAGCGGACAAATTTCTCGAACCTCTTGCACGACTTTAAAAACACTTTGCTCGATTGAGAGATAAGGGGGTGGATAAATTTCCCTGTCTGCGGTTTGAGGCGGGGTGAGTTAGCTCTGATAAATAACATGCCATTCGATGCACTTGGTGCTGTCGCGGTAGAAAATTTCAGAAAGTTCGGTTGTATACCACGAGTATTACAAAATTATTTTGGTGATTAACTCTGCACGTAACAGTACGTAACGTCTCCGTTGCTAGTCATGATTCTTGGAACACATTGTTCCATCCGTGGGCTTATAATGGGCTTTCAATTCAACACGAATAGAACTGCAGTTCCTATGATTTCAATCGAATTACCTTTTGCGAAATTCAATGACGGGCTTAAACGTATATAAAACGTATTCATCCAGAATACGAAAAGCAGGTATAGTAGAACATAACTAACATATGATAACGCATGGTATACGATCAAAAAAAAATTAGTGCTAAAATGATCAATGATTCAATCACGTATTGACAAAAAGTTCGAGATAAAAAAGCAATTTAGATTTTGGGGAAACTGAGAGTTTGCACTTTAAAGAAAGCCGAAATAAATCTCAACGCTTGCATAAACCTGATGCATAAAATGGTTTTGACGTATTTTGTAACTAATTTATTAGCATGATAAGGGGTATAGTAACATCAGCAGCAAACTGCAAATTGCTTCGCGAAGAAACTGACATTGGGTTCGAAGCCATCATACGTTTAAAAAAAAATAATAACTTACATGATTACATATGAATAAATACTGTTTCAGCGGTATAACGAAAAAGACACCGATTCATTAGTGTTTTTCACTTTCTCCTATCTTTCAAAAGGCAACTATTATTCAAGACTTCTCTAGTTTTCCTGAGTTTTTATCCTAGCTACATTTCCCTCGCCTTCGAATGAAAGTGAACTCGTGAGAGAGACTATTATCTGCCGTGCCCATTAATCACCGACTTAAGCAGAAAAAAGGGAGCAGTGTCATCGCACTGACCAGACCCCGTCTCGGTGTTTCGGATGTGATCGTGTCACGCTTGCTCTCGTAATGGGCGCATATGTTTTTTCACGCCACCCCGCTGCCCTCAGATCGTCCGCAGGAAGTTCCACGGGATGCGGTGGAAAAAATGAAAGTCCTCATGCCGACAGCTACAGACGGACGCGCAAGAGATATGTGCCTCGGAGCACGCACCAGCAAGACGTGGAAAAAAGTATTTAGTGTTTAATTCACAAGGTAGCCAGGTATTGTGGCAACGGATGGACATGAATAAAAACGTGTTAGTAACATGAGATGGGAAAGAAACTTCGACGACATAACAATACAAATAGAAAAAAAAACATTAAATTATTTTTAAACAAATAGGTGCATAATAATAACATCTTATTGATTTTATCATGCACTCCATGTAGACACTCATTTGGAACGCTATTATTGAGAAAAAGACTGTTGACAAAATTGTAACTATGGTTAGTTTAAGGTAATAATTGAAATAAAACGGAAATTACCACCTCATGCTGATCCAAGCTGTCCGTATAAAAATACTCAATTTAAATTAAGACAATAACGGAATAACGGGTTTAATTCAAACGTAATGCCATTATTCGAGTTGGTATTCAACATTCACAGGCACAGCGTGTATTACTATGAGGAAAAAGACAAGTTTTTTGCCTTTGATCAGTATTTCAAAGGCTGATTGTCACCCATATGTTTCCTACCTCAGTGTGTTATTAGTCATGGCTTTTTTCTGAAGCAGGAGAAAATATTTTTGGAAAAACTTAATATGGGATACTCAGTTTCCAAAATGCAAATGATAGTTTGATGTATGCTTAATAACTTTAAAAAATAAATTTATTCGTTAGTAATATTTCGGAAGTCTCTCATATGAATATATGATTATTCAAGATTATCGGAGTCAAGAAAATCAGCGGAATTATTGACTTGTAAGTCATCACAAAAGAAATCTCATCAGCATACTGCTTCTTGAAATAGGCCTGAGAAACAAAACCGATGATAAATTCAGTCTTGACCTCTAAAAATTGGTGTGCCGATAAAAGTTTTAAATTCAGTATTTATCATGAATACCATATTTCTCACTACTCCTGCAGACGCTATGAAACCGTACTATTTTTAGAAATGCTTCATAATGGCTTCAGGCATAACGGTAAGAGAAATTTTATCCGGATTATTTTACTAGATACCGCCATTTTTATCTTTTAAATGTTTCATCAAAGGCAATGAGAGTAATTAACAGGACCAATACGTTACATTAATGGAAAGCTTTCAAGATAAATTTTATAATACTAATATATTCAGTTGAGCTTAAGCATGAGCAATAAGCGAGCAAATTTACATTTTCTTCGCAGACGAGAATATTAACGAGAAGTTTTTGCTGAGAATATGACCAGGTTAAATGACATATAAAATGGAGTACCCTAATAAAAGTTCAAGTCCGTCTTCCAACGACCCATTGTTCTCTTGAAAATATTCACGGCGGAAGTCTTCAACAGGAACGCTAGAAGTATGTGTCACTGAAACGATTGAATGTATGTGAATAAGCAAAAAACCTAATTAGGGGTGTGATTTATTGCTAGGAAAATAAGCAGAGAAATACTAGAGGAGATAATGTTTAAGAAAGAGATCATAATCTTTGACGATTATTTTACCCAAAAGTACTCCGCACATTTTACTTTACCTCCCATGGCATAGCGAGCATTTTTATTATGAGTCAGGAAGTACAAAGAAAGAGGGTATTTTTGATATTGTTATGTCTGAGAAAGATCAGAAATATTATCTTAATATGTGAAAAATAGCCACGTAACCTACACCATTTCAATGGCTCATTCAATTGAGAGGAGAACTAACCTCAGACTCAGTCCGTAAGGACCAAAACACAGTTAGTTGTCGAAACGTTTAGAAGATGGATAAACTTACCCAGGATGTTACCCGAGAGACCTTTGTCAGCATAATTTTTATCCGAATATATCTAAAGGAATTGAAGCTTCGCCTTCAAGTAAACCTAATTCCATCTTATACGTTTAAGAATACTGCAAGTTAACAAATAGAAATCAGCTTAATCATTTTCCTCCTACATAGTACGATTTTAGAAATAAGCTCACCTTTCCCGGAATTCGCATAGCTGCATATTATATACAAAAAGAGCTCCTTAAAAGGTAAACGCAGGTGCAAACTGTGACATGACCTTTCGTGCATTACTCCCGCCGTCAGCTGTCTTTCTCTGAGAATACAATGACAATGCGTACTCTTCATCCTGTTGAAGGTTGAGTGCGAAACCTTGAGGATGGTTATGATTGTGTATTGGTTCTCTTAAATATTCACATAAAAATGGTCTGAAAGGGTAAAAGTTGTTGAGAGCATTAATCTTTGTCAGTTAATTTAAAATGGGCGTTTGAATTTAGGTGTCTTTAAGCTTACACTTTGGTATCAAAGCACGTAGTGGTAAAATATAATTTTTTAGGAGATAAATGAACTAATTTACGTGTCTATTTCATCCCTCTAAAGAGTGATAATGCTGTATTGGCGTCGCTTTGGGAGCGGAAAATAATACGTGCGTTTTTTACGCTGCTAAGGGCGAGACAAGAAAACAATCTTTCAACATCTCTTCATATTTTAGTGTTACTCGTTTCCGGTTGATACTGACAGGTATAATTTGACGACGCGTGTTATGAAAGGATAGAACTTAAATAAATTACCTCGTTCACGCAACAATAGGAGCTCTGTCTACTATTCAAACTCAATGAGCACATGATAGCCACAAATAATTACTCGCCGAATAAGTAATCACCGCTTCGTGGCCCACCAACTTTCATCAGATCTATTCCTGACTTTTTTTTTCATTTTTAGGAAGGCTTGTATACTTGCTCCTATGAATACCGAATTCAAGCTGTTTTAAATGTATAATGCCACCAAAGAGAAAGCCGAGGCATGCGAGGGAAAATGTTACCTTCGTTCTGATTGAACCATTCGAGGAGGTTGAATGAGTGGTCAGTGAAGGTGAAGTGAATGATTAGCCTATCAGCGCCACGGAAATTAAATTAATTAGAAATGTGACGCGAAGATTTTTTTAATCATATGTTGAGAGAAAGCCCTTCATAGTGGTATCCCTATTCTAGTTACTGAAGACAGCCACGCTAACCGGCGCGGGTTATAAACAATCAACCTCGTTAATTAAGCTTTGGGAATCTCTCACCCTATGATTACAACCCATTACTACATCTGCAGTACGTTATTAAACATCTTATGCTTTAAGGTATAATGTAACACTTAATAAAAACTAAAGAGGAATTGAAAGTAGAAATCATTTTCTCAAACCGAAAGAAATAATTTAAGCGATACCAAGGGGGTTCTCATGATTAAGTGTAAGTATAACAACTTAATTATTGCCTAGCTCTAAACAACCAATTGCATTTAAATGCATCTCGTATCTTATTATGCTTTAAACGATTGCTAGAGCGAGCAGACAACTTAACTGCAGTGGAAGACATTCAATTCTTCTATAGAATGAGCTCAGTTTTTCAGCGGTTCGCTGACAGAATGATCTCCAGTGAAATTATAAATTCTTTAAAATCTCAAAGTTTATTTTAGCCTTTAGCATAAGATTCTGGCATTTATTTATTCGGATTATTTTACTGGATTTATTTTAAATTGAATGTGCTGATTTCTGTGAGAATTTTTGTTTATAATTTTTCAATTTTCCGCCTGACACGGCGAAATGAAATTTTTTTTCTTGAGGTGCCCAAGAGATCCATTAATATCAATCATGTTGACATACCAAAACTTTCAGTGACACAAATTATGTGAATTGCTATTTACTTTGAAAAGGACATAAAACACCAAGATTTCTACAATAAGATTTAAATAAGTGCCCAGAGGCCAGTGAGAAGGCTAAAATTAGTAGATGGCCCTACAAAACGTGGTCGACCACTTTGGCGTATCATTAATTTGATGGAGCAATAATCCCAATGGTCCTCTCTTTTCTCTCCATAGTTAAGCCGGAAATGACACGACAAATACGGTAATAATGATTTCCTTCCCGAACAGACAACCACTCGTCAAATGTTCGCTTAGCGCCGTAATGCTTTACCTTCTGAAGAACTTCCTCTCAGCCTATGTGCTTTGCTACTGCTACATTCATTTAGCACTCATTGGCTTCCGTATTTAGCCGGTGGTTTTTGACTTATTTTTATAGTGAAAGCCAGACTCAACGCCGCGCAAGGGAGATAAAAGGATGAGGAACAGCTCTGAAAACGATGTAGGGAGATAAGATTCAATCGTGAAAGTGGATGAAGTTGCTTCCAATTTTTTTGGGATCATTGCCAAATGTTTTTGGTTTGACTCTATCAGCTGAATATCAAGAAAAGGGATAGGGTGAGAAGAAACTCATGCATTCATTTGTTTGGGATATTTCACAATGCGTACTGTTACGCTAAAGGGGTAGTACTTACACAGAGCCTGGTGTTTTTATATCATAAAGGAATACAAAGCTTTAGTTTATGACGAGATTCAGGGTGACGATATAAAACTTTGCGAACCCCACAACACACCTTCTATTAATCTGCTGACCATAAAATTGTCGGAAATGTTTTAAGAAAAAATCGGTTGAAAGCAATAATGAAATTGCACGTGTTTTTAAGAAAGAAAAGTAGAGATCTATGATACTGTTATTAATTGAATGAGCAAATTGTACTGAAGGCATATTAAGAGAAGAAACCTAGATTGAACAATTGTCAGCATTCTTATCATAGTATGCTGGTGATACAAAAAGGGGAAAGAAGACGACTGGAAAAAAAGAAACAAAAATTCAAACAGGCAGTCAGGATATAGCAGAGATAATATTTAGGATTGCACCCTATTTTATGAATAATTTGGTTGAATAAATTTCCCGGAAAAATCTGCATGCTTGGTTACGGGTTAAACTTTTAGTGACACCGATCGTAAAATGTTTGCTCTAGCAGCCAAGAAAAGGAAAGCGATAATATTAAGTATTAGGACTCAAGTTTTCGCATTCTAAAAAATGAAACATCAATAATAAGCCTCAAAACCACAAATCATAAATAATTTGCCTATACAGTGCAGTAGTATACATGCTTTATTACACTCAAAACCTGCATGAATGCGTTTCCTTTTGTTCTCCGTGATCGAGTCGGTAAACTTTGAATTCGTGATTAGTGAAACAGATATTTTCCATTTCCATTGCCAGTAAAGTCACGTTCCTCGACCAACTTTCGGAAGAAACATCGATTTAAATCGCCAGAGTAGATGCAGCGAGCGTAGAGCTACTTCCTCCTCCTTTCGGCTTCGGACATAGTCGGATTTCTCCCAACACAAAGGCAGGATCGGAGGAGAAGTGAAGGGAAGAGCCTTTATATCCTTCACTTTTCCCGCTCTAGTATCTCTACCTGTGCCACCCTAATTCAGTCCTCACTCACAATCTGACGTGACTTTGAAAAAAAAATAATAAAAAAGATTCATGACCTTCGAGCGAGAATTTGAAAGGGCTATAAAGGTGCATTTCGACGCTCTCATTATAGACCCAGAAATCATGCGAGTTTGTGAGGGCCGGATGTCGACTTTGTGAGGGAGTGAAAGAAAGCCATGCCTCGAAACACTTGGGGGAAAAACGTTTTTTGAGTACCAGCCACCACTTAGGACCGAGGACGTCCTGATGGGGCTGATGCATGGTGACTTTTACCCGGGGAAGAATCCAAATTTATGAGTCTCGTACCCTGAAGACTTTTCATCGCGATATCCGGCCGTAAATTCATGCTTCGTAATGCACTGCGAGAAAGTGAAAGGATTGATGTGGAAAATTTTGCATTCAATTTTCACACGTCTCTCTCCCTCGTACTGACCGGAAGATTACTTTTTCGTGCGAGCGAATTCAGAGCCGCGGGATTAAGGAGACTTGAGATTTACGTTCGACGGCTGAGATCACGTTATCTTCTGCAAGTGCACCAGTTCCGGGACCTCCATCATTCGAAAACGTCGTGACCGGGAAGGAAAATATGGTGATAGGAACTAATGTGCGCTTTTAGGGGACCGAAGGGATTTATTCAAAATCTCACCAAATATGACAGTTGAGCTGATAAATATGTCATCTTAGACCGTCGGGCAGGCAAAAAAGCTCATTTGGACAACAAACTAGCATTCATGAACGCATTACAATTACATCTTACTTGTAAGGTTTGACCATAGTCTTTGCTTCAGAGGCAAATTCAATGGAAGGCTGGAGCTAAAAATGCTCTAGATGGAAAAATCTCAGAATAAATACAAAATATACGCCTCAATACATTTGGCACCACTTGGCAGTAGCAAGCTGCTACTGCATTTGTTATTGGTAAGCGATATCAATAAGTTGACTTTTGCATGGGATTCCCAAATGAAATCGGAAAGTTTGCCTTCCCCGGCGTCAAGCGACCAGACGACACCTTCTCTGGCGACACCTTCCTGTCCCATTAGCGCCTCTTCGATATACATACCCTTAGGCGGTACTTCTAGGAGGGATTCCCGATTGAAAATCACTCCTCATGTAGTTATGTGCCTGCTGAGTTAATTTGAGAAGGATTATTTCGCGTTATACTTTCAGCCCAATATCGTTTATGAAGCTTATATCTATCAATAGAGACCTTCACTGGTCTGGGTAAATTCTTAGATAATCTTTAAAAATATTTAAAATAAAAAGATAGCTTAATTTATTCAGATAAAATACTGCAGACAGCATTCGATGAACTATGAGATGCAGTAGATTCTTTATAGGAGTGCATCATAGAAGCTGCATAGCATGACTGATGGGTGGCAAAAGGTTTTCGAAGAATAATCCGAACTATAGGGAAAAATCAAGGTTGCTTGTAATAGCATCAATTATATTCTACGTAGCATAAAAATTATCAAACCACTGCATGAAACAAGTAATTTCATACGCAGTCACGAGCACGTTATAATAGTATAGTGCAAAGTTACATACCCCAAGGATGAAGTTCGCTAAGAAAAATGTTGCCATCCCGGGTAAACTAAATATTTTTTCATAGCGAATTTCATCCCTGCAGTGTTATAAAATTATCATCTATGATATTCCATTATTTTCGCTCAAATTTATATATTTTCGTATCAAAGTTTAATCTTCAGTGCTGATATTTTCAAGCTCGTAAAAAATTGATTTATCAAGACACTCCAATATCATCATATACATCGATCCACCAATCATACTCTCGCAGAATCAGGTAAAACGGTCTCCTTTACAGTGAAACCCCTCTGATTTTCTCACTCTTACCAAGTAGGATCAATGATTGGACTTCTTGAACGCAGTCGGTTAAGGAATAAAATTGTGAGCAGCGAGCGACTGCATCAAATTGTTCGATCATAATTCAACGCATGAATACCCATTTAAGTGGCCCGTCCACATTAGCTTCGACACGCAGATGTGCGAAAGATACGAAAGTGGAAAAATTGAAATAATAATCACTCTGCATGCACTCGGCAAGAATGACCTACGTCATCCATTAATCAGGTTTTTTTTGAGGTGCATATGAATAACCCTCCTTCAACCGCCCTCTCGTGAATAGGCGCTCTCTTGAAACTCGTTTGTTTTCAAACTTGATTGAGGTGGTGGTCGCATCCTCTTTGCTAACGAAACACGCTGACCCAGAAAGGTAACCGCTGCGAGTACGATCACGGGCATATTGGGGCCACCGCGTAACTTCCTGCCAGCGACTTGAGGCAATGAGACGTCGGAATTCCTAAGCAGATGGACGGAGGATGCCGGCGAGGCAGACTGTCTCGAACACCGCGCTACATGGGTAACAGTTGTGTGAGTAAATTCTTATATCTTCATGGAAGCCGTGTGCCTTAAGTTGGCATGCAATTAGGATTTGAATCCCTCACAGTACACTGCCTTAGGGTAAGCATATTCTTTTGAAGTTAGGTTGAATATTGCCAAGTTTTTAAATAACCAATTCTTTATTGAAACGATAGGTGCAAAGTGAGCATTAAGCGGTTAAATAAAAATAATTAAGGGAAAAGGCTGAGACAGGCTATTTTATTTAAGGCTACTTAAGTCGAAAACCATTGATGAAATTTTTTAATACGTGTTCTTTGAAACTATTTTCGCCCTTTTAATAATTTATTTTATATTACAAGAGTATATTTTATGTGATTGCAGAGGGCACATCACAAAAATATAAAATAGACAAAAATAAAAGAAAACCAATCTTAAATTTTCGCTGCTGCCCCCAACTTCTTCAGAGGATCGAAGGGAAATGAATCAAGGGTTGAAGGGTGGAGATTATGGGAAAAGAAATATGAGGAGGGAGTATGTGGCAACAGGAAAAAGGAAGGGGTGACAATTGCTTACATTGTCAGGTGGGGAGGGGGAGGGAAAAATAATATTATCGATAGAGTCCATGATAATTATATGCATTGAATAACCAAATGTAGGCCTGTTCCAACGTTTCGAGTTTAATAATTGAAGTTGAGGGGGAGGTCAGCCATAATGGATGAATTGTAGCAATTATCGTATATTTACCACGGGAGATGGAGTGTGTAGGGACTGGGAGGGAGGCTTTTCGGCATTGTTTGTTGCTCTTGTTCGGAATTGAGAGTATATTCTTATGTTGAGGGGAGTGGAGCACATTCCTGTGTAAAAGGCAGAGAAAATTTGGCATTGGCGGAGATAGACTATCTTCCTAGATGTGCAGGAAGATATTATTGATAAAAGGCTGGTGCAAAAGGTTTTATGAAGAAGATCGGGGTAAAGAATTATACAGGCTTTACATCTCGGACGATTAAAGTTAGTGAGGTGGGAACTAGAAGGGAATTTGGATTTCAATAAAGTTTAGTGGCTGTGAATAAATTAGAAAGATTTGGTTGGCGTTATGGCTCAACAGTATATTTACCGTTCTCAGTGTTAGGGATCAGGTATTTTTCAGTTGGTGATGAAAATTTAGATAGATGAAGAGCGTTACTCAACGAGCGATTTTACTCAACCTTTGGAGATTGACGTTTGATATAAGGAAAGGGTTGGTACAGCAGCAGGGTCAGATCCAGGACTTTTCTCTGAGGGGGTGGGGGCGGGGGAGACAAGGGTCTGACTGATCTTCTCATATTTGAAATTGAAAGCAAAATACAACAATTACCGTAGAAAATGTTTTCTTTATTTTTAAATGAAAGTTATTAATATTAAATTAAATTCTTGAGGCCCCGTAATATACAAAATTAAAACGAACGTAATGATAACCGTATTAAAAATCTTGTCTATTTTTTTAGGATCTGGGGGACCCGCTTGCCCCCCCCCCTAAATCCGCCTATGTACAGCAGCCAAGTTAAACGGCTCGATTTAGGTAAGAGGAGACTGAAGCAATTTCTATCCCGTCGGAGAGAGGTCCTCCCTCCACCCTACTCAGAAGGCCCCACTTAACCCGCGAAGACTGTCGTTTCGCCAGGCACCATCACTCACGGACGAAAGCGGGCGAGCGAACGGGGTGAGGCCGGTGTGTGTCGCACGCACGGCGACGACTCCCGGCCATGTCGCAGCGGGAAGAGGTGACCTCGACTCGAGAGGGAGAAAGCCCTTTAAGGTCAGATGCCATCGAAAGGAAGAGTTGTCCCGCGCGCGAAGGTGAAAGGAGAGGAGGGACACGAAATACCGAAAGTGAAAGACGATGGGCAGGGTTTTACGGTACCCACGAAGAAAGGGCATTCGGTAACGCCCAACAGGTTGGTAGCTGGGAGCGTGGGTGACCATTTAAAAGGTCGGCTCTGGACGCTACCGTATATTATGGCTTCACCTGTTCCTTCCAAAACGAGCTTTAAATGAGTCACCTAAAATCAAACTAGGAGGCTATATTACCTTCTTCGGCATTGGCCTACAAAGGGCTGCACACTTTAAAGTTTTCCCTAAGATACGCTAAATCAAACTTTTGACTTGAATTAGGTGGTATGGGGTTGCTTAGTCATTGCAAATAACTCAATCAATAATAGAGCCAATTATTTTCTGCGATAAAGACGTAGTGGGCTCAAGGTAGAAAACTGAAAGATAACTTTTCTGGATTGTACAGACGACGTGCGGTACATGTTGTCAGCAGGTTCTTTCGGTAGTGCACAAGTAAAATGGGAAAATTAAATAGGTTAAATATATTTTAGTTAAAAATCATGTTTATCATGAATGTACGCAGCAAGAAAAGCTGCAATGTATAGTTTACAAAAGTAGTACACGCATATTATTACGAAAAAAAAAGATTTCTGGAGGAAGGACTGCTGAGATGATATTGTTCCCTATCAATTCCTTTAAATTGGATCGTCGTAAGTGAGTCACAAGCGAATGACAATTGTGTGAATGACAAATACTCTGAAATTCATAATGTACCGATACCATATTCCACAAACTTTTGCGGTGATACATTGGTTAAAAGCGGAGAAAGATGGGTGCTTTTATGAGAATGATGTGAGAGGACAAGAAAAAATTGAATAGCGATGGAGCGAAAAGGAAGGCCGTCAGTAAGCTATTTCACAGGGTCAGTTGAGTCTCAAATGTCACACGCCATTAAGCACTCCTCTTGAGCTGCGTCCCATAAAAAATTAGACCTTTTCATTTCGCAGACACATAAAGTTACAAAGTTCTGGAAAAGGAAATGTTGCAAGAGGTAACAGAATAATATTTTTTAAATAAAAATATTAATAGGTAATTCCACTAGGGTGAAAGCCTCACACATGACGTGAAAATTTATTTTTATAAAGAATAAATGACTGAAGAACCAAAAGTTAGCTAATTTTTTCAGGGGGTAGGCATGTAATGCCTTATGGCACTGGTTCTCATACTACGTCCTGCGGGCAGATACGGCCCATCAACCGGGTCGAGGCCTTTAACCTTAGATAAAGTAGAATAATTTTCATAAATAGATAAAATAACATCAAATAAACAAGTTACGAAAACGTTTCATTTCCACAGGATCAAATTGATTAATTTCTTATATACATGGATATCAAGTATGTAAGTGGTCCCAAAAATACTGTTTCAAACGCTGAAATTTTTTAAAACTCCTGACTTAGGTGGTGTTAACACCACAAGTTCAAGGGATAAAAGCTAGTTTCCTTCATTGTGCCATTTTTCCACAAAAATACCAACATGTTGGCATCGAAAACTCGAAGAAAAATCTCGGATTCTTGCGAAAAATTAAAATCCAGGTCGGAATGGGTTGAGCAAGGTATGTTAAAGCTATTCGCCATGGTTACCCCACGCGGTTCGTGCAGTAAGTGGACTTGGCTCGGGATCGCGGTACGAGCACCAGCGCGGGGCGACAATTGATCCACGCGCGCGCGTGTTCCTCCACGGCCGCGAAATCAATTGCCCAGCTTCCCTCGCCCCGAGCCACGGAACCAACTCGAGCAAGAGTGCAGGTAGGTTCCCGCTCCGCGTTGCACAACACTGCAGATCGCCAGTCGATCGCAATCCTTCCCACCGCGACACCCACTCGCCAATCGGATCGTGCAATTGTTCTTGGGCGTAGTCCCGCGCCCGGGGAGAAGGAAGGTTTTTCCCATCATGCAGCGTCGTGCGGCATTCTACGAGTCTCTACTGCGGCATTCGATGGGCTCGGAACGGTAGCGTTAGAGGGTGTGGGTCAACTCCAGCAGCTCCCACGCCATCGGGCGAAGGATAAGGTGCGGATAATTGATAGCGAGCGAATGGGAATGGAATATTAATGGCGAACGTTTCACGAGCTGAAGGAAACTGAACGCCACCGATCGGTAAATACAAATACAACAACGATTTTCGTATTTTCTCACGAAGAATTCTGCGTGGTCGTATTTTTTTTCAATTTTACAAATAATTTCTAGGAAGAATTACCACTCAAATTGCGCAATGCGCCATATTTTATCATAAGATAATAGAATATACATTATTCGAAAGGCATGAACGAAAGAGGCTAGAAAGGTTATTTATTTATTTCCCACTTCCCCGTGAGCAGCGCATTATGGTCTTACTGACGGTTGTTTCAACATTAACAAAGCACAACACAAGGGGGAGGGGTAACCTACCCAGGCGGGATTCCAACCCGGGACCTACAGATTCGCAAGCGAGGACTTTATCCAACCGCCTCCGTGGCCGGCTAATGCAGGGAAAAGATGATGACAAAAGCTAATTTGCGTAAGCAGGAATGGCGGATACATTAATCTTAACAGTTTTCCTTGGTTCTGTTTAGTGAAAGGAAGTCATTTATTGCGCTCACGAGAAAATGAGAGATAATATTGCATAGTAGTGGATATGGAGCCGAATACGGTTTGCTATTTATCAAAATAAAAAAATGTACAGAAACAAAGACATTTACTAAGGAATTTCTCAATGAAAGTTACAGCTAATTAGATGAGTAAGTTATGTGGCAAGGTATGGGGTTGCGAATACGCTGATGAATTCCGTCAAACTGAATTGAATGAAGTGGAAGTGAAACGTCAGTAAAAAACGACATGCTGAGATATTGTATGTAAAATCTCTTAAGATAGCCTATCTGCAGTACATACCCAATTTTTGTTTCCAAATTCACATTTTGCTTCAAAATTATAGTGAGAGTATAGAGCGCCTTCCAGCAAATATTAATTATGAATTGACATACAAATACCCTGTAAAAAAACTCAATTTTCCGTGCTTAAAAAAAGGTGGATAATCTTTAACAAAGTTCTCTCATACAATTGAAAAATAAACTTTAGTCTAATACGTGTGTATCTGAATAGTGCTTGTCAAACTAGTGCTGATAAAAACGTCAATAAGTTTTATTGTTCAATTAAGGTAGATAAGTAATAGATAAATAAGTTTTATTGGACAATAAGATAAAATGGAAAAAAAAACTTAAAATTTAAATATAAAAATGGATGAATATGTATATCGATACATATTTTTCACAAATTTATATTTTATTTTATTCTGGCTGTACTCGGGTAAACATTTGGCCTCTGGAAGAGGTTACGATCATAAAACATGACATTTGAAGCGAGCAGCTTTCCTTCCATCGTCTTTAAAACGACAACGTCACTTTTGATCGGCAAAGGTGCAGACAACTTTTTTTATATTTTGGATCGAATTACTTAAGTGCATCCACAGCATCAGATTTTATCCCCTTCCCTTCTCTTATACGAATATCCGTTTTGCAATCTACTTTCTCCTAATAAACTGAGTCACCTTGCGAGTCCAGATTTTGAATAAGTCAGATGAAAAGAGAGCAGCTAAGTCTTGAATAGCCTTGTAAAAACTGTAAGAACATGTCCTCGAGTGTAAGTATACAGTATACACTCGGACAAGTTGCAAATGCACTCAATTCTGACTGATATTTTCTTAATTCAATAAAAAGTACAACCCCATCGAAAGATACACGTCTTAGCCTGTTTAATTTAATTATTTCTTTTCGGCCACAAAGGAGATATTATTGAAGAATGAATATGTTTCATATCATTCATTCAAATCCATATTTTTGAAAATTTACGCAATAATTTAACAAAATAAATTTCGATTTTTGATAAGCATTAGAAATCAAGTCAATATTGACAATATATTCACTTGACCCTCTTCGAAATTCGAGGAGACCCAGGGAAATAAAATCCTCCCCCTTCCCTGCATTTGTATATATATCACACTCCCGCTGCTTACTTTGGGATGACCTCTACACTTGAGAAACTGAGTGAGAATTATCATAAACCGTTTAAGAAGGAAGCTTTGAAGCTTTGCAGCGGCTTGTTTTGAAAAATACACCATGATCCCGGTGGTTTAATCTTCTTTTACGATTCTCAAAGGCGAAAGTAGCCAAAAGGGAATGATTTAATCTCAATATTTACAAAATTGTGAAGCTATCGCAATCCCAAAAAATTCTTTGCCCTAAAATTTGTCGTCTTACCTCATACCTCACCTTCTCATCGCGTCACACGCCGTTCAGGTTTTTCCTCTTCGACTAATCCGCGTACTTCCTCAATATCTCACCTCAACCGTTCACACGTAACCGTACAAAGTGTGACATGTTCATGTTATGCTTGTAAATAACACACATTAATAAGGGAAGAGAGAAAAGGAGAGGTTCCAAGAGAGAGAAGGAGAGGGGGTGAGTTATCTCATGAGGAGACTGGCGACTCCGTTGGCGAGCGAGAAAAGTGGTCACAGCAGCCTCTCTACGGTGAAAGTCCCGAAGCTGCAGCATATCAGCAGCAACACAGCGGGGAGACACGGAGGACGGACCGGCCGACAATGAGGCCGCTACTGCAGGCGTCAAATAATGTGCCGCTGTACTTCGCAACTATACATGAGGGCTTATGTGCACGCTAAAATAATAAATAATACGTCATTTTAAAGAAAATTTTATGCTAAATTCTAATAGGTTTTTTTTATTAGTGAATATGCCAAAAATGTAGACACGCCAGTGCAAAGTGACTCCGCGCACCGTAAAATTAGCCGTTTTGTCAACATGAAATTTGTAACTCAACCTAGGGAAAACTACTACATACGTCTACAGCATTCATCTTCCACAATAAGTTGCAAATATTTATGTAAATCAAGAAAATGGCTTTTGCATATTTTTGAACGCATATTTTGTCGTTAATTAAAGAAAATGTTTAAACATTACCTAGTACTACAGTTTACCCCGAAAGAAAAAAATAGAACAATCAAAACACTTTTTAATTTATTTGTACTTTTTCTATGATCCGAAAATACATGATTTATGTATAGCATAAATTATATATGGGACGTAATGAAATCGTAGACGATAGAAGGTAGCGAGCGAGGCCTTGCTCAGACACACAACTCGCCCTGGGACCACAGGGAAGAAGACAGGAGTGGTGGGGGGGACGAGGACAGCGAAGGGTGAGTTGCGCAACGAGTCGTCATTATCGTCGTTTTACCCCCTCCCCCTCCCGAAGCCCCTTCTCTTTCCAACCCCCCCTCCAACCTCGACCCCCACAACTCTTTACCAAAGGGAATTTTTTAAAGGACTAACCTCCCCACCCCCTCATCCCGCCTCAAGCGCTCATAATTAATCCCTCGGTTGCGAATTTGCTTTAGGCTCTCGAATTCTCCGAAGCGAAACAAACTTTACCCGTTGATACGGAACTTGTGTAAAGCCATGAAATCAGTGGCGCCGACTCCATGGGGCCTGAGGTGGCCCGAGCCCCCTCAAAAATTCTTTATGGGTAAAAAATTATTCTTTATGATGAAAAAATGTGTCAGGTTTGTCGATTTTCCCCGGAGTGTCCAGATATCAAGATTCGAGTTATCAGGGTTCCAATTTTGATCATATGACTCTTCTATAATGCTTAAAAACAGAAACTCACAACTCATAAAATTTCCCGGGGCAAGATCCCCGGTTTGGGCCCCCCCAATATTTTTTTAAAGTCGGTATCCCTGCATGAAATTGAAGTGTCTAAGCAAATAGGGAGTAATGAATGATATTTCCAATATATCGTAAATTTACCTTAACCAATAAAATTTTATATATTTAGAGTTTTCGTCAAATTTGACTTCATTAAGAGAAATAAAATATTTGTGTGATGTAACGCTTTCCCTTCGTAAACAATGGATAAACTTCTCTCGGGTTTGAGTGCGTGTAAGAAAAATCAAGGCAGCATTAATTTTTCTTACTCGCGCGCAAACCCGATAGAAGTTTAGTCAATGAAATTGTGGTTGGTTTCAAAAATATTCTATGGACGAGATATTATCATAAAGTAAATAACAAGAAAATTAAAACGTTACGTGTTAAAAATAGTTGGTATCTTTGGCATTACGCGATATATGAATTCGTTTTTATGCAATGCTACAATATATTATAAAGTTGATTTGAGAGTTATCTCGTATGAAAATATGTCTCCCTTTACTATAGCGATATAGGAATTTTTCTTTTTATCTACCGAATCAATTAAATTAATCTTCGATCATTATCTTATTTCTCTTTCTTGTCGATAAGAACGAGACCATCGATCAAAGCTAGAAAATTTTCTGCAAGTTAGTCGTGAAAAAAAGTGATTGGAATGTACCTTTTTGTAATTATGCGTGGGAACGATCCGCAAGAAGTTGACATTGGAACAAGTAAGAGAGCGTGTACACGTGGAGAAGAACCAGCAGATCAAGGTTAAAGCATCAATTCCTGAGAGCAGATGGCAACAATTCTCTTGGGCTCCCAATAGCTTCTGGAATTTGAAGAAAATGCTATGGATTGCGCGTCGCATTTATATTTTTTATACTCTTCACCTTCCCTTAAACCTTTTTGACAATCAACAATGATGGACTATCATAAACACTTATTCCCAAGATAGGGGCAATCTTAGCAATCCTTGAGGAGCGCTAACTATTAGCTTTTGGTATTTCATAAGCCATCAGTCAGATGTCATTGTGGAATGTTGGGGATGAGTATCCTTAAAACTCATTGACCAAAAGTGAAAGTCGTTATTTCAGTCATGACTAGCAATGAATTTGGAATGATCAATCACCAGAAAAATGGATGTGACTTCATCTGTAAGACTAAGGGCGTAATATAAACGAAATACCGTAGCGTGGTGTAGAAGAGCATCATGTTAAAGCGGAAGAAGAGATTTCCAAAAACTCTGACGAAAAGAAAATCTGCGAAACATAGTCATATTCTGCAAGCATGGTCAATATTTTCAGACGCAATGTAGAGAAATAAGTCTATATATGATTAAAGCACAATTTGTGATTCCTCACTATAATACAAATATTATTAGTTTATTATTATTACCCTATTATTATTATTACCCTATTAGTGGATTCCAGAAATTTCTGGAGAGGGATAATTCTAGAAATGACTGGAGGCCAGAAATAAAGAAATACGTCCAGAAAATTCCCTGCCAGCACAAAACGCCTATAAATTGATGCACAATAAAGGCGAAACGACCACTTGCCCTGATGAGGTCTCCGGCGTAGGAGAGGAAACGTTGGCCATTTTAAAATCATGACGCGGTTTACCCCAAAAACCATTAATATTGACGAGCGTAGACCTCGAAAAAATAACATGTAGATGATAATAATAATATGTAGATGAGGGCGTAATTTCATCTTACGTAAATTTATCCAATATTGCCTCCCATGAGAATATATGCGAAATGGTATAAGAATTTACTGGTGCGGAGCCGTCACAGATTTTTTTGTATCCTCCATCTCCCATTGTACGAAGAGCAAAGTGACTTGCAAAGGATGAATAGCTAATGTGTGTCAAATAAGATAGGTAACGGATTTGAAACGGCAATTTTATGTTCCATTCTCGCGAGATGGAAGCGTTCCGCCTGCCTTTTTTCCACTCGGCGGTGACAAAGACTTCTAGAAGAGAGAGATGGCAGCGGGAGGCATGACTTTTGAATCCGCAGTTATCTAATCCCTGATTTATTGCGCCTCTTTCGGTTCGCGATAACATCCGTTCAAAATTCGATGACCTTTCCATTCAATCGTTCTACTCCACCAGCGAGCATTCAGCACTCGACGGCGACCTTTTATTGGTATATACGAGGAGGCTTCATTTTTGTCCGACGATTGTTCTGGGTTAGGCTTATTAAAAGACCACACCCATGACCATTGTTTTTTTCAGAGCACTGCTAGCTGTTGGCCATGAATCCTTAGTACCATCGGCATAAAAATCCTTTTAGGCTTAATGTGTAAATGCAGAATGCATTGAAATCATTGATAGAAACATAAAATGAGTACTTATCGAGCAATTACATAAAGAATGACGAATATATACTAAATATTACGGAGGTAAAACGTAAGTATATTGCGCTGCTAAATAATTTACCATTTTCGCCTTTCACGCCTGTAACGCGAGGATTGGAAGGAGTGGGTTCTCTGGAAGTAACGTAGATAGCTGTAACAATTCCTCAGATCACGTTTATTGCAAGTCAGCCCTATATTTCATAATTCAAACCACCATATATAAATTCAATTTTCGGTAACTTGATATACAAAGTCGAAACGCGAATCAAATTGGCATCGATAGATAGCTTAGTGCTGCATAGTCTACTAAAACCAACTTACCTTGCGAAATCATATAACCTCGGGTTCTTTAAGCGATAAATTTTAAATTCTATACCTTTCTTCACTTCAGAAAGAGTCGCCGCAACTCGTTGGAGCAGAAATGAGCATGGCACATGGCCTAGGATTAATTTCTTTCAAGAAATGACCACCTTTTAAGGACAAACTATTGAAGCCGCAACGACAGCAGTCAGTGACGGAAAATATACCGCACAGCAAAACACGACAGCTATATGGCGTCGCACTGTCCTTAAAACTACCTGCTGAGCCAAAACTCCGACATATTCGCATCGTACTCCAACAATCGTGCGTGCTTGGGCACCAGTAAGGAATGACCGTGTGGAAAATGAAATGAGTTAACGAGCTTTGCCCCACATAATCTGGCTCTTTGCTTTACATAATAATTTCCGTCGGATGTACTAGAAGGCACAATTAGATAGAAAGAGATTCATGCAATCATATAAATTCTATAAAAAACATTAAAATGAGGAACTGTTCTCTAAAATCTGCAAAAAAATATCCTCAGAAAAAAATGCACAGCTCAAAAAAGCAAATTTTAACAATGTCATTCTCCCCGACATACTGCATCAATCATTCTCACGGGGTAAACTATCGTGATCTCAAAGCATTAAATCAACTGTGGTTTTTACTTGCAAGCATTGATCATGTAATAATTTCGGGTACAAATAAATAAATATATGACAACCTCGACACGACTCTCATGATGGCTGCAAGCGTTAAACTTTCCCTTCATCTCTCGCCACGAGGGAAACGAGTGTCCCATAATCGATTCCTGCAATTATAAGAAAAATCCTCACCTTGCCGATGACGACTCATTAAGCCGAAAGTTGGGCAACTCATGTGAGATTCGCAGCCGCGGATGAAGGCTGTTTCCGAGCGGTTTCGCCTTGAGAGGTGCGGGCATACTGTCCGATTTTCCTCCGTCGAGCTTTTCACGTGGGACGCAATTATCGTCCGGGATCTCGCGCGCAACAGATAGAGCTTGGTGCGACCTCACTTTGCTTTAGCGTCTGAACACCTGAGATGGCTTAAGAGGACGAAAGATTTCCTCTCAAGCGGTTGCGTTTTGCCTTGTTTTTACCTCGAATTACATGCATTAGAAGTTAAATTATCTTCTTCAATTTTTCAGGATAAGTGAGGTAATTTTTCAGCAAATTTTTTATTCCTTCGAGCCCTGCGATTTGTCTGTGTCTGTAATATGAACATTTCACACCAGGAAAAATGAAGGCAAACATTGAATAAAGCTTTCCTTTCATATGCCATGAATGTATCAAGACAAAATCGTGACTTTTAAACAAAAAAGACCACTAGAGCGATCGCGATCTACCCTTTAAATGCACCGGCTAACAAAGCTCATGCCCCGAGCAGTAATATCAGAATTTGGTCCAATATATTTTTATTAAACCCGCACGCAACATTTCATTTGTACATACAAGGCTACAACAGTGTATTAAAATGCAAATAATAATAATAATAATAATGGCAAACTTGGCAGTGCATATCCCTCTTCATTTGCACTTGTTTTTATAATTAAAGCTCTTCGATGATATTGACTCTTTATGACTGATATGGAATTTTTGAGAAAAACGTACGATGTTCAATGAATGTGATTAGATACCTAGAAACTTAATATCATTTTCCATTACCGCGATGGTTATTGACACAGTATCAAACCAATTTAGGCATTTAAAAGGCTCTGATAATGTAGTTTCCACAAATTCAAAAATCATAAAATCATGATGGACAATAAAATACCGAGGCATGCCACTGACTGTAGTTCGTATATTAAGAAATAGATAGAGCAATTATCAATGCGTGTTCGAGAAGAATTGGAAATCTTTTCCCCTCACACTATACCGCGTCAAAATAAGTAATAAAAACTTAATGACATATCCAAGGCAGTAGGTTATTCCTGTAGACAGCGTCATTTTTGCCGCGGTAAACAGAGCATTTATATGGAGTAAATGCTAAAGTGCTAATTGCTACCGTCTGGCACAACGATCTCATTTCAGTTTTCCCACGCAAAGCAACCAATGTTTTCCCTTTTAAGTCCTTGACGGACGCTCGGTTGCATTGGATAAACCTTCACGCCAGCGCATGCAGTGAAAGCGAGGGCCCGCTGCCACTGTGTGCACCACTCCTGCCCGGGGTCCCCCCACGTGACCACCCCCTGGGCGCCACAGCCCTCCCAGCCACATCTAGCTGGACGTGCGGGTCCAATTTCCTTCAAGTAATAACCTCACATCACAGGGCTATTTCACGGATGGCCGCAAGGGAGTATTTCCGATCGGTAGTTTCACTGAAAGCCTCCTTTTTAATCTAACCACCAGCTGGAATAAATGTGGTTAGATTGTTTCTGAGAGTCTCACATTTTTACTGCAGTCGTGGTGTTATTTCACCACTATTCATCCATTCGCCAAATAGACAAATGGTAGCTACCCCCATCAAGATTTCGTAACAGTGTCAAGAAAAACAAATTGAGTATCAAGAAACTAAATTGTTGCATGCGTGGAGGCTTTTTCCAGACATAGGAAAATTATTGAGCTGAAGGAATTTTCCGCAAACCTACTGACTACGCATACTGACTCGCCTTACATATTTTAAAGTAGAGATGTGAATGGAAAATCTGAGTCATAAAAAATTTCTTTTAGAAATGGGCAATAAGGGCTTCATAAATTTTGAAAAATTGCCCAAATTTACGGATATAGAGCTTAAATTAACTGGGATTAATTGATGGTAAACTAGATAGTAAAAAAGTCTGCCTGGATATATTCAGTATTTATTTTTCAAAATCGACTCTTAAATGTCATCGTATTTTTTGCCTTTGAACCCTAGTAATCTTAAGGTGCTTACTCAAAGGTTTTCAATCAGTTGTACCATTCCAATAACAAAATATGGAAAAAACGCTGAAGCCTTAGCTTATTCACACATTACCTCCAATAAATAATACGAGCAAGAGCATGTTAAGCATATTTTAATCTATTTCTGAGTCAGGAAATGAAGTTGACAAAATAGGAAAAAAAGAAACAAAATATGGAAACAGCGCTGAAACCTTAGCTTATTCTCACATTACCTCCGAAACATAATACAAGCATAAGTAGGTAAAGCATATTTTCATCTATTTCTACGTTAAGAAATGAGGTTACTTTTTACATTTCCACAAGTCTCTCAAGCGCAAAAAAGTCAGCAGCCTTGATCACCAGAAACTATGCTCAATAAAAACGAAACGGTTTGGCAAAATGAGCCCGTTGTTCTAGACGTGGGTGTGTCCCATTGGGGAAGGGGATAGGGTTTTCCCAGCTATTTAGCGGCGCATAACGGAAATACCTGTGCAAGAGAAAAGGGAATGGACGTGACAACAAAAGGTTGCCTCGGAGCAAGAAATATCCTTACACATGCGTATAACTCCGTCCCTTTCCCCCTTCCATACAGACTCCGCAAAAACCCATCACCTGTGGGGCGAATCGGCCATGACGCCTGGAGACTACGTGATAAAAAAAGAATTCACAAAACGGCAGTCCAGGAAAAAAATAATACAAGGAGCGCTAATGCATTTGGCGGTGGCGGGTAACCCAAAAAAAAGAAGTTACCCGCAGATACCGATTGGGCGAAATAAGAGCTGTTTAAAGGGGAGGGAGTATTTTGCGCAGTCATCGAGGCGCGCACGAGATAGAAGGGGTGGAAAGAAAAAACAGTCGTGCTTTCAAAAGGGAGTTGAAGTCGAAGGTAAGGTGGTCTCCCACGCTGGGAGTGGCCATGAACACCACCACCCAACAAGGGGAGAGAGGGGGGAAAGGTGGATAAAAAAACAGACTTGCAGCTGATCTAAATCCCCTAAATTGATCAGTACGAGCGCAAAATCCAATCTGAATCGAATGATCTACGTCAATTACTCGCATTAATAACAATGGTGATGACGAGGAGAAATCATAAACGCGATTAATTTACGATCAACTTAAATAATTTATTATCTCTCGATTTTATTATTTTATTACGTTCTCGATGCACCCTCAGGCCGTGGGTATGCAAGGGAAGGGATTTACATATTCCGCATTAGAAGACATTAGCAATGCATGCGCTAGCTAAGCATTATAACCAGAAAAACTATCTTGTATGGGGACATCAGTGAATTGGCAAATAATTGCTAGGGGACATGTCATTATATGGAGGATACAATAGACATAACGGCATTTTGTACGCATAACGTCGTCAAGGAAGATTTGCGATGTTGTGATAGATGAAGCAGAAATTATTCAGATTTCAGAGGCATACGTCTTGCAAGATACGTTTCATTGAGGTATGATATGCTTCAAGAAAACCTTTACTATGATAAAATTGCTTTATAGTTAGTAAAACAACCAAAAGAGATGTCATAAAAGCTGCATATATCCTTGGAGCTGAAATATGAGAGCTGACTGTGTTTGATACTTTCTCATCAATTTAGACAGGCATTCCCACAGTTTAGGTAAAAATTTATCATTGCCCTTACTTTTAGGCGTACGAACATTCAATAATAAATATATATTAAAAATTACAGTTAATAATAAAACATAATAAAATAAAATAATAGTAGGAAATTTATGGTGAGCCGCTACATACAGTTACAGTACCTACGCTTCTAAAATGAACTCAATCCTTATAATCCTATACATCCAATCTTGGGTAAATTAATGAGCTCTGGCGTGTGGAGATATGAATTTCCAATTCCTATTACCAGCATCTGGTACATGAGAAGAAAATCTATGGGCAATTTTCGATGGTAAGAAGCACGCTCACGGACAATGCGCGCGACAACTGACGTGTCCTTTCTCGGCGGTCCGGAGTTCTCAGGTATCTCTGTGTGCGGGGGTTGCTTAGCTCCGGGGTAATTTCGCGGTGCATGACAGGATATTTTGCTCCACTCTTTTTTTATCGCTTATTTCTTCTCTACTCCCACACTTGAAGTGTGGTGGGGGAAGGAAGGGCGGCGGTAAGGAAGAATGTCGGATATCCGCTTGATTTGTCGCCGGCCGACCGCAGGGAGAAGGTGCTCGCCCCCGTCGCATGTGTCATGCACCACGAGTAAGGCCGACAACCCGACGACCTTTCCCTAACCTTTGCCTTTTAAGGATTCAATGAGAAAATGAGAATGATTCGAGGGTATTCCCCAAAATTATAAATAAAACCTTTGCATAAATTAAATCGATAAGTGTAGGAATATTGCATATCAGACGCATGATTCTGTGGATTCATCAAATTTCATAATGTTTTAAATCCAAATATCGTATAAATATAAATATAAATATAAATGAATATGACTTCATTTCCTTATATTTTCGACGTAATTCATTCAGGGTTTTCATCTGGCCGTATTTAGAATATTTTATCTTTATTCAACTTTGTATTTGAAATTTTCAGCGAACTCTGCTCTCCACACAATGAATAGTTTTAGTCAGGAAAAAGAATTACCCATAAAAATATTTGCGCTTGAAGTCCAAAATTTTGAGGCAGATAAATTCATAACGCAGCAATACTGAAGCCAATGGCAAACTTGAAGTTAACAAACTAACAAATTTTTACCGGTAAATAAATATTTTTTAACTCAAGATAATTTCCTTCGACATCGGGAAATGAAAAGTGGAAAAAGAAAATATTTTACTTGAAAAATAAATAATTGGACAAAAAAGAGGTTTCGGCAAATTTGTGATCCCATTTAGATACTTTAAATAATAAACGGCTATTCCGTCGATTGCTCTACCAATCCCATAAGCTAATCGAATTGGTGACCGAGACCTCCCGCCGCGTGAACAATCTATAAGACCCCCAACTGCCCTTAACGCCAACACTGAATCCTCGTTTTATCGTTCACGTGTCCAACGAATAAATTACAGGGTGGTACCATGAGCCAGCCCTTTTTGGGAGAGAGGAAACTGACGCACTCAAATCCTCCCATTCACCCTGACTGTTGCTCTTATTGTGCGTGTCAATTCGCGAAGGACAACCTACACTCGAAACGGCAACACCATTCAAGAACGGCCCTCACAAGGTTGATCTTGAAAATAATTTTTAGGGAGGCAGTAGCGCTCAAATTTCCTAGTTCACTCACGGTCCCACTGAAATAAATATACTTTAATTTCCCCCCAATTCTCACGGATATCCCATCACAAAGTGGAACGAAAGCTTTTCAGACTATTTAAAACATGCATAGCAGGTGTAAAATTTTCTATCTAACCTGGTATCTAATAATTTTTTTTTAATAGGGCAAAAGTACTATTAATCGATAAACATTTCGTATATGGATTGAGTCAACAATGATTATTTTATCCATTTATTGCAGTAACTACTACCATGATACGATGAGTGGATGAAAACCAAATTTTTAAAAGTTTAATTCTTCAAATTAAGTATAATTGAGCAAATAACATGATAACTAAATTTAAAATTCCATTCCATTAACCAAAAACTCTTAGCAGCAGTGATAATGTCTTGATTGAAGCAATGTCAATTTTTAATTAATAATTTAAAGAAATATTCCTATATAAATAAACAAATAAATTACGGAAGTACCGTCTTTAATGTTAATAATGTGATGAACTCTATCGGAAGCATTGTCAAAAGATGAACATGCATTATCTCCGCATTCGAAAAGTACCCCTGAGAGTTTCTGATTAGCAGACATACGGTCATTCCAGGCTTTAAACGCTTACATTGTAAGGTCAGCCATCTCTAACATTCTAGTTTCAGTTTGAAGGGAATGACTGGCTCTTTGGCATGCACTTTGGTCGAGAGGATAAAAATTATCGCTCGAAGGTGACTGAAAGTGTTTCAGTGAATACACAAAATCGTGACACGTCAAGGGGAAAAACTCTTTCCCGCGCTTGTTCAGCTCTCTCACGCCTCGCGCGCATGCACCCAACTACCCAGCATGTCCGACCAACCGACCAATTCCCTTTCGCTCTCAAGTAGCAGATCTCGTTACTCGCGCAATCATAACTCTCGCCGTTTCCAAACGTCCTTGGGCGAGCCCTGCCCTTCTCCGCCCCGCCCTTCCTCCACCGCGCCCTTCCCGCCTCGCCCTCCTCCTCGCCCTCCCGCGCACCCGTGCACTCTGACCTCGCCCATGCCTCGTCTCCTCCGTTCGCCTCCGCACGTCAAAGCTCAGCACTTTATGCGGATGATTGAAAAGGTGACCTGCTGCTCAGGTAATTCTCGTCAAATTGCTTCGAAAAAGATCGCTGGAATTCCGCATGAAGTCGCTTGAAGTTTTTTTTTCTTTTGGACTTGCTTCTTAAAAGAAGAATCTTCTGCTGCTGAAGAACCTGATGTTTTGAGAAATCTGGAGATGTTTTTCGGAAACATTTCTGCTTCATAAAAATCAGCCAGACGATTTCTGATTGAGGCTTTCCCGAAAACAATGGTGAGAACTGCATCAGTCAAACTAGGTGAGGAGCGACTTTTCCCCCGATAGTTTTCTTCTGAATACACGTGTTATGTTATCAATAACTATACATTTATAAGAAAAAATCAATTATTTTGACGTAAAACCCATTCATTTTAATATTTACGCAATAAAACGCGTGAATAAAACGTACGTTTGTAATTTCTTTACTGTCGTGGGAGTTCAAGAAAGGAAGGTAAGGAGATCTTTAGTAATATAAGTATATTCAATGACGCTTAAATTCATAAAAACATCCAGTTGTTAATTGGCTAAAATTGTTATATGTGGCTGTTTAAGATTTTGCGTGTCCTATATTACTTTGTGCAAAAAATCCTCTACGGGGATGTGTTTACTAACATAAGAGAGTGAAGTGCTCACTACAATGACATAACTGGAGGGAATGAGCATGAAAAGCATACATGGCACATTTTTAGTTCTTTTCTCAAGGGGAATGTGTCATAACAAGTCGTGTTTATGCAGGAAGCCCCGAAATTCACTCTATAAATTATCTAAATGCCATTGGGGTGCCAAACTATCTAGCTTCTTCAGCAAGAAGATATGTTTTTTTTAATGCCGCATAAATAATTCCAAAAGGACTTGAAAGATTACATTGGGCGTGTTTAGGAGCTCTCTCGCTCCTTCCATGACCATCGTGTATCACAGCAGGTACCGCTGAATTCCAGCGTCCCGTCTTGACCAAAAATCCTGGACCTAATGCTCTTCCATTCCCGTCTCTCGGAATATTTTTATGGCGCCATCGCTTGCCATCCACTCGTCGACCTGAACTCAACGTCCTTCGAAACATCCACACATTTCTTACACGCTCTTCGTTTTTCCTTGCTCTCTTATTCCCGCCTGAGTGGTCAACACAAATAAATGACAAGAAGGGAGCGACTAGAGCGAATAAAAATTCGTCGAAACAAATAAATTACAGGATTTCCATCTCTTTTCGGCAAACTGAAAATGTCGAAATCCTTCCACACAGGACCTCTTAACGATCTTTAACTCATTCCAAGATACGTGATTTTCCTTTCTTTTCCATCACCCTCGTACTATGTTTTAAATCACTCGTGAAATGGAGTTTAGTACCGCAACGTGCCTCAGTATTCCAAGGACGAAGGTCCCTTTCTTTATCCAAATTGGCGAAATTCGTTGCCTTATCGAGTTGCATCGCACCTGTTCTTGTCCAGGTGGGGTCTAAAGTAATTTTATATTCTTATTTGACCATTGCCGTCTGTAGACGATTGATTTATAGTCAGTAATCGTAATAAAGAGTGGAATATCATTTAAGTGGAGTTACGAATGCGTGCACACCTAATAAAAGCATCTGGCCATCACTATACCTTAAATTGAAAGCTTTCTAACACAGGAGGGGTTGATAATGGGATTTATCCGGAGGGCATTAATGATGTTTCCCCGATAGATTGTATGAAGAGGGCAATGACAGTAGAAGACGATCATGGAGTGAAAACTGTGTTTTAGTCCATCAGAGATGGTATAGAAAAAGGGGTTTTGTCGAAGGACCAAAAGATAATGAAAACAGATATGATGCAGGCATGGCGTAAAATCTCAAACGTAAAGAAATATTTTATGGACGCATATTATAATACGGTTCATAGTCCGAGCAAGAGCTCAAAATTGGACGAGTAGAAAGGATAGAACTGGTATAAAGGTGAGGATACCATCAAATTTCAGAGAGACTAATTTAAATCTTCCGGATTAATCGCTGCGTACCGATGATTCACTGAAAGGCGTCATCAAAGGGGAGGAAGAATTGGGGAAATTATGGGCCCCACGAAATCCCACACGAATCTAAGTCTCCGCCTCACAGCCCTTCCATCAGATCATGAACGTCACGCAACTTCCCTACAACTGCCTTCGAGCCATCCCTATCCGGTCTTCGACACTCCTCGCCAACATTCTTCACCTCCACATCTGCTTTCTTAGGTCCGAAGTCAACCACTTTTCCTCTTCTCCGGTTTTTCCCCTTTCTGAACCTTCCGCCCACCCTTCCTCTGTCTCTTTGATGGAAAGACGAGGGATGCATCTTTTTGGTCTTGTCAGATGTGATCCCAAAATGCAGGTGCCCGAGGGGACAAAAGAGCGCTCTGCTGATATATAATGCCAGTAATATATATTCAGTCATGCTTAACACTTACCGTGATCTACTTAGTATTGTAGATATGCACCCTAGAGCTGGCCATTTTCAATATTTTCGTGTTATTTCTTGAAAACCAAATTTAGATGAGATGAATAGGTGTTTGGTATTATTTTAAAGAATTAAATTTCCCTTTTTCATTTAGAGATTAGATTTAGAGGTTCACTTCGTTAAAAAATGGTGAACTACTATTTTTTTAACTGACAAATGGCGTAATATTTCCCCATTGCTAAAATTGAAGGATTTCACGTGGCGTAATATTACACCCATAGCACGCAAATGGTTAATTTTCACTGCTCAATCATTCGAAGACATATAATCAAGGATTAAAATATATTTATCTGTAAAAGTAATTAATTCCCTTCTCGTAAATTTTCGCCATTCCAGAATATATTCATAACATGGCACGAAATAGACTTTTTCTTCTCTGTTCGGCCTTATTATCAAATTCTCAATTCTGAAAACTCTATATCCCACATTAAAATAGCCATTTCACAATTTATTCAATTTTGACCATTTTAGTAGCATCACTGTACGACTTTCATCCTCCATCTCTCTTTCCTTACGCTGACAGTCAACCACCTTTATTTTACCTGGGTTTTTCCCCTTACAGAGCTCCAGTCAACCCATTCTCAGTCTTTTGCCTCGCGTTTTCCTTCCACCACTCTGCGTTCTGCGATGCCCATCTACTGCCTCAAAATGTCACAAGGCTCAAGGCAAAGGATGTGCTTAAAGGATGAAACTGCCCTGATGACTTACGAAGTATGTCTTAAACGCAGGGCGGGATGGAATGCATTCTTCAAAGTCGCTTCGCTGACGCTGTTCAAGGGCGAGGGAAAGGAGCGATGGGTGACGGCAAAAATACCTCGGTGATCCCCAATGCGGCAGGGAGAGGAACGGAAAATAAGTAGCTAAACTAAAGTTATTACCTAACGTACCTACGTTACACGCGTTTCGATAAATTTGAATACCAATAGACTTGCGTTACCATGAAACTACTTGCAACGATTTCATAGTTTACGCTTACTTAAAAGAGTTTTTTTTGCAGTTTATTTTATAAATTCCATCAGGAGGAAATCTTCAGAGCTCTCTTAGAGTGTATATATTTCAGCGTATTGAGTGGTAGTTTGAAGTGAGGTACTTAATAAGAAAACAAAACCTAAGATGCTTCAAATTTACGCTAAAGAAATACGAACTTGATGAGGAATGGGGTTTCATCTGATATTTATAAAGATTTTTCGCATTGGAAATCTGAAAAATATTCTATGAGTTTTTACTCTTGCTATCGAGTGAATCTTGATCGTCTATTATAGTTTAGAATCCTCCTCGCCTCCTAAATTGCATTCAACGGGAACGAACGAGGGAGTTTAGACTTGTTCTGACTCTCACGTCATGTCCAAGGCAAGTAGCCATTTTCTATAGACTTGCGCTTACTTGCAAACATTCTAAAGGCAATATTGACGAAACGCATCCTATGTTACATTACAATGGAGATCGAGGTTACGTAACAAATAGAGGTGTACATTTTAACGAAGCTGAACTCTGCAGTGGGGAACACAGAAGCTGAATTGTAGGTCCATCTCCCATATCCAGAGCGGGCGCTGCAAGTGATTTTAATAATGCGTAACTAAATATTTCATTAAACCAATGGCGCATTCCCCCCCCCCTCTTCCCATAATAATCAATCCCCCCTTGCCGGAGACATTTCATTCGTTTAAAAAATTCCCCATTTTTTTAATTCACCCATATTTTTTCCTATGCCTCAACTTGCGCAATACGACCCCCATATGGGCGGCCGAGGTTATGACGGAAAATATTCACCCTGGTTTCTGGGATCCACCGCGAATGCTTCTCGAACCTCGCTTCACATTTCATCGGCGCCTTTGATTGAGGTTTAAGATTACAACGCATACCCCGGAAGAAGTAAAAAAATATCGCGTAAAAATAATACCCAACCCAAACCCCGTTTGGAGCCGCACTTTGTTCTCCTACCACCCCAGCCTACAGGCCGCGAATCGATACCAGGGCGACGCACCGCGGTTACCCTGCGGTTGCCAAGTAGCATTGGTGGAAGCCGGCAACTCGTCCCGTTCACAGCACCCATCGCGTGTCCAAGGGAAGCGATCACGTGAGCCAACCGCACTATATTTAAATCTCCTTTTTTTTCTCTTCGCCATGCTTTGCTCCGGAGCGTGATTATGGATTCGACGATGTAATTTCATCCGCCGCGAACAGCCCTATCCCCTGGATGCATCCTCCTCCTTGACGGTGGTCCTTCCGTGTGACTTAATTATCACTTCATCTTTTTAGGCGAGGCAACGGGTGGAACGTCAAAACCCGTTTCTTTTTTTTGTTCCTGCTCCTATGCATGGTTAGAAAAATAAGATGTTAGGTCGATTTTGACGGAGATAGAGGCTGGAATGGATATCACCGACTCGGAAAAGAAAATTGGTTCTCGTTTTCTAACGTTTCCTCTCATGATTTTGATTGTACAGCGGCATGAGATTAAAAAGGAAAGTTCGTAAAATACACGTGCTCAGTAAAAAAATATTTCAATTTGTTTGACGCGCTGATGGAAAAATCGTTGTTGCATGTGCTTTCCATTCACAAAGGATTGACTTGTGCTTTGATTTCACTTTTATGGATTGCACCCACTTTCGCGTCTTCCATATACTTTATTTTCGCGTTGACTGAGCTTACATACAGTTATTTCAGTTTGAATCCAGCAATAAACTGCACTTGATGATATGGGCTTTGGTTAAAAGGATCATTGGTGTGTTTGTTCGGGTAATTGCAATGAGTTTTTATTACAAACGAAATGGAGCAGTAAAGCTGTCTGCAGAAGCTGTCTTTAAGTGCATCTTTAATGAATATGCTCATTGTGTCATAAAAATAAATCCTCTGAAAAACGAAAGCGATGCAAATTTCAACTATAAAGCTGGGAATAACTTCACTCCACCCACCTACCCACAACGTGATCGCCAAATTCGTTTGACATTTACTTTAGCAAGCATCATAAATTATTGGCACTTGAAAAGCACTACTGATATACACGAGTAAACAAAATGTTTACTGAAAATATAGTTTTCAGGAGCAATATTTTTGTTGCCTTTATTAAATCTTCAATGTACTAGCTGAATAGACCAATTTTGTAGCAAAAACTTCTACTCAGAGGATTACTAAGGTAACAGTCTTTTTAATGCAATTTTTAAATCATACATGAACATATTTGAAGAAAAGAATTCCGTGCTTTGTTTTAAAACGAAGCTATCATTCATGAATGGCACTTCATAACATCAATCTATTCAATCATAAATGACACTTAATATGATAAACATTAATTTATTGGTAAGAAAAAAGCACAAATGCCGCAGACATATATGAAAAGACTACATGTGTATAAAAAATATTCCAGGTAACCACTTCGCATTCAGTTCACTGGTTACAAATAGTCATACTTCCACCTCCATGGTTACGCTCGATTCCTTGCACTTTGTATTCAATTGCTGGGCGAATAAAAAAAATAAGAAGTGATTGTAGGATCATTGTTATCAAAATGGACGCGCGTCGTGTCGTCGGGGGCGCATCTAACTCGCGGTGAAGCGGATAAATGGGTGAGCGGTGGCGGAATAATCGTCCGTAGCAGGCCGAGCGGCTTAGTTAGGCCCTTGAGCGCACCCATCACTTATACATACAAGTTCGCTTCGGACGAGCCAATAGCATGCACCGCCCACGCACTTTCCCTATCCCATTACTTGGTGATTTCCCCCTCGAAGAACCCTGGCCACCACCACACCCGCATTCCCTTTGCCAACGTCGAAGAATCGCTTCAGATCAGTCGCTCACCCGCGAGTCGATCTCGCTTCTTTGGATCATATAGTCATGGTGATTAGGGTATTATCTTTCCACTCTGAGGATCCCGGTTCGAATTTCAGCGGTGGCAGTGGCTGCTCGGAATAGCTGATGTAGCACTGAAGGGGTTGTTTGTCATCGCCTTCCGTGCAGGATCAGACCAAGATGGCATCACATCCACCATAACCATTTTATGATGCCTATGCTATGGCTATGCGCATCACTGATTTGCATAATTTTATAGGGGTTAGACTACAAGAAAGGTAATTATCACGAAGTCCACATTTCAATGAGAGGCAATAGTCTCAGCAACAAAATCGTAGCAAAATGGATTATAAAGCCTGCAACCTCAATGAGACCGAGAGGTTTCAAAGTGAGATTTCATCTGTAGAGAAGGTCAATGAGTAATGAAAGACCACTCGCAATAGATAACCAACATCCCAAAAGCTTAAATATGAGATAATTTATCAGTGCTTTTGAAGAAAACTTTGGTAGTACTCGTTGAATATTGCAAAATTACGAATTAAAAGCATATGTTAAACGTAATTTTTGTTGCTCGCTGTCACTACCGATTAATTAGCCCGGGTCGCGGATGAATGCAGTTCACTTAAATCATTTGCGACTTGATTCGATGGTGGGAGGAGGACGTGAGTGGTGACGTATGGCCTTAGTACCTCGCATCACTTGCGCGTGTGGGTCGCATCTCGAGAGACCTTTGAGTAAGACCTCATGAAGAATATAATGCCGCGGCGCGGCGTCTCCTTCCCTTCACGTCCCACGCGCCCAGCATCCAGCGACGCGTCAGCTCCTCCGCCCTCGACACTTCCTGCCCTTACATTCATCTCCTCTCCATTGCATCTCCAGCCCATTGACAGTGCAACAACTCCAACTCATGCGGCAATCGATCAGGCATAATGATTCCAAGCACCTAACGGTAGCATTCAATTGTGCATAAGGACTCAAAAAAACATTTATTAATTTCTTTTGTTTTGGAATTGACTTCATGGAGAAATGGTGAGATAGTAGACAGCAGTCAATTGGATTAACCAATATATCGATAGATATGTCTAGCTTTTTTATAAGTTCTAACAACACGTATCTCAATAATAGCAAATTTTCAGGAGAGCAAAAATACGATTAATTTCTTTTACCTGCACACTGAAATTAAAAACCAAAAGTTCATATAACTGAAAAAGAAGCATTAATTTGCAGATAAAGAGTTGTTATTTGTTTTTATTTTACTTTTTTAATGTTCTACACTTTGTTTAAGATACCTGTCTCAAACCGGCCGAATTTGAGATACGTGTGTTAGAACTTAGCCATCGATATATTTCTCTGAGATGAATAATCATTGAACTCAATAAGTTACTTCGTTTTTTTCATTTTTACTAATGATTTCTCCATTCGCTAACAACTGGAATTTAGGACACAATGATTGAGCTAAATGAGTAGATATTTCTTATCGGAATCTTTTTTACTTTCTCTCAGCGCAGTTTATAATATCGATGTTGAGTTTCACGAACCGCCTATCGTATAAATTTTTTCTGTGAAACCCCGCCGATTTTACACCCTGATATTAGTCTCTCAACATTCATTGTAAAGAGCTGAAAAATAATTTTTATGCAAATACTTATTCTCTCATTCATTTACCAACATTTTATAGCCGTAATATTTCGTCTTTAAGGTCAAACATAGCCTTTTCGTGGATACCTATAGCAGGTTCAAGGCAACGTTCGGCCAAATTTTTTGTTCGTATAATATTTAATACTACGCTTGTTGAAGGACACGCTCTTGCTACATCCCATATCAGGAATTCACTTCTCATCTTCATCGATCATGTGCTACTTGACGACCTCTATATTGACTAAAATTAATTCCTCGCGTCAAGGAGCTGTTATAATTACAAACGGATGACTTTCTTTTCAGAGCCCGGGGGAAATAGATCCATCCCGTAAAAAAACTCGGCTCTCCGATAGAAGTTATGCATTACAGACCATTTTTCCCACTGATTTATGGTTAGATGAGTTATTTTTCACCTCTGGGTCTCGAAGATTACTCAATGCACTCGCTGGCTCTCCTTTCTCCGCTGGCTTTCCGTAATGGATCAAGCAAGTTTTGTCCTCCACTGGACTGCTTCCACTTCCCATTCTCTTCCGATATCTCTTCCCGCTCTCAGCTCCGTCTGCTGACCTTGAAGGAAGCCCTTCAACGAAGAGCCCTGATGGGCTGGCTTGCGAATGCTAAGGTCATGGGTTCGAGCGCAGAAACTGGGTAGTAAATAAGTAGTACTCTGATTGGGGAAACAATTTTCCCAGGCTGTTTTCTCACAAGTCGTAGAAAAAGATTAATAGCTCTTTTGCTGAGGTTCATACTTCATGCCATTAAAAAAATATTTCAAAACGCAGCGCCCGTTGTCACGAATAAGAGATGCTGTAAAGGAGAACTCGCGTTGAATGTTTTTAAACAACATTTCTCGGTCTTAATCACCACAGTTGACAGTTTCCTGGGATGATTCATTATTGCTGATTGCTCTCTGAAGAGATATTCTACAACCCAGCGATGATTGATGGAGACTATAAAACAAGTAACAAAGAAATGTCTCCAAGAAGCAGAGAATTATTTCATGCACTCAAAAAGACATGCTCTATCGGCTAAATTTAAAATAGAAGAGCGTGGTAGCCTAATGGAAAGTGCACTTGACTACTGATCTAAGGGTCCCAGGTGTAAATAAATACAGGGTGAATGCTTTAACAACCTCAAACAAAAAATCTCGATTTACGAATTATCTCAGGGAAAGAAACTGGATCCTCTACACCGAATGTGGAGAATTTATATGCATCAGATTTAGTCTGGGGTGAGCTCAACCCTCACCTAACCACGCGAACTTTCGAGTTGCATCATTGAATGAAAGAGTAAATATAAAACGACTCGAGCTCATAACAATTACTGACGCTGAATATCAATTTTTCAGGAATAAGACCCCTAACTGAAGGCCTTTTTTTCGATCGCAGCCTTTTTATCAGTCAAATAACTCTTTCAAGGTTCATCTTTCTTAAACGAATCTAATTTGGGCTCCATTATACTTGCCGCGCCAATGAGGCGTCAAGATTCACACTTTCCTCCTCATCTCTCCATGGCTTTCCACCTAAAAACAATATCATTACCCTCAGCCTCTCACCCTATACTTTTCTTTCTCGACCCTCAAAACGCCTTGAACCCATCAGTCGTCCTTCACTGGTCACTGACACCTGCCACTTCTTAAAAATGATACGAAGCCGTCTCTTTTACGAACGAATTAGTAACGCAGTCGGTGGGTGCAATCACTTTGAAGACAGGTGGAGCTAAAGATTGATTAACGATGGGTGCACGTTAGGTGAACGTGTTATTACGAAATTTTCAGGTTTCAAAATTGAGACATTATGCACAAATGAAGCAAAAGGAAATAAATTTTTATGAGATATCGGAGGGCCAAAAAAAAGACTTGTAAAGGTAGGTAGTTACTGGTGAGAAACATGTGAATGTAACAGAAATATTGGGAAGAAAGTAAGATAAAAAATATAACTATCTAAAAACTTTGGAAATACAAGCAAAAAATATTTAACAGCATATTCAAGTCTTTAATTTATGATTCATTTGTGGTCTATCTGAGAAGAAACTCATTCTTGTAAGGTCCATTGTCCTAAGGTGTTTGGAAAAGGACCAGATCTTGAGATCACCCGTGCCCCCTATCCGCCCAACCGGTTGGGAACCGCTGTTCTAGGGTCCTAAACTATAATCTACCCTTAAGGCCTGGTTACACGGTACATTAACACATACAAGTTAATGTACGTTTGCGTGAATGATTTTTGTGGACCGGAACGGAACATGTACGAATGCATGAACCAAATTAGAACAGGTTCTATTTTCCGTTCATGCATTCGCACAAGTTGGGTGGTTACACGGTGCATTTTCGTGTTCATTCACGCGTTCATACATTTAGACATTAACCCGTACGTGTTAATGTATCGTGTAACCAGGCCTTAAGACACGTGGTTCCAGTTTAATCTCAGCTCTCTCGGTAACTGTGCAGCCAAACCCAGCTCTCTACCGGCGTGCAATTCACGATATGTTGACCCAGCGGACTCATGGCTTAAATTACTTCAGCAGTCGGTCGCCTCCTCCAAAAACCATACCATCCGTCAACGAGCAACATTTAAGAAGATACTGAAACAGACGAGTCTGGGGCCACAATTCTTTTCTTTCTCCCATTTTCAAGTGTCTCCCATTCCTACACTCTACTTCTTCCACCTCCTCCCACATTCCCCCGTGCCTGAGCATACCCACCCCACCAAGCCCACAGACTGCCCCCCTCCCAAACCACTCCCCCTCCCACCACGCCTTATCCGACACACCCGTTGTCCTTCGAATCTCCGAACCCCTTCTCCCCCCCCCCTCCTTCTCCCTCCACCATTCCCCATCCTTCCATGCCACTTTTTCATCCCATTCTATATTAACTACACTACTTCAGAGAATTTTGCGCTTGAAAGCTAGCCAGCAATATACGCATGTCATTTATTCGTACCTGCAACAGCGCAACCTTCGCACTTTCCTCGTGAAATTCCAATCAATTGCCACACGCAATAATAATCATTCCATATATTTAAATGCATATCTGACACGCTTGTCTGGCGCGGAATCTAATATCTACGATGGAAATTATATTTTTCCTTACAATTTTGGTACAATCTATGAAGGAATAATGATATTTAGATCAAGAGCTGCCATAAGTGACGACGAAAACGGTTTTAACCTTAAAATAAAAAGTCAAACCAAGGTTTGTTAGTTCTTATAGTATGATGAATTCAATTTTAATTTAATTAAGAAGACTTAAAATTAATCAAGACAAGTATGATATCATAGACAAATTTCACAATCAGCGCCATTGAGCTTCAGATGAATATCCCAAAAGTATGAAAATTGTGGACAAGATGTCTGTTGAGGATAAAATCAAGTCCGAATACCTGTTATCCATATTATAATTTTTTTTACGTCTTCATTCCTGTCATTATGCACACAAAAGTCTGCTCCTATTATACATTCCAATTTTTGGCGAGTCTATTTATTACCAATACCTCTGATATCTCTGTCCCAAAATATTCTATATTCGCTTTACCCCTCACAGAATGTATCCGCGAATTTCAATCCCGAACAGTCTCCCTTCGTCCATTCCCCTTCCACTCGTAAGACATCAGCACAACAGACGCTCTGGGATGGTCGCTGAAGGCCATCGGGGGCCGCTACACTCGACCACCGGTTCGGGTCCTTCCATCCCTAGCATCCCCCACTCCAAGGAGGCCCCACCCTCCCCTCAAGTCCTGCTCCCGTTTCACTCTCCCCATCCCATCACCCCCTTCCACGGGAGGCTGTGGAAACTCCCCCTCTCTCCCTACTGTTGGCTGTTCCACGGCCTTCCTACCACACTCCCCTCCGACATCTCGTCTTCAATGCCACCGATCCAGCCACGAACTCCGATCTCCACGAATCGACGCAAAATCAGCAGAGGAGTGTTAGTTTCAGCGAAAAAAATGAAAAAAAATTCCAAAGAAATGCTGTCGAATTTTTTGTTGCCTGGCTACCAAATTGCCTTCGTTTTCGGGCTAGCGTTACTCGAAAAGAGTGTTGTGAATGGAGATAATGCTTTAAACTTATATTTTCTGCACATTAAACTTCTTTAAAGCTTATATTTAAATTTTGCGCTCTGACTAACATATTACAGTCGTGTTCGGGCTGGCGTGCCCTACTGCAGTATTGCGGATGGAACCATAATTTAAACTCGGATTTTGCTACAAAATCACCTACTTACGACATAGATATGGGGATGAGAAAGCGGTGACATATGTTTTCATTTCCGGACTTTCCAATCAAAAAATAAATGAATCACCTCTACATAAAATATTTCCCATAGTATGCGATCCAGTTGTAACTGACATAAAAAGGTGCTGAAAAGACCACACATGCCAGATTCTAGTTAACCTCCATTCTAAGAACATAATCTATGGAGACGACGCTGAAATGCTTGTAGAAATTGATATTTGCTAGATTGAATGGAAATAGGGAGCAAAAATCCGATACACTGCATATTTTTAGTCCTAAAAGACCTTCAATAGCAGATTCATAATTTGCAAAATAGCAAACTCTCAATAATCGCACATGAAATTCGCAGGCGCCTACGGATCAATCCCTTCGCGTTTGAGGCCGGGTGGGACTTCCGTGCGTCGATTTTGCATACCTACCCAGGGGAAAAAGTATTGCAGCAAGACCTGCGCACTGCAATAGCTTGCGTAAGGCAGTCCCACGACTTTCTCAGTGACGCAAAAATTCCTTTGATAGCGATAAATCATTGGAGCAACTCCTCATTTGATTTGAAAGTTCATTATCATAATATGTGTATACCTGCAGGAAGACTGTCGGATATTATTATGAATGGAAATAAATGCAGTTAAGTTTATTGGCGATGGGGAATTCCGAAAAAACGTATAGCAGCATTAAGTATTCTTTGTGATAATCACATGATAGTTCAAATTGAACTTATGGGCGAATAATTATGCTGTATCCGTGCAAAAGATTATTTTTGCAATTCTTTTTATTTTTCATCGAAAAAGAGCTAGCACAAAATTAACTAGGATGTGTATCAATTTGGAAAAATTAAAAATTGGATTGATGAAATACTCAAAAGAATACTACATCATACATTAGGCCTATGAAATTATATTTATCAAATTATTTTATGAATCAATGATCCAACGCCATGGCTTCACACGCAGGGAATAAAAATGGCCTTCATTCAGAAGCTATCTTTTTTATGGCACGTAGAAACCTCACATTAACGGATACCCATCCTTCTTCAGGACAGTAGAAATTTATACAGCTAAGAAGTTTAATTAAAATGGAATGAAATACACCGCAGGTCATCATGGCTGTGTGGTGAGTTACAATTTTTTTTAGAAATAAGGTGAATATTCCCTCATTTTTCCTCGCATCGCGGTTTGCGAAAGCATTAGAAGTTTGCGGTTAGATCCTGATTTCTAGGAATTTCTAGAGGACATCATCTTCACTCGGAACCGATGCTCTCTCATCTCGCATACTTTCCATTTCACGCTTAGCTTTAATTTTTATGGATTTTTAAAAATAATTCCAACTTAAAATTTTCTTAAAACAGGAGAGATAATAATTTTACTAACTTTTAACCCTTTATAACCAAATGAAGCTTCCAAGTAACATCAAAAATGTAAAAATTTTCAGCGTCATTCAGAAAAGATAAAAACTACGTGTTATTTTGTGCTGTTAAGTTCAATGGCAAAACATGTAGCGGCCACAATAATTATGATTGAGTAGAACGTGTTCAGATTTTCAAAATGAAAAGTCTTGAAATTTAATTTCTCCCAGACGCATCTCTAGATTGCAAAGAGTTAAAGGTGCGACAAAAATCACAATTTCCATTACTTACCTAGAAAACTTTGAACTAAATTAAACGATGGAAATTTTTAGAGACATCGAAGTATAAAACTAGGAGGGAGGTGGACTCTGCCAAAATACTTTTCGCCGGAAAGCAATAATTGTTACTGCATTTCATGCAAACTCTTCAGCCGGGACAGACAAGGGACAACCCTCTCCTATCTTCCGTTCCTCTTCCGTCCACTAGCTACCTTATTTGTCACCATCTCATCACGTCGAATTCGATCTGTATCGCCTCCGACACGCACATACCCTTACCTGAGAAAGAAAAGAACAACGATGCGCGCGAAAGATAGGTAAGAAACTAATTTTATCCTAGCGGCATGCTTTTTATGAAGACAAACGTTTTTTTTTTCAATCGGCTAGATCGTGCAGCAGCTCGAAATGGTTTTTGGTCAAGCAAAAAAAAGGTCGATTTCTCGAGCAGATGCGATTTTTCGGGGAAATTTAGGAAACGCCATCAGGACGCCCGAGAAAAGAATCCTTCGCCTCAGGGAGGAGAGAGGAAGAGGAGCAAATCTCATCACCTGATTAGGAAGTGGGGATGACCATCGTGAAAGTCTTTGTAATTGCATTTTCCGGTAGCTTGGTGACTTCAGAGATTTCGTTGGAGGAAGATGGAGAAAGGGATATTTTCAATTCCAGATTCGATTTATCCTTCACTTTGCCGGCCGATGCTCCAAAATAGTTCATTAAAAGGGATACGAGATTGGTCAACAGTATAGTAAGGCGGATTGATACCAACTCGCCTCAGTGGTTAACATTTGAATGCCTTTCAACTAATTTTAAACAAATAACATGCTAACATTATGGGCATCTTCGTAATTTAAAAATGTACTTTAGCTGAGAGACACAATCTGCAGAAACAATATGTTAAGTCTAAGGTTTAAGCCAAAACATCCTCAAATTTTCATGACTCTGAGGAGAGAATTGATTCCAAAGAAAAACCACGTTCCACATGAGGGCATTATTTTTTGTACCATCTGGTGTTACTGTGAACTTAAATCCGCAGAAAAACTAATAAAATATAAGTTGATGTAAACGCCTTAACGCGGCCCGCAATCACTGTCCCATTTCCAACACATTTGATAATGAATTGATTTTACTTTTTAATCATGACAGTAAGAAATATCAGAGGGTATTCTTTTTAAGCTATAGACAATGGTGGGACCAATGTGTATTACGTAGCTCAGTTTCCTGAATAATTCCGACAGATGGCTACAATTCCTCAATGAATAACAGCTTTCTTGTAATGTAAAAACGTAATGAATTTTGCGACGTTTTAAGAGCTATAAGAAATATCAGAGGGTAACTATTGCAGATTTAGACATTTTTAGATTTAGAAGGAGAATCACCCGTTACGAAGCCAAGTTTACTGAAAAATGCCCACAGATTATCAATTGATAACCTTAATAATGCCCTCTCTGTGCTGTAAAAACGTGATGAATACTATGACACTTGGACAGTTTTAATTAATGTTCTATAGTGTAACAATGTGATTCCCTTTCAAGAAAGTGAGCGAATTCCATGCCCCCACATTGTAGTCCTGCCGCGCTCTGAATCATATCTTTTTTAAAGGCCTATTCTACGAGTCCGGTCACGAATGATCCCGCCTACTGTTCCATTTCTCTATTTGCTAGCATTTCCGGTGACTGCCCAGTCCGATTGTCCCTCTCCTTCCAGCCCACACGCCTCGCCATAAGCTGTCTTCCGACGGACGGGCTTCGTCATTTTTCCCAACCGACGCACGTCTCGTAGTTCCCATCCTGCCCACTCTCGCCGCTTCCTTTCACGGCGCCACCGCTGTCCTTCACCTTAACGACGGGAGTTTGTTGGCCGTTGGGGGTAAATAATCATGTCGCAGAGGGCTTTCCCCTCCTTCCCAACTCGGAGCTCAAAGACGCCGTGTCTTTCCATCTCATCCCCAATAGATCCCTGTGGAATACTTGGAGTACGACATTTAGCAGTCATTGTCTCCGCTTTAAGATCTTAAGGCATTAGGCACAGTAAGCATGGAGAACTGCATTGTTCCCCTCAAAATAATACAAATGGAGCCATATAAGAGCAGATACTATCCCGCCTGTTTCAACGGTGGTGATGCAACAAGTTCCTCCCAGCAAAATCACCTTATGTCCTGTTTTATGAGAAATTCCTCCTCTGATGGAACGGAGACAGTGGTAATAATAAGCTATGAAAACCTAAGTAACCTAACCTTTGATTGTAGAACGATAATATGGATTAAAATTTCCTTGATGAATTCCAAGATTGAAGTGGTGGTGTTAGGGATCACGATTATTTTAAAGTTATTCATTTCGATTAGAAATTCAATTCCCATAAATTTTGGCACTCACGGGAAATAGATTTTAATATTTTGATTTAATACAGCAAAAATTTCATTCTCTCTCTTTATCTATCCCATACCAAATATGAAGTTGAGATTTCCATATTGATATTGGCCTTAGCTTTTTATAATTGCTATGACAAATGCTGTTGCCATGCCCTTGCACGTATATGGTGTCCGCTGCACGTACTTGTAAAATCTGACGCGTGTACGAAGGTGCAGTCAGAAGCAGTGGCGTAACTAGGAATATGCTTTGGGGGGGGATTAGGGGCCTTGGGGAGCGACCCCCCCAGGCAACGGACGGAAAATTTTTGAAAGATGACATGCCTGAAAATAAATTTTGTCACTTAAAATTTAATTTAGGCAAATGCAGTTTTTATATATCAAAACTAGACAATAGTTTTAGATATTCTTTTTATTTCTCAGAGGCTTTGGGGGGTACCTATCTCCTCATCCCCCCCCCATACTTACGCCAATAATCTGTCGTGCAAAGCGGTGAATCGCTAGAGCACATGCGAGAATACGTGAACGTGAGATGGAAAAATAGCTCTTGCTTCTTTCGCGCATTCACGCGATTTCATGCCATAAAGAGAAATTAATGCAGTTATAACCTGCACAATTCCGTGTCCCGTGTTGAACGGCCTTAACATGCCCCGCCAAACGCTTTTTTTGGCGGCTTACAGAGTAGCATGTATATACTCTGAGAATCTCTTCATTTTCATATTTTCAACATTAGTGGCTACTCGTGGAAGGACGAAAATTCTGCGGAGGGTCGCCGCCTCCGCACGTCCTCCGCTGTGCAGAAGTGGACTCACACCGCGTACTTTGGCGTCCTTGGTCGCATCCTCTGTCCCAGTCTGCCAACCCCCCTCCCTCCCTACCTCTCCTTCTCATTGACCCTCAAATTCATTCTTCCATAAAGCTCCACTCCTCAACGACGATGCGCGCTGTAATTGAAGGAGAATTTTCCACCACGAACAGATATTTTTCCGGGTTTTTATATTTTTTGCTAAATATGCTCTATTTTCAATTACACAGTCTCATGTAAATTTAATACCAACAAAAAATAACACGAAAATAAAGAACGCATGCTTCGTGGTTTCGATGAAATCATCAAAACGATATTGGTATTTTTAAGATTGAAATGTGACGGAACGGGGGTAGTGACGTTTATTTCACTCTAAAATTTAAATTAATACCAATTTTTTCCACTAAAAATTCCAATATGACATGCATAAATTTCAATATTTTAAAAATAATCTGACCTCGCTTTGTATTTCATACTACTTGTACCGTAATAAACTATGGTATGAAAAGTATCAATTTTTTAGGCATAAGCTTTTCCAAGAATGATAAATATTTTTCTCGATGGCAAAATTGCTATTTCCCCAAGTTTTCCTCCATTATATACAGCAAATAATTTTATTGAATGCCTTCTGATACAAAAAAAGTGACAAGAGAGAGGATGAATCTTGGGATTTTTAATTAAGAAACAGTCTTTAATCCACCAATAATTAATGAGAAAACCTTGGGTATCGCAATTTTATACGCATATTGAATACTATTTTTGGAGAGGATAAGATTCATCACATGAGACGAAATTGACATTCAGTCAAGGATTTATATTTTCACCCGTATTATCGGTGCTCCATCATGAGAAAAATCAGTTAATTCATTTCATTCGTGCGTCCTCAGAGAACGCATACAATTTATTGGTTTTAATTCCATCTTTTCCAGCTATTAACATAGTGACCCAGCGAAAGGCACAGGTTACACCCTTTCATTATATTATTTGGTAAAAGCGGTATAAATAACTATTGATTAAATTCATTTAAGGTCTAAAAAGCAATATAAATTCATATATCACACACTATTCCTGGCCTAAAGTGGAGTCTCACGTGTTCAAAGAGAAGAGTAATGCAATTAATAATCATTCCTCGGGAAACGCAGTCGAAAATTCATCTGGGAGAAAATGACTTGGTGTTGCAACTGACAGTATATCTGACAGTTATTAGAGTCTCATGGGTTCGAAATTACTATAACACAAGTGATTTTCTTACTTCGAACGACATCATTGGTGTACTGTTTTTGCACAGCTGATCCTGACTGCGGAATTCAATACGTTACCTGCTGCAGGAAAGGCTTTGTAAAACCAAGAAATATAATTTTGGCAAGATGAACAAAGGATAATATTAATCCATCGCTTATTTTCAGAAAAACCAGATATTCCTTTTAGTCACGTACGTCACTGAGCGTTTATCAGCGAGGGAAATCATAATGACTAATGATTCAATATGCAGAATGAGACTAACGATCCCCAGGCGATCGTACAAGCGTTAGCAGTGGTGCGAAGTGATGTTTCCGGATGCGAGAAGAACAATCAGCGACATCATCGCCTCGTCCCTCGGTCCGTCCTTCTTCACATCCTGCGAATGATCGCCTTGCTTTTGTTTCCCCCATTATTCCACCAATCTTCGCCATGCAACAACTTCGCCAGATCCTTGTCCCACTTAAAATTTGATGTTTCTCCCAGGCGTACACACAATTCATAGCCATGTATAACCACTTTTTGGAAAATTTATATGCATATAACTTCATTCACATCCATAGAGTTATGTAGGTAACATGTTCACCGGCGCCAAATCGCGCGGCAGGATTGAAATATACCACGTGTGTCTTATCCATTGGGTATTATCAATCATTTCCCGAATTGCGGAAAAGTTTCGGATTTCAAGAAAAATGTTGTGGCCTATCTTTTGCTGAAACAGTTAATTAATGATTTAAAGAAATACTTTCCCTGCGAACATCTTTCACCCTGACGACGATGGACGAGTCGTCTGTTGAAATGTTTGCGATGTACAGCGAATTAAACAAGTGGAGCTTTTGATAATACTTCAAATACGTTATTCAAATAATCAATTTACAGATTATTTCACCCACGAAAACTAAATATGGCTCGTTAAAGCCTCTTCCAAATACAGCACACAGGTAAAATAATTAAAAAATATCCCTATCCTAGATTATCAAAGATTATGATGTTCAGTTTTTAAGAAATATTTTGTCAATTACGTTTCTCAAAGAGTGTGTTGGGCATTAATGGAACAACCTCTATTGTTCAGTAAGCTTTTTTAATTTTTATAATAATTTTTTTTTACTTTATCCATATAACTCACTCCGCTGATATTTTAACCTGAATTCGGATATCACAATTGTCCTTTAGAATTCAGATCCCAGTGAAGTATTGAGATTTTCCTATCTCACAATTACTCTTGGTGAAATCTTGTTTTTCTTAATAAAAAAATAAACATCGCAAGCACTGGAGTACCGTTTCTCTTTTAAAAAATCATCTATTCACTAGTGTCATTGAACTTCATCCTAGTTTTCAATATAAATTTTATGGCATTTGGCCGGACCTCACATTTTCTGAAATTACTTGGCATTCTGGACCTCAGCTGAGGGATACCGATTCAAAGGAATTCTCCCACTCTCATCACTCTTGTTGCTCTGCAGTGCTCTTTGTTCGCACTTTGGGGCAAAAAACATTTCCTCTTCACCCGAGGTCCCTCACCTCTCTTCTTTGGAACCACTCCGATTCCCCGATCCGCCCGTTTTTATGTCCAGCGCCTCCCATTAAATCACAAAAAAGGAACATCGGTGGAAAGGCGTGACGAGACATTTTCCGCAAAGTTTCCATTATTTCCCTTAGAAGCAGAGCTGAGAATTCTCTCCGTAGTCCTTACTGCACTACGGGATACCTAATTCTTTATACCTTTTCACCAAAATACCTTCCTAGTGCTGCCCGCAACATGCCCATTGTTTTGGAAAATCGACCTCTTTCAGTTCTGGGTCTATGTTTTGATACACTTTGGAGTTGGATGCAATCTGTCATTCTATTTTTCTGCTTTTCTTAGGAATTCAACTCACTGCGGATATCTCACAGCTTTATCGAACGATTTCAGGAGATTTCCTCTTTCAAAAGCCGTACGATTTCAGGGAAACGCTAAAAGCTAGTCAATTTGGCCCTTAAGAGGCTTTTACGGCCAGTGTTCAATGGATGCAGAAGAGCTAACTCTCGCAATTAGATGACTATAATTATTTTTTTTTCCCGTGAAACTTAATTCGATGGATAACTGGGCATGTGAGCTGAAAAATGAAAATTGAAGATTGTAGAAAAATTGACCACCGCATTAACCTTTCCTTGAAAAAGGATATTACATTGCATCAGGATTCAGATTGACGGCATACCTAAATTTAAACTTAGCCTAGCATTAAATCAATCATAAATTTTCATCCGCGACAGTAATTCGGGAAACAGATATTGTTATAGATGTCGAATTACCTGTCAAAACCTACAGAAAACCTTTCCTTCCCTTGGCATCTACCGCGGCTTTATTCAATAACGTTAACAATTAAAGTCGTTAATATAGTCCATTACGAGATATATGTCTTTCAGGGATGAATCAGATGGTACGTATTATCAAACTAATAGAATAAAGGTAGCATTCAATTTTATAATGATAATAGGACACAAAGATTTTCTTGAAGAAATCAGAAGACATAGAAGACCACGTGAAAATTGTTGGCAAAAAGACGCAGCTAGAAATTCTTTCAGGACCATAAGGATAAACGGCAGTTAAGATAGCGAGAAGAAAATCAGAAGGGGAAAGGCAGTAAAAGTAAAGAGGAAGGAAAAGTAGACCAGTGCAAAAAGGAGCATAGGAACCTAAAGTCTGGTCTAACTTCCACTTCTGAATTTACTTGAAAAGAATTTTTTTAATCTCTCCTGAAAACTTATTACAGATAAATATTCCGGAAAAATCATTTTTTTCATCCAGTACGCTAATCAAAAATTCCAATGAGAATCACTCCCTTTTCTGGTATCCATAAGGAGGCATTATAATAGTAGGATTATAGTAGGGATTATAGTAGGCATAATTTAACGTTGAAAAAGTAGCATATAAGCTCAGGTAGAAAAATCTTTTGATGAAAAAAGAAGTATCCCATCAATCGCACCAACTGCCTTCGTGCACACTTCCTGATTTGTCTTTATTTTTCTCTCCAAGGTTGTGTGCATTACAAGCGCGTAGTTGTTCTCCATCATCAACAGCTAACTACTCTATTTTTCTCAAAGCCTATTTAAATATGCGCTGACTCACGGTTTTGACTACACTATTCATGCAAAGTAAGTGGTTGTCTCTGACAACTAAAATAGCAGCAAATTACTTCAATTCCAAAGGTCTGCAGTGAGACTAAATAATTTTCGCAAGTGGCTTTAAGGACCTTCAGCGACTTAAAAGGGACATATCACCCTGGAAATAAACATAAGGTAGGCCATCCCTTGAATTTAGTTCAGCATGGAGAGTAAAGAAGTTTTTCTTATCTTTCTCACCGTTTAAATTATTTGAGCACTCTTAAAATTATAATTATTTTAAATTATATTCTTTTAGAATCCCAAAGGCCATCGATACATTTTTGTGCTTTTAAAATAGAGCAACTTGCAGGTACCTGAAATCACCAATAAAAATAGGGTAGCAGTGATTTAAGTAACAAATAACCTCTGACTTATGTTACATAATATATTGTTTTCTTCCGAGATATCAACAGTGGGTCCCCGTTAAAATAACATTCGGCCGGCATAAGCACCCGAAGAAACTCTAAGGCGTACATTCGCTGATGTTTCCTTTTCATTTTTTAGTTGAAAAATCTTCTCACGATTCGCTACCCTCTTGTTACCTCGACATTTTTTTCAAGGAAGACTTTCACTCTTCTTTATATCTATGCCACTTTCATTTCTTCCAATTCGGACCAAATTCAATCGATCTGGTTCACCACCAATCATATTTTCAATTTTCGTGCCGAAACATCCAGCTTTCCTTCTGGGTGGACAATCACGTGTCGCGTAAGCCTTCTTTTACGTAATTTTCAACTTCACTTGAAGCTTGGACACTCATTTTTCTCTCAAAGCGAAGAAAATTTCATCAACGCGAACAAAAATGTCAAAAATATAGATTTTTTCGGAGACTTTTGAGGAAAATGAACTAACTTCAAAATTTAACAGTTAATCTTTTTCTGGAGGAAAAATAACGGAAAGCCATCATTAAAAGCAAAAATAAATACTGAAAGCTTCTATCCCTTCCTCCCATGGCGTAACAACTATTATGAAGAAATATTCCCTGAAAATCCTCCAATGTCTCCTCTTACGTCCCATACCTCGGGCAAATACTTTTCTCAAATCTTTTCTCATTTCTGGACGTAATCTCTCGAATACCCTGCCGTTATGTATAAAATAGTCCTCATGTATATCCATTTTAAAAGATAAACTATTTAATTATTACCTCGGCGAGTAATTACGCCGGTAAATTTAATTTGATTTTATGTGTGCTATCAAAAGTTATCTGTAAATTTTTGTCTGATTTTTTCTCTTCGCCTTGTGTGTTTCTGTATGCTCTGATTGTTTTCTCGAGGTAATTTTTGCCTATGAGTATTTTTTTGCTTTTCGTTTTCAATAGAATTTTTCCTGGTATATATCCATTTTTTTTCTTGATCATAAATATTTGTATGCTCATTTGCATTTGATTTCATAGAGCATTAATAAACTTTCATTCATGCACTCAATTTAAATCTCAAGGAAGGGATAGCATTGATTGAATCGTAAGCGAGGTGTGTCCCAGGGTGGAATACTGAAAGGCAACGACAAAATGGAAGCATATTCTTACTCCGATCCATAAATATGTCCTTGTTAAGTGATTCAAAAAAGGTTCAGCGGAAATCGAAACGAGAACTCACGACATAAACACCGCGCTCACTTTCAGGAAACAGAAAGTTCTTCGCATCCGCAACACTGATGTCAAGTCTAGGCCACAAAGTTTTCCCGTAACAACGCCACGCTAAGCTGCGTGAGGCGCATGACAATTATTTTATAGCTCAGTTGGCGAGAGAAAAGAAATAACACCATGGAACCGGATTAACGGTTTCGGGTGAGTCATTTAAGAGGTGTATTACGGTTCAGGGCGCGAGGTGGTGTCGTCTCCGGCGCGCCCTTCTAACAGGGCCCGAGGTTTGGGCACGCGCCAGAAAAGAGACGCCCACCGGATGAGTGTAAGGCGTTGGTGGGGCCACCTAGCCCACAGACTGCCCTCATCGATGGGCCATTGCCACGGACGCAGAGTCACTAACCCTTCCGATCCCACGGGTGGGCGATGGGGGCGGGGATGAGCGGAAAATTGGAGAATGGACCAAAGGAAGGCGGAATTACAAAAGGGTAGGGAGAAGGATACGATGAAAAAGGGAGAGGATGGAAAAAGAAGTGATCGGTGAGTGAGAAAGGTAACGTTTCTTGGAACAAGACACACTGTGACTAAGTTAGCACCCACCATGATTTCAACATTAGGGGTGCTCAAAACCTAAGCTGAAAGGGTCGTTGCAGGACATCACAATTACCATTTCGTAACTTAGCATTAGCCGTGATGCACTTAATTTTACAGGAGGTGCAATCATCACAAGATTTTCATCACTTTTGTATTGACATTATCGAGAAATAGATTTAATTCTAACGTTTTCCATGCAGTATGAACCTAAAAAATGCAGAAATTTCGTATTATCTGCACGTTCTTATATTTTATCTCTGACAGTGAACATAACGTATTACATCGTTTTTTAATCGTGCTACATTCCTGTAAATGCAAACGGATTCATTGAGATTTTATACTGTTCATTCTGTTAGTTAGAAATGGTATAACCAGACGAAATCCCAAATATACTGGCCGTAAGGAACAACTATTCACTTTAAAATTAAACGAGGACGGATAACAGGATATCTTATTCCCTGTGCCATCGAAGTGCCAAAATGTAAACGCGAGGAAATGAAATGTATGGAAAGGTTCATTTCACTGTGATAAATATCATGACTCTAAATTTTGAAGCTTGCTTTTAGATAATCAACAGGATCTTCAAACGGGAAGGACTGAGAAGAAGAAAAAGAGAGATGAGATCCCGGATGTAAATATCACAGGAGTGGTAGGCAGAAAGATACCGCTGGCACATGCTTTTGGCGGTGAATCGGATATGGACATGCGCATGAAGAGAGCAGTCATTTATCCGCTGAGGGGGCGGCAGTCCTGTTGAGATGGCGGCGGCGGGAGAACATGGGGTGAGCTTGAACCCATGAAAGCGCCAGAAAGGAAAAGGGAATCCTTAGACTATAAAAAAACTACTTCGAGGAGGTGGAAATGGCCAGTGGAGATGGAGGGATGAAAAAACGGAAGATATACACACGACGTTGTCGGCGGGGTGAGCGGCAAAGTAGCAGAGGCGTGGGACGTATGGATGCAGAGTTGGTTGCCCTCCCTTGCTGCGTCCATAAATGGACCGCTCTTCTAGACAGCGCCTTCCACCCTCCACCCAACAACAATTGGCACTCCCCCTCCCAACCACACCTTGCACCTCGCCCACGTCAAAGCGCTATATCCAAAGAGATATGGCTTCGGGGATATTGCTCCTTATGGTCGGGCGATTTTCTTGCTGCAGCCCTTGGCGATTTTTTTCCACCACTGTTTACGCGAATAAATTATTTCCCAAAGGCTCCATTAAAACTATGCCAGACAAGTCATTTAAGCATTTTTTTCGCATGAAAGTCAGCCCCAGTAAGCCGCGATCTTCAAAAAGCAAGTTCACTTTTTGCTGAACATATCTTGAGAGCAATCGAGACAAGGTATCATACTTGAAAGGGGAAAGATATTCTTCAAGGTGCAAAGAGCATATCGTGAACATCCTTATTAAGTATCGAATAAATGACTTTCGTCGGGAGTGAAGAAATCTACCGGCTCTGAATGAGTCTTTTACTACCTACGATCTCATTATATCTTCTTTATTGTTTGAGAATTTTAGGCCCTGGAGTAAGAATAGACTGCGGCCTATGTATTCCAATACCCAGTGCTACAAATTACTTGTACTCGATGAAATGTTTTAATTAAGATCAAATAAAAATCACAAAACTGATAATTTTTAAGCCATTATATGACAATCCAAGCAAAAATGTCCTACTTTTTCGTGATACGTTAAAGAGAGAAAATGATAGGGCGTATCATGTACTTTTAGAGAAAACGGAAATTTTCCCTTAACATACCCCTGACTTTTATTTTGGCATGATAATGAATAGGTCATTCACCGCACATGCTAAATTTAGAAATTTCAGTCATTGTTGCATGTTCATAACTAAAATGTCTTAGGTATCCCAACAGCGGAAGAGTAATTTTCTAAGTCTCATGAATATCCCTGAGCAAAGCGAGAACAAATTACGACCTTGTCTTGCGGAAATATTAACGGCCGGTGGCCGGTCAATTCCTCGTCAGTGCACTACCCATTACCTCATAACTTGATGCTCTAATGTGCAACATGTCACGACTGTTACCCGTCCACGACTCGCAGAATTTATGCCTCCACTCCACCTCTGACCTATTCACCAGTGCACGCGCCATTAGCAGTAAAGGATTGCCGGAAAATCACGTACTTATTTAGGTTTTATCACGATACGACGTCCTCAGGGAAAAATTTCTGAATTCACTAACTCATTACTTACTATGTGGTATTCCATTATAATTTTTCTTGGAAATTACACTATTACTTATACCACTTCTTTAGAACTACTTCTTTACCACTTCTTCTTTCTTCTTTTATTCTAAGGAAGTGAAATATATTCTAAAGAAGTTAAGAATAGTGAAATTTTCAATAAAACTTAAAATTCCTGGCCTTAAGGGCTTCATAATTGCTTTCCTTGCAAAAAGATTCACTCCAAAGTCCACACGAAACACCATCTTTGGTTGAGAGAGTTCTGAAAAGCTAAAAATATTTATCTTAACTTCGAATAAAATATATTTCAAAGATAACTCGGCATTAAATTAATTTTTTCTGTTATTGCTAAAATAATCAGCTACTTTAATGCTAACTTATTCGCTGTCACTGATGCGCACACTAGTTAGACGAGTTAGAGTGGTTAGATGTAGTAAAGCCATTTCTAGGTAGTTTTCTCTGAGTATGTTTTTGAAGGCAACACAAATGGATTTATCATAACCGTTGAAATTCATTCGATATTGGCACTGATTTATTAATCGATTATTAAAATTCTACCCATAAAGCTATTAACTAGCTTAATCTTATGACACATCCATTATTGAGGATAAATATTTCGCAAACATGGTATTTATATACAATAATACCCGAAATCATATCATATTTGCAAATATTGTGCTAGGCAATTGATCGAATCACGTGTGAAAGAGAATGTGAGGGAACCTTAGTTCGTCAGGTCGAGGAAATGAACATGTTAAGAGATATGGGCGTTATTATGACAGACTTGTTACGGCATTCCGACCAAAGGCAGCGGAGTTCGTGCTAGGTGGCGAATTATCTGGGCAGAACAGTGGAACGGGATTTGGTCCGTGCAGTCACGGTGGAGGAAAGGTGAGCAAGGTGAGGCAAAAGCATGCAGTTCACGAAGTAAGAGCAAGGAGCCTGGCATTTGGAGGCGGTCGCCCTGGGTGCGAAGGACGCGAGACCCAGAACTGACCCTTGGGGCATTCACTCGAGTTTATGTGAAATAGCTGAAGATGCCTATCTTAAGACGTGGTCGCTAAATCAATCTTACCAACACGTACTCGGCGACAGATGTGACATTTTGAAGTCTACGCTTTACTAGAGAATAGAAAGAGATCCTATCGTGATGCAGAGAGTATAATAGTTACCAATAATTCCAGAGAACACTTAGATGTCAAAAGAATATCAAAGAGATTCTCGTAATTCATTTGCATAATAATTGTTTTCTATTTTCACATGCCACCCTTTTTACAATTTACGTTAGCTTCACGAGCATTGCTTTCCAATTTTAAAACAAAATATTAATTAGACTGTCGGGAAATGCCAAGCTATTCATATACATATCGAATTAGGAATAAATCGTAAAAAAATGCCGCCATTGAAAGTGCTACACAAATTTTAAAGGAAACACTTACCTTCTGCCTCATATTAAACAGTGCTAAATGATTTGATGGGCAATGAATTAGACCAAAAGAGGTTTCCATCTAATACCATGGAGTCCTAGGTTTCACAACAGTTGCAGTTTTTCACCGGAAGTGCGACTACTCACCTGAAAATAAATTTTAAAAATAATTAAAATCCAAATTAACAATTTTAATTTTCAATAGTAAAAAAATAAATGAAAACCTCATACTTTCAAAATTATAAAGAGACACAAATTTATAAATAAAAATGAGAGTGAAAATATATGGGAAGTAAAGCTGTAAGTAAGCTGATTTATCATTTAGTATAATAACGAAAGAAATGGTTATCAATAGGTATTTCGATTTAAAAAATGTGTCCATGCAATCAAAGAGAAAATTACTCCTTCGAGCTTTATTACATATATTTTCTGGATGGGTAAACTATAAATAAACTTGAAGTCAGTGACCTTCGAGATGATAATGGTTTTATGACCTCGAACTGATAAATTAGTGTCATGGAATTAGGACAGTCGATCTTGGTTAAAATATTATCCAACAGTAATAGCACTGAGAAAGAAAGTATGCATGCTGAAAAAATTTATAGAAATAAGCATGCATCTCATTCTATAAAATAATTACTTTATCCGCTGTACCGCCAATCATGTCCGTATGATTTTACTCTGGTAGAGAGATAATTAATTTATTAATCGGCTAAGGAACTAGTGATTCACTACATTTAAAAATAAATAAGGATAGTAATATGAACTATGTTTAAATTATTATTTCTGTGATGAAGTGTCCTTTATTAATGAATCTTACTACGCAATAATTGTGACCATTGCGTGATAAGCTTCCGCGAGCTGATATTTTCGTTCTCTTATTTAAGCTGTGGAGGGAAACGATGAATTTCAACAATATTCAACAGACAAAAACGAAAAAAGGCGCATTATCCCATAAATTATACAGACTTTGAAACCTTTTTACATGACTTAATAGACTTTGGAAGAGATTTTTGTTTAATTACGAAATTAATACCGTATGCTTAGCTATAGTTTCTAGAGTTGAGAAATATTTAATTTTCAATCTCAAGATGTTTGTTTTAGTCGGAGCCATCATCCATAATCCAGAAAGTATTTTAATACAAAAAGGGCATTGATATCGGCTCGGAAATGCAGTATTTAGAGCTAAGTATTTTTATTAAGAGCTGCACACTGACAAAATCTCCGGTAAAAGAATGCTTAGAAAGTTTATCTACTCACGCAGGCATTTTATATGAGACCCCTAAGCTATTCATCATTAAACAATTTACGCTTTTCATCATCATAACTCAAAAGAATAGAAAGGCGACAGAAAAAAATGTTAAGGGAACACAATGCCGCCTGAGACTAAAATTTTATCTCCTCCACGTCACCCTTCCATGATAGATGACTTAGCCGCTTCGTGTCCAACCCTACCACGTCGGACGCTTCTAGCCACAAAGAGAGAGGCGCCTATAAACTAAGATAATGAAGGAATTTATCCGACCCACTCGCCACTTTAACCATCCTAAATGCCTCATTTTCGTTGTTCAAGGCGAGGAAAATGATAGCATTTTAGAAAAAATCTTCGAGCTACCTGAGATACCTTTCGCTGCACACCTGCAGACCATATTTTAACCCCACCAAGAAGAGTGGTAGGATTAGTTTGGGAGAATGTGTATGGTGAAATATGAAGGAATCAGGGTGAAGAAGGTACTAAAAACAGCTATCCTGTGTGAGTTGACTAAAATAAGGCTAAGAAAGAGAATTATGCCAGGCTCTAGCATTCGGTTTTTCTGAGGTTGAAATGAGCCCGTAATCGCGTCCAAGCGAGAAAACACCAACTACCGGTTGCTCCATCGCCAGATTTTTGTTTTGTGAGGATACGATGAAAGTCTTTTATGAGTTAAAACTAAAAACTGCTTTCTCATTCAGTATTACACAGTACTTATATTTCAATAATGCAATAAGAATTCTGGTTCATTTCTCAGAGTCAGTGGTGCTAGAAATTCTGTTTTGGCATCATCGTCGTATTGAGCAATCGTTCATCTTTCAGCGCCATTTCACGTAGATAACCAATATAATGCATTAACAAAAAAGATGGATCAAATTTACTACTGAATTTTCATTTCCTCGATCTCACAAAACTCACCGAATAGAATTGTGTACCAAAACATGAACTTAAATGAGCTATTCTACATTGACGGCCACTAAAAAATAATTTATCAGCACTTTATTTTTATCAATGGATTTTATTGAAAATTTCAAAATGAATGAGAAAAAAATTAATTTCATTCTGACGTAGTGACATATATCAAATGGAAGAAAGTGAGTCATTTCAGCCTCAGAATACGTATCAGGAACATGAGGTATTATCTTCAGGAGAAACTTACTCAATTCTCATGGGCTGGCTATCCATCAAAAAGGAGAGAAATAAAAAAAGAAAGTAAGCTAATTTGCTGAATACATACGCGACGCGATCACACGGATGAGCCAACAACATAATGTGTGTCATTACAATGAGTGTAATGGTTGCACTTAAAGCGCTGATGTATAATTTTATTTGATTTTCCATTCAACTTCTCGGAGTGGTAGAGTTAAACAGACGCTTAAATAATACAGGGCTTTTATAATATTTTGATCTTAATCATCATGATTGATGACTGGAAACATAGCCGTACTCAAAAACTCTGTTGCAGCCGTCAATTTTTTGCGTAAAGCGAAGCCTCGCCCTCAGGTGAGAGCACGGAGGCAGCAATAACAGGCGATATTCACTTATATACCTAGTCATTTAAATAATTGTATGGGAAGCAATTTCTTTTAGATAAATTTTTAATCAAGACGTTAAATTTATCCCAGCATTCTCTGGAAAATTTGTGCCTGTTGCCATTCATACGCACACAGCTTTTTCAAAGGAGTCGCTCAACAAACGCACATTTATAATAGGTTTTTCTCGAGGGAATACTGCTCACTACAAACCTCATAAGCTTCTTTATCTTTCCCTCGAGAAAGCGACCAGCATCGATCGGGAAACGTCGAGGCCACCCAAACACTGACGTGACTAAATATCCAAAAAGTTTTTACCTCCATAACGACCACCTGCGAAAGTGTTATTGGAGAATTACTTGCGTACATGAATAATTTAGTTTCAGTAGGGAATTTTTCCACGAATAATTAAAAATAAAGTAATCAACATCTTATTTACCTGGAATCTACTTCTATTTTGATGCCGATGATCGAGAGTCCTCGTACATCCTTCCAATAAAAAAGAGAAATTGGTAAGAGCTCTAAATTTATCCTTAGTAGTGAGTAAACAGGAGATTAACTATCAATCCCAAGACTCTTCCTCACAATTATGTACTTCTTTCTTAATTCCTATGATACAGAATCCTCAGTATACTCTTCCGGAAAAAAGAAAAATAGGCAAGGGTTCTAACGTCATCCTCAGGGGAGAGTGGGCAGGGGATTGACTTTGAATCCTAAAACTCTCCCTCAACAGTCTGATAATCTTTTTTCGCGGACCCGTTTACACCCATTTTGAGCTCTCTCGTAGCCCGCCAGAGGTCCGGTGGTCAGTTACCGCACCCTCCCTCCGGGGCACAACAGCCATGCCCCACCATGGCCATGTCCACCCCCAGTCTCCTTCACTCCAAACCCTCTGAAGCCACCGCCCTCTCCTGGGCCCCACAGCATGGCCGTTGCGCCCCCTCGACGCCAAGTCACGATCCGACAACGCCCAGTCTCCACAGGTCGCCCTCGTTTCAACAAGTCCGCGTCGCCGCCGCTGTAGCCGCTCACAAGTAAGTCATTTGTTGAGGAAACGCACGTTCACTTTTCATTAAAAGCGCGAGGGGAAAACTTCCGCCGAAGCGGATTGCGCGATTGGGAGACGAATAAAAAAAAGAAAACCAAAGTCCAAGGAAGACTTTAGTGAGGCGTAAGTTGTTTTAGAGTCGACGAAGATATAATGCATGCTCTACCTATAGGTACGCATGGCCATACCAAGTAGTTTGGTGTATTATTATACATTACGTTACCCTTTGTATAGAGTGTAATTCGTGATCAGAAAAAGTAGAATTTTTATTTAATGCACCGCAAAGACTGTAATTAAGTAAAATCGGTATTAAGGAGGAATATATTCACATTTTGAAATTAATACTTTCGCTGAACACCAGTTCTGCAATGTTCAGCCAGACTTAATTCTTTCACTTGTAGTTGAGGTATAAACTGTGGTGAGTTTGTCCTATAATAATTTTTTTCGTGATAGTTGAGCAACCTCTGATAACAGCTCTTTATTAAAATATGAAGTAGAAGGGGAAATACAATAGAGACAATCGGGGCTGTGTGTGTTCCATCCAAATTGTTAAGCGTGCATAATTTTTTTAGCATGCATCATGAATGAAATTGTGCCTCGAAAAATGTACGATACAATAAAAATAAGACAAATCTATGAGAGATTATTTTGAAGATACCTCTCAATGATAGAGTAACTTTCAGTGTATTTTTGGAACAAATTTCAGTGGTTGAAAAGAGCTTATGCATTTTAGCGAGGCAAAACAAATTAAAAACATGAGCGGTTTCCGATGGAGCTAAAAGGAGAACAACGATTAAAAAAGTACGAGAGAAAGAGAAAGTGGCGATAAAAACCATTCGGATGGGAGAGAGTGGTGCAAAAGGAGAATTTATGCACGTTCTGAGAAACTTTTGGAAATGGTCGAATGATGGCACAGGACGTTAAAAAAACTAAAAGGAACGGGATTTTCTTCTTTTGGTAGTGCGTAGACATTAGGAAGCTTATCACCTCAATTCAATACCACTGAGTACTTAAAATTACGAAGGAAATAAACGAAATTCTGAAAACGATAAATTGATTTTGTTTACATAACTTTTCTTAGAATGACGAAGAGTAAAGACCAATTAAATTTGTTCTTACTTGATTAGTTAAATATTACAAATTTGATGCACGCTGAGCATTCTTTTTGTTGCCGTATGCGATCAAACTTAACATATTGAATGAGTTACATTAGCATAGCTTTTTATCAATGCGGCCATCATTTAATTTGGAGAAACCTGAATTCGAAACTGCCTAGATCTGAATTTATTTAATTTATAATTATCGGCATAACATGGGAGTAATACTATTCAATCCACCATGAATCATAGCAAGATGTTTTGCCGCAAAAATGTTTCAGATAATCTCTCGTTGCGAGAGGTAAGTTCACACTTTGCCGCAGGTATCCGCTGTATGTAGGCGTAAAAGGAAGGTGGCGCACAGGTGACAATAAGATTTAGTGGCGGCGGTTTGGCTGGCGCCCGTGATGTTGTGGCGCTAGGTTGCAGCAACCAGGTGGCATTTCGTACCTTTTTTTCTCCATACTTGCGTATCTACGGCTGAGGAACGCCATTGCCAACGGGCGTATTTCGCACTATTACTCGCCGTTCCTCGACACAGACGCGCAGAAAAGAGAAGGTTTGCGATTCATTTCTGAGCTGCATTCGTATCTCTGACATTATGTATCACTCATGCGACTTATAAAGTAAACTCTTTCCAACCAAAAATTATTTTCTTTCGCACAATCTTCCAGATAAAATTTTCTTGCGGGAGCAAAACCATCTAGTATTCCAGCAGCCAGTTTTTTTTTAGATGAATACAACGACTTTTATACAACGTGAAGCATTTTCAGTATGTAGAAACGAAATATAAGTAATGATCTCTTCTAGTTCATTGAATTACGGATAAAACGCGCCCAAGTGCCGAAACGTCTTCAAATTACTCACTCTCAAAAAGTGCTCCAAGCTGAAAGTTGATTGGAATGAGTCAGGTTAAAGCTCACCCCGGAATAAGTCCGGTGCGATAATTTTATTTATGCAAGATACGGGGACCAGTTTCTTTCCCTAGACTGTCTTCGGATTTTTCTTAGGGGGTGTAAAAATACATCACCTGGATCTGAACCCAGAACGTCTCATACAGTAGCCTCCAACAATGCTAATCAGTCAACCATTCACCCTTTCTTAACCTTGGAATTCATACAAATAATTCGAAAAAAATATTTAACCACTAGGACAATGTGGAAGGAGCACGTCGAGGTTAGTAAGGTAAGGGCAAGAAGTCAGGATAGGGTGTTAAGAAATGTATTGGTCATGAAATGAGATTAGGTCAGTATCCGTTTTGTAACGTGCCAATGACTTGGAGTACGTGCAGGGGATGGGAAATGGAGCGGTTGATATATTAAAGCAAACAAGGGGTGGTTTCCTAACTCTGGATACATAATCACAACCGGGATCGTAATTGGATTTCCAAGTGCCTCAGTGTTACCCACGATGTGCAATTGGATTAGATGGATCAAAAATCGTAAATGATAAGGCATTTACAAACTGTATTAAAATATATACTTGCAATTTTCCACGATTATAAAATATATTACTACCTACGTTTCAAAGTTAATAGATTATCTTCAAGGTACAAATGGCACTGGGTCGTAATAAATTTTATAATCGTGGGAATCGCCATTATTTATTTTTTTATGAAAAAAATCCACCACTCCATCACGCTGGAATCATCGGATTTTATTAACAAACTGAACAAGCGAATATAATGGTATGACAATTATCTCGAATTAAACAAATTAAAAGAATTTTTCAGAAATTTTCTGATTGCGAATTCAGAGTCAATGTTAGCAAATAACACCCTAAGATATCCATAAAATGGGTGACTTGCTTCAAATATGAATTGGTCTTAAGAATATTTCTAGAATGCAAGGTAACTTGAAGGTCGATGGAGATGGCACAACGATAGAAGAAGCAGGACCCGCGAAAGGTACAATTCAATTTAAGAATCACGCTGCGGAAACCTCCACTCTAACATTTAATGATCCCAGCGTATCTCTGGACTCTTCGGAGTGCCGCGCCATGATTATAACGGAACAGAAACACATCGTTGCGTGTCTTGACGAAATAACTCCACGACAATGTCTGTGATGCGCAATTCGGGCTCTTTTGTTTTCTTTTAAGGAGTTGGCAATCTTGGGAGGGGAGGGGCTTCATGATGTGTAGTAATCTTTTATACCCACCATCCCAGAAACTGTGGCTCTGCAGTCGCGCGATCGGAATACACGTGGAAAGCGTGTGAACTGGGCCTCTCCTGAATTTTTTTTTTATCATTTCGAGTTTCAGTCTACCCCATCCCCCTCACTCACTCTCTAAGTCGCTCTTCCCACACCATTCAGCGTTATATTTTTTTTTCTTTCCACAGAAACCCGGTAGTGTCTGGGGTCGAGTGACATAACACCCGATACAGCAGCTAAGGGCTTGAGGCCTCTATTCCCACGTGCCGCGTCGTATTACGCTTTTTTTTCTACTCCTCAGTTTTATTGAAGGTCTGCGATGTCCTGCCCTGCCTGGAGCGACGAAGATTTGGAACGGATAAGGTCCAAGCATCTACCTCAACAAACCGAGGTGATTTCCCGATTTTCTTGGCGAGATAATGCGGTGTTGGGCAAGATGCATCTTTATGTGGAGGGGGGGCGAATTTACAGTAAGAGGTAGTTAAAAAATTTAATGGGAGCACAAGGCGATAAAAAGTAATTACACCCTCTGGGATACCGATCTTCTCCGAGACGAGCCAAGAGTTAATGCTTCGAGAAAGGTCAGTCTTCCGTAGGGCTGCTTGAAAATAACAGGACCAGCAAGCAGTGATGGTATTGAGGATCATAAAAGATCGAAATAAGGCCCAGAGTGATCGTGGCATAATAAGTGGATTTAAGGTAATTCATGTTATCTTCCAGTGATTTCTCTTGGCTACTAGCTTCTCTTGACTATTTTCCCATAGGTGTGGTTACCGGCGTAAGATAATGAAGGAGTCCGAATCGTTAGGGATATGTGCCGATATTGCTGACGGATCAACGAGTTTTCTGTGTAAGGCGTCTAATTTTCTTTCGCTATACCATGCTTTATGTGCTGGATACACCCTTGAAATCAGTATGCCTCAGATTTTTCATAATAGAAGAGTAGCAGTAGGAATTGGTGCTATCGCCAAACATTATTTTCAAGTTGTAAAATTGAGCTAATTGAAATAACCGTATGACATATTTTTGCATAAATTTTTCATAACTGATTCTTACAAGTTGAAAAAAATAATAAAAATAAGAGCCGGTATGATCATGGGATAAAAAGTCCATTCAAAGTAATCCACGATATCTTCAAGTGATTTCTCTTGGTAAGCATGTTTTCTATTATCTTATCGCTGTGATTACCGGTAATAACTATGCTGTCCTTCTTCAATCTAAATGCGATAGAACAGCCACCCGATTCCATACCCTATTATAGTCCGCAACTCTTTTTCTGTAGGCAAATTAACTCAGAGTTGACTTTTGGTTTTAAAACCCAATATAGTTCACACTCACCACGTCAAGATATGCATAAGAAAATTCTAGTGACAAAGATTTCACTCAAATTCATACTTGAAAGAGCGAAATGTGGTCATCTGATTAGAGTAATAAGACAGAGTTATGATTTGGAGACTCCGTTAACCATGATTATTCTTTCCTGAAGTTTTTCACAGCCCACTATTGCATAATGGAAAGGGAGAAAAATAATTCAAAGCAATCACTATAATTAGTCACCGTGGTTACTGCAATAGTACAGAAGCAACTTATCCTGACCTCATAGTAGATAGTAATGATTCCCTACATATAATTGGTACCGGGCAAGTCGTGCGCCGAATACGAGATTCTTTACCACCTGGGCGTAAGTGTCACAACTCGCCGTGCCACTATCGCAGCCGACGCCGCCGCCACCGCCGTGATATAATCGGCGCAAGTGTAACTGGAAACGGGGCTATCGTAACGTTTTTCACTTTCACTTTATCTGCGTACTCTGCCTTTATATCTCTCGCGGGAGGCGGGTGGCAGAATTTCATCGGGTGGGGGAGGATAATAGACGGGGTGGAGTCGAGTGAGTGCTGGCGAGAGAGAGGAGAAAGAAAGGGCGACATGAGGAGGAGTTAAAACCAGCAGCGTCTTTAGAAACTGGCCGGCAACCATGCCACCATCAATGGACCAACTCTGCAAGACCTGGGCGTGGATATGACAGCCTACTGCTCATACCTTAACCATGCCACTGATCAGAAAGGTTAATGATGAACAGTGAAGGAGACATTCCGGATGAATTTTCTATCAGTTAAGATTAGCTGTGTTTATTTTATTCCCTTCCATATCATTGCTGCCCTCCAGTACTTATAGAATGCATTGGGCATTTTTACGTGGAACTTTTGAGTGCTTACTGATATTAAAGAAGACGAATAGGCCAAAAACATTGTTGAGCCTGAAAGAGAGATCTTTAGCAGATAAAATAACTACATTTCTCGAGATTGTTTTTTTTCATCAATAGTGATGTAATTTCATTTTTCACGTCCAATAAAGATGATTTTCAATCGTAGAAAGAACGGCATGGCGGGAGAATTCGAATAAACAAATGTCTACATGGAGAAAAGTAAGAGGAAGAATAACGATATTGAAAAGAAAATTTAAAAAATGTCTCGCTACTTATTCAAGGTACTGAAAACGATTTTATCGTACACGTATATCAATATCTCTAATAATTACAAAGTATTATTATTATCATTTTCATTACTATTGTCAAAGATTAGATAGGAAGAGGCTTGTTAAAGAATTCGTTTACTTATTTGACGTTATAAATATTGATGAATGCCAGGTTTTTAGGGATATAAATTTTTGTTGTTCAAATGTTCATTTGAGACCCGAGTCTTTGTTTTATTTAAACTATCTAATGCACAATTTTGCCAAAAATTCGCTTTAAATTAAATTTGTGATAAATATTATAAAAATTGTAGTAAACTTTATTTGTTTAAAGAAAGAATTTCTTTGGTAAAGTTCTGATGTGCTTGATGGATTAAAATGACTAAATCTGAAGTAATTGATGGATTATAATGACTCGGACCGTACATCTACGTGCATGATTATAAACTTTGTATGAATTAAGTTTCCCTGTAATTACGTGGTTGTGAAATCTATAAAACCAATAAATAAATTACAATTATGGATTCACAGCGGTTATGATAGGATAGCAGAATAGATAGGCATGTAATTCAAGACGCTGAGTAGATACTGAGGCATTTGGTTTAGTTGGTAGGCTTGATATGAATGTGTGCGAGGCATAAGGGAGTTTCCCGCTGGCGCGTGAATAGGGCAGACAGCGCCGTGTGGGTGGTTCGCGGTGACTTCGAAAGCGAAGAGCTGAGAAAGAGGTTATCCACGGAGGGGTAGGGGGCGTCAGAAGAAGTCAGCGTGAAAGGGGAAGGGGAGATTTTAGAAAGCAACAAAATCGGAGTCTGCGGACTGAACCTGTCTCATTATCCAATAGAACAGTTTTATGCCTGCTTAAAATTCATCCCGAACCCACATATTATAAATCCTTCAACCACAACAAGCGATGGAAGTATTCCACGGCACTCTAAGGATTAGGAAATATGATCCACGTGTCCCAGCGGATGATTCAATCAGATTTCTCGAAGTAGGCCGGAGATTAAAATGAAAATGTAATCTTTTTCTTCCCGTCAGAAAACTTTGTGAAATATGGGACCCGCTGCCATCTACTATGTCACTCGTCTTTTGCCAAGAGCTACAGATAATTTGGAGCTTACCTCCATTCTAATAATATATCGTTATTTCACTTGTCAAAGTATTTTAATTAAATCTATTAATGTATAAGCCTAGCATTTTTCGAATATCTACCAGAGGAGTAATTTATTCATTAGGATTTTTTTAATGATCTTCACATTGAGGTTAACGTTTGCGCATTTATCTCATGCGCTTCAGTGAAATTATAAGTACATACTTAAGGCAGATAAAATGGAAACTGAATAATTACTGCGGTATACCTGGCAGTTTCAGTTTCAAAATTTTTAAAAATATTCCATGACCTTGGTTAATAGTGTGTGCTTATTTCTTCCGATAGCCTTTTATTTTAAAACCGTAAAAAATTATCAGAAGGTATGATCAATGCATAAGAAAGCTGAATCGAAATTTTCATTTTCATTTCGAAATGATAGCCTCAGAGAATAATGCATTTTTCGAAGAACCCTCATCTAGAGACATCATTTTTATCATTATAAGTTAGTCTTGCGAAAAGATGATTATAACTCTAAATTTTGATCCCTTATTTTTGATCGAGAAGTTTTAGCCCCAATTCTGCGAGGCATTCTAGCCCATAACGATACAGTGGATCGTTTTCTCAAAAGAAATGAAACTCTAAGAAATGAACCGCCGCGCCGATGGGACATTAATTAAGAGCGGAATTTTGATGGCGATCTGAACGTCAGGTTCGGGAATTTATGAACTATCGCGGAGAGATTTAAATTGGTGAGCGGAATATATTCAAAGATTACGAAAGTATTCCACCCGCCACGCTGCGCTGGTTTTCTCAAGGGATCTAGATTGCGCCAGAAGGATGCGCGACTTTTTAAAACTATTTTCAGAAACCAACTTCATTCTTGGCGAGGTCTCAGAATAAAAGTTAATGTAACCAATATAAGGGGAAATTAAGCAACTACCATCTCCGTCTCCTTCTAATTTACTACTCTTTCATAAATGAATAGTTTTATTTGAAAAATTATAAAGCAGCCTTCGAGAAAACTCGAATTGGATCACTTCACTAGAGTAATGAGTCAAAGTAATGATTTAAAGATTATAGTTTGAAAATAGACCCATGATTATTCTTTCTTGAAGTCTTTTTAACAAGGATATTCACCTAAAACGGTTGACATAAAACCCCAAAATCCAGGTATATAGCCAAGGAGGAGGAAAATTTCTTCACGTTTCAAAAAAATACAGCGTACTTAAGCCGATTGAATAGAACGTTAAATAGCAGATGTAATTTTCTTGAAAAGTTGTTTTGTTAAGATAACTGTTTTACTTCTGCGATGCTTAAAATATTTCCATGCATAAGCGCCAACAGGATCTCAAAGAGTTGTAACAATTTTGCAAACTTAGAACTTAGATCACTTCGTCTACCCCCTCTTGAATAATTTCTTGCTACTTGTCAACGATTACCAAAATTCTTAATTGATTGAAGAAGCTTCGAATAAGTTTACTAACAAAATAGCATTAATTTCATTAACTTTCAATATTGCTGTGGAGACTTGAGCGAGGAGAATTCGATCAAGCCATGGAACGAATAGCTCAAGAAATCATGGAACTGCTGGAGATCCACACGCGACTGATAAATCCCTCGCGAACTTCTGGTTTTCCTTTTCTGAGCACGAAAGTGAGGTTGGCGTGAGGGCGGACAAATTTTTTCCCCTTGGCAACTCAATCGACGAATTCTAGTTACGGGGCTGGAGGGGTTGAGATGAAGCGCATTCCCTCAATTGGGCACGCGCAAATCCATTCGGTGGGGCTGGACTTTTTACTCAAAGGAGTATCGGGAGACAGGCAATGCGGCAGCCGCGGAAGGTGGCAGTAAGTGGGACAAATAGGAGAACCATTTTTAGACAGTTTGATTGGGTAGACGTTAGCGAATGTGGGTATTCTATTTACGGAGGAAGGATTAGGCAAAACATTCAGGGTGGACTGTAGAGTTGAAGTGGCAGAGACGCAAAATTTAACAGTCCTTACCATGAGCAGAAATCTATAAATTCATCAAGAAATACGGGTAAAATGAGGAATTTTTAAAGCTAATAGTATATCAATCGATGAATTTTTGCACCTAATTTTCTTCCACAGTCGAAAGGCCAGTTTGCATGATAAATTAACACGTACGAGTTAATGTCTGTTTTCATGAACAATGTTTATGAATCGGAACGGAACATGTACGAATTCATGAAGCCAATTAGAGCAGGTTCTATTTTCTGCACATGCATTCGCACAATTTGGGAGGTTACACGATGCATTTTCGTGTTCATTCACGCGTTCATACATTTAGACATTAGCTCGTACGGGTTAATGTACCGAGTAAATGAGCATTGACAGGTTTTTAACCAAATATGTAACTACCGTTGCGAAACAGACAAATTGTACTATTTTACTACTGTATACCTTTCTGCCTCAGCTTAGGAGCATTACTAGCGGAAATGCATACTGCTCTCTCAAATCAAAGTCTTCCAAAAAGTTGGAAAAATGAAGTTCCAACTACACTAGATTCTGGAATGACAGAGATCATCATTCTTTTCAAATATAATCAAGCATGGGGCTGACACGTTGCTAAATCACACCTTTTCACCGTGTGGAAAATCCAGAAAGACTTAGTATACTCCTAGATTTAATCAGTTTCCACTTAATTCTCTCACAAGGCAACAAACGCTGCACATCCCGATTTAACCCTCTTTCTCTTCCGCAGTTCTCCCAACTCATTTCTTATTCACCATATGCTGCATATGCATAAAGAAACCAGAGATGCACAGTGGCTGCATTACAGCTCGTTTCTGGAATCCACATTCTTTTGTACCCCATCGCTGATTCAAAATCCGATCCTTCCTCACTCCTATACCGCAATCGTTATGCGCTTGCCCCACAAAAGCGGCCTGCTTAAAATGCGGCCGATCGACTGGGAAGATTAGGGGGGAGAAGAAGTCGCATGGTCCACCTCCCTCTTCTTGTGGGCGTTCGAGTCTATAGGCCTCAGTTTCCACACGCGCCGGCGTAAACCACTTGGCAACGGTATTTCTACATGCATACGCCTGAGATAAGTGTGAGACAGGAATAACAACAGCCAAATCAATTGTCCTTCTTCTCTCATGGCTTAAATGTTTCCCAAGACATGAATGGTGGATGAACGTAAGCCACAAGTCCTCTAAAATTTGGAGCCCTTGATCATAAAAACACAAAACGGACCTAAAATTTTGTCAAGAGTAGAGAAATTAGTATGCTATGAGACAAAATATCCACTCACAATTAATTCCAGCCTGAATATGTACTTTAATATTGAGATAGAACTATTGATCATAGAAACACAAAACGGGCCTAAAATTTTGATAACATCAGAGAATTGCGTAATTAAAACTGTTCACTCAAAATTAATTCCAGCTTGAAACGATTGATTACTGAAAACGATTTTAATTTTTCCTGGAGATTAATATTCAGAAACTTTTTTCGGCTCTGCACCTGGTTATTTCAGCCGTATTGGCTGACGTTTCGGTAAACGACTTGTCTTCTTCCATTCACAAGGCGTGTTACTGTCTGACCGTCCAATTTCACACTGAACCGAATTGACAGTTTGGCGGGTAAAACAATAAGGCTCAGATTTCGTCCAGTTGGCTGATGGTATTTTTGAATTTCTCTATGTACTTTCCTTATGTTTTTTATGAAATTGATCATAGATGCCCATGTATTGCTAATATGAAAGCTAATATCACGATTGATTTTTTTTGGATTGATGCGGATCTCGTTAGCTTCTTTAACTATGCGGTCCAAGAAGCGTTCTGAGCGGTAGAGAGCCCAGGAATAATTCTTATGTACTAAAGTTCCTCTACTTCATTTAATCATTGGTAATCAATGAATCATCCCCTTGGTTTTACTCATATTCATGCAAATCGAAGCGTTTGAATACCATTTGCGAATTTAATTTTATGCCTAATTCGTAAAGCTGCATCACCATTGTACATTGGTGCTCAAATATTTATTGGCTTATCATGAGATTCACTATTCTAAGTACTAATTCTCAGATTCCTTGTGTCACAGCAGAGAAGGATGACACCACTCGGTAAATAACACTATTCCTTGAGTGTCGCGGAGAGAACAATCAAGTAGCGATTTCAAGTTAAAGCAGCTGCCAGGTATTTGAACAGCTGATGGAATGCAGTTTCCTAATCATTCATGCAGGATTTGAAGCCAAGTTTTTCACAGTTCCAATTCTCATTCTCTAACGGATGAATGCATTCTAATAATTATTTTCCGGTAGGCTTCGAGAAACATCTTTCAAATTTCATCAAATGAGCCTCTATTCTGAAAAACATATTCGAGAGATGGAGCAACGATAGATTTTTTGTGCGGTAAATTTGTTAATTTACTAGTGATATCCCGAATAATTTCACACAAAAATGTAGTAAATGATTCTCTCTGCTGAAATATTCTTTCATTGCTTCATTGAAGCATAGAAAGCATCGAGGCGTGTAAAATCATGTACTCTCAAAAAAGGATTCAAGATTGTTGCAACTAATGGACTCTCCTAATAATTAAAAAATAATATTCAGTTATTCCTCTCCCAGAGCCAACAAACGGCTAGAAGCTTATCTAATTCATGATATTGAAGATACTACAAAATAAAATGCGTAAAGCTAGCATTTAAAATAATACCACATACTATGAGGCTTTGAGCATATAATCAGGAAAAGAGAGAAATCTTTAGGCATTGGAAGAGCAATTTAAAGGCTAAAGTTGAAGTATTAGAAATAAAAAAATAATCGGTGGCCTTTATAAAGGGACTAATACATAGGAACGTATGCCTATTGTATATCTGCACAAAAATTCGAATGCTGTTGCTAAGTTATAAATATACAATGAGGCAAAATTTTAGAGCGTTTCATGTTTCTTTAAACCTGGGAAGACCTTAACATTTAACAGCTTCCGTCTGTTGCGACCTTCCGTCATCGTGACTGGATATTTTCCTGACGATAAAGACGTCAATGGCAGCTTATACCTCCACCATGTACTCCCTGCTAAAGAGCTGTCTTTGGCTAATCACTTACATTTTTAACGCGAGAGTGAATGGGCTCCCACATAGCTGTCACGTCAAAGTCTCAGATTTTCCGCATGTTTGTTTACTTGTGTTGAAATAAGTTGGTAAGGTAAGAGTCACCGCTAATTGCATCAAGGATTCGGCGTTTTGGTAAGGAACTCTTTGAGGAGCACCATGATTAAAGGGAAAATCAGTGACTATATCTCAATCAGAGGAGTATGACAGATATATTTTTGACTAGTCCAAACTAAATGAATGAATCGTCCGCAGAAAGATTCTCCACTCACTCAATGCAGTGACCAGGGACCATAAAACTGTTTTGCTCCACAAGTATTTCGTCAGCATCATTCATTTTCTTCCTATCAAGAACAATCAGCGGGCTATAAGGGTAGAAACATTACAAAATAGTGAACCTTTGATTACATCACTCCGAAGGTTAGACATTTGTATAGCATACAAATGACGCAATATATTTCCAGAATTCCTCCAACGCGTCTTCATTTCAGGTTCCTACCAATTAAACTAGAAAGAGTGACTGACTGCTATCCTTAATTAATTTCCTTTGGGATTAAATTCCACTCAAAGCTGTCGTCCCAATTATTAATGTCCCAATATCAAAAGTGCCAATTACTCAAAAATACTGAGTGAGGAACTTATCATTTTTGTACATTCTCTAATCATATTCTCCTTTACCGCAATTCCGTTATATTTTTATTCAATTCGGAAAAAACTTAACGTATGGTTACTTAACTATTTGCTTAGTTCTCCACTGCTACCTGTGCAAAAATAATGAGTTCCAATTTCTGTGCTTTGCAAGTAACCGAAAACCGCCAACCCTCTGTATTTGGAAGTGTACTAGTTCCATTCCCTTCCCAGGCGTTCAAATTATGATGCCACCTCACTCTTCCACCAGTTAAGTGACCCTCTGTGCCTGAGAGAAACCGAAAGCAAGGTTGGATCAGTTGGTCAAATGAAATTCTGAGTTATGACAGAGTAATGTGCATTACCTATCTTTAAATGGGCGTAAGAAATCAAATAAGGAACAACAAATGAATGCCGACTAATGGCTGAGAATTGCAATTAACGACTGAGTTCAGAAAAGTTTAGCGCGCCCTCCTATTTTCATGCTATAGTAATATATCCTTTCTAACCGCAAGTTGTTTCCAGTTCCCTCTTAAGGGCAGAGATAATTGAAATTCTCTCAGCTCCTCTAATACGGTTATTTAACCCTCTTTCAGTTTCCATTACATTTTCAGTACCACAAATTATCGAATCGTGAGCAGGAGTAATGACTACGAGGAACTGATTCTTTGTACAATCGAATCCTTTGCCATTTCGGCAACATTTCTTTCATGACCGTGCAAATAAGAGATGAGTTTTGACGCCGCATTGCTTTGCCGCAATGCCAAATTATCCTATCTTTCGTGAAAGGGTACCCTTCGATGATAATTGCGTGGAGACGTAATACTCGATTATGCGTCATTTGCGGGAGGCAAAAACAATACCGTTATGCAATAATCGGTAGGCTGGCTATTTTATATGCATAAAATTGCATGAAATAGCTTATTTGCAAATAAAAATGCTAACCCAAGCTATGCTATTGTATGAAATCAATTTTACTTGAATTCAACAGATAAACCTTTTGAAAATGCTTCTCTATTAATGCCGGTAGGAATTAATAATCTTCAAATTATTTTTCCTTGACACCAGAATTGTCGCAAGGAAAGTTCAAATATTCACTGTTTAAAATTACAGCTAAAGAAGAAAAAAAAACGAGGGAATCAGTCAAGAGAATTTCTGCTCGGAAATAAATTATTTAAAGTACTGGAGATATGTTTCAGACATTAATTTCTTACATTGCCAAAAGTACAATTATTAAAGCCACCCATTTGCAAACCAACGTAAATGAAGCGGGAAATAACAAAATTGTTCTCATGAGTTTCTTTATAAGATCAGGAAAATTCAGTCAGTTAAAATGTCAATGGATAGATTAAAAATATATAAATACATTTTTTATTGAAAAGTACATTTCCTACAAATAGTTAACAACTTGAAATAGAATTTCTTGCGTGATCGAGATCATGCAAACGTATGATAACAGCCTGTTAGAACTATCTATGCAATGCAGCTTAGACAGCAATTTTCCCCGCAATCACCTGAGTGATGAATGAGATCTTTAGACGAGTTAATATGAGCGAATATGACAGTAATAGACAGGGTGAATGGTGGACGGGGAGATACCACCCGGGGAAACGTCCATTATAAATGAAGTTTATAGAGTGAATCTACTTAATCATGCGTGCCGCAAGAAAAGGATGAGAAAAAAACATCATGAGAATCGATCTAATCCTCTATCGCGGAAAAAAATTGACGGTCTAAGGAGGACAGAGACCGGCAGTCCTCCGAACGGAGATTGAGAAACCACGAGCCCTGAAGACGGAAGATTCGGATTCTCGGCGTGGAACCAACACGTTGTCGGCGGCATCTCCGAGGAAGACGCATTGGCTCGTGGAGCTTACTTTTCCAAAGCCACAAAAAATTCCCGCCCGTCATTTTTTTTGCATAGGGAGCCCCATCATGCGAATGATTCATGTCTTCGGCTAGACGAGAGGGTCACGAAAAAGAAGCGGCTCTGAGTTGAGCCGCGGAGAGTGATTTTAGGAAATCTCCTTTGATGCTCCTTGATAACGAAATTGGATTTCGGTGAAAATATCAGTGAGTAATAATAATTAGTGTATTCCTTATATACTCATCAGATTACTAGGGTGTCTTTCTTTCTTATATTTTAACTTTATTAAATATAATTTAACGTGAAATCTTAGGATGCTTAATAATTGACCCCTTAAAAGAACAGCCACAGAATTAATTTTAATTTTTAACGGATTAAATGAATAGAGTCAAAGATCGTGTGCCTACCGGACAAACAAGAGTAACCGGGAATCCACTACCCGAAAAACGTCCTTCATTCTATCTCATCGCCTATATTTGCACGTTATACAAAGTACACAGCAATACGATGTTTCTTCTGAGCTATGTAATGAACGAAATCTGGTGTCAGCATTGAATTGATGGATAAGTTCCGATCGAGCGATAGTAAAATTGTGGGTTTAACCAGCATCATGTCGGAGCATACCATTGTTAAACAAGTACTCGCCTTAATTTTTCTCTATTTGTGAGTCCGCATGCGGCCATTAAATAAAAAATCAAAAAGCTTAGGAAAATCATCTCTAAAAAGTAGGAATGAACTTTGAGCCCCTCTGGTCTCCCACAATTTCTACCGAGATTGAAAGAAATAGGGCGGCATAAGACGCGAACGGATTGATATTATCTTGCCACAAAATCGTACATTTTTCATCCATATATCCCTATGAATTAAAATAAATTCATTTAAGGCTGTTACTCATAAAATTCGAGGCATGGGCCTCGTTTTTCAGGCAACGGGGGAACCGATTACTCTTGTATGTCCGATAGGCGTACGAGTTTCGGCTCCTTTTCATGAAAAATAAAAATTAACTCTCTTGACTTTTGACTTTTCTTTTAAGAACTTTGATTTGTTATTGAGCAAAATCCTATTCCATAATTAGAATGCGAGCACTCGGGCAAACCCCATTGTGATTAACTACGGCCCATGTCTGATTGACGACTTATGTTCGCTTATCATGTCGTTCAAACTTTGGATCAATAATAGCCTCTCTTTATTCTGGTTCAATTTTAATGGAAGACTGTCCATGACCCATCAAGTCTGAAGTAGTTCAAACTTTTTATCAATAATATCCATCCTGTATTTTGTATCAAATAAAATGAATAGCCATATTTTCACTGTAAGACGCTTGATTAATCATACCTCGTTGCACATATAAGTGCTCACCTGTTTTAAAGCTAGCAAACTAGAACGAAAAGGAAAGCCCAATGCTACTTGCTCGCAGGTCTCACGGCTCGTCTATGCGATCATTGTCCGCCACGCTTAATCTCCTCCCCTTCCAAGGTTTCCCGACGCTATGTCGTAATAGCATCTCCGATCCGTCCTCATCCTTCATCTTCCCCGAAACCCTACCATTATGACGGCTATTTGGATTTATGTGTGAGACTTGTAACGCGATTGCGTCCGAAAGGTCTCATGTTTTCCTTTTTCCCAACCTACCATTTTTTTATACTGGGAAGAGCTCGGCGAAGGAAATCTATATCTCTTTAACAAGGTCTCGCGCCGTGACTGAGCGATGCAAACCAGAAAGGTACTTATTTTCAACTTTTCGTAAACCTCGTTCGAAAAAAATAGATGTATAGCTTTCACAACAAAAGCCCTTCGAATTTAATGCTAAAAGTAAGGCTACGTAGCAGGAGGATTTTTCAATGAATGCGTATATTTCCGTGGACACGTTTTTCTGAAGTTTGAACCTTCTTAGGCGCAATTTATTCATCAGTTACACCAAAACTTTCAAATCCTTCATATTCCCCGAAGCCTAGCAATTATTTACATCTACATACCAATGTGCAAATTACCTTAGAAATTTTTGATGTTGTTAGGGCACCAGCCGTTACACTGGAGGAAAGATTAAGGAGCGCGTTTTGAGTGCTTTGATTCCGGTATGATTTTTATTGCGGTCCTTTATTTCCCGTGAAAAAAGCGAATTCCTATAACAATCTCTTCGGCCAAACATTCATTTTTTTGTTCTTATCGTCTCATTTGGATCTTTGAGTGTAATTTTGCTGTAAGATGATGCCCACACTGTCAGTCTGAAACATCAAGCAATCTCAGCCTATCACGTAGCCTCGAAATCTCTTGAGGCTTCCAATCTCGTCCGTGCAAAAGCTACGCAACGCTCTCTGTTCGCTTGTAGCAATCTTTGACGAGTTGCGTTTCTCTCGTATGTATTTTAGCTCACAGACTGTGAAGACCTTTTGGATTTATGTCTGCGACTCTAATCATGATTGCGTCCGAAAAATGCAATGTTTTCCTTTTTCAATTTCCTCCACTTTTTTAGATTGGGAAGACCTCAGCGTAGGAAATCCATTTTCCTTTAACCATACGAAACTCCTCACCCACAGATCCAACCCCTCCATTCCTTCCCATGCCCAAACCATTATATTTGCCTAACCCCTTCATAAAGCTAAATATAAATTCCCTCCTCCTTCTCACAGTAATCTCTGCCCCCATTCCCCACGGAGGTTTCAAAATCTTTCGAATCACAAGTGAGATTTTCTCGCTCGGGTCCTTACACAAAAAGATGTACCTTTCGGCTGTCGCTTAACCAGAGCACTAGCTTTTCTTAACCCCATCTATTTACATTACTGCAATTAATCTCAAAAGACAATACTCCTTTCCTAAGTTTTTGACTTACGACCTGGATTTCAATCGTATTTTATTCTTTAAGTACAGTATTCTACAATCACATATTATGATTTAGTGGTCACCACCCACACCTATAAGCAGAAAATTAAATAATTCCAAGAATATTAAGAATTTGAAGGAATTTTCAAATAAAATAAAAAGTTTTCTGGATGATCTACCACGTGAGAACTGTATTTTTACCATTGCTTGCTGTAATTTTAAAGTCGTTTAAGAAAATATTTAGTGCTATTCAATTTACACCAAGGCCGTGTGATTCGACCAGGTAACCGACCAGGATTGAGACCACGACTTTTATTATGGTCATGATTAGCGGTCGCTAACTTTTGAGTTAACGAATCAATTAGCTACTATGGCAAATTTTTATGCATTATCTTCTTATGACTCCAACTAATTGTTTCAGGCGTTACTGTATGGAATATACTTATCATAATGAAAAGTAAAGAAAACTATGGAAATCCACATAAATATGTGCGACCTAGTTTTCCACGAGGAACGTCATCATCAGGTGAAAATGCATTGTAGGCAGAGAATAAATTATATATTATTTCTAGCTTTGTCAATTTACAATATTTATGTGGAATTAAAAAGTTTTCTTTACTTTTCACTATTCTTATGGTTAGCTTATGTCATATGTGGCTGATCCTTAGTAGCCAAAAACAAAAACAGGAATAAAGTTCCCACAACGCAAAACTTTATTCGGCTACAAGAGCGGCTTTGGTAATATTCCGTGTAAATGTTAATGGCTGGCGTTCTCGGCCTATTCCCAAGCATCAACATCTTCTCCCGGCTTTAGCTGTCTCAGTCGCATCAACTGCTTTGCTCTCCCTTTCTCCTCTGCTCCCTGGACCGGCAGCGCGTCAATCACGACGCCTCACTTATGAAACACGGCGCTCTTACGAGAGGTGCATCATGGCCAACCCGCCGCCTGCGAACCTCGTGACTCCCTTTTATGACTTATCTTGGGGATCTTCTCCCGTGCGGGCTTCAGCTTTCACTCTCTTTCATCTATCCCATATTTGAATACTGCCTTGCGCGAAATTAGGAGTCGAATGAGATGGGCGAAATTGAAAACGACTGAAAATTTGGCAGGCAAAGAAAACAGTGAATGAGGAAAAGCAATCACGCCATCCGATTTTTTTGAAAGGTGACTGCTTATTGAAAATCAGTTTCGCGTTAAATTTTTTTTCTAGCATGCTAATTGAAATGCAAATGTGGGTGAAACTGAAAACTCATTTACGAGAGGAGGAAAGAGGCAAAATAGAAGACGTACATTTTTAATGAAACTGTAGGCAAGGTATATCATTTTTCCTAAGCTTATTGACGTAATTTAACTGCACTACTGGCTGTTTTTAATATCTTAGTCGCCAACGCTCTGGTTGCACCTTTGGGGTTGTCACTAAAATAATTTTTTCAGTCAAAGACTCTTACTGAAAGTAATTTTACACTCTACCCTACGATTTTCCTGCAAAGTTAAGTTTGGTATGCATGAATGATTGCAATCTCGAATTTGGTGTATGTTATAATAAAAAAATACGAAAAGGATATTATTTAATATCACTACAAGACTCCATAAACTCTGAGAATAAAATATCTTAAAAAAATAAACCCTTTGAAGATTAACTCCGAGATTTTTCAGAGAGTATTCGACAACAAAAAACGCTTGTTTGTATACATATGGCTTTCAAATCCACTTTTCTCTGAAGCTATATGCCAGTTTGCGGGCTGGCGTACTCGAGTTCTCGATATGCTAGCAAATTATCAATTCGCCATCCCATGTTTCCCTCTCTTCCACCTGAAAATAAAGTTTTCTAAGTGATTTTTTTCTCTCGAATTTCTCAACAAAATCCTCTGCGTTTGCCTCTTAAAGAGCGGGGTCAGATTCAAATTCTACCCCACTCTGCCGGGACACCACCCCTCCGCAGCGTGCCTTGGGGTCCGCGTTCCTCCAGGGGCGGGAGGTCTGACTCCCAACCCTTATACTTTCACTCCCGAATCCTGGGGAAGGAAAATGATGGAAAAAGAAAGACGTGGGAGGAAGACTTTGGAGGTCCTGCCAGGCTTTTAAACAGAATGAGGGGCGAAAAAAAAAACACTTTCCCTGTCAAGACAAATCTCCCTGGAATAAAACCAAAATAAAATTTCGACTTTTGGCTCCTCTTAAAATCTTACTTTCCTTTTGTAGTCAATATCACCCCACCAATGATTCTACTTGCACTCTTTCTCGGGCTTTCTTAACTCTTAATGGCGATTATCGAGACAACAAATAGCGTCTTATTGGTCTCAGTAAAAACATCACGAATTATCGGAAGATGGCGATTTTTATCGAAGGATACATCGCGATATTATACCGTGACATTTTTATCGATCGCGACCATTCGAATTTCGTTTACGAACAATATGTATACCGATTTATATCGAACAACTATAGATAGCCAAATTCAATATCGGATTCCTGATATCTTAAATTATCGTTAAATTTACCGAAATGTCCATATATCAACACGGCTTCACAGAAACAAAAGAATGAGACTGAACCTAATATTAGTCTCAGATTTACGAGCAGTAAAACACTTCGAAGGAAATAGAAAATAAGTTATAACCAATTAACGATAGTAAATGGAAGTTAGACATGAAACTAAATTATATTAATGTTACTAATTGGGAGAATTCAAGTTGTTATGACAGAAGTTTGAGCAACGAGTCTAAACTTTACCTCTGATATGAAAAGTTTTTAAATTTTTGATGGAAAGTGGCAATTATCAAGGAAAAGATATATTTAATGCCAAGGGATCAATCATGATGTATCTTTAAAAAAAAATTGTTCCAAAATTAATATGAATATATGCATCCTAATTTTCCACAATTACCCTCCTTAATATTTCTTACACGGAAGCAATTTTATAGTCAGTAATGAAAAATGAAATTATCAGTTGTTTCAATCTCCATTCGGGATCATTTATTTTCGTGATGATACTTTCTGCTGACAAAGAAGCAGAATCACTTGTTACAGACTTTAAAATGGCTACAGTATACGCATCGCGTGCTATCCCACATTCCACCGTCTCACGCGGAAAAAATGGGGATGCAAGTCACATAGTTGACCCATGGTTTCATTTATCTCTGCTTTCAAATTGATTGATACATCCATCGATAATACGCACGGTGCTGGAATGGGCCTATATATGAATATGGAAACAAGACACTTCCTTGAGACACAAAAAAATTACTCTCAGGCCAACATAATGCAATCAGTTTATCAGATTAAGCATTCAGAGCACGCCCATGACTTAACCCATGAGTAAATATTTTGTGGCCAAATAAATCAGCTCCTGAGAAATATCTCCTCGAAAAAGGACACCACAACATTTCCACTTCATGCTGAGAAAACTCTCTTCTCCATTTGATGAGTTTTTTCATTATTTTTCAGCCGTGGATAAGAAGGGAATCTCGTAATTGCCAATTTTGAGTTTTGTCAAAGATATTCTCAAAGACCTATTTTCATAAATGATTCAAGTACGTATTCCTTATTTTTTCTAAATACCCTCTGCCGTCACCAACCCGCTAATCGTAATTGATAACAATTTGCCTTTGGATGAAGTTTCTCCCCATTAATACTGAAAACACAGCCGTAATGCTGTATACCATAGCGTAGCATGGGAATTTTAATTCATCTCATTTGAATTTCCGATCGTGATGTCTCGAGAGTTCACGTGCCTTTTTTTAACCTTTCAGTCATAAGGTCACGGGGGTACAAAAATGATAGACTCTTTTTAATATTCGTTCGTCTTCCAATCAGAGGATCTGAACTCCGTATTGCAAATTTAGGGCCCTAGATTGGCAAACAAATTCGGTCAAAATCACCTCAAAGATTTAGAAGCGTACATTTATTGTTCAAATACGTGATTTGTAAGCTGCACGTCATCACGGTAAAACTAGGAAGCTTAGTTAGTTTTACCGAGGGATACATTTGTATGAAATCGCCTCTGTGTATAATTTATAGCTTTGATTCCTTTGCTATGACAATTTCTTAATCTAGGAAATTGATGGTAGAAACTGCGTTAACAGAATAATCCCCAATACGTCTTCCGTATTTTAGAAGGGCTTTCAAGTACTTCCTTAAGAAAAAGTGGCATTAATAAATTAATTCCAGAATTGGCTCTCCATGCACGAATCCTATAAAAGACCATAGACAATGGCACTTCCCGATGGCACACTTCCCTATTGCAAATTTTAACTATGATTTCGCTTTTTTGTCCATTTCTACTGATCCCAGCATTAAATTCCAGTCGCAGATTCTTGGTGTTCTCAAACGCTGATTTCCGCCCATAGCCGACTCCAGTTATAATGGAGTACGTGCTTTTTCCTGTGATGATTAAGCTCCTTTCCATTGAACCGGAGAGATTAAAGCTGTAGTTGAAAATCTAGACTACCTCATAGACCCAGCCAAGATTCATAGAGCATACTAATTGCGGCATTCGAAGGGGAACACTCGTAAGGGAAACTCTAACCAGGAGTTTTAAACAGATTTCATCACAATAGTAGGTTTGAGGGGTGTCGACTTCAGCTAACATCGAGATGATGATAGCAAAATTGAAACTGGAAGTTTAACTATCAATTTTGGTTCTCACGGTAGGGCTTTTTAAAATGGTTTTGTTAGATTAAAAATCAACGCTATATTTATCGCAACTTGGCATTGCGGTCGTCATTGTCGCCATAATTGAAGTTAGCTTGACATTGAATCCTTTACACTTTCTCGGATTTGTGAGTTGAATATTTTTCGCCTGAAACTTACTACCCATCAAATTCTTATGATGAAAACCAATTAATGTGATTAGATAGCGAAAACTCCCATTAATGATATCCTCTACTGGTTTCCTCCAACGTGAAAGTGGATTCGAATAAATGAGTTTTGTGATGAAAATTCGGGAGATATAAAGTCGTTCGCATTATTCCTTCCGTTGAAACGCTGACATGCTAGTTGATTGGGCATATATTCGAGGCAAATTATTAGCGTGAACTAAACAAGGGATACAATTTGGCGAGAATAAAACATTACAAGATTTTAAAATTTCAAGTCACTTACGTTTGGATTAGACTCCTGTTTATTTCAGTTCCAATGAGTACTAGAATTGTCATTTGGGTTTCATGGAAATGGAGGAACAATTTTTATTTTCTCACAAAATATCTTCCGTGTATCTCACAAAGCTCAGAGAAAACAGACCATTTATTTCTTATACCTATTTAACCCTTTCTAGCCTAGAGCTGCTTCTGGGAGAACCTAATTTCAAGACTTCTCATAATAAAAATGTCCACTCAATCATAATTATTGTGGGAGCTACATATTTCGCCATTAAACTTTACAACACAAAAGAAAACTTAGTTTAATTCGCTCCTGAATGGAGCTGAAAATATAAATACGCTTTTGATGTTACTTAGAGGCAACATTAGGCTTTAATGGGTTAAAATGCATATCTTTTCATCCTAAGTGTGTTGAGTGGATTATTCTACACGTTTCAATAAAACCCCATTCGCGAACTCAATGAATGATTCATGACAAACGAAGAGGTTTCAAGCCAGACGGACACCTCCCTCACTCCCAAAATGATGTTTCGCAACATTTTGGGAGCCACCCAATACGCGATCAGTTTGAGAACATTTTCATGTTCCGCATTGTGATGAGGAAGCAAAAGTTTGGCTCTTACGAAAATAGGAACACACACTGCCAGCATTTCCTTGTGATCGCGATGAATTCCAAAATGCAAAAAAAATGTCGGACATGAAATGTCAACAGTTTTTTAGACAAAAAATACTCCATTATCTCTACTTCCACACAGCCATCATGTTTTCAAGTAATAAAACATATTCGCCTTGAAGGGACGTGGCTAGCCCCGGTATACTCAAATTATTATAACAATGACAAATAATCAGAGTGAATATAAAATATATGAAAAATACAGGGAATCTGAAAGCTTAATGGTATTGTAAGGGATCGTCAAATGCTATATCTCAAAGCTGCTGTCGCGTATTCCGCAGAGAGCCTACAATGTTTGCGACGTATGTATAGTGAACGAAATCCTTATAACTACTGATAAATCAATTCTCAATTTAACCGCGAGATAAAATGGTCACAGTTCTTTTTTCAATGCATTTTTTCAGCTACTAAAGTTTCTAGGAGACGACTTTGGCCAAATTATTTTATTAATTCCTCACTGGAGGATAAAATAGATCCAATTATTCCTGGTTGATGCGACGTGCACTTGGAAATAATGAAATAGCAAAGAAAAATCCAAAATCCCACTAGCATTGAAATTCTAAACCATATGCCTTTTTAGGAGCTATTGGTCACGCAGAAAAATAGGTATCATGTACCAGACAATTATTACGAGAACAAGAAATTCTATTCCGAATAAGCTAATTACTCCTCGTTGTTGGAGTCATGACAGGCATGAAATGACTTTAAACTGTGCCACATAACAGGTCTCAAACGTTTCTTCGGTTATACAGCTCCTTCTTGAGTACTTGGGCACTTCCAGACAATCGTTGAGTATATTTGCCCTTTCACGTAGACGCATGCTGTCCGAGAGCAATGCATTGGAAAATTCCTCTGGGCTTTCGCCTTGCTATTGAGTAGATTGTTACGACAGAGTTTGAAAATGGCAAATGATAAGAAAGGAATACTGAAATGATGGAGAAATGTCAATGGGCCGCGACTGAATTGGATGGAAATATCAGGAAAATTGTAACTCGCAGCTATAATTCATTCCTGTAAGAGTATACGAGGCATCGGACAAACTAAGGCATTCGTCAAATTTGAAGTTTGCTCAGAAAAAGTTTGAAGCAAGATAAACGACTGTAGAATTATGATTTCATCAATAATGAGAATATAGTTTAAGATCTTCTGGAATTATATATTTGATAGAAAATCCTTGAACCATTTCAACATCAGGTGATTTCTCAAAAAAAAATTATGATACTTGCATCATTCTTTTAGAGATAAACATATATCATAGGTTAAAAGAGACCATCGGGAAGGAAATATTTTCATCAAATAATTTCATAAATTTTAAGACACATGTAGAAACCCAAATAATTTGTAAAAAGGATATACTTACTAAGAATAGAGTGCACGATACCATGAATACCTATATAAATCTGGGCAATCAAGCATGTCCTTCAAAACCTTTTTGCCGCTAACTGAAAAATTAAATTTCAAAATTACGCCCAAGGTGCTTTACTTGCAGTCGTATGTCTGCATATGCTATCACTTTCTTCTCCATTTCTACATTTTTCCGGTTATGTTTATGCTATCGCTTTCTACATTTTTTCGGCGCTGTTCTTTCCTATATGCAATAAAATATACAATGAGAGCTTCAACGAATACTGATGAATTTCTTACTATTCGTTGTGGTATTACTGAGGCACCATTAGACTGCAAACAACCCATTTACTGGTAATAAAAACTATTCCTGTTTCGGAAAACTTACGTCAATTAAATTTGAAGAGAACAGAATAAAAACCCGCTAGTTATAAAGGCCAAAAAAGTTTCCGCGGCCGTTATAACTGAGCAAATTTTTTGGACCAGTAATTTGGTCAGCAAATGTACTCTACAATTACCACCTTAAAAAAAACGAGGATAAGCCTCTACCTTGAGAAATCGAATACCCGGAGAGGCGAGAAAGAAAGTTCAGATTGCAACAGAGGTCCGCAAGTGGAAGAAGGTACTAAGAGGAAGGAGACTTGGTTTTCACGTCACACTGCCTACACAATGAAGGACTAGAGCATCCAAAGAGGAGTGAGAGGTGGAATGAACCGCGGAATAACGGTTTGAAACGATGGAATCAAGATCGCAGCGAGAGGACAAAGTATTCTTGGTTATTGACCCACACCCACGAGCCCTCCCTCCTGAATAAGGACGCATCTCCTACTCGGAAATAGATGACGCAAAAGACAAGGATTTGTGTACTCAGAGCTAACACCCTAAGAATTCAGCCGGATAAATACCCTTAATTCATGAATGAAGCTGTTTTTAAGTTTTACTGACACGGTTATTATATTAATACGCTTACGAATAAGTGCAGATTGTTTTGTAAACCGTAACAGCTCAACCCCTTAAAATTCAAAAGCGAGAATTAAAGTAGCATGTGCACAGGGTTCTCAAAGGAGCTCATGCCGGGATGAATCCCCACTCTCATTCAAAAATTACGCAAAAAGCTCTTTTCTGTGAAAATGCATAGTCTATTTTAAGTCCTTTCGTGATTAATTTATCATATTAGCATTTCAAAATAGAGGATCTATCTAAAATATAGTGATTAAGAACGTTTAAATACAAACTCTAACTCCTGCTCTGGGTATTTATGTAGCTCATGGGTGAAATACCATGGTTAACACACACGAGTATGACTATTTACCGCTTCAACATCACTGTCTTCATTTGGGATCAATGAACGAACGTACAGGTGAGTCCCAGTGGGCTCATAAGGTTACTGCCCTGTCTTCCCCTCTGATCCACCTTCTTCCGCACCTCAAGAGGTAAGGATGAATTAACAGATCTCTTTTATTCGGAAACTCCCGGAAAAGATCGTGCTACACAAAGAACCCTTCGCACTCTAGTCCACGTCATTCACTCTTCCGCTCCATCCGAAGTTTCGGATTCCTCTGCGCTGAGTTATTCTCGTTAGAGCATATCGAATCCTCCGTAAGTGGAATTCCATTCCTTCGCGTCTCGGGAAAGAAACGGAGACGAATGGAAGTGATCGTGTGCTTAATCGATTTCTCCACTTGGGTTGTTACCTCTAGCCAGAATTGGACGGTGAATTCTCTCAGTGTGAGGTTCGCAATGTAAAACGCAAGTTGCTCGTGTTTTCTTTCAGGAATTGAGATTTATATCCCACATTGATGATAGAAAACATTATAATTTGACTAAAAATGCATTCCTTTTGGTCACAGAGGGCAGTTTTCTCCTTGCAATTCTTCAACTAGGATGGCTATTAAGATTGGAGCGAAAGGGTTACTTTTAAAGCGAGCAGATAGAAACATGTAGCAAATTTTTAATTTATCATTGAATCATACACCCGGGGTTCCACGTTTTACTGTCTTTATCCCGGGCATTCAGTTCTTAAATGGAGATGCTGAAGAAGCAATGATTGGAGAACATGGGTAATTCGTTTGGTTTCATTCAGACTTTCATTTGGTTAAAATTAAATGAAGAAATACACGGCAATTTGAAGGTCCTCCCTTAAATGAAGAATTACGAGTAATGAGGAAAGGGAAAGCATTACAAAGAAGGATTATCACTCAAAATATTAGATGCATCAAATTGACTAACTGATATCTGTTGGCTGTGAGTATATAATTTATATCCACACATAATATGATTTAAATAAAACAAAATACTATGATCCAAGTATAATATACCTATGTTTAAAAAGCATGAAATCGTTGTTGGATACAGTGAGAGAATTGTGACTTAAATAGCGAATTTTGCTTCAGGAAATGAATAAGTATGGTAAAGCTTGCTATTTCCAATTAGGAAAAAGAAGTGAGCACTTTTCCGAGTCTAAGCGTAGCTCACTTGAAAAAAAAAAATTCTCAGAACCCGCCTGGTTTTGTTTAGCAAAACTGGATGCGTACACTCAGCCACAGTCAAACATTCGGACTGATGGGGAGAACAATTGAATAACCGCTTCCGCGCGAGAGACAGCAATGTCAGTTTAGTATTCCCACTGCGAGCATGGGAGCTAATGCTCGTGTTAAAATCGGAGCGTAAACAATCTGAGACGTAAGAGAATTTTAAGCTGCATCTAATCGTGACCAGCGAACCAAAAGCGACGCTATTAGCTGAGGTAGTCGGACCGTCCCAGCAGTTTTCAGTCAAATGCGATGTTAAATAGAATGTTGAGCTCTTATTGAGGTTTTTTGGATAAGCGTGGTAGCTCATTATAGATTAATCAGACGATCATTAAGTAGTTGAATAACCGTGGTGCAATATTTTTCTTAATTTTCTTCCAAAAGAATTGTAATATTTGGAATGACAGAGCTACCGTCATGGAGCTTTACCAGCACCAATAACATTTATTCTAATTTACTTAATAAGATTTACCTGCGGTACCTACATTGCGTAAGTCTACGAACCAAAGGGGATAAAATACGAACCGAAGATAAAAAATGATGAATGATAGTGATTCATAGCCTTGATTCCAACAAAGAAAATTAAAATTTGGGTGATATTTTGAACCAATAATCAGCGAAATTATTAATGGCAATTCAACTAAAATTAATCAACATGGCAGAATTGCAATGTTTATGATTGATCAATTCTCTTTTATTCCAATCTCTATAACTTCTGTTTGAAAAACTGAACCAAACAGAGTAAAGGTAGATATAAATACTTTAACCTCGAAAACATTGATGAAAAAACCTGGATAAAATTCCTTCCTATGTCCTGTCAATGGTCTATTGAAGCATTTAAATGACCAAGCCAATCATAAATTTGATTCTACTTGCATGAGCACGACTTCCGACACCTTCCTTCCGGTTTGGAAGATATTTTTCACTCTGCAAGACAAGAGCTTCTCCGTGAAAGGAAAGTTCAATCTTGAACGGCACGCAGAAGCGTAATCGCAATGGCTTCGATCAGAAAATTCGTCACGGGAAATAAACCGCACGGCTGCGTAATTGCTTGAAACACCGGCTACCTGCAGTGCATCCTCACGGTATTTTAAAGTCACGGAGAAAAATTGTACTCCACGTCATAAGACGGAAGCAGTGAATAACCCGGCATTGTTGTAAATGATAACTATTTTTCTTCGAGCAAGAGACTACTAATCCATTTAGGTATCAAGTGAGAGTCTGCATTTTTAAGCCGTATTCATTTAAAAAGATTGAAGAATATTTTTTTCAATTTAATGATGACATTACTTTTCACCAGATGACATTATTTTTACTTCTCTTACATTTCACCAGATAACATTACTGTGAATCATTGAATTTAATTTGCTACCAGGAATGCGGAGAGAAATCCAGACTTGCGAAGGATTTCCTTTAGTATAATATGACGCATTACAGGAAAAATCTTTTTTCCTAGAAGTTGGTAACTGGACACCCGTTTCATCTGAAATTTCATCGCGTTGAGATATTATATTCTGGAACCCACTAGGCACTCTTGCAAGACTTTCACAACTAAGCAATATTAATAACAGTCTTTCCCGATGGATAAAGATTCCCATTTTATAAGTTATTTACTTTTGATTCTCTCAGATACCCAGGAAGAAAACTCCCATTATTTGTTCTCATTCCCAAGGTAGAGCCTGAAATTTTCCCCAACTCAAAATAACAAATCATATCCTTTGAAATTTACTCGCATAAAATTCCATCAGAAAAAAAATTGGCGAAATAGCACGCTGAATGGATAGCCTAGCTCTCGTCGGTGGAGGTTGAGGGAGAATCTATGAGGGAGGTAGTTGGAAGGAAATAGGAGAGAGGATTATGCTGGTGGCATAAGATCCCCCATCCTCCTTCTCCTGTCAACCGCCGTATCCGTGAGATAAAAGGGCGAAGGAGATCGAGGGTTTGAAGAGGGGTGCGGAGGGTACTAGGGGAGGGGAGGGCAGTGAAACTGCAGTTCCCACGAAAGAAATATTCTCTCCGCGCGACTCTGTTCCAAACACCCGCCGCAATCCCCTTCCCCGCCTCATCCCTCCCTCCTTCCCAATGTAACTCCTCAGGTGGTAACCATGGAGACGACGCCCGTCAGACCAACTTCATTATTTTTCCTTGTCCACCCATTTCCTATCAATCAACTTTTTATCAGCTCTCTCTTTGCTCCGTCAGGTTCGGAGACTCCTAATCAAAGGCACGGGTTTAGATTTTACTCAACTAATTCAATCTGTATTCGGAAATCGCCGCTGATGGTGGTGTGGAATTCAAAGATTTCAAAAAACCGACCCGTTTGACTGCGTTAAGTGCTACTATAGAAAAAGTGAAGAATTTAAAACAAATTAACAGTGAATACAACATTGTTACGAGGAGGGATGTTGGTGGCATATTCGTATCATCCTCCATAGATTTATTTATTTTAATGAAGAATTTAATCTCAATTAACCGAGAAGCTCTCATCTTTTCTAGTAAGCAAGCAGCACGTTTGTATCATCTTGCTTGGATTGACCACACTTTGCCATTTCATCTGCATCTTCAAATAGATATTATTTTTAGTTTAACGTTTCATCAATTATGGTTTTCACCTTTTCGCAACCGTCCCGCCGCAATTCATAGGTCGCAAATGTGTCTAAAATGTTAAGCATGTACGACAATTTGAAGAAAAATAAGAATTACTTTATAAAGATATTCCAGCTAAACATGAATTAATGTGCATCACCAATTACAAAATAAAAGGACTAAGTAATCATTGTATTTAACTTCCTTAGTCCCGAGACCAATCTACCACTATCTTTTGTCTGAATTTCATATTTTCTCATTAATTAGATGTTAAAAAACAACATTAGCGACGTATGTGAATCATACTTCTGTATGATGCTGTCATCGGTCAAGAAACACTAGAGTAGTTAAAATAACATTTCACTCAGCCAAGCGGGAAAAATTCAAATGTATATAATACGCAAGGACCGAGGAGGTTGATTCCCTTTTCGATAGACACAGTGCTCTTCTGCTTTTTCAAATTAATTTTCCGATCATGCTCGGTATTTCCAGCCGCAATATACGAATGCAAATGCTTGCATCAAGACGTTCAACCCAAAGGCAAAGATTCTTACGCAACGTTGAAGCAAGGGGTAGGCGTTTCAGGAGACTAGTGAATTTCCCCGCATAACAACCCAAAGGATTACGGCTCACTTATCACACCGCGAACACACATTACGTCCGCACCTGGTACTTAAAACACTTCGGCGCCGAAATCCGATCTATACGTTGCGGCCGTGATTCTCCTTGGTTGATCTGAGCGCGCGTCACGTCGTTCGCTCGAGCGCGGATAACTTATGCCTTCCGTAACAATCGCTGTTGCAACCAACGCCGAGTACCGACCGCTCGAAAAAATTGGGCATCGGCTGGTTCCGCAGTGCGCTCATCAGCCCAGCAGTCCGTAGCAATGATTGATTCGCGAACGAGTAAGTTCCGCCAAAATAGAATTACATAAACTCAAAGATACCAATTGGATATAACGAGCAGAAAGGAATTTAATTAAAGTAAGCACCAGAGAACTTAAAAAAATATGCCTCGTTGACAATACAACGTATAAATTCAATTTTCTGAGCCTTATAGAATACGATAGACCATACTTTAACATTTGGAAACCTGATTGTCTTCTATTTATCAATTAATGCTTAAAATAAAAACTGTTCCTTCGCATTCTCAGTAGCTTCCTTTATTTTCAGCTCATAAGTGCATTTCAATCGACTTAACTATTGTGTCTACCTGTTCATTTTTCCTGTTAACACTACAACGTTAGTCTAACATTATCCGCCCCTTTCATGTAGATTATAATCACCCCTCACCCCCCAATCATTCATTTATTGTATCACACCTAACCTTTCATTATCACTTTATCAACAATGCATTCATTTCACTTCATTAAATGTTCTGTAGGAGCATTTTGAACCAATGTCACATATTATTTCTGTCTACGACGCAATCAAAAGTTATCTTCATTTCATGGCGATTTATCTGGTTAAACTACCTGGTAACAAGTAGTATGACACCTGAATTTTTGAGCAGCTAAGGTTCGACAAAAGTTTTCAAATGAAGCTGATTTTAAGTCATGTAGACAAAGATTTAAACTTATCTCAAGGACAGACTTTTCCTTCCAAAACTAAAAGCAATTCAATTTATCACTTTACATTTTTTTGAAGCAAAATACTTTCCAAATACCCCAAAAATATTACGAAGCAGGAGATCTATATGAATAATTGTAATGGTTACCTCCAAACAACTTATCTTCATTCCAAAGTCATCAGTACTCACCTGGAATAAAAAGAAAAAAGTAATTAGATCAAAAATTCATTTCATTTTACAAAATCGCATACAAAATTATGACAGAAGAACACTCAAATTTTGTTAATTTCCACACTTCAATCAAGATTATACCTAATTATGCTTCAACAGAAAACCATCATTTTCAAGGTAAGAATAACAGTTCTCTGTTGTATTATTAATCAAGGTTACACTAAAGTTTGGAAAATTACTACGGTTTGTTAGTTATTTTATCACCACGAATGAAAACTTCCACCAATTTGAACCTGAGGTTATTATTAATATCATATTAAAAACTTCTGACTATGCACAGCAATAAATTTTCAAATCTTTTAGAAATTCAAGTGAAATGATTATTAAGGGTCAAAAATAAGTGGAAAGCACCCAATTCTAAAATATTTGAAGAGTTTTTGTACAAATAACTTGCAAGGATAACCAGGTTTCCGCGCCAATTTTCATATACAAATAATTACCACACCGAATATATATTTTTACGCTCATAAGTGCACTGCCGTGTCTTATAAGTCTTCTTTGCCCAAAGAACAACATAAAACTCCACAAATAAAGACTTTAAGATCACACGTCATCTTTGAACAGAAGATGACTTCATCGACGACCCCTGAATGTCAGGGAGATAATTTCTTGACATTCAAGCGAAATATACGCAAAGCCAGACGTTTTCAAGGACAAAATCTTTTGGTATTGCTCATCCACCTCGCGGCTACTTAAAGCCCAATCTTTGCATAACGTCTCCAGATTCTTCAGATTCATGCAATGCGAAGGTAACTCCAGGGTATGCTCAAACAACTCTTATGCAAGAACACAAAAGGCCTGTGTTGACAATTCCGCTCACGGAACGGTGTAAAAGTTTCCTCATCAAAAATTTTCATCTCGGCAGAGATTATATATCTGCGAGAATCTAAAGAAACCCGTCCCAAGAAGACCTTGGAGCGAAAAGCGAGAGATTTGAATGCCTGTCGCGCGCCTCGCGGAAATCAAGAGGCATCCACCAGCCCACGTTAGGTGCGTCTCGGCTTCCTTAAATCATCCAGGTCTAACCTCGTCAAAAAATGAAGTCCTGACTTGCTTAAAATATATCATCTAGAACGAGTTCATATTTTAGTATTACAGCGTCCGATTCTCGGAAACCACTCCCCGATCATCAATCTCAAACTCCTCAGTCTCAAAATTTGTTATTTTATCATCGCAATTGAAAAATTCAACCAATTTAAACCTGAGTTTATTACTAATATCACATTAAAAAGTTCTATCAGACTTTAAACTTGCTTTGCACAGCAATATATTTTAAAATCAGATGATAAAAAGATGAACTAAATAATAAAAATAACAAATTTATCATCTAGAATGAGGTCATAGTTTTAGTATAACAGCATCGAAGTTTTAGTATTACAGTAGTTCATAATTTTAGTATTACAGCGTTTGATTCTCGGAAACCACTCCCCGGTCATCACTCTCTTACTTCACAGACCTCTAAGAAATCACGCCCATTCCTGGCAACAGGAAAGCCTAAATTGAAAAAGTATTTTGTTACATCGCTATACTTTCGCTTGATTCATTTGGCGCGTTTCGTCAAAAAATTAACTCCTTGCTTGCTTAAAATATATCATCTAGAACGAGTTCATATTTTAGCATAACAGCGTGCGATTCTTGGAACCCATTCCCCGATCATCAGCCTCAAACTCAACGAACTAACAAGCAAATCACGACCAGTGGCAACAGGAATATCTACACTGAAAATATTTTTAGGCACAACACATCACTCCTGCTTGATTAATCTTTTTTCGTGGCTCATTGACTGCTCAATACCTACGCTTTCAACGCGGAATTTCCTGCGAATATGGATTAGATCAACGTTAAGACATGCTAGGGTCACAAATTGGAAAATGTTACTTCAGTGCGATCACTATTACAAGATTTTTATTTTTGAGATGCATCAACATGTTTAAAAAAATCCTGCTCTACAACTCACATAAATACTACGTCACCAAAAGCGAAAAAATACGAACGCTTCATGCGAACGTTCTAAAGTGGAGTTTGGTAGCCTTATGGGTGGAGCATTTAGCCATTGGCCGAAGTTTTTCGAGTTTAAATCCCGGATTAGATACCCACAAACATAATTCCCTAACTTCAAGAACTTTGACTGGGGGAAAGTAAGTGGCCCCCTTACCCTGAATGTGTGATGAACTAGCCTGCGGCTAAGTCTGGGGTGAACTCTACCCTCACCTATCCAAATCAACCTTCGGGTTGAATCCGTGAGTGAGTGAAGTGTCTAGAATTTTTGAAGTGCTAATATGTATGCATACAAAAAAAAACAAATTGCAGGTACGAGTAAAGAATTTTTTGGCAGGATGTTGAACCTCAATTCGTGCGAAGCCCCGCACCTTTGCGTGCCAAAGCGTCTTCCCCACCCCTTTACTCTCTACAGAGCACCCCTCCCACCAATTGGAGTGGACGGAGTGGGGGTAGGAAATGGTGGACACGGCCAAAATTGAAGGCGGGATAGAAGGTGTCAGGTAAGTTCGACGAATCAAATCAAATGTATGCGCTATTGAGTAAACATTTTGATGTCATACGCTCTATACCATACATTTTATTTACAACATTTAAAAAATCTTTAAAAAATTGACATTACAGTTTTTGATGAGATGATTTTTCCGAGGTACGTACCAGAATATCACACTAGATACGAAAAGAACGCATCGAAAAGCAGTCCCACACTCATTTATAGAGTATTATTTCATTTGCAATTATAAATGAGATGGCTATGTTTCACTAATCACGTATCGAGAAGACCTCCCACACTCATTTTTCAAGTAATTTTTCCTTCGCAATTCTATATGAAGCAGTCATTTAGGTTGTTCACCAAGAAGACCCGTCCCTATCTGTCTTGGGCCATCAAAATATTCGTGGATGTTGGTAGGTGTACGCAATTAAGGGCTCGTGGAAGACAGGTTAAGCCTTGAGGCGATCCCTGCTCATCTCTAATTTCTCCGGATGCCCGGAGAAGTCAAAAATGCGAGTGGGTTGCACAAAAGATGAAGGGGTGACCGACCTTCTGGATTTTCCTCGTTTAGTCCTCACTTTCCACGAACGAAGGAAAGAATTCCTCCAGTACCAGGTACAATGCCGGGGGCCATGCAAATATATCAAGGTCATGGAGCCAAAAACCTCACAGGTTCATTCTCCCTCCTGGAGGCGACTCGTAAAATAATATCGGTGAACTGACAGATTTTTCAAGTCTGGACATAAATTAGCCGAGCACTAAATTTTTCTCTCCAAGACAGTAAGAGTGGTGTTGAGGAATATTTTACGACCGATAATGATGGACGCTCAACCCAAAGTAAGTCTGTGAGTAGAGATAAAATAGACTCATGCCAGGAAGTCCGTTGCGGCGATAGAAACTCCTAAGCTTAATCACATGGGCATGAGCGGAGGTCAGTGTTTGAATGAACGTAACGAAATTTGTCCATTATTCACAATTTTCCACCTGAGTAACGTTAGAGCCAGATTTTTTTGCAAAGATAGAAGGCGGAAATGTGGCAGCAAAGAGAGATATCGCTTAAAAATTAATACTTCCTACCTAAAATAAAAAACAATAGTACAATAAATGAAGAAATGTAGATGAAAAATATTTTATTTGCATGAAGAACTAAAATTATGACTTCGACTCCACTCACTAGAGGTATTGGCGAAGTAGAGTATGAGTACATCATGTGAAGAAACGAATAGTTCTGTGTTATGATTTCAACGGGCGATATTTCCATATTTGAGGTCAATATCTTGATTGTTCTATTAACTGAAAACACAAAACATGTTATTGTAGGCCTGGGGTCCAATCACATACAGCAAGCAAACTAACTGCAAACATTTTCAAACTCATGTGATCATGTCAATGGATTTTAATTAGCCAACAATCGACGTTTTTCTCCATGGATAATAATGCATTATCGTGCAGAGAACACTCATATGCATTCACAGGAATCACTGAACCGAGACGAAATAAAATGACAGTCATCACGGATCCTGACGGCCAAATAAGGGACCAGTCTCCTGGAGCCACGGGATGGGAACGAGATATTTATAAAAAGCCATTAAGTTCTCTTTTCCAGACCGCGTCGAAATGCTAGTCAACCTCATCTCTCCTTCGTCTAAGGGCAATGATCTTGCTTCTGTTTCATACGTTCCGGCATCGGGGCGGGGCAAGGGTCGATGACGAAACCCGTGGGTGTATCGGCTGGTCCCTGACCTTCCAACGCCCGTTTCCTCCCCTTCTGATACTCTCATTTTCCGTTCCGTTTTATAATCAGTAAGCTGAAACGCGCTCACGACATGCCCATTTTGTGACGCCACCGCCTAAATATCAAGCAAGGGTGGATTGCAGACACGACAGGAGTTAATATTCCAGGAGAGGGTTGGGCAAAGCAGCAAGACGATGGAATTACAGCCCCAGCCCGCAAATTGTAATTAAATGCCTTAAAATGCCTAATGATTGGATAAACAAGACCGTGAAGCTTTAAAGTAAGATATTTCTGGCAGTAAGTTGCAATGAATATCAGCAATAGTAGGTATCTTGTAAAAAGGACGCATTAAAAGCCAAATAAAACTGAACCCGTTTCTCTCAGAGTCTCTAAATTCTCAGGACCAATAGGTGGCTGAATATATTGTTTACAGGCAAAGGTGCAGAATAATATTTATAATTTTAGGTGCTTGCCTCAGAAATAAAATTAAAATTGATCTTAAGCCTCAGGACCAATAGGTGGCTGAATATATTGTTTACAGACAAAAGTGCAGAATAATAGCTATAAGCTATACTTTTAAGTGCTTACCTCAGAAATAAAATTAAAATTGATTTCTCAAGTCACTAGTTTATTTATGAATTATTATTTTTCGCACAAAAAGTATATCGAATTCGGCATGTCGTGCTGATGAAAACACCATTGACTCTTACAATTACTTCAAGGCAACCAACCCACTCGTAATCGTATCGGTGGATATTTCGTATTACTCCTGATAGGAAATGCGACACTGGCACAAGCTACCACTCTCTAAGGGTGGGGCGAGGATTGACGACGGAGACTGTGGGTGTCCCGGCCGGTCCCTGACCTTCCGCCGGCAAACTCCTCCCCTCACCTCGCACTCTACATCTTCCCACCCATCAGTCATCCTGTCGGAATGCAGAATAGTGGAACTCCGCGCGACGGCTGTTCGACGGAAGGCGAAATCCCAGTCGGCGGCGACGCCCACCCTGTTTCCTCCACGGGACAATTTCGCGGAGGCCTAAAGGGTCTCACCCACGGATCAATCAAGCGAGCAGTTCATCGCCCTTGAAATTTGAAAAGCAGCAACCGCTCCTCCCGGAGACGGATGAATCCCGCCTGCGAAGGCGGAGATTCAAAACACCCCCGTCAATTCTGTGGGCGCCCACCCGCCTATGGATGAGTCAAAGAGGCTTACATAAAAAGGTGATTATCCTCAAAACTCTACTAAGGTCAATAAACAGATCAATAGCCAATAATACCCTTTTTTATAGCAGCTTAACTAATTGGATATTACACTCTCTCCAAACTACGATCATTTTCGTTCGACCAAAGGCATAAATTTACACTAAGTATGTTTTGGTTCTTTCATCAAATAAATTGATTTATTTAAATAAACTAGCCTGCCATCTAATATCGGACTTCGTGCCACTCGTCGTTTTCAATTGGGTTTAACTAACGGTACAAATATATTAGACACCTTTTTTCGCCATTTTAATGTCCTAATTTATGAAGAAATGACTAGTAATCCCTTTTTGTCTCAAAAGATAAATCGTGATTTCAATTATCAAGCTGTTTACTTTCAAAAGATATTTATATTCGCAATTCATATGAATATATAATTCCTTGGTATTTCTATTCATTTCGCAAATCATAACTTTTACCTATAAAAGATACTTATCAAAAGGTCACCCACTATTCCTGAAGTAACAAACTGAAAATAGATCTAAATTAATCTTCCCTGAGGAAGGCCTGTCTGAGCTTTAATTTTTAAATACGATTCGCAGTCAATTACACAGGAATAAATCTAAATTTGACCATGGCTTATTTACTCAACAAAATTTCTACAGCAAACACATCCTCGCATCCAAATTCCAAGCTAAATTTTTAAGTAGCTTGCCTACTGAAGACACCGCTCCATAAGCGTTACCGCAATTTAAGCTTAAAAAAATGGGACCGCCATAGTCACTCACTCTCATTAGGATGAGATTTCAGCTTGCATATTTATGATGATGAAGCTGTGGAACAAAGTTATTATCTCTTGGGGGAAAGGATGTTTTATTTAAGTGGAGGATTCAATCTTCACCTTTCCAGCGCGTATACAAAAAAAAACTCCTACGACCCCTTCCTCATGGAGCGTGACTAATTGCTAAGAAATGGAACCCCTTCGCAGTTAAATCGCAGATCATTGCACTCAAAGTGCCCACAATACACATTCTGAGATCATGCATGAGAGGCGTGGCGGCATGGTGTATTAACCTTTAGTGAAGGGTCCCATTATAATTAATCGCCGACGGGCACAAACGTATAAGGTGGGAATTTTACATTTTTTGAATTTTTAAGGCTATCAATCCAGGTTGAATCATCTTGACGCCACGCTGCATGGATTAATAAGCTATGTTTTTTCGTTTAATATGCCAATCGTGCAGTGAGAAGTATCTTCGCGACTTACAGATTTGACTTTGTTTTTATACTGTATTATTATCATCAACCAGCCTCCAATTTTACCCTATTTATCACTTATTTTACAACTATAATGATATCTTATTTTGAGAGAAAGGCGCTAACAAAAAGCGGATATATGATTGAGAATTTAACTGCTTGAAATGTAGAGCTTGAATAATTTTCTCGCAGTTGAATATGATACCAAAATACAAAAGGGGTTATAAGAACGAAAAATGGTAATATAAGTTCAATTCATGAAAAATGCATATGAAATGAAGCATGGATAAAAATGAAGGAAAATCTGCGCACTTAAATCATTTTGGAGCTTTTGGAAAAAAAATGTTTATTATCAAGCTCGACCTCATGTATATGGTAGAACGTGTTTATTATCGTAATTCAAATCGATTTAATCTTGTTACAACAGTGTGAGAGGCCTTTCAACTCAATTCAAGATATGTTGAACATTCATTCTTGAAAGACTGTCTCAAATAGCCTTGAATATCGTTTTAGCGTTCAAGACGACATGTTCGACGTTCCTTGCACAAGATATCTCGATTAGTGTGAAAGATACTTCAGACTTAACTTTTTCAATCACCTTATCTTAGATAAAAGTAATATTCAGTAAAAAAATAACCATTTAGTCACAAACACACCCATTCCACGCGTTTCATCATGAGAATTCAAAAGTCTTCCACGATAAAGTTGAACAATACAATACTGAAGGAATTGAGGAAGATGGATTCCATTTTGATGACGATCGAAAGAGTGAGAAAGTTTGGCAAAACGCAGTTGTACCTTCAGATGAAAAAGGTGACCACACCGTCATTTTTCTTTAGAAAGTCTCCGCGGATCTTTTTCTCCGGGAACATAATGAAGCGAGCCATTATTCAAAGATGTAAAGGTAGAAAGAGAGAAGCATCCTCTTCAACACCCGTCAATCTTAATGGCATTATTTAACCCTCGTGTTTAACCTATCTCGTCCACGCATCATGCTGCGTCACTTTCCCTTTCTTCCGCACCTAGCGGGTACTAGCCACCACATCCCTTGGGCTTTTCACTTGAGTCCATTTTTGCAAGAAAAAACCCAATGCATCATTTCCTCCTCTTTACAACCTGTCATCGCCATCGCTAAAAATTGCTAAAAATCGTAAGATTGGTAAGATGGAGACCTAATAATTCTACCTCTACCTGATCTATTTTTCCGTTTCTGCAAACTTATTTATTTTATTTTATCTATTTTACATATGAAGGAGTGAGAAGCCAGGGGGTAAAAGTGATTTCATTTTCTAAACAGTGCTATGAACAGAAATTAGATAAAGAAAACAAAGAAGATCGATTAGATATTTAGTGGTGCATTTAATTTTCTGCTTGATCTCAACAGGGACTCATTTATACCCCTTAGCCACCAATTTTTTGTGTATTTCTCTTATCGATTTATGTACCAAACTATGTTTAGAATGAAAATCACTTGTAATCATTGGCTTCTCACCCTCTTATAAGTCATATAAGGGTTTCCTTTCACGTTAGATTCGTGTAGTTATCCCTCGAAAATCCCCTTCATTAAATCGTCAAGTGAAAGTATACCGGGACTAGCCACGGTGATAATTTTTACGGAGTCACCCGCAATGCACAAATAGTGCGAAAAATCCACAGAGGAAAAATCATTCGCCTGGTCCCGGCGAAGGCGAATGATTTTTCCTCTGTGGATTTTTCGCAAATCGTCAAGTCTCGTGATTGATTCATTCATTTCATCTTCTATTTGAGATTTCCATGACAAATTTCTTTTTTCTCACTAAACATGGGGTTCGTTAAATTAATTTTCATTATCTCGCCGTCGAACCAAATTTAAAATGCTTCCACTCTTAAATGCTGTTCGAGCGCGATACCTGCACTCACCTTCTACCTTATGATCGTTGAAATGGACTAAAAAGGGCAGATCAATCCGTTATGCCCACATCACCTCCATGAGCTAAGAGCTTTGTATTCAAGTTCGTCAACTTCCTTCTTCAGTCATTCAGCGTCTCAAAGTTCAAGTGCCTATATTTTTTTAAGCTCATTGCCGTTTATAAACTGTTACATGTCCTCTATTTCCTCGGCAGAAGCGATACGCAAGGAATTGCAACCCAGCCCTCACATACGGCTGCATTCATCCGAGTCCATCGATCATAAACCTTCGTTATGAAATAATGGCATCATTCGAAAAGCTTGACGTCACCCATACAAGCAAACTGATGGCTTGAGAAAGACAGTAGGCTGTCATCGGAGCCGGAATATTTCTTTTTTTTGACTCGTCCCCAAGAAATCAAACATGCTATTACTGTCACTGCTGAATATAACATATACTTTTAATAGCCAATAGATTTATATAAATTGAAAAATATATAATACAACTATAAAAGGAATAAAAATGTATATGGCAACGTGTTTTTTGTATCATTAGGATTCATATTGATAGCCAATATAATAGCCACAACAATAGGAAAGAAGATAAATCAAACAATTGGGGGCTCAAATGCAAAATTAGCTAAAAACTGTCTTTTGAACAAACTATAGCCAATGGTATATGATCATATAAAATATATTATTCTTTCTTATCGTAATGATGTTTTACATGGAATTCAAAGAAATATAGCAAGGCTAAATTTATGCGGAGGAATTTAAAGTAGAGAGTGTCCTTTGGGTTAATACGACAGGGCTATTTAGATTTTTAACTGCAAATTCACTCTACGAGCAGGATATGTTGAGCTGCTGCACATAAAGGATTCAACTTAAAATGGTTTCAACGCCACGAGGCACTTTTTCCGCTTTGGAGAAAGAGGTTTAATTCCAAAATGTCGGCATTTTGACCCCTGGAAGAGGCCAAAACTTTCTTCCGCATGGCGTTAGATTCATTCTTTCGCATCTCACACCATGCTTGATGCAACTCCCTATAAGACATTCGGAGAAAAGCACACTCTTTAGCTCGGGGGCATCCTCTTCCTCGTTGCCCGCCGCCACCGCGATGTTTAGGAACGTGAAAGGCCACCATGTCAAGGTGCTCGAAAGCGCCTGTCTATCCCATTATGACGTGGTGCCCCCGGGAGAAAGATGATAAAAAAGTAACACTGCAATCGTCCGCACGCAATTTTTAATTCTCGCACCTCAGCGGAGTCCCGATACTGACTTTGCGATCGTTCTAATCTCCATTGTAAACCTTCCTCCACTTCGGATTGCGGTTTTCCACGAGTAGCGATATATAATCACGTAATATTCCAACGTAGCAGTCTCGTGCTTTTTTTCTGAATTTGATTTAAAGCTTCCAAATCTAAGACTAGGTCAGAATTCACAGAGATTTCATAATAAATACAGGTGTTCCGAACCACTGAATTGGTTTTCAGGGGTCGTCTGCGTATTCATGAAGCGAATTCCTCGCCCGGACTAAGGAAGCACACAGCAGAGGAAAAGTATCACCACCATGATGACACGGGCGATGGCCGAAAACCATTTAAGTGGTTATTGAAAACATCGTTAAAAACCTTCGTCAAGCACGAGGTGTCCCGAATTATGGAGACTTCTTATGGACAAAAAGCAATACTGAGGCTCGTGCGAAATACCGTTGGAATAAACCGGTAGATATATGAATCTCATCGCGGAAATTGAGAAGAAACGTTTGAGAATTGCTCTTTAGCTTGAAAGACGTAAACTGACCTCATTCTCGTCTTTAATGGAAGAACTCTAGGTTATATCATAACGTGTGATTAAGATATCAACGATTCCATCCTCATCTATATGAATTTACGGTTATCGGCAACCGATTCGCCATTGAAAGCAAGGTAATCAACGAGCCTCATTGCATCACTCTCATTGCATATCAGCAGAAATAGTAGCATCTATTATTGGGAATAACTCATAAAAGTCAGCAGCCATCAGATTATTATGTTATATCTTCATCACCAGTGATTTCCCCGAAAGATATAACGAATTATGGCCCAATCCTTCCTAATGGCTGGTAGTTCCTCCCAATCAAGAATATTTGGGTAAATTAAGGAGAGTAGATGGGCCTAGCAACCCCCGAATTTCTTCCAAAAATCAAGCTTTCGACACCCCATCATCATTCCCGAAGACCTTCACTTACGATCTGGCCGAGGTGAGAAAATCTTCCAGTACTTAAGGCAGGAAACAAATGGAGCCGCCTCCAAGGGCTATAGCATTACGACGAAACCACTTTTTCATGATTACCCGCGCCATTTCCCCAAATTATCTGGATACAATGTCTGGAGAAAGGACGACTGAGCTTAATGTGACTGAAGTACAAGGAGATATTCATTTTTAGATCTGTTTCTTCGCATCATTACCAATCAGCCCTCGAGCGTTGAATATCAGAGAAATCATTCCTTCACTTCGGGTTCAGAATCACATTAATTCCTCACAAATATGTCCTACTCTGACAAGTCAATCGGAATATTATCAAATTCTGTAAAATCGTTTAAAGAATAAATACTCAAAACTATATTGAAACTCGAATTTTCCCGATTCACGACTCAACAGGATAGCTTGCATTACAATTCTTCCTCGATTATTCAGAAAATTTTACTCAAGAAGATAACTGATAACTATTACGCATGAAGAAACGGCTAAAGAAATCACTTCCTTGGTCGCTGAAGTTTTAAAGGCCATACACCATACGGAAACTACAGACTGAGTCATTCAGACCAGGGTGTAGGTGTGGGATCCCTATTATCCTACCCAGAGATAAAATTGGATCAGTTATCTCACCTTAGCAACTGTTAAGGATTTCTTTACTTATGATTATTTCACAGATCTACTGCACCATAAAAATTTATTTAGTATTTACAAACAGAAATTGGGCATTTACTTTTAGGTCAAAATTGGTCGAAATGGGAAGTATTTTGAGACTATCGCACGATCATATCCTTGGATTGAAGACAAAGACTTAAAATATTTTTAACCATACTTTTTGGATTATAAGTACTTAGAGGTAAGGCTTTTGAACGCCTTGACATTGTGAGGAACCATTTAGAAGGCACAAGAGAATTTTTCGCTATTTATTTTTGTATTTGAAGCTGCTCTATTTCACCCGTATTGTATCGTGCATAACTCCTTTTTTGCCCATTGTCGGATATTTAGTATCAAGGTCCAACTATAAGTGTTCCTCCGCCCTATGGCGCTGGAGTTTAATGCAGAGAAAATGTCAATTTTAAAGGACTGCGTTCGTTAGAATGCTGCTAAACCTCTTCTTATAGCCACAATCCTAATCATTCGTAAAAATTCTGTTAAATATCATCCTCAGGCAAGTTTTTTGAACGCATAAAAATTGTACATTTTTTCCATCAATTTCTTCCATCCTAGTATCCTTCACTGCAGCGATCAAACTTTTTTTGGGCCGCTATTCGTGCGGCGAGCACACGTTACCCGATGCATGATATCTGTATCGTGCTGATCTCTTGAACTACCCTTCTCCTCTTCGGGGATGATTGTTGGACGTCGGAAGCGAGAAGGGTTCCCCACGGAACAGCGCGGCGTCCTGCAGATGGGCCTCGCGGCGAGGGAGCGGGCATGCCCCGCGCCGTCCGTCCGAGGTCGCTTCGATTTATCCTTTCCCTCATTGCATCATCTCCTCCTTCTCTTGGAGACCTCTCGATACAAGAAGCGTTCATCCTGCCTCCATCCTAGTCGTGCCAAGCCGTAATAGACCACATCAGAGAACATTTTGGTGCTTCGCGAGGATATTACGTGACTGGAAACAAACGACTATGGGAGGATGGAGTAGGAGATTGTTCCAGCAACGTACATTACGTGCCATCCCGCAACCACACGCTACAGATACATTTTATCCATGCATGCAACTAAAGTAAGGCTAGATTAAGATTAAAGACTACGTTCTCTGGTTACGACAACGGTGGACTTCAAATTCCGATTACTTAACGCGTTCTACGAAGGATATTATCTCATAAGGATATTATTAAGGATATAGTGAAGAAAGTGCATATCATTATTTTTAGAAAATCTCAATTACGCAAGTGACAGATGAACACTTCGTGCAAGCAAAAATTAGTGTAACATCAAATGAAAAAGCAAACCTTTTCATTTGGACAAATATACCATAAACTAAACCCTAAATTAGCAACACATTTTTACCATAATTGAATATTTTCTGTGCGTAGATCTAATTCTCACCTTTCATTCATTTACGTTAAGTACATTTATTCGCAATCATTTTCTCTCCTATCTAAATCCCAAATTTAAAACAAAATTTTGCCCTAATTACTAACATATGTGCGTAAATCTGATTCTCATCTTACTACAATACAAGAACCGAAAGCATTTTTTTGCATTCATTAATTCTCCTATCATAGAAATTAAAGATTATCACGAGAGATTTCAACGCTGTAGAGAAAAAAGCAGCGTCACCGTAGTCCTACGGTAAAATCCTTTTATACCTGTGTTATGGGTGACATTTCATATTTTTTTATATTACGGATAGAGAAAACAAAATTCGATTACCCGGTCAAAACAAACCATTCGCTCAATAACATACACGTATATATATTTCAAATTGGTAGGATAGTCAATCGATCACGGTATGATCCTATGACTGTTAATACTGCCAGAAATATTCGCTGTCTTACCTAACCTTTCAAAGTATTCAATGTATCATAATTTTTTCTCACACGCACTTTTCCCATTCTCAATTCCTATATTACTAAGTTACTAAATTCCTTAATCCTACCGTATCCGTCCTCAAAATATTTTCCCTCGCATAAAACGGAGATAAAATTGCTTAGTTACCAACGTTATGAGTATATTACGAGTAAGTTTTTTGCACTGCCTCATTACTGCAGTGTTAATTGTCTTGAATTCATCATTATTACACTATCTCATAGAAAGCTTCAAATTTTGTCGGAATATCAAAGGAGGAAAATGGAAAATTGCGGGATTAATTTTTTTTGCCTTCAAATTTCCTTCCGCACGTAAACCCACGAGACTTACTAAACGGCCACTCGGTCGACTTTAGCGATTCCCCACGGTGATTTCCAGCCTGCTTCACGCATTCAACGGGGATAATGAAATCATAACACTCATTTTGACGCTTCGCTCACGAGGGAAGCGAGAGAAAAAATAAACGACGCTACACCGATTTTTTTCATCACCACGTTTACACTGCGATGGATGGAGATTCGGCCTTCTTCCAGATGTGGTTAATTGTCTCTCCGAATAATTACAAGAAAGGGTATCTAAAACCCCCTGAGTTCTCGTGAGAGAGGCTGAAATTTCTCTCACGATTCCTTCCTGAGGTGATGGACTGGAAAAAGGTACGGTGGAAAGAAAATGGGATATTATGAGGTAATCCAAGGGGGAACTTGGAAACCTTTCCTCCGTTTTTAATGAGGTTTTCGACACATCGAGCACGGCAGAAGAAGAGCAGCTCTATTGAAGCGCAAAATATCTTCCCTCAGGTGGTTCTTCCTTTTAAACTGAATGGGATGGCAATGGCCTCTGTGATTCACAACCGTGCTTTACGATTTCGAGGTGCTTGACTCTCCGCGCGCTCTTCTAAGGTTACGCTCGGGGTCTTAACGGGCGTAAAGGCCGTCACGTCAACTTGAAGAGGAAACAAATGATACACGCTCCATTGTTACTCGGATGACGCCATCGAGAGACTGAATCGGTGCAAGGAAAGAACGTGAGGAAAGAAGTGCTGGTAAAAACGCGAGAGGAACACTTATTGAGATAGGCACAAGACAACTTGAATAGGTTCAGAGAAATTAACGAGGCTGAACATAAGAAGCCGATTCCTTCCGACAGGAGTTATCAATTCCATTTCATGAGAGGCTTTCGGCGAATTTCACGTAAGTAAAAAAATAAATTTTTAACCTGCATAGCATGATACTTATACGTATAGGTTAACACCTCTGGCTTGATTTCGTGAAAGTTTTGGATATAATTTACAATGAATCAGTTTACTTAATAAAAAAGAGTTCTGAAAATAAAACAGACTTCGTTTGCAGCAGTTACATATGTCACCCAGGTGAAGAAGTAAACTCTATGTTGAGGCTGGGGGCTGAAACCTGATCCGTTTTTGCAATTAAAAATGTTGATGTGCACAATCTTATCTGAATTCTCATCATGAATGTGTTTCGAAATCGCAGCAGTTGTTAATTAATTAATACTGAGTTAGACAATTTTATCATTTACAGAGTAAAAATAATTTTCAGCATCAAATAATCGTGAATTTTAATTCCAATATTACAACCTACTTTCTTAAATTTGCGGCATTTGAAACTGCTAAAAGTTCAATGACGCTCACAATTGGTATTTAAATCGGTAGGCTTCCAAAAAATAGGTGTCTTGTGAAATGAAAACTATTTACCCACAGTCTTATAAGTAGGCAATAATACCACAGCCAGAAATACGACAACTTGGTTCCAAAATTTCATTCCGAGAAATGCTAGCAATCACAGAAGCGGAGAATCGTTTCTGGCGGAGGAGATATCAGATTTTTGGGGAGCCATGCGACCGATAAATGAACTTGGCAGGATGGAATTCAACAAAGACGGGACGGGCCGAAAAGTCGCGATGAGAGTGAAAGTTCTGGGAGACGAGATGCTTCGGAAGATGAGGGAAACATGGTCCGGCGCCTCGGACATAATGGAACGAGGAACCCAACCACGTACGGTTGCACACGTGGATGTAATGGAAAATAAAAGATCACAAGAAGAAAAGCCTGTTGCGTTCGTTCGGGGATTCCCGCGTGGGAAGAGGGGGGTTCCACAAGGTTCCATTCCTGACCCCTTACGCTTCATAAAAGGCCTTACAGCCGCATCCCATTTTTCATAACGTAATCTCTCTCACTCTGGGGCCCAACACGAGCGCCGCTTCCCATTATCTTATGAGACGGCAGCCCTTTGTACCAACTCCCACGACACTTGCGGACAACAGCTTTAAAAAAAGACTCCCAAGTGAAGAAAGCAAAGGTAGCGTCGTTGCGTCATTTTGAAAGATATTAAGACTGGGGCGAGGAGTAGGAAGGAAGACAATAGCCCCTGATATAGCTCTAACACGTTCCGAGCATCATATTTTTCGTTCATTTCCGTACACATCGTTTTGTTCGAGGGATTCCACGGCGGGGTTTGAAGTTGCATTGACTGCCGTATAAAAAGAGATTTAATGAAGAGTTTCTCATACATGATTCATCAAATCGGTGGTCACAACAAAAATAGGAGTGAATTTTTTTAAGTAACCTTGTATTATCGGTGAAGGAAATGAGATCATATTGCCATTTCTCAAGGTAAAATTATACTTTGAGCTTCTTACAGTTTGAAATATTCCGGGAAAAATAACGGCCCCCCTCAACCATGAATTTTTTATCTTACGCTTTACCAATACTGTGTGAAATTATAATATTATAAGCCTTTGAATTAGTTTAGAATGATCTTTACCCTCACGAATGCAAACTTCCTTAGTCTTACAATATTGAGTTTGAGATTTGAACTCGACTTGTCAGGTAAAACTCAGTCTAACCTAGTGAACACAGATAAGACGGCAAAAAAATCAAGTTAATTACAAAAGCTAAAAATTAAATGGCTTAAATTTGATCCAGGAGAGTAAATACATATCCAATCTCACAGCTCTGTGCATGTCATATATAACGGACTTTCTCCGAGTTTGGGAGAAAAACCGAATGCACGAAATATTGCAAAGGCAGGGGTTCGAGTGGCACCAACTTGAGAAACGGCTTGAAAATCGGAGAAAGGGAGCATTTTATGAGGAAATATGACTTCGAGAAACAAACGAAACGAGAGCACCTCTTTTCTGTGGGAAACGCTCTTGGGTGCGTTATGGTTTTGGATTCCGGCATGCAGTCACAAATCTCGTGGGGCACTGTCCTTTCCGAAACGGATTTATCGCGATGGAGTCAGGAACCCTTTACTTTTACTTCACGAACTGTACACGCCCCGATGGTTTCCCATCCAAACCTCAACTGGGGACATAACCTTTTCACTCGAGACGGAAATGCTTTTTCGTTTGTTTTATGCCGTTCGTGCCAGACTCTCCCCAAACCTCAATTATGTAATTTCCAGAACAAAATAATGATTATGATGTGTATAATTATTTATCTACTAGCAGGCCACCGGCGCTGCTCGGGAAGGATAATACCTAGAGAAGTGGGTAACTTGGAATTCATGGTCACGCAGCGGGAATTTCATGTTTTCTTGTTTAGCGTGTCAAGAAGTGTGCCTACCCGGCAGGATATCCGACCGCAGAGTTGCATGACGTGCCGAAACAAAGATTAATGAGAAAACGACGCAAATAACGCATCGGAAGAAACCAAAAGTAGCACTACAAAACTTGGAAGTACTAGATTCCCCTATGTACTAACTTTGTTTTCAATCCGACAAGCCGTGTGGAAACGGATAGCGGACAGACAAACAGACATCCTCTTTTATGAATAGGTACTACATAGATCTCATGGATTACATAAAGGAACATCAATTGTTTCAACCAAATTACCCAAATACTCTTTCTCATGGCCAATAAAGTAATAATGAATTCCTTATAAGAGTAGGAGAGAAGAGAAACCTCATGAAAGCCTTGACAAAAAGACGTAACAACCCTATAGTCCACATCTTGAGACATGATGGGCTGATGAAGGGACAAGTGGAATGCAAGAACGGAAAAGGAAGGCCTCGAATGGAATATAAGAAAAAAGGTAAAGAAGGATGTGAAAGATAATAAATACGTAGGTGTGAAAAGATTAGCTGATAGTAGAATTGAGTGGAGAGCTGCGTGAAACCAATCTTATGATTGTTGACCAGTGATGACTCTTTCTCTTGCAGTTTATGACTGCTGGTACCTACATAAATATGAAATAAAGACCGCAGAAAATAAAAGAGGGGGAAGAATGTTCATGTCCTTGATTTTACTTCTGCCAAAACTGCACTAATTGATGCCTATTGGTGGAAGAACCATGGGAATTAGGTATTTTAACAAGCCCAGGATAAATTCATATTTGAATCTCCCGTCACGCAAATCCGGCAAGAGCTCACGAAGTATTGGCCTCGCTCATATTTGAAATTTCGACTATCTGGAGGTGTCGTAAAAAGTGAATCATACGATTTTGATATTCGTTTTCTTTTAACTAGCCCAGTTACAACCCATCTCATTATCCCACCACTAACACAATGACTGTAAGAGCTCACGAAATTCTGGGTCGCTTCACCTTTCAGGTGGACATGAGAGTGGAGAGATGAATTCCTGAGATACCATATTTTATGGGTTTATTGGTGGAATACAAATTCTCTCTTGTGGTCATTGTGAGCATGTTCATGAGTGGCTTAATCACGAATTTGAATTTTCCGAACTATTAATAACGTATTTCACCCATAAAATGCATCTTTATTACAATAATTTCAATACATCCACTCCATCGGGTTATATTTTAGCTGCTTCAATGCGAAACGAGCAGGCCTAATTTTATTTTTACCCTGATTTACCAATGTAAAATACGATTTAAATTATCCACAATAAATGCATGATTGAGAGTGACTCGTGGCTATAGATCATATTCTTACTGCTCATAAAAATGCATAATGGATCACCCAAATGCCTCGTTCAACCAAATTACCCCTTTTGCACTCTTTTTCATGGAGTTTACTGCTTGGTAGTAGGTGAATAAATGCGAAATGAATACAGCAGAAAATAAAATATATTGAACAGTTTTACCCTGTCCTTGATTTTTCCACATCTGAAAATCCACTAATTGACACCTCTTTGTGAATAATGCCCAGGCAAAACTACAAAACCTGAGCGTGATTCTGGAATTGTAAATACCCTTTCTACCGTATTTCGATTTACTGCTATTTTAACGGCTTAGGAAGTTTATCACGATTTTTTTGTTAAATGGAAAGTTTTTTCTGCTTCCTGTTGAAAAAGATTTATTCAGCAATATTATTCTTCAGAACGCGGACAATGGTATTTGAGTAACAAGAAAAATAATAAGTAAAATGTAAATCAAACATATTTTCGTGCCTACTGCAAATTTCTTTTTTAATTAAGTTGAAAAAAATACATAGATCAGGCCAAAATAACCTGAAATTAGCATTATAACCAGAAGCGCAAGCCTCACTAATAAACGCTTAAAAGCTCACTCTCACATTACACTGAAGCATACAATCGCTCAAATGTCTTTCAACCAATATGAATCGTGGAATACGAGTCGCCCTTTCGAATTAGTTCCAATAGGACGATTTCTGAGGCGAAATATGAAATGGATATATTAGCATATCCTCTTTACTTAACTTGTGGGACTTACTCTTTTAAGTAAAAGTATTATATTACACGGACACTCTTGAAATTAGGCGGGAGCTTCGTTCAAAAATGTTCTGAGATCCTACAATATCTCATAAGTCACAGTTTGCGCTTGAAAATTTTAAAATTTGAGAGTATGAACGATTTCCCCACAAATTCCCAGTCATAACCATTGATTTACCCCTACTACTTATAGCGGAATTTTTAGGATTTTTCAGTCTTCCAGATGACGGCGAAAGTCACGAGACTTATCCAAAAAAAATACAGCCGACCTCTTACAAAATCTTGCTTCCCACGTGCATGAGAAAACGCCCCTTCTCTCAGAGTCACGGATGCAGAGCACGCGTGCTATACCGTCACGACCGCATCCCTTCTGTACTCTCACCAATTCTCTCTCTATGGCTATCCAGGCACTCACAGAGGCCTAGCTCAAAGAGAGTGCCAGCTGCATGGATGTACCCCAAGGTGGCCATACTACCCTTGAACAGCTGTGCTAAGAGAAACTCGCTTGATATTCGCGTCGCGCTTCTAGGAAGTCACCACGATGGGGCAAGGGTAAGGTTTCGATGTTTTTGAGCGCATTCCGGAGCACTGTGCAGAAGCAGTGACAAAGATGAACGGCATGCCAGTAGGACAAAGGAAATGATACGCGAAAACACGCATTGTTACCGCGCTTACATCAATAGGGTAACCGTTGTTGTGATGTTCAGAATGAAACGACAGAAGTTGTAAGCATCTTAATCCGCATGTGAATGCTAATACCACTAAGTCGAGAGCATAGACTGCCACGTAACCAAGGAAGGGAAAAAATAAATTGGAGCATTTTCGAATACGATGAGAATGATAGTGGAGAGGATTTCTTGAAGGAAATCTTGATGTGCTTCTAGGTAATGAAAAAATTCGGCAGAAAGAACAAAATAGTTAAGAGATATGCTGTTGTGAACAGTGTGAAGTTGAAATAATTATTTTCATATGAAAATTTCAATAACTGCACACCGCTAATTGATACGTTTTTGGTAGCAAAATAATCCGAAGAAACAGCGGCGATGATTAGAAGGGTTGAAGCGGACGCTTTACCCCCTCATCCTCTGAGTTAACATGCTATGCAACGAGAATGGTACAGTGCTTATTTATGGAATAATTGACGAAAATTAAGTCGAATTGAAGCGCAGTAAAAGTCCTAAATTCTCCTCTTTAAATCTGTTAAGTCAACTTTAGCTTCAGTCGGTCCTTTTGAAATATCATCCGGTTATTTTACTCCCGCTTCTAACATCCCATCGCAGCTATCGCCACTAGTCTACGGCTTGGATAACGTAAATGGGTACCTCGTCACATCTTAAAAAACAGATATACTCAGTGGTGGCATTAAAGGAAAGGTAAAGGCAAAACTACAAAAGATAGCGTGACTTTTATTTCACGATGCCGAGCATAGAGCTCGATTGGGGGACATGTTCTAGAGTGAAACAAATCCAAATGGCTTGCTCAACCTTAGACCTTGATGCACTCTTGTGAAACAAGTTTACGGTCACGTACGACGCTTTTCGGCACCCCCTGATATTATAAATCATTCGACGAAGGTGGTGGCATGTCATACGCTTTTAGATCACTGAACTCGAAGAAAATGATGGCCCTCGAGGGAAAAGAACAGTCATCAACTCTTTGGTATCCGAAAGCTGGTTCTTCCATAGATTTTAAAAATATGCCGACACTGAGTTTTTCCAACGGTAAATTATTTTTACCCCTTTGTCGGGTTCATGGGCAAACGTGATCACTTGGGCAGTTTCGTCTTCCAAGGAAATCGAAGAAAGCATGTATGGGAGAGACAACCGCCAAATGACTATATTTAGCTTAATGCACACCTTCATATTATACTCGGTGTTCGTGCCTCAGGGTAATTTCGGATTTGAATTACCTGGAGCGTATTACATAAATTGCGCAACGAAAAATGAGAATTGGATTCACTTTTTCCCGTTAAACTCCTTCAAATTTTATATGGTAGAATAACTACTCCTTCAAAGGTTACTTACTGGGAAAATTTTCTGGAATTAAACTAAAATTCACTGAACCAATGGATCACATTAAAATTTTAATATCGTAGTATATTTATAGGATCCTATGTCTAACCATTGCCCCTATTTAAAAATAAATTAAGTTTGTTTTAGCATTCCAGATGATATAAAATAGAATTGGTTGCATTTGAAGACATTAGCATTCAAGAAAGCGTACAGAGGCAATGAATTAATATCCCATGTGGTGGGCTTTCAAGGCTCGATGTTTTGTTGCGTTTTGGGCTCTTACAATGAGAATATATTAAGAGCAAATGAAAATTATTTTACATCAAAAGGTCTTTGCTACCTATTTCTTGAAAATCCATCAGAAATCACTAAGATGTACGCGTTGGGAATGCACGAATTACATTTACACCAATCTGTCTGATTACAAATTAAAAATGTCGGTGTATAAATGCCGTTGCGATTATTTATCGTCATACTTTTTAAGTGGTCTTTATGCTTTGGGATGAGAAAAAATAAACTTAACTTCGAGGATAAAAATAAATAAAACTTGCGAATTTCACAGGTGAGTTTTAATTACTATACGACACGGGTCTCTCTGGCTCGTAAAATCTTGAGGTGAAATACTTTTCATCTCTGGTGATAAAGCAAAATTTGGAAGTTATATTTATTTCTATCACGGAAATATTTCATAAAATTACCTCTGAAACCTTTCGATTTGTTTACTTCAATGGTTTGAGATCAATTCCTATGAAGTGTAAACCCCTCCGAAAGCCTTCGTTCCCAAATGTTTCCGATGCCCCATTGGGTACGGGTCCTTGCGAGTGAGCGAGGGGGGGGGAGTGAGCCTTCCATTCTAATCTCATTCCTCCCACGTCAGCACTCTTCTATGGCGCGGCGGTGGTCAATGACACGCGTGCACCCACGCCCACGACACGGCCACACGCCTACCCACTCTCTCTCTCTCCCGCCTTTCTCCTTTCACCGCCTCCCTTTCACCAGTTCCTCCTCCATGCCGCTTCCTCCACTCCTCATTTACAGGTATCCATCTTTCCCTTCCACGTTATCGCCACTCTACTCCTCTACACTCAGCAGCAGAGGTTTCCTGGAGATTAGCGGTGTATCTCTAGATAAATAGTCACTTCCTTCTGCTTCACCATTATCAAGATAATATGTCCAAGTCTAGCCAAATGTATTTAAGGAAACAACCGCAGACTTGCCAACGACGCATCTTTACAAAGTCAACCGCAGGTAGACTCAAATTAATATTGTAAATCTTAAAGCGTTCCCTGAACTATGGCATCATTTTCATGCCGCATGGTTATCATCAACCATGGTTATCTTCATTGGAAAAAAGTCAACTTTCTTAGGATAGATGTAGTGGAACATAACTAATGATAATGATAAACGGAGGCATCGAATTGTCTACAATTTATTAACCGGGTACCACACGTGTTTCGATTGTAATACAATCATCCTCAGGTACTAATAGGAACTAACAAAAAATTCAAATTTCAACAGATATATTTATCTTCAAAAATAGTGGGGGGAGGGGAGGGTATAGAATACCACATTCTTCCTTCTGATTCTATTCCCTCCCCCAACTATTTTTGAAGATCTGTTGGAATTCGAATTTTTTGTTAGTTTCTATTAGTACCTGAGGTTGCAATAGCAATAGCAATAGAAACACGTGTAGTACTCGGTTGATAAATTATGGACCATAGGGTATCTTGTTTTATCGTCATCAATTCACTGTAAATATATAATAGAAGGGTAAATTTTAAGAGAATGGCCAGAAATCGGATATAATGATAAAAGATACAGATATCACAGAACAAAGCTGTAGGCTTATCGCCAATTGTAGGCATAAAATTCATTCTAACGGCATGGTCGAAGAAAGTAAACGCTAATTCTTATTCAACAGTGTATTTAAGCAAACTTTTCTCGCTCTTTCACCTAGCGAATTTATTGGAAAGTACGTGTTGCAATGACCGCGAGTAAAAGCTTATAACGATTTCTACTTCACCCGTTTTCACTCCCATCAATTCCATTTTCAACATTTTATCAACGCAGGTAAGAAGTTTCACAGCAAATAATATATGGGTACAAGGACGAAAAGCGATACGTTAACAAACGGGATCTCCCTCTAGGGTATTTTTTGATTCGATGAAGTCATGGTTAGAAATAAATAATAGCATTTTTTTCCTTTTATTTTCTCTCTACTGCATCTCCTTTCTCCCACTCCTCCAAGCCTCCGAATCCTCTCTCCTCACTCTCTCCTTTGCTGTTCAGAATGCGCTCATTCTCTCAGACCTTCTCTCTTGGAATCTCCGCCTCGCCCTTATTGAATAGGAAAGAGCAAGAGGACTGGCGACACCGAAAAGAAAGACGCTGTAACATTCATTTCCAGATACTATCTCATCGTAACTCAAATCGATCTCGCTCGCCGTTCTACCCACGAGAAACTTTTAATCTGAATTCAATTCGCTCCATACATAATCAAATGCCAGAAAGTTGCCCAACTAATGCGGTGAATCAATGTTATAAACATAGTTCTTATTTATGGCAAAAGGCAACGCTATAGTAGCTATTTCACAAATTTAACATCCTATGTAAATTGTTCATGGAGTAGAACAAAGTTCTCTATCATAAGTTGCATATGAAACAGTTGAATCACAGTACACCTCTATATTGCAAAAGTAATGCCATGGCCATGAACAAAAATTAAATTGTCTTTTCGAGCAAAAAGAATGATTTTGCTATGCCAACGGTCCTGCGTAGTGGGTTGCCTATTCTCTCTCAGTCCAATATCAGCCACAGCTACCTATTGCAATTGCTGTTTAACATAAACGATGAGGAGATGGTGAAGGAGGCGAGGGATGAGTTGGAAGCAGGACTAAAAATGGAGGGAATCATTTTTAAATCATTAAGGTTTATGCCTAACGAGGTGTTGATTAGCCAGTTCTGCTATTACTTACGAATAAATTCTTTTTTGATTGCACTTAACAATAATAGTTTTATATTTGCGATATTTTGTCCTTTACACACGGGTTCAAAATCATCACATAAAAGAGACGAGCAGAATTTACTTAACACATTTCAACCCGTTAGAATGATCACCACTAAACCAGAACATGAGAATAGAATTGGATTTTCTGGCGATCAAATCTCTTCCTGCCGCGAATTTTGACCAACTCATACTGCAGCCTCACGCACTTCCCACGCACCCGTTTCGATCCCCACCCCGTTTCTTATACGGGTACGACAGAGAGTGCTATCCGCCCAACATCCGACACCGCTACAAGGAAGCCACCTCAAATCTTGCGAAGGCAACAGCCCAAATCTCAGATTGCCGGGCATGACGGAGCGATTAAAGTATTGGCCATTCATTGTCACAGCACAACAAAGAAGCGAAAGCGATCCAATGGGCTGATAAGAGTGGTCTGACATCACCACAGCTATGGACGTGAACAGCCCTCCCACCGATCAACTTCCGAACGTCTCATCTGACTGCAGATCGACACTTTAAAATGCTTTACCTCTTCCTGGTTCCTGTCGCACACCAAATCTAACAAACGGAGGTCTACGCGCCTTGGAGACATACTTCAATAAGTTTATTTAACTTGCATATTTGGTACTTGCATTTGTTAGAATCAATCTTAAACTTTAGCCACACATCCGAGTTTTTTTAGTATGCCTGAGTATAGTATAAGCAACTATTATTATGTATTCCCTCAAACAAGAAGGAATGGTAGTCTTCAGTACCTTTTGGGTATTTCTACTTGCACTTCATGGTCATAAGAACGCAATCAGTGTGTACGTAGGAGCTAGTATAAAAACAGCTATATTTCTATATTTAAGATTTATTTTTCTACACTTTCAAAAAACCTCGTAAAGGTAATTTCATCGAATATATAACAAAATTAAGACATGGGAAAAGCTATCAACCGGAAGGGGTTGAGGATATATAACTGCCAAAGATGATTTCGACTTTTGGTAACCTAACCGATAGGGAGACAGAGCAAAGCTATTTGAAATAATGGATAGATATCCGTAACAGAGAGGTGACATCTGCTTACCAGGCATCAATGACTTGGAAACTTTAATGGAACAGATGCAAATGCATTACTATTCAATGAAGACCGTAAGTGGCTTTTGAAGATTAGCATCTCATTACCCCCCTTATCGGTGGAAAACTTTGTGTTTTTATGAGTCTACCCGAGGTTCATCACGCAGGAAAGTTATATTTAGGTTGACGATGGCGCCTCAAAGTAGGGCATCGGTTTTATCGCACGGGCATCCTCCTTCACAGACTTTTCTCTCATCCGCCGACTGTTTTCCCATCATGAATCTCGACGATTTTACAACCGATTCTGTTACCCATTCCATGTACCATTTCGCCCGCTTCCTCAAAATAATATCCGGAATCTTTTCGAACTCAGTCGTCCGCGTAAACGAGAGAAAGCTGCCCAACTGCCCACAAGGCCGTGTATAGTTACACGTGTAACCGGTTGAAGTAAGTGTATGTACAATCGGTTAAGCTCGCTTATAAGCAGCGTAATAATCTCTCCAACCTTTGACAGCGTGAAAAGTCTCAGATTTCTGATATTTCTTCGCATTCAGTTGCTAAACATTGCCCTTCGCACAACCAATACCCTAATACCAACTCTTTCCCACGGGCAAAAGAGCCTCCAAAGGCTTCCTTCCACAAAGATCTTTGTCCAGCAAAGATGGCATTATGACGATAAACACGGCTATTACTAATACATATTTTCTAGGGAACCAACGCAAGTATTTCCATGGATACGATTCATCGGCCCAAGTAATTCGACTGCTTACTGAATTTATTACATAAAAAAGAGCGATCAAAATATTTCAAAACGCAATATGTTCTTAATCTCAAAAGCGATATAAAATAAGATAAATATCTGGATTTTTTAGAGTAGTTTCTTTTGAGAGTACTTATATATGATTCACTTTGCCATAACAATATCGCGTACCCCACCAACAATCATCTGCACTTATCCCAAATTCAACTATTTGGGCAGCACATTAGACGAAAACGGATGCAGCAATAAGGACATCATGAAGAAAATTGCGCTAGCAAAGGAAGCGTTCATGAACAGAAGGAAGCTTCTGAGAGTTTTAATATGTAAAAATTTAAAGAAAATGTTAGTGAAGAGTCTGATCTGGAGTGTAGCGCTTTACGGTGCAGAAACGTGGACACTTAGGAAGGAGGACGAGAAAAGACTGGAGGCATTCGAGATGTGAGTGTGGCGAAAAATGGAGAATGTGAAGTGGACGAAGAGGAGGAGGAACGATGAAGTGCTGGACATGGTGGGTGAGGAGAGGCAGCTTCTACATGAGATACGGAGGAGACAGAAGGTATGGATAGAGCGAGTACTTAGCGGGTTGAAAACAGCGTTTGAGAGTAGAATGTTGGGTATACGAAGGAGAGGTAGGAAGAAAACATGGTTTTTAGATAGAATGAAGGAGAGTAGGCCTTATTTTGAATTTAAGAGGGAAGTAAAAGAGGGGGGGGGATACTACTGGAATGCTTTGTGAAGCTCCATGCAAACCTACCATAATCGGTATAATAATTTAATAATGAAAATAATGTTTTTAAATCTAGTTATTTATTCATTTGTCATCATTATAATCGTTTTCTTCAAGCTTGCAACTATTCATAACATGCCAAGACAAGTTTTATTTTTTTAAGATCTCTTCGTTTCCACACAAATGTATTTTGTACTATGAAAGTTTTTTAAGATTATATTTTGTATTTTGTTTGCCAAATACCCAAGTCAAATGTATTTTGTATTTCAAATACTCCTCGGCCTGTATTTCGCACAGCGCTGTGCACAGCCAAGTCCAGCGTTCTGTCTCTATACGATTCAAAATCTGCAGACCCAGCGGACTCTCGAATGATGGACCAGACGCTCTGCTCCCTTTCCAATACCTTCCAACCACCCACGCCCGCCCCCTTACGGAAGTATTCCAACGCTTTCTCGTCCCCTAATACGCTTATCAAGTCATCCGTCTTCCTCCCCCCACCCCCCCGCTCCCTTTCCCTTGAACGATCGCCCCATCCCATTCGGCCCACTTAGGTAATCGCTACTCTCGCCATCAATTAGACGCTCCTGGAGCAGGTATCGTGATCCCGCGCGATAATACACGCACTGCGATCCGCTATCGCTAGATTTGAGTCTAAGAGAAAGGGCAGGATAGAAAGAATTTATTAGACTAGCTTTGAATTAGCGGTTTTTTCGTGATCATTTCTCATTTGGTCGAACAGCAAAAAGTGACCTTATACATATTCATATCTGCTAATCAATATGGCTTTTAAAGATGCTAATGAAGTCAGTTATAAGGTCAATAAACGAAAAAAAATCATGGAAGAGTTTCTCTGCATATAATACAAAACATAAATACCAGATTCACCGAACACGCAGAAAAGTTTATCAAAGAGTCCACACCATAAAATTGTGATTTATTTATATATTGTGCTTTTGGGCCTTCTTAATTCCGTCATCACTTCGCGTGTTTTTTAAGTGAATCAATTGCTTAGTTTACACTTTATCGTAGCTCCTAAAAAACAATTTGTCATCAAAGACTATATGTACTGCATAAAATATTAAATATTGAAGATTTTCGTGAACGTGGTCATAGATTTGCTGAATTTGCTTGACTTTGCTAAGCTGATAAAAGTATGGGAAGGTGGCTAAGTTGGTTAGTATACTCGATAAATTATTTAATATTCATTACATTACAAGATCGCACTGCATTTACAGAGCTTTAAAGAGATGTACCATGTTTTTGGCCTCTATTTCTCAGGGAGCAACAGAATTTATGTTCTAACAGTTCCATTGGTCAAACGCACTACCGTGATAGAAAGAGAATTGCCCATTTATTTAATCTTAGACCTCACATCAGCGTTATGCAACAGATAATTTTGGAGGAAATGTTTCCGCCGATGGTGAACTTCCGTAACCGCGTACAAATCGCGGCAGTGGCCCATCAAAAAAAGGTCCCACTTCCACTGACGTCCAAACGGTGTAGCAAAGCGAGCGTTACACAATGTGGCGCTGTTTCATTCCGTATTTTTTTGCCATTTCAGCCAAGACGACCATAATCGGCCGCCCACTCCCACGGAAGAGACCTCTGGATTCCACTTCCTCCTCTCGAGCGTCGTTCCATTGACGGCTCTCCGTTTGGAAACCCAACACCGTCAGAGGACTTTCGTCACCCTCCCACCCAACAACCCGAAATCCACGCGGAGAGTCACCAGCGAATCTTCCGCGGACCGCGGCCGAGTTGCCACAGCGCTTATAAAAGGATTACGCATTCCTGAAACAAGTGTTCCTCCCCCGCCAGAATTTCTCTACCTGATCACGTAATAGGAATTCAGATAAATTGATGAATTACTTTGTTTGGGATCTACAACTATAAACCCTTTCGTTACAACAGTATGTAATTACCATTTTGACTCCCAGGTAGCTCAAGCCCTACGCAAGAACGCGTCAGGCATTATTCAAAATTATATCTGTTTAAACAAATTCTTTTGTGTATATAGAACACCATATCCCGTAGAAGAAATACCATTTCATCAGGGAAGATAAATAGTTGTATGATCTCCAGCATAAAGAGAAAATAACTCAATACATTATTTTAACAATCATTATTAGGCACTTGTGATTCAATACGGGTCAGATATATCGGCGCCTTCGGCGTTTTAAGGCGAAAACAGAAAGGTGATATATCAGCACCTACGCCAACAGCATCTAAGGGTTAAAGTACACTACCGATTAAGGAAAGTTTGCTTGGAGTATTTGAGAATCTCTCCTAACGTCTTCACTCCCATTTTCCTCTTCTTCAAACTCCTTCAAATCACAATAAGGTCCAGTCCCTTTCCATCTGTCAATAAACGCTATTCTCTTCATCCTCCACCCCGCCGAACAAGCACTCTACCCTATAGCACGTCTTTTAACTTCCCTAAGCCACTCTGTACCCCCTCCATACAAACCCTGTCTTCTCTGAATTTTACCTCACCTCAATCCAGAACAAATATCTTTCAGTATGACAATGAAAGCATCGTCTTATAACCACACCGCATTTCCTGATCCAACAGAAGCAATGAAATAAAATAGACGCTTCGCCAGAAGGATAGGTGTAGGAATTTGAATTTTCCCTGTGAAAATGATGGATTTGATAATTACTTGGCCAAATGTGCGCAGTCAAATATTTCACATTACGAGCATATTTTTTTCTATTGCCTTCCACGTTTGCAAATGGTACTTCACATCTTCCGCCTCATGCTAATTTACGTGTCCTGCGAGGTAGTACGCATACTACAGCACAATTTAGTGGTGCAATAATCTATTGATTTTGATGAAGATCAAAAACAATTATTTTATCTGTCACCTAGCAACTTTACATACACCAAGTTCGAAATGTATTACAACTGCCGTAATATGGAGGTTTCCGAATAAGGCGGGCTTAGATTTCTGCACCGCATAAATTTTCACCACTGAATAACTGACATATAAGGACCATTCATCCCCGTACTCCTCTTTAATGTGTTACGACTTAGAAAGTTGAATTACCATCGCTTTGCATCACCGGAATCGACTAAAAAAGAAAATATTAATCGTCCATAATATCACAGGAGTTTGAGCGAGTTCCCGACCGTGGCATACAGAGAGCACTAACTTTCCTTAATGCCTCGTGCGAGGGATAAAGAAAGTTGGGAATCTTCTCAGCTAAAAGAAGAAAAAAAAACCTTGTGCACACGCATATAGACTGAAGACGGGCCGCAGCAAATTGAGAGAATTCCTCGCGCAGGCACTCGTAATTTCAGATGGAGAATCCCGCTGGTCCACTGGCATTTGATCAAAATCGCTGCGTGATGACATCACACCGTGGAAACGAAAAATGCCATCCTCTCACGATCCGGAAGGAGTGTGCATGTATTAACCTTAGGCCTGGAATAACAAAAGCCCTCAGGGATGGAATATATTAGAGACAAGATCCTCGGTTCACTAACTCGATCGAGTGGATACGATGAGGAGTAATCAAATACGATTATGCCGAGTAATTTCAAACACTTCCGCCTAGTTGCATTACAGTTGAGTGACTTCAGAGGCGTAGCGACCGGGGGGGTTTGGGGGATGAAACCCCCCCCTGAGTTCACATAAAATTTTTAGTTTAATACATTTTACTTAATTGGATAAGTAAACTCGCCATTTTGAACCATTATTCTTAAATTTTTTTCCTGAAGGAGGGCCCCCGTAACTCCTGCTTACCCTGGCGGGTATGCAATACCTGCATACCCCTAAATATTAGTTGCGCCTAAAACCCCCCTAACCTTAATTCTTAGCTGTGCCCCAGAGTGACTTAACAATGTCGAGACATCATAACGGGTCCTCGTTGGTGAAAAATGTTGATATTTTCTTGATACATCTATCCTCTTCACTATCTTATCAACAAATCTTTAAATTTTTATGCATTTATTCTCATTTAAACACTTTCATTGACATGCAGCTGAAAATTTCGGACTCCACCTTTGATATTGGCGTGTTTATTCTCTTTTAAAACATTAAATATTAAAAAGTTAAATATTCCTAATTTACATTAATATTTCTTTCTCCATATTAAAAGACCCATTGGTATGTGACTGAAGAAAGTAAAGCGGAAAGTGGCTTGATTAGAAATAAGATCGGTGAGACAGGAATGGCTATGATCTCTATCATCACAGCAACGACTAAAATAAAGAAATCATAATTATTTGATGCTAAGTATTATCCCGTCAACGATAGATGAACGATACAGAATAATTGCTAAAAAAAATCATCGGTTTCAGTTCATTAAATAGTAAAATATAACAAATAAAAATTCTATAATCATCAAACTCACTCAGTTCAACAACGGCAACTCCACTACGAGCCGCGTTTACAGACTAAGCAAAACATTATTATAGTTGGTTGAAAATTATGTCGGTACGTTGAAATTAACTGACGCATCATTACGACTCACGATTATTCGGTGCGTCCGCCCATCACTACTGTTTACGCAAGCTTTACAGCCACTTACAAAAAAAGCGTGTTTCCCGGATTTTTAGCCTTTCCCTTTCGCGAGCAACCCAATCGGGAGGAATCCAAATATCTCCATGCGGGAGGGGGGCGGAGATGTACCGAGGAGTAAAATTATGGAGGGGGAGGGGAAAGAGAGACTGAGATGGTATGGGAAGTGGAAATCAGCTGACTTAACCCCTCCCCACTCTTACTCCTCGGAAGGACGGATGCGCGTGAAGATGAACCGGTCGGATGAGGCAAAGCAGGCAGGGGGAAAGGGAGGATTTTGGGAAGCTTTCAGTTTCGGTTGCTTGTGGCGGAAATTGGAGGCGGATTGGCTTTCTCCGCGAGCAACCGAGACTGGCTGCGTGTTTATTTATGCGAGTGCTCAGCCATTTATCTAATCCATACATTAACTTAAGTAATATCTATATCGAGGTCGAGTAAAGCACCGAAAATTCTTCAATACTATTTCTCCGAACGTAATAGGCGACCATAAAAGCCAATTACAATTTCACTAATTTCGGAGATAAGTGCAGACAATAGTTGGTGGGTATACGATATTGCAGTAGCATTGGGATAAAAATGAATGAATGACCGATAAGCATACACACGCAGATTTAGCATTGAATTCCTTGGATGATGATTCAGCAACTGATATAAACTGCATTAATGTTTAGCAGAATCCGTGGCACATCATACAATTGGAATTAAAAAGTACATACGTTTTTGTCTAATTTTTACTACGACGATTATGCACTTAATAAAAGCTAATAATGAATCATTTCTCATAATATGTAAAGCTAATATAGCATATATACCGTCTAAGAGATATTATGTCTTATTGCAACAATGGTAATGAGGACAAGAGTAGGTGATGGGTAATAAAGTTTTGAAAATTATTCCATCCGCAGGAGTTTTAGGGTGAGTTAAAGGATATAATATTTTTAAATTAATTTTAATTTATAATTTAAATCAATTTAATCCAATATGAAATTGTTTAAATTACCGAGAAATGAGTGCATTTGAGTTCTATCGAGTTGTTGAGACGACAAAAAGTTATAACTTATGGGCCCTTGGGTCTCTTCGATTGAAGAAAACTTGTGATTCATGAGAAAGATTACCCTAACTTCAGAATACCAAGGTCCCAGGAGGGAGTTATTTTTAGATAAACCTCGTTAGCAACAGTGAACCGACTAAATCTTCAATCTCGTTAAGAGACCTCGTCGCACGGATCGTAAAGTAAGGCCTTGCACATGCATCTCGCGTCTTTCAGGGTTACCAGGAGATGGCGTGATTATTTATTTTCTCATTATTTATCCATTATGATTTAGGGGATAATTTTCCAGTTTACAGAATATTTTTGCCTCGTGTTGTCAAGGTGAATAGCAAAGCATAAAGTAATACATCTTTTAAGGAAGTTCAACTACTACTTCTATAAACAATATGCAAACTCTTGTTGAATAACATGTCACTTTTCTGCGTCATTATAAGATTTGACTCTCAAAAAATAATTAATAAATGCCTGAACAGTAATGTACTGGAAAGTAAAAATTAAAAAATTCTTTGTTTACGTAAATAAGGAAATATAATGACTTAAAATAGCCAATTTTGTAGTATGGTAGCTCCTATTCGATTTCTGTGTCACACCTCAACACACACCTTGCAATTTAAGAATATTTAACAGAACAACAGGCATGCTGCTTCTCACTTGCGGCATCTGCTACTCGAAAAAGACTGAAAAAGAGCGATAATTTTTTCACATAAGAGAAATTCTTTGACGATAAAAAATACAGAGGAGGCTAAAAATGAAATGAAGCTTTTGCTGCCATAAAATTAGTTGGATTCAAACCTTTAGGTGAAACTACATAATTGCTAATACATCCAAAATTATTTAAATAATGGAGATTTTCGATCTTTACAACGAAAAACGATTTTGAAACGGCGAAATGATGAAACTTCAAAGCTTTAAATCGAACGATGCAAGATTTTTCTCATTTTGAATCTGCTCGTACGATGACAAGATGGCGGGGGAAATAATTTGCTGCAGTAGAATTGAAATAACTGAGCTTCTATGGTAAATTTCCACATTCGCATTAATGACCACCATTTGTTTTAACGTTTACACTTCATCATCTAAACAATAACAAAACGACGGAAAGTTACCGCTGAATTACTCCATAATATGGATTAAGGATTTCCACTTAATGACGCCTTAACACGTAAGTTTCATTAAGAAAGGATTCAAGATTACTTGTTAAAGGTCTTGTTTCCAGAATTTAAAGAGTCTGACATTAGCAGCTTAATGAAGACAAGATTCAGTCGCCGCGAAAATGAAGGAAAACGCGGAAAGGGTGACGGGGAACGCCCAGTGAAATTAGTTCCGTTGAAAGTATACTTCAAATGGCTGAGAATGGCTTAACTTTCCATCAGACAGAAAGCGAAAAAAGAGCCGTTAACTTGCAGCCAAAACATTTTTGGGGGCGATATAAAACACTTCCGACCAAACATTTTTTTTAATCGCTTAAAGGGCTAGAAAGGAAATTATCCTCATCCATCTGTCGATTTTGTTAGGCAAGACGAGCGATCCAAATCTCTTACATTCGGTTACCACCGACGCCTCGTCCAAAATTAAGCCTGTCCATTGAAGCGGAAACGTAGAAAGGCCACCCCCGAATTCGATTCAGAAACTTTCTTTCCTTTCACCTAGCAGGTAGCATCAGGGGTCCAAATAGTGGGCACTTCTTACCCCATAATTATACACCAAGCTTTAGCTGAACGTGCTTCGACAACAAAGGTCATTTGGCACTTTCCGTCTGAATCTTGTAGACGGATTCAACATCACGATGAACGAGCTTAAGGTCGATCCGAGACCAAAAACACGAACTTCGAAGAACTAACATTAAAGCCTTAACATTATTCTGGCAAGATAATGGACAAAGGTGGCCATAATCGTGATGGATCCAAAACATGATTTTTTCTAGGCTTAAAAATAGCTTGAGGCTCCCAAAATTAGTTCAATACCATAAATCGATGCCTAAATGAAGGTTTTATTTTTTACTCCTTACATATGTGACACTCGAGATATTTGGTTGATGCACTTTTCAGGTTATCTCCTCATCTGTGGGCTTACGCCGGATATGGGTGAGAAGAGTGGAGTTTATATCCGATTTCCCGGCACCAAAGGTAAATAGATAACACTGCATCATAGCCATAAAGAAGGACGTCGAACTGTGGTACCACTGGCACATGCTGATCATCGTAAGGGAATTCCGATGCCAAGTCTCCTCCACCTCATAGCGATTTCCATCAGTACTTAATCAGTCTCACCACCTAGCCCAAGATCTCAATTTTTTCAGCTCCTGTTCAACCAAATGGATATAGGTGCCCGGTCTATCAATGAATCTCAATATCAAGAGCAGTTTTATAAATGGTTGATTAACGAATAAAATTACTGTGAAATGGGGAATTTTTATGTAAATGTTTACAATAAATCCTTAAATTAATACTTGATGCATCTCATGGATCTAGCTGAGTGATTCAGATCTACGTTTGCACGTATGTTATTCATTACGATTGGAATTTGGACTTTCATGACATGCAATGCTCAAGAAGGAGGACGTATATCAGGATTTTCATAAAATGTATTTTTGTACCCTATGATCGTTTCATTCCCTAAAGCAATATTAATGAATGAATGAGTTTCAATATTGGTCTCGCCTAATGATTAGGTTTCTGCACAGCGCATGAGCCCTTGTTCTATGAGTACTAGCTGAATCAGTTTCATCACCTAGCTCATGATCTCAAATATTTTCAGCACATGCTCTACTGAATGGCTATTAGTGCATCGATTGTCGACAAACCTCTATATTATAAGCAGTTTGAAAATTATTATTATCAGCATAATATGGTTGTCTGGTTATAGACTCAGAGTAATTTTATTCAATATCTCAGTAATGTTTCTGGTGTTCATATACTGCATTTCTAATCTCTCTTCCTTTTCCCTGGGCCACTCAAATAAGGGCTCGTGGCACAAAATCAGCTCGTTCGATGATGCCTAATATTCTCCGTTCCCATCCTCTTTCCCCATCTAATTATCATTGGTCCCCATCCCTCCCTGCCTATCCCCCCCCTCTCACCCTTCGTCTCGTGTCACCCCTCTTTTCCGGTCGCGAGTCTCCCGATGGTTCTTAACTGGGTGTGCGCCGTGCGCGCGCCAACCTGTGACGTCACGGCGACTGTCACTTTCTCCCGTCCCAATCCGCAGCCTCGGGCTTCCTCCTCACCATTTCCCCACCACAAGCCTCCCGAGATCATAAAGCCTTCTTCGTCTCGTGTCGTTAGCGAAAGGTTAAAACTATCTCCGCACTCAAAATATATCGAGTCACAAAAGAGGTGGTAATAGGCTCTAAACTATTTATGGGAAACATCACGCTTATGCTTGCCATTTCCATCGTCGCGTCGGCGGGAAGTAAAATGATTTTTTGAAAGGCAATGGGTTATAATTATATGCTTAACTCACCTATTTTCTTTGGGAAATAACCATGTTCAAGACATTTTCTTTTGAAATAATTCAACGAGAAGTAAGTCTTAATAAGTATCAAATGCGAGATGAAAATAAGTAGGTAACGCTATAAAAAGTGAAAGTATTTTGTTGACACCCAATGGCCAAAATACATTTAAAAACTGGGTGACTTGTCTTTTTTATAACATGAAATAGGAAAAAAATCTTACAATTATAGTTGCTTCGCAATCAGTAAAAAAAATTTAATTCCGGAGCAAATAAGACCAGTGCCAACTAGTATGCATTCCAATTTTCACCTTAAATTTAGATTACCAAGGATAAAACCCAAAATTATATTTTATTTCATTACTCCATTTTGTTTTTTCAAGTTAATCAAAAACTACTTAACATTGTGCACAACGAGGTTTATAAGATTTTTTCACACATTTTTGAAACTCTCATTTCGGCAGTGTCATTGTATCATTGCACATAACGAAACGATAAACGATATTTATACTTCCGCTCGTTTATGTTCGTAAGCAGAAAGTTTTTGTGGCGTAAATCAACCTTACAAGTACACACGCGATCCGAGCTCAATCATATTTCATTTCACATTTTGAGCAATAAACATGTGCTACAGCTCTCAATTGCGTACGTGATTCCAATAGCGTTTTTTAAGCAAAATCGATAGTCAGAAGAATAAGTATTGTATGGACTGAAAAAAAACGATTCCTTCGGCAAGGTCATATTGTTCTGATCGACGCGGCGCCACGGGCGCTATTTTAGTTTTATATCGGGAACAGATCGACGCGAGGATAGCGACCTCATCGGCGGCAAGAGCCAAAGAAAGACCCGCACCACCCAATTGAGTTGCAGGTGAGGATTTTGGCGAGTGCGTTTCCCAATGCAAAAATGGCGTTAACCACAGGTTTTCACTTCTGAGGCTGGCACAGTGCTCGGGTGCTTTGAAAGCATCAATTTTTACACATTCATTCGCTCCCGTTCGAGCTAGCGGGAACCCTTTCTGCCCATTGTGCGCTCGATGGAGATAAAAAAAATTCTCCCCATTGAATATGAAATTTGGGAGATAACGGTACGAGTCAATCATCGCTTATTCATATTACGCAGCGATACCTCTGATCCCAAAGGCAACGGAAACGATTTGGCTGAATCATGTCACGTCATCAGTTAAAAAGCACGATGGAAAGCGATAGGCAAAATAAATTTTTATGGCAATGGTCGCCGGGAAATATTATTTAATATATCTGCAAAATCCAGCAGTCCATTTCAAAGTAAGTGACTTTCTTTCCGTTATATTTTAGCTATGCGATAAAGCTTTTGAATGAATGATATAATCTGGTAATTATGGGTCTGATTGCCGATAGTAAATGAGAAATCAAGATAAAGAGAGTCCTTCCTCGTAAGAGAGGTTATTCTCTGTATGACTAGCTTAAAATTTTACTTTGTTAAAGACAAATTTTTAAGCTCAATTATTAGCCAATTTCCACATTTCGATTCATTTTTGATATCTGGTATTTCTGGTATCAAAGTAATTTCTGAGAGCATGAATGGATCCAGAAATCTGTGGCGACAGACTAAGTCATAGATTACACTTTTGTTTCTATGAACTGATTAGGCAAAAAAATCTGTAAAATTTTCCCCCTGCATTTAGATTTTTTCGAAAAAATTATACTAAATATGCATGCAAAACATATTGATACACAGATGCTCAAAAATTACTAGGCTGGCATCAAAATGATTTTAAAATGGGCCGGATAAAATTTCTATCCCTCACTACCTTCGTAAACAATCATTTTAACCGAGATGTACCAATTTCATCCTGAGGAAGAATTAAGCACGGAACTCGAATCTGTATGGCAGCTCACTTTTACAATATATCAAATGTACCTGGACCGTAATGACACAGGTACCAAACAGCCGAAATATGTATGTGAAAGTTTAATAACTCACTTAGACCTAAGGCATGGTTACACGACACATGAACCGGTGCGAGTTAATGTCATTTTTAACGATTTAGGTGTGCCGAAACGAAAATTGTATGAATACACGAACCAAATTAGTGCATGAAGGATTTGGTGCCTTCCCGGCGAATCTTGTTGATGAAGTCTTCTCAATGTCCATCCTGACCCGGCTGATTTCCCGAGAAGACTCCATCAACAAATTAGTACAGTTTATATTTTCTGTTCATAAATTCGTACAAGTTGGGTGATAAACGGTAATTATTCTCGCGTCCACGTAAACTTTAAATCGTACGCATTGATGCATCGTACAACCAGACCTTTACAACTAACATGAAAGTGTGCTTTCTTAGAATGCGCCAATGGGAACCGTTCCACTCCTAACTGAAAACTCGTGACGTGAGCAACATTGTCACGACGCAGCGGCGTTGAGTACTCCCGGCAAATCCAAACCGCCTTCACGCAGCCTCGTGAATCCACCGCCAGCGCTGTCCCGCCTTCATTCATTCCGGCCTCTCCCCTTCTCTGAAGAGACTCCACGGGGCGGGGGCAATTGCTCCACGGCGCGTGTGACCCGAGGAATCTCGGGGCAGTCCGCGTTCCGTAACACAAACACACGGCGCACGGACGACTTCTGGATAGTATATATACATTGCGAAATGCCTATCCTCCTCGAGAGAGCCACACCGACAATGAGAAGAGATTGAAGTTGACAAGGAGTTGTTGGATGTTGTGCCAGCGAAGGTTGCTCATTCTTTCGACAAACCCACATCGGAGTGGAGTCAACTGCACACGTCAATTAAACCCGAAGGTTAATTTGGACAGTGGAGCCTAGAGCTCACCCAGGACTAAGTTACAAGCTAGTGAATTCTACACAGTCAGATCACGTTGTTTACCATGGATGCCCATAGCGTCATGTATGAATTTACATCTCATAGGAGAATCTTAATCTATCCTACTTTTGTGATTTTACAAATCATATGCATTATTAAATCAATTATTCTTAGAAAATTTGTAGTGCTATCAAGGGTTGCTCATTGTTTTGGCAAATCCACATCGGAGGGGTGTCCATTGCACACATTGACTAAAGGCGACTGTTGATTCGGATAGGTGAGACGCTCACCCAAGACTAAGCTACAGGCTAGTGAATTCAACACAGCCACGTTGGAATACGTTGTCTATCATGAATGTCCATAGCGTTCAATGTTAATTTAAATCTCTAAGAAAACCCATCAGCTACCCTGTTATCACTCGACCTCAACTCGACCAAATATATGTATCATTGTGTCGTCAATGGTTAATTAGTTTAGCAGCAATTTGTTACGATATTTTGTGCAAATGTTGTTTTGCTGTGTTTCGTGGATAGTATAAGCAGTAAATAAAGTAAAAAGCTAAAACTTACCTTGAACAGAGTCCTAGTACCCAAAAAGCGAAAGAAGATAGTGTATGGAACTTACCTAAAAAGAGACAAAAAAACAATTAAAATCTTATTATAATTAAAAAAGGCATACGGTAAATACAATAATCAATTGTCAATTTTGGCGGTTTCTCCAACTTCCTTTAATTTTCCTATAAACTATGTTTTGTGAAACGTGTACAACACTTTCAAATGGATAAGCAGCCATAGTAATTGCACATTTTTGCGTCTTTTTTTACATAGCCCACCAGTTTTTTGATGATGCATACGAAATGCTGCATTAACCTCTTTTACCTCATCAAATATACATTGACGATCAAAAGGTTAGCCGCACTGCCGCATCAGCAGAAAATCTCCGAATAAAAATATTAATTACTGCTAATACCATATCCACAGTCTAAATAGTGGCCATAAAGCCATAAAACCTTAACTAGAAACGTATTGCGTAAAACTGTATGCACATGTTGTGTTGGATTTATTGCTTCTCTCCGATAAAAACTTCCGAAATACCATCAAATGATTCATCCAAACGCAGGCCCATGGCGATGTTCTTTTCTCCTTGCATCTAGAGTTAAGAAATTATTCGAGAAATGGCATTACAATAAGAATTTACAAGCTGTTAAACTTTAATGGTTGGGTATGCCAGGAGATGGTTCTTTTGGTTAAAAAGGGAGACTGGGTGGCAAGAAACAGCCAATAGAATGAGCAAAACTAGCTGTGTTGGATTTATTGCTTCCCTCCGATGAAAACTTCCGAAATACTATCAAATTATTCATCCAAACGCATGCCCACGGCCCATTGCTTTTAGTCTTGCATCTAGAGTTGCGAAATTATTCGAGCAATGGCATTGCAATATGAATTTTACAAGCTCTTACACTTAAATTTTTGGGTAAGTATGCCAGCAGATAGTTCTTTTGGTTAAAAAGGGATACTGGGTTGCAAGAAGCAGCCAATAGAATGAGCAAAACTAGCGTTTGCAGTCGTCCAATTTGGGGCGTTCACCATTGTAGAGCACGAGTGGTGAAATCTGATCACTGGTGGAACACAATGGAGTTTAGCATGGAAGGCTAAATGCTGCAATCTGAGTGGTTAGATGAGGGAGTTTGCCCAAGTAACCTCAATATGTGCCCGTATACCTCTGTAGCGGTGAGAACGAACAAACCGTTGGAAAAGCGAGGCAAAGGAAGGAATCTCATATCACTTTAAGTCAATATTGCAATGACAAAAAGCATCGCATCTTCCAATTAAACTAATTTAGTAAAAATTAAGGATGACTGAATATATTTTGTCAACAATAAAAATAATGGGATGTTTGATAGGCTTCATTTACCATGTAAATATATACTTATTAATACATAAATTTCAAATGTGACGAAGTGCAAGTCCAAGATGGACATAAAAATATGTTCGTTTCATAGAAAAAAACAAACTCCCATGCATTAAAACTAATAGCACTTTTACGATGATTTTCGAATCATAATTTTCTTTATTCGAGCATATTTTCTTTTCAAATGGGAATAAAATAAGATGGTAATGCGAGACGGAGATGGAAATGATGGAGAGATGAAAATATGAAGAAAGAGGTAATGGGTGATAATAAACAGTCGTATGCTGTACAAAATCTCAACACTTTAACGGCGATGTGAGTATAGAAGATTGCGCGTCAATGCAAATGAAAAGATAAAACCGCCACATTTTGACGAAATATTCTCGTTTTCTCAACAAATCTAGGAAAACTATGGAATGCTAACACAGTCGCCTATTTTAAATAAAAGCTGCCATATCTTTCCTTCACATGGTACGTTACCCCACCTCATCCAACCATTATCCAAAGCTTTCGCTGATTGGATGACTATTTAACGCCCAAGAGCCTACTTATAACGGTCAGACTATAGATAACGAATGTATTAATAGCAATACAGATTATAAAGGGGTAAGAAAGAGTATAACTTAGATTCACTCTTTGTTTATCGGAGTCATGTCACACCCACGCAGTAATTTTTACCTGCTATTGGTAATAAAAACACCTAATGGATTAAAAGACTTTCGCCTCCCAAGTTGAAATGAAATGAAAAACGCATGGAATATTTTTCTACGGAATCAAATACGATTGCCCAAGCTCTACTTGGGCTCGGGTCCGTGGCAGAGAATTTAAATTCCAACATAGGCGACTTTAGGGAAGGGCATGGTGGCACGTACCCTTATTTTTAATACGGTGGTCATTACTTTCGTTTTGTTTTGTGTATTACAGAGCCTCAATCATATAAGTCTTCACCCAAGTCAAAGAGACGGATTTACCGGTCATTGGTCATTCATTAGCCAGCGCTCGAAAAAAAGATTCGCCCAAGCGGGAAAGGGGCTCGAACACTGTCGTTATTATTTATATATATATATAGCTTATTAATATTTTTGTAATTTTAACATTTATATTAAATGAAAGAGAATATTTCTTTCAGTAATTTTTTCATGCTGTTTTTAATCTCAAATATGAGAAGACCGCTTGGCTGTTAGTCCCTTGTGCCTCTCCGACCCCAGAAAATAATCCTTGATGTGCCCTTGCTGATCTCGAGGTATACCCGGGCTTGGGTTTCGAAGTGTTAAAATTACTAGTTAATCAGCGACTATATCCAAGTGTCCAACTGACACCCACGATCCTTCCCTTTCGTTTGTAGGTGTCCCGTGGCGTCTCATTGGCGTGCCGTCACGTCGCCGAGCGTGTGCGTGAACGAGTCGACCCCGATGCTCGCCAAAACGGAGCCGGCCGAATGACCGCGTGCAGTGCATCGCGGCGGAAGAGGCGGAGGAGAAGAAGAAAGTGTCACCGATGTGAGGAGGAGGGGGAGAAAGCAGTCGAGGGGGACACGAAAGACCTCGCGCGACCTATTAACAGAAAAAAAGTTTGATAAAAAGGACGGCAGCGGGGCGCGCGCACTGTAATGGATCGGATAGCTTGGGCGAAGGAGGAAGACGAAAGTGGTTTTTTTTCGACAGCTCTTGCGTGCCAACGTACTGCGAGGGTTTGTATTTGACCAGGTTAGCGTTTTTTTCTGAAGAGTATGCGTACATATCTACTTGATAGAATATGAAAAAATTATTAATAAAACAACATTTTCTTGTGCATATTTTAGGTAGAAATATTTAAAAAAATTTCAGGGGAATACTATAGGTAGGCATGTTACTTATGAACAGAGAATGCATACGCACCACAGAAGTATGATGGGGCCAGTAAGTAACTTAGCAGCAAAGTTTGGCAATTTTGCTATCCTACCAGTCAAAGTTGAATTGAAACAAGCAACAGTCCGAGTTGGATGTAAAACATAGAAGAAATCGACCGATAGATAGAGATAAAAATTAATAGAAGACAAATACATTCTCTTCAAAACTAAACTACGCCGAATTCCTTGCTTAAATAAGTTAAATTCAGGTAGGTATACAAGAAAATAATATCTTTACTGTTAGACATTACAAAAACTCTGGACGCATGATATTATTCCGAACAGAAGAAGCTAACTGGTAAGAATGTCGAGTGAAGGGAAGAAGTAAGTTGTTGACGCAGCTATTACTACAGAAAGGGGAGTAATTAGCAAACAAGCGAGTTGTGTGGAGAAGGGTAATGGAGAGCCGTAAAATATTATAGTTTGCAAGCACTGCACGCACCTGCTCCCTCATATCGCAGGTTATTAATATTGTGCCAACATCCTTCCGTCTTCCCTGCTATGAGGAGAGGGATGGGTGAATGTCAACGGAGCGGCATCCCTGGAAATGGCAATGGGAGTGTGAAGGACAAGGGCGCCCCCGCCCTGGCGGATCATAATAATGAAAGCGACTATGGATGGGAAGGGGAGCGGATGACATGCTTTCTTCTCATTAATACGCCTGGAGGAATGCAGATAATGGTTAGAAGTCTCACTTAAAGGCCTTGGGAAGAGGGAGAGATAGCGAGATGAAACTGAAAGTGCTCGGAAGGGAAAACCAGGAAAGATACTCAGGATGACACGAATTCTGCATCAGAGCGACTCGTCGGAAAACGAATGCATCTTTGCATAGCTCATATCAGTTAAGTCCGTTCATAAGGTTGTTAGCTGTCACTGTGGTTATAACCGGACCAGCTCTTTACATCCTACGCTCCAGTTTTCCTGGGATTGATTTATTTCTTTCACAGCGTCTTACGCTGCGCATACAGCACAGCAGGTCTTGATAGAACAAAATAATAGTGAAATTTTTAAATTGGCACTCGTGTATTCGACGTTAAGAAATTTTAACGTATTGCGAAATTAATAATACTTCCTTTACCTCTGATACAATACAGCCAATATTTTTAGGCTGGACAGGGGGTGGCGATCACATTATGTATCCGCAAATTCTAAAATTTGGTCTTTATTGAAATAATAGCAACCTTTTGCTCCCCATTATTATTATGAATTCTAGAATTTTTTTCTTTTCAAACGTAATACATTTTTTATGACTCACACAATTCAGATTTATTTTTGCATTCCGAAATCGATTTTACCCACAAAATTTGTATCGGTAATATTAAGTCGGCAAAAACAGAGTAATTACGAAAGTAACATACCATGTCTGGCGACACAAAGTAAATTCTGTTTGCGTCTTCAATACGCATTTTTCTCGCTATAAGCAGAATATCATTAATAAACACGAAGCCAATTAAGGAGGCGATATTATATCTGGAAATAATTTTCTCATGTTGCATATCAGTTAACACCTTTATGCTCAGATAAAAAAAACCTCAACCTTTCGGCCAGGAAAAGTCACGATTTGCATAAAGCCTTTTAGAGATTTTAAAAATTTGCAAAGTGAAAGAGCTAAATAAATTGGACATCATTTGACAGAACGGAAATAGGATACTTTCTGTTCCTTTCTTCATAGTGTTTTGAAACAATAAAAATCAGTCCCGAATACTTTCACGTACATAATTCTTAAATAGGTCAGGAGAGAAAAATTTTACCAATTAAATGGCTACGCATTAATTTTCCGCATCATTGATCCCACCATTTCTTTCTCGGCGCGACACACAGCGGGCGCAAGTACATAATGAAGCGCGTATTTGAACGTTTACGAGAGAGCGAGTGAAATAGAGGAAAAGAATGGAGTTACAGAGGTTCTCAAAAGAGGGTTACATTTACGTACATTGCGTATCCGGGTAATTATAAAATGGGGATTCTGCGAGCGAAAAATATTTATAATTTCTTAAACTGTCACAGGCTTATAGCTTTACGTGTTTTACTGACGGGGTCAAGAGAAGGATGACGATTACACTGCCTGACCGCTATATTTCCGAATTTGGATGTCAAATGGATATAGCTTACACGGCTAATCCTCAAGCCTTGAACGGGTCTTCCAGTGTGCGTGAATGATATTTTTGTGCGCGTAGGCGGAAGGCGTGTTCGGTTTGCGAGTTCGTCATGGTCACGTGAGCATGCGCTTTTTTTTGCTTTCGTTTCCAATTGGCGCTCGCTCGTGATAGTACGTGGGAAGAAGCATCCCGCACTCCCACCCTGCAACCGAATCCGCAGTGCGCTCGTCTTATTTTTATTCTCTCCTTGAGACGTGCCATCTTGATTTCACTCTCCAAGCGCCGGCGCTATCCCTACATACAACATCTTTAGAGTGCCCCACGAGTCTCCTTCGTGGCGCGAAGAAGAAAGTGAATTTCCGAGACTTTCGTTGAATATCTTTTTATGTTGTTGCACCCAATCATTCATGCTTACGACTTGAGTGACTTCTAATCACTTTTTCCATAATTCACGCGACATAAAAGCCTAGCAAGTCACAAAAGCAATTTAACTAAATACAAAAACAAAATTCGGACGAAATAGGTCTGCTGGTGGTATTTTCAATGGGGTTTCAAGTCTTGGTTTTGTTTTTAATTGGCATATAGCGCTAAAATATCATAAAATAACAGATCAAGCGATTAAAAAAAACAACGGTGACTCAAATGGATATTGTGAGCTGCATTTTAAGGATATCAGAATACAATGATTTCGCGGTTACAGAAGATTCTGAAGAAGAAAGTATGGTAAAACATGCAGTGCAAAACTAAAACTATTCTATATAATTAAATTTAGTTGAATTGACTAGCTCTAGATATTTAATTTTTTAAATGTTAGATGGCTATTTCACCGTTGTATGACGATGGCTATTGTACCGTTCACCACCTTTGGGAACCAGACTATCATACCTTACCTATGCGGCTACCATTAGGTGAATCTACCTGCTACGATAACAATCGCAGATATACTTTAATACCCACATCTTGCATCTTAATCGAAGTAATATTGCATCTTAAGTGAAGCGACCTATCATTTAAATAACGAATAAATATTATTTAACTTAATATTAAGCTTAAAAAAATCGAACCCAAATCTCCAAACGTTATTAAAAGGTTATTTATAAATAAAATTTGACCACATTCTCACGCAAAGAAAACTATTAATATTTGAGTAAAGGCCGTGTAAATTATTTTACATCAATTCATTTTATACTGTATAGTATGTGGCACGATGTGGTTGAAGTTATTGATAATGTTAGTTAAATAAGAAAATGCAATTTATCCACTGAATTCAATTGAGCACTACGCGTTTCGATGTTACAACGCTTGTTGCTATGGCACTTGAGATTCTTATAATCGTGCTTTTTTGATAAATTCAGTAAAAATATTGTAGTGTCTTATTAAACTAATATTTCATATTATGGCGGCTATAGATTGAAGAAAGTTGATAATATGCTCAGGCACCGGTGTCAGCATAGCAAAGTAGACCATGCAAGCGAGTTTGATGGAAATTGAGAAAATCCGCTCCGAATATACAAATCGCCCAACACAGTCGGTGGCGCCATTCGCGATTGCATCCACGTCGCGTCGTGCGACCATCCTCAAGGGCCAGGGCCAATTGGCCATAAAGCATGCGTTAATCGAGCACAAAGGATTATTCATTGAATGAAATATCACTCGAGGGCATGGAGGGCAACGAGGCGAAGGGATCATAAATTCAGGAAACGCGCACCCTTTCTTATTTTCGCATCATGCATGGCAGGAGTGGGAAAATGAGTGCTCAAATTTATTGCTCGGCTATTCATTTTACTTGTATTGGCAAATGTTTCATTATCCGTTGCAAAATATGCTTAAATTTAATTTTTTCACCTATGCGTAATGATTAAAACATGAGAATTTATTGGGCATTTCATCAAATAAGACTCAAAACGGTGAATTTCCTCATCCAAAGACAAAAATAGAGGTCAATTATACCATTTTCGATCACTGTAAGTGATTTCATACATGCGTTAATATGATAATAGCACTTATCTGGAAGCAAGTAATATTAGCGAAAGCAGGAGCAGAGTGCATCATACTAGTGAATGTTTCTAGTGCTGCAGTATTCAAGTATCTATCTTTGGTTCCATGATGAAGTGAAGTAGACAAAACTTATCATCGATTGTAAACCGAGGGCCAGAATGCTGTGCAGACTTTCTTGGGCAGCAAACATCGAATCAAGCCCCATCTTTTTATTTCGACATTAAAAAAATAATTCTTAAGAACGTTAATTAAATAATCACCCTTACAACGCGGGTATCATTACAATAAAATAGACATTATTCAAAAGGAAATTATAACCGCAATTCAATCACTTTACAGCCTTCGCGCTTGTTTCTCCTAGGAAATATATGGAATTTCATATTTTTCTGAATGAATATCAGGAGCAAAAAATTTACTTTCTTTTTCTAATATTTTCAAGAGTGAATTTCGGTGTATAGACACGAAATCACGAAAATTCATGAAGAAAATATAATTTTACACCATTAATAACGAAAGAGAAAAGGGAAAGAATGAAATGAGATAAGAATTTTCAGGAAATAGGGGAGAAACTAGATCTTATATTTATGAATAAGTACTATATTCCAAGCGAAATAATCAAATGGTTACGATCTATTGATCACCCTGGGTGTTATGTTTTATTGATAAATCCCGGTTTTTGTTCCGTAATGGAAAAAAATTGTTTGCACATGAATGAAAGCTTTTTTATGCATTTCCAGATACCCTACCGCATTCTCTGCCCCGATCATGTTTTATCCTGCAATTCTGTGCAAAACTACGCATTGATTTCGTCTTCCATTTGAAAATGTGACGAGGAGAAATCTGAAGAGACGGGATTCGCGAGTAGGTATGTTCCGACGGAATTCTTGCGCGAATTTATCACTCACTGGCAGAATTCCCCCCCCCCCCCCCTTCCTTCTCTTACACCTTCCCCTCCACGCCCACCTCCCCCAATATTCCCGCATAAGTGTAACGGCAAACCACTTTCTGTTTGCATCGGCGTCGGTTGAGTCGGAAGTCGCGCATAAATGAATCGTCCGCCGACCGCGTTTCCGCAAACACAATGGGAAAACATTGCATTTCTTCTTCGTGCGACGGCATGCGAGGTCGGCAGAGAGAAAACGATACCGAACCGCCGCCGATGCATCCGGAGAATTCGCTCGCTACGAGGATATATATGTGAGAGGCATAAGTTTCGAAAGCAAGAGTAAGGCACATTCATCAATACGAACTGGCATCGATTTCACAGTGTAGAAAAAAATAAAATTCACTACACAATATCATTGTGATATAAGAAACCTAATTTACTGAGCAGCAGCACATACGATAGGTTCTCTTAATTAAAATTATATATCATCTCTGCTGTTTTCGCTTGCTTGCCACCAGTACATAAGGGATATAAGTTCCGAAAGCGAGGATGAGGAACATTCACCGATTCAAACGTATATCGATTTCACACAGAAAAAATGAACTTTATACCACAATGACACTGCGGTGTACGAGACATAAGAAGTTAATTAGGAACACAAATGCCGGTTTGTCTGGATTAAAAAACATATTACCACAGGCTTTCGCTTGCTCGCTTCAAGAATTTGACAAGCGTTTGGAGTGAGAGTAAGGCATATTCATAATTTTCTATTATAGTATTGATTTTCATAGAATAAAATAAATGAAATTTACATAGTTATGGCATTGAAATATGTGAAACCTGATATGCTTTAGACTAAGTAAAAAGGCAATTTCCTTTATGAAATTTCAATTCTATTAGTAAGAATCAATTTCATACAGAAAAAGATTAACTTGACTCACACGTAGGCGTTGAAACCTAATATGCTTCAGAGGCAGCATAATTGTTAGTTCACCTGAATAAAAATTATACTGTAACTCTGATATGCCCGTCGAAAATCCTATAATGAAGCCATAAAATGAGTAATGAAAATTTCCACGAATTTTTTGTCGCGAATATTTTGAAATTGACCCCAGGCATCGAGAAGCTTCCGGAATAACAAAGAGCAATAATTTCAGTGGCAACATGAACTGATTATGCAGTAGGGATTGGTAATGAACGCTCATTATGGAGGGAAACTGGCTTAGTATCCAGCAGAGCTTTATGACTCCTATTGTAGACCGGATAGCACGACTTCATAAGGCATGGATATGGGAAGCAGCCAATAAATGCAGTAGGCTCTCGAAACAGTTGAATATAAAGAAAGAATCTGAATGACACGCAATAAAAGCTATAAACTTCTCTCCTCTAATATCAATCAGTTAATTTTAGTTGTTTTAAAAGCAATTATAGATAAATCTACCGCAACACCTCGAAGATATTATACAGATTGGGAAGCGGAGAAAATGCATCTGAAAATTCAAGCAAGTTTTGAAGTACATAAAACAGGTTTTTAATTGTCTAAAGCATATAATTTCAAAATTAAACGCAGTTAAAGGTGTAAAATCTGGGTTAAATTTCAGCGAACAATCGCAATAATTTCAATGGGCCATAAGACAAATTGTGTTTTTGTAAATTTACGTTTCATTTTACAGTATAATAGCTGAAAGGAAAGCTCAAAATGAAATCTAGCATTACGTGGGTCCCATCATTCATTACATTGAGAATGAGCGAACTCTCAAAAGACACAGATATTTAAGCAAATGAAATGATATGGAATATTAAGAGCTCATCAAAATGTAGGACGCTAAAACTTTAGCATCCTCGATAGCTTCGCATGAAAAAATGCTCTTCCGGGTTCCACAATCTTTCTCTAAAGAGTACCATGACTTGCTTTAGAGCCGTTAAAAGCATCCGCTCCATAGCATGGAATGTGGGCTGCATTCATAGCATCAAGTATGCTTGCCAGAACGTATTAAAGGGATGAGGAATGCAAATAAGTTAGCTTTTGTTGCAAGAGAGACCTCTAAGGATTAAAATAAGCTCCCGCCCGACCTGGCTTCACTCTTGATCCACACATTCCTCGCAAATGTCAGAAAATGACACCCCTATGAAGAAATGAACAACGCCTACTTAAATCAACTGTCTTCGCTGCATTTAAGGGTATTCAGATTGTAATGGTCTCAGGTTTGCTGATCATTCTCATTGAGAACTCATTCGGAGGGAAAATCTATTCATTCTATACGGAATTCATCAATGAAACTACTAAAAACTCTTCTCACAATGAGAAAATAATATGTAGCCACAAGGAAAATGAACACTGGCCCATGTCAGAAAAATTTTTTGGACATAAAAATTTCATTTATGTTCCATTGACGTGCTTCAACCCATATTGTTGTTTAATTTCAACACAATCATCACTAAATTCCAATTTTGCAGGTAAATTCAAATCCAAATGGTTTCTCCTCGATTTTTCCACGAGGTGAAATAATAAGAGACAGTATTACCGCACCTGCATCAGCCATAACTGTAGAAGCTATTACAACAACAGCCGACAGAAAACCCTTATAATATAATGATTCAGTTCTATGCACCATTAAAATAACACAAACCTATATTTCAGCCGCGAGCAAAAACTACTGTCAAAATTAAAAAAAGTAAAATTCGATGATTAAAACGTGATGGAGTAGAATTTTTCCATATTGAAATACACAAATACTTTCAATTTTTCACGATTATAAACTTCATTACGGCTTAGGTTTCAATGTTACGAATGTCTTTATTTCAATATAAAATAAATAAAAAATATTTTTACCTTAACCGGTAGACTACTATAATAATAAAAGTGACCTCGTTTCGTTCTTCAAACAGACTAAGCGAAGGTGATAATCAATATGATGTCACGCTTCGACCCGCTTGTGAGTGTAATTAGTGCAATAAAAAAATGCCCTCCATTGGTTCTCGTCCGTCCATTCAGAACCACTCAGGGAAGATGTGAGGAAGAGGCAATTATCCTTCCCCTTCGAAGGGAGCCATAATTACCGCTTGTTTCGCCGTTCCACGCACCGGGAACTGGTAAGAGCTCGCAGTCCCCGACCAAGCGAACGCTGAGTGGGTGGGCGTGCGTATTTTATTTTCATACTTTGAGAGCGGGGAAGTAGATTGGCGGGAGAGTGAAAGTGATCTTGTTTGACCGGGCAGAGAATAGAGGGAGGGAAAGCCGACGTTCGAGGAAATAAAAATGTCCTCTCTTCTTTCATTTTTTTACGCTTGCAACCGATTGCCGTTCGGATAGAAGAAAAGCAAGCTTGCCAGAGAGGCGAGCGAGTGAGAATATGACTGGAGAAAGTACAATGGGGTAACAATTTTGGATTATTTCTCGAAAGGCGATGTTGGGTATTGCAATTTAACCCGTTATGACCCAATGTTGCCTCTAAGCACAATGAAAAATGCATAACTTTTCTTCTCTATTTAAGAAATATCTAAACAGCGCATTATTTTTGTGGTGTCAATTGTAATGACGAAATATTTAGCCGCCGCGATGATTATGAATGAGTGCAAAATTTTCAAGTTTTCAAAATGAAAAATCATGAAATTGGATTTCACCCAGAAGTAGCTCTGGGTTAGAAGGGGCTAACTAATTTGGCTGAAAAAATTTCGGCGTTTTATTTACTAATGCCACCGGCGATCGGAAAATATCTATGGGATTACAATGGATATCTTGAAACAATCTCTTTTTCAATCATTTTGTTGTGTTTAAAGAGTCAGTTACGGCAAAATACTAGGGAAAAATGCTTATGGTATTTCTGCCAAATGAGGCACTACGTTTATTTCAAATAGATCCTTCCATCACAATCCTATTTTCTTTTATTAAGGCATAGTGCAGTGAGTGGGTAATTTTGTTTAATACATACAATGAGCGAGTGGGATAAGGAAAGGCTACATACTATATGAACCCCCCAATGACCAAATTTAAAATTAACGTAAAAATGCACAGTACCAAGTATGACCAATTAAGTAAGCATCAAGCAATATAAGTTACAAAAATATGCTTCTTGAGAATCAGATGAGCAAGAGGGTAACATACAACTAAAATAATCACGATAATTATAGCAGCAGGGAATTAATTAAACCCTTAAAGTTAACCTAAAAACCTAAGTAAAGATAAGTCCCAAGTTTCTAACTCTGTTGCTGAACTAGGCGTGAGGAAACACCCAACTGAGCCGATCCCTCTGCCAAGGTTGTCGAGGAATGTTGGTCGTTAAATTCTTTCGCGAACACCGTATTGAATGCATTATAATTTCAAGACAACGCATGCAGAGACTTTATTTCCCCTGGCAAAGTTTTTTTAAGTAAAAGCAAAAAAAACATTTCCTTGGAGATCACCAAGAAAATACCGTTGACTGCCATTTTTACCTCTCCTGTTAGAGTGTCGAGTAGCCTCCTCCGTATTCCCTTCTCAACACAAGTTTAAATCACGAAAAATATTAATTAACCTTTACTCTCGCACTGGTTATTGAAAATAGTGTAACTGTAAGTGCAACTGCAATCTCGCAAAATGGAGCGACGTGAGTCTAAGTTGTAAGCTGGCCCTTCCTTTTAAGAGTGGGATAAAGATACTTAGATTGCAGTAACATTTAAATAAGGAAGGCAAAAGAAACGAGAGACAATTATAACGCCTGTTTATAATCTTGTTCGCGGACAGGTTTATTCGGATGGCTTCCCTGTAATAGGTCAGCGTTGAGCAACTACGATGGAATATTAAAGCAAAGTTTCCATCCAGAACTCGCATATTTGCTGAACTAAATTCTTGGAAGAAAAAGCAATTTCTCTTTCCATCAACCTAATTCCAATGGCAGACCTCCCAGATGAAGCCACCACGGTCAGCAATTTAGTCTGAAACCGCAGAATATGATATCTGTCAAGTGGCGAATAGTAATCCGAAGACACCTAAACCACAACATTTAAAGGTCAGGTATCTTCGAGAAGCCGCAAAACATTTTTGGACCGATTTTCTAGCGACCTTGAAGAATACTCCGTGGGTAATTTTAAAATAATATTTGTATCCGAGGTGATTCAAAAGTAAGGTGCTTTCACCTGCCAATTACCTGTAATGATGGATCATTCTTGGCCATTTCCAGATTTTCAGATTGAAATTCTAAACTTTCTTACCGCAAATAGGATTTGAGAAAACATTACCATCACACCGACTAAGCTGAATCCATTGGTGGATATGCCACAATAGGGACACTCAAAATATTTCATGATATCTATGATTTTCAAGCTTTTCCCATGAACATTGGGCTTTCACAGTATAATTTAGTTCCAGCTTTTAAGTTTTAACGTAGAAACGTTCCATAACTTAATTTTTATCATATTCGTTACATTCATTTCTAAACATGAAATGTTTTGAAAATCATATCTTGATGAAGTCTTCTACCAGTTTTGTAAAATTCTAAATTACTAAAACTAAATTTACTAAAACATATTTGCGCAATCTATTATTATCTTAGTTTTCTAAACGTATTATTATCATTCTTTGCTGGAAGTCATTCCTGCCGCATGACGGGGGATGCATTTTATGCTTGATAGGCCCAATAATACAATGCATAAGTGTTCGTCTCAGTGCATGGTTTCAAAAGCAATGAACAATTCCCTTAAAAATAAATAAAGAATATAACGGTTAATATCCTGTTTCTATGCACAAGAAAATGCAAACGTATGCGTTTACTTATTTCGATTCTAGTTACATTTGTTTATTTTTAAGATTATTTTTTGGGTATTCAACATTGTAACACTATTATCTTGCACATGTTACTTGATCATTTTTCAATCTGCAGCTGTTCATGACGATTTGCCATATGGAATGTACTTACATTTTCGTTCTCACATGTAAAAATGCTGTAAACAGTGACTATAGCGGAAGAAAATATCTTGTCTTCTTCATGTACCCTAGAATGAAGGTAATCATTGATGATAGAGGGAAAATATCTTCTCCCATGATAGAGCTTAGGAAAATGCCGATAACCACAACTGAAATGAATTTAGAGTAATTTTGGACTATTTGGACCTATCCACAATTTTGAGATGCCAAGCCGCAAATTTTGAAAACCCGATCGTGCGTGGACCCATTATTTGTGATGATTTCGCAAAAGTTGTTGACCAGGTTGTATTCATAGGTCATACACTCGAGTTTGTTTCTGTGTGAGCGAGTGTGTGGAGCCGGTTGTTCTTCGCTCCACTTGCTTTTCGGAGCGTGCTTCGAGAGGGAGAGGATGAGGCCATTGTTGTGTGGGTTTGGAAAAGGATACGTAGAAGAAAGGTCCAGCGGATGAAACTTTGGCGGAAAAGGAGTTACTGATCAAGTGCCGGACTGGTCAGGGAGGGTGAGCTGGAATACTCACCAACGCTGATACTTGCTACCAAGAGGACTGCATCAAATCCATCCCATTAAATGATGATATGTGTTGCCACTTCGGTCGCATTTTAATCACCTTTCAAAAATATCCGAGGCGCTGTAATGAGTGCAATGCTATCCACTTTTCCAAATTATTTTGTATTAAAATGTTTGTAATTGCGAGGAATGGCATTGAAAAGTTATGACTTCGATAGATCACATCATCGTGAATATAAATTGCGGTTGACACCCCTAATTATACCTTATTTCCCCGTGAAACTTGGATCACTTTGGCCGTCAGCGACGCGAGTGGCGACATTTGTAAACCCACTTAAATGCGCGGTGGGTGACGACAGTACTCAAGAGTAATACTTGAGTTGTAAATAATTAGACGACACAGATATTTTTTTACTCTGCTGGAATGAAAACGTTTTACGAAATAAAAATTGGCCTTAACCTCTTGTCTTTACTTTCATTCAAATCTAGTACTAATTCGAAAGGCTCTCATACACACTGGTATCTTAAATTGACAATTTTTTTAAAATGAGATCCTCACTGGTGGTGGATACAAGAAAATTGATTACCACCCTTTACATAGTGCAACAAGCTATAATAATAATGACTCAAGTTTTTGACCTCTTGACCACCTTTTCAGGAAATTATCCTTCCTCACTGTGCGAGAGTAAAACTTCACGTGCACAGACTTAGAACCTATTCAGCCAGAACCATTTCCTTCGTAGATCAAAATAAGGTACGCATAAATTTTGGAGTGTGCACTAACGAAAGTTGCATTGCTTTCACCGGCAATTAAATTATGGATTTCTAATTAAGGACGCAACTCCACGCATTCCTTAAGATAAGGATTGGAGTCTCCTAGATTTTGATCAACAGTGGAGAAAGTTTTGCACCTGAGCAAAACTTATTTTGAATAAAATAGAGGTAATTATATGAAGCACTTTCCCGCCATTCTATCCCACACTTGGAAAGACGTAATTGGCCACGAACGTCAGGTAAAAAAACACCCTGCACTTCGCATATTTTCATCAACAATGCGGTAAGAGCATGTGAAATAGAATGGGTTTGATTCCAAAACATCTAAGATTCCGATGAATGATAGACAGTAAAACATACAATCAATTTTTGCTGTGCTGAGTATTTTTTTATAATTAATATCCAATATTTTATCAATTATTTCGAACATTTCGTTTTATCTAAGTGATAATCTTAGTGCGTTGTGATGGTTACATATGCACTTTTATCTCGTTTTCAATAAACTGGATACTGGAAAAAATATTTTTAAGGTGCCTTTGATTATTCTTGTTGCGTGTTACTAAGAAAATTACTTTTATCTTAAATATATCACCGATCAAGGGAAGGATATAAATTCAATAACGGATTAAAAAATAGGAGTGTAGTCCACCAATTTCTAGCATGTGCAATCTTATGTAGTCATTAATGTAAATTAGCAAACGACCTATCTTTAGCAAGCCGTGAAAAATATTCTAACCCTTATATGTAATTCGACATGAGGAACAATGGTCTTTTAAGGTAATAATATGAATGAAAACAAAATTACATCGTTTTCAGTCCCGTGAAATTGTTAACGATGTGCTATGAAACTGGGATTGAACGTATAAAATACGTCATAACTAAGGACACATGGAATTTATTTTCCATTCAAATGGGGTTTTAAACAAGGAAGATACACCAATGCCAGTAAAAGAGTCTTCATCAAGGTTCAGCTCAGATGCCAAAATTCCTTACCGGTACACATAAGAAGGGCCTCCTCATTCCGTAAGCAAGGTCTTTCCGTCTGCGATCCAATCTCATGGAGAAGATGGGTTTTTAATTACCATTTTTATTCGCGGTGCATAAGAATTGCGCGCGATACCCTATCGTCATGTCATCTCCACACGCAAACAGCAACATATTCCTTCGCATCGACCTTGGCACCAGGGCTGATAACACGGCCGCCTTGAAACCCAATGTTAGCTGGTTCATGTGACAGCCTCTGGTGTTTCGCAGCAGTTTAATTAATGCTCAACTGTTCGATGACGCCAACGTTTACAGTATTCATCAATCATATTATGTCCTGAATGAAAGACTCTAATTTGGCAAAAGCTGGTATTAAAGGAGTAAATTGTTTTTGCTAAGAAACATCAAAAATCCAGCTGATTGCGACCACGAAGATAAAATTATGAATTCAGATTCAATTTTATATCCGTGAAGAACGAATTAAAAACTAAAAATGTATTGATGTACGATTAACTTCTTCAAAGGCAATATCGTTTCTCATAATTTCATGAGGCCATTAGTTTCCTGGGAATGAGAGAGGTATACCACAACACCTTTCCGTGAGTGGTTTTACTCACTACATCGTCCGCACATTCTGTCAACCGGTAGAAATTTATTCGTATCAACAATATCGAATCATGACGAGAATGAGAACAACCACATGAAAATATCGCTTGCTTTTCATTGTGCAGATATTCCATCCGATTCTATGCAGGTTTTCGGTTTTTGTTACGCATAACCCTTACGTGGCTGTGCCTAAAATACTAACACGAACGACTCTGTGGGTTATCTCAGATACTCCATTTATAATTCATAAATTATATGTTGTATTTTAACCTTTACTGTGATTCAACACCATGGCCCCTTTTTAATTATGTAATATCTTGTTTTGTATAATTTATAAATACATTATATGCTTAGGTTTTCACATTTATTTTGTGCGAAATGTCAGGAATCTTTCACATTTTGCTATTGTAGCTGTACACTGAGCAACATGCTATAAAAAAAAGTAAAAAGGTGCCATCATGTGTAATATTGGCTGTTTTGAATTTATATTATTATAAAATTATTTTCATTCAACTTTTATCCCTGCAATGATAAAAAAATTGAGTTTTTTTCTTACCGCCAACAGCTGTGCGGGGTAACTCAGTTACCCCATCAATAAAAGATGAAGTTTTCAAAAACAATTTAATTTTTTTTTAATCATTCGTCACCTAAATTACGAGGAAGTTGTAGAGCTGAAATACAAAAAATATCGAAGGGGCAAAATAAAAAATATACAGCATTAACATAATTTAGGGTAACTGAGTTACCCCGCACAGTCACAGAAGGGTTAAAGGCATATTTTAAACCCATGCTTCTATTATTTCACCGGAATATTGAAATGAGCGAAAGATGATGAACCAATTGAGCCTGTGAAATCGGTGGACGTTTCGAAAATGCAAATCATGAGCATCCATCTCCCCGTTTCCAAATCGCGCCTTTTGTGAGCGTGCATTTTTCGGGTGTGAGTTGGCCCAACCTCCCTACTTCCCTAATTGCCCACTCTTGTTCGTCAGAAGACAAAAGAAGCGCGCGCGCAATTGCACGTTGACGCAACCAAGCAGAAGAGGAACGTCCGCCGCAAGACGCCCGGTGGACCGCACACACGGAAAATATATCAGCATATGCATATTTTTGTAGCGCATCAGGAGTAAAAACGCCATGGAGACTTGAAATGCACCCGATAAAAAGGTGGCTTCACATTTAGTGGGAGAAGAATTCTCAAAGTTTCAAGAAACCTATGAGGGGCTCATGAATTTTCACTTCTCATTCTTTTAAATAATGAGCGATGAGGTACAGGAAACAGGAATACAACTATATGCCTCAAAATTTCACATTAGGCTAATCTTTATGACCTACATTAACAAATATAGCGAAAAATTAATGACAATAATTCTCAAAGTTTAGATAATTATGGAAGTTAAAATTTAACTGAAGACATGAACGTAAGACCCAGAAAATATATAAATGTGAAATTTCGAGAAAAATTAGAAAATTATTTTATAAAATTAAAAAATAATGGTTTCCGCACTCAGAAAGTAGAACGTAAGTTTTCAAAAACATCTGTTGAACTTATTTGGAACTTATTGTTGAAAAAAGTAATGTCTCCAAGTATCTGCATCATGTGGTTGTGGAAATCTCAGTTTTGCAAGAAATGGTCGCTCATTGGTCCTTGCACTCAGGCTCAGATTCTACCATTGTGCAAGCAGAAACGTTATTGCTTTGCATAAAAAATTATGAAAATTAAATATTACTGTTATGCATTACGAATTCAGGGGTATTCTCACGAATATTTACAGCAAAAAAAATATTTTTTATCCTACCAACAACTTCAAGCAGCATTATTTACCAGTAATGGCAAGAGCTTGAAGTTATTTAGTGCTTCTCATTGTTGTACTTCAAAATCACATGAAGTTTCTTCATTTAGACACCAGTTTAATGAGGTTTCTTAATACCTTTCAAACTTTCGACAAAGTAATTATATTCTCTGCGCGTGACGAAATAATTCTTGCATCGTATAACTGCCAATTGCGACTATAGTTAAGAGAAGCATCCATGCGTTGAAAAGCATAATAAAAAAACTACTGTGATGGAAATAGGTGGAAATTTCTTATTCTGCTTTGAGCAATTTGAGGTATAATCACCACACTTTGGAAAGGTAATCATGCGTCAAGAATCAGAGAATGCCATACGAAATACAATGAAATTATTCTCTCCCCCAAAAACTATTGCATCAAATATCATAATAGTCAGTATTCCCTTTAATTTCTACCTCGGCTTTATCTGATGACATTAACCCCAACCTTTTTTTCTTCATATCATTTTCCTAAATTGTGAACATCCGTTATTAACGTGTTGTTCGACTTATTTCGTGAAAATGAACATGTGAGTCGCAGTGGCCTCGAATTTCCTCCCATCATGATTTCAACTTGACGACTATAAGAAATAATTTCAATGAATTAACGGGGATAACTATAACCAGGCCATTATCATGGCTTATGTACTTATATACGGCAAGGAAAAATGTCTTAAAAATTACAGAATTAATAAAAATCAGCTTAATTCTTCATACCAATTTTATAAATATTTAGTAAAAAAATTTCTTTTATGAAGTAAATCTTTCTTAGAAGTGTAAAAATTTGTTGACTTTAAAGGGAATAAGAATATTGACTGACTATGCAGGCAACTATACTGAGCTGACAAGGCAAGTTGAATTTCTGGGCCATCACCGAAGGTTCAAAGAGTAAATATGAAGTATTTTTACGGGATTAGATCAAGATATTAATTTTTGGGGACAGTGATAGGTAGTTTAAGCAATATAAATTAAATAAGAGTTTAGGGTCTCATTTGCTGACAAAACTAATATTGAGTTCGTGTCCTAAAGGCCGTTTAACAAGGGCACGTATTTTCACATGTTATAACAGTACCTATTTATTTATCAATAATTGAAATTGCATGAATGCGTGAATGGAATTAGAACAGCATCTGTTTTTCCATCTTGTATCCATGCATTCTTGCTTGCGTTCTAGCAATTCGTTGCTTTACTCGACGAAATTTTGACTGCGCCTTAGTACACACACACGTCAGATAACGCAATTACTTTCTCCGTCTAAAACAGTCTCAATAGAGTACCTCTACTTGGAAGGAAATCCAGCGCGTCTTCGATAGAAGGCGCTCAAATTCACAGAGCTAAATTCATTTTATACACCACATAAACTCCTCTCCTGTATTTGGGAAATTTTTCCCTCCTCCACTCTGACACCGCTTCTGCTTCATACCGTGTAAAATAATACGAAACCTCATCTGCATTAAAAGTAGTAAGTGAGAATTGGGTCAATCGAACGCATAGCCTGGAGTTGAACCAGGAACATCCAAGGTGGTTTGGAAGTGGGACTACTCTTTTCCCACCCTAACTTATTTAACATCGCCACTCCCAAAATTTCAATGATCGCTGGGTTCTCTTTTCTTCCAGGGAAAATTTTTTCAACCACATACATTCCCCCACCCTCCGCTCTCATTTAAGTGCCTCTCTGTTGCCGTCGGTTTTATGAAGAAGAAGGAGAAGATTCCCATGGACGCGCAGTGTATCCTAAAGCATAGTCGTTTGGCAACATCACCCAGAAGAGAGGCGCAGGAGGATGGCCTTTCATGGGGAAACATTCATCTCATTCGTCGTTCCAGATACCTCCACTTTTTCACGAGATTCAAGAGCCCGCTATCTTCTTTTTTCCTCTCGCTTGAGTGATTAGCCAACAGCATCTCTGCCCTCCGGCAGATACATCTGATGATATTTTGAAATCTATACGGGTCCTTCCAAAACCTCGCGGGAAACATTAAGAAACCGATTTGATGTGCTGGGTCTTTTTAAACGTTTCGGAAAGACGATAGAGAAAGATTCCTTTCCGACGTGTAGAATGATGGGTTGTGCTCGGGACGGACGAGAAGGTTTCCAACTTGTAAACATCGTACTCGATGAAGTCATTTTGCATGTGAGCAAGACGAGTTACCATTCATGAGCACAGATAAAGTTTATTAAAAAGGGGTAGAGGGAGATTAAAGGATACTAGTTAGACTGAGCCTAAGAAAATACCACTTCTCACTTTTAAACATTTTGATTTTAGCCTCCTTGGTTAATATCCGCCTGCTGGTATGAGTGTTTACAAACAAATTATCCTTCATATGATAATTATTTAAAACATGTTTTTTATATAATAAAATATTTGCCATATTTTCAGAAGACACGACTTCCCAGAGATAAATATAAGAAATATGAATGATTTATTTTAGAAAACTGATGTTCTAACTCCAACAGTAGCAATCACCTATTTCACAAGCATGATTTTTATGCATTAAAGGAAAATGAATTTTTCAGAGAAAATAACTCCTTTTTACCTAAAACGTATCGAGTATAAAAACATTATGAGATTTGTTTCAAGTCAAGAAAAAGCATTTTAATACTTCCTATGAACCTTAAAATATATATATTTAGGACGAATAATTTTTTCTGCTAAATATTATGACTAGAAATTAGAATGTTTTGAAGAGTTTAGGCACTACTAATTTAGGTATAGATCAGTTTTGCACTTCTGCTAAAAAAAATAAAAATAAATCATCCTTCAGCATTAATTAAAACTGCAAATTTATTGAAGTAAAATTCAAAGATTCGTCTCTTCAATAGTTATGCCGTTTTTCATATTTTCAATAGGCTATTATCTGTCTGGGAATGAGTGACGTATATCACAAAACTTTTCTCGAGAATGTTTTCACTCGCTATAACGTCCGAACGTTCTGCCGACGGGTTGGAATTCATTGGCATCAACGGTTCGTTAAGCACTGCTCAGAAGACGAGGCGGAGAAACTAATTGACTTGCTATTTCAAAGAAAGGAACATCAACAGGCGCGAGTGTTAAGTCTTAAACTACGCAAGAGGGCCACTTCCGCCGATGCCAACAGCCACGAGATAATTGAATCGGTCCCGAGCAGTGATGGATGTGCTTGAGGAAATTCAATCAATCTTTCAGCAAACAAAAGGATGTATAACAGCCAACTTAAATACCGAGAACCCTTTTGGGGACCAGAAGCCTAGAAAAAATAAACCAAAAAAAAGAAAAGGCGGGTAATTCACGAATCTGAACGCCTTTGCAATTTTGTGCGGGAGTGGAATCCGTCACGTTGACATCAATGATGAGCAAAAAACAAACGTTTAAGTCATAGTTAAACGCAAAGCTTTAAGAGGCAAACGCAAAGCTTAAAGATTACTCATCCTTAAAATGAATTCCAAAGGGAAAGTCTTGCATCACAGTGTCAATGGTGTGACCTATCTGCCCAGAAATTCGAGAAGCAAAATGCCAAGTTAAATTCAGTACCATAAGGTTTATCTTTAAAAAAATACCAATTATTCAAACAATATTTTAAATTCAGAACAGCTAGAATCACTTTCCAGTTATAGTCTCTAATATTCCAAGAAAATTAAACGAGATGTTGAGGGAAATTTTGCAAGGTGCCAGGAAACTTGAATAGCAAAAAATTCTTTATAGAAAATTAGTTTTGAGGTACAAAATAAAAAATTGGGTACTGATCTTGTTAAATACTAGCTAGTAGATGTGAAAATGATAGAAAATTGCTTTAAAAACAACTAAAACTAATAGAGCCACCGAAGGAAACTTTCTAATTATGTAGATGGGCATCCGCCGCATCGATATACTAGCCGGTATTCTTTCAACATAGGTATGAGAAATAACGCCATAAGTAGTTTGGTTTTCCTCAGAAGACCTTAAGAATTTGGTAGAACCGGAAAGATTGGGAGAAGATGATAATAATCTATAACGCTTAGTTTTTCCTTTTGGAAGAAACTAAGGTATTATAAAGCATTCCAGCCTTCCAGCAAAATGAAGTGGCTAGTTCACATTAGATTGAGCCTCAGGATTGAACCAAGTTCTTTGGTGATAGTTTTCACGTAGTGAAAAAATTATGAAATATTGAAACGTTATCCAACTGCTCAATGAGCAGGTATGCAAATATTTAGAATAATTTTACATGTAAGCCATCCATCGCATAATATTTTCTGACACCCGTTTGGTTCCTGCTTTAATCTATCAGGACAATATAATGTGGAAAAAAGTATCTTATTTCTAAAAATCAAAATGGTAGGAAATATACCTCACCCTGAAAAAAACGTAATTTTTATTAAAAATAAGAAGACTCATCTTTAGTTTTACGGGGAAAAAGACTTATCTCGTCACTTCTTTCACTTTTGCTACTCATGTTAGGCATAACCGAGGATATAACTTCAATTCAAACAGTTTCCTACAATAATATCTTCCAGCATAGACAGTTTAAAAGACACCTCCTTCTAGAGGGTAAGCACCGATATAGCTTCACAGAATATAGAATGCTTTGATGGCCCATTTTAGGTGAATGTGAAATTTTCATAACGGCCCTATATTGTCCGTTGAACAAACGATTCCCCATTCCTAGCCATTCCGTTAGATACCTTTCTTATTTTATCGTTTATATCGCTCCTGGATGTACTTTAAAATAGTCTACTAAACCATATCCTCTGACAGTGAGATCTTGGAATAGCGGATATTTCTCCTTGGTTACGGGTAATGGGGAGGACGAACCGCGAAGGACGTCTCCGCGGAGTAAGAGCGGTTTTCCCTGCCTCCGGTACGCATCGCTCGCTTTCTTTTTTTTTGGTCCTATCCTTTGAGATGAGCAGGAGTGGTTTTGTGTGGACTGGGAGGAAAGGAGAAGTAAGGGGTTCGTATTAGCAGAGGGAATTGAGAACTCATCTCGCGGCACGCAGGACTAGGAAGAAGGCGAGTGAAGGAATTGTTCGACCGTCCGTTACGGAACCAGAAGATGAAGAAAAAAATGAGGGCAGCAGAGAAACAAAAGAGCGTCACGAGGCGGAAGGCTCCTTAAAACGTCATCATCATCAGTCTTCAATCAGGAGATCGATTACTCTGGCCCTCCATTCTTTCCAATCCGACGGTGATTCTTTCCCAAAATTTCAGAGTTAACTTTTCCTTTTCCTTCGGAAGACACGGGCAATCTTTCTCCAGGGTAGGTCACTTATTACCGTCATTATGTTCTTTCGTGACCATTTCTTCACTCTTCTTTCCGTCGATGTACTATTCCTAAAAATATTAACCGTCAAATTGCGAGCATATTGCCCATCTAAGCCTCATTCGGTAAACTTGAAAAACGCTTTCCTAAATTACATAGAAGTATAGAAATAATCTCAAGCAGTATTTACAATGCACTCTTCGCCCAAGGTAGGTAAAAATTAAAATTACGAATTTACTTTATTATTCATACTGGTATTTCTAAAAAGGATAGTGATATTCCATACAAATTTCATCAAGCAAACTCTTTCAACGATCATATTGCCAAATAAAGTTCAATTTTCATGATACACTCGTGAAACTAAGAAGCTCAGGTGAGGACTATTGAGATAGAAATTACGACTGATATATATATGACCAATGTTGCCCAAAGTATACAGAATGGCGTAATAGGGTACTACTGATATGGAGATGTATATGTTCAATAAATCATACAAAAGACATATGCCTGCGTCTAACAAATTTAAGAATACTTCAATGTCACAAAAATTAGAACTGAAAAATCAAACCATTCAATGTCTCACAAATATAGGCACTCATCACGATGTGAATAATCCATCTATGCCTTCAATGGTCATCGCCTTCTTCTAAGGCAGATCAAGACTAACTAATGAAATGCTGGTAAAGAGCCAGGAAATGAAAGTTTAAGGAATGACGAGGCATCTGGTGCACTTAATATTTGGCATTTCATGACCTCAAGTTGAATGAAAAGCAAATTTGCGTTCCGCAATGATTCATTTACGCAATCATTACTTAGTCATGTATTGCTCATATTTTCATCGTTAGAAGGCAGTTGTCTCTGAAAAACAATACAATATGAGTCCACCTTAGTTTGATCTGCACCATCCACCTTTGATTTATGTCCATCTATATTATTCTTGAGGAGCATATTGGAGGTAGTTCATGATAATCGCACGTAAAATGGCAAAACTGGAATTTCTTTCAGCAGAATGATAATCTTGGAGTCACAGAAGCCGCAAAAATCATAAGTCAAATGTAATGCTGGTATAGTAAATTGTGGCAACTTGGATTTTGATAAGCTATTTTGAGAGAGAAATCTATTCCTAAAACAAAAGCGTCGATGGTCAAGAACGTTAATTTGTTCCCCGTCCGCTAATTTCAAGCCTATACGGTCGATCGTGTGACGGAAGTAAGTTCGACAGTTATGATTGATTGCTCTGTCAGAGAAAGGCGCTCAGGTTGAAACTTTGTTAGCATGTTAATTTATTTGGGAGCGAATTGTCTCCTGTGAAATTTTCATGCTAATGCCTTTAGACTCGATAAATTGCAAAATGTTGGAAACCATTTCCAACAGCAATACATTAACTTCATCACGTGCTTTTGTGCAACCAATGTTTGCTTTCACTGATTCTTTCTCATTAGCCAGCCTCCTCTTCCATTCATTGTAATTTTGACCAACTTAAATCATAATAGTTCTGACTGGGTTTCTTGTTTTTTATACCCCTAAACATTAATAAAAATGTCAAACTTATCTGTGTTTTACTTGAAGTTTCATATTTATGAGTGCTTTTATTACATTTTTTTTTTTAACTCTTGAAGCTCTTATGGGCAATTGTGAACAAACCAAACAGAATAGTAACCACTTTATGTACACAAAAGAAAACACACCCGTAAGTGGGACAAAAATCATAGCATTCTTGAATTAGCAGATTCTTAGAAAGTTGGAGATATTCATACGTAATTCTCGACTAGACTTTTGATTTAGTTCCACTTCAGGTTTAAAAATCGTTACGCGTAGCTAGATTTAGCCATCAAACAAAAATGAGCAGATGGTTATTTGGAAACAACTTTTCCCTAATTCACCCGAATGCTTCCCATCGGAAAGTAGGTAGGAACTGGAGACAGCTGGAAAACGGTACATGCCCGACCATCAGAGGTGTGGGAAGATCAAACGGAAGGAAAGCGAGACACGGTGAAGGTCGAACGTCGAGGAAGAAAGGTCACTCAAGGAAGATAAAGAATGAGCAGGGGAGGATATACAGGAGGTGAGTGTGGGAGAGGACACCGCCAAGACCCATGCCAAGAATGTGCGCGGTATTAAAAAAAAATACAATGATATATCCGGATACAAGGTAGCATTTAAAATTCATTGACCAATTTTCCTTGAATTCAATACTTATACATATAAGAGTAGTGAAAGAATAAGGTCTCAATCACATTTATAGCATTTCAATATCTTTTTCGCTTCCATTTGCATGATATTACAGACTATTTCACGAGATGTCTTCGAATAGAAGTTAAGTTCCCCTGCCAAACACCCTAGAGGTGGCTCGCAGGGTATTATGTAGATGCTGGTAGTTGCATGACCAGTTTTCCATACCCATCATATTTAGTTAAATGAACTGAAATACAACTGTGCATTTAGGTACTTCGTCGACGCCACGAAATTGATCCTCGGAGTTTTTTTTAATGCCAATTTTTAAATAATTTCAGAATAAAATTGAGCAATTTCGTTTTCCGATTCGTCATCTACTTCACGAGCTATTCGCAGCGGAAATTCGTCGGCCTTAACCCTCTCAAAGATGAGTTGCTGGCCTCACAAAATGCTACCGAGAGAGATAACGCTCCTCAGCTACATGTTATCATGTGTTTCGTCGTTGTTTACAATCTTATGATTCCTTCGCGCATTTAGCGGTTCTCTCTCTGCAAGTTTATGAATATAAACTCTGATGACATCACCAACTCATGAAAAGGGGGCGGTAACTTCCTCATTTTTTTACTTCCATGATAGAATGACTGAATGGGGAATATTTTCTTCTCCATAATAGCTCTTTCCCTTCATCCACCGAATATTCTCAATAAATAACTATTTCGAGACTGTGTGAACGGTGTTGGCAGTACTCCAAAGAGAACACTAGACGCCGACAAGGGCTGTGCAGCATTTCTAATACAAGTATTTTACAATACGTATTTGAAATACATTTGTAATATGCATTTGGTATTTCAAATACACGACCTGAATGTATCTTTTATTTTTTCAAATGCTGATTACCGGTATTTTCCCATTCTAAAATAAAAAAGACATTTGTAAAACACTTTTGAAGTAACTCTGATTACACTTTTGTAACATTATGCTTCAGAGATTACTCCGTTGTCGTTAGAAACTTTTTCGTTCTGTTTGCAGCTATCCATAACGTGCAAAGGTAGGTTATATTTTTTTAAGATCTCTTAGTTTCCATACAAATATATTTAAAAGGTATTTTAAGTACTATTTTGTAGTTTATTTTTTAAATTTCCGAGTCAAAGGTATTCTGTATTTTGCATTTTAAATATATTTGGAGCGGTAATCTATATTTCAAATACTCCTCGGCCCGTATTTTGTCCAGCTCTGACGCCACACATCGAAGATTTGTCACTGACGTCAGCAGCGCACAGTTCTAGATTAAATGAGATGACGCAGGGAAAGAAAACGAGAGGAGTGTGAACGGGAAACGGTTGGAGGAGAATAATTGTAGGGGAGGGACTAGCGGGAGGAGGGCTAGGAGGTAAGGTATCTCACGGCTCCGCTACGCCTTTCCCGTTAGATCTACCCCTCCTCTCCCTCGTTATATCTCAACCGCCGTAACTTTCCTTCCCCTTTCCGCACGGCTAAGCCGAAGGCAGCGATCGGCGCGGGCAGATAGCCCCTCGTCTCTCCCGAATGCATCGGGCCGCTCGCCGGCTAACCGCGCCGCCAAAGCTCAGAGACCTAATCGCTCAGCTTCTTCGCCGACGACGTTCAATCAATCAACTGTCAATTGACACTGCCTTTCGCGGACTTACGCTTCCCCCCACGCTCCCTAGATGGCATGCGCGACGGCAACATGATTCAACGACCACCAATACAGCGCACAAGCTCTTCGAGTCCCTTCCCTTGTTCTGACCACTGCTAATAATATGTAAGTCAGATTACGTAGCTTGGAGATCGATAACGACATGGGGAAAATCAGATATACTGCACCGCTCTGATATTCAGGTGAAATATTCATTTTCGAATTAAAATGACGAAATCAGTACTTCTTCATAGATAAGATTCCTACTAATTTCTCACCTTGTTAAGATAGCAGTTAATTAAAATGAAGCATCTAGATGAGTTAGGAATCTGTTCATCTGCTCAGCTCGTTTATCGATATGTGAAATACTACTTCAAAAAGTAAAAATCTCTACATAATAGTGATTTTTTATTATACCAAACAGGTTTGTCAGTCCTTATTTTGACGCTTTTCCTGGTCTGATGCATAGTATGAGTATGAGATACAGTACCCATCAAGCTTAAGAAAGATCCGTATCCAGGATCCTTGAAGAACTATATTCATTAAAGTCAAAATACAATAAAATTTCCCAGAGAATACATCAAGGAAACTAAACCTATACTAAATCCGAAACTATTCAAGTACTCATGGTGAGCAATTTATTTATCAGCCCTCACCCTTGGCAGTTACTAAGTGTTTTCTCTTAAAGGTCGATTGGGTGATGTGCTTTAATCAACGGATGGGAATGTAGAAAAATCAAGGCTCATTGTCTAGGAAGTTTGGCGAAATAAAAACAAAGAATACCAAGTGTTTTGAGCATCAAAACCTCAGTTAAATCCGCAACATCACTTAGCCTCATTACATTCTTCTTGATTTTGAGATCACTGAGAAAGAAAAAAGAGGAAACGATGACCGTTTTCTAAGTCCCTAAAAAACTATTGTCTAAGTCCGCATTGGATTTCAGAGTGTATTCATCAATGAAGGATATCCTGGAAAAAAAACCGATTGAGTCCAAAAGGAGGCCCACTGAAAAAAGAACTTAATGGAAACCGTACCGGGGAATACGAGTGACGAGAGGAGAACGTTGACAAAAAAAATGGCAACGGTGCTCTCCTCGGACAGGGTGTTGCGCTAACTTTTTTCTGCATCGTATATGGCGCTCTCGACGACGCTGCTGATTTCACCTGCTCGGATAGCTTCCATACGATACTCCCTCCCGCGCGCACGCTCTGAAAGGAATGCGTCTCCTTTTCCCCTCCGTCCCTCTTCGGTGGAGAGTGGTGCGAGGCGCACCAGCTGACAAGTGTCCTCGGGCTGAACGCCGAGAGGATCTCAACAGTCGCCAAGTGTCTCGTACGGATGTGATATTGCCCTAGGACTAGATAATTTTCGCGGCTTCACATTTTTTTGCATTTTCCACATGATTTTTAGTATTCGCGGCTTTATCTCCAATATTTTCCTCGAATATCAGAAAGGTTTGACAGCGTAACATTTAGAAATTATAATACCTTCATTCTCTCGAACAATAATACTTCCTCGCGTGTTTATTTTCCGAACAATGTTTAGACAATCTTCCCCGTCCTTCTTTAGGTTAATTCATTAAGGGTTTACTTATCCATTTCAAAACTGCTAGCAACAAAGAGATCGCGAAAATTCGCATGCGTGAAAATCTAGAGATCACACTTTGTTCACCTCTTGATAAAGACCTGAAAAAATCGAAACCGGTTGAGTCTTTTAATAAATACTGTGTGGAATACAACAAAGTTTAATTTTTATTCCTCCATGCTCTGAGTTATCACTCATGAAATGTAGTCGTTGAAAGCTTAAGATGGCGCATCACTATCTCTCTACTGGTCGTATTTTATGTTTTTTTTTGCGAATTCTTCTTCCTCTTAGTGGCTGTACAGCTGTAGAATGCCAATTTAGAAAACCAATTTAAATGCAAATTCTATAGCTGTCATTGACACGAAACTAAGAGTCCAGGTCTTGATATTAGTGAAAAAATGTTAAAATGTGTATTGAGTCTTACATAATGAAAATTACCACCCATTTAAGGTAAAATTTAAGATCTGAAATAGCTTAGCTACCACGGTTAAATTCGGAAATACTTAACACACAAGAACATGTTCATTTTTCAAACGCTTGTATCCGTGGAAAGGAAAAGTATTTCCATTTTTAACAATGATTAAGATCGAATAAAATTTTGCCGGCATAAGCTGTTAAAAGATGGAGAATTAATTTCTAAATATCGCGTAGCAAAGTAAGTGTTAAAACCACTTGATACACGAAAACGTGTCTTAAGTCGAACTTCACAAACGTCCTTGAGGTGGGCACGTATTTCTGCGACGGAAAAACATGAGTATCTTTTCTTAAAAAACCCGCTCATCATCATTCAAAGCCTTCACAAGTCCGTCTGACTTTCCACTGTCTTTGAGGCCACGGAATAATAAATGGAAATTCACTCAACTCGCCCGGCTTAGAATGCAGCGAGGCAGAGCAAGAATAAAAAGGGGGAGTTGATCTCTCTGCCCGTGAATAATAATAATAATAATTCAATCGGCGTATTTGCCGGATGCTCATCAGATATAAAACCTCGTTTAAAAAATGCGACCCACTCGGGCGCACTGCCCCCACCCAGCCTTGGCTGTGGACGTCGGCGGGTGGAAGGGATAGACCCTTCGACGCATCTTCCCTGCTGTTATCTAAATCGCCTCATCCATCTCTCCCTCATCCAATGCCCTCTCCTTCCTTCCGCCCAGCTCATCCAACAGTGGAGGCCTCCAAATGGCCCACGGAGGCTGAATCCGAGATAACAATCCAGATGACACGGAAAAAGAAAATGTTATTCGTGTCTTCGCAGGCGTTGATGTCTCCGGGAATGGCTGTGGGCCACAGGCGTTAAAGTCTCCGGGAAGCACTGTGCCCTATGTAATAGATTTGAATCGTTCTTGGGAAAATAAGTTTCACACTTGTATATCCCGGATAAAATACTGAATTGCAGCTGATATATTTCTACCTCAGTAACAGTGTCCAGTGTTTTAACTCAATTTCACTGCCCCAATATAGGCTTTTGCATTTCATAGCAATAAAATACCTGGTGTTGTGAATTTCCTCAGGATGAATGAAGGTCAAATGACTGATCCCAAATACTAGTTTCGTAAAAAAGTGATTGTAAAAAGTCAGGGGAAGCTGACATTGAAAATAAAACACTAAAAAACGTTGGGAAAAGAGAACGCAAAGAAGCAAAAACTATAGCTCTATTGAATCACGACGTTCTATTACTTCACCAAAATGACAGAGAACGTTGAGATAATAATAAATAAATGACATAAAATCTGGTTCTACATCAATTTAAATTGTAGTTCTAACACAAAGTTTATACCATATCTCTTAAAATATAAGCGCAATATTATAGAATTCGTGCTAGGGCTCATGGGCTGTACAAGTAATTACAATTATCTTCCCTGGCATGGAAGAATTAAAAGAATTTTTAGGGTACATCAGGCATTCGTCTTTTTTGTGGTTTAATACTAGGCGGAGACAGGTGACCCGTTGGCACATATCCTTGCGGTGATGAGAGATCCAAGAGATGCTCTTAGCTTTTCCCGGCTTCCATCATCTCGCATAGTCAGCGTTCCCTTTCCCCGGGCGCTAATGACCCGAAATTCAGTAGTATCGATGATTAATTCCATGACTTGAAAAAAACCTGAGAGTCTCGCTGTTGCGAATGGCTTGAGTGGTATTAACTAAGCTAAGGAACTTGAAACCATGAAGTATTTAAAAAAATGCTCGCGAACATCGTAGGCTTTAGGGTTGTGGTTATGTACGTACTATTTTGTGCGACAGTTTCGCCAGTCCTCCAGTTGGCATCTTCAGGCAAGAAATTTTCCGCGGAAAAAAATACACCTACGGAGCCATGGAGCCTGCGACATCAATGCAGTACCGCCGAAGACACCTGAGGTTAGATAATAAATACCCACTCTCTGATCGCAGCCGAGATAATTTCTGGGACCTTAAGCGATCCATTCATCCATAAAACATCCGGCAAATATAGGTTTATGGTAGCATATGCTCCCAACGCGATGATGATTTACGGCAGCTTGTGAACTCATACCCACGCTATCCCTATTCAATTCGTGGTTGTCCCATGGCTTCCCAAACTTTCGAGCCAGCGGAATCACGGGCTGGTTTTACGGTCATCTCTCCACTTGCACGTTCCCAGGTCATCGCAGGCGAACATGTGGACGTGGAAAGAGTGTCCAAAGGAGAGGCGGCGACGCTGTGGCATGAGGATCTGCCCTCGCCCTACTGAAACACTTTTCCCGTCTCTTCACTCTCATCAGGCGGCCTTGATTTCTTTCGGCTCACACTCATGAACATACACTCTTGAATATTCATACGGGGGTCCTGGCTTCTTCCGTCAACATACCACCATCACCAGAGGCATAATATTTGAAAAGCGCCAACTCTGCATGTCGAAAACTCAGCACCTTAGAAACATACAGGTCAAGTGATTGAAGAGGTAACTTTTGGACCCTGAAAGTTATTACCTCTTTTGATAAATTCATAGATCTATATAACATAAAATAGCACGTAGTTGCAAATTTGATATCAATAATCTTACATAAATGGAAGCCAAAATAGAGATAAATTAAATATGTTTGTCTCTTTTGAGAAATGATTTAATTAGTTCTAGTTAAGGATGTTGTAAATTCAAGTTTAAGATCGAGGTTTGATGTAATCTTTTCCATTGGAAAAAACTTATAGTCACCAAAGCTCCCACTCCTGATGCACTGAAAAGTCTATATAAAGATCCACTTATGTGCCTCCATACTGAAAACAAGATACTCACTGGTCCCGCATAAATAATGAATCACTACCACCACTTTTTTACCTATATGGGTGGTCTCAAGGATAAATAATTGGCGAAAAATGTCAATTTAAGTGAATATTTTCACAATTTATTCGCCACACTGATTTACAACGGTTGATTGCTTGCGGAGAAACATGAGCCATAGAGCAGCATCAATTGGTGTTAGAATCACTGTTGTTAATTTTAATTTGGCTTCGGAATCTTACGCATTTACGACTAGGAATTTGCTTCAATATTTCAACGGCTATAATCATTCCAAATTATGTGTCATAAACATGTCCCCATCAGCAATATGTGTAAAGCATATCCTCAATTACTGACTCAGGAAATGATACTAAAATCCTTCATGAAATTTGATGGTAAAAGGTAATTGTTTTGGCCTTGTTAGAGGATATGGCTAAAAAAAAGTAAATCTTAAGCTCAATCATTTACACTCAAAACTGCATGCAACTGGACAAAACATTCTTTTTTGTACTCCAGAAAGTTTGGAAATATAAATATACCTGTAAATCTTCCTCATTAGAAAAATTAGAAAGCTATGTACTTGAGAATTGGGCATGGAATGACGGTTTCAGAAGGATCCCACAGCATTACGAGTCTTTTTTCTTCTTGCTTCCTACATCAAGGCCAAAATTCCCTTTCGTATCCCTCTCATATGCACCTAATACTGCTTTTTTTCAACGTTCTATCACTAAGTAATTCAAAAACAAGGTTGATTTATTATGTTAACGTTGAACTACCAAATAGAAGACAAGCATTGACCATTTTCGAAGTACTGAGGCGGCGACATGTCTACCGCGATTTCCAGACGTGTCACGCACGAAAGTCTTCCACTAAACTGATTGTAAGTACATATATGAAGCCCAATAGGTTAAGTATGATTCGTTCGTATTTCCCATCGGAAGCAGTTGCGTAGAATCTATGAAATGACAAAATTTGACGACCTCATTGAGGTATCTTAAGACGCTTTCGTGAATTAAGTCACATTGGCCACAACGACCTGATAATTTGCTTTAAGGAGAAGAAAATAATGATTTAGCTTAAGCAACCGATGCTATAAACTAGTCAAGAAAAAATTCATATTCCACCTAACATGGCTTGTCTCCCTCATCTTCACTATTATAGTAAATCTAAAAATACTTCACGAGGCTATTTTTTCCTAATTCATTGGGTTTTTGAAAGATTTTTTGCGGTAGAAAGTGAAATTTGGACTGCTAGTTCTAAAGGTTACCACACTTTCAATGCAAAGGGAGAAAGAAAGGAACAAGACATCGCGTGTTGGAGTCCTACCACCTCCACCATCAGGCCATTCAACTTTTTTTGGGAGAAAAGAGCCGTCGGAAGCATAGCATTTCTTACACGCCATTTGCTCGCTTCTGTTTTAGCAGAGTTTCCTGCAGTTAAAAATCATGAAGGCAAACCGGCACCAGTTCTGGCGAAGCTGAGGGCGAAACTCGCTGCAACTCCTATGTAATGATTATAACTCCTCAAGAGCACGAAGTGGTTACATACCTTCGGGAGTTCCTTCCGCAGCTACGATAAGGGAAGCTGACGTGGTATACTGGTTCCTCGGTTCCACGGGATTCATGAGGATTTCACCTTGCCTATGTTTCAAATTTTCCAATATTGAAATAAACGTCATTGGCTGTCGGTTTCAAAAATAAAAGTACGACAAAATGTATTGCTTCGGGATATCATCCGTGGGAACTACTTGATAGAAGATACATTTTCCAGCGTAATTCTGTGTAAATACCTAACGTTTAACATAATGAAATCATTTAGTCTTTTTTCTTCACTCTCATTTCGACCGAACTTAGTTTCAGCACTTAAAGCCATTTTTAAGGAACTACTTTAGCCTAAAGAAAAAACAGTAGTAACTCCCTCACTCCATTTTAAAAACAAAAAGACAAATAGATTTAAAAAGATGGCATGACACGCATTAGCCAAGTTTTAGGCATTTTGATGAGTAAAGTTAAAATAATATTTGCCTTTTTTTGGAAACACAAAATGAATGACAGAGTAAAACGTAGCCTGCAGAAGATTTTTTGATTCGAATACCGCCGCAGGCATGTCTTAGGATTTAGGTCTTGAGGTCAAGTTATTAACTCCATGAGGCTTGAAAAAATAAACTCTAAACCAGCTGTGAACGATGATGAAAGTAGGGGAGCCATTAGCTACGGTACATTATCAACAATGAGTGACCCTCATATCTAATGTATTATCATAAAAAAGCAGATCTGAAGGGCCCGAAAGGAGAGGATTATCTCTATCCCTGAGACTAGCGTCAAACAAATTTCCTTGGCAGTGTTACAAGCTCCCGTTTCGTCCGTCCTCGACTTTCCTTACCGCACCGCCATCTCGCTCCTTGTCCATTGGCGGAGAACTGCCCGTCCACTTGTGACATAACCTCCCCACTTGCAGCCAGAGGTGAACGCGTTAGTGTTGGTAAGTATGCAGATGCTTACGGGACTGGGATTCTTAGAAGAAAAATGGCACGCAAGTAGGAGGAAAGAGGGAGATTGAGACTCATGCGGAGGAAGCTGGAGTGAGTAACACTAGAGGGTTCTTCGGAATCTATGCATAGCTAACCAATTCTTAATTCAAAATTTTCCGATACACTCTCTGCAAAATACCACCATCATAGGTGATATCCTCTGATATTATAGTGGTATGTTAGCCTTCGTAGCATGTAGCTAAGTTACTATCTCCTTATATATTTCTACTGTATAGATACCTTTTTCTCAACTTATACGCAACCAAGCTCTACAAATGAGATACCAAAATGCACAGAATTTATCAGAGAACATGCAGCGGCATATCTTACTTCCTAAATATTGCTATTGTTTCCTAAAATTGGTTTTTAAATCATTTTAAAAAAACGGTAAATATTCCTGACGTTAACGGCGCACAAACTGATACATTTGTTCATTTGCAACAATATCTCGCTTTCTTTAAATAACATTTATCAAAATGCGGCTGATTCCACATTCAAGCCTCCTGTTGATACGTAAGTATGAGTCATCATGTGCGTTTAACAGAGGATAGTTTAATTACTTCCAATGTTGTGTTTAAAGAGGTCCTCTGACCTCAATTTGTACATGAACATTCCAATTAAATTTGCACATAAGAACCGGCCTTTTTTCTACATTTTAAAATTAGAAACGCGCCTATCCCTCTGTGGACCTGCATTGAAAAGAGCAGGGAAAGCCCGCTGGGATCGGGCGCATCACGCTCGTAGCACATTATTCAAGTGACATAGACTTGAGATAAGGCATTAATTAGTAAATAATTCAGTAATTAATATAGTGAGATGCTTACCAAACTTTGCCACGAATTTCATGCTCTCATGCATCTAACATGAGTTTATGTACAAGTCACGATAATGCTTTGCTTGAATTTCGAAATATTTTCAAAAATCAATGCGTAGATGTGCAACGACGCAAGAACCGAAATAGATTAGCGAACTTTTCAATTCAGTTTTTAAAATTCAAGTACAGCAATGAAAGAAATATTTTATTATAACTCGATGGATGGCAAGAAGTGAAGCGTATTCTGAAATTTTAACCAGGATGACATGAACTTCTTTCTCTGTAAAACCACCCTAAGGGCAGAAGTAGTCGCTGAAAGGATTTGAAGGTGGGCGTGGCCTAATTCCCTTCTCCTTGTCTTCAGTCTGCTGCCGGCAGGATCTGCTGCCTGGACGCTGGGCACGTGATAGCCTCGTCCACTTTCTGCCTCCAAGGCAGGGAAAACCGGTGGAACGTCGTATTAAAAAAAACTGCACGCCTTTTTTCTCTACTTCTCCCCAACACCTTTTACCTACAAGCTACTCCCATATCGCCATCGAAGGAAACTATATAACGCCCTGCCCTGATTTCATTTCTAACTTTAACTCGTTACCTTACCACAGAAATAATTACTACGGGACATAAATTAAAGTAATACCTCGTAAAATAAACAGTAACTCAATTAAGTTATTTTTAAAATTACTGCACACTCAATTTTTGAAATAGATCGCAATCATGTGTTACACAACTGTTAATGGAACTTGAAATGCCTCTGCTAATAATTATTACGACAGCTCTCAACTAGGAAATTTTTCTAAACAGGTTACATTATCTTGTTCCAAATGAGTGATTCAGGTGAGAGGTCCCAATCTATGAGAAAAAAATGAGGAAATAAGGCTAACAGGGTGTTATTATTTATATAAAATATCAAAGGGAAAATTCTTCTTCGTCCAGGACTTAGATAACGCGAATAGAGCCAATATTCATTAGATATCTACGTTAGAAAACCATGAAGACGTTTTGATCAAAAGATGTATGTATCTAAATTTATTGTAAAAAACGTTATGTTAAGAATTTTCCTTGAAATTAAAAAATACATCAACCCTAAAAATTATTAATTTCACCTAGAGATGCGAAAAATGAGTATAAATTTCTCATAACCTCAAACTTCTACGACTCCTTGGCGTTATTACCAAGTTTCCCGCAGAGATAAATCTCTTGCTAATATCCTGCAAACAGTTAATGCAATCTCACGCGGAGAAACAAGCACTTGTTTCGTATTTAGAGCAAGCGTTTCTAAACCAATGCGTACCGAGAAACAATAAAGTCCTTATTTCTAGAAGGTAACGGGGAGAGCTTTCGATCTCCGCTATTCTTTCGTAAAAATCCACTTACCGCAGTGAGTGAAACGAAGGACTCGCAGCCGAGTACAAGACAACCTTTTGTAACACGAGACAACTACCAATAACAACCGTCCGTATGAAAAATGAGGGACGTCGTGAATGCAACGGTGCAGCGTTTTCTTTTGCGGACAGGAGACAGAGAAAGGAGATTGTGGGTAGTTTACGCGCTGACGTTTCTGCCGGATCATTTTTCGAAATGCTAAGCTCAAATAGGGCGTGGCTCGTTGTAGCACACGGTATAGAACTAGCAGGAAGATACTGTTCGTCCACTTCATTTTACAATTTCCTTTTCCAAAAGACAATATCCTCATAGAATGACAAATTGCGGAAAATAACAAATTCGGTCTTTTAAAGAAATTAAGGAGTGAATTAAAATTGTTTTCCACCCTTATGACAATTTGAAAAAATCTCAGTAAAACTTTTAGCGCCTATTTTGATAGAATGAAGGTCATTGAATTCTATCTGATTACTTAATGTTATAGAAAAGGTCTCAATTACTAATACAAACTCTGTAGTCCAATTCTTGCTGATTATCATTTTATCGAGCGAAGATTATTTGAATAAGTTTATTGGTTGCATTTATTTCTCAATTTTTCATTTACAATGCTAATGAAACATATTAATATTATTGGCGCATTGATTCATTCCGCAGGATAAAGAACTTTTGAAAAATTTTGATTCTATTTTGACTTTAGAATAATAAGGATTGAGGAAAAGGATTGAAACTTAATGAATTAAATCAGCAGCTAATGTAAATATTGATTGCAACAATGCACAAAAATAGAACTTAATGTGATGAACACATTCAAAACGCTCATCAATTAAGAATGGCATGCAAATCTTCCGTGATATTTTACGAACACAACTTAACAATAGAACAGTAGTATTCGATTCCTTATCAAGGTCCGGCCAAGGTGGATGACTCAATGCCTCTAGAGTGAAATGGCATGACTGACGTTTCAGCGTGAAATTTCGGATACCTGACCAATGTTTTTCATGGTTTTTTAAGAGGAATCATTCATTTTTTTTCAATTATACATATTTACTACAGTAAGTCCACCATTTTTCATTTTGAACAATCAAAAAATTCAAATCCGACATTACTTTTTAAGCAAACAATGGAAACCCTAAAGTTCAAGGCGGGCATTCGTGAAATACAGTTTTTGAAAAAGAAATTCGACTTTGCGCTTATCGAACCGAGTAACATCCTCCCTAGAGGTTGTCGCACCTTGGCTCTCAGAAGAACAACAGCAACAACAATGGACAGCGAGGGAATCTAATTTGGAAAGCTTTCGTTGTTTCAGCGACGCCCTGAGGAAACTCCAAACTCCTCCCCCCTGACCTCCTCCTCCCCCACAGTCGGCGAATTCAATGAAAAACAACCCCACCCCGCATCCCTCAAGGTGTAGACACAAGCTTCCCAACAATGGGCTAATTAAGGATACTCCTATCCCTCCCCCCCCCCCCTCCCCTACTCTTCGCTCTTCAGTATTGAAAAGGCCATTCCCACGAAACGTGCCTTCCCAAAAACTTCTTTACTCCACCAGCACTTCACACTCCCGTTATTCATACACGTTCACATGCAATTTTCCATTTTTTATTCATATATTCGCGGAATGCAAGCCACCACGCTTGGAGCAACTCGCCTCAATAAAGACGCGTAATTCATTTTTTCGTTCGAATTTTCTCTCCTGAAGGCGGAATGAAAAGGTTTATTGTACTGCAGAAAAGGTATGCCATATAGTGAGTAAGGTTCGCTGGTCAGGGAAGGCCTCTCCAATAAGCAAGTGTTTTGTGTCCCTTACTGCTTACCATATTGCTGTTCCGGTCGCGTCCTTAGTGAATAAGGGGCCAAGTTTGATGCGGTATTTTTTCTCACATGCGATCTCCTTTCCCATGAACAAAAACGAGATATTTATGTTAAGGGGGTGAATATGGCTTTTTTTCAATCGGAAAAAATAAAAATGCACATAAGTAATGAAAGTATGGGCAAAACTTTGTCATCCTTATCTTCTTACAATAAAGAAGGGAAATAATTTTCATATCAATAAAACTAATTTGGAAAGCTTTCGTTGTTTCAGCGACGCCCTGAGGAAACTACAAACCCCACATCACATCGGAATAATTTGCTCGGAGATTTCTCGAAGGGAAACTTTTATCCTATCTTCAGCGTAACAAATTTAAAGTTTTGGATGTAGATTTCGGCACATGGCCATTCGCAGCATAGGAAATATTTGCTTTGACTCTACCAGATGTAAAAGCCGAGAAAAAAGGCGTTAGTCAGAAGGCAAGGCAGGGGTACTTTTTGTTGATAATAATCAAGAGCCAAAAACAGGCAACAATGTAAGAACTTGATCAGTGTATGCCACAGAAAATAAAAAGTTCTTAGCTTAACTAGTTTTAGTTTTAGTAGGATATTTGAAAGACCCATCCTGCAGTAATCGTAAGTTTTTGACGGAATAGCCAATCCATTTTGGCTTTGCTTTTTCACACTAGTAATTTAAAGAGCAATTTTACTTTATGTACCCTATAATCTACAAGTGCAACTGTATTATGTTACATGAATGTTTCTCCGCTTTTAATTCCTAATTAAGTAGCTTAACTAATAACAGAGGAAAAGAAGAGGTTCATTAGATAAGTGTACCCATCATATAATTCACGTGACGTGGGAAATTTAAACATATAAAAAAGAACTAACTAATAACAGAGGAGGGCCTGAAAATGCTCATGTTACCGTAGTTACCGGAATCAACTACAAACGTATTTGCAAGGGCTGAGATATTAAAACTAAAGAAACTATCATTAAGTAAACTTCCACGTTCTCCTCTACTAATCGATAACTCTCATCTTTTCATCAGTGAAAGCAAGAGTGAATTTGTTAAATGCCACGCCTTCCGACGCGCTATCGCTTGCAGGCAAACCTGATCAATTCATCGATTCGGTCAGCGTGAAAATTAAAAAGAAATATATGCATAATTCACTCGGTGTTGATAGGGTTATTCCCTTCGGGCGGTTTATGCGGTGAACGCATCGACAGTTCGCCGTGATCATTTCCCTGTTCGAGTGAGGAGAGGGGAGGGCGTGCTTGGGGGTGGGGGGAGATTGAGGGGCGTCCGGTTACCCCAATGCCTCCTAATGGTTCCCCAACCCTCCAACAAACCACGGCATACCCATTCCCTTACGACAAAACATTGATTGATGAAAAGAATGACTGGCTTTCATGTACTCAGGAGTGTTCATCCACCAAATGGTTCTTCCTGAAGATTGGTGTATATAAGCGAGGGTAGAGCTCAACTTGGAATAAAGATTAGTGGAGTGCGAGTGTATTTGTGAGTCACGTGATTCGCATGCCATTGCTTGCGAACGGTGCACTATTGATGTGCATTAGGGTGTCAAGAAAAATCATTGAAGGGGAGCTCAGAGATCATTCATAGATGAGTTAAGTTAAACATATTATATATGAGGGGTACAAATCATTTTTTTTCTCGAAAGAGTTAGGTAAAGTTAATTGTTAGAAGAAATACACAAAAACTTGGTAACAAAGGAACACGAGCGGGTCTCTGTTCTGTGCTGACATCGAATGGAAAATCCGATACAAAACTAAACATCTAATTGATCTCTTTTGTTTTCTATTACTAATTTTTGTACCTAACGCTATGTAGAAAAAAGAAATCACTTGTACCCCTTGGATTCTCACCCACTCGTACATTGTATTTCATTTTTTTGTGCCTAATTTTTCCTCCAAGGCTCATATATGTTTAAGTTTCCCACGTCACGTGAATTATATGATGGGTACACTTGTTTTGTGAAGAGGGTGCTAGTACCCGACCTATAGTAATCCTTTCTCTCTGGAGAGTAGCCCAAAGTCACAGGCGTATGAAATACGCACAGCTATGTTAAAGGTATTAGTTACTCTCCCTAGCCCTCATGGCTCAACAAAGCTCTTTGTTAGGTCTTTAACGACATATGAACCCTTCAATTAGTAGCCCAGTACTCTGTCAACAACGCTACAATGCTCCCTTTCACAGTAGTGACATGTACTTTACAGGAGACTAGGGTTTATAAAGAACGCATGCTGCGTGAAATTGAATGATAAGAACAATCGCTTCTTTAAGTAATTCGATTTTTCAACATTATCATTAACTGTAAATTTACACGTACACAATGCAACACGAATAAAATTTCAATGCATTGAAGTTGAAGTAATTTTTCCCATTGCATTGCGTGAGTATTTACATAACACTTAAATAGAACACACGCACATGAATTGTGCGGCTCATCGTGAAAATTAAAAAGAAATAAAAAACTTTTCCACTCAGACGCTCAACCAGCCAAAATATCCGACCCATTCACTGAAGTGAATTGCGTATTACATCGGCATGATGGCTACTTTCATTGTGCCTCGTGATGACATCTATTCTTTTGCTTATTCAATCGCCCAAAGCTTCCTTCATTGTATTTTACATCCTGCCCTTACCCCTTTACTTTCTCCTCCCTACGACCACAGCAGTTCAAGTATTTGGGCAGCACGTCAGGAGATACCAACACATTAGCAAACGGGAATCACGTTAGCAAAGGATGAATGAATATATAAAAGAGAGCTGGTGAAAGGATCGTGTAGGAGTCTCAAGAAGAGTAGCGTCTGCAGCAAATTGTGATATGTAGTGCAGCGTTTTACAGTGCTGAAACGTGAGAGAACGATAAGAACTGGTGGCGTTTGAGATGTAGTCATATAGGAGATTATAGGTGATGATGAGGACGAGCTGGACATGGTGGGCGAGGAAAAGATAAATGAGATAAAGAGGAGAGAATTATCTTATAGCTACAACAATGCGGGAAGAGGAAGTTAAAAGCCGTGTTAGAAGAATTTTATGTAAGTGAGAAAGGTGGAAAAGAGAGGAGGATTTATAGATAGGGTGAAAGGAAATATAAAATCGTTTCAGGCTTGATTTTATGGAAGTTTGCTTTATCCATGATAAAAACACAATTGGTAATTTCCACAATATTTAATTCGTTAAATGCTAAATTAAAATATTAAATTAAATAGTGTGGAAATTACCATTTGTGTTTACATCATGGAAAGGAAATATGCCTAACTGGGGATTGAAGAGGACAAATGCGCAGCTAGGAATTGAGTCTAGGGGAGGTGTTAAGCGCTACTAATATTGAAGGGTCTGGGGTGTATGGAATACCGGCAGGATAAGCGGGAGGTGCGGGTGCCCTCCCCCAGAAAACTTTTAAGATAAATGGTTCAAAATGGTGAGTTTACAGCTGTGTGAATAGTTTGATGTTTTGTTTGCGAGTCATCCGTCCCCCTAATATTAGGTAAAAAATTTGTCACATTATATTTACATATTTTTATACATATTTTTATAAAAAAATTCTCTGGGCTCGGGGGGAGTGGGTTTATCCCTCAAACCCACCCCCCTGGCAGCGCCACAGGAAGAGGAAATAAGATAGAATCAGCTGCAGTAATTGTTCACTCTTATTTTTTTCTCTCAAGTGATTTTTACGATCATACACCCGTCATTTTCAGAAACAGGCTGCTCAACAGCTGTTAGAAAGAAAGCTGTTGAATATGGCGAGTGCATTAACGTTGAAACTGGTAGAGATAAATAAATAAGTTTGGAAATATCTAAGGCTGCTTCTATTTTGTTACAATGAATTTCCACACAGTAAACTCGTCGACAATGGATCGGATTGAAGAGGAAGATGAATGTGAGGATTGGTAACAGCCGTAGCGAATCGCAAAATCCTTCATGAAAACCTGACTCAACTTATATAATAACTTAAATAATAACAATAGAAAACATTTTGGGACTCTGCACAAGGCTTTGACGCGCGCCCTCCCACCACCGCCTATCGTTTGCACACCGGACGCCGCCAAATACCTGCTGCTCTCCCTCCCTCCCTACCTCCATCGTTTTCCCTCTCGAATTCCCGTTTTCTCGCCTTCCTGACCGCCTGACCATATCACCGCCCGTCGCGCTGTGTTACCTACATCTGGGTTGGGTTTTCGTGTGTTCGCCGCGAGATCCCTTTAAAGGTTTCCCGAATGCTATTCCCCCGCGGAAATCCACAGCACCGTGAAGTATAGAACTCGCGGTTTCTCGAGGAGAAAAAGCCGCAACTTCATGGTGTGTCGTGCCGGGCAGAGCCCGGGAAATAAGACACTGTCTCTCTCGCTATATACCTACCTAGTCTTTCTTCATTGAGACTGCATCTGAGAGACTTACTCGCTTTCGAAATGGTACAATCGTAAAATTTATATTTCGTGCAGACTCACAGTTGCGTCTGCATTACAAATATTAACAATGATCTCGTTTATCTTATAGCGCTGAAAACATTAAAAATAGTTTATTGAGCCTCTCATTAAAAATTCTCCGGTCAAAAGTGTAAATTTTCCTACATTTTCCACCAACAAATTTTATGTAATTAATTCTTGCAAATCAATTGAAATTTAATTGAAGTAATTGACTTCCGATTCAATTATTTTAGATAAGTAATGTTTTTGTATTCCTAATAAACTCATTCTTAAATGGCAGCTTAGAAATGGAAAATTTTTTCCCTCCTATGAAGACGTGACCAACAGTGGTACAAAAATGCTTAACCATGAAGTAACATGCAACACACTAAAAAATGTTTACTGTCCTCACCAGCCATAAAAGCTGTAACTAAGGTACGTTAACAAGTTTTCAAAGCACCGTGAAGAAATAGATCTTCATTTCCATTAAGCTATCATAGGGAGAGTAATCAGGTCAATGCAGATTCATTATTCCTTCACCGTTATCCAATTTCTAGAATCTAAGTACGTGGATTGTATTTCTTTGCAGGACGGGATGGAAATAATAGACAATTCTCATAAACCTACGCAAGTTCACTTCCGTGAAGGTTGTGTGTCCGCATGAAACAGGTTGACCGTGTTACAGATGATCGATGTGGTAACGGGTATCGACTCTCGACCGCATGGATTCGTTTGATCGACCCCCACATGGACTGCAGACAGCGCTGCGGTCAGCTGTACGAAAGGCATTCCGATGGAACGCAGCAGCATCGGCCATCCCCTCGCACGGAAGACGTAACGACTCTCGTGTCCTTGCGTGCCGGCGAGCAAAAGAGTCACATATTACATGCTGCCTTCTCATTTGATGGTTTCCAATATTTTTTTCAAAGTTCTATCTTACTACTTTAGATTACCGAATAGATGTAGCATATGGTTATGTTTGAAATGAATTAGCAGGGTTTATGTAGGGATTTCAGGTCTACTGAGAGAATTTTCCTTAATAAAAAGAGAACGAAATATGATAGGAATAAATGAAACGTAGTCTATTGAAAATAATAGGTATTTTAAATTGCTACAGTTAAGATCAGTTGACAGGTAACCGTATCAATTTTCTATACTTTGCAAATGCATAATGAGATTTCTTTAACGAGACAATGAGCAAAATGAAAACTATTCGAATCGTTAAATGGAGATGTTTTTTCGACAACATGGAAAAATAGGATTAAGCAAACTTAACTAAAAGGTAACTTAATATCAATTCGGATGACGCGATCAAAATATGGACAAAAATTCTTAACCAATATAATTATTTGAATATTGAACGGAACGTAAAGCATTTAAGATGGTTTTTGTAAAAACTACATAATATGGGGTATTATATTACAGCAAAAAGATGCTATACTGTTTTCTTCAAGGAATTTAACATGAAACGATAAGCAGTATCGTTTAAAGAAAATATATTACAACAATTTTTAGCAATTCCTTCCGCGAAAAAAAAGACGAGTGTATTAGAATTGAATTCTTCAAGCGGGTTCGATTAGGAGGTAGAGATGTGTGATCGAGTATTGTGTCCATATGCATTTCAAGTACCGAAAAAGTATGTTCGTAAATCGTTTAAAGTGATAGGCACAAAGCATGCTCATTTCACCGGTCTCGTTAGCAACCACTTCGAAGATGAGAATAAAAGCGTCGAAATATGTTTCCCTATCGAATGATTTACCTCGCGGCCATTCCCTGCGTCACCTGATTCTTCAGGTATTTTTGTATGATCTTGTACGATGATTTCTGAGATTTGAACCTCGAACCCTCCCATCAGAAGCCAAGCGCTCTACCCATCCAACTCTTTCCGAGCATCTACCGTTCCTCTACTCCAGACCCGAGACAACAGTTCCCCCACGGCACGCGCGCTCTCGCAGTAGCGAGAGAGCTTCAAGCGGGGAGCGACAGCAGCAGCCTCAACGAAGCGACTTCCACGGCACTCACTTTCACCTACCTTGCCTTCCGAAGACGTCTCGTCACTCTGCGTTTTGTTTGCATTTTTCTTTGGACGTCCAATCCGTGCGGACTTTTACTCTCACCGATTGCTTCATTTGTTCTCGAGAGGGGCGGGAACGACGCCACTTGCACGCGTGGTGATGCAAAAATTTATGCCCTCCGCGATCACAAGTCCACACATCTTCTCCTGACGGTCATTTGGACGCTTTTCAAAGGTATAGGAACGACCTTGAGGTGCTGCAATCGGACCCAGTTGGGTGACATAGCGATGGTATGCTGAAAATGTAATGCCTATAGTAGATGGGTCATACTGTTTGGCGAAGATGCAATGTTCTGAGAATTTGACGCTCGTGCCAATAATAAAAAACGAATTTAAATTTCAAGAACAAGCAACATTCTACCAATAACTAGGAAAAAAATTATCCATATGGAATGGTTAAATATTGGCCATCAAGCCTGTATTCCAAGAGTCTACAAAATTAAGATATAAAATTCATAGCATAGCATTTCATCCTTCTTTACCTGTACCATATGCATGGGAATATACGGGGCAGGTGAAGAAAGATGTGAAAGAGAAGAAATACGTGGTTGCGAAATGATTTGCTGATAGGAGAATTAAGTAGAGACCTGCGTCAAACCAATCGTAGGATTGTTGACCACTGATGATGAACATACTATCAGCTATTTAAACACTCTAAAAGCAATATTTCCATCGTCAACTATAATAGAAGAACTCACTTTTACGAGGTAATAACACAGTTACTAACGACATGCCCAATGGGACAGGTACAGATAGAAGTGTGCAATTAAATTTTAAATCAATACTATTTAACTTTATTGCCCCGAAAATTCTCAGTGGAAATACCTCATTTTGGATAATTGGTACCATTAGAGTGGCAATACTTGTAAGCACACAATCATTATCAAGTTTGTCATCAATTATATTGATTTTGACCCATGCCCTATGATTAAATGACAATGAAAAGCGTATGGATCCCCAAGAAAAGATAGGCAAATGACTTTACTCCTCTAAAGGTTAAAAAGATACTTAATAACGTAAACTAAAATTTTGTTTTTCATGAGTTTGATATCGGGTGATGTTTCTCGAGCATAAAATCCTTCAAAACGGTAAATGAGTTTCAGTATTGAAGAAATTTTCAGCCTTTTAAATATCACGGATAGCATCTGTGTTCAGCGAAAATATAAAATTCGTATGAAATTACATTCACGACGGTTGGGTATATGATAATACCCAAATCAATCCTCACTGAAAGGTATTCAAGGCCCATTGCATTTAAGTGGAACTCAGGAGAGAGAAAGAGAGGAAGGTTGGCATCAATTTTCACCATCTTCTGAGAAGGGATTCATTAGAGCCGGATCCATAAATCCTTCAGGTTTTAAGAAAACACTTACTCCTTCGCTGATGAACCACATGGCGTCACTCACGTATTACCGTTTCCTTAATGCCACTTCCACTGATGGAATCGATATAAAAAGAAAGAAAAATAGCCATCAAAACTCTCCTAAACCGCAAAACTTGAAGTCCCGCTATTTCTACCTGGTTAAAGTACCAGAGCAATCGAGAAAACTACCGATTCGCACCGTTCGATTCTCAACTCTTTCGAAACGAGTTTCCGGGGTAGTTTGTTGTCATGGAAACGGGCCAAGGACGTCCTCTTGCGTCTAACGCCCGCGCTGCCGCTGCACGAAATGTGTTCGCCGAAGCAAAGGAGGCGAAAATCAAGGAGAAACCCAGCGATAATAGCAAATTGATGGGGTGTTGCGTGCATAGGAGGGGGAAATATACATAAACTGAGCGCGCTTGTTAAATAATGGTCTTTTAATAGCTCTCCATGTAATGAATTCTAGTATACTTATGAGTAAAATGAAAAAGCAAAATGAAACATTGCAATCTTGATTCAATAGAGGACGAGCCTATGCTAATGAAAAGGTAAACCGTTCATTTTGGATTCTGTTATTTATAAAAAGAAAGGGTTCCCCGAAACATACACTAAATTAGTTGCAGGTGAAACAACAAATGCCTTTTCTTCATTGGAAAACTCAAACGAAATCCTAACTTTCATGCGCGCCAAATTTTATCATTAAAATCATCAATTGACATGCTTAAACATTAGAGAAATGCATATAGATAAAGCGAAAAGATTAATGTTTTCGAGGCGCGCCCAGGTAAATTGGTACACACCCGAGACGAAAATCATTCATCAAATGTTGCGATCGGCTTTCTAGAACTCGTTTTCAAGAGAAACAAGAGGTTGGCATGAGACTGGAGACGAATTTCCTGGTCAGTGCGTGTGGGGCATGCAAATTTAAAGATGCTGATTTGATAGGAAGAATGAATGAAAAGTGTTTATTGACCTGTATTTCGTGATAATAGCTATTTTCTCTCGTTTTAATGTTGCTCCTGCCAAAAGTTCATCCGTTTTGGCACCTTGATAATTTTGGTCTGTAAATAAATGCTGCGACGTCTTCGTCTTTCCCTTGAAACTATATGGAGTTTTTAAGTGCTCATAGGTGCATTGAAGTATCCGATTCGGCGATCTGTATACGATTTTAACCGTGAAATAAAGATTTAGTAGCACGATATAATAATTCGTCCTTTTCATATTGCGGGATTAATACTGCAAGGAAATTGGTTTTCCGTTATCAACTTATTACCCATACTCTTTAAATATTTTTCATTCCCTCTACCTAAGAAATTTTTTCAGCGTAAATGAGCTTGAATATTCACAATGTTGCAATAGTTTTCCAGGTATTCATTACGCAAAAATTCTGATTACTATTTTAAGACTGTGATAACAACTTGTAAACAATTACGTCCCTTAAAATTATTAAAACTTTCGTGGTCCATGTTCGTCAATATAAATGGTTTTTTTTTGTAACCCTCGTTACCCCAAAGTTCCTTTTCCCTTCCCAAACTAACGATAAATTTCTTTCACCTCAGCCCGGACACAAACTGTTGGCACTGTTATGAGTCCGCCAAAGTTGCGCAAAAAGACATGTACCGTTCGACCAAACGTCCCCGGATTCCCCAGGCCAAGTCCACTCCGTACTACGCTCTTGCCAGGAGTTACACAAAGAATGGGGGAAGAGGGAGGAAAATATGCAGCGGAAACGGACCTTGGGTCATCCCAGCCCAGTCATCTTCTTGCCCGTAGCGTTTCGCAAAAAAAAATATTTTGTGGGCACCACCTCCCCCAACGTCGCCTGTCCAGATCGGTAGTCGGCCATTTAGGGCGTGGTCCCGAATTCCATTCAATGCTGTCCATCGGCCGGCCGCTTTCGGTCAATTGCAACACTCCCCCAGGGCTGCTCCAATTCCCGATCGAAGTAGGCACTGCCACGCGTTCATTTTCCATGCTCGAGAATCGCACGAGATTTACGATTGGTTCAGTCACTCTTGCATAATCGTCGCGGACGTGTACCAAGTGATAGAGCAGCCAATTTCATTAACGGTGGGATAATGACAAGCATCATCATCATCATAGCAATCAAAAAGTTTTCTCATCGATCAGTAATTATGGCGGTTTTCCAACACAAATTATTTTAAGTAGTAGTATTAAAAGTGGTACTCCTGGCGTCTAAATATGACCAAAATCAAAAGATTTTCAACTTAAGACACCCTTTCTTCATTTAATTCAAACATGTCTGAAACCAGCTACTAATGGTGATTAATAGTTTTGCTGGTAATAAAATATCTACTCCTAACGCATAAGAATTTGATAGAAGTTTGAATAGAAGCTTAATTAATTTCATGACATTTTTACTAAATCGATAAAGGGGAATTAGTAAATAAATGATAATTAAAGATAAAAAAGTATTAATCAATATATTTGCTAACGATGGGTTCCGTGGTTCCTGATCCCAAAAGGGGAGTAGTATCAAAATAAAGGCTGATAAAATACAGTAGAAATACATTATCAATATATGTTTATAAACATATAAACATAGGTTTATAAACATGGGCACATTAACTGTTTGGTATGGTATTTACAGTCAGCAATGTAATTTGTACCTATAGAGCAATTTATTCGATCCTATTCATGTCTTGACTTACTCAATTGGAAATACTGACCAATAATCATGGATATATGGTAAGAAGCTTCTGAAATCGCTCGAGGCAAGCACAGTATAATGAAATTCATTGCTTTCTCGAAACTGCGTTCTGAACCCGGATTTTCATTTAAGCAAATGCAGGGGAACGCCAAGGCATGGAATGATCAAAAAGTAATTTACGACCAAGAGTTATGGTGCAACAAATAGTCCTATTTACTTACTGTTGAAATGAAGATATAATCGACATTGGTGGTAAAAAAGATAGGTATATATATCTAACCGAAACCGAAATAAAAAAATATTTATTTTATTTTATTTTATCATTAACAGGCTTGTGGGTTGCAAAATAAACGGGTATCATTAAAGTAATCTCGTTAAAAATTTCTAAGAGCCGCTCCCACGCAAACTGTTTTCGGTGAAGCCAGAACTAAACTCGTGCGCGCTATTATTTAACCTGAAATTTGATGTAAGGTGTTACGCTGGCGTTAGATTGCTGTTCATTAAGTTTAAACGCGTTGGCGAAGAGTCTTCTCCCAAAATCAGCGAACACTTCCGCCGTCATTACAGGCATTTTGCGGCACGCAGAGGATCTCTTAACCCTTCCTCTTTCCCACACTCCACGAACTCTTATGGTTCCCTACCGAACAAATTGCAGGCTCTTTCTAGTTTCCTTCAGTGAGTTGCATCTTCCTCTAAACGATGACATATTGGACCTGCCCTTGCAACCACATCTGTACTAGGGTTACCTCCATTAGCGCCTTTTTTCCCAGAACGAAACTTATTTCCTGTATATGCAATGTAAATTTCAAATGCTTTCATCGGCTTCCTTCTTCAACTGCCACCTGGCGTAGTTTTTTCGGCCACGGATAAGCACAAAGAGACCACATCCAGAATTTACTTCCCCAAATTATTTTGGAAAATTGTTTGGGAATTGCTCATTTGGAAACTAAATACTCTATATTCTGTGGAGCGTTCTTAAGAACTCGCATTTCAAAACTGTCGAAAACTTCGAATTCGCAATTTTCAGATTAAAAAAAACTTAATTAATGGCTCATTATATTTTAGCGATCTTTTTTTAGGTACTGCCGCGTCAGAGCTTAAAATTTCTACTAGCAACCGCAGGAGACCTCTTCAGGGTAACGATACTTACATACGTGCGTTATATTTTATTAAACACTAACGCACATATAAAATAATCATTGACGTGAATAAACAATTGTCTCCAGCAGTGAAGATGAAACTGTAAGTAAATGCTCATGAATTACCATGAGCAAAATTCCCCTGACCCGGGAATCGAACAAGGGACCTTCAACTTTCCGGGCCAATACGCCATCTTTCCATTGCAATTATACCAATGCTCGTGGTACTAAATGTTAGTTAATAAAATAAATCGTTAAAATAGCCTGTTGGAAAATGTTTTAAACGTAACACGTATTTGTTCAAAAGAGCTTCGATGGACATCACGGACTGCGATAGTTTAAACCAATTGGTTGATTCTATTATTTCTTATTTATTGAAATCTTTACCTCTCACGTCTTTTCAGCGGTTACCTCCATAGTGTTTTCTGTTACTCTTACATCTCCCTTCCTCCTTCCCCACACGCGCTTCTAGTGTGATCGACGTTTTTTCCTGTATCACCGTCCGAAAAACTTCCAACTTCCACTTCAAAAACTTCCATCGCATTTAAGCTCGATAAGAATAATGTTTCGTCGCGTCTCGAAAGAGTTTTCGCTTTGACTGCTCTCGCCGATTTCGTCCCTCCTCAAGCCCCTCAAGAAACTTCCAAATTAGTGTACCGTGACCGTGGCGGAGGAGGGTGGGTGGAGGTGGACGAAGAAACGTGATTTTTCCAGTGACGAAACGACCACTTCCCCCACCCCCGCTGTACCCACCTCGGGACCCCAAAAGCGTGGCGCGCTCCTCGGAGCTTTTCATATTTCACCACCGTTCGGCCTGTCGCTGTCGTCGATGCGTTGCCTCGTCGAATTTTTATTCGAGCAAGGTCGAAAAGGAAACCAAAACGAATCAAAGCGAGAAAGAGACCATGAAGCGCCGTCACTGGCGCAACATTGCATGAGAGGAGTGGTTCGTAGTGTTCTCTCGTGACGCAGAAGAGGGACTTTCCGTGTTGTGACTACTGTGACGCGGAGCGCGTGAAGATCGCCTCCAAAATGTTAGACGGTCTCTCGAATTTTATTTTCCCTATCTTTCGAAAACAGTCTCCTCCATCTAATCTATTGCCAGGAGGATATGCGGATTTAGGGGAGGGGCACGTGACCCCCCCAAGCGTTTAACCCATTCGGGTAAATAGCCGGCGATTCACCGGCCTTTATCGATATTACTTTAGGTAAAGAGTAAGCGAACCGCCTGTAGCGTGACTGTTGTTGGTTTTTTAATTGAATTTTTGGTTGGTTGGTTTGAAATTTATAATTAATTATGGCTTATGAATAAATATAATGTTGAAAATATGTTTTATGTACCAAAAGGTAAAAATTATCTTAAAACTTCATAAAATATATGGTAATACGTGAATGAAAACTTCAAGAAAAATATAAAAGGGATTTGGGTCCGACATTTCCGTGAAGAATTAATTGGCAAATGGGTTAAAAAATAGGCAAGACTTTTAATACGGTTATCGTTACGTTCGTTATTTTGTGTATTACAGAGCATCAACCATTTAATTTCATAATTATAACTTTCGCATTAAAATAAAGAGTAGGAGTGGAAGTAATAAAAACTCGGCTATTTTCACTATTTTATTTCATCTATTCCTACGACAAAGGATCTTCATAAAGTTACGCCTGCTACTATTAATTATATTCATTAAATTAAAGAGATTATTTCGTACAGTGATTGTTTTATGTTTTTTTAATCTCAAATATGAGAACTCTGTTTGCCTGTCAGACGCCCTTCCCCCCCAGAAAAATCCTGGATCTGTCGTTGGCCAGGAGATATTAACTCTCGGACGCATTTTACTAGCCTCTAGATAATTGTTTTCATGGAACCGTCATGTCTCATGGCAAGCCTTCTTCTGAAGTTTTCCGGAATATTAGTTTTCATTCGGACTCCGTAATATTTACTCGTTATTTACATACATTACACTAACTTTCCCATTTCCCATGACAATAAAGCCTAAGTTTGGAGTTTCAATTTTCGCTTAAGATTTTGGTTGCCGCGCAGCCGCCATGGTACATATTTACTCCGAGGTCTTTTCCTCTCCTCCATCCATACTTTTCCTCCTCTACTCATTCCTCTGTTATCCCATCACTCACTCGTCTATCTATCTCCTTCGCCCTTCCGCCGATCAGTGTCTTTTGGCGCCACCTTCGCCGCGAGGGCGGAAACGAGGCCGATGTGGGTGAAAGTGCAAGTCCTCTCCCCTCGCCTCTCACTAGAACCCCTCCAAGCCCACCCCCAGGCCCTTCTCCCCTCCCCCAACCCTCCCCGCTCCTTTCCTTTACACCATAATTATGTACTCGCTAACAGTAAAAACGATCCCGCGATTTGCAGTAGTGATTTTGTTATTATGATCCTAGTTATGGCATCTCTCTCTCTCTCTCTCTCCTTGCATATATTGGATTTTTGCCGGCGTAAACGTATCCGGGAACATATTTTAAGTAATTTCGCTTCATGATGACTTCATTATTAGGCAATAGCCCCACATCCATGCGCCAATTTTTGCATTTTATGACTACGTATTTATCGACACTGTCACACTTTCTTTTGAGGGCATTAAATATAATATACCACAGGTATTAGTATTAATTGATTGGTCATGGAAAACAATAAATCAATTTTTTTACGATGCATTGAGCTACGTCAAACTTTTTAGAATACTGTTAAATGTCATTTCATTTCGGAATATACCATAAGGCTAGATGAGTCAACTCCTGCATTAATTTTCACTAGTTTAGCATTAACTGACTAAGATGGCAGAACACAAATGGTTTCATTTTCCAAGAAAATTTTACTTTAATTTTTTTCTTATATGGGTATCCATAGCCTATCATGAGCTGAATTTTTAAAACTATGCAAAAAATATTCATGATTTCAAAACTAATATTAATAACAAAGTAAAGAACAAAAAAAATACGCAAACTCGTAAAAACATCTTATTCTGAATATTTCTCCTCAAATTTATTGTGACGCTATAATTCGAATGAATTTTTTTCCTATAAGTTACGTCTACAGTAATATACTGCAAAGTTTTTCTTCGTTGGTCTTAAGCCATATACTTCTCTTGAAATATTGAAATTCACTATAAGGTTAGATGAGTCAACTCCTAGATTAATTTTCACCAGTTTAGCACCAGTTAATGATATCAAGTTGATACATCAAAATTTTAAACAGTGAAAGGCTCCGTAGATAAATACGTTAACATTTTTTCTCCTGTTTTAATAAATTTCCAGCTACGAAGGTACTGATAACCATACCGTTAAAGACAGATTTGGCCACTTGAAAGCCAAATACTCGAAGTAGAATTAGCAGTTTTTCTATTTCCAAGATTTATCAATACCTACATAATATTATGCACATACTATAAAAAGATGCGTTTGTTATTGAATACAAATATATTTATCATGTGTAAAAATAATTAAGAATTGCATTTACCACAAAGGGATGAGTATTAAAAACTGTCATTTATCAATTTAACCGAGATTAATTTTCCCCACAATTCAATTTCATTTCATGGAAATGCAACTTGAGGTATTTCACCATCGGTGTATTCGTGCTACGCCTGAGAAAATGGAATACAGCAGCTATCTTGCAAATATCTCTTTATTTTTCCTGACGATAAAAACATTTATGCATCTCATTTTTGCATACAATACTTCATCGATATCACGACTCGCACGTGTTGATTAACAAACGCTGGGTGCCGCGATTAAGCGAAGAGATTCTGTCTCAAGAGGAATCCGATGAAAATTCTTTACCTTATGCCCCCTGGCATTTGAAAAATACCATACGACCAACTCTACATGCGCCGCGCACGGCGATTTGAAGGTTGACTGTCAAGAAAGCCGCCATCCAGCCTCGCTTAGATATCCATTCATGAGGTATAAGGCTATGGGTTAGCATTATCAAAAAACAATACGGAAATAAATTGCAACGGATTAAGTTGATTATAATATTGCTTAAGTTAACATCAATTCATAAAACAATTCGTGCATACTAAAATTCTTTGATTCACGGACACATTGAAGTGATTCAGGCAATATTTGAAGCTTGAATAGCAAATTGAAAGGTTTTTAGTCGTAGTATTTTTCATTTATTTCATTAATGTCATCATGCGTTTAACTTTTCCATCAGGTGTCATTGATGATACAGGCTTTATACGCGAAGACGTTAAACAATTTTGTTTCGAAAAAGAGAACAGTGTAACAGTTAACAGCAGTCAACAGTGCAAATTTATGACTCACTCAACTTACGTACTTAAGTCAATAAATTCTTGATTACACAAAACCTTGCGAGGTAAGCGTGAATTTTTTACCCCAAATTGAGGATATCATAGAAAAATATTTGCAATCAGCAGGGATAATCGTTATTTGACAATATCACAAATTAGATTCACCGGTTTTATAAATAACTCACATCATAAAAAAATCGGAACGTGTCAAATGGAATCAAGTTACTCACTTTTTGTTTTATTTTAATATCGTTATATGCTGCAAACACAAAAAATCAATGTTTATTGTAAATTATAATGAAATTTCAAAGGAAAATATTTTTCAAGTAGTTGAAAATCCTGGTAGGTATAAGTGAACTTGAAAAAGTGACGAAAAACGGTGAAGTTATCCATAGCAAGCCATATTTAAAAAAATAGATTCTGACAGGTGCTGTTTTAAGTAAATTATTTTGTATTATATAAAGTTCCGCAAAAATAACCTAACATTTCACTAATTAAGTTGATCGACGTCAAGAGAGAGGTATTCGCAAATTACTACGCTAGGTGCTAAACAAATGTATCAGAAGGTGAATATCTAAAGAGCTGACGCTGCTTAACTACAAGAATCGTTAACCTTCACAGCTGCTTGTCATTCGCACTAATCTCATTCAGCGATAAGGCTCGGTGCTAATGACTGAGAGTGGATGCCTCCCCGAGGCAATGAGCAAGACGATAGACCTAGCCGTTAGACCTCATGAGACGAGGGAAATCCTCGCAAGGAGACGTGAAGGGAACCTTTTAAAAACATTGCGTAGTCACGGGAGCAGAAAAAAAGAGGCGAAAGTAAGGACCAATTTCCGCTTCTTTAGGCTTCATGCAAGATCTTATGAAATTATTCCTCCGGTGGAAATGGAAATACCTTGATGAAGCTCACTCGATCAAGTATAGAAATTCCAGAGACGGTGCTCATTCATGGGTGGAAACGTTTTTCAACGCAATTGCCGAACTAAAAATCAGGGACGTAATATCTTCAATGCTAATGGCTTCTGGGGTAACCCGCTTCAAAAGTCATTAATATTGTCGAGCATGGACCGCGAAAATTTAAGTCATTTGAATGGATGTAATAGTTAGCAAGTTGTTAGTAAAGTCGCAAAACTAATGTAAGCATAGACACTATTAGATTTTTTCAGGTTCAGATTAAAACAAAGAGTATCCAAAAAAATTTCGTCATTTTTATCTTGAAAACCAAATCTTTTCCATACCCTCTTCCTAAAAAACATTTTCAGCGTGAATTAGATTGAATATTCAAGAAGTTGCTAAAACGATCATTTGAATTTGATTAATTTTAAAGATAAACATAAGTGCATTGCAAATTATTTGAATTCGGAAAACCAATTGCTGAACAATACTACTCCCGCAATATGAAATTTACGAATTAATATATCTTAAAACTAAATCCTTATTTCACGGCTGAAAACGGATAGAGATCGCCGAATCGACTCTTTCAATTCACCTATGAGCACTTCAAAACTTACAAGAGTTTCGTGTGAAAGACAACAGCATCGCATTATTTCAATAACAGGCCAGCATTATCAATGGGCCAAAACGGATTAACTTTCGCAACAGCAAAAATAAATACGTGAATAAATCACAAAAATTCAAAAATATAAACTTTTAATTCATTCTTCATATCAAAACAGTAGCTGCAAAAATTCATATCTCATTCATTTAGAGCGTTAATTTACGCAGGGCAAAGTATTAAATATTCACGCGAGATATTTCAGGCATATTACAACTCAAGTTAAGTCTTACGACGCCTAAATTGAACACTAGCAACTATTAACTGATTTTACGTGAGAGAAGTTTCAGCAAAGGAACATAATTCAATTCGTTTCAGGTACTTCATGCCGTATTCACATTAGGTAAAATGCCTTGAAAACTACATACAAAAATTCAACATTGAAACCACGCCATACGTGAGGGAGGAAAGTCTCCTATTTACTAAACGAAGAGTCAGAAAATATATTTTTTTAACTGTTTTTAGCTCTCTCATCAGCGGACGCTGTGTCTGAAAAACTGCATGCATAGAGAAATATGTGCAAAAATATGGTACTCACCGATAGATCCTAGGAGTAGAATCCCGAGGAGCAGTGTCAGTGTAGAATCCATGGCACCAATGGTCCTTTCTCTTGATCAAACTGCAGAAAACCACGGGAAGAATTCTTTTAAAATAGGTCCATGGAAACAGAACGACGCGGATCGAAGAGAACAATAATCCTAGATAATTTTAACCCTAACGACTGAGAATAAAAACTGGTGGGTGGCAATAACCACTTATTATACACCTCCTTGTATTCAAGGAGCAACACGGTTTAGTAAAAATAATCCATTTTGGCCTATTTTGGTGGATAAATAGGAGGTCCGCACACGTTATAGCACTGTTAAGGCGTACAGTTGTCCGATGATGGATTCATGAGCACACAAGCACACAAAAGAAACACCGCCAAATTCGGTGACCGATGACCATTGAGTCCCGATCACAATTTCTCCCAGAAGTTCCCCACTCCTACCCCTTCTTTCTCCTTCACTCTATCAGGTATTCTATCGATGTCCCCCGCCTCACAACTTCCCAATCGAACCCCTTTCACCCACGAAAATTGTTCCTCCCCCTACCCTACCGACCCGACCACGTCCCTTGCCCGCCTTTCTCCGGTTACGTTGGAGCCCCCAATGCTTTGGCACCGGTCACCCACTCACGCAACTTTCTTGCACACACTAACACCCGTTTCACGATCGCATTTGAAGGGGACGAGAAATTAATTCCGTCGGGAGGTTTAAGAAAAAGAAACTTTCCCGAGAAACGTCGGGAGAAAACAAAAGTGGAAGGACGAATTCCGTATTGAGCACTTCGCAAGACCCCGTCGACTCGCGGGAATTTTTTCGTAAGTCAAAATCCTTGAGTGAACTCCATCAAATATTTTACGCATGTTTTACGGCATCAAACACAGCGAATATTTTAAGAGACTATTTTTGATCGCAATTCAACCTACTGACTACTTTTGTAATAGAACGTGAAAAAATTTAAGTCACTTAAATATATATATGCTTTTTTTATTTAATAGGATCCATCCCTAAAGTTTTCACCAGCCGACCAATATTTTTTGAGACAAACAATTTAAACATCCAATAAAATTTAAAAATCCTTTTGTGCCTCACGAAACCTAAATTGAACAATAGTTACCATTAACTGCAATTTCTTGCGAGAGATTTTAGCGAAGGAAAATATATCCGATAAAAAAATGAGTAAAAATTAAATTAAATAATCAAAACAACCCCAGATACTTTTTCTTAATCCAATAGGACAAACAACCTAATAAATATCCGATCGGAGCAAAAAATAAAATTAAATAGTTAAAACAACCCCAGATACTTTTTATAAAAAAATCCAATGGGACTACCAACCTAATAAACGGAGTTGATCACGGAAAAGTATAATATTTTTTTGCTCGAGCCTCCTCCAGGGGAACGTATCGGGTTCCCCTTCTTTCAAGAAATCGACGACACTGGGCAACGTATCCCGCTGCGACCGCCTTTACCACTCTCACTCTCTCGCGAAACAAACAGTCCTCGTCGAAGGAGGGTGGCGAAGAAAACGCGCGGCGTGAGCCAGCTTCCTCGGTCGCCGTCAGTCGGAGGAGCACTGGGAGAGACGCAACCTTGGCCACGTGCTTTTATAAACTCTCACTCGGCAACTCCCTGCCCCTTCCACCGTTCAAGTCTCCGTACCCACACCACTCCGGCGCTCCGAAACCAGCGATCCCCCACCCCTCATCTTTTCCCCCTACCCCTTCCCCCTCACTACCCCTCCCCGCTAAAACCATTCGGCCTTTCCCTCTCGTTCGTCGTCTCCACACACCGCAAGTCCTTCGATGAAAATAACGCTCTTTTTCGAGTCTACCTTTTCCTCAACAACCGTTCACCAATTTTATTTTTTTCGATTGCCCGCATTCCGGCAGAAGGACGTGCCAACTTACATCGCATCTTTCTTCATTTAAGGTAACTTAAATATATTACTGTTTTTTTATCAACATGTAGCCATCCTCAATTTTTTCACCGCGCTATCAATTTTATGGAGAAAAAAAATTTTTAACTCGTATTAAAAATTTTAAAATCCTTTTGAGTCTCACGAAACGTAACAATTTTTTTTTCGAATGCACGCATTCTTAGCGAAGGACGTGTAATCTTAACTTTCGTCTTTCCTCAATCTTGGGGACCACAGGAAGGAAAGGGGTATATGGTAACGATGAAGGCTGGGACCCCTGTTACCTTTATACCGCTAAAATCATTCGGCCTTTCCCTGTCGATCTTCGGCTCCACTCATCGCAAGTCCTTCGATTTGATGATGCTTATTGATATGGTCTTTTTCTTTCCAGCCTAATGATGCTGTTGAAGTCTTTCCGGGTTTTCCACCGGGTAGGTTTATTGTAGGCCAATATTTCGACGGCTGTCTGTACATTTGTGACCTTGAAGACAACGGCAGAGGCAGCCATTGAAACGTCAGCATGCAATAAACCTGGAGGAAAGCCCGAGAACAATTCACCAGAATAACGCTCTTTTTCGAGTCTACCTTATCCTCAAAAATGGTTCATTAAATGTTTTTTCGATTGCTCGCATTCCGAGGGAAGGACGGGCTAATTTATTTTGTTTCTTCCCTCTGGCTTGCGGACGAATCAAGACCAGAAGAAGGAAAGGGGTAAATGGCGACAATGATCACTGAAACCTCTGTTCTCTTTTCCCCATATCTGTGCCCTAGTTGCCTAGAAATGGCTTAAAATCAAGTTGGAGGTGACATTGCTACGGTAGTTCTTGAAATGAAAAAAATTCATAAGATATCCATCAAACCCAAATGACAATTTTATCTTTTCATGTCTTTTCATATCTTTGGTTATAATATTGGCAAAATTTATTGACATTGATTTTCTTCCTTATTCTATTATTATGTTATATTCCTTATCACCTATCTATCTATTCTATCTATTATATATTCTATTCCTTATTAAATACTCCTTAATGCTAGTTTTTCTTTTTGTGCTTCGATGAACATACCGCTGGTGAAAATACAAATGCAAATTCACTATTTTCAGCTTCGTGATGATTTTGTAATTTTGATTTACAGTGAACTCATTTTTACCTATATCCATTTAATTTTCAACCGCTGCAGTGTTGTAGATCATCTATTTGGAATTTAAATAGGTAATTACCTATGTTTTTCTTTGGCACCCTGTTTTGGTAGGGACAAAAGTAAGATCATCCCGAAAAAGGACCATCCTTGGGATTGCGTCTTATAATGTTCAAATATTGTAATATCTATTGAAATAATTTATTGCTACTATTAAAAATTGCAAAAGAATTGCTCTTGCATGGCAAAAATCCTAAGATTTGAGCATCAATCTTAGAGCCAATCCTACAATGCTACAAATCATAGCTGTCTTGAAACAGCACCTCACTCAATTCTTTCAACAGTAATCCTTTTTATGAATACATTTTCACACGCCTCATTTCCTACGAATATATTCTAATGGCAAATACATTTGTTACATTGCAAATATGTTGTAATGGCAAATACTTTGATTGTGATAGGTACTCATTTACATTCTTCTGCTTCACTTGATCGGTTGAATTACAACGGTGGGAAAGGCATGAGAAAACTATCAAATGAACAATCAAGGATTCGAAGCTACCCCAGCAATGAATTTTTATTACAATTCATTACACTAAAAAAGACTGCCCAAAAACACAAATATGATGACTGAAATGCCAAAGAACAATATTTCGACGGAACGAATCAAGACCATAAGTGATGGAGGAGGAGGTGAATGTCGGCTAAAATCGCTAGTCTCTTTCTCCGATTCTTTTGTTCCAATAGCCGAAATTAATAAATTCAAAACGAAGTTAGAGATAACTCCAAAACATTTATTTGCATGTATACGTATTTGTTATTTGTATTTTCAGAGTAAATAAACTCAATAGTATCTATAAAAGAAAATAATATTTTTGAGCAGTCAATATTTTTTCCACAAAACTGAATGGTTTTACCTCTATCTTTTCAAAATTTTTGTTTTAACATAAAGGTATAATATTTATTTTTTCCTAAACAAAAACGAAAGGCAAGCGATTTAGTCGAAAATTAATAGCAAACTAAGAAGAGTTTTCATTTTTATTTATTGACGAGAGACACTTGAAAAGGCTAGTCTTTGAAGAACCTACGATATTTCCCTTATGCTCAAGTAAAACATCCACCAGCATCAAAATAGGAATAAATTATTTTAATTCCGTAAAAGGTATAAAGTATCTACAATTATCTACAAACCAGGCGAAAATATCTGGGAAAATGAATAATATCTATTTCTCCTCTTTATTAAACTACCGAAAGAATGTCCTTTCTTCGTCATTATTGTTTTTCTTACCAGAAGAAAAATTGTTTTACTTTTCAAATAGTCGGCATTGCATGGTTGATCTAATCATTGAATGGCATTATCGTACAAAATGAAACGTGCATATCTTCGACCATAAAATATAGGCCATGCAGCAGTTAAGATACAGCTTAGGAGTTCGTTAAAGATAAATCTCCTATCATGAGTGCATTAAGGTGTGACGGACAGAAAACAATATATATCTCTTTAGTACCCAGGCAATCTCCATCATCTTAATCCCTTGCATGCAGCCAGTCCGCACTAAAGCACTCCGCATTGAAATACCGTAAGAGTCGCTCTCATGTGCCGTTAATATTTTCATTTCGGGCAACAAAAAAAAACTCACACGTGAGATGAAAACAATGACGCAAATCGTCCTAAATTATTTGGCTTGCACCTGGAGAAACATAATTTATAGGTACCTGTGTCTGTCAACTCATAAAGTTTTGATGCATAGGTGGTAGTTATCAAGCAATGTTATTTCCGCTTCAGAGGTTCCGTTTTGAGGAAAAACGTGATTTCGCAACGCAAACTCACAAAATGGAAAACTCAGTGAATAATGCAATTTGTATTAAGAAATATTCGCGTGAAACGCACATTCAAAATACATTCCACGTCTCATTTTCATTATTATAAGGTTACCAGAAAATTAATAATTATTATGCACAAAATTAAAGCATAACCTGAATGTCATGAAATTCCAATTGTTTTTCGAATATTGAGTTCGATAGCTTCTTCATTGCACGTAACAGGATTACGAGTATTACGTGAACGACTTTAAACCTCTGAACTATGTCCACCTATAATTACTTAATTAACGAATTCAAGATAACTTTGTGAAATGCCTCAGACTTTCACTTCCAATAACTGATGGTATGATTTCGATTTGAAGTTTTTCATTTTCTTCGAGACATCAGAAATATAGCAAGATGGAATCCATTTTATCACCATGACCATCGAAGCACGAAGCGGAAAAATACCTCTGGATAAATTGAGAGACGATGAAAACAATACTTGCGCATTGTTGTACATAACCATTATGTGGTTGCCTTTTTTCTCTCTTTGCCTTCTCCTAAACCTGTTTACTGCCATTGTTAATGGTTACCCTGGGCAAAAAATAAGGGGACTGAAACTCAGTTGAAAACTGGGAACGATTTTTGTTTCGTAACTCACATTCCTCATCAAGATACTCGCCTGCAGTATCTCCATCGTGTCGGTTGAAATTGGCGATCAAGGCCTCTTGACCTGGTCTCTAAGCCAGTCAAAATATTCGTCCATTATTATATCACGAAGGTTAATGAATTCACCTCTCCCCAAAGGCTCAACGCTCAACGGGTGGTATCCCTCGCGAATTTATCTCCCAATCATCTATTGCTACGCCTCAGTTGCGTTATGTGTCCATTAGCGTGATGTCAGAGGCAGAATTGTCATTTCAATGGCATTCCTCACTGCTTCGAAATTTTCTCTTTCATATCATCACGCATCATTTCCTAGAAAAATTACCATAAATTTGAGAAAATGTAAAAATCAATACTTAAATATCATGAAATATTTCTGATTTCAATAATAATCCATTGTTACCGTAGACAAAAAATGACATCAGTTTGTGAGCGCTTGCCACATAATATAATCAGTCTGTCATCCCTTAAGCATTAAGCATCAATCAAGAATTGAATAGCAACAATGATTCAATTACATCCATATAAAATTTATGACTATTCATGCATAAGATACTTTTTCATTTTCAGGAAATAACGCTTTAATCTCGGCATAGTAAATTTGATTATAGAATCATTCCAGGGAACAGGTTTAGCTCTTCAATTGGAATATAACTTACCACTGTGTCAAACAATAGGGAAAGGAAATAGACATTATAATTGAATATACAGTATAAGATGAACTCTGAGCTGAAAGCAACATGAAATACATCTCATTTCAGATGAACAATGTCGTAACAACGGCAATGGATGAAAAGAGATTTGTAGTAATTGAAATAAAACGTAATTATGTCTATGTATGTACCTAAATGATCATTGCCACCAAAATAAAATAAATCTAAAAGAAGGCGCTAGAACGATTTTGAATCGAGCAGAATATAATAAATACGAAAAATGGGTGGCCTTAGAAATTGGCATCTATAATGGATGATTGCTTTGGAAATTAAACTAAACATTTTTTTAAATTAGTCACTTATTTTTTAAATTTTTAACTCGCAAAGCACTTTTTTTCAAATTATTAATTTATTCTGTTCGATAAAAATAACTTATTTTGCAAACACGCTTCTCTTACTCAACTGTTGCTTCAGGACAGAGATACGCAGAAAAAACACAGCCCAACCAACTGCCCACGCCACTCAACTACAACGAAATCTGGTTTTTCTTAAGGTCACTCGCTCCGCACGATCCACTACTACCAATGCGGGTCAGTATTATCCCAACATCACACTCGACATCGTCCATCAACATATATTGTTTTCGAGATGCATTCTTATAAATACTGAGTTTCAACTCCACCATATCCGATTTTCATAATTTACGTTTTTAATTTAATGTCATTTTAATTTAATTTAATTCTAATTTAATTTCATTTTAATTTAATTTAGTTTAATTTAATTTGAATTTAATTTGAATTTAATTTGAATTTCATTTCATTTAATTTTAATTTAATTTAATTTTCAAAATTGAGTCGGTCCTTTCGTCCCCCCGGCGCTCGCGGCTCAGGTAGTTGGCGGGTCCGTGCGCCACCCTACGGCATTCTGACTATAACGTACTTCCTTAATTTTTTTTAAGTGTCAGTCAAAATAACTAAGATAAAATCATGTCAAAATATCAAAAAGGATTAAATCACAAATCAATAAAAAATTTGCTGTTCTCGGTTAACCTCGGTTTATTAAATCACCCCTCAAGAAATTGAAAGTTAAAAATTGGCCAAAAATGTCAAAGAATTCTATTTAAAAAATTAAGATGATCGAAGAGAGTTATCACACTCACACAACATTCTTTTGGTCCATCACCTCAATTCCCTACCGAAAACGGCTTCGGTTAGATATTTCAAGGATAGTTTTACATAATGGGACACTAGCGACACTGCGCTACTCGAGCTGAATAATTAGGCCAACACTTTCATTGCGAAATTGGGAATTGTCGAGGAAGTGAAGGTAAAATCTGGGTCAAATTGCAAAGCTTAAAAGGGAAGATGAGTAGGCTCTTCTTCCTTCGGATGATGAATCATGCTTTTCTAGAAGCAAAAATATTTTTCAAACTTTGATTTTACGCCCTCAAATTTCCAGTTGCGGAATAAGGTGCGTCACTTACAGTAGAAAGCAAAGTATATTGAATAATACTTTTAACCGGACGCTTGGTGTTAGCTTTACCTAGCGGCGAAATTGGATAGAAGTTTATATAAAAATGTGTTTGATCAAATATTGGAATTCAAGTACATTTTACACATAATTTTCGTATGGCTTATTTACCCACAGTACTGCAATGGTAGGATTGACATTGGCGATCTTTCCGATTTGTTGAGGGTTACTACTACTTGTTATATCCCTCTTATTATTCATACACATACACGTGGCCCCCCTCAAGCGATCTCGACGGATGTATGCCACAAATAAATTCAGAGTTACCATGATATCAACGTTGACTACAGCAACCAGCTGGGAAAATTAGAATAAATCCAAATTTCTGCTATTATCTCCCCACTAATTTACCACCAGTTAAACGAGCATTTGAATTTATAGGAAACGGATACTACTCATTACTGCATTGTTCTAAAATTAATGGAAAATTACGAAAGCCTTGATAGGGCTCGTAAAAGAACTTTAACTGAAAAAAATTAAGCAATGACTCAAACATGATGGCAACTAATCACGCACGAGAAGAATCCGATGCTTTTCATCGTCATTTATGGTTGGTATTTCGTGTATACCCCTAAATATCATCAAAATTGAAAATCCAATAAACATTGTGATTTTCAAATTCGGTGCAACCTCAAATCATAATTGGATGAAATGATTTTTCTTGTGAAAGATTGAAAACTTAGGTCCCGAAGAAATAATTCTTAGTGTGAAAATTTTGCGCTCATTGAAGCTCTATAAACTGATTTCTCGTCCGGAAATGATTTAGTTAAAACGTTTGATGGAAGTCCCCATAGCAAAGTTCCTTTTTATATCGCAAATTGAGGGTGAACGTAAAACGAAACTAGTTTGTTGGAAATCACTTAAATACTAACTATTATCCGATTTCCCAGGAATTGCGGGGAAGTTGTAATAGCTGGTTTTTTCTCGGCGAACAATGGCAGTAAACATTTCTTGGGTATCACATTGGGTATGATCCTCCATATCTCCTCCCGGAAGACTGAGGTTGGGTTTCACTCCTGGGGTCGGGTTTCAGACCCGGGTTCGTGTTTCACATAGCGTAAGTCCTCCATATCTCGATACAGATACGTGGAGGACTTACGCAATGTGAAACCCGAACCCTGGTGTGAATCCCGACCCCAGGTGTGACAACCAACCCCAGTCTTCCGGGAGGAGATATGGAGAACCTCACCCGATGCGAAACTCGAGAAACGTTCATCGCTATTGTTCACCGAGGAAAAAAACAGATATTACAACTTATCCAACTACAAGTCCTCTGACTCTAGATATGGAGGATCTCACCCGGTGTGAAACCCGAGAAATCTCCGATGGAGAAGGTGGTTGCCGTCCTTTCATTTGTCACCGAGTAAATTCAAGAATTCAGACGAGTGAGACGCCAACTATCGGCCGAATTTGGAAGTAGGACTCCGCGGTTACCAATAAATTACCTAAAGAAACCACGTTGACAAATCATTCGCATTGCTGGGTATATTTCTGATATCTGTTATTATTCCGTCGGCATTAAGCTATCATAACGTCGTAAGTGGCCGGCCTCCGTAACGGCGGGATCAAGTCCTCGCTTGCTAAACCGAAGGTCGCGGGTTTGAGTCCCGCCTGGGTAGTGTGTCCCTACCCAGGGCATGGTTATGTGAGATAGTCGTTTACACAAATTATTTCCCTCAATGTAAAAAGGTTAAAATTCATTCGTGCCCACCGCTAAAACTATAGATCAATGAGTCAGTCCTAATTTTGACTAATCATCCGTCCCCCCATGTAACATGGACCTAGTATTCAATGGAATTGGTTATTAATAAAAAGATTTCAAGGTTGGATATCTATTAATTATACCACTACATTTTTTTAATTTATCGACCCGGGTTTCGATGCATCATCATCACCAGGTGCAATTTATTACCTATTTAATATTTGTCTATCGCCAAGAAACCTTACTGTTGAATGAAAATTCCATAAAGTAACGCCTCAAACCATCAACTTCTTTAATAAACCTTACAATGAAATACCACACAGTTAAAAAAGTTAATGGATAATGATATTAATAATATCTCACTGAGACCGGGTGAGAATACCGTTTCAGCAACCTTTGCATACTCGCAACTCGACCCCAGTCCGACAACTCTGTGAGTGGGGGGAGGGGTTGGGAGGGGGAGGGCGTGGTGGAAGAGGGTGTGGTGGGGAGTCGATGACGGCCCGGCGGGGGCGTGGGGGATGGGCCCTCTCTCTTCGGAGTCCTTGGGTTCTTAGCCAAGTAAAGGGACCGGCCGCCGGGGTAGAAGTGGAGTGAGCGAGTGCTGCTGGCGATCGAAACTAGTCCGGGATGTCGAGCATAACGCAACAATCCATCGAGGGCGGCCGAGAGTGGACGGAGCCGTTGGAGAGAGAGGAAGAAGAGAGAGGGAGTGTATGGGAACAATGCTGCAGTGCTGGAGGGGGCGTGTCAGAAGAGGGGGAGGGGGAGGGCGGAGGAAATTGTCCCGGGAATGAATCTGATAAAAGAGCTCCACGGCCCTAAGTGCAACCTCGAGGGCACGTGGTTACGGACATATTTTGCGAGATTAGCAGGCTTTTTAAAATTTTTATGAAAATAATATTATACTAAAAATATTTTAAAACGTGATATTGCCTGGGCATTATGACTAATATTTTGATTTACCTTTCTGAGAGCTTCAGGGGAAGTGGAAGGCTTGTTAGAAATTTTGCTCAGAATTTTTGACGAAAAAAATAGATACTAAACTAATCAATACTGGAAAATAATGAACTCCTTTAATATAGTAATAAAAACATTGCAAAAATCTTGCATGTCTTCATGTATTAACTTATTGCAGCAATTATGAAAAATTTTACGCTAAAAGTACTAAAAAAGCGATATTATCAGGCTTTTTAGTAATTTGCTCAGAATGTTTGACGAAAAAAATACTAAATTAATCATGCTGGAAAACACTGAACTCTTTTATTATTGTAATAAAAACATTGTAAAAATCTTGCATGTCTTCATGTAATAACGTGTTGTAGCAATTATGAAAAATTTTACACTAAAAGTACTAAAACAAGCGAGATTATAAGGCTTGTTAATAATATTGTTCAGTATTTTAGACGAAAAAACTACTATATTGCTACTAAACTAATTAATCCTGGAAAATACTGAAATCTTTTATTATCGTAATGAAAACAATGAAAAAATCTTGCATGTCTTCATGTTTTAACTTATAGTAGCAATTATGATTCACATGCCTTAATAGAGAGATAAGAATAATATTGAAACGTGAGCAAACAATTTAGCATATAATTCCCGGACCTATACTCCAAGACGATATTAATTATTATATAATTAATTTCATGAAAAGGAAATCCATTTATTTACGAAATACTAAAAAAGGAAGACTAGATAGAAATTCTAGAAATATATTTTTTAAAGCGACATTAGCAGGCTTTTTAGTAATTTTGTTCAACACTTTTTGATGAAAAAATACTAAACTAAAAAATGCGAGACTAGCAGGCTTTTTAATAATTTTTATGTAAAAAATATTAAACTAAAAATATTTAAAAATGTGTTATTGCCTTAGTATTATGAATACTATGTTGATTTACCTTTCTGAGAGCGTCGGTGGAAGTTACGACGGAAACACTGCTGAAAATTTTACATTGCAAGATATTAATATACACATTCAGCTAAGTGCCATTTTTAAGTCACCTTTTTTGCCAAGGAATGTTTAAAAAATCCAAACTTTAGTCCAAAAAGTACGCCTCTATCCTTTGCACTTCCAAATTTCTCCAATAAGGTCTCACTTATACCATTTCGCATATCGTTACCTCTTTGCTGTCATCTCCAATTTTAAGATTCCAACTAAAGCACCAATGCGAAGAAATACTATGCTGCAACGTTTCCGTTAACTTCACACGCCATTTAAGATAACCTTCCGCACACCTACCAAAATTTTTAAACGATCTTCTCATTAATACCAATCAAATTTCACAATCTTGTATAAGGCCTTCAAAGCATGATTTTTTTATCTTATTGGGAAATGGAATTTATGCCTTGGTAGTTTTCATCGAGGATCACAGAAATGAAATATGCAATACTTTTAATAATGACTTCTGAAATGACGAATGACGACTACGATTGTTCAGCCATGCAGGTCATTTGATCGTGTCAGAAAAAAATATTTTCATGAAGTAGTCAAAAAAACTTTTTCACCATCTGAACCGAAATATTCCATGCACATACTTAACGCATGAGGGCTTTTAGCGCAAGTGCACGCAAAATCAATTCCAAGGCATCATTTAGCCTTTCACCAATTTCCCAAAGCCCAATGTCAGAATTTGAAAGAAAATAACGAAAGAGTTTTGCTGGTTGCTGAGCATATTGGCAGTTGCTCTTGGCCTAGTCTCGGGAAGAAGTGTGTTATAACTAAAGTCACGATTGACTGAGGTATAAATGGAAAGGGGGCTATAACTCTGATATGCATCGATACGAAGAGAAATCCTGCTCATTGCAAAATTGAAAAGAATATCAAATTGTATGCAAAGAAATAGTGCATCATAATCGCGGTCGTTTTATCAGTCTTGGTGGAGAAAAATTAAAACTTCTATAGCATACGCAAATTTTTACGCTGATTAGTGAAGTAAATCCATTGCTAGAGTAAAAACATATCTCCCCAATTCCCTCATAACCCGTCATCTCTCACCAATAGTGAGTAAGACCGGTTAGTATAATTAAAATTATTCTTTTAAAATCTTTTAGTTGATAACCACCATACGGGACCAAAGTTTTTATTATGAAACTAATAGTTAAATCCAAAATAGGCGATCCAGGAAAAAAATCGTAGTTGAGTTATATCTTATGATGGAGCAGGCTTGAGGTCCTTCTCCAAAGGACTGGATGCTCCAGTTTTTGGACTGACAATATGGGAGGGGGTACGAGTATTGATGGAATAATGTTGACCGAAATCGATTTTTAGAGCTATTGATTTTTAATAGAGATGAAAAATTCGACTACTCAACGATAAATGGAGATTTGGCCTACAAGATCGATTAATTGAAAAAATCGACGGCTTTTTAAAAAAAACGTTTGTGAAAAAATTTATTATTAATTCGAAAAACACTCAAGACACACATTTGAGAAGTAGAAAACAACCAACTCGGTATACATGCCTGAATTATTTTTTGTGAAAATTTACAAATACTGGCACATTTAAGTCTTGGAATCAGCCCTTGGCTACACTAAAATTATTAAGGATTGACGTGTGATTCTTGATGATCGAGGTCATGCCTTCCCAATTCTACCGGCCTTAAAAATTAGTCTTTCTTTTATTGGATGAATTTTTCACAGGCCAGTCTTGACGCTGCTAAGATGAAACGAAATGGTAAAGATCGAACACAGTGGACCGTAAAAAACATTATAATTCCACATTAATTTAATACGGTACGACCTAGGTTTCGACGTGGCTCGTCATCATCTGGTGATGACGTACCACGCAGTCACCAGATGATGATTACAATTTTTTTTACATTTCATTACTATGTCAAGGGGACTCCATGAAGTCACGCCCGAGACAATGAATTATTTCAAGATCAAAATTTAAAAATGGTGTTTCGATCGAAATTCGAAGAACGTTGCTTGATCTCGTTTTTTCTCGATCTTCGCTAACGAAAACTCGATTTTCAATGTCAATCGACATCGATTTATCCATCGCTAGGTACGAGTGCTCTATTATGTTTTCAATGGTGTTCGGCGAGATGTTGTGGAACATATTGCAATGATAAATGAAAATGAAAAACTTTGTGTATGTCCACAGTATTTATTATCGTACGACGCGTTTCAGCGAATCACCCTCGCCATCATCAGGTACAAATGCAAGTTTCAGTCATCTATTATTTTTATCAGTTGCTCTATTATTTTTTAAGTTTTAAATCGATCAAAAAATTAAAGTTTAAAGTTTAGGAATAATCGATATTGTAATCGATGGCTAAGTTCTAACAACACGTATCTCAAAATTAGGCCGGTTTGACATAGGTATCTTAAACGAAGTGTAATAACATTAAAAATAAAATTCAAGCAAAAAATAACTCTTTGTTGGCAAATGTATGCTTCTTTTTCAGTTTTATGAATTTTTGGTTTTTAATTCTAGCGCACAATTAGAAAAAATTAATCTTATTTTGCTCTCCTGAAAAGTTACTATTTTTGAGATACGTGCTGTTATAACTAAGCCATCGTAATGCCACACTTATTCTCGAGCAGTGGCGGAGCAGGGGGGCTAAGTGGGAGTTAACGTACCAGTAGTAGTGGGGGTCTGAAAAAAAATACAATTCTATCTGGTGTAAATTGGATACCCAAGGGGGGATACCCTACAGTCCAAACCCCCCAAAGATCCGCCACTGTTCTCGAGCAAACCTGACATCTTCCAATCATTAGTGAGGATTGCTGGGGAGGAATGGTTGATGATAAACGTGAGCACTGGAGACCCGTAACCTCGACCTGTCTCGTTTCCCTTTCCAAGCACTCTTAAAAATCTCCGGCCCTGGATATCCTCCCTTCTCGCCCCTTTAAAATGCGCACACCCACGCTGCGCTCAAAAGAACCCTTCACTTCGCCGTGGCGGGGAGCCTTCGGAAGCGACCGCAGCCCGAATGAATCCACCCGGGAATCGAGACGAGTCATCCCGCGAACTTTCCCCCGATGCGAGGTGCGGTTCCATGCGTGGGTGAAGGAGGGTGTTGGACCGAGAAAATGAAAAAGACCGCCGCTTTCAATGCGCGGAAACCGGATGGTATGCACCGAGAGAGGGTGCAACGGAAAGTTTTTGGGACCGGGACGAGACCACGTTCTTTCACTCGCGGAGCATGACGGCGGAGAAAATGGTGTGGGGCAAGGTAGTGCATGGGGTCACAAAGTTTTTGAGAAGGCCTTCTCACACTCTTAGCCCATTCACGGCAGGGGTCTTCAACCTTTTTTTAATGCAGGGGCCAAAAACCGATTTCACATCGTCCGGAGGGCCACAAAGTTCCATGTCACTTTAACACCACATCAATAAAATAAAAACGTATAATTTCAAAGTTTAATCATATTTATTGGTTGAAATTTTCAATCAATAATGCGATTTTTTACATTGATTTTTTTACGAGTATATCTCTTCTTACTAGGTGTCGTTAGAGTCCTCGGAGTGTCGTTTGCGGGAGCGGCGCGATACAGTATTTTCTTTAGCCTCTAAGAGCCGCAAGAAATTAGCTGGCGCGGATTAAAGACCCTTGCTTTACAGTATAACGTCGAAGCTGGCTCTTCATGCCTAGTGCTGCATCAGGTCCAACGTCGAGTTGAGCTCCACGAGACAAGTCGCTGAGATTATATGTATAAGGGGGTTTGACTTATGAGGGGTGTAGTGTACGACCTGAGCCCATTTTGTGCGCATTTTTTTTTTATTTTGCCATATCTGTTTCCACACGCCCAGCAGGTAATCAATAAAGTAATTCTATTCCCTATTGTTTGAAGAAACGCATTCATTAACACATCAAATCCTTTGCTGCTCGTTAAACTGATTCCTCAATCAGTTTCAAGGGGTATTTTGCATTGAAATTTTCAAAGAATAAAGTACTTGATTGAGCATGTGTGATATAATATCCAAAGGAATTTTATAAAATGCAAGCAACATGCAAATCCAAACTTTATCCTACGAAATTTTGAAAAAAAGGTGGATCCATCTGGACTCATCGCCGTCCCTCGGACATTATTGAAAACCGATAAATCCATTGCGGTCAAACGTCGAGGCTGGTTCGACATGACAAGGCACTGCGATTATACAAGGTTATCACACATTCAAAATTTTCAAAGAATGAACTCTTTCAGTGAACATGCACAATATGAAAACAAGTGGATATTTTCTGTAAACAATAAAATAAGAACATTAAAAGGTTAACTATCAATCCTGTCAATTATTTCAATTTTCAAAAAAATTAATTTGGATCAGATTACTTGGATTAAAAAAAGTGTATGGACTCAAAAAGATTAAGATTTTTGAAACGATAGAGTTAATAGAACGGGGATTTGGTGAATACAAGTGTAGCAAGCAAAAGCCTGTTTGAGTTGAACCTATCTCGAGCTTCCGACCGGGTAAGTTTCTTCACTTCCACTGACGTTCCGATGGAACACTATTCCATCACCCTCTGAGCTCATCGATTTTAAAAAAGCCCTGAGAAAGATGTAAAAGTATTCTATTGAAGCGTCAGCGTAAATAGAGAGCCCGACTCGGTAGGAAGCCCGAGAAAGATTCATCTCATTAGTTCACCGGGAAAAAATCGAATCCTAATTGAGAAGCCTTTTTACTGATGTGGTCTACTGCACACGCGATATTACTTGAAATAACAAATTAGAACTAAACTTTTTGATTGACACTAACGTTGACTGGAACTGCATACTACCTACTTCCATCATCTTTAATTTACTTCATATAATATTGACAAACCACTATTCTATTTTAGGTAATTTTTCATTTCAACTGGTAATTCAACGACTTAAATATTTAAAAAACCGAAAAAAATAACACTCCAAAAATATTACTATTCAGTCATCATTCTTATCTGGAATAATTACAAATTATTTTAATCAGTATGTCTAATATTTTCCTAAAAAATTTTAATGAAGATTGTAATATCCATCCATAGGATAAATTGATTTGTAAATTTAAAAACGACAGACCTTTCCACAATATTTCAAATATGGCACTAATATCTAAATGTAGAAGATAATTAGCCAAAACTTGTGGAATTTAGTAAAAACTTGACAGAGTAAATGATTTTATTTAGGCATATACTTCCTGAGAACTTAGTCAATCTTTATCAAAAAATTTGAAAAGTGATAAATAACGCATTAATTCTACATGATATGCAATAATAAAATGACCTAAGGTACCGATTCAAAAATTAATCTTCGGGCTTATGAAGCAAAAAAATTCCTCACGCAGTGTGCATGTTAGTACTTATGACCCTGGCATCAATAAAAAAAAATTCATCACCAAATACATGACACATTAAATGCTCCACTGAGCGTTCACAAAAGTCAGAAGCTACAATCCTTTAGTATACTTTCACTTCGTGATTTGTTCGTAAAAATACTATTAATATCTAAGTTTCCTATAGCATCTAAAATAATAAAATATATTTTTAATCACAACCCTGGAAACAAATGAATGTGCAATTACCCTCGTCTTCATACTTTTTTTACATTAACATCAAAGCTGTAACGAGAAAAACCTTGAAGTACTAAATATCAAATTTTTATGACGAAAATCTTTTAGTCAAGTTTGCGCTGTTTTATGCGTCATAAACATATACCATCGCGAGGAATAAGAGAGCATTGTCTCGTCGTCATAGAACTGTGCACGGAGATGTAGCCTCTTATCCAAAAGGTCGTGGGTTCAAACGTTCCCTTTATGCCATGGGCAATAATGGGAGTCAATTCACGACCCGAAGTGATGCGTAATCATTGCCCAGGATAACCTCCGCTCTGGCGATGCAATAAGAGGGAGACCCCCACGAATTGGCCTTTGCACAGCCAGCTGCAACACGAGAGAAGACACGGCAGATTGCAACCCCTTCGACCCAGGGAGATGCCATAACACTTTTCAGTTGCATGCCGTGATTTCGCAGCTAGAAGTTATCTCCCAATTTTCTCTGCCTCATCTTTAGAGGAGTTGACCTCGAAATACCGCCATTAGTGAGGGAAAAGAATGAAAATAAAAGGGAAAGAAGGGAATCCAGACAGGTGGGTGTCACAAGGCCATTCCGATGATTTTGTTGCAAGCCGCTTTAACCGCAAGTAATTCCATAATTTTCGGTCTTTTATGGCGCCACTCTAACGGCCTGAGTATTTTGCACAGGATGCAAGAAGATGGGGAAATATATACCTCGCATTACTGTTGTGAATGAGCAATAAACCAAGAGAGAAAAAAAGCCAAGTAACCTATTAATTGTGAGTTACCTCATTAAACCGCGGTCGTATGAAAATAAATACCCGTAGTATAATTGCTCAAAATTAAAGTTTTTTTTCCTAAAACAAGCAAATGTCATTGAAGAGCTTACCCATAATTTTTTCTCGCGATTTCAATTAATTTTATTCCATCGAGATACCGTAATCACCAATTACACGAATGGGAATGCAGATAGGAATTTCTTTCTGATGATCACTAGATAATTAAATAGCGAGGCATGGTTGCGTCTTAAATTCTGAGAGTATATATAATATTTAGATAAAAAATTATAAAGAAGAGAATACGGAGTCCATTTTAATGCCTGAATACACACCTTTGAATGACTGCTTTATCCGCAATAGAGTCAAAATACACAAGCATAGCACTCTCGCCTGGTTTTCATAAAATATGACGAAAAGATGTCTAAATAATCTCAGAGCTTGTTTTAAACAAACATATAGAATATCCTGTATATTTCCTCATGGGAAATCGATAGGAAATAGAGTGAAATATGAGGGATGAAGATAACGAGTAATTTTGATAGAAATTTTAACGTGGTCTTGAAACTTTCTATACAATTTTCATAAAAAAAGAGAGCGATATTAATACTATTTCGATGAAGAAAATACAAATTGCTCCTTCATGAAAATATTCGTACAATCAATCCGTCTAGAAAAAATTACAGATTCATAGGCAGCCAGATTAATCGTTCGATCACTTTGTATCCATTCCCATTTCACACCCACTCTTTTTTTCTAACAATAACTGAACCACAATTCCTGCTCCTTATCCTGTTCTGCAGCCTTTCCCCTACACCGTATTGGCTGCATTTTATTCCTTCGCAATTTCTACCGAACAATAGATTTGCGCATTTCTCCAAGGCTAAGCCAACTCCAGGAAAAAAATATTTCCTCAATGCTCCATTCTACACACCCCTCTAAAAGTTGGAATGAAATGGTCTTGAAATGATCGTACAGGCAGTTACTCCGGCTTGTATAGTTTTTTTTTCAAAAAAGTATCTCAATTTCCGGAATAACGCCCTTGAAAATTAATGCACCAGCCCTGCGGCAGGCAATGTCAATCCAGCTATCATTTCTTGCGAGTAATATGACTGGACGATGGTGAACCCCCCAGCTTCCAGTGGTATGCCTTAGCCAGTTGAGGTATCGAAGCGACTTTCCCCTTCGTGGAAATTTAAATTAGAAAACTTACCGAGGACAAGAAATGGTCTGCTCCTATTCGGTAATATAATTCGTCAACTTTACCAAACTCGTAAAGGCTGGATGACTTGAAATTCTTCCTCATATAATTAGTTAGCATCGCACGCACGCCATCTTACGAATTATATTACCGGATTACAGCGGTTTACTGTGGCAAATATGTGAACGGATCCATTCAAGAGTGAGGCCATTCTAACATCTCACTGGATCACCATATATTATGGGTTGAATATAGTGGTTTTTGCTGCAATATTTTAATATTTACGTGATTAATATAAGTTTCACAGAAGATACTATTATGGATTAAAATAATACGCAAGAAGAAGCTTTTTTATGATAAATACCGCATAACTTAATCATTTGAGGTGGAACGGGACTACCAACCGCAATTTGAAAATTGAATTCCTTAATTAAATGATTGTATTATTCTCACACATTGTGGATTTTGTTATATTATACATCTTTTGACTTGCTTTAAGGAGTAAAGTAATATATTTTTCCGAGTATTGAGTACCCTAACTTCCTCGATATCAACATAATCTCTTCTATATACTCTAAGCGTGTTTTGGATAAAGTTAATAAATAAATAAATAAATAAATACAGACCTAAGCCGACAATCAACGCACTGACTCTGATGAAAATATTCTGCCATAAAAAATATCAAAGAGGAGTCAGTTATACTTTTTTTCGATTCCGATTCCTGGCATCAGTTCTCTGTTCCGATTCTCGGCTCCGGTTGTTACTCATGTTCAGAAAATTGGTGGAACAGGGAACTAAAGAATCGAACCGACACTTTCTTAATTACTGAAATACTACAGCTCTTAGATCTGAGTCTTGAATTTCCCAATCATCTATTTTTGCTTCCCTTACAATAAATTTGTTGATAATTAAATGAATCTTTATATATATCATCACTCAGACATACCTTCAAATATCTACTTAACACCGCAGTGATCGTTTCCAACCGAACACCACGAACCACCCCAAATGGAGAGACACTGTTTTCATTTTTGGTAATATCCTCTAAATTACTCACAATCGTTTTTCTCTTTGGTCACTTTGAAAAAAACTGAGATATTCATCATTTTTGAAGGACTTAAAAACTATAGCGGCTTCAACTACTTTACCCAGCATTATAATTTCAATTACCATCACCGTCAAAACCAGAATATGAGTCAAGTTTAGAAGAAATTACCCTTTTCTTAAGACCTAAAATTCTGAAATTTCACGCCATCATCCAGCATCTTACTGTTAGTGATTCATTATTTCTCTCTGCAATGGAAATACGTTATTATGAAGGATGTAGTATGTTGCTATCAAGGCCAGGCACCTGGGGGGGGGGGTCGTCAGGGCTTCCGCTCTCCCCCCTCCACCCGAAATGTATCCCTTGTGGCAACCGCCCGTCATACGGTCACTTAGCTCAGGGGCACTCACCTTCTGACTTTCTCTCATTTAGTAGTGGAGTGATATCAGAGTCTCAGATGCGGAATTCCCTCAAAATCGAAAAATATTAAGCTCTGCTACCAGAGACCTGAAGTTTGAAAGATTTGACAAATCAGATGGATTTCGGAGACAAATTCCTACGTTGACCATGCCATAATAACTGCAGCATCTTCGGAAATCAACCAATGATGATCATCAATTTCAGTAAGTACTATTCAAACAAAATTTGTATCTTAATTGAGGGAGTGAGAAGCAAAGGGGTGCCAGTGATTTCTTTCTCAACAGAGTTAGGTAAAGCCAATTGTTAGAAGAAATACACAAAAATTGGTTGCCATGGGATACGTGTGAGTCTCAGTTCTGTGCTGACATCGAGCGGAAAATCAAATGCACTATATCAAATATCTAATTCATCTCTTTTTTCTATACCTAATTTCTGTACCTCTCTGTGCATAGAAAAAAGAAATCACTTGTACCCCTTGGATTCCAATTGATGATAAATATCTTCTTCCAATACGTGGGAATAGACATAAAAATTACCATATTTGGCAACCTGCATAGCACCCAAGCCCTCCCCGTAGCAAATCCCTGGCGACGTGCCTGATCAAGGATGAATTTCACTCTGAAGTGTCAGCTCCGTAACACTCCATATCGAGGGCGCAACGTGGATAGACAAAAACTATGCGTGAAATAAAATGTTATGCATAACAGTTCTCGATGGGTTTCTCCCCCTTCGTGGGGGTGGAGTCTCAAGCATATTTGAGCGCAGCCGGGCGCTCTCCGTATGACAAGTGGAATTCTTTTTTGCGGTGGGCGTGCGGTCGGCTGAGTGAGCGCCCGAAGGGCACGGGCTCCCCCGCCGCCACGACTCTCTATGTGACGGCGAGCCTCGATGAATTGATTCCGGGTTGAGAGGGACGACGTGAAAGGCACACAAGCGGGAGGAAAAGAGAGAGCTAACCACGCACTAATCCGAATTTTTAAAAACTATAGCCCCCTGATTCACGTAAGCATTTGCAAGAGTTGTTGGAATCCATCAGAAATGAAACGGCAACTATAAAGTAATTGCGGCCTACATCAAAGGAAAAATCTCTCGAATGTAAAAACAGACGGAGCCGATATGCTTTAACGGTTTTTGCTTCATTATTCTGTAATTTTGGCCTAAATTAGGTTAAATTACTTTATTTTATTTAAGCCGGAACAAAAAGGGAATACATATAATACAAGATATGAACCCGTACCATAATTCGCTTATCAGCTTCCTTTCCTTGTATGAAATTAATTTTTTTATCTCAATCACATTTATCTTGTCACATTCTGTGAGTTAACTTCATCAACATCATTTTGACTTATGCACGAGCACATAGAAGTAAGAAATGCATCATAATTCTATCGTCTGCATCGCCCCTTGTTATTTGGTACAGACATGGCACCATTTTTTATCTCAATCCATATTGTTTTTGGTTGCACACCGCGAACTAATGTTAACGGCGTCATAGCAAGTCTGAAAGCTTAATGGCAAATTTCAACTTTTAATTGTATCAGGATCAACTTTGTAGATGTTGAATTCCAGAGATTGAAGTGTAACTTGTAATCCTTCCACGATTTATTTCCTTGATCCAATAAGTTGCGTTACATGGGTGCAGTGGCGCCGACTCCATAGGACCTGAGGGGGCCCGAGGCCCCTCGAAAACTCGTAATGGGGGTGAGGAAAAAATGTGTCAGGCTTATCGATTTTCCCATGAGCGTACAGTAATTGAGTGTCTAGTTTTCAGGCTTCTAATATTGATCACATGACATTTCTTAAATGCTTTAAAAAACTTTAAAACTCAGTATTGATAAAATCTCCCGGGGCAAGACCCCCGCTATGGGCCCCCCAATATTTTTTACAACTCGGCATCCTTGCATGGATGTCATCATCAGGTACTTCAGTGTACACCACACGCTGATGAGTAGGAACATGCTGTACTAAGGAAATAAATTGGTAGATGATAACTACGTTGCTGTTTCATATGTGAAATTCAACTTCCACAAAGTGGAGTCTGATACCATTGAAATTTGAAATTTATCTTTGTCTATAAGCCCCCGGATTCGCAATCACGTCGTTAACGTCAATCACATTAAGTAACCTGAAGCAAAATATATTGAGAGAAAAAATGACATCGTCCCTGTACCAAATGATAGGGTGCGATTCAGACAATAGAATTATGGTGAATCTCTCACGTTTGCTTGCTCGTGCATAAAGAAAATATATTAACGCTTCCAAATTTTTTAGCCAATTTTACCGATAAATAGAAGACAAACTGTTTAAATTACTGACCACATCTATTTCCCACTCAATTCGTGATTTTTACTTTGATACTAGCCGCATTTTCCACGCGACTGTCGGTAAATTGACGGCTTATAAGCAGAAACTGACCTCCGATGAGGAAATCTGAGAGTCATAGGAAAACTTTATCAGCATTCAAATCACGAAATTGGAACCCAATACATCGTTTGCGGACTCTTCTGGCCTCCGGGAAGAAATATTGATCTATATCCAGAGAGACCCAGTTTTCACGAGCGTAAATTACAAAACGTGACGACCGTTAGACGGAGTTTTTCACGCTCCGCTTCACAGGTTAGATGAAGCTGATGCAAGTGGAAATATATAAATACGTATATATATATGCATGGTAAATAGTGAGGCATAAAGATGAAACGGAATATGCACACCCTCTCACGCAATGGCGCTTCAAGATAGGATACAGAGTAGGAGAGCTAGCCTTTCACAGGTGAACATCAACTCGCTGCCACCTCACAGCAGAGATTTGAATGCAGTCCAGACCTTTCCATGCAGGAAAGGAGGTAAGCATAAGATGGCCATCACCATAAATGGAATATGGACTAAGTAATCCGCGAGAATTCTGTCAGCATCGAGAAAATATCTAACATATATTTTGAAATTAGTCCAGAAGGTTAAAATATAGGTCTTTGAATCCTGAGGTGGGATCAAATTCTTCCGCAAAATCGCCGATGCAATCAAGGATCCGAATAGCTCAGCGATCTGCGAAATGACCCGTAGCGTAGGCTCAAAGACTTACGTGTTTAATATAATATTACGTGTTTATAATAATATATGTTTAAATTAACAGCCCGGGGCATTATTTTCTGATGGTATTCAATGTAACCACAGCTATGAGGTCCTGAAAAATAAAAAAAAAACACTTTGGTGAACTCTACCGTAAGTAATATTTTGGCGATACATAGTGAAAGCTATATGTAACCTTCAGGTAAGTTTTCCAAGTAAACTTTCAGATTCAGGTTTATTTATTCAGGTGCAGGCGTCGAGGTTCATCTTCATGATCTGGTGTTCAATTTCATTTTCATGTTCAGCAGTTTTGAAGTCTAAGTCATTACGGCAAATCCCATCATAGATTTCGACAAAGAATGTTTTCATCTAGCCATCATGGAAAACCTACACGGGTTTTATGACTTGTATTAACAGCTTTGAAGCCAGGTTATTTTTTGGATCCATTTCCTTCAACCAAAGCGATAGGAAAACTGCTGCCGATCACTTGTTAGGTTTTCCACTATTGTAAGAGCGCTTTCTGACCGCATTTTAAGGATTGACCGAGAGCACTTCTCAAAAGACCTTGTGCTGGTATGTATTTTATGAAAAAAAATTAACAAGAGCGCCAGAGATCACGCACTAGGGCACGCACGAGCTCAACCGAACTCCTTTCGTTTTGCGGGCACGCATGTTGGAGCGGAGGGAGGCACGCCACGCCCCACTACGACGACTGCACGCCACCACACCGTCACTAAACCCTCCCGTCATTAAAGTGGGTTGGTCCGAGAAACTAGGTACACAAATAGTGTTAAGTAAGTAATGAGATTTCCAATTTTTCCTATTTATAAAATCGTTTCTGGCTTGATTGGGTGGAAGTTTGATATATCCATGATGAAAGAACACAAATTGTAATGTTCACAATTTTTAATGCCAAAACTCAACAACCGACCGAGGTTTCAACACCCATGTCATTTTCTATTCACATAAAATTACAATATCACATTGTCTCCTTCAAAGTAACTAACTTGGAAAGCCACACAGCACTAAAGACGATTCTCCCATTCCTCATAGCAGTGCTGGTACTTGGATACTGATATAGCCTTCGGCTGGTCGGTTGCGGCTGTTTGAATTTTCTCCAATGTCCCAAAATGATGTCTCTTGAGTTGATTTTTCATTCTTGCGAACAGAAATAAGTCACATGAATCCAAGTCCAGTAAATTAAGAGGCTGGAGGAGCCACAGAAATACTTACACTGGCAAGAAATTGGTTGATAGAAATCGCGGTGTGACGTTGTTCGAAATTGATGTCACTCATTTTCAAAACACACTGAAAAAAAAACTCACAAAAATATTTACAACAGACAGCTCAACAACTCTAGCGGGTTTAAAGTTGTACAGGCCGAAAAAAGATTTTGTGTTTTTCCGGCGAATAGACGTCGTAAAATTTTCTCGAGATCGCCACCGCGTCAGCAACTGCATAATTAATGTAGTTATGCAGTGGTGATCCCGAGAACATTTTACGTTGCACTGGCCGCATATCCGATGGTAACCTGCGTCGCCTTCATATGTCGCGTCCCAAGTGTTGCCTGATCGAGCACTAGAGAATCATTCTCATTACTTAATTTAAACAACTCGTAAGTAATTTTCATCAAATATAAAAAATTGCTCCACTAATTGCACTTCATAGACTCACGGCCACGAAAAGTAGACTGACCCCGCCGTATTTTCTGGAAATATGGATTTGAAAATCTCTGTTTCCATGCCGGTTCTAATGTCTATTACAATGCACGCATACCCTACATATTGATTGGATGTCCCTTGCATAGGCAAAAAAAAAGCATTTTTGCGGAAATTCTCTCTCTTTCATCCCCCTCATTTTATTCGTTCTCGTCATATGAACTCATATATGGAATATTATCTTATTATTCGAACGTCGTTAATATGTGCCGAATCGAACGACGCGTTTAAATGGGGATTTCAATGGAAAGTGGGGTTTGAATGGTTTTATTTAGACTTACATTAAAGAGTGCAAATCAGAAATTAAAATTTTCTAACATATAATTAGTAATAATAGGGTAAAATGACGCTAATCAAATCAAAAATGATATTTTCTTGATGGCAAATTTAAAAAAAAATTAATATCTCCATCTTGCGAAATTGCTGCTTTTCAATGGCTCTGCAAACGGCCCCAATAAATCTAATTTTTTATTTCGTTAGTACCATTAAAATTTTTAAAAAAATCAAATAACCAACTGGCTGGAGAAATTACTGTCGCAAAAGTATGAAGACATAATTATTCCCATTCTTTTCACCCAATATTCGCTTTTAAACCTTGATGTATTTCGTCAATGATGGAAAAACGTTTTTAGTAGCATTCGCCAAAAGTATATGCTTTGTATAGCTAATAACCTAACTCGCTAGTCAACCTCCTTGATCCGGACACCCACCCCTCCAGCTTACGGTCTCTATGGCAACACCCACAACACAGCCTCTCCGCCAACCACAGCACTCGGGGCAATTCTCAAGAGCCGACAACGGTGGAGTTTCGTAACCAGGTAGCGAGAGAGAGAGGAAAGGAAAATGAGAAAGAGAGAGGGCTATTTAGTTGAGTGAAAGAGAATCAGCCTCCCTTCTAACTCCTTAAGTTCCTGCAGGTGATTGGTAAATTACACTCCAAGGCAGGACGGAAAATTTGAAGGGGAAGTAGGAGAGGAGGGGGGTAGGTATAATAAATTACCCTTCGTTTCCTTTCCACATGCTTCCCTTCCTCATGGTGATACGAAAAACAGTACCTCGAATGAGGATACATTTCCCATGTCAAATCCTGTGTCATTACATGTCGATACATTTCCTACGTCATTCGAGTTGCTCCTAGAATGAAGGTTTCCAATCGGGTTTTCATTTGAACCTGTACCAATATTTGTATTAATCATTCTGTTAACGATGGTAGACTTCGTCATCATAACGTGTAAGTAAATTTTCAACGTCAGGCATTGTACAGCATTAGTTGTTGTCGATGGAACGGATCATCGGTTAGAACGCCCGAGAATATCTTTCATTCATATCCTGCCTTTCAAGTATCAACCTGGCATAGCCTCGGATCTGACCTAAATCTGCTCAGCCAAATGTAATTCTTGTTTCATTTGTAAGGCTAGGGATATGAAAGGGTCATCAGACGTTGTACATACAGTTGGGTGCAGCAGCGGATCCAGGATAGGGATAGGTTGCGGATAGGATAGGGCGTAGGGGGCTCACCTCTTCTACATTCATCAACAACTGAACAAAATTAACAATATACGATATATAATGTAAATTGGATACCTAAACGGGGAGAGGGCTATATCCCCTCTCTGGATTCACCGCTGGTTGGAAACCTCAGAATTCAATAATACACTCAAAGAAGCCTTACATGCGTCGAAGTCTCTTCCTACACACAATGAAATAGTTTACAGGCATAAATGAATGTGCTCAATTCCTTTCACCTATGGAAAAAAATCTCTTTATTATTTCGTAGACATTTTAAAAACATCTTAATAGATGTAAAAACGCTCGTTCAGTATTAGTCTTCTTGGTATCATCTTAAAAAATCAGGCAAATGTGACTTAATATCGAGGTTGAAACAAATATAAAATACATATGATGACATATAAAGCTTCTTAATCATCACATACCATTACATCTGTCACATCATTTGCTAATTGGATAATACAAAACTACACAGAAATGAGTATAGAGAAAATTTTTCACGAGGAAAGGGATGTATATCAGTACAATTTCTTTTAAAAGAAACTGGAAGTAGAAACAATGGATTGCCGAGTCGATTCCATCACACCGTTGCAGTGCGCGTTTCCATTGATACATCTCATCCAATCGGACATTTATGGCATATGAGAATACAACGGAACAATGGCATCATAAATTTAACAAATATTCAATTTTCTGAGTAAAACAACTCATAAATATTTAATCGTGGAGTAGCATAACACACCAATATAATTATTAATATTATTTTTCTGATGGCGACTGACGGGAATAGCGGATAGTTAATAATTTTGGTTAAGGAATGAAATAATTAGTAAATAAATTTTTGGTAACAGGCATTTATGCAGAATTGAATATCTAAGCTATGAAAAAGTGATCTAAATAACCACAGGAAAATATTATGCTATACTGGCATGCCTGAAAAAATTCGGGCCTGTATAAAGTCCTTCGAATCTTGTATAGAAAGGGTATGTACTTCCCTTTCATATCCCTAGCCTCACAAATGAAACACGAATTACGTTTGGCAGAGCAGATTTAGGTCAGATCCGAGGCTATGCCAGATTGATACTTGAAAGGCAGGATATGAATGAAAGATATTCTCGGGCGTTCTAACCGATGATCCGAAAAGAAATTAAGATTGGAATGATTACAATGGCGAATATAATAGCATCGAGTGTCTAGCAGATACACGATGTAATGTCCAGGGATTACTTCACACTCCTTGGAGAAAATATTTAATTTTCGAAGTACGAGACGAGAACCAAATTAAAATATATGCATATCCCCGAGAATCTTCAGAATAGACGGTACAATCAAGGACACGTATTTGTACCAAATGAAAGCTTCAAATCGAGTGAACTGACCATTGTGACATAGGGAACTTCGTGTTTTCTTCATTACAATTCTCAGAAAAAAGAGGCCGACCCAGTTTAACAATGCCGTTGTTTAATGCATTAATATGGAAAATCTTCAAATATTGGTCTAAATTGCAATGCCATCGCAGGAGTAACGAAGATTTGCATGAAGAAGGGCTAACGCTCATTTCAACGAAAAACTCAGCGTAAACTCCCCGAAGATAATGTAGAGAGAAATCTCATTCTAAAAGATTCATTCATTGTGATGTTTTTCCGTTATTCGACGGCCTTTTTAACATGAGAATTGAAAAATTGGATAATAATTGGATGCTAACGGCACAGAAAAATCAGTCTTCTTAGGACTTAAGTAATTCAGGCAGACGTCACCAAAGATACTTCCGTTACGCTCCGTTTGTATCCTTACAGACCAAGAAGGCTCAATGGAATTTTTTGCACGTTTTTTTGCAGAATTTGCGAAACTGATCCGATTCATTTCAGCAGCTCAACTAGAAAGTATCTTCCTTGAATTGAGAGACTCAATGAACTCAAGCGACAGGCTTCAACTCCCAGCTCGACCGTTTTTTTATTTGGATCACTCCCATTGAGAGAAAAGAATAGCGAAAAAGTTACGAAAGTTCTATGCCGAAAAACTAACACATAAATTCAAATGACACAGCTTTTTTAACTATTTTCCTCAGGAAATTTGATACATTTTGGCCGCATACGGCTTTATCGTGCTTTATTTTACCTCCTCAATGTAAGAAAAATAATTATTCAGCAAGAGCTCAGGGATGAAATACTTGATCGGCCTCAAGAGTGCCGGGGAGCATGTATCTATAATTTTATGGCTTCTAACACAGGGGCAATGGTAATGCATTACCGAAAGCGATGAGACTAATTTTTCACCGCGGCTGACTTCCCATTTAAACCTCCAACACAATCGGTGAATATTGATCGTCGATCACGTTCTATTGGTAATAGTCTAGCCCCATACCTATTTTACATTCCTCTCGGAGAACAACTATTCGTCGGCCATGGCCAGAAGTTGTATGGAACTGGATTGAATTATTAGTTTCATTAATGAAACGTCGAGATAACAGATACATTTTGACGCCCGTGCCCAACATGTGCGCCGGAGGGGGACCACGAAGACGTACGAACTTTCGTTCCTCGGAAGGTCGCGGCTAAAAGAATTGCTTTTGTTGGAACGGAGGGACGGTCATTCATCTATCACGCGCCGCGGCCGGCCTCTATCGGCATTCTCGATCGGCGGCGTGCCACAAACCGATCGGGGCCGCCATTACACCCACGCCCTCTGCCGGTGCGCCCGCGGCCCGGAGCCACGAATTAGTCCCCGAGAGCAGGAACTAATGGGCGTGAACAGAACAAGAGTGTTGAGTCCCGCTTTTCACTGCTGAAGGAGACACCGCCCGGATGACTACGCAATGTTAAAAAAATCTGCATTCTTCCCTCAGCATCTGTCCTTCGATCCCTTCATCACTATAGGAATTTTTCTGGGTGTAGTTACGTCTAAGTGAATCCAGTTTTTTATCATTTTCGTCCATTTTCTAACATTTTTTAATCATCCTTGTCCCTTTATTATGAATTAAATGCCATTGAGATACCACTCAAGTTTCACGATTCAAGATTCACCACCAGGGACATTTTCGTAAACTGGCAAAAATAAATTAGGATACAATTTTAATTACGAATAAAGTAATTTCAATCTTCAATTGGTAAATTTTAGGAAATAAATACCATTGAGATACCATCAAAGTTGGAATGCTTCCGTAAACTGGCCAGTACTTTCAATAAAATTAGGACTTAAGTACTTTCACCCATCGATTGGTAATTCATTTTTAAAGCCCACTCAGGAAGTGACAATGCTTTATTATCATCCGGAGTACAACAAAAGTACAGGAGAAAAGAATTATGGATTTAAGTCACTTTTTTGACTAATGAAATGCTATTTCTGAATGAAAATATAGCAGAAGTAAAATGCGTGTACATTATATGACAAACCTTTTTCATTAATATTTCCCCAGTACTCAGGTGATTTCAAGCTATATTACTCCTTTCTATTTTATCCCAAGGGCACGGTTTCTGATTACGACGGTAAGAAAAGTGAAAGTTCTATATCCGTATGAGTTTTTAGTGAAAATACCTTAAGGTCCCTCGCCTGAACAATGGCTCGTGCCATTCCAACCAATGTTATCAAACTACATTATTAAATATGATGCAATAATATTTCCCTGATAACCTGCCGCATAACTTCATCCTTCAAATGAGCTCAGGTATTGGTTATAAATAAATCGATCTCTTGGAACAAAAATTTTAACGACTTCAACTTGCGTCATTTTTGCAAGAAAAGCATTTTTTGCTACATTTTTGACAAAATTATCAAGAGTCTGAATTTGAAAACTCAAACATTTAAGGGGTTTCGCCCTTATTACCGATGTTATGTGAAATCTAATATTAATAAGTGGAAGAAAAATATCTGGATAAGTGTCTTCATTAGCAATAAGTCATGTAAAGTTTTACTAGACGTATAGATATCGCATTAGGGATAAGATTTGGTACTTTGCCTCAGCGTACGTATACTGCTGATTTAAATTACAATTACCCATCCAGGCTATATCTTCTAATAACTTCGATTTAACTTTTAGGATATCACCCAATTACATGAGATTTTAGCCTGTAGATTGCAAGGCTATGCATGATAAGAATCTCTAAATTTCATATAATGCGAGGAATTTTAGAACACATTCAAATGCACGAGTAGAAGTTCTGGGAGCATTGCGTCATAGATAGCGACAAATATCTGGAATAAATTGGGAAGGAACAAAAACCAAATGATTAATTAGCCTCTGGTCCAATTATTCAAACACCGGTTAGATTGTATGAATGACTGTGATAAATCGGAACGTGTATTTCATTTCCTCGTGAGAAAATATGTTTAGATATCCAAGCAAAAGTGCATGCTGAGTAAACTAATGGCTATCACTATAAAACGAAAATTTAAATCACAATTAAAATTCCACTGCTGCTCATCTACTCCTTCCTCTCCCTCCCACCTAAACTGTTGAACTAAAGAGCTTTGTGTGTGATAAAGAAAATTTAACCCGTCAAGCAACCAATTTCCATATTGGAAAGCGCTGTACCTGCAGGAGAATTTAATTATAACGGTCAGTCATTGAGGTCACCAATGAATGAAGACAGGAAGATGACCTTCAAAATGATGGTTTTCCTTTTGCACCATTTATGAGAGTATATATCATTAAAGACCCGCATGAAGGATTCATCATCATCGGTCAACAGCATAAGACTGTTTGGACGTAGCTTTCCACTCAATTCTCCACACGGATAATATTTTCATCGTCATCATGAGGCAACAATCCAAAGATTGGATTGACACAGCTCTCCATTCCGCTGCCCTTACTCCAGTGTTTTCATATGCACTTCATCATTTCATGCAGGCAAACTCCTTTCCCTTGTAGTCAATAGTAACTTATGCTATAAAGTCTATCTGAGACCTTTTGCTGCTCTCTTCCACTTGTACTAAATTGGCGAGTTCGAATCCCGCCTGGGTGAATTTACCACCATCCAGGGTATGGGCGTATGTAATTGTCATACAAGTTAATTGCAAGAAAGGCCTATCTATACCTAAATTCTCTTATAATAAAGACGATATTATTATTTTTTTACTTTTAAATTTTCTTCAGTTTTCACTGAGTTGTTTTAGTGTAAAGATCACGGGTTCTCACCAAGGTAACTCTTTACTATTGAATTGCGTTGAGAAATTTTCTCGTGATATGACAGGTTGAAATTATTACAGCCTTTTGCAATTTGATGTATGTATTTGGATGAAGGCTGAGTATTTTGAAACTGTTTTGTATATGTTTTGGGATGATACCGGTGGCTGAGATGACAATTGGAGCTAGATAAACCTGTTCCATTATCCATTCCTTTTTTATTTCTATCATTAATATTATTTGTTTTATTATTATTATTATTCATGATTACCTTTATCAGATATTCATCTCATGATTTAACCGAATGTGATACGCCGTCTCTTCTCAGGGCTTTAGAAAAACTAATAAAGAAATACAATAATCGAGAAACGTGGCCAAAAATAAAGAAAATCGTTCGTGCGTCCTTGGAGAGCTGTTACGCGGAATACCGCCTGCCTTGCAATACCTAATCCCGTTCTCCTCTAAATCTATTCCCCCTTCCCTCACTGCTACAGTTCGATATGAAAGGGTGAGGCTTGATGATCGTTTCCCGTATCTTTTCCTGCGACCGCTGGGCGTGTGCTGCGGGAACCGCGCAATTACGATCCGTTCGAAGGTCCGCGTCCTTGCTCTCCGCTCCTCCCCCCGGATCTCTTTACTTCCGTCTAACTCCGCTCTCCTTTCGAACCTTTGGCCCCCGACCGCACCGCCATCCCCCAAGGACACCACCCTCCATTCCCAAGCCCCACCGCATCTAATGAAAATTGGAACTTGCATAATTCTGAATGTTATAGCATGATTTTAGCATACGAATGAGGAGATGTGAAGGCAAGAAGTACCTATCGGAATTTGATATACATTACTGGAAAACGGATGAAAATAACCTACACAACACAGTTTGTGTTCAATAAGTATTAAATATACATTGGAAACCTCTGAGAGAATTCATATTGTTTTGTGCATTGAGGAACGTGTTCAGTAATCATTTGGAAAACTCCATGCAATACGTATCCAGATTTCTAACCCCATATGTTATAATGAAATGGAAATTATGTACAAAGTTGAATTTTTTTCATCATATAGAGTTCAATTATCATAGCTCTCCAATGGATTTTGCCGATAGATCTTTGGTCTTTTCATATAGATAATATAATGTATAAAATACGTGTCAGAATACACATTTAATACAATGTTTGTGAATTCTGGGTGTGTCCTAAGTAGGAAATTACTCAGTAACCAACACGGATTGAATACACGCGATAAGTTTATTTCAATAAATTTTGAATACTCTTTGTGCTGTGTCGGAGTGATCAAGGAAATGAATGACACAGTTTAAGAGGTTATGATGAATATTGATATCATACCGGTGTAATGGCTCCTATGATTGTATCTAATACGATAGACCCTAATTATTAGACTACTGTTTTAAAGATTCAAAAATTAAATTTAACATAAGGTGCGATGTAAAGTCAAAACTGCACTGCTGAAACGATCAATAACTGAAAAATTCCCTAATGGAGGAAAATGAAAACATTGCATAAGCCAGAACGATATATACGTGTTTATTAGCTGTCACTTGGAGGAAATACTGAATTTTAATTGAGTGAACACATATTTTTAACTTTTTCATATAACACAAATGATCCAATCTATCGAAGCCCAGTAAACATAAACAGCAAATAGGATCACTAAAGTCGTTAAATCACTCCAGTTATTTGCCACGCAATCCTAAGTGTTGATAGCCGTATTTCACTATCGTCCACTGGCTGAACTTGCACAACACTAGGAACGCAAATCGCAAGGGAAAACCTTACTCCCGAAAATCTTTACGTTCAAAATTTAAAAAAATCAAAATGAAAAGGGTGTGAAATTGACACAAAATTTTTAGCATAAATTCACAACTCGCTTAATCCATAAAACCACTACTTCAGGCCATTTCGTCTACAGAAGTGAAACTTCACCACAAGGTTTTCTTCAGCAATGTGGTTCGTGTTAACCTGATCCATTTTCCGACTAATTTACTCATTCCCCTAATTTAGATAACAATCCAAATTAATAATTATTTTCCACAAGTACTGCGCCATACCTGAAATAAATGTGAAATCATCGATCAAATTGTAGCACACAGTAAAAGAAGAACGTAAATGAATAAGTTACCCTTCGAGACAAAATAAATAAAAAATTCTTTTTGAATACTGATTGTGAGAAGAATAACTAATGATACTAATGAGGGACCCAACAGTATGGTACAAGTGTCTTAAAGCCTTCCCGCCTCAAATACTGGATCTCCTTCCAAATCACTCCCGAAGCATAACCTTCATCTCATTCTAAAGACGTCCTTGCTAAATTGCTCAATCCTCAGTTGAGAGTTGAGGATGCCATCCCGAGAGCGCCCTCTCCTCCAAATCCCACCATACCACACCCAGCGGGAGGATTTATTTGCCCTTCCTGCTGCTCGAGAAGAATGACCAAAAAAAAAGTGAAGAGCTCAGCTCGCACAGGTGCGAACGAACAGTTTGCTCGACGGCGGCAGTAGGGGTATATCTGCAAGAGGCAATGGCGCTGAGTGTGAGGAATAGTTCCCGGGGAAATACGCGAGAAGGTCGCCTCCCCGGGAGGTGCAGGGCGGTGGACCTCGCGCGTCCTTTGAGGGCGGGGCACTCGACTGCAGAGCACCGCAGGGAGAGGGATTTTCGTCTCCGCCGCTCTCCTTGCGTTCAGTTCCTAAGGTCGCGGTCTGAGGTCCGAAGGGAAGGCCGAAGCTGAGGCCGCTCACTGAGGAGGAAGTGTGAAGCGCATGGTGGAAAGCAGAAAAAGGCATTAAGGTGGAAAAATTATCGGAGGAAAATTCTTCATTTTCCTGAACACAATTCATATGGCACACGTTTCATAATCGTGTACACCAATGTAAACTATGCAGGTCAAATAAAGGTCTCTTGCGTATTGAAAATGAGTTGAAATTCTTCGTCTTCCTCACGGTTCAGACACAATTCTAATGACTCACATTATCAACACAACTATAAAACTAAGTAGTACCTTGCGCATTGAACACGAGTTTGGCTATCAGCCGAGGAAGGCGCTCAAACAGGCGGATGATAAAATAACAATTGCTGTATTACCAAATTTAAAAGGCATTTTTGGAGCAAAGGGAGGTGATAACTGCGACGCATGTATTAGCAGATCAGTAGACCTAATTTGAAAGTATGAATATGAACCGTATATCATGGAAAAAATTAGGCCTATGAATCGACGTGTTGCTTATTGGCTCTCGGTAACATCATCATATTGAATCTAAAATTGAAAGCACAACTTCTACCAATTCAAGGACTCAATTACACCTACAAAACAGAAATAAATATGTGCCAATATCACGTTTAAAAAAGGACATGAACACTAGGTTTGTTTATTCTCGAAGTTTTGATTGCTGAAATTGATTGGGAAGCTTAATTAATTAATTGGATCAGTGCCAAGTTGTCAAACCATACATTTCTATTCAATATGCTGAATAAAATTTAAGATCATATTTTTATTCCATTAGAATTGAGAAATCAGACATAATTGCCCAAACATGACTCAAGAAAATTGTGGCTGCAGGGTATAAAATCCTTGAAAAATGAATTTTCCTTCGTCGTTTTATAAAAGGGAATACGAGGAGATACAACTGCTCCTTACACAAGGAAAACATCTTAAAGGATAACAAACTGCTCTCTCTCGTCGAGCAGCCTCCATTAACCTTCATTTAATCACTTTAATAAAATCGCTGGAAGTTCATCAACCGTCATCATCATGCCTTTTGAAGTTCAACATTTAAACATGGACAATAATATTAAGCCTGCGATTAAGCCATATATTTCACAGTAGTATCATTAAAGTAGAGTGTCAGTTAGACAATATTAAAGGTCAACTAACATTTCCGTAAACTGCTCCCGTTACAGAATACAAATAAAATTATTACATCATACGTACGTGGACGTATCATTAGTACGTGGAAACGCGGCTAACACTCCGATATTAAGTGTCTTCTCAAGGATAGTGCCAATTTCCGCAACAGTTTTATTTCAGATGCTTCTGTCCTTGATAATAAAATCAGTTTCCCTGCGCTAATATCCCTGCAGAGATATTAAACTTCTATTTTCACAAAAAAAAACCTTTTACTCCAGAGCTGCTTTATAGGTCTCACCTTTCCGTTTTACATTCTTTTCGTTCTTTCCCACGACTAATTAAAGAGTATGTTAAAATAGTATCACGGAAAATTACTAATTTAGTAATTCCTCGATAATATTTTAAGAAAATTTTTTTATCAAAACATGCCTCCAAAAATATTGCACTCAGGCTCATTTCCAAAAAAAAAACTCATTCACTTCATTCCACAGAAGCTGTAATAAAAATTATTTGGCGTTCATAAAAAAATACTACTGAAGTAGTATTCTCAAAGGCTGATTTTGGTGGAGTAACAAGTTCTCTTCCTTATATTACCAATTACCCGAAACCTGGTTCCATTGAGTAAATACCTGATGAGGAGATTGTAGTCCTGGACTGGTCTGGCAACGCGGAAGCCAAGTGAGTCAAAGGAAATGAACGATGTCGGACAGGTAGGCATTGCCAGAGGGGTTTAGCACCAGACATTAACTGGAACCATATCCCGTCGAACAGGAAAAGTGTCCATTTCCTAATGAAGTGCTGGGACTTTTTGGCCCGAGGAATGCTCGAACTAGAGCAAGGTTATCCCGACGGAAATGAGGTTCGGCGAAGACTTTACGATTTTCATGATCGGTATTCTACTGGTTTTGGTAGGTTTACAAAGAGCATTTTGAAAATCATTCCAGCATGTTCCGCTCTCACATTAAACCCTTTTCTATTTCTAATCAGTCGTATGCCTTTTAATACTATCAAAAGGTCCTGCTCTCTTCCTACTCACTTCCCTGCTTACCGAAAACTATTCCCTCTAACAATATATTATGGCATCACCTCTATAAATCCGAAGTCTTCCGGTTTAAGAATTAAATATGTCTGCTGCATGTGACAACTGAGCAGACAGCTACTTCGCAGCGGGGACCCTAATTTTAAAAAAACTACGATATTAAGTAGGTGAAGAAAAATTACTACGCACCATCGTATTTTCACCATGTAGGTATATTTTAGACCATGAAAAAATTATTTCATAGATAGGTGAAATTATAAAAAACATTGGTTAGCGTATATCTTGTACCAGTGATTAATGAGCATGGTGCTTTATTTTTTGTGGCATAATTTTCATTATGTCTGGAAAACTGCTGATGCTGCGAATCATTTTGACACCCCAGCGAAGTCAATTCAAAGTCATTTGTCACTCTTAGGAAGGGTGAGCCAAACCTAGACTTAAACGTAAAAAAAGAATTACATTGAAACGAGCACAGTTTAATGCCTTCACAGATATCATGGATATGTGATAATTATTTTAGGGGAAAGGAGGAAATTGAAGATGCAAGGTCAAAAATATTGGTTATTTATGGTAAGGACAACAAACTGGTATTTCAAAATAAAAAGACTCGTTTTCATGGGAAGGACTTTAAGCAGTTATAAGTTCGGACGAGGTAATTTTAAAGCTTGCTAACAGGGCAATCATATGTAACTTTAGTTGTTTTACGGACATGAATAACATCTTCTCAAAAATAAAAATTATGACAATATCTATTTATTGACCTGAGTAGAACAAGAAATGAAATACTATAATAAATAAGAGGAAATTCATTTGATAAATTGTCCTTCGTTTTTTCTGGAAATTTAGATTCGTTTGCAAGAAGTATTTTTTTCAGTCCTTCTCTTATTAAATAGTAATGTTATGATTGAAAAGGGAGCAACGAAAGAACAATCAATTTATTTTGTCATGTTACCCGAAATATTTTTCTACAACACTCAAAATTGATGGCAATATCAGAATGATTAATGGGATTTTTCATTATCATTTCAAATTTCCTACCGTTGAGAACGGCTTGGAGTAGAAAAATTTAGAAATGAGTAATGATTGCTGAATATTATATCCCAAAAATTTGATAAAAATTATATTGGCATTATTGATAGAGATTTAACGTTTAAGAAGAGTAGATGGGAAAACTAGCCCTTTAAATTCATGTTCCTTCGCTATAAATGCCTCCTTAATTTCAATAATTTAAACACAAGATTTAACGGCAAACATAGATGGCAGCAATGCGTTGTGAGGACCGTTTTCAAACTTAATGGCAAGTGGCACTTAACTTGCTGAACTTTCTCATAATTTTAAAATCCAACGCTATATGATTTAGCACTCCGTTCGAATAACTCAAGGACATTTTCGGTAAATATATCTCACTTTGTCCTCTAAGCTCCTTTCAGATTTCATTTGAAAAAGGTGGCCAAGTAGGAAAGAAATGTAAATAAAGTGATAGCGGAACTACAAATATGAATTCTTCTGGCCTTCCTAAAAAAAAAACTAACCATGCTATCGGTAAACTGAAAAAATCTTTTCCAAGGATTAGCAAGCGAGATATTTGATGGAATGTTCAATCATTTACAATACGATTACCAGAATATATTTTATGTGTTTGGAGAGAAAATAAAATATGAGAAAAGTTATGTGTAAAACTATTCCAGGACGAAACTATTTTCTCAATCCTGTCCAACCTTTTTCAGCCTTGGAGTACCTTGGAAAAAGTGGAAAAATGAACAGCTATACCAGCATTTCATCATGTCTACAGCATGATAGACATTTATTCCGGCTGGCTACCCATCACAACTGTAAAAACTATTTCGGTAAGGAAGGGCAATTAGAAATGTTGACTCGTCATTGCTGAACCACCTAAATAAAGTACGTATTATAGGGATTGTTAAGTTATCCACTGGGAACTCGCAATGAAATAGTGCTTTACTCATGAACATCCAGACTCCTGCATATTATACCGCTGAAAATGGGTACTCTCTGTTTTTATTTAACCATGATATCCCACAATTGGTTGACTGCAGAAGCCTCATGCAACGAGTTTTTCCCCAAATGTGACTGGCTGCCTCACAGCCCTAACATATAAAATACATAGCTTTTTTACTGATATCCTACATTTAAGGGAGTTCTTATGATATCAAATGGTGTTATCTTATTATAATCTTATGGTATCAAATTGCCTATTACTTCCCGGATTAGAGGAATTTATTGTTAACATCCGCAATCCTACTTCGCAGCAACTAGGGTGTACTTAAGGTTTAGTATTAGTAATTTTCTGGCGATTATACCGGATGCAAACCAATAAATAGTTTCTATTGGAGTAATTTAACCAATTGAATGCCAATTAGCTTTTTCATATCCTTTCACATCAACGCATTTCCTTCAATTTAAAGCAAGTGTCCCAAGCGATCATTTAATTAAGCATTATACATAGCACTTTTATGCTCTGTGCGTATAACCAATTTTCAAGCAATAAGAAATAAGAAAGGAACTCAAGCAGTAAAAAGGTATTCTTAATTTTTGTGAAAGCAAATTTTTAATGGAAAAAGTCAGTCTGATTCGGCTTCACACGAGGATTTTTCCATCAGCTTAAGCTTAAAATTGAAAAAAAAATGTATCAAGTAATGATTTATTGAAAGTTTAATAAAATTTTAGAAGTTTCCGACAAATAGCAGTTTAACTTCTGAGTATTATACTTAAATAAAAATATTGTTTAACCGTTTTTAAATCTCAATATTTTCAGCCAAAATATTTGGAAGAGGATTTCATGTGTCAAAAAGATCGAGCGCAGAAAACGAAAAATTTCGGTGTGGAAGGATATTCGCGTCTGTATTAATTTAATAGAGTACTGAGCTTCACGTTTCGTTTTTAGGTCAAGTGTAGGTGAATTTGCATTTAATTCATTTATTTTACTTATTGCCAATAATTGATAGAAATGTTATTGATTCTGAGGAGATAAATTTGTAATTTAACGTCTGCTTACCCATACATTGCTTCATGGTTGAAATCAAATCTTCCGCAGGCGTTTAATTGACAGAGTCTCCCTCCGATGTCCACCCATCCCAGATTATGGTACGCAAATAGTCATGTGCAAATCGGAGAAAGGAAATTTCCATAATGTCAAAGGTGATTGATGTCAAATGATGAAATAATGAAAGGGGAGGACGCGGCTAGAATCCGAAGACGGAACGCAAATTTCTATTGCTATCGCCGCATAAGATCTAAAAACAAAGAGTACGCTCATTAGTTCAACCCAATGAAAACAAAAAATAAAAAATAGCATTATAATCTTTTCAATACTTCAAAATTAAAAAATATACAAAAAACTCTGTGAATTGTTTTATTTATACTAGGTAGAAAAATGCATTAGAATTTTTTACTCTAAGAATACGTAAATTTTTGTGCTTGGCATGGTGAATTCCTAGGTTAATATACCTACATTATTTGTGCATTTTTGGCCTATGTAGCTAACTTATTTTATCTGTGAACTAATAAAATTCCAGAAAAACTTACATATTCACTGAAAATAATTTTTCTCCATTACTCATTTAAAATTACCATAAACCAGATTAAGTTATGAATGAACTGGAAGAAAAACCTTTATCCCATCCCACGAAGATATTTTGAAGATAAATTCCAGCTCTCTAGAATACAGATTTTTCAATAAAGAGCCTTTTTTAACAGCGTTTCTCGGAAAGAAATTGGAGACACCCAGTTCTACCTTGAAAAAACTTGACCCTGAAAATTAAGCTTTTCTAATTATTGCTAGGATAACAATTTTATTCCTCTTATTGAGCTCGATATCTCTTTTGGGAAACATAACATGCAAATGAGTTATCAGCCTTTACGTTATTTTGACACTTTTAAGTGACGCCCCACGAGAATATCACAGCTCACGTGGGCCGAAATGAAGGAAAGTGACCATCCTCTTCTCCGGTTACCACATAAAATAAAATTTTTGCGTCATAACTAAGATTGCGCCACAAGTCGCAGGTGAAGAAAATTCGTCAAAATATTCGCCTCCCATCATTATAAGATTTTCTTGAAACAAAATATTTCTGTTTTTAAATAAGCACCGAAGATCGTAATAACTTAAAAAAAAAACATAACCTTTAGTTCAAAGATATTAAAATAACTCAAATTCTTCTGTTGAAGTAATCAAAACAAAAAGCTTTCGAATGCCTCCAGAAATAAATATCAGTCTCAACATATACGTGATCTGATGTAGTTGCCATTGACAGCCTAATGAGAAATTCCGATTTCTCACACTTTCTTTTGGAATTTTCTACGTGATATAAAAGGAATATCTGAATCTAACAGGCTATCGCCACAGAGGGAAAATTTGGAAAAATACTATCATGAGCCTGAGACCTTACCAATCTCGGATCTTTGCATCCTTAAAAATGCCAGGTTTCGACTTTTCTGACCCATATATCCAGAGTATCGCATTATTCAAGACGATTTAATTAACCCCAAATATTCACTCGACTACGACTCTGCCCCAACTATTTTCAACTAAAAACTTTATTGCCATCTACTCAACATCAAAACGCCACTAACAGAGTGATCAAACAATATTTAAATTGGGCCGGCTCTCATTCATTAAACTAAATTATACTTGTCTACATTTTTCAATTCCTAACACAATTTGAGGAGACCATAATGCGCGCAGTGACTCCCAGGTTTAGACAGCATTTAACGTAGTGATGATACCTTAGTAATAAATATATACGACTAGATTTAATTCAGACTTTCGATAAATTAAAAATACTATAATATGCTATTGACTGTAACACTTTTAATTTTCTTCATTCTCTTTTCAGAAGAGTTGAGAGCCAACTTCATGAATGCCTTCACATCTCCGAAAATAATAATTCTGAACCAAAATGTGTCACGTATTGGCGATGTTTAGCGCCTGCAATAAACTGTTCCCTATGAATTTTAAAAGGGTTTGAATTAAAATAATTTAGAATACATGCGCACCGCGATTATAACAGAAAAATTAGGTGAGAACTTTGTTAGAATTTTAGACCCATAATTTCGGCAAGCAACAATGGCGGAGTGACAGCATTGAATTCACTAAGAACTGAGGTTTAAACTTTCCTCCGTGGCTAATAAATGGTGAATTAAACGATAGTGACTAGGGATGGACGGATCCAGGATTTTTTTCGGATCCGGATTCGGATCGGATGGGATTATGGGGCATTGCATTCACTGAAGCTATTACTTAAAATTTCGGACCCAGATCCGATGTCTTCCACGACTTTGGATCCGATGTATCCGATGAAGGGCAATATCCGCGGATATTTGGATCCGAGGTATCCGATCCGACCATCCCTAATAGTGAGTGTTCATAATGAAATAAAGCTGTTGTAATTTTCCACAAAATATATTTAAAACATGCAACCAGATAAATTTATTGCACGTAATGCCATTATCAAGGTAAACCTACAACACGCAATGTTTAAAAAATTGATTAGATGATGTTTCGTGTTCCACTAAGTGAAGTGATATGCTTTTATAAGATAGTGACTGTGTAAATTCTGTGTCCATCATGGCAGGGTTTCCAAGAATGAACAGCATGGACCTTACAGTAAAATGGTACTTTGTTATGCACACAACTGGTTAATTACTTGATTTATGGCATTAATTGGTGTAAGGTGACGAGCTCATGCTGCTTTAACGACCAATTAAACCGTTTTAGAGTGGAAGGTCAGACTTTTTCCTTGAAAGAAACACAACACAAACATTTTTTTCCATTGCCATTAAACAAAACTTACAAACGAGTTTGTGAAAATCTGTACCTTGTCATTGTTTGCTTTCCTAAAAAAATACATCAAACATAGAAGGAATTGCACAATTAATATGTTTACTAAACTACCCACCTTTCTCTTCTTGACGTAATTTTATCCAAAGTAACCTAAAAAATGAAGGAAGTCTGGATGCGATGGAGAAAATAAAGAATCATTTCTATCTATATTTTCCATCATAATTCAATCCAATCTTCTCAAACCAATTATCAGACTTTCATCTCGGATTAAAGATTAACCATCTTACTTTATACGTATTTACCCCCAGCGTCTTCTCATCCTCTACCATCAATGTTACGGTAACATATTTTGACTTGCATTGATTAGATAATGACTCAGATGACAAGCATGTACTTACTCATCTAGGCATCTTAGTTATCGTGAATGTAATTGTCTGTGACCTCATAATATTTATTATATATCCGCAGCTATTACACGATTTTTAGTATTAGTGGCGTGATTTCACAATTTACTCACGATTTAAGAAGGTTTTCATGTCTGCGTAAAAAAAACTGCAAATATTAGTGAATTCGCGAAGCGTGCAAGGGCGAAAATAAAAGAGACCTACAAATGTGTCGTGGAGCGCTGCATGTCAGTATGTCGCATGACCGGCAATTATATTTTTATTTTAACCTGTATTTTTAAACATAAGGGCAAGAACTTCCACAGAATTCAACTACATCTTTGATTTCCTGACGAAATTTCTCAGACATTATGCCCGTCCAATCGAGGATTTTAAGCAGCATGTGTGGAAAATTACAATTGTTTATATTTGAATATTTTATGATAACCATTTCCACACTTTGAAGCCTGACATACATTTATTTCCATACCACCGAAAACAAAACATATCTATAAGTTCTAACAACACGTATCTCAAATTCGGCCGATTTGAGACAGGTATCTTAAACAAAGTGTAATAACATTTTTTAAATAAAATACAAGCAAAAAAACAATTCTTTGTTTGCAAATGAATGCTTCCTTTTCATTTTTATGAACTTTTGGTGTTTAATTTCAATGTACAAGTAAAGAAAATGATCGTTTTTTTGCTCTCCTGAAGGTTGTTATTTTTGAGATGCGTGCTGTTAGAACTTATCCATCGATATTGGCCTTTTAAATCGGGATTTATTAAACAAGTCAACAATTGCACGGGCACGAACAATCATGTCCTGGATAGGGGCAACCTACCAAGGCGGGACTCGAACCCTAGACCTCTCCTTTGTTTGGCAGGTGAGGACTTTACTCCATAGCTATCGAGGACGTATATTTGATATGCTTTTGTAAGATGGTGACAGTGTAAATTCTGTGTTCTCACCAGAAGAGCATATTGTAAGTGTTAATGGAAAAAGGCACTGTTCGAGGGGCATAGTTTGAAATTTCAATCAAAACGGAATTAACTTAGTTTTTCGAAGGTTTTTTTTTATGAGACTCCTCTACCTCTCTTCACCGCCCTCGAATGTGGAGGAAAAAACTTCGAACGGAATCCAGCCCGAAATCAGACGGCCTGGTTCCGCGCGGATCGCAGTGCACCAAATATTCGGAACGGCTGGACTCTGCCGGGCGCTTTCTTATTCTTCTTCTCCGATCTTTCCGACGGTCACGCTCTCAAGCCAGATTGGAAAATACATACCGGTCATCACACGTACGTTGTCACTGAATTCGGATGGGATTAATTTTTCCTCCTGCCGGCTTTCGCTTGCGCTGGGATCTGTCCGCGTTGCAATTATTGCCGACCCAAATCCCTCGGAAACGTCTACACCTACTCTCTCCTACTTCGTCTTCCACGCTTACTTGAAACAGCTGAGCACGGAATAGCCAGTGCATTTCACGAGACCAAAAATACTAACACTTCAATCTGCAATCCCCAGCATTAATCATATATGATATTTATTTGCTTACTCCGGTTATTCACACAAGCAAATGAATAGCTAACTCCGGTTACCTTTATTTTTGTCATAATTTTACAGTTCTGCTAAAGATTGATGTTTTTAATGTTAAGCAAAATGAAAGAATTCTATTGAAATAATTGAAAATTGCTAATAGAAAAACTGAGCCTTCAAACCCACATATATATACCCTTCTATACGTAGAGAGCGCGAGTTGCAAAAAATATATATATGTGCTAATTACAAGGTTTTCTACTTGTTAAGATAGGTGTACATAAAATGAATCAACCAGGTTCGTCCTCCTATTTGGAAGTGTAAATCAATATATGATAGAACCATGAGATTTTATATTAGAGCTTATGGCAAAACTGCGATACAACAGCTATTTGTATTTTTGTATTTGCATGTATTTGCTGCTTAAAGTTGTATGAAAATGGAGAATAACGACCTCTATATCCATTATTCAAATGTTTTATACAACTAATTTTTTTTAAATGAACACACAAATACTACGTAAAAGAAGGTGAGTCTTTCTTAATAGCTTTTGAGTCATGATTTCATCCATTATAATATATCGGACAATATTTTCATTAACGGAGTTGTTACAAAAGTAACTCACAGATTTACGGATCTATTCTTGAAGGTGCTATACGTACTAAATGCACCTTTCTTTCCGTTAGGCTTGGCGAAAACAAACCCGTCACGCCAGCCTGGCAACAGAGTGCACAGAGCCCATAAAGTCACCCACCCGAATCACGCACATCGGCTAGAATCGAGCTAATAAGGAGGAATACGCCACGTGATCAGAAGAATTGTATGATAAAAACGGCCACTAATTGCCACTCACCTTGATTATTGAGTCATCCCTTACCATATGCTATTATACAGTAATTAATAAAAATATTCCACCTATATATTCCTGAGGGGAAAAATTCCTTCGCTATAATTTTCTCATTCATCGTAATAAATTCATTCTCGCCTCTGAGATGCAATGTCAAGCTCCATACTAAGCCAAATGTTTAATTCGTTCCACAACAGAGTGGAATTACTTAATGTCTTCTATACCCCAAAGGTCCATTACCCAAGGGAGATTTTCCTGTTCTTTATTTTCCAGCATAATTTTACAGCCTTCCTTACTCTATGTCAGAGCCTTCTTAGCTCAGTGGTAGAGCAATGGTCTCGTAAACCAGTTCGCGAGTTCAAACCTCACATGAGGTAAATTATTAAATGAAACTTTATAAACCTATCCAAATCTTCCTGCCAGTGTCTAATAATGCAATTCGGTGACTGTTAGTGTTCATCGCCATCTTCATTTCATCTTTTTTAGCATACATTGCGATCTACACAATGAAAACCAAGCAGCTCACCAGGGGTCGTGAGTTCAGACCTTAAAGGAGGTAGTTTTTTTACATGAAACTTTACAAATCTATCCAAACCTTCGTGTGATATGTCATGACATTAATGATAACCGAGCAGCTGACAGCATTGTTGACATCACACATTTCAAACCTATAAACCATCCAAGTCCCCTAAGAATAAATACGATACACGGCCGAAATATCACGGCCAATCGCCCCTGAGGCAACCCACCACTCACCTTGATTATTAAGTAATCCGTATATCCTTGGGCACGCCCACTCTTCCGTCGCGCACACTCCTCCCACGCCTGCCCACTCACGTGACGTAAACAAGAGACGATCTCAACGCGCGTGCGAAAAGAAGAAGGCGACGGAAATAATTCCGAATCGCACACGAACAAAAAGAGGTCGAATCTTCGAAGACACACTAGTTTCAATCACACGTGTTCCGTCGCTCAGGTGGAAAGCGAACATATGACTTTATGGGCTGTCAAAAAAGAGAAAATTGACGACCCGGAACAGGAGAGGGGTCACACAAAGAATCTTGGAGTGGCATACGCATAACCTCCTCACGAGACACGACGAATCAATAACACGTCCAGTATTGCCGCACCGCTCATGATTTGGTATCTTAGTACGAGCTGGAATAGAAATTGGTAATCACTGATTGAAGGCTCACTCATGCCAAGGAGTTAACCACCAAGAAGATGCACACAGAAATGCACATAAGGTTTTTCAACTTTTCAAAACCTAGGTCCATGTACCAGTAACGACACCTTAGTTACCTTCCAAGTAAAATAACCAAAGTTGCGGTTATCGGTGATCCCGTTAGGATGGTCACGAATAAATCATGCGTAACTGGCGTAAGAAATGAGGTTATTACACTCTTCTACACCGTGGCGCCCATTCAAACTCCTAATTAAACCTTAGCTAACACTTCAACAATATAACCCAGGTGGATTTCGTTGATATATTCCTCAGAATGTTCACTTTAAATTAAAAATAAAATGTTACGAGCACTTGACGACGAAAATGAAGGTCTTAACCTCTTCTGTATCTCGGCACCTATTCCAGTTCGTATTTCAAGCTAATTTATCTCCCCAGCAGCATGACCGATGCAGCATTTCGTTGATGTACCCTCCAGAATGTTCACTCACAGGAAAAAAAGTCACGACCACTTGATGACGTAAATGAAGGTCTTTAACTCTTCTGTGTCTTGGCACCTATTCCAGTTCGTATCGCAGGCTAAGTTATCTCCCCAGAATAATAGCAGATTCTGCACTTCGTTGATGTCCCTATTTCATTGCTCACAAAAAAGTTTATCAGGAGCGACTGACGACTTCCCACTGATACCACACGAGCAGCAGTGTTGGTTGTCACAGAGACAATAATAAGAAAAGAAGAGCGGGACGTCTGGTCGTCGACTCCTCCCTGAGTCGACTATGCTCATCCGTGGTCGCCGGGTGATGTGCAGCCAGTTGGGATGAGAGAACTTTTTCCGGAGGATCTCTGCGGCTCAATCCTTTCTTTCCTCTCTCTCTCTCTCCCTCTCTCCCCCCAACCCCTTCCCCTTTCAGTGGGTGAGCCAGCCGGCGAGGCACAACAGGTGACGGACGTGAACGGCCACGGACTTTTCCCTTCGCGATGAGCAGGGCGACGATGGCGCATCTGAGGCGGTGGAGGAGAGGGAAAGGGGTGGATGGATGGTAAGGATGAGGAGGAGAGAGTTCTTTTAAGGATGTTCCTCTGAGATACGAATCAATTGCTATTTCCATGACGATTTTAACATGTCTTCTTCGATTGCACTCCAAAACATTTTGCATAAAATCATCTGTCCACCTCCACGGGGTATTTTTCTCAAATCATTACGTCTCTGATAACGCAGGAGTTTATTTCTTTTAAGCAAGTTCCTCCGAGACACGAATCAAATGCTATTTCCATGACGATGTTAACATTCCTTCTTCTAATTGAGCTTTGAAATATTTTGCACTAAAACAATTGCCCACCCACCAAGTGGTATTTTTGAAGAGGCATTACGTCTCCGATTTAATTGATAAAATTTCCTCAGCAACAAGAATCAAATGCTATTTTTGAGACGATTTTAAATACTTCCTCTAATTGGACTCCAAAATCTTTTACGTAAAAACAATTGTCCACCTTCACGTAGTATTTTTAGAAGCATTACGTCTAAGGTTTCACAGGAGGCTATTTCTTTTAAGGAGGTTCCTCTAAGAAATGAATTAAATGCTAGTTTTTTTGATGATTCTAACACACCGTCTTCTAGTTGTACTTCAAAAAATTTTGCATAAAAGGAATTTCCCACCTTCTATTTTTCCCGAGGCATCATGTCTCCGATCCCACAGGGTTCAAAATACTAACGAGGTTCTTCCTTTTACGAGGGTTTCTCATACACACAAATCCAATGCTGTTTTCATGGAGGTTTTAGCAAAACGTCTTCTAATTGAACTTCTAAACGTTTTGCACAAATGCTATTTTTCACCGTCAAGGAGTACTTTTCCCGAAGAATTACGTCTCCACTTTCACAAGAGTCAAAACAATAATATCTTTTCCCAACATGAAAAAGGGTCCACAGATAAGCGAATCAAATACCATTCCCGCAAAACTTATACAACTGAATTTCAGCTAAAAATTAATTTCCCTTCCCAGATTTTTTACCATGGCATTTAATTATATTATACTCTGCTGACGAAAATTTGGAAAACAAGCTTTCGGAACTCATAATAATGCTACAATTACTACAGTCTCTAACTGCAATGCTTTCTTATGCTGAAAAATATGAATAACATAGCGGTAGCATATTTTTTACATGCAAAAACTGAAATTTTTTCATCATCACACAAGGATTAAGTTGAAAATGATACAAGAGTAGTTTTACCTAATAACTTTTTCAGATACTGGTGATTAAAAGCTGTGACTGAAGCCATAATAGGTAAGTTAATTGAATGTAAATTGCACCAGAGTCAGAAAACTGCGGGAAAGAGTGCCAATTGAAAACATTAATTTATTAAATATTTATGCATCTTAAGCAACCTACATTTTATTTTTCACATTCAGAGGATATCACTAAGAAAAGCAGTATTTTTAAAGCAATATTTTCCAAAAGCTGGAAATAATTATACGTTTTGAGCCATGCAGTCACGGAGGAAGCCCAATTCAATGCAAAAACAATTCTTTTTTTCCTTTTCTTTTTCCGCTTTTCCCTCATTGTCTTATTGTCACGGAATAGTAGACGGGAAGCGAGTGGGAAGTAGCAGCTTCACAAAGGAGTAGTATCCTACTGTGCGGCGGAGGCGACATGACCCACGGATCAAGCCCCGCCCTTAGACACCCGGTGCTCTGAGACCGATTTTCCCCACAAGAATGCACATAAAAGCCCCCTTTAAATTACCCTCCCATGAAATGCGTGGTCTAAATTTCATCAAGTATGTAATCCAGGTAATAACGATCATAATATATCCCGTAAATACGGAAACATTTATAAGTAAGAAGCATTACCCACTCAGAAACCACGCCCGTCATACTACCTACAAGCGCTCGTTTCAAACTGTCATGCAATTGTGTAGAGATGAGTCATCCATTAACTGTCGTAGCGAAAACTCCTCAAGCCACTAGGAACACTGTTTGCATTAGGTGGCATACGCGAACTAGATGCACGCAGAGCAACCGTTATACTTGCACATCTGTACTTATAAAGGACAGTTACAGATAAACATAATTTTCATATTGACCCCTCTCATAGCGGAGTTGGAGAATGTCGCGTTACAGCTAACTTTTAGCTAGTTAAGTCTAAGTGTTTTTCACTAGGAAGAAGCGTACCATAAATGCACACTAAGGTTTTAAATACGCCACTAGTTCTTTTCTTCAACTGGAACAGTCGAACATCACCATTGTGATAAATAAAAATATATTGCATTCGAACCATCTGAAGAACTTTAACTCGCCTATCATTGAAGTCGACTCATTAGTATTTTTTTATTTTTAGGTAACGATACAATTATTTCTTTTCAATTCACCCAAGTATTTTATGACGAATATGAGTAAAGGTTTACACGAAAATAATATAATCTACTTCCATTATTTAAGTAGTACAATATACCCACCAATCATGTGAGGATTCTCACTACATTTTAATAAATCGTAACTATTACCCCATAAACAGCATAAATCAGTAAATAACATTAATAGGCCTATTTCACAATATCTACAGGTGGCGTAATGTGAATTATCCTGAGTCAGATCGATGAGAGAAATTTTCCAAAAACCACAACTCAGACCGCATTTCAATTTCGAAAATTATTTCAGATGACTTTTGATAGCATATCTGGCTGTCGATGAATATGGCTGTCTTACTTGGTACCATCTAAATTAAAGGAACGGTGGAGCACTTGTGGGCTATAAACAATGCTAAGTCGAGCAACGCCGCTTTAATATGTGGTAACCAGCTAAGTATTTTTTTCAAGTTTCAACTCCATGGTTACTCTAAATTTCAGTGGTGGTGAACTTTATTAATCTAACTTCATATACACTAATTAATTAGCTAAAAGCCACGACGCTTCAACATTTTAAGAGTATTTTCCAACTGATATTATATTTATATTACATTGGAAAAGGAATGCTACGATTCAAATATATGCGTTTTTATTAAAAGAATTCTAAATATTTATGCCATATTAGGATAATGTGAACCACTACATCTCTTACGTCAGTGATTTGTTTACATGATTTTTTCATTTGGCACAGCCATTCATGCCAACACACTGGCATCTCAATTTTCATAAAAAAAAAACATAATTTTTGTGATCCCACAAATAACACAAAAAAAGGGCACTCTATTCTATTAGTATTTCTATTGGCAAAGGAAGTTATTCCACCTCTTTATAATACTGAGAGATTTCATGACCTTCCCTATTTACTCAACCAAGGCCTCTTTAGCTCAGTGGCAGAGCACTGGTCTCGTAAACCAGGGGTCGTGAGTTCAATCCTCACAGGAGGCATCTTTTTAGCCGAGAGATTTAAAACCTATCCCATTCTGCTAACAGAAACATTATTGCGTCCATAGATATCTGTAAATAACAGCGACTATTACTCAGTAATTTTACTGTGACAGAGATTTCTATCTTTCCAACTGTAACTCAATGGCTCACCGTGGTGTAGCATAAAGAAAAACATTTAAAATGCGTATAATTTATGGCCAGCAAAATACCTTTACAATAAAAAATATAAACGTGGAAGAGCCCTAAAAATGGCAGGGTCAGAGCAATAACCTCTCATTTGCACTTAAACAATAAATTAACATGAAAATTCATCAATATTGTTCACCAAAATAAATGAAAATTAGGAGAAGAGAATTCCAATTAAGACTCGAATCGAATATTTCCTATTATGATAGCGAACTTTAAAAATTGTAGATCACCAAGCCTCGCAAAGATAAAATAATGGTTTTAACAAATATTTTTACAAGAAACGTCATTTTTCATAGCGGCAGCTCAAAAACGGATATTTTGAGGTGGTAAGCCGTCTTACTTTTAACCAGATATGTTTACGGATTTGAAATGAAATTAAACAGGGTGGGGCTCCGAGTCATTTTACTGAAACCAAAAGCTATTCCAATTTTTGAAATCAAATACATAAGGAACCGAAAGTGACCGATAAATGTAAGATGCAATAAAAGATCTTATAATATAGGAAAATTTAAAGAGGTTGGCGAATGGACAAAAAACAGAAAGTGAGGTAAAAAACGTGTAATAAAATAAAATGAGGTAATCTTCCAAACTGCCATAAACTCTAAACAACCGAAACTCCCAAAAGAATTGAGGAATAGGAAAGATCTCGTAAAGGTGTTCCGAATTAATAAGGAGGCAGGTCAAGGTGGCCTAATCAGTCTAAGCAGTCCTTCATAGCCGTAGGTCTCGAAAACAAGATCAAAGCGTTCCGCTGGTATTTAGGTCATGATTCGGTAGGACTCATCAATGACGTGATTTCTTGTCTTTGAATAATATACCTGCACATAATGCATGTGCTTATTAACTTAAATAATACAATTAACGTTTTATTCAACATGTCTAAAAAACAATATCTTATGGAAAAATTAAGGTAAACATTGCAAAAAGGTCAGGGTTTTTAATCTTTGCCAACATTTTTTTTCGTATCGCCGCAGAATATGTGTTTTCATTTGAGGGCCATGTTGATACCCTATATCGAGTTTCTGCACAAAGTTCCATTCCCAGAAATGCGCAGCCGTGATATATAACGGGATATCCTGATGTCACTTATGGAAAATTCATAGTCCTGTGTCAATTAAGGCACAGGAAAGGATGAGGATGCACGCATTATCTGAATTGCTTCGTCTTTACGGATACAAACTATTGCGGGACTTCCTCGCATAGAAAAAACTTCTGCTTGATTTATAAAATGACTAAATTTAACTTGAACTCTAAGGATTCGTCGAAATAATGTTGAAACATATTATTCAGTAGAATACTACACCCTCACCAAGTAAAAAATTCGATGAAATTCATGCATCAGTAACCATAATGAATAATGATTCAATATCTATTTAATTATTTTAAGTCTATATTATCCGTGGTTGATAATGGGGTAGTTATATGCAGCCTTCCGCATCGATATAGCCCGGCCGATTCCTTGAACTTCTCTCTATCCTGAAGATGTCTAAATTGGAAAAGGACAGGTCCTTTGGATTTTGGCTATTACTGCTTTTTTGTAAAAATATTGCCTCCCACAAACGGAGTGGAGTCAGTGGCTTCCAAACTTCCATAAATTATTTCGATTTGTTTCTAACATGAAAATGGAAGGAAGAATCAAGAATTGAACCCAGAACCTTCGGAACAGGAGTCTAACTAACCACCCACTACACCTTGAGATCTCCTGATTAAAAATACCTCCATAACATCACAATGGTACAAGATTCATCACAATGGTACAAGATTCATGAGATTAGGTCATTGAGATAGAAAATATCAAAATTATCGTTCAATTCACATTGAGAACAATCGAAATGATTCTCACAAGATAACGAAAAGCACGCTACAAACCATACATAAAAAACGCACCGAAAAATCCAGTTCATTCATATAAAAAATGAGGAAACTGCATGATTATTCGACCGAAACAACTTCTATAAGAACATTTTTTCACTGAAAAAAATTATCCTGGGCCTGAAATTGTGACGATGCTAAATAGAATGAATGAATGAAAGCTGAAACAACTGAGTCCTTGTATGTACAGAGACCTCCTGACTAATATATCCGTCGCGCAAACAATGACTTAACTACCGTGAAACTTATAAGTCGTACAAATATCTACTGATCACATCTACATTCAATTTTTCAATTTTTTATCAAAAATTATTTTGGAGAATTAAATGCAGCAAATCAATACCTGCAACATTTTCTGGTATTTTTTCCGTTAAAGAAAATATGATATACCATCAGATTTTCCCTGAAATATTGAGCGTAACTTGGCACATTGCTTTGCGTATTTTTTGTTCGCCTCACAAATAATATCTAAAGTTATAAGTCTGCAGTGAAATGGGAAAAATTATATTTTGCGACGGTAAATGACAAAACAATTTAGTATGCCATTAACATTATGAAAGGACTTGTGCATTTCTACACTTCTTTATTTGCAACAGCCCAGGTCTTGGCACATTATGCCATTTCCAAGGCAAAATGACATTATGTGCCGAAACCTTTGTGGGTAGAAATAAAGAAGAGTGGAAATAGACAAGAGCTTTCATTACCACTGGTGTCATGGTGCCGGAACGCGCCGGAAAAGCATTCCCGCACTAGTTAACAAAATTCATAACAGTCAAATAATACTTTTATCAATTTTGTTGCCTCAAGATTTCTAATTTATACATTCGTAGCCAAAACAAAAAATCTAGTAAGAAAATGTAAATAACGACTTGTAATTAAAAAAAACCACAGAATAATTTTTCACTTCTAAAAAAAGTTAAGGAAAGTGCGTTCCGACACTGCTAATTTTTCCATGACGTCAGTGTTCATTACGCTAAATATCTAATATTTCCACTGAATTACGCCGGTATCCGTAATTTCTAGCATCGCTCGTCGACCTGAAGGAAATTTTAGGAAAAAATATCAGTTCTCCAATAGAGAAGCATATTAGGTCTGTTCCGCGAAATTCGGTCAAAAAAAACACTCAAGGTACAGCAGAAAAAAACGAAATAGCATAGGTAATAAAACGATGTAGAGAAATACTTTTCGAGGGCGGCAAAGTGATAATGAGGCGGATTAGGAATGAGATTGGGATGGGGTGTCGCTTAAAAGTCGGATCTACACTGCAATATGGGAATTATATGCAGAAAATCATTGCTTGCAACATTTGCTGGTATTTTTTTCCATTACAGAGAAACCTACTTTCAGATTTTTCCCGAAATAGTGGGCGTAACTTGTCACATCCCTCTGCGTAATTTTTGTACGCCTCAAAAAATAATATCTCAAATTAAAAGGGTAACGCACTGAGTGCCATGGGCGTAATATTACATCCTGGTTAATTCTCCGAAGATTGCCGAGGACGTAATGGTACATATAAAACACCATTTTTGATGATTTCCTTGAATAAAATAGTTCAAATGAGACATGATAAAAAATTATAATGCATTTGATGGCTGTAGATCAATTGTTTCAACCATTTTATGTTTAAAAACAGTAGGTTTTTTTATTGTTACCTGACATATTTAAAAGTAAGCAATAATTTTTACTCAAGTTTTCATAAATAAGAGAAAAGTTCATTTTTACGAAACTACTCTCCGTAATAAATATGGTATTTCTACCAACGCCTTAAAAAAGTATGTATTTAGTAAAAATTGTCGGATTTCTTAGAAGGGCTTTTAAATAAGCGACCGGCAATAAAAATGTTAAAGTTAAAGGATTAAGGTTTTTTGTTGCGACGGTCAACAATGAAAACAATTTAGCGTGCCTCTTCAATGTGCCGTCATCGGAAAGAAAAATTTTGGGAAAAAAATTCAGTTCACCAATACAGTAGCATATTAGTACTCTTCCGCGAAAGGCGGTCCGTAGAAAAAAAAACATTCAAGGCACGTCAGAAAGAAAACGAAAGAGTATAGGTAATGAAGCGATGTAGGGAAATGCTTTTCGAGGGCGACAAAGTGATAGTGAGGCGGATTAGGGATGAGAGCGGGATGGGGGGTCGCTTAAATGGAAATGGACGAGGGGAGGGGGAGATTGGGCTGTTGGTGCGGGCAGGGGGATGGGGGAGCGATCGGCCAAGCACGCGATCTAGGCCAATAGAAAAGTGGATGGGAGGAGGGGACACCGCCCACCTCACTCGACTGGACACAACACCCCACTCTCCGCACCGCGCTTTTTTCTCTCTCCGCACCACCGTAGCAAGCAAGGGTGAGTTTCGGCATTAGCGCGAAGGAGAGAAAGTGTGGGGAGGGTTTGGGTTGGTTAGGGCCGAGCGGTGAAAGGTTTAAAGAGAGAGGGGAGAAGGAGGGCAATGGGGAATCCAGTGAAAGAAAAGGGGGAAAGGTTATTTTTTTGCGTAAGGCAATGACAAAACGATTCGGGCTGCATTGTCGACGTTCCGTCATCTGAAGGGAATTTAAGGGAAAAAATTCAATTCTCCAAAACGGCAGCATATCATCTACAAGTATACATTGCCCCCCAATGAAGGCAATCTTCTTCTTCTTCTTCTTCTTCTTCTTCCTAGCGTTTGTCCCGCGCTATTGCAGGGTCCGCTTTTCTGCAAAGCCTTCTCCACTTGGCTCGATCCAGGGCGTCTACTGACGTGGCGTTGATGGTCTTCATGTCCGCCTTAATTTTGTCGAGCCAGCGCATCTTTGGTCGTCCTCGTGGTCGGCGTCCTTCAGTACTCAGCCGCATTGCTGTTTTGGCCACGGAGTTCTCATCACTACGCACCACATGCCCATACCACCGCAGTCGAGCCTCCCGCATCTTGTCTGTGATCGATGCAACTCCCATTCTTTTCCGAATGTCTTCATTCCTGATGTGATCCAGGCGGGAGATGCCTAGGATCCATCGTAGCATCCTCATTTCCATGACATGCATGGCCTGTTCTTGATTTGCTGTGGCTGGCCAACATTCTGCTCCATTTGGGCCACTGGGCGGACTACGGTCTTGTATACTTTGGCCCTGAATCGTTCAGGCATTCGACGGTCGCACAATACGCCAGTCACTTGGCGCCATTTCAGCCATGTTGCATTGATTCGAGCTCGTGTGTTGGCGGTTGTGCTTCCATCGTTGCTGATGACAGAGCCCAAATATTTAAACTTCTCGACCTTTTCAAGGTCGTCGCCGTCGATGCTGATCGTGCCATCGGTTTGAGGCCCACACTCCATGTACTCAGTCTTCTTGATGTTTAATCGCAACCCATAGTTGCCGAGTCGTACCTTCCATAGTAGAGTTCGCTGCTGTAATTCGGGTCTGGTGGTGCTGGCAAGGAAGACATCATCGGCGAACAGTAGTGACCAAGGATGCGATTCTTGGAGACAGGCCGTGATTGCGTCCATGCACAGGATGAAAAGGAGCGGAGAGAGGGCCGATCCTTGGTGGACGCCAACAGTGATTGGGAAAGGCGGTGATATTCCTGATGGGCAACGGACGGAGCTGGTGACGTTGGTGTAGAGAAGCTTCACCCATGACACGTAGACTTCAGGGACGTCGTGAGATCTGAGGGCATGCCAGATAAGGTCGTGTGGCACGCGATCGAAGGCCTTCTCCAGATCAAGGAAAGACATATGCACTGGCTTGTTCTTCTCTCGGTGCCTCTCCAAGAGCAGTCTAGCTGCGTGTATTGCATCTGTTGTGCCAGTCCCCTTTACAAATCCACACTGATTGGGTGTGATGTGAACAATGTGTCTGAGCCTAGCATCAATCACTCTTTCGAATATTTTCATGGCGTGGCATAAAAGCCGGATCGGGCGGTAGTTGGAGCATTCTGCGACGTCGCCTTTACCCTTCCAGATGGGCACAGTTATGCTGGTCCGCCAGGAGTCGGGAACTTCGTTGTCAATGATGATGTTGTTAAATAACTCGGCGAGGATGACAACGCCGTTGCGGCCCAGTAGCTTCCACACTTCCGCTGGAATGTCGTCAGGGCCCCGTTGCCTTTCCATTCTTCATCTCCTTGATAGCGGCGGCTACCTCAGCTTCACTGATGTGTTGCACAGGTCCGGATATAGGGTCCGCGCTAATGATCGGTGGGTGGGGAAATTCTGTGTTACAGATGGCCGAGAAGTGTTCTCTCCAGCGCCGAAGGATGGCAGGTGGGTCTCGTAGTATCTGGTGATCGTCGTTTTTGATGCATTTGACCTGGCTAAAATCCTGAGTTGCTCGATGTCGGGAGTTGGCAAGGCGGTAGATCTTATTTTCACCTCCAGGTGTATCTAAGTCGGCGTACAGCTGGTCGTAGTGTGCTGTCTTTGCTTTAGCAACTGCTCGTTTCGCGGCAGATTTCTTTGTGCGGTATTGTTCATAGTCCACAATATGGTTTGTCTCGCGCCACTTCTTGAAGGCCATCTTCTTTTCTTTGACGATGCGTTGCACGTCTTCATTCCACCACCATACCAATGAAGGCAATATGCATGCTTAATCATTTCTTTGTTAAATTGCAGAATTTATTGCATGATATGTAAATTTATATCGAAGGAATATAAAGGAAACATTGACTCCCAAAATTAAATGCAAAGACATTACAGTTCACTTATTTCCATTACTTGAGCCCTTTTTGAAATTTAAAAAAGAACTAAAATTTAGCAACAAGCATATTATGCCGCTAAGCATCACTAAGGGCCAAGTTAACGAGACTAAATAGCGTGCAAATCAATATTCATTCCCAAAAAAATATTATGTTATTAATCAGCATTTGATCATGAACAGGATAGACTTTTTGATCAAACGGCAACAATAGACGTTTCACGAGATTCACGAGATACCTTTTACTTATGGGTGATATCAAGTCACAAACTATTTTTTACCCCTATACATCCTTGAACCTGTTAAATCATCGTTAGCATTTCAGAATATGTGTCTTCATTAAATACCTATCGATCTAGGTGACGTGCACGTTAAAACTCAAGGCCCAACGTCCCTAAACTAGCTGTGCAAACCTGAGTATTACTAGTTCGACAACATTTTTATTAATGCCAAATACATCATATTCATGATAAGGAAATTTAGGGGAAAAATATTCAGTCCTCCTACTCAGCAGCATATCAGCAACAAGCATACTATGCCGCCAAGCATCACTAAGGACCTAGGTCAACAAGCTTAAGAAGCGTGTAGAACAATATTCATTTCCGAAAAACTATGATGTGCTAAATCCAAATTTGACCGCAAATAGCATACGATTTCTTATCAAAAAGCAGCAAAAGATGTTTCAAGACATTCTTTGATACCTTTTACTAATGGATGATGTCAAGGCACAAACTGTATTCGCTCCCTTTACACTTTTTAACCAGTGAAATCTTTGTTAGCATTTCAGAATACAACTACACTATGAATTAAATACATATCGATCCAAATGACGTGAACGTTCGAGCTCAAGGCCTAACGTCCCTTAACTAGCTGTGCAAAATTGACAATTCGTTAATTTTACAACATTGATCAATGCAAAATACATTACAATCAGCACTAAATACGTCGGACTCGCCATCGGTTTCATACAAAGTCACTGTCAATAAGTTCTGGAGCACGTTAGCTACGAATAATTTTGGGTTGTATTACAGATGTATATTTTTGGGTAAATGAATTATACCGTCACAGTATCACCAGCTATGAATTATTTTAATTTTTAAACTTTCAAATAAATCAAAACTAGTAATTGTTATTCTTTGAATGCATTGAAAACGTATTTAATGAACGCATAATACATGAAATGGCAGTTTAAAAACCTGAAGAAAATAGCATGCAGCACCTCGTTACTGATGAATGACACGAACTACATTTACAGCAACTTACGAAAGCAAACGACTCGATGGAATTTACATAAATTGCGTGTAGACCTCGTTATAAGCAAGTTAACTTTAGCAGGAGCATTAAAAAACCAAAAGCCTAGACAGGACTCAACAGCGTGCATAATAGGCAAGATATATATTCACGAAGGCATCCTCACCGAGACGTCCATAAAACTTTCGTGAGCGCTATCGTCAGGGCATGCCTCAATGCCGTAGGTCAGTTCCAGTCCAGTCACCATCCTCTCTATAAACCCTCCACTTGATTTAATGTCTCTGGTCACGCAACACCTCCACGCGACCTATATCCTACGACTCATATCCATTTTCAGCCCTCAATTATCCGATAAGGTGAAGCATAAGTGCTAGCAAGCTGCTCTGGAACTTCTGCAGCGCCTCAACCAGGGGCGTACCTATATCCCGCCGCCGAAAATGAGGATTTTTATCATAGTATTCCTCCGATTACGTTTGGTTTCCATGGAGTACTTAGAAGCATCCTGGTAGCCTTCCCTTTCTAAATGCATTTCCCTCCTAAATTCACAATAATGCGTACTTCTTTTCAATCTATCTAAAAATCCTATTCTTTTCCTTCCTCTCAATCGTTTACCTAACATTCTACCCTCCAACACCGTTTTCAACATCCCCTCACTGCTAAGTATTCGCTCCATCCATACGTTCTATTGTATCTCATTTGGAAGTTGCCTCTCTTCACCCACCATGTCCAGCACTTCGTCACTCTTCTTCCTATACGTCCTCTTAACCTTCTCCATTCTTTTCCACACCCACATCTCGAATGCCTCCAGTCTTTTCTCGTCCTCCTTCCTCAGTGACCACGTTTCCGCACCTTAAAGCGCAACACTCTAGATCAGACTCTTCTCTAACCTCTAACTCTCACATAATGATCCTCTCATAAGCTTCTGTCTAATTATGAACGCCTCCTTTGCCAACGCAATTCTCCTGATGTCTTTGCTGCTGTATCCGTTTTCCTCTAATGTGCGGCCCAAATAGTTGAATTGCTCTACCAGCTCAAGTTTTTCCCCACCTACTTTTACCTTGGGCCTCACATTCCTAGCTTGCGATGCTTTGCTTGCTTTATAAAACCGCATAACCTTGGTCTTCTTATAATTAATTCTTATGGAGGATAATGAAGATAAAATTAAGTTCCTTAGTCTTATTTAATTCATGAATCGTGCTTTATAGCGTGACCTTGGAACACAATCATACTCCATCAAATTTTATTATTATTCGAATAAATTACCTTCGTAGGATATAAGAAATTCCAATCTGTACGAAAACATTGGCTCCACTTCCAGATTCCGTTTGTACTCCAATACTTTTTACTCATAGCTTTTATTTGTAACATAGTGCTGCAGAATTTCCGAAACTAAATATGTAATAAATAAACAAATTCTCCCAGTAAATTATCGCCAGATAAGGCATTCATTCCTAGCTAATAAGACACTATATTAGATTCCATTTCTTTTTCAGTGTTTTTAAATAATAACTTTTATTTAAAACCAAATTTTTAATAATTTTCGACAGTATCCAGCATGCTCTTTAGCTACCTCTTTGCGAGAATATCTGTGGAATGAAAGAGAGACTGGCAATAGGTCTAGCGACTTGCATAGTCATGGAGGTAGGCTCAAGAAATAAACTATTCTCTGTGCATTGCAACGAATGAATAACACAGCGAGGAACTCGAAATGTCTCTCTCTAGAGCAAAGAGAAAAGCTTGATTAAAATACTGAAATTCCGGATGCGAAAGTAAATTCCTGCGTGATCCGAACTGTCAATTCCACGAGGAGTGGTCTCTCCACTTGTATATGCAGCAAGGTTTCTTGAATAAAACTGGTTTATTAAGTTGGTGCTTCTTCTGCCAGCGATTTCTTTGCCTGATTTTCACATTTATTCCAATTGAGAATGAGTAATTGTCCAGAAGAAGGTTGGTAGCATCATGTAAGAATATTATCTTTTTAATAAATTTGGATATATTCTCTCGTCTAAGTTTTTTAATTTGAATTATACCAACCACTGATATTATGCACATTTTATGTGAATTGCTTAAAGTGTTCACTCAAATTTTTACTTTCTTTTTTTTGACGGATTTTGAAGATAAATAATTAAATTTTTGAAAATGTATCCCGCGAAGTAAAGGCAAGGATAAATCACAGCCTGCTTTGTATTGCATGCCTTGTTGCAATGAACTTCAGCGTCTCATGGATTACAACAGCCCTAAACTTGCCAATAGGCTTCTTGTTACTTCAGCATTTGCTACCGCTTGCAAAACTGTTCTTTAAAATCAGATCTAAAATTATTAATACGGCTGGATTTTGAAACGCATTTTAATGTACATAGGAAAATAAATGAAATGTTTTCTACCATAATGATGGGTGAAAACGAATACTTCCAAGTAGCATTCCCGCATAGTTACTAGCAAGGAAGAAGTGCCTTACCTAATACTTCATTTGGTAACCATATTCTTCCAGCTATCGCTATCAAAGGATATTGTTCTGCCCAGTTATTTCACTGCTTCACGCCTCTGGTCCATAGTGAGCCTCTACTCGCACAAATTATATTGTATACTGTCTCCTCGTCTCCAGTTTTCCATTGTTTGGTGTAACGGTGATTTTGCCATTAATACCGTCCTGACTCGGGCCATTAGACCTATGTCTGTCCTCCTTAGTCTTATCAGTCTCAGAACCATGGGGCGAATATCGGACACTTTTTTTTCTCTTCCGCTTGGAGCTAACATAATTCATTAATGAGAAACTTTTTCAATTACAATCAGAATGTTTTCTAGGCATTCCTCTCTTTTTACACAGATTTATAAGCAACGAAGCGTAGCTGATTGACTTCTTTCCATTTCCCTTTATTACTACGATTCCTTCTCCTGCTATTTCTCTCACGTAAGTAGTTGAGAAAGTTAAAATTACCCAAGATGCATTTTATGAATATGACAGTCAAATATTTCCAAAAACGTGTACTAACGAAAATGATGGGGACGGTAATAATTTACATAAATAGCATCCCTGAAGTTTTCTTTGAGTACATTGGGTTTCCCTTAAGATTAGTGGATAGACCCAACAAACTCACGAAGCCGATCATATCTGGGCTCTGAATCTGGATACTGTTTCGCTAATGAGACTTACTAATTGTTCCTCCTTTTCCCGTGCATTATCCCTTTCTCGCTCGCCTATATTCTCTCCCGCTCCAGCTTTCCGCGAGTACATATCTCTTGTCAACACACAGCAATATTCCGCTCAAAATTCTCCATTAAATGACTTTCTAGTACTATCCTGGCGACGCCTGACGTCACGTAAAGGTGACACAGTTTTGTGAACACATTACATACAACAATGTAAACTTAGAGACACGGTAATTTCTGCTACATTTATTAGTTTCTTTTTGAGTCCCATGATGAAATATCGTGTTGCTTTGGCGACAGAGAAGTCTTCAGTACGCTTGTGCGTAGAAGACAGTGAGTTAGCGTGCATGTGACTGAGCATGGGAGCTGACGAGCTAAGTGAATATTCCACTTTCCCCGCACGATTATTCCACCTCGAAGCTGTTATTCCTATTCTAATTACCTGAATATTTACGAAAAAATAATGAACTCCCTCACCCCTTCGAGACATACAGCGATGTTTTACAATTTTCAGGCGGCGTTAAAACACGTACTTTTGCCTTGTAATGAGAAGTTTATTAATAGTGTGAATTATCAAGGCCCTAGCAACTTAGGGTGTTCAACTATCCATCCCTACAGTATTTTATATACGGCCTTTGTTGCACCCCCGGGTTTTTTTTAATTAGGTATTTTCATTGGAATACTCTGCACTTTTGTGACCATTTACTTCTTTCAGAAACGTACCATCCTACTTATAACACGAAATATTGTGATTAATACTTAGAGCTGTGAATTTTACAATTGGTAATAATGGCACAAAAAATTAGTACTTTTTTATTAGAGCCAAACGGTCGCATGTCCATCGATGCAATTGATTCCATTGATGCTATAGCGTAAGATATTTTTGGAAGAGAGTGTAAACTTCAAGATTGAAGAACACAAATCGAATCGCCTATCTGAGAAAGTGATACAAAATGTGAGAGCCGAAGCAAGAAAACAGCTGGAGATTTTTTTCTCATCCTCCGGGTGGGCATTAGCAATTCAGAAAAGACGAGCCCGAAGACAACCGCAAAGGTTCGGCACGCTTAGCGTACGTCAGCTGAAAGACACATTGGGCGCGAAAATATGTATATGTTAAAATTTGCTCCACTGCCCTCAAAATTTGAAAAGATGGAGCTTTCTCTCAACGCCAAATAACCCTCAACTAGAATAACAACCATAAATTGTTACCTTCGGACATCAAAATCCCGAGTTTTTCCATAAATGGTTCAGATAAGGTGGTCAGAGGAATACCGAGAAAGAGAAAAATACAATCTCTTTTTCCACATCTCGAATGATGCGTTCCACTGACTTAAAAAATGCTGTACCTACTTATTTTATACATATTTATTTTATACAAATAGGGTTATCAACGCCGAACAAAGGTGCCTATAATAGTAATTTACCCACTATATATCAATTAATTAACATTCGAAATTAAAACGGCACAATTTTCAATACCAGATCACTGTCTTAAAACTTTCATCTGCGACGGCTATTGCCGAGTTATTTATTGAATTTGATAGTCTCCGGATAAAACCAATGCCATAATAATCGATGAAATGTGTTTCTTACGATTCATAAGCTTTTGGATTCAAAGAAGAAGATCAATATTACAAAGACTTTTTTGTCCAAGAAATTTATTGCTTTCGCGATTTTTAAATTCAATATTATGCGTACAATAACTCCATTCTGAGTACGCAAATTTAATATCTCATCTGGAACCTTATATTTTCCCCTTTAAAACGGGAAAATAATGTGATAAAATTAAAAAAAGTGGGTACTATTCCACAAACAGTCACAAATTCTAACAAACTAAACCATATTTCAGAAAGAGAAGCAGCTTTGCATCGTATTCGGTATACAACCGCAGTGTTTTGCTATCGTGTGCTATAACACGGATCATAATGTATTAAATTTGATTGTTATTTGAGGAAAATCAAAATTGTAAACGTAAATATAATTAGAAGATTTTATCTATTGGTGAAGTTTCTTATGCGATAATTTTATCTTAACATAAGTATTATGTTAGCATTATCATAAAAAACAAGCATTATCTTAAATATGTACAGTTCTGAATGAAATATGTTTCTGGCAAGTAGGCGGAATTAAGTTTCAACAGATTTTGTTAATGTCCCCCAGGGTTTTAGAAGTAGAGAACGCCCTTGAAAAAGGGGTTGGGGAAAAGAAAAATTCAGAAACCTGATATGCCCGCTCAAACGCAAAGCAGAGTCAACCGAAGGAACCCAATGTTATTTTTAAAAACAACGTTGCATTCTCAGGTATGATTATATAATTCCCCAACATGACTTTATTAATTTAATGTGAAACTTTCATTCTCGCACTACGTATATACCACTTTCCTGAATATTTACGAAAAATGTCATGAAATCCTCCATCCACTGCGAGGCATTCAACGATGTTTCGCATTTTACAGGCGGCGTTGAAACCCAGACATTTGCCGAGCTATGAGTCATTTTGAAGCGAGCGTCAAGGCGGTTGTAGAAAGGGATCAGGGAGTTTAACCCTCCAACCCTAAAAGTTTGAAATATACGGCCTTAATTGTACCCCCAACGCATGAACCTAAATGTACCCCTTTCATCATTAAGCCCCAGAATATATTCTTGGGTAAGACCGTAATGGTCACATCACAATTACTCTCATTAATGTGATCATAGAAAATGACATCAAATAAACATTTTTGTACAAAAATAACTCAAGCTTGACGTGGTGGCGTCTTGAAGACAGGGCTCCACTAACTAAATGTCTAGTAAGTACTTATGCTACTACAAAGAAAAGAAAGCGGAAAAACTTACCCAGAACGTTATCCAAGACCTAGGTATCCAGGCGTCTCCACATGATCAGGAGCAGTTGAAATAAAATCCCTTAGCAGATTTACGAGGAGCACTTTATACTTTTCACAAGCAACAATACCGGAGCACGATTACACCCAACGGTTCGAGGCTGTAAGAAAAGAATACACGGACATTAAGAACCCTTGAAAACTTCCCCGCATAGGTCACTTTCATACTTTGTCAACCGGTAACCGTAGGCGAACAAACGGAAGACGAGAAAGCATGCGGAAGCTTATTGCGCCGCCGGACACCGTAATCCAAGGCCGCGACCCCGCTGAGGTCACTCCCGGCGGAACTGAGGAGAAATAGCGGAGTGCGTGAGCCCCAGCAAAACGCCTCATCAACACCTAAACTAAATCCCTCGGCTCTAATAAAGCTAAATAACCCCAGAGAACATCGAAACCTACCCTCTATGCAGATTATTCAGGGACTCTTTCTAATGGTCACACCAAATTGAATTCACAGGAGTGGCCGGAAAGGGAAAAAGCAGACTGAGCACGTTCGATCGGAAGGCGAGAGGAATTTATTGAACCGGGACGAAGTATATGCTGAGAAGGGAAAGACAGACAGACAGCAAGAGGCGAAGGTGAATGTCACATCCTTGGACGGGTACAACCGCCGCGGCTGTCGCTGTGGGAAGACACCGGTCTATGCCGGCGACGCTCGACGAAGAAGACCCCGGAGAGGCGACGCTCCAGCGACCGCGAAAAGGAAAAACACTTCCGGAACCGTGGCAACGAGACGTGTTGGAGTGGTGATGAAAAAAAATAGGTAGAGATTTTCGGCACAAAAAGAAGAAAAGGTGAAACCTTTCCTTTGATTGTTTTTCTATCGCTACTAGATCAATTGTCCCGCTGTGCAGAGAGGGGCGAGAAAAACCTCTCGCGAGCGTCGCGAAACGGTCAATGCAAAACCCGGACGAAACGCCGGCTCTCCACGCCCAGGAGACGAGAAAAGAGAGACTATCTCGGGTCTCGAAGGAGGGAAAGGCTGGTTGTTGGCTTGGAATTAAGGTCCTCTCTCTCTCTCTCCACCACAACAAGAGAGGCCATCTTCTGGCACAGTCCTTTCCCCTCACCCCAGTCGCCGTGGTAAGTGGACCAAAGCAACATAAGAAGAAGATCTTCAGTGGTGCGGTGGAGTGGAGGGAGGAAGATCACCATCTTGTCTTAAGGAGGAGAAAGAGCACCTGCCGCCCGAGTGGGCGCCATCTGGGATGGGATGGGTTGGGATGAGTTGACTCAGGTCCGCAAGGTGGGCCCCCTCTTGCGGTGGTCTTTGAGGGGTTGGTCGGATGTGGGACACATCTCGGGCGGCCGATCGGACCCCGTTTCTCCTCCCGATGACGCCCATAACAACTCGCCTCTCCTCCGTCAGCGCGGGAGAGGGAGACGTCCTCTCATCTTTTTTTCATACCCTCATTTCGGTCGATTTCCAATGGACGACACCCATTCACAGAGAAAATCACGTTCACTCTTTTTCTCTTCAGGAATTCTATTCTTCCGCATAATTCGAATATGTCGGTGAATGGAAAACAATCAGGCTATACCGAACATAACTTATTAATTTAGGGGGAATCAAGATCAATGTACGATTAGGTTCAGTAGTTCAAATGAGGACAACCCATGATATTTAATATTTGTAATAAACTTAAAAATTGAGAAGTATGATACTAGGATATTGATACGAAGTACTATAATAACTCCAAATGTGGTAGATAGCTAAAACCTCCCGACAATCATTCATTTTTTTCTTTCTTCCTCCTCATTTCGGGGATGCTAGACCACCTAACAGCCCTTTTCCTAAACCAACCCCCGCATTCACACCTGCGCTCCGGAAAACCTTAATGACTAATATTTGCGGAATGGAAGTATGCGGGGAAACAATCATATTGCGATCAACAACAACTATGGATCGCGTATTATATTGCAAACGTATTTAGAAGAAATTCAGTCATTCATTTATATTGTTAACAGATCCAGCTGTCTTTTTAATCTAGCCTAATATAAGTATGAACAAACAAATGAAAAAATAATGCAATAACTTCGAAAATAAATTGCAATAATCAGGCATATAAATCTTATTATTTAGTTGTAGTATTGATAGTGATAATATGTTGTCATGTCTGGGAAATATTGCGTTTGCCTATGAAAATAACGCAATAGTATTACCGAGTAAATTTCAGCCATTACTAGCCAAACAGGTATCCATCTACAATGACTTTAAGAGGAGACAACTCCTTCCGGATTCATAAAAGTACTATTCTCTAACCGATTATTTCTCCTGGTCAAAACCTTAATTTAACCGTTCTACACTCAGTTCTAACTTGCATTTCTATGCCTAGAAAAACACTTAATAATAATATTTTATGCATGAGCTATTCACATATTTTATTGGCACGCGGTTTGTCGTACGTGTAGAATGACAAAGTTTTTCCTAATTATAGTTTTGCTATCAACTAATTTTAAAAATTGAAATATAGGAAATAATAGGAAATAATATATAGGAAAAATATAATAGGAAATCAAGAGCTTTTATATTTCTCTACGGTATAAGCGATAATAAGGTATCCATTTGATACATAAATTGAATATACATCACCATAGGCGGATTTTGGGGAAAGGGCTCGTGCAAGAGATTGCATTACTCAGAATAGAATTTTCCAGCTTACCACGATCAACACGATAGTTCAGGTAAAATACAACACTACTTACAAAACAAAGATATAATAAAATAGTTAGTTTGGCGAAGTTATGTACAAGGTTTTACACCAATTACACATTTTATGACCACAGAAATTATTCCTCATTATAAAATATACACCTTAGTCCCGCGTAGCAAAGACCCAAGTTTCATAACATCACTTTTCGCCTTCGTTTTTCTCATTCCAATAAGAGGAAAAAGAAATTTATGCATCAGTTACCGGTATAACTTCTCTGGATAAATTTGTATGTAAGCACCTAATTCACTATTTTCTTACTTTCTGGGCTAATCATAATGTTTAATTACAATTATTTTCTTTTTATAGAGCTTAGTTTCGCAAAATCAATGCCAAACCAATTCTATTGCATGATATGAAATAATAGATGTAAAAGTAAACTTTGTTGTATTCGACAAATTTTTATTGAAATACTCGACCGGTTTCAACCTTCACAGGTCATTATCAAGAGGTGAACAAATTGATTAATAGATAGGGCGGTATATATACTTATATATGGTCTCACAAACATTGAACGGAGGGGTATGGCTGTGAGACCCTAATAAGTATATACATCGCCCGGTATATATCTCTATTAGTTCACCTCTTGATATAAACTGTGAAGGTTGAAACCCGTGGAGTTTTTTAATAAAAACTGTGTGGCATATAACACAGTTTACTTTTTTAATCTATCATGCCACGACAGTGGCGCAGCGAGGGGGGGTTTTTGGGGGTAAAAAGAACCCCCCCAGAGCTCAGAGAAATTTTTAAGTTTAAACCATTTTACTTATTTGGATCATTATTACTTGTACAATAGTGTTAGGATTAATCAAATATCCCTCTGAAAGCCGTAAAATTCGCCATTTAAACCTTCATTATCAAAATTTTTCTGGAGGAGGGACCCCGCAACTCCTGCTTACCCTGGTGTGTATGCAATACCCCCACACTCGTAAGTATTAGTTGCGCCTAAAACCCTCCATAGCCTTAATTCTTAGATGCGCCCCTGCGCCATGATGCTACAAAGTAACCTCGCAAACCATTGATTTGATATGGAATTGCGTTGTATCCTTAGTGGTAGGTAACCATATCAGCGACCTTTAAAATATTGGGGCAAATAACTGGTCAAACGGGCGGAGTAAGTTGAGGCACTGAGAGCCCCCGAGGCATACAGACGTTCCTTGCTGTGGACGACGCCCCATCCAGCACTTTCGTTCATCCAGTGTCTCATCTGGCCCACTTACGCCCATGACCAACGCCTACCCCGTCCCAAAAGTTGATACACTCCCTTGCCCCGTATTTTCTGGAACGCTCGCTTTCAATTCAACCTGAAATATTTTTAGCACTCCACATATACTGTCATTTGCGATCGTTTGTTTTAAATTTACTGCAGAAATATTCATTTATCCTGCACCGTATTTATGAACCTTGGGGTGATATTACTCTGATTTGTAAATTTGTTTTTGCCTTTATATTTCCGTACGCGCTGCATTCTTAGGATCATGGTAATCGTATGTGTTGCACTATTATATATTTGCATTTATAAAATATCAGAATATTAGAAATTATTATTTAAATTTTATAATTTTAATTTAAAAATTAAAATTATAAAATTTAAATTTCAAAAATATTTTAAAAAATAAATAATTTTAAATTCGAAATACTTCTTGATTGATATTCCTTCTTTGAGGTTCTGATGGTTTCTTTCAGTTATTAATAAATTCGCCCGGCCAGCGTTTTGCTTAATTTGAATCAAATCTTCATCAGGTCTTCACCATTCAATCTGCAACTTGGAGACTTGATTTTCATAATAGATTGCATTTATTGTGAGCCAACTGCTTATTTGCTAATAATAATTTTCACATTCCTTTGATGTAGCATTTTCGCTTTATGATTAAAATTCATCAGGCATAGGCCTTTGTATTAACCACAATAATTAACAACACTCAAATACTCTGACAAACTTTTGACTCTTTCCGTGCTTTGCGGATTGAACCCATGCCCCAATAGGTTCACAATAAATCGCACCCAGATAAAAATAAAGGCATAAAAAAGAACTTTCCACAAGCCACATGTTGTTCGGAGAACAGTAAAATCCTGTATAATTGGTTGATGGCAGTAGAAGTTGCAGAAAAAATACTAAATGGTCGTGTGTGCAGTTATCTTGCAAAATTCTGCTCCTCACTACACTGCATGCATTCACTGGTGCATGACGAATGGTCACATTCGATATTTCTGATACTGCCTGACTATCCGTGTTTTTTGTGCACAGGGAAAATCTTAGCCACGAATTCTCGCAGAGATATTAAATGTAACAGTAGAAATCGCAACATCTGTCAAGTAACTTAACTCACGGTTTTATGGGACATTACAAAGTGTTTTCATCGGACCCTTTTGTCCGATGAGTACAGATAAATTATTATTGGAACTCCGTTTTTCCCTCAAGAATTTATCTCCCAGTCAAACGAAACGGACGTACTTATCAATGAAATAGAATTAAGTATTAGGAATTGGATAAGCACCTATGCATATGAAAATATTTAGCATGTAGTGTCCTCAATACTCAAGAATTAAAAGTGAATACATGAATCATTAATAGTTCTCACAGTGCACGTTACTCATAAAACTCAGAAATGCTGAGGATCGTGAGAATAGAAAGACAAATATAAAAAATCCAGAAAGATAAACTGGTCAAGTGAACCGTTCACAGTGCTTTCAAAAGGGTTCTAATTCTATCGCCTGCTCCAATTTCTGACTTTATGCCACGATAACTTATTCTAATTTCTTTGTAACCGTTTAGCAAAGATAAATACTGCGACATGAATAAAGGTCGATGGAGATCCTGAATCACACAGTAGTAACACACTAAAAAGTATAAAAAAAGATTTCAGTCGATAGATTTTTTAAAATATTCCTCTATAATCTGTTTAGAGCAGTCGAAGACTATGAATTTGATCTTTTAAAATGAGCATGCAACAATTTACTCAACAAAAATGAATATTTTCTCCTCTTTTAATAAGAGATCTTGCCACCCACGTGCATTTAACCTAGACACTCCGAAAATAATCAAATTGCCCGAGCACCCAACTCAATGTATTCACTCTGATATTTTTTTATAATTTCACATCGTACTCACAGCCAGTAAATAAAATTAATATTCAGTATCACCGTTATCTACATGTATTGTTCGATTTCTTACTTTTATAAATTAAGGACATATAATTTTTATAAAAAAGTTTATTCTTAGCCAACTTTTAGGAATTTTGTATTGAAATCAAACGCGCTTTGAATGTATTACATATTTACCCCGCAATATCAATTAATTCTCACACCACAAGTTTCATAGAATACTTCGCTACATACATGCTGAATTCATCTGATGGCAGAAAAAAAATTATATATAGGCCTCGATATTTGCAATTGAATTACAAATGAACATTGTTAGAAATTTGTTTTAAGATCCAAATGAATTACGATTGAAATTCAAATTGCCAGGATGCCAAGTACTCTATCTGCAAAAAATATCTTTTTAAAATACTTTATTCTTTGTTACTTTCTTTCAGCATTTTCAACGTCAATGGAAGCAATGGGAAACAATCGTCTGTATGACGTCTAGTCCTGAAAGCTTCAACTATTATTCATCTGCCGGATGCGTCACGCTCAGAAAAAGCTTATGGGTGAACTATGAGGTCCCTTTAACTTTAGAATCCGTTAATTAGATTTCATTGAAGTCAAGGCCTCAATGAAAATAGTATGAATTCTAATAAAGATATCCCAGGGTCGAGTGATTTTAGACCGTCTTTATTAGTGATCTCTAGCAGTGGCGTAGCCAGGATTTTGAAATAGGGGGTTTACCGGAGATTTCGGTGCCCTTCCGGGGTGTGTGGAAAACACCCCAGGGAAAAGGGGGGTTGTAACCCGGAAACCCTCCCCCTTGTAGCTACGCCACTGACCAGTAGTGAACGCTCTCCAAATTCTTCGGTGCCGTCGATAAAATTCTTTAACATTAGCCTCGCCAAGATAAAATTTCCCTAATTCTCCATTTTTTTTTCTTATATTTTAGCCGCCGTTTCTGCTGGTCAGTCATTTTTTAATCTTAATAATATCTTAATCCTCAATGCAGTATACCCATTAGGCCCATGGTTTTAATTATATTCATCCAAAACCTCGATGGCCTTATCAAACGAACAATGAACAGGTCAGATAAAAATTGTGATGAAGATAAAAGAAATAGCTAGAAGAGAAGATCGTTGACGATAAGCAAAGTCAAAATCACACACAAATATGTTTTAAAAAAACACGCTACATTGTTCCAATTAAAAAATATAGCAATGGCTCTAAACTGTTACTTCGAAAAAATCTTAACAAAGTAATATCCAATATAGGGTTTTCAAATCGGCTCCACCCATCCATCAGATAAAATTAGTTTCAAAACCTTCGAACCTTCGTTTATTTGTTTCAAAATAATGGTGAAATGTAATCGCAAAGATGCATGAATTTTTCTGGCCAAGCCTGACAGATCCGAAACCACCACCACGACCAAAGCTCAGGCATTGGTTCTTTGCACAACTCCGACACGAACTGGTGCGTCCGGGGCATTTCAAAGGCGTTTCTTACCACACCCGCCGCAAAACTCGAGCCCTTTAAGAGATTGGTCGCAGTGTTTTAAAGCTGTAGCAATATCGTTTCTCCCTTTCTGTCGTGGACGAGAAAGCGAGGAAAGGCGGGGATCAGCAAAAAGGAACGAACGCGATGGACCTCGCGCGATTTAGCGAACCGCCCAATCCCCTTGAACAATATCCCTCCTCTCTGTAGTGTCTCACCGCATGTCTTGTGGATTCGCCTCGGAGAGTGGTTTCGACGTACGTGGGCGTGGGATTAAAAAGATAAAAACCACATAATGAGATATTGAGGCATTGAGATAAGCATCAAGCTTAATGTTTAACGATGTATCTAAAAATTGAAATTCTCCCCATTTGCAATAACTCATTTTTCTGACATTGATAGCATATACCTAGTTAATTTTATTATAATTAATATAACAATTGAATAATTAAAACACGTTTTCCTACCAAGTTTCATTGCATACATCACACTCAACCAATATTTCATTAACATAAATGGTAAGGTAGTGCCTATAATAAACAGGAAAGGCATTAAAGAATTCCTCATTCCTTCACTCTTGTAACTGTGATTATTAGAAATTCTTAGATCGTATTACAAAAAGAAAAACGCTATGCACGGAATCCCATGATCCTGCTCCATGTTTGATGACGAAGCATACCAAGATAGTAGCTTTAACAAGTGTCTAAGTGGCAAATCTGCCTCGAGTGAGCTAAGGCAAAAAAGTGTTGGACCATAATGCGATCCACCCCCCAGGGCGCTACCCCGCACTGCGGCGCCGCCATGTCCGCACCACTCGCACGAGGGACGATATCTCACAAACCCTTAGAGGTAGGTCAAAACAAACATAAATTCGTTCCTAAAGACCTTTACTTCCATGTTTTTCATCAGGATAGTGCCTTTTCTGCCCCAAAATACACTCAACTGAGGGTCCTCAGTACTTCGGGCTCTTGGGGCACGGGCTCCCGTTATTTTAAAGTAACCAAATTTTAGCACATGAATATGAACCTCATTTGGATCATTTTGAGAGTAGAAAAACATAGCTTTTCTCAAACATGAAAAATAAGAGCAGGCCTAATATGCAGGGTAAGCGGGGAAGAGTCTTTAGCCTGAATAACACGATCGATTTGACCGTCTCTTTTCAAGCGATAGCTATAGTGGTCGCTCCAATTATGGCAGAAACATGAACGTTTCGCGGGATCATTTTCCACGATGGCTAAAGAAATGGGATGTCCCACCCTTTTTTCCATCACTTGGCACGCTCCGTTTTCCGTCGCCGAAGCCCTCGCTAGTTGGCACCGTATCTTTCAGCCATTCAGAAGCACGGCCGCTGTCAGCGGTTGCAACACCACGTTTGCCTTTGAATGGAATGATACGGAAAGCAACTATGGAAAAATAAACGGCGGAATTACCGTGACATTCAAAAAATGGTGGGTCGAGCGATCACTTTTCGGTCTCTGTAAAGCTATCGCTGGAGTTATCACTCTGAGGGATGGGAAAAATAATTGTGTCATTAAGGCTCACGAAACCTTAAGAAATGTTACATCTTATTTTCCTTGACATATTCAGGGCTTCCGTAGCTCTAAAATGAAGTTATATTTTAATACGTCAAACCATGACAAAGCAAGTATGTCAAAAGATAAAATTGAACAATCAGTTCAGTGCGAAAATTAAATTACATACCAAACATAGGGTTGAGGCACTGAGAAAGTGCGTGACCATTATCCTGCACCTAAGGAAATATTCATGCCATTAAAGATATCTGATTTTATTTTTAGCGGTTGATTAATTCTGGAAAAATCAAAGAAAGCAATGAAATACAACACTTGAGATAAATTAATTCAAGGCAAAAGTATTTCAACGTGTATCATCATCTTCATGTATAATATAAGCGCGTAAAATAATGTCGGAAAATGAAACTTTATCCCTCGTGCTTCCTCTAACCTGGATGTTTGGTAGTCGAACTGCTATTCTACAATACATTTAATACTGCTATACAATTCAGAAATACAGACACGCAATACAACTCATAAATAATATACGTCCAATATACGATTCGCCACCACATTTCAAAACACAACAAAATGTCAAATAAATATACCGCAATTCCGTCTGCTAAGATTAGTTAGCATGTAATAGGTTGGTAGAACAGTTAACTCTTCTATTTACACCGAATAAAATCTTAATTAACCCTTCCACCTCAATTTATTTTCTGAATACCGTACTCCCATCCTCTATTTATGTTTTCTGTATAACTTTTTAAATGCAATGGTACGTAATGAAACGATATTTTGTGAACAACATAGAACAGTGAAATAAAAAGTGATTGTTATTTCATATCGATACCTCCACTGCAAAAACGCTCAACAATCGCCCCCCGAATCAAATCCGCTCATTTAGTAGCCATAGTAGTACTAGATGAGCGGATTTGATTCGTTGGGCAATTGTTGAGCGTTAATGTAGTGGAGGTATCGATATTGTTCACGAAAAAACCCTCTTCACGAAAGAGCATCGAGGACACAGCTATCGCTACTCTTATGGAATCATTTCACTCTTTTTAGCGCATCATATTTCATGAAATATGAATTCTTTATGCTACATTGTGAATGTTTTAACATTACAAAATTTTCAAAATATTTATATTTTTCCCCTAAATAGTGCTAAAATTAAGAAAATTTGATGACGAACAACTCTCATCATTGCGCGATTTGATATCGGAATTTCATCACGAGCTAGACTGGTCATTTCAGCGAAAGGGGATAAGTGAACTAAATTCGATTATACATGATGATATTATCTTATTTTCAGCTACCAAACAAGCAATTTCGTCATCATTTCTAATGCGTCAATATTTCTTCAGAAATAGGTAGTCGTGGCCTGTAGGGGTAAAAGGCCAGTAGAGGTGAGGAAGGCAGGGAGTTATAGGTCGAGGAGAGGTTGGTGCCGGAAAACAAATAATGAATTAGGACCCTCTCCACCTCCAGGATCACGACGTGGGTCTAAATTTGAGGCGACAAGCTTCTCCGAACGGAGTTGCGAAGTAACGAAGCGTGAGACTAGACGTGACGGAGTGCAAAGATCCTCTCCACATCACTTGACTCTTAATTGCCAAATCCAATTGGGATGCTGTCATCGACATTTCTCATTCAAGTGTGGCAAGCCTAAAAATGTATCCAATACCCAGCGGAGGATGCCATTTATCTTGGGAAAGACCATAACTTGCAAAAGAAACGTGGGACAGAGCTGATATTTCCGAAGTATCTTCATCGGGTGGGTATTTTTTTTTCACACATTTTAAATTGCCCAAAATTTTTTTATTGCTCATAAAAAAATGGAAAAAATTCTACTTATGTCAAAAGAGTGGCTGAATATGAAGGAACACAGGGAGGTGTCCCTGGAAAATTTAAAAGATTATTGTAAACTTTAGAGGGAATCGAAGTGTAAAATTAAAAAGTTATCTGTAAGGCGGCTCTCCAGTTAAAATTTTTATTTCCCCTGCTGAGCAAACGGTGCTTAAAAATAACTAATGATTACCTAAAAGCCGTTTTTCTCAGAACATCAGACCTCAGATGCATTAAAGCAGAGGAGTATTTCAATATGGTTCCACACAGTGGTGCCGACTCAATGGGACCTAAGCGGGCCCGAGCCCCCTCAAACATTCGATGTGGGGGGGAAGGAAAAGATTTATCAGGCTTTTCGATTTTCCCCAGAGTGTCAAGTTATCGAGAGTCGAGTTTTCATGGTTCTAATGTTGATCATATGACTTCTAAAATGCTAAAAACCTTAAACTCACTAACTTCTAAAAACTTTAAACTCACTATTTATGAAATTTCCCGGGGCAAGACCCCAGTATGGGCCCCAAATATGTTTATAAGTCGGCGCCCCAGGTTCCACACCTACGTCAAGGCGCATTCAGCATGTTTTTTAAAATAGCATTGGGTGAAGTTAAATATGAAAAAAGGAACAGACCATACAAGCGATCAAGATTAGAATAAAATGCGAAATAATCCTACTTTAGAGGGAATCGAAGTGTACATCAATTAGAAATAGCAATGATAACTGAAAATTAAAACTTTGTCCACAGTATTTATTATTGTACTACGCGTTTCAGCGAATCACCTTCGCCATCATCACGTACAAGTGCATAGAAATATCAGTCGATACATATTTAAAATGCTTCAAAAAGGTCTATAATTTTGCTCGTTTCGAAAAAAAGGCATGTATGGACTCAAAAATCTATATTATTCTACCTTTCGTTGAAATACATCAAGCGTTATAAAAGGCAAAAAGAATAATATTTCGCTGCAATCACCCTCGTATTTCCAAGGTGTCAATACATTTCTATAATTCATGCGATCTTAAACAAATTTAAACCAATGCGACGAAATTTGGTGGTATTTACCTAACTACTTTCACAGCTCTTCTAAAAATCTTTCTCGGCAAAAATATCGTGATCGCGTCTGAAATGGTGACAACTCGATACTAAGAGGGTAGAGCAGTGAATAAAAGATTGAGATAATATTCGCGTTTCTCCTTGAATGTGGCTTGAAAAACATTTTCAACTTTTAATTTGGCCCTTCAAAATTATAGTATGGCAGTCAATCATACCGTGAAAGGCAACAGTGGATAAACATTGGTGTAAACTAATACGCTCTCACTAAACTTATATAGTCAATAGCGTAACACATCAATGTTATTCTCAAGTTACACATGAATACCTCCATCCCATATTTTAGGCTTAATATTTTACAGATGTACGATATCCATGTCGAGTGTCAAACAGATGTCGAAATAATTCCACAAAATTACTCTATCTTGCACTCTCTTACTCTAGCGGGGTAACTAGGAACATGCTTTATGGGAGGATGAGGGAACCCCCCAAGCAATGGGGGTCCCGGAATTTTTTTTTAAAATGACATGCCTGTAAATATATTTTACATCATTTTGGCCCTAAATATTTAAATTCAAGCAGATTATGTTATTAGATGTAAATACTAGACAATAGATTTAAATATTTTTTTTACTTTTCTGAGGCTTTGGGGGGAGGGGGGAACTATAGCCCTCATTTCCCCCCTCCCATAGTACCGCCACTGATCTTGCATAATACACCAACAACCTCCTAATTAGGAAGTAAGAATAACAATCTCATTGATTAATTTATATTTCGTCTAGTGTCGATCCATCCACGATTTTCTCAAAACAGAGTAAACGTAGCACAAAAACCATGTGAATCAACAAGTTGACTAATGACATTTTATTTCGAGAAATAGAGAATACTTGGGAATTCCCAAACAATTAAGAATCACGTTGTCCTCAAAAAGGACAATGTTGTTTAATTTTTCGTGCCGTGTGTTTACCTCAGCCATCGCTTGTCATCAACAGGGTCATGAGCTTGCCTGAAATGTGTCTTCGTCAGTCATGAGATCGTTCAACTTGCTCCGGGATATCGTGACGAGTGGGACGAACCAAACAGTCTTTTGGGAGCTGCGGACGATCTTGACAAAGCCATAACAACACGAAGTGAGGATTTTCGTGAAATGTTTACATCGAAAAAACTCCAATCAGTGGCACAGATATTTCCGATTCCATTCGATTGGCCAACAAACCTTCGCAGTTGCATTGAGATTCCACGCCCTATTAACCTGAATTGCCCAATATACTCGACCGTGGAGGAATGAAAAAAAAGCGTGCCGCGAAAGAAAACAAAAGTTTAGATGAAGCATGGGGTTCGAGATTAACGGTAGATTCACTGAATTATTCGTATGAAATTTTACAATTTTAAACCCTGCTCATATTTACAATTCACTCTCACTTGTGGAATTTATTATCCCTCAACATAGTTTGTATTTAATTTAGACTGAAAGATTACTGTAGCCTTAACCTGCTACCCATGTCCGAGTGGGTAATCCACATGACTGAATAAGTGTGTAGTAATATTACTTTTGTTATCACGACAAGCTTATTTTTTGCATTTATTAAAACAATAACAATTTTGGTAAAAAATATACATAAAAAAGAGTAATTCTTGATAAATATGCAGTTTACGGACTTTTTAATGATACACGACACAAAAACATGGGTCAATTAAACCAAATTTTCGATTCATTCATGCAAACTGAAACAGTAACCTCATGAGGAAATATTTTTATACCCATCATTTTTCATGAAAATTAAATAAAAAAGTCAAAATCTGGAAAACAGGGGTGAAATATATGTATGAGAAAAGTAATTGGGGTTTCCGTTAATGATTGCCTTCCGGTTCCAGTGCTAACAACCTTTAGCGAATCTTGACATTAATTGTGATAACCGCGCGACTGTTAGTCAGGAGCACTATGGAAGCAGCCAATTCTGCAGAATGGAACGTTATCTGAGTGATGAAGCGTGAAAATTGCCATGGCGAAGCTTTCGAAAACGCACTCTCGGGGGCCCATCGTGTTTGCACAGCCCCGTTCTCTCTCTGATTAATTCTTTCCTAACGACGAGAAATGAACGCAGGCACTCTGGATTCGGAAACGAAGGGGAGAACACGATTTCTGCCCAGCTCTCCCATGCATCCTTTCTCTCACGTTCGACCTTGCCCCAGCTTTGCACCGCCCCCGAGTCTATCTCCGCCCTTTCTGCAGCCTTGTCCGCTCTCATTTCCTGCAGTTTCGGCTCTCGCAAAAGCTCACCCTTCCCTACCATTAACTGCAGTTCCCGGAATGAGGGGTAGCAGTGTTGGTTTTTTAGTATGATTTGACGCAAAAGGTCATTTTGCACCGCCTCTCTCTCTCATCTTTATTAGTTCCGTCTCTTACTATTTTGTTTCTTATTATTACTAATTTATTTCTAATTATCATATTACTATGTAACCCGAGCGAAAATTTCGCATTCTCACACTTTACATATGAATCAAATTATTCTTTAATTTTCAAAACAATTTCATAACAAACTCTCACTCTTATACATAACAATTTTATACCATTCACCCATGTACAATCACTATGTGCATTCATTTTATTGTCGTCAATTCCCGCTGGTAATAATTTTTGAATACTTTCGACTTCAACAAGCTTCAATAAGCAATAAGCGAAAATTTCGCACTCTCACACTTTACATATGAATCAAATTATTCTCTAATTCTCAAAACAATTTCATAACTAACTCTCACTCTTATACATATCAATGTTATATCATTTACCCACCCATGTACAATCACATTTTATGTATCCAATTCCCTTTGGTAATCATTTTTGAATACTTTCAACTACAACAAGCTTCCTTCGGGATTTGAATACGGGGACATGCAATTAGTAACTCAACGATCTACCCCTAGGGACGCCACCCTTCTCAAATGTTTTATGCTTGTCCAAAATCTTTCATTAAACGAAAATGCGGGACTCTATAATAGTATCTATGACTCAGGAACACCACTCTCTCTAAATTATTTATATTTGTCCAAAATCTTTCATCCAGCGAAAATTCAGAGCTCAATAATGTCTTTGATCCAAATCGGAGCACTCTCTCATGGGAAAACACCCACCAACGTCACTCTCCCAATGATATTTTTGAATACCTATCCTCATTTCACCAAAGTATGCTACTTAGGATGGCAAATGCAACTAAGTAATCGTCCCTTTGAAGACGGAAATTATAAGACAGGTTTATCTTTGCAGGGAAGGTAAAAAATGTTAGGCAATTCTTTCGCAGGGATTCAAAAAATTTCCTCGGTACCGCATCTAATTTTTCCTGCGGGTAACTAAAAGTTCAGGTAAAAAGGAAACAGCATTTAATGTGCACATTTTCCTCAAAAATAGCCTGTTGGCATAAACGCAACGACACCTTACTGGAAAAACAACGGTATCAGCTGTCCCATTAGTGAATATTTTTTCACATTTACGTAGCTAATACAACTCTAGGTAACGATATGTTTTCAGTTCAAAGGCATACTTCCAAGGCCATCGAAAAGCAGTGGCGGCTAGCCCATAAGGACTCTCGGACGCTGTCCCTCCCAAAGATTTGTAAAAGGAAAAAAAATTCAATTGTAATTATACATCTGTTAACCAGGGTGTTTTATCAATCGCATACATCGAAAATGTAGGAAAAAAACGCAAAAAATAGCGCGAGAAGTTCGCATTTGTTGTCGCGGGGCGCTGGCCAGAACGTCCCAATCCATCACCATGCAGTTATATGAAGAGTGGTAGTGGTTTGGGCTGCTGGTGCTACGACGCGTCTAAGCTTGTGCCTTATGGTAGTCTTGGGACGCCGCCCGAGCATGCGCAGAGCGACGTATCAAGTGAGTTGACATCGCCGCGCCGCCCGGCGGCCGTACAATCTTGGTGTTGCAGTGTTGCAGAATACCTTTTTTTGGTGACCATTTGACTTATTATGTGTAAATTGTTTTAATGTAAATAGGCCGAGTTGTAGTTGAGGTAATCGAGTTAGTGATTGTTAGTGTTTTAGTGTTAGTGATTGCTTTGTGTACGAGTGGTCTCTAAATTGCCTGAAAAACTCGCTAAAATACACAAAATATTCAAAAATTTTGACCCCCCGGTGGAGTGTGCCCCTCCCAGCATTTGATTCACGAGCCGCCACTGCGAGGAAGTTAATTAGTTATTATGCAATGTGATAGGAAACGGTAGTACCAAAGCTATAAAATAACCGACAGAGGAGATTCAGGTATTAAAGTTAAATTTTAGCTATTTCATTAAAATTAAATATTAGCTATTTGACACATTCCATTCAATTTTTGTGGTTGTGCAACAATCTTCATAGCTCTCTTAGTTAAGTCAACTACACGGTTACATCATTACGAGGAAAAATAGAAAAAACAGAATTCAAGCTAAATAACCTCAAGGGCTAAATACTCTTTTGAATTATACTAACACGCGCCCTCCTTAAGACATTAAAAACTGTGAATAAAATTCTAACTATTGAATTAAATTCCTTTATCGTGTGACTTGCATTCCTGCATTCCTGAACTTGCATTCCTGATATGAAATGGAATATTTATTACTTCTAAGTCAACCACTACAATTTTAACAATGTCCACTCATCACCTCACGATACTTGTAATAGTAAACTGAGAAGCATTCTGACTGCGTGTAAGGATAAGGGTAAAGTTTTTCAAATGGTTCATTATAAATAGAATATTTCAATTAAAATTCTGAAATTTGGATCGAGCATGAATTTTTTTAACGATACACGTAAAAAAGAATCCAGGTCCAGTGCCCAACAGCAAATTATGGGTAGTAACCTATAAACGACTCTGATGGTCGGAGTTTGACAAATAAATGACTTATACAGCAATAATTTATTCTTACCTTGACCTAATTCTACTCGATTATATTGCATAAAATCTTGAAGAAATAATAACACTGCAAAGCTCTCTCCAGAAAAATTGTAAACCATTAAAATTTGGCCATTTATTATGGGACCTAATACATTTTATGAATGGGTATTGAGACATTTAATTATAGAAATTAATAGTTGAAGATGAGCATGTGTGAGGTAACTATGGAGAAATCAAGGTATAGTTAAATGAACCCACTCACCCATTTCATCATGGTCATCAAATTTCCTCATAATCGAAGCACAAGAAATGAGACACCAGATGTTCAATGAATCCATTCAGCCAAATGAAACAAATATTTTACTTTTTACATGTATTTCATTTTGAGAGCAATGAAAATAAAATGGTTATGTAGCAAAAGAATTTTTGTAGATATCTTAGAGTCTTTTTTGCTTAAAAAATACACTTCCATTTCATTTTAATTCTGTTTTTTCATCTTAATTTCGGCAAAATGAAATGAGTGGAGTAACTATTTAAGATCTCAACAAAAGTATGCCAGAATCTTCTCCTACGTTTCCTAAGACTTCTAAAGACTTATTTTTTTTTTTAGTTCAGCGGCTGGCGGCAAATTATGTCGTCTAACAAAACATTCCACTGAGTTATAATGAGACGAAGGATTTTTAAACGTTGTGAATGTCTACAAATAAAAACGTTAATGATAGGGAACAAAAAGTCGTTTCGCCGTCACGAGACTATCATTTCAATCCACGTGTTCTAAGGTTATTGATAAGGATAACCATGATTGACTGAAGAAAAATGAGTTTGTACAATAGTTTTATAGAATTGATCACGTTTCCACTAGCTCATCATATTCTTTGTGTTTTTGAACGCCTTGCAAAATATCTGAAAAAGCAAGTAGTCGTGATCGGTAGCTACATTGGAGAACCTGATGAAATGTGATCACTTGCCCTATCAGTTAATTCAAGGCCTGAAATACTGTAGAAATATGGGTGCTGCTCGAATCTTCTTCTTAAAAACATAATTTATAATTTAACGTAAATTAATAATACATAAATTATAAAGACTCATAATTTACCTATAACTTGAATTTGAAGGGGCCACGAGACGATAAATATATTCAAATGGCTCTGCGGCATATTTCTCAAGTGAAATCACACTATTCGGCAAAATAAATGAAATTAAAACATATTAAATATACTTGTGCGGCAAAGAGATTATTGAAGAGTAATAAGGAATATCAGACTTGGTTTGACGTAAAGGAGAGTGCATTAAATTGATTAAACATCGTACAGTAAGCACTGATGCCATCACAATGCATTTATCATATTAATCCGATACTCCAGAATATTACAATCGCGCAAGCAAAAATTACACGAGTTTTGGTATTACATGCATTCACCATCACTTCGCGTGAAAGCCACGCGTCACTCCGACCCATCGCTTCAGCAAGTTTCAAAATTATAGTTCATTCAGCAATCCAAATCAGCCATTACATCATTCAGTAAAACATTCATCCCTATCACTAAACAAGCATGAAGAAAGGCGCACAACTGCCAACAGATACAGTAATACAACTCCATTAATTTTAATAATTACTTCCCCAAAAAGTAAACATTAAATGACTATGTGTAATATTTCGAACCCTGCCGCGTGAACGGCGGTGAAACATACAAGAATTGCCATGAGAAAAAATTCCCCTGGACCGGGAAACGAATTAAATGACTATCCTGAGTAGATATCTCCGATAGATTTTCATTTATGATGGTCATAGAGCTACGGGTGAGTAATAGAGGGTAATATTAGAAGGGCCCAAATATATACATAAATAAATGCTACTAAAAAAGCTTGATAGTCCGTAATAGGTTGATGTTTCTCCCGCACCATTGAGAGAGTTAGTGATTGTGTTGCATTCGCATTAAATTAATGGAGTGTGCGCATCGCTAGAGCGTGCTGAAATCGAACAAAATATAAAAGATATTCTGTAAAATCATTTAATTAAAGTAACAAATATATGAGAAAACCGTTCCTAGCATACCGTTCTGAAGGCTTCTCATAAACTCAACTGGCTGTTTGTCTCACTCACGGAAATTGGCCTTGTAAATTGTTTTACTGGGTTCGAATTTTATTAGTCAATTCCTCTTATTACTCATCGCTCAGCAGTGCAGGGATGGCACGCTTAGTCATATTGACGGTTACACAGCTACGAACATATCAAATGCGAGAAAATCTGTTTATTTCGTTTATTTCTATTTCAAAATCTTTCGCACTTCAAGAGCTCAACACTCCGTCTCTCTAACCTCCTTTTCGCTTGACTCGGCGGTCCATAACTCAGCCGTTCTTTATTATCATTTATTCAGAATTGAAGAGCCTATTTCACCGTGACTCATTTTACTCATCTCTTCCACTCATACATTTCGACACCCCTTGAAGCCGCTGAGCACTATAACTTCTTCAATGAGCGACCAAAGCACCCCGATGAAAAATGAGTAACTCGCGGAATGAATTGAGAAGTCAAGCCCCAATTTCCGTGAAAGCGGTGGCCGCGTGACTAAATATTATGGCCGTCCAAAGTCGGCGTATAATTATAATGAGTTTGAATAGCAACGGTGTGAGAGCCCTTGGCCTACTGGGATACTGAAGACGGAACATTTTTCAAAGTCGACACCTCCCGTCAAAAAGGATTGATCGCGTAACCCAGCCCAAACTCGAGACTATAGCCAGGGATGGCAAATGAAACGAAACGAAAATGTTTCGTTCGACCCGAAGTGAAATGAAAATCAGTGGCGCCGACTCCATGGGGCCTGAGGGGGCCCGAGCCCCCTCAAAAATTCGTTATAGGTGTGAGGAAAAAATGTGTCAGGCTTGTCGATTTTCCCCGGAGTGTCCAGATATCGAGATTAGAGTTATCAGGGTTATAATGTTGATCATATGGCTCTTCTAAAATGCTTAAAAAACTTAAAACTCACTACTTATAATATTTCCCGGGACAAGATCCCCGGTTTGGGCCCCCCCCCCCCCCAATAGTTTTTGTAAGTCGGCATTCGTGATGAAAATACGAGGCCTGGGTTTAGTTTCGTTTCCGCACAAAATTAAAATCACCAAGGAGTTTAGTTTCGACCCGGGGCGAAACTTTACTCTCGGGAACGAAACTAAATTAACAGAAACTCCGTTGCCCATAGTTAAGTTTCGATCCCAAGTTGAGTGGAGGTGGATAAGAGCGAATAGTTTCGACCCATTACGTTTGGCATGCGTGTGGAGAGGTTAAGTCATTGAGCTTAAAAATCGAATGGCCAGTTTACGTTCACCGCTCTCCTGTTAGTGGTAAAAATATGAGTGCCCCATGCATCTAATGGCGGTAGGCCGAACCTCTGCTTCATTCAACCACACTTCGTACTCGGTGTGTGGGTCGAAACTCAACTGTTTGACGGTGAAGCGTGTGGTCCATCCGGTGCGAAACATTATCTGTGTTTCGTTTCGTCCCAGAGTTTTAGTTAAGTTTCGACACGAAGTACTTTTGACTCCGATTTCGTTTCGACACTGAGTTTAGTTCCCCAAGTTTAAATCCATTTCGTTTCGTTCCAACATTTCGCTCCTGGGTACGAAACTATTGAAAATTTACTGGTTTCGTCTTTCGTTCCGTTTCATATGCCATCCCTGAGTACAGCTGATGAATTTTTTTGAATGTATTTCCCCGCCCCAAACACGAAAAGGTAAGGAAAAGGAGCTACATAGAGGAGGCCCCATTCTAAGCTATAGGAAGTTTATTCCTGTTGCCTCTTCGATCGTTTCTAAATCCTTGGCAGTCCAATATTTTTTCAATTCAAGTAGTTTCGTCCAAATTTATTTTTAGAAAAAATAAATAATTGACAGGATACATTTTCGACCAATAAAATGTTCTTATGTTATTATAAAAATTAAAAATCCACTGGTTGTCATTTCAGGTATGTTCAATCAAAGAGTTTATTCTTTGAAATTTTTAAATGTATGATATCTCTTGAAACATTACCCTTGCATGATCGTGGCTCCTTGTGTTGTCGAGCTCAATGCGACGTTGAATTTGATCTGATACTAGCACTAGCCCTGTCGAGCCAGCATCGACGTTGGACCGCAAATGATTATTCCATTTTCAAAAATGTCCACAGGGCGGCGTTAAGCACAGAGCGATCCTCTTTTTTCCCATATTTTGCAGTATAATGTTTGCATTTGCGAGGAAAGCACTGGAAATTTATTATTTTGATAGATCACAAGATCAGGAACGTATATTTTGGTTAAAAGTCTTTATTACAGCTTATTTCTCCGAGAAATCCGGATCGCTTTACTCGTGAGAGACGCGAGTGGCGACTTTTGTATTCTAATATAAATGCGTCATTGGTGACAACGCATTTAGAGGACAACTTGAGAACCCTCTTTGGGAACATTCGTGAGTCGAATCTGCGTGCGTAATCGCAAAATCGTAATAGTAAAGTCTGCGTGTGCACATCACAAACATATTCATGCGCCTAATTTTTTCATTACTCGAGATTCACTAATTGCCTGGCCGGACAAGCATAATTTTTACACGAAACTTTTAAAAGTTTCAAAAAGCTCATTCAGGAACGTATTGTAGTTATAAAGAAATGTGAACCTTTTTCACGGAATGAATTATTTTATCTAGCTTATATACCTCATTAAGTTTTCATTTCAATTTAAAATTCTATGTTCCAATAAAACCTATACCTACCAAAAGACATTTCCTTTGCCAGTCAATTTTCTTCGAAACAATGCCAGTTAATTCCTCATGATAAACATTTGCAAATACGTGAAATATGTGAATAAATTTTTAATTAAAAAAATACATCCTTAATACGACGCTTAGCCAAGAAGACACATAGGTATGAACAGAATCTATAACTAACATTAATTTAAGCATGGAGAGCATCAATTATATATATTTGAAGGGTGATCAGCCCCAAAATTAGCGTAGGATTAATATTCGAAAAAATTCTTAAATGGCGAAATTCAAGCACGCGACTGCTCGATGGTAAAGAGCTAATAAATATTAACGCCAGGGGATATCAGAGCTAAACAACAAAACTCGGTACTGTGGCCTTTAAAATAATTATTACATTTCGCTGTAAAAAATGGTTAATGGAGCTTGAGGCGGCAAAAAAACAGCCTACAGACAAAAAAACTTATTTGTATTTTATGTAATTGCAAAAAAACGTACAGTCAAAACTTGAAAGTAGCCTAGCAATTCAGAGATATTAGCGACTTCATGCCAGTCAACAGATCCCTTCATAAACACATCTTCCACCGATTTCTATCAGTACATAGCATTTTCTTGCAAATATTTACCGACACGGTAGTTAAACTTAGCAAATCAAAAATCGTAAGGTAAATCATCCGGATCGTGTCGACGCCTTTAAATAAAGGCTACTCCCTAAATTTCACTTCCTAGCAAGTGAAATGTTTCCGCCTCACATAGCCACGCCCATCAAGAAAAAAACCAGTTGTTACACCGAGAAGGCAAAAAGATTCGTGTTTAGCCCTGGGGCTATTCTGTAACACTCATGAAATCTATAATTAACCTCAGTATACTTGCTCTGTGAAGCAATTTTATCGAATGATTATTTAGCGTGGATTTGATCGCGTAAATATGCAATATTTACCCTGCATTGGGTGTGTTTTGAAAAGTAGTAGGAAATGTTACTTTTATTCTTAGCGGAAGTGCCCCATGTCTGCAAAAGCTATATTATCTAGTGAACCTATTCGTCTTTAAAAAAAATTGTTTAACGAGTAAATTTCAACTAAAACCAAGCAAAGTATAATAACTGCTTTAATAATACATGTAGAACCAAACAAGCGGACACACGTTTTTGCTTTATATGATAATTTGCCAATGTCTGAACCAAGCGATAACTCCCATAAGCTTTGAATTTCGCAATTTCATGATTTTCATCCACCCAGAAAAGTTCAGAAAGGATGAGAATTCCAGACGCAAAACTGCGTCATTCAAAAAGTTTAAAGGCGCGATCTCAAGGAATGGAGCGATTTTTGGGTGAAATTTTGCACGCTGAATATTGCGTAAGGAGGATTCTGAAATGGTTTCCGCATCATGAAATACAAATTTATGCATTTTTAGACCCACCCCGGCTCGGAAAAACCGAACTGGTGAGAAAGAGATTTGTTTGAGAAGGTATAAAAAAAGTTGTACTCGTAAACTTGTTTTTTTGCGGTGAAGACAGCGTTAGCCATTCATCAAAGGCATGTGAATTCTACACACTCTTTTTATAGTTACCAGTTTCTTTTTCTTGATTACCTTGCAAACTTAGGATTTTTGGTTTCATTTCTTCCAGCCAAAATAAATATTTTAAAATTGAGGTAAAAGGTCCTCTTTTAGAGCTTTTATGTAAAGCAATAGTACGATTTCTTCTTAAAATATATAGGACAGCATAGGAAAATAAGTCATTTAGCTGGTGAGCTAAGGTGTGATATGGTGGAAGTTCGATGTATTGAAATAAAAATTAACTGCACTTTTCTACAACTATTTTAATGTGTACGACCCATTTCTGGTACAAGACAGAGTTAGATAATTTATTAAATCCGCGCGTTAAAAGCTTACGGTTGATTTCTCTTCTCACTGTCTCCCGATGTGATGAATTCAAACAAAACGTCGATTATGACTAGGTGCCCTTTTTGTATATGCAAAAAGGTTATATTGATTTATACTTTTAATATTGCATTTGTCGCAGTGTTTTAACTACTAATATTTAAAGATGACTCGTGAATGCTCACCACTTGATCATCTGCAGACCTTTCATGACTATACCTCGAAAGAGATTTTTTTCGTCAAATAGAGTAGTTCATAAATCACTTGTAAGCCTTTGTGTGTATAAATTGAAAAAATTCGTTGAAGTAATAATATGGCCTGATCCAGAATATTTTCTGAGGGGGCACAATGGGCCTGAGGGGGGCCTGACAGACAAACGGTCTTCTTATATTTGAGATTAAATACAACATACAGCAATTAATATGCGAAGTATTCTCTTTATTTTAATGTGAATGTTATTAATATGATATTAAATGATTACGGCTCCGTAATATACAAAACAAAACGACCATAAAGATCACCGTATTAAAAATCTTATCTATTTTTTAAGCGTATGGGGGGCACTTGCCCCCGTGCCCCACCCCCTAAATCCGCCTATTTGTAGGAGAGATAAGTAATGTATCTAGCAGATGGTAGAGAGAAATTAATAAGAGAGATAATTTTTTATAAATTTTGGCCAGGCACTGCTAAAAATTACAATGACTGAGAATTTGAAATAAAATTTTTCTGTGTTGCCCATCAAATGTGTATCGAAAAGCACTTTCCTTTGGTGCCAATTCAACCTCAATCTCAGTACTACTCACACAGAAAGCCACAACTCAATCCATTCAGATCACTTTCTCGCATAAAACACTCGTCGTCCGCGACGACACCCCCAAGATGGCGACCTTCCACCTCCTCCCCCTTTTCTCTCTCAACTCGCAACTTTTATTTTTTCCGTACTACGTCTCCGGACCCTCCCTCTCCTCCTCTCTTCATCTTCACTCCCCCACATCGCATCGCCCCGATCGGCGGCGAATTTGGGGCACCCGTACAATCATAAACCGAATCTCACGCGTCGAACATTTTGAGGAATTTCACCCACTCCCCACCCGCGCCTTCCCGCCCCAGAAACATTATAAGCATACCGTCCCAATCTCTCCCACCACTCTCCTGCATTGCCCTTTCGATCAACTCCCCCCTTACCTCTCAGCCCATACCTCCAGCCATCGGCGGCTGCAAGCTTGGCCAATGGAAGAGTTTCACCACCAAGACCTGCGACAAGTAAAATTAATCCAAGGGGTAAGATCTCATTAATTATCACAAATATATCGAATAATGGGACGATTTTATCCATTGGTCGTCGATATTAAATGCTCGTCGATTGTTATCTTGGGTCATTGTCTTCAGTGGCGCAGCGAGGGGGTAGTTTTGGGGGATAACCCCCCCCCCCCAGAGCTCAGAGAAATTTTTAATTTTAATCCATTTAACATAATTGGATTGATATTACTAATAGAATAGTGTAAGGATTAATAAAATATCCCTCAGAAAGCCGACTCACTCACCATTTTGAGCCATTTATCTAAAAATTCCGCAATTTATTAATCTCGCACCTCCCGCTTATCCTGGTGGGTATTCCACGCCCCCAGACGACCCCGGTATTATTTTCACCTAAATCCCCCCCTCAGCCTTAAATCGTAGCTGCGCCCCTGATTGTCTTCGCTTTTTGATGGTCATAGACTGCTACGGATTACCGCTCATTATAGCAAGTGGTTAATATTTGATCGTATTCTACAGGCATTCCTAAGAGTGGACAATGACTGTGAGGCACTATCAGCGCACCATTCTCTTCGTAGTGCTTCGCAGTCACTGTCAACACACACAAGTCGAGCATAATAGTCGACTGTTACAGCAATTAACTTAGAAGTGAAAAAACCAGGCGAAATGAAAATACACAACCTTGGTAACTTTTCACTGGAAAATTATTTATTGGTACGATGCGTTTCGACGCTGAGGCGTCATTATCAAGTACCAGGCTTTTACAGGGCCCAGAGATGAAGGACGGGAAAAATAGAGGTTGCGAGATGAAAGAGAAAAAGGAGGAGTGGGTAGGAGGTCGCCATTTTGGGGATGTTATCGCGGACGATGAGTGTTCTCTGTGAGAAAGTGATCGGACAGAATTCAGTAAGGGCTTGTTATTGAATATCACGGGGGCTCTACGAGTCTACGTAAGTACGGAGATTGGGGTTGAAATGGCTCTTAAGGAAAGTGCTTTTCGATACATAGATGATGGGATACGCCGAAATTTTGATTTTAAATTCTCAGTCATTTTATTTATTCGTACAATCGAATACTGTCGACAGAAAACAATAGATAATCATACAACTCTGGCAACCACTTTAAAAATAAGTAAATAAATAGAATTCATTGTAAATAAAGTAAATGGTGACTTCTACGACTATCGATTGCCCGACCACCAACTTCGGCTGCTAAACCGTCCTCAGGTAAATTGGCAGGGATACTATTTTTATGGCAAACTTATATTCTCAAGCTCAGTGGACGCAATTAGGGGAGTTTGAAAGGAGAGAATGGCTGTCACAGATATCGAGAGTTAGCATCGCTCAGTGGCACCGCATAGCCAAAGTCATTGATATCGGTTTCGAGAAATCCAACTATCGGTTGAAACCAGGCGACGGACTATTTCCCTTCACCCGACCCGCCCCCACACGGCCAGGGCAAAAGGAGCTATGGGAGGCCACTCCCTCTCGCTGCCCTTCATCTCATGACGATTATTCACGAGATCCGGAGCGGTGGCGACTCTCGGTCGGCGGTGGTCACGTGCGGCGGGTCACGGCTGCCCTTTGTTCTCCATGACCCGAGCCTAAGAACAAGCCGCAAACATCGAAAGGGTTTGTGAACGTTGGTGGTCGCTTTAAAGCACCCACGGTTGCTAACAACTCCCACAACCGGAAAACCGATTCGACATTAATGAATGCTGAAATACATTCTCTACATCGTAAAAACTTGAAATTAGCCAAGCAATTCAGACAGGGCCGTGACGTAGGAGTTGTGTTACAGGGGGCAAAGATCGGTTTGCCGCTCCCCATCCCCTGATCCCCCCCGCTTACCCTCCCTCTCCCCCACCCACCACTAAAATAAAACAACTCCGCAAGTTATATTTTGAGGGTCGGTAGTTGAAATTACACACCGTATATTTACTACAAAGAAGTTGTATTGATAATATTTTTTAATATATAAATTAATAGTTGTTGTCACACCCGATAACCTGTATAGTCTCAGGCTCAACTTTGTGGAAGTTCATTTCAATAATTAAAACGAACAAACTTTGTATTAATCCACCAATCCATTTTCGTGGTACTTGTTGTGTAAATGTTGTTACATAATTTAATCAGAAAATTTAAATATTTTTTGGTAAACTTTTCAAATTTTGCCGCTCCCTGAAATCTGCGGCCCGGGCACGTTCAGTCGTGCACCCACTGCTCCGCCATAGTTCCGGGATTGAAGTCAGTGAGTTTCTATTTCATACCAGTCAGTAGAATCCTTCACAAACACACAAGGATTCACGAGAAACTTCACAAACACTTAAGGATTCACGAGAGTGCGCGCCTCTCCGACTCTCGTTTTTCCAATGGTAGTACCTATTGACGAATATTTCTCGGGTTTTCAGCCAGGTTAATGCTTTTATGGAAGCCGACGTTTCGGGAGACGACTTGTCTCCCATCCTCAAGGCTGTGTTACTTTATTGAAATCCAATTTCACAAAAGAATTTATGTGACACTTAATGCAAGAAAATGGCGTGAAAAAAAATTAATCATAACCATATCAATGGTTTGAGCGTTTCAAGGATCCTCCGAGCTTGAGATTATCCTGAATTTGTCAAATAAGTGAAACGTATCGAACTCAAAAGTCGGCTTACATAAAATCATTAACCTGGCAGAAAACCTGAGAAATATTCGTTACAAGTATTCACCAGGAAAAATTTAAATCGTAGTACCCAGTGCTTTGACCGAGCACCAGATATTTTCAGTGTAGCCACGTAAGATAAGTGTAGCTCATTCAATTTAATCGCGAATACTTACTATAAGTCATCACTCTGCGGTTTGAAGAAGCATTATGGTTTAAGATAAATATAAGTCCCACGAAAATATTTTGCAATAAAATATCCTCATAAATCTATGCCACTTTAATATCTTAAACCTATATTCTTCTTCTAAAATCATGCCGAAAAAGACCGAAATATTGGAAAGCCTAAATTTTTCGCGAAGTAATTGTCAAACTCTTTCCCCAACGTAAACCCCACCCCTGAATTGCGCTTCCTACTATTGTAAAATGTCAAACCCACTGTATTATAAACACCAGATGTTCCATTTTTCCTCTCAAGAAGATCCTCTCTCACAATTCCAACAATTAAGAGAAAAAGCCATAGAAGAGCAAAGGAAAAGGAATAGATATGGTGAAAATATTCTAATGGTCGTATTTTTACCATCTAAGTAAACTCATAGGTCATGATAATGGCCCTCAAAAATATCAAAATGTTACCACTTGTAAATAAAAATTACAAAGATTTTTCTCACGAGAATTTTTCGCCTATACAGCTTGATTTCCTTTTGAATATGCTTGCCACCCACTTCACCACCGCATGAGGGAATTCGTAGGAGGTTCAATTATCGTTACCGTTATCGTTACCCAAGGTCTATGCATCTCATCAATCCCCGCTTTTAAAATTACACATTTCCATCTCCAAGCAGCCAAAGACCTTCAAGTTATTAAATTCTGAGATATCATGAGCAATACAGAAATTGATAAAAATTCCTCTGGCCATTTTCTCCACTCACCGTTGAATCATCGTTATGAATTCATCAACCATAGAAGGGAGTAAGAAGTCATTCTCACTCGTTTACTGAATACTCTCGTTTTTTAATTTTTCATGAAGATTGTATATTTAACAGATCATACATTCTTCTCATGATTTCCTCTTGAGGAATGTTTCCAGCAAAGCAAGCCCTTCATCTCTAACTAGTCGAGGTAAAAACAGGCGCTTATGAAGCCCATGGTCAATACGGTTATTGCATTACTTGGGCCAGAAACGATAAAACTCGTAGAAAAAAATAATGCCCCGAGAAGGCCAAGGAATAAACATTTTATTAAAAACGACTGAAATTATCACGAAAGTTGAAGGACAACAGCAATATTCATCATATACTCCAATATTTAAGCGCCCTACGTAGTCCGCTAAACAGGTAAACCACGAGGTGATTTAATAAGTCAAGTTTTTTTTCCACACTATGACGTATACTCCAACCACTGCGAGGAGGGATTAATCCTCAGCGCTGAATTATGGGTGAAAGTTAGTGCTCCAAGTCCTGCTTAATGATGGGATTTGGAAAATAAATTTCAATTTAGCGATAAATTTCGGACCAAAAGTAAAACATGATTTATTTATTAACCAACTCAATAAAACTTAAGTGGCATTAATTGACCACAAAATTGCAATTTACGCCGCAAAAGGCTATCAAAAGCACATTAAGAATATAAATTTTTACGAAGAGATTGGGATTAGAGTTTCCAAATTTAATCGATGAAAACACAGGCTGCTATTGCAATAATCGATTTATTCTTATGTCCTCAGTACGGTCCTCTGGTCCAGAGATGAGAACGAATCAAGGAAAAAATTTACCCCTCAGGTGATATATTAGTTAATTATCACCTCATTCTAAGAGAAATTGGAGGCAAAATACATTCTCCACATTGAATTCAAATGTGCAAATTGCCGAAACTTGATCTTGAGCCAGTGTTTGACGTCGACAGGTGTCTCAGAATATATTTATGCAAAGCAATGAAGATTCTTATAGCAATGCAGTTGGGCTAAAATATCCTAGCTGCAGCTTCGCTTCAGATGGAAATGTAACACATACATTCTATTCACAGAAACAAAAAATGGGACGACAACAACAAATAATAATCAATTAACACTCTTGACGGAAATAAAATTATATCACAACGTAATGGATTTCCAAGATTCCATGAGTGGTTTATCACCTCAAGATAATGTGCTTAATTTCAAGTTGATTGAGTGAGTTATTAAGATGATTACCCTTGATCAATGGAACTCCTCCATCGATGCAAATATTATAAAATGGAGTACAAGTTGAAAAATTGTTACAATTACTACCTTTCCTTTACAGCTAGAAAATACTAATCCCTTACTTTGCACTTTAATTTATTGTATAAAGAAGTTATTAGAATGGAGAGGACATTGAACAAACGAGAATTATTTTTAACTTATATTCAGCACACCAAAATATAAAAGGGAGAAGTTTTTCTGCAGCATAGCATGAAAAACACTCTAAGTATGAATTCTAATTGGTTTTTTATAAACTCACTGGCGATAAGTACCTAGTTTTTGTTTACGTTTAAATAGTGAAGTTAATCTAGTGATGTGGGGTCAAACTTCTAAAAACATAAAATATAGTGACAATGTTACAAAGTAGCCATTCTTTTTTACACCTAAACTTATTGCCAGGCATCTCAAATTGCTGTGGAAGTAGATCAAATTAAGAGATTGAGGTATTTTCTCCCTATCTCCAAGTACTTGCGTAAGAGTTTTTAATTTAGCTAATTTCTGGTTAATAATATGCCCACTGAGTCTAAGTTGGCGTTTTTATTTGGACTTTCATCGCAAAATGCACCCCAGATGTCAATGTTCATTGGTGTCAAATTTTATACTATGCAATATTATTGGTATTTTCTCCCTATCTCCAAGTACTTGCGTAAGAGTTTTTAATTTAGCTAATTTCTGGTTTATAATATGCCCACTGAGTCTAAGTTGGCATTTTTATTTGGACTTTCATCGCAAAATGCACCCCAGATGTCAATGTTCATTGGAGTCAAATTTTATACTATGCAATATCACCATATTCCGTCAGAACCTGCGTCTGGTGAATCTGCCTCTGATGTTCCACATCTTCACAATACCCTACCAGACACCTCTATGTTGTTTGGCAGTGGGTGATCAATCACCAGCATGCAGTATACAAAAGGACTGCACCATGCACACCATACGTCATAGAAATATTTTGCATAATAGCAAATTATACGTCCATATTCATGCAAAGACAAGGCTTGACAACGATTAGTAATTCCTACAGTAAATCCATGCGAGGTGAGAACAATCGAAAAAATAAACATGCAATAGGCCATAGGTCATCCAAGCGAGTGACGCCATTAATTCTATTGAGTGGTTTCTACTATAGCATATAGATATATTCAGTGGTATAACTATGGGGGGGATGAGAGGATAGATCCCCTCCAAAGCCTCAGAGAAATGAAAAAATATTTAAAGATATTGTCTAGTTGTATGTGATAACTGCATCTGCTTAACGTTAAATATTTTGTTCCAGAATGATGTAATAATGTATTTCCAGGCAAGTCATTTTTCAAATATTTTCTGTTTACCCCTTCCTCTCCCCCTTTCCCCTCCCCCCCCCCCCCCCCCCCCCCCCCGTATCCGCCCCAGGCCATCCCATCCCCCACAAAACAAAATCCTAGTTATGCCACTGGATATATTAGCAGCTGCAACAATGGAGAGTTAAAAGCGCAAACTCGCGTTAAAACTTGGCCCACTCAAATAAAAGAGGAGCCTCATCGGTTCTCTCTTGGTCAAAGCGACCCCAGGGAGCTGTGAAAATGGATCATTACCGCAACTCAGAATGAGATTTCACTGCTATTTCGCACCTTCAAGTGAACATCGCATCATTCACAAAATTACAGATAATGGTCTTACTCCGGACAGCTTCCCCGACTACTGGTTCAAGATTGCCCTCTCTCACCGGGTCATGGGAAATTTCAATGCGGAGGGAAGATGTAAATTGGCTAGCATATTTGCACTTTTCCTTCTCCTCAGTGGTTTCTCCCGTTGTGCCAAATTGATAAAATTTCCACAGCTGACGACCAAATAAAGGAGGAGAAAAAATAAAGACTTTCGCAAAAATGGTTGCAATAACGCGAATATGAGTATAAAAGTATATACAAGAGTCCCTAAACATAGAAGAAATCATTGTTTGCTCGTCTACCGAAGTAAAAACACCATTGGAGATACAAACATTAAGGAAGTAAAAAACGGCATTTCATTGGAGCATTGTGAGTGCACTTACAAGGTATATTGCAAGGAGCTCATTTTCTCTGTGGGTACCTCAATAGGAAAAACGTGTTCATTTGTCAACGTCAATATGGTGAGAAATATCTTATTAGATAATAATGAGCTGGAGATAGAAAGATGCCTTTTCTCGTTACTAAAATGTGATACTCCAATTTGCCCTTACTGGCGGATAACCTTGCTGCTCCAAATGCCTAATATTTATCCATATTTGAAAAAGTGGCTTAGATAGTAAGAGTAAAGCTAGCAAGGCTAATAAAACTGGACTGCAACGTCAATTTAATACGTTATACCCAAAATAATAAGCCATGGCGGGGAATAGAATGCGGCGGCTACTCTTCTGATTGGCCAATTCTTCCACTGGTGGAGACCGCGGCTACAAACACTCAGTTATTTGAGAATGTATGATTGCTGATTTCAACACAGGTGCTCATCCACAGACAGGTCCAATTTCTTTGTGCGTATCAACAAACATTTTCCCTTCATTATGAAGATTGACTAAATTCAAATTGGGCCCACCAACGAAGGATTTTTCGCAACCACTTTCGTAAGAGGATGCCGGCCTCAACAAATAAAAATTGCCACCGAGGATACAAAATGATTGTTGATCCTGGGCCCTTCCCTAACAAAAGACGTATAGAAAAATAATAAGGGACTGGGATTCTACCATGGGAAATATCCCAATCAACCTCCACCGGACAAATTCCCAGCAATTCATTTCACGTCCACAGCAAGGTAACAGGCGGAAGCCGTTTCGGTGTGGGAAATGCACCAAATAACTAAAGACAGCGGTGGCGCCTTGTGCCAAGCCGCTGAACTAAAGGGTCAACATTTAGAGGGGAAAGTCATTTTTATCAAGTAAAGATGTGCGGGGATTATTTTTTTTATAGGTGCTTCAAGCTCCCATCTTCCCACTCTCATGTTTGAGAAAGATGGAGTAATAAACCCTTGCATCTCTTGCAAAAGAGATGAATTTCATCTCCCGAATAAAAACAATTGGCAGGCATCTCAAATGGCTGTGGAAGTAGATCATATTGAGAGATTGAGATATTTTCTCCCTATCTCCAAATACTTGAGTAAGATTTTTTAATTTAGCTAATTCCTGGTTTATAATATGCCTACTGAGTCTAAGTTGGCGTTTGTATTTGGACTTTCATCGCAAAAGACACCCTCCTATGAATCTTTAATGGTTTCATAAATAACTCAGAGTCATTCAAACAGATGATATCAATGGAAATTAATATAAATGTCATTTAACGCTTATTAGAATATAAATGTCATAACTCAAGTTTCTGCCGTCTCTATTACAAAACTTCTCGAACAATCAAACTAATTGAATGTGATACGCACATTTAATTCAAACATAAAAAACGCTTTCAATATTTCTTTGGTTAGTTGAATAAAGTATGACCTTTTGCTCAGCTGTTTGCTATTTTGCTTTTTTTTTGGTGGTGGACAAAATTAAAGGAAAATCGAGAGTAAATCTTTGGCCTTCATTCTGATCTCAAATGTGCTCTTCGCAGGGACGAGGGGGTGAAATCGAACACACTTGTGCACATTTATTCACGAAACTGGGAAATATTATTCATTGCAATCCCTTGGTATAATTTATTTATATTTTGGCGTCCTGCGACTTTCACCACAGAGTAAATCCAACGCCTAGTCAATCGTAGACGAGACTAAACCCTCAGCTTCGCATTTTCCACAGTCGACTGATTATGACGGAGTTTTAAATTCTTCTTCTACCGGGGAACAGCCATAAATCTGCCAAAAGTCACTTAGCACGGGATTCTCCACAGGCATGAGGAGGATATTAGCTACTGCTGCGTTCCTATAAAATTTCCTAATTTTCGCATTGCCACAGGTCGTGGGCCCGCATTATGAAAACAAGCGAGTCTCAGGTTTCAAGTTTCCGTAGTTACCACTTCATTATGCGCTCAAATTTCCGATTGGGAAAGGGAGGAGTTTCAGAAATATCCATTACTTGGGATGAATGCATAAACTCTGAACGGACCGCTTTGTTTCTTATCTTTCGAAATACATCTCTGACAAAACTTCATCCAGCCCATTTTCCCATGAAGTTGCAACCGTCTGCCGAAGACCAATTGAAACCACGGAAAACAATTCAAGGGATGAGGAAAAAATTTTAAATCCTCAATGATGTTGACATCTAGGGTGACATTTACCATGAAAAATCATTTGTCTTGGGAAAGGGATTCTGAATCTTCCAATTTACGGCCAGGTATACCACCATAAACATAATAAGGTAAATTTTAGATGGCTATTTCATCCTGGCCAGGCCAAAGAGTTTTTCATGGTAATTTGCACACTTGGTGTAACTAATTTTACACCCGTGCGCGTGACTACGTACCTCAGAGGTAATCTCAATCATTTCAATAATTTTCGCAAAATTTTACGGGAATGCATGAAATTGTTAGTCTTGAAGTATATATTTAGCGCGGTTTATGTACAATTATTGTCAATTTAAGTCTTGTCAACCGTTCAAATATTTGTGTAAACTTATTTAAAAGTTAAAAACTCTTACATAAAAACTTGTATTACTTACTTCTAATATCAATGAAACATTGCCCTCCGCAGGTAGCCTCAATCAGTGCATGCATATAGGCTGCTTAAAAGTTCCTTTGCTATAATTATTGATGAGAAAATATAGATATGGTAGGCAAGACTTAAATATTTCAGCCTGTATTGAAATAGCAAGTATCTAAGCAACTATCGAAAGTTAATACTCAATTCCCTTGAAATGAAGGAAGTAATGGAATCAGTCGTCCATATCATAATTCATTTAAGGATGCATGATTTAGCCTATATTCAATATGTCACCGGAAACGTCTCATAAACCTATCACGGCTAAGTCGTAAAGGCAAAACAATGTCACTGAATCATCATAATTCATTGTTCCTCCTTTAATTCGTGGCAATCCTGTCATTCGACGGTGACTGAGTGATAGGAAATGTATTTCACTTACTTGAAGGACTCGCGAACGATGCTCCAATTATTGAGAAACCTTGCATCCCATTCATGAGAGGCACTCAGGCAAAAGAGACGGAGAGCATTGAAAGGAAATCAAGGCCTGGGACTAACCCTTCAATGCTCACCGTTTATGCAATCTTTAGAAAAGGGCAATAAAGTAGTTCGAGTTTCTCAACCACTGCTTCACGTCTTAATTAAGCCAAGAATTTCCATGGAAATCGTCGCAGGATTGAACAAAAAGATTTATCCCCCGACGTAAAAGTCATAATTTAACCATTAGAGCATAAAGATTGAAATATTGACATTTTCATTGTTATCATAACTGAAAATACTGATATTCTCCCGCAAATGTGGCAAATTTGGCTGTCACCCAATTTTCCAAAACAGTTTCGCTAAGGGTATGCAAATTTTATCCTATTTCAAAGGCACATTAATTAGTTTTCCCTATCACTTCTTAACTTAGATGCCTATCTTCCTCCATTAGTGGGTCTAATATGCTCCACAGAGCCTTGTTAATTGACATCTTATCTATTAAATCTTTCCACTTAAATTCTTTAAGCCAACGATGTTTCGGCCATAAAATTGGAAAACGCCGGAAGTTACTTAACACGAGCCTACTCCAATAAAATCAAGCACCAGTCTTGTCGTTTCACTTTCATTGTTAATCCAGAGCAATGGGAAACTTGAAATGAATTCAGAGGATCACGCTCAAGTTTTGCAAGAGATTTGATCGCTCGTAATATTATTTTGTGAATATCAGTCTTCCAATATCTTTTAATGATGATCCTTACAGCAGATATGTATCTTCAAGATCATTAATTAAACTAAGCGGCTCCTTAATACCACTTACCTTATTTTCTCTCATTAATTATTCTCTCAGAACCATATTGTGTCATATTGCCCTCGATTAATTAAGGTTACAATAGCCAATAAGAAATAACACATATCACCCTAAATATTAATATCACATATTAATATTTAAACCCTAAATATTAATATCACACATTAATATAACATAACACATATCACACTAAATATTTATTTCCTACTTATGTTCCAGTATTTTGATTATTTATATGTCTACTGTGACATTAATGACAAAAAGAAGGAAAATACCTTAACAAAATCGCATGTATTAAAAAAATAAAGAAATAAAGCCAATTTTGCAAACCTTGCAAAAATTCTTTCGATAAAATAAATCAATTTCGTGGATAAAAATATTTTTATTTTCTTCTATAAAATTAATTACAACGAAAAAGGCATTTAATAAAGAAAAAATGGATTTATGCAAAGCCTTTTTCACCGATTGTGAGAAACAGTCCTTTTATTATCATAAGTATCATTTCTTTTACTTGCCAGGCTTCCACAAATCTATCCTTTCGGTTAAAACCGTGCCTGTATCTCTATTTTAGACAAGAATTTGGAAATTAATTTTTTGCAAAAGCAACTCCAATTTCGATCAAAAAAATATTCAATATTTACGCTGAAAATTTTATAAACTTGAAATCGGGGAAGACTAACTTTTTATTCGAGGAAGGTTACAATTCAGAACTTTACAACACCAAAGCGTAAATAACTCAAATATTCATAAACTAATGTTAAAAGAGGATTGTAGGGTGGAGCTACCAGAGAGGAATAATCTCACAAAATGATAGCTGAAAATTTAAAAAATCCTGAAAGATTTATGCAGAAATCCTGAGAATATGTATCATAATTCTTCGTTAAAACTTTCGCGGGTGCTCGTCATTATGATTAAAAACATTTGGGCTATGTCGCCGCGTCAATGCTTGAGGTGGCCCCAACGTTTCCCGACCGATGCTGGTCGCTTTTTCAAGGGATTATGGAGAGATGGGAATTTAGGATCTTTTATATAGGTGTCTGTGTCAGGAGGTGGAGGGAGGGGAGCCGGAGGTTGGGGGAGTGGGTTGCTGCTTGTTTTTTTCTCATTACGGGTTGCCAAGTACGGCTAATTTTAATGCCGGTGTCTCTGTTGAAATTATTCTTATCTTAGATGAACTTTCCATTCTATTCGGGTTTCTTCACCGCGTTTGTTGTATTTTGAAGACAACAGTTTCGCCGAAATTACACTCGGCGTCTTCAGGTCGAAGGTAAAATTTTTGGAAAAATTTTCCGCCTTTTATAGGCATAAAATTTTCCGCCTTATATAGGCGGCGGCGGCTGCTGATCCGCTGCTGCTCTCTCATTGGCCGGTTGTCCATCTCTCATTGTTGGTGGTCGGAGAATCCTCTTCCATGCAGTATGCAAGCTGTAGCCTTGATCTCGGTTGAAATTTGCGGGCGTTTTCGCTATCTCAATAGCCTCTCTGATCAAGCGAGGGAAGTATTTATTCTCTTTAGCTATTATCCTGGCGTCTTCAAAGAGGATGTTATGCCCAGGTGCACTCCAAGCATGCTCAGATATGGCTGAGAGTTGGTGCTGCTTGTTTTTCGTAGCCCTCCGATGTTCCTGCAATCGGACTTTCAATGATCTGCAGGTCTCGCCAATATAATATTTGCCACATGAACAAGGCACTCGATATATACCCTCATAAAAGTCCACTGGGAGTTTGTCCTTCGCTCCGGGTAGCATGTCTGATATCTTTGCCACGCAATTGAAACGTGTAATTACGTTTTGTTTTCTGAGCATTCTGGCAATCTTTTCTGATATGCCCGCCACAAAGGGAATTGTGGCGTATGCTTCCGGCTCCGGCCGGCTCTCTTCCTCAGAGGTCCTTTTTGGGGCTGCGTCTTTGTTCTCCTGCTCCACAAATCTTCTATTCAACATGCTACTGCTGTAGCCATTCCTTACCAGCACTTCAATGAGATGCTTCTTCTCCGCAGATAGCGACTCGGTGTCTGAGATGGCATAGGCACGATGTATTAATGTTGCCACCAAGGAGATTTTTTGCAATGGGTGGTGGTGCGAAGAAGCGTTCAGATAGCGGTCAGTATGAGTTTTCTTTCTGTGAACGGCATGTCCTAGGAGCCCATTTCTTTTCCTTTTTACCAAAACATCCAGGAAGGGAATTTGACCATCATGTTCCATTTCCATTGTGAATTTGATGGCGTGGTGCTGCGAGTTGAGATGCTGTAGGAATTTCTGCAATTCTTCGACGCCATGGGGCCAAATGATGAATGTGTCGTCAACGTATCTCAGCCAGAGCGATGGTTTCTTTTCGTACGACGCGATGGCCTTTTCTTCGAAATCCTCCATGAAAAGGTTCGCTACAACTGGAGATAGTGGAGACCCCATAGCTGCCCCCTCTGTTTGTTCGTAAAATTCCCCATTCCATAAGAAATAAGAGTTTCTTAGACAATATTCCACTAATTTGGGAAAGTCATTCGGGATGCCTTCAGAGATGAGTCGTCGGATGATATCCACTGATTCTTGGATAGGGACGTTTGTAAACAGAGACACCACATCAAAGCTGGCTATGATGTCTTCGTTTGTGACGGAGACCGTATTAAGAATATCAATAAAATGGGATGAGTTCTTCACATGCGATGAAGTCCGTCCAACGTATTCCTGGAGTGATTGGGCTAGATATTTGGATAGCCAGTAAGTTGGGGCGTCGATTTGACTCACAATCGGCCTCAGAGGTACGTTTTCTTTGTGGATTTTTGGTAGGCCGTATAGTCTCGGTGGTTTCGCAGCCGAAGGGAGGAGGCCTCGTTGATATTCTCTTGGAATGGATGAACTCTTGATGATGGCCCTGGTATTTCGTTCCAATTTGCTTGTTGGATCGGCCTTCATCTTTCTGTAGATTTGCTCCTGGAGAAGAGATAATATTTTCTTTTCGTAGTCTTCCTTTCGCATCAAAACAGTAGCGTTCCCTTTATCTGCGGGTAATATGAGAATACTACCATTGTCCTGGAGCTTCCTCAACGCTCGTCTCTCTGCAGCTGTTATATTTGGTCTCGGTGGTCTTGATTTGCGGAGGATACTCCCAACGTCTTCCCTTATCTCATCTGCAATCCCTTTTGGCAGCTTCCGGATGGCGGATTCAACTCCGGTGATGATTTTTTCTTTCGGAATTGTCTTAGGAGCAATGGCGAAGTTGAAACCTTTCGCTAGGATGCTTTCTGTGGCACAATCCAAGGTTTCGTCTGTAAGGTTGAATACGGAACGGCCCTTTACAGGATCATGAACTGGATGTTGCCTGCTTCAATAGTATCCCAGTCGCATTGACAAAATAACCTATGAGTCATCCCGCATCACTCAAGCCACGGTACGGGAAACGCAGATTAAGAAATTTGAAAAACTGAGAAGAAACCCGAATAGAATGGGAAGTTCATCTAACCAACGCCGCGAAAATCTTCGAACCTACATTATTCTTATCTTCTTTGGATATTTCAATGGCTTCTCTGACGAGTCTCTGTTTAAAACCTTTAACTTTGGCGAGGATTTTGACTTCCTTGAGGTCGATATGTGGCCAAGCGCTGCGTGTTCGGCTACCGCGGACTTTGTTGGTTGGTTGTTGAAAAAGCGACCAGCATCGGTCGGGAAACGTTGGGGCCACCCAAAGCATTGACGCGGCGACATAGCCCAAAAGTTTTTAATCATAAATATGTATCATGTTTTAGTAATGCAATAATAAATTCATAATTTTGACAAGGCATTCCAATAAGTCATATTCTTCACTATTGTCCCTGATTCACGTACCTCAAAGACTACCGTGAATCGTGCCTATTTATTAAGGGTTTCGAAGAATTCTCATCCTAAAATAAATGATATAAAAATGGTTTCAGGAACTAAATAATAATTTAATTATCGTAAGAATATATATTTATTCCCACACCACCGAAAACAGCACATTTTGGCCTTTTATTTTTATTTTATTTTAAAGAAATATAACCACATACAGCATATACTTGCCGTTTTATAGTGGCCAGGTAACAATACATAAATTAGAGGACGAAGACGCAATATAACATGTAGAAAACAATAATTACATTTACAAAAACAAAAGGACAACAAGAAACTGCAGTGACAGACTACTTCGGTGACAGATAGGATAGGGAAAGGCTTATGAAGGATTTCAATGGAAGTACAAAGGGGTCGATGTGTGGAGGGAGTGAGTTCAACACAGAAGTAATGCGGTAGAAAAACGAACGTTTAGTGAGTGAAAGTCTCGGAATGGGCATGTGGATTAGGGGATGAGAACGGGTAGGGTGGGGTGGAACTTTAAAATTGATAAAAGAGAGCAATGCAGGGCAGTCGATGGTGGAATTGAGAATCTTATAAATAAGTTTTAAATCAGGTGTGAGCCTATGGGTAGTGAGATTAGGGATGAAGAGGGAGGAGAGAATAGCATTAGTGGACATGTTGCGTAAATGCAGTATTCTATTTTTTACTATATTGGCAACGAAATTGCTGACACAGTCCAGGGATGAGAGGTTGGTTTGTGAAGAGATAGACCAGATGGAACAAGAGTAGGTAAGAATTGGAAGAATGGGTTTACTTCAGGGTTTAAACAAATTTAAGATTATATGTGTGCAAACGACCATGCCCTGGGATAGAGGCAACATAATCATGCCGGACTCGAACCCGCGACCTCTTTATTGGCAGGCGAGGACTTAACCCGCCGACACTGAGACCTACAATATCATATGATTCCATTTTTGCTTAACGTAGTGTACCACAAATATTAAGGACGCGGAAGATATCATCAGTCAAGAGGTTTCCAAACCTCCTCCACGACGTAATACATGCCGAAAGCGCAGGTGCAGCTGGGTCGGCGTCGGCGAAATAGCAATTAGCATACCTCGAAGGAAACTCTGGGATGGGCCGCTTGGATTTGAAGAGGGGTGAAGCACTGATTCGACTTTGAGATGACGCATTCGTTCGGCGTGGGCGAGCTAGTGAATTAAAATCCCAAGGGAGGATCGTAAGTAACCGACTCGTACGGTGAAAGTTCCCATGGTGAGAGAGAAAGAGAGGGGGGGAGGGGTACGAATCGTGCCTCGGACTCCTGACGACCCGCCGGGGATGTTCGCCGCGAGAAAGCCCCAGTTCTCGCGGTAAAACGTGATCGCCCGACACCTGGATAAGCTCATGCAGTGATATTTTTCATGTGAGCACCTCAAAAGCAATGGATGGAAAATAATTATATCGTTCGAGAATGTCTCATTAAAGGCACCAAGGGAGGGTGATTTTGAGTGATGAAACTTCATACCTGCGTAAAAATTGGCATCATGAAAAGTAAAGAAAACTTATCAATTCCACATAAATATTTAATCTATGCACGAATGCTTGGAAGGGAAAGGATTAATAGTCACATAAAATTTTTGGGGGTGTTTGCCCAAAGAATGGATTTAATATGCCACCCCATTCCCCACCTCTTGGGAAAAACTCGCCCCCCCCCCAGGAATTCCACCCCTTGACCCTCTCCTCAGACCGTTATGTTCTTGAATTTTTTAAAAATAATTTTGTGTGTGACTCTGCATTCTATGTACCTGTACCAGACGATGACATGCCACGTCGAAACATAGGTAGCACATTAAATATGTATGTGGAATTACAAAGTTTACTTTACTTTTCATTGTGTCAAGTGGATTCCATAAAGTCACGCCTCAAAACAACTAACTATGGAAATTGGCATTAAAAATTAGGCATATTCCTCGTGTGTGCTCGTCAACGGCCACGAAAGAAAGTAATTTTATCCTGCAAGAATATGGGTATTTTGAGTGTTCCCATTGCAGAATGAAATTGGAGCTAAAAATGAAGGATATCGGTATAAAAGGACTTATTGCTAAAGAAAGGAATTTAAATACATCTTGAAATAGCCAATATTTTTTCGTGTGAGAGTTTATTTCGTAAATAAACTTCCTGCCGATTTCAGTGGTCACAAAAGACTGTCATTCAATCTGTTATAAATCGAAACCACCTCGAAGTCCTTTTCTGGTAACTCCAGTAGTTTAAATTCATGCATAACTCTACCTATGAAGAATATTTATTTGCGCGTCGAGTAAGTTGCTGTCATTGAAGAACAGAAACTGTCTTTACAATGTAAGGTTTAGACCATAAACACCTACATAACGTCAATTTTAATCATATACGTCTGCGAGATATAAAGTTAAAAATATCGGCGGAGCAAAGAAACACTTTTCTTGGCATTTAAATATTGAATAATCCACTAAATTTCTCCGACTATTCAATTAATAGAATTCAAAAAAGTATGTAGGCCACATTAAAAACACATGAAGAATATTTTTAAGCCTTAAAACTTCCTCATTCTTGGGAGTCCAGCTTATCGAATTTGACGTGATTCTGCAAATGGTGACAAGGATTTCGTTTTTCCAAAAATCGCCTTTCTGGCAACACAGCGTAAAAGGGTACTAAGCTTCTTCAATCTTTCCACCTGTAATTGATTGATTACACAGCATTGAAAACTAACAAGTAATTTTGATACACTCCCCAGTGTCCCTAGAAAATTGAAATAGCTATTGTACTTGTAATAAAACTTGAAAACATTTTTCGAGAGCAATGTGACTACCGAAGGATTCGCTTAGCTGTTTAGTTATAAATGAATATATTTTGGGCACCCAACACATTTTCCAGTGTCCACAAAAATATTTAAGAGTGACATTGTTGTATTTTTAACGAAAATAATCCATATTTCATTCTTCACTGCAATTCGAAGGCATGAACTATTTATTGTAATTCATTCTGGATTAAAAATAAAAATTTCTAAAAAAATAGCATATTGAAATTTAAAATGCCAACCTTGTTGATATTTTTATCATTCCACATCTTCTAGAATTTATTAGATCAAAAATCTGCTTTTAGAAATCTTTGTTCAGAGATCCATTAAATATATATGTATATGTACATATCTTTAGTGGTTATTTTCGACGGCTGCTTCTGTGGCGTCCCAATTGAAACATTTTACAGATTTTTTAGAAATTTTTCAACCAACATATAAGTATGTTGGCGATCGGGTTGGTGTGTGGCTAGAGTGTTGGCTTCCCACCCCACGGGCTCGGGTTCAAATCCTGGCGGTGGCAGAGAATTTTCAGAGACTGCTCGATCGTGCTTGAATGATATGTGGAGGGCATTTCAAGCGCAACACTCCGTCCGTCGGATGGGACGTTAAGCCGTGGTACCCTTGGCGCCTTTCGTTAAGAGCAGGCTAATTCCGACGCCGGGTTTCTCTCCACCCTTCCTTACCTACCCTTCCCTCATGGCGCAAATGACGTAAGCTGTCGGGCGCCTCCTCCAAATACCATACCATCAGTATGTTAACACGAGAACTAATATTATGCTAACACGAGGATATTTCGTAATTTCGCTAACTTCCATAATGCGTTGGTTTCACACGCAACGGTGTACTTCCAAGATCTCGCCATCCTGTATATGCGTCCGATCATATGGGCCTTTCTCCTAATGTAATAGCGCCTAATGTAACCCGCTCACTCTCGCCAGTCACGAGGGCATATACGTATGTACTTTCCCTCCCTTGCCCTCGCCCACGGTCGCCGGCGAATAGACTGTCTCACACGCATCCGCGATATACCCATATGCATTATTTAGCAGTTTTCCCACCTCGGGCCGTTGCGTCAGGAAACTGCGGAGCTGGCTTCGAGGAGGAAATGAAATCCGAAGGAATGGTACTGCTTGAGAAATGGTGGCAGCACCTTCGCGTCCAAAAACGTTGCACCAAAGACTCCCTCCCTCATTAGCGAATAATAGATGAAATATTGCATGGGGAATGAGACAGATAGACTGATCTATACTATTAGCTTCTCTTATCTATGATTTCACTCTCAACTTCGATACTGTTTTTTTTGTGAAACCTCATTGGGACACTATATGAAGACCAGTTAAAATATGGTATCCCATCTGCGGGAAGGAGGAAAACCGTAAGTATTAGGTAAGTTCGGTTGCTGGTTCATTCCCCCTTATTAGGTATTTTCTTGATATATACTCATCAAATATGAGGAAAAGCTATCCAAAGACAAAATAAATAAATTTTAAAAATCAGTTTTTACGAGCCTAATCGAATCAATGCCAGAAAAGCAAATATTATCACCAATGCTCGATGAACACTGAATTCGAAGTTGGCCGCAGAACTTAATCCAAAAAAATTAACATTAGAAGTAACCAAGTAAAATAGTAATTTTATCAACATAAGGCTAACACAGCACATAATTTTCATAATATTATGTCATTTTCAAGCTACCAAGGCACTCGTCAAATTACCATTTGTAATATTTTTCATGCTTATTTTAAGCGTTTGTTGAAATATATTAAATTATTTTCATCGTATGTTCATGTTACCACCAGGCCAATAGCCTACTTGTTATTTCATAATTTTTATAGTTGAGACAAGAGCAGATGTTGATAGGTGACAACTCTATGAATCATAATATTTTCAAGAAGGTAGCATAACATTTAAAATAGTCACGTTAAAAAAATACGACTGGTACAAACGGTAGGGATGTGTCCTCTAACTTCTTTCAGACTCGGGAAGAATTTCCCCGAAAGCTGCCCAGTGGAGAGCCTTGATCCACTGCGACCTCAAGGTTAGTTTTTTTTCTCGGTCACCATGCACGACCTCAAAGTGTGAAATCTCTCGACGCAATAATTGTGCGAGAAAAATCATATACTATCAGTTTCATTTCTGACCAGGGAAAATGTGAAAATTTCACACCATTTCCTGGAACAAAAGTTGGACTTTTCCTGCTTTTTTCTTTCCTCAAATCATCGTGGCCCACTCAATTTCAGTACTAACCATAAATTTCACAAAACCTTTGGTTGGTAAATTATGATTAAGGTATGTAACATTCAAAATGTAGACATTAGCAGCTATTATAAAGTATTATACACACATATTCTCGCTGTCCTATGGCAAGACTGATGTGTCAATTTTGGCTAACTTTGGTAAACATTCCTCGCTTTACTAGTTGTTCAACTTGGATGCAATCAATTATAATATATCGTATAAATATCTAATGCATAGAGCAGTCCCATAACTAAGTATGCACGTAAAAGTATCGTACACTACAGGAAGTTACCATAAATTCACTGACCCTGATGCGAACGCTACATAATTGTGATATAGGATTATTAAAATATACCACTTGAAAACAGAAAATAACATGGATAATGTGCTTCTTTCCTCGTAGAATCCATTATAAGTGACTACAGACGAAGCATAAATCCACCATTCACCGCAAAGTATTCTAATGAGAGTATAACCTTTAAGGCCACCGCATGAAGAGCTATAAAGCACTGTATTAATAAGATAATCCATTTTTCACCTAAAGCTTACAATTAGTGAATTTTACCTCATTGAAATTTACGTCATTGTCGACCGAAACCTATTTGAAAAATCAGACTGTAGTAGCTTATTTCCGTTTACAGTAGTGCTTACTAAATTAAAGATAGCGATAATGTTGACGACATTTAATCTATTCAGCATCGAATTGTCTTTGAAAAATCTTACAATTATGATAGCAATCCCAACAGGTTAGCCTTAAATATGTTCAAAATCCTGTAAAAGAAATCCTTGCTCCAAAGGTAGCAACAGACGGGAACTCGGTAAGATAAATGCAGCCAAATAGTTGTATTAGTCCATGAAAAAAATTGAAAATAATGACGGTTGGTTTCCGGGTTAATTCCACGTCGACTCATTTTGTCGGACGACAGCTACGGGCGCGTTACAGCTCTTATCTTACTGTCGGGAGCTGGAACGCGCCCAGTAGCAGATACAGAAAAAAAAACTCGCGGGGGGCGTAAAAGATATCTTGAGTTACCTTTACTTTTATCCTAATAAAAAATAATTAAGTCACATGCAGAGTTTAAGAAAACTTTACTTAAATTTACTACACATAATTACAAGACAATGTCATCTTATGATAAAAAAAAGTTATAATTGTGGTTCTGCAATGTTTGGAAATACGGTGAGGCCCGCAAGGGGGGGGGGGGCGCGCGCCCCCTGCGCCCCCCTTCTGTATCTGTATCCGCCACTGAATGCGCCCGTAACTGTTGTCCGTCGAAAATGAGTAGACGCAGAATTAACCCGGAAACCAATAATCAATTTAACCACCGCAGAGCCTCCGTAATAATAGAACATAATTGTCGCATTTCACACTAAGTAAGAGTTACATATAACAATATATAGTAATTTTGAATGACGCTAAATAGGAATAATTTTCTAACATCCTAGTATGGCCCAGGGTGTAGTGGAAAAGTGGTCCGACGAAACGTTAACGAATCTGACTCGATGAAAAAGATGATTATAAAAAAGGCTAGCGCTAACCGCCCGAAAAACCTAAAATCTTCCTTAGTTCTCTGGGATTTTGGAGGAGGGAACAGTAGGGAATATCCCCCACCTCTATCCAGCACTGAGCCACCCTAGCTACTCGGCCAGAACCAGAGTCGACGGCACGCTCGAAAAAACGATGTAAAATTCGGGGTTGCAAGTTGGAGCAGGATTTTATTTAGATTCACAATATAGAAGCTTCATGGAATTATCATGGAAATAGCGGCATTTAAACTATAAATGACTACAAACTTTATCTTCAAATCGGGGAATACGTAACAAACCCATCAGAAGACAGAGCAGGTCCTGCATTAGCAACTATAAGAAAGCCTTCATCAAAACAAAAAACAGAAAATCCGAAGATTCAAGCGTGATAGAGTTAAATTTTCCATGTTGAAATAAATAATCGGAATTTTCCATGATTATAAAATGTATTAATTATATGACATAAGAAGTGAAACACTTTGCACTTTCCACATAAAAATTTATTAATCTACAGTCGACATGTTTCGCCGCATTGCAGCATTATCAAGACTTGAGTCTTGAGAAGATGAGTCTTGATAATGCTTCAGTGCAGTGAAACATGTCGACTGTAAATTAATAAATTTTATGTGGAAAGTGCAAGTGTTTCACTGCATTTTTTAATCGCTGAATTTTATAACCGTGTAAAATTGCAAGTATTTATTTAAAAAAACATACAGCATATTCGAGATCCAAGGTGTGAAAATAATCAGTGGCTAATATTTTTACAGGCTATATGAAATTGTAAATTGGTTCATAGCCCGCACGAGGACCACGGGTTGGCGACCCCTTCACTAGGGAACCATTCTAGAGAAAATAGTGAAAATTTAATCCGTATCGAGCACTCTCTCGACTATCAGCTCACAGGATATTATGTTGATGCTTCATTCATTAAACCATGGATGACTCTTTGAAGTTCGGCTTTCACGCTGGGAATGCGTACCAAACCCATTGGCGGATTATTGCGAGTCCGTCACTCGCGCGGGAGAGTTTTCAAAACGAAGGCGGGGAGAGAGCGCCCGTCCTTCGGCGGCCCGTCCGACACCAACGCCTCAAAAACTTCGTCTTCGTCGAGAGTGACTTTGCCCCACTTACCCAACAGCCCGGATACTCCGCAGACCTTGCCGGATATCACAATGGACGGAAGACGACCCGAGAGAGAGAGGATTTTCTAATGGACGCACATATCTTAAATGAGAGATCAAAAAAATCGGCACCCACAGGAATTTAAGATGAGAGAAAAAAAATCTGTGATTCTTGAGCGCCTGACCTTCGAACTAATTTGACTCCTCATCAGACGAGCAGGAAGTCGGCGGACACTCCCATGCAGGGTGATGGAGTAAATGTCAAGGCGAAGGTATGCATGAGTACATCAATCTAGATCACGGCTCTCTGCCAGGGTGCCGCTGATGACAGGCTGCATTCATTAAATAGTCAAGGTGTTGTGAAGTTTTGCTGACGGGAGCTTCACTGCTTTGAGCTATGACTGAGCCATGGACTGAACCACTAGAACGAATGTTTTGATGAAAACCAGTAGCCGTGGCTGGAAATAAATCGTGGGGAGATATGGGCCGAGGGGTGCGCTTACAGTGGCGTAACTATAAGGAATATGCTTTGGGGGGATGAGGGAGACTTGGACAAGGGGCCAACTCCCCCCCCCTCAGGCAACGGTGGGGTCCAGGAGAATTTTTTTTAAATGACACGCCTAGAAATACATTTTACATCATTTTGGCAATTAAAATTTGGGTTTCACTCGTAATTCCGTGGGAAATCATCGCAACAGGGGAAACATTTCTCTGAAGCTTTGGAGAGGGATCTATCCCCTCATCCCTCCCCCCCATAGTTACGCCACTAGTGCACTATATTCAGGGTTTTCCGAACCCAGCACTTCTGATCAACCTGCGTTATAATAGTTATCATTTTCCTGCATCGATAACGTGAAAAGTTTACCAGGTAATTACTTACCTGGTCATGAAAAATATGCATACTTAATATGCAGATAAATGTCAAGGGTCTACTCAAAATTTCAAGATGATAGCGTGAGTTTAAACAAGTAATTAAGGCCGTACCAAGCGGAGAGGGTTAAGGAGTTGAAACTCCCGCCCCCCGAATTTATACGAAATACAGTCCTAGTTGTACCCCTTCAAAATGGACCCTCCACCTCTATTATTTGGCGCCGGAATTTTTTTATCTCTACGCATTAGTGAAAAAGAAGACGAAATGCGATTGGTCCAACGCAATACTCCGTCCTTATAAAACAGAACAACTTTTAAATATCGGGGGAAATTTGAACCCCAGGGATCCCTAACCTCTGGCAACGGTCTTGGCAACGAACATTGATTATATCTGAACAGGGAACACTTCAACGATATAAGAGGCGCAACGCGAGGAAACTGAAGGCAATGAGCAATCAAAAATTTAATGATAATATTGATTGAATTGTTTTATTACTAAAAAAGAAGAAAGAAAAGAATAGGAATTTGATTACATTCACATTGTAGCAACCTTAGGCGAAGAACCTGTTTTATGGCTACCATTATATACAAAAAGGTCATGATCACATAGTAACATTTTTAGACACAGCATTGAAATTTACAGTACATACAGCTTATCAAAGAAATATAACCTTCATAATTTGTCCTGCAAACAACCACGGCTGTATATTTTTCATTGTTGAGTAATAATTAATAACAATTTAATATTGAAAAAGTAGGATATTGACACATTTTCCTACCGAAAATATAACAAGAGAAGCCGCTCATGAATAACGCGTCTAATTTTATATATTTTTAAAGCATTGAAGGTGCTTCCATCGTTCCAATTTATTGTCCGTTTATATTTCGTGATTGGAGGTAAAATTAATAGAAATAAATGACTTCATAAAAATCTGCAACGTGCTTCAAAAAAACCCCAAAGGTAATCATAAAGCTTGGTAAACGAAGGGCCGGATAACAAGTTCACCCCTGAGTAGAATGAATTAACCTGGCGATTGGGTTGCCAATCGGATAAGCCCGGGAATTGCGTCTTTCCGATTTCTGATTACTGAATGTCACCTGGCAAGCTTCGTAGGAGATAACCCTATGCAATCGATAAGAAACCTATCAAACTGTTTTCCCGCACTGAAATTTCAGTCAACTGAAGTGCCATTCCCATCCAACTAACGTAATTTAAATTCATTTATAGAATTAATTCACTAATTACTTGGGAATAGTAGTTTTATTGCCTACTCTCCTTTTTCATTGTTACTCTAAAACTAAGACGTAAGACCTATATAAGACTAAAAGTACTTTTTGTCATAACGACTTTCAAATTCCAATTTCAACCAACTTTATTTATTACTGAACATTACTAAGATCGTCATGGGAGCCTCTACAAAACATTAACATTTTTACACTTAATTTCAAATAAATAATTCAAAGAAAGCCCAATTTTTCATTGGTGGTCGACAAAACCTTCGACAAGAGCCCCAGCGCTTTACCTTTCTTCATCCATTGTGCCTACTCAATGCTCGACCGGCCAGCCGCTTGTAGACAGGGGATGAGAGCAGCCATTGATCCCTATAGCCAGGACACAGCAACGCATAACGTATGTGATATTACAGGAAAAGTTTTTGCGTGCCAATTTGGCTTGGCCTTAGCCCCTTCAAATTGGAATATGCCTATTCCGCTTTGAAACAATTTCTCTACAGACCTAACGTTTGATTCTCACACAAATCTGAGTAGCAATCAAAATTACTCTGATTCATTATAGGTGTCATTGTGTTTTCACCATTTTTTATTGTGATGAAAACCGCCAGTTTGAAGCGTGACGTCCAAGCTTGTGGTAGCCATGGCAGGCGTGGCTGGTTCCCCGTGTCTAGTGTATCCTCTTTCCCTGAAATTTAACCTGCATGGATATGGCACCTCTTAAAAATCGTGAGGTCTAAATGCTGGAGGCCCACCATCCGAAGGCTCCGGGCAACCTCTGGAAGCCTTCGGCTTTTTCAGCACCTTCCATTTTTTTCAATAGAAGCGTCAAATTGATTATTTCGTATTATATAAGCTATGCCAGGCCATGCAGTGTATTTCCAGGAACAAACGAATGACTGACGAATGAACATAAAAGCGGGATAAAACAAGAGGTGCATAAGAAAAAAACAGAAAAAAGCGCGGATACAAATGTATAGCACTATACACTCTCGGTAAAGGCACAAACGCTAGATCTGCTGATACTAGCCCATGCAACGAACCGCAATTGCTATTCAGGCTAAATAGGGATACAGAGCAAATTTTGACTTGCGCAGAATCAAAGGCATAGCTGCTATCTTACGCTAAGCTGTTTGAATTTTTACTGCTTACCAGATATCTCGCCAAAGAAAACTCGAAAATGGGCATCTTCTTTCACAATATCACTTCCATTCGACTCCATGCCATTTGATCCACCCAAGAGGGTCAGATGTGGAGACTACCTCTTTTCATCTGCGGGACGTCGACCCAAAGGTAACCCAAAATTTGTAAAGAAGAAAGAAAAGAAAATCACAACATAAATTCTTTGTGCAGCGGAGTGGAGCGGGGTAATACTGACGAGCTGAGAAGCAGTACTTTAAGGCCGTTTTACACGGAGCACGTCACTGCGCAATCTGACGTATGTACGAAGGCGCAATCAAAACTGCATCGTGTAAAGCGGTGAACTGCTAGAACACATGCGAGAATGAGTGGGTGCAAGACGGCAAAATAGCCACTGCTCTAAGTTCGCATTCTCGCCATTTTCAAATGTTTCCTGTGCTAATTCCTGCGCAATGATGTGCCCCGTGTAAAGTGGCCATTATTATTACAGGTCTGAATCACTCCGCGTACCCTCACGCCTATATATGTCCTTATGTCCCACTGCGCCGTGCGGAGCTGACTAGCTGCAGTAGGGCAGGCAACATGTCCATTCGTACTATTCCCCCCCCCCTCCCCGAGTGTGTTCCTAAAGTGCATTTCCTAGAGCTTCTCATGGCACACTATCGTCGCCCTAAAATGAAATACCAGAAATTAATATTCCGCCGATAATGAAATAAAGCTCGCTGGAGCCAACTCCGGCCGACTGTGGGAATTCAAATTGCGCTCACATTCTTCATGACAAAAGACGTACAAAAATTCTGTTCATGGCAAATAGCGCAAACAGGTTCGATTTAAACTGGTTAAGCTGGTTATAGAAGTTTAAAGGGACGCAAGGTAGGTTCTTGTCCGATGCCCGTAAATTTTAGATTTCATGTTGTCTTGCAATATTTTAATTTGAATTGGATGGTTATTGATTGACATTAATGCGTAAATTTCGCGTCGTCTCGTTCCACCGTGATCGGTAAACTTGTTTTGGCTAGTTCCTCAAAATTTTCGGCATTGGTGACGTCCTTGTTTCCGGAGAACTGAGATTACCTTATGAGATGAATCCAGCAGCAATTCAGTTCATTAAGACTGAAAATGTTTCTACTTCTGCTGGGCAGGGTCAGATTTCTGACATCCTGCTTAAGTTGGATAGGGATCGAAATAAGGTAACGCATTCAAGATAAGCTGGCCGCGTTATTAGTTTTAATAAACTGATGCCAAAGATGAACTTTTATCTCTCGTTAAATTTACTCAGGTAGCATCTTCGGCAGCAGCATATGATTTCAACTTGAAAAGAGTGAGACTTATGTCGGAGACAGAGAAAATTCCTGATCGAATGCAAGGAGTAGTTTACTGGATGTCGAGAGATGCCCGCGTACAAGGTATGTACTCCCTTTTCGTATTTAAATATATATTATGCAATTTGACGAAGTGTAAGGTTTCTACATGAAGTGTGAGTTAATTTTATACTCATTTCAGATAACTGGGCCATGTTGTTCTCTCAGAGAATAGCATTGAAACATAGAGTTGGACTACATGTATGTTTCTGTCTTGTGCCAAAGTTTCTTGATGCAACAATTCGTCACTTCAAATTTTTACTTGGAGGTGAGTGTGCTCAATTGACGAAATATGCTCCCTATTCACGATCACTGCTTATGAAGAGTGTGGCATTTATATATATGACCCACTGAAGGTCCAGTCCTGTTATACTGCTCGATTGGTACCCAAGGGAAGTCCCCCCACTTTATCTTGACTGTTTTTGTTTTTTCAAATATTCTAATGATTATATCTATGAAATACAGGCACAGTTGTGTTGCTGGAGTTGAATGGAGGTTGTACTACAAACATGAATAGGGCTCTCGATATAATTCACATGGGGATTATGGATAGGGTGGAGGTAGGTGGGAGCATTGTTTTTAATACTGATAGATCATGTGTAATTAAGTTCCAACATTACAAAAGTTTTTTATGTAGGTCACAAACGTAGACTCAGTACCTATAGCAGGTCAGTTAGTTTGGTGTTTAGCTTGTCTTTTATCTGTTGATTTATTTTTTCTAAAAAATCGCCTCCATGTTCATTAATATCTTCTTTTGGTTACATTTTCATGAAAGGGATTGATGAATTAATCAAGGTGAGTAACCTGACAATGACTATTAAGGCTCATGACATGGTTGGAATATAAATTTAGAATTTATTTAGTTGTGCATGAAGACAGACACTTGGGTGCCTATGGCAATGATATCATCAGTGATTTTTCCCTCTCCACTCCCCAAGAGTTGAAGAGGGCTAAGTATTGTAGGTCTGTCTTTAGGCCTCTAAGAATAATGACCTGGGGCAAAGGATGAAAGCTGTCCTAATAGGAAAAATGATTATGCAAATTTTATTATGAATGTACAATTATATTTCTTTTCGTTACTCATGTAATAATGAATATAACTATGAATGATAAAATGTCCATTTTTTCAATTATTTGCCTGAGCTTCCCCTTGCATAGTGAGTTATTCCCCGTACCCTTCCTCCTTGTGTAGGCTTTTGCGGTGTGGTGAGGATTCAATGATGTAGAGGTTTTCGGGGTTACTACCACGTAGATTCCGTGGAGAGGGCTGAATCACAATCCCGACTGTGACTATGCAAAAGTCATTGCTAATGAAAAGGGATACTTCCCACGGATCATTAGGGAAGCTGTAGAGGAAATGAAGACACCGAACAACCTCAATAGTGAGGACGTATACGAACTCCCTAACACATGGAGAAGAGTCCTCAAGAGTAAACCTGGAGAGACAGGACAGAGCCATGAGGTGCTGACCAATGAGAAGCCATCCAGGCCTCCTGAACTAGCCAATGAGAAGACACCGGCCTCCGACGGGGTGTATAAGAGACGGGCAATACCTCGGATCTCCACTTCATTGACGTAAAGAAGCCTGCTGCAATGCCGGCAAAACTGTAACTGTCGTCTGCGGAGATGAATCTACGCAGTAGTAACCCCAAAAACCTCCACGCTGAACCCATACCTTTCCTACTCATAATCAGTACTTTTCAATGTTATGATGCATTGAATGTAAATTACTCTTGCAAAAAATTTGACAGTTTTAGCTTGATCAATGAAGTAACTACTCAAGATACATTTTCAAGAGACCATGTCCCTCTGTCTTTTGCAATAATATGTTGACTCCATTGGCTAGGTTTATTTTTTTTTGCTTGTTCATGTATGATATTTTTATTAGGTGCCATTTCTATTACCTTTAATTGGCTTGATTTAAGCGAACTGGAGTTTCATTGCATTTTCTTCACCTTGTGATTGCAAGGCAATTACCTAATTTTGTATTTATAATGTTGTAAGTGTTTTAATGTCTCTTTTAGGTCTTCGCGTGGTGGAATCAGATTTGAAAAAACTGAATATTCAATTTCACCTCCTTCGTGGGAAAGCTGATGATGTCCTACCTGAATTTGTAGAAAAGAACTCTATTGGAGCTGTTGTCACTGATTTTAGTCCACTTCGTACACCCTTGAGTTGGGTGAAGTCATTCAAGGAAAAATTGAATCCTAGTATACCTTTCTGGCAGGTAATGTTCAATTTCTGCTAGTTCTAGCAAGTCACACAATCCATTAAGCTGGTGATAGTTATCAATAGTGTGAATGCTTAGTACAAATATATGGTTCAAGTTTCTGTGATTAAACTTACATTAGAAGGTCTTGATTATCTTAGCAGCCCTCTTCTCTGCTTTAGTTATATGTTGGAAAATATCATGTTCAAGTATGTTAACAATGTGACAGCCTGTACTGGCTCTTAGAAGAGCCTAACACTGCACTACACTACCTAAGCCTGTCACTAACACTGCACTACACGTGGGGGCAATCCCCACGCATATGCATTACGATTTGTCTGAAGCCTTTTGCCCGACAGATGGAAATTGGCAAGGCAGTCTAAAGAGCCATGCCCGATGCTGTATGTGGCACCTCCATTCAAACCAATGCAAACCACGTCACATAAGGCACATTAAGGGAAAGCCATGCCATGCCCGGTGTGCAGCCAGCCCAAAATTTTCTTCTCTCCCTGTGTAGAAAAACTTTCACTAGAACTCCAGGGAACAAAACAGTTCTTTCTGCAGCTCTTCTTGCTTAGAATTTTCTTTAAATGAAGTACTTTTCAAACTAACTATTCCTTTACTCCTACAAGGTTTAATGTAATACTCTAAATGAACAATCCTTTGAGAATTCCTAAGGGAACCGAGAATTGCTACCAAGCTACAAAAAGAAACTAACTACTGCCAAAGACCAAACTGTACGTGTGCAAGCTGACTTCAAGCATCTAAAAATATGGAGGTTTTGTTTAAGAGCAATTAAAATTTCTTATAGTTTATTAATAGTAATTTATGAACGATATGTCCTATAAACATAAGATTTGAAGCATTTTTGGCTAGTTTTGATTTTTTTTTTAATTTCCTGAAATTAGCCAATATGCACTCTGTTGCTATTTCTTGCAAAATTTTTTCTATTCTTAGCATTAAATAATCTTATGATTTCCATTGTAGGTAGATGCACACAACATTGTTCCAATGTGGGTCACCTCCAATGAATTAGAGTACGCAGCATACACAATTCGAGGAAAGATTAAACATCATCTGCCAGAGTTCCTAACACATTTTCCACCTGTAATTTCACACCCTTATCCAGGCACAGTGAAAGCAGAGGTATGTTGTTGGTGTAATAAATTGTTTTAAAAAGTTTGACTTGAGCTGCTCGATAGCGGGTGAAAGAGAATAGTAGAGGATTAGAAAACCTTGAAGCCTGTATTTTTTATGCAATCAATCCCTGTCCTCATACTCTGCCACATATATCCTTGTTGTATGGATTATTATGACATAAAGAACAATCTCTCTTAATATCTACCTGCATGTCAATCTGAGCTCTTGACCACGTGTGCCCTATGGAACATTTGTTTAAAACTTAATTTACTTGCTTTACCCTTTGACACTCAAGTTGCCGATGTGGCTTTTGGTTTTTGCCTTAAAACGCTCAAAATGCTGATATATATCGGACTCGTGTTTAATCCCATGTAAATTTTTATGTTTAGTAATATTTGTTTAATATATTTTTTGTTAGCAAAAACTTTTATTTTTTCATATAATTTATACTAATTTAATATGCAGACAAAAGTATATAGATATTTCATTATATATAATCAAAAGAATTTCTCTCTACTTCCAAATTCCTAATGTGTTCTTGAATCGGGCTCGAGATTTCTGGGAGTGAAAATGGAAATTGCCTCAAGAGCGTAAGGATTATGTGCTTCTTTTAACTTTGGTTTGAGTATTTTCCTTTCTGGTATGGTATTTTTGCCTCTTAACTCCCACTGCACTGCTACACAGTCCATGAAACAAATTGATATTGATTGATTGTGTAACGTAGTTAGCATAGATGGGCTCTCTCTTTCTGGTCACGTTTAAAAAAGATGCATTCCTTAAAACCAAGAAAAGAGATCGAGAGCCCTGAAAGTTGAGACATTGCTATTGAAAACCGAAATAAGAAAGTTAAATACATGTACAATTTATATAAACTTCATCAAGGAAAACGTGGCTTCTTAAAATGAGCTCATTTAATTGATGTCTGTTCTTTTAACAAAAATAATGCATGACTTTAGTTATTTCCTTAATTTATGGGTGGTTAACAATCAGATTTACTTTAAAATCCTTTTCTATCAATGAAAGCATTTGGAAAAAGTATCCATAAAATTAGAATAAATTGATTTGTGCAACTTCAATGTCATCTTTCTCTGGTGTGCGTGCTAAATTAATTTAAATTTTTATTTCCTGGATAGCCTGTTGATTGGGCTGCTGCTGAAGCCTCATTGCAAGTTGATCAGAGTGTGAAAGAAGTTAGCTGGGCTGTTCCTGGAACCAGCGCTGGCCTTAACTATCTGCAATCTTTTGTTGCTAACAGGCTTCAACTTTATGCCACCAAACGTAATGAGCCTACTGTTAAAGCCCAAAGCAATTTATCACCATGGATTCATTTTGGTAAATATATATTTTGATAGTTATATCCATTAACATATGAGATGGTTCCGTAGTCAAATGCCTGATCACTCTTTACTCCTAGTTACTGTTTTTGTGATTACATTTTTTGCAAAGGATGACCAAGGATAAACTAGCATATTTTATTTTCACGTGTTGTCATGCTTATGGCTCTGCTACTTTGCTTTATGTATTTGGAAGTGCAATTTGTGAGTACATAGTACATTTTTATCCTTGTACACAATTTCTGTTCATCCACGTCACTTTGTCCTTAGAGATGACTAGTAATGCTCCCAAGCTTTTTGGGAGTTAAAACATTGTATGTAGTCTACAGGGAGGGTGTCACTTAATTTAAAGAATATTTTCCCAAGTATGGGTTTCATTCCAATTGAACTGTTCAAAAAGTATTTTCTCTGAAATAGGTTATAGATGTGTTGTCACCCTGAAATTATAACAAGGCTTGTTTTCCCTATCCACCTAAAAATGTTGAGATGTGAAATGATTTGATGTTGTCGCAATGTCCATTTCATTCAAGTTTCCAGAATTTAATGTGTGATTACAGCATATTTCGTTTTGAATTTTCAGGGCAAATATCAATTCAGAGATGTGTTTTAGAAGTTCAGGAAAAAAGACCAAAGTGCCCAGAAAGTGTAGATGGGTGGGTTGAACAAGCAGTGATACGGCGAGAACTGGCTGATAACTTTTGTTACTTTAATCCCAATTACGACAATTTGAATGGAGCTGATCAATGGGCAAAAGATACACTTAACAACCACAGGTTGGTGACTCAGTAGTACTGAGATTGAAAGGTTCGAGGAGAGATAGTCCAGAGAAATTAAATAAAAATGTTTGCCACTAGTAAAATTTTGATCATTAAATTTTCCACCTAGGTAATTTTTATCTATGATTTCAGCAAGTTTCTCATTTCATATTGTTGTAGTATTTACTGAATAATGATTAAACCAATGTTAATTTTTGTCTTGCAGAAAAGATAAGAGGGAGTATGTTTATTCGCTTGCCCAGTTTGAGGCAGCACGAACTCATGACGATCTCTGGAATGCTTCTCAAATCCAAATGATGCGGGAAGGCAAAATGCACGGATTCCTCAGAATGTACTGGGCAAAGAAGATTTTGGAATGGTCTGAAAGCCCTGATGATGCATTATCCATATCTATTTATCTTAATGATCGGTACAACTTAGATGGCAGAGATCCAAATGGATATGTAGGTTAGTATATGAAAGAATTCACTATTACTCACTACTTCCACCAGGGTACTAAGTAATTTTTGGTGGATTTTGAAAAAGTTTGCAGTTACACTCAACCTCTCTCGAAAATTTTATACATTACATTTCAATTCTGTCCCTACTCTTATGCCATTATTAACTTGATAATTTAAAAACACCAAAATGAAACAGTTGTAAAAATAGCTGATAAATGTACAATTATTTCTGTGGTCTCCGACAGGTGATATCATGCCAAATGAAGCCAAATCAAATAAGCCCCGTGTGCCATGTTATTGTAATGCCAATGATGACTCTTTTTCATAATTAGGAAAATTATGAAATCCGCCAGCATAGCTAAATATTTTCTTTTGCTAGGCTGCTGTATGTTCATATGTATTGCCTAGAACCAATCAAAGTTGCGAACTCCTTTCTTGAGGGAGTAAGAACTTCACTCTATTAGATGTCACATCAAGATTATTACAAATACGTTTATATTGATCCTGGCTTTAAAATCATACATGTATATTGTGTAGGACTTCTGCAAATGCCACTGTCCTAAGCAAGTGTTACAATAACTATTAACTTTCTTCAGGTATAATGTGGTCAATATGTGGAATACATGACCATGGTTTTCCTGAGCGTCCTGTTCTTGGTCGGATTCGATGGATGAGCTATGAAGGCTGCAAAAGGAAATTTGATGTCATGAGCTTTGTGTCACGTTATGGAGCCAAGAAATACAGATACGAAGGGAAGAAGTAGGACAACTACCTTATGCCATCCAAAGTACAACTGAAGCATTTTGTTACTTTTTATTCAAATGTATTTTACTGCCTCAGCTTCTTGAACTTGATTATTATTTTAACTGTGGAAAAGAATTCCTCTTTTTGTTGAGGTTCATTTCTCCACCTGCTAAAAGATTGGTTGTAAAACTGCTCTCTCAATTTTCCGTGATGCAAACCCAGCATTGAATCTATCTTTGGTTATGGGCTTTCCCAGCATTGACTCTTTCTTGCTCATACTCATTAATTAGAATTAGTATTTGCATAAGTAATTAAGTTGATCTCAATGGCTTAATTTTTTACAAATGAAACAAAATATTCTTGACAGTGACACACTGGGTGGACATGCATTTTGTATGTATATTTACATGTACTTTTTAAATTCGACTTTTTCATGCACGCAGTATCCAAAGGAGGCATTAGGGAGTGTTAATGGTTGAATTATTTGATTGTGTGTTTAAATATCTTTGTTTTGAGATGATGCAGTGGTTGAGGTGACCTCTATAATGCCTTATATTGTCTGTGATATTAATCAGCAGGACCTTATCACCCATTATCATGTTAAAAGATGCAACTCACTTTTCTTAACAACTTTGTTATTTTAATTATTAATAAAGATTTATTTATAAGTATCAAACTCTTTATTTGTTCTTACGTTATCTACTGTGGGACCATGGTGGCTTGATAGGCTTTGAGCTGTTATCAGGGGGTCCTGGGTTCAAATTCTGGGTATAGCCTTTGGACACTCCCAAGTCAAAATCCTTTAAGTTATAGGTGTCTTGTGGAAAGGGTGTGGCCCCCTAACTTGAAAGAGTGGCATTACATGCCTGTGGCATAGTCTAGCATCACCTATCCAAACCAACCTTTGGGCTGAATCAATGTGTGAGTGATAGTTATTATGTATTTCCTTCCATCTATATCCTGCCTTAACTTTAATATGTACATACATACAGTGGAACCTCGTTAAAGCGAGTACGGGCTATAGCGACACCCCCGCTATTACGAGAGATAGCCGATGCACCGTCAATTTACCCTATAATAAGCGTGTTAAAGAATTCGTTTTTACGAGACCCTTTCGGTGTTGGCTCTCGCCATAGCGAGGGTTTCACCGCCGGAAGACTTTCATGAAGACTCCTTAACCTCTGTAATTGCTAGCGATCTGTTAGAAATGAAGTTAATGGAGTGCTCAGTCTCAAATGTATGTGGTAAACTGTCGTTCGATAAATATAATGATGACAAAGCAATGCTTTGCATGATTTTTATTCAGTGCGGCGCTTATAAATTGTTTGAATAGTTAGTCGTTATTTGAGTAAGGAAATTTAGTGATGCAAAAAACCATCGCCTTTCGTCTGGATTTATGCTTACGTTTATCGGATAGATGTTTATCTGTCGCCGCACCACTCCTGTTCCTGTATATCTGTTCGCAACAGGTATATTGGCTATTATTTGCTCCACCTCCGGTAAAGCGACAATTCGCTATAGCGAGTGTTTATTAGTGCACCGTGGGGTGTCGTTATATCGAGGTTTAACTGCAGATAACTTTAGGTACATATTTTTGATATACCTACACATCAAATGAGTAAGGACATGCAAAATTCGAAAATGTGATGACGTGAATTCAGAATTTTATTTTATTGCTAGTGTCAACAATTCAAATGCGATGAGGTGCTTCAAACAGTTTTTCAAAGCACCTAACCACTAAAATCTTCAACTCTATGATTTTCTTTTGTTTTGTCACATTCAACAAACATATTATGAGTTATGACAAAGTGGGATAAAAGACACAAACAACTCTAAGCAGAATTTTGACATGGATGTAATAGTGCTGAAGACAAAACATTTCTCGAAACCTTTTTGCAATACTGTATTGTGGTAATTAAAGGACAGCTGCAAAAAACACATTTAGAGAGATAAAGAGAAGTCTAATGTTGAAAGTAGAACGTCTCAGCAAGCATTATATCAAAACTGTCTCACACAACCAGGAAGAAATATGCCTCTTATGCATTTTCAAAAGACACATTAAGAGGCATTCAACAAAGCAAAAATATTGCTTAGCACAGTTATGGAAGATGTTGAAGGCTCATTTTAAAGTATTTAATTCCATAGCTGCAATAGACCACTACAAGTGTTATGCACAATATATTTACTTATTTTTACTGTATTCTTTAAACCAAAACTCAGCCTAGGAAGATGATGCCTTGGTACTTCAGCAGATAGAACACCTCACATGAAAATTCAGATCAGGGTTTCAATCCCAGTCGAATCAAATGATTTTTCCTGTGTAGAATTTTTGTACTCACCTTCCACTCGTCGGTAACTCCATGAAGGTGAGCCACTAAGGTTTGCACAGTTATTTCCTTGGATAGTGACATTTTTATATTTCTCATGTACAGAGCTATTCTGTAATTCAAACAAACATAAGTACAGTAGATTCCGGTTAATTGGGACGTATCGGGACTAGTGCACTTTGCCCCAATTAGGCGAACTATCCTGTATATGGGCATAAACAAACGCTGAAATGATGGAAAGAAGACTAAAGAATGTTTATAATGCAACATAAGTTTATTAAACTATTTATTTGATTCATAAATCAGCGAGTTTAGTTCATTTATTATGATTTTTAAGAATTATAACAATGTAGTTAAAAATATTTTTCACAGCCTCGGGGAACACTGAATGAATGTCTTTTATTAATTCCTATTAAAGAAAAGTCCTATCCTCTTGCGGATAGTGTAACAACAAGAGCTTTCAAAATAGTGTAAGAATAGGAACATTTGTGGAAAATAAGAGTAAATCAAAGGAGGAAAACATTTTAAAAAATGGTATTCTGAGAACAAAAAATTTTAATTTCCTTGCGAGTATATAGTCTATGTCGCCGACTCATGGCCCAATAAAGCGGCATGCTGTCCCAATTAAGCGGATGGCTGCCCCAAGTAACCGGTGGACCCATTAAACGGAATCTACTGTAATTGGTATCCATGAATAGTGTTAAAAATTTATGAAAGCTGCAACTTCATTGCATTACATTGGGATTACCTATCCCTCGTTTATGTATTTTTCTTGAAACTAAATGGTATGCATTCAGTGTGAAATGCAAGTTTTTTGCTTTAATATATCCTTGTCCATGGTTTGCAGAACACTAAGGTAATAGGCTAGCCTAATATGAAGATTGCACTTACAAGTAATTAATATCCATTATGTCGCCGTTAAGATAACACCAATTTCAGGGTAAAATGGCATCACTTCTGCAAAAAAAATAAGATGACTTTTGGCCATAAAATAATCTTACCTATTGCATGTCTCTAAAATAAGTTCATATCTGCACCTCCAAAAAAATAATTGTAATGTAATTGGAATTTCCATTAAAATAAGATTAAAATTCATATTACGTAGCTAAGATAAGTATATACATGATCATATATCCTATGGCTAGACCATAAAGCAAATGAAAGACAGGGCATCGAAATTTTATAAGAAAAATTTCCAGATAATGTCATCACCCATGCATTTAATTTACAGACAGTCTCTAAAACTCACCCAGCGTTGAATCGTGAACCTAACTGGAGAGCTTGCAGAGAACAGAATTCCACATGCATTTCTGATTTGTTTTTGCCTCAAGGAGTGGATAGTGGATAAATATGCACAGTAAATTCATTTCCACTACACATCTTTTGCCTAAAATCTCAATGCAGAGCGGGCAAGGTTTTTTACAGGCTTGTAGTTCCCTCATTTCTCACAGCCGGTGAGCTAAGTGCTTAATTTATCTTCTGTTGTAAATTAGAGTCAAAAGCCCCAGAATGGATATTGCAATTATATTGTTAGATTCATGGAGTGATTTTATATACTCCATGAAACTCTAATTAGCTGAAAATACAGCTACAAGCAGATTATCATATGGAAACTTAGTTTCCCAGCGGAAGTTCTGACATTCAAAAGCTAAATTTTGGGTTCAACTTTCCCTGACAGTGCAATAAGACTACAGAACTAATTTATTTCGAAACTAACAATGCCACTTCAGTAAACTTTAATGCTAAAAATCAGCTGGCAAGTTAGGAAAAATGACTTAACTTTCATTCAAAGCTTTGAAATAAGCCAAAAAGGTTTGTCTGGAAAAATAAACACATGGATGCTATCAAAGACGTCATGACTTAATGAGCAATTTGCAGATATTTCAGTTGAAATTTAAAATCCTATAAACAAAAATGACGATAACATCATGAATGCCACGTATTCTATGCACAATCAAGACATAGGTAGATCTTAAAATTGAACATATGTTTGCCTGTAGCGTATGTGAATGAAAATAATAAGTACAAATGTTATACATCCATTCAAACAAAAAATTAAACATTTATCTAATTTGATTTAAAATTTTTAAAAATTCCAACATCCTTCTATCATTTGCCTAGGGAAGTAAATATAAACTTTACGGCAAGGACATATATTATTGAAGGTGCATATTTTAATTCAGGATCAAAATGAAAAAGATTTTTAACAGAAATTTGCAATGGCTTCGTGCACAATAAATGTCTGTTTTAAATATTCAATTTCCACTAGCCAATGAAACTATTCTAATAAATGGACTCCAATATAACTATCATATCAACAGTTTTACAAATCCGGGTGGCAAACATATGAAATTCAGATGGGCCAATAATGACAACTAGGTTAATCATATTACTTTATTTTCTCCTATTTACATATTGCTTCATTGATACTTATCTCTGCAAATTAACACTAAAAATTTTGTAACGCCTCCGTCACTCGTGCACCCAAGGCCGGTTAAGAATTTTAAGGGAAGCAAAACACTTTCAGAGTCCCGCAACTTAAAACTCAACTAAACATGGCAACAAGGGGAGGCAACAGTTGAATGATAATTATTCACCTAAGGATGGCTCAACTATGGAAATAATAGAAAATTCCAAACATTTTTATTCAACATTTCAATTAAGTTCAGTAGGAGTGAAAAAGTTGTTTATGTTTCAATAATTAAACATTTTTGATCCAATGAACACTTAATCACCCTGAGTTTTTTTCTGGATGAAGTACTTAAGTATATAATAAAATACCCCTACATTTTTAATGATGGCCATGAATTGGTATATCACTTAGAGATACATGTAAGAGCCTAGAACATGCAAGATATTCCTTGGAAATGCATTTGGAGGCAAAATTTAATTCCCTCAAAAGAGCCAGTATAGACATTCGTGAAAACTCACTCTCAACTCTTAATGGGTTATAATACTTTATTTGAATTCCTGAACCATCCCATTGTGTTCTCCAAAATATGTTCACCATTCTTCATGTAAGAAGCACCAGTAACAACAAAACCCACCATGGCCACTCATTAGGACTAATAACCAATAAATAACTACTTCCCCTGGCTCATCTCTTTAGCTTTCTCTGTTTTTGGAGGGCACACATGGTGACCAGAAGAAGCAAATGCATGCGCAGATAAGATTTCAGCAACCTGTTTCGTCTCCAGAAGCATTCGAGTTTCAACTATCCAGTCATGTGCCACAACTCTTGGAGCTCCCTTCAACAAATTCATGTAGCGCAAAGCTTGGCCCATATCTCCTCTGTCTATCCAGTATCTGAAAACATAAATATACTATTTCAATGGTCCATTAAAATCAAAAAATACATTATGATTGCCAAAAAAATTTACTAAGTATGGAGAGTAGACTGTTAGGTTGCAGGGTTCCAAGTACGCAGTAGTGAAATAAAGGCTAAAATTCAGGTAAGGAGGGGTCCCTAAGTTCAGTCAATGACTGTTGAGTAGGGGAAAAAATCATTGAGTCATTTACTTTCCCACAGTTCCGGTGCAGCCATTTACTTACTCATCATGCAGAAAATTAAGTTTTATCATGTATGCATTTTACTTAGAAAATTTAGGGCTTAGTCTTATGAACAACCCACTAGAATATCTGATCCCTGGTGAGTGAGCACGGGTGAGTCCCCCTTTAAAAGTGACTCCCTTCATATTTTATGTGAATAACTCAAAAAGCATTACCTCCAGATACAAAGTTATTCAAATGTAAATCCCCAACATATCAAACTACAGTGCTTAAATAATAAATGATGATGACCTTTTTATTGGCATTGGAAGGGAATCCAAGTGACAGTGCTAAATTAGGTGCCATGGCCGAAAAGAGATGATCAGTTGCGTTTAACATTATAAAAAAACACATAAAATCGTCAAACATTATACAAGAAAACGGAAAAAGAAGTGCCAATTTTCTTCCAAACAGCATGTACTTCATGTGACTTGCCATTATTATTGCTTGTTTGTAGGCACAAGCCCATTACAAGAACCAAATACTCCAGTGCTTCCACCACAACAACTTCCAATAAGTGATCACAGTGTTCCAATTCATAGCCCTCAACGAAGGACCTCTTTAAGTTTTTATCGAACTCCAAAATGTCGGATAAGGAGAAAATTACTTCATCCATTATTCAAAATTGAGAAATATATCAGTATTCGCTTCACAAAATTGCTGAAAACACATCCGTTTTGTTTACTGCCAGGCTGAAGCACTAGTAAACAAACCCACCAATCATCTCTATCTCGTTTCTCAAATTGGCCACCAGATGTCATCTACTTTGATTCCTCTTGCGAATAGCAAATTTCATCTAAATCCATCGGTCATAGTGAAGGCGTTAGTATTCACTAAAGATATTAAAAAGTGACCTTCCAAACCCCAACCTGATCCCGGCTCACTCCCAATGCATCGGGAGTTTTTGTGATTAAGAGAAGACTTGGCCTAACTATTGTACAAAAATCTCCAACTATACAGTTTTTTTGCCTCTATTTGGCCATTTTCTACATTTACTGATAACCAGCCTCAAATCTAACAGCCTCATAAAGCCTTGCGGCCAAATATCACTGGTCATGTTTTTTTAACAACTAATTCTTTCTGGCCTCTCTCAAAGTATTGAGATTCAGTTAAATTATAAATTAGGCATATAAAAATAATTCCACTATGTGTTCTAAGATGTGTAACTGTACTTGTACTGACCTAGCTCTGTCCAGCACATCGTAGGTGTCCAGTTTTCTTATGTCAACAGGTTTGTCTTGCAGCTCTTCTTCTGGAATTCCATATAAGGAGGAACCACCTCCACCACTTCCACCAGCACCACGATACATTAGCATGCTCTGTAGGTAGGACAGAAGGAAGACTGGAAGAGCAGCACCTGTCTCTCCTACCAGGGCAACCTTGCGAGCAACCTTTTCAACTTTCAGGAAGCGCTCTCTTAGGGCATCTTCTGGAAATACACCCCGAACAATAGCCTGCTGTGGGATGCCAGCTAGTACAGTGGTTGTCAGTTCATCATTCTCAGCTGTAACGAAAGTTAGCTCAGTAGTAATTATGGATGAGTAAAAAATACATGTTAATCATAATATCATTATGAAACACACAAAAAAAGAAAATCAAGTGCATAGAGAGCACATAAATACATCCTCTAATGATGTGGATGTAACATATTTCTAAGACTGCCTTTACGAAAAAAATGATACAATATTGAAAGCTGTCAGTCAAAGAAAATTTTGCTTGCATTAAGTTCTGCAAAAATATGATAGAAAGATAAAAATATATTAGGCTTCCATGAAAGAAAACTTGCAAACAGATGAATTCAAAATTTATTTGAGCGACACTCGAACCTTTGGAAATTGGTAAAATAGCCACTGGACTAGCAATCGCTGTATGGTGACAGCTTTCGGGAGGTATGCAATATACTGCAATAGCAACTGTTTCAATACAATGGGGATTATTTGTGGACAGCATCCAATGGACTGCAATTCTACAAAATTTGGCTGAATTCTGAGACCCAGATTTTAGACACCCCTTGTAATCTATGCAAGGAGTAAGTACACTAGCACTCACAGACAAGTTCAGTTACATTCATTCAAAGGGCAAACATCAAATGATTACCAATAAAAAAAATTGGCTTAAATCTGTATATACTTACGGGCTGATGCATGAATAGCAGCAACTTCTTTCTTCAGTGGCTTGAGACGGTCTTCCCATGGCAGTGAACTTGGTGGTCCAGCTTTTATCGCTCTCAGAAGAGCTTGACAAGCAGTCCATAGAAGCTGAGCTCTATGCGCATTTTCATCATCTTGAACGCGAGCTGTTCAACACAAAGATTATTAATATTAAGAGATTATTGAACATACAATTATAAAGATCAAAATACAAAATACTCATTTTTGAAGATTTAGGTAGATACCATGACTCGACAGCTTTTATTCACTAACAACGATGTTATTATCCTACTGAGAATTGTTCTCCAGATCTAGAAACTATCATCTTCTATATCCTCTTAAGTTATTTCTGTGATAAGAACTCACACAACAAAAATTAGCAGTTAGTCACTTTCCCGAATTTCAAAGTGGGTGGGATTTTCAAATGTGCAAATAGATCAGCTAGTAGATCATCCCAAGCAAAGACTAGGCTGACTAATTCAACTTGCTTTCTATTACGAGGTGCATTAATATGAGGATCATTCAGAATGCCCTCAGAACCTCCAAGAGATGGCACTCTTAGTACAAAACATTAATTTTACCGAGACAGAGCACTTGTGATTTGTCAGCTGTATCCATCCCAAAGATTAATGTCGATTGAACTTTTGTTTATAAAAATGGATAAAAGTGAGTATTGTATGGTGATCAAACACTTGTTTTTAAGAGGGTGAATTCCAAAAGAAGTCAAAGCTGAGTTGCACCAAGTTCATGGCACATCTGATCTTGTGTTTGCAACTGTTTACAATTTAAATGTGGCCGTGCATCCAAAAAAATGAAAGATCATTCTAAATGCCCTAAGTAAGTGTCAACCCTGAAATGATTGAAAAAATCCACTACATGGTTATGAGTAGGGACATGCACAAGTCGCAAAACGCGAATTCCAGGGTTTTCCTGCAACTACGCAAAATTCGGGTTAATTGTGATTTTCTCCAATTCAAGGGCAAATTTCACCAACTCAAACATGATTTTCATCATCTTTTTCTTTTGCTCATGCTCTTCCCACAAAATTGTTTTTCAAGGCGTATATTTAAGCTACATTGTTCTCATAAACCCAAGATTTTGATAGCTTTCTCAGCTTATTTTCAACAATATGTGGTAGCATAACGGAACTGAGCAACAGAAATTGATGATTGTAAACGAGTCATCACATGTCATGTTTTCACCTATAGTATAAAATTTTGAGCGACTCTAATTCAGTGCATTAAAAATATTCCTGGAGAGGATGAAGCATTAATAGCGAAAGAAAACTACTAACTGATCTGTTATATTCATAATGAATGTAAATAAACTCATACGAAAACACGCACGAGTGTCTTTAAAAAATGCCTTTCTTGTCGAAAGATGACATCAAAGGCCGCATGACATCAGACACCATGACCTTTTGCCTGCTGCCATGATATCCAGAGAGATGTCTTGTTTGAAAGCAGCCTGAATTTCACGGCACCGCACTGTGAGCGTCAGCCAGCAAAAAGCTGTCGCATCTGAAAGTAGCCTCAAGGTAGCAGTGTGTGTATTTCACGCCATAGACAGCCCACCGCTGGGCCGGATTGAAATGGGTGCCTTGGTGACCGTCGACAATGCCATGCCGTCAACTGCGCGATTCGACTTGTTTGAAGACATCCATTGAGACCAATGGTTATTTGAAATGGCGCCGTGCCATTGATGACAGCCGGAGCAAAGCCGGCTTGTCTGAAAGCAGCAAAAAGCGGCGGTGCATCATCTATGCCGTGAAATAAACACCGAAATGACTTCACGCAGACTGCTGTTTCCGGCACCGTACAGAGAAATTCTGGCCACTTTCCAACGCGACGACTCTCTGGATTTCATGTTGCTGTGCCATGATTGGCGGCCCTCAGAATTTTGCCGCGTTGGAAATGAATGCAATGAAAAAATTCATGATTTCCACAAAGAAACACACTCGAGGAAATAAGGCAACTTGTTTGTCAGGATGAAGTCTACAAAGTAACCAAAATGCCGTGGGAATCTGCTGGTTGACTTAATCAAATTACTGGAGGGTTCAAACTATCCTACTGCACAGACATTCTATAGAGAGTTAACCCTTTCGCTACAAACGATGAAAATATGCAGCAGGATGTTTCTTGACCCGGGAGACGAAAGCCGAAAATTTTTGTCTGAGATTTTCCTACACAGGCAGACGAATGCCAAAAATACATGTTTCCTTGCTCTCCTCCTTTGGGTTCGCTAAGTCTTAGTTTTGCAACCCAATGCAGTAGAACACAGGCCATACCGCCAAAATCTGGGAGCATATACCTGGACCCCTCGTCTTCTATTACCCCTCTTTGTGGCAAGGGACCACAGTCATAAAATTGTTCATTCAGTTAGTTTGCAAAACAAATATTTGCTTCTTTCTTAATAAATATAAACTAAGAATTGTTTTCTTCGTCTTTTGAGCAGCGTTTATAATTTTTAAACAAAATTCTACCATAAATATTAACTTATATATATCTCGATTCCAGTATAAAAATCAACATGGAAATTGTTAGCGCAATAAATCCGTTAATACTGACAGTAGAATTTCGTTCAAAATTTGAGAATTCTCAGAATAAAACAAAGAATTCAATTGGAAGTCTGCAATTTACGTGCAAACAACAATTATCCATATAGCTAATTCATATAAACCAAGCATGAGATGACAGCAAACCAATGCCAAGTTATAAACTGCGAAAGGAGGGGGCCCAACTACTCTCGGAGTCCCCATTAGGAAGGATTGAAAAAGGTTGGTGTTGAGAGCATGTGATTATCCTCAAGATCCTTCTTAACCAATGTCCAGCATAAATGTTCCATACAGAGGGGACCGAAGAGTCTCTTGGTGCTCAGTCCTGCATTCATGCTAAGTAGAGAACTCCACCATCTCGAAAGAGTTAAGGAAGTTAAAAATGAGCCTCGAGAATATTCATAAGAGTACTTTTTTGATAAAACCACTTATTACACTTGCAAAACATGACAACCTCTAAAGCAGCTGCTGTGAAGTCAAAACTAATGCAGATGGCTGAAAAGGGATCAACCAAACTTAATTCTGTTATGGTAGAAGACCTATGCAGAAAAATAGGTATTTGAAAAGATGTCAGTTTTTGATCCCCAAGAAGTTCTGACTACAGTTGTGAAACCAGACTTAAAGACAAGAAATTCAAGGCCTCGAGTCAATAGAGACAGAGAAGTTGATATTGGAGTTGGGAGAATTACAGACATTACAGCAAAAGCAAAAATCCTAAGGTTCCGTGGATACAATTAAAGCAATGCAGAAGCTCAAATTGCCTGAGACATCGTTTATACCTACGTGCCTTTCAGCAATTTGGACCCCCTCTGTAAATGTGGATTCAGAAAGATTTCCTTCCTGCTATAGCACTGTGTTAACAGATAAGAGAACAAAACTAAAATAAGACAATTTTGGTCACAATAGCAATATTTCATTTGAAATCACATACATTTAAAAGAAATTTCTCTTTCTCTATGTAAGCTGGATATATGGATACGCGAAGGATAAAATATGTGTAATAAGTGAATTCAGTCAATACTCCATGCATATTATTGCTTAATTTATCCCCGGTCAATAATATCTTAAATTTAGGGCAATGGGTGGGCCACTGAAAACATGGCTCTCAATCAACATCAATTATTTTGCCGTTAAAATAACCCCGATTTTAGGGCAAAATAACATCGCTTTTGTAAAAATATATCACCACTTTTGGCAATAAAATAACCCCACCTTTTGCATGTCTCTAGTAATAAGTGACAGACGATTCAAACAGCACTATATATTTGAAGGCCAGCACAATCTATAATTTTGCGCAAAAAATTTGGTGATGAAAATCTCAGAAAGATGGGTGTCACATTTGCTCACATAGGAGAGTTAATGCAATTGTGTGATCACCTCTGAGGCTGTTTTGGCACTTTTCCATTTAAATCCTGAAGATTTTCCATTTCAATACATAACTGTGAAATGTGTCGATGAAATGTGGATCCATCACTGCACTACAGACACAAAAGAACACTCAAACAATGATATTTTGAAGGTAAACAAGCTCCGAAGCAGGCAAAGATGATGAAATGAGCAGGTAAGATTATGGCAACAATATTTTGGGATGCATGCCGAAAAATCCACATCGATTACCTATAAAAGGGAAAAACTATAGCAGGAGAGTATTACGCAATGCTATTGGACCGGTTGATGGTAGAGATCAAGAAAAGCATTCTCAGTTGAAAAAGAAAAATTTCCACCTCTAACAAAGCAATCCACAGTTGCACACCACTGTAGTTACAACGGCCAAAGCTACGAAATCAAAGTTCCACGTATTTCCGTATTCACTAGATTTGGCCCCCAATGACTTCTCCTATTTCCTAACTTGAATAAATGTCTTGCCGGACTAAGGGTTACATCTGAGGAGGAGGTTATTGTCCAAGCTAATGCCTATTTTAAAGATATGCTCCAATTCCACTTTTTGGATGCCTTAAATTGCTGGGAATAAGGCTTACAAAAATTTACAGGGGTCATAGGAGAGTATGCTGAAAAATGAAAGTGACTGATTATTATTTTTTTTCTACCTTTTTTGAAAGACTACTTGAACAACCCTCGTACGCACCTTTCGTAAATAGGAGAACCAACTACACACATACTAACCTTTCATTGCTGCATCAATGCCTTGAAGCCGTCCCAAGTACGATGCCAACTTAGACTTATAAGCTAACTTCTCAGCAGTGACTTGTTCGTCTAATTCACGTTTGTATCTCCTTTCAAGCTCCAAAGTTCGGGCCGTGACTGCATCAGCTAAATGTTTAGCATGAGCATCCGCAGCTTTTTTCATCTCATCTTTGCACTGTTTACAAAGCATGTCACGAAGCTGGGTCTCCTGCAATTATGTCAATAACATTAAATAAAATATTACCCCAACAGGTACAGCATAGCATTGGTAACTAAGGATATAGCAAGTTAAAATTTAGGATCCAATACATATGTAAAAATCTCCTTAAATTATTAAATATGCCCCCATAACCGTAAGATTTTCTAGCTAACTTTAGGTCCATAACTACATACGTATCTTGTATTCCATGTTCCTATCCCTTTAACTTCATCAGCATACACTGATGCACCCTCTCAGGTTTTCATAGGTATTAGCATTACATAAATTACTGCATTAAACATAACCAACAACTATGAGAGCTTCAAATCCCCATAATATCTTCCTAATAGAGTTCTTCAGCATAACTGTTGTTATTTGAGATCCAAGCAACTGTTAAGTTAATTTTTTAAATACTCAACAACATTTACATGACATTCATTCAGATGAATTTATTATGGTTGAGTAATTTGTAGCACCATTAATAGATGTGTTATGACTCTTTTTTATGCCAAACTTATCCAAATATCCATCAAGAAAATACAAGTGTAGCCAATTTAACATGAACCCTCAATTTTGATGACCCAAAATTTTGGTCACTTTAGTTTCCATTTAAAGTAGAGGTTTTAATAAATTCTCAATTTTTAAAAGTGAGTAAAAAACAGAAAAAAATACTACAGCTTATTCAAAGGTACTTAATATCATATTCTTGTGCTCAACTTCCAGTTTACTCACAGCATTTTGGTACTGCAGCTCCAACTTTCTCCGTTGACGCTCCAATTCTTCATTGATATTCGCTTTTGTAAGGTCAGAATCAACATCTATACCACGCTGAGAAAGGGCTTTGCTCAAAGCATCCCGCCCCAGAGTCTGCAAAGTAAATTGAATTGTAATTAAAGCCAAGGATCACTTTCGATCAATATGAATTTTCAATTGCAACATGATTAATTTTCATTTCTAAAGGAATGCGGTAATTTTTCATAAATATTTCCATCTCCGATGAACAACACTGCACCCTTTATCCCTGATTTACTACAATGTGGTCCTTCACTCGCACCCAAAATCACAATTCAGTTAAAGAATTTGGAACAAGAAAGGGAAAGATACGTTACAACAACAAAATCTTCAGTGAGTCTTTCTCTAATTATGCAGTTTGAAATTTAAAAACTGAGAAAGATACCGCTCAGATGTCTGTCCTCTTAGTTGCCTTCAAAGGCTCAAATTGTTTTGATAGAATTTGTCCCAAATCACATTCAATAGGAGTTCCAGTAACTACATAATAGATTATTAAATCCATTTCAAGCAAATTCCTGCGCCGAGATACAACCATGATATTTCAATTATACCAATCTAGAAATATAAGTGCAAAGGAGTGAATAACATAAAAAACTAGAGATGTGCGAATAGTATCCGCGAATACTCGAATACCTCGAATACTAGAAAGTATTCGATATTCGAGGTTTCGAATAGTTATGCGAAAAGTACCGCCTCGAATACCTCGAATACTTTGAATTTCGCGTCATACACTGTCGCACACACGTCGTTGGTAGTTGACTCGGAAAAATGTAGAGAACTGTAGTCATTTAGTGCTCGCAGCGCCGTGATACTCACGTTGTCGAATTACATCAAATTGGTGGATTTTAGCGGTGAAAAGAGTTCGTCGAGGGGAACCGAAAATGGTCGGGTGAAAAAATCCGAAAATCCCCAATTCCCCCCACCAGGAGAACCTCCGTACCGTGGGATAGCAACCTTAGGCATTTCCCACGATCCGCTATCCCCCTCCATTCAGCACTCGCCTCACCCCCTCTGACGCTTTCCTCTTCTCCGAAATCAAACAAAAGGTCCCAGCTCGCGCAGGGATCGCATTACGAAGACCCTCGCTTCGAAAAAAATATCGAGTTACGAGAACAATAAAAACGTGTTTCACGCCCTCCCCCCTTTTCTCACCCACTGACCTTTCTCTGGCTACCTGCTTCGAAGTTCCCCATTTCTGGAGGTCAACTGCTGCGTGAGTACCGTGGGATACTTACATTAGCGCATTTCCCAAGATGCGGTATCCCCCTCCATTCAGCACTAGCCCCCCCTCTGAGGCTTTCCTCTTCTTCGAAATAAAAAAAAGGTCACAGCTCGCGCAGGGATCATATTACGAAGACCTTAGCTTCGAAAAAATACCAAGTTACACGAGAACAATAGAAACGTGTTTCGGGCCCTCCCTTTTCTCCCCCACTGGCCTTTTTTTTCCTACCAGCTTCGAAGTTCCCCATTTCTGTGGAGGTCAACCGCTGCATGAGTCATCTATTAGCACAAAAGGTGTCTAAGAATGACTTTCGTCAATTGATGTCACACCTTTATTGAATTGAAATATTAGTAACGTGCGCGTAATTTCAAAACGAATAAGACCAAACACGACGTATTTCTGAGTTTATTTAAGCATTTTACGCAAAGAAATAAATGTCAAAATACGACGGAGACTTAGCATTCTGGCGAAACTCGTAATGAGCAGCAGAGCTTCTCAGAAGTTGATGCGGTATTTTTTTCCGAAAACATATATCAAGTTTCAATTTATGAATAGTGCTATAAATCTTTATTGTTACAGTCCCAGACAAAGGGATATTTTCTCAGAATATTTGGTTTCTCCCTGATAGCAATTCCAATTCATCTTCTTATCTCGTGAGAATTCCCAAAGATGGACTGAAAATAATTGAAGAAAATCCGGTGGAAAAGAGCTTGTATTTTGCAAAATGCCTCAGATTGTCAGCTAGCACTTGGCAGCAGGAGTGGGGGTAAAGCGATGTTAGTTGAATTAATTATATGCCAAATTGTTTCCATAAAATTAAAATATTCATTAATCAGCTAAATTCCTGTTCGAATCATTTAAAGGAAATCAAAATTACTCCCCAAAATCTTGTGTTACCTGCTGCATAGGCAACCGAGTCAAACATTCCAGCATTCATCATTTAGTATTCGAGGTATTCGAGATTCGAGGTATTCGAATATTCGAGCAATGATTTAATATTCGAATTCGATATTCGAATTCGAGAAATCTGCTATTCGACCCATCTCTATAAAAAACCTATGAAAGTACATTGACGTTCTAACATCATATAGCCTTTAAGATGACATTAGCTGAGACAACAAAAGACTAATGCAAGTAATAAAGAGAAAGATGAAATGCCTACCCAAATAACCTACGAGTAACGGAGAAATGGATAAGGCTATTTAATCAAATAACAAGTCAAAATTAAAAATAGAAATCATAAAAAAATCACCTCCAACTTAGCCAGCTCCTTCTGGTAGAAATTTAGCTTCCTGCACAGGTGATACGTGAACAGATCAAATTCATCAGCAGTCACATGCTTGTTCTTCTCTCCAACTTTTAAACATGGAAGAAGGGTTGAAAACTCTGTCTGGAATTAAGTAATTTCTGTCAAATTTCCTGCTTCACTGGTAGTTAAACAAAAATTTTGCTTAAGGTACTCTATGCTACAAATATAAAACAACATATTGAAAAGCTTAAATTGAAACTCTTTAATGCAGCCAATACATTTTAATAACCCATTTCACGTACACTTCTTTAATTAAATTGCAACAATCTTTCCAGTATTTCCATGAAAAGTGGAATAACATTGGACACTTGCCTCAAATTGTTTCCTTGCTACCTCCACACGATCTCTGTACTGCTCAGTCAATGTAGCTCGGGCCAGTTCTTGCTTGAATTCCAGGCCAGCCCTATTGAGGGCTGACATGGTTTTAACAGCTTCGGATCGAGAATTCTGGGCAACATTTCCAACAACTCCAACCAAAGAATCTCGCAACTCTTCAATTTTATCTCTGAATGGTAAAAATTTCGCATTAAACATTATTATAGCAGATATAAATGAGAAGTTGGTCTCCATAAACAAGATGAACTTGAAGAACAAAATTCACTAACTCTTGTGGTATTCCATTATAAGTTTTCCTAAATATCATGATATTTAGGGAAACTTAATATTTGATGAGATTCCAGGTTCTCCAACCAAGTTCATCAACATAAAATAATAGCTAAAATTCAGTAAATATGCTAGTTACAGTGAAACCTCGATTTTACATTCCCCCATTATACATTTTCACTGATTTCGCACAGTTTTTATCAGGTCCCAAACAATACCGCCTTTAAATAATGATACTCTATTTTACAATTTACTTAATTTTGCACTTTTTGTAAGTGGTCCATCCAAAAGTGTAAAATAGAGGTTTCACTGTATTTTAAATGTACATTATTCTGGTACCATTTAGCAAGTAGCTACAACAATACAGTCCGGCCGCCGAGAGTTGTCCTTGGACAGCTAGAAGGTGTAGGGGACAAGGTTGCCAGGTAAGAAAGGGAAACGCCCCCATCACATGTAAACAAAAGGTTTCCGTGAAGAAAGCAGCCAGAAGGGACGACTAGCGTAAAGGATCCTAAGGAAGAATCCTTTGTTTTGGTGATTTGCAGAAAGGGCTTGTTTTGGTGGGTCAGGCTTGTTTCAGTACTTCATATGCATGTGACAACGTTGTATGACTAGGCAAGGGTGTGAGGTGAATTTGGGGACAGCGATTGGTTGTAAACCATGTTGGTGCAGGGTTCTCCGCCCCTCCTTTTAAAGTGCCATCGGACAACTCTCACCGGATAGACTGTAAGAACTTTTTCACATTTAGCTTGATTGCGATTGCAGCGTTATTTTCTGAAGTATGCACTTGGTGTCAATTGGTAAACTTTTAATGGTATCAATGGTAACACATGAAAAAAAAAATCTGCAAGTAAAGCATTACCTAGGATAATCATAATTGAGTGCAAAAAATACAGCCATTAGTAATAAAAAGCCAATTAATTCATTTGAAGTTAACCACTTTCATCGTTGTCCACATTGCCAGCTTTCAGGCCACATGACTCAATTCATCAATACTTCATCTGCACTAGATTCAGTATTTGTTGTTCAGTAGAAATATTTCCAAGAAACATTCCGCCAAGGTTGCAACTTAAGGCATTAATTGAAAACCGTACCACGATAAAGCATTAGCTAACAAAGCTAACACTTATTGCTGAATAAAAAGCAGTCTTTCAGCACTCAACCCAATATCAAGTTATTTAAAATTTCCATTCCTTAATTACAATTTGTTGTAAATTTGAATACATAGATTCTGCTTATGAGTGAAAAACTGTGACCATTACAAAAATCATAGCCTCTCCTTATTTGTGGTTTAAAACTGTTTTTCACATAGATAAGCATGAGTGTTCTAAAAGGATTGCACTTCACAATGCTCTAAAGGACATATGAAGCTCCGCATTTTTGAAAGATTGAAAAGTTTTATAAAAATCTGGACTTTAAATTAATTGTGAAAATTAATTGCAATTATTTTTTTGAAATTAGCTCCATTATTCTATTATATCTCACAAAATTTTATAAAAATTATAAAGGTCTTTCATTTGATGCAAGAACCTGAAAAAAAATGTGAGAGACACCCAAGTTTTGTTTATTTTGTGAATTTGATTCAATAATGACATAATTTTTTATTTTAACATACTAATTTCATTATTATCTTTTAACTACACTGTTATTTCACTTTAACTTCTCCCTCAGGAGATATTTTGTTGTTGTAGGGAGGGATAAAGAAAAGGAAAGAAAATTGTTTTAAAACTATGTTTATGTAGTTAAGGACTACTTGAAAGGCAGTGATGGAAACGTAAAAATTCTAAAAGGAAAATTTACAGCCAAAATTAAAAATTATATGATAATTTAAGTATGTCATTACTTGGCCAAATCACTCATTTGTTCTGCTTTCTTGATTGCTGCATTTTTCTTCTCAGATTTCGCCTTCAACTCTTCCCATACACATTCATCCCACCTATCAATGGAATTTTCAATAGCACAGTATACTTCCTTTGCGTGATCTGCAAATAGATACAATTATCGGGGAATAAGAATAACAGTGTAATCAGAGAAAACCACTGATAAAACAAAAACTACAGATGAAATCTCTAGTATCAAAGATATATTTTCATTTTTCTAGAGTTTCTTCAATGCATGAATAAATGCACAAATATGTAAGATTAAATCCATAGCATTTCATAAAAATAATATGGAAGGAAATGTCTTACACTCAAAATTTTTTTCTTGATCCATTTATACATGATTTAAACATATGAATAGGTATACATTAGAAAGTTGCACTACCTGAAACACTTAGCTTTGTCCTAAATTAATTACTTAATTTCCACCCATTTCACTGTTACACAACCTAAAAAACTCATAGAAATTAAACGTACAACCTCATTACATACACTTGCTATCTAGATAGAGCAAGGGAAAGGTGAGATCTGATAGGTTGGAGAGGTGGAACTGAAGCTAAAATGAGCTATAGCAATGTTGCACATTTCCCCTGATAAAATATAAGAAAAATTTACTAGGAACTAAGTTTTGATGGTGGATCAATTTTTCTGGGGATTCCAACCAGATGAGTAAATCTATGTTTTAAGGACATTTCAAACCATGATACAGTAAAACCTCTACGTAAAGAACCTCTTTACATCATAAACCTCCATACTTCATACCACCCCTACGGTCCTGTCATATTTACAAGTAAATTTATAGGCAAACCTCTATGTAGTGAACCTCTTTATCTCATAAAACCTCCACTTATCACACCAAGGAGACACCCCCGAGACTGCCTAACTACCTCTGCAAATCGTACCGAGACAACTAGATACCATTAATGCAGCCGCAATTACATACATGGAATGACATTTTCAGCGATAAATGTTTCACCCCTATTTTTTTTCTCATACACCTTTATTACGTTGTAATTTTCACATTAATCATTACTTGTGGCCATTTGGTTCGATATGAGAGCATACCTAACAGAAAATAAGAAAAAAAGGTATCCAACTATCCTAATCATTTTAAGTGACTGTTGAATTAAGAGATATCACATCATACTTTCTCGAATCATATTAATGTTAGCGCGATAGCGCTCACTTTCTGGAATCATTAAATTGTAAATACAGTAAAATTCGGTTATAACGCGGGTCTAGGGGGACATAGTTTACACCCGCGTTATCGGACAACCGCGTTATAACGGGAAATACGTGGGAAGCAATAAAAAAAACCTTAAAGGTAATTTTTATAGCCAATTTATTTGCGTAATACATTATTAAAATATTTATTTTATGATTTAGACGCTCTACTTTAACGGGAGTTACTAAAATACTCGGATATTTTCTTTTGCCGCGATAGTTGATGGCTTTTCTTTGTCACGTAATTTTTTATGCTTTGCAAGTGCAACAGATGAATACTATCGCAATCACTTTGTCCCTCCAACCAATTCATCAATTCACTAATATTATGTAATAAATGGCCAATTTTTGGCATCTCGACCTCACATTCGTCTTCTTCATTCTCGCTCTCATCTTCCGATGATGCAGCTGTTTTTGCGCGGCTCTGGACTGCAGCCACAATTTCTTCGTCACTCTTATAAGCAGATACAGGAGTTTCCTCGTCTTCGCGAACCCAGGCCTCGAGATCACTCACAAATAGTTTATTAGAAAGAACATCTGAAGCTTCACGTGCGTCCTCTTCCGTGAAACCCAAAAACTCGTCTTCGTCTTCCATGCTATCGCCCGCTGTATACTCGCACTTTGACCAGCAATTTAGGATTGTAGCTGAAGTTATTTTCTTCCAAGCCAATCCAATATTATAAGCCATATTCTTCAGGGTGACTGTTTTCAGATATTCTTGTACCTGCAGTTCTGAATTTATGACACTAGTGAGCAATTCCCGCCGATAATGGGCTTTAAATGCTCTAATTATCCCTTGATCCATGGGCTGAATAAGAGCTGTCGTATTTTTTTGTAAAAACGAAGCCACTATTTTGCCATCCCTCGATATCAAGAGCTCAGAAGACGGATGGGCCGGACAGTTATCTAACAGAAGTAGAGCCTTCTCTTCTAACTTTTTTGATCTTAAGTGGCTCTTAACCGATGGAACAAAATCTTCATTGAACCAAGATAAAAAAATTTCTCGAGTCATCCAGGCATTCTGACTGTTTTTGTAATTTATGGGTAGTGCTGTCATATTAACGTGCTTGAAGCACCGAGGACTTCGATTTTTACCAATACACAGAGGTTTTAACTTGTGACTTCCTGATTTGTTCGCGCACAGTAATAAAGTCACTCTTTCTTTGCTCATTTTTATTCCGGATTTATTTGCCGACTTCTTAATATCAAGTGATTTTGTTGGAAGCAATCTGTAGTAGAGAGCGGTTTCATCGCAGTTATACAATTGCTCTTCAGTGTACTCACCCTCATCAATCATCTTGCGTAAAGTCCCACAGAATTCTCTAGCTGCTTCATTGTCACTGGAACGAGATTCTCCTTGCATGTTAACTTGCGCTACCCCGTGGCGAATTTTCCACCTCGATAGCCAGCCAGCAGAAGCAACAAAATCATGAGCACCACCTATTTGTTTATTTAATTTAATTGCCTGTGCTTGTAAAAGTGGACCAGATAATGGAACACCTTCACTGCGCTTCTGAACAAACCACGTGAATAAACATTCATCCACATCACCAGCAGCACTCAATCTGGCCTTTTTTCTATCAAGTCCTATTTCGTCATCCACTTGATCAACGAATGATCGTAATTTAACTTCTTCTTTCATCCAACCACGAATAGTTCCTTCAGGAACACCAAACTCCCTGAATAAACTTGATTTTGAATCACCGCGTTTCACTCTGTCGATTATGCCCAACTTTTCTTTTATTGTGTAAGTTTTCCTTTTGGCAGACATCGTTTTAACCCTAAAATCAATGAAAATTTTCGTAAAAAAGTAATTTTCATATTCATATTAAGACAAAGGTAAAACAGCCCATTCATTATTAAATGCTCGAAGCCTGTGATGCCCCGTTCACATTACCATCTTTCTTAACCAGCGTAAGATGACGTCAGAACCAACGCGCGTTCACACTCAACCATGGTTAGACCCTGACGACATCTGATGAGTGGTAGAGTAATTCCAAGTGAAAAATGAATTGACAAGAGCGAATAACTTGTTGGAAGGAAATATAGAATGTGCAGGGAAAAGTTCTTGTGTTAATTGCAATGATATAAATGATGAATTTAAACATATGTGCATATTATGAGCTGCTTATGAATTAAAAATTGCATTCCAGCGTCGACAATCATTGTTCCTTGCTACGTAGAAGGTAATTCAAATGTGTTCGTCCAACTAATCATTTCATCCATAGTGTGGCTTGCATTCTTCTACTGCTCTATTTAATACGAATGAAAGCGAATATTACTGATAATTAGGTTGATATCAACAACATATACTACTACTTGCCCTTGATTCGGATGTGTCGACAAATCATTGATGTAGGTGAAGAAAATCGAGGACCCAACCTTGAGACTCGAGCCTCAATTTGAGACACTTGTGATTTGGGATGGAGATACACTTTTCGCTGCATTACATTCTTAGCTATTATTGTTTTCTGACTTTGACAAAGGACATGATCCACTCTAATGCTATACCGTAAATTAAAACTCTTTTACCTCTTCTTCAAACGTGGACGAATAACTTGCAGAAATGTGACGATTGTTGAAATTTAACTTATGAAATAAAAGAGAGAACGTGGTAATTTTTGCGATATGTGGTATCACCCGACGTTTCTAAATTTATTTTCTATCGTTACATCTGACTAGCCGTTAGCCTGATACTTTATATTGATATGGGAAGAACTTTTGTTCAAGGATGAACATAAGTGATCTTTTTCAAACTGGGACAAAGAACTCTTACCAAAACATTAAAATCATTGTGACCTTCGGATTTTTATTATGGTAGTATTGCACATTTTACTTAATTCTAGCAAAATATTAATATAGATTATTCAATCTGTCCGTAACAATTCAATACGAGCTAATAGCTAATTCACTACGAACTATAAAGTATATCGCATAACTTAAATCAGGTTTAAAATCTCATACTATACAACACATTACGGAATGAATCAATAGCACTTTCCTTTGAATTAATTCTGACGAATATAATTCAACAATAACGGCCGTCTCCTCTTCGAAACTTTATTTTCTGTTTTCTTTCCTCCTATCCCACTTCGTTGCTGCTTCGCCTTCTTCTTTTTCTAACCAGCTTTTAACCAACTTGCGTTCACACACGCATGAACTACCGCCAACCATGGTCGGAAAACGGTGGTCAGAATCCCAACCACGGTTAACGGGAACTTGCGTTCACACCTCGTTTTGTAACCATGGTCGGGGCTAACCGGCGTAAAAAGGACGTAGTGTGAACGAGTCGTTCTTAATGTAGAAAGAGATAACATGAAAGCTAACCTAAATTTGGCAACAGCGCCCGTTGCAGACGATAATCATATACCGTGAAATATAAACGTACGATTCAAAAAGCAAGTGTAAACGTTAAATTGGACGAAAGACAGAAGAAATTGTTGTAACAAATGGAGCACGGATTAATTACAAGTGAAAAAAACACGAAGGAGTTTAAAAATTGTTATATGGTTAAATATATTTGACATTTCCAAGTGACAGAAAGTGAAAACATCCAGGTTAACCTCATATTTGAGTGCTAATATCTAATTTTATAGTGAAGGGAACCAAAAAATGACGATAGAGTTGAATAAAGTTGCCTATTTCAAGTGACAGAAAGTGAAAACATCCAGGTTAACCTCATATTTCAGTGCTAATATCTAATTTTATAGTGAAGGGAACCAAAAAATGACGATAGAGTTGAATAAAGTTGCCTATTTCAAGTGACAGAAAGTGAAAACATCCAGGTTAACCTCATATTTCAGTGCTAATATCTAATTTTATAATGAAGGGAACCAAAAAATGACGATAGAGTTGAATAAAGTTGCCTATTTCAAGTGACAGAAAGTGAAAACATCCAGGTTAACCTCATATTTGAGTGCTAATATCTAATTTTATAGTGAAGGGAACCAAAAAATTACGATAGAGTTGAATAAAGTTGCCTATTTCAAGTGACAGAAAGTGAAAACATCCAGGTTAACCTCATATTTCAGTGCTAATATCTAATTTTATAGTGAAGGGAACCAAAAAATGACGATAGAGTTGAATAAAGTTGCCTATTTCAAGTGACAGAAAGTGAAAACATCCAGGTTAACCTCATATTTGAGTGCTAATATCTAATTTTATAGTGAAGGGAACCAAAAAATGACGATAGAGTTGAATAAAGTTGCCTATTTCAAGTGACAGAAAGTGAAAACATCCAGGTTAACCTCATATTTCAGTGCTAATATCTAATTTTATAGTGAAGGGAACCAAAAAATGACGATAGAGTTGAATAAAGTTGCCTATTTCAAGTGACAGAAAGTGAAAACATCCAGGTTAACCTCATATTTCAGTGCTAATATCTAATTTTATAATGAAGGGAACCAAAAAATGACGATAGAGTTGAATAAAGTTGCCTATTTCAAGTGACAGAAAGTGAAAACATCCAGGTTAACCTCATATTTCAGTGCTAATATCTAATTTTATAGTGAAGGGAACCAAAAAATTACGATAGAGTTGAATAAAGTTGCCTATTTCAAGTGACAGAAAGTGAAAACATCCAGGTTAACCTCATATTTGAGTGCTAATATCTAATTTTATAGTGAAGGGAACCAAAAAATTACGATAGAGTTGAATAAAGTTGCCTATTTCAAGTGACAGAAAGTGAAAACATCCAGGTTAACCTCATATTTCAGTGCTAATATCTAATTTTATAGTGAAGGGAACCAAAAAATGACGATAGAGTTGAATAAAGTTGCCTATTTCAAGTGACAGAAAGTGAAAACATCCAGGTTAACCTCATATTTGAGTGCTAATATCTAATTTTATAGTGAAGGGAACCAAAAAATGACGATAGAGTTGAATAAAGTTGCCTATTTCAAGTGACAGAAAGTGAAAACATCCAGGTTAACCTCATATTTCAGTGCTAATATCTAATTTTATAGTGAAGGGAACCAAAAAATGACGATAGAGTTGAATAAAGTTGCCTATTTCAAGTGATAGAAAGTGAAAACATCCAGGTTAACCTCATATTTCAGTGCTAATATCTAATTTTATAGTGAAGGGAACCAAAAAATGACGATAGAGTTGAATAAAGTTGCCTATTTCAAGTGACAGAAAGTGAAAACATCCAGGTTAACCTCATATTTGAGTGCTAATATCTAATTTTATAGTGAAGGGAACCAAAAAATGACGATAGAGTTGAATAAAGTTGCCTATTTCAAGTGACAGAAAGTGAAAACATCCAGGTTAACCTCATATTTTAATGCTAATATCTAATTTTATAGTGAAGGGAACCAAAAAATTACGATAGAGTTGAATAAAGTTGCCTATTGCAAGTGACAGAAAGTGAAAACATCCAGGTTAACCTCATATTTCAGTGCTAATATCTAATTTTATAATGAAGGGAACCAAAAAATGACGATAGAGTTGAATAAAGTTGCCTATTTCAAGAGACAGATAATGATAACTTTGAGGCTAACCTCATAATTTAGTGCAAATATCTTATTTTAATGCCAATGGTAACACCAGCTTATGTTTTAGTGAAATATATTTGCCTATTGCATATGAAAGAAAGGGATAACTAAATGGCAAACCTCATGTATACATTATTTAAAATATTATATTTCTTTGTGAAGGGAATGGCTTTGGGAAGTAATTTTTCCTTGTCAGCTATTTTTTTCTTTTTAGGTCTACAAATACCTGGTAATGAGTGTTCTATCATCACTTTATTTTTATTATGTTGTACCTAAATGATTTTTCAAGGGACCAATGTTTGAATCCAGTTGAAACCTATTAATGTACAGAGTGAAAATACTATCAGCATATTTTATTACTACAAAAAATCCTTTCAAAGCATCATTGCAATCTTAAGTGTTTGCATAAATCTCACTCTAGTTAGTAATACTTAAACAACCATGCAATCCACTAAAGTTCTGTAGACCAGTACTCAGACAAGTGTGGTATTGTATAAACATTTAGGCGTATTATAGGCACGTCTAAAATACAGACTACATAAATTCATCACTCAAGAACATACCATGCTATAGTAGCATTTATGAAATAGCAGTTCTTTTAATTTATTTTAAAGGCATATTTTTTGGCTATTTTAATTCGAAATGGAATCTTATTGTAGATAATTGAGGCTGAATTATGAGGACCTCTCTTGCCTATGTTTAGTGGCTGATTTGCCAGATGCATGGCGGCAGCTAGGAATTAACGCAGGTGGTGGTGGGGGTTTAGGTGCAACTAATAGTGCGATGTGTGGGGGGGGGGGGGTTGTATATAATATCCACCAGGATAAGCGGTAGGTGCGAGATTAATAAATTGCTGCATGTTAAGATAAATGGATCAAAATGGTGAGTTTTACGGCTTTATGAGGGAAATTTTATTAATCCTTACACTAATCTATTAGTAATATCAATCCAATTAAGTATAATGGATTAAATTAAAAAATTTCTCTGAGCTCTGAGGTTTTATCCCCCATACCACCACCCTTGCTGTGCCACTGGCCATGAACATTTTCTCTACCATGTCTCATTAATGAGACATGGTAGAGTAATGTCTCATTAATATTGCTATAATGTGTTGCAGAATTGGGCATAACTAGGTATAAATACATGGCAGAGTGAGTGACATGAGTTTCAAGAATATTTTAGTCTTCCTAGTACCCTTTTGAAAAGCACAATATGGATTTAACAGCCATCTTTTGCATTGAAAACGACTTGGACGCTACACTAGCATTTCTCTAGAAGACAATTCCGTAGGTATGCTAAATAGGGATGAATTTTGGCATACTCTTTAAGGTTAGTGAAGGCTTTTATCGGGAGTGCAGCTCTTTACAATGTGGAAACATGGGCACTTAGGAAGGAGGACGGGAGAAAATTGTGGACATGAAGGCAAAGAATGGAAAAGGTGTAGCGGATGGAGAGGAGGAGGAATGATGAACTGCTGCATAGGATGGGTGAGGAGAGGCAGCTCTTATATGAGAAATGGAGGAGACAGAAGGTATGGATGGAGCGAGTACTTAGTGGGAAGGGAATGCTGAAAAAAGTGTAGTATGGTTGAATGTTAGGTAAACGAGGGAGAGGAAGGAAAAGAATGGAATTTTTAGATAGATTGAAAGGGAGTAGGCCTTATTGTGAATTGAAGAGGGAAGTGGTTGAGGGAAGGGGAGACTCCCAGAATGCTTCTTAAGTACTCCAATGAAACCTATCTTAATCTGTAGAATACTATAATAATAGATAAGGCTCTTATAGCCTGTGTTGAGGTAGTTGGTATAAGTTTATTAATCATGTAGATCGCAGTAGTTATTTTAGTGATTATTGCAGTACTATTATAATATGTGGTTGTAACCATGTTGCAACCATTCATATGTGGCATGCCAATCAATATTCAGATTAAAATATAATCCAAGAAATTAAGTAGTGTCTTGTGTGGTCTTTAGTATCAAATACTCTTTATGTGTAAAAAAAATCCGATGATGTCTTTCTTATTAGAAAGCCCCCAAATTATCTTATTAATTAGGTGAAAGGCTGCAGTTATGGTTGAATATTCATTTGAGAATCCATTATGAGAAGGATGCCCAGCTGGAAATTTTTCCTACCGGTTTCAGTAGGCTATATGCTTTTTGAAACATCCTACAGGGTTCGGTAGGCAACCGAACCCCATCTATGTAGCCAACCGGGTTCGGTAGGCAACCAAACATCATCTGTAACCAACTGGCAACTGAACGTCATCAGTAGTCAAGCAATCACCTTCAGAAGCTTACCAGATTTTGTAACCTATTATGAATTTTTAACAGAGTCAAACAGTTAATTGAATATCTCATAAGACCAACCAGGAGCTCTTATAACCTCTGTGACACGAAACGCTATTAACTGTATCAAAACATTAACTATCATTTCATCTAATGTGCAAAATAAATCACTAACTATAACGTTTCAAGAGGGAGATTGAAAATACATATTCACTCTCTCACTGGAAATGCTGAGAACAGTACCGTATATGTCTGAATATAGTCCCCCCTTTTTTTCCAAAAATGCCTGTGATAAAAGTTATGGGAGGGGACTATATTCAAACCCATTTTTTTATATTTTTTTCCAAAACTGAAGCCTCAAAATTAGGGGGGGACTATATTCAGTGGAATATGTTAATTATATGCACATAATTTACATATGCTTTGATATTCAAATGGAAAATTCACTAGAAAATAAGTAATGAACCCAATCAAGAGAATATAAAGATCAATTTCATTGAAAAGGTGATTAGAAACTGGCATCGTTAATTTTAGATGATTCATTTCATAGCAAAAGTTAGAAAAATCAATCATTAATGAAACTCATTTGGTTATTAACAGAAAAATAAATTCTAATACTTTTATGCATTTATGTAATCACAAATCTATTTATTTTTTAATTTAACCTTTACATATGTAAAAGGTTACATTTTTCATTACCTGGATATAGTCATAACATAGCTTCAAAGACTTTAGAAAAAATAAGAAATGCCAATGGTTCTTTAATTTTCATAACCACTCCAAGAACCTTTTTCTATGGATGATATAAAACATGTTATGAGAGCTTTAGGAAAATGTCCAATCAAGAGAGAAAGATTTAATATATAACAGAGAGGCAGATATATAATTTTTAAATGGTAAACAGATAAAAAATGGCATAGGTATCCATCCTAACCCACAGACCGATTGTTGTCAAACACATAACAATAACAATTTTAACTTAAATCAGATCTGAGGGAGCCAAAAAAAAGACAAATAAATAAAATGTGGATGGACAATATATCAAAGTAAGACTAGAGATGCAGTGAACTTCACAGATTGGCAAAATTGTTAATTGAAGTGATTGGAAATCTCTAGCAACTCCCACACTGGAATACTATTGAACTTGATGATAAAATGAGGAATACTTTTGTTGACATCATTAATTGTTTGTAGGTTGATTGTATGCCAATCAGCTTTGCTGTGCTTATTTGATCTTAGAATATGGCGGCTAAAGTATTTTTTTCAAATCATTAGGTAATTTCAGTCAGTATAATATTCCTAAAGACTTAGCCAAGGCTAGTTGCTTCCCCTATGAAAAAATTGTATAAATCTGTTTCAAATTTTTATGCATTCGTATACATTGCCATGGCAATGTATAAAATTTTGAAACAGGTTTATACAATTTTTTCATAGGGGTTCTCATAAACACTAAATTGCTGAAGCTGCCCAAGTTTTTCAAAGTATTCCTATACCTCTGGTTTACCATGGTATAGTCTATCAGATATCTCCTCAAAACCTCGAGGTCCAGATCTGGACTCATCCAATTGGATGTGTGTACTTACACTGTGTGTGGACACTTAAGTGTAACTCTGCCCAGGAGAATTAACACAAAGGGGGGCTTTAGGCACAACTAGTTCTGAAGGGTCTGTGTGGTATGGAATACCCACTGGGGTAAGCGGTAGGTGCAAAAGAAACTTTTTAAGATAAATGGTTCAAATTGGTATAAAGTTTGCGGCTGGGTGAATAATTTCATGTGATGCTTGTGAGCCACCCGTCCCCCTCATATTAGTTACTAAAAATGTCATAATAAAATATATAAAGTTCAACAGATTCAGGACTCAATTGGTGAAAGTTAGGCATATTTAAATAAATAAAAGATCGTAGCACTTTTCCACAAAATTATTCCAAATATTTTGTGGAAAAGTGCTACCATCTATTATTTATTAAAATATATTAATAAAAAAACATTCTCTGAGTTCTAAGGGGTTAAATCCCCTAAAACCACCGCTCGCTACGCCTCTGCCTCCACAACTAATGTGATGCCTGGACCGTGCTTTTGTTATGACTAATTTGTACCTCCAACAAATTTCTTATTTTCTCCCCACTGATGGCTTCCCCATTTCAAGTTCTCCTTTTCCCCACCTATCTCTGACTTCCAGTCCATCGTAATTAGATATTTCCTCCCCAAGGTTTTTGGTTGAATTGATATGAAGATTAGATTAGCAATTTGGACTTTCATCTCAGAGTCATTTGATAATGGAGACAAAGTTTCTGCTCTCTTCATAGACTTCTCTAGGGCATTTGATATGGTTGACCATCAAACCCTCTTAAAAAAATGTTGTAACTATGGAGTGAGAGGTAATGCATTGGCATGGTTAGATTCATACTTGAGAAACAGAACTCAGCTAGTTGAACTAGTATTACACGACTCAGTGGGAAAATCCAACCCTAAGGTGATAAACGTAGGTGTACCTCAAGGCAGTGTTCTTGGCCCCCTTTTGTTTCTCATATATATCAATGACCTACCTTCATTTATACACGAAAACAGCAACATTAGACCCATCATGTATGCAGATGATGCAAACTTCCTCACATCAGCGAGTAATATGACTGATCTACATTGCCAATGTCAGGAGGTATCGAACTCAGTGTGGACATGGAGTGCCGCAAACAAACTAAATTTGAATACCTCAAAAACTCAACTCTTGCTATTCAATAATGATGCTTCTTTTAATCAGTTGATGTTAAACAATGCCCAACTCTATCCTACTACTAACACAAAATTCCTAGGTCTAATAATTGAAAACTCTGGTTCTTGGTCTATATATGTCAATGAACTTTGTACAAAATTATCTACAGTCCTATATAGTCTGAGATTACTTTCCAACTCACTATCCCATAAAGGACTATAATGACCCTGTATCACTGTAACTTCTTAAGTATAGTTAATTATGCCATTGAATTCTGGGGGTCAACAATTACTCTCCTAAACAAAACGTTTCTCCTGCAGAAGAGGGCACTCAGAACCATTTTGGGTATACCTAGAAGAGAATCATGTAGACCACTGTTTGTTAAGCTGGGAATTCTCACGCTTCCTTGTCTCTATATATTTAAACTATGTGTACTAGTTAAACTCAACCTTCATAGACTAAAGCTAAATCAGGATATACATAATCACCAAACTAGATCACATACATCCATCCACATAACCCTCCACAGACGAAAACTTTCCTACACAAGCCCCATAGCTATAGGCTCAAAAATATATAATTCACTCCCCCCCAAACTTAGGAGCATCTCCTCAATGAACAGATTTAAAGCTGACCTAAAAAGATATCTTGTAAACAAATCTTACTACAGCATCCAAGAGTTCTATATTGATCCCTAAAAATATGTATAAATGTATGTGAATGTCACTTATTGATATATTGTGTTCAATTGTTTAGTGTTACATCTACTGTTCAGTATGTTACATTTTTATGATTCACTTAACTTCCATGACGTGTCCTATATCTATATTCTGTGGCTCACTGTAATATATGATCTTTTGGACAAATAAAATTATTATTATTAAATTAGGACCAACAGTTTTCTGCGTAAAAACGAGAAATTTGTAATAACGAGGACTCGTTAAATGAGAACTTCGTAAAAACGTGGACTTCGTAACAACAACGATGTCGTTAATTAAGACCTTCGTAATAACGAAGACTACGTTAAATGAGAACTTCGTAGAAATGAGACCTTCGTCAAATAAGAACTACGTAGAAATGGGGACTAAGTAAAAACGAGGAATTCGTAAAAACGACTGTACTCGTTAAATCGGATATCCACGAATGATTGCTTATCTACTTAAATTAGGAGATTTTAAAATTAAATTTACGGTTTGCTGTCTAGTTATCTCTTTCTTTCACTTGCAATATGCAAATATATTTCCCTGAATCATAAGCTGGTAATAACCTTGACATTAAAGTAAGAAAATTTTAAATAGATATCAGGTTTGCTATATTGTGATCACATTCTTTCGCTTCAATATATATGCTAATATATTACACTGAATCATAAGCTGCAGGTGATACCCTTGAATATTAAAGTAAGGTATTTGTAAATATTTATAAGGTTTGCTGTCTTGCGATCACCCTATTCCATCTGCAATTATAATACATACTGAATCATAAGATGGTGATACCGTGGAAGGTGATACCCTTGAACATTAAAATAAGATATTTGTAATTAAATATGACGTTTGCCGTCTTGTGATCACTTTCTTTCACTGCAATATGCAAATATATTTCCCTGTATCATAAGCTGGTAATAACCTTGACATTAAAATAAGATAATTGTAATTAAATATGAGGTTTGCTGTCTTGTTATCACTTTCTTTCACTGCAATATGCAAATACATTTCACTGAATCATAAGCTAGTAATACCCTTGAATATTAAAATAAGATATTTGTAATTAAATATGAGGTTTGCTGTCTTGTTATCACTTTCTTTCACTGCAATATGCAAATATATTTCACTGAATCATAAGCTGGTAATACCCTTGAATATTAAAATAAGATATTTATAATTAAACATGACGTTGGCCGTCTTGTTATCACTTTCTTTCACTGCAATATGCAAATACATTTCACTGAATCATAAGCTGGTAATACCCTTGAATATTAAAATAAGATATTAATAATTAAACATGACGTTGGCCGTCTTGTGATCACATTCTTTCGCTTGCAATATGCAAATATATTTCACTGAATCAGAAGCTAGAACACATTAACTATTGCAATGTATAGTAATAATACATATAACAATAAATAGCAGGGTGCATTTTAAAATTCACAATATAAACACATTTCAACAAGTATATCCACCGAAAGAACGTGTTTGTCAAATGGTTGGCGCCATAATCCCATAATTAATTCCCCATCCCCCGCATTTTATAACTCATTTGTTTTTAGTTCCCAATGTGGCCATAGGGGCGCTGTCCCTTAGGGAAATATGGCAACACTGCGGTTAGCATGGATGTTTTCTCTTTCTCCAGGGAATGAAAATCAGTGTGAACGGGGCATGAGCATTGAGTACCTACCTTGGTTTGAGCGCCGCGGTGCGAACGTACGAATGAGAATTATCTCAATCTCCCAGAATCTCGAAAATTATTATAGCCGTGCAACACACTTTTCAGCTCGAGTTCGCAAGACACAATGACCGATCAGGCATTACCGAGTTTTTTTTATGGCTACGAAACAATGTATGGAATACGTCGCCAACCGCGTTAATACAGTCGCTTGAAGTTGCGACGCGTCGGTAGTCACGCCGAGATAAAATTCGCCACAAAGTTACCTACCTCAAAAAAAAGGTCAATGTAATCATCTCGGGGGACATGGTGAGACCCGCGGTATATCCGAAACCGCGGTAAAGTGAGGCGCGTAATAACCGGAATTTACTGTATATGTTCACTAATGCATGCATGTTTATTTAAACACATAAACATAATGATTTAACAGACAGAACATAGTGCCTTTCATTTACGAAGGATTTGAAAAAATGGTGCCTATCACTGAAACCTCTCTATAGTGAACCTCCATGCATCAAAATGCCCGAATTTTGGTCCCCTCCATTACGATACAAAGAGGTTTTACTGTACTAGTGAATACTGTTTCCATCAGCCCATTATTGAGTGCATTCTTAATAGGAGCCTAGTCACTGACCTCTTACCAGAGTTCATTTCATTTTTGACCAGATAACCTTACAGCATACCTCTCACAAAACCCTTCTACTAGTCCTAAGTAACTCAGGCTTACTTTACTGTAACTAAAACTTTGAGTGATGATAGGGGAAATAGGCTCACACGAGGCAACTACATAACTAATCATTAATCAGTCAGTAAGGTTTTGGACCAGGCAAAAAAAGAAATTAAAGAAACCGTATTAAGCTCTAAACAACTCTAATGATGCTGTGACTGATGGGACACAAAAATAAAATCACAAAGCAAAATTCCTGTTCGTCCAAAACTCAAGCTTAAACATTAAAATGCAAAACAAATCAACAACCTGGCAGTATGTATTAGGTTTATCAATTTCATCAGAGAATAGGAGAATATTTGGAGTGGTATTGGAGGGAAAACAAAGGAAATCCCATTGTAAATATGTGACACAAAGTCAACAAAAAAATTACTTAATTAATTATTTTAAAAAAGTACCGTATATATTTAAAATTTTAAAATAAATCCCAAAGTGAAATTTACATCCCATAGGGTACCTACAAAGACATTCCATTATGTATTTTGCAAGACTGCAGCCATAACATTTTTGAGGGGATATGGTGGGTCAGGGGAGGGAGGGTTTCAACGTCTTGGCCTTTTCCCCCTTGCACACTTTAAGTCTTGGACACCGTCGCTCCTTCTCTTCACATATGAATAATCAAAAAACATATACATAGAGGTTCATAATTACAGGAGAAAACCAAGGAGAAGAAGGGCAAGAGGTAAGTACTTGGAGCACATCCAAGGCAAAATAAAGAAAAATTTCATGACATGGTTCTAGATAGGGAGATATTTAGAGAGCCACAGAATACAATTCCAGGATTGCAAAACTATGAATGAATGAGCCAAAAATCGATGGAATCATCAACTACTATTTTTGGTGTTTTGTGGCCATAATATTAAGGCAGGATCTCCCCTAGAATAAATTCCTAGGTTTGTCCTGATATGACTGAAATATTTACCAAGATATGGGTGCCTTACCAATCATTCCAAACCACCACAGTGGCGGATACAGAAAAAACTCAAGGGGGGGGGGCGCAACATATCTTGAGTTGTCTTTACTTTTATCGTAATAAAAGATGATCAAGTCACAGGCAAAGTATATGAAAATTTATTTAAAGTGATTATAAACAAGTAAAAGACAATGCCATCTTATGATATAAAAAGGTCACAATTGTGGTTTTGCAATGTTCGGCAATACAGGCGGACCCGCAAGGGAGGGGGGTGCGCATCCTTGCGCCCCCCATCTGTATCAGCCACTGAACCACCATAAATAATAATGAAACTTCTTATGCTCTACAAAGAGGCAGCTATAGATGAGACATAAATAGCAATTTGACATCAAACACAGCCACCCATTAGAGTAAAAACTATAAATAAGATAGCTCTCATAAAAATTCTACAGAAATCGCTAATAATTCTGTGAATAATTTAGTCAAATGAAAAACGATCACCTACTTGAAAGAAGTTTTGCAGCTTCAGCATAAGCAGCCAATGCTTCTTTAGATGCACATGCTATTTGAGTCCTCATCTCATCCAAATTGGGAGGCAGTTCAGTTTTTTGCTTCTTTTCTGTGATAAGAGGTTCTGGACACTCAACAGCTTCTTCCTCCTTTTTCTCAGATGGTGGAAGTACTGTACCTTCGACTAAAAAGGAATTAAGAGAATCCATGAGACATCACATTGCAAAAAAATAAGAATACAAAATTACTTTTTACAGTTATACACAAACGGTGAAACTTACAGCAGCTACTGAACAAAACATATAAAAGAAAAGGAAGGATTAGAAAGGGTACATGCAAAATGAACCAAAGGAAATGAATTGCAAGCAGGCCACACTCACCACTAATGGGGTCGGGATCGGGGTCAGTCTCAGAAGGTTCGGGTAAGTAACGGATTTCAGCGTTAGTACTTTCACATTCAGAGCTAGTGGTGTGCGCGAAAAAATTTCCAGTTGGATTGTGAGGAAAATCAACTTGAAGGATGGGTAAGCTCTCTAAAACATTGGGTTGGAAAAAAGTAAATGATACGTGCACAGTAAGTAGCAGGCAAGAGTTGCTTTTAGGTTGAAATTTTTAAAATTTTACCTATGCTAGGTGGTTGTAATACTGCTACTTCGGGGGTTTTTGGAGGAATATACGCTTTCTCTTGCAAGTTTTCTTTGACTTGGGGTGCAGATGTCACTTCATCCTTCAATTTTTTTGAAGAATCTCTGTCTAGCTTCTTCTTCAGAAGACTTTCCTCCACCTTTTTATCTGTTTTATCGCCAACTCCTAATGACTGCGTGATGCTGAAAATCAAGTATACTCATTGAAATGTAACTAGAAGCAAGCAAATGCACTCTTTCCGGACCCAAGGGCAAAAATTTAAACATGGGTTGTGCTAGTTTCGCACATCATAATAATTAAATAGTAGAATTGACTCTCATTATTGACTTATAACCAGACATAAAACTTACTCAGCAGTTTTCTCTTTCACCACTTGAGTGACACCTTTAATTTTATCAAGGACCACATCAGAATAATTCTCTTTAAAAACGCTATCCAACACCACTTCGGAATAAGGCACATTGTTCCTCAGCCATTTGTTGAAGGAATCGTCGTACTTGGCATATGCTAGAGTACCGCCACCCACTAGAGTCAGGCCACCGATTGTATACAGCAATCCCCGGCCTCCTCCACCCCTGTTAAAGCCAAATGGATGAGGATCACTACTTACATATGTTTCTCCACAGTAAAACACAACTTCAATTCCATTCTAATTAAAAAGTCATCAACATAGGTAGACGTTAGAATTATGATAGCAAATCAACACACCCGCTGCCCCCATAAGAAGAGCTATTTCTGACAACAGTTTGAGATCTTTTAGGGCTATACAATGGCACCTGAAATATTTATAAAACTGAAGTTAGTACAATGTTAGAAAATAAAATCAATGAGTTCATGAATAGTGAATCGACACGAGGAAACCAAATAATTAAGGCTAACGACAATTTTGATAATCATGTAACTAAACGATTAATTTAAGCCCTCACTTTTCACAACCCTGATATATTTGCTAAAAAGGCAAATAAATGTGAGGCCAACTAAATCTAGGATGCTATTGACTAAGAACACCAACATTCTAAATGAATGATGGAATGACTAAACAAATATAGCGCTACAAGTAATTATGACACTTCAAATTAGATACGCATGAAAGTTAAAATAATACTTTAACTTACTCGATTTAGCCCACGACACCTAAATTTTATCAATAGACTATACATTTCCAGGCGCCTGGACCGGCTGCCGAGTGACAGAGAACGTTGGGTAGCAAACAAAAGAGGAAAGAAATATATAATGGTTACCAACATAAAGAGGATCGTGTGGCCGGGTGCTCTCTTAACAACATAAGATTTATATGTTTACGGGACGTAATAAATTATTTTTGAGCACCATGTTGATTTTTTAAAATAAGAGGGTATTTAATATACGTGGAAACTGAAGTTCACAGTTACGTCGAAGGAATAGCCGCTCTTGTTTTCGGTACTTCTCCGAGTACTGGCAATTACATTAGGTCCAAGCTGCCAAATTCCTTAGGGCGGAATAGTTGTTTACTGCCATGATTCGAGCCGTATTTTCAGGTATTCTACGATTGATTGAAAACCGTGAGGTGTGAATCTGGGTAGATTGCAACGAAAGTGATAATTTTCTCGCCATTTATGTCCTCAGGCCTACGGTATCTGGAGCCAGCGCTTCTACGTTCAAATAATAGAACTTTTAATTTCTTACCAAGTAGACTATCTCGTCCCATTGTGACAGCATACTCCACTTTCACATCTCAGTATTCTGCTTATCTAAAACCTCAATTCTGTCAATCATCGTTGTTACAAAGCTCTAGCCTGTAAGTACTCTTTCATATTATCCTCATTTATTTATAATACCATATCGCGTAGATAATTCTGTGACTATTCTGTAATTTCGTCATGGTATTTATTATTGTTTTTCAGGCTTAATGCGAGGCCAAATTTACCCACCATTCAGCCCAGTTCCCGGACCTTAACTAAGTTTTCCTTGAGGAAAGGGAAGAGGAAAACAGTAAAGGCAGTGATTAGACGATTTTTTCGCCTAGATTGGTGAGTTATTGTTTGCTAGTAAAAACTTTGAAACCATGTTCCCCTCATCCTTTTAAAGCCGTATGTGAAAGCGCCTTGAGACTCACGGGGCCATGTTACTATGTACTCTCAGTAATTCAACATTGTAAAAAAGCTCATATGTACCAACTTCTGCATTAGTGAGCGTTGTAATGGTCAGGAAACGTATTCACCTTTGAGTCAGCAATCCCAGTATTTTTGACAAATTAGTGCTAGATGGAAGGCCGTCGATTTGTAGTTGACTATAGAGTAATGGAGTCGGTCAGTATACTCAGAATATTCTCATTTTATCCCAGCTCCTTATACATAATTATTCATTATGTAGATTATTACAGTTCATTCTGGTTGACTAAACGTGCATTTAGCCTTGGTTCAGCAACTTTCCCATTTATCCAAAGCATCCCATAAATATGCACATAACAGGTTTTGGAATTTAACATTTTAGTTGAAGATTAAATGGAAGTATTTATTTTATTTTTTACATTAAAGAGAATTACTGTTAATTATTACTATAGTTGTAAACTTTTTCTGAAATAATTTGAATGGATTATAAATGATATCTCTCAGCTGCAGTAATTGTAATAACCCCTAGTTTTTAAGTTCTGGTGAAAACATTTGTCCTAAGTGTACAATCGAATATTAGATAGACATAATCAGTCTGCCATTATGAGTTAAGGTAATGAAGTCTGCATTTTTCTGGGTTTCACCACCCTTGAACGCGCTTGCTGGAATGCGGGAGAAACTGTTGTCTCCAATACTACAACGAAGCGGTGTAACCCAGAAAAATGCAGCCTTCATTACCATCACACTACGTTAGCCTTCGCACCAATTTCTTTAGTTAAGGTACTTAGATCAATCTGATGGAACTGTTCCATCATTTATTGTAAATAAAATGCAATTTCCCAATTTTTTTTAACTAAAAATTTGAAGCACTGCATGAAGCAAGTGACTCACGCACTCAGGTGCAAAGTTAAATACTCCAAAGGATGAAGTTCCATGAAAAAAATATTTGAATATATAATATATTTTAAAATTTGTCAAATATTTTTTCATGGAAAACTTCATCCTTTGGTGTATTTAAAAGTTTAATGTGACTGAGACTTAGAAGTATTAGAATAGAACTATTCTCTGTATTTGACTTCAAGGTGCAAGATAATGTCAAAACTGGTTGTCTCCATAAATAATTTGATAAAAGTGGAAATTTTCAACTTAATTTTGTATTACTTGGTCTGCCAATTTTTCATTTCCTTCGTCTTCTCACTCCACGTGGTTGAAGGAATTAGTTCAGCTTCTTTCTCATTGCATCTTGATGGCAAAGTCACCGCAAACATTTAATATCGATTGTAGTCATTCTTAATCAATGGAATTTATAGATCCTCGTTTCAGGGGGGCCCATGACCACCTCCTCTTATTTACTCATGAGGAACATCTTTCGTAACTAAAAGCATTGCTTTGGCCCAAACACGGAGCATATCTTTGGTGACAAGAGGTGACCATGGCATTTCTAGAACAACTAGTCAAATTCAGTTTGGCAATTTCAGCCCTTCAGGTTCACTACTCCCTTTTCTCCACAATGACATTGCTTAAATAGCTTAAGATGATGAATTGATATTAGTAAGGGGTCAAAAGTGATTGTAAGGTCAGGTTGACTCATGTTAAACAAGGACCATGATATAAAATTCTTCAAATGTAAAGTTTAATCTCGGATTGCCATCACTTTTTGTCTATGACTGCTTATTACGCGATTTAACTCCCTTACTTGTGGCTGAGTTAAAAACGACCAAATGTGTCCACTGGGTTGCATGTGGTGGGTCGACCTCTTGATATACAGGTTCCTTGCAATATAGATGAATTTACTTGTCACATAAGCGGTCTTGGACAAAAAGTGACAGCATACCAAGGTGGTATGGATCTATCTTTGGGCAAGATATGTCATTTCTGTGTTAAAAAAACCTGTGAAGATGCCAGGACTTGGCAATGGGAGGCCACCAATAATAATGCCCATCACCCGGGGGAGAGGACAGCAGCTCTTCTCTATATGAGTGAAGGTGGAGACCAAAGTAGTCGGTATGGTGGCACTCATTTCATTGCAGGCATGGTAACATTTACTTTAACGGCTGTAGTTTTGTGATGTGGAAGGCAAGGGGAATCCACCAAATCTTTATCCCAAGGAATTGTAGCTATGCCAATTTTTTTAATATCAGAGGAATTCTCTCCGGTAAAATATTTTGAAGGTTTATGAACTAGTCCCTGGTTCGTTCAGATCTCCGAATGGGGACTGCCTCAGAGGCAGTTCTTAACTTTAACTAAATGGGGTTTTTCCATTACCTGGCATCCATGTCCTCTTCAATGCTATTATTTGGGTTGGGTTAAAAAATATCAAGTTCAAGTAGAACCTGATATATTCATATTTTTTAGCATTATGTATTTATTTACTATATTGGTTTGAATTGAATTTCACTGTTGTATTCTACACTTTCTAGTACATACATATATCTTTGCTTGAATGTTTAAAAGCATAAAAAAGTTGTGTTTTATTTTCAAGGTTTCTTACTAGAGATGGGTCGAATAGCAGATTTCTCGAACTCGAATATCGAATTCGAATATTAAGTCATTGCTCAAATATTCGAATACTAAACGATGAATGCGGAAATGTTTGATTCGGTTGCCTATGCAGTAGGAAACACAAGATCATGGGGAGTAAGTTTGATTTCCTTTAAAGGATTCGAACAGGAATTTAGCTGATTAATGGAATATTTTAATTTTATGGAAACAATTGGGTATACAGTTGATTCAACTAATATCTCTTTCAAATATTGTAAGGGGACACACCACCTCGTGAAAAATGATTGCGTTTCTCGGCATTTACACTGCTACGATGGATTTCTGTCTGATGTATACATTCTTATCTAACAAACACCATTTCAGTGGCATGCCCATCTGATACTCGGCCTTATCCAACTTCTTATTTTCAACAGGTAGCTCGCTTTACCCCCACTCCTGCTATCAAGTGCTAGCGGACAATCTGAGGCGTTTTGCAAAATACACACACTTTTCCCCTGGATTTTCTTCAATTATTTTCTGTCCATCTTTGGAAGCTCTCACGAGATAAGAAGATGAATTTGAATTGTTAGCAGGGAGAAACCAAATATCCCTTCGTCTGTGACTGTAACATAAGAGATTTATAGGACAACTCATAAATTGTAACCTGATATATGTTTTCGGAAAAAAATACCGCATCAACTTCCGAGAAGCTCTGCTGCTCATATCGAGTCTCGGCAGAATGCTAAGTCTCCGTCGTATTTTGACATTTATATCCTCGCGTAAAATGGTTAAATACAGTCAGAAATGCATCGCGTTTGGTCTTATTCTCTTTTAAATTACACGCACATTACTAATATTTCAATCCCATAAAGGTATAATATCAATTGCCGAAAGTCATTGCTAGACACCTTTTGGGCTAATAGGTGACTCATGCAGCAATTGACCTCCAGAAACTGGGAACTTTGAAGCAGGTAGGCTGAAAAAGGTCAGTGGGTGAGAAAAGGGGGGGCGCGAAACACGTTTCCATTGTTCTTGTGTAACTTGGTATTTTTTTCAAAGCTAAGGTCTTCCTAATACATTCCTGTGCGAGCTGTGACCTTTTTTTTATTTCAAAGAAGAGGAAAGCCTCAGAGGGGGGCTAGTGCTGAATGGAGGGAGATAGCGGATCTTGGGAAATGCGCTAATGTAACTATCCCACGGTACTCATGCAGCAGTTGACCTCAAGAATGGGGAACTTCCAAGCAGGTAGCCAGAAAAAGGTCAGTGGGTGAGAAAAGGGGGGAGGGCGTGAAACACGTCTTTATTGTTCTGGTGTAACTTGATATTTTTTTCGAAGCTAAGGTCTTCGTAATACAATCCCTGCGCGAGCTGGCACCTTTTGTTTGATTTCGGAGAAGGGGAAAGGGTCAGAGTGGGTGAGGCAAGTGCTGAATGGAGGGGGATAGCGGATCGTGGGAAATGCCCTAAAGTTCCTATCCCACGGCACTGAGGTTCTCCTGGTGAGGGAAACAGGGGATTTTCGGATTTTTTCACCCAATCATTTTCGGTTCCCCACGTCGAACTCTTTTCACCGCTCTAATCCGTGAATTTGATGTAGTTCGTCAACTTGCCTAAAACGGCGCTGCATGCACTAAACTACTAGAATTCTTTACAATTTTCCGAGTCAACTACCAACGAAAGTGCATGACAGTGTACAGCGCGAAATTCAAAGTATTCGAGAGCTTACCTTTAGCATAATTATTCGAGATCTCGAATACTTTCTAGTATTCGAGTATTCGCGGATACTATTCGCACATCTCTATTTCTTACCTTAGTTGTCCCTTGGGGTGCCAGTGATTCTTTTCTATTTGTGATGATATGTGAACCTCTCATTTTCTGGCCCAATACTGTGTTTAAGTTATTCTCATAACCTCTGGCTACACCATAGATGTTGAATTGACTGAAATAAGCTGCAATTACACCGTTTTTTCATTGATAGACAAATCAAAGCGTGCCATACCATTTTCAAGAATAAAAACAATCCTCTGAATTTGTATTAATTCCATATACCAACTGGTTAACCATTGGCTGAAAATATATGCATTCATTCATGTGTTTGCTTGCCATGATATTTTACTGGCAGGTGGTTAATCCTTTTCCCTTTCCGATGAAAAGAACATTTTTCAATACCTACTAAGGGTTTCTTTTCACCATTCTCCTGTATAAATGAGTTGTACAACTAAAATGCAATCTATCCTTATTTTAATGAGCTGGTTCTCATCAGTTGATACAAGAGAGTCGTCTTTGTTGAACGGTTAAGGTCTGCTTCATTGGAATTGATAATGGTATCAGCAAGAACATTTTCGATTAATGAAGTAATTCGTTAAGTTTATATTCTTTATACTTTCGAATTTGACTGATATTTTATCAAAATCAGCATCCTTAGCTTGGATTTCAATTCAGTTATGCCACTCAACAGTGGTGTAACTTGGAATATGCTTTGGGAGGAGGGGAACCCCCTCATATCCTCCCTGACTCCTTAGTCACTGACACGTCTCACTGCCATGATATGAACAAATGATTTTTAACTTTGAGCAGAGGTCAAAAGTAGACAGTATTTTTATATATTTTTTTATTTCTCCGAGGATTTGGGGGGGGGTATCCATCCCTTTTTTTCCCCACCGTAGTTATGCCACTGCCACTCAAATAAAGAATATTCTATTTGCTCATCATAAAGCTTAATAGGTTGCTCCTATCATTTTTCAACACTTGTGTACTGATGTTTACTTGTCAATTTACTGTAGATAATCATTAATTTCGGGCATCCCGAGTATCAGGATCCTTGCCTGGGCATTGACTTTTCATAGGAACCTAGTTTTCTTTGCGGTTCAAATCTTTTCATTTATCTTGGTGGTGCATCGGGAAGGCTGTGATGTGTATTTTAGTGTTGATTATCTTGGTGGATTACAATGACTGATATGGAGAAGTGTGCTCACTGGATTAATTGGTTTTTGCCAGTAGGTACCTGGGCCAAGCAACATAAAACAACATAAAACACCACCTTCTTTGCCAGGCATCCTACCTAAAAGTTGATCATTCATTTGGTTGGGGGGAACCCAGCCTTAGGTTTCAGGTGGGCATGTCCTTAATTTCTATGAGGCTAAGTGTGGTCTTAGCAGAAATAAGTGTCCAGGCTGAGGAACATCCAGATACCCTACCTGGTTGGAGGTCCCTAAGCCATAATGGATTCAACCAGATTGGGAATCTTTTTCCTTGTCACAAAAATGGCTTAAGGTTTTTTTTTTATACCTCACCATCCAAAGTGGCTGCTTACTTGTTCCCAAGTTTTCCAATTCCACCTTCACGTGTCAAAAAGAGTAGACTCACGTTAATACAAACAACCTTTTTACTAAGCAAGTCGTTGGTTCCGATGAAAAGGCTAATCGAATTTATTGTAAGAGAAAAGTTAATACGAAGTTCCTCGGATAAGCGACAGCATATAGGTGGACATACACTTCACTATGTTCTAATTATTGCCCTACGTTTACTTCTCCTTGTGCACTGTGTCCGAAAGAGCATCAATTATGGTTCTTTCTTCAGTAGGAGATACTTCAGTATCCACTCAAAATCATATAATAACTTCAATCCTGTGGAATCATGGTGACCCACTTTATACAACTTGTGAATTGGCCGTACAGTAAGTCCTCTTCTTACGAACATTCGATTTAGAAACTTTAAGAGGTATGAACAGTCAAAAAATTCAAGTGTACCCAAAATTTCAAATTTGGCACCTTTGGAATTGGCTGATTCAAAAGATATGCTGTTGTGAAGTCTGTTCAGCATTTCGCTCGGTCTTCCTTCCCTCGGACAGCTAATTTTTTCACGTCACACGCGCGGCTGCAGATTAGTTCATCACAATTGCAAGTACATACATATACATATGTACTCAAAATTGTAATGCAGTGTTGCATTCTGCAGGATAACCACACATTTCATCTACATTTATGTACTATTACCCTGCAAGCCACCTAAATAGGTGTGCAGCAGGAGGTGTTAGGACACCGGCCATTAGTGACGTCATGACACTTTTCGGTGGCTTGAATAGGTTTATCAACTAACAAACCAGGTTTTGGAACACTTGTTCGTATGTCAAGGATTTACTGTATATGGGTAGTTATCAACACTTGAATTGAATCATGCATAGCCAACAAGTTTGTGTTTCATGCATGTATGTTGTCATGGGTAGATTGACGGATTACTTTAGGGGAGGGTACAGGGCATATACCCCTCCCCCTACTCCCCCTCCCCAGATGCTTAATAAATAGGCAAGATTTTCAATACCGTTGTTATTACCTTCCTATTGTGTTGTGTAGTATGGTGACTCAATTATTCATTGTCATTATTATTGGCCTTGAGCTCAAGTCTAGAGCACAGATTTGCCAGTCTTTGGTTACATATGTGTAACTCATTAATATTTTCATTTTAATAACTTTCGTGTGAAAATAAAGAGAATAATACATACAGTAATTGTTGTATGTTGTTTATAATCTCAAATATGAGAAGACCGTTTGCCTGTTAGAGCCTTATGCCCCCCTAAAAAAATCCTGGATCCACCCTTAGATGTTGTTGATGCCAGATGGTAATGACAATGAGAAGATGACAAGAAACTTCAGAATCAATTTGGAGAGCAACAGCTAGGCAGTCAAAAATTGTTTTCCCTAGGATCACTTTTCAAGCAGATGACTTCAAAGCCAATAAGAATATTTTAAGATATCATTTCACAAGAAAATGACCTACTCAGTCGCAAATGATTCTAGAGAGCACCATTAATGCTTAATTTTGTTTAAATGATAAGAAGCTATTGTCATTTCAGATCCATCTTTCATCAATTTGATGGAGCTATCCCTAGTAGATACAATCGTTTTACTGTGTAATTACAGTCACATATGTTTTAGTTCTTTAAAAACAGTATGTTATGATTGAAGAAGTGCTATGATTAATGAACATCACCTGCATTCAACCGCATTCTTCTATTGATAAAATCAAATGAATGTTGTTTTTTTTTAATATTTATGTATAATTTAATTGCATATACATATCATACGCATGACTCTGAAGCTTTCCTGCAGTGTGACTGTAAGTGGGGTTGATTGAAGAGACTAGAAATTTGGCAATGTATGTTTCGTTTTGCGATGATTCCTAAAAGAAATATTCTCACAAACTCGTTACTACGAACCTCCTGTTTTTAAGCCCCATGAATTTCGTAATAACAAGAGCCTACCATAATATTAGGGAAAATCACATGATGCTGAGAGATCCAATGGCTTAGCTTGAATTCAGGCGTACACATCATGCCACTACTTTTAACTCTCAAGCTACCATCACCACCTTCAAAACCCACTTCACCCATGACCAAGACCAACTGCAAATCAGGAATCCAATAACCCATAAAAATTCTTGAGGGCAATGCAAGCTTTCACAGTACGGTCTGCATGTGAGATGGGTGTAGATTAACTGTTCATATTTGGGTGAAAAGATGCTGAATTCCATGAGGGGAGGAGGGTAATAGATGAAAAAGAAATGAGGATACAGAGAAGGCTTCATTAATGAAGCTATATCTGACTGCATACCTTACCTGCTTCCTATTTTCAAGTCCCTAAATTTTCCCTCATTTCCTGTCCAAATTTCCCTCACTGTTATATAAATGGCTACGCAATCTTTGATAGGGATTGAATCGGATGTAGCAAGGTAGACATATTGTGAAATAAAAGCCAAGCAATGTAAATTCGACTATACCATTTGCTACCCACCCAGCAGAGCGACCAAACACCCACCCTGCATTCTACCACGATTTGCACCTATTTGCTATGCTTCTAGTATTTCCCCTGTGACATTTTCATGACCTCTAGTCCCATTTTTATTTCCCTGGTATTTGCATGACATCCCTGACCAGTAAGAGCTTTTAATGTAATTAGTGGAGCAGCTTCTGCCAACATAAAACAATTTATTTTTGTGTGTATGCTTTCATTCTAATATCCTAAAATCGATAAATCACCAGGAGTATTAATTTCAGATTCTTATTTTTTAGGGGAATTTGGATCCGGACTAAAGCTGGACGTAATAAGCATATGTGGAAAAAATCCGAGTCTCGTAAACGGAGACTTCGTCAGCATGTATTTTGTAATGCTACTCAGAGCACTTTACTAGACAAAATGGTCACTCGTTTCTGGAAGAAACGTCGTTATTACATTGATGACCCTTACGAACCTTATCACAAAAGAGATGAATTTTGGGTCACTAGGAAGAATCCCATTTGAATGTGATCCTTTCTTATGGGAAAATAAAGCTCGTTAGTACTCTTGTTTCTTTTTGATGTAATATATAATGCATTATGGCCATGAAGTGTTAATAAAATCATTTTTACAATTTATTACAAATGATCTGTTAATGCATGAATAGTGAGCAACCCTATACCAGCAGTATCAACTGCCTATTGAAGCATACTTCCTGTGTTTTCCATATTAAGTACATTTTGGCATCCAAGATGACACTTTAAACTGGGATGACAACAAGCTATTATTCTAGCCTTGAGTAATGACCTGAGCAGTCTTCTTCTGAATATTCAGGAGGAGGACTTCTACATTCAATGCTCTCAAATGACAGTATTCTTCATTTTACCAATCCCAACCACCTCACTTTCAATGACATCTCCTTTCTGAAAGAAAAATAAGTTCCTTTAATAGAAAATAAAACTCTATAGCACACCTGCAAGGCCATCGGTTACATTTCAATGTACACATAAACCCTATGTACTTAATTGACTTACTGAAAATGAAAGAAACCTACCTGCAAGAACTCAGGGGGGCTTCTGAATACACCGACCCCAGATGGTGTTCCTGTTAAGATGACATCACCTGGTAATAATGTGCAGCAACTGAAAATGAAGCATATTTTGTACCTGCAATGATTTTTAATACACTTACAAGTGGACATTAGTTTTTGATCAATTAATTCTTTATGATTCAAGGCACATAGTTTCTTATGGTCTTATCATTCAAAAGCCTCATGTGCACATCAATTTCAACCTTAAAGATACACTTGCAACCAAATATTAATCCTTTTGTGCCAAACGTCGGTTATAGCCATTGTGGATTTCTCTATGCAAACGACCGGACATCGGCTATAGCCAATGCGGGGTAAGGGAAGTGACCTCCAAAGTAGCAGTGGTCAGATGTGTTCAGGCAATGCCTGTGATCAAGATTAGCGATACCTTAGGGTCACTCCTCGACCATTGAGCCTGACCCTCCTATTTATTTATGATCATCTTCACAGTAGGAATCTGTTTTGAAGTTCTTATACATTGTCGATGGTTTTTGCAATGATACATTTTGTTGCATACTGCAATTTTTTGTCATTAAATGAATTATTCATTTTGTTCTGTGCACATGCAATTTTTAAACTAAATTTTAGTGTTAGAAATAACAATCTTCTCGATTAATAGTCTTAGTATCTTGTGTTAACTAACTTTGTTGTTATCAATGCTTGAAATCCATTAAAAATTCCACAATGCTTAAAAGAAATGTTAGTAATTACCGTATATGTCTGAATATAGTCCCCCCTGTTTTTCCAAAAATGCCTGTGGCAAAAGTAAAGGGGGGGACTATATTCAAACGCTTTTTTTTTACTTTTCCCGAAACTGAAGTGTCAAAATTAGGGGTGGGGACTATACTCATGTCAGGGAAATACGGTATTTATTATGTAAGAGTAAATTATTTAAAATCTCATGCAATATTTGGTTCAAAAAAACAGGCAATGCAATAAGTTGACCGTGGACTCATGCTAAGATAGGGTTAGAGGGTCTAGTGCAGTGGCCAGTGTGAGGGCAAAGGGCCCCGTTGAGTTGGGACCCAAATTGGAGGGGCAAGAGTACCAGGGTAACTCCACCCAAAAAAAGTTCCATACAGAGAGGTTTAAAATATTCTTATGCTACTCGTAGCACGGAAAATGTTTTCCTCTCACAGGCACCGGCAGGAAAGGGTTAATACCTCATAAAATTAAATATCACTGTCATTTGAAATACATATATAAAACTGAAGATGACACATCTCAAAAAATGACATTAGGAACTTTACTTTCAGTAATAATAACTATTCACACCCACCAATGAAACATTTAAAATAACTTAAGCATACTATACTCACTGAGATAAGAAAGATACAATGTCCTCAAAGGAGAAAATCATGTTAGCAGTGGTGCCCTCTTGTTTTAAAGTCCCATTCACATGGCATTTTAGTTTCAAATCTTTAGTATCCGCAATGCTTGACAGCTGCACCACAGCAGGTCCAATAGGACAGGAATTATCAGTAGCCTTGGCAAGCAGCCACTGTCCACCATTGCGAGAGCCAGGACCCTTCCCCTGCCAATCTCGTGCGGTTAGGTCCTGGGCAACTGATAAACCAAATACATAATTCATTGCTTGACTTCTTGACACATCTTTAGCTTTCCTTCCAATGATCAGTGCCACCTCCACCTCATAGTCAAAATTCTGAAAAGTATTCAAAAGACAGTATGATATGAACACAACTACAGTACACATAATAGGGTATAATTGAAAAGAATTACCCTCTCCTAGCAATGGATTGGCTGTACAGCATTGTTTTGAGAATGAAGGATGAAAATTGCTTGGTTCACACTTCAAAAAAGGACTTCTTATGGATAAAAGTGGTATAATTGCTCCAAAATGGAATCTGTAAACGCTCTGTCCACATAGTTTTTTCAAAATCTGAGGAAAATTAACACCTAATGAGGCATTTCAGTGAAGCATTGTGCATGTAAGAAGCTACTTTCTAGACCCAATCAAAAACGCAGCTTTTCCAGAAATTAATAATGGGAAAAGAATAGTGTAGAAAAGTGGAAGACAAAAAAGGCCAAACTCACATAAATTGTGAGATACCTGGCTAGAGGGTTCATGTATTTGGGTCAAGGCACCACACATTTCTTTGCAAACATAAATGCTTCTCAAAGGTTCTGATTTTAATTCATTCAAATAGCTAATGTGGCAGGATATGAGGTTTTTATTTTTATTCATTGCTCTGAAAAAATGTGGCATGAATGCAATTAGCCTGTCCAAAGGCAAGTATTTTCATTAAAAATTATTTTTAAATCACCTCTACATATATTTCCTTCTTCTTGCTTTTATCAATAATCTGGAACCAAAATTATGAAACTTCCTCATCTTTTCTTACGTTAGGCGAATAAGTTAGAAGATAATTGCTCGTAATAAAGAATGGCATTGACTTAAAGAGGATTTCTTCAAGTCCATTCGCTGCGAGTTAAATATCATAATAAAGGTCACAGATACAAAGAGAGGTTTAGTAAGCAAATAAAACACCAAAACTTTACAGCAGCACTTGCAAAATAGTGACATCTCTAAAAGCAGTTGCAGAGTGGGAAGAAGAAGACAGGGTAAGCACATGACAATATGTAGGTCGTTCCACCTCAAATCAATAAACATTTGTCTCTTAGGGTCTCAGATTTTCATGACGTTTTCTGAATGTGTCTGTATTTCCCTAAAACTAAATACTCCAAATACAAAAGCTCTGTGCTTTTGATGTGCAGTTTAATGTATCACATTTTTGCCAAAAAAAAAGTACTTCTACATTAAGTCACAACGAATAAGTGCCTAAAATTATAGATCATGACAAGCACGGTTTAAAAGGATATTCTTTACATACTACAGCTTAATAATACAAGTATATGGATGTGATAACTAATCCAGATCATAGTAATATGACCCATAGTTTCAATGATAATTCATCAATGCCACCAATATTTTTTATCCCCAATAATAACGATATGCTATAGACAAGCCATATGCACAAGCTGTACCGATGATTTGGATCACACAACCAGCTTGCATGACTTATTTTTCAAGTTTACTATCCACATGTTGTAACAATGGGTCTGCCAAATAAATAATGACTGACCACAGTCCTAATTGACGACTGGCCCTTATAATGTCTATAACATTTACATAATTGACCAATTGGAGTCTAAAGAAAATCCATGGAAACTACCTAAAAGTGCAGCGGGAGCAATTCCACCACTCAGCAAAGTATGGGAAAAGTTTTACATCCGGTCCTGGGACCCATACAGCTGCCATTTAATGTTTGAAGAGACAATTTGTTAGAGGAGAAACACTATATGAATGATGTTACCACAATGGACTTAGGAGGCGGTGATTTCAGTCATCGATACATCAATATTTAAAATAATGAACACTGACTCCAGACATCAGAATTACCTCAAAATATCATAAAAAATTTTGGTATTCGCATTGTACAGGCACATGATAGAGCATACAATTATGACCGACCATTTATTTCCTCTCTTCAATGGCTATTGATATATTAATTACTCTACAAATGGTTTATTTTTTTTTCCGAGAATTTACATAAAATTTAACATTTTATCATTAGGCCCATCATCATTTTCACCTTAGGGGATAACTCAAGGAATGTCAATCACATCCCAGTTATGTTTATGCTAATACTTCACTGACAGGTACTTTAAATACCCATTAAAATAGTAATTTCAGCTTTATAAAAATCTTGATCACAGCATAACAGTATACCCAAAAGAAATACCAGAGCATATTCCCACCCAACATCTGCCAGTACAGTACAATTCTTCGGAAGCTAAAAGCTCCACAGAAAAAAAAGTCCAATATCAAAGGGAGAACATGAAAATGCACTTACAAGAGTACAACAAGAATAATTCTTTAAAATACAATAACTGACACATTTCCATAAATGGAGGACATTAGGGGAAACTAAAGTGCATATCTGAGGTAAGGATATGACGAGCAAGACAAAGATAATTGTAAAAATTAGAGGAAAAAGGCAGTAACATTATGTACTGGAGTGACAAGTTAAAACTCTAGGGAGAAAAAACTAGGGGGAGAAAAATCCTGAATTTAAAAGGTAGTGAAAGCAAAACAGATGTGGGGAATAATATGAAAAGATGCATGCACATCTAATCTTTCCTTTTTACGGTTACAACAATTAATTTGCTGCGTCACTCACAAACACATTCAAAAGGTAGTCTGGATTTTTACTTTTAAATTTTTCTTTAAATAGAATTATCAAAACTTACTACAAGATTATATAGGGGCCAGGATATTTCCCTGTTGCAAACTGATGTTGATAAACCTCCTCTTTCACTGAAATAAAATAACACCAATTCATTTTCAGGAAAATCAATGTCCTGAAAATTAACTATAATGTTAATACTGTGATTGTTACCTTAAAAGTTCAACAGCTGAAACAAAGATTGTTTAGTGAGTGCATGCAATTTAAGCAATGTGTCACCACAAAGTACTTCTGCCATGTGGCTAGATAGCAGCACCTTAACATGGCCAAACCAATTTTCCATAGATAATATTACCATTTTGGCTTCCGATCAGAGAATTAGAAGCAGGAATTTTATGAAAATGGAAGAAGATGAATTTCATGTACATATTGATAATTCGACTTTATTATTAAAATTTGGACTGCTGAACTGATCGAAGCTAAATAGTGGAAATTTCTGCCCCGATATCACAAATTTTATCTCTGGTTTTATAAATGATGATGAATATATTCAGATATAAAGCACATCCCTGACACTTGATCAAAGCTCCCACATCAGATTTAATGAATATTCAGTATGTATTCACTATTTTTGCCAAGGTGTTCCTAACATTCAATACATTTCTTATAGTGCACAAGATATGCTGGAAATACATTGAGAAACATTTCTCTCGTATTTACCCCGAAATATACTCTACCTAGATTACTTCTTAGTTGGAAAGAAAAGTTTTTCCTTCTATCATCTCTAGGAGAGGTAAAAATATATGATAATCAGTAACCTGATGTGTGATGTATCAATTTTAGCACATTAAATAAAGCTTTCTTGATGAAAGAGCACCCAGTTTCAGCAAGATCTTAACTAGGCTGTGACTCACTCTGGATGTTCCTCTTCACTTTCAAGTAAGTTGGTTTTCAAAGGAATCTTCACCTACTATGCAATGCTGTACTCTGTAAAAACACCCAAAGCTACAGGCAAACTACATACTAATCTCCCCTTTCCAAAAATTTTTATTGCACATCTTTAGGGCAGGGTCGCATATAGGAATTAAGGCTAGGAGGGGTTAAGGTGCAACTAATACCGGGGTGAGTGGGGTACGGAATATCCACCAGGATAAGTGGTAGGTGCGAGATTAATAAATTGCAGAATTTTAAAGATGAATGATTCAAAATGGTGAGTTTTACGGCTTTCTGAGGGATATTTTATTAATCCTTACACTATTCTATTAGTAATATCAATCCAATTAAGTAAAATGGATTGAAATTAAAAATTTCTATGATCTCTGGGGGTGGTTTTATCCCCAAAAACCTCCCTTGCTGCGCCACTGCTTTAGGGAACTAGTAGTACCCAGTGCCACTCCCCAACCATTTAACTCATACCTTAAGAAATTAACAGATAATTTTTCTTTTGCAACCATCTAAAATATAGTTAACGAGCCCAATCCCCATCCCACAAAAAAGTTTCAATAGGGCACTGAGGTCCATCAACCTCCCCTCTTCCCCTATCACGTGGGCACCTTTCTATCATAACTTGATGCTTATTTTTCTTTAAAATTGCGATCGAAGAACGCAGGTTCAGAAATATTTAGCATTTAAACATTTTAGAAAATATACGCAGCTTATCCAAACCGTCGAGGCAAAAGTTATGACAAAAGATGTTAAAGGGTTAGAAAAATAATTCCATCTGTACTATTCTTACGAGAATCAAGTTTCGCAAATAAGTACTATTCGCTCACGGAAAAACTTTCAGGGAATGCACCTGCTTACCAAGGCTACGCCCACGTGACGCTCCGCGGTTTTGCAAAACGCGGTAATAAGATTACAGCCAATTTCACACGACGCGATCGGTCTTCTCGACACAGTTCCGCGTGGTTTCACCGACAGAATTCTATGGGTTTTCCATTGATCCGTAAAATTTGTCACAATTGGGAAGACGTTCAAACTGAGCACCTTCTAACTAAGCCTTTTTTTCAGGTTTACGAGGAAAGTTCAACGACAGCCATGGCCCTTTATTTACCATATAAATAAAGATCGAGAAATTCCATTAAATTACGATTCATTCATAATAGTCGTTCACACACAACCGAAATCGTACTTCAGCATACGAATTCAGTATATGGAAGGGAAAAAGAAGTTACGTCAAAAATAATCTTCCTTTTCGAGGCATTCTCTCATTAGTTTTCAAATTAAAAAAAAACAATACAAATTTTAAAAAAAGGGTGAACAAGCAATTTACAAACAAGAACCATTAACATTAAAGTAAGTTGATTTGTGCTCGCAAGACACGGCGAAGTCATCCAGATCGCGTTTGTTGGTTTTCACATTTTATTTCATCTTTCATACATATTCAACGAAAATATGGTAGTATGGAATCAACGCCCACACATAATCGTGCAGCATGGTACAAATTGTTGAGGCCGTTTTAAATGGGGCTCGTAATTGCGCATGTTAGCACTACATTCATTTCTCATTATGGCGTGAAATTACGCGAGTGCACGAACGAAATTAGAACAAGGGCTATTTTGCCATCTCACGTCCACGCATACTCGCATGCGTTCTAGCAATTCAACTCTTTACACGACGCAATTATGACTGCCCCTTCAGACACACGTTCGTTAGTTAACGCGGTTAACGTTACTATTGTTAACGAGCACCCGTTTTCTAAGGCTATCGCCGCAACACATTTTTCTGATCGTGAAATTTACCATAAGGAGACGGATGCCGACACGTTTTAGGAAACAGGAGACAGTTGATCTCGGCAGAAAATTAATAATTTGGAGCGAACAAAACTACCCAAAATGTACGACCAAAATTCAGAAGATCATTTCCACAGAGAAGATGCGGAGGAATTGACTTCTATTGCACTACAAAGTGAAGATACATACAGAGCGAATCATAAAAGAATAGAATACGAAAAAATAAGGAGCTGAGAAAAAATGCGCGAATGCATTGAGGGGAGAAGGAAAGCGGGTGTTCAAGAGAAGTATATTTTGAATGCGCACAATTATCAAAATGGCATTTGGATTCTAGAACTAACGTTAAAATCCAAGAAGGAACCCATTGAGTTGGTTTTTTATAATTCGTTCGATGAGTCTAATTCTCGGTAAAATACGTATTTCACTTTCCACAAATCGAAAACCATTAACTGGCAGAGAATGTAAATAAATGGATTTCCTTCGGTTAAGAATCTCTGCAAATTGTGCTGAATAAAATATTATACAAAATTTTTAACTGAATTTGAATTGAACTTTTAATTGAATTCAGCATTTCCTTGTTTCATAATTGAGAATAAAATTCCATACGGCGCGACGACTTCGAGAAACGTATTTGTGGCTTGGCTTACCAATATTTTATTTGGCCTTGAAGTCTACCGTTCACTTTTCTGGAACTTATCTAACGAACAATAAATGAGCTAATAATTTTAAACCGATCTCCTGACATTTTATCGACATTCCTGCACTTCCATACATTCGGGCTTGACGCGCGGCGGCATAGCTCGTCAAGCCCGAACTCTGCATTTCCAGTGGTTAAAATTAGACCCGTTTGCGCGACCATAAAAACGATAAGATACTTTTCATTAGATCCTCACTGTGGATTAGTTAAGGATCGTGCAACACGAGTGAAGTCCCAGGAAAAAACAAATACCTATGAAAAACTGTGAACGATTGAAGTTGAAGTAAAATTTTACATATTATTTCTCCGAAAACCAAGAATAAATTATGACAGTAACTCATGCTAAAAAATGTTAAGAGGGATATTAATGGTACCACTTTATTTACCACTAATAAATCAAAGAAATATAGTTATTGAAAGGAACAAACATAGCCCGGTAAGCAATTAGGAGTCTGAATGCAGTGCAATCAGCTTACTCTACAAAAGCGGCCGAAACGGGTCGGGGGACCTTTCAGGGAACCACATACCGCTGCTCTAGGTATGAGCATTCCATTTACATCGGTTTCCATAACAGGCGATGGAATTAACAGGGGGTTCAACGACATCAAAGAAAGTAAGAGTAAATATCCACTTTCGTGTAAAGTCAGAGGGAAATAACTTATCCCGAGCTGAGAAAATGATTTTTCGAGAATACACATAGGAACAACGAAGAAATAGCGTTTTTTATGCAGACACTTGCCTCGACCAAACCCAAAACCCAAACCTCCCCAGCATAACCAGACCCGCCCACACCAAAAATTTCGATATCCATTCGCACGGATTTTATATCATTTAAAAGGACGAATTATTTTATGAAATACTGCCACATCCATCAGCTGTCAGTTTATTCGATCGCATGCTGTCATATGTGGTGGATGCCGTTACTACGCGCCACAAGACGTCAAAATATTAGATACTTAATGGAATTTCCTCCAACTCAGAACTTGCATAACCGACAACATTCCCTTTTAGAGCTACGTATGAGCATTCCTCTTCATCTATTATTTTTTTAATTTCTATTACCGTACTCACAACAGAACGGTACTTTCTCTCTTAAGTTCCACGCGTGTCTAACCGCGGACAGGAAGCGGTAAACCCACAATAGGGTGGTTTCCTATATTTTTTTAATTTCCTAAATCGAAAGATTATTACTCCTGGAATACGTATTTTACGCTATCAGATTTTTAAATGACGATATCTACTTTTCGCGATAAAATGAAAAGTGAAAATTTTCAAGCTCGCGAAATGTGACGTACAAGTATGATTGCTGGGAAAAGCACATGTGACGTCATATTGGCTCCGGCTGCCACTGCGAGAGGCAACCTTGGTGCGACACTAGCGACCGCTGCAATGCAGACTGCTAGCAGGTAACAGAGATCCCTGCTAGCAGGTAGCGCTTGGCTTAAATAAGGATTATTAATACCCTATCAAACGAAGGAAACTTTCCGACCACAGGCAATTTTAAAAAGTGATTATTAAGAGATGTTTCCCTGAGCTCTGTGCCACATGCATGCATTGGTAATCTCAGACAAAGTAAAACTCCAGACTACTCGTATAGCATCTAGGTCCCTGTGACATCATGTGGAGTGGCATCTCATGGCCACCAATCTGGCCTTTTTCAAATGAGATTGAAATTTACCATTAACATTCGTTTGAACTGAGATTTCTAAAACCAAATAATTTGTGTATTATTAATACACTAATGGTGGGTTACGAATCGCAATAAATACCTTTCGTTTTCTTCGATGAAGGAAACTACCCTATTGCTCCCGGAAAAGAAAACTCTAAGCGATTGCTAAGAACCTCAATTTAAAGTTGCGTCTCGAAAAAGTTTTGGGAGTCGACAGCTACTCATGTCAGTGAAAGCAACGTAAATGAAAGGTAAAACAACAAATAGCAAACCTTTATAATTACAGCGAGTTTAACAATTCTTGGACAAACTCCGTTGTAGATTCTGATCGAAATGCCTAACGGAAAATAATAGGCAGCGCTAATGCTACTCCAATTGAAGCACGATTTTTTTAAATAAAGAAAAACGTACAGTTGTACAAGCAGCCTAGCAATGCTTTCAGTAGCGGATACAGAAAAAACTCAAGGGGAAGCGAAAAATACATCTTGAGTTATCTTTACTTTTTTCGAAATAAAAAATTATCAAGTCACAGGCAAAGTACAAGAAAATTTTATTAGTGATTATACACATGTAAAAGACAATGCCATCTTATGATATTAAAACGTTACAATTGCGGTTTTGCAATATTCGGCAATACGGGCGGACCTACAAGGGGAGCGGGCGCCCCCATCTGTATCCGCCACTGAAGGCTGTTCACGATACGTAAAAAAAAACCACTGGATTGAGAGTTACGACGGATATCACAGAATGAGATGGAAAAAAGTACTACCAAGCGTCAGTAATTTCTCTTTCCCGTGTAAATGTGGAAGAGGGTACTTATTAGTCTCAACCTCGCCCGAATAAATACATCTTATTATTATTATTATTAAATACGAAGGGAGTTCATGGGAAGGTAAGGGCGGGATGACCACCCCTTCCCCCGTTATGTCTATGAAATGAGAAAGCAAAACTAACATTTAACGATTCACCATAAGATTCCATGTCACCAGTTGTAAATGCAATGCTTATGAGTTTCGAGCACCTATGTAAATCTCGGATTTCAGTTTCCAAAGGTGTTGCTTCGGGAACAATTTTGTTGTTAGGTAACGCATACCCCCCAGGCGCACCGAACAGCCGTGACCCCCGAAAAAATTCTTTCCTTCGTCCGTTTCAAAGTATGTACAGTGAACTTAACACATACCCTTATGAGATGGCAAACAATTTCCAAAGAAAAAAACAATGGATGGGTTAACATTATATTTGCATTTGATTTAATAAGGTCACTATTTTCAGTTTTATTTTTACACGAATAATTTTAGGTACTTGTACGAGTTTAAAAGCTAACCTCAATACATACAGTAATACCTTAAATGAGGCGTTAAATTCTTAATTAAAAGATTTTAAAGTCGTGGGGAGGGGGGCTAAGAAATTCCAGTCGAACAGCGACGCCAACCCAGGCCCTCAAGGCAACGGCGGTAAATATTTAGACGGGGCTAAGATGAGCTAAGCGATCAGGTTAAGTCATTCAATTAATTTAATAACTTCAAACAATAAGTGCGCAAATTCCACAAAGGGAAATATCATCGAACTACCGAATTCGGGAGATGCGGGATTGAATACTAGTCAAGGCAAATGATTTTTCCTCCACTGATTTATAGCATTTTAAGTGCACTTGCGCACTACTCCGTGAGGATAAATCGCTGGCTGGTCCACGGTTATTTCATTTAAAGGACACCCAATATTTTTTTTTAATCGGAAAGCACGATTATACTATCAGATGGAAAGGAAGTATCACGAGAGCTCTAATTGATCGGCGGAATAAAGCTTCAGATGTGAATTTCAGATTGTGGTACTAATGTTCATTATTTTCCTCATTTTGGGTCCCCATTCGTCCCTAGGTTCCTCGTTAGATGATGTTTGATGTAATATAGCCACGGCAATGTCACATTGATACCAAAGCATTCAGCGGAGCGAATTGATGCTACAACTGAATGATGAAAAAAGGCAGAAGACACATTTACATCCAAATCGGAAACACGCTGAAACTCACAGCAACACTATGAATGACAGTGTCGTTGTTTATCTATTTTTCTAGGACCTATTCAGATAGAGGCTGGACATAAAAAATTTTCGGTCTACGAACTGTAGCCCAGCATTTTTTTTCTCTTTTAGAGTTATCAGCTGCGAAATATGAAGTTCATAGCCCTTTCTCGTGGAAGGGGGCGAGGCAACTATTTTGCGTCGCGGCCTCTTTCCCCACGAGTCGTCCCACGGCAACGGGGTCACTATTTGCCCATCTTCCACCTTCCCATTTTTACCAACAGAGTCCGTCTCTCAAGGTCACTAACCGTATAGAAACTCAGATACAAGGTTTACGAATCCTTCGCGCTCCAGCTACAGGACAAAAGCCGTTTTGCTTTCCCCGCGAGTACGTTCATATGATCACGCATCGCCCACATTGAAAAATTGTACATGGTCCCGTTCATCAGTGAAATGCTACGCTTCCACGTTAAATTAAGCTTTGCACCTGAAGATTAGATAAATGAAAAATAGCATTTAAAACAGTAGTCAGGCTAGTCCAAGGTTATTCTTTGAATAAAGGGACCAATAATAAAAAAATTAGAAAACAAAATTATACTATCAGCTGAAAATGTAGTATAACAAGAGCTTTTTGACGGGCAGAAGACAGCTTCATTTTGAAAGTCAGATTGCAGAACTCCATTTTTTCATTTTTTTTCCTCATTTCGGATACGAAAGGCTTGTATTCCTTATTGAATCGACCGCATTAATTTTCTTCAAGCGAACAGAAATATGCAAAAATTAGGAAAACAGATTAGACTCGTAAGGGAGCGTGTGCGATTTATAGGAAATTTTAGCCGCCAATAAAACTCATTCTATATCATTCTCACATTCCATTTAAGGCTCAATAAAACGGAAGTTGATGAAGAAGACTGAGAAAATGGGTGGATATCTAATAAAATAACAGGTAAGGATAGTTTTGGTCTTCACAATCACAGAAGATCAATTAGTCTTCCAGGAGAGGAACTATTTCCAAGAACTAAAATACGTCCATAAGCAAGCTGACTACCCGTTATAATCAGAAATCCATGCTCAAGATATGAAATTGAGGAATTGGTGTAAATATTGAGAAATCGGCACATCCTGCATAGTAGTTATTATTGGTAAAAAGGTGCCAGGAAATAGACAGCAGGAGTTGTAAACAATAAAAGGAAGAGGCATTTTATGCTATGCAAAATTTTGTCCCTGCAGAGTAGCAGGTAGCAGAGTACCCTGCTAGCAGGTAGCGCTTGGCTTAAATAAGGATTATTAATACCCTATCAAAGGAAGGAAAATTTCCAACCATTGGCAATTTTAAAAAGTGATTATTAAGAGATGTTTCCCTGAGCTATGCGCCACATGCATGCATTGGTAATCTCAGACGATGTAAAACTCCTGACTACTCGTATAGCATCTAGGTCCCTGTGATGTCACGTGGAGTGGCATCTCATGACCACCAATCTGGCCTTTTTCAAATGGGGTTAAAATTGACCATTAACATTCGTCTAAACTGGGATACCTAAAACCAAATAATTTGTATATCATAAATACACTAATGGTGGGTAACAAATCGCAATCAATGCCTTTCGTTTTCTTAGATGAAGGAAACTACCCTATTGACACTGGAGTAATACTGATTAGACAGTGTAGTTCATCATCATATATTTCAGAGTTTTTTTTGTATTAAAATTCTTTTTTTGTTTGAACAACAATGTGGGAATCAAATTTTTTTTTTAATTGAAATATTTTCTTCTTTTTAGTTTAAATAAAAACATGTTTTTTAAGCTATATTTTTAAATCTAATATATCACTAATGCTTTACTCAATTGTTTATATTTGTTAAGTGCCGAATAGCAGGAAACAGTTTCAATCATCTTTAATCCCTAAAATTTATGATGCAGCTGAGCAATTACTTCAAACGCTAATTACCAAAAAAGGTGGCTTGTAATGCCACTGAGGAACTAGAAATAGCGTAATAATACATTTTCATTTTGTTTTGACCTTTTGGTCTTGGTTCATTTTCTGAGTGAGTAAATGACATTTTGAGTAAAGAGAAAGAGACATGCCCAAATCAGGATTTCCCTATTGGATTCCCTATCACTCAAAAAAGGCACATCAAAAGGTCATTTTTAGCAATCAATTAATAGATTGCTACATTAATGACTCAAAAGAGATGGAGAAAATGATACTGATTCAAGCTTTGAATAATCTGGTGACCCAAAAAAGCTAATAATGTTGGGGTCATCATTTTAAATAAGCAAAATCAATCCATAAAAAGGCAAACAAAAACAGTAATGCATATTTATGTATTTGATCAAATTATAATCATAAGCATGGAATGATAATAGTACATAAAAGGCAGAATTTTTATTATCTATAATTTGGAAGTAGTATTAATATCTACATTAATCCTGACCAAAAATGCTAGGAGCTACTCAGTCATTCTTGATATGAATCCAATGTCTTATCACACCAGCAGTTAAACATTTTGTGCCAAATGTGGGCTTAAGCTGATGACCATTTGCAAAAGAACTGACATCAGATACAGATGACGCAGGAGAAGGGAAGTGATCGCTGAGGCAATGGCAATGGTCGGAGGTATTCAGGCCCCTCTTAGCAAGACTTTAGTGCCAGTCCTCAGCAATTGGGGCAAATCCTCACTCATTTATGATCCACCACACAGTCGGAATCTGTGGTTAAGTGGTTGAATTGTCAATGATTTTTGCAAAGAAAAATTTGTTGCATACTACATTTTTTTATACTTTGAAATGAATTCTTTGTTCTTTTTACTGCACAAGTAATTTTGAATGAATAGAGTTATTTTCAATGGACTTCTGGAGTATGTTGTGTTAAAAACTTTATCATAATCAACACTAAAAATCTGTTTAAAACTCTGTAATGTTTTAAAATGTAGGTTTTCCCCATATAAATGTAAATTATTGAAATGCATAAAAACTATTTATTTTAAAAATCACTGCTATTACAATAAGTTTACCGTAGAGTCATTCTATGAAAGGGTTGGAGGGTCTAGTACAGTGGACAGGGTAATCCGTTGGCACCCTGTTTAAGCCTGAATCACACGATCATTTTTTCCATCCCTTATGAGGTACAGCTCCAGCAATGGCAGGAAAAATGACCATTTCTTGTGATAATTTTCCTCGATGGCTTGAGGGATGGGCTTTCCATCCCTTTTTCCATCACTCGGCACATCCCTTTTTACGGAGCTGAAACCATATCTGGCACTGTCCTTTAGCCAATCAGAACGCAAGGCCACTGACAGCAATTATACTGCCACACTTGGCATTTAATCGAATGACAGTTGTAAATAGGGACATTGACGGAACAAGCAATGGATAAAGGGACAGTGGGAAAGACTGTGCAATTAAGAAAATGGTGGGTCGAGTGATCACTCTTTTGGTTGCTGAAAACCTATCGCTAGTGCTAATGCTCTGAGGGATGGATAAAATGATGGTATGCTTTGGATTTTAGTTGGGTCCCAAATAGGAGGGACAAGAATTCTATGGCAACTCTTCCCCAAAAATGAGCTTCATACTGAGATTTATTATATTCTCATGCTTCTTGTAGCACAGACAATATTTCCCTTTCGCAGGTGCCAGCAGGAAAGGGTCCACAAAATGGAAATAAAAATTTATTTCAAAACATCTGTTCCTTTCTGTACAGCCCTTGTAAGTCCTAATTTGAGAAATTCATGAGAAGTTATAGCCAAAATGTTTTCTCCATATCAAACAAGGTTGATTTAAGTTCTTTTCCCTCCACATTTTACAATTTTGGAGCAATAATTGCAAAATAGGTTTAGGCACTTCAAATGCCACTTGTTAAAGGCCTGGTTACACGGTTCATTAGCACGTACACGTTAATGTCTGTTTGCGTGAATGACTTTTGTTGACCAGAATGGAACATGTAGGAATGCATAAACCAAATTAGAACAGTTTCCATTTTCCGTTCTTGCATTCGCACAAGTTGGGTGGTTACACGGTACATTTTCATATTTATTCACGCGTTTATACATTTAGACATTAACTTGTACGGGTTAATGCATCATGTAACCAGGCCTTAAGGCCAGCATCATTACTGATACTGACCACCCTCTAACCAAAATTTATACCTGATCCCACATTCTGTTACTTCTGCTCAGAGATTTGTCATTACATGAGTGCAACCTTATTTATAAGTTCCACGTCAGTTCTTCATTGAAATATTGGGTTATAAATCATATCAACGTTATCATTAAAACAAGTAATTAATTTTACATTTTTATTTCCATCAAATTATCATAAACGATGAATGAATAAGTGGAGAGCAGGATAGATATTAGCAGGGTGGGGCAACAAAATAAGTAATCAAAACATAAGGAGTGTATGATTAGAAAGTCTATATGTGAGTAACTAGCATCAGTGTGACAGTTTATGAATTAATAAATATTACCTCCGAATGGATTTTGGTAATAATAATAAATGCATGACCGGTTAAGTACACTTAAAGTTGCAACGGCAGCACCTTAAAATGAACTTCATAGTTAATTATCAGCAATCTACCTCCCAATCAACCTATGAAGTGAATCCTTAAAAGAGATAATACTTATTCCTTTGTTACAGCCCATAAAATTAGAAATCTTTTTGAAATTTTGATTTCCCATGTTTTCTGTTGCTATTACAATGAATTAACAATTGTTCGCCCAGACTAAGTAGCTATAATCATTTCAATTATTTTTAAAAGTAATTAAATGCAATTCCGCAAAGGAATACATTGGCAATAATTCATATTAACATTAGGATGAACTACATTTATGTAGCGATGAAAATCATTTAGGCATATCACTTTTAAATATGATTTAACTTACTTCTTGTAAAAGTTCAGTAGAATATGAGCTTCAATTAAAGCCATTTGTTTCCTTCGATATAACTCAATAACATCAAGATTAAGTCAAGATAATTACTCCAGATCATAAATGTGTATCTACGAACTAAATTAATGGTAAAATATATAATAAGATTGTTTTTTCACCTTTGTTATGGAAGGGTATTCCACGGCATCATAAGGTCCTACAAGACAACTGGGCCACTTGGAAAAGAATATGGGAGCTTTCGGTGGTGTAATTTTCTGTTCTTCACAATGGTCCCGGTAATTCAACCCTACGCAAGCCACTTTGTCGGGCTTAATTACCGCGGGTAATAAGTGAACCTGAGGCAACTGGTATATGGACCGTCCTTCGGCGACAACCCTAAGGTCACAGAAGAAACGAAATTAATAATAAACTCATTCAAATTCAACGCATGAAATATCGGGACATTCGGAATGATACTTGCGCCAAGCAGCTGCAATTAATCAAGAAAATCAGCTAAAAATGTCCCTTTTCACATGACCTCACCTTTGAGCTTTCCTTAATTTTTCAGGGCCTGCCTTTAGGAAATCAATCATATCGTTGGGAATGGTATGCTCTACACCACTTATGTCCACAACAACATCCGAACCTTCATCGTTTGTCATAAGTGCACCCAAACGTCTGGGGACAAATGTATGCTCATCATCGTTGGGAATGATGAAGTGAACAAATCGCAAATCTTTCCTTGAAGAGGTAGAAAAGTAACGCGGTGCTAGTCGGCCTGAAAAAGGATATAGAACACATGACTTTGGTGATAAGTTAAATTTATATCCGATTATGCTAACAACAACATCATATTTTATGCTAATCTATCTTAATCTGACCTTTCATGAACCTGTTACACAAGTTCAGCTTCGTGCGAGGCTGAGGTGCTTGGTTGGATGGAACTCGTGTATGAGGCACAGGGTAGCTAAAACTGCTCAAAAAACTCAACTTTCTCAAGCTACTCGGCATTGGCGAGCTTGTAATTCCATCGTTGAAAGATAAACACAATAGCCCCTTCCTTGCGGTGAAGAAGGCAAGACACTTCCCACATGTTGGCATCTTTCACTGAAGGCAACTCAGCAATGAAAGAAATGATTACCTCGAAACCCAACACAACTTCAGTAAGGCAAGGCCCGATGACAACTGTCTCTCCGCTACCCAAAATACACACTACTTGATAAACAGATCACACAGTTTTTCCGCCTATCTTCGAAATTTTGTGCGTTGACGCGACATCCGCTAGCGCCCACTCAACGCGCGACCTGCCGATCTATAAAAAAACATTCGCAGGATACACAGGTTGAATTGCGATTGCGCATGCGCGAAGATTTCATTGCGAGCTAAATATAAAATAAAATGGCAATGAATATTTTCTCTTTCATTTTTCTTTGCCCTATTGAATGGTTTCCGTCGAATTTTGATTACCAGAGAGGGATATAACAAAGGGAGATTAAAAATTAACAATCTAAATTTACTTAAATGAGTGTAGATTATTATTCATCCCCATCCTTAAGGTTCTCACTGGTTTACTAATCTTAAAAAACCTCTGCTTTTTGGTCGCATGATGATGGTAATGTCTTCACGAGCTCACCTCCAGTTTAGTGAAAAGTAACCATGGTAACCATAGCCGCCGTAAAATCTTTTAACTTAACCGATGGAGAGCCAGGTGAAGACTTCTGCAATAACTCTCGTGATCTATTCCAGCAGAGATGTATACATTTACGCGACTATCATATGAATCAATATTATTTAATTCTGGCGCAAACATTTTTCCCGCGTACAGGAAACACTATGGAGTAATCAATTTACGCGGTGAGCATTATATAATAATACAATATTGTAAAACGTGCACAATCAAATTGGAATACAACGTTGGGAAAAGAGCAGCAACAACAAAAATAGATGCTCAGAATTTCAAAAATATTAACTAGACGAAGAGGAAAACTCTGGCAGAGTTACAATCGTAAGGCAGATGAAGAAAAATAACGTAAACATCAATCAATCACATCTCAGCAGCGATTTTTTGCCGCCTCTTTTCAATTTCAACCATTTCGACCTTCTTTTGTCAAACATAAGTTGCATTGCGAAGCGCGGCTGATAATCAGGCTCTGAAGTGGATAGCTGAATTATGGTTGAATTATATTACAATTTTATTTTATAGCTCCATATATTGATCACGTACGTATGATGAATTGAAACGAACCAAAAAACGGTTAATATTAATGGTCTTAGCATTGCTGTGTAGTTCTCGTTCTTAAATTTTTTTCACGAAATGTTCGACCTAACAAGATCGCATACTTTGCATTTGCAAGGAGTTTCTTTGCGTCAATATTTATATCAAATCTCCCATTAGAACATAAAATACGGCGTCTTGATGTAATACATATACGGCTACTAATAACAATTAGCCGGACGTTACCGCTTTGGTTATCATCATTTGGTGTGCTACCTCGTTAGCAATTTTTCATTCCATTTCTACTAGTTTTAATGTCGTATTTGCTAATAGTTTCTTACGTGTTTCATGAATTTTTACACTTACTTAAAGCTTTTCTATCGTACTTTCAGAATATACCAGTATGGCGTTCAGAATGATGCAAAGTTTAGCTCAGCTAATGCACAGGTCGATGATAAGCCCAATCAAAAGCGGTGAGTAATGGTTACATTAAAAATAATCTTGCATATTTGGATTTAATATAGACCATATTATTACTTAAGCCAATATTTGACGACTACAAGTTGAGGGAATGAGGTACCTGGATCCTCGGACTCCTATGTGTTTGAAAATTTGGAAAGCCTTAGTTTTTAAACAAAGAGGGAAATGATCTTGAATGTATGATTGCTGTCGTTTTTACTCATGGATTTTGGATTGCGATAATCCTCGGATGTTACGGGTTTCTGAGCTTGGATGACGTCATATTGTATTTAAATTATATAATTTAAGACCTTGTGGAGTGGTACCCCTTCACATAACATTTATTTGCCTCGCTTATCCTCATAATGTGAAGTAAATCAAGTCGAAGTATAGTGAAACGTGCAAAAGTCCCTTAGAGAATGCTCGTATTAAAAAAAAAACACGTAGCCAAAGAGGAAAACTCTTTGACCAATTATACACGAACGATTAAAAATAAAATTGAATGTAAAAAGTGTAGTCTCCTTAATGTGGGCGGGGTAAAAGATTTTTTTCTGTAATTATGTACTATATCAAACGTAGACCCATTGCAATGCTGATTTTATTCTTACAATACGTATTTGGGACCGTAATTGCCTGGAGATTGTGTTGGCTACAAAGATATTTACAGTTGAGTTACAAATCCCCCATGTGAGTTTTTGATACACATAGTCATCTACTGCCTTGCCCTAGGATTTATTATTTACTTTTTCTTTTGAAAACTAAAGTCAGTACAGATTTTGTGTATTCATGTATATTGGTCAATTTTATGGTCTTCAGAATTGTACTGCACTTTTTTGGTATGGTTGCCATTGTGGTGACATTTATGGCATTTCTTTGGGCCAAATTATCTTGCTCATATTGTCAACCATTGTTAAACTCATCTGCTCATATAGAAGATAAAGAGTCAATTTATTATCCATTAATAAGCTTAAATTGGTTTTGATTCCTCAACAACACTATTTATCAGTATGCAATACCCAAAAATTTTCTGTAACAACTAATGTGCTCAGCAACTAGTGTTGTTGTTCACGGAGACATTATTCTGCAATACATTGAAATGAATTTGGTTAGATTTAAGGAAAAGATAAATTTTGGCAAAAAAAATTTTCCTCATTCGACCAGTCTTTTCTGTGTTTAAAAGGAAAACGATAAAAAAGTTGCTGCCCACTTTTCAGGAGTTGGTGATGTCAATAAATTTCAGGTTTAGGTGGTATCATCAACTTAATCTGAAAGGGTGGAGACCATATATTGTTTGCCATGTAAAGCTCATAGATTAAGCGGCAGATCAAGAAATAGAAAATATGGGTCTATTTACTTTTCAAACTATCACAATCTGCAAATTTCAAAATTCAGTAATTGAGCCTATTCAAACGACTGCATATGACTAATTTCTGATGGGAATGACTTCAATTTTCTCTCAGTTATGGCAAAAAATAATGTCTGTGACCCAGCTATCAATGAGTGAAACTGAAGATTTTTTAGACAACCCATGTAGGCATTCTGGCTACTTAATCATAAATATATTATGTCCTTGTAATCAAATAATTCAAGGATGGAACTTCAAGTCCGGTTTTTATCTTTGCAAAATGATATGTTGGAATTTTGATTTTGTCGTATGCCCCAAGTGAGGTTTGTCGTCCATCTTTGGTTATAGTCTTGCACCGTTAAATTTGTGTAAGGATATCAATTTGTAATCAAATAATTCAAGGATGGAACTTTAGGTCCAGTTTTTATCTTTGCAAAATGATATGTTGGAATTTTGATTTTGTCATCTGCCCAAAGTGGGGTTTGTCATCCATCTTTGGTTATAATCTTGCACCGTTAAATTTGTGCAAGAATATCATTCTCGGTGAGAGTATCCAGCCTTTTGGTCTAAGTTATAATGCACTCCTACATCAGATGCACATGCAAAATTTCCTCCAGTTCAAGTTCCCTAGCAAGCGCCTGCTCTGGATTTTATATGATCAGATGTCTTATTATTTAATGTCACATCTTAATATTATCCAAATGCTTTTATGTCTACCCCATGCATGTACCTACATCGTGACGATGTTTTCGGATGATCCTTGATACATTAAGACTTGCTGCTCTAATTGGTGGTAATTAATTGCCTACTAAATTATCATTTTTGTTCTGTTGATCAGAGGCTAGATTAAGGTCATTTGCCAATTTTATTCAGTGATGTGAAATTTGTTTTATACCTTGAATTTGAAACTAAAATTAATTTGCATCATAGAATTTCAACGTGAAAAGATCTAATTCAATGAAGATTGACGTATAATCTAATGTATGAAGTTAATTAGAATGCACTAGTTCTTCTAAAATAAAATATTTTCTCTCTCTAATATTATCTTACTCAATCTTAGATAGCCAACTTATAATTTTTAAGTTAATGTGATTGCAGTATATACAATAATTCAGTTTCTTCAATATTAGTATATAGTAAATGTTTGCTTCTTGCCTTGTTGGCATAATAAATGCCCTGTGCACGTTTGAGTTTTAAAAATATATTAACAAACACGCTCTTTCTAAATAACAATAAAATGCACTAAAAAGTAAGAAATAGCTTTTCATCCCTCAGAGCATGTGCATAAGTGCTGACTGGGTTTCTTAGAAATGAGTATCTAAAGCATGATAAGTGAGTAGGCTTGCTCGCTCACCCACAAATATGACCCAAACAGCTATCTGAGAAAATTCCAGCTGCCGGTGAGTGTATATACCATAGGTTAGTAGGGATTGGCTCGCATTATGTATACCTAATCGCCACCCACACTTTGTTCTCGAAGTGATGAAAAGCGTTTTTTTTTTACTTTCTAGTGGTGAACCATGTCATTGATTAAACCAGAGCTGTTAAAGAAATGTCTGCCAAAAAAGTTAAATTCAAGTCTATGTTTTGCCATCTATGTTTTGAGAAAATTTGAAATTATTTTTCTTTTTGTATATTTTGTTTATATATTACAGCATGTATCTGAAAAAATGTTTAATGTCTGATTATTGTATATTATAATGTCATCAGAAGCAAGCAAGTCTCTAAAATTTCAAACCGATCCAACTTTGGGTAGTGGGTTAAAAGTCAATTACATCCATCAATGAAATAGGCAAACAGGTGAAGAGGTTAATAAAAAGCATTTAACAGTACTATGCCTACTTAGGCATATTCTACTGCTAGGTCCACTTCTTGATACTACTACTTCACGCCCGCTACTTCTGCTTATTTTAACGCCATCAGGTCTACCACTTGAATCATATTTAACTTTAATTTCGAAGTATTATTAATAAAAAAGTATTTTTCACCAGCTAGATTGCACCAAATCTTCGTACCAGTTTCAGTAGTCTTCTGACGATCACGCTGAGAGAAGTAATTATCTCCTTCTTTGTGAAATTCTACAAAATTCTTCGCTGGAATATTTTCAAGGTTCCCTCCGAGCTGTATTTTCTAAGTCCCGTTGCAGTAAACTTTTGGCATAGATAGGGAAGGAGCTTTGCCATTCTCCTTGAATGGTTAATCCGTTGAAATACCTTGCGGGGAGTGGTCCCTCGATTGAGGGATTTCTATCGCTCGCCAAAATCTCATCCCTAACCGTCCGTAATTCGATTTTCCGAGAAGTCCTAAATTGAGTTTCCAGGAGTGACCCTTTCAGGTGAGGAATGAGGTCCGGAATAGAAACCTTCTCATTGTTTCCAGGGTTTTCTCTCCTTCTCGCACCACCTTTTTCGAACGGAACGGACTGAAGGGGTCGTCGCCCTGCCAGGCAAGCGTAGTGCCTCGTTCAGACTACTGTCGTAACAGCGATCGTTTTAACGATAGTTGGCGGAGCTAGCGGTGTGTATCATGGAACCTTCATGGTGTGAACGGATGTCCGGGCAGTAGCACACGTACTTCTGAACATTGCCTTTTTTGATAGTTATTCCTCGTTCACATTACGATTGTGCGAGCGATCGTCCTGACGATAGTTGGCCGAACTAGCAGTATGAATGCATGTTCTGACAATAGTTCACGTGGTTCCCAACGTTGCCAATTTACGATGGTTAGGCGCTGGTAGACCGGAAGAGGAAGCGACAAGAAGCTGCCTTCGTGAAGCGACATTTCGTGAAGCTGCCTTCGCTCTATTTTTTTCATGAATTTGTCAAAGCAAGGAAGAATATGGGCGGAGAAAAATTCTTCGTTAAATGCACGTTGAGCACAGTAATATCTTGACCTTGCATACCTCAACAGCTTTGCTAACCGTCAATTTCTCGTTCCCTTTAGATGTCAGCACTAGAGGGCAGCACAGTTTTTAACCATCGTTGTGTGAATGCACTATTGTGCCAACGATTGCTGAAATAATCGTAATCTGAAGGAGGCATTAGGCGCTGCGAAACCGGAAGAGGAAGCGAAAAGAGAAACAGGAAAAGTTTTTGAATCGCGGAGTTGTTTCAGAAGGAAGAATCTGAGCAGAAGAAGAAGTATACGTTAAATAACGTTGAAAACCTTAACCGTACTTAGTCCATTAATAACGAGAGGTGATTTTGGCGATTTTTGGACCCCTCCCCCATATGAGGAATATCGTGAGATTTGGCTCGTCCCCATTCATCTAATCTCACGTATGGTTGTTCAAATAGGGTAGTTTCCTTCATCAAAGAAAACGAAAGGCATTGATTGCGATTCGTTACCCACCATTAGTGTATTCATAATACACAAATTATTTGGTTTTTGAAATACCGGTTTAGACGAATGGCAAGGGTCAAATTTTATCCTCATTTGAAAAAGGCCAGATTGGCGCCCATGCGATTCCACTCCACGTGACGTCACAGGGACCTAGTTTCTATACGAGTAGATAGGAGTTATACATCGTCTGAGGTTACCAATGCATGCATGAGGCACAGAGCTCAGGGAAACATGTCTTAATAATCACCTACTAAAACTGGCTAAGGTCGGAAAGTTTTCTTCGTTTGATAAGGTATTAATAAACCTTTTTTAAGCCAAGCGCTACCATTCAGCAAGGTACTCAGCTACCCGCTGGCAGCCTGCGAAGTATCAGCGCTAAGCCTCGCCTCAAGGTCACCTCACCGGGCGGGAGGGGGAACCAGAAATACGACGTACGGAGATATTTCCCGGCATTCATACTTGAGCGTCGCGTTTTCGCGCGCTTGGAATTTTTCACTTTTCATTTAATCGCGAAAAATAGATATTGTCATTTAAAAATCTAAAAGCGTGAAATACGTACTCCAGGAGTAATAATCTTTCGATTAAAGCAATAAAAAAATAATAGGAAACCACCCTATTACGCATTGTTAGTTTAAATACGTTAATCTATGTTTCATTGCATTGGATTTATTGAAAAAACAATTTGTTCAATTATGCTTAATGGATAAACACGTTTTGCTCATTTCACCCAGTTTTCTCGCAATTTTACAATGCTTCTTGAGGAAAAAATTACGTGATACTTGCCAGGACCCGGCTTGACCCCCTACCCCCGAAAACGCCTCGCGTACTTAATGAATGCCCCCTCACCTCAACAGCTTTGCCAATCGTCAGTCTGTTTTTCACTTAAGATTTCAGCCCTGGAGGGCAGCACAGGTTTCACCGTCGCGGGGATGAATGCACGCAAGTTATTACGATCGCTGGTACGATAGTAGTCTGAAGGAGGAATGGGTGTGTACCTTCGAAAGGGCCCAAAGCGAGAACAATAGGGTTTCGCGAGGGTACGCAATGATGTGTAGGTTCCCTCGTGAGTCTCGTCCCGTTCACCTTTTTGAGCTCGCCGCACATTGGGTGACTATGTATATAGCTTGCCTCTTGGATTACGCCTCGCGCCCCTTTGGCTAAGTGTCCCTGTCTTCCTTTTTTCCCGAAAGGGTTAAATGAGTCCCTCTCCGTAAGGGACATTGCCCCCGTGCCTGTGAGGTGAGGCAAGCCAGGATTTGCCGTTTAAGCCTGTATGGTATGGAGATACCGTTAGCCAGGGTTATCTCAAGCTTTTTTCAATATGCGAATGTTGCGCTGAGTTGGTATTGACTCGGCATTTCTTTTGGCGAGGTACAGGCAATTTTCCCTACGTATGGCTTCGTCTTTGTTTTATGTGATGTTCCTATATAATTTTGAAATCTCACTGTCAATCCATAATCCGATGGATACTATAAAATAGAAGATATTCATTGCTGGACGGATTCGTATGTGATTCGTCTTCCCATCGGACTAAAAAGACGGTCATAAAAATTAGGCTGCTATAAAAAATCTCCCACCAACTCCTAAAATTGTAAAATTATATTCTCACGCGAAAGTTTAGCGGAATCGTGCATAAGGTAACTGATTTTGAGAAACTTTGTTTTGACAGACATTGCTTTTGTTTGAAGTATTACCTTGATATTGAAACGTCTGGATTTGCTCTGGTCGAGCAAAATCGTTATTTCCCTCGAATATTGTTTATTTTAAACTTTTAAATTTGCCTCTAAATATTTTATCTTTAAGGACCCTCTAGTGAATAATGCATTTGATTTGCATTATGATTTAAGGTTCATTTGATGTTGAAATGGTCTTCAAAACCACATTTCAAAAATGCGTTGTAGAAAAATATTGTCTTTTGATCTCGCTTTACGAATTTCTTACTGTTCATAGTTGTTTATGAGTGTGACTCTTCTGCATTTTACTGTATAAAATCTTCGGGCCTAAAAATAGTTCGTCATTAGTTTCTTGCCCGTCGAAATAGCTGGTTTTGATACAGCTCGGTTCGTTGATTGGTCGTTTGCGACTGATCTATTCCTCAATGATGCACTCTTGGGGATGAGGATTGTCACTGCTGGCCTATCCGTCGAGTGTCGCCTTTGTTTCCACTTGCTTTAAGTGCCCTAGGATGTTCTTCTTTAGATGGTACTATGGCCCTAATGGAAATCGACGAAATTGTTCGTTTCATGAGTATAACAAACCTTCCATTTGATATTGGCTGTCGTCAATTTTCTTGTGAATTAAAAAAAATGTTCTAAACACTCAGCAGAGCGTTTCACACAAAAACTTTGCATAATGTCAGCTCAAAATTGTAACATGGAAAAAAGAGAAAAATCCTCTCCGAAGACTCCTCCTCCTCCTCCGTACTGATGTCTACTTAAAAATACTCTGTACAACCATTAGAATAAGTCCTGGCCAATGGCCTCGGGCTCAAATCCCGGTGGTGGCGGAGAATATTCAGAGACTGCCCTATCATTGCTTGAATGATGTGTGGAGGACATTCCGAGCGCAATACTCCCTCCATCGGGTGGGAAGTTTATGTTATGGTCCTCTAAGCGCCTTTCGTTAAGAGCAGGCTAATGCCGACGCCGGGTTTCTCTCCACCCTTCCTTCCATACCCTTCCCTCATGGCGTAAATGACATCAGCTGCCGGTCGCCTCCTCCAAATACCATACCATTATTATCCTGCCGATTAAGGGGAGTTTTCTTGGAATACTTAAGAAGCGTTCTGGCAGTTTCACCTTTCTTCATGTACTCTTCAATTCACAGTAAGGCCTACTCCCTTTCATTCTATCTATAAAAAATCCCATTCTCTTCCTTCCACTCTCTCGTTTACCTAACATTCTACCCTCCAACACCGTTTTCAGCATCCCCTCACTGCTAAGTACTCACACCATCCATACCTTCTGTCGTATCTCATTTAGGAGTTGTCTCACTTCACCCACAATTTCCAGCACTTCGTCATTCTTCTTCCTATCCGTCCTCATAACCTTCTCCATTCTTTTCCACACCCACATCTCGAAAGCCCCCAGTCTTCCCTCATCATCCTTTGTGTCCACGTTTCTGCATTGTAAGGCGATACACTCACCAGGTATGACTGTTCACTAACCTTTTGCTTAAAATCTTACATAAAGATACTCTCATAAGCTCTTTCCTTGATCATGAACGTCTCCTTTGCAAACGCGATTCTCTTCCTGATATCCTTGCTAATGTGGCGGAGAATAAATTCTCTTCCGTAAAATATTTCGTACACGTTTAGTGTATATGTCCATGCTCGGATGCTATGAGTGCGTCTCAGAGGAAATGTGACCTCCCGTGGCGCCAGAGGAGACACGAGACTCCGGACACGTCAGCCTCTCGCGGCTCTTCACACCGAAAGATGCGAAAAGGGGATCGCTCCAAAACAACACTCGGCGCCGCGAAAGTGAGCCCTAGGGGTCGCTTTTTACCATTACGCGTATTCCAACGCCCCGGGAGCGAGTTCGTGTGTTGATGAAGTGGTGGCTTCGCGTGGGACAGTCCTCGAGGGATTCTGCTTCGCTGAAACCTTCCGGAGAAGCCGGAGCGGCGATCGCTGTCGCGTGTTTACGTCCTTACCGATCGTTTTGAGGATCTCTTAATGATCCGGGTCACGGCCGTGCATGGAGATATTTTGAAAGTGGGACCGTGCTATGGTCATCGTCCTACAAAGTGCTCTATGCCACTCCCCCGCATCTTTGACATTCATGGCTCCGCGCCTGGGTGAATCACTGAGATAACAACGTTTTAACCCCTTTGTCTGTGGTTAGAACACATGAGGGAGTGAGAAGCAAATGGATTCAAGTGATTTTTATTTCTAAATGGAGTTCGAGTAGGTACAGAACTTAACAGAAGAAACATACAAAAAATTGGTGGCCAAGGGATACGAGTGAGTCTCTGCTCTATGATAACATCGAGTGGAAAATCAAATACACTGCTAAATATGTAGTTGGTCTCGTTTATTTTCTTTACTTAATTTCTGCTCCCAACACACTTTAGCAAAAAATAATTACATGCACCCCTAGGCTTCTCACCCCCTCATATGTAAAGTAGGGTGGAAGGTTTGTTGATGGCTGAATTGTAAAAAGCAATATTTCTGGGCGCAATATATCGTTCAAATTGCCTTTGTGGAAATGAAGATTGTATGGTGCTATCGTTAGCCATCCTCGTAAAAAATGGCTCTGATTTCAAACGAAATGGTATTCGTTGGTTTTCGATTTTCATGTATTCCTCAATTTTATTATTTAGATGCATCATTACCCATTCCGTAAGACGTTTTCGATTTAACCTAGCCATTAAAATATAAATTGTTTCCGTTTAATTTACTGACAACTGTGGCGGTGATTACAGGGTGGAATGATACCCCTCCCATTTGAAAAAAATCCATTGGTTTTTTTGTGTGTGCTATAGTCATTGAAGCGGAAGACTCAATATGGCTATGTTTATACTGGAAATTTTGACAGAAATTTTTCCAAAAGTTGGCCTCCTACCGTAGCAAAGCAGGTGGGCTAAGTAATGCTTCACATTAGTTCGCGCTAATTGTAAGTGAAACTTTCTCCACAATCTCAACACTTCAGAGTTAATGTCTATCTGAGATACGCTAGCAAAGTGCTATTTTCATATGAAAGCTGCCGATTAATTTCATATCATTTCCATACATTCATGAAAACTTATGATGTATTGAATTGTCGTTATGTCCACCAATTCTTTTTTAGACTTTCATTACTATTTTCCCTCTCCTACTCCAATTGCATCCCCCCTCCCACCTGCTCTCCGTTTATATTTCGCCCATCTGAGGAATTTAGATTCTACCCGATGTCTATGAAGGCTGCCAAGGGGATGTGTTGGGTTATCAGTGACGTAACTTGAGTTCACGCTCGTTAATGATATTGTCGAAGTGAGAGACGAAGGAAAGTTAAACCTCTGGTGATAACAGAGAGCGTTGTGACGCAAAGTGTGGACGGAATCAGGAGAGCCGCCAAAGTCCATTAAGTATTTTTTTATTTCTTTTGAGAATCTCAACCCTCATCTCTAAGCTGCCTTTTAAATCATGCCAGATGTCTTGATTCTTTTTTAAAACTCTCTTCGAAACTGGCTATTTTCTTGGATATATGTTTGAGAATGATATTATATACCACTTATGCCGGATTATCTGCTATTTTATTTGGTATCTATCGTTTTAGCTTCTTTAGTCTGTCGACTGTCTCGTTATCCGAAACTGACGTTATAGATTGATATCACATCGTAAATCCATATTGGAACATTTTGTTTAATGAACATCTTTAAATAATAAAAGGTAATGAAGGGAAGGGGTCCTGAGGGCCAATAATGTAACTGTATAAAACGCCATATCTATTATTGTATCGACGCGACCATCACATTACGAATTTCTAGTAATTTACTATTTACCCCGATTTATCCCTAACTCAATTTCCTACCCCACCAGACTCAAAACTAAAATAATGATGCTAGCATTTAGTTACGGTCTTACATCAATTTGGTGGCGGTGAGGTAAAGTCCCGCCTGCCAAACAAGAGGTCGCGGGTTCGAGTGCACGTGTAATTGTTAAATTTGTTGATCACCCTGATGTAAAATATGTGCTCTATTCGTAGGTATGGGAATAAATTTATAAAATATATACGTCATATTTTTTATTTCAGCGTGTCAAGCAGCCTTGCAACCCCTGCCGCTTCCCGCGACCCTTCCCGGGCTCTCCGTCCGGCTGATGGCTTCACTGGCGCAGATGCACCGCACGGGCCCGCACATCAAGAAGAGGCCGCCGAGGAAGCCGCTGGACGGTAGGCCCTTCGCCAAAGGCGTGGTCCTCAAGACCCTCATCCGGAAGCCGAAGAAGCCCAACTCAGCGAATCGCAAGTGCGTGCTCGTGAGGCTCTCAGGAGGCAAGGAGATGGTCGCGTACGTGCCGGGCATCGGTCACAACCTTCAGGAACACAACATAGTCCTGTGCCGGGTTGGGCGTTGTCAGGACCTGATCGGAGTGAAAATCAAGTGCGTTCGTGGGAAGTACGACTTGGCTCACGTCATCAAGAAGTAGTTCCCCTTTGCGGAATGTAAAGAAGATCAAGTATCGATAAATATATCTTTAAGAGGACGGATCACTCCCAATCAACCAGACGCATTTGGTTTTTCTTTCTTGACGTATTACTTGTGACGCCAACGAAGTGTATCATCTTGAAATTTTCGGGGTGTATAGAGTCGAATTTTCAACATTTTCCTGTATCTAAAAAATTAAAATATTTTATCTGCTGAAACACACTGGTGTTTTCTTTTTTTTCAAATTTAAGGTACAGACAAATGTTGAAAAAGGTGCACTCAGTATAATCTGAAAATTTTCATGCTGATAACTTCATTCTAAAATGAGTGATGCGTCACGGGGAAACACTATTGGAGCGGGAGTGTTGCTTCCTCTTGATTGGACCAAAATGGCAACGCAATAAAACCTGTCTCCTGGTGCCGAAGTCGTTAAAAAGCAACTTATTTTTACGGCTCGGCCTTGTGGCTTGCTGTGTTAGTTAAGAGTGCAGAGGAAACCAGTTAATTCCACTCCCAACTGCGTATTGTTAGGTGTGTCTGCTCAGCAGAGATAGTGAAATCCCGAAGAGGGCTTTACCAAGCAACTTTTCCTCCTAAGGAGGAGCTGTAATGATTCACTGAGTTAGTAGTGTTTCTTTGTTGCATTAAAACTCTCTGATTGAGATATTTTTATTCCTTGTGATAAACCTCTCCAATTGATCTGCCTTTCTGTTCCTTCTCATTAAGGTCCATGCGATGACGAATCTCTAGGTTTCCCTGCCTTTTGAAATTCGTCAAGAGACCAACCCTCGTGAAAGACAATGTGTTGTAAGATTTCATCTCCATTGGAACTAGAACAAAAGGTGTGCTTTTTTCCTTTAGTCTCATTTTGTATAAACATTTCGAGCTATCGCCAGGGAAGTTTTTTCCGTATTTTCCAAAATCTCGTTCTCGGGGATGTCGGAGAAATTCAACCTGGCAAATACTCGAGAGGAAGTTATGCATCAAAATATGTAGAAAAAAAAGAACATCGTTTTTTTTCGCTTTACCTGTTCCATTTGGCATTGTTCAAAAAAATATGAGAAATATTTTTATAAATTTCGGTGATCAGCAAAAAATCTATTTTTTGATAGTTTAAAGCGTGCCTTCAAAAAGTGCTAATGGTACTATGGAAGCCACTATGTACCCATCTCTCAAGCCTTAAATAATCCTCCACGCCTCATTACCTGGGCCAGCCACCCTCTCCGCAGCCGTACCTATGCGGTATTCCCTCATTTTCAATTTCCATTTCTCAATTTCCCTTTGTGGTTTATTTTTTTTAATTTACAAAATTTTATCCATACTTTTCCCAGACTTGTGGTGTCATTTCCATTAAAAATTTAGATTGAAAACCATATGTTCAGATTGTGGGTGAAAAGATTCATATAAATGGTGAGTTAAAAGATCATCCTTGTGTATGATTGAAGGCAAAATAGGTCGTAAAATATAATTACTAATGATATGCATGAATGCTTTTTGCGATAATTGATTTGAAATTATTTTGAAAGAGATCTTTTGACGCTTGATTTTTCAAAGCCCAATGCATTCATCGTCGGTGTAAAAAAGTAAGCCAAAAATTTCGTGTGGTCACCTTTTTTGGTCACCAGTTTTCTATGTCCTCATTTGTCGTTGTATTCATGAAACGAATTAAATTCTATATTTATGCCAATCAGTCCGGAGCCTCATGGCAATTTTTCACTCCAGAAGCTTAAATAACGTTTTCAGAAAGTCACACAATATTGGATCATTTGAATTCCGTAATTCGCTGTCTAGATCTTATAATTGAAACCCGTGGAAATTGACTGTATTTATTGACCAAGTCGGGTAGTGCCCTTGAAAAATGTTTGAGTCATAATATTTTATTTACAAAGGTCAATGTTAGCGGGACAGTTAATTCTGTTTGTGAATGTCTATTTTAGGTATTTTCCATTTAAGATATCATCATCATATTTTTTATCATTTTCCGTCACCTAATGGATAATCTCTTTTGCCGTTATGCATGGCATAATAGTTTTGTTTTTTGTTAGTATTCGGTGGGCTTTTGAACATTCCTATATATCCTTTCTTCGCTTCCAGTAATATTTCACGGTGAAGTTCCGATGAAAAAGATACCCCTGATAGTTTTTCGTTCCCACAGGAGCTATGATGTGGTTTTTTAATGAAATAAATTTTATCAAACTTTCTCACAATATATTCAATAGATTCTTCGCGCCGTTTTGCGGTATCGTCCTGCTCAGATTTTATCGGTGTGCCTCATGATAAGACAGTACGGTGAAACATATCTTCACGAATAAAGTGAACCGTTGTAAAGTACAGCAACATATAATTTCATACTAGTGTACGGAAAATTTACGAATTGACGCCTGTTTTTAATTTATCCTCAATGAAGCATATGGGCTCGTAAATACTCACTGAACACCGAGTGCTTGGAGGAGGGAATTTGGATATTGAGTCGAATTTAAAATCCGCTATTTCCATTATTCTTTACACGGCAATTACATTTGGACCTCTGTTCGCTATGGTTATTGATGCTTGCTTACTAGTCACAGCCATTAGTATCTCGTGCATGGTGCCTGGGGTAGAGATGTCTCTCGTTTGGGCCGGTTCTAGACATTTTTCCACGGTAAGGATTCTCTCTGGATACACCTTTAAACAAATACAAATAATTTAGGAATAAGGCTCGAGGCTTAAATATCAGCGTAAATTTATAACGCGCTGGCTCTTATATACTGCATGTGATATTTTGGACTCAGCGCTTAGGGGCCCCCTTTTGCTTGGCGCCTTACGCGGCCGCGGACTTTGCTTGCCACTTAAACCGGCCCTGCTCTCGTTATCCAGACAAAGGGTGAGTTGAAAGCACTCCTTTTAGTTTCAACAATTGAACCTTCACGCTCTCGTTAAGTGATAGCGCCTACCTTTTCATTATCGACGTGTAACGTTTTTTTGGCTCAGAATTCAAAATTCCATATTCTGTTATGAAGTTAAGAATGTGATGAAGTCTTTTTGGAGTCCTCCCTGATAACTCTTTCTGGAGGTCGATGATACCCTGACTGAAGCATTCCGCGTGTTGGTAGATGTAAGCCTCCGAGGAAAGGTCCTATTTGTCTGGGAAGGTCTCACCAGAATTTTTGTTAGATATGCCTGAAATAGGAGATAATTATCTTGCGTGTGCGATACAATATCTCACATTAGCAAATAGTAAATCCCGTATTTTATACGTGGACCGTTGGGTGTTATAGTCTGCGGGTACATTTCCTATGCCTGCTTCACGGACCTTGAGGTTAACAAACGGAAAGGTATTCCAGGTATTGCGATTATATGAGGCCACTGTAGCTTGTTTGTCTGTTAGTGCTGCAACACCATGGGATTGTTCACCTTAGATATCATCACGTGCGTGAAACAGCACGTCATAACAGTCGTTGAAACAAATATGTTGGTCTGGAGGAATTGGAAAGTTCATCCCTCTGCTTTCGGAGCTTGGCCGAATGGCAAGTATCTGGAAACCTTTGTTTCTGTTAATTAAAAAAAGGATAAAATTGTAAATCCTTGAGATTGAGGCGTAGAAACATGTGGATGAGAATTCTCAGCATTTCATCGAGATTCTATTTTAGTGGTTTGGTGAAAAGGTCACTATTTAAATCTATGAAATTAATAGCGATCAAAGTCATTTCTAATGCTGAATAAAAAAACGTTTAACTCCGAAATGGTCTGATTGAGAAAATGTTTTCACCACAAAAACTGAGGAAGAATACAATTTTGAAAACCAGACGAAATTAAAAGTTGCATAAAAGTTTGAATTGGTTGATTTGGGGGAAGTATGAATTTTCATTGGGAATATTCTTTCCAAGTTTCTTGATCTAGCTCTAGGGATCGTGGGTAATAAATGTATGTTCAAACCAACTTAATCTTCAAGCGAAATGAAAAAAAAATCCGGAATAGGATAATACGAGTTTCTGAATTAGCGAACATCTGCGAAAATTGATTAAGAATTGCGTTTATTGTAGATGAAAATAAATGCATGATTATTCTTCACATTTCCATAAATGGACGCAATCGTGATTTTGTTTTTCTTCCACTTTTTAAATGGTTTTACAGTTTTTTAAGTAATCATATTGGAGTACTCCACGGTGCCAACTTCGCGCCCTTTGGCTGAAGATATTTTTTTAATCAAATCATCGTTAAGGACTGCAGTTACGTCCACGGTTTATCGCGAAGAATGACTGGAAACTGTTCGTAGAGTTTATATAACGATCACAGAAAATTCCCCCTTGACTTCCCAATTTAAAAAAATACTCCTCGCGTAAGATATTTCACAAAATTGCTTACATATATGACATTTTTAGTTCTTCTAAATCAAAATAAGTGTAGTAATGGAAATTTTATTTCATATTTTTTTACTTTCTTCGGGTTTTTGGAGCGACCTTATCGCCTTTTATCTGGGTAACGTACCTATTCTGTTTCTATTATAGACATTATTTGATAATAACTCGTGTAAATAGTACCTACGGTATTCCGTCTTAATTTTACTATGGCTTTCGCTGTGTGCTTCGTGTCAATTTTTTTGTCATCACCGCATTTATGGGTCATCTGCGTTTCTTCTGCGAAGAAATAAGTATTGCCTATAACGCCTGTTGGCGATTTAGAATTTTGAATGAGAGATTTAGAATTTTGAGAGCACGTAGAGAACCAAACTTCATTTTTCAGTTTTTAGGCTCAAGTGAGACCACAGGGCTCAAGTAACCCGCGTTTACGGTGTATAACATTTTGTATTAAAATAGTACATGGTGTAATTATATTTAAAAAACATGGATTTTGAAAATTTATAATCATTTTTCATTCTTACTTCTTATTCACATCCATTTTTATTAATGATAGCCTTAAAAATTATTATAATTGAAGTTACGCAAGTGAGTTAGACTTTAATGATCTTTATATTCATCATAATAATATAAATCATCATCATAAGTCAACAATCGGAGGATTAGCGTGACGCAGTTCTCCATTCCATTCTCTTATCTGCAACCATTTTCATAACGACATTTCTTCTTTTTTACATCCTTAGCAACCTGTCCTATGTAAATCATTCGGGGTCTTCTTCCCGTCCACTCGTCCCTCAATGATAGTTTTCATCAGACCACCATGTTTCATGATGTGACCGACTAAGTGGTACCGTTCTTCTTGCGTTACTGTTTTTAGAAGACTTTTCTTTCACTCCTCTACTCACTTCCTCATTCGGTAGATCCTTTCGATATCTTCATCATTCTTCGGTAGGACCACATTTACAATTCTTCCACTCTTGACTTATCTGCTGCCGTTACCGTCCAAACCTTGCTACCATCAAGAATAATATATATCATATCTAGCATGTGATGAATTGTTTTGTATATTTTAAGTATTCCTTGCTTATGCTTTGGCATTAGCTTCATTTTCATAGAAGTCACATAATTACATGATGGGCGCTAAAGTAGCTATCCATCTGCAGGAATATTTCTCGGGTTTCCCACCGGGTGTCGTATCGGGTTGTAGTTCCCAACGTTTCCATGAGTAAGTCCGTCATCGTCATCAGGGGCTAATGACGGACTTAGTCATGGAAACGTTGGGAACTATAACCCGATACGACACCCGGTGGGAAACCCGAGAAATATTCCTGCAGAGCATACGCCGGGAAAAACTCAGATTCTACATAGCTATCCATCAATTGATTTTAATCAGGTACTCCTGAATCTCCCTTATAATACGCGAAAAGCTTTCCGACTTCGTTCTCTGAGGAAATATTTTGCTCCCCCTTGGAACACCATTGAGCAAGGCTGAAGATACTCCCCCCCCCCTGTTGAAACGGGGATATTTCGTTGCCCCCAAGTGTTCCTGGAAAAATTATTTAAATTCTGAAAACTCCATTTTAATTACTAAACTATCTAAGATTAAATTTATTGAAAATATGGAAATTTTTGTTTTCATATACTTGAATGTACAGGTTTCGTACATTTTTTACCTCCCCCCCCAAAACTTCGACCATGCCATTGAGTCAAAATCCTTCCTCAACCAAAGCCTTTCTTGAGCCTCGCCGGTCTCAAACACCGACCTGCCCAAGTTTCGCAAACTAATGGACCTAAATGAAACTTGTGTGTGTGTGGTGCGTTTGCCTGTGTGTGGCGGAGGAGGCAATTTTCCTATTTTGTTTTCTCGGCTGACCGCAGGTTGACCCTTAAAAATGCGGTTTTCTCGACGCGCACCGTTCCACTCGGCCGTGTTTGAGAAGATAATCCGTCACGTTACCCTAGGTGTACCAACTCATCTCGTCCAGGTAGGGTGGGTGACCCTAGCGGCCCTCTCTCTCTCTCTCCGACCCCCTTTCTCCTCAACAAAAGGGTTCTTGAGGGTCTCGGTGCATTTGTCACCACCGCCTCCCGCAAGATCGTCTGTCTCCTGGCGATGGAGCACCCCGGCGAGGGGGACAGCAATGCAATGCAGCTGCTCCTAACATGCCACCCACACCGATACATCTCGCCGCGACTCTTTCCTTCAACCCCCGTCTATTCCAAGGAAGCGGACCTTATCTCTCTCGGAAATGTTTAAGAACCGTCATCAAACAAGTCTGTCTTTTGTACTGCGGTCGATGTGAAATTTCATTGTGATTTGCAAACGAAGTTTTAAGGTAAGCAAAGGATTGATGGCCTTAGATATTTTATGATTTAAAATTAAATTTCTGAGGTAATTTTTCGCTGCGTTCAGATTCGCAGTAGCGTAGATTTCCTGGTAACCCTCTCAGTCTGGCGTTGCCGTATACATATCGGACACCGTAGAAGCGATCTCCACTTCAACCTGGCCTGTGGACGTCAACAGCACAGAAGGTGAAACATCGCCATCAAAAATGACAACGCGGACTTAACTCGGAAATCTACCCCATTACGGAAATTAATTTCTTCTTTGAGCAATAAAAAAATATTACCAAGCTCGTGTAAATAAACTGTGAAGGATTAAGTTTGAAACAAATTCAAAGAAAGCATTAAGTTTTGCGAACGCTGCCTCTCTCTCGTGTCCGGGAGAGATCTATATGGTATGAGGCGAGCAAGTCGACGAGCGCGTAAACGTAAATTTTGTGTGTAGAACAAAGTGCTTAATATAGCAATTAACGATCAATGTTTTTTTCAGCGATCAAACGTTGAATTATTTCGAACTTGACTTTCCCGTGAGTGGTTGACTGATATGGTGGCTCAATTGGTTGCTTCATGATCTTTTGTGGCTCGAGAACATTAGTGGTCTACCACGCCACGTCGTCTAGTGGTTAGGATATCTGGCTTTACCTGGAAACCTCGAGTTTGATTCCCGTCATGGAAATTTTAATACTCAGATGGTTTTCGGAATCTTTTGTAGTTTTAAGTAGGAACAAACAGAAAATTAGATAGGTAACACGAGTACGCAAATATTAAATTTGAGCGTGATGACTTGGTTATTGTTGAAAGCCATTGGTGGGCCGCCAATTTAATGCATGCTGTTCCTTCATTCATTTATTAAAATTAGTTGGTGCGAGAAAAATTTGCAGACCATGCCAAGTACATTTTGAGAGACCCTACATAGTACAGTAGAGAGTAGATCCTAACTCCAAATCAGAGGAATAGATTTGAGAACAGAGAAGATCAAAAGGTTTTCTCTTTAGTAGACATAAAATGATACAACAAAATTCACCGTGGAGTAAAAAAAAATGGTCTTTCGTTAAATAGTGTAGTGGTTATTTAACGTTTTTACAACATATTTAGATAAACCATCGGCTCTAATTCTTATTAAAAGGACGATGAGTTCGTAGCTTTTCTAGCATGCTCTTTGTATGTGATGCATATAGATCTAGGACAAATTCCTGGAATAAATGTGCAAAAATTCGTATCGGCTCTGTGTGGATTAGATACATAGACCATTGGAAAGGCTGGTTGGAGAAGAACAAAAGCCTTTTAAACATGGTCCTGGCTGCGGGCGATAAATATTTATTTCAAGGTCGATTAGGATAAGAATCGAGGTTTACCGAATAATAAGGGGTAAAAAGCAAACTGTAGAGCATCTTAAGGCAAATAAGGGCCCAGTGGATAGGCCATACCATGAAACACTGATCTATCTATATAATACCCTGCGAGCCACCTATAGGCTGTTTGACAGGGGGATATGGCAGTCAATTAATATTAGAATTGCAAGAATATTGTGAATGACTTACTTAAAATGTGCTACGTATTGTTTTCGTATTTGAAAACTTTACGACTCATAAATTGGTTTGGATAAACTCAGGTTTTCATGATGAGCAGTTGAAAGATAGGTTTAAGGGGTGTCTAACATAGGAAAGTATGGGGTGCCACCACATTGGGGTAGGAACTTCACATGGCCTGGTATTGGAACGTAAACCTTTAAATAGAATCAGCCTAGAAGGCAATGGTGGGATCAAATAATTAGGTTGCCTGCACTCAAATCTGACTCGGTTGACAACCCTGAAATTAAGCCTAGGAAGCCCTGAAATTAATTACACGTGGAATGTATTAGAGAGAAATTTTTGAATAAAAGTCCTCCGAAGAAGACGAGAGATAAGTATTTGTGGCAGCTAATGAAGGGCTTCAGTAAAAAAAACCTCAGAGAACGGAAGGGCCTTGGGAAAAGGAGGGATCTAAGAATCTTAGGGTTGGATTAGATTATATTTCCTTATTGGTGGGGCTACATCAGCTGTCACCTGGGCATTGGGCTTAAAAGGTCCATTGTGCTACCCACCCTTGTATGCATATACCCACTTTGTACGTAATTATGCCTGAGACCAATCTTCATCAAAATAGACTTGGCCTCCACGCACTTACAGATGGTACCCTCCATGTGTTCTTGGTGGCTTCTGTTTGCCAGGTGAGCGGGTATTCATCGCCGCATGTCACTCCCACGGCTCCGTTTACCAATCTTGTAACCTCGAAAAGAGTATTCTCTTTGGTACACTCGTTGGGTACCCTTCTGGGCCCTCTGCATTATAATATCTTCAGATAACTGAAGAGGTTTAAGTTCAATTACGAGCCATAATTGCTGTAGTTGAATTGAGCTACATTCCATGCTCCTTGAAATATGTTTGTTATATCTCTCAAGCTGTTGATAATCGTGTCTTTTACTTTTGGTAGCATTAAGCAAAGTTGAAGGTTGCATTGTATTATGAGATATTACGACGTAACTAGCTAATGAGCCTCGAACATGGGGCCTTGCGTAAGCGAATATATTGAGCGAAAACTGATATCTCCAAAATATTTGCCGGGTCTCGAATGGATGTGAGAAATTCTAAAATATGACAAACAAAGAATGACGAATCTGCTTCGTTACACATTCACTGCAAACAACCTCTGCCGGTATGTGTTTATAAGCACCTGAGCAAAATCCCGTCTGATATCTTCCACCGATCTCCAGTAGTGAAAGTTTTTCCGCCATTTAAATATAGCGCAACTCTTTTAAGGTGAACGCGGGTCGTTCACCTTGATGGCTTCACCGTGGACACAGTTCCATGCCAGTGGATACAGTAACCTAAGGTGTCATTAGGGCATTGACTTGCAGTGTCAATGTATCATTGAGCAACTTGGGCTGCGAATAATTGGAAAGAGAGGGAAAACGGATTAAGATGTTATTAATCTCGAAAATGAATCCACAGAGAATACTTCCAGACGCATACCGAATTTCGAAGTATTCTCTGAAGGCGCAGATGGCGTAGGTTCCAAAGTTTTTTTTCGTATCTGATGCATCGGGCCGTCATACGACCCCAGTACGAATCAAGCTGTTATTTATTCAATGTTTAAGATGCAGTTGGTGAATGAATATAGGTACTTCTTCAAAAGTTCACACATCGATTTAACGCTAAATTCGCTCATAACATTACTTTGATGTTGATAGAATTTTTAGTTTGGTATCATGTTTTTATGCATCCATCTTATTCACAATATGATTGATTACTACCTTCTTAATTGGATTAAAAAATTGTATTTAAAATGATATCAAAATGACATAAAATATTTTCTTAATGGAAATTATTTAAAAACCTCGTGTGGCCCAGGCAGTCTTCTTTCTCCCTATATGAAATAAATATTTACGTATTATATTTGAAAATCGTCACCACCTTCTCTTATTTTTTTATTGTGTTATAGGACGTTTTGCATCAAGGTATTGAGGTAGTACCTTTACAGAGAGGTGATGGAGCTTTAGGGTATTTTTCGTAGTTTCAGAATAATGCCCTATTATTGTGAATACAGTTAATTGTTGCATTTCTCTCTCTACATCGTAATTTAAATTTTTATAAGAATTCCAGTTTCCAAAATCATTTTTATCCACTTGCTGCAGCGAGGATTGGAAAACTTGGAAAGAGCTAACCCTATTTACTTATCAACACCGTTGAGAAGGGGGAGAGGGTTAAAGGATTCAAATCCTTCCCCAAAATATTTGCGGCTGTGGTATAAAAAGTAAGTAGTTAATGAACCTCCCCCTGAAATGCATTTCTCTCGCCGTACACTCCTCCATAATTCATGTACCCTCCACGTAGACCCCCCGATAGTATTTTATAGCCCCGGCCTTGTCACTTAAAAGAATGCATTTTACACCGTATACGTAATGTAGTGATTTTTAAGAAATTCACTCTGTGTCGTAATTTTTAAGAAATTCACTCTCTGTCATGTACTCTGATCGTGGCCGTTTGAGTTTCATATTGATGGAGAGGTTATCATCTGAATTTTAACACCAATTAGTTCCACTTACGTGAGTAGTTCCTCAATATTTCTTACTACTATCTCAATCGTAACTCGCTGAACTATTTCCTCAGAATTCGCTGACTTGACTCTCACGGGGGAGCGTCGATATATTTCGGCGTGGATAAAAATATTTCGTTCAGCAGGTTCCCATGATTTATTTTGCCTCATGGATTCGTGGTAGAGAGGAAACGGCTTGACAAAAACACGCCTGGAGTTAAAAGTTACGACACGATTTGTGAGTTCGGGCGGAGATGTCATAAGATCCACTCCTCATCCACCCTCAACATCTGGAATAGAAAACTCCATGTGCATAATCTTTACTAAATTATTAGGTAAATGAAACATTGAAATCTTTCCACTAGGTTTATTCGAACACGACGTGTTTCGCTGTTACAGCAATTTTATCAAGGGCATCATTGTAATGTTGTTATAATAACTAAACGCGTCGTGTTCGAATAAATCCTGTGGAAATATTGCAGTGTTTCATTTTACTAATATTAATAACTTCCACCACGTTGTGCCGTATATCATACAAGATATTTAATTAACTTAGCTTATTCGTGGCGATGCTTTCATCCGATGATGAAAATACATTCTTTTCTTTCCTTCACCAGATAGAATCATAAGAAAATATTAAGGAAACGTAATCTAGGACAGAAAGATTTTAAATTTACCTCTTTCCTAATACAGTGAGGGATATTAATAGTTTCGCAATTCCTGAATCGATTCTTATCACTAGCCAGGACGATTAATTCTTGTTTACTTTCTTTCATCTTTATATGCATTTCTTTTTTGCATTTAAAATGAATTTTTCATCTTAAAATTTCTTAGCATTCTATTTTTGTTAACCATGCATGGATTATATTATTTTTTTAATCGCTAGAAAAGTTTTACTTATCATGTTAATTTTTTTTTTAGTGTAGTGTCACATGGATCCCAAACTAATCCCAAACTAATGTGCACAAATAAGTAGGGCGTGTTATTTTCATTCGTTTTATAGCATTTCAGTGTGATCAAAATTTTGATTGTCGTGTAACTATGTTTGTGATATAGTCAAGTGTTATGGAGCGCATTTCTTGGCTGAAACCCACACCAATCTGAAGAAATCAGTCGGCCGGTGTTATTTTTATAATCATTTTTATAACGATGCGGTCAGAGTCGTAGCCAGGAGAGGGTACATCTACATCTATATAGTACCCTGCGAGCCACCTCTAGGGTGTTTGGCAGGGGGTGATCAATCACCATCATGCAGCATGCAATTCGACTCCCACATGCACTCTACACATCCAAAATACGTCACGCTTACTAACCAATTATGCTACCAGATACTGTTAGAAATAATAATGCAATTCGGAAACATGCATTAAAGTATGCATAAGTTAGTAGGCTACACTACAAGTCATCTAATCTATTTATGAGTTCTAACGCTGCCGTTATAATCTCTAATTGATCGTGGAAAAAAAGACATTCTGAATCTGTCTGTTCTACAATCTATCTCTCTTATTTTATTTATATGATCTGATCTACCGTAGTATGTTGGCGTTCGTAAGATATTGTTAACTTCGTCAGAGAAGACACTGATCTTGAATTTATCTAAAAGGTTTAGTCTATTTTTAACCTATTTTTTATTTTAGGGGGCACCTGCTCCTCCCCTAAAACAATTAACTTTAGCAGAAAAATTACTAATATGAAGCATATTAAAACATTTATTCTACTCCAACAATACTGGGAATCAATTCTAATACTTACTGACTATTATTTTTGGGAAGCAGCATTACGAACCACGGCTTTGCGCTCGGTTTGACAGCAAAGCAAGCACCTGGGTTTGAAGACATTGTATTCGTAGATGCTCATTTTTAGTGCTTCTACCAGCCGCTTAACCTATAGATCATCGCTTGTCGGGCACCATGCTCTATCGCCTCCCCTCCCTAATTTTAGGTGCCAAAAATGTGATTTCTAGAAATATAAATGTTCATATTTTTTCCAGAGGAAGGGATCCCACCCTCCAGATCCTCTGAGTGGTTCCCGAACCAACACATCGTCCTGGCTACGCCATTGAATGTGGTGCTTATCGACGTACCTATTTCATGCTATGTACAGGTTATTAGTCATCCCCTGCCAAACTCCTCGCATGTAGAGATAGAAATAATAAATAGGGTTAGTTGTAAGTAAGTAGTATATTTATACTTAAGTAATACTTTTACTTAAGTATAAAGTTTTTCACTGCATCTATTGGATGGAACTGATTTTGGAAACCGGAGTTCCCATTAATATTTACTTCGCGCTGCAGCAGTGGCGGGTTAAGGTGCGTTTGGTGGGGACATGGAGCAGGTAGTCCCAAGATGGGCGTGGCACACCCTCCGTAGGGTCCCTAATCCCGAACCCCTTCCTCGACGCGTTCACCCTCGCTGGCCCATCTCTTGGACCCTCCCTGCGGGGGCCTCCCTCCCGATAAGTGACCGCTATGACTGCAATTTGGAAATTGATCAATCAATCCAATAATCAAAATATGTTTTTTTGCATCGTACTCCTGCCAATCGTGCGATCAAGTACGTCTTTGAACCGTGTTTCTGCGATGAGAAATAACGATTTTGTTACGGCTGTATGTGAAATTTACTTAAATAAATAAATAAATAAATAAACTTTGCTAAACACGTGGCTGTGGACCACCGGAAAATGGCAACAGCGCTTTGGAATGGGCAAAGTAGCGGGCTGTTTGAATGAGTTACGAGCATGAATTTGCCATCTGGTACCGCTCATTTGCACGCCAAGGCTTCAGTTAATTTACCTTCAGTTCCACATAGTCTCCGATTAGATAACTTGCGTCGAGATAAAGGGTCAATTATTCCCTAAGTCGGATATTGAAGGGTTAAAGCAGTCGAACTACTTCAAAAAGTCAAAAAACACCTGAAAGGTGGATAGGTTGTGTGAGTTTTAGACGGTGATTGCGAGTCCCTTTACGTATTTTCTCCAGAGAAATGAAATAAAAGGGAAGTTAACTCGGAACGCAATAGAGATAATGAGATGCCTGGTGGAGAGGAGCCTAGAATATGACCAGGACGTGTATGCCTGCTTTGTGGATTTTGAAAAATCATTGATTGAGAGAACTGGGTAAAGTTAATGGATATTTTCAAGAAATTAGGTGTGGATTGGAGGGATAGGTGACTGATTCGTAATCTGTATATGGCCCAGACTGCGCATGTGAGGGTAGCGGACGGAGAATCTAGGTGGGCAAGCATTGGCAGAGGAGTGAGGCAAGGCTGTCCTCCATCGCCGCAGCTCTTTAACGTGTACGCTGAAGAGATGGCAAGGGAAGCGTGGGATGAGTTAGAAGCTGTAATAAAAGTGGGAGGAATGATGTTCAAATAGGTGAGAATCGCGGATGATCAGGCGTTGATTAGCCAGTCAGCGAGGGGGCTTCAGGTTCTATTGGATGCGTTATACGAACGTTACGAGGAGTATGGGATGAGGATTAATCAGAAGAAAACTAAGGTTGTGCGTTTTTCTAAAGCAACACGAGCGAGGAATGTGGGAAATATAAAGGTGGGCGGTGAAAAACTTGAGTAGTTCAACTATTTGGGCAGTACGTTGGAGGAAAACGGAGGCAGTGGTTAGGACGTTAGGAGGAGAATTGCATTAGCAAAGGAGGCGCTCATGAGCAGGAAGGAGCTTCTGAGAGGATCGTTATGTAAGATTTTAAAGAAAAGGTTAGTGAAGAGTCTGATCTGGAGGGTAGCGATTTGCGGTGCAGCAATATGGACACTTAGGAAGGAGGACGAGAAAAGACTGGAGGCATTCGAGATGTGGATGTGGCGAAGAATGGAGAAGGTGAAGTGGACGGAGAGTAGTAAACCTACCTGAATCGGTAGAATACTATAATAATATATGATAAATTCAAGAGCAGCGTATTTTCCGGCGACGTTAGCCATATATAACGAGCGCCAACATACTACAGAAGATCAGATTATATAAATAAATTAAGTGAGATAGGCTGTAGAACAGACTGATTCAGAATATCTTCTTTTCCACGATCAAATAGAGACTATAACGGCAGTGTTGGGACTCAGAAATAGAATAGATGACTTGTATTATAGCTTACTAACTTATATAGAGCGATGTCTAAGTTCTTAAAACAAGTATCTTAAAAATAGCATCTTTTCGGGAGAGCAAAAGAAACTATTCATATTTTTAATTGTACACTAAAATTCAAAAACAAAAATTCATTAATTAAATAATAAATTCAACAACGATGTCAGAAGGGAACTTAGGAAGCAGAGAAAACTATACAACGTGTACAGTAAGTCCATTACGTTATGTAATAAATCGAAGGAACTTGAAGCTAAAGAAAGTTACGCTGCATAGCGCTCAATAACTAAAAAATCAATGCGAAAGTTCAAGAAAAGTACTTCAAAGTGAAGTTCAAGTAAAGGTAAAAGAAAAAGTGCTCGAAGAAAATCCTAAATCCTTTTGGTCGTACGCGAGAGAGCTTCAGGAATAACATTCAACCGTTGATTCGTTATTTGATAAAGATGGTAAACTTGTCACCGAAAATATTGACAAAGCTAACACATTAAACTCCCACTTCGAAAGTGTATACATTACTGACGATACTCAATTCAATTTAGACATCCCATGTACTAAGGAATCGATGGAAGATATATCTATACAACTTGATGGGATAACTACACAACTACAATCGATTGAGAATATTATATCTCCGGGTCCGGAGGGAATACCCGCGCGTGTCCTCCACAGATCGCACCTTACTTAGAGATAATATTCAAGAAATCACTATCAGAAGGAAAGTTACTGCTACACTGGAACATTACAAGCGTTACACCCATATTTAAAAAGGGAAACAGACATGCCCCAGACAACTAACGTCCAATTTCATTAACACCTATCATAGACAAGATACTTGAGCATCTCGTCATTAGCAATATCATGACTTTCTTGGACAGACGTAACTTCCTCCATGACTGTCAGCACGGATTCAGAAAAGGTAGATCATGCGAAACATAGCCCGCGCTCTTTCTTAACGATGTTATAAAATCTGGTGAATAGAAAAGACAAGTTGACGCACTATTTCTAGATTTTAAGAAAGCTTTCGACACTTTACCTCACAACAAATTTTTATACAAATTGCAGTCATGCGGAGTAAACGAAACATTTGTAAACTGGATACGCGACTTCCTCAGAGATCGTAAACAAAAAGTAGTTCTTGACGGAATTAGCTCTGATGTAGTAAAAGTTACATCAGGTGTTCCACAAGGAAGCGTAATCAGCCCCCTGTTGTTCATTATATACACTAATGATCTCTGCTCCCGCATTAGCAGTATAATGCGTTTATTTGCTGACGACGCTGTCATCTATCGCGAAATTAGTGATCATTCTATGAAATTCTATCATCGGAATTAAAAAACGTTAATTTGTGGAGCCAAGAGTTGGGACTCGAACTTAATCTGAACAAATGCATGTCGATATATTTCTTGCGGAATTCGACCAACTATGACCATGTTTATTCTGTGGATGGTATTAACATAAAGGCAGCAGACGAAGTGAAGTACCTTGGAGTTACGATAACCTTGAACCTCTCGTGGGGAACACGTATAAGGAATATCTGTGGCATGGCCCTGAAGACATTCGTCAAGCGTATTGTGGAAATATTTTCGGATGAGCAAGTGAAAGAAAGGTGCAATTTCGCAATCGTACGTCCGTACCTTGAATATGCAGCGAGCGTATGGGATCCGGTACAGAAAGACTTAATGCGTGAACTGAATTAAACACAAAGGAAGGCTGCGCGTTTCGTCAAAAACTGCTACGGGCGTACAGACAGCGTTACCCAGATGTTAAGCGAATTAGGCTGAGAGCCGCTGGAGACTCGTAGGCTGCGCGCTAGGCTTAGATTGCTTGAACAATTGAGAATGGATATCTTTAAGAGCGACACGGAGAACATAATATTAGAGCCAAACTATATTTCCAGATCCGATAGAAGCGATAAATTAAGAGAGATGTTTTGCCAAACGGATATATGTGGGAATTCGTTTTTCCCCCGAACCATGAAGGACTTTAATAAATGCTAGTCACAACTTCGTAGAGCACTTCATTTTTTATGTGTAGACGGCTGGTGTCCTAACACCCCCTGCCACACGCTTTTTTGGCGGCTTGCGGGGTATTATGTATATGTAGATGAACCACGAAGTATGAAATATATGCCTTGTGGTCAATAATAATAGCCTCAGTTCTCATTACGCACTCTGAAATATTCGCCGCCAAGAGGTCAAGGTTGTTGTTACCCCTGGTGGGCGTATTTTACGTAATAATATAACACGTAAAGGGACTCGCAGTCATCGTCTATAACTCACACAGCGTAGTCACTTCTTGGGTGTTTTTCGAATTTTCGAATTAGTTCGACTGCTTTAACCCTTCAATATCCGCCTTATGGAATAATTGACCCTTTATCTCGACGCAGGTTATCTGTCGGAGACTACGTGGAACTGAAGGTAAATTAACTGAAGCCTCGGCGTGCAAATGAGCGGTACCAGATGGCAAAATCATGCTCGTAACTCATTCAAACAGCCCGCTACCTTATCCATTCCAAAGCACTGTTGCCATTTTCCGATGGTCCGCAGCCACGTGTTTAGCAAAGCTAACAAAATCGTTATTTCTCATCGCAGAAACACGGTTCAAAGACGTACTTGATCGCACGATTGGCAGGAGTACGACGCAAAAAAACATATTTTGATTATTGGATTGATTGATTGATTTCCAAATTGCAGTCATAGCGGTCACTTTTCGGGAGGGAGGCCCCCCCCTGGGAGGGTCCAAGAGATGGGCCAGCGAGGGTGAACGCGTCGAGGAAGGTGTTCGGGATTAGGGACCCTACGGAGGGTGTGCCACGCCCATCTTGGGACTACCTGCTCCATGTCCCCACCAAACGCACCTTAACCGCAGTGGCGCATCCAGAGAGGGGCTTGGGTATCCAATTTACGCTGGATGAAATGTTAATTTTGATCGGACCCCCGCTACTGCAGGTAGGTTACCTTCCAGGACCCTTTGTCCTATCCCGGATCCGGTGCTGCACCGTAGTGAGAGAACTTCAGCCATGATTTGTGGTGTGCATGTGGGAGTCCAAATGCATGCTGCATGCTGGTGATTGATCACCCCCTGCCAAACACCCTAGAGGTGGCTCGCAGGGTATTATGTAGACGTAGACGATACTGTATACAGGGGCCCTATGTAAGCTAATCTCTCGGATAGTTCGCGGTTGGTTCTCAGAAAGACGTCGTAATTTCGGAATGAACTATCCGAACTTCCCGCCACTGATACACGTCCGAGAACTGCCGAAATGACGGATTGTCTCGAAAAATGACTTTCCGTTTCTCGGAATCGAAAACTGATGTGCCAGCTGGTAAGTTATTGAATATTTTTAACGCGAAGGTGGTGCTGCAGAAGTTGGTAAGAAGTCACGAGTAATTTGCAATATTGGCACGGTATGTGTACTAAAAATTATTGGAAATGCATGATTATGTACGGAGTCAGGAATTAAATAAAGCTACAGGCGAAGCCAGTTGACAGTTGTTTCAACAATGCAGTAAAAGCATAGTGGATAGCATGATAGGACTGGATGCTGCGTTTGCATTTACGGCGTTGGTAGCGTTTGTTAAATTTTTAGTTAACGCGCGGCCGATGATTGTTCCGTGATCAAAAATTTCTGCACAGAATCGGAGACGGAAACATAAAGTTCGATTCCAAAATCTCGGAAACGGGGAGACGTAGTTACTGGATAGGGCTCCAGAGAAGGAATTAAGAGTGCGAAATATTGGCGAAGATCTCTGGAGGCGATCGGGAAGAGGAAAAGTTGGCACGGGCGGGTGCGCCACGAAAACACGCGAGCGAGTCAACACCAACAACAACACTACTGGGAGCAATATGAAGGGAGGTGTGCCCGAGGAATTCCCACGCGTCCGCAACCTCGAGGATTGAGCGAGGCTTGCGCTCATCTGACGGAACAACCAGCCACCCACACCGCCCCTGCGAACGCCCCCAACGGCGAGATTCCACTTCGAGGAAAAGAGAGGAAAAACACCGCTCACTCATGCAGCCCGCGGCTGGGAAAACTTTTTCCAGAAACCTCCTCATTTTGGAATGGAGTGCGTGCATTCAGATTTTCAGACACGCTCTCTGAGCTGCGCCCTCAAAGCCGGTGTTTCGAAATTTAGTATTTGATATGCGTTTTATTTATACGATATTCATCATAAAGCGGTGTGCATGTAGCGGTCCTCTTGCATGTAGGTGATTGGTCACCCCCTGCAAAATACCCTGGTGAGGTGGCCCGCAGGGTATTATGTAGATGTAGGTGAGCAATATGCTCGGCGTAATTATTACTAAGCGAGCCAGAAAAAAATATTGTACAGGAATTATAATCTTCTGATGGCCAGAGGCGTATATAGACGTGAATTTTGGCGGTTAGGGTAGCTTTTTGGGAAGATAATCATTAGCATTTCACAAATACGTGTTTAACTACGATTTTTACGTCCTTTAGATGACATATTTTGGGTTTTCTAGTGGTGTATTTTTTCTCTCTGACAATAAGTACCTTAACTATGCCTTCATTTGGCTCATCCTCAGTACATGATGCTCACTAACAAAGTAGAAAGTAAAAGATTTCGGAAAAAAATTGTTAATTATTTTATTTCGAGGCGGAATTTCTGATTTGAATCCGCTACTCCTGGTAACTAGATGATACGACATGTTGACGGGATCGGTCGCGAATCTATTTCATTTATGTAAATGTCTAATCTGCGAAGAAATAGTTTTACCCACCAGTTATGAAGGAATTCAGCACTTCAGAGCGAGATTTTAGATCTTTTGGGAAACAATTTCAGCAAGTAACGCATGAAATGATTGATTTTATCGCCAGTTGCTCCGAGCGTGTACAGTCATAAGGTCTTTTGCAAATAAATGGCTCTTGCGTCCATATTATCCGTTTTGAAATGGCTGAAATTACGTAGAAATGTGATAAGATGTGAAAGAATTTAATGAATGATACTTAAATCGCTTAAGTAATGACTGAAATAAAGGTAAAAGTTTTAGGTAAAAGATATTGTACGAACTATAATTAATTGCGTGTGTTTTATATAACATGCTGATGGGAAATTAAAAAAAAAACTTGTGTGCTTGGTAGATAATTATTGTGGCACTGTGTTTTCTTTCGACATAAAACCGAAACCAATTTCATTTTCATAAGTTTCGGATCTAAATTGAAGGATCCATGAGGAAATAGTTCAAACCATAGAAAAATGTTTTCAGATACAATTGTTCCATTAAATATATTAAAAAATCATCACAGAAATGATCCACCACTGCGATGGATTTGTTTCCAAGGAGCCTAATTTCATTTATATTTATCCTTTACTATATGTATACTTTAAGTAATGGTATGTGGTTGCCTCATTCCCTTCTAGATGTTCTTTGCTAACACTTCAAACATGGAATACGGAAATAAAGGCTTGAGCTTTCTGCGACACCTCAGAAAAAATCCCAATATCGTTCTAAAGTAAAACTCTAACGGTGTCGGTCTTGAAACTTTAGCGGCCACCCGGAGAGTCCCTTTGTTAAGGGTTGCGAAGGATTTCCGTAAACTATTGACAGCTACTTGGTGGCGCTTTCAAGACAGGGCGTCGCCTTTCATTCTTTCGACATCGGCGCCCCCTTCCCCTGTATCCTCCGCAAGGATGACACGAGACCCTGAGAGAAAGAAAGAGACAAGGGTTAGTCGTTTGTGATTATTTTTATTTGCAGTGCAGGCCCTTTCTCCACCTTCGTCAAACAGGGTGCTTTGCGAGATGGGTCCTTAGCATGCAACCGCTCCACCCGGCCAATCCCCCTCCCTTGTCATCAGAATAGTCGCCCTCCATTGGTGCAGCCAGGTGGGAGTGGATGGGGGAGGGGCGTGGTTTCCCGTAAATATGCGCGGGCACGTCTTTTGTTCCTAAGTAAAAGCCCTTCCTCCTCTTGAAGCTGGCGGCTGCGTGGAAGAAGGACCGGTGATAGCTGGAGAGTTTAACGGTGGAGGGACAGGGGTGGATGAGAGGAGCAGGCAATTAAGGATATGGGCTACTTCAACCGTAGACTTCGAGTCGCTAAAAATGGAAACGACATTGAAATTAATTTTGGCAACACATTAATAGGACAGTTAAATAGAATAATTATTTATAATTGAATACTAATAATAGAATAGTTATTTTTACGTTGTAATTTTGTCCACATCGGTAGGTTTCCAGCATCAATCTCGTAGGCTGTTGAAATTCATTTTCACTTCACGTATGTGGTAGTCGGGATGAGTAGTCTTTGTTATTTTTATGCTGCATTTTTATCAGAGTCCGTATGGAGAGGATAGTATTTCAGTTTATGGTAAATGGAGACATTGCGACTTTAGATACATCTTAGATGCCACAAAAAGTATAATAATCTAAAACTTTTACAGAATTTGTGTACACGAACCGAAGGAAATTTTATTGCGACAGTGAAATTTCACAAAGGTGATCTGGAAACCATGGAGTAAATGCCTATAAGATATTTAGAAAAGTTTTGGAAATGAGAAACAAAGGCGAGTAAAATTCCAGGCTACAGCAAAACATACATTTACGTGGAAGTTAAAGAATCTCTCTCCGGTTGTCAGGTGGATTTCATGTGAATAATTTCATCAAAAATAATCAAAATTGCTATAATAGGTGCAAATTGTCTACGTCTATTGTCTATGTTAATAAAACGGTTTTATTGGGGCTTTATTGGGCTTATGTACCCTTCTTCTATCTTAACCCTAGCATCAGGCCTCAAAGGGACTAGATACAACAATTTATCATTTTCTCCGTTGAATTAAGTGTCCTTTTGTCCTTTCATTCGTATTGTTCATATTAAATTCACTCTATATTCCTCCGCAAGTCTCTTACTACCGCATCAAATTCTGATCTTAAATTGGGGCGCAACTGTCATCTTTATCCACTTCCCTTTCGTTTTCGATAGCTTTCGTTCTCAGGCTCTTTCCGTTGTATAACCCTTCTAAATATTCTTTCCATCTCTTCGCTTTGTCTTCGTTTCCAATCATTAGTTCGCCATTTTTGTCCCTAGGGGTATTACGTATTACGCCTCGTCCCTCAAAGTGGTTCCTCACGATCCTATTGGTGGCTTCTTCTTTCACATGTGCAAGATTGTTTTGTGCGTCTTCACAAATATTTTTCATCCACTGTCCTCTAGTCTTTCTCGCTTTACGATGTATCTCGTTTCTTATGCTCATGTAGCTATTTTATCCTTCCTCAGTTTTCGAATTGTTATTCTTTCTCCGTTCTTCAATGGGATCTAATAGGACATCATCCATGATCCATGGCTGTTTCTTAGCAAATTTTCTTCTCCCTAGAACTTCTCTGGCGGCCTGCTGAAGCCCGTTTTCCGTATTTACCTTGATATGATGCTCCCATGTCTTCTTTACTGATACATTTGATTTCTTGAATTTCAGATGCCATCTCATAATGCTATATTATGATTAAGCTTTTGCAGTCCTTTGGTTCTGGTTCATAAACTTCTACTTCACTAAAATTTAGTCTAGTTGAAACTTCTGTTGGATGGGCAAAGATATTCATTAATAAGAGTACTGTCCTGACTTTCAATAATTTTTAAAATTCATAACTGCTATGTAGAGTCCAATTCACGACGGTCATTGCAAAATTTTAAAATATTCATTTTCAAATTGCTCCTATGGCAGTTGCATATTAAGTGTTTAGCAAAATTAAATTTTTCATCTTTGTTATTTTTGTAAGCACTTAAATGTTCTTTCTTCCTGATTTCAAAACTTCTTCCTGTCTGCCCCTCGTGCACACCATTTCAATCGCCGTATTTCAATTAATATACTCCACATCTATCCAATAGGGTGGATCCTATTATTTTTTATTGCGTAAATGAAAGATTATTACTCCATATCACGCTCTTAGGTTTTCGAATGGCGATATCTATTTTTCGCGATTAAATGAAAAGTGAAAATTTTCAAGCGCGCGAAAACGCGACGGCTAAGTAGGAATGATGGGAAAAGTCCGTGTGACGTGTTTCTGGTTCCCGCTGCCGCCCTGTGAGGTGACCTTGAGGCGAGGCTTGAGCACTGATACGACACAGGCTGCTAGCAGGGTACTCTGCTACCTGCGCTTGGCTTAAATATGGATTATTAATACCTTATCAAACGAAGGAAACTTTCCGACCTTGGACAATTTTAATAAGTGATTATTAAGAAATGTTTCCCTGAGCTCTGTGACTCATGCATGCATTGGTAATCTCAGACGATGTAAAACTCCTATCCTCTCGTGTAGAAACTAGGTCCCTGTGACGTCACGTGGAGTGGAATCGCATGGGCGCCAATCTGGCCTTTTTCAAATGTGGTTAAAATTGACCATTGGCATTCGTCTAAAGTGGGATTTCTAAAACCAAATAATGTGTATGTTATGAAAACCCTAACTGTGGGTAACGAATAGCAATCAATGCATTTCGTTTTCTTTGATGAAGGAAGCTACCCTATTGGTCTATCTGATCCGTACATTTAACCATTAGTCTGCTCAGAGTGGCGTAAAAATTTACTTCCACTAACATGGACTGCTCTCCCAAAATTACATGTTGTGGTGTGCCAATACATCTATTTACTAAATATAAGTCAAATACGCGCATGGATACGATCGATGTGAGCTCTCGCCTTGAGGGTGAACCACGCGCATGAGAAAACCTTTCGGTGATAGAAGCCAATAGCCAGGGAACCAGTTTAATAACGATGCAGATTTATCGGTGAAGATTAGCCCACTCCTGCAAAAATTACATCCTGTGATTAGCTACCAAAAATTAGAGAACTGTCAATTGTCCCTATTATCAAATGCATTATATGATTTTACGTAATAACTGTTTTTACAATGAAATGCATGGAAATAAACTACGTAATAATTTTACATGTTCAGTTAACTATTTTTAATGTGAGTTTAATTACGTTTCGTATGATACTATGAGTCAAACTCTCTGTTTTTATATGCTGCATATTGGGAAAGCCACTATTTCTTAAAAATGACCCGAAGCTTTTCACTACGTCGAGAATGAGCTATTACGAATTATATTCCTACAGGCCAAGAATGGGTACAGTAATTTTTCAAATTACGCCCTGTCGTGAGAATGAATCCAATGAATATTAGGGCATAAAATTTTGGAGAAAAAGGACGTAAATTAGGTGCTTTGATGATTTGAGAATAAATATCAGCTATTTTATTTTTTTGTGCGGAGAGTGGCAATATTGTTTGCCATTAAAGAATGGAAGAATTACAATTTTCCAACTTCGTTTCCAATTTAACCTTTTTCTCCATTTATTACGTCCTTTGCTCTTTTATTTTCCCATTGTGGTAATCATTGCATTTTGAAATTAAACATGCGTATGACTGTGAATTTTTATACCTAGAATGTGTGCTCTGGTATTAAAAAAAATATATATTTTATCGCACGTATTGATTCTACTCTGGCTTTTATCTTCAGATATTTCTTAGTGGCTCTTATGCTGAGGTGCAATTTTAGGCGAAGCCAGAGGAATAGATACTTTGATGAACTTAGCTTAACTGGTAACGAATAGCTTGAACACCACCACCACTATTTTCCAAAAGTATTGCTACAAAGTTGATGTCTTCAATCCTTAGGACTCGTAAACGAAAACATTCCCGCTAAAGAGTGTGGACGTAAAGATTCACATGCATACGGTTTTTAAAACTACCTATTTTTGGACTCATTTTAGCTCATCGGAAAAACACGAGCGAAAGGATGGTAGAAAGATGGGGTTTGTAGTTAGATGTGAACACGGGAGGGTGGTCAGGAGGGAGAACTTATAGAAATGAAAGAGACAGCCGTTTCTTCAGATTTTCTTTCGCCCCAACGTTTTCTACCGCTCGTGACAAAATGGTCGCTGTCAATCAAGGGAAGCTAGATCATATCTCCCCATTTTAACGTGAGATATTTATCGACGCTCGCCCTAGCGGGACCCTGAGCGGCTTTAAAAGAAGTGGATTCACCCCAAAAAGGCCCGGGGATGGGACGAATAGGTACTTACCTCTCCTACCCACCCTTTCTCGCACTTTTGCGGAAGGTAAAGTGATTGAGCGTCCGCACTTTTCCACGGGACTTATAAACAACGAGCCTTAGAAAAGGCGGAAGGCTTAATGGGTCGTTTTTGGGTAATTAGTCAGAGTAACGGTACGTTCCGAAATATCTATCCGAATGTGTGTGGGTTGGCTTTGTTTCTCCTGCGGCTTTTCGCTCCCGAAATATTGCGAAAGGGGATTAAAGAGGAACATTTTTAAAGGCTTTGCTCATATGAGGTGAGGGCTAGACCAAACCTTCTTGTGGTCACCATCCAAAGTGAAAGCAACGGTACAAGAGGGTTGGAAGGGGTGAGAAAAGAAGAGACGAAGAAGAATATTTCTTTCGGCTTCGACTTCTTGTCCGTGTGTGCAGCGGGCCATAAGATATCCATGTGTCGCAGATGATGAACTGCCGAGTCAGAGAGCATCCATCAGCCGTTCGTGGACGGACAATCCATCGGTGGTCACTGCAGAGGGACCGTGGTCAAGGGGAGGGATGGCGAAAGCGATGGAGGGCATTTGGGGGTGGTCAGTGGACAGATGTTACACCCATAGAGTCACGTATGGTCAACAGCCAATGGGATTCAAGTACTCTCTCTCGTGGGGAAATGGCGGGGGATGCCAAGTGTGCGAAAAGGGTTTAGGAAATTGACAGGTTGCGGGTACCTGGGGAAAGAAAAAAGACGGATAGTTCGCTAAGGGTTATGAAATACTCGCAAAACCATTTTCTTTGCACAAACGGTTCTGGCGGTCTTAGTCCTTTCTTGTGCCCCTAAAAATAGGAAAGAGTTACGTTTGTTGCAGTTCTGTGGTGCGCCTCAAAGGAGTGCTGTCTTTAGTTTTGGCTCAGTGAAATGCTTTTCGATTAAAGCGCTGTGGAAGTCTACCTACCTAGCATCTATCTTACCTACCCTAACCTCTGATTTCGGCCTTCTCCTATTTTCGCATAGTTTTTGAGGAAATTCCTCTAAAAATGAAGTAAATATTACTTTCCTGAAAATCCATTTCGTTTTTTATCTAGTTTTTGGATAAAATATTGTAAAGAACGTTTCTAGAGGTCTCAGAAGATCATACTTCTCTCCATGAAGTGATGGGCTTACCGATGCAGTATTACAGCGAGTACCTCTTCCCCCTTTCTAAAACTATATGATGATCTTATTTCACTTTTTCGATACGATGACTGTCCATTTATCTCTTCCGCAAAATGTATTTACCTGTTTGTGCTACTTTGGTTAATTTCAGTCACGGTTTTCAGTTCCTAAACTAAGATCTCAAATTAAATCTTGTATTTCAATTAAATGAAAATGAAGGAAATGATAATAAAAATAATGGATCATTATTGCCGGCGTTCACGACATGCAGTAATAAATAAATTTATTAATACGAAGGATAGTATGTTTTCATTTTTTCGATCTCTTTCTTATTATGGATTTCAACTGTTTCAGTTACCTTTGTTGGACATAAAGAATGAGTTTTATACTCGAGCTATATCCCAATTTGATAGATTGAAAATGGAATTTTCGTAATGAAAAGGCGATCACTACAGCCGCGGCTCAATCCTGGAAGCGGTGGATAGTGTACTTGAAAATCATTCTGAGGAAATTGTATTCCTACTAGATATTCGTGCGTGGAGCAAAGCAACTCAAGGTTACTACCTTTGTAGGGAATTTATCCACTCATTCTCTGTCCTTTAATCCATTATTCTTTAGCCTGTAAGATTAATTAACGCAGAAGGGGGTATTGGGAGGGGCAGACAGAATTGGGAATGTGAAAAAAGATCTAACCATCACAAAGAGCCTACGGTATTGCAATCAAAAACGAGCAAAATTGAATTTGATTGCGGGACATCTAAATGATAATCTTATATATAAAAATGAATCGCAAAATGTGTTGGTAAGCGCATAACTCAAGAACGCCTGGACCAATTTGGCCAATTCTTTTTTTAAAATGTTCGTTGAAGTCCAAGGATGGTTCTTACGGCGATAAAAAATCGAATAATTGCCGGGAAAACCCTAAAAACAGCCCTTTTCTTTTTCACATACAAACGTTTTCTAACTAAAACGTAGAATCAATTTGAGCTTTATTGCTATTATATAAAGTTCATATTAAATTACAAGCACTCACTGTTATCTAAGAAATGTAGGTGTGTTCCTAACGTCAAAAAGTAAATTTGCACTTTCTTACCGCTATACAAAGTTCAAATTCAATCATATCTATCAAAACAGTGTGCGTGTGTGCGTTGGAGCACAGAATACGTCGTTGGAGGATTTAATGTCGCGTTCCGAAACTAAAAAAAAGTGATCGCGGACCCGACCAAATTGAATAGTCACAAAATATAATAATAACAACTTGGTTGGCTTCGCGATATTATTTTTTTTGTTTTACTTTCGGCAGTCGACAAAAAAATAAAACATTGGTATGGCTTTAGAGGATTTGACTTCAAGTCATATCAGATTAAAAAAAAAAACAAATTAAAAAAACAACTGTCAATGTCGATTTGCCGCCTTTGCCGGTGTTGTTTTTCTTGGATTTTCTGTTATACTCTACTGAGTGTGCTTTTGTTTTGTTTGCAGTGTTTTGTTATCTACCTATGAAAAAAAAGTTATTGCATGTGACACAATATTTTAATAATGCCTCCTATAAGACGAGGCAATTTAAGTAGAAGAACACGAAATGCTACAAACCAAGCTAATTACCGATCTAATCGTACTGCACAAGAACGTGACGACCGAAATGAACATGAAAGAATTAGGATATCACAAACACGTGAAGCGCGAGCACGACTTTCAACTAATAATCGCGCAAATTTGAATCGAGCTGCTTTCAGTTACGATGTGTCAATTGACTACAGTAACTACCAATGTGTTGTTATTGGTTCTATGAACTCGGTTTGCTCACATTGTAAAGCATTAAAATACAAAAACGAAGCCAATGGATTGTGTTGCGCAAATGGTAAAGTGAAATTAATACCATTGAATCCACCACCAGAGCCATTGTACTCATTGGTTTCAGGAATAGGAACAGATTCCATACACTTTTTGAAAAATATCCAACAATATAACAATTGCTTTCAAATGACTTCATTTGGGGCAACAAATGTGGTTCGGGAAAATTTTATGCCAACTTTCAAGGTATGTATTAAGCAGTTAATCATAATTATTTTAGCGAACAATATTTTCTGATACATAATTTATAATAACAAATATTATTTAAGTTTGATCACTGACAATACATAAATTTATTCTACACATTGCTTATTTATTTTATTTTATAGTGTTTTTGTTACAAATATAATATATATATTTTTTAATTTACAGATACAAGGCCAAATATATCACAGAGCAGGTTCATTGTAACCAGTGCCAGCTAGCAACTATGAATTCCTGCAAATTTATTTTATGGGCAATTCACAACAAGAAATAGATCAGCGTTATGCATATAACAATTTAGTAAAGAGGCCTATTGTAGAACAATTACAAACTTTTTTTCATGAACACAATCAATTGATTATATTGTTTAAAACTGCACTTGATCTGATGCCATCTGACAATCACAAAATTGTAATCAGAGCTGATAAAACACCTGCGGGTCAACATGCAAGACGTTTTAATGCACCAACTATTGATGAAGTTGCTATCGTTGTAGTTGGAGAAAACCTTGAATCCCGTGATATTGTTTTACATCGTCGGAATGATCAATTACAACGTATAAAGGAAACACACCGCTCATATGATGCACTGCAATATCCCATTATATTTTGGCAAGGTGAAGATGGCTATGATTTCTCAATAAAAATGATAAATCCCATTACAGGTAATTAAAATATTAGTTTAGCTATGGCGATAATATCTCAGTCAATATATTATGTATTTTAATTTTATATTTCAATGTTATTAAAACAAAATATATTTACAGGTTCTGAAATCATCAAAAAAGTAAGTTCAATGAATTATTATTCATACCGCCTAATGATTCGGGAAAATGAAGACAATCACATATTGAAATGTCGGCGATTATATCACCAATATGTTGTTGACATGTATGTTAAAATTGAAACGGAGAGATTAACATTTATCAGGTTGAATCAAACTAAACTCCGATCTGATGAGTATAAGAGATGCGATTAATACAGATGGCAATGCACAGAATGTGGGACGGATGACAATTCTTCCAGCAACATACATCGGAAGCCCTAGACATATGCACGAATATGCTCAAGATGCCATGTCGTATGTTCGTCATTATGGTACAGCAGATTTGTTCATCACATTTACATGCAATCCACACTGGATAGAAATCAAGCAGGAGTTATTCCCTGGGAAATCACCCATTGATCGTCATGATATTACAGCCAGAGTCTTTAGACAAAAGTTGAAATCTTTGATGGATTTCATCGTAAAACATCATGTGTTTGGTGAGACACGCTGCTGGATGTATTCTGTGGAGTGGCAGAAACGAGGATTGCCACATGCACACATTTTGATTTGGTTGGTTGAAAAGATAAGGGCAAATGAAGTTGATGCAGTGATATCAGCTGAAATCCCTAATGTACAAGTAGATCCTGGATTGCATGAGGTAGTTATCAAAAACATGATACATGGTCCCTGTGGAACTCTTAATCAAAATTCACCGTGTATGATGGATGGTAAATGTTCGAAACGATATCCACGGACATTAATATCGGAAACAATTACTGGTAATGACGGTTATCCACTGTATCGTCGCCGATCGACAGCAGACAATGGAAGATCAACAATTGTAAAAATAAATCAACAAGATATTGAGATAGATAATCGCTGGATTGTTCCATATTCACCCATTTTATCAAAGACCTTCAAAGCACACATCAATGTTGAATCTTGCCATTCAGTGAAATCTATTAAATAATTGAGTGAAATCTATTAAATCTATTAAGTGTTTGTGGTATTAATTTGGAAAACCCATGTTTCTCACATGGTCAATTGTATGTTGCCTGTTCCCGTATTGGAAAACCATCAGATTTGTTTGTCTATGCGCCAGGTAATCAAACAAAAAACATCGTTTATCACAAAGCACTACAATGAAAATAGAACTGATTTTTTTTGTTAATAATTATGATTTACATGATTAAAATTACTTACTTTTAAATGCTTATAGTGTTTTATTTAATTATTTTTAATTCACACCGAATTATTACCAGGGTGACGGTTCTGTTCAGGATAATGTTTTGCAAAGAATATAAAAAAGGTAGGAACAAAACACTGCCACATTACAAATTTTTTTGACAGGACGAAGTCTGTCGGGTCAGCTAGTGTGTAATATTTCTATGACCGTGCGGTATGCACGTGGCGGTCCCCTTACATGCTGCATGTTGGTGATTGGTCACTCCCTGCCAAACACCCTAGAGGCGGCTCGCAGGGTATTATGTAGATATAAAGTCCTTGAAGAGTCACATCTAAAACGTTTGGCAGGGGGTGATTCTTCCTCCACTGCATGCACTAAGCTACATATGGGTGCTTCCACAGTCAATGGCGCCGACTCCATGGGGCCTGAGGGGGCCCGAGCCCCCTCAAAATTCGTTATGGGTGTGAGGAAAAAATGTGTCAGGCTTGTCGATTTTCCCCGGAGTGTCCAGAAATCGAGATTCGAGTTATCAGGATTCTAATGTTGATCATATGACTCTTCTAAAATGCTTAAAAAACTTAAAACTCACTACTTATAAAATTTCCCAGGGCCAGATCCCCGGTTTGGGCCCCCCCAATATTTTTTGTAAGTCGGCGCGCCTGCTTCCACTGTGACTCTTGATCGAATGTGGTAGGGGGCTTGCTCTCACCATGCATGCATAATTCATTCCGCTGCCATAGTTTTTGGCCCAGGTCTGCATGCCCCTACGCGCACCACAAACTATTGGTATGCAAAAATGTTCATGCATGTGCATCTGTTTTGTTTCTTATTTTTTATTGGCTTATTGTTATTAAGTTATTTGGTAGTATGGAGTATAAAGGCATTTATGTAACTAAAATGTCTGAAGAAAGGCCATATTTAAGATCTTAAAGAATATTTTCGTATCTTCTTCTTTCGCATTAATATGTCTACCGGTCCATGCGAAGAATCGGCCAGTTTTTTTTAGGCAAGATCGTTAAAATTTGGTAGCCGTAAATGGTAGCGATTTCTTAGCCTTCCTCTTGAGGATTGGATCTGAAGATTTCAATAACCCCCTGAGTGATGAAGTCTTCTCAACGGTCCCATGGTGTAATGGTTAGCACTCTGGACTTTGAATCCAGCGATCCGAGTTCAAATCTCGGTGGGACCTTGTAATATTTTTGCCGGCCACGGTGGTGGAGTTGGCGGAATATAATCCTTGCCTACCCCACATGAGGTCGCGGGTTCGAGTCCCGCCTAAGTAGGTTGCCCCTATTCGCGGCTTACGTATGTTTGTTTTTTTTTTTTAAACCTCTATGTAATTGGCCAAAGGAGCTGTTTTCGGTGGTGCAGGAATAAATAAAATAAGTTTTGAGGTGGCATATTTTTATATTAGAATGTCCGAAGGCTGTAACCGAAATTTAAAAAAGTAGCCTACTGTCAGTCGCCCAATAATTGCCCATAGGGCCACCAATCTCCCCGAGAATTACCATAAGAAACAAATATACTTCTAAGTACATATTATTCTTTATGCCAACTACGGAGGTGTTTGGTATGGGGTGAACCATCTCTAACATGCGCCAGAGGACTAATATTTACTTCCAAGGGTATGAACTAAGAAACATGTACGCTACATCTACATCTACATAATACCCTGCGAGCCACCTCTAGGGTGTTTGGCAGGGGGTGATCAATCACCAGCATGCAGCATGCATTTGGACTCCCACATGCACACCACACCGTCCAAAAAACGTCCCGTATAATAACAAACTATACTACTATATGCTGTTAGAAATAGAATAGAAATTCAGAAACATGCTTTAAGTTTTACATAGGTTAGTAGGCTACACTACAAGTCATGCAATCTATTTACGAGTTCTATTGCTGCCGTTATAATCTCTTATTGATCGTGGAAAAAATGACATTCGGAATCTGTCTGTTCTACAATCTATCTCTCTTATTTTATTTATATGATCTGATTTTCCGTAGTACGTTGGCGTCCGCAAGATATGGTTAACTTCGTCAGAAAAGACACTGCTCTTGAATTTATCTACATTAGACACATAAGTTATCGGGTTAACCTACATCCTACTTGTGAAGGCAGTTTGCTTATGAAGCTAGAATATGCAAAAAAAATGCTGTTAGAAATACCAGGAAAATTAAAAAAATATATATTCAGGAATACATGCATTACGTTAGCAAGCTACACTAACAGTCAACTGACCTATGTTTTTAGTTTCAACGCTGCCGTTACAGTCTCTTATTGACTGTGGAAAGAAACAACATTCTGAATCCATCTGTTCTACAGTCTATAAATCTTATTTAATTTTCATGGTCATCTCTACCGTAGTAGGTTGGCGTCCATAAAATGTGTCTAACTTCGTCGGGAAATAAACTGCTATTGAATTTACATTATCGGTTAAGTGCAGTTTTCAATCTACGACCGACATTGATTCTCATCCGAGGTGTTCTAAGAGGTCTTTAACACTATAAATAATATCATTACGGTTTTCCGCTTACCTGGATGCTCTTCTTTGTAGACGTTCTAACTCTGATTGTAAGTGTTTTTCATGAGGATCCCAAGTACTGGCAGGGTATTCCAAATCGAATCTAACGGGGGAGAAGTAGCTGATTTCTTCCATTTTATCGTCTCACTTTTCTAATATTATTTTATTAAAACCTAATTTATAATTAGCTTGACCTGTTATTTCACACATTTGTTAATTCCACGATAGATCATGATTGAGTCTCACTCCGAGGTATTTTACGGATTCTACATTCTAATTGAGTACACTGAATGAAATTTCTATGACATGGGAAGTTACTTCTTCCAGACTCTCATTACTTCGCATTTTTACAAATTCAACTCTAGCTTCCACGGATCGCATCATGATTGGACTACAGTAAGGTCGTCCGTTAGTTCATCGCTATCTTAACTGATAAGGATTTCCCTGTACAATGCAGCGTCGTCTGCAAATATTGAAGTTTACTCCCTCTCTTACTGTTTTTATTTACTGTCTGCTATTTTATTATGTTATCTCCGTTGATTCATGTCTTTAAGTGTAGGTCTTTAAGATTTAATGAAAAATTTTGTTTTTGTATACTTTCTTCATGGCTTTTTTTTACAATGAATATGATGTTGATGGTTTGAGGCGTTACTTTATGGAATTTATTCATATTGAATGAAAATTAAACTATGTTTTTAATAAAACTATGTTAAGCTACATTTTATGTGGAAAAACATAGTTTAATTTTCATTCAAAATGAATAAGATTAGTTAATTGTTATTTTGCATTTAATTCTTAAAGAGCTACACTCCAAGAGACAAATCTACGTTAAAAATTGAGGTCAAGAGAAAATTTAAAAATATCATTTTATGTTATTTCCCGTATATGTTGGCGTGGTTACATCCCGAGAATCAATAGGGTACTTCATCAAAGAAAACGAAAGGCATTGATTGCGATTCGTTACCCACCATTAGTGTATTCATAATATACAAATTATTTGGTTTTAGAAATACCGGTTTAGACGAGTGACAAGGGTCAGTTTTATCCTTATTTGAAAATGTGGAAAAACATAGTTTATGGCGCCCATGCGATGCCACTCCACATGACGTCACAGGGACCTAGTTTATATACGAGTAGATAGGAGTTTTACATCGTCTAAGGTTACCAATGCATGCATGAGGCACAGAGCTCAGGAAAATATGTCTTAATAATCACCTATTAAAACTGGCTAAGGTCGGAAAGTTTTCTTCGTTTGATAAGGTATTAATAACCCTTATTTAAGCCAAGCGTTACCAGCTAGCATGGTATTCTGCTACCTGCTAGCATCCTGCGTCGTATCAGCGCTCAGAGCCTCACCCCAAAGTCACCTCACTTGCGGCAGCGGGAACCAGAACGACGTCACACGGAGTTTTCCCGGCATTCATACTTACCCGTCGCGTTTTCGTGCGATTGAAAATTTTCACTTTTCATTTAATCAGGAAAAAAAGATATCGTCATTTAAAAATCTAAAAGCGTGAAATACGTACTCCAGGATTAATAATCTTTCGATTTAAGCAATAAAAATATAATAGGAAACCATCCTATAGGCTGCGATGATCGAAACATTTTTTCCATAGTGCGGAATCAAATTCAGGAGCGCACTCGTGTCGCATGCTCTCGGCGTCAGAGAAAAAGACGCCTCGCTGACCACTCCCTCTCTTCCCCTAGAATCCTCTTCCCCCCGAAACACCCCCCCCCCCCTTCCATTATACCCACGTCTTCCCAAGAGTATCTCCCGGCAGCTTCCCTTTTCTTCCTTGGCCTTTGAATTTGTCCATCCTCTTGAGACGAAGGGGTTATGACGCCGCTTGACCGCTTCCTCTTCAACCTCCGTCATGCAAGAAGATCCTTCCAACCCCTTCGCTCTCTTGCATCTGCCCTCTGTCCACCTCCACACAACTCTTCATCTTTCTCCTTCAAAATTTGTAAACATTTTTTCCCAGAATTTCCTTGAATTTTGCCGGTTAGGCTTATCTAAAGCTGTGCCATTTTCAAAATCGATTCCGGAAAGCTTAAAATTTTATCTAAAGCCAAGGAAAAGAGCTGAAAGGCAGCCGTTTTTGTAGATATGGTAAAGAAGTCATGTTGACCGATATTTTTCAGTCTTGGTAATGAAGCATGGGTACCTACATTCGAATCGATGTCATGAGCATTTTCTTTCCTCTTACTGGGAAAACCGTCTCCTGTAAAGTGTTGCTACTTCGGGAAGAAAACTCGAGCTGTATTTCTAAGTAAGCTGTGGTGCTATTTGCCCACAATCCATCCACCACACACAACCCATATTTATCCCTTCTGCTCACTCTGAAAAACATTTTTTTTCTAAATTTGCTAAAATTCAGTTTCTTTCTTTTACCTTAATCTATGCCAAGTTTTTTAAACAAATACTTGAAAGATTAAATTTTCCAGCAAACGAAATGAGCTGCAAGTCAATCAATTTTATGAAAAATTAGCTTGTGTGCTGACCAAAAAATGTAAAAATTGTTGTATGAAGTGTTGACCAAATTTTTTTGCATTCCTGATCGAGGATAAATGGAGAATTTTGTGAGAATTTTAATATCTCGATGATTTCTCTTATTGAAAAAGTCGTCTTCGGTAAGGTAGGACTACTCAGGAGAAAAAATACTGAAATTGTATTTTGGGGGGGAATCGAATTTAATCTCGGGGTATGGCAATACGTTGTTCTTATCAAAGCGTGTGGTATTGCAGTATTGCTATAAATATTACTTGCTTTCTTCGCCAGTTCAATTGGTCCATACTTGTCGCCACTTCGCGGATGCCACGAATAGCCTTCGTTGTTTGCATTTCCAGATTTCTTTTAGCTCGGTACGATAGCTTACCATTGGCTGTATTGTGCCTATTATACACTAGTGTTTTAAATGTAGAACAGGAGCAGTGAATCGACTCTTTTCTAGTTACAAACCTTCCCAAGAGGTAATTGTTGCTCCAACATATTTTCATAGCGCTCGCTGATTTGGACACGTCTCATGTGCAGTGCTCGCCTGATGGTATATCATGTATGTATATGATGGAGTGTAGTGGATGATCAAACTTCTCCTGAAAGGCCAGTTGCATTATTCCTTGGGGGTAATTAGCAGCATTGGGCAAATAATTTTCGTTAAGTGGCGTCATTCCAAATCCAAGCATTCCTCTCCTTTCGTTTTGGCTTTTGCCGTTAAATTTTTTCACTCTCCCACATTATTCCACATTAATGTATTAGAGCCCGCATGAGTTTTTGTGGCCTTCACGGCCCTCAAGTCATGAATAGTGGACGACGAGTTGATGATCGAGTTTTTCATTTGCCTTGAACAATTTTCACAAAATGTAACTGATACGTATAACTTCAGGCTTGGCTATGTGAAACCTCTTCATATTGTAAATAAAAGAATAAAACTTTGTCTCAGGTCACCTGAAGATGTTACTACGTTACGAAACCCGGGTCGTGCCTAATTAAATACTTAAGTGAACCTTACAAATTTTTATTCTTTTATTTCCAATTGTCACAAACGCAATCAATGAAATAATTCAACAATCGATGAATGTAATTTCATGATAGAAAAAATACAAAATCGTATTTTATCGTACCAGGTCGATGAGAAATTTTGCAAATGAACATAAATCGCCGGCCTCGGTAGCCGTGGGGTGAATTCCTCGCCTGCCAAACAAGGTTGGTGTGCCGCCTGGGTAGGTTGCCCCAATCCAGAGCATTGTTGTTAGTGCTCGTATAATGGGTGAATTTTTTGAACACCCCGATGTAAAATGGCCAATAGGTACTGTATTCAGTAGTATGGAAATAGATGTAACAAATAAAATAAATATGGTCTCGAGGAAAATCATTCCCTGCCAAAATTCGATTTCGTGAAAGGCCCCTAGGTGCTACTTCCATGTGGAAAGCTTAGGGATTAGTGGTCGGTTTTCATATTTGCGGAATTAAAATGCTTACACTAGAAATTTTAAAATATATTTTTAGTATTTAGACGGATTTTTTAGCATATTTTTTATAATAGCATTATATTTTCGTCTTCTATTACTTTCTCTGCGTTAATTGCTTTCGTTCATTTTTGTATTTCTTCAAATGCACTGCATGGCGCTGTGGCGAAGGCAACGAGCCTCGACTACTTTACCGCTACATTCAGGGCCGGATTTAGATGTAAAGAGACCTTTGACTATTCCATTTATTATGCCCTTTGAGCCAGACACGTTGATATTAACCAATAGATTTTTTATGTTTGTTTATTAGCCCGGTGAGCAGAATTTCTCCTTGCTTTCGGTTCAGTGTTTTAGTTTTCACTGTTTTAGGAATAGTGTTATTTTAATTTAGTGAACAATTTGAATTTAGGTCCTTCTCGATCTTGAGCCCTTGGCTAAAGCCTGATTTGGCTATATGAAAATCCGGCCCTGGCTACATTGCATCTACCTAATACGCTGGGGTGATTGGCAAGGGGTGATCAATCACCAGCATGCAATAGGATTCCCACTTGCACACCACACACGGTACGTAAAACCGCACGCATAGTAAAAAATTATGCTACCACAACCATGCAAAAGAAAAACTTGCCAACTTCTCATTAAGGTTATCTGCCAATAAACGAACATGCACACGAAACATGCTGTTAGAAATTTTGCTGTTAGAAAGTTTGCTGCAAAAAATGCTGTTAGAAACGAGAAAATTCAGAAACATGCATTAAGGTATACGTAAGTTAGTAGGCTACACAATGAGTCATCTAATCTATTGGTGAGTTCTAACGCTGCCGTTAAAATGTCTAATCTTATTATTCGTGCAATAAAATACGTTCTGAATCTGTCTGATCTACAGTCTATCTCTCATTTTATTTATATGATCTGATCTACCGTAGTATGTTGGCGTTCGCAAGATATGGAAAAATTTGTCAGTAAATACACTGCTCTTTAATTTATCTAATGGGTGCATATTTTTCAGTCTACGGTCTGACCGAGATTCCCATCCGAGTGTACTTTTGTCCACCTTTCCGCCGTTCCAGAAGCGGTCCCTTTGCCGCTCGTCTCCTGCCTTATGACGCGCCCTCTCTTTGCCTGCCTCTTTACGAAAAATGGTGTCCGGGAAACGAGCGTTTTTCCTCTTCCAGAAAAGGGCCCCTCCCTTCAATCATTACTTACCTCGCTGTAGAATATTTTGCCTTCTCCAAGATGACTCGGCATAAGCAGTGCTTCAATGCTCCCGCGACTCGGGAAGAAGAGGAGCGCAATTAATCACCAACTTGTAAGCTTTTACCCACGAACCTTGTAATTCCATTCAGCGAGGAATGGTTATTCAAGTCGGTTTCTCAGACGAGTGGTCCACTTTTGTCATACATCTCTGACGTCTTCCTCGCGCGGATGGGCGAACCACTTTCCTGGACGTAAGTTGCATTTCATCTTGGAAAAGCTACTCTCAAACTTTTCATTGTGATTAGAGTGGAGTCATAGTCTGTTTGTAGTAAAGGAAGGACTTCTAGAAAAATGCATTGCGTTATGGTTAAAAAAAATGTTTCCGTGTATTGAGCTATATTTTACGGAAAATTGCTTTTTAGCGATAATTTCACTAATTAGATTTTTTCCTTGATGTCAATTTTATTTTCAAAAATTTCTTTGTAAACTTCTTTTGGTATTCTAGGGTAGAAAGTATAAAATTACATTTCATGCACTCATGAATCGATAAATAGTTATTTAAAAAAATTAAAAGAAAACGCCACTTCATCGTGAGATCAGAAAATTAGTTCGGCTTCTTGATGTGATACGAGTAAGCAGAATCTGCTACACCAAAAATACGTGAGAATGGGTTAAGCTATCACCAATTATCCTGACATTGATGTGGTAGGAAAATAATACAGAAAGAAAATGAGTTTCCCTGCATTTTACGGCTACATTCCGTAAACATATAAGGAAGTGTCTTGGAAAAATCATTTTTAGTTCTGAGCTCGAGCTAGGATCCCCATAATTATTCTATTGAACAAATTAATTAGGAGTGCTTTAGCAAAGCTTGCATTTTAAACTCCAGATAGTCAGGCTTTTATGTAGATTGATCGATTAGGGACTGGTGGAAAGGTAGAATGGCAGAGGATGGCCGCATATGATATGCCTAGGGCTGGTTAAGGTTTTAAGCTTAAGAATTATGTAAGTGTTGAAGAGTAGGTGATAAGGAAATTTGGTGGAGAACCAGTCAAACCAATCTTCGGTTTGATGATGGATAATAATGATGCATATATTAAAACATTCCGCCTGGATTTTGGAGATCCTAGGTCAAGAGTCAGAGGCTGTATGATTACATACTTACTTTGGCGGTCAAAATTCGCTTTCATTCAGGGAAAATGTAACCGTTATTCACTCTGATGACGATGAACCCAATTTTACTGTAGTCGTAAGGAACTAATCGGATCTCGGAACGCCGTTAACAAATATTAAATTCACCCGGTCAGAAACTTCGGAAAGTTTCATATAGAGTAGACAATTATCGCCTTATAATTGATCTTTTTAATTATGCTTTTGTCTATAACCTTTCGGAGACAACTTGCCGGGTTTAGATTGCTTGTTCAATTGAAGACATCATTCAGAGCGAGTCGGAGAACATCCTATCTTGTAGCCTCACTGTATTGTTAGGTATGGTGGAAAGGATATAATAAGAGAAATATTTTTCATAAGTGGTAGGTATAGATATTCGTTTTTTCCCCGAAGAATTGAGGAATTATTTAATACGAGCTCGCATTCGGGCAGTGACTGACCTTGCAAGGCGCACCTAAAATACAAATGTTTTTGTATTCTGGTTATACAGTAGAACCTCGCTTATCCAGAGTAACTGGAACCGGACACTATCAGGATAAACAAAAATCAGGATAGACCGGAAGCAATAGGAATATCAATAAGTACTGAACTGTAATAGAAAAGATACCATTTATTTATCGTGATAACGACCATAAGCACAACTCACTGCATAAAAAGGAGAAATGTATTTACTTTTTGTTAACGAAGAAATCGCCTATCGTCCTTAGTTTTAATAATATGTGACTTTTAAACGCTGCACGATAGCGTAATAGCTTGATTACCAAAATTATTGAAATTACCTTTGGTGTTTATTTTTACTTAGAAAATTTAACCTTATTACTTTACTTTCCGTCGAATATTGGCTCAGAACTGTGGTCCAAATAATACTGTATAGGAGAAAGGCTAGGGAGCCAATGCTTGTGGGGTGTCTGTTAATGAAGTGTCAAGAGCAAAAGTTATCTTCAGGGAGGAAAAAAATGTTCCCATGCCGGGAATCGAACCCGGGCCTTCTGGGTGAAAGCCAGATATCCTAGCCACTAGACCACATGGGACTCTGGTATACAAGTGTGCTCCGTGTAAAACTGATTCTTGTGGAAATTATAATAAATTATTTATAAGTCCTCCAGGGTTAACGAAGAATATCGGTCGTTAAATAATAATATATGTGCGATACGTGTAGTGCATGTTAAAGACATGGATTTTTCTGGGAGAACGAGTCCATAAATAAGTACCAATAAGTACCGTATTTAGTGCGATAAGTCGTTATAATATAAAATAGTTGCCTGGCATCCACACCTCTTTTTTCTGGTGTAGTTCCTCCTTTCTTGTGCTCGCCATTCACCCTCAACCCATCTCTCCTGTTCCCCAATGCGTCAATTACGTTTAATCGCGCGCCGTCGCGTGCTGTCCGTCTGCCCCCTGTTGAGGTCCGAAGAGTCTCAAAACAGCTCCCGGTGTCCGAAAGTGGATTATTGGTTCAAAAACGGGTCCGCGCTCACGAACAACAGCAGATGTTGAGCACAATCTCCGCCACACTCTCCATTCCTTCCTCTTGAGATCCTTCCTCCTCCCGTCATTCGCTCGTTGATGGCCCGCGCGCTTCTGGTCCGCCGACCACTGTCTGCCTACGCGCCGTGTTCTTTACCTGGGCGCCGTGCGAGGGCACGAGTCAACAACAGGTGCACTCATCCTTCCTATCCTTATTTCCAACCTGACCATTCCCCGCACACTTCCCTTGAAAATCTTGATCCCAAGTCCTTCATCTCCGCGATTTCTTCTTTTTTCACAATTTTACGTCGTTTGAAGCATGAGAAGGGCACGGAGCACCTAAAAAATTTCCAATTTTCTAAAAACCTATTCACGTTATTAATTCTACTTATTTTAAATGCTCATTCACTCCATTGTACTCAAATTCAAGTCGATTTTTGACCTCACCAGCAATTTGTCTCCAGAGTCCTCAATCCTTCGCCTTGTCCTAAGCCCGCTATTCACGGTGAATGATCGATCATGCGAATGAAATCATTCGCCGTGTAGAAAGGCCGTTTTACACTGGGCACGGAATTGCGCAGGTTAGAGCTGCATTAATTTCTAAAATGGCGTGGAATTGCGCGAATGCATGAACGACATTAGAACAGGGGCTATTTTGCCGTCTCGCATCCACGTATTCTCGCATGTGCTCTAGCATTTCACCGCTTTACACGACGCAATTTTGATTGCGCCTTCGCACGTACGTCCGATTGCGCAATTCCGTGTACCGTCTAAAATAGCCTTTACGGAAAAAATCGCGAATGAACCTTCACAGGCAGGGTCATTCAGTGAAAATTAGAACTAGTTCTATTTTGCTCGCATAGTCCTATGAATGATCACGTGTTCATTCAGCATGGTCATTCGCATGTACATTCACCGTGTATAGCGGCATTACAAAACTTAATAAATAAACTTAAGCCTCTCCCTCGACTCTTCTCATATCTTTAATCACTAGGTAAAACAGTAAAAGATGGCAGCGAACCGAGATGGTACGACGCGGAAGTGAGGAAATCATTGAGGCGACATAGAGCGTGTCATTATAAAATGAAAAAAGTCAGCACGGATTTATCCGCTAATGAACGCGAGTTAATAATTTAAAAATACAGAACGGCTAAAGCCACCACGAAGGAAGCGTTCAGGAATGCATTCACGAATTTTATAAGAAAAACACTAGTAGAGCAGTTACAAGATAACCCAAAAGGATTTTGGTCATATGTTAGGGAAGTTCAAGGTAAACGATCTACCGTATGTTCGCTGAGAAACGACAATGGAGATGTGTTGACAAACAGTTGCGATAAAGCCAATTTATTAAATCCCTACTTCAAGAGCGTGTTCACCGAGCCTTCCGAGAACTCACCCGAGACCGTTGACAATCTCTGCATACGAAAGATGCCGCCTATTGACATTAGTACGCACGGAATAGAAAATATATTGAAATCGCTCAGTCCAAAGAACAATCTCCGGAGAAGATAACATTCCTGTAGACGCGATTTTTCTTGATTTCAAAAAGGCATTTGATAAAGTACCCCACGGAAAGTTAATAATAAAACTGAAATCTTATGGTCTAGACGAAGATGCCATTTCCTGGATAAGAGGACTTTTGAGCGACCACGTCCAAAGAGTAGTATTAGACGGTGCAGTCTCCAATGAGGTTAGAGTCACTTCTGGCGTTCCTCAGGGTAGTGTCATTGGCCCACTCCTATTCCTTCTTTATATAAACGACATTGGAGAAGTAGTACACAGCAACTTACGATTATTTGCAGACGACGCTGTAGTTTACAGAGAAATCCGTTCCAGCAAAGATATAGATGATCTAACGAATGACCTTGCTGCTATCCAAGCTTGGTGCGATGCTTGGCAGATAGAATTAAATTTGGAAAATTGCGTCGTAATGAATTTCTGGAAGAAGAACAACTCCCTACAACGTAGCTATATAATTAGGGGTACCCAATTAGAGACTGTGAAATCCGTGAAATATCTAGGAGTTAGACTCAATAATGAGCTATCGTGGAATAAACATATTCGGGAAATAACCGGTCAAGCTAATCGTAAAATGGGTTTCGTTAAAAGAATAATAGGAAAGTGCGACGACAAAGTGAGAGAAATTAGCTACTTTTCCCCCGTTAGACCACATTTGGAAAACGGTGCCAGTGTTTGGGACCCTCATGAAAAAGGCTTAATAACAGATTTAGAACGCGTGCAAAGAAGAGCTGCCAGGTATGTGAAAGGTCGTTACGATAGTCTTGTTAGTGTAACTGACCTCTTAGATAAACTCGGATGGGAATCTCTGTCGGACCGTAGATTGAAAAATAGACTAAACCTTTTAGATAAATTCAAGAGCAGTGTCTTTTCTAATGAAGTTAACCATATCTTACGGACGCCAACAAACTACGGAAGACCAGATCATATAAATAAAATAAGAGAGATAGATTGCAGAACAGACATATTCCGAATGTCATTTTTTCCACGATCAATAAGAGATTATAACGGCAGCAATAGAACTCGTAAATAGATTGCATGACTTGTAGTGTAGCCTACTAACCTATGTAAAACTTAATGCATGTTTCTTAATTCTATTATTATTTCTAACAGCATATAGTAGTATAATTTGTTAGTATACGGGACGTTTTTTGGACGGTGTGGTGTGCATGTGGGAGTCCAATGCATGCTGGTGATTGATCACCCCCTGCCAAGCACCATAGAGGTGGCTCGCAGGGTATTATGTAGATGTAGGTCATTCCATCTTAGTCTTGGTCTTCCCTGTGGGCGCCGTACTTCTGGTTGACCTCCCAACACTCTTCTTATCATGCATCCTCCTCCCTTCTAACATGAAAAAGCCACCAAAATCTCCTACCTCTTGTAACAGCCACGATAATAATCTGGTCTCCTCTACAGGTTCCTGATGTGTTTTTTTTCAGTCGTACTTATTTGAAATACACTCTGCATATGTGTTGAGTTCATTTTTTGCCTCACTAATTTATTCGAATTATTGGTAAATCGAATGGAAAAAGCAGATACTTTGTGTCAGGGTTGCAGCTAGGAATTAAGGCTGGGGGTGGGGGGTGGGCTAGGTGCAACTAATACCGGGGTGTGTGGGGGGTACGGAATACCCACCAGGATAAGCGGTATGTGCGAGATTAATAAATTGCGGAATTTTAAGATAAATGGTTCAAAATGGTGAGTTTTACGGATTTCTGAGAGATATTTTATTAATCCTCACACTATTATATTAGTAATATCAATCCAATTAAGTAAAATGGATTAAGCTTAAAAATTTCTCTGAGCTCAGGAGGGGTTCTATCTCCCAAAACCCCCCTCGCTGCGCCACTGCTTTGTGGAGATCCATTATAAGATATGAAGTGGTACTACTTTGCATTTTCCATATAAAACTTTATTTCACCTGAGTCAATATGTAGACTCAGGTGAAATAAAGTTTTTATATGGAATAGTGCTAAGGAGTATCACTGTATATCTTCGAATTAATGGTTTATTTAAAAAGCTAAGAAATTCTATCAGGTTACTTTATTTAATACACCCACGCCTCGCTGTTCTCGCTTATTATTACCCGGTGTGATGCGCTATTTAGTCTGATCCATGTCCCCACAAAACCAAGTCCTAGTTACGCCTCTGATGAAACCCATGTTACTGAAATTTTTTCGTTAAGCCACGTATGTAGTTCCACGTATGTAATAAATACTATACATTCCCATAAAAAAAAGTAAAACGATATTTTGCGTATTGCAGATGTATTAAAAATTATCGTAACTTTATATCGTCGTAATAGCATACCGGGGTGTCAATTTTATCCTTACCTATGCCGTAGGAAGAATTTAGAGCGGAAATTTTACATGCTACAGACATTTTGATCGCAACTTCTATCTCAATATTGGCATTCTCTACATCATCTGTTTATTCTCATTATTTATATTAGCATTTAGTTTGGTAGACTTGATGGTGAGTGCACCTTATTAGGGGTAGATTGATCTGTCATAAATATCTGATATTTGCGACAATAAAACTATGCTCTTTGAAACAAAAATAGGAGTTACTCCATGGATTTTATACATTTTTTCATAGAATTAATTAATATTATCGCATAGATTTCGGTGCCATTATTGCGGATGACATAATATATGGAAGTTCTGAAGGTGATTCCGAAAGTTATTATTCGAGTGCTGGGTAACCTGGTTAGTGAACAGATGTATCAGTAGATTTTTTCAGACCCACACACTCAAAAGAAAATTGTCAGTTCTACAGTACGAACCTAGTCCCCCTTAAATGCCCTGATGGAAATGATTTATTGCGAAACTTGGCACTAGTTTTATAGCCCACGCAGTGCAAACATTTTTTGTGCTCTCAAATTTTCTTATGTGGAGTACTTTTTGTTACTTCCCCCTAAAATCCGCCCTAAATTTTATATGCGTTAACCTTAATGGATAAATAATTTGTGATTACTAACAATAGCTAGTTTTAATTTCCTATAAACATATAATTGTGGTGGTCTCGTACTTCATGGAGTGAAACATGCTAAGCGGAAGCTCATACCGCCGGCTTACACGAGCAGTGCGTGCGTTGTGGATTTTTTCGATCACCACGAAGTGCACAAGTAGCCAGGAAAAAATACTTCGGGGGGGTTGGAAAGGGAAATGAATTTCGGATGGGGAGGGTTGTCATAGTACTTCTTAAGACAGTACTTCCTAAGACTTTATCTTCTCAAAAATTGTGGGGAATATTCGAGTTTGAATTCTGCACGTTGGCGATAACCCACTCCTTGCAAAACAAGCTTGTGGTGGAATGCAATTTCTTTTACGCAGATGTGGGTATCTTTTAATGGGAATACTTTCTCCGCACGTTGAAATAAAAGTTAATAGCACTTTTCCAAAATTATTTTAAAGCGTGCGAAGAGTTTCGGCTGAAAGAGCCATCGTCTGGTATCTGTCTTACACTTACGTGATAGCTCTGTGAGCCGACACTTGTCGTTCGCACTATAATTGAGGAAAATTGCAACTACCTTTTATTTCAATATGTTGAACTTTCACGAGTTTCCACCTCGGTGGCGGCGCGCCGCCAGCGGTGAAGTCCTCGCCTATCAAACCAAAGTTCAAGGAATCGAGTCCCACCTGGGTAAGGTACCCTTTGCCAGGGCATGGATGTTTGTGAACAATTATTGTTAAATGTTATAAACCCCGATGTACAGGCCGAACAGTGCTGTTCTCGGTGGTGTGTGAAATAAATAAATAAATTTGTCTACGTGACTATCCATTTTTAACCACGAGCCGCCTTATATTCAACATCAAGATGAAGGGGCGAGGAAGGTGTGGAAGGGGAAGGGCGACTGGGAGGGAAGTGAATGCCTTGTCCGATCAGACTGATTTTGTTTCCATGCTTCGTTATGTGTTTCCGCCATAGAGCATCTGGAGAGGGCGTTAGGTGAAAAAAGTGAAGCCAGCAGAAAGCTGTTTACCCGATGCGCTTTTGTTCGTCCGCCATATTCCGTTACCCCGCTCGCTCGTTTTCCCATAAAGGTACGTGTTAAGAAAATCACCTAATTTTCAGTATACCGAGGCTGCTGAAGCATTCTGAAGGTATGCTGATTTTCTAGAATTCATCTTAATACTGGTATATTATTATCTCCTTTAAAAAGTGAGTATTTAATCTAGAAAACGACATGTTTATTCAACCTTCGCAGATGGTTTGCTGCGCGGCTTACGGGTGCAGTAATTGCCCCGGTAAAAAGATACGTGGACTCACATTCCACCGGTAAGTTGCAAAATGGTCAATTATTAGTAATATCTATATCATTGGCTTGAAGTGCATGGTCAACCTTGTTAATTGTCTATGTATGTGCCGCGTGCAGCAGGTGGACTCATGTGCGGCAGTGACTGGTTATTTGTTACTTATCCTTGTCAGTGCTAAAATTGTATTATACTATGTTGAATTTTGTCATGAGTGATAATGCTTATCGTAATGAAGTAAGATATTTAAAAATATCCGTTCTTTTTCGGAACTCTTTTCATCCCTGCGTACCATCGCTGGTGAACATTTTTGTGTATTGACATAATGGTACAAAAATTTGTGTGCCAATTCGCGGTACAAGTTGTGCGATGTGAGTGAATTTCGTGCTTCATTGAACACTTGGTGTTCAGATATTAGGTCTATTTAGAGCGGAGATACGCATGGCACTCTTAGCCACCGAAATTCGACATTAGTTAAAAATCATAACACATGTACAGGAATTTGTGGTTCTCAACCAAGCATTGGCAAATTAATGTTGTTTTCTACAAATTGTGGAAATTAGATCTAAAATGCAAAATTGTTAAGTTATTATACTGGCCTTACGTCTGGCCTGGCGTCTCATGTTGTGAAAGGAATGCTTAGCAATAATTCAATTATCGACCGAAAAGTTATTATGATCATTAGCGATGACCAGTAACAGCACTTACTCAGCAAAAAAAGAACACGAACTTCTTCCTCTGTTGATGGGTTGACATACACCTTAATTGATCTTATTTAGAAATAAAATGCTTAGTCATAAAAATATTGTTGTAAAAGCATAAGTTGATATGTATTAATGAACCACTTTACATGCCCAGAATGTGTTTTTTCTTGTTTCATAGCCCATTCATGTCAACTAATCTGTTAGAAAGTGGAGGGAACATTCTAATTAGTTTTTGCTGAGTTACAGAAATCTCTGGTTAATATCATTTTTCATTTTGCTCTTGTTCATTTTTTTTGCTCGTAGGTGTTTTTTATATTTGTTTTTGTGATTACAACTTTGCTGAAGTAACAGCTCCTTGCTATGCTGTGATCATGCTATGATCTATGCTATGATCAAGTTGGTGCCTCTTTCATTTTTTTTCAAGTTAGTGCCCCTTTCATTGCTTCTTTGTGAATGTATTCATCATGATCAATCATGTGTTCGTCTTTTTTGCAATTTGAAAAAAATAAGTAATTACCCTGTATAAGGCGATGAAAGTTTGTGGCACATATGGTGGTTTCCTACTAACTACTCGCCCAGAACTCATGATCTGTCAATGAATTTCCCCCTTTGACTCAACATATCTGTCTTTCGTTACAATTATCACTTCAATTTTAATCAATGTGAATAACACTCATTAAGGTTATTGCTTACGATGCAATAAACAATTTTTTAGGCTATATGTACACTAGGTGCACGCATATGTCACACCACTACAATACATAGCAAACAAAAGTATGCACCTATTTTGTACCACACATGTGCACCATAATGTCAAGTTACTCAAATACTAGCTTGCAAAAATTCAATTTCATTACTTTCATTGTTTTGGCATTAAAGGGTGACAAAAATATTGCATATTTTAGACAACAGTAAATGGAATAGGATTATTTTGTATATGTGTAATAAATTGTTCCCAATTTGATAAGGACCAACTCTGTTTACCACCAGTGTGGAAGTGCGGTGGCCTAGTGGATAGACCATTGGGCTACTGCTTGAAGTGTGACACCTTTTGACACATCCAACAGAAATTCATGCATTTTGTGGTGGTCAAAGAAAGTAATCAGCCCTCCTATTCTGAATATCTTGCATTCAATCACTTGTTTAATTAGCGACGAACTTCAAAATGAACTCGAAATTGAAATTTCTCATTCATTGTTCTCCTGATGAAGTAGAAACTTAAGTGATAGCATTTTTCATAAATATCTAGAGGTTTATCTTGATTGGTGATGCTAAGCATTTGATATATCACACAGATTCTGCCCATTGAAATTGTCAAATAATTCCTATTTAGGTTTAATATAGCTAAAGAATTTATGCATATTTTTAATTGCAAGTTCAGCTAATCCAGTAGCCGATGTAATGAGGAACTTGCATGGGTCGTAGATTGCTCTAAAAACTATTTTGAATAAGTCAAATGGATACATTAGCTCGCAAAAATACCTTCAGTTTCTCCATTCAACATCAAAAGAAATAAAAAAATTGCGTTTAAAATCGAGAAAAATTTCTCTGAGCCGACCACTGCGCGAAGACACCCGAGCGTTGCCGAGGCCAGGCGTGACGTCATAGGTGCCTAAACAACCGTAGGGAGTAGGGAAATACGCTGAGCGGATGGTGTAAAATTTGTTTTGAGGGAGTATTTAGCCGCTCATCGTCACTTTATTTTGTTCTGTTATTCTTGGGCAAGTTTTCCTATTGCTATTGTGCCTAGATTATTACTTGGGATATTAATAATGCGGCATCGGGATGATGAAGTACAAGCGTTTCACTTCGTGTGATTTGGTTATCAGAAAAATGAATGATAACGTTGCCACTCGTTCAATTAGTACACCTGAAATTCATCTACGTCTACGTAATACCCCGCAAGCCGCCTAAAAGGCGTGTGGCATGGGGTGTTACGACACCAGCCTTTTTTTAGGACACCAAAAATTGATGCCACGACCCTCATGAAATTTGTTAAGACAAATTATTGCTATACGTCGGCGGCAAATCGAGTTGTAAAAGAAACTTGTAATACTGGAGGATAACGATCGTAAGCTGTGCTGTTGACATTAGAGTAAGCTGTGCTGTTGAATTTGGCAACGCCGGATTAACGGAGAAGGTAGTCCTATCCGTCCTACCGTACGAATTCACTGCAAAACAGTCTGCACACAATCCACATGTGAGATCGCGAATCGGTTCCGCTGCCAACACACACGCAAGCTACAACCTATTTCAATATTAAAGGTAAATCCATAAACAATATACTAGCATATACCATAAAAATATGGTGGGAAATAGGCAAATACTCTTATCAAAAACTGGATGTCACTATCACATTCTTATATTCATCACGTACAACTTACAATAACAGAACTCGTTATGATGAATACAATTATTTATTCACTGATTTAAACCCTTAAATTAGCCCACACAGGTGACATTTCTCACTACTATTCGTTGAAATAATGGAATAACAAACTTCACACACAGTTTTTATTTCAATAGCGTGATCGTGAAATGTCATATCTACGGTGAACAACGGAGATTAGTACGGCACTGACAATCTTTACACTACTGTTAGACATTTATCGATAGCGTAATAGCACTTTTTACAATTCAATCACGATGGAACACTGATTTGGCCGATATTTTTCAACCTTGTCAAACTTTGTGCATTACAACCACTGGCACTGTGATTATTAGCAGTAGCTTAACGGGAGATGTCACGTTGAAAATAACATTATTTTGGCACAAAAATGTTCCTAGATGTCTCCAATCAGCGAGCAAAAGTTGCATTGACTGGAATTCACCCCATAATACAAGCACAGACAGTCCTAAACGACGAATTCTCCGGTACCTACGAATAAACTGATGAATTTATTGTATATAAAAGCTAAGCGGACATTAGTAAACATCAAAATCGTTCTAATTACATAATTAAATGAATGATATGCCGTCGATAACATCAACTTACAATTAACGTATCCCCCTTCCAATGGCCGTGGCTCAGACTCCTACAACGATGTTATTTAGGTATTATCAAATTTTTGGTTTAACTGCTCCAGTTTTATATTTTATGCCCTTACTCAGATATTAATATTATAAATAATGCATAATACGAGGGCTTCCAAGCCTCTATCGTCGGATATTTATCTTTAAATATAAAATAATCAACACGTCTAACAAACGAAGCTCTCACAACTGCTGGCAACTATTACAAACAATCACAACAATAGCTTCGCGTGATGTTTAGGCTCCTTTGACGTCATCGAGGCTTCGTCGGCAGTGGCTTGGGGGGTGAGGGAGTTTTTCCCGCGCTTTAAAATTCGTTATATTTATCATTAAATATCTCGCGAAGGAAAACTCAGATTTACATGCGGTTTTCTTTGTTGTATTCAGAAAATAATTTTCTGTCCGCCTATGAAATAAAAAAAATTCATGCAAGTTCCCCATTGAGGTTGTATGAATGTACAAACATTGGAAATAATCCCGGAGGTGTGGCGGCCTTCATCATGTATTCATAATTCTCTTGCCAATCTGAATATATCTTAATAGAATTTTACATCATTCTGCCTGAGATTTATTGTGAATTTGGTTACTTTGCATTGATTGTATAAATAATCAGTTTCAATAGCATTGTTTAATCATTCTGCAAATCTGAAAATGTAACATGGATGGGTGTGTACATTATATAAGTTGGAAAATGGGAATTTTTTCTTTTTTAATACCTCCTACAACGATTCCATTTAACACAGCTGTTACCCACTGTGCATAGGCGGATCCAGGGGGGGGGGGGCACGGGGGCACGTGCCCCCCCCAGACTCGTAAAAATATGCTAGATTTTTAATACGGTCCATTATCATTTCGTTCGTTTTGTATGACGAGGTATCCTTGTGCCCCCCCCTGAACAAAATCCTGGATACGGCCTTGCTTGTGCCCCTCCCAGAAAGAAATCCTGGATCCGCCCCTGCCACTGTGCATGTTCGTCTGATTTCGGAGAAGGAAAATAATTTCTGATTTGTCAGCACTTGAAATTCATCAGACCCATCCTCAATTTCTTAAGACAGTATTGCTTTCATGGCAGTTTACTCGGAATTGTAAGCGAAATCTCTTTCGAGCTTGTCTCTTAGATGACATTTTACTTTCCTAATGCTCAAAATTTTCCTTTGATGAGGAAGCCCTTTTGATTAATGGCCATGAGGTTATTAACAGTAGTTTCGGAAATGATTTACACTGTAACACTTAGATATTGAAGTTACATATCCGAAAAAAATGTCCGGCGCCAAGAATCGAAGCTTGACTTCGCTGTGTTTAAAATTTTCTCATCAATACTTTTTGTAGAGCATTCATAAGTAATGGTAGGCATGATTCCCGATGTAATGTTTTAAGTCTTGCTAAACCATATTATTTTCCTTGAATCACGATTTATGTATATTTTTGACGGATTGTTAGCCAAATAAAATCTTGTAGTGCACGCAATAGCAATTAAACGTGATTATTATCGTAGCAGTCAGTGTCCTCCCATTCCTCTCTCGTCCATTTATCCTTTTATATTTACTTTCATAATTGAATTTGGTTTAAAACATTCTATTGTAAATATCAGAAGTTATATACTTTAAGGGTTCACATGAATTCATCAGATATTTTTCAGCTTACAGCCGAAAATTAGTTGCTATTGTCGCAAGTGACTTGTCGTGCGTCATATTTTTAATTTGCCGCACCGTGGTTGAATCGTCTATTTAATCCAAAAGATGCATTTTTTCCGGTTTTATATTCAACAAATAATCTTCGCTCATCGGTGGGAACGGGTTTTTCCGGCTGTCAGTTGGGAAAATATTGAGTTTCCTTTGACGAATATCCCATAAGGAACCATGTATTTCTGCTTCACCCGGGGTAAAGGAATATGGCGGACGGGCTGAAGTGCCACGCCCCCCTGGCTTCACTTTCCTACCGTGGGAGGGGTAGCTAACGCCCTCTCCAGATGCTCTATGGTTTCCGCGAAGTGAAGCCTGAAAATATGCAATTTATTCGTTGGGCTGTGAGAGATTGCGATGACAGGGCTGCTCCGTGCGTGTCTTGGTGGAAGGCAAGGCAGGAAGGGCAGTAGTCGCCCTTGCGAGTCCTTTCCGTTGCCCCTGGCATCCGCGAAAGGTGAACGCGTCCCACGGCTATGAATGACGCAAAAGATGGTTTCTTGGAAATATTAATTTGGCCTCTTCCCTTAGCCCTATCTCTTTTGAGAGGTACTTAGGGAGCCCTCGGGAATGGGAAAGGCGAGACCCTTGGGAGAATGGGAAGTCTCAGCGGGAGGCCTCGACCGCGAGGAAGCAACGGGACCTCAACTTGAACACAAACCCCTTCGGCCATGGGGGAAGGGATAGCACAATGAGTTGAGGGTCTCCGTAATTCCTCCTGGCTACATTTCAGCCCCTTAATTACGCTTTTTCTCGGAATTCTGGACTAGTTGCTCCTTTCAGTGAGCTTAATTTGAGTGTGTGGAAAACCCTGGAGTGCTGAATGGGCAATTTCAGGGATTATCATTTCAGTGGGGATTGTGGAAACGTTCATGAGGAGAATGCAGGAAACTGCTGTTGTCTGATGGTTGACGCTGCCCATTTGCAACCTGTCTGCACAAGCAGGTTTTCATCGAGTTGTCGATCGGATCTCTGATTTAAAAACTTGATCTCAGTGGCGGATACAGATGGGGGGCAGAGGGGGCGCCCCCCCTTTCTGGGCCACCCGTATTGCCAAACATTGTAGAGCCACAATAGGGTGGTTTCCTATTATCTTTTTATTGCCTAAATCGAAAGATTATTACTCCTGGAGTGCGCATTTCACGCTCTTAGATTTTCGAATTACGATATCTATTTTTCGCGATTAAACGAAAAGTTAAAATTTTCAAGCGCGCGAAAACGCGACGGCTAAGTAGGAATGATGGGAAAACGTCCGTGTGACGTATTTCTGGTTCCAGCTGTCGGCGTGTGAGGTGACCTTAGGGCGAGGCTTGAGCGCTGATACGACGCAGGCTGCTAGCAGGTAGCGCTTGGCTTAAATAAGGATTATTTTTCCCCTATCAAACGAAGGAAACTTTCCGAACGTAGGTAATTTTAATGTGTGATTATGAAGAGATGTTTCCCTGAGCTCTGTGTCTCATGTATGCATTAGTAATCTCAGACAATGTAAAACTCCTATCTACTCGTATAGAAACTAGGTCCCTGTGACGTCACGTGGAGTGGAATCGCATGGGCGCCAATCTGGCCTTTTTCAAATGCGATTAAAATTGACCGTTGCCATTCATCTAAACTGGGATTTCTAAAATCAAATAATTTGTATATTATGAATACACTGGAATCGCAATAAATGCATTTCGTTTTCTTTGATGGAGGAAACTACCCTATTGTAACTTTTTATGTCATAAGATGGTATTGTGTTGAATATGTAGGATCGTAGGATTTTTCTTCCTTGTAGAAAAATCTGTCTTTGCTTAAAGCTTCAGATTTCGGCCCAGGAGAGTAACCCCGCGAGCCCGCCCTAGGGTTTCGTATCCACTGTCTTGAATATGTGTATAATCACTTTAATTAAAAATTCTGAAGCTCTTCATGTGACTTGATTATTTTTTATTACGATAAAAGTAAAGGTAACTCAGGATATCTTTTGCGCCCCCCCCCCCCCCCCACTTGAGTTTTCTCTGTATCCGCTACTGCAGTTGATCTAAATGTTTTCAGAAAATTCTCAAATGTTATATAGCAAAAATATTCATCCACCATCGCCGCTTAAGCTACAAATTGAATTAAATGCGTTGGAAATTATTAAAATGATAGAAATCTTCATAGCATTTTTTATAGTATTCTTCACAGCGCAAGGTACGAATTCAGGCTTCTACCTGTTGCTCGATAACGTACGCTGTACATTTGCAACCTGTTTGCACAAGCAGTTGCGTATTCAGTACCTGATCGAATCCTTGATCCGCAGACGTTAGTTGTTACTTACATTTCTCCGATGATATTTAGTACCAAAATATTTTACTTCCATCACCGCCGCTTCATCTACATCTACATCTGGATAATACCCTGCGAGCCACCTCTAAGGTGTTTGGCAGGGGGTGATCAATCACCAGCATGCAGCATGCATTTGGACTCCCAACGGCTCCCTCCCTCATATACGGCTTGAACCACATGCCTTACAAATTTCAGGTAAAAATCCTCTTAGGTCACCTTTGTAATATTTAAACAACCTAAAAATTCTTATTCGGGCTTCTATCGGAGAATTGTTAATAATTTGAGGAAGATAAAAAGTTTTCATGTGAGCGAATGGATTAATTTAATCGTTAATATGCTGATGTTTCTCACAAGTAATGCATGAATCTTCAACGAACACTAAAAAACACAATCTTTCTTACCTCTCTAACTCTCACTCTTTTGAGTTTTGATCGATGTTTAATACTTCTCCTCCTTGATCACTGAGAATCATAACCAATTATCTTATGAAGTAATGCCACGGAGAATTCGCAATAACGCAGTTCATTCATATGCTTATGATTTTAGCAACGCGGCTGCTTACAAGTGTTTTTTTGTTTCAGTATGTGCGTCTATTTAACTCCATGACAATCTTTTTGATACTGAAATAATTTTAATACAGTTACCACTAACCACAGCAGTGCAGTGACGTCATGTAAAAATTAGCAGTGCCGGAACGCACTTGCCTTTTACTTTTTTACATGTGAAATATCACTTTGTGTTTTTTTTCATCGCAAGTCATTATTTACATTTTAATACTAAATTTTTTGTCTTACTTACTAATGCAAAAATTAGATATTTTGAGGAAACAAATTAGATAAAAGTGTTATTTGACCCTTGTTGACCAGTGCCGAAACTGTGTCCCGGTGCGTTCCGGCGCCATGACCCATCTGCAGGAATAATTTTTATACGTAGCATCCACTTGCATATACATCCCGTGTGGTCTAGTGGCTAGGATATCTGGCTTTCACCCAGAAGGCCCGGGTTCGATTCCCGGCATGGGAATTTTTTTTCAAGATGCCTAATATTTTCATCTTTTTTTACTATATGATATTGTATTTTGAAATCTTAATTGCTTTTCAAATGCCTTTAAAATCTCCAACTTCCGCTTACACTGTAAAACTTTGATGATTTTTAACCTTTGCATTGATATCACGAAAATGAATGAGTAAACTTTGTAAAGTTCACTAGTATAAAGGATAAAGCATGACCCGGGTTACATAACATAGTTAGATTTATCGATCATGCATGGATCTCATTTTATATAAAGTCCGCTGCGACTGTAAGGACTTCTACTTCGCAACTCTTGATATTGGAATCAATTCTTAATATTACTCATGGTGAAATTATCTGCAAAGTTACTTAAGTTACTTCGTTGCTTTTACCCCACAGTCTAGAATTTTCTTGCACAATTTTTTTACCTAACGGTAATACGAGTGCTTGCGCATGTGCCAGAGGTTAAGCATCTAAAGCAATAAATCATAAGTGAACGGTATATTTTCCTAGAAATATGGAGACGCAGAGGACGGGGTGGAATGCACTTTTTGAGGGATACCACGAGCTATTCCCTTTTTTTGGCGACGGTGGAGAGTGCGTTGACCGCGGCGCTGTAAAACGATTCCCAAACACTTTTCCCACCCTCTAATGTTTCATTTACTTTTAGTGTGAGGCACCCTGGGCCCCATGGGTTACGGTTTCTGTGCTCCGCAGAATATGAAATGTTGAGGAAACTTATGACAATCCTGGAGCGAGGTCATAAAAAGACATGCCTTGACCACGAAATTTTCAAGGGTCGATGAACTCCACGTTAACCAAAACCCTGTGGGCCGAGCATGGTATCCCTGGATTTTACAGGGTAAAGTAAGTGGCCAGTGGTTGGATGAAGATTGTTTTTTTTCGCCTTTTATATTCTGTTTTAGGATGAACTTTATTGCTTTTTCTATTCCTTTTTTATTAATTCCTGTACCACAGAAAACAGCCTCATTGGCCTTTTACCTCGGTGTTTTTAATTTCACAATTTAGCGTACACGAACATCCATGCCTCCATTTCAGATTCCGAATGTCTTTTTATCCACGATCAATAAGAGATTATAACGGCAGTGTTAGAACTCAAAAATAGATTAGATGACTTGTAGTGTAGCCTACTAACTTACGTTTACTTTAATGCATGTTTCCGAATTTCATTATTATTTCTAACAGCATGTGGTAGTACAATTTGTTAATATGCGTTACGTTTTTTGGACTGTATGGTGTGCATGTGGGAGTCCAAACACCCTGGAGGAGGCTCGCAGGGTACTACTTAGATGTAGATGTATGGTAGACGTGATCATGAAGAAAATAAAAGAAATAGACTCCATAACAGAGAGATTTAAAATGTCATTCTTTCATCGTACTATTAAGGATAGTAACGTTGTCTCATTAATAGCATTAATGGCGTCACTCGCTAGGATGACACATTGCATGTTTTTTTTCATAGTTCTAACCTTGAATGTCTTTGCTATAGGAATTACTAACCATTGGCATGTTTTTTCCCATGAATTTGCATGTGTGTTTTGCTTGTATGCGTAATATTTCTATGACCGTGCAGAGTGCATGTGGCGTTCCCCTTGCATGCTGCTTGTTAGTGATTGGTCACTCCCTGCCAAATATCCTAGAGGTGGCTCGCAGGGTATGTAGATGTAGATGCCCTGGATACATCTACATCGACATAATACCCTGCGAGCCACCTCTAGGGTGTTTGGCTGGGGGTGATCAATCACCAGCATGCAGCATGCATTTGGACTCCCACTTGCACACCACACCGTCCAAAAAACGTCCCGTATACTAACAAATTATACTACTATATGCTGTTAGAAATAATAATAGAATTAAGAAACATGCATTAAGTTTTACATAGGTTAGTAGGCTACACTACAAGTCATGCAATCTATTTATGAGTCCTATCGCTGCCGTTATAATCTCTTATTGATCGTGGAAAAAATGACGTGCGGAATCTTTCTGTTCTACAATCTATCTCTCTTATTTTATTTATATGATCTGATCTTCCGTAGTATGTTGGCGTCCGTAAGATATGGTTAACTTCATTAGAAAAGACACTGCTCTTGAATTTATCTAAAAGGTTTAGTCTATTTTTCAATCTACGGTCCGACAGAGATTCCCATCCGAGTTTATCTAAGAGGTCAGTTACACTAACAAGACTATCGTAACGACCTTTCACATACCTGGCAGCTCTTCTTTGCGCGCGTTCTAACTCTGTTATTAAGCCTTTTTCATGAAAACTGATAGAGTCACCCTACCCACGCGGGACTCGACCCCGCGACATCTTGTGTGGTGGGCAAGGGCTTTACCCAGCCGCCACGGAAATTTATGTTGTGCACTAGTTAGGCGGCACCCGGAATACATGACAACCGTATGGAATCCGGTAGAGAAGTATTTACTCTGTGAACTAAATAAAATATCGACCAACAACAAATTTTATAATTGGGATACAGGTTAACGGCTGGTGTAGAAGCGGCTGTACATGTTTTCAGGGGCGAATTACGAGAGGATATTCAGGGGCGAATTACGAGAGGATGTTGTGGGTAAGGTGACAATTAACCACCTAACCTCCCGTAGTCCGTAACTTCTGAAATACCACAAAAATTGACATTTTCAAGGGACTCTTTAACGCAAGCGTCTGTTAGATTTTTTGTCACAAATGTAAGGAGTTAAACTTGTCTGTGAATTTCTCCATTTTCCGGGTTATCGCCGCGTTTCGTGGTCAGAGGTGACGACTGTTTCGCCAGGATTCCACCAAGCGTCTTCAGGTCGAAGTGGTGCTTTCGGTGTTTTTGCCGCGTGTATATAGCTCTCTAAGTTAAACATGTCATTTTTCAACCCTGAATTCAAGATCCCCTTTCCGTATTGAATAAATCGAAACCGCCTCTATGTGTTGCGAGCCTCACTCCTTTCCCAAATAACATTTATCTGCCCACCGTTCTATTTTAGTGAAAAAACAACATCTTCTGGGGCTTTAGGGAGAAATTTCTAAAACGTTAACGCCCTGTTCCCCAAGTCTTACCCGTCAATGAATCGCAGGGAAATTTCCCTAGAAAGGATTCTTTCGTCTTAAAAATATTACCCTGATATTTACTCTTAGTATGTATCCAATCCTAATCCAGTCAAAAGTAGACGCAGTATCAAATATCAGGTTAGTTTAGGATCAATGCATTTACAATACAATGCAATACATACACACGACTTTTTACGTAACTGGCAGCTCTTCTTTGTACGCGTTCCAACTTTTTCAAGCCTATTTCATGAGGATCGCAAACATGGCAGTGCATTCTAAATGGGGTCTAACGAGGAAGAAGGAGCTAATTTCTCCTACTTGGTCGTCTCACTTTCATAGTATTCTTTCAACAAAACCCAATTCACGATTAGCTTGATCTGTTATTTCCCGAATATGTTACTTCCAGGATAGATGATTATTGAGTCAAACTGCGAGATATTAAACGGATTCTACGGTCTCTGTTTGTATACCCTGAATGAAATAGCTCAGCTGTGTGGAGTTAATTTTTTCCAGAAATTCATTACTACGCATTTTTTTAAATATAACTCTAGCTGCCACGCATCGCACCATGCTTGGATTGCAGATTTGTATGCGACTTGTGAAGATGAACGCGATAAAAGGGCTGAAACTTTCAGGTTCCTTCCGATTTCTCAAATTTTCAGAGCCAGAGGTTGGCAAGGTGATATCGTCCGCCTCCAGTGTCGGCTGGTTATCTTCCGCGTTTTAGACAGCTCTTTTCATTGGGAAGTGACCACCGGGTGTTTGCGGTGACGCATACTACTAGATCGGGTAGTGGGGGCCAAAAATGGCGATCGTCGACCCCTTCGGGTCTGCGATCAGAGGAACTCTTTCATTGTCCTCGTTGCCGATATCCTTATCTAGCGACGGACAAGGGTGAGATACGCTCCCCTTACTGAGGGGAAGGATCGCATTCACCTCGTTGCTAACTTTCTGGAGCAAAGAAGGGAGATAAATGGGAGGCAAGGTTAATAGTTACGTCGAAGGATTTTCCCGTCAGTTATCATTGGAAATGAAGAGCAAAGATATCTGTCGAAGCATTGTTTTTTGTGATTATGGCTTAATATCCCTCTTGCTTTGATCCCATCGAAAAGCGGAATATTATTTTGAAGGTGACTGCATAAAGGAGGCCCAATTCCATCCCATTGAAGGCTGATTTCTGTTGCCACTTCGGTCGTATTTTAAACTGTTTTAAAAAATTTCCGAGGCGCGTCGATGAGTTCAATGCGATCCGATTTTTTCCAATATAATGCAGTATAATGTTTGTAATTGCGAGGAATAGCATTAAAAATTTATTTGCCATGACCGGCTAAAATATTATAAAATTCTTGTAATGAAAAGTATATGAATAGCTTCTGCTATTTCCCTACTTATTCATCTAAATCTGCATAATACCCTGGAAGCCACCTCTATGGTGTTTGGCATGGGGTAATTTTTCGTATTTATATCTAAAGATCTACTTTATCAAAACATAATTTTAGTTAACAACACTTGCGAGTAGCCTCTTTGAAACACTAATCCACGGCAGTGACCTTCGTTTTCAATCATATGCAGTGGTCGAATCATCGCTGAAGGTCTACGGTTTAGATGGAAGTGAACCCTAACAAGACTAATATCAAAGGCTTTCCTCGTAAGAGATTAGTGGAAGTGAAGAACAAAGATATCTGCCGAAGCTTTTCATTTCCATGGAAACGGTTACCACTTCTTCTCCTAGTAATGGTCTGTTTGAATTTCAAAACCTTTCTGACCTTGGTTTACATCCAATCTTATGTCGGAAGAGCCAAAACCGTGCTTGATGTAATCCGTAGACCTTGCTTTCTTCCCACATCCAAATATTCCCGGAAGGAGTCCGTATCTCCTTCAAAGCAATTATTTGCCCTCTGTCATCGAGGAAGAGATGGTAGTAGCCGAGTTAAGTCACGATCGATTGCAGAATATCTTATTCCTTTCCTGCTTTTACGTTGTGACTTCATAATGATCATGTCCGAGGAAGTGTTAACAAAGTGACTTTCCATGCATCACATACTTGATTTTAATTTGTGGAAAAATTATATATTGTCCGCACCTCATATTACATATTTACTTGAATTGAGCTTAATGAATGCTATGAAAATATTTACTACGATCAGTAAGGTCAGTGTTTAAGATTCACTACGTGGTGAGCCATACGAGTGGTAGAATGGTAACGAAACAACTATTCTAATTTTTGAGCGTTTTTAGGATAATCACATCTCCCGAAAAAAAACTCTCATATTGGTGGAAGCTCATTCCACCTCCATGAAGTGTGCATGTTACTTCTATTATTACATTAATAGTAACATGTACTTACCTACAGTAAAGTATCCAGTGGTAAGCCCTGTAAACAGATTTTTTTCCCGAAATGGAATGGTAAAAACACAATCTGAAGTATATTTCTTCCAAAATCTTGATAAGAATCGCAGTAAAAATACGAAAAGCTTCTGAGTCGTATAGGAAGTATTTTAATTAAAAGATAATGTAACCAATCAAAACAAAGTATTAGCCGATTTTTTTCGAAAATAAATAAAATTCTTTACCGAATATGTAATCGATGGTCGTTAAAATAAGATTAAACCCTAATTTTAAAATACCCAGTAGAATTTTCGATCTACCATGACGTCCCCTATTAAGCGGCCACGCCTGAAACGGTCGTTTTAACTGGAACCAGCAGTGGCTGCTTTAAGGCCGCTATACACGGTGAATGATCATGCGAATTATCATGCTGAATGATCACCTGATCATTCACAGGATCATGCGAACAAAATAGAACATGTTCTAATTTTCACTGAATGACCATGCGCATGAAGGTTCATTCGCGATTTGTTCCGTCATACACGGTGAATGATCACACGCATGTTCATGCTGAATGATCATGCGAATGAAATCATCTGCCGTGTATAGCGGCCTTTAGAGAGGTTTCAATCTATATTTTTTATAACCATAAAGTGAGCATGTGGTGCAAAAGTGGGTATAACTATTTTGTCAACAAAGTAGTCCCAAGCATCATGTTTTCTCTTTCCTCATTTGCCCCAACGACAAGAGCTAAGATTCAAGGTTCATGCGTGACTTCTATTCCTCTCTCCACCCTCGCCACCGCCCGCAATCTTGTTTTCTCCAAAAAAGAATGGAAAATTCTGACCATCGCCTGCGCAAGGCTTTTCATCTTCGCGACGGAATCGCCGTTGGCGCCCCCCCTTAGCGACGGACAACTGCGAGGGGAGAGGAGGAAGTTGGATGGCGCGGGAGGGCAAACATGCTCCGCCGATTTGGAAACACACCCCATTCGCGGCGAAAAACATCCCCTGTCTCGCTCCCCTCCGCTCGTTTCATATTCCGCCGATGGCGCCGAGAGGCCGTGCGGTGCGACGACCTCTATCGCGAGGGAGGAGGCTTGGTACGGCGCGGCCTGGATCATTGTGATCCAGTCGCTGACTACGAAGCCAATGCGGAAATTAGCGTATCCCATTATCTCTCCAGACATATTATATATACCTATTAATATCGCCACTTTTGGTCTATTGTCAGCCTCAGTAGCGGAGTCAGGGGCGGATTCAGGAGCGGATTCAGGGGGGGAATCACCAGGGTCATGCCCCCCCAAAGTTTATCAAAACGTTTTAATTGCTATCAGTTAAATAGTTTTTTTTCCCTTGTATAGAAGTAAAGGGAGTGTAAATGCATGGCTAAAAATCCCAAACGTGGGAGAAGTTAGAGTTGTAATCATAGTAGAGCTTCATAGTTCCTACTTTAAAAATGCCCATCACTCACGGGGGTGACACCATACTCCGCTGACCCAAATCATTACCCTCCCCTAAATTTGATGCTGAATCAATCCCTGGGTGGGATAACGTCCTCGTTTGTCAACCCAGGGGTCGCAGATTCCACATGAATTAGTTCCACCGCTCAAGTGTATTTCTGGGTGTGCCTAGCTTGTCAGTTGTAAGAGATGCCTAAATATGATAAGTTAAATAAATGCTCATTTGATTTTGTTATTATTGCTATTATTTCTATCTTTTTACTTTTATTATTAATATTGTCATTATTATTATTATCATTTATTTTTAATCATTTTTTTCACTTTCTCAGTTGTTTTAGGCCAACTAGAAATATCCACCTGTCCGATCATACCCGGCCCAAGAACTCCTCACAGTCTGGTAAGTCTTTTGTAAGACTGCTTTTTGACCGAGGTTAATCAGATTTTTTTCATTTTCCAGGTTTATAATTTATTTTTTTTATATTTTTGATACCACTCGCACCGCAGAGATTATTAATGGGTGAATACTGACTTCTTTAAAAAAAAATTTTATCGGCCAAATTTTGATATTTTAGGATTTTACGTATTTCTGTGGACTCAGCATTGTGATTCTATTTATTTATTTTCATCGCCACGAAAACAGCTCATTAAAGGCCTTTACATAGGAGGAAATAACATGAAACAACGATTATAACACATAACTATACCTTGGGTTACCTAACTTACGCAGACGGGATTCGAAGCCGCGATCTTCGGTTTGGCAGGCGAGGACTTAACCCCGCCGCCACCGAGGCCGACACCTCAGTTGCTCTGCTACATCAATTATATTTGCTTTTTGTTCTCATTTTTGGATCAATAAAACATCAGGTCTATTAAAATCTGTGGTTTGATCGGTGAATATCGGTCGATCTCTGTATAGAATATGTGTATTATTTTCTAGTGCTGCATTTGGTTGGTAATTGTATTATTGGGGGGGGGGGGTATTTTTTAAAGAGATCATAAGTATTTGCCAGATTCTGGTGGATGATTGTTCGCAAGGGTATTTTTTTAGATGTGAACTCTCTTGATCCCCCACTGCGTTCTTCTCTCATGCCAATTTTTCCTGTCTGATGTTTGCTGCATATTTATAGCGATGTTTGCGTTTTGAAAAGGATACGCGTAAATAATTCTGAACTACCTGCCCCGAACACGTGTTTAATTCGCGCAATATGACTCACGCTTTCCAGTTTCCTCCTCGTGCGGGTTCATCAACATCCACTATCCCAGCAGCATCCATCGCAGCAAGTCCTAAACAACAGATTTCTAATGATCATTAGCTCACCGTGGGTCATTAGTCTGAGTGGCCCGCGGTTTATTTTCGCGACACCTGAATGGAACGCGGCATATGCATGTTTAGGTTCAAGCAACTGTCCACATAAACGTGCATTGTGCAAGCGTTGCGTGGTGTCCACGGACTAAAGGTCAATTCCTCGGATGTAGTACGTGCAGCCCGGATTTCAGTTCGTTGGAGTTCTTTCTCAATAAATTCCGTGTCGATTGAGGCTATATGATTTTCATTGGACGTGAATACACTTTTAACATCATGGGAAACAGGTAAAAATTTCGTTTAACAAATATTTTCAGGATTCATTCCGTCTCTGGTTCATTTTGAGATGTTTAACAGCCTATATTTGCTCAGAAGTGTTTGATAGGCATTCAAAAACGTTTTAATAAATATTTTGTTGCCATATACTACAAATTAGTTGGCATTTTTATTTTATGAAATTAATGCATAAGATAAGACTTCCATGCGATATATTGTTTCCAATTCACTTCACGCTAAATAAGGCGTTTGGTGACCATTGCCACCTCAGACCTGCACTAAAAGATAAATAGAGTCGAAGATACGGTTAATTAAATAGTAAGTACTATCATATAAGTAAAAAGCTTCGCGGAACATAATATCGTAAAAAATTAAAACCTTAACATATATAAAAGTATTTCTTAATTTCTGATAAAAGTACCTGATAAAATAATTAAATTTCTCTTCTCCATTCGAGATTTCGATTGGCGCGAAATAAAGAATATCTGTTATAATTTATTGTTAGAGGAAGATGATAAATTTTAAAATATTACTTTTCTGTAATGTAAATATTTAAGTCAACCTTGTGATCATTTCCATTAATAATTTATACCATGTAGTTCCTATTTAAATAAGTCTCGTGTTAATAAATAACAATAACAAATAAATAATCACCCGAAAATTGATTTTAGATTTCAAATTAGTCTTTGCATGTTCTCTCTCTGTCAGGTTCAAACTCATCATTTGGCGCCATTGTCAGTTTTAACGTAAGTATAAATAAAAAAATCAATTTTGATAAAACTCATTATTATACAGCCAATTGGGTTTTCATTCCTCCTTGCATCTTTGAGGACTTAAAGCTCAATTCTCCCGTTTTCTACTCGATAAAATTTATTTTTATCAGTTAATGGATGCAGTTGCTGCAAAACTGTGGGCAAAAACTTTTAACGTATAATAATAACACCTTCCCTATACTCGATGGAGTTCCTACTAATTTTGTTTTGCATTTTGAGTTATCTTCAATGAGTCTTCATCGTCTGATCTATTAAATACAACTGCCGTGTATGGTTAAAGTAGAACATCAAAAAGTTTAGTTTTAATTTAGGTTTAAATGTGCTAATATGGGTGCTAAATAATAAAGTTAGGTAAGTAAACAGGTTCAAAAACAGAATTTCGGTAATTCACCGTCCCGTGAGCTATGACCAAGGCTGATCAGGCCGCTTGTCGGCCAGACATTAGTCGGCCTCGGTGGCGGTTGAGTTCAGTCCTCGCCTGCTGGGCAATTAACGAAGAATTAAGAGGGTCCGAGTCCCCTAGGTTTCCCCTATCCAGGGCATGAATGTTCGTGTATGTTTAATTGTTAAATTTGTTCAATACCCCGGTATAAAATGGCCAATATGAGTTGTATTCGATGGTTTAGGAATAAAATAAAATAAAAATATAAAATAAAAATGCAAAACAAAATGAAAGTATAAAATAAAAATATAAATAAAAATAAAAATATAAATAAAAATAAAAATGTAAAACAAAATAAAAATATAAAATAAAATAAAAAATAAAATATAAAATAAAATATGAAATAAAATAAAAATATAAAATGAAATACTCATTTTGTATGGTATATTATACGATTTATTGCCTAATTAGTGAGTGGACCTGTTAATGGAAGTGAGTGGATATCGCTCAATCCATCGTTGGTAAATGTTTTTCCCAGAGGAAATCGAAATCGAATCCATAACCTTGCATTTGTTATTTTCAACAAGGAACTATGATTTCTCAAAACATAATTCTTGAGTTTTTCGTTCTCGGAATCTCTTAACCTTGAAATTAAAATGCTCATATTTCTCGGTCCCCGCTCCCTCAAATCGAGGTAGCAGCCAAACCACGCTCCACCCTTCTCCATCGCGAAGTTACAAAACGAATGTCTACCACCCGCGAATCCAGCGTTTCGGCATTTCTTGGATAATAGCTGTGACAGACGGCCGAGTGTTATCCCTTTCCGAATACACTTATTGTTGGATTTCTCCGCGCACTGCAGTTGATATAGACTTCCTTCTGATCTTGGGCTCCCTGCCATGGGAATATTGACTTTTGCTTTACTGTTTGCGGGATCAAGTAATTAAACAAACAATGCAGTTTCGGCAGATGCACTTAGCGGGGGTATCTTATCCCAAAGCTCCTTATCGACTTCAATGGGGTGATCCATTTCAGTTCATGACGCATTTGAGCGCAGATAATCGTTTCTGTAAAGGAGATATGGATGGGTTATGTTTTTCGTCATTCTCAGGTTTTGGTATCTCAAGTTATCAGTCTTCTGTATCATGTTATACTCTTTATCCAGCGGTAATCTTTATATCCATGGAAGTAATTATGATTATATATTCATTTGCGGACTCGACATCTCTGCAACATCCGTAGCTAATCCTTAGATGCGCAATACGCATCACACATATATAATTATTAAACCACAGAAAAAACTAACTTATCTTTGAGGATGCTCGATTTGACCTCACTGTGTGTTTCATACGTCCCGCAATGGAGTGCACGAGTCCCATGTGGTCTAGTGGCTAGGATATCTGGCTTTCACCCAGAAGGCCCGGGTTCGATTCCCGGCATGGGAACATTTTTTAAGCTGTTGGCATCAGAAATTATTTTTAGCAGCAGCTTAATCTAATTTGAAGGTGGATAGTGAAGGTCAGTAAGGAATATCCTATGTTGCCAGTGGTAATTACATTAATGTTAAATTTCAATGGAGCAACGGGAAGACCTCTTACGACCACTTCTAGAATGTGTAGCGAACATATGGGATCCGGTGCAGAAATACTTAATCCGTAAACTCAGGGGCCGTCTGGTCAGATCGGCTGGTTGGCAGTCGCCGATTACCCTGAGATAAGTGAGCCCCCACAACGCTCGCATCCATTGTGAAGCGTAGATGAAAGGTGAAAAAAACAAGACTCAGATTACTCGAAACAAGAGTTTTTTTACAATTATAAAATTCTGCATTTTCATCAATTGATTTATTTACTACATACTTATTCTTAAAAAAATGTATAAAAAAATAAGTAAAATAAAAATGTGAGAGTATATACAGGAAAACCTGATGTTTTTTTTTTTAAATAGTTATTCAAAAAGGTTATTTTAGAGTTTTTTTATTTCAGTGATATTTAAGGAAATAAATCACTAAATAGATAAAATAGCCATAATACATTGTTACATTTTATTAGCTGTGAAATTCTCATTAAGAAACACTACCCGGTGTAAATTCCAGAAAAAAATTTGCAATCTCTTATAAATTGTGTCTTCCACAGGACATTAAATTGTAAGTTTTCAAAGATTTTTTCCAAGTTATGAAATCATCAAATATACTGTATCCATGTTTATTCTAATGTATCACGCATTCCCATTTAATTCGTGGATTGTGCCCCAGTGAATCAACATTATCTTTTATGCCTAATCCACCCTACTCCCTGCGTGATAACCTTTGGTTTCCTTCCCATCCTACTCCAAATTAAAACCAACCTCCACCATCCTAGATATGTTAATGGTGCAAGAGTCTGAAAATATTTAACATATGCCTAACAGTGCACCTGAAGATGTCATAATTTGGCGAAACCGGCTGTGCAAATCTGTCTTTGTTTCCAGGTTTCCCCCGGAAACAAGGTCAGATACGTTGTTTGATGCTTGAGGGTGACAATTTTACCGGAAACTCAGACATCGCCTTCAGTTTAGAAGTTCAGTTCGAACCTTACCATTTCTTCGTAATAAAATAGGCTTTCTTTCATGCTGAAACTTAACTGGTGGAATGAATCCGAACCGCATCTGGAGTGGTTGCATTGGCTCTAAAATGTACAGGGAGGGCACATCTGACCTAAAAATACTGGCGGTATTTTCCGGCGAAAATGTCGTCCTCAGATATCAAACAACGCGGTGAAACCCCAGAAACCATAACATAATCTACTACTCGCTGTGGAAGCCTTCGTAATAACTTTTTTGTCTAATTTTTGTATTTTCTAGCCTCATAGGCTGATTTCTTTCGTAAGTATAGAATATAGATTAATCCCATAGCTTATGTGTCATATGTAGCGTACATGCTGCGTAGTGCACGTTCGTGGTAGTAAATTTTGATCCTTTGGTGAATGTGGTAATGGTTTACCCTCTGCCTAACACCTCTGTATGCGGCCTGTATGGTAATATGTAGATGTAGATACTTGTTCTATAGATACCAAGTAGGCTTCCGCGGAGATTATGATGATATCTGGTGATTTTCCGGGTATTCTTCCGCGTTTATCTATTTTGTAGGACAATATTTCGCCAACGTTCCAGTTGGCTTCCTCGGGTCCGCTGAAGGGACCACTGAAGTCTTCAGTGGACCTGAGGAAGCCAACTGGAACGTTGGCGAAATATTGTCCTACAAAATGGATAAACGCGGAAGAATACCCGGAAAAATCACCGGATATGTTCCATAGATAGGTTCACTATTACAGGTCCTTTGGAAGACAGAAAGTCACTATCATATTTCCCCCTGCCAAACGCCCTAGAGGTTGCAGAAATGTTTCTCGGGTTTTCCACCGGTTGATGTCGTCCATGTCTCCCGACGTTTCGATCCGCGACTTGCTGATCATCCTCAGGGGATCTTCCGAATGCCGTTCTTCAAAATTTTTTTGAAAATTTTGAAGAACGGCATGAAAAAAAGAAAAAAAAGAAGAAAAAAAGAAAAAATTTTGAAGAACGGCATTCGGAAGATCCCCTGAGGATGATCAGCAAGTCGTGGATCGAAACGTCGGGAGACATGGACGACATTAACCGGTGGAAAACCCGAGAAACATTTCTGCAACTGATACGCCGGGAAAACCTAAGATCATACATAGCCCTAGAGGTGGCTCGCATGGTGTTATGCAGATGTATGTATCCATTGTTATTGCTGCTCTCTCTTTGGCTGAGCGTCAACCTGTGGTATTACTTAACAATAAAAATTTTCCTGCGTTCATTCCATAACACATTTCTTGACTTCTGCGTATCAATGCGTCATAGTTTCCAATTCTTTCCCAACTGTCGGCCATGGGTCGAAGGCCCTACTGTTCAGGTGAAAAACAAAACAGCGCAGTGAGGAAAAGGTTATGGATGAATAATCTTCGAACTCTTCCTGAATGAAATGTCACTCCTCAGCAGCGAAGACGGGAGGCTCTAAATCCCGAAGTTTCTGTGGCGGATATCGCTTTAATTTGCTTCTGTTATTTGCCACGTCCGCACCGGGGGCGACACTTTTCTCGAGTGCGTCTCCTCACCTCATTCAACGTTTGTGCCTCTCCTTATCGTCTCTGGAGTGGAGGAATTCACACCTACAAAGCAGCGCTTCAAAAGCGCCCGCGGCGGATTCTCATCGTTTCCAAGTCAACAATGTCGTTTATCTCTCCACTATTGATTCAAGGCAGCAAATGTACCTACCTGCCTATTCAAAACAAATAGCTGCAGCATGAGACATTTTCCGTGCTACGACGCCTGGAGGTCCAGCGATTTTTGGATCTGTACATGCTTTATACACCTTGCTCAAAACGATGATGATCGATGTATCCTGCACTCTGGCTAGGCTGATGCTTAGAGTAAATACATGCAAGAGCGCACATTGGCTTCTGGTGACGGTTACAAGATATAACATGATAGAATTGACATCATCCGAGATCGCTTGATGGGATTATCGATAAGATCTTCCGGTATTGTCTAGTGGTTAGGATACCCGGGAGGCCCGGGTTCGATTCCCGGTACCGGAATATTTTTGGGAGTCCAATTGCATGCTGCATGCTGGTGATTGATCACCCCCTGCCAAACACACAAGAGGTGGCTCGCAGGGTATTATGTACATGATTGATGGGTCTAATCGGCTGGTTACTACGATAGCGTTTTTCACGTTCTTTATTTATTTCGATCGACGATTTGATTCCCGCGTTTCGGCTCACTGGGCCATCTTCTGGTACAAGACCAGATTCTTGTACCAGGTGATGGCTCAGTGAGCCGAAACGCGTGTACGCAGTAAAACATTTTGTGGAAAAGTGCTACGATCTTTTATTTATTTAAATGTGTCTAACTTCCACCAATTGGAGCCTGAATCTGTTGAACTCATTTCATTCCCATTAAATTTTTAACGCGCAGGGAAAGATATATTTGTAAGCATTGACTTTGTAAACTGTTTACATTTCCCATTGACGTTAACGATGATTTGGATTTTAGTGTTGTACTCGGCTTTTGGTCGATGCCGGCCATCATTGCAAGCGAAAAAAGTAGTCAGAGACCTCCCAATTGGCCGACTGCGATATATTTTAAATCTACATCTACATCTACATAATACCCTGCGAGCCACCTCTAGCGTGTTTGGCAGGGGGTGATCAATCACCAGCATGCAGCATGCATTTGGACTCCCACATGCACACCACACCGTCCAAAAAACGTCACGTATACTAACAAGCTATACTTCTATATGCTTTTAGAAATAATAATAAAACTAAGAAACATGAATTAATTTTTACATAGGTTAGTAGGCTACACTACAAGTCACACAATCTATTTACGAGTTCTATTGCTGCCGTTATTATCTCATATTGATCGCGGAAAAAATGACATTCGGAATCTGTCTGTTCTGCAATCTATCTCTCTAATTTTATTTATATGATCTGATCTTCCGCAGTATGCTGGCGTCCGTAAGATATGGTTAACTTCGTCAGAAAAGACACTGCTCTTGAATTTATCTGAAAGGTTTAGTCTATTTTTCAATCTACGGTCCGACAGAGATTCCCATCCGAGTTTATCTAAGAAGTCAGTTACACTAACAAGACTATCGTAACGACCTTTCACATACCTGGCAGCTCTTCTTTGCACGCGTTCTAACTCTGTTATTAAGCCTTTTTCATGAGGGTCCCAAACACTGGCGGCGTATTCCAGATGTGGCCTAATGAGGGAAAAGTAGCTAATTTCTCTCACTTTGTCGTCGCACTTTCCTAATATTCTTTTAACAAAACTCATTTTACGATTAGCTTGACCGGTTATTTCTCGAATATGTTTATTCCACGATAGAACATTATTGAGTCTAACCCCTAGATATTTCACGGATTCAACAGTCTCTAATTGGGAGAATGCGTAAAATTTGAGTGTGAGGACTGAGCATTTTGGGGTACTTGAGCAATCAAATTAACCTGCCTTATAATGATAATAATTTATTTAATCACAAAAAGTTTTGGCTGCACAAACTGGTAACAGCAAAGGAGAGGGAGCTTGGGGGGTGGTCTCCAAGGTCATAAGATCAGAATTCAGCCAACGGAAAATTACAAAACGTAATGCCGTAAAAAATAAACGCGGGAAATGTTCCATAAGTATTGATACAATATATTAAAAATACCATAAAGATTAATGTTCAATTTTTTTCTTGAGAAAGAAGCCAGTCTTTGGCAAGTGTTAACATTTTTTGAGAATTTAATTTTTTTAATTTCAGCGAGGTGTAGATTGTAAATTAAATATATTTGGCCGAATGTAGAGGAAGCAATATTTATACTAATTTAATCTTGGTCTATTTCTTACAAATTTTGACTCATTGCTTAAATTATATTTACATTTATCAGATACACTCGACATATTGCCACTTCTGGCATAGAAAAATTTAAGACTATTAATAGGTTAGTATCCAAAATCTTCCTAGTCGCAATCGCATATGCGTTAATTGAGCTGAGAAATAATTCCAAAAATGCATGTTTTCCCTTTGTTAAAATGGGGCACAATGCTTAAGGTCCGTCCTACTGTAAAGATGGACTGATACGTAATTTTTTAGCTTTATATGGGGAATAATTATCATCACTACATTGTTATTGAGTTTAGTGTCTATATATTGAGCAGAGAGCGTGTGCTAGGGCCGTTGGTGACCGTTAAAAGCACGGAATAGATGAACGCTCGAATAACTTTATTACTGATTTAAATACTCCGTAATTACGAACTGGAATTATTCTCGAACGATTCAAGCCCCTCCGGCCACCCATTTAATCTGTGGTACGGAATGAATACGAGTCCCATTGCTTCACGCTTCCTTGTAAAACCAATGTAAAATTAATCTGAAAGGCATGAAAACTATAAAATTCAGATGTTATCATTCTGTGCCGCGGGATTATTCAATGCGGATACGTGTGCCGAGTTCTTTCTCTAAAATAATTTATGGCGTGCGTAAAATTCTACGCTATCTGCCTTCGATTGGATGCGAGGTATTTCGAGATAAGTGGGTTTCAATGATTTTCTGGTGATTTTTCCTCCGTTATGTCATGATAGCTACACTGGTAATAAATATAATTATCAGAATTGCATCCCAAGATAGTGCTGCACTCTTCAAGGCCTTTGTGATAATGTGTCCCATCGTTTTTGCAAATGAAAAAAAAAATAATTCCAGAAATTTCTTTGCTGCGATAAACTGTGGAGCACATCCAAGAATTAATCGCTGCTCCCGATAGAAGAACTGCTTGCATTTATTTATAAATTGCCTTAATTTCGTTTATTTTGTGCCGCATTATTTCTTTTTCAATATTATTTTTTGGACTTATTTTGGCATGCATTTCTTAGCGATGAGCCCTTTTCCTTATACAAACCTGGAATAGATAAAACCATTTCATTCTCTAACATAGGCAGCTTCTGGGTGAGATACGAAGTACGGAGGAGAAAGAAGGTATGGATGGAGCGAGTACTGAGCTGGGAGGGGATGTTGAAAACAGTGGTAGGGAGAAGAATGTTTCGTGAACGAGGGTAAGGAAGGAAGAGAATAACATTTTTAGATAGAATGAAAGGGAGTAGGCCTTATTGTGAATTGAATAGAGAATCTCATCAAGAAGGGCGAGACTGCAAGAATGCTTCTTAAGGACTCTATGGAAACCTACCTTAATCGTCAGAATACTTTTAAAAAGTTAGTCAATTTTCGCTTTCTATGTTTGTGTACTTGTGCTATATTATTATATGTCACATGGAAAGGTGAGTGAATGGTGGGCATTCACAGTACCTGTAAACACCAATAAGCGTTCAACCAACTTTTTCTATTTTTTTCGATTGCCATAAAATGTGTATCCGGGGTATGCCTCATTTTGGTAGTTAGTCTCCTACCACAAATCATCCTTGAGGTAGCTACCATGATATCACGTAGATTTATCTACTGTATGCATTCCATATTTACTCATTTGCTACGAGAGGGTGAGCTGTAATACCATCACTTAACTAGAGCGTAACGTTATGCTAATGATTAAATGCATTACTCATTCTTAGTATACGATTCACTAAAATGTATACCCTCCATTGCTGTATTACTTTTTGTTTTCTAAATTGCACGTATTCATGATATAATACATGGGGACGGTATCTTAAAACGCATCAACATGCATTCTTACTTCAAAAAAGTAGCACCCTGGTATATGGAATATGACATGTCCTTTTCTCTCCGTTTACTGGAGAGACATGACTCAACATATTGGTATATTGCCTTTCTTTTTCATATGCTGCCCAAGATTACGGATAAGATTATCCATACCTGCGGAGACAGATCAACCATCGTCACAAACGTAGACCGTGCAAAAAAGCGTACATATCAATACTACTGGGTGTATAAATCGAAAATATTAAGCAATAGCAATTACTTTAGAGACTTAACAGGCCATTTTTTACGCCGTGGTACTTTTTATGCGGTCTTTTATTGCTTTCAGGAAATATGAACTTTTGAGCACCTCCGTTCTCGAATCTATGTCCCTGATATTGCGTCCATTATCCTACTTACTGTCTTTAGGGTCTTTCGAAATATCCTGACTTTATGTGCAAATATTTCCCCCTAAAATATATATAAAGGATTAATCCGCGATGAAAAAAGACTTTCAGAATTTAGTGATTGTTTAATGTCTGGGGAAAATAATCTTATCTACATAATTGCATTCGAGCCACATTTAGGCTGTTATGCATTATACGATCAACCAACAGCATGCAACATGATCCCCACATGCTCACCCCATGCATGTATGACACATAAGTTTCCATATCCTTATAATGAAGGCAATCTGCTTATGAAGCTAGGACATGCAAAACATGCTGTTTGAAATGCTAGGAAATTTCAGAAATATGTATGAAGGAAAACTTAAGACATTAAGCTACACTACCAATCAACAAACCTATTTCTAGGCCCTAACACTGCCGTTGCAGTCTATTATCGATCGCGGAAAAAATAAATCATAAATCTATCTGCGCGACAGTGAATTCTTCTAATTTCGTTTTGATTATCTAATTTATTGTACTGTATGGCGTTCATTAAATATGGTTAACCGTTCAGTCCAATGTTCCCATTTGGGAACAGAATTTACAAAATTCATGAAAATTATACTTCGTGTCTATTATTACTTTTATAGCTTTTGTTATGTGAATTAAGTATGGATGTGTTTTTAATGTGAATTGCATGACTTCTGTATTCAATGGTCGTTAATTATACCCTTTCAAAATTGGTTATTTTCATCACCTCTGTAGTGAGTACGGGGTTTAATCGATATTTTCCCTACACTTGCTCTCCGGTAAAAAATGCTCATTTATTCAAAACTTATTTTGTTAAACTTACTTCTTGGTCAAGTGTATATTTATTTTTCAAACAGAGCAAACTCTTGTGTCGTGCTTCCATTTGGGAATATGCCTGAAAACGCATTTATTTTATTTTTATTTCCAACTTCCCCGTAAACAGCACATAGAGGACTTTATAACGGAGGAATTAACATATCACAACACAAACATCCATGCCCTGGATAGGGACCACTTCCCCAGGTGGGATTCGAATCCACGACCTACGGTTTGACAGGCAAGGACTTTACCCCACCGTCACCTAGGCCGGCGAAATTTCAAAAAAAATTATTCGGGTTTTCATTCATAATATCTCTTTTTTATTATTATTATAGTCTTCTACCGATTAAGGTAGGTTTCCATGGAGTACTAAAGAGGTGATCTGGGAGCCTCCCTTTCCTTCAGGCACTGCCTTCTTTAATTCACTGTAAGGCCTACTCTCTTTCAATCTATCTAAAAATCCTATTCTTTTCCTTCCCCTCCCTCGTTTCCCCAACATTCTACCCTCCAACACCATTTTCAACATCCCCTCACCGCTAAGCACTAACTCCATCCAAACCTTCTGTCTAATTAGTTGTAAAAGAAATAGGATATGAAAATATATAAAAATCAGTTGGTAAGTTAGTTCGCTCTTTGAAGGTTTAATTTCGTCGTAAAATAAATTGCTCTTGAATTTACATAAGAAGTTTAGTCTATTTTTCAATCTACGGTCTGACAGCGTTTCCCATCCGAGTAGTTCTAATATGATAATTTTTAAAATTTTACTCCAGCAATGTGGCATTACCTCTTTTACCCTGGAGAACATAAAATAGAGAACTGTGAAAGACAGATTGGTAATCAAGTATTTTGTCGACAGCGGCAGGCTTTTCTGGTGCGCCAAACGTGTGCCAGGTGCACGCATGTTATTTTCTCCATCCTCACTGAGATTTTGACGAAGCGTTGGGACAGATACATTCTTCTTAGCGGGATGGTGGCGTTTCAAAAAAAAAGCCAGTCTCCGTTCTCCATAGGGGAAGAAGGCTTCATCCGCCGAACAAAAGGCCACCTTAAGCATCTTTGGTGCACGGGGAGCCAGAGGGAAAACATTTCGCCGCAGAGAGAATGAGGACTTTCTTCTCTCGTCCTCACATTGGAACTGGCGTCCCGTGTATTCAGAGCAGTGGGGAGGGGGACTCACTCCCATTCAAGAATGGGAAGGGTTAGGGAAGATTAGGGCTGCCAGGCGTCAGGAAAATACCGGACATGAACTAAACGGTTTATACTTTTTCTCGGAGTCCGGTAGGAATATCTGGAAAATAATCCAAGTGCTTTACTATCGCAAATAATGTGGACGTTTAGTTTTATTATTTCATATCCGTGATTGTATAAAATTTTAAGGCCTCGATTGACCGCGAGACCAAAAAGTAAGAATAAAACCCAATCTTTTGATACTTTGTAGCACTCCACTAACTGTATTAGGTGAGGATACCTTTACTAAACAACATAAATAAAAACTAGAACACGACCCGGGTTTCAACGTCTTAGCATCATCATCAGGTGGTTACCACTGCATATATCGCAAATCCTTAAATGCCAAAATTATAAGTGGGAGGGGGAGTTGGAAGGCAAAGAGGAAGGGAGCGGGTCAGTTAGGGAGGGGGGAAGCCTGGTCCACCAATGCTGAAAGGATAGGGAAATGGGAGGGCAACAGTCATTCGTTTAGAAGGTTAACATCTGCGTCAAGGTAACATTTTAACATTTCGAGCTGTTCAAAGGCATTCAGCACACGTCGGTCATTAGCTAAATGCAAGGTTTTCACGTGTTCTAGTTGTTATTTATGTGGTTCAGTAAAACTTCCTCCCCTATTAAAGTTTACCAAAAAGTAAATTTTAAAACGGTGCTATCATGCGAATGATCTCTTTCACATAAATATTATTCAAATATTGTGCGTGTTTCCTTAATTGAAAACGTCAGGCAAGGTAGTGCGGAAGCGATGTTTGACTGCTCTCGAAAAGATATGGGGTATTTAATTTTCTTTTATCGATGTAATTTTTTTTGCTCGTAAAAAATAGGAATATTGTAGTGATTTTGCTTATTGTACATTTAGCTGTTTACTTTGCAGCTGGATTAATGCCGACAAAGTTTTGCTCTCTTTTGTGGAAATTGTTACGGTAGTAGGTAGTCATTGAACTCTGTTTTCTAACAAAATGATTCCCAGCACAAATCATGAGATTTCTTTAGTTTCCGTGGGAATATGCTAGTAGAAGGCAATTTGCACAAACTTTGCCGATGAATAATCAGCCTAGGTCAATAAAAATAAATAGACCATTATTGATATTTATTTATTTGTTTAATTTTTTGTTTAATTATTTATTGACACACCTCCGAAAACAGCACTCTTCGACCTTTACATCGGGGTTTTTGAAAATATTTAACAATCAAACGTGCACAAACATCCATCCATTTGTTTCGGTTTTCACTACATGCTTTGCAACGTTGTAGAGTGTCCTACGCATAGAAATATTTTGTGTTAAATTCTGCTGAGAGCATCTGGAAACCGCTCAAACGTACCGGTTTCCAGATGCTGTAAAAAGTACTTACTGTTTTCTGTTAACTAGCATCTCTAAGTTTCCCCAAGAGTCTCGTAGAAATCACGAAAGTTACGCAGTTTACCCGTGAAGTCGCTTGAAAAAGACAGCTTTCACTAAAACCTCATGCAAATTCACTCTTGGTAACTGAAAAATAATTTCTTGTAGACATTTACTTCCATTTTGTCTTTCTCTCTACATCGACCACAATTCTCCTTATGTGTCAAAAACAATTAGAAATATGGGACCCTAATTTTGTTTATCATTTATAGTCTACATACATATAGTACCCTGCGAGCCACCTCTAGGGTGTTTCAGTGGCGGATACAGAAAAAACTCAAGGGGGGGGCGCAACATATCTTGAGTTGTCTTTACTTTTATCGTAATAAAAGATGATCAAGTCACAGGCAAAGTATATGAAAATTTTATTTAAAGTGATTATAAACATGTAAAAGACAATGCCATCTTATGATATAAAAAAGTTACAATTGTGGTTTTGCAATGTTCGGTAATACAAGCGGACCCGCAAGGGGGGGGCGCGCGCCCCCTGCGCCCCCCATCTGTATCCGCCACTGGGGTGTTTGGCAGGGGGTGACCAATAATCAACCTGCAGCATGCTAGAGGACCGTCAATGCACAACTTACGGTCATAGAAATAAAACACACAATTATAACAAAAAATACGTGCACATTCTTGAAATTGCAAAACTCGCCAATGGTTTGCAATTCCTACAGTAAAGCCATGCAAGATAAGAACAATGAAAAAAATTAAAACATACAATGAGTCGAGCTAGCGAGTGACGCCATAAATTCTTATAATCGAGTTACACCGTTGCTATCCTTAATAATACTAGTAAAGAATGGCATTTCTCTCCATAGTGTCCGAGTTACATGCGTCGAAGTTGATTTCTGAGAACGTTTTCGCGGCCTATGAAACTATGGAGAGAAGAGTAATCCAGTGCTGCGAAAGCCTCAACAACAAAAAAAAAAGAATTACAGGTTACATTTATCTGATTTGCAGCATATTTCTTTTATTTCCATTCTCGTGATCACGATTACCATAATGCTACGGTACATAGTGCGACATTTTATCCGACATTCAATTTAATTCCGTCAAATTCCCTTTGTTTTAGAAATTTCGAGCCATATATTTTGCTGAGAGCATCTGGTAATCGTAGGGGGGATGAGGAGGGGTAAAAATGTGGGGGAGTAGAGGGGATGGATGGAAGACAAGTGGATGAGTGGGTTTGGAGGAAGGGGCGGGTGGCGGCGGCGGCGACCGGTCCTCAACAATGGCAGATTTTTGCGGAGGGGGAAGAAGGGAGTGGCTTGCGAAAGGGTGCGGTGGAAATATCGCAAATACCCCTCCCCACCTCCCGTCCCCACACACGCGCGCCCGCTCAGATCTCCGGGAAAACAGCCAGGCACTCCACCCCTTTCGACACACACACACCCTAGAAACCCTTTTTCGTGAAAGCGAATCCCCCCACCCTCGCGCGGAGCAGATGCTGCTCTGCTGCCCCCTTTCTCTCCTTGTACCCCTAAACTCCCCCTCCTTCGCACCCCCCTGTGGCTCGTGTGTGTGCGGAATGTCTTCCGCATCTAGAAATCAACCCTTTTATCTTCTTCCTTCCTCATCCCATGGCCAGGAAGAGCGCGTGCTCCTGCTTTCCACCTTGAGTCTAGCACAGCTCCAAGTTCACAGAGCGGATTTTTCAAGCTGTTTGATGAGTTAGGCTGGCCACCTCTCCCTGAGCTGAGGGAAAAATACAAACTAAACTTCTATGCCTCGCATTTACAGATGATGTATTACGCATCACTGTTTGCGCCGCTCTTTGATGAGAAAAATTGTGAAAATTGCTGAAGATATTCGTGCACCAAAACAAAAGATGGCATTTTTTCCTCAAACAATCACCCCTTTTCTCTTCTTCCTTCCTCATCCCATAGCTAGGAAGAGCGCGTGCGCCTGCTCCTATTTTCCACCTTGAGTCTAGACCACTAGTTTACGGAGCAGTTGGATGAGTTAGGTTGGGATCCTTTTCATAAGCAGAGGGAAAAATACAAGATAACCTTTGGAGAAAATTATATGTCTCGCATAAGCAGATGATGTATTACACATTGCGGTTTATGTCGCACATTGATTGGAAAAAATGGAGAATATTTTTTTTTAATTTTGCATGAAACACCAGATGACATGTTTTCATCGATCAATCATGGATAATACAATACACAATTATCGGTATTTTGCCTAATTCTGTGCTACTAAATTTTAAAAATCCATTCTGGCATATTAATTGTGTATTTGGCATTCGAAAGAATATTAACCTTGAATAATGATTCTTATTCTTTCTGTATGTATTCCTTAATTTTTGGATGCATAGGTAAGATTTATGGAATGGTTTAAGTTTCAAGGTTGTAGAAGTAAGTTTTTTCTCTGTTTTTTTATCTTCTGTGTTTCAGGTTCATTTTTTGCACTTAGTAATTTGTTCTCAGCCGTTCAAATCAAATTTTCTAACATCAATTCCCTGTATTATTTCTCATAATTGCGAACGTACCTTAAGTAGAAAATCAAGACTGAAAAAATATTGCAATCAACTTGCAATCTTGATTAAACCCGCTTAGTCTCTTAAGTTATCAGGACGTTCATGACTTCGTTTCCAAATAGTTTTTCATGGAGTTAAATGGGTGGTCTTTGTTGGTGAATGTTCACCCTGTACTAAGCGTCTTTTTGGTTGTTTGCACGCACCGCCACAGCTCCGTCACCAGTCCTCTTTCTTCTCACGCACAAATAAAGGCAGCACCCCATACTTCCCCATTACCAACCCTCACCACACATTGGCAACCCTTCCGCGTCATCATCCTGCATCCCGGGCGATGTTTTCCTCTTTTGCTTCCCCCCCCCCCCCCCATACACATCGCAGCAGGCGGCTCAGCCCTTCGTCCATCACAGCTTCCTCTTCCGCAACGACCTTTTCCGCATTTGTGTGGCTCACCACCCTCACGGACTGCCCACCCCCGCGACCACTCTTTAAATGGACCAACCACCCACACAACACGCCGTCTCCACCCCCTGACTGCATCCAGATTTCATCCTCAATGTTGGGGTTCGGACACCGTGCTGCGAGATATAAATGCTTCGTTAGGTCTGCCTGCCAAAAGAGTGGGTACTATGCCTTCCTCTGACGTGGAACCCACGACGTGGTTTATGCACTAAGTTTCAAAGTTTGAGTCAAATCAATGAATTGAACAATTAACTTTGGTAACACCGGAGCAAATTTGTATTCACCCAAGAAGAACATGGTTAGGTAGTGTAACTGGTGGCGTACCTGACCGTCAATCCGGGGATCCGGGTTCGAATCCCGGCCTAGCAAAATGATTTTCTCATGGCGAATTTCCTCCTACGCATATATATCTAAGCACTCTTACGCGGGACTGCGTACGAAGTTACTTGTTCAATGCAGCGCTTTCAAAATGCATCCGTCGCGGAATAGCGACTAAACGGGGTTTATTTTCCAACAGTGGTGGAGCACGACCTCCATTTTCTGTGCCACAGTGTGAGCTCGAAACGTCAACATCTTTTTCGGTAAATCCAGTCAGAGATTCGCCTTAGAATAAGATGGTTTTTTGGTGTAAATGGTAGCATACCTGACAGGCAATGGGGAGATGAGGAGAGAAATAATTATTTCGCGGCGAATTTTATCCTTGGCGTATATATCTAGTTAGAATAACTAGGATTTTGGTTAAATCTTACTGCACTTTGTGGTTAAATATGAACCAACAAGATTTATGGTCAAATTTACTACACCGTGTAGTAGAAATAAATCTGGTTAGATATAATACGCTTTCCGGTAATTAATTTTTTGGTGAATACATTTACGGAAATATTTTTCATAAGACACTGGCTATACGTGGTACTTGACTGGCCCCTTTGGTCGTTCTCTGAAAAAATTAAGCAGGAAACACGAGGTAACATTAAGGTACTTTTAGCCATGATTACCAAGAGTACCCATAGGAATGTTTCAACCGGGATCAGCGTAGTAATTTTAACGATGTTTTTCAGTGTATTTTCGGTTTATCGCCTCAGGTATTTGAGCGGCTATAGTAAATAAATGTATGCTCAAAAAATTACGTCGAGAAAAACTTGGATCTTGCGCCAATGGCTAAAGTTTTTTTTCTATGGTTTGTGTAAAATACCTACTTTTTTATGGAGTGGTGGTGTTTCATAGATTCGTTTAAAGATTATATAATTGCAGTTGAATTATCCGAAATCAACTCGCGTGAATTAATGCGTGCGATGTGTAGTACATGATCATTTCTCGCGTTCTCATATCTTGTTTTCGCATAATTTCTCCTACATACAAATGTACCTGAGATGTGTGGCTTGGATTGGTTTCATTGGCTGTAGATAAGTCGTTTTCTTGAAAGCTGTAAGGAGCATTGAATGGCTCAAATCGAATCCCTTTTGTTAGGGAAGGGGCACTAATGAGTAAAATTTATGCTTTACTAACTGCGAGACCCATATGATTACATCGAGAGGGAAAGGCATGAGAAATGTTATAGTAGTCACCTCCAAGAAGAAAAAGGTGGGCTCTGTTTGGCCATAATCCTTAATGTAATTGCTGCAATTTATTTCCGCTCGGCATTGAATTCGTACAGTAATATAATATAAAATCCTGCATATCGTGGTCACCATGTTGCTATTTGTAGAACGTCCATCAAGATAAATTTCTTATTCAAATTGAATTCTATGCATTCTGACTTCAGTTTTGTGGCAGTGAAATATCTCTTAATTTTCCGAGTCACTTTCTGCTCTCTCCTTCCACGATTCAACCCTTTTCCTCATGTTTTGGGGTTAAGGGTGCATTTCATCCCCTTCTCCCCTTCTCTCCTACCCCCCTCGGGCACGTGGCAGAAAACTGTTTCACTCACCCCAACGCAACCCCTTTTGCTGACCAGCCCATCCCATCAGTCAACTCCCCCCTAATGCCGCGACGGAAGACCTCCCTCTCCGCCAAGCATCAATCGCCCTGCAGCTTCCAGCCCCACCCTCCCTCGGCAATGCACCTTCCTCCCCACTATTACTCTCACACCCTCCCCTCCGTCTCCATGGTTCTCCTCGATTCGCTGCCGACAAAATGGCGGCAATGTGGCCGGTGCGTCGTAATGGCCAATGCTGACTCAGCTAGTGCGGGACGAGTTTACACTTTCCTAGAAATCTTGATAGCATCTGTTGGAGAAGGGAGCGACAGTGACAGGACTCTCTGGGTGAGGCTCAAAATTTGAAAGAAATGGCCCATCTTATTTCGATAATAATTTTTAAGTGTCAAAAAAATTCCAAGTTAAAGATGAAGCAAGCAATTTTCCATTAGTAAGGTATGAACTTATGAAGGTACCATGGAACTACTCATAGAAGAATCGGAAAGTAAGGTTTTATGAATATATTGCAAATATAGTCAATTCATGCATCAAAATATTAGTTGAAATGAAATATTAAGGCATTCCTGCTCGTATAAAATTTGAAGATTCAATCGTGATGTAGAGCATTTTTCCATATCGAAATAAATACTTTTAATTTACCAGGGTGGTAGTATAGATACAGATTGTTTTATATATATGATAGTGGAAAATTACTAGTGTTCATTACATAATTTCAACATTCTTGCTCATGTCTATTTACCGCAATATTTTCCTTCACGTTGCATTCTCACGACACTCTGCGAAACCACATGGCTAAGATTTTTTGTGGCTGGTGGTTTTTCAGGTTGCTTTTTTGCCTTGTAACTTTTTGCACCGGTTACTGACCTGTACTTGCGCACCTTGATGATCCATAGAGATGGATGTTGCTCCATCCTTGTAACATAAGGCCGCCATTATAACGTATCAAGATATCAAGTCTAATGTATTTGAATGGCCCCATGATGTTATGGTTAGTACTCTGAACTTCGAATCCAGCGATCCGAGTTCAAATCTCTAAGGTACCTCGTAATTTTTTCCCACCTACCGTACCTACACCCTAGAGGTGGCCGCCAGCAATCACATTGATGTAGATCAATCAGCTGGTGATTTTGAGTACCTACACATTCACTTTCAACATGGCAGCTGGTAAAAATCCATCGCAGAATCGTGTAACTAATTAAAAGAACTAGAGAAAGAAGAATTAGAGACTGTTGAATCCATGAAATATCTAGGAGTTAGACTCAATAATGATCTATCGTGGAATGAACATATTCGAGAAATAACCGGTCAAGCTAATCGTAAAATGGGTTTTGTTTAAAGAATATTAGGAAAGTGCGACGACAAAGTGAGAGAAATTAGCTACTTTTCCCTCGTTAGACCACATTTGGAATACGCTGCCAGTGTTTGGGACCCTCATGAAAAAGGCTTAATAACAGAGTTAGAACGCGTGCAAAGAAGAGCTGCCAGGTATGTGAAGGGTCGTTACGATAGTCTTGTTAGTGTAACAGACCTCTTAGATAAACTCGGATGGGAATCTCTGTCGGACCGTAGATTGAAAAATAGACTAAACCTTTTAGATAAATTCAAGAGCAGTGCCTTTTCTGACGAAGTTAACCATATCTTACGGACACCAACATACTACGGAAGATCAGATCATATAAATAAAATTAGAGAGATGGATTGTAGAACAGACAGATTCCGAATGTCATTTTTTCCACGATCAATAAGAGATTATAACGGCAGTAATAGACCTCGTAAATAGATTGCATGACTTGTAGTGTAGCCTACTAACCTATGAAAAAATTAATGCATGTTTCTTAATTCAATTATTATTTCTAACAGCATATAGTAGTATAGCTTGTTAGTATATGGGACGTTTTTTGGACGGTGTGGTGTGCATGTGGGAGTCCAAATGCATGATGCATGCTGGTGATTGATCACCCCCTGCCAAACACCCTAGAGGTGGCTCGCAGGGTATTATGTAGATGTAGATGTAAAAAAATTTCCTGTACCTACTCCAGGTTTCTTATGAAAATCGTTCGATACACCGATATGGAATCACCAAATGCATCAATTCCAAACTTAACGTCTTAGATATTCCTTAAATATCCATTGTAATTGTACTTTGATTAAACTTACCTTAATGCATACGATAATAGGCTAATAATTTACGTAAATTCCTCGTCATTCACCAATTTTTTAGCCAATGACAAAAATGATCATATTTTTTTGTACCGTCTTCTACCTTTTTAAACATTTGCAATTGAGGTTTAAATTAAGAATTTTATCAGAACCTTACGATCATATTTCACATTCTTTCGGAAGAGCAAATAAATCTTTGCCTTCCATTTCTATTTTCCAAAAGTACTCCGAGGGGGTGTCCCTCGCAGAACTTATTGTTTTCGTACCTCGAATGAAACGATTGGCGTCATTCATATCTCTTTGTTCGTAAATGCCATTTCTGTTTGCTATTCCTTCTTATCACATCCTTATAATGCAAATAATTTTTGCTAAGAATCTGCGTCTATTTGATACGCTACTAGCTGTTTCCTGGGTGTAGCGCAGGCATATAAGTCTTAAGACTAGACAATCTGAATCATTCTTTCTTATTTACCTCAAAATAACTTTTTTGGTAGTTATTTTCCTCCAAGGTGCAGTGTTAGGCATTTATATTTCCTTAATTTTGCGATTATCATAAAATGTACCTTCTAGGAACCAAATTAATGTGCATATCACTGGCAATGTTTTTTATCATCTATGAATAATATTGTTTTTTAATGCCTGCGAAAACTTTTTGTTAATACTTATGAGGTGCTTTTCAGATAGCTTACAGATAACAATGGAGATGTTTAGGAATAGATGCACTAATATGATATCAGACACGATGTGGTGGAAGTTCTTAGTATTAGTAAAATAAGACATTGCAATATTTTCACTGGATTTTATTTTAACACGACCCGTTTCGTTGTTACAAAGTATACAACGAAACGCGTCGCGTTAAAATAAGATCCATGGTAAATATTGCAATGTCTAATTTTATTAATCATTATAAAGACAAATATACGGAGCATTGGAGATATTCGGTGAGAGTCAGGTGCCGTTTAGCCGTAAAATTACTTTTTCAGGATAAAATTTGTCTTTAGCGGATAAGTTGTAGGTCATGTCAGCGTTTCAGGTACGATTTAGTTTGTAGCATCGTATAATATTAACCTCTGCCGCCCGAGCCTTGAAGTAAAAAATTTGGCCAAAATTCAGGAGGTTTTCGAAAATAAACACCAACAACGAGCATTTTAGTAGGCATCAGCGACTACTGGAAGCACTGCATCAACAAAACATGTAGTTCATCAAAAGTTGTTTATTGTTTTTGTGCAAGTTTTACTGTGGTTAACTCACATACATACCACATCTCTGGGAACACTGACCTCCCCTTACATTTTGTCTTTGGAAGTAAAAATCGTGATTGATTGTATTTTGTTCAAATGCCGCAGATATAATGGGAGAGAAAGTGATTCCCTTAATGAAACCTGTAATTTACTGTCGTATATTAATTTATTCATTTAGGATTGAGTTCACCTCTTTTGAAAGGAACACTTCTCTGCGAAAAACCGTTTTTAATAAACTCTCAATAATCGATAAACTTTTTATTTTTATAAAGAATTTTCATTTTTAGAGACAATTTCATTGTTTGGGGTGTTCGGTGGAGGTGGGTCTATAAAAAACGGATGTCAACATTGCGTGGTTGTATAAAAAGGCTGTAACATGCAAGTAACCGGATAGAGGACTCCCGTTTATTTCGAAAATTAGATCACCGACTCATAAGGAACTTCTGAATCAATCTGCGACACTCACCCGGTTGAAGACCCCCCCAAAACCTAAGAGAAAAATAAATATTTAAAACTATAGTCTAGTTTTGACATGGGAGTCCGATTGCATGCTGCATGCTGGTGATCGATCACCTCCTGCCAAACACCCTAGAGGTGGCTCGCAGGGTATCATGTAGATGTAATAACTGCATCTGCTTAAAGTTAATTTTAAGTGACAAAATGATGCAAAATTTATTTCCAGGCATGTCATTTTTCAACAATTTTCCCGGACTGGTTTGGGGGATAGCTACCCCAGGACACCCCCAAGTATAATCCTAGTTACTCTACTGTTCAGGTGTACATCTACATAATACCCTGCGAGCCATCTGTAGGGTGTTTGGCAGGTGGTGATCAATCAGCAGCACACAGCATTTAAGAGGATTACCTCATTAATGCGAATCGTAGCAATTGCAATCATGAAATCGTATAGTCTTTGAATGCATAACGAATGAGCGGAACCTATTGATCGTGAGGGATCTCGATTGACATGACCGTGCTGTCATGAGCATGCAGTGACCATCCTTTTCGTTTGCACCCTTTTTCTCCCTCATCCTTTCGTGGGAGAAAAGTTGCGGCCGCAGTTATTTGCCAATAACGGTTTCTCTCGCCCATGGGCGGAAGGGAGTATGAGGGGTCTGCAAGAAAGAAAGAAAGGACGGGGTGGGGCCGACGCCCTCGAAAAACCCTCGCTGCAAAAATAGAATTTCGACTCTCCTCCTCTCGCCCTCCTTCCCTTTTGCTCCCCGCCGGTGTGGTCCTAACGGGGACTCGCAAAAGATTTTCAAGAGTGTCGTGCAGCGGGCGCCTTTCGGGACGACGGTGCACTCTGGGGGTGAGGATTTTTTTCGTGGAAAAGAGAGCGGTGGGCGTTCTGTGCTGTGCGGGGCTGAAAGGGGGAAAAGGGGATGGGGTTGCTTCTTCTCCGTCCCACTCCTTCCACTGGGGTGGGGATCGCTCGGAAAACGCCCAACATCTTCGAGTACCATGCAACCCTTTCCAAGGCCGTTTTGGGAGAAATTAACTTTCACTGCCTTGCTCAACTTTCCTCTCGATGTATTATATCCGCCATATCTTACGGACCCCAACGTACTACGGAAAATCAGATGATATAGTATGCGTAATGTTTCCATGGCCGTGCGGTGTGCATGTGGCGGTCCTCTTGCATGCTGCATTTTGGTGATTGGTCACCCCCTGCCAAACTCCCTAGAGGTGGCTCGCTGGGTATTATGAAGATTCCGAACTTCTTTTTTTCCACGACCAATTAAAGATTATAACGGCAGCGTTAGAACTCACAAATAGATTAGATGACTTTGTAGTGTAGCCTACCAACTTATGTAAAACTTAAAGCATGTTTCTTAATCTTATTATCATTTCTAACAGCATATGGTTGCATTATTTTTAGTATGTTGTGCATCTGGGAGTGTAATTGCATGCTGCATGCTGGTGATTGGTCACCCCCTGCCAAACACCCTAGAGGTGGCTCGCAGGGTATTATGTAGATGTATTATTTAAAAATTACGTTAGTGCGTATGGATGGAATTAAGCTTGAGGAAAATTTTTGAAAAAAAAATCGCGTCCTGGAATGTTCTGATCAGCACAATTTAAAAAAAAAAGAAAAACAGAAAAATGAAAACGGATAACATTCAATTAGTAATCTTCGTTAGGGCAGTATTGATTTCACGAATTTCCCAAATATTACCATCTTTTGTGGTCCGAATAAAGAGTGACGACTGAAATCCCTGTCTAAACATTGATGCATCGAATCGAAAGAAATTTATTTTATTCTCATTTTATAATTACAGCAGATGTTATATTACTACCTGGATTTTCTCATACGATAACGGTTTCACGCGATGAATTTTTCAATATTTTATTTTTTTAAAGATTTTTATACTGGTGTATTTTTTTCAGTGTTGTGTTGCATTGAACGACTGAAAGATCCTCTTGCTTGGTGCATGCTGGTGATTGATCACCCCTTGCCAAACACCCTAGAGGTCAGAGGCGGATACACATTGGGGGGCGCACCCCCTTGCGGGGCCGGCCGTATTGTCAAACGTTGCAGAACCAACTTTTTTTATATCATAAGATGGAATTGTCTCGTATATTTGTATAATCACTTTAATTAAAACTTTCTTAAACTTTTCATGTGTTATGATTATTTTTTATTACGATTAAAGTAAACGTAACTCAAGATATCTTTTGCGCCCCCCCTTGAGGCTTTTCTGCATCCGCTGCTGCTAGAGGTGGCTCGCAGGGACTATGTAGGTGTAGATGTATGCTTGGTGGCAATTCACACTACATCCACGATTTGTGTTTGCGTTTCAATTTATTATTGCATACATCATTGCTTAAAATAATATCCAAAGTAGACGATCCAAATGTCAAGACTTTGTTCTCAAGCCAAGATTTTGCGATTTTCTCGCTCAGTGCTGCTTGATAGGAGTAAAAGGAAAAAAATTTTAGTCCTACCCTTGTTAAAGTAACTCAGGTGGCGTCATACCCCTAGCGCCGAGTACACGTATAACAGCTAATCCCAAACCAACGAGCAGAAAATAATGTGTTGGGATTCCTAGGGTTTTGGGTGATTAAGATTTCTCAATGAGCTTCAGTTTCGTCAAGTGAAAATTATTTAAAACATACTCTGCAAATTTTTTTATTACCATGTGATGCACAATTGGGTTACGTATTGTATGTTGGTGATTGCAAACACACTAGAGGAGGCTTGTTCGGTACTGTGTAGCGATTCTTAATTTCGGCCAGAACACGCTGGAACAGCGTTAGGGCACCACTCGGAAAAATTGGGCCGTGTCAAAAAAATTATCATTTTTTACGTATAGTAAAACATGATTCCTCATTGTAATTTTATAACAAGTTTTTTTATTAATCTGAATTTTTAGGGGGGGGGTGGTTTATATTTGAATATCGTGTGGGTAAAATGTGTTGGTATGCGCCCCAGTACCTAAAATTTTAAAAATTAAGCACTGCTGTGTATCCACATCTGCATAATACCCTGCGAGAAACCTCTAAGGTGTTTAGCAGGGGGTGATAATTCAAAATAATGCAATTGGATTCCCACTTGCACATCACACGGTCCAAAAAAGTTTCAGTTACTCACGAATTATACTACCACATTCATTCAAAGGCAAAACTTGGCAAATACTCATTATGGTTTTCTGCCAATAAAGCTAGAACACACAAAACAGCTTTTTCCATTTCTCCTCCGTTTCAGAAACGGTCCCTTTGCCGTTCGTCTCCTACCTTATGACGCGATCTCTCTTTGCCTGCTTCTTTACGAAAAATGGTGTCCGGGAAACGATGAACGTTATTCCTTTTCCAGTGAAGGGCCCCTCCCTTCAATCATTACTTACCTCGCTGTAGAATATTTTGCCTTCTCCAAGATGACATCGGCATCTAATAGGTTTAGTCTATTTTTCAATCTACGGTCTGACAGAGATTCCCAGACGTGTAGTGCATGTAGAAGTAATTGCACAGTTGTACGTGCAACCGGTTGTGCAATTACGCTACGCGAGTAAAACGGTATTCACGCCACATTTCAATAGACTTTCTCTTAAGAAAACTACGTGTTTTGCATTCGCCGGAAGGGTCAGTCGAGTGTCAAGTTCTCAGCGCTGTCAATCTTCGTTTTTCGCCATCGCTTACGAAGGCACTGTGCAAAAATCCTCCTATATCCCTGCGTGGGAGCAGAAAGAGAACCCTTCCCACGCAACACGAATCCCTTGGGTACCTTCAACCATCTCGGCGGGATACGGACTTTCACCCAATGGGTTTCCATGGTGACGGATTGTTTTGCGCCTCCATTTTTTTTACTTGAAATTCTTTCGTCGTAACGGGAGTGTCATCTTGGGGAGAATGGTTCATTTCTGCGGTAAACAGGTCCAACCGCCCACCTTGCCCTCTGTCATTTCTTCTAGCATCCTTTCTTTACCTGCTGAACCTTTCTGTCCGGTTCATCTTCACCCCCTTTGGTTGCGTTTCCGGCATAATCTCTCCGCTCCTTTCCTGCTAAGGCTGCTGCAATCTCTTATTGTGTTCCTTTCCACCGTATTCCTCCGTTGATCCCTTTTCCCATTCTACAGTAGCTATTTTCGTCACTTCTAGACCCCCGCGTTTGTTTACGTCATCTTTCACCGTTATTCCCACGCACATGGTGGAATAGCTTCTATTCCATGCAAATCCATGGTGTTTATCTAAAATTACCTAATTTTACTCGGTGGTCTTTCAAAATAAGGCATCTTGTAAACAATAACGAACTATAATTGATAAATTAAACGAAAATTTACTGAGAGTTTAATTTTCATTCTTCTCTTAAAGAAACTTAAAATATAAATTGAATTGAGTTTGAAATTTTATTTTTTTCAACTAATGTAAGTGAGTTGGTGCATACTTAGAAAAAAATTGGCATATCCAGAAGAGGACATGCGTTTGTATTCATGAACCAAAGTGCTTGAACGATTCGGTTGAAGAAAATTTAATCTAGGCATTGGCTCAGGGAATATATTCTGGTCTACATACGTTTTGGAATTTTTACTCTGGCCATTACGACAGCTGACTTGCAATTTCTTAAAATTTTTTTTGATGAAGCCCAGTTTTTTCACAGTAAAGTCGATAAGATATCGATGAATAGCACATTAAATGATACACAAAGGTAGCTTTTTCAGCGTCAGATCAGAACAGCTTTTTTCAGTGCTAGGCCGCTGATGTTGGAAATTTCATGCTGACACGAGTTATCCAGTCACGGCGAAACTTTTCCCACTGCCGTTGGAGAAGGGAGCTTTTCTGTGAGAGAACGGAAAGAAAGGAACGCAAGGCGTAAAAAGGTTGCGGGGAGAAATGACCGGTGGATATTTGCGAGTTCGGCCGTCAGGCCATAACCTACGCTTCGCAAAGCTCTTGGCTGCAAAAAGAAAATGCATGTATAACTTCCTATAGTGGTCACACTCTCACCACGCGCCAGTTCCTGGAACGGGTCAAAGGGTTGAGAGCTATATACTGCAATTCCGTCCGGCCTGCTGGCCTACATTCCAGAAATATGAGAGGTTCCTTCGATTTTGCTTTCGTCCGGCCAGAGGCGACTCGTTGACTGGTTTAGTGCGAGCAATAAAGGCATCAGGAGGACATGAAAGCGACAGCAATTCCGTAATAAATGCAACCCTTTCCTTTCAGGCTCATTATACGCGTATTATGCTATGTGGCACATGCGTCTGAAAGCTCCGGTCAGTGCCTCGGAGTCTCGCATCTACCTTGTTTTTCTACCCCGTGGGAGAAGTTCTTGGAAATCTCAAAAAAAAAATATTTGGCCAGTTCATGACATCGATGTGGCAAGCGATGCAAATTTGCTGGAAAATACCACAGGTAAATCTTAAAAAAAAATGAAATTGTCGAAATCTAGGGAGCCACGGTTAAAACATAAATATGTGCCGAAAATGTACAGTACAGCATAAGCAGTAACTCTAGGAATAAGAAAAATTGTCGCGTCTATACCTAAATCTTCTTTAGATTCTGAAATGGCCAGCAATCGAATATACGACGAATATATTTTAGGAAGAAGTTGGACCACGAAAATATACTAGTAACTATGTGCTACTTCGTAGAAATGAAGCTTTAATATGCACTTTCTTTAATTTTTAATATCAGAGGTACAAAAATATAAAATTTAAAGGCCGGCAAACATGTTTGGTTTTCTTTCCTTAACCGAGACACTTCAATAATATTGCCAAATTAAATTTAATTTGGGAAACCCTTATCAGTCGGGTGGAGACGCAAAATAAAGAATTACCATTCAAGTGCAAAATTTCTCAAAAATTATTTAAACGCCCTTTTGAAAAGAACCCATGACCCCTCAAGTAATCTCGTATAAAGTAATTATACGTATTATAAAAAAGTATTTATCTCAAGTAATAAATAAGCTCTCGAATCTTAAAAAAAAGTTCCCATACCGGGAATCGAACCCGGGCCTTCTGAGTGAAAGCCAGATATCCTAGCCACTAGACCATATGGGATATGGAAAAGATTGCTAATTCATATTTTAGACAACCGCAATAAAGTCAGGATGGACCGTGTGATCCTAAAGCTGATGCAGTACTATGTCGTTTCCAACGGTATCAAGATTGCCCCTGAATTCGCACCCTAAAGGTTATTTTTACATAGTCTACGATTATAAGATATTTCGTGATATTCGGCAAAGCAAGTTCACTTTTTTCGTCATGCATCCATAAGATTGACTGAAAGGCGGTCCATATGCAGTCATTCTTAATTATGCCTTAGAGAGACAACAAGATTCGTACATGAAAACTACATCTTAATAAATTATAATCCATTAAAACTCTCATTATTCTTTTTAGTTAAACATACGTTTTAACAATAATATTAATATGCTACTTATTATTTTGCTTTACTACCACAGAAGGCTTATGGAGAGCATTACGTATTTATGAGATTTTGAAAGAAATATGACCTCATGGATATTTCCAGGGAATAAGTACAGTGAAAAATGGCGGGTAAAACCTTGTGTGTGACCTAGAGGAAGACTTTCATTCAAAATTTCAATTCCCAAACCAAGGAAACCATAAAAAAGTCCAATTTTTTAAATCAGCTTGCTTTTACCAATGCGACGCCCCTGTACACTGGTAATACCGTGGTAGCCTTTTACACTTCGCGGAAAAAATTTCGTTTGTAGCCTTTTTAGCTTTCGAACTTATTGTCATGACAAGACACTTGTCCAGTATCCCTCCTAGGAAACACCCTTTCCCCGCAAATTGCGCGTCCCTTTCTCTCCTCCCCCCCCCCCCCAAAAAAGCAAAGTTTTAACCCTTTCCTTGCCCACTTCGACGTCACTTACCCCTCACAACTCTTCCCCGTGGGAGTTGTACTTGAAGGGAGTGTAGCAAAACCCTTTTTGCGGAAGGAATCGTGTCCCCCACTGCGTCACTCAGAACTTCCATCCCCCCACGGGGGCCCATGACCCACATCCGGAGGACCCCCCCGCAGTGGCGGATTTATGGGGGTCCACAGCCCCTTTCTCCCCCATTCAGTCAATAAATACACTAGATAAAATCCAATTTTTTGGAGGCTACCTCTTTGTACTAAAGTATTTGATTATATACTTTCCGGTTAATTTATCCACTATAACGAATTAAAATGCAAATTAGGTCCTATTAATACAGGCTTTGGTACTAATAAACGACCTACAAGTGCTTAGTACTGTCTTTTATTTGTCAATAATAGGCCTTAAACCACCGTTTTTAAGTTTTGCAAATCCTTAACTTCCTAAATCTCCAAAACCTTGTATTGATTGGGGAGTAATTCTCCAGGCGTCAGGTTTCCGCCCCCCCCCCTCTTGGTGTCCAAACCTAGATCCGCCACTGTCCCCCCACATGGAACTCTTTCCGTTCTTCTTGTACGAGTTATAGTTTCCTCTCTCTACCATTGGTGACGAGGGGAAAGGAAGGAAAAGGGCCATATGCATCCTCCCATGAGGGCTGGCTTGGACAAGTGACGAAATTACGGTGCATTGAGAGGGTATGCTTTATTCCCTACTTTCGAAGTCGAAACTGCTTCCTTCCTTTCTTCCTTAGCCCATGCTAGATTTTTTTAAAGATTTAGCGGAAGATATTGTGGTGACTAAGTTTGGTCGGCGTGTTATGCAGCGGATACAAGAATGATTCATTCTTGTTGATAGCCCTGAACGCATGATAATATGTTTCGTGTTTTAATTATCATCTTAATTAAATAGTGGTGGCATGTACATACAAATAGCTAAGTACAAGCTGGGGAAAAATTCTCACCTCTGACACACATCTATATCTACACATTAATCTGCAAATCACTTACAGAGGCGTTTGGCAAGGGGTGAACCATCACCAACATGCACTAGAGAATACATACACGATGCACCTCAGAGGTGGCTCACAGGGTATCAGATAGATATAGATGCTTCTTGAAAATTTTTATCCGTATTTTCGGTGTATGTGTGATGCACATATTTTCAAAGGCCGTGCCAGAGAACCTTCAGCGCCCCTTTGCCTGCCATCCTATTGTGACTTATAATTTAATAGGCATAAATTTCTTAGTAATATGTGTATATAGTGGACGCGAGTGAATAAAATTCCAGAGCTACGCCTGTAATTTCGATAATATTACCACTAGTACTCTTTGTCACGAGTCAAAATTTTATGAATATTGTGTGCGGGATTTCAGTGGAAATATTTTGTCCATTAATTGAGTAAAAAAATCAATATTTTTTGGTATTATCATTCTATTCATACTGATTACTACATAGTTTATGATATAATTAGGCTGCTTCTCATGCGAGGCCCGATGCTTTGCTGAAAAGGATTTTCACTTAGCCAAATATTTGACATTGGCCTCATTGTATCTTCGATAACGGTGCAGGACGAAGTATTTACGAAGACGGGAGGATTCATCTCACGGATATTCTCCCACTTACCTACGTCTTGAGTCGTGTGGGAGTCTTTCCGTAAAATCCAAAACTGTTAGCGATATCGTATCGTTTTGTTCGTAGAAGGATAAATATACACAAACGAAAGTTGTGAAAGTCAAATGAAATCCTTTAACTTTGAAGGGCGGTGTGACGTGCATATTTATCATTGGCCTACATTCCGCTGGCGAAGGGAAAATAAGTAATTTCACGTCTGACCTCATAGAAATTCATGAAAATAACATGTAAAATGGTGTTACGGAGAGGTAATCGAAGAGTACGTCAGAGCTGCCGAAAAGGACGCAGTTGCGGGATATTTTTGTAAGCCGGGTTACGTAATGGAGCCGTGATGATTTTATGAAGATCCCTATCACGCACGTGTTAGGAATAAATGAAAGAATTATACTTAACTCTACTAGGAAAATCGTCGAAACATACATGGGTTGTATTAGTGGCTGAATAAACTCTATTAAAACTATTGTTCGCTCATTAACAAAATATCAGTTTCGTATCCATAAATCTGCGCAAAAAATATCGTTTCATTTGCTGACAAACATTAATATCATCCCTGAGTACTTAACTTTTTTACCGCAACAAGAACGGCCATCATTGTTTGAGAGTCGTTTAAATGTTTGAATTAATATTTTGAATAAGCGTCAGAGTGAACATTTGAAGACGAAGTTAATATGATTTGAGAGTCCACACATTAGAAAATGGAAAATAGTGAAGGGAATAGATTCGACAACTTATAGGTATAAAAATTCATTCTTCCCCTGAAAGATAAATGACTAGGAATAAAGGAATGAATAGTGGGTGCTTGGTGAGAGCTAACTACTGCCACGTAACCTAAAAATTGTGGTATCTCCTACATGTAGTCAAACATCCTAGAGATGGCTCGCGAGGTATTATGTAGATGTAGCCACCTGATTGCATGTTGGATAGAAATACTCAATTCCTTCTGTACATCCTAGAAGTAGCTCGCTGTGTACCATGTAAGTAGATGTACTAATTACCCAAGGTGGTAAAGGAGAGGTGGTCTCAGTTCCCTTGCCGAAGTCCTGTGACGTCACGGCAGACACCGGCCATTTTCGACGGATGAACCGCATGGGAATTCAGTTTCTTCAGCAACGAATATTGCGCTCCCTGACTAATACTGCCGATTTACTTCTCTTTTTGCGTGGTAAAAGCATCATAAAGAATGCGTTGTACGGTGGCTACTTGTGGTAATAGCTCTAACAAAGCTAAGAAGAGCGGACTTCAAATATCCTTCCATAGGTATGTAAATCGTTGCGTTGTTGTGATTATATTATTTGAGGCATTATTCCTATTATTAATCTAATTATCTTGAATAGTTGTGCTGGATGCTCTTCTATGCCTGATGCACTATGTCTTCTTCGTGGATTTCTTGCATAAATGCTTTTCAGCTCTTAAGCTGAAGAAGGGAAGAGTCCAGGGAAAGACTCTGTTGGCAGAAAGATCACCATCTTCGCATTAGATTAGACTGGCAGAATGTTTTCTGCAAATTGATATTGCCCAACCTTAGTTTTCCTGTAGCACAGACTGTGAATGATGAAATAGACACTCGAGTAATAGCATGTTTGGTACAAATCAAGAGGTTTTATAACGTTTGATGAGACTGAAAATTTGGTGTACTCTGGTGCTATTCATTGAAATTGTTGAATAGTTCATTTTTTAGTTCCTCTAGTAAAGCTCACCGATTTATACAACATTTTTAATTACAGGTTCAGCTATTCCAGTAACAATGGAAGATTTGTGGTGGCTTTCATCACGTATTCATGATTCTTTTACTAATTTGAAACTATATCAATAGATATGTTCCATCAATTACACTTGAGATTTATTTTTAATTTGCATACTTTGCATTGGTTGTATAAATAATAGTTTCAATAGCATTCTTAAATCTGAATTCTGGAAATGTAAAATTTGCTGTTTTATGCATATTATATAAGTTTGAAATATGTGTATTGTTTTCTTTTTTAATTCCTCCATCTGTGATTTTATTTGATGCAGCTTTTATCCATGCTCCAAATCTCTTGAAAAGCACTTATACTGCATATTAGCTTGTTGTTTGCATACCTGTTTCTGTCTTATTTTGGGTAATGATATAGTTATGGTTAACCCTTCAAATTGACCACATTTTTATCAAAATTCCTCGAATTATGTTTATTGTACTATCTTAATGGAAGTTTCCCTGAAAATTGTGTGTGGAAACCCTTCGATCTTGTTCCTCAGCTAATACTTTACCAAGTTCAAATTATTCCATATTAAGCATTGCTACTTCAGAGCCATGAAGGTAATATTAGTACTTCTAGAAAAGATTTACTCTGTTAACTATTCAAATATGTACGGAAAAACGTCCTGTAAAAACTTGACTGAAGCACGCTTATAGTTTTCCCTTCATTACCTTTTCCTTAGGAAGGAACTACTATTGGTGATTCAAATGACTCCTAAAAGAAATAATCACCGTTTGCACAAATGCATATTAATAATAAACACAAATTTACTCTTTACAATGTTAATTGCGTTAAAGTTCTACATGGTATTATGGCTAGATGGTTATAGTTAACGACAATGGTGCAGAAAATTGAAGACAGTATATAAGAATTCACTCTGGTAGGCGAGAGGGGAAGAGTTGGACTCAACAAATGCTAGTTTTTAGAAACAACTCTTAGTAGCTACGAAATTTTATCTTCATGAGTTTCTAGGATTACTTTTCAAAATGGCATTTTCAGTTGTTCTTCGGAATTTCCGCTTTTTCAGTTCGGCCAAGGCAATTCTGTTCGTAAATTCAAAAATAGCAGCCGTTCGACGTCGTCCTTTATTTATTCACTTTAAAAAATACCTTTCGTTCATGACAAGCTATTCTATTGAACGCATTCAAATGTCATACATATAAATTCCACCACCCCACAGCCGTTTCATCGACATATCTAGCCCAAAGGCGAGAATGTGAATAAATATGACAGGAAAACCCGGGCATAGCATGTTAATCCTGCCAGGCGGCTGAGCGAGGTGTCGGCCGTGACGTCACCGCCGAAACGTAAACAGCGAAGTGAGACCACCTTACTTTCTATCACCTTGCTAATTACCTACTTTAACTTCGACAAAGGTAGGTTCCCTGGCTATCCATTATGATGGAAAGTGCCATGAAATTATATGACATAATTCGCTGAAAATATTCATAGAAATCTGAATAAAAATTTTTAAAATTTTAACGCCATCCCAAAGGGGTTATCTACCATGACTTCGACTTGGATAAGTTAGGTACTCTAATGATAAACAAAGATATCGTACTCTCCACTAATTTTATTTAACAATTTAGAACACGTGTTTCAACTGCCTTGCAATCATCATCAGGGACTTTACTATTGTATATCTACACCTACATAATACCCTGCCAGCCACCTCTAGGGTATTTGTCAGGGAGTGATCAATCCCCAGCATGCAGCATGCAATGGGATTCCCACATGCACACCACACGGTCCAAAAAGCATTACGCATACTTAAAAATTATACCACCACATGCTGTTAGAAATAATAGTATATCATTCGATTCGTTTTTTCACGATATCCCTCCGGAAAAAAAGTTTATACTATAAAGACTATAAGTACTCAAGTACACTGAATATAATGGAATGTATAGTTCGCCAATGTATAGAGAATCCGTGCGATATGGAAACGAGGTGAAACAGCATGATTCAATTGGTAGTGAGGCGTCTCGAACTTCTTTTGAGGCGTGCGCTATAAATGGCACCGAGGGAATCCTCCCCCGTGCTCTGCACGCGATGACGCACTCTCCCCCCTCCCCCAATCGAACATTCGCCCCCTAACCACTCCGCGCCGCTCGAGTGCCCGGCAAGAGGAATCCGGAATGAGCGGCCGAATTTTTTCGCTCTTCGCCGCCACGCGCCCGTGGCGCTATTTTTAAATAATGGAAGAATCGGAGGGAATTCCAAGGTTAGGATTCTCTCTGATTGTCACGTAGACACATTTCGCACCCCCGTTCCGCAGGGAAAAAGTCTCACTACATCGGCTGCTCTTATTTTTTTCCTGCCTTGTAATACTATTTATTCAAACTTTAAGAATTAATAACTGTAATAAAAAAGCCAGTCCTAAATGATAAGTGTAGCGATTTGCTGTTTAATATTTTTTTCGGGTGGTTTATAATTTTATCGACTTATTTGGAGTAGCATACTATTTATGTGGAATACATACATCTGTTCAAAGTTCAATTTTCATTCATTAGCATACTACTCGATGGATTTTTCGTATAGAATTTACCTGAGTCCCTGAATATTCATGGCGGCTGTTATTTTTCATTGTGAGATGAACTCTCTTTTCATGAAAGTCAATATTTTAAGAGATTATTAGTTTCTTTCAATTCAATGGGCTTACTTTAAGATGCGTTTAGATAAACGAACACTTTAATTTGGCCTTCTTTAATCACAGCGACTCGATAATGTTGATTGTTGCCGTACTTGCGTACTTATAGCCTATTTTTCTACGTTTTAGAAGTCGTCATTAATTGAAACAATAATTTGGCGAAAGAGATTTATATCCAACATAAGAAAATGAAAACTGAAAGAACTAGCATGCCAGTTTAAAAAAACATCTAATCATTCATCATCAAGTAATTGGTTTTCAATTGCGCTGTTGAAATGAACTGACATAATTTCAAGCAGAGCGGGTAATATTTGTTCAAAGACGACATTAAAGGCTTGCATTTGGTTTACTGTTCGGCTGTTTCGGTGTGCGGTCTCATCGGCAGTTAAGAGATCATTGTTTACGGGTTCCTTCGCTGAGTCTAGACAATCAAGGTCAACACAGAAATAAGGGTGTCAGCGTATTGGCACCAACTCTCTCCGTTAAGTGGTAGGAAGGCATGATGGTTTTGGTGAAAGATAACGTGAAATCATTCAAATAGATATTCTCATTATTGTATCAGGAAATTATAAGTGTAATAAAAAAAGACAGATTGCTTGAAACTAAGTTTTTTTTCGCTTTTGTAAAACTCTACGTTTTCATTAGTGGCTTTACATTGTGTGCACACTCAGTGTAAAAATAATATATAAAATAAAAAGAAAGAAAAAAAGTCAGAAGATAAAAGTGAACCTGATGCTTTTTTGAAGGTGCTATACAGAAAGGTTATTTTGGAGACTTTTCAAGATTTCAGTGCAGTTTTATGGAAAGAATTCTCTAAATTATACATTATAGAACCAAAATACATTATTAAATTGTATGAGATGTGAAATTATCTTATTTTCATAGTATTTTTTCATACGAAATTGCTATTTTCTATTAACTTTTATTTGCTATTCTTAGAGCCATTAATGGCGTCAAAATCCATTTTCAAGCGTGCAATTTCCTAAAATTTTGCGGACGGGGACCCCCGAATCCACCAGGAAGGGGGCCCCAACATGAGCCCCAGCTGAGAGCCCCCAATCACCCCAGACCGCCCCTGTTTTCAAGCAATGATTTGTAGCCCCAGGCAATTTACTGTAATTTAGTTTTTATTAATTAACTTTTTTATTGAATTAAAAATAAGTTTAAAAAATAACTAATCTGATTCCTTGGGGATTCCTTAAGTAGTTTATCCTAAGTGATCTTAATTTCGCTATTCAAATTTTGTTTCAGTACCAATTATGAAAATTCAAATGTTGATTCGAGAGTAAAATTGCTAAGTTCTTCTAGCCATAGGAAAGGTTTAGAGGCATTTAAGATTATTATCTGACTCTAAATCTTCTTTGAGACGTCCTATCGACATGTAGCAGATGTTAGGATACTACCTGTAATGTGGAAAATGGAGGAAAAATATAAATTCATTCTAAAAGTCCGGACGTGTTGGGATAAGATTTTATAATGTTTGTTTTCTGTGCGTGGGAATAACCGTTTCCCTAACCTATATTCCAATAAATATGTATCTATTATTATTTTTTATTGTTATATATTATATTTTACTCCCTTTGTTGAATTCGGGATAAAATATGCCGACTCTGAGCTCCAATTTATATCCTAGAATTACCTCATTGGAGGAATTCTTACTCCATCCATTAATGCTAAGACAGAGATTTGCTAACCTGTGCTTAGAAAGAAGTCCTTTTTAAGGTTTTGACGGAAATAAACTTGCAATAAACTCATAATATATTCATGTTCATTAGACTTAGCCTTATTTTAACATAATTTTTCATTGATAAATGGTATATTTTGAATTTCAGACACGTTTCAGATGATTATTGTTTAACGAGTTATTCTAATAAATATTATCCCGATAAAAACTACGGAAATGACAATTAGTCACCCGATGCTTTTTAGCCTTGGAAGATAATGATATTTCTAAAGTGAAAGCTGTTGCGCTTAAGTGTGCGGATTGAATTAGTCCAAATGACAGCTTTTAGAGCAACCAACTGTCCATTTCGCCCATGTCCAAGAATACGAATGGACGTTCTGATTTGTGAATCCAGAACTGTCATATGCCCGAAGAATCCGAACAGAAAGTGGGACGTGTAACGGCTTAAAGTTGCCTGGGGATATGGTACAGCAAAGGCCGTGTGACAGAATATTTTTCCTGTTCAAGCAAAAATACATCACATGCTTGCGCGTAACGACTTGCCCTACATTACGACGGGAAACCGCTTAGTTCTAAACCTGATGCGACCCAAGACTTAATCTCATTAACTTTCCCCTCAATTCGGTAAAACGGGGTCCTACTTCTATTAGGATTTGCACAGTCATTAGGTTTTAATGGAAGAAGAGCTTAAGCAATGAAACCGTGAATTTACGTTTTCATAGACGGCTAAAAGATATTGAACTGGCTGATAATAGTTGACTCATTTTTGGAAGTGTCATTTTAGCGGAAATAAGTACATCTAATCTAGGAGCCCGATTATTTTATTTAGCATTATTTTATTTCATGCTCATGTGGATATGTTGTTGTGGTCACGAATTAAAGTTTCCCACAACGAATTTCGATACAATGACGTCATCTTCACAAAAAATGGTTGGTAAATAATAATACAGTACTGTTATATAATAATGAAGTAGGACGGTTGCCTTGAAGCAAGAAGTTTCGCCACCCAGTGGGTGAGAGAAGTAATACATAATTCTGGAGAGTTAATTGTGGGTGAAATTCTAATATAATGTAAATTAAAAATTACTACCAATTTTCCACAAACAATCATATTCTCACGGCCAATTTCAATACATTTCGTATTACCCCCAGGAACTTACGATAATGCGAATTTATCTAAGAACTCCATTTTTAACTTTATTTATGATTATTTCAGTAGCATATCATTCCACATTGAACATTCATCTTCCAAGACGTTTAAAAAGAAACACTGCTTTTTCACGCCGACAGTGGCTTAGAAAATACGACCTCCGCCACATGTACCACAGTGTGACGTCAACATCTTGTTCGCTAAAACCATAGAGGCATTGGAGCACTATATTCTCTGAGGATAAAACCCACCCCGAAGTTCGCCCTGGCCTGCAATTGCAACTGTCTATCACGCCTGACCGGCGATCGGGAGATCCGAGTTCGAATCCCGGTTTAGTTAAATAATTTTTCATGGCGAACTTCCCATAACAACATACATTTATAACTATTCATGAAAATGAATAATACATCTTTTCTCGCACCAATGCATTTTGAACATAAACAATGTTCTCGGATTTAAACTAGGATAAACTATATTGAATGAAAACTTTTGGGCTATGTCCCGGCATCAATTTTGGGTGGCCCCAACGTTTCCCGACCGATGGTGGTCGCTCTTTCAAGGGAACGGATTCCCTTGAAAAAGCGACCAGAATCGGTTGGGAAACGTTGGGACCATCCAAATATTGACGCTGCGACATAGCCCAAAAGTTTTTATTTAACATGACGAGTACCCGCGAAAGTTTTAACGTAGAATTAGGATAAACTAGTATTTCGACCCACGGAGACCCACTGCTTGTTTGTACTACGGTCGACATCCAGCTCGGGACAGTTAACCGGAAACCGGGACAGTGGAGCACTTGTTGCGTCCACACCGCTTGAAACGGTGATGCGGACTTCCGCCAGAATTACGGTACAGCACACAACGGGTGCGACCGCTCAGAAGAGACCCTCACTCCCTCCCGCGCATCTCCACTGTCCCGCTACCAGCGAGCGTGATCTTACACCAAACACATCACTCGACATGAAATCATGTGACTTCACCAGCCCTGTAAAATTAATGCAGGAGTCTCTGTAAATTTAACTATATGAATAAGTATTACTGGCAGAAATCAGTAGCGTAACTATGCATCTACATCTACATAATACCCTGCGAGCCACCTCTAGGGTGTTTGGCAGGGGGTGATCAATCACCAGCATGCAGCATGCATTTGGACTCCCACATGCACACCGTCCAAAAAACGTCACGTATACTAATAAATTATACTACCATATGCTGTTAGAAATTATTATAAAATTAAGAAACATGAATTATGTTTTACATAGGTTAGTAGGCTACACTACAAGTCATGCAATCTATTTACGAGTTCTAGTGATGCCGTTATAATCTATGAGGGGGATGAGGAGGATAGATCCCCCCCAAAGCCTCAGAGGGATAATAAAAATATTTAAAACTATTGCCTAGTTTTGACATTTAATAACTGCGTCTGCTTTAAGTTAATTTTTTAGTGCGAAAATTATGTGAAATGTATTTCCAGGCATGTTATTTTTCAAAAATTTTCCCCAACGGGGGTAGAGTATCGCCACCCCTGGCTACCCCCCTCCCCCCAAAGCATAGTCCTAGTTACTATATATATACTATGTGTTTACGCCGCTGGAAGAAATATTACCATTCTTGTCATGTTCCTGGTGTGGACTGCTGCAAAACAAGAGATCACGGGTTCGAGTCCCGCCTGGGTTGCCCCCATACATGGCATGATAGTTCACGCACGTGGAACTGTTAACTTATTGAAAAAGACAATGAAAAGGTCAATATATGTTGTTTTCGGTGGTATGATCGGCATTGATTCATGATTAGCGAGAAAAACAAGAGTCATAGAATGTATTAAATATTAATACGCAAAGTCAGGAATTGACGCTCAAATAAAAAAAAAACAAATAATTAACGACTATTCATATTTTATGAATTATCAAACTGTTTGTGCTTCGTGGCTATTTATGCATCATATCACCCGTGATGGGACTAACCTGAATTCCTGCATAAAATTATTGGTATAATATGAATAATTTGTGTTAAAACGAAAATCCTTGTGGATAAGATAAAACAGAAATTATTCGTATTAAAACCTTTTAATTTATCAAATCCTTTTTAAAAGTTATTAGTCGTCAAACTCACGCGTGACGCTATGGATGAAAAATCAGATGTCATTAAATTTAACGCCAGCAAATTATCCTAATTTTCATTTTAAAATGTTTAGCTAAAAGCTTCCTAGAAATTCAATATTCTGGAGTTAAGTATAAGTGGAGTTCACGGAACAGTTCTGGAGTTATAGCGGAACGAACTCGAGTCCACAACATCTTTGAGGCGTCAATTTTGGAAGAATCCGGAGTGCTGAAAACATGGTGTATTCTATTATTCCAACGCCCAAACACCAAAAATATTCATTAAAATATGTTTCAGATAAATTTATTGAAAATTTATTTATGCAAGGAATGGTGCCAGTTAAGTGCAGATGTGAATTTCCGCTTTAAACATAGTTTTTTATTGCGAACACCAGTATAGAATAAGCTAAATCTGAGTTTTCGGATCTGAGTTTTCCGCGTTCTCGAAACCGGTCGCCTGAATAAACAATAATATAAAAAGTAGAAAATGACATCTTATTCCCCCGTAGATTAAGATACACTTCCACCTCATCGACTTAAGCAAGTAAAATAAACTGGTTAGTATTGAGTAGGGTTTACTTCATATACCCTGAACAATTCAAGGAAATGGCGTAATTTTAAGCATTTATTACGTCATGAGAAACGACCGTACGAGTGGGAGTGATGAAAAATCTAATTCAAGTTCAACCTCGAGTCTATAAACTTAATTGCATGAGGTGAGATTCGGTGGAAAAACATGGGGAATGAATTAAATTTAACTCTTTCTACTGTTCACATAATTTTGTCAACTTTGTTTTTCACAACGCCTTTCGGCGCATAGCGTCATCATCAGGTTGATAAAATAATAAAAATAATAATTGAGTTTATAGTAACAAATTTCATATGAAATCAATAGATTCGACTTGCATCTGGTGGAAAATCCTGCTGAATGAAAATAAATTTCGTTAATTTTCCGCAGAAATGTTTAATGGTACGACTAGTTTCTTTTTGAGTTCAATTGTTCAAGTGTTCGTGAAAATTTCTGTGTAAATTTAAAAATGTTTTTTTCTAAATCTTCATTCAACAAATTTTTCAATTAAAAATGGACAAGTAGTACGAAAAATTTATTTATTTCATTCTTCGAGCGAACAATTTTTTTAGGAGAATGCAGGAACAAGAAAGTCCTCTACCCCTTCTCTAGATTTTCTTCTATCTGCTAACTTTTGCGCGCACATCCGTACGCGCACACACGCATTCTGGTCTGAAAGACAGCACGCCTCTACGACATAACCCTTTCTCCGTCCGGGACACCCGCCACCTCATCCATGACAGGTTCCCATTCAGCATCCCTCCCTCTCCCTTCTTTGGCGAACCCTTTCATATTTGCGGAATAGAGTTGAAGGAATAGTCCGGGGAAAGGACTGTGGGCCACCCCTTGCTACTCATATTTGTTTACGCCCCCCCCCCTCTCGAGTGAGTCCAGTTGAGATGTGCACTGGTGGCGGTGGGCCACTGAAGCCTTCCTCTGCCGCAGCCTCCGTGTTACCCCCTGCCTCCTTCGCGGGGGTGGAGCCTTCCCTGGGGGGCGGCAGCTGTTCCCATCTTCGCCCCCCGACCAACCCTCCGTCGGACCAAGCCATTGGACGACCAACGGCTTACGTGTTTGTGGGGGAGAGGGGGTTAGAGAACCCGGTGCGGTGACATCGATAGAAACGCCAAAAACATCAAACTCATGCCCCCATCCCACTCCTAGCCCGAAAACCCCGCTGCGTTTCCCCTTCCGCGTTCTGTCAGAAAGGGTTTCTGGGATGGTATAATAATAAGCGACGGCCTTCGTTTTTGCACCGGGCCTGTGCAAACTTTTCTGCGGAGTACCGGTTTAAGCCCGTGAGCAGGTGGCGAACCGGTGATTGGATGCGTCTTATTCATCCTTTCGCCTGCAACGGTGGTTTCTTTGATGATCGAGCGTTGGTGACCGTGCTCCGTAAAGTTGCTCGTTCGCGCAAAAGACAGGGATATTGCAGTTTAAAGTATACCGGGACTAGCCGCGGTGATAACTTTTACGGGAGTCACCCGCAATGCATAATCGTGCGAAAGATCCACAGAGAAAAAAATCATCCGCCATGACCGGGATTCGAACCCGGATTCCCCGATTTCCGGTGGATGCTTTAGCCAGTTAAGCTACCAAGGCGTTATTATTCCTTGTGGATATATTTGGACACTACCGGACAAGGTGTTGCTGGACTGCTGAGCATATGATGCCACAAGCAGTCCAAATCGTGCGCTCAGCGCCACAGCCGGAGAGCAGGCCCAGACATAGAACACAATTTACCGCGGAGAACTGCTGTAATAACAAAGCCAAATCGTCGAAATCGTCGTTGTTTTGTGTCCAGTACTGTAAAAGTGCTCAATATAGGCAATGGCAATTGTATGTACTTTTTTTTCCCTCAAACCACCGGATACAGCTCGTATTGGCCATTTTACACCGGGGTGTTCAACAAATGTAACAATTAAACGTACACAAACGACCATGCCCTGGATCTGGGAAATCTACCCAGGCGGGACTCGAACCCGCGACCTCTTGCTTGGCAGGGGAGAACGTTACCCCGCCGCCACCGAGTTGTTAAACCTTTCGAGGTCCACATTTGACTTTCTCATGTTTTTAGGGTTACCCGTTCCTTGATGTTAAAATAGGGTCAACGCTTCTTCTCCCTTGTAAGATACTTCTTCAAGGCTGATGTATTCCGGAACGTTACACATTAATGGAAATCTTTATGACGGATTATGATAATTTGTACTGTTCTTTTTTTATTCCTCAATATAACTGGGCTCATGGCATAGGTACTCAAAAAACATAGGCAAAGCAAATATATATTTCCCTTTTACTTTAAACATGATATTTCCTTTTCACATTTTATCATGGGAAAATATTTATTACCATCTGTTTTTTTATGTACTCAAACCCAGTTGTTGTGAAATTGTGTTGGAATAATTACCTCGATTCTCAGCCACGCTGCAGTTTTCCGGTATTTATTTTTTCCTCGCTACTTACTAATATATTCATCTATATCCATATAATACCCTGCGAGCTTCTTCTAGGGTGTCCAGTCTCGTAAAAGATCAGGGAAATTGTTGTTGACCGCAAAAATAAGTAATCCCTGATTAATATTAGTAGTCAGTTCCTGTTTAAAAATAAATTTCTCCTTTTAGGTTATTTTGGAGGGCTTTTTGGGCCCATATGGGTATTTTTTTGTTATTTCATGCCTATAGTGCACCTATAATTAATTGGTCAAGTAGTTGGATAACATCTTCTCTGTGATAATTTTGCAGTATTTACACGAAATTGCAGTATTAATTCAAAAATAATGCTATTAGTTTCTCCATGCGTAAACTACTCTACGTTGCGTGGAGCAATATAATTCTATAAGAAATGGAGATTTTTTCCCCGGTTAGTACCTTACACCCTTTTGACAGCCATTTATTTCAAATTTTTGTGTGTATCAAAGCTGTGAACAAAGACCACAAGATTAGCTTTCGTGTGGAATTCTATGAAGTACGCTTCTTATACTTAATTGTCCATAAAAAGTACCTTAGTAATTCAGATCTGTAACATTTTTCCATGCATCAGGCCATTGAAAACATTACGATTGTGACAAAAAGCTTGAAAACGGCAAGCACGCCACGAAATTCAATAGAATCAATTGCGTACTTTCTCATTCGCTAAGGTGAATGGGAATGAAAGGCCGGAATCACGGGGTTTTCTTCAACAAAGGTTAGGCCTAATGCATGCCCTCATTATTTTGAGAAAATGCTACAATGATAATATCTCATGCTCCACTGTCTAAATTGTCGCGATTAATAATTTCCCCATTTTACAATAATAATAAAACGCTCACAAAGCCTAACTCATGTGATGAAATTCCACAAGGATGGAAATTGGTCTCTCGATCTTTAACTGAGGGCTCATTTGATGAATTATTTTAGAATAAAACTATTGAGGTCTTGGTCTACTCGAAGGAAGGTAAGCACTCGGTTTAAATGCCGTATTCGGCGTGGGAAGAAAGTACAGCTGAGAGGTGAGTAAGGGATAGAGAAAGTTAGCATCAAACGTAAGTGTTAACGATAACTTGGTGACCGATCTAGAAAAATGGGAGGAGCCAAGATGTGACACGTTAGAAAATATCACTAATGCGTAAGAAGTTGATGGTAGAACAGAATTAGTTTTCTGCTTTCCTCAGATTAATAGATCCGGAGAAAATTCAGTCTATCTTTAGGAAACCAAGGGGGTAAACCATCACCAATAAGCTCCATAGGATTAAAATCTACTTCCGTGAACATGCACACTACGCCACATGTACGCTACATAGGCCTAATGCCCTACAGCTCTGTCGGACCGTAGATTGAAAAATAGACTAAACCTTTTAGATAAATTCAAGAGCAGTGTCTTTTCTGACGAAGTTCACCAATGGTTAATAACCATATCTTACGGACGCTAGCATACTACGGAAGATCAGATCATATAAACAAAATAAGAGAGATAGATTGTGGAACAGATAGATTCCGAATGTCATTTTTTCCACGATCAATAAGAGATTATAACGGCAGCAATAGAACTCGTAAATAGATTGCATGACTTGTAGTGTAGCCTACTAACCTATGTAAAACTTAATGCATGTTTCTGAATTTCTATTCTATATTCTATTTCTAACAGCATATAGTAGTATAGTTTGTTATAATACGGGACGTTTTTTGGACGGTGTGGTGTGCATGTGGGAGTCCAAATGCATGCTGAATGCTGGTGATTGATCACCCCCTGCCAAACACCCTAGAGGTGGCTCGCAGGATATTATGTAGATGTAGATGCATAGTTACGCTACTGATTTCTGCTAGTAATACTTATTCATATAGTTAGATTTACAGTGACTCCTGCATTAACTTTACAGGGCTGGTGAAGTCACATGATTTCATGTCGAGTGATGTGCTTGGCTATGGAATTAATCTATGTCCTACTTACGCAGTCCATCTGCTAGAGCATTCAAAACACGATGTTAGGAATACTTTTCAAATTCAGGAACGTGCATTAAGGAACACATAAGTTAGTTTTGTCATTTATAACTGGGCTCATGGGCTGATATCGCAATTCCGCGGCAGACGCCGGAAAATTATAACAGAACCAATATTATCCACAAATTGATAAATAATGGGTTAAGTATAGAATGGTTGCATAAAAAAACTTCAATATGCATCTACGGAGCCTATCTGAAGGACCAAAGAGGATAATTTTATTTTGTTAGAGACAAAGATCAATCTAAACTAATTAAACTTACAATTAGAAAAACTTAAAGAATCCAGACAAGTGAGACGCCAAATCTCGACCGAAACCGGAAGTACATCTCCGAGGTTACCAATAAATTACCTTAAGAAACAACGTAGAAAAATCATTGGCATTGTCGGGTGTTTTCTGATTTCTCTTGTTACTTTGCTGGTATTAAATTATCATAACTTCGTTAGTAATATATTTCATGCATGCATATTTATGTAAGTATTATGCCTTTTAGTTGCCACTCATTGCTGTAATTCATCAATAACTGGGACGGTAGTTTTTAGGTTTAAGGTAACCAACGTATTATACTTTTTCCTTTCTAACCAGCTTAGAATATTGTTTTTAATGGGGTAACGAATTTATGCTCTAATGACCGTGGAACCCTTTGAGTAATCGTTTTGAGCTACTTAGTAGCGAATATTTCTGATATCTTTTTTTACTTCCTGAATCTTCATTGTTATTTTTCGAAATACCTCTTAAAACCAAGACAAATCTTCCTTGACATTTCCTTCTCTTATTTTTCGAAGTACCTCGACGATCCATCCTATTACACCTACGTTATCATCACAATAATATCCTCGATGCGTCGGCCATATTGGCAAATTACGTCACCGCCTACAGCGCCGCCATCGGCGATTTGAGTCTCGGATTATACAACGTGTCGCACTATCGGTTTCAGGTTCTTGAGAAACATCTTCATTTTGCGAGCGGGAGTGAGAGACGTGGACCATCTCCGCTTATCCCTGTTTGTCCCTTCAGATCTCACACTGGACCAATGTTTGCTCCCCCACCCCTTCATCTCGCACCCCTTTCCTCTTTTAAAAATCCTCCCTCCACCTAATACTCGTTCTCACGCCTCTACACATTCACTGCATCCCTTTCCTGTTGCACCACCATCGCCTCCTCCCTCCATTCTTCCCTTCTCGTCTCAATCTCCTATGGCGTGGACCCGCTAGTACCTCAATTCGCCCCTTCATCGTCCTGAGAGCATCCGTTCCCTTTTCGTGCATTCTCTTCACCTTGGACCTCTCCTCCATACCGCTGAACTCTTTATGCGTGGGCGTGGGTATATATGCGAGTCCTTCTTCTCTCCTATTTTTCGTGGTCTTCTCGCCCTTTTCCCTGCCATCTCATCCTTTGCCTATTTTTGGAGGACCACCATACAACACCCTCTGCTTTGGTTGTGGGAAGAAGGGGTGGATTTTCGCTGTCCGCTACCTCTCAAAAGACTGGCCGAAATATGCCTCTATTTGGCCTGCTCAAAGCCCCGAAATTCTAAGGTAGGAGAAGGGAGGAGATATGCCCGTCGACGCGTGGACTGCACTGCGTTCATCTCTTTTTTTCCACCGCGGGATGCTGGAAGCGATCCCTACTTGACGAGACGGCCGGAGGAGAAAAAAATCTCCCCCTCGCGGACCACTCGACTGCGGTTTCTTTATTCCTTCACAATGGAATGTGCGAGATGGACAGTGGTTGGTCAGAGGATGTCATGAGCCATTTAACGGAATTAACGTTCCCGAGGAGATTTCGAAGAAGGGAAGGGAAAAAACGGAGAAGTGAAAGAATTGGAGGACCACTTCATTTGGCTTTCCCATAATGCACGAGGACGCGAGTGGTTTGCAGGAGCGACGCCGCCGTCTTCAGAAAGTGTTTTTTTTCGTGCATGATTCGCTCCTTTTTTGCCGGATAACGCCATTGCAAGAAGGAATAGTTCGGCATCTCTATTAGGAGATTTAAGGAAACGGGCATAACGCCACGGCCTCTTTGCATTTATGTGGCGCTTTTCAACGGCTTAGATTGTCTTGGCTTCCTTTAAATTTCTTTGGCGCTAGTGCAGTTTCAAAGAATTGAGTCCTTGAAGGGTATAGGTGTATCTTTGGACTAGTCCATAGCATGAGATTAGCTGGAAAATACCTAAATTAGGTAATTGAGCTTATAATTTCATCCTTTTGAAATGCTTTGCAAAAACATGTTCCTCGGGGATTAAGATATTTGTTGCTACATTATGAAGGCTTGCAGTTACCTTCCAGCATAGGATAGATTTCAAATGACAGTATCAATTGTAGCTTGTTCTATGTTGACCCATGATTTGAAGTTTACATGCCATCCTCATATCGCCAAGTTTTTTACCTTTTTTAATTCGAATTTAACCTGATCAGTTTCAACATGATGATTTTTAAACGTTAAAACTCCTACTAAATTGGTGAATGAATGCTGTAAATAATAGCAATTGAGAAGCTGTCAATTTTGAACTTGAATTTTCAGTATATATCGATTGGAAACTTTATTTTTAAGGTAAATAAATACTTTAACCTCTGCGGTATCCTGAATTAAATTTCGAAAACTACTACGTCTACAGTCATTATCTTACACAAAAGTTGCTTTTGCGTATTTTTAGAACGCATATTTTGTCGTTAATTAACGAAATTTTTTAAATATTTTCTTGTCCTATAGTTTACCTACCCAGAAATAAAAAAATAAAACTGATAGAAGCACTTTTTAATTCATTTTTAAATTTACGATGATCCGTAATACATAAAAATATTGATATTTGTGAATTTAAATAAATTCTATTAATGTAACTGATAACTTCTGGCTTTACTTTGTGAGACCTCTCCATATTGGAAATAAATAAAACTTAGTAAGGTTCACCATTATTTTAATGTGGGCACGACCCGGGTTTCGTAACGTGGTTACATCTTCAGGTGACTGTCAACCGTGGTTACATCTTCAGTCACCTGAAGATGTAACCACGTTACGAAACCCGGGTCGTGCCCACATTAAGATAATAATAAACTTTACAAAGTTTTATTTCTTTATTTCCAATTCTATAAATGCCATGTTGACAAACGGGACCGCGCCACTTCTATTAAATTTATATGAAGGGGTCTGGATGCATGATGATGGCTATGATTAAGAAAGAATTAGGAGACTATTTCATTTTGCATTACCGATAATATTGGAAGACGAGAGTGGTTTGTCATACAAAAGCCTCCGCATTCTATACTCTTCAGAAACTGTGTTGCTCACTTGTTCTTGCATGATTCGATCCTTTTTTCCTGGATACAGCCAGGGCAAGAAGGCGTGGCGAGAGAAGTTCGGCATCTCTATTAGGAGATTTAAGGGAACGGGTATTACGCCGCGGCTTCTTTGCGTCCTTTGTTATTTTGCGCTTTTCTACGGCTTAAATTATTTTCTTGGTTTGCCTCAATCCCTATATTTTTACGGCGCTAGCGCAGCTTCAAAGAAGGGATTCCTTGAAGGATAGTAATTGAAGGATTTCACCCTAAAAGGTTCGCCCGAATGTGGATGGCAAAGAAGGCCATCGAAACGTTGGCAGCAATGTCCATCCTTACAAGGCAGATTTCCCGAGAAGAGTTCAACAGCAGTATAGTTATTCGTGAAGGAGTCCATAATACGAGATTTGCTGTAAAACCCAAGATTAACTCATTAAGCTTATGGTTTAATACTTAAGCAATGCTACTCAGTGGTGTCATGGTTCCGGAACGCCGTTCCAGTACTGGTTAACAAAAGGCATAATAGTCAAATAACACTTTTATCAGTTTTTGTGCCTCAAAATTTCTAATATATACATTCGTAACGAAAACAAAAAATATAACAAAATGTAATTAGTAACTTGTAATAAAAAGAACTCGCAGAGTAATATTTCACTTCTTAAAAAGGTAAAGGAACGTGCCTTCCCGCATTGCTAATTTTGCTATGACGTCACTGATGCTTCTTCAATAAAAAGCTCTTCATACAACAAGATTTTTTTAATATTCTGAAGTTGTGCTCGATCTTCAGACATAATATACATCACAATTGGCAATCTCTCAATTTCATTTTCTTTTTACAATTTTGTCTCAAAAATTAACATCTGTTGCTGTAAATATGTAGTAATGAATTTCTGGAAAAGAAACAAATCCCCATAACCTAGCTATATCAATAGTGGTACCCAATTAGAGATTGTGGAATCCGTGAAATACCTAGGAGCTATGCTCAATTATGATTTATCGTGGAATAACCATATTTGGGAAATAACAGGTCAAGCTAATCGTAAATTGGGTTTTGTTGAAAGAATTTTAGGAAACTGCGACGACAAAGTGAGAGAAATTAACTACTTCTCCCTCTTTAGACCCAATTGAGAATACGCTGACAGTATTTGGGACCCTCATGAAAAAGGGTTAATAACAGAGTTAGAACGCGTGCAAAGAAGAGCTGCCAGGTATGTGGAAAATCGTTACGATACCCTTGTTAGTGTAAGTGACCTGTTGCGTAAACTCGGATGGGAATCTCTGTCAGACCGTAGATTGAAAATTATACTAAACCTTTAGATAAATTTAAGAGCAGTGCCTTTTCTTACGAAGTTAACCATATCTTACGGACGCCAACATACTACGGATGATCAGATCATATAAATAAAATAAGAGAGATAGATTGTAGAACAGACGGATTCCGAATGTCATTTTTTCCACGATCAATAAGAGATTATTACGGCAGCAATAGAACTCATAGATAGATTGCGTGACTTGTAGTGTAGCCAACTAACCTATGTAAAACTTAATGCATGTTTCTTAATTTTATTATATTTCTAACGGCATATAGTAGTATACGGTATATAGTATACGGGACGTTTTTTTGGACGGTGTGGTGTGCATGTGGGAGTCCAAATGCATGCTGGTGATCGATCATCCCCTGCCAAACACCCTAGGGGTGGCTCGCAGGGTATTATGTAGATGTAGATGTAGAATCCTATCGCTTACCTGGTCTATGCCTACCACACGCTTGCCCATCTTCCCGTTTAACACTAAAGTTAGCCATACCTTACGAACGCCAAAATACTGCGGAAGCTCAGATCATATAAATAAAATAAGAGAGATAGATTGTAGAACAGACAGATTCAGAGTGTCTTTTTTCCGCGATCAATAAGAGATTATAACGGCAGCATTAGAACTCACAAGTACATTAAATTACTTGTAGTGTAGCCTACTAACTTATGTATACCTTAATGCATGTTTCTGAATTTTCTTATTATTTCTGATAGCATGTTTTGTGTGTTGTAGCTTTACTGGCAGAAAACCTTAATGAGTAGTTCGCAAGTTTTGCCTGTGCATGAATGTGGTAGTATAATTTGTTAGCATGCGTAACGTTTTTTTGGACTGTTTATGTTGATGTAGATATCACGACCAAAGCTTTGGATAAAAATATAATCCTCCCCTTAGTTACTCGGCTGTAAGTTTAAGAGGATGAAGAGCTGAACTAGATTTGTAGTCATCAAATCATTGTCCTTCGGTAATAATGGAATTTTCCGTCGAGTAAAGCTAAAAATATTTGCATAAAATGCCTGACCAATCTCTGTCGTTGATTCTCAATACAAAAGATCTTGCGACATGCATTTACTATGCTCCAGTCTTTGGGGAGATGAGGCTTGAAACACTTAATCCGTATGCAACGCTCGCGGAGTTTATCGGAAGTCAACCGCGAGATAATCGAGAGCAAACATCAATGAGTGGCTCCTTGAGTAATTCTTAACCGATCAAAATCCGTTAACTCAGATGAAAGATAAAGCAACCGAACGTGCTTACGTGCTTGGAACATTATTTCCGGTAGAACCAAAAAAATACGTCAGTATTATAAAATATATGAGTTCTCAAGTTAATTGCTTTAATGTCTTTGCAAGGCTTATATATATGGAGCGTGAGGAATACATTTTAAGTGATAAGAGATAAATACATCCGCAAATTTTGCCTTAAATTCGAGAACGGAGTTGTTAAAGAATTCATTCTTCCCGAGAACGACGAAGGACCTCAAGAGAATTCATCGCGACCATCGAACAATATGCCTATTAGTACCTCTTGGTTGATATACACTTTCTTGCAACATTTCATCTGTTGGTGATGCAACGCCATCTTGGCTGAAGCGCTGGCATAGGTAGCGGAATGAATAGTGCAAATGTGATGATAGATCATCGTCACATAACTGCACGCGTAAATATGGTAGCCACTACATGAAGCAGAATGCATGTAATAGAAAAATAGGTCTTTACAGAAATAAATACATGTTTCATCTATATCTACGAGGTACCATGCAAGCCACCACGAGGGTCTGTGGAACGGAGTGATTCCATATCACCCCAGCAAACACCCTAGGTGGCTCGCTAGGTATTATGTAATATAATAAATAAAAAAGGCTTAATAACAGAGTTAGAACGCGTGCAAAGAAGAGCTGCCAGGTATGTGAAAGGTCGTTACGATAGTCTTGTCAGTGTAACTGGCCTGTTAGATAAACTCGGATGGGAATCTCTGTCGGACCGTAGATTGAAAAGTAGACTAAACCTTTTAGATAAATTCAAGAGCAGTGTCTTTTCTAACGAAGTTAACCATATCTTCCGGATGCCAACATACTACGGAAGATCTGATCATATAAATAAAATAAGAGAGATAGATTGTAGAACAGACAGATTCCCAATGCCATTTTTTCAACGATCAATAAGAGATTACAACGGCAGCGTTAGAACTAATAAATAGATTGCATGACTTGTGGTGTAGCCAACTAACCTCTGTAAAACTTAATGCATGTTTCTTGATTTTATCATTATTTCAAACAGCATATAGTAGTATAATTTGTTAGTATACGTGGCGTTTTTTGTACGGTGTGGTGTGCATGTGGGAGTCAAAACGCATGCTGCATGCTGGTGATTGATCACCCCCTGCCACACACCCTAGAAGTGGCTCGAAGGGTGTTATGTAAATGTAGATGTAGATTGAATACAATTTAAACTGTTATTCCACATAAAAGTTTATAATTACATAATAATAAATATAATAATATAATGATAAAATTTAATAAATAATATGTGTAAAAACATAGTTTAAATTTCATTCAATATGAATAAATTCCATAAAGTAACACCTAAAACCATCAGCTAATATGTAGATATAAATGCAGCATTGCAGCACTCATCAAAACCTAAATTAGACACGCGCTCACTTTCCGTACACGACAGCGAGATGCGGTCAGACAAGAAACTAGGAGAGTGCTAAGGAAACGAACATACTGCCATTCAAATAAAACTATTCGTTAGTTGTATGAAACTAAAATTTAGCATAGAAACTGATTCATGCATGAGTAATAGCATGCCAATAAATCCATGCAGATATTGATAATTGCAGTAATTAATTAAGAATAACCATGCAGAGCCTATTTTTCCTGGTCCGAGTCCAACTATCCTAGAGGTAAACTATTGCAGGAATTATGATCCCTTATTATATGCGGGAAAAACGACATCTTAAATCTATCGGTCCCGTTTTATATTTCCTTAATGGTATCCTTGTGATCGTATCATGTTTCTGCCGTAAGAATTAGGCTCCCTTAAAATATCTTGAACACAAGGCAAAATTATTCTACTTGGAATTTCCACGAAAGGTTTGATCTAAATTTTTCCTTTCGATCGGTTACACTTTCCCATGCTTAAGGTGATTCAGTTTACAGGAGGATTATTATTTGCGGCATAAACTTAGTACAATGTCTTTTTCTTTGGGGGAAATAGTGAATTTTGGGCACTTTAACCCTTTTTAACCCAGAGCTGTCTCTGGGAGAAATCAAATTACAAGATTTTTCATTTTGAAAACTTGAAAATTTTGCACTAAATGATAATTATCGTGGCAGCTAACAACTTCGTCATTAAATTTTACACTACAAAATAATATTTAGTTTAGATATCTCCTAAACAGAGTTGAAAGTTTAAACATTTTTTATTAATGTTAGTAAGCAACAATGGGTTATAAAGGGTTTAGAACCCCTGGTCAAAAATACACTAATTTTATTGTTCATAATATAGCACAATTGTAAAACTCCAAATGCTGAACGACCGTGGTTTCGGAATTCTACTACCACGGTCTCAGAGTCATTTAATCCTAATTCTTCCTTAAAAATGGCACCGAGCTGCCGAAACGCAGGTCAGGCGACATCAAATTGTTGAGGAGTTTACAATTGTGTTTTTATAAAGATTGTGAACTTCCGCAAAGTATCGCAAAAAGACGATTTCTAATTTTATCATGTATGTACATGATTATTACTATGCACAACCTCTTTTCGAGGATCTTCCAAGAAAATTCCATTCTTTTAATTACAGTGGTGCTAATTTCATTGTCTCGCGTATTTTATCATTTGACATCATCCAACTTCGAGTAAAAAGCGTGTAAGCAAATAACAGTGATTTGTTCTTAAATCCATGTATTTATTTACTATATTTTAACCAAATATGAATAAGGCTCCCGACGCATGGTACATAGATACCGGCGTATTTTGCTGTGGGGCGTAATTTAGTGCATACTTCGCTGCTTGATTAGATTCGCCTCTCGCACACTAAGTATCACTCTTACTTAGCCTACCTGGTAATGACCGTTGATACTGAGGTGCATTATATTTAAGGTGCGATAAGTGAGAAGGAGATATCTACCTCAGCTCTTGCTAGTTGTTAGTAAATGTATTTGGTAGTACTAAATATTTGGTGCGTAATAAGCATGTATGGAATCTTTCCTGGCTTAACGTCTGGAAATACGATATATACATGATAAAATATGTAACAAAAATAGTAATTTTCACTTTTTCGCGTAGAACACCACTACTGACCATGGTTTCTACAATCTTTTGTGCTCAACCTTGAGAATGACGTACTTGAGTCAAAGCTAGGGTCGGTGGTGTAGTTGTATATTAAAGTGTGAAATTTACTATTGTTACATTACTCAGCCCATGCAATTCACCCTATAGGTTGATCGCAGGATATCGTGTAGATGCCTCACTTTCCCGATTAATTTTTACAAGATGTAATTAGGGATCAGCTTGTGTAGTTTCTCGTGTCAGGTGTAGGAAAAGTCATTACGCAAAGTAACACCGAATATTAAAGGGATTTTTTTGCCATCCTATTGATTTGAAATGAATTATTGAGCTGTAGAGAAAATATTGGTGTGGAATATAGCTTCCTGCCCGTGAGGTTTGCGTTAAAACTTCTTATATGGCAACGATACATTCACGCAATGATCTCCTCTGAGTTAGCATAACCAAACATCTATGTTATCGGAGGCACAGTCAATGTAAAGAACTCCCGTCTTGACGATGAGACCGCACATAGTCAAATTTAAAGCTCCAAGAAGAAAACAAGCTTAGCGAGTTATTTTCGGAAACTAAAAAGACTAGGCCTCAGGGAATGCTGAAACTGCCACAGATTTTATCTAGGAAAATTTTTCAATATACCTACTCTAACAAGTGATGCATAGCGTACAAGTTTTATTGAATAGCCCTTTATTTTATAGCCCTTCTTCAATTCTTCGAAAATGATTGATGATTTTTAATTTTTTTGCATATAAATTTAGAGAGAAAAATTCGTTGTATCAAGTATTCACACAATAAAAATTGTATCTACGATTAAGCAATATCATTTTTTTGTGAGCTACCATACTTGCTGTTAATTTGATGTTGGATTGCAAGCTCTGGTACGTAAAAGTAGAGCTTTAACAACATTCATTTTGGGTGTAATTGTCCTTTAATTGGAAGAGTCTTGGATACTAAATATTCTAACTCGTAATTGCACACTGTATTCTGAGGATTTTAGGGCTAACTTAAAACAAATGAAGAGTTGGAAAAATTGCTAAATGTTGGATGTGAGTTGAGAACATAGGCGGATTTTAGGGGGACATGGGGGCAAGTGCCCCCCTCAGACGCTTAAAAATCGACAAAAATTTTTAATGCGATTATCATAACATTCGCTTTGCTTTTTGTATACGGAGTCTCAATAATTTAATTTCATACTAATAACTTTCATATCAGAATAAAGAGAATACTTTATACAGTAATTTTTGCACCTTATTTTTAATCTCAATAATAAGAAGATCGTTTGTTTATCAGACCCTTGTGCCCCTCCACCAGAAAAATATCCTGGATCTGCCCCTGGTGGAGAATTAGATCCGAGTCGATGATTTTCTGCTGTAGGAAGGGTAACCCTTTTTCGATAAACTTAGAACGGTAGTTCATTTTTCAAGTCTATATCTTATTTGAACTCCTAAGTATTGCCGTGGTCCTCTCTTATTCTATAATACAAACCAATTATGTGAATGAGACAGCGTTGCCTATATGCAAACACCTTATTCATACATTTGTTATACAATGTACTTGTTGACTTGCGCGATGAGAATCTCTTTAATATTTTATCAGTTATCTTCTACCTCCAGGGGATAACTGCGTATCACTATCGGTAGAAGAAATCACTGAGTTAACGGTAAGAACATATCAGCTTATCATTGGTAGGAGAGTATGCTTGGTAATTATCGGGTGTAACCCAAGTTCAGGGAGAATTCTATCAAACGGAACCTCTGCAATCGCATTTACATATGAGCGCGCAAATTTTCAATATGAGAATCAAAGTTTGGGTGGGATAATTGGCAGTTGATATAAACAGTCTGGTGTTTTTTTGTTGGGGTAATTTGTTGAAAAGTTCTCTGTAGAGCATAAATGCTTCTTAATTCAAAGGGAAAAGATAATGATGCTCATAAGCTAACAGCCTCTGAATCTGAGGATGGATCAATGTCGCCAAAAATGTAGTTCGTAATTTTTATAAGCTCAAAACATTCTTTAAGTATAAAAAATTGTTTTAAAAATCAGTTTCCGTGGCATTATTGTTTCATTAGCCAGAAAAAATATCTGCCACGTTGTGTGCACGGAAAATACATCAAAATAGCAACCGAAATTATTCCAATTGTTTCCACTAGTTAACCATAATATCATTAATACTTTTTTGGTGCTAATTTTAATTGAGTGGATAAGGCAGATTCAACGTTCAATCCTCTCCCTCCCTCATTTCCTTACAGTAGCCGACGGTTCTAAGAGGCGATTTAGGAGCGCGAAGATAGCCGGTGTATCAACTTCAGGGTGGATGGTGATATTTGGTGGAGCTATGTAACAGGCAACATAATCACAGATGCACTAATATTGCATGTACCACAATTTCTTTAACGGTCTGACCCATGGTTCGACACTATTACTCCCTGCCAAATACCCAAGAAGTGCATAACTGGGGGTTGAGCTTCTACGTCTTCGAAACTCTAAAAAGGAAAATACTCTGATGGCCGTATAATGGCCGTAATTATACGGTCATTTGAGTATTCCTTTTTACAGGTGGCTCGCAGGGTATGATGTAGATGTATACACTATACCTTTGAGAATGACATATATAGAATAATTTTTGTTTTTTTCCCGGAGAACAATTGCAGTGAAGTTTTCTCGGGTTTCGCACCGGGTCAGGTCCTCCATTTCTCCTTCCAACGTTTCGATGGACAACTCGCCCATCGAAACGTTGGAAGGAGAAATGGAGGACCTGACCCGGTGCGAAACCCGAGAAAACTTCACTGCATGACATATATAGTATCGAAACCTGAGTCTGACTATTAAAAAAATTGTGGAACACACAATATTTGTGTCTATGATTATGTTTCTTAGCAGATTTCTTTTGCACTCAGAACTCTGAAAGAAATTTGTCCCGAACCTGTCCTAACTCGCGCAAGGATGCGTGTCATTGTTTCTTCTTCATTGATGTCCCTGTATTCGGTCCTTGACCTCGTCCAATCCTTTCGCGAGGTCCCTTTGGCTTCGCATCCTCAACGGCGTGGATTCCTGGGCCGAGCGAGGCCTGAGCTCGGCCAGAGACCCGGAGAGATAACCCAGTATTTCCGAGAACTCAGCAGTGAGCCTCATCCAGCTAAGAGCCCTTCTCCTCCGTGTCCCTTGTTGTCCGCGTACTTCCTCACCATCTCCGTCTCTTTTTCTCTCTGCCACTTATCCCCGTGTTTTCGACTCTCCACACTTTCCACATGCTACTGACAAAATTCTTCATATTCTTTACCTGTGAATTCTTGAGAAATTTTCTAACGGCATGGGTGCCAAATGCACGCTTCGGTAAAATTTAATGTTTCCCTGCGAAAGAAATATTTTCACTGCGGCGGCTGCGAAAGATGCATACAATCCATTTTTCATAACTTATTCTTGCATGGTTTGAGGTTACGGTAGTCACGTATTTTTTTGGTGGAACAATTTCAAAACCAATTTACCTCAAAGTGACTCTACTTTAGTTTTGAGTATGTTCGAGGAAAACGGTAAATATGCAATTTAAGGATGGCGGCTTTCTGGGAAATTATCAGCTTTTTATTCGGAATAATTCGCATTCACATGGAGTTCTTACTAGTGTGAGCTTGGTATTGGTATTCGCGCGGTGTCAAATGCTGCAGACCCGCATTGTTATGTGTACTTGATTACGAAAGAAAATATATTATTCATGTAAGTCATTGCATCAATGTATTGTATTCTCAATCCATTTCAGGGAAAATTATTGTTCCGTCAACTGGCTAGGCTAAGCTGGATAGCCATGTTTCCTGATGAAAGGCGAGACTTTTCGGTTTCAATAAGTTCCTTTTTGGACTATATGTCGCTCGTGAGAAAAGAGAAATTTTTAGCATCTTCATTTTATTTCCCCTTCTCTAATTGAATTCTATCGACACAGGGTCTTCCAAGATGATGAACATTTTTCAACTCGGAATTGGATTAAAACAATACATTTTAGGTATGGCATTAAGGAATTTATTTTCCAATTTCCATTTCCATTTGGAGTATCTACTCTACCAACCTCATTTATAATATACCTTCCACCGTAAATATTCCGGGGTTCTGCGTGAAAATCACCATTTAACATGGGTGTCATTGAAGCGGTGTATGGCTGAATTCTATGCGGATCATCCAACATATCAGATATTTTCATGCTCTGAAAATTTTCAAGGGTAACTCTAACAATACGGTGAGAATTGGTGTCCTATGGTAATTACCGCCTCTTTTCTAACTCCTTATTTTTGGACTTCTGGCCCAGAGTAATTAAGAAATTCATCAAATTCCCCGCTTCCGTGGAACAAATTATGTAATTGTTGCACCATGAATCATCAATTTTTCGTTGCAAATTGAACTAAATTACTACATGAAGTTCGCGGCTGGTCTGAAAGTATTTTTGAATTTGTAGTGAGCCAGAAATATGAGCATTTATTTTCGTAAGCAGTAATTTGAAATAAACATGTCGAAAGTTTATTTTTAGATCAGTAACGAATTATCACAAGATTAAGGTTAACGTATTGAATTTATTTTCATAATCAACTGTAAATATTTAGCCGGATTTTTAACTAATCAACTTATTCAAGATAACCCTGGATCTATGGGGTCGTGTATATACTATATCAACAATTTTGGAAGGAATTAGACAACCATTTTAATAAAAATCTATCATAGATAATGAGGGGGAAGACGAGTTCACTCAGAGTCACGTAACTTTTACAATGTGCATAATTACGTAATTTTTTGTCCCCCTCATGTGGGCGAGTGTTTTTTTTTTCTCTTCGCCCCAAGTTTCCTCTTCGATTCTATATAACTTAACTCTTGCCCCTGCGATTAAAAAAAATCTTTGTATCATTTTGGACTCCTTGCGAGCAAAATAGCGATATCACGAGAGCACCTTTCAAAGCATCAGTCAGAAACATTGGGTGGTGAGAGAATATATTCCCACAATTAGGGATGAAAATTTTTTTGATGCTTCATTCACGTTACGTGCCGGGGTTAGGGGGAGAGGATTTGGGAAATTAAAATGCCTGTCAATGAAGAGGAAGGGAGGAGTAAAAATAATTCCATTAAAATAGTATCGTGGTTGAGCACGAGCCCTAACAAACCTGAGACACCTGCACCTTCATGGTGCCCTGCGAGTCACCTTCAGGATGCTTGGCGAACATATACTCCCAAAATAGGTACGCGAGGCACCACAGTAAATACGGTATTTTAGATATAGATGTGCACTGAATGGATATGACAAATAGACATTTCTTCACCAAAAAAAGGAATCACAAGTCGATATCTACATTTTTTATTTGCGTGTCCTTAGTCCCAAGTTTCCTCTTTAATATGATATAACTTCACCCTACGATGTTTAAAAAAATCTTTATACCATTTGGCCCCCTTACGGGCGATATAGCGATCTCTTCGGAGGACATTTCACCTTTTAAAATTAGAAGTTATCCCAAAGCACGTAGTTACATGGGTATAACTTCTCATTTAATCGAATGAATACAATTTTTTTATACCTAACTCCTGGCATATTTATACATTGACATAGTAGCAGCACCGTAAATTGCTACTATTACTTATTATTGAAGATTATGCTATAAGTTAAGTGATTTAAGTTGCTGTAACTAGGGCAGTGTTTCAATACAGCTGAAGTTAGCCATTCAAAGAGTTCCATTCATTAGATTTAAAAAAATTAGAAGTTACACCCATAGCTGCTCCTCGAACAAAGGGAATCCAAATAAGCTGAAGTTATCGACTAGTAATACCTTTTTTCACGATGAAATGTTTATTTGTGATATCCATTCGGGGCACTTCTACATTTGAAATACTGTATTTACTCATGTAACACAGGCACTGCACCTATTTTTCCATTTTAGCGGCTTCAAAAACAGGTTGCGCGCCATACACGAGGATGCGCTGGTCACCGGAGCATGTTGAGTAAATGGCATCGATAAGAAAGGCATAACGGCGATGGAATCAACTCATGTGATCTTGCGCTTTACGATCGGAAGTCGCGAAATAATTATTTCAAACTTGTCATTTTATGCGATATTTTAGAATGAAAATTGAAGGATACTATTTCATTGCTAAATTTTAAATGTATTTGCTTTTAAATTTCATAACGGAAATTGCCATTATCATTATCATCATCAGTGGTCAACAATCGATTGGTTTGACATCTACGTAATACCCTGAGAGCCTAGGTTGTTTGGCTGGGGGTGACCAATCACAAACATGCTGCATGCAAGAGGACTGCCACATGCACACCGAAAGGTCATAGAAATATTACTCATACTACCAAAATATGCATGCGTATTAATAAGACAAAACTTGCCAATAGTTAGTAGTTCCTATAGCAAATACATGCAAGGTTAGAACTTATGAAAAAAATCACATGCAATCAGACATCCAAGCGAGTGACTCCTTTTAATTGAGACAACGTTGCTATCCTTAACCCATTTCTGCCCAGAAAAATAACTGATATTCGAATTTGCACTGGTCTCATCAAGCAAGTGGGATTACTTATACCAGCTTCAGAAATAAACTATTAGACGCATTAGGTAAACAAAACATTTAAGAGTACATTTTTAGCTATTTAAAAATAAAATAGAGCATAGTTTTTCATCAAGTGCCTCACACTCTGAATGGTAGGATGTAGCCGTATGGCTACGGTAGGCGGAAATGGGTTAATAGTACGAGGAAAGAATGACATTTTAAATCTCTCTGTTTTGCAGTCTATTTATTTTATTTTATTCTCATGATCACGTCTACAATAGTGCGATAGTAAACGAAGGACAGTTTCACTTCGTCTGAGAAAATATCTTCTTCAAATTTACTAAATAAATTAAGCCTATACTTCAATCAACGCTCCTGTAAAGATTTCCATCCTAACTGGTGTGCGATACTGGAAACGCTGCACTTTTTGCCGTAACAACTCATCACAAATCTGGCCGCCCTGCGCTGTACTTGACGCAGCTCTCCACTCAATTCTCCTGTCAGCTAATCTTTTCACACCTACGTATTTCACCCTTTTTCACATTCTTCTTTTCCTGTCCCATATATTTTGTTCTACGTTTCCTTTTGCCGTTCTTGCCATCTACTTTTCCTAGGATGATTGCCTTCATCAAGGCATCATGTCTCAAGATATGACTATTAAGGTTGTTCTGCTTTCTTATCATGGTCTCCATTACTCTTCTCTTCACTCCTACTCTTCTGAGGACTTCATCCGAGTTTATCTAACAGGTCACTTACACTAACAAAACTATCGTAACGACCTTTCACATACCTGGCAGCTCTTCTTTGCACGCGTTCTAACTCTGTTATTAAGCCTTTTTCATGAGGGTCCCAAACACTGGCAGCGTATTCTAAATGCGGTCTAACGAGGGAGAAGTAGCTAATTTCTCTAACTTTGTCGTCGCACTTTCCAAATATTCTTTTAACAAAACCCATTTTATGATTAGCTTCACCGGTTATTTCCCAAATATGCTTATTCCACGATAGATCATTATTGAGTCTAACTCCTAGACATTTCAGCTACGTTGTAGGGAATTATTCTTCTTCCAGAAATTTCTTTACGACGCATTTTTTTCAAATTTAATTCTAACTACCATGCAACAGAATATGCGGTACCAATCCCCGCGAGTGATAACATCTTTCAAAATGCCGTAACTGTGAGAAGTTGAAAGAATGACGGAAACGTTGCAATGGATTATTTAATGTCGATATTCCGGCGTAAGACGTTCTCCCTTTTGAAAAGTGTAGCGGGGACACCTCGAATAGAAAGAGAGGGGGAAGGGGGAATACGTCATCCGAATGACAGTCGCTCGCGATTGGTCGTTTTCTCTCTCTTTTCGCGTAGAACACTTTCCGAGGGCGGGGATGTCTCTGAGGTTAGGGGATGGGGGGCGGCATATTTTCCTCTCCTTCCGGATTGACCGACCGCCTGCCTCCGGAGATGGGGGTGGAGGAGAGGAACCGTACGATGGTCGGGGCGGGTAGGGGGGGTGGGTTGAGAGGATTTCTGGCCGAAAAGGGTTGAAAACGCTTGAATAGGGGAGACGAGGGTGGGGGTTGGTTTTGGGGAATGGGGTGATGTTTTGGCCACCGGAGTCTCCTCCTCTGTCCTTCCCGAAGCAAACGTCAGTCTCCATTCGCTCTCGCAGCTGTTGTGACCTGTATGCTTTTTCCGCTTCCTCGTTCCTCAAGCCTTTTGCCCACGGACTACCGCCGGCTTCTCCTGGGTCGTGCTCACCGCTCGCACCTTGCGAACCCTCTAGTGTTCGAGGGTAACCCCGCGCGAATCCTGCAGTGAAATACTGTTATTTTTTTGAATTCCTGTGGCCGCATCCGCGGCGGATATTTTCGCCGGCAAGGAGCGCCGATCTGCGTCGCCGACAACCAGGGCACACCGATGCCGATGGCTACGTCTCCCCTGCCGTGGTTCGCGCATCCGCGAGGACTATACCAGATCAACAGCACATCGGAGGGAATCCTATCTCAGACGGACAAGGTGATTATTATACCTTTTGCATTGCCATTCTCCATAGTTAGTCAAATTTTTCCCGTGAAAGAAGAGTTTCCATCTTAGAAATAAAACCATTCAAATAATCTAAATATAAGTGTTTGTTGGATGCATAAAAATTAAACGAGGGTAATAAAAAGAGCTCAGAAGGTAATCACTGCCATCCCATATATTCCGCCGGGAGATAAGAGCCTTCAGCTGCCAAAAGTTAAGCTACTTAAATTATTTGAAAACTACGGGCCCGCAAATTATATCATGCCAAAAAAATATAATAAAATATCACAGAATATATCTGATGCCAATATAATCTTCCTACCACTGAGGGGGTGGATAAATTCCCCTCATGCCAACCTGCTGAATATTGCCATTGATATGGATGTTTCTATATATTAGGAGTGATTCCCCATACAAAAAATGAGGTCTGCGATGATTGGAATTTAGGGTTAGGAAAAAATTCAGGAAATTGGGAAATGCTTATATTTTTATTTAAATTTTACGAACTAAGGATTTAACGGTGACTTCGCATCATTTTAAAACCGCGGGGCCTCGACGAAAATTATATCATGCCAGAAAACCATAGTAAAACTGACTTCCTGACGCTGAGGCGGCGGACAAATTTCCATTATGCTAACTTGCGGAATATTGCTATTAATTTACAATACTATAGGGTGCGGATTGTTACTACAAGTTGCTGTTGTTGTTACTCGTATTATCGCTATGTCTTAAATTTTGGCAGCTAAAGGCTTCACTATCGGCGGAATCTATGGAACGACAGCGCTTAATTTCGAAGATACTTTTCTAGCCTGGTTTAATTCTTATGTGTCATACAAACACTGAGATGTAGATGATTTGAATGCCTATATTTCTTACTTTTACAATCCATGATTTATTAATTGATTTGACCTAATTTTTCTGCTCGTAAAATAAAGGTCTAAGATTTATAAATTCACCATTTAGCCCGAAAATATATATTTTCTTCCATTAGCTAATCTATTCAACCCGCGTCTTTTCACATGGTTTTGCTTATTTCACCTGTTATATTTTTTCACTTGTATTCATTTTATCTAATATTCATTCAACGCTGCTCTTCGAGATGTTTATACCTGTTTTTTGAATGCGTGTAAATTGGTACCTCACTTCTCATTAAAGAATTCGTCTGAATCATCTGGTCCTGTTATACATAGGAAAATAGAACTGAGTATAACTTCTTAATATTTCCTTTGAACGAAAATTTACTCTGTAGAAATCGAGTAATTATTATCGAGTCATAAGGTTTTCCTTAGTCATTCACTCAATTTTTTCAATATAAACGGAATGAATTTGATTTTTTATGGATTTCAGACTCAGATTTTTAAAAGTATTTCCGAAGCCTTTTAGTCTTGAGTTTACCGTCGGCTAAGGATTGTGGAAGTAATTTCTGCTTTTATCTACTCTTTTGTGTGATTGCAGTAGCATTAGACAATTTATAAGAATACGGCATGATAAAACACCAAACAACTTAAGCTTTATTTCCAGTTATGATATTTAGGGTTCTGAGAACATAATTTATGAGCGAAGAGAGATAAAATACTGAATCGTCTTTCAAAAATAATTTCTAATGTATCGAATTTGTCAATGGACGATGAACGATTTCATAAGCGGAAGACTATTAACTGGGCGGTAGCCGAGATCAATTGGCGCGGCTACCGTGTCATTTTTCCCCCTCGGGGCTCTCAATGGTGACATAGATTTACAAATAGCCTTTTGATCTCGAGGAAGGTGTCTTGGACTTCCTCAAGTATGCGAAAACTCTCAGGTAACTTGGGACGACGAATAGTTTGCGAAATACCGCGATATCCCAAACACCTGCTGACTCCCAGTTCCGTTTGTCGTATTTCTATCAGGACAAAGGTCTCATTCAGAAATTCCGCTCGTCGAATGGTAAGATGGAAAATTATCAAACTCCTCTTCCCTCTCTTCTCGTAACATTTGTATTCCTGCTCACTGAGCGAATATTTCCAATAATGTGTCATAAGTTTTATAAAAAGTTATAAATTGAATTTACGTCGAATACTTTACTTTATTCAAATGATTGAAAAGCATCATCAACAAAAGTCTTCTTCCTCAATTTTATTTTTACATTATGCGTTTTCACTCAAAGAGCCGTACCCACGTCGAGATACAGTACATGAAACCATCAGGTAACAATGGACACCTTTTATTACATCAAACCTAATTTAATTGCTATAATTCGAATGGATACTGTATTTTATACGCACTGAATTTTTGAGGCCTTTACTTTGTAGAATTCCATTGTATGGTTGGAAGAAAATTACTTTGCTTTTCTACAAAACACACACTTTATTGCCGACTAGTTGCCGACCACAGAGTATATATCCCGGCAAAATCTTATGTGTATCACTAGTCTTGAAAATTGTACAGTGTACCGAAACTAGTCGGCAATAAAGTCTGCGTTTTGTTGAAAAGCAAATTAATTTTCTTCCAGCTGTATTTTATACTTGTTTTGCTTTCATTTCAATTTTTGATTTTTAAAATCTCTTTTCTGAGGGAAATAATACGCATAAGTGATTAAAAATCGTTGTTAAGGTTGTCTGAAAATAAAATCTGAATCCACTGTCAAATTAATGTTGAGCGGTAATGATCTCGTGATTGAAGAATGTAGGTGCCACTGAAAATCCGATGTTTTTTTATCTCGCAGCTCCTTTTGCTTTTTAGGTTTAGTTTTTCGTTTTATTTTTTCGCCGTGTATAATTTGCACTCAGTAAACTGTTTACTAGGTCAAAATCTTTGTTCGCTGTTTTATTAATTTTGCACCCCTACCCAGTCAATGAGTATTTGGTTTTGAGCTTTATGCGGCAGCAAAGTTTAAATATTTACTAAAAGTTTCCGATACTTGGACTATTAAACGCTCACGGTGCAAAACAAGCATCGCATGCGTTTCAAAAACAACTAAGATGCATAAATTAATTTTTAATCCACCTATTTTGTTCTTATTTTAGAGAAAATATGTTTTCATTAACTATAAACTTACCATCTCGCTTTTCAAATCACATTGAGACTGCGATAAAGTGTTTTTGAGCCTTTCAAAATGAGGTAGTTACACCTTTCACGCGGGTGAAATTCTCGCGCCCGTTAGGATTCCTTGGATTTCCAGTGTGAGCTTGCAAATCACAATCGAGAAGGGTCTTTGTCACTTTGCTAATCACCACCACGGAGAGAATTTCTCCGATTCTCGGAATCGCTTAGAAGAACTCTTCGAAAATGGCCAAGCTGGGGGATTAGCGACGAGATTATGTGTTAGATTTCTTGGAAGCAAAGGGTAAGGAACAAGGAACCTTGCAACGGAGTCCCCTGTCCAGGCAGCAGCCAGAGGCCTCGTCCCATAGAAGGGGCCTCTTGCCCATCCTCATTAACCGGCCTTCTCCCTTGCTAATCACCTCCCGTGGTTCCCTCCTGGGACTGTGGGTCGGTTGCGTAAACTTGCCTGTCGATAGGTGACCGTTGGTGACGCAAATATTCCCGTTAAACTCGAAAATTGCGCATTATTGGGGCACCAAACGGTCGATCCAAACTCGAGCATAGTGAGAGGTTTCAGTGATTGTTTCCGTAATCGTACAATGGGATCGTGACGCAGGGCTAGTCCGTCGCGGCTTCCTCGTGGAGTTTGAAGTTCCGACCTCTCATATGTTTCTGTCCATGAGTTTTCATGGGTGAATGTGTCATTCGTTAGAATACGGGACTCTTACATGACACCCTGTCACAGTCGACGTTACTGAAATCTTACTACATTACTTACTGATTGGGGTTTCTAAAATAGTATGTTTGGGGACTATGATACCCTCTTTCAGAGAAAGCGTCGATAAATACTACCACTGCTTGTGGTGACATTAATGGATTCAGGCTTACTTGTGTTAAATGCACATGTTCTTACCCGCCATGGATACTTAAGCGAGACTAATACAGCTCATTTAGTGAGTATCAGGGAGGAATGTAATCGGATAGAAAAGAGGAATGCGAAGTAAAATACGCATAGATTTGCTACGTTTTCCCCTTTACTTTACCATGAGGTGAAAAATTAAAGCGCCTTTCGCCAATTTATCTGCTAAAATTATATTTATTCCGATGATCCGTTTTAATTGTTATTTTTTTACTTTTATTTTCTTTAGCAATCTGAAATTTACTTTCAATTGCCAAACACTAGCTATAAAGTCACATCCGTATCGAATATGGGTTCAAGGCGTCCGAAGATAAATAAAGTTCATTGCCACGCGGGTCAACAGTCAACTAATTTGCTTTTCACATCAGCGTGAAGTTGAAACCTTGCCTTGGGTGATGCCTGAGGAGACTAAACTTTTACTCAAGAACAGTGACTCACAGAGGAAAAATCCCAAGTCAATGCGCCCACTAGCTTCACATACAAACCAATTTTGTTATTTATTTTGTGATAAAGGCATATTTTTAGGCCTCTTGAGATTTTTATTGAGAAAACTGGCATCTACTGTCTCAAAGACTGTAGATTTCAATGGAAGGATTTTCTCAATGTTAGCCGCGAGAACTTAGCTTGACAGGAGTGATAGCAATCAACAAAATTTATAGTGAATGGTACAAAAAACGTTTTCCTTTCAGTATGAAATAGTTGTTACATTTAAAATTGGCATTGATTTCTGTCAGTCTCATCAATGTCTTTCCGATCAATGAAATCCACTTCCGACTTTGCACTATAACCAATACTTGACATTGCACGCCTTCCTTTCTCAAACGATGGCTACAAATTGAATGTTGAATTTAGCCTCATTTATGAGCGATTAAGACATTTAGTTATTTATTATAAGCACCACTGGAAACTGTACACATTGTAGTGAATATAACTTAAGTGAGTGTCTACTCTCCATTTTTATCGTATGTTTTAAGTGTAGAGAGGGAAAATGATGGCTTGAGGAACTGACGTTGCCCAACGTGTTATTTTCTCGAAAGGAATTGTTAGCTCCATCATTTTTCCCTAGCATGACAGGTGCGCAAGACATCGCGCCAACCCTCGCAATTTTTAGAATCGATGAAAAAATTGCATGCAATTCCGACCGTGGGAATTCCACAACTGTCCCTGAGTGGACCAAAAGAAATTGCCGCCACAAAACATCCGAACGAGCGACGCAAGTTCTTAATGGATTCTTTCCTTCTCTCTCTTCAGATGATGACTGCCGTCATGCCGCACCCAACGCCTGCCGTCTCGTCTCCGACGCTCTCCTGCCCACCTTTCCGCTTCTTAAGGATGCCGGAGCGTCGCGAGAGGGAGGAAGAGACCTACGGGCACTCCGTCCCACGGCTCCCCACACCCGAAGAGCAGAGGGAGGCCGCACACGCCAACCGCAGCCCACTCCACACTGCCGAAGACTCCGTCCCCCTCGACTTTTCCTCAAGGCCCACCCTACCTTCCAGTAGAACCCCGGACTCCGGAGTGGAAGCGGGAGTCGTGGACCTCTGCACCCGGGGGAACATCCCGGAGGACCGTCTGGGGAATCAAACCACGTCCGCCGACGAGGAAGACCGCCGCAACACCAGCAGGGGGAGCAGTAGCGATGGTAGCAGCATGCTGAATGTCTCATCCGATGGTTCATACCCATACGTCCACCACCAAGTTCAGCACCACGCAACAACGCACAGTCCACCCGCACCCACGATGCAGACGTACCCGATCCACCCAGTGGCGCTTCATCCGCACCAGCACCATTCCTTCATGGTGACGCCTCCGGCCGCACCCCGACAGCCGAGTCCGCCGCACATCGAAGTTTCCTCCGCACCCACCACCCCGGGTGCCGCACCCAGCTTTCCCGGCATCCTCTCCCTCACCCCTCCCCCACCGGTGCCCCTCCACACCCCCCTGACGGGTGCCGTACCGCTACCGCTGTCCCCACCCCAGCAGCAGCAACAACCCACCTTCCCGTCCCTTCTTCCGCCTCCGCTCCATAAGACCCTGGCCGTTGCCGCGGCTTCCACCACCGGAGGTAAGATGGAGCCGGGGGCAAAGGTCACGCGCCCCTTCAAGGCCTACCCCAAGGACCCGCTGACGTTGACCGTGGGTGTTTCGACTGCCGAGAGCCTCCTTGGTCAAGCCTCCAACGAGGCGTACGTAGAGTTCCGGAAGCAAATGCTTCAGCAGGTCGCAGCGACGAAGGCTCGGCGGCCGATTGCCCAGCCGTCACAAGGGCAACAGCAGGCGGAAGATCAGGCGTTGCAGTCTCCAGGAGAGACTCAGTCGGAGAGTTGCGAGTCTCAGCAACAGAACGCGCAGAGTTCGGCGTCGAGTGGCGACGAGGATAGCAATTCATCCGGAGGAAAGAAGAGGTCACGGGGCAACAGCGAATCCAGCAACGCCCCTTACCCGGTGGTGAAGGATGCTGCTTACTGGGAGAGGAGGAGGAAGAACAACGAGGCCGCGAAGAGGTCAAGGGACGCGAGGCGAGCCAAAGAGGATGAGATCGCCATTAGGGCCGCCTTCCTCGAACAGGAGAACCTAAAGCTCAAGTATGAAGTGGCCGCACTACGGCATGAGACCTCCAACCTGAGGTGTCTCTTGTACAGCGCCGCCAACGGCAGTTGATCCTCAACTATCTCCTATCCTTGGCTTTACTAGCTCTTAGACCAGTAATAAAAAAAGACACTATGCAAAGGCTTCTCTGAGAGGACCGTGTGACCAGCTACGCTTTGATAAAGACATTATAATGTGTGATATATAGTTCACAGCGGAAACACATCTTTTATGGTAGTCACTTAAATAGACTCAGTGTCTACTTTGACCAAATAAGATAATTATTTATGCCGTTTTCTCTTTATCCGGGTATTTATACAATCAAATGAGTATGTTTTTTATTGTGTGTTCATCGTCTGTATGCTTTTCGTGATTGAATATTATTATTGTGTGTGATTGAATGTATATATCAAGGTAAACTTCCGTAATTTGTCCTTCGATGACTACTTTCTTGTACATAGTGATTACTTGAGAGATTTGTGAGTTTTATGATAGCAAATATATAAATTATTATATTTTATCATGTAGCTGAATTTTTCATTCCTGCACTCATGTTTAATAGCCCACTCCTAATGATGTAATCCACTTTTTGTTCGCCATTTCGGGTAAAACTCCGGACCGTTTCTTGCATGCGATACTAAATCCTCATGAAAGTAGGTTAACTCGAAGTGATAATTTTCCAAAGCCGCGACTGTATTTCACGGAAAATGCGCATCTATAGAAATTTATGCTTTATCCAACTTTCGGTTGTTAAAATGCGAGTTTATTACACTGATAGTGTATAATTGCTTAACATAGATTTATATATTTTTATTAAGTGAAGGCGAGGGCCAGCTCTTTCTTCGTTACTCGTCTTCAATTCTAATAACAATTGACATTGGTAGTCAATTGCGAAATTGATTCCCTTCGAGCACTTCCTAGCTCTCATCAATAGCTTTGTTTCGGGAAGAGGTGCATACTTTGACATTTGTCACGTTAAAATACAAGGAAAGCGGTTATTGAATCGTGCATAATTTTCCATTTCAAACATTTCTCGTATAATTATTTCATATTTTAATGAAACATCCGCAAGAATTATGTATACCATTCAAGTACTTGTTATTCTGTATTATTATCATTCTATTTTGCTATCGTAATTTGGCATTTTCGAATAATGAATATTTTTAGTTCGACGGTTGGTGTTTGTATAGCGACGTTCTGTGCACATAATTATGAAATTAAATTAAAGTCACGTATCACTAATCTTTTTAAGGCAATCTCAATTAAAATACTTTGTAATTAACATAAATTATGGGCGGTTAATCTATTGTCTCTGAATTCCAAATACCCATGGGCCACGATTTGGAGTCTTGAAATTCTACCCAAGCTGCTTTCGAGTGTAAATTTGAAATTTGAAAAATATTCAACCCATTTACGTGGTGCGCACTCAAGCTGTAAAGTCTGGACAACCGAACGGATCACAGCGATTGTCCTGATATTGGAAAACTGTCGCATTAACCCTCCGCTGGTCGCGTGGCGTCTACCAGACGCCGGGCCATTTTCTTATCTTTGCCCACATCATATTTTCATTGTAAGGAAACTCATATTCCTTGTATCTAATTATTATATGATTCTGAAATAGTCACCGATATGAATAGACGTTTTTTCATGGAATACATGTTGATATTTTATTGTTTTTTGGAGTCTGGTAGACGCCACGCGACAACTCGAGTTACAATACGTTACATGCTAGTAGCTTTGTGAACTTCATCGCAAAGCTTTCAATACGTTTGTAATATAAAATAACAACTATTTAAAGCATTAAATTTTGGAATGAGTCTTATTGCTACGAATTTTTCATTACAATCGATCTAACACCTGAATATACTATTATTGCGAAGAATTTACTACGGTTCTCATATAATTTGAGTGAACTTTAGTGTATAATACATTGTATTTCCCTATGCTACATACGTTTATGGTGGCTTATTACATTGATGCAGATGCATAACATTAACCGTTAACATACAAATAACGATTTTTTTGGTTGCATCTTTCCAATTTGATTGGAGATATTTTGGTTCAAGTTCAACTTAACGTGCTATCAATGTAAAATCTCTCCTACATAATTCCCCCTGTAATCAACATTATTTGCTAGATTATTAGCAAAATTCGTGCTGTGGAAAATATGCTTGCATTTACCGTACAATCAAATATGCTGATATAATTTCGATGAAAGAAAAACTGTTAGAAACGTCTATTTCAATTTTGCCAATTCTATCAACTATTTGAGAGCGCATCATTCATCAGCGTCTGTTGCCTTTCTCTCTTCACTTTATATCTGACGAACAGCATGGTTTCCTTTCCGGATCATCTACAGTTACAAATCTGTCCATTTTGCACAAACATTGCATTGACTCTTTCGAGACTTCACCGCTGGGTGTATGCTGCATTGATTTTGCCAAAGTTTTTGACAAAATTGACCATCAATTAATGCTCTTAAAATTAGAGAATCGATATAATGTCCATGGTAATTTTGTTTCTATCTTATCATATTTCCTTCAAAACCGGCAACAACACACTATAGTAAATGGGTCGCGTTCTTTGATGGTACCGGTTACATCTGGAGTTCCACAAGGGAGTGTCCTCGGGCCTTTACTGTTTGCTTTATACATAGATGATCTGGTTAACATTATCTCCTCCACCAATTGTGAAATATTATTATACACAGATGACAGCAAAATTTTCAAACAGATGGATTCTCTAAGAGACTGCCTTGCTCTGCAGAAGGTCTAGATGCTATACACCAATGGCCTGAGATTTGGAGTCTGAAAATTAATCCAGCCAAGTCTACCATCCTACCATTCACCCTACTCAAGTCTATCTTGAGTCATAACTACCAATTATCTGGACATCATATCCCTTCAGTCTTCTCTCAGATGGATTTAGGGGTTATTTTTGACAGTTAACTGCTCTTCCATGAGCACATTACATCCATTTCCACCCACGTTATGTCTTTGGTGGGTATGATGTATCGCTACAGTGAGGTGTTGGATTTAATTGCTCTATGCACCTTCATCATTTCCTGTGTCTTCCGTTCCTGGAATACTGCAGCCAAGTCTGGCCCACCTTCTTCATTAAAGCTCCTGGAACGGCCGTTGAATTTTTTCCTTTCCATTGTCCGCTACCGCCACTTGCCTTTTCGTAACTTCTCCCACAATAAGATTAGATCCTCTCTTGGCATGGCAACTTTAGCTGATCGCCGTATCCTCAATGACCGGAGACTCTCCTTAAATATCATTAATAGCAAATACAGATCATCTAACCTTCTTTATTATTTTCCGCTTCGTATACCTTTGCGCACGACGACGTCGAGTGACCTATTTCATTGTTTCACCCCCCGCCTTTCTGCCTCTAAACGTTCTTTTCTATCCAGACTTCCTTCTTCCATTAACTCCTATGCCAAATGTGTCCCAAATTTTGATCCATTTTTTCATCCCTCATCTATCTTGCACCATCACTATCGTAATTTTCCCCCTATTCCTCGCACCACCCGATGGAATTAACTATTCTTTATTATTTGTTTGTAAATACTGTTGAATATTTTTTGTTCATTATTGGTTACGTTTCTTAATATTATTAAATTGTTTCTCCTGTTATTTTGAGTCCTCTGTAATTGGCCTCGTGCTGTTTTAGAGTGGATTAAATAAATAGTATTTATAATATTAAGTAAGTAGTATTAAGTCTTTTATCGATTAAAAATATTTCCATCATAAATATTCATACATTTTTTGTACGTTCATAAACTTAAATATTCAATGAATGATTTATTGTAGTTAAAACAGTTATTTATACTTTCATGCATTTTGTTTAACATTGCAAAATGGTGTCTGTGAGACGCCGCGCGACAAATAGCGTTCCAAAATGTGACGCGACTGACGGAGGGTAAAGCGTAACCATATGGTGTGCTCCTAGTCAGTATTATTGAGTGACATATCACAGCTGACAAATAGTCCCTTAGACGATATAAACGGATTGGATGCCAAAAATAAAGAAAAAAGTCGTGAAGCACTTTCGTCATGCTACAGAGCGAAATCATAGCCGCAATGGCATAAAAAACTTTCCAGGCGCAGCTAGGCATCCCTTGAAGCGATGGTGTGATCCGCCACTGCGTCACAGCAGGGGCAAAGGGGAATGGAATCCACTTAATGATTTTTAAACTCCTTAAACATTATCTTCCCAATATGGTAGTATCTCTTGTATATTTTCTACTTTTTGTTTCATATATTTAATAGTTTATTTAAATTTTAATTCTAAGTTAAAACGATAGTTCGAAACCAATTCGTATTTCTAATTTAATACGATACTTCATCACCATTTCTCTTCTGTTAAGAATGGTAGTCAAATTTCAAGCGGAGTTCTCTCCCACACTTAAGGGAAATCTCCTTCAAAATTGCCAAAATTCTTCCAAAATTTCTGTATACACTCATAAATTCTTTCGAAACTTTAGTAAATGGCTAAGACGGCTAAGACCGACAAGACATTGTTTTTAAATCTGGTATCTGCACAATCAATTGCAATAGTTACGCATTGTGTTGCATGGGCCAAAGTGATAGAAACTTTTCAATCCGCATATAATTACAAGCTATAATTTCAAAAACATAGTTTTGGTTTCCCTTTTCTCTAAATATCTAACAGGCAGCAACTTTAATGTCTAGATATGCGTGTAACCTTCATCCCTAAGCTCTATTCATCAAACCGGAAGGCCTTTAAATGGATTCGGTTTCTCCATATCAATTAACTTTTAAGAACATTTTTATACAGGACACCTGTGTTTCCAACACCACCTTGATATAATTTCAGGTCAACCTCTTCTAATTTTGTTCCCATTTCTCTTCTGCACTATCTATTTTATACGCTTCCAAACATTTTTTATATTTTTTGTTTGCATTTCTGTCAAAATTATATGCACACAACGGCACAAATTGCTTAAGCTATCGAAGTATACAAAGATGTATATAACCCTAATGATGCCGCCAGTCGGCAAAACGCGTCGGTAATATGAAAATCTGTCAAATAAATAATATAGTAATTTATATTTTCCTTCCATACATGTACATACAGTATATGATTAATATTTATGGAAGTGAGGTAGCCAATAAGGCAATGCGCCAGTAGTTAGACTAACTTTAAAAATTGTGAATTGCGTGAACGAAAAAAAAAACAGAAATACTCATTACCTAAAGAAAACATAAAAGCAATTTTTGCATAAATACTTTAAAAGCTATGGTGACTTTACAGTAATAAATAATTTAGAAGCACCAGCACATATGAAATTAAGCTTAATATGCACTCAGACACTTTACAATAACACTTCAATATCATCAAAATTTACCTAGGAGGCAATTTTTATCAACCTAGAGTATTTACCCAAACAAATATTTTTTGATTGTGTTGGGTGATTTATTGAACATTTTTGGTCCCATATATAAGAAACATCTTTAAAATAATGTTTAATTAGGTTTCTGCATGGGGATTCAGAAACCCCTACTATTTTGTTCTGCATAAAGTAGGCTGTATAAAGTTCTATAATAAGCACCAGGCAAGCTTTTAATCTAACTTTTTATGAGTGCAGCAAAGCTTGGTGAAATATTTTTCGGACACAAAGGGGACATTTATTACGAAAGAAATAAAATTAAATGAGAACACACTTTTGAAACAGCACTTACATTTGTGATTTGCTTATCCAATTTCAGGCGATAATCTAATTCTACTCCCAGATATTTCACTTCTTTTTCAATTTTATTGACAGGGCTTTTGTAAGGATGCGCTGAGCAGTCTAGGTCGATGGAATATATTTGTATTATTTAAAAGTGTATCATTCCATTAGATATAGCATATTTACGGTGATAAATATTAGCTTACCAAGCATTCCTCTTCATTCCCTCTGTTTAATATGGCTTAGCTATCGGCCTCTTTCACCCTTATGAATATTGTTATATCCGCAATGAAATGGAAGAAACAGTAAAACCTTTCAATAACACTGAAGTAGTCTTTCAGCTACATTAACATTTTTTACTGCTTTTCTTAAAACGTTCCATCAAAAGAACCAGAAAGTTGCGTAGATTATAGTGAGTTTTTACTTTTGAGACTATTTTTATGTATTCAAAATCTTACGGTTAAATTCTGCCGAACAAAGAGCTTAAGCCAATCTATCCTAAGGAGTAAACCATAATTATCACCCTGATACACATTGAGAATTATCAGCTTCGTTTGCTTAAGAAGTGTTTAAATTTTTCCAATATTCCTCTTCTCTGACTGAACAGGGTAATAACATATATAGCATTGACTCTATTCCTCCATCGGGGAAAATAATTTTATTTAAATCTGAACGTGAAAATAGCCGTATCAGATGACTGCAACCAGCATTCTTTAGCTGGATTCGATTTAAAATTACGAATATATTTCACCATAAATTGGCCTGTCGGCTTCAAGTTATGAAGTATTCGACCAACTGAAATGTGCGCGTTCTGTCTTTCGTTTCAATTATAAAAAATGATTCCCTCGTGGAAACACGATAACGGAATCGCTTCCCATTTTCTGCCCTTAATTTAATCACGGAAATCCCACGAAATTTGAGAATGGTTCACTGAAAAATGACATTCGTGTTTTCTCAGGCTTTCTCCTGTAATCCTTCCCCATTGCCACGCAAATTAAAATCCAGCATTTGACGAGTCACGACGACAAGCGACATATAACGTTTCCCAATACACAAATTTTACGCAGGAATTTTCAACGCTTCGTGAAATTTCATACTCCTTAGTTTTATTTGCTTCGTTTGTGCATTAGTCCTATTCTGTAATCTATGGTTGCATGCCACTGCAGAGTTAATTCAGCGACAGAGCCTAGTGATTCGACCCGCAATTTGGTTTGGCTAGTAAAAGATAGAGCTCACCCCGGACCAAGTTACAGGTGTGTGCGTTTCATACAGTAAGGATGAGGAAGTTCCTTTCCCTAGGCCACCTCGAACCTCGAGGATTTTCATTTGGGTGTGTCCGAAAGCTTCACTCCGGATTGGAACTCAGGACGTCTAAGTCAGTAGCCAAGCGCTGCCTCATTGAACTTATCATTACCCATACTTTTACTACATGCAGCCAATGGTTTCTGTTTTGGGCAATTAGTATTTTTTTCATCGCATTCAACCCTTTTGTCAATCAACTTTTTTTAAATTCAAGTACTACATTCTTATCCTTTTGTATTGTTTATATTTTCGAGAAAAATTATTCTTTTTCCTTGCCACCCATATGGTCTGACAATCTTTATTCGCCCTTTGACTTTCGAAAACAGGAGGGCAAAGAGTGTCCGAGATAGATTTACGGGAAGTCCCAATGTTACGAGGCAACCTGCCGTCAGGAGAAGAGAAAAAAAAGTGAATTGAATGGTGGGACGTGGGGTGGGAAGTTATTAAAGGGGTTTTAGGTTGCGTGTTCGTGTCACCTCTCACCGACGGAGGGCACCACCGGTCAAACGATTGGACGGGGCGTGAGAAGTTAGCATCTGATACCCTTCTCTTTACCCTTTTCACCCCTCCACCTCTATTTCGTTCGTCCGTCCACATGCACATTAAGTATCAAACCGTCCATCAACAATGGAAACCCTACCACCCCCTTTTCTCACACGTATTAGCCTCTTTTCAAAATATCACGTACCTACGTATACCCACTACAGACTCAGGCGCGCACAAAATTTTTTTTCGGAGACCTCCCCAATTGGTCATATGGATCTCCTCTCACGCTGCACGGTGTCGTTAATGTCCATTGTCAGCTGCTGCGGTTAAGGCGAGGGGCCTTAGGAAATGAATACTTTATGAGGATACATTAATATTATTATCACAACCGTGTTTTCCTCCCAAGATCAATTCAGGTCATGGTCGTCACTTATTTCGCCAGTGTGTTCACTTCAGAATTATTTGTGTGTTTACTTATTGATGTTGCATCAGACACTGAAATAGGAACTCTTCATTAAAAAGGAAAAATTGAAATAAAAGAGAAATTCTCGGTATTACGATAAAAATGTTCGTAAGATACTATTTGTAATTTAGCCGTAATCGTAATCAGTAGTTAAAATTTAAATTGCCTACACCTGTATGAGACTTATTTACTTATAGGCATACTCCTCTGTCTCTGATTATTATATCGGTATTAATCCTTAGAGTGCCGGGGAGCATAGGCGGATCTAGGGGAGGGGGGGCACGGGGGCACGTGCTCCCCCCCCCCAGACCTTAAAAATTAAACAAGATTTTCAATACGGTCCCATTATCATTGCGTTCGTTTGTATTACGAGGTATCTTTGTGCCCCCAGAACAAAATCCTGCATACGACCTTGCTTGTGCCCCCCCCCCAGAAAGAAATCCTGGATCCGCCCCTGCCGGGGAGCGATATCGCCCTCCTCCTGCAATGTCACTCTTAGATGTTGATGGTTCTCTAATCACTCAATTGTTAATGTTAATTTTATTTTAACATTAAATATTATCTTTAAATTATAAAAATTAATTCATATTACCAATATTTCGTCAAATAATGCATTAAAAAGGTGAAACCACATATAATAAAGACTTCCTCAAGTTTTTTAAAATATACCTACATAAAATCAGCAAAAATGCCTCGGCACTTTTAGCATAGTACCTGGAAAATCGGTTGGCACTGAAAGGGTAAATAACGATACTAAAACCTGGATGTTCACTCCACAAAACTCACAAATAAAGACGTCGAATGGTTTTCATCCATTCCAAAAGAAACATAACTACACTATATATGAAATGGCTGCAATATATGCTGAACTGTAACATAAAGTGGCCATTATCGATAGGGAAATTAAGAGTTGATTAAGAGTTGAGTCGATAAGAGAGTATTTTCAAAGTTTCAAAGTTGGATCAGAATTTAAATGTTTTCATAAAACCTTCTCATAACACTTTTATTGAATTAATATAAATATATACATATATAATACAAATATTCCATAAGTTACCACAGCAGTGCGGAGCTAGGTGAAATTCTTGAGAGCCACATACTATATTTTAGCCGCTATCCATAACGCCTTTACCTAACCCCAGGGACATAAAAAAAACTACCTGGTGCGTCGGCGGGCACGTTCCAAACGTATTTCCCTGGGTTTAAGAAATAGAAACGGGAATGCTTCATTGGTTGGTGTCGGGGCGAACAATGTGGGGGAAGGCGGCAGGTCAGTAAGGTGACGTCATTCGGAACGCGACACCCCTGGGATCCCTGGTGACTCCCCATTCCCAATCACTCTCAACCTGACACCCTCTTCTCCTTTCCACCCTACACACTACCTCTTTCCCCGCGACCCTCCGAATGCCACCCTCCCCAAAACCCGGCCATACCAATCGAAAGGGCAACAGCTATTAATCAAGGCTAGGGCGTACGCCGATGAACCTGTGCAAGGCAAGGGAGGAGTTGGTCAATTTTTCGAGCAATCGATTTTTTAATAGAAATGAAAAGATCGACTTTTCGGCAAAAAAAATAAATTTGAACCAAAAGATCGATTAATCGAAATAATTAAGACGGTTCTGTTTCGAACGTATTCAGTCGGTGCAAATCATGTTTTACTTTCACTCGAAAAACACTCAAAATACATATTTAAGTCCTTGAAAAAAATGCAAGTCTACTCAAAATATATGATTGAATTATTAGTAAGTAGTAAAATATATACATAATTTGATATCACCACTTGGAACGATTCGGCTCCACTTAAGTGTCTATAGGCAAGGTTACACGGTACATTAGAATGTACATTATGTTGTAAATTTTTCTGAATGGTTTTCTGTACAGATTCTTGTACATTTTCACGGACGAGATCCAGGAATACATGATTGAATTATTAGTAGTAAAATTTATGCATAATTTGAGATCACCACTTGGAACGATTCGGCTCCACTTAAGTGTCTATAGGCAAGGTTACACGGTACATTACATTGCAAGGTTACACGCAGGGGCGGATCCAGGATTTTTTTCTGGGTCTGACAGGTCTTCTCATATTTGGGATTAGAAACAAAATACGACAATTACTGTTGTAATTTTCTCTTTATTTTGGTATGAAAGTTGTTAATATTATATTAAATGATCGAGGCTCCGTAATAAACTAAATGAAACGAAAGTTATGATTAAAAATCTTGACTATTTTGTAAGCGTATGAGGGGGGAGGCACGTGCCCCCGTGTCTCCCCTTTAAATCCGCCTATGGTCACACGGCACATTTATTCGGACAATTTTTCTAGTATTTATAATGCGCTTTTGGTGTTTTCGTTTGTTTTTCCTCATTATTTCAACCTTGGGTGCGTATTATAAACCAATTTAAACGCAGGAAATCGGTTGAAATTTAGTAAGTAGACAAAAGCTTAATCACCTTATCATTCCCGCCCGGTGGAGGGAATTGGAAACGACACATTCAGTTGTCATCTTGCTTGTGTAGGTGGTTTCCTTAAATACGTGTGCTAGAATTTTTTTAAACCTCTTGCTTGTCTTGAATTTTTCACTACCAGTTTGACCTTAGCTTCGTTTGGCTCTTATCTCTCCTGATTTGACCCCTCTGCCTCATTAGACAACCCGAACGGGACTGTATTAAAACAGCGAACGTTTGACCACACTCCCCCGATTTTGATCCTCGCACTGCTTGGACTATTCTCGCGGTTCATATAGCTACTCTGCGCCTTTCCCATAGATCCTTCCTTTTACCCATCCCCTTTTTTTCTGTTCCTTCCTTTCGCTAACCATCAGTGAAAATTTCAAGACAAGGAAGAGATAAAATCAAAATAACAATCGCAGCCGCACGTAAACAAAGTAGTCGTAAATACAAGCCAGATGAACGTAATGTGTCGTTTTCGTAGTCTGCCACCAGGTGACTCTGTTACGAGTTCAACTTGTACGATTGTCTTAACGAAATACGCTCGTATATTTAGGCGTGGTTACACGGAGCATTTCCATGTTCATTCTGAGATTCAAATATTACCACATTATCTTGTACATTTTAATGTACCGTGTAACAAAGCTGATTGAGAAGCTTTCTGATGATCGAGGGGAAGCCTTTCTAATTTTGGTTCTATCTCTATTTCCTCGATCTTTGACTTATAAAACTCAATTTTCGATTTTAATCGGAAATAATTTTTCCGCCACTAGAGGCCGTACTTCGGTTGCGCCTCGGTGAGGGTTAGCGTTCTGAGGGTTGAACGGACTGCGGGGAACTATATCTAATAAACACCTAAGAATACTTAAAAATAAACAAAATTTTGGTTCTTAAGGCATTAAATTCCACTTTTTTTAAAGGAATAATCTTTTCGGTCCTAAAAAAATTTCATTTTGGGCCCTTCAAGGCACGGGTCCCCATTAATTTAAAGTAACCAAAGTTTAGCACACGAATATAAAATTTCATTTATAGACTATGGAAACATAACTCTTCCAAATACTAAAGAATAAGGTCCGATTTGTCGTAAATCAGCGATTTTTTCCCATTCTTGAAACATTCGAATTATCTCAGCAGATACGTAATCTTCAAAGGTTAAACAGGGGATACGGAGGATAAACTTTCGAAAACGACGTCAATGAAGAGACGCTCGCGTCAAAATCTACCTTTGAGTGTAGTAGGTAGATAATTAAAATATAACTGACAAAGCATAGCTACATCCCAGTCTAATATGTATCACTTTGGTAACGCTTGGGCCGAATGAATTTTAACTCACAGCTTGGGCGTACCCAGCGAGGGGCAGCTGCCCCCATTAGAAGCAAAAATCGCAAAAGTCTTTAAGCAAAATCAGTACTGAATTAAAACGAAAGTATTCAACAAATTTTCTTTAGATACGAAAAATTAAATGTATTAGTACAAGATGTGCAACTAAAATATAAATATTTTTCAAGGAAATAATCTTATAATCACAACAAAGCGTTGTTATAATTTTCTTAAAAATTTGGTTTCATTCACCTTTTCCATGCTAAAATGTCACAACTTGGCTTGCCCCCCTCCCCCTCTAGACCAGGGCTTGCCTCCCCCCCCCCTACTTATGATCTCGGGCACGCCCTTGAATCACAGCGATTTGTTTATCTTTCATAATTGATCCCGTTCACTACTGTCATCCTGGACTTGATTCTCGATTTTCATCCAAAATCATTAACTCCTCCTCTAATTAAGATTGGTCTTGATAGTGATACTAAAATCTCGATATTTACATCACAAAACTCACAAATGTTGATGTCATATGGGTTTCATTCATTCCAAAAAACATAACAACTTTAAATCAAAGACGGCTGCAAGATATATTGAATTATAATATAAGGTGGCCATTAATAATAAGGAAAATCATTAGCTTCATAATTCATACCTAACCTGGTTCTAATGACGAGACGCATAAACGCCAAGGGCACTTGCGTGTTGTTTTATAATGACTATGAGACACTCAGGTGTTTACGGTACTGTCCCGCGAATTTCATTATTTAGGATAAAAATTCTAAAGTGACGTAGGCACTTGTCAAAATTGACCGAGGAGAATAGATAGTGAAAACGTAACTGACTAAGCTAGGGACGGATTAAGGTCGTCGTTTTAGTGGGAGTGGTTCATTAAATTCCGTGATGCCTAGGTGGTATACAACATAGCTCAACATTAATGCGTCCATGCGTAGACAAGTGGCTTTTCGACTCTCATTAATTCTTTTTAAAAATTGTTAAGCTGAGGAAATAGAAACTTTGTTTGGGAGCCACTTTAAAAATTTCAACCTATTATTTTTTCCTGGCATTAATTGGGAGTTGACTGCCTCTGATTGAGGGAGTAGTTACACCAATTTATGCCAAGTACATGAAGTTGTTGTGGATGAGGCTTTATACTCTTAGGAGGTAACATTTACCGTCCAATTTAAAGCCAAGATGTGCAAGTTTTAGAAAATAAGGATCATAAAGCTTTTAAGATATATATTTATTGTTTTAATAATTTTAAAATTCTCCGAGGTATCTTATAACTACTTAATAAATGTATGTTCCCTCATGTGAACATTTGGTCCCACTAATGGGGATGGAGTATCAGGTTTGGGAGGAAGGGTAACAAGGAATTTTACCCAAAACAATGGGAAAGGATGGATCTACTCCTGGAAAATGTTTTCCATCAAAATCATAATGATAGATTATAAAGGCGATATTTTTTGGCATGCGTAGGAGGGAAATAACAGAAAAAAGTATTTGTCAAATTGATACTTCAAAGATGGTACATAAAACGAGTGTTTATTTGCCTTAAATTTATGGGGGTGAGATGGTCAGTGGCAGATTTAGACAAATTTTGGGGTGGGATCTTCCTGGAAGTTTAAGCAATAAGTATCACATATTAAACACACGTATCTTGGGGGTGGAATGGGTTGCAATGGGTTGTGGTTGAGGGCAAGGGTTCCCATTATTTTAAATTAGCTAAATTTTAGCTCATGAATATGAGCTTAAATCTTCTTATCCATCCTAAATATTCTCCTTTATCCACCCTGGATTAAGCATATTTGCATCCCTGTTGAAATATTTTTCATTCATTCCAAAACATTCAAGTACAATAAAATTATTCATTTTGCTTGCACATGTGTACAACTTTTAGTTGCATCTTGAGTTCGCACTAGGTGACATAACCGCGGCTTCTTTGTCCCCCCAGCCACTTTCCACCTCGTGATCGCCCGCGTGCATGCCATAAAAACGGGAGCGCCTTTTTCGCGGGAGAGAGGCATAAAGGTCGTGGGAAAGCTCTCAGCTGTCCGTCGCCGTAATATTTCTCTCCCTTCCGCCCCTTTTGTTTTCTGACAGCCGAGTCAAAATCGTCAAGTCGATCATATGCCCTCGGGTCATCAAGGAGGGCGAGCTGCGCCGGTGGCGCTATTAATATTGCACAACGCCCGATGACTCCGCGGGCAATGAGTAGCCCGACATGTGGACTCCACACAATGACATTCACAGGGGGTGGCCTTCGAGAAAATATCTATGCGCGCACATGGAACCCATAAAACCAAGTTATTCACGAGGATTGTTCCCCCGCTGGTAAGTCCGCGAACGAATGCTCAAAGGAGTATTCACAATTAAGCAGACAAATTTTCATGATTACACGGAAGTTGGCAGTTTCTACTGGACACAATTTCGAAGGCGACGGTGTTTACCTAACAACTTACGCAGGTTATATCATGTTTTATTTGCGTGACACGAGTTTTTGTTCAGTGTAAAAACTTCTGATAAAGGAAAAACCGAGACGCATCTTTATCTTTGTACGAAAGTTTTAATATATCTTTTTAAACAATTGCACCCAACTTACAGGAGAAGAGTAAGCAAAGTAAGTCCCGAAAAAAACATACCGGTATTAGTAAGCGACATTCGTTAACACGCAATGTCTAATAAAATATATCTAACAGTTACATACATGTACCTTGTAACAGAGGCAGAGATGTATGACTCTCGGATACATAACAATCACTTAGGGTGCCAATGAGGGGTTTATTAGTGCATATTTTCGTAGGAGAGGTATCATTGACGACTGGCATATTTTTAATTCTAAAGATTGGCATAAAATGATTAAAAAGACAATGCATTTGATGCCGTTTTGCGGTCAATGTATTACCTAAATCTAAAAATAATAATTCTTAGTGCTAAAGCATAATAAAAATCTCAATCCCTAATTAAGGGTGTGCATCCACGAAATTCCCGTTCATCAATATCCTTAGGATTAGAAAATTCCGAAAATTGAAGAAACACAGAAAAAGGCGGCCATTTCCTCGGGGTCTCTTACCCTTCCTCAAGAGACAGTCTCCCGTGTGTTAGCTGGGTACCCTATGGGTATTTATGCGATCCACATCACCAAACTAAGGAGCGATGCAAATCCGTAGTTTTCATTTTATTCACATGTCTGTCCTCTCTATCTATTCCTCTCTGGGTCTGCCCCTGGATTGTGACACAAGAAAAGCATGTAAAATAGGCCAAAGTTAATTAGAGCTGAATTGTAATTCAATTCGTTAAGGTAGATAAATATATCGGAAAATAAAACTAAATACTTTAGTACAAAGTGGCAACCTCAAAAACTTTCGATTTTTTCCAGTGCTTTGTTTCGACCCAATGGGGAGGGCTATAGCCCCCTTACACCCCCCAGTGGCGTAACTAGGAATATGTTTCGGGGAGGAGGGGTTGGGAGAGCAACCCCCATAGGCAACGGGCGGTCCGGGAAAATCTTTGGAAAATGACGTGCCTGGAAATAGATTTTACATCATTTTGGCACTAATTTAAGCAGATGCAGTTATTATACGTCAAAACAAGGCTATAGTGGTGAAGGCTGTTCGGGTGCTCCATTGCCCTGAGGATGGAGTACGACTCGTACCCCGAAACGTCAGCAGCCGTGAAGGAGATTACCCCGTGGAGCACCGGAACAGCCTGCACTACCAGCATACGCCGGGAAAGCATCAGATCTTTTTTCATAAGGCTATAGTTTGAAATAATTATTTTATTTCTCTGAGGCTTTGGGGGGGATCTATCCCTTTTTCCCCCCATAGTTGTTCCACTGCCCCCCCCCCCCTCCTATAGGTTCCCAACTGAGTCGAGCGGTGTTCCTATTCCTGGCAGATGCATGATCTTTGAATTTGTTTGATTCTTTGACGCATTTTTGACTGAAATAAAAGATATATTCTCAGCAGTTCCTGAACAGGCTACTTTTTTTCCTCGTCCACTCAACCAGCACACTTCTAACGACGCACACCGTGATAAGGCATGCAAACAGAAATATACTTCGTTTCGAAGGGGAGAGGGGAGGCGTTTTTATCCTCGGGTAGTGGGGGAAGGGAAGTAGTTCGTGTGGGAAGGAGTCGAGGTTTCTCAAGCCTTCCCCCACAGCTACTGATCGAATCAGCAGAATCCCTCCGACCTCGCGGGGTTAAACTTGAGACGCCGGGTTTATCCACAGAAGGTACTGGATTTTGATAAGGACCAACGGAATCGGAGTAGTGATCTCGATATGATTAGAACGAGTCCCCCGCGTCAGGATAGGCGGCGGCTGGACTGTTTCCTCGACCCCCTGGTCCGGAATTCCTTGAGCTGCAAAGTTGCGACCTTACGCTATATGCATTGGCTGATACACAGAGGAGATGGGGGGGGGGGGAGATGGGCTATAACCTCCTCTTTGGGTATGCATTTTACACAAGACAAATGGTAGTTTTGTTCGGACTCCCACCACCAGTGGCGCAGCGAGGGGGGGTTTTGGGGATAAACCCCACCCTCCGAGCTTAGAGAATATTATTTATAAAATATTTTAATGCAATTTTAGTGAAAAATTTTGTAACTAATATTGGGGAGACGGATGACTCACAAAAAAAACATCAAACTAATCACACAGCCGGAAAACTCACCATTTCCCACCAATCTCCCACTTACCCTTGCGGGTATTCCATACCCCCCCAGTATTAGTTGTGCCTAAACTCCCTCTAGACTTAATGCCTAGCTGCTCTCCTGCCCACTACTGCTAGGGGAGGACCCCCAGGTCCTCCACCAAGCCCCCCCCCCCCCTTGTTCCTATCCTGGATCCTGTGCTGGCTATATTCCTCTTATAAAAAGCACTAACTGTAAGAGTTTATGACTTGACAACTACTAGTAGCACGAGGGTTAAATGTCACCTTTCAAGTGTGATTGAAAGTGCTGGATCAGGATAGATTCAATAGGTCTGGGAAGGGATAATCCTGCGCCGTTATTGAGGAGACTAAAAAAATGAGCATAGATTTTTCTCTCGATTTCAGTTGAAAAGGTATATTATTGCCTTAGTGCATTGGATGGTATTAAAACGTTTTCTTCAAGATTTATTCAAACACATCTAAAAAGCGGTAGTGGATGCGGTGGGAGATGGGGAGAAATGCAGGAAATTCTCCTCAATCAACTCCAAATAATTTTTTGCATTGCTAAGGCTTATAGTTAATTGAATAACAATGAAACCAATATTTAATCCACGGATAACGTACCGAATTTCTCCCACAACTGAACGAAATCAATCGCTGACGGACGGACTTATTCATCATGGGTAGCCCCCAAATAAACGAGATATCCTCTCTGAGGAGAAATGCCTTTGTAGGCTCAAGCGACTTGTATCACAGGTAGTATCACCAAGAGCAGTATTGACCGTCTCTTATGTTGCCAAAGGGCACAAAAATCTCCTCCTTTCCCATATATCGTCCAGAGGCGGATCCAAGGGGGGGATTACAGGGGTCATGACCCCCACCCCTAAATTTTACTAAAAGTTTTTAATTTTAATTAGTTTAATAGTTACTCTTTTTATTCCACATTAGGGGCATCTAATCTTGGCAGGAATCACTTGAATATCTTTAATAATGTTTCGGCAGATATAAAAGATCTCTCTTGACTGTATTAGAGGGTCTCAGAGGCCATATGTGGCCCTCAGGCCTCAGTTTGAAGTCCCCAGTTCTAGAGGTCCTGTTTTGTGAGGGCCTATCATAAACACTTTCCATTTCCAAATTTCTTGTCTATTCCCTGATTTTCAGATGGATTTTTTTTAATTTCTGCAAATTTTATATCAATGGCAAAGCAGTTGTACATAGGGATTTTATTGAAAAATGCTTTAAATATATCGTGAAATTGTGAAAAAAATGTCAAGCAGTAGTAGTAGCAGTAGCGATGGAGCTAAGTAGCACCAAGTTGGTGCAACCCCTTGCAGCCCAGCCAGGACAGTAGCAAAAATCCCTCCTCAACGCTCAAACACAGAAATGCTCCCTGCATTCGAACATGTTCTTCATCTTTTTGCTATGCCAGAGAATCTGGGTGGGCAAGCATTGGCCGAGGAGTGAGAAAATGCTGTCCACTATCGCCATTGCTTTTTAACCTGTACGCTGAGGAGATGGTAAGAGAGCTGTGGGATGAATTGGCGGCTGGAGTATAAGTGGGGGGAATGATATTTAAATCAGTGAGGTTCGAAGATGGACAGGCATTGATTAGCCAATCAGCAAGGGGGCTTCAGGCTCTAGTGGATGCATTAGGCGAGCATTACGAGGAGTATGGGATGAGGATTAATAACAAGAAGACCAAGGCTATGCGGATTTATTAAGCATTACAAGCTAGGAATTTGAGACTTAAGGTAAAATTAGGAGAAGAAAAACTTGAGTAGGCAGAGAAATTCAACTATTTGGGCAGCAAGTTGTAGGAAAACAGGCACAGCAGTAAGGACATCAGGAATGGAATTGCATTAGCGAAGGTGGTGTTCCTGAACAGGAAGGAGCTCATGAGAGGATCGTTATGTAAGAGTTTAAAGAAAAGGCTAGAAAAGAGTGTGACCTGGAGTGCAGCACTTTACGGGGCGGAAATGTGGACTATTAGGAAGTAGGACAAGAGAATACAGAAGGCATTCCAGATGTAGACGTGGAGAAGAATGGAGAAGATGAAGTGGGCGGAGAGGAGGAGGAACAATGAAGTGCTGGACATGGTGGGTGATGAGAGACGACATGGTGGGTGATGAGAGGCACCTTCTACATGAGATACGGAAGGGACAGAAGGTATGGATGGAGCAAGTACTTAGCAGAAAGAGGATATTGAATTCAGTATTAGAGGGTAAAAAATAGGGTAAAGGAGGGAGGAGGCAAATAGGATTTTTGAGATAAAATCAGAGGGAGTAGGCCTTATTAAGAATTCATATGGGATGTCCATGTAGGGCGGTTAGACTGCCAGAATACTACTAAGAACTCCACGAAAACCTATCTTAACCAGCAGAAAACTTTAATAATAATTAATTTTTGTGAATAAAAACATTTGTGGCTTCACATAATGTGCACTCTTTACACAATTTTTAGATGTCATTTAGTTTAGAGAGTTATTAGTGATTTTTTCCAATACTTTGGTTGATGTTTGAACCTCACATACATATGAAAAAACTGCAAGCAATATGGTAAAAATTCGAATTCATGAAAATTGAGGAGCTCTGCTGATATGGTATGTATCTGGTGACTTTTGACCACAGTTTTTGGTGACTTTCTAGGGAGGGGAAGTGTATTCATGGAGGAATTAATTTTGAGAAGGTACACTTACTGCTAAATATATGAAAAAATATTTGGAGTAGTTGACCCCCCGCCCACCTTCTCCTGCATGATAGACTACCCCTCCCTTCATCCCAGAGCAAATGCTCCTCTCCTGAAGGAGTGGGTCTTACGATGGAATGTGAATGAAGGAGGGAAGAGGATGGTTGGTAAGCATAGGGTTTTACTTGACAAGTCCTGCTTTCTTATTGATATGTGAGCATCCAATCGGATAATTCATAAAGCCAATATATCCACTTTTCTGATTCTAAAAGTGTTTATACCAGGGGAGCATGAGCAACTGGAAGGCTACATTTAACTTCCAGTCACACCTCTTAAGTTACTACCTGAATACATAATAGACAAAGCAACTCCTAGGACTGACTTTGCTCAATGGAAAAAATGGAAAAATACAGAAAAATTTATTTGCCTACACATGGGGCAGAGGTCTGGTCAAGATTAAAGTTTGCTACGGTGTGACACATTTGAATCAAAATGGTTACTTCTGCAATATACAAAATGGTACACATTTGAACCTGCTCAGGGAGAGGTGACTGGCCTCTCCTCCAACATAATTGTAATAAAAGAGACAAACATTATATTATCTCTTTACCCATTGGCCATTTTTCTATTTAGTATATATTTAGCAAATTTAAGCTCAGCCCCAATACATATATTTCTCAGAGAAAATAATTACACTAAAAGCTATCTTTGAGCAACTTCCAAAGAAGCTTTGAACGGGGAAAGAGCACATGCATTAGAATAGTCAGAAACTGAGTGATTTTTTTCTAGGGAGTAAAATTGAAATAGCTAGAGCATTCGTTGCACACATGTATTTATCTACACACTTATTTACATAGAAAATAACATTTTACACAAAGCAATCATCAAAAATACCAATGAATTTGACAAACTTATGAGAACCAAAAAGCAAGTGAGCTGCATCGTGAAGACTGTGAATACATTAATTCCAAGAAGAAAGCTTAAAACGATAAATATGTAACAAAGTCAAGGACTTGATAAATTGTGCAAGTTATAATACAAATTAATGAGCAAAAAATTGTTTCTTGTAAGTTTTTCAACATAAAATTCTGCATCTAAAATTAATAGGAAATAAAATAAATCATTCAGTCATATACAATATTTATAGGTATCAAGATAATAAAATAATTTCTCCATAAAATACAGTATAACTAAGAAAAATGGAGTTTTGGGGGTACTTGAAACAATTTATGGCATAAAAAATGTGAGCAATGTTTAAATGCAGCTAAATGCAAAAAAATACATATTGTTAAGGCATCTATTCTGAGGAAGGTTAGTACATTAAAGAAGGGCATTTTGTGATTGAAGGAAAATAATAAAGAAGAATAATAAAACTATAATAACCATGATACTGACAATAATTTGATACATGACTGAATACCTAGGCTTAAAAAGACCAACTGAATTAATGATACAGGAATTTTAATCACTGAGCAAATAAATGGATAGGTTTCTTTCAAAAAGGATGGACAAAGTATGGGGATGCAGTAGGAAATGAATTGCAGAGAATGATACAGCGGTGATGAAAAATACAAGATGAGCTGTAGAGGTGATGTGATGAGACCAAAATATCATTTCAAAACAACAAGGAAATAAAGCAGGGCATAGAACCAAAATGAAAGTTAACAACAGGAAAAAAGATGAGGCTTTACACTTTTTGTCCAAGACAGTCTTACACGAAGGGAAACTCCAAATGCATAATACGTAAACCAATGTATAGAAATATTTGCTTGATGAGGATCACTCAGTACTCTGGCATCATGGCATGACATTAAAAATATTTCTTCTAACATGATGTGTTTCCATTCATAGTAGGACATGGTCAAAAGCAGCCATTGGAGTAGACCACATGACCGGAATGTGAGACTGAGATAAATTATGTTCTCCTAAATTCAAACTTGAGTTTATTGGAAAAATTGAGATTTGATTGATTGTACAAAATATTAGAGGAATCACTGGTACTAGTGAAAGGCACAGTGGATCTTGTTAATGATCAAGAAGAAGGAAATCTATGAATGGACAGGTACTGAGACATTGCTAGAGGAATATCTTCAAGTGACCACCTAAAGGTATGATGTGTATCTGAAATGTATCTGAATCCGGATTGAAAATTTTATGGTGCAGATTTGAGCACAGATTCATAGGCTTTAAGATGGCTTTACATCGAGGCCACTGACATAACCCATAATCCCACTTCAGAAAACTATTAAAAACTAAGAATAATTAATTTCCTAAAAATGATTATTGAGCTATGTATTTCTTTAGGCCAGTGAGAATTTTGCAGCACCTGTAAATGCCAAATATTTGGCAGTATTTCATGAGTAGGGAAACCAATAATGGAAAATGTCCAGCATACAATGACAAACTATTAACTCTTAATACAGGAAAATAAAAAAGTGACGACAATTAAAGGCATTGTTGCGGGAAGCTAAAGCAAACCATTGTGTGAAAACATAAAAGCAATTAAAAAAAATTAAACCTAATGGTGAATTGCTAAATAAAGGAAACTACACAACACAACAGTACATACAAGTATAATCACATTCTTATCAATGGTTATTTCTGGGAACCATTAAAATACACAGCAGTAATAAAATAAATTCAAATGCTAACAGGAATAAATATGGCTACTTTTTGTGGAATATCATGAAAATAAAATTAGCAATCAGCCCAAAGAGCTGCTCTTTTTGGAGTTGCAGAAATAAAATTACAGTATGAAATATATGAAATTGTGCAAAGATAGAAAAAGTTTAATTGCTGACTAAACATGAACAGTCAAGGACATTCCCTCATAAATCCAATTTACATCATGGGCGTAGCCAAGGGTAGGAATGAAGGTGCCCCCCTCCCAAGAAACCTAAAATGGTGGACATTAAAACATTTTGTTCTCAAAGTGTTGCCCCTTCCCCAGTTGGTGGCCTATAATAATCCTGGCTACGCTCAGGATTCACAAATAAACTTAAAAACGACACAGCCGTAGGAACTATATTTCAAATGAAGAGAGCTTCACATAAGAATGATTATCCCATCTCTCATTCTTACAGTAATCATTTGCACATTCTTAGTAAAGGGCTAAATTTAGCAAAAAAATGTTAAATAAAGCATATCAAATTAATCTTAATAAAATGGAATCACAAATAATGACCATTCTAACATTCATCTTTTACATGGAATAGAGGTATATGTAGATCAAGGAACACCTCCATCTTTGCCTCAAGGCACAAGGAAAGAAGAGGAAAAGATATCGTGATCAGTAGGCAGCAGAAGTCAGGGCAGCACCCAGGAATTCAGGAAGGCAGTCGGTTCAAAGGACTTGAGGATTATACCCCTCAATTCCTTTAGAAGCTGGAGCCAATTGACAATTTGGGTTAAAGTGCAATAATACCAAAAAGTGCGGACAAGGTAATATTTAATGCAACATTTTTATCCATCACAAGAGAATTCTAGAGCATATAGCAGTTTAGGAGGCACTGATGATTTTACGCAAATCCCCTAATAATGATTAGAAATCAATAATTGACACAATTCACAGCATTCTGCTATAGTTTCATTAAGGTATTAGCTTTATCACACACATAGCAATTAACATTGCAACTACCTCTGCATAGCCCGCACTTCCTCCTTAACCTCTTCGAGTAAATGGGCGCTCTTCTGAATAGACTCTTGTTGAAAACTTAGATGAGTCGCGATCATATTCATTTTCTTCAAGTTCTGTAAATAATTTGGGTAGTATATACAGTAAGACAACAAGACAAGATGACTTTGTTATATATATTTAAATTTCAAGACTCTTACTAACCTCCAAAGAATTGTCAATGGTATTTTCCTGCAGCGCAAAACTTTTTGCCGCATGCATTAACGTCTAGAAATATAATTAAACATTTTAAGTCAATTAATATGATACCATAAGAGCAGAAACTGAAAAGGATTAATATATTCAACTGAAAATAAACACCGTTACCTCATTCGATTTAGCCCCTCTCTGAATTTGCCGGGCCACAGATGCGACGTAATTAACATTGACTTGAACACGATCTGACAATCTTAGTTTTGATTCAACAAATAAGCTTCTGGCACTAGTACTGGAGGCTGAAGCCATTCCTTAAAACAACTAATCCCAGAAAACTGCAACTAATCAAATGAATAAGCCCGGTGGTAAAGATTTATGAAGATCTTATTTTGATTTTAAAACCATAATTAAATGTGCCGAAGGTAATTACAAATTCGCAATTCAATATATAACTGTTACACGGCACATGAAAACAAACAACAAAGCAGAAACCTTCGCGAAACACCTGCACATATGCCACACGGAATGCGCATTCGCGCGTATTTCGATGCTCCTATGGATTGGGTAATGCCCCGTTCACATTACGATCGTCCGAGCCGTCGTCCTAACGATAGTTGACCTAACTAGCCGTGTGAATGCAAGTTCTGACTATAGTTGACGTAGTTCCGAAGGTTGCCACTTTACTATGGTTAGGCGCTGGGAGACCGGAAACGGAAGCGACAAGAGAAGGACGAAAAGCTCGTTAAGCTCAATTATTTTCATGGATTTGTCCTAGGATGGAAGAATATGAGCGGAAGAAAAATTATTCGGTAAATACACGTTGAAAACAGTAACATCTTGTCAATGCAAACCTCAACAGCTTTGCTAATAATCAATTTCCCGTTCACTTTAGATGTCAGCACTAGAGAGCAGCACAGGTTTCAACCATCGTAATGTGAATGCACGATAGTTCCGACGACGGCTCGGACGATCGTAATGTGAACGAGGCATAATGGGTGTGGCACGTAGTCTACCTTACAGGATGCTAGGATCTTGTGACTGAAGGAGATGAGCCTCATGAAATTAATGAAAAATCCTAATGATATCTATGGTGTAGCGTAGTAAAATCGTGAACATGGTGCCTTTTTGGGGAGGGCATTAGGTAACCAGGATAAAAGGTTCCAGATTCACTTTCAGTCGAAGGCCCTATCACGGCTGGGCAAAATACAGGCCGAGGAGCATTTTCTTTTTAAAAAAGTAAAACTTCTCATTTGTACCCCTCTACGAATGAATTGCACCCTTTAAGAAATACAAGTAAAAAAAAAGTATTTGTCAGAGATCCCCTCACAGGGAAATGGATAAAGCCAGCAAGTGGAGACAGTCTTATTCCACTGGTGAAGTTGAGCACATATGCCTATGTAGGCATATGCTGAAACTGATAAACATTTTCTTAATATCTGTATAGTTTTAAAAACTAGAGACTTGTTTTTGTCATTAAATAGCTGACAACTTCCAATTCATAGTGGGAATGTTGCTATTTTTCCAGTAGTATTTGATTGCACAAACAAAGTCACCATCCTCTCCACCACTTTAGTACTTGTGACTACTATGGTAGCGTCAACGATGTCATTACATGCACGGGCAATGTATGAATCTAATGAATTGATGAAGAGATTTTGAATGCATTTTAGCTCAGAGTCGGAAATATGGTCTACAAGCCTTTAAAATTTAAACTAAAGCCACCAAACTTTAAACTTGGATGAAAGCAAGAAGCTAGAATAGCCTCATTTCTCAAAAGCCAGGAAATAAATTGAAAAAATGATTGAAGCCTATCTTGCGAGCTATTCACCCATGCTTTTGCAGCTCTGAGATTTTTTACATTAAATGAAACTAGCTTGGAGTTGGGAGGTAATGTGAAGTGTTGAAGGGGCCATAACAAAATGATGGTTCTTAATGCTATACTTTGATGAAAAACCAGATAATTCCCTAAAAATGGTATTCAATTTGGCTGCTAATTTAAAGGATGGTGAGCCTAAAAGACCACGGGGCGAATGGACATTCCATCTTTGTGAATCTTAGGAAGGCCATAAAACTTAGGAGGTAGAGGATTCATTTGTAGTAACTTATTTTCTCTACATCACACAAAAGATTAGAGCAGAAAGATAAAGCTGTTTTAACACTTTTTAGAAATCTATCAGTGGGATCAAGAGGGAGAATCACAAAGGGGTTATCCTCCAACACATTATTCTATGTATGAGAACTTATTTATGATTATTACACTGTTACTTTTGTCTGCTTTGGAAATAATCAGGTTTTCTTTAAGTACCTTCTCTTTGATGGATTGAGCCTTTTTTTGCAATTCACTTTCATGCAGTGAGATATGCTTGGATTAACAAGTGTGGAAGTAATTATATCTGCACATTTTTGCTTTATGCCTGTATGCTCATGCCAGAGGGCTACTTCACAGTGTTTGTGGGAGATCTTTCCAACAAGCGCTTGCAAATTCCCCAAAAATAAATGCAATGCTTCCTTTTTACAACCCTGGTGCTCTTGGTAAAATTTTATGTCGTAACAAAGACAAAGTAGAACCTGTCCATCAATCCGGCATACATTAAGTTAATTTGTGATTCATGCAGCATGTGCTACATAGGCCAGATATGCAGAAGTTTCATTACCAAAATGAAAGACCATAGACGGTGCTAGAAAAATCAGGATGAAATGTCACTTCTCGTCAAACACTTGCAACAGACTAGCCATTCTTGTTATTTCCAACCAGAAATTCTCCACCTTAACCCTTTCGCTGCTGTTCAATCTCCGAAAATCTTCTCCTCACATGCGGCGAAAATGTTAAAATGCGTTTTGTGGGCCCATGGAGCAGGTACTTCCAGGATGGGTGTGGTACACACTCCGAAGGGTCGCTAATCCGTGGCCCTATCCTCGACGAGCTCATCCACGCAGGACCGTCTCTTCGACCCTACCAGCCGAAAAGTGACCACTCTGACTGTGATTTCAAATTCAATCACTCAATCTAATCATCAAAAAATAATTGTTTTCATCATACTCCTGCCAATCAAGCAATCAAGTACGTCTTTGAACCGTGTTTCTACGATGAAAAATAACGATTTTGTTAACTTTTCCAGAAACGTGGCTGAGAACAACCGGAAAAATGGCCATTTTAGCAAAGTTAACAAAATCGTATTTTTCATTGCAGAAACACGGTTCTAAGACGTACTTGATTGAATGATTGGCGGGAGTGCGATGAAAACAATAATTCTTTGATGATCGGATTGAGTGATTGATTTTCAACTTGCAGTCGGAGAGGTCACTTTTCGGGAGGTAGGCTGCCTGCTCGTAGGGTCGAGGAGACGGTCCTGCGTGGGTGAGCTGGTCGAGGATAGGGTCGTGGATTAGCGACCCTTCGAAGTGCTTCGGCAAAAGTACTGACCGCATGGCAGGGAGGAAGAAAAAGTACATACACAGCAGTCTGCCGTGCGGACATACTAGGTACGTCCACAGCAGTGAAAGGGTTAAAAATAGGAGCCCAAGACAAGATATTTAACAGCAATTTGAAATTGTGCAAAGTGATATACATATGCTCATAAATAAACAAGTATTTGTTACTCGCTTTCCTCTCCTTAAGATCCCCTTCCTGAAAACAAATAGTTAAATTCTTTCTTCACCCACTCCTTAACCAACTCCAACCTCCACAGAGTTTTTCCATTCGCCCATCCACTACCTCTGTATTGTGTTGAACATTTTCCTCCGCTTGCAATCCCTGCCTGGTGCTGCTGCTAATTCTCACTCCTTTATCAGTACCCTTTCAGGGACTTCTCTCCCCCACCTCTTCCTTGATTCGCCACTTACTCCCACCTCTCCATTTCTAATGACAGGCCTCTCTTTCACACTGCCCAATCTATTCTTCTTTATTCCCTTGGCCTTCCCATTTCTTTGGCTCTTTTTCCCCAGTGTCATTCTTCTACAGTTATGAGTAGAGTCCTACTTCAACCCCTGGGTTTTATCATATTTCTTTAGTTGTATATTTTCTCATTGTCTCCCTACCATATGTCCGTTTCCCACCCTTTCCTCAAATTTGTCAAATCCTTCCCTACCTCTTCCTCAAATGTACAAATGTGATGTTCTCACAAACTACTATACCTTGTACCAGATGATGGCTCTGTGAGCCTAAACATATCGTACATATTAAATTATTGAGGAAAAGTGCAACTACCTTCCATTTAATTACCCAAGTAAAACTTTCATCATACAAGGTAGCTCAGATTAATAAACTGGCCTCCAATCTAGTTTTTCTTAAGAAAAGGAAATGTTTGGCTAAAATGTTTTCCAAGGAAAATTTTCCAAGATTTATGAGCGGGGAGAGAGCAATATTATTGTGTTACTGCCCATGATGACTCAATTCCAGCATTGCAAAGGAAGTACAAAACACTTAATTTTTTTCTAGTCCGTGAAACTTATGTTGAGTGCAACAGAAGCATTAACCCATTAGTGCATAGCGTCCGATATATCAGACGTGTGTATTTTATTTTTTTATGGGCTTCAGTTGAGTTGCGCTACGTTTTAATACTGTATTAAGTTCAAATGGATGTCTGTATTCACCCCCCTGCTAATATTTTAGTTGACTCATTGAATTTATCGACTAGAGAAGTATTATTGTGAGACATGGCACACGTCAGATATATCGGACGCTATGCACTAATGGGTTAATTCATCCGAGTGACTTCAGTTCTTATGCATTTGAAGGTACTCACTTTACTATGAGGCACATTTTTTCACATCTATTTACATGCAATTTGCCATTGATGGCAGCAGCTTGCCTGCTGCCCTGGTTTTAGTGTGCACTTCTCCTTATGTCAATCAAGGCTGATGTAAGCCATGATTTTCCCGGACTTTCCAGGAGAAAGATAATATCATGACTTTAAAAAATCACCTCTTTTGGAAAAGTAGAGATAAAATAAAAATAATGGCTAAAGACACCACAGGTGGACCGACAGCACCTTCTATGAAATTACTGCCGGTCCAATGCATACCATAAGTTCACATGACTGTTCACTCATCAAAATAAAAGTTTTGATGGGTTCAAAGTTTAAGCAAAAAATTTTCATAAAATAAAATATGTCCTTTTGACTGAAGTTCAATTTTCCATCACCATTATTTTTTTCCAGAGAAGGCAACACAAAATCATAGTTTGTACTCCAGCACAATATTGAACAAAGTAGTATAAAAAGCCAACAGAGGAAGTGAGGCAACAACCCAATACTACATTGAAAAGCTGACGTCAAACGAGAAATTTTTCACCAAATGACAATGAAATTCTCCAAGCATACCAAATACATTTTTTGATGGCTAACTTTGATAATGATATCAACCTTTTGGTTGAGGCAATGGTCAATGCCCAATTTCATCATGCCAATACGAATTTTTCGAAGCTGAATGAAGTATCCCCTCAATTCCATGGATAATTTCCATCAATAAGAAAATAAAGGAGATCCTAAGTAAACACACCTTAACTGTCAGTGGCGGCTTATGCACCTCGGCTGTTAAGTGTAGTGGGTAGTGATGAGCGATATATCGCTAACTGTGATTGAATCACCGTTACTGAAAAGTAGCAGTCACTGTCGGTGATTCAATATTCGAAATCACTGTGATCGGTGATTCAATCACTGGATTCGGTGAAGATAGCTCTGGCTGCTACCAAGTGATATGCGATATATCGCCACCTGTGATTGAAGAGAAGTAGCCGATCACTGCCGGTGACTAAATCACCAATTACTCTAAATCACTGCGACTGTGAATACGGTGAAGTTAGCTTCGGCAGCTACCATGATGCTACCAATAGTAAAATAAGGATGTCTTATTCATCTTGTATGATAAATAAGACATTCTGTGCGAAATATACAGCTAAAGCTTTGAATTATGATGGTTTGATTATAAATATGTATAAGAAATGATTGCCCCTTATCAATTCTTTTACCACTTCAAATTTACTTAATTATTGTAATATAAACTCGGAATTAGAACTATTCTCTCAAAAAAAATATTTTGCCTAATTTTACAATTTTCTATAAGTTTATTTGTTCCTATTGAGGAGAGCTCATTCCTTGGAATCGGACAAAGTAGCAGGAATAGCAGCACCACGAATCACCGATGACTTTAAAGAGTGATTCACCTCGGTGATCGCAATCACAGTTAAGAATCACCGTTACTGATGAGTAGCAGTCACAGGTAACGAAGTGATCCGAAAATCACAGTTCGGCTCATCACTAGTAGTGGGGAAATACAATGGCTAGTTTTTAAATATTTTATTACATTCATGACACTGCAAAATTACAATGTTTTAGACAGTGTCACTTTTTTTACCATGATTATTGACTTTGACAAGAAAATGTATAATAGTCTTGCATACCAATACATTATAAAAATAGCTTCATGATTTTTCTCAAAGGTGCTCAGTCCCTCAGTGATGAATGTATCTAATATTTTCTGTTGCTGAGAGCAGAATGATTTGGGGAAATTATTAGGTACATACATCACTGAGTTTTCCAGAGCATTGTGAATTTATGTTGAAGCAAGAATATTACCAAAGGAGCTTGCTGACACTTCCCTAACATCCCACAGCTTTGTAATATTTTAGCAATACTGTGTAAACAGGAAATGTTTTATATATTCTCCACACCAATGCCTCTGAGATACTTAAAGAGTCCTTTTATTTTCAGACCAAAACATAATATACAAGCTACAAAAAGACGAACAGCAAATTAAGCATACCAGGGGTATGGGTCTGTTCGGTTCTTTCGCATTACAAATTTAATTTTCCGATCCATATCCTCATTGTAAATGGATTTACATTTCTCATAATTGATTCGACGTCGATACTGAAATTCAAAACAAACGTCCGGTGAAGAAAATTACGGACTGATGAGAACATACTAATACATTCATACCTAAAATCCAAACGTTACCTGAAATGGTTTTTCGTAATACCTCGTGCGGCGAAACTGATCGAGAATTCCTTCTTTGCCTAATATTCTGCAAAAATAATATAAAGGGATTGTCAGGAGGAAGCCTTAACCAACATCAAATTCAAAGGGATGCAAAAACCATACCTATTCATAACTCGACATGCTTCATCGATGTTATTATTCCTCACAAAAACTGTTCGGGCGATGAAGCTCGCATGGTGAAGAACCATTTTGTAAAAAATTGACCCTTAAGAACTTTTCTATGATCCGAATATCATACTTTACATATCACCAAACACACCTTTGAAGACTTTACAAATTCTTGAAAGCAGTCGCGATTATCGAGGCTATTTTAAACAGTAGAGCATCGATGGCCGCCACGCTTGAACGCCCGTGAGCTTGGAGTTGTAAACAAATTTTGTGAAATAAATACTGCTTTTTATCGAGTTTACTTCAAGTCTCAGTTTATTAAGACTTTCGTGATTTATGTGAATGAAGAGCGTAATCGGCGCACTGAAAATCTAAGAACTAAACGTATATAATCTTTGGAACTAAACGTCTTTCATGATATAAATCAATTGGATCTCAAGTCTAAACAACAATGAGTTGCAATACGTCAGTGAAAATGAAACGAGTTGACATCAATCGAAAACAAAAAGCTGTGAAGGATACATCACCCTCTGGCCAAATTAAGTCAATCATCCAAGAGTTGACGCATTCTGGGCAGAAGGAATTGGACGGGAAACTGATATCTTCATTGAGGAATTTCTGCAAGTATGATACCACCAACTATTTTATATACTTATATGTATAACATCCTCATTACAATTGCCATTTCAACCATGCAAGTGATGACTGTGCATTCAAAGGTTATAACTCATTAATATTTATTCCATTGGCAATGAAAAACCTTACTCTTGCTGGCCGGACAAGACTTTTTCGTATTTGTATAGTCTATTCGGTCGAGTGATTCATTAAATACTGAATATTTCAGGCAATCAGAAGACTACGTTCGAAAAAGTTACCAAATGGTCATGCATCAGTTGGAAAAGGATCATGCTGAAGTCCGATATAGTGCTTTCCTGATCATTGATGATTTTTTTAGGTATGTACCTTTTTCTTGTCTTTGAAAATTCACGTGATAGTTGCATCACGGAATGAATTGTCCTCGATTGAGAGATGTTTTCTTTCATAGGAGATCACACGCTTTCCGGGAGCTTCTGCTCAGTGATATGCGGCAGTATATGGAGCTTACTATGGGAATCAATGAAGACAACCCACTTCCTCTTCCAAGCCATGCGGCTAAAAATATGAAAAAGAAGGCCCTGCATGCTGTACACGAGTGGAATCAAAAGTATGGCAGTGCTTACAAAAAACTCAGTTTAGCATACAAGTATTTGAAGAATTGCTTTCAGGTAATTTATTATTTTATGCGTTGAGATGTATTTAAACCTAGCTTTAAAGAATAGTAATGCTCACTAACGTGCATTTTGATGAGGTAAATTCCGTTATTCACCCGAGATTTCTCTCATCATATATATCAATAGTCAAATAAAGTCTAAAAATGGTAACAATTTCTTTGATGTTTGTACTCCTATTTCCCCAGGGATGGTCCTAGAAATGTGTTTTAGAGGCTGATAAATAATTTGTACCATGGGCTTTTCAGGTACCTAGCAGGGTGCTCTATTGTAAGATGATTTGGCTTCTTGATCCCCTCACTTCATCTGGCACTCGCTGACCCATAGCTCACAAAGGAATAGGGTAGTTTCCTTAATCAAAGAGAACGAAATGCATTGATTGCGACTCCTTACCCATCATTAGTGTATTCATAATATACAAATAGGGTAGTTTCCTTCATCGAAGAAAACGAAAGGCATTGATTGTGATTCGTTACTCACCATTAGTGTATTCATAATACACAAATTATTTGGTTTTAGAAATACCGGTTTAGACGAATGGCAAGGGCCAAATTTTATCCTCATTTGAAAAAGGCCAGATTGGCGCCCATGCGATGCCACTCCACGTGACATCACAGGGACCTAGTTTCTACACGAGAGGATAGGAGTTATACATCGTCTGAGGTTACCAATGCATGCAAGAGGCACAGAGCTCAGGGAAACATGACTTAATAATAACCTATTAAAACTGGCTAAGGTCGGAAAGTTTTCTTCGTTTGATAAGGTATTAATAAACCTTTTTTAAGCCAAGCGCTACCAGATAGCATGGTACTCAGCTACCCGCTTGCATCCTGCGTCGTATCAGAGCTCAGAGCCTCTCCCAAGGTCACCTCACAAGGCGGGAGGGGGAACCAGAAATGCGTCACACGGACTTTTTCCCATCATTCCTACTTGCGCGTCGCATTTTCGCGCTCTTGAAAATTTTCACTTTTCATTTAATCGCGAAAAATAGATATCGTCATTTAAAAATCTAAAAGCGTGAAATACGTACTCCAGGAGTAATAATCTTTCGATTTAGGCAATAAAAAAATAATAGGAAACCACCCTATTATTTGGTTTTAGAAATCCCAGTTTAGACGAATGGCAATGGTCAATTTTAACCTCATTTGAAAAAGGCCAGATTGGCGCCAATGCGATTCCACTCCGTGTGACGTCAGAGGGACCTAGTTTCTATACGAGTAGGTAGGAGTTTTACATCGTCTGAGATTACTAATGCATGCATGAGGCACAGAGCTCAGGGAAACATCTCTTAATAATCACACTTTAAAAATACCTAAGTTCGGAAAGTTTCCTTCGTTTGATAGGGTATTAATAATCCTTATTTAAGCCAAGCGCTACCTCCTACCTCCAAGCAGCCTGCATTGTATCAGCACTCAAGCCTCGCCCAAAGGTCACCTCACAAGGCGGCAGGGGGAACCAGAAATACGTCACACGGACTTTTCCCATCATTCCTACTTAGCCGGCGTGTTTTTGTGCGCTTGAAAATTTTCACTTTTTATTTAATCGCAAAAAATAGATATGGTCATTTAAAAATGTGATAGCTTGAAATACATACTCCAGGAGTAATAATCTTTTGATTTAGGCAATAAAAAATAATAGAAAACCACCCTATTCTCCCACACAATTGCACTTTCATTCCTGCATTCCCTATCTTCCTCCCAAAACGTCTTCCACAAATCTTTTCAAAGCTGTCCTCTTTTTTTTACGTGCTCAGCGTGATTACATCTCAATGTAACAAAAAGTATCGCTTTATCTCTTTAGTGATACTCTGTGTCTTCTTCATGATATAGCCCTACTTAGCTCTCTGATTATAGGCTTATAAGATGAATCGAAATTGTACGTTAGAGTGCTGATTATTTGTGGTAGTATGGCACCGTAAAACTTCTGTAAATGGACCCCATTGAAATGCTGTTAGGTGCAATTTGACTGCATAAAATGGCCTAGTGTTTAGTCATCTTCACTCAAAACACATTCCCACTAATGATGAAACTCACATCTCAAGTGTTTCTTTGTATTTTGCCTTCTTCCCTTCAAATATTATTTTGAAACAGAGCCTACTGGGTGTTCCTTCTCCTTATGTTTACTCGTCTATGTCTTAATGTGTGACACATTTACCTTAAGATTGAACCTTAAAGCCGTGTTTACACTGGAGTTTGAAACACGTATGTCAAATAAAAATTGAAAACATCTCAAAAATGCGTATTAGTAGACGAATCATTTCACTGTTGCAAACAGTTTTTCAGTGTTTGAAACAGAAATTTTTGTTTCCACCTGAAGTTGGTAATGATCAAAGGATGTTGCCAACTTTTGTTTGAAATGCTTGTTTCGGTAACTATGTGCCATTGAAACATGAAACAGAAACATTTACCCTGCTATTCCCCCGTGCTTCTACCTCCACTACCACTCCCGTGATGACTCGTCGCCCCATGCTGTCATCAGGGTAGTGATTAAGATCGAAAGTGTTTCAAACATTTTCATGAAACATGGAAATAAAAACCATGAAACAAAAATTTCAAACCTTTGTAAGAAACAACTGTTTCAAACGATTGTTTCAGACAAAAGTTTGAAACATTTTGTTTGAAACTCCGATGTAAAAGTGGCTTAAGAAACAAGTTATATTCAATCATCCCAGGTTGACTTTGGAGAGCTGGTTGTGCAAAATTCTATTGAACACCAAAGGCAGCTAGAGATTGAAAGGAAGAAACAGGAATTTTTGGAAGCTAAATCGAAAAAGATTCTACAAGAGGTTGAAGGTAGTGCATTTTTCCAGTATCCCATTGCAGTTGTTTTTTATCAGCATGTAAAATAACATGTATTTTTTCTTGTCTGTAGAAAATGAAGAAGAGATACGTCAGACTCTGACCTCGATGGAAAACTGTCTTTCTCTATTGCTCCCTCATCCAAAGGATTTCTTTCTTGATACTGACATTGGGAATGATGCTGCACCATCTACTTCAATAAAAAAATCTATTGATGGCAGACCTGGAACCAGCCATGATAATTCAGAAAATACTCCTGAAGAAATGGAAACAAAGGAGATGCCTCACACATCCAGTGTTATCCAATCTGATGAACAGAAAACACACGCAAGTCCAAATCATGCATCACTAGGTGAAACTGAAACTGACCAGCTCGATAATGAGGAATTTATGGAACCAGAAAGTGAGGATGACTCCATGTCATCAAGTTCTGACTCTGAATATGGCTTGGATGGAAATATTAATTTGAGGGAATATGGTGTTCTCAACCCTCACGCCAGTATCACCATTGATTTAAACCCAAGTAAATATGCAATATGCAGTACATTTTTCCTAAAAATTAATTTGTGCAATCATTAATCTATCTATGATATTTTTTTACTCTTTTGAAGTTCATGTATATGGTTGGTTGAACTATTTTTTTAAATCTTACTCTTTGTGAATGAATGCCTCACTTATCTGCAATTAACGTATTTAACTTGCAGAGCCTGCAAACCTTCGAGTAACTGAAGAAAATTCTGTTGTGGCAGAGAATGCGAGAGATTTATTTGTAATTTTAAGTAATAGGCATCTGGTTGATGTAAAGAAGTGGATTCAGATTCTTACTAAGTCAAGTAAGCGTGGAATTTTGGAAATATAATAGAGATTACACATATCTATGTATATACATATTCCATTACATCTCAGGAAATTTATTTTTATAGGCCATGCTGAAAAACTGAAGAGCCTTATTTTTTTGAAAAACTCCATTGAGAGTGTTTTAACAAAGTATCAAGAGCTGAACTTGCCCGCAAAGAAACTAAAAACTGACGATTCAGGTAAGTTTTTTGTTGCTTATTTGAAATGTGTTTCTATTACCAATTCTGAGTTATTCCCACAAAATCATTATAATGTGGAAGACCATAGGAATAATTATTTAAAACAATAATAGCTTTTATTGGCACAACTTTTATTGTTCCGTTTGTATACACCAAGGATACTCTTCTCTGATAATACTATATAATTGCTCTGTTAAATGAAATTCATATATGTATTGTGCAACAAGCCATAAAAAATTTCCTTGCGTTTATTTATTGGATTATTTGAAAATTTGGTTGAGAAGGGAAAAGCTCAGCTCAAAGAGGAGCTTTCTTTGCCCTTTTTTTGTATCCGTGCCATGGATTTTTTGTTCATACAATAATTTTTAGTGAATAGAGAGGAAAAATCTATTTCGAAGACAAAATATATACTGTAATCTCCCAATTCCTTGTTACCTGGGATGTGTGAGTACATACTCGAAAATTTGAGTTTAGTCGAATAGTTGGAACTCGACTCGAGTGTTTCGAGTAGCATTATGAATGTCAAGTCGAGTGAGTAGTACAGTCGATTCTGTTTAATGGGTCTACCGGTTACTTGGGGCAGCCGCTTAATCGGGGCAGATCTTGAAGAGCAGAACACAATAGAGGAATATCCCAGGGTATTCTCCGCTTAATTGGGACAGAATGTCGCTTTATTGGGCCATGAGTCGGTGACATAGACTCTATACTCGCGATGAAATTAATTTTTTTTGTTTTCAGATTACTATTTTTTATATTTTCCTCCTTTGATTAACTCTTATTTTTCACAAATGTTCCTATTCTTGCCCTATTTTGAAAGCTCTTGTTGTTATACTATCCGCAAGAGGATAGGACTTTTCTTTAATAGGACTTAGTGAAAGACATTCATTCAGCGTCGCACGAGTCTGTGAAAAATATTTTTCACTAAATTGTTATAATTCTTAAAAATGATAATAATAAATTAACTAAACTCATTGATTTATTAATCAAAATAATAGTTTGATAAACTTATGTTGCATTATAAACATTCTTTAGTCTTCTTTCTATCATTTTAACGTTTGTTTATGCCCATATATAGGATAGTTCGGCTAATTGGGACAGCCGCTTAATTGGGGCAAAGTGCACAAGTCCCAATATGTCCCAATTAACCGGAATCTACTGTGTTAGTCATAGAGCTGTCGAGACCTGTAAATTCAGAAAACTGCCCACAAGAGATGCCCTCATGAAATCCATGTAATAATAACGTTCTTAAAGTCGATAAGTCATTCTTAATTTTACCTTGGTGTTTACGTGGTATTCTAGCACTATAGTAGTCGACGTCGCTGAATACCTTTTCGTCAGCCATGCCGACAGACCGTCTTCCGACCCGGTGGCGTATGCGGAGTGAACTGCTGCTTCATTCATTCATACTTTCTCATGCAATTCTATTATACCCTACTTTCTTTACTCAAATGCTGAGAGAATACGTAAAAATTGTTAAGAATTCCATGGAAAAATATGTAACTTTTAGGTTTTAGCAGACAAGGCCAGTTTTCCCGGTGTTTGATTTCAAAAGTGGTGCCGTATTTTAGTGTATTTGAGTACTACATATTTCGGGTGTTAATTTTCTTATATTACTTTGTTCCACTAGTGTTCTTGATCTTAGAAAAAAATTTGCTAAGGTTAATGAAAGGAAAATATTTTATGGTCTACAAAACTAAAGCTTAGTTCTTTAGTTTGTTTGCTGCATCCACTTAAATTCCATGAAGATTCAATATCAATTATAATTGCTGATATAATTTTTAATGAAAATTCCCAAGGTTCCCAAATATTGAAATTTTGGCAAGAAAGTGCTTGTCCAGTCGCAAAAATGTGTCGTGAGAGACAATTTTCTGCTCACAGTAAAGCTGTTAACATGTAGACATCAAAACCTGATGCCTGAGAATGTAGAACAATTGTTTTTTCTTGCATGAGAAGTTGAAAGGATCAAATATTAAGTGATTCATTTATGCATATGAATTTTATTACAACTGTGTAAATGCCTTTACTGAGGGTTTGTCTGAGCAGTTAGGGCACATATATTAATTAAAATGTCGACATATCTATTGAGGTAAATTCATTTCAGAAGTGCTTATGGAACTTTTAAGACATTAATTTTCATTTGTCTCTAAACTATGACGTAATTAACATCCATCTAACCTCATTATCTTGTCCTTTTTATATCAGTATAAACATTCAGAATATAAAATTTAGAAGGAGATTGGAAAAATGAGAATATGTTGGAGTATGGATAGTTGTATTAGCTGGTCCAGAAATTACCATACTCAAATCGATACTCGCGAGTAGTTTTCAACTCAACTCGATATCAAAAAGTACTACTTGCACAACCCTACTTGTTAACTAGACATGTAGTTATTTGATTTCATTAACTATAATAATAATAATAATAATGTCGTCCTTATTTCACAAGCGAATTTAGGACTAGATGCATAGTCCTTTCTTACAATTAACTTGTTTGACAATCACATACATCCATGCCATCCATGAATCACGCCTGGGTGGTCAAACCACCCAGGCGGGATTCGAACCCGCGACCTCTAGGTTAGCAGTCGGGGACTTTACCCCGGTGCCACCGAGGCCGACATCTATCAAGGCATCCTTTCTGGTGGGCATTTGTTGGATTTAAAGTATGAGATAGTTTACAATTGTCAGACAATGCTACATACTAGGAAGCAGACATGTGTAGATGGTACCACGGTTCTGAGGCTGAATTTTTTCATACTAGTAAAAAATTTTGAATGCAATTAAACTAAATGAGAAAATCCAATAGAATGAAATATAATAGGAAAGATTCGTTCATTGACGTAAAAATTCTTTTCATGCTGAATGTGTAATAATCAACACAAAAGTGAACTAAAAACCCAAAATGCTATTCATATGCATACCACATAAAAATACAACAACTATTTCAATTAAAAACTAAAAAACTGCTTTAAAAATTATCACTTCAAGTTCAGTCTGGAAGTTTTGATAGTGATAGTTTTTAACACAGCATTTCAAACTCAAACAGCTACAAGATTCAATTTTTTAAATCTAGCCATCCAGTCCTCTATAGTTGCAAGTATTGAAAGAACAGATCTATCCATACCTATCCAGCCCTGTCTAACAATCACCCCACATCACAACCATTTTTCTGTAGAACTATCAGTGGTTGTATAATGCAGGTTTTACTGTGTATAATTTTATTAACACGTGTCTGCCTGTCCCAATATTTTATAAAAGTATAAAATGAAGTTCTTCCATCACTAGGCTCTTTGTGAAAAACATTTTTAAAATCACTCCCTCTTTGTTCTTTGTGAGTATAAATCAAAATTGGGAGTATAGCAGCCTGGTGGGTAGAGAGATTGGGTACTGATCAAAGGGTCCTGGATTCAAATCCCAAGTGAAGCCTTCGGACCCTCCTTAATAAAATCTTCTGGGTGCAAGATGGCCCATGGGAAGAAATTAGCCCCCCTCCCCAAAATATTTGATATTAACACACCTGTGGCTAAATATGGAGTGAGCTCTACCCTCATGCATCCAAACCTTCTGGTTGAATCACTGAGTGCGAGTGTAATCAAAATTACTATATCTAAGGTGATATGATCATCGGGGACATACTGTAATCATTAGTTTATAGCATCAGTGGAGAGTGTTACAATGCAAATGTCAAAAATGAAGTTGAAATGTGATTCTATTTTTTTTTACTTAATTGGCATCATTGGGCCTTTAAAAAAAAACTTTTTGTGTAACATGAAGGAAACTGTGTTTGATTATGCACCTTATGTGCATAAATTCATTCAATAGAGTGCAATCAATTAATTCTGACCTTGGCACTCAATGGTGATCACATTTTTTTGGTCATTTTAATAATAAAAGATTCATTGCTGAGACCTGAGACGTTTTATTTTGTTATCAAGTGTTGAATCTAGCCAAGTTTTCCTTTTATTATTAAGCATACAAATGATTTCATCCAAGCCATGCCAGAAGCACTTTCTTCATACCAATTTTTTGCTGCAGATGATAGTGATTCAGATTTTGAAGAAGTTCAGCCTAAAGAAGACTATGAGGAGAAGGTGATTGAGCCATTGCCATCTACTTCCCAGGGAACTGGCAGTATTTATCCAAAGTCAAGTAAAATTGTCAACAAGGGTGATGTAAAGCCTGAATGGTCTATTATTTCCCCTGAGAATAATCCAGAGGTATGGTATGATTGGTTCTTAGTGACATAATTGGATTTAAAATTTGCCCTTTGAGGATGGGATTACAATTTTTGTCAGGAAACAGGGATAATCTGGCTTTTCTTGCAAATATATGAGAACAATATGAGGTTATAGCATTCATTGTGTAACTTTATTGACCTTAAAGGTAATACAGGCATCCCCCGAGTTACGTAAGAGATGCGTTCCGGCAGACTATGCGTAAGTCGAAATTTACGTAAGTCGAACCTTTGCGTTGGCGCTTCAGAGATTGCTGTATAACAAGTTGTATCGTACAGGAATGAGCGCAACCACATACGCCACCACATCCATCGCTAGAACTGCAAATTTTCACGTTGATTATTGACTTGGGATTTATAAGCGATTTTTCTACAGAAATTAATGAAATTTCCTTCGAGGAATGACAAAAATGGATCACTTTGTTATTTTTAGCACGTAAAAAAAACTATAACTATTCGATATTTTTTCTACCATAGGTTGTACAAGCGAATATATACTTCTTCGCGCTCGCATTCGAAAATTAACGTAATCATTTGAAATACGGTTATCGCTTACGTAAGTACGGATTTACGTAAGTCGAGACATACGTAACTCGGGGGATGCCTGTATAGGTATTCTTGCCATATTTATTCGAAGATGCTTCTCCTTAAACCCCTGAAATGGCCTCATAGTTTTGGGTTTGGAACTCCAGTGATATCAAAGGTTGTTTAAAATCACTGGAGAAAAGTCTCTTCTATGAGGAGTCCAGGGATATACTTGTTTCATGGTGTGAGGAAAAGATGTTTGTAGGCTTCTCTGCCAAGGAAAAGAAGCTCATCATCGCTGCAGTAGAACACTTGTAGGCTTATACACAAATTATTGGGGTTAGCAATCTTGTGGATGCCTCTAAGGCGGTTATTTTTTCATCTAGTCTCCAAGGGACATAGGAGCCTCTCTTGGTTTTGGATGGTAAGAAGTTTTCGACATGCCCAAAGGAGAGTTTAAAGCTTTACTTAACATCTAGTGTGTTAATTAGGCTTATCTAAATTTATAAGAAGACTTCTGACTACCTCTGAGGTTATCAGAAGTTGATAACATGACTCTATGTTAGAGAGTACATATTGCATTTATCTTTGAGTCTTAAGGGGTCCTTTACTAAGTCTTATCAATTCTTCAAGTGGCACAGGAGGATTCTCTGAGTTTTTTAGGTGCATGCCTTTTGAAGGGTTGGAATTTCCTCTGTGACTCTAAGTAGGGTTCTGGCAGGCTTCTTTAAGGGGATAATTGGCTACTTCAGGTGAGAGGGTGCTTGAGATTTCAGAAGTAAGTGAGGCTTGCAAATGGTGCATACTGTGGTTTTCAGTACCTGATTGAACTGTCTTTTGTTGATGTGGTTGTGGTGCTACATTGGTTGTTACATGTAAGCATGCTGTTTTATTCAGGATTTAACTTCATTTTTGTGGTTTGTGGCTAGTTGCAAGTACAAAACGTTTTCAGTTTTGTTAGTTCTTGTATCTTTTCATAGAACTCTGAAAGAAATGGCGAAAAGAAATTAAATTTGCTAATTAATGTTATCAAATTGTTTAATTAATACCTAAAGATTGAAAGGGTATATGTGCATATAATCTTTGGTTGTTATTATAAAGCCACATTGGATTTGCAACTTATATTCAATAAACTTTTATATTGAAAAAGTTGAGATTTTACAATTAATAAGCAGTTCTCTCATTGAAAGCTCATAGTGTGCTAACAGTGTGTCTGAGATAAAAAAGAAGCAAGTTTTACTTTGTATGAATACATTTCTGCCCATTCTTCATTCCTGTTATAAACTTTTACAAAGGGTCTCTTCAGCCCATGCATTGTTTTAGCTGCTGCTCAAATAGAAATTTAAAAATATATACTTAGCTTACTTTTTATCGAATTATGTACCTAGTAATTAACACTTACTGAATTATTTGTATAGAGAATAATGTCGTATAAACAATACTTTTTTATTTTGTCAACAGGATCCAACGTCAGTTCTTTCAACAGTTTCAAAAATGGTGGGTGAAAAAGTGACTAAGGGTAAGAAAACGGCAGATGGTCCATCAGGTGTTAAAGTTGACAAAAACAAAAAATCAGGACCAAATACTAGTGGGGAACATGTGCCTGCAGTAGCCAGCTCTTCGAAGGAGACTAGAAAATCCAAGCTTCTGGCTGCTGCTCCAAAAGTACCTTTTGATCTTGATTTGTACCACTGGGAGAATGAGAAGGTGCCCTCATCGGTCATGATGACGTAAGTCAGCAAATCATGCATCTAATATCTAATCATAACATAGTTAATTGTTGCTATAGGCTAAACATTTCCACCCATAGCCTGCAGAGAAAATCTTTTCATCTCATCCAACTTCAACTAAAATAAATATGTGCAATTTTATCACCAACAGTTTGATTTTTAGATCTTCAAAACTTAGTTTAGTTATGTAGTTTCCTCTTACACAATGGATTCAGGAGTAATAGCAACATAAGGATGCATTTTTAAGGAAAATTCGGCTATGGAAATAATGCATTGTGTCTTTGAATTTTTTATACAAATACAGATTTTGCTGATAGATTTTCACATTCAATGTAATAAATCAGGTTAAGGAGGCATCATTAACTTGAAAATTATCAGTTTAGGTACTATATGAATGACTTACTTTCCACATGCTTGATGTCATTCCCTGTATTTTCCGTTCCATCTTCCTATTGAGCTCGCTCCTCAAATTTTAACACATTCAATGCGGGATTTTCTGCCCGATTTTCATGAACATCGTCAGAATCGGCCAATAAAATAAGAAAGAAAAATGGAGAGAGATTTTCGTGCCATAACTTCCTTTCAAATACTACTATTTAAAAACAGCGCACACGGGTCGAAAGAGGGAAGCTTGCTGAAGGCCATGCACATGATCAGAAGACTCAGAAGTTGATATTAGTCACGTACGGAGGCGGAGAAAGGCCCCCCATCTGACCGGCAGAGAACGTCCATTGACGTGCTCCGTATCTCGGCTTGGACGGGACGATGTCAATTGGCGTGCTCCACGCTGAATGTGCTAAGGAAGTCAGTATAAACTGAAGTTTGTAGCCCTCTTTCACTGTGGCTAATTTTCTGTAGTATGCATCCCTACTTGTTAATGGATTTTTCTAGTTCTCAGCCTAGTCTGTCCACACCCTCATTTTCCTCAAACCTTGAAACTATATTTTAGTTTATTTTTTTTTGGATTTTACAAAGAATTTAAGTCAAGAATAAGCAGCTAATCACCTGGTTACATTTAGTCCTCTACAAATGTGACGTCAAAAATATTTTGTTCACAAAAATGTAATTTTTAAAGGTGACATCTTTAAGCTATTTTTGAATAAAAAAAAATACCTCTAGTGATATTTTTTATTTGAGAAGGCAAACATGCATACCTATATCCATCAAAATCTGAGTGTTTAAAGGTCAATTCCAGTGTCAGGGGTTGAATGACAATGATTTTTAGGATCTTAAAATTCATTATACCGTATAAGCGTGTCTAAGAGGTGCACACGTGTAAGAGGCCCACCCCTATTTTGAGCATCGAAGCTATAAAGAAAAAAAATTTTGCGGAATTTTTTTATCCTTTTGTGCAGTGTTGCAGACGTATGCCTGGAATTTTGACAGTTATCGAAATTTCATCTTTCAATACTAATTGAAAGAGGAAATTTTGATAACTGCGGCGGTAATAGCAGCATAAGAGGGAGTAGAAAGAGTTCTGATCCTCTCTTCGTATATGCCGTTGCTCTACGATGCTAGTCCTACTCACGAACAATTTTGTTTAAAAGCTGTCGCAGGAGTATTGCCACAGAATTGCTGCCTTGGAAAATTTTGAGGCAAAATACGACAGGCACATAGCATGAACCTTCCCAAGAGATTGGACCACAATCGGGGCAATTTCAGCGCCATAGGATAATAACCACGTCGTAGATTTAACGGAACCACCCTCGGCCGTCCATCAGCCAATGCCTCTGCCGTTTTTTTTTCCTTTCCGATACCCCACAGGAAAATAGGAAAATATCAAGTTACAGGGGAACAAATGGAAATGTGTTTCATCCCTACCCCATCTCACCAACTGACCTTTTTTGGTCTGCCAGGTTCAATTCTCCCAGTTTCTGGAGGCCAAATGCTAGGTGAGTCACCTACTGAGCTCGAAGATATCTCAATATCTTTCAGCAATTGAATGACACACACAAGATTCTAAAAAGAATGAGACCTAACGCGACGTATATCTGACAGCATGTGAGTTTTTTAAGCTCTAATTGATTTACACAAAGATTTATCGTTAAAACAAGGCTACTAATATTCAACATTGTCCAAACAGCACAATTTCGGAAGAAACAAGCGTAGCATAAGCGCATTCAAACAAGACGAGACAGACTGGAAACTTCAGGCAATGCAAACTGCGTGTATCACATTGCTGCGCCTTCGCCCCTTCACTTTGAAGGCAAAGACGTCACATGCAAGATCGGACCTCAGAGTAAGGATAGGGCATATATTTCCTCTGAGGATCGGACGTGTTCTTCCCTTGCTCCTTCGCTAATACCCTCGTAGCTTGAAATACGGAGGGGAGGGAGCGTGCTCCTTCCCCTCGACCACTCCTTAGGCGCTCTTCACTTATTAGCATTTCAGATTTCTTCTGTCCACCATTTAGTCCAGCAATGAACACACTCGTTCGAATTTTTTAAACAGCAGGTTTTAACACCAATATATGTAATTTTCAGTCGCAAAAATCCTCATATTCACGTCTGAAGATGATTTTTGAAAAATCAGGTCCTCAGTGTAATGGAAATTACTCGGCAAGACAATGTTGACTAATAATCAGGTATGTCCTTCAAAACTACGCGTTTCTCTACGTTTGATGAGCGATTACTATATGCAGTATAAATGCGGCGGGATGCCCACTCGTGGTAGTAAATTTAGCACGCCCACCGGAGCGAAAAACCCAGCGCGATCTTTTCCATGTTCACCTCTGGGGTACCGACGCAATGTGACGGCGTGATGCTTACAAGAAAAGCAAATAGGAGCATTTTAAAAATACGTTAGTGAGGGAGAAACTCCCCTCCCTGCCGCTTGTTTTTGACCCAGAGTTTCAGATGACTGACTCACGCTGAAAACCAAGGCCACTCAGTTCCCCTTGGACTTGCGACTGAGGAAGGGGAGGGGGGGAAGATAAGAAGTTTGTGTAAGAGGCGCACCCCCATTTTCGGCTGCAATTTCTGGGAAAAAAGGTGCGCCTCTTACACGCGCTTATACGGTACATCACTTAAAATTCTTATTGTATTCCTCCAAGCTAACTAGCAATTAATGCTTATTTCAGTTCACATCCAGATGCTCAAAACATCTGGACTACAGCCGCATTAGATACTGAGGATGCAGAGATTCCCAAAGAGCTGAGTGGGTCAGTACGTGTGATAGAATTCTCTGGAAAGTTCACTCCAGTCAAGTGGACGTGCCGTGCTCCTCTTCCTTCTGGAAAACTTTGCCCTCGTAAAGATCGTGTGAAGGTAAGAAAAAGAAGTGAATAATTGAAGTTGTTTTGTGTACTATTTTTTCAAAGAATGATTCTATAATGAATTTTCAATTTCAACTTTCCTTTAAAAATATCCTACTTTTTGCCAAAGTTTCATTTTGTTGTAGAATAAAAGAAAAGGAATCTTGTGGATCTTTCAAAAATGAATTTATCCGGCCATCTATTCATATTTATCAAATATCAATGTTATGAGTAAATGGATCTTTACCTACATTTTGAAATGATTAGGTAGAACCATATACGCAAGATAAATGAACTTCACTCACTTTTTGGGTCATGTTTATTTCCCTTTATTTCACGTTGCCCAAGTTTGAGCTCCTGGTATTCCCATAGTTTCATTATTTATTTATTTATATTACTTGCAGTTATGATAAAATGAGACTGATTCTATTCCTAATTGTTTGCGTAAAACAAATAATACCACAGAAATTAAAGAAGCTGTAAAGTAAACAGTGCAAACCTCTGCTAACTTGGAAATCAATGACGCAATTGAAAATTTATTGGTACTGTTGTTTATTGTATAATTTAAGAAATACAGGTAAATAGAAAATGTAGGTTTTATACTAATTACATGGTCAACATAGTTTGTTTTTTGTATGCATGTTTTGCTGTGAGTACCGGCAGCCCAGCCATGGGAGGGGGAGAAGGAAAGACCCACGTGGTTGCCACTAAATCTGCAGCAGTCTACAGTTCATGATTTACATGCTGCCATGGTTCTGTGTGTCAAAATGCACATCATGACATCTGTGCACGGCTGCAAGGAACTTTCTCTTTTCTGTTGCTTTGCTTTGTCTAACTCGTTAGTCGAAGGAAACTCAATATCCAGCACACCAAATATAAATATCAATCAGTACTGGATATGCTAGTGATATTGGAATTGAATATTTTAAGTACCTGTATTAAATACATTATACAGCACACAGTAATACTATGTAATTGGTTTTCAAATGAGTCATTTGTTTTTGTAAGTTTGCACAGGATTGCATTGTATACAACTGCTTATTTAAATTTTGCTATATAATCAATTTGTTTTCTGCTAACAGTTTGGAATATATATAGCTTCATTACATAATAATGGCAGATTATGGGAGCGGAAACTATGGGAATTCCAATTGCTCAAAGTTGGACAATGTGAATGGGCAAAGTTGGGCAATGGAATATGGGGCAGAGGTTTTGTTAAAGTATATGATATGTTGTAGAAATAATTAGTCTCTCTAATTTTTCCAAAGACTCCCCAATGTTTTGTGTGTGGCACTAGCATTTTTAGCATTCAGTTGCCTCTATTTCTGGATTTACATGCTATTCTGATGTACATATCCAACTCTCCATCCTAAAACTACTAAAAGTTTCTTATTAATACATTTTTATCTTGCTTGTCTGTTTCTGATACAAATTTTCTGTAGGAGAAAACTCTGTTTGTTTTTATTACCCTATCTTTGATACCATAATTATGTCTAGCAATTTTTTTATTATTTTAGTTTTTCCGTATTTTTAATAATGTGTTTATTTGCTTATTTTCCCAGTGCCCATTTCATGGACCAATTGTTGCCAGAGATGAGCAAGGAAATGTTTGTGAAGTAGATGGAAAGCTACCTAAACTTCCTCCAGAAAAGCCTCAAGTCCCAGATTGGCAAGATCCGGAATTACTCAGGGACATAGAGGTATGTAATTTGCATTACTTTTGGTTGCTCATAATTACTAGGCACTGAGGCCATCTCTTCGGAACCCTTTTGTTGGGCCTTCTGCTTTTTATATTTATTATTTATTTGTAAATATGTAGTCTGGTTGACATATTTTGGTAATTTCATGGCTGATAATTTGTTATGGATAGTGAAAAATATTCTAGGGTCATCAAAAATGAAGGCCACAACAATTTTTTTAATTGGAAAGTTGATAGAATTTGTGGGTTTGTAATGTAATGTTATTGGAGTTAACCTCTGCATTGTGCTGCTACCCGCTGGATATGTATCTTAATGTGACTGATAGTCTTTGCTGGCCCACCTCTTCTCACGCGTAGTATGTATTTTTATCTTTTACCATCCAATATGTGGTAATACCTGGCACTCATTTATACTTCCACTCTGAATGAGCAATACCTGTAATGTCAAGGAACTTAAGCTATACCATAATCTACTTTTTTTGAACCATTTATTCACTTTGCCTTTGTGAGAAAAATGCTTTCCTCCTAAAAAATCTCCATATGTAGGTTGGTTGAGAAGGATGATTATTGATTATCACTAAGAGTGAATTACAGAATGTATGAGGGTACATAATGGTTGCACATATCCCATTTAAAGGTGGTCAGAAGGTTTGAATCAGGTGGGCAGGGTGAGGACTGGGATTGTCATGAAGTACACATGTATTAGTGATGGAGGTTTGGATATTTTACCCAGTGATTTATTTGCAGAAGGTCTTCTAAGGATTCTTCTGGAAGTTGAATTCCTTCGTCAAAATTTTGTGGCCAGATGGCGAGAGCTAAGTACTTCAATGGTTTGCAGACGGAGTATGATAAACCAATGTGAATGTCGATAAATCTTTGTGTGGAAACTGGATGTAGAGACTAAAACAGAATCAACGGCACTTCAATTTGGCTCAGAAAGAAAAGCAGTTGCAGAGTATAGCATTGATAATAACTAGAGATGTGCGAATAGTATCCGCGAATACTCGAATACCTCGAATATTAGAAAGTATTCGATATTCGAGGTTTCGAATAGTTATGCGAAAAGTACCGCCTCGAATACCTCGAATACTTTGAATTACGCGTCATACACTGTCGCACGCACGTCGTTGGTGGTTGACTCGGAAAAATGTAGAGAACTGTAGTCATTTAGTGCTCGCAGCGCCGTTTTACGCAAGTTGACGAATTACATCAAATTCGTGGATTTTAGCGGTGAAAAGAGTTCGACGAGGGGAACCGAAAATGGTCGGGTGAAAAAATCCGAAAATCCCCGATTCCCCCCACCAGGAGAACCTCAGTGCCGTGGGATAGCAACCTTAGGGCATTTCCCACGATCCGCTATCCCCCTCCATTCAGCACTCGCCTCACCCACTCTGAAGCTTTCCTCTTCTCCAAAATCAAACAAAAGGTCCCAGCTCGCGCAGGGATCGCATTACGAAGACCCCTGCTTCGAAAAAAATATCGAGTTACGAGAACAATAAAAACGTGTTTCACGCCCTCCCCCTTTTTCTCACCCACTGACCTTTTTCTGGCTACCTGCTTCGAAGTTACCCATTTCTGGAGGTCAACTGCTGTGTGAGTACCGTGGGATACTTACATTAGCGCATTTCCCAAGATCCGGTATCCCTCTCCATTCAGCACTAGCCCACCCCTCTGAGGCTTTCCTCTTCTTCGAAATAAAAAAAGGTCACAGCTCGCGCAGGGATCATATTACGAAGACCTTAGCTTCAAAAAAATACCGGGTTACACGAGAACAATAGAAACGTGTTTCCGGCCCTCCCTTTCCTCCCCCACTGACCTTTTTTTTCCTACCAGCTTCGAAGTTCTCCATTTCTGTGGAGGTCAACCGCTGCATGAGTCATCTATTAGCGCAAAAGGTGTCTAAGGATAACTTTCGTCAATTGATGTTACACCTTTATTGAATTGAAATATTAGTAATGTGCGCGTAATTTCAAAAAGAATAAGACCAAACACGACGTATTTCTGAGTTTATTAAAGCATTTTACGCAAAGAAATAAATGTCAAAATACGACGGAGACCTAGCATTCTGGCGAAACTCGATATGAGCAGCAAAGCTTCTCGGAAGTTGATGCGGTATTTTTTTCCGAAAACATATATCAAGTTACAATTAATGAGTGGTGCTATAAATCTTTATTTTTACAGTCCCAGACAAAGGGATATTTTCACAGAATATTTGGTTTCTCCCTGATAGCAATTCCAATTCATCTTATCTCGTGAGAACTCCCATAGATGGACTGAAAATAATTAAGAAAATCCGGTGGAAAAGAGCTTGTATTTTGCAAAATGCCTCAGATTGTCAGCTAGCACTTGGCAGCAGAAGTGGGGGTAAAGCGATGTTAGTTGAATTAATTATATGCCCAATTGTTTCCATAAAATTAAAATATTCATTAATCAGCTAAATTCCTGTTCGAATCCTTTAAAGTAAATCAAAATTACTCCCCAAAATCTTGAGTTGCCTGCTGCATAGGCAACCGAGTCAAACATTCCAGCATTCATCATTTAGTATTCGAGGTATTCGAAATTCGAGGTATTCGAATATTCGAGCAATGATTTAATATTCGAATTCGAGAAATCTGCTATTCGACCCATCTCTAATAATAACTATACCAATTATTGGGATGACACTAAGTACATAGGTGTGCTGCTTTCCAAGCTTCCGGTTCACAAAGGAAGGGAGAAATCTGTACACTTCCAAAAATCATCAATGCCAACACAGACTTTCAACACAGAAATAGTACGTGGAAGCTGATTGCAGGGAAGATTATTGGACTCTGTTCTTTCTAGGTCTGTAGGCTTTTATTTGGTGACTTAAATCTGGCCATGCAGTGGGCTTCACAGAGGGTCATAGCAGCAATTATTTGATTGATAATTTTATTGATGTGCTTGGGCTTGAGGAGCACAGCCCAAATTCCACAAGAAATCAGAAAACTGTATTAAGATATATCATCCCTCTATCTTCCTTCAGTTGCTGTTGGAAAGAGCATATTCCCATTTGATCACAAATCGCTTGTTTCCTCTTTCTTAACATTCTCCCCCTACAAGGACACTGAGAGCCTGGACAAAGCTGATTGGCTTGCAATAAACCTTTCACTTTCCCTAATCTCCTGGATGGAAGCTTCTCCAAAGACAGCTCAAAGTTCTTTTATGGCTCTGTTTTTGCAGCTATCGCATATTTTGTCCCTGATTAATGGGTTATGAAGAAGAGGCCCCTTTGGCATTCTCCCAAGACTACTCTGGCTCTCAGAACTAAATTCAGGGCCAACCCATATGCTTGTGGAGCCATGAGTGCTTTCTCGTTTGGCAAGTTTACAAAACTACATTTGTATATTAATGGTATTACCGAAGAAGTCAAGGTAAACTTAAAGCTCTGCAGAAACAGGTGACTTTGTATGCAGTCAAGTGCATGGGTGCAAAGTTAAATACACCAAAGTATGAAGTTCGCCCATCCGGCTTGGTGCTGTAACTGGCTAACACAACTGACCGGCAATCAGGAGATCTGGGTTCGAATCCTGGCTAAGTCAAATATTCTTTCATGGCAAACTTCATACTTTGGTGAATTGAACTCAAAATGTTTGTGGCCTCTCATTAATACCAGGAGATCCCACAGAATCTCTGCCTACCTGTCTTACAATGATTTGAATTTTCTCCCAGTAATTTGCATTCCACTCTGTTTACCTTCCTGCCTTCTGATTTATAAACTCCAACTCCTGTACAACATCCATGGTTGTAGTAAAGAGTTCTAGGCTTTCCAGGTGGATTAGGCGGATGAAGATGCCTTGGCTAAATTCTCGTTGGAGTTGGATCAATTGACCATTACCTGAGAGATCTTCATCACATCCTCGGCCTTTTTTCTATCCATAGTTCAGTTTCCTTAACTTTCAGTATCAGCATGTTTTAATTATGCATTGGGAATGTTGACATCACCACTACTAAATTTATCCAGCATGTATTTTCTAGTTCCTTTGAAATGAAACATTTTCCTTAAAACTGTGGGGAACTCATAGATTTTGTTAAGTAGCTATCAATTAGTTCTTTTGATTTGGTTTATTTAATGTAAATTTGATGATCCAGTTTTAACTCTGATAGTGCATTGGTATTATCCTAACATAAATATCTGAACATTCTCTTGACAGAAAGCTAAAACTTAATGGGTTTTTACTCCAAAATTTTAATATCCTTATAGGCACTAGTAATACACCAGCAATCAGTGTAGCTGGTAGTATACCTGATTGGCAATAGAGAGATCTGGGTTCGCATCCTGGCGAAGCAAAACAATTTCTGAATTTGAATTTCTTTAGTGTAAACAACTTGTCACCCATGCATGTGACTGCCCTCAAAGTTATTCATTTCAAGGCCTTACTTTAAATAATTGCTTATCAGATGCGTAAAATATGTTCACGTATTTTAACTCATTTTCCGTGTTAAATTTTGAAAAATGTTGTTGTTGTGCTGTTTTATAAATGATATAATTACTTACCTCATGCACAAAAAATTGACATGAGAACAGGCACAAAAATGGGGGAGGTGTTTCCATCAAAATAAAAATCGATGGTAGTTCGAAAGTGATATTATTATTGACTCTTATAACGAATTTGTATAAGTTTCTTTGTACAAATGACTTCTCTAAAGTCTTTTTATTGCTTTCATGTCAGGAAAGAGTTTTCATTTGTAATATATATGACAGATGATGTTATACAGTTTGCCATGCTGATTATTTAATTACAGAGACAAACGGGGATTGACCTCACTATTCCTGAGAAAGGGAAGAGAAAGAAGAATCCCAAACATCCCACTTTAACAAATGTAAAAGCTGCACAAAATACAGTGTACAACAGACTCGCTAAAAAGATTTTCAAAAAGTAAGACTTATAGTGATTAAATATGAATCAATCTTTCCAGAATGTAAAGTATGAGAAAAATTGCCCTACATATATTTGATTGAAATGCCTGCTAATTGTTTCAGATCTACAATGAAAAGAGTCACATCCACGCTTGATGCAATTGACCGGAAAAGATTTAGAGATAAATTTGGAGACCAATTCAACTATTCCTAGTACTCTAAAAGATGTGTTTTAATGATAATCGGAAGGTGCTCTTGAAATGAAGTTGTCCAGTACCTTTTTGGAAACAAGGGTAACTGAGGTAGGTTTTATGTAATACCACCATGGAGAATGACATTTTAGTGTCAGTATTCAGAGCAAAATATGTTTTATATTGCATGAGAATGGAATGAGTAAGATTACATTGTCACATGAACCAACAGAAGATGGATTGAATTTCAATGCTGCCTAAAATATAATACTTTGCAGATAAAGTTGACTGTTAAACAGCGACCTGGGAGACGTTTCTGGTCGAGTGCTGATGGATTGGCTGGTATTCCAGAGAGAGGCATAATCTTCATCATATCCAATGTCATTAAGGAAATGTGAGTTCACTTGAGAGCACTAACTTTCTCCACCTCCTCGCTCTCTCTCACGATCCCGCTCTCGAGCCCTTCGACTCTCCCTTGGAGGCTTGTATTTCTCCCAGTGCTTGTGGTTTAAAGATGTGAAGTCATCCAGAAGGGCAATCTCACGGAGATACTTGGCCAGCCTTAGCAGCTCTGTGTCAGCAGATCGATTAAGATGAGCTTGCCGAAAGGGGCGAATTTTGAGGCCAGTTTGTGGATTCATTAGGAAGTTTCTTCTTATGTCATCGAACATAATGGTGTTCTTGCTGGAATACTGACTGAACTTTCCCCATATTACACCAAGCGGCTTCACCTGAATGATCAAAGAAAAGATTTTAGTCACCAACCTAGTGCACAATTGGTGGAAAAAACAATGCAAACGGAATGTTCGTGTCTGGAAATATCAAGTTACAGAAGAAACAGGAAAATTATTCAGAAACACACGGAAACTAAGGTGCCAGTTGTGGTACCTTTTTGGTTTCACTTGCTTTAATGGCTAATCCTTGTTGCTCATGGTAAGGTTTGAGGATAATCTACCTTAAATAAAATACATATAAAGACCTTTTTCATTCAGAATATCATTGTTGTGGATATTATCTGTTGTTATCAAATGAAGCTGAAATTTTGGGGACCTGGATGTTTCCTGAGCCTTTGACCATTTTTTTTTGTTATTATTTATTTCCATCGCCCCGAAAACAGCTCATAAGGCCTTTTACATCGGAGGGTATAACATGAAACAACAACTATCACACACAACCATGCCCTGGATAGGAGCAACCTACCCAGGCGGGACTCGAACCTGCGACCTTCGGTTTGGCAGGCGAGGACTTTACCCTGCCGCCACCGAGGCCGGCCATGATTGCATTTATATTAAAATTTCATTTGTATCAGCCCAATACTGCTAATCGTTCTAGAGGGAAGTTATTTCAAAGGCCACTCTCCAAGGACAGTATGCTGTCCTCATTGAAACAACCTGAAGCCACATATCACAAGAGCAATAGCCAAATCCCAAATCTAGTGCAATTTGCACTGAACGGCCACTTGTCAAGATCCTCATCACTCTCACCTGATGACAAGATGTGATTAAAAAAGGCAGTATTTAATCTGTGCCCTTCATCGATACAGTTCCAAATTTTCATATTTTGAGAAGAAAGGAAAGGACTAGAACCCAATTTGTGAAGAACTGTTATGTGGAAAAGTGTTTTTTAACGACTACATCAACTTTTTTGACTGTGAAAGTTTCTTTTTTGCCAGAAACGAATACTGTGAATGTATAGTACGTTTTGTACCTGAAGATGGATCTGTGAGTTGAAAATAGTGGTGTGTTTTAAAAATAAAGAAGTGGAAAAGTGCTGAAAAGTGAATTCCATTATAGATACCGTCCACTCCATCTCACCAAAATCCGTCAATACTGACTTCAATCCTAAACACTTCAATATATAAATATATTGATGCACAATGCTGTTATCAATCTCTGGGCAAATAAATAAATAAAATATGGTTGTGATGAGATGTACAAGAGGCCACCATAAACTTTTACTACAGTTTGTCATTCAAGGGAATGTCCTTGGTTCCAAATATTATAGCTCTTCCGCCCTTGTCATAACCTTAACACAGGCTTTTTGTAGTGGCTATTAAACAGAAACTACCATTAATGGCTTTCCACTTTAACTATTGATGCTAATGGTGGGCATCAAAGTCATTAGATGATGGCTAATTGATAATGAAAGCTCTATCAAAGTCTTGGAACTAGCCAGAAAATGGATGCATAGCTGTAACAAAAGACCACTATAACCTGCCATTCAGGTGAAAGGAAAGCCAACTGTAAAAATCTCCAGAGTCAGCAAGAGAAAATTGGAGATTATAATGGCTCTTGGAAATCATTTCACTGTCTAGAGGAATCTTAAAAATGCATATTTCCAAAATAGCAAATAACATCTAATATTTGGTGGAAGAGGAACACTGCAAACACATAACAGAGAGATACGTAAGCGTAGGGACATCATTTTCCAATCTGTTTATCACGAACAGAGTATTTGATGCTGTAGCAGTGATTGAAGAAATAATCCATTTTCCTACTTCCATCATAAATCAAAAGTAAACGCAGGGTACACCACCTTGCCCAGGGCAAAACTTGAATGAATGATGCTCAAATTGAAGCTCAAATATGGAACATCAACCACAAAATATGGATGTTGGAATTACCCCTCCCCTTCCACCAATAACACTTTTGTTAATATTTTTTAAGCAAACCTAACCCACAACCGTGAATTCTGAAGAGAGTTATAGAAATAATGAGAATTTCTCGAGAATCCTAGTGGCCTCACAGAAATCCAAGGAAGCATGCATAGAAACTTTTATGCACCAGCATAAATAATGAAAAGAACGCTATGGCAAATGTTCCATTAGGTAACTTGGAGCAGTTGGATGCATTTCATTGATAATTTAAGTGGATGGGCAATAATATCCCAGCATGAATTGCCAGTGGTTTTCCAGCAAGCTTCCTTATATATTAGAAGTACTAGGAATAATAGCTGCGACCCTTCTTTGGCTTAAATTCAAATCTATATATATATATAGATAAATGTTAAATAAAATGCTCCAAAAGCTGTAACAAAACTTGTAATGGCTTTTGGAGCATTTAATAAAACATTTATGTATCTGTCAAGGCCGTAGAGCTAATTACCTCATATTCAATTTACATATATATGCAGCCTAGTGTTCTTTGGGTTAACTCATTTCATGTCCAGAAGATGGATAAGCCAGCCATTAAATCATTGGTGGTGATAGAGACATTATCCCACACATAATTGTGGGAATGATTATAAGATACAACTGATAGTAAGAGAGCAAAATGTTTTGGTACCACTTTAGGTAAAGATATTTGATTGTGAATATCAACAGACCAACTTAAAGTAAGCGCTTTATGGCTTGCGACCTCTTATATAACATTATTAATTACAACGGTTGATGACAAAAGGGCTGATAACTTGTTATCACATAGACAAAAGCTGACGATTGAAACTGCGTGAACAAAAATGTTGATATGACTTACTGATGCAAACACCAATGATTAAGAACATGTTGATCAGCCAAGTTGAGGCTCTCAATGGATATAAATATAATAAGAAGATAAATTAAAGAACTTACGTCAAAAACGCCATATTTTGGGGTGTGTATTGAGATCATTGCCAAACTATCCAAGTGAAACATAATTTTATAATCCGAATGTGAAGAAACTCCTAAAAGTTTCATTTTCTCTTCTATCCATTTCATACTTGTGGCTGACCATATAACTATGTCGTAATCCTGAAAGCAAAATCGCGATTTTTTAATATATAAATAGGAGGAAGTACAAACATCAGTAATCCAAGGACAACATCATATACTACCTCATAGGCAGAGGTTAGGAACTCGTGCAGATACGGCCTCATCAATTCATAACCAGACTCAGCAGAAGATCTATGATCAAATAAAGTGTAGTCAATATCAAGGACAAGAAGCTTTTTTCCCGGCCGGGGTTCATTGATCATTTTTATCTTATACTCTCGAATTCGTCGTTCAATCTGCAGCGGATATAAAAACGTTTATCAAATGGAAGGTAAGTCAATAGCAACATGATCTGGAACTAGAATTATTGTAGTAAGTACCTTGGCCAAGTATTCCTCCCTGTTTTCAATAGCCACCTCATCTTCTTCTATGTCCAAGTCATTCACAACCTCAGGGATGTCATCTGGAGGACTACTTGCATCAGCAATGTCCTCTTCCAATGACCCCATCATCATGATTTTAAACCCGGGCTTGAGTTTTAATAACGATAGTTGACAGTCGTCATCAGGTGCCTTTCCTATAATTAAATGCCAACATTTAACAATTAAGTAACTGCATTAGCTGATGGCGACAAATTGAGGTATCCGTGAGACTTGCCTTTATACTTCAAGTTTAGTAGCTTCTGCCGTTCAGGGCGAACGCCGGTTTCTTTATGAATAGCTTCTTTCAAAGTCAAAACAGAATCTGAATCTGAGAGGCTGCATAGCTCGTACTCTTTCCCGCTCCATTTTACGATGAGCTTCTTCTCCTCCATTGCCTTGTAAAATGAAAATCTGCAATTTACCACAGCATACATTTGTCATCCAATAATAAGAGAAGGTTTGGAAAGTATATGTACCTGATTAGAATTTTAGCACTAAAAATCACAGATGTTCACTGGAAAAAAATACTAAACATTACTACAGAAATCACAGTAACGCTAGAAGTGATCATCCCACGATCAAATCCAAAACACAAACAAGCGGAACAAGTAACTGACGTACGAAATTTGTGTATGTAATTCCATCCGTCATTTGTTAAATGGCTGCTTTTAAGGTGGCGCAATAATTGATGATTTTCTCTAGTATTTTGAAATAAATATTTTATTAATCGAGAGATTTTCATCCTTTAAAACATATGGTTGCCCTGAGAAATAAATCATAAGAAGTTCCGTTAGACTTACTTTTATATTAAATAGTAAACTGCCGTCTCCTCGAAATAACCTATCTCAAGGTTAATTATTTTTTTTATTGTGTTATTATGTTTACACTCTGATCAGGCCACTGTTTGATGCATCCGCGGAGGTAAATCATTTTCTGCCCTAAAATATTATCGATTAGCTACGACCTAGGAATAACATATCGTATGACACTGAATGATTCGGAGAGCCATGTCGGAGGCAGAAGTGGCGAAGTGCTTGCGGTCTGTTTTTGAAAGAATTCAAAATGCATGTACAAATAGGCCACAGGTACGTTGCATATTCGTAAAAATTATGTTAGGAAATCATTTTATGTCAGATTTTTTGTTATTTACTGTTTTCGGTGTTGAGTAGCCCTACTAGGAAGTATTTGAGATATCGCTTAGCGGATGACGTTACGATTTGGACATGTTTCGTCTCTCATAGCTCTTTTATTGCTGTCGAAGAATTTTAAAATGATTTTTATATGCCAGGAAAGTAGCTTATAAAAATGTATTTCACGTTTTGAAGTTATTTTACGGTGCTGTTCATGGAATCTTATATAAGTCCTTATCAATTTTCGTCTTTAACTCCTTTTTGGAAACAGCCTTGTGCTTTCTACGTATTATAATATTATTAAATTATTTCATAGTCATTCCTAAAATTTATCTGTTAATCCACATGATTGGTACTCTCTTAGGAACTCAGCAATTTTGAGCCTCGCCTTGTAGCAGTGAGTAAAACTAAACCAAAGGAACTTATCATAGCTGCTTACGACGCTGGACAGCGCAGCTTCGGTGAAAATTATGTTCAAGAGTTGGTGGAGAAAGCAAATGACCCAGAAGTGAGAAGTGTGCCTATATATCTTCATCAAGTACTTGAGTATAATATAAAAACAACTATACATTTTTAAATTTTCTTTCATGGTTTAGATTCTCGAGAAATGTCAAGAAATCCGATGGCATTTCATCGGGCATTTGCAGCGAAATAAAGTGAATAAAATAGTTGATATTCCTGGGCTCTTTGTGGTTGAAACTGTCGACTCAGCGAAGTTGGCGAGTGCGATTAATGACCAGTTTGAGAAACGTGGGCACAGGGGCCTTCTCAATGTAATGGTCCAGGTTAATACCAGCGGCGAAGAAGGTGAGACCATTTGTTGCTTATTCTGAGAAAGATATGTCTATTCATTTCATTAGTCAATCGGCTAATGTTTTCATCTCGCGAGCGCCATTTCGTATTATTTTTATCACACAGGTTGCTTGACTTAATCATATTTTGGTACTGTGAAATTCTCTTCAGCGTCTCCTTCGATCAAGAGTAGTATTATGTGTTGCTTAACAATTGAGGAATAAATTTGAGGTAGGACAGTTGTATTATTTGTATATTTTGTTGCTCATGTATCTCACTCCTCATTTAAATTGAAGTAAAAGGCACTGTCAGATATCGCCCTAGAAGTGTTCACAGAATTTTCTTTTTTAATTACACATTAGAGTACTTTGTCCTGTTAAGCTACAGGAAAACTTTTCTTGTTGGCGTGGATTATGTGGAACAATGTGAATAGTTCTTTTTGGCTAAATTACTTACATAATAGTCTTTGCTGGGATACACTTTTATCAAAATCAATAATTATGGTAGATTCAGCTTCACAACTGGGTTTACCTCCACTTATGAGAATTACTATTCTGGAATCCATTTTTAGCTTTTTCTCTGCACTTGGACAGACAACATTTTTTTCTTATCTCCAGAACTTAAAGTTACATTGATGTCTATTCACCTAACAGTGCACAGTGTCTTTTTCCCATGCCAAAGATGGCTCTTGTGCGTAATGTGAGGAAATAGTTATTGTTTGCTTTAAAAGAAAAAAGTTGTGCTTATCTAGTTCACTTGTGTTTCTTGATCATTCTCATTTAAGTTTTCCATTATTCCCACAACTTTCCACTGATTACATAAAAGGTAGAGTGAGAATCCATAATTATTGAGTTGTATCCTACTGGTTAGGAAATGTACGTCATCTAATAATTTGTCATTTGAATTAGTACACTTAATGTGCACTCTGATACCTCCTTAAGCCTGAATCATACAGTCGTTAGGTTTTTGTCCTTGTTTGAGTTTTTTCTATAGAGAAGCTGTGGCCATGATAATATTTAGGAACTGAAAATTATGGCTTGAGATATCATTATACACTTTTTTAATCATGCAGCAATTTTTACACTCTGTTTTTCCATCATTGTCACTGTCCCTTCAATATGTGGGCCTCTCATTCCATTGAAACCAAATATGTGTTACAATTACTCATTATAATGTTTGTGCTCTGATTGGTTTGGTGGTATGATGATGTTTTCAGGCACAGAAAAAGGGATATGCTCAGATATGGAAAATTCAATGGGAATTCCTATTGCTGACCAAGCTCACTAACATCCCTGGAAAAGCTCATCTCAAGTGGTCATTTTTAAAAGAGCCCACAAAAGGGATGGAAAGAATACTAGCGTGATTCATTCAATATCTTATTCAGGCCTGTTTACATAGCACATTAACTCGTACAAGTTAATGTATTATGTAAATATCTTTGCATGAATAATTTTTATGGACTGGAATGGAACATGTAGGAATGCATGAACCAAATTAGAGCAGGTTCTATTTTCTGTACATGCATTTGTACAAGTTTCATGGTTACTTGGTGCATTTTCACGTTCATTCACGTGTTCAGACATTTACAATTTTGTTAGACATAAACTCGTATGTGTGTTAATGCAGTATGTAAACAGGCCTTGCTTTAACTTTCAACTCATATTCTTGGCATAACCTCCTACACCATCATATGTAAGACTCTTTCCTTTGCACAACTTTCTGTTGATGTCACTCTTCTGTGAAACATTCATGGACATGGTGATACCGCCATGATGGTACCACATTGTCTAAGTCAGTGGTACCATATTGTCTAAGTCTACGTGAGTGATCACACGATGCTTAAATATCACCTCCTAATCATTCATGCAAGAGACTAACATTATATGGGGGCCATCAACACTCTTAAGGCCCATGCAAAAAAATCCTAAACATGGATATGGTCATTCATTTAGAAAAGGTTATCCTTTCTTCATTTGGAAAATCCCATAATCTCTCTTATTTGGCTTTTGTCCAAGACTGCGATCTCTAGTTGAATTCCTTCTTGCCTCTGATTTTGGTTGGATTATTTTGAACTGTATTTTGGACCAGATTTTTAACCCATTTTAGAGTTTTTTTGGGTCCATTTCAGTCTTGAATAAAATAGTTATACCCAAATTTAGATACATTATAAAATTCCACGTAGAGTTTACTATTATGTCTAATGCTCTAATAATGTTGCCATCATGGTACTCTGGTTGCTGAGCAATGGCATTCAGCCTTGCTCGCCAGTATCCACAGATTTTTATGTCCCAAAGTGATGAAACGGAGGAAGTTACCCTCATCTTTCTTCTTTAATTTTATTTCCGGTTTCGGCTGTTACACCATTATCAAATACCAAATTTCTTCTTTAAATTCACACTCCATTCTATATATCATCCTTATACAGTAAGTCTTTAGTTACAAACATCCCACTTCGGAATTTTCAAAGATACGTTCATTTATTGTACGAAAAGTTTAATTGGCGCTTTTGGAGAGGATGGATGCGGCTGGTGGTGCAGTGTGGAGGAACTTGCACTTTGGGGCTTAGCGCCTAATGTATGCATGGCGAATATATACAGCACACTCCCGATTATCCGGGCTAATGATGGGCAGAGGCGACACGAATAACACAAACTTTCACTTTAATGTCTTGCATTGTTCATAAGTTACGTAAAGCAAACAATATATTATTATTTATGCAGCTATTCTGTTATTTTAAAGAGCTTTCTACGCCAGGTAACGATCTTTTTAGCGGCGATAACATGGTTGCACTCGTATTATTACGCCTTCATATAAGACCTGGTTTCGAAAACTATGCATCCGTGGCTGTGTGACGTCGGAACTTACACTTTCAAACATCACGCCATGTAGTTGCGTCTCGCACGAGTTGTCTGGGTTGAAACTGCTGCAGGATGTGTAACCGTGATCACGGAGCGCGGTCCCGCCCTGCGAGGGTTGGAAAACAGGAACACGGTGCTCCCGTGAATGCAGCTAGATTGCAATCGCTTCCGTTTTATGAAGGGGATTCTTGCAGTAATAATAAGCCCGGTGTATCCTAGCATTAATGCAGTAATTCTGATTTACCGACCAATTTTATTTTTTTTATAAAGATCACGGAAAATATTGAGCGAGAGTGAAAATCATGCCCGGATAATCTGCAACACAGATATACCGCAGCCGGATAATCGGTAATCTGCTGTGTAATGATATTGTATAATTATATGGAGCATGCCTTCGAAAATGTTGCTTTATAAACAGCATCACTGAGTAAGACTAATGAAGTATTGGGAAAGTGATGGCCGATAGAGAATTGTGCTAGATCGGTTTGTGATCATCCTGAGTTAATGCTGAATTGTTATGCAGTGTTGCATGCTGCAGGGTAACTACACTTTTTGATGCCTTGCTTGGGATTTTCAACTGATGAACAAGGTCCTGGAAAGCATCTTATTTGTATGTCGAGGGCTTACTGTATTCTAACATTTTTCTCCACTGGCCTACAGAATTTCATTCATATAAACAACTACCTTGAGTGGTGTCTCCGTACCTTTTTCGTGTGGTTTGTTTTCCTTTTTGTTTAAGGTTACTGGTAAAAATGGAAATCCATTGATTTCTGTTGGTACCGTAGACTAAAGATGAGCATCGCATGAAACCGAGTCACCCATAAAATGAGTCCTCCTCTTCCTTTTATTCCTTACTCCCCACCTCCTTCCTCCTCTCTTACTTGATGTACGGTTGTATGCTGTGTGATGCACTTGGAGATTTGGCTCGATTTTTCATGATCAACTGCTGGTCAGTGGCGGATCTGAAGGTGGCCGAGGGAGCTATAGCCCTCCCTCCCAATAGGTCGAAACACACGCTGGATAAAATCAAAATTTGTGGACGTTGCCACTTTGTGCAAAAGTGTTTCATTATATTTTCCGATATATTTACCTACTTTAACAAATTAAAATATGTACTAATCAGCTCTAAACTTAGGGCCTAGTTTGACATGCTTTTGGCATGTGGCATTCAGTATGTGTATTCAGTCGCAGATCCAGAGAGGGGCTATGGATACTCCTCTCTCTCTGGGGTATCCAATTTCACTCGATAGAATAGTAATTTGTTTGGACCCCCTTATCCCTATCCTGGATCCACCGCTGCTGTTGGTTCATAATAAATTCATGGGAAATAATGTTACTTGGAAATCTTGGCTTTTATTTATTGGGTCATTATATGTCAGTTCATCCAGCTATGACACATACCAACTAAGATTTGGATGAAAGTGGGCAATTTTCATCCTTCCTGATAGGAATTGAAAGCATGTAAAGTTTTTGAGATAATGGTGAAACTTAACTTGAATTGACATACTTTCTGTATTTTGATGTTTTATGCAAAGCAGCATCAAGTTATCTCCAACAATGATTGTTAGTGCTACAATTTCTCTAAAATATTCGGTTTTTATTTATTTTTCTTCTCATGATAAAAACAGAGCCTGCACATAAAAAAGTATTTTTAAAATTTTTTTGTTCTCATTATGTACTAAATTCATGCCATTTATATTTTGTTTAAACATTGAAAACAATTGTGTCACAAACATTTGATCACATTTGTGGTGAGACGCAACACCGACTGCCAGAGTTGTGAAAAGGAAATTTTTTGTGGTCTCGGTGATATGCACACTTCTTACTCTGTCTTGTAATCCAGGTTTCTATCTATCTTGCTAGAAAAAAATAACTGAATTTAATTCATAGTTCTGCTGTTCATCTTCAAGTACTCTGTTATTGTTTCACTGTGTACTGCTATGCACTGTACCAGAAAATCATACACAGCTTTTCACCACATTTGCTGACAGTTTATGGTTGTACATGGAGCGTTCGCAAAATTTACGTCATCTGTTTGTAGAAAGTGTTCCATAACACTCATTTTGAACTCAGAAATATTTGCCAGGGAACTTAGTGTGAAGTGGCTAATATGGTAGCAAATGATGTATGTTCTAGATTTTATTTTTGAATTTTGAAGCAGAGATTTTGTTGCACTCAATTGGATTTGGTTTTCCATAATTGTATATTTTATTATTTTAGAGAAAAGTGGCTGTCCACCAGATGAAGCTCCTGTCCTAGCAAAACACATTCTTGAAAAATGCAAAAATTTGAACTTCTTAGGGTTGATGACTATTGGTGTGTATGGATATGATCTTTCTTTGGGACCTAATCCAGATTTTCAGGTGAGATTTTTAAAATTTAATTACATTTTCTTAATAAGTAATCTACCATTTCATTTCCCTTTTTTCATAACCCAATGGTGGGAACTGTCATAATAATGGACCATTGAGAGTAGAAAGGCATTTTAGGAGATTTTGGCCCAAGCATAATTGAGAATCTGAAATTTAATTCCTTCTCTATCGCAGAGTACACCTATCAATGTGGTTTCGTGTTTCCTCCTACCTTGTTAATTGAAGTTTATCATAACTATGTAAGTGTGATTTTAAAGTAGAAAAAATGATTGATGATCAAGACCACATGTTGTTATCCACGCTTTACGTTCTGATTGAAAGTAATCAAGAAGAAAAGCATCACATTTTTGGGCTGTATATGATGTAAAAACTTGAGCCAAAGTATAAATCTGATAATTTTGATTTCAGTGAAAATAATTAGTTATGCCTTTACATCATGTGCATTTTATTCTAGTTGTTATGAAATCAAAATACATACATACATACCCCAGTCAGCACAAAAGATATTTTACCCCATTATTACCCAAATTTTACACGGGTAAAATTGTGGTAAAAGATGGGTAACCTGCATGGTAACGGGTAAAATATCTGTAAATTTAAGTGGTAAAATTCGGGTAATTCCATGGTAAAACACTGGTAAAATTCGTACTTTTTCCGGGTAAAACTTCCCGATGCAACATCAGAGCCATCTGTGGAGCTTCAAAGTAAACATGACGACACCCCCTCTATCGGTGCTATTGTGAACTAACAGTACCTAATTTCAATGCGCTATAGGCTTTCATATGCACGATAAATGAATGAAATCGACATTGATATAGAAAAACAACTGTTTATTGAATGACGAAAAGTAACTAAATATACAAACACGACATATATTAGGAATTAACCACTTGGTGAAAGAGAAATAATAACAAAAATGAAACCCACATTCATGAGGACATACGTACTCGAAGAAAGAGAGATGACTGAAATAAATAACAGTTATTTTTTAAGAGGAATTGCCAATTTGATTTCTTTTAAAATAGAAACAATGTTAAACTTGGAACTAATTTCCTTCCGTTAAGCACTTGGTGACAACAGCTTCCACACCGAACTCCTAATGGCATGCTTACGAGGAAACAATTCACCCAAATGAGTATCCTAAAAACTGCTTTTCCAAAGTTTTTACCCGAAATTTTCAATGAAATCACTGTAAATAAAGAGCTCTATACTTTAGCAGAGGTTGAGGGAACCAAATTTCAGTTGTATTGGTTATTTAAAAGTATATTGCCTCACCGTGGCGTCACAACAAAAAGTGATGCAACTCTCTGGTTAAATTTTCAACTGAATTATATTCAACTATTTTCAGCATTGTATCAGGCAACTTAGTTTAGTTTACTTCATGCTCCAGTAATAGATAGTAATTATAATTACCAGGCACGTTACTTCGGCACTTGTAGTCGCGCTCATGTTCCTTCTTCATTGTTTACTTGTTCACTCGTACGTTACAGTCCACTAGTCGCAAATCGCAGTTGAGGATCGAAAATAGCCAACTGTCAAGATTTGAACTCGACCTTTCATAAAATTTAAACGAAAATAATTATCCGATGAAAATTAGTACTCTCCTCTATTTATTTACGAAAATAATCAGGTAATTTTCAAGTAATTTAATTTTTGTTAATGACCATAGCCTTTCATCGATAGTGTGTAGGTATATACATAGTTTCACTTTTATAAAGTGAAACTATTTGCGAAAATAAATCGAAAATAGTTTGAAAAATATCACTACAGCGCCGCTGTGGTTATATTTAGCTTTACTTTTTTTCTTTAAACTTTTCTCAACCTCATACAAGGAAATAAATCACTCACTTTATATTTTTTACACTTCGCTGTTGGCAATTCTGCACGCGAGTAATAACGTGGTAAAGAAGGGGTAAAGCTTACCGTAGTAAATTTGCCCCAAATTACCAGATAATTTTCCGTCTAAATTATCTTTTGTGCTGACTGGGTACTGTTTTGAGATAAAAAGGTTATGGGAATGGAGGTGATTGTTTTCCCATTTGTACTAGATTTATGTTTCAAACTAAAAATCCATTGTTTTAGAATATTTTCTTTTGAGTAGACATTGATTTTGCTACTGTGAGCAAAATTGTCCACCCGAATGACCTCATATTATTTTCTTTGGAGGCATATATCAAATTATCACATTTTAAAGTGAACCAGCTATATTCCTGACAAAAAATAGGTTTCATAAAATTGATGCCGAAGCATTGCAAAGCAAAATACTAGGGGGACTGAAATCCAGGAATCAAATTATTTAAAGTGGTATTAGAACAAAATGAAAAATTTTCGTCAGGTTTAGTAAATTTTTGCTTGAATGATCAACACCTTTTAGATTCACAGCATGTAGATCATCGAAGGAACCCACCATTGATTCAGAATTTGTTATACATGAAATGGGTTGTACCCTGAAATTTCAGATTCAATGGCAAGCAGATACATTATTGCCATCGTTCTATTTTTGCTGCATATCCAAAAAAATTTTCCTCTGAGTTGATAGTTCGGTTTCTTTTTCTTACAGTGTCTCAGGAACTGCCGAGAAAAAGTGTGTCAGGAATTGGGCTTGACATCATCTCAAGTGGAACTCTCAATGGGGATGTCAAATGATTTTGAGCAAGCTGTAAGTACATATTAGAATTACTGGTAACAATCATTCATCTCTAGCTGGGCTTCACATTCCCCTTATAGTGTGGTGGAGTTAATGAGAATCTTCAAAGTTTAAACTGAAGACATGAGTGCAAGAACCAGATAATGTTTGCGGAAATCACATTTTCGCAAGAATAGGGAACATGCACAATTTTTTAAAACTACTCAAATATGAAGGTTCCTATCTCAAATACATATACTAGTTGAAAATTTTGTGGGTGAACAATATTTTTTTAGCTGAGATATGAGCCTTTTAAAAAATAACTCGACATCGGCTGCTTGAAAACATGACGTCATTTGAGTGTCCGCTCGTGACATCATGGCCCAGTATCCTCTGTTGACAGAGTGAGGAAGTGAATAGAAAATTGGTTGACATTAGAGCTGAAATGCAAAATTTGGTCAAATTAATTGCTGTTGTGTAGTCAGACTGCAGGGAAGGGGATTTTTTATGGAGATTTGGTAAGACTTATATGAAAATAAGTTGATTGCATTGACTTACGGACATAAATTGATTTGAAAGAAGAATTCTTGTGATCTACGTCACACAGTTATATCATATGATTAATGTGATTAGTGTTAGTAATAGTAATCAAGTGAGTAATAGTATTCATCAAAGCAGCGTGGATCTTCAAGAGAAAAGTGCGAAAACCATATAATCACATATACTGCCCCATTGCTCATGTGCCTCTATTTCCAAGCCGGGGAAGGTTTTTGCATGTTTCTCAGAGGACAAAAACAATGGGAGGAAGTGGTTGATGACCTACAGAATGGAGTTATATACTTTATCTACACTTATAAGTACACTTACACATCAGGGTTTTGGTAGTTTTATAGAATCGCCAGTTTTTTTAGATGGCCACCAAATTAGGATTTATGTATCACTTATTTCACTTTATGAACAATCCTAGAATATGTACTATGTAGTCTACCCATTGTAGGACTAGATATAAGGTTAACTCAACACTTCGCTATTGTGATGCCCATAAGGTTTGGTGCATATCAGCACAAAACCTAAAATTTCGACTTGTTTTTGGCTTGGGTTCCGGTTCAAAAAAAGGAACTTGATTAGATACATCGTGAAAAGCACTTGAAAATTATTTCTCTATCTATCTAGTACTTTTTTGATTACTTTTAATGATTATTTGGCTATCAACTCTGGCCTATTGGAGAAAACTATCTAAGTTTTACTTCGTAGGTTACTAAGTACATATTTATGTAAATACATAAGATAGATTTTCAGGTAGCTATGTATAAATTAAATCTCACTGGGCAGTAAACACATACTTAAAAACGTCTGTAATATAATTTTTTATTAATTGCATAATTATTTATCTGCTTGCTTTTATTCCACACTTCTTGTAGTGACAAAGCAATCACTTTTTTTCAGGAAATTAGCCTCCATAAGGGAGTCAACGTAAGGTAAACTGTCGGATTGTGCCTTCTTTAATCCCTCAAAAGTGAATTTGTCCCTGGAGGAATTACTACAGAGTTCAACGATGATTATTTACTTCGACATCTCTCAATTTAGGTGATATAATGCTGTAGCAGAGTTTATTGTGAACTGTGTAATGACATCAAACAATGACGCAAATGAGAAGGCATTTGAGGTCATTTGACTTCAAGCGATATTCCAGAACTTTTAGTTAGCATTTATTGACCTTTGTGGCATATTGAGAGATAATTGGCTAATACAGTGAGTCCTCGTTTAACGTCACTTACCGTTCCTGAAAAATGTGACGGTAAACGAAATGACGTTAATCGAAGCATAATATCCCATAAGAAACAATGTAAAAAGTAAATATCGGCTCCAATACCTCGCAATTCCTACGCGAAAAAAATGTTAGAGTATCATATCTCGGGCATTTTTTACGGTGGGAATGCCAAACTATCGCATAAATACGAGTTCCTGTCTTCATCGACGACAATAGCAGCAGTGACGTAAATCCTTCTCCATTTTTGTATCTTCCAGCATTTGCTTTTCGGCTTCGCTATGGTGGTCGCCTGGGCATCATCCAAGGCATCATCATCGCTGAAACATCGTCGCAGTTACAGGAACCAAAATTATTGTGAACTCGGCAAAAAAAGTGACGACAAAAACTCCGAGTTCTACACGGAAAAATGCCTTGAAATCACTTTTTAGGTTCCTGAAAACTATTACGTCAAGTAAAACCTTGCACACCTACGCAAGAATTCATTTTGCAGAAATTTTTGCTAAAACCGTAATCGCAATTGAGAATAATCACACTGTTTTACACTTTGCTTAGACTGACTGTATTACCGCCCACAAAACGAACAACCTGCAACGCCCGCCGCTTCGCCTTTTTTTTTTGCGCAAAATTTAAAAGACATGACGTTATCGCAAAGCATAGGTGCGATAAACGAATGACGGTCTCAAAATTTTCGTGACGTTATCGTGAAATGACGTTAAACGGGGTGACGTAGAACGGGGACTCACTGTATATTTGGACTTGTGAGAAAATTGTCAATTGAATGAAAATAAGGATAAGGATGAACAAATTTCATGCATGTTCCCCACTGGTTATTATCAGATTCTTGCACTCAGGTCTTCAACTGTATGAATATTTTGTTCTTTATGCGGCCTCATATATTATTCTTGTATGTATAATACTTTAGAATGCTTGCTAACATCCTAGAATTGATTTTAAACATTCATTTGTAGCACTGAAATTCTAAGATTTACATACTGCTGCCTCCCATTCTCCCTATCGCGAGCTACATGGTTCCTTCAGTTCTCCGATTTTCTTCTTCCTTGTGGCATTCCTAATCTTTCCAAAGTACTTATGTACATCTTGGTCTTCTAAGGGCAGCTTTTCCTTCAGTTTTTTCCACCATTATACATACATATTTGTCAGGTATACGCTGTGTCTAATGATGTGGTCATCCATCATCAGCACCAGGTCTGGAAGGCATCAAGTCTTTTCTGATCAACTTCAGTTCGGGTCAAACCCAACTGTCCGTTGGTGGAAATCCCCCTTTGCCCATGTTATTCTACTGACTATTTCTTTCTTGCTTCGTTTATTATTGGTTATTCAGCTATATAGGTGGAAAAACTCTTGCACCTCTTCAAGCTTTTGCTTTCTTAGTTTAATGTTTGTCCCAGCCTCCTCTCTTTTACTACATTTTACCGTAGTCTACTTTTTGTTGCTTTTCAGCTGACATCTGGCCATTGCCCTTTCCATATTTGTCTTCTTCAAATCATTTTGTCTCGACTATGACTGCTATAGCATCAGCAAATCACGGCATACTTATTCCTTTAAATTGGATATTGACAGCCAAAGCCTTCTCTTTAATGTTATTGATGGCTTTCCCGATTTTAATATTAAAAATTATGGGGAACAGTACACATCCTTGTCTCACTTGTTTTACTATTCTTGCTTCTTCAGTGTTACCAGTGCACCAATTTCTTTCAGAATTCTAAGCATTGAATTTCAATCAAAGACCTTTTCCAAGTTGACAAATGCTTCCACTTAGGTCTCTATGAAAGAATTCTGTTTGCTCTGGAGAAAAATTAGGTATCAATTATTTTGTTTTAACTATCCATTAAGTCCACAAGAGGAGATTGCTGTTTGCTGGCTTAATGGAAATAGCATTGAGCTTATGTTAAGAGATTCTTGGATTTAAATTTGAGTGAAGACTTGAGCCTTAAATAAAATATCTCTGTTGTTAAAAGTGATACAGGGAAAGAAACTGCCCCCTATCCCCTGCTTGGAATCTGGAGAATTTCTGTGTCAGAGAATTTGTGTACACTGAGTATTACCATAACTTTCCAATCGTAACCAATGTTCAGATTTAAAGCTCTGATTGAGTGAACCCTTTGGTGAAAATTGACGGTAAACAAGTCTTGTAATAAGTTAAGTCTCCAGGGCTTAATTTTCTGACTGGGTTTGCACATTCTAAATTATAGGAATATTATTTGTATAGTCAATTTCTAAGCCTGAAAAGTATAACCACGGCATGATTTCTGATATGTGTAACCTTAACTTGTAAGGGTTATGAATGTAAAAAAAATTCACTTACTCATTCTTAACTTTGTGGAATTCCATTATAAAGTTTCTTGGATTGTTTACTTTTACTTATACCACTACTACTTGAAGTGTCCAAGAAACCTGGTTATGAATATGATAACTTTTTTGAGATTTAATCATTCTATTTCATCTTTATATTTCTTTTAGATTGAAATGGGAAGTTCAAATGTCAGAGTTGGCAGTTTAATATTCGGTGATCGGACTCCAAAAGTTACTCAACAGGAGGAGGAACAGTTGACGCAGGCCGTGGGAGATGTCAAACTAGACAATAATTAGTTCTGGATTTGTATGGGTAATTTGTGGGGAACTTGTAGTGGGACTTCATCAGTTCTAGTTAAATATGAAAAAAACCCTGCCAAAGACCAGCAAAAAGGTGAGAATTTTAAAGGTGTGGTCTCATCATGTGTATGTTCACAGGGGACCTTTTAGAAGTGATATTAATTTTAAAATTTTAGGAAAAATGTTTCCACATGCCTCTGGAGTAAGTGGTGGGTAATTTAAATTTCTTGATTGGTAGCTTCTTGAAAAGGTGACAAATTATGTATGTGAATTATGTGAAGGTTTTACATTCATTTGTATAAAAGACAGCTTACAGGAGGCTCCAATTTCACCCTTACCAGTGAATTGTTCATGAGTATGTATGCCTATATGAATTTGCCTTTTAAATATGAGATAAATATGTATAGATGGTCCATTAGTGAAATTTATCCCAGAATAAATATTGCCAACTCACCAATGCAAATGAAGAGCATATAGTCTTGGTAGTGTATGGCAAGAACAACGGAATTAAATGGTTAAGTGTTTTTTGTATGGTAGTGTTTTATTGACTGAAGTTTTTAGGGCTCGACTGCAGATAATTAGCAAAGTTTACCAAGTTGATATATTAAGAATAAACACTTGTTTTGCCTGGTAATAGATTTCTGCTTTTCATTTATTCTAGGGATCTTCTAGAACTGTAGCTGAAAAATATTGTTGTTCCTGTGAATAATTCCAGTTACGTTATACCTCTGATTGTTCTATTATTAGGTAAATACAAGATGCATTGGGAACTTAAATGAAAACAAGTGTGACCAATTGTAACATTCGACATTTTGTATGTGAGGATACTTAAAATGATTCTCAGCTCCATTTTGTTATGTTAATTGCCAATATATATATTATTTTATTAATAAATGTTTCAATCTGTGCTCCTTACATTTTTTATGTCATTTAGCTTAATCAGAGCACATATCTTTTAAATTTCTATTGAATACACATGTTAAAAATGTTAAATAAAATATGTCAACTCTCATTTCTGAGGGACTAAGTAATATTTACCTTGTTGAAAAATTATCGAATATTGATTAGACATTATAGCACCTTTGATTTTCCATGGTTGAATTTAAATGAGACATGGGAAAAGTGCTTAACCCATTAGTGCATAGCGTCCGATATATCGGATGCGTGTATTTAATTTTTTTTTCTGGACTCCAGTTGACATACACTACATTATAATACTACATTAAGTTCAAATGAATGTCTGTCTTCACCGCTCCGCTAATATTTTAGTTGCCTTCTTGAATTTATCGGCTTGAGAAGCATTTATGTGAGACATGGCATTGAAAAAATTTTCAGTCACTTACACGGGGCAAGTAAATTATTTTTTATAGAAGTATTTTGCTCAATATGTTGATAACTTTGACCTTATTTTTGTTCTAACGGTTGATGTTTTTATTTCCTATTTCCTCAAGTTTTGGTGTACTATTTTGTATTCTTTATCAACAATTAAAAGTGACCGTCCGATATATCGGACGCCATGCACGGGGTCAGTTCTGGTAACTTATCTAAAGATTGCTGCTCTTATATTACAACCTAAAATTTTTGTTTTAGTATTGTATGTATGATTATAAAATTTAATTAATTTTATTTAACGGTGGAGTTCTAGCATATTGTATGTAATTAGCCATAAAAAGATTATCAGCCTTGGCAATAATTAACAAACAGCCAATGTCACCTCTGTAGGTGAATAATGATGCAAACTTATATTTGCAGACTCAGTTGCATATATACTAACTATAAAAATGTGGACCTAGCTTTGGAGAAGGAGGAAGTTATGGCAGTCCTCGGTGATATGGTAATGTCAGGCCAAGCTAAATCTTTTATATATATAAAAGAGGATGTCTGTTTTTCTGTCCGCTACCCATTTCCATAAGGCTGCATGGATTGCGGCCAATGTTTGTACAGAGGTGCATCTCAAGCTCCCAAACCCCATAGTGCTACTTTTAGTTGCGTCCCATGCGTCCTTTGTATCATTTTCTCATTACCGAACCCTGCAAGTGCGCTTAGCACCACCTAGTACCCATTCCCCACCATCTGCTTACTCTCCCACCTTCCAATAATATCCCCATTCACTCTGCCATGTTTATATAACTTCCAGTTCCAATACTGCCTTTTCTCGCAACTATACCGATCTAAGGTAAATGGCCCACGAAGATCCTTGCTGACCTTTTAACCGTGCATTCCGACAAATCGTGTTTCTTCATACTTCCTTCATATTTTCCCATTTAGAGATCAATATGACCATGAATTCCAAGATTTAAGTTGCCCCGTCTCTGGGTACTACCCTTCCCGAACAACGCCGGGTGGCCAGCTAGTATCCTAATAAACGCCTGTATTGGTCCAAAGAGTATCATGTGCCCATGCATTTACCGGAAAGCAATTGCTGTAACCGATTTCAAACTATATTACGACATTTACTCTTGAATGACAGCTCAAAAAGTGACTGTTCAAAATCAGACTATTTTTGACAATGTTTGAAACTGCCTGCCAATTTTGTGGCGCGTGGAAGAAAATTAATCGATTATTGAGAGCATGATACCCTATTATCGGAAGCATTATGCGAAACAATGTATTAGGGTAAGCCAATTCATTTGGCTTTAAAAATTGGGCCTCATGTACCAGTTCTAACATTTAAGTGTGCTCCGGTAAAGATGCCCACAAACCTTGGCAATTAGGTCTATGTGGAGATGTCGTTTTACCCCTTTAATATGATGCTAATATAGCAAAAGATGTAGGATAGGAGTATTATTCATTATTAATTCACTTCGGTGAAACTCATTGGGCACCTTGCTTCTATAAATATCTGTGCAAGTGGTACAATATAGGGAAATAGAGTAGAAAATTGCCCTCTCAAGATAAAGTTAATGATGAAGAAGGAAGAAAAAAGTGCCTATTGCTTTAAAAGTTGTGATAAGGCTCTACTTATCAGGTGAAAAGATTATTATGTCGTCACTATTGCAACAAACTATGAAAAATTTTCCATCGTTGCTACAAAAAGATGGTCAAGAGAAAAGCAAAGCTAGATTCCTGTAGTTCAGCCAACAGTTTTCTCATCTCATAGCCTAGGGATGGGTGGAGTTGATCAAATGGACCAGTTTATTGCTTTATGTAGGTCCAGAATAAGATAGAATAAATGGTGGTGGCTAAAGTTAGCCTATATTTTCGATGCTGCTGTTCTAAATGCGTGGCTTCCTTATCGAAAAATAACTGAACAGAAAAATGTCTCTTTTGAAATATCGAAGGTCACTTGCCTTGCTTGATTATGCTAAAAATGTTTGATAATCATCTATCCTAGGAAATCAAACGCATGATCCCATTAATTTTGTTAGGTTTGATCGCCTAAACCTCTGGCCACAATTTATTGTCACCTAAAGACGAAGAGTAGACTGTAAAGGGAGAGCAAAATCCTTTTGTAATAAATGCAACGTTGGCCTTCATCCAAAATTTTTCTACAAACATCAAGTAAAACTGTCAAAATATATAATGTGTCTAGTTTATTTGCTCTTATGTATCGTCTTATAGCATCAAATCACTGTCATGATTATTGTTCTCATTTATTAAATAATTTTAGCAAAACTTCTATAGGAATGCACTACAGGAACCCACACTACTGCCCCCTGTGCATGGCGTCCGATATATCGGACGGGCTGTATTATTTAAACTATTGATTGTAAAAATTGCATAAATTATTAAAAATGGACCTCAATAGCCAGAATAATAACTTTTAAAATAAATATTTGACAAAAATAACTTCATGCACTAACCCTAGTTGCACCAAAAGGATTATATCTAGATTTAATACGTATCATAGTATACACTCTATACATATTATATATGTATAAAATACATGCAGATTTCCTCTACCGCGCAGATAATATCTAGATATTAGGCATATTATATCTGCTGCCACAATATGGATTTTATATAGATTAAATACGTATAACTCGTCGTAAATCTGTCTATTATACATATCTTATACATGTCTGATGATCCCTTGTTAAGCCGTAAGGATATTATTTGTATATTTTAAAGATTCTGGTATACAACAAGGACCATGGATCATCAGACATGTATAAAATACGTATAATATACAGAATTGCAAATCTGTATATGTACTGATGTATTTCTAAATCTTAAATATATACAGATATAATACTTTTGGTGCTATTAGGGAATGGGTTAAAGAATGTGTTAGAAATTTTTTTCAGATTTTGAATTCAATTCATGTTCTTGAGTGCAATGGGGAAGTTTTGCCTCCTTAATTTTGAGGGAACTTATTATTCTGCCACAGCATGCCTTAGCATTGTATTGTCACCAAGGGTCACATTAATGGAAGGGACGTAAAGAATCGGTTCATCCCACCCCAGAGCAATAAAGAAAAAGCCAAGAAATGGCTGCTCGTAATATTTATTGAAAGATTAATTGTGCATGGAATCAAGGTTATTAGTCATTTAATCCTTTTACTGCCAGCCCATGTAGAGTGATTTAATGTGTTAAAACAGCCTCGGTTTTTTTCTGAAAGTTTCCAAGATTTTAGATTTTCATTGTTTCTGGTTAATACTACATGTGATTAAATGCATCTAGATTTCTTCCCTACGCTGGATATGAAAAATGGAAGGATTTTGGGGATTGAATTTTATTTCTGCAAAGGAAAATATGTCAATTCATTTACTTTTTTGTCGAAAGTTGTGCTGATAAATCTACCTGAGGCAGTTTTCACATATGCAACTACCCTACATTAAATGGTCAATGGTTACTTCAATAAGTCGCCTTGGAAACAGTAAAGAGCTTTCAAAATGGAAAGATCTTTAAGTTTTCCCTAAATCTGTGGTTAGTCTAGTCCTCCCAATAGGAACACCCAGACAGTGGCGGATTAAGGAGGGAGGATAGAGGTTAGCCCCTCCCCTGTAACTTCTTTAAATTTTGAAAGGATGGTAATCTTCAAGGTGGCTCCCCTAATGAAGTTTTTCATTGCGCCAGATTAATAGCAAACAATGTTTAAAAATAACAGTTGAATGCCTTTAAATCATTTTAACCCAATGTTGCTTCTAATTTAATATCATAAATTTGTTCATTTTGAGCTTTATTCAGAAATGATTTACATGTTCGTTTGTGCTGTAAAGTTTAATAGCAAAATTGTAGCTGCCACAATAATTATGATTGAGTGAAAAAATTTCAAATTTTTAAAGTAAGAAGTCTTGAAATTGAATTTCTCGAAGTGGTTAGAAAGCCACTTGTCCATGTATAAAGACCAAAACAAATTATCACATAGGTATTGCAATCTGTCAAGGTGCCGTGGAAAGTAATCAAGCATCACCTAACCCTCCCTCAAAACCATGAGCCTACTCCATCCTTCTTTCCTGAGGTATTTAATGGGCTGAGGGAATTTTCTCTTTTTCACCCCTCTCTTACCTTCAAAAACACTTAAGATATTCTTTGGTCACTTGCTTAAGGCATGCTAACATAATGGGCATGACGGCACAGCCATTGCCAAACAGTTACGGGCTATTGAATGTGTGCATAAAATTTAAGGAGTGCTAAAATATTTATCCACTGGTGCAAAAACATATATGTATGTACTCATTTTCCCTACAAATGCCCTTTCATACAAAAAGAGTGCATGCATACAATAGGGAAAAAATAGTTCAGTGGCTGCAGTGTGAGTGCCCCCACCATTGCTATGCGAGAAAATCTTCCTTTCTGAGGGCTTGTTATCTTGGCCTAACTTGGACTAGTGAAGTGCATAAAATGAACGTTGCCTTCCTCTTCCCATTTAACCATTCGTGGACAGAATGCCTGGATCCTGCCTGCCCCGATAGTAACTGGCGGTGGTCACCAAAATGATAATATTTCTTTGATGCCTTTACAGCGTTGACTAACTCTATTGCATTACGTGGTCCCTCTTTCCCCTTTGTTCTTCATACCTAGCTCCTCTTGCACTCTATCTAGGACAAGTCACTCACTGGTAGAGTCAAGAGTGTTGACTCCCCAACTTGTAGGTCCGGATTCAAATCCCGTTGGTAGCAAAGATTTTTCAGAGACTGCCCAATCCCTGCTTGAGTGATTTGAGTAGGGAACCTCAAGAACAGCTCTCCATTCGTCAGATGGGACATAAAACCGTGGTCCCCTCAGCGCCTTTCGTTAATGGCAGGCTAATGCAGAGGCCAGGGTATTCTCCACCCTTCCGTTCCTATACTTCCCTCGTGGAGCGAATGACTTCAGCTGTCGGTCGCCTCTTCCATTAACCAACCAACAATTCACTCGTGGTCTCCGACTTGTAATGAAAAAAGAGGAAGAGGAATTTCCCTTGTCCGAATTTGGCCTTAGAATAACATGCCATCAGCACATGTTAGAATGGAATAAGAAAGTATAGATATTCTGTAGAGAAGAAAAAGCATCTACTGAGGACAGTGGCGTAGCCAGGGGAGGGGTTCAGAGGTCCGGAACCCCCCCGAAATATGAAAATACAATTATTTTTCCTTTATGAAAGAAAATAAAATATTGAAAAATTATAAATTTACATAATATTTCTTTAGTAAATGAAGTTTTTTTCGATTATGAAAAGTGTTAAAATTCGTTTAAAACCCTCTTCTTAGTACCCTCTTTTTAAAAAATTTCCCCCCTGCTTTTGGACCCCGCCCCTAACGAAATTCCTGGCTACGCCACTGACTGAGGACAAAGAATGATTTAGCATGCAAGCCAATGGACGAATTATCACTTTCCTGAGTCCTGCGTGGAGAGGGTTTCGACTTCATCTGAAAAAATTATCTCTCACAAAGATGAGAAATTGCTCCACCCCGTTAAATGATTTGGTTCGGTACTTTTTTTGTCATCACTCACGTCTGACCAGAGGGTGTATCCAAAGAATCATTGATAAATATCCACATATATTATGGGTCGGAGAAATATTATAACATATCCTCGGGACAGTGGCGGATACATAAGGGGGGCGCGGGAGGCGCGCGCCCCACCCCCTTGCGGGGCCGCCCGCATTGACAATTTCGAAAAATGATAAATGAGGATACGAAGAAATAGATAGTTCAACTGAAACCTGGCTTTGTTGAATAATTTTCTCAGTAGGTTAACAAATTTGTGACGATTTTCCAAAATTAAGTTAAAAATAATTTTCATACGTACCGACGTGATTTGGTCTACGAAACGAGTTCAAAATCTGAATTTGAGAGAGAGAGTCACTGAAGCATGTGAACATGGCGGGCGACCGTGGGTGAGGAGGAGGGGGACGGCCTCAGCCGTCTGTTGCCCCGCGTCGCGCGTGCCGCATCGCTTAGCGCCACTCTTGGCGCCAGGCTGCGGGGGCCGCAAAGCCTAAATGGTGATGGATACGCAAAAACCGACGAAATTTTTGGTATATGTGGCATAACTTACCCTGATTACACTAATTTTGGCAGTTTTTACGAAATCGTATGACAAATTAAGGGTATTGGTATTTAGGCGCCTCTTGCTAAATAATTATTAAAAAATTTTCGATTTTTTTTTTTACCTATCCTTGTATACCCGAGGGTCATCGAAATCCGGTTGGCGGTTTTGAAATAAAAAAAAGTTTTTTTGGCACCGCCTAGGGGACCGGGTTCGTGTGGTCGCTAAAGCTCTGGCTAACCACCCAGTAGGTTTGAGTTTTCAAATGTGAGACGGAGAGCATAGGCGGATTTAGGGGGGGGGGCACAGGGGCACGCGCCCTCCCCCCCGGACGCTTAAAAAATAGACAAATTTTTTTGCACGATTATCATTACGTTCGTCTTCTTTTGTGTATAACGGAGCCTCAATCATTTAATTTCATAGCGATAACTTTCAGATTAAAATAAAGAGAAATCTTCGCACAGTAATCGTCATGGGCGGATCCAAGATTTTTTTCTGGGGGAGCACAAGGGTCTGACAGGCTAAAGATCTTCTCATACTTGAGGCAAGATATAACAATTATTGTGCGAAATATTCTTTTATGTTGACATGAAAGTTATTAACGTGAAGTTAAATGATTGAGGCTCCGTAAAACAAAAAATACGAACGTAGAGTATAAAAAATTGTCTATTTTTTAAGCTTCTGGGGGGGGGGGTCATGCCCCCTTGCCCCCCCCCTAAATCCGCCGATGCTAATTGTTGTATATTGTTTTTAATATCAAGTATGAGAAGATCGTTAGCCTGTCAGACTCTTGTACTTCTCCCCAGAAAAAAATCCTGGATCCGCCCCTGGCGGAGAGACCCCGTTGTGGTGCTTTATGGATGGCACTTCAAGGACAGAACTCTGTCCGTCGGATGGGACGTTAAACCGTCGTCCTCTTGGTGGCTTTCGATAAGAGCAGGCTAATGCCGACGCCGGATCTCTCTACCCCTCTTCTTCTGCCCTTCCCTCATGGCACGAATTACTTAAGCTGTCGACCGCCTGCTCCAAATACCACTTACGTAATTAATGTGGAAGTCCCCTAACAATGAGGGGGATTTGGGGTATAAAACCCCCTAAAGTGGTGTGAAGTACATGTGTGTCTTATGTATATCCCTTTCAAATTTATGCCTCCCAAAAAGTTTTTTTGCGGCCACGGCATTGCTGTGATTGGTTCAAAAATATTGGATTGTTGTGATTGGTTGCTGTGATTGGTTAATACCAAGAAATTTTTTAAAATGTGTTTATTTCCGCACATTTTCCATTCAGTGATTCATAATTTAATCAGAATGACCTTTAAAAAAGAAATTTAACTTTTAAAGGGGGGTGATTCAACAACATTGTGAGGAGTTGCCACCACTGGGATTGTGAACCGTTATTTCAAAAAGAACGTTTTAAAAATGATTATAAATAATATTTGTGGTTCTCTGTCTAATCCCGAGCTAACCAATGAAAGATCAGTTCCCCAGCGTCTAAGTCTGTTTTAGTGTGGTGGCCCTCACAAATATTTCGGCGTACTGCCATTTTAGTTTCACGTTGAGACAGCTGCCAAAAGATAATGTGTCTTCAGATGGGAGTATCGGCTTTATAGATGGCACCAGTGTAGGTTAGGTTCTTCTCGAAATCTCTTGGACGGAAGATAGACGATACTGACACGGCAGCCTATGATCTACGGTGCTACTGACGGGAAAGTCTATGGTATTATTTCGAGATCATCTAATCGGCAGAGGACAGCAGGAAATAGTATACAGCAGGTAGTGCTAGCCAACTATCAAATGAAGCCTTTGAAATGATAGTCTTGTGAACGCTAAGGTACCTTTGAAAAGGTGGTGTTGTCGCCCTGAGCGTGACCGTAGAAGTTGGGAAAGCGAGGTTTGATAGCGTCGATTCCCTGCCCAGATATAAATTGTGGAAATGGAGGAAAGAGATAGTCAATGAGGCTGCAATTGCGGTATCTTAAATTGATAAATATGATATGAAGGAGTTTTTTTACAAACTATTTCCTGAGATACTATTTTTGAAAAAATAAATGTGGCTACAGAGTGACCCGTTCATTAAATTACGCAATGAAAACAATGCAATTCAATCTCATTTTCATTGTGCATAATATGTTGCAAGCGGTTGATTGAAAAGACCATTTGCAACTTGAGGGTAGAGGCCAACGCAGCGGTTTCTTGCTACAATCACGAGGAACGCATTCGTCGTGAACTATGCGAATCAATATAATGAGTAAGGATCGTACTGGGTTCATAAAATGCAAAATTAGCATCACTTGGATTCATCAAAATAATTATGCTGTCAAATTAAAAGAAATTGCTCCAGAATTAATCCAAGCAGATTAAAATCACGGCAGTGTCGAATGACAACTATTTAGTTAGTGTTTTTTATGCTACCCAAATAATTTTACATCGTGAGGTCACTATGGGGTGACTACTTTGATTTACAGGAATATCCAAATGATTTCAGATTGATTTTTATTCATGAATATTTCAAAGAGCGTCGCAGTAGTATAATCCACACCTTTTTTTTCGTGAGGATGATGTACCATTCATAAACTGCTTATTTTATCAAATTAATTCATATTAATGCAGCCACTATATGAGTAAAATTCCAAGCAGTGCTATCAAATATCATTTTGCTGGGTGTTTAATTTTTTGTGAGGGGTGAAATTAGCCATTTCCTAAGTAAATATATATTTTATCTTATAAAAATAGCATAATTTTTAATATTTTTTCTCACCCATAATTTTGGTGTATTAACATACATTACAGCATAAAAATAAGTGTGCATTGAAAAAATTATTAAAAAATCCTGCAAACTGTATCGAATTTCCTGTCTACTCACCAACCTCGATGCGGCACTGACCTCTCTGAAATATATTTAATTACAAATTTTAGTATTCGTAAAATCGAGATTTATTTAGCAGCATTTAGACGTGTGACTTATTTTAAGGATATTGCGATTTAGGTGTATGACCGAAATTAGCCTTTTTAGATACATGAGTTCAGAACACATTTTAAGGAATAGCTAATTTGGTTCCGCTTGCGTTAGCCCTCGTCGCTCTAGTGAAGGCGCGGAACATCCTCTATCCTTCCCTTCCGCACCTATCCCTACCCCAGCGGCGTCGGCAGGCTTCTATCGCGGCGGCAGCGCCTCCCTCCTTTTTCTTTGGCAATATCCTTATACACAGGCCGTGTCAAGCATTTTCCTAATGCAAATCCACCACGTTTAATTCATCAGGCGGCGGATATTCGATGGGTAGGCGTCACATTGGTATTTATGTCATAGATATCATATCAATACATTAAAACTGCGATTTGTCGAAGATTTTAATTTGATCATAGAATCAACGCGGACGAAACAGAAGTTTATTCATTATGTATTCATTGATATTTTTCCAGTTTTTTCCTCGGCGGTGAGAAAAAAAATTCCATGAATTCGAAGGAGGCCATCTACCGAAATGAGTAAAACGAATTAAAAATTAATTACGAGAACGAGGATTAATTCAATTACGGTCTCGTACCATTACATGAATTTTTAAAACGAATAACGCGTGAGGCTAGTACTGGGTAAAGCACCGTCGTTTTTCACAATTATTTAAAATATTAAATTTCATGTGGTGCTCATATTTAAAATTACCCCAACTAACTTCACATTAATCTTGATCCCCATTCCCCAAGTTTTCACCTGAATGCGCTACTGGTACGACAGCATCTTGGCCCAAAGCGATATTCGTGCCAAGATGTCCGTCTAAAATGGTATTTCATTTTATGCAAGGTACCATTCAGGTAAAAACTGTAACTTCCTCATGTATCGAATACAGTCAGCCACTTGATGCTCTTCATCATCATTAGTAAACAATACCAAGATTGGTTTGACGCAGCTCTCCATTTTTCTCTCCTATCCGCAAGCCTTTTCATAGCGACGTATTTCTTCTCTTTTTCATCCTTTATGACCTCTCCAATGTAAATCATTCGGGGCCGTCCCTTGCCCTTCTTCCCTTCCACCTGCCCCAATACGATTGTTGAAATTAAGCCATCATGTCTCATAATTTGTCCAATTAAGTTGTCCCGTCTTCTGCTTAATTTTTTTTAGAAGACTTCTCTTTTTCCCCACTCTTCATAGCACTTCCTCATTTCTTACACGGCCGATCCATTTTATCTTCATCATTCTTCGGTAGCACCACATTTCGAACTTTTCCAATCTTGACTTCTCTACTGCTGTCAACGTCCAAGCCTCGCTTCCACAGAGAAACTTGCTCCATGTGTAGCATCTGATTAATCGGATGCTCATGGACGTTACATTTCCAGCACTTTTGATATTTTCGCCGTGGCATTAACCTTCCAGAACGCACCTGCGTGCGGACAAAGTCGTCTTCTGTTTGCTCCCTCCAACCTTCCCCCATCGTGCCCTGACTATAGACATCTCACGGAGGGATCGGGAGTGTTTGGTATCCCCATTCAACCGCCTTTCGGCTACTCGGCGTGAGAAGTCGGATGAGGTGGCTATTCCTGTTTCCGACGACTTCTGCTCCGTCCTTGGCTTACGTCATTTCGTTCAACAGAAGGAGCCGTGAACACACAATGGAAATGCCAAGTGCCACAGGGCACGAGCGATTCCAATGAGTTAACTATCGAGTTTTATCCAATAGAGAAAAAAACGCCTACTTTTTGGCTTGGGATAAAATGCAGTCGGTCAACGTTTTACATCAGTGGATGTATGATGATATGTTTAGTGGATGTACAAAGGAATACGCTCTAGTAGGAAACATGGGCGATAATTTATAGTAAAATTGGATTTGGAAGATTGAGTAGCGTATATTGGGTGTTATTTTACACGGAGGTAGCGAACATTATTTTTATAGTAGGGATTTTGAAACGTTATCAAGCAAAGTTACAGATTTATAAAAACTTCTTTCGAGCTGATTTTTCGCCCGTTATGAGTCAAAAGTGAATTCATTGTCACGAACTTGACCCAAAAAATACTCTAAGTACTCTAAGTATAATTGTGTAAATTCCATTCTTTCTTATTTATTAGAATATATCCATGAATCAATAACTTCCACTTGAATGCTTACTTATTAAGCGTTACAATTAGTTTGCGTTAAACCATGCCGTTGGTTGATTGCAAGTGCTCCCTGGTGCAAAGGTAAGAGCCTTTATCTACTTCATATATCATTTTGACTAACAGGAAGCTCATATGCTGGAAATGGGTTCGCGAAGGTGAGGTGTGTGAAACTTACGTTTTCTCAGCTTGATAAAATCTTCCCTTTGTTGGAAATATACTAGAAAAGGAAGAGAACTTGTGCGCCTAAAATTTTGCTCTTCTGGGTTTAAAGAATATTAAATTGCTTATCCTGCCCGCGTTCGAATTTGATGTTTATATTTTTTCGATGATTTAATCTTATGAGACAGTGCGTAAAAAATTAGATAATGCCCGAGTATTACATTTCATCATTTGCCATTGAGTCCGCATTCATCGATTGAATACCAACAAATACTTACCAATAGCAATGAAAAGGAGGCCAACCCTGTGCTTAATTAATACTTACATTCTTTAATTACGGATGCGATATCGAAACAATCATATTCAACTGGGCAATTTCACCTAAGGTGGAGCATCAAACCGCTAGGAGCATTGACGGTGTGTTGCGTGTACTGTTGGTTGCATAAAGTCACGGATAACTCTTCGGAAAAGAGTCTGTTCGTATTCCTCATCATTGCACATGACCATACTGTTTCCTACTACTTAATTATCTGAATCGAATAGAAATTCATTAAGAGAACGCATTAGTTCCACTCAAACTGGTCTATTGTCGCAACATGTTACTTCATTAAAACTAATGCCATCACCTTAAAATTTTCTGGGCAAACTATAGTTGACCCTTATCAATTTTTCTCTGTACCTCGAGTACAAAAATTTTCCTCATTATTTTCTGAGAGATAATTTTTTTTATTATTTAGGTGCTTGAGTTCAATGTTATAAATGTTATGGATACTAAGGAATAGAAGCTCTAAGGGGAGTGGTGCGTCCCCCTACGAGGTCTCTTTATGAAATGCCCTGAATGTAATTTGATATTCCTCATATCCTATCCAAACGGTAGCAGCTGTAAAAATACGCTGGTTCTCAATTAAACTATCTTTTATGATGACACAGCTCACGTACATGTACGAAAAAATTGACTTTTCAGGAGGACCCGATCTATGATCGCATGAAACTTCCGAGGACATTTGGGTCCATGCAAAATATCTATAACTTTCGATTTCAAGTGTCGGCCATAATTTTATTTTTTCCCAATGTGAATCATCGTGCTTTATTCCTCGGCACTAGACAACCATTTTTGGGACCAACTGTAATCCGAGTTTTTTATATTCTAATTTAATTGTAAATTATGTAAACCACTTCCTTAGTTTTGATGCGGAAAAAATGCCAAACTGTTCTTGTCAATTACAATGACTAGAAATTCCAAGAGCTGACGCTCATGGCGAAGAAATCTACTTTTTTCAATGGTAATATTTTCCGAATAAACAGAATGTACTTTGATGATTTGAGAGTGTCACTTGTCTTTTTGATGTGCAACGTCTTCCAGCTTCTGCATAGATAGGTATAGATTTGGTATTCATGTGTGTAAATATAATGCAGCCACCAGGCAATAGCCTACCGGCAGCAATATGTAATAATAATAATCATAATAACGTAGTTTTATACTTTGCAAGTGCTCCTCTTACGAGTTTGCAGTGTGTGTCTATAGGTAAGTATGTGCAAGTGAGCCAAGACTTAAAGTCGGAAATTTGTTTGAAGAGGGAATTTATTTGAAGGATTTATCTAAGATAGTGTCCCGAAAATATTTTCACCTTGGTCTCACACCAAATTCTCTGGCAACGGCCTTGAAGTGGTCGCAAACAGGGGCGCAGCTAGGAATTGAGGCTAGGGGGGGGGGGTTTAGGCGCAACTAGATTTGAGTTATGTGGTATATCCGCCAGGATGAGCGGGAGGTGCGGGGGCCCTCCCCCAGAATTTTTTTAAGATAAATGATTCAAAATGCTGAGTTTTATGGCTTTCTGAGGGATATTTTATTAATACTTACACTCTTCTATAAGTACATAATCAAATTAAGTAAAATGGACTAAACTTAAAAGTTTCTCTCAGCTTTGGGGGGGGGGGTTTATCCCCCAAAACCCCCCTCGCTGCGCCGCTGGTCGCAATGGGTTACGCCTTACTGCAAAATTGATCAATAGGAACGAAACCCTTGGGTCGGGTTCGCGGGATACACTCCTGGGGCAGGGACTATAAGCGATTAGCTTTTCTCCTCTGCCACCAGAAGGGGAAGGACGGGAAGGAACAAGGAAAGGAGGCGCCGCCGCGATAGGAGCCCGACGACGCCTCCAGGGAAAGGACGGGGAAGGAAGGAAGGGACGAGGAATCCTGCACCGTCACAAAGGCGGGCAGGTCCTACTACTAACGAAACCATGCTTACGCAATTAATATGCTACCAATTTTAGTAGATTTTCCTATGAGGAAGAAAAATCTATCGATCAAATCGGTAGATTGCAAAATTGATCAGTGTTACCACGAGGAAGATAATGACGTAATGTTTCAGTGACTTCATTTGCAACGATCCTCTCCATTCCGTGCTGGCTACACGCCTCCCGTTCATTCAGACTTCTTTTCCTGTCTCAATCGGAGGTCTCGGTGGAATATAGTCACCTTTGTGCGCTTTACTGTTACTTTTTCTTCAGACAAACTGAAACGCTTTTTCTGTGGAAGGTTTTTTTTCTCACAAGTTTCCGCTGGGAAGTAAAGGAAGAAAAAGATTCTAGCGGAAACGTCGAAACACGTTCCAGACAAAAGCCTTCCACTCTTGTGTATTCAGCGGGATCGGAGGTTTGTAATCCTCGTGGCTCGTCTCCATATTTCTTCCTTCACCTTTAAGTTAGCTCGTGACGAAACACTACGGTCATCGGTGACGACATCGGTATTTCAGAGATTGCTTACAGAAAACAAACCGTTCTTTCCACAAATAAGTGCCGGGAGCGAGGTGCTTGGAAGTGGGGATTGGAAAGGGGGATCGCCGGACCCACAATTGGCTCCAAGGACTTATTTTATCATTCTTCACATTGGCGCGAGTTTTTTATTCCCTCTCAAATCGACTCTTTTTTCCACCGCTTCGAATGAATTCGTTCCAACGCTGCCCGGGTTTAGGTTATGGTGATGAATGACGGTAGTGTAATACTTACTACGGAATGGTTTTGCAATTATTCCGTGTTTGCATAGATGGATTTACAAAGCTTTCAATTTAGTTTACATTCTGTTCGAGTTTTAATTTCGATTTAATCTATAGCGTTCAGTCTGTTTTCAGAGTACTGGAGAATTTTCCTTCTAATTTCCCTCAGCAAAAAATAGTCAAATGATCGTATTCAATTACTGAATCAATTTTTTTTCTTATTGCCGCGGAAGATTTTTATAGTCGTATAATAAATTGATTTTTTCATTAGCCATACATTTTTGACACCCCTGCTACTTTTGTCGTAAATCAATTGGCATCGTATTTATTACAATTAAAAGCATATTTTATCAATTCACTTTTTTAAGAAATTTAAACTTTGATAAAAAGGTTCTGTGGAATCAGGGGCGGATCCAGGATTTCTTTCTGGGGGGGGGGGGGGCACAAGCAAGGCCGTATCCAGGATTTTGTTCTGGGGGGGCACAAGGATACCTCGTAATACAAAACGAACGCAATGATAATGGGACCGCATTAATAATTTTGCATATTTTTAAGCGTCTGGGGGGTCACGTGCCCCCGTGCTCCCCCCACCTAGATCCGCCTATGTGTGGAATAATACTTAATATTTTCCTGGCAGCACAAAATTTCATCGCTATAACATAATCATATCACGGAGGAAATGAGGTGGAATAATTGGGATGTGTGTTCCGGACGATAGGCGCCTAAGCTTAGGAAGCACTCACCGTTTTCAGTGCGATTCTAAGGACGAGGTAAGCGTCATGTATATTCTAGGGGACGCCTCTGAAGAAATTTTCACCCAGGAAGTTGGCATCTTCCTGCTTAATGTACCTAGTCGAGGGCTACTATTTTTTTGGGCTCTTTCAGGTTATAGGTGACAGCACGCATACATAAATTTTCCACTCAGTTGAGGTTTATGACGATGAGTTGACAGCCTCCATCCGGTCCCGCCGACACGAGCCCCGAAAGAACGGGATGACCAGGGGGTATTTATTTCTGCGAGCGTGTCATCTCTCGTCTCGGCAAAGTGCTGACTTTTGTGGATCACGACGTGTGTATATATTTAGTATGAGGTTTCGTCTCGCTCACTCTTCCTCCTGCTTCTTTCTTACACATATATCCATAGTCCAAATTCTGTATCTATTACTCTCCTTTAAGCAGATACGAAATTAATTTACGCTGTGAAACAATTGTACTTGAATGGAAACTTCAAAGCCCTTTTTACTGTAAATACTCTTGTCGACAGTCGATGAGAATTAAATTATTACTGATAGCATACTTAAGAAATCAAATTTAAATATTTCCATCATTGAATAAGCTCGTATGGAAATGATAAACGATTTTAATTTCTCCTGCTGAATGATAATGATGAATATTCCTCGGGTTCTCAGCCAGGTTAATGCTTTGCCACCACCACCTAAATTAAGGCACCGCTTGGTGAGGGTGAAAGATCCGATCGGCCTGAAGACACTGGGGGTTTATGGAATACCTTGTGAATGTGGTAAAATATATGTGGGGGAGACAGGCCGAACGATTGAGACGAGGCTGAAAGAACACCGAAGATTTTTCAGATTAGCGCAACCAGAAAAGTCGGCCGTGGCGGAACACAGCATTAATGAAGACCATGCTATTAGATGGGAAGACAGAAAAATCCTTTGCCACGCACAACGTTACTGGGACCGCATAATTAAGGAAGCAATAGAGATCCGCCTCAATCCCAAAAATTTCAATCGAAACGTCGGCTTATATAAAAGCATTAACCTGGCTGTGAACCCGAGAAATATTCATCAATCGTATGGAAATGCTTTGCTATGAGTATGAAAATTGGCTGGTTGTATTAATTCATCGTATTAGTATCCTAAGATGGTATATTGTAGCCAAGCTAGTTTCCTTAATTCCCGTTGGTTCCTCTTTCTTGTCCTTCCTGATCCTTCCCAGGTTCTTATCCTTAGGCCTTCTTCAGGAATATTTTCCTCCATTGCAATTGTCACGTAAGTAATTACTTGAATTGAATGGAAGATGCTGATACTTTGTGGATATCCATTATAATATAAGAAGTGGTTCTACTTTGCACTTTTCCACATAAAACTTTATTTAAACTGCGTCAATATGTTTCACAGCAATCACAGCAATTATCACTAATAAAAAAATTAACCATGCCAGAATAAATAGTCTCATACAATTTGCACACTCACAAGAAAAATGTTGCAAAAAATTAGTGCATCCGATACTGTGTATTTATATTAAATAAGCTAATCTGCTTGTTTTAATATAAATTCTTTTTTTCGCTCGATAATGTTGGACCAATCGCTGCTATTACTTTTCAAGCTTTGCGTTTTCCGCCGAGGTAATGTGCCCCCTTAAAGTGTTTTCCATTCTTCCTCGTCTTCCTTCTCCTTCTCCCTTCCCTCTAGCAATTCTTCCTCCCCTCCTCCAAACCGTCCCCCACCATCCCCTTGCTCCACAGCCCGCATTCATCCGAGCTGCCAATCACGCACCAACCTTCCAGCAGAAACACCAATCTCCCATCTCACCCTCCTTTTCCCTCGCCTTCCTTCCCCCCCCCCCCCCCCCCCCCATTTCTCTCCTCCCACTCCTCCGCAGCCAGTAGATCTCCTCGCCCGAACTCATGGACGAGCACGAAGTCTTCCGACTCTCAACTCCTTCCTCCTACAGTCGATCTTCCGAAGGCCCGGGGAGACCGCCGCCAAGTTCAGGCGAACACCCCTCGCCACGAGGTCGCCTACCAGTGTCGCGGCGCGAGGCTTTCGTCAAATGGGCCCTGATCTCTCGGTCCCATTTGACCAGCGGAACCGAAATGGATAATTTTTTTGCGATAATGATCGGAACGTAGGATGTTAGCTGAAAGTGATTTTAGCTCTTGATTAATTTATTCGTCCATTGCCTGCGACCTGGGTTGTGTGGAAGAAAATTTTAGAAGTGATGAACATCACGCACTTTATAACATAAAATAATGTGGAAATATTGAAGTTACCAAGCTATCTTGATTTGTGAGGAGCATGTGAAGTATGATCAAGTTCACCCAAAACGTGCCACATACCCAGCCGTTGTGATTTATCCATAAAATGTGTCATATTTCGGTGCCTTTTGCTGGATCGGGTTTTTGTAATATAACCTGGCAAGTAGAAGAAACACTGGCGATGGAATGACAACCTCAGCAAAAAAGACAGGTAATTAGGTTGTCCAGACTTTAATCTCTGCTTATGTTCCAAAGACTGTTTTCCCTAATTAATGCTCTGTCTCTCTTTACACTGATCGGAATCATTACGATAGGATTCCATTACGAGTGGCCGATTCCGAAATTTTGGCAACGCGATCGGACTTCGTTTTCTTTCCATTACGAGGGCTCACATCACCGTCGGAAGAAAACTTTTCAAGCGCGACAAAGTCGCGTCGCGTATCCAACCGCTTTGAATCCACCGCTCGCAATGAAAGCCGATCGAAGTAATTCCGATCGGTGTGCGTAACACTTCTAATGATGCATCCCATTTTCCAACAGTGCCCCACTCGCTGGTGGTTTAAACTTATACACCCATTTTTCATTGATACTCTCATTTATGCCCATAACTTCTTTCAGCACTATCTGCCGTGAATTCAATTAAGGTGATCGAATTCTTGCCTACTTTCCGATTCACATATATTCTCTTTAACGCTCGTACCCACCTCCCCTCCCCACTAATGCACTCATGGGAATGATTAGGGGTCCCCTTCAATGCTAAATGGATGGGCAATATCCATCAGTATCAGTTGTCTCTCTTGATGGATCCTTTTATTTTCTCTTTCTTCCTGGAATATTCCCCCCCCCCCTTCTTCCTCTCTCTCTTTCTGCGTTTGCTAGCGGAGCGCCTAACTAGGGGGTATTTTAAGTCGCCAGGGGGTTTTCAAAGAGACTAAGCCCATCTTTCATTTGACCCTCTTCTTGCCACCTTTCCCGGTGGGAAATCTTAACTGCCGTGAATATGCGAGAAGGAGTACCTGCAGACGGGTTGGAGGACATTAATCACCTCCCTAGTTGCCAACGTATCGCAAGAACCTTGCCGAAGAAGTACCCCTGCACCCGATATCCCCTTACTCGCTTCGCGCACACTCTTTCCTTTTAACCTCGCGTTGGACTCGTGACGTCCAGACGCATTTAACTCGCGATGAATGCCATAATCTCCTCCCCTTAGGATCTGGTTCTCCTTATTCTCCTCGATCCCCCAACTCGTATCGCAACTCTCAATTCTCCCAGAATAAACTCGACCCCTTCGGCTGCTTGCCTTTGCATATATCTTTCTCGATTCTCGGGTGGATTTCTTCCTAAAGAACAGTCCATGTATCTCCTCTCCCTAACCCACTTTTTCCTTCCCCTCGTGCATTTTTTCAATTCAACTTATTTTTAAGTTCAAATTTATATCACTATTCTGGTTCTCATTTGTTCTTTTTTGTCTTTCATTTTTTACTCTCCCGTCCCCTCCCTGATTCTCCTCGCTCGTTTTTCACCTTCATCGTCCCGATCCACTCAGCTCGCCAAGTCGTCCATTTCCCCATCCATGCACACTGCCCTTATTCTGCTCTCTCTTCCTGTCCCCCAAATTTCCTCTTCGCCATCCGTGTCACCGAATCGGAGTTTCCCTGCTAGGTGTTGGGCCTTGGAGTAACGTAAATAGTTGCGGGAGCATCTTGCTCGTTGTGATAAAACCGTTGAAAACCATAATTTTTACGATTATTTTCAAATAATTTTTACTCTTCAATCCTAAGATTTGACGCAGCTCTCCACTCAATTCTCCCGTTAGCCAATCTTTCCACACCAACGTATTTCTCATTACATCCTTATTTACATGTACCATATATTTTTTTAATTTTTTGTAATCGAAAGTTTATGTTGAGAATTATTTTCTTATATAACGAAACAATATTATTCATCTTTCAAAGGTCTACTTTTTCCTCGATTATATCTATTATATTATCGATCAGAAAAAATATTTCTCGGAGTAACAATATTGGTCTGCGTGCATATTGATTTTTTTCTGACAAATTTAGTTTCATTTTTAAATTAATTACCAAGTTTGGAGAAAAATCTATGCTACATATTATTTTATTGCATAAAATCATACTTTCATTACAATTATTTCGTATTTTAAATGAAGGGTGGCACATTTGGCGTCAGTCCCAGGTGGCAGAAACCCACGTTACGTCACTACTGCTGCTTAGAAAGGTGATCACAGTGCAATCCTTGGAATCGCGGCACCGTACCTCTCGTGGGTTTTTCCAGCTTGTTTGAGAAAATTAAACCCTTCACATCGGGAAGGGTATTCGAGCGTGAAATTGAAGCGGTGTTTTTTTGGCGAGTGCATCGGTGTTTGTACCTTTAATTTCTCCTTTTCGATTCGAGATTCCATCCGCGTTTGATACGAATGTGCTTTGCTTAGTGAAGCGATTAGGTCTTTTTAACATCGCGGTCTTTAAGTTCTTGTTTCCCCTACTCCTCCTTTTATACTTAGAATGTTAACCTGCACGCTAGTCTGAGTTTATTATGGTAGAGCTCTTCCCGAGATAAGCCACGGGCGGGTTAATTCCTAATTTCCAGTATAGGAGTACCGGCTCCTTATCTAGGCCTCCTTTCTATGTGAGGATATTCCTTTGCTTCGTCCAAAGGTTTCATCCAGAATTTTATCCCGGGATGTTTAGATCATTACCAAAACGCTCAAACCACAAGGACACTACGCCATCACTCTCCATCATATAAAACCGCGAGTGCCAAACCTTTCTCACCAATAGGCAATTTGGCTCGTATAAATGTGCCGTAGTTAACTAGTCGATGGCTGAGTTCTCCGGCGGAAGAAAGCTTCTCTATCATTTCTGTTTCCTACTCTATTTCCCTCGGAAAATTAGGATTTCTTGTGCCTAAATTTAATTGGTACTATTTCCATGCATTCCGTTCTGTTTGGTGAGGGTTTCACTAGTTATTCAACCATGATTGGCAATCCTTTGTCATCCTTGCACTGATTTCTTTACCTTCATTGGAATTATAATATTATTATGCACTATCATTGACAAACAGCACGCACGCCCGCAAGCAACGTATTTCACTTCCTTTATTTCCAAGTAATTCCCAGCCTTCACCTGTCTACTACTGATTTCAATTATTTTTGTTTCAAACATAGTGCTATCATGGTATATCAGTAAGGTTGACGAACAGAAACTAGGCCAATGAACTAATTTTCTTCTCTCGCCTCACACTTCGAACTTCCCCATTTACCTTCCTCCTCCTTCTTTCTCTGAACTCACTCTATAAACTCACCCCTCCCAGTTGACTCACCTTCCTACCCGACGCAACAGGTCCCTGTCGGCACAAGACGAAGGGGGCGTAGGGAAAAACCCCTCCTCACCGCCCCCTCCACATCCCCCCCAGTGTTTTCCGTCTGGCTTCGGTACTGCTGGCCCATCGACAGCAGCACACACTCACCGTTCGACTCCGCGCTCGGCCGACGCCACCTGACGCCCGCGCCGGGACGCGGATGCGTCGAACAGCGCACCGCGTCTCCTCAGTGGAAGTGAACTCACACTCGCGAAAGGAATTACGACTGGATTGCAGTGGTGGTGAGACCGCCACGCTCAAGCAGCCGGTTTAATCGCTGGATTTTCAAGACTAAACATTGTTATTATTGTTTAGAAAGACCTCTTTGTTTCCCGGTTTGTTTAAGGTTCCGGCAAATCTCATTGTCACAATGGTGCACCGGAGATTACATTGTTGATCAAGCAATTCTCCGCCAAAGAGGAACTTTGGCATGAGTTGAGGAATAGCAACTCTGAAAGGATGTTTGTGATGGATGGTTTTCTCAACTGAAGATTTTCTTGGATATCGGCGAGAACGAAGAGAAGATAGAGAAATTACGCATCGCCTCGTTTTCGCGACAGTAACTCTCGTGTCGCGAAAACATTTGTGCACAACGGAGGGGTAGAACTTGACCTCAGAAAGTTGAAGCTATTACTCACGTATATTCACTTTCTTTCAATGGAAAATTGATTAATCAATATTGTGCACCCAGTTATTTCTGCGGTGAGGCGATTGAACGTTAAAAAGTGCTTGTAGTGTCGTACCTAAGAGGACAGTGGACAGTGTACATCCAGAATCGGGGCATCCTTCGACCCCTCGTCTAGGCCTCTTCCTTCCGCAACGCGATGGCCTCTGGTCGGTGAGGTGTTCACCCAGTGAGTGAGTTGTTGAGCGTTTCGCTGCCATGGGAACTGCCGAGAAGAAGAAGGGCGCCGCCCGCTGGCTCAAACTGCGCTCTGCCGCCAGCCACGTGGGTCTCCTGCTGGCCCTGGCCGCGTACACGACCGTGGGAGGAGTGGTGAGTTCTAGCCCCCCGTTCAAGTCATATGATCTCTTGTCCTGTATAGGGGTACCAATAAGACTGCGTTGGCAGTACATTGCTATGGGTAGCCATCCGTATTGATTGATCTTTTTGCCCAGCGACCGGAAGTATATTTACCTTTTGGAGAATTTAATCAACATTTACCTGTCAAGGCCGTAGAGCTCATTACTTCGTATTCAGCATATTTAACTTGTTGTCTTTTTTATATATTTTCGTGACCATGACATTTTATTCGCTGTGTTCTCATTTTACAATTCTCGTGTGTATTGTATCCAGCAAATATCTTCTGAGTAAATGAAACTTACGGGAAATAGGACCTATGTGCTGGTTGCTGTCACAAGTGTCAGTTTATGTCACGTGATGTCTACTAATTGTTCAGTTAAACTTGATTGCATATTCATCTGCGTTTTCTTTTTAAACTTTGCCCTCTTATTTGAAGTTGCTTTCCCTTTTTTAATTTTCTGCATCTTATAGAAACAATTATGACCACACCTGCATTTTCTAAACCCGGAGTAGGTTATTAATTAATGTGAGGCGAAAGAAACTGATTAACGTTTAAAACTACGTTTCGAAAATGGTTTCAATTTCAGATATAGTTGCGTTAAGTGGTTTTCTTAATCCCTTTTTAGAGGGACTTTCAATCCATATTTTATAAAATGAAATTATTCTATTGCCCTTAAATATTCTGAAAAAACTCCTTTTATTCTTAGTCCGCTACCTATACCTGCCGTTGTCGGTGGGGAAGAAGTGTTTACACAGTTCAAATACTTTAAACCGCACATAACTGGAGTCCTGAGAAACAAATTGGATCTACAACAAAATGCTTCTTGTTTACAACGGTATTTATTTTCCATTAGTATATCGTCAATCCCACCTCAACCATCTTAAGCAACGTTAAATCGCAATTGCGATGAATTTTAGACACATTTTAGCTGAATACTTATGACAGTCATCAATCAGTGACTTTATATCGTTCTCTACCAGCTGGAAACCAACATTTCAAATTTATTAAATTAGATCCTATTAGAATGGCAAAGGTGCCAAGATCTGATGGAATAGTTGAAGTTCCCCACAATATTTGATCTTTGATAACCACTGCCGCATGTTGGGAGAATAGGGTAGCAATGGAATTTTTCGACCCATTTAGCGTAAATTATGCGTCACCTTACAGTTTTATTGACAATTGAATTACTCTCTACAATTCTCATTCAAGTTTCACTTGATTTATGTTCAGTTATCACAGTCAAGATTCTCGTTCCATTCCACGCACAACACTTTGGTTCAAAGTTTTCTCGCTAGTCCTGAAAGTTTTCGTTGGAATTCTATTTCTCGTTGATGAATACTCTAATGTTAGACTTGGTGTTTGTATCAGCGGTTTGAAAAAGTTTCCAATTATACAAAATATGGAGCCACATAATTGGAGCAGTTAGTCAATGCGCTCCGCATAAAATACGGCGAACGCTTTGTTTTTGTTTTCATTTCTGAATTACGATCTATCCATCGAACACGTTGCCTCATCGGGAAACGTGGGGTAGATTGCCAAGAAGGCCTTGAGTGCTATCAAGCTGGGTCGGGAGGAGCTGAGTCGAGTCCAAATGGTGTGTCTTCCATTTGGGAAACAATGGTGAGGGGTTGACTCAAGGTTATTTAGAGGTGTTTTGGTTCAGTCGCGGTCAATTACCGCGTCCTAAATGTCAAAAAGGACTTCGGAGAGGTTGGCCGAAACCATTTAGATGATTTAATTTCTTGATGAAATGAAAAAATGTCACCTCGCTTACCCAGTGCTTTAATTCGCGGTGATTCGTTTGTGCAAGAGAGCGCAGAGGTCACCAGTGGAGGATTTGATAATTTAAAAGATCCAAATTATTCATCCATTGTATATATCCGTTTAAATGATTTATAGCAATCATCCAAATTCAAAAGAGAGTAGCTTCGTTTTATTACAGCCTTCATAACCTCCAGCTTGGAAATCTAAAAAGGAATTTGTGTAAAATTATATTAAAATATGTTACCTGGAGAGAAAAATGTGGCCACATTAATACGTACGATGAAAATAATGGTAGAATGACAGGTGGAAAGGAAGAAGGGTAAGGGACGGCCCCGAATGAGTTACATAGGATAGGTCAGAAGGGTTGTAAAAGAAAAGAAATTCGTCGCTATGAAAAGAATAGCGGGTATGAGAGAGGAATGGGGTGCTGAGTCAAACCAATCTTAGGATTGTTGACTTATGATGATTTCCTAGAGAAATCTGTCTAGGCTACGAGAAAAATAACCAGAAAAGGGTTTGTTATCCAAATGGACTGAAAATAGAGTCACGAACCTTTTGGCTAGCTAGAACGAGAAATAATCGGGCTATAGTAATGAAGCGAAGAGTTCATTTAGTTGGTAAGGTGATCTGAAGGTTCTGAGTTCTATTCTCGATCCCCGTTAGTTTTATCTCGTTGTGACATGTATGTTTTAATAAACTAATTACATATTTCGTCTCAGCTTGGCAGTTTGACATGGACGACTGCCGTTATCTACTGTCATCTAATTTGTAGCAAGCTTCATTTAGCACTTAATATTTAAATCCTTTCATTGTAATTTACTTTTGATCAATTGCTCCATTTTATATGAAATATAATACGCCTCTTTCGTTGTTATCAAAGATAATCCACAGCCTTCATTAGTTACAGGGCATTTCCTTTGAAATCGACGCGCGCTTCCTGGTCGTCATTGGATATGAAATCAATATGCCTTGCTGATTTCCTGTGAGTTAATGAGTTTTTTATCATCCTAATTATACTAGGATTTGAAAAACCATTGATACATTTCAATCTCGGTTTAATACCCTTACGACTCTATCTGTTGTATTGAATGGGGAAATGGACGGCAATGAATTACGCAGCGTTTTAATCGTGTTGAATCCATTAAAATATCTCTAGTTGGAATAAGCACGATGTAAGGCATCGGTAAAATTTAGAAATATTCTTGATGCAGTTATCCCCTAATGGCGGCATAAAAATTAAGTTTAATGAAAGTAATTGTTATTTCTTTTATTTTTTGAGCTCTAATGCAATATTCACCTTTTCCAAACTTTATAATTTCCATTATAACTAGGCACGTTTTGTTGAATACTGAGCGAAAAAGATTTTTTTCCGATATCTTGAGAATTTGGTAGCTCAAGGTTATATTTAACTATGTAGAGAAACTCGTTAATAGACGCCGGTTTTGGTAGGATTATTGACATGTTAGAAGCGGAGTCGGAGTAGCTGGCAGGGGGACCACAGTTTTTAAAATCTGTAACTTTTTGTACACTTATTGTTTTCTAATGCGTGAAAATAGGTTTACAGCCTAAGTCATCCATCGGATTCCTTGTATTCAGCTGCCAATCGGTGCTCTACGAGAGAAGAGAATACCGGTACTTCAAATCCAAGCTTCCGGCAACTCTGAAATGGCTTTCACTTGATGGACACGGAAGAAGCCGATAAAATCCGTTGTTGTGTGTTTTGCTCGCCTCTGCAATTGACTATCAATGACTGCACTATTCTTGGGCTTCTTGTTCTATTCTTTGAGTGGTCGCCTCGAAAAATTGCAAGGGTTAAAGTTATATTTTCGCAGTTCCTTGAAAATTTTCCGTTTTTTACCGATTAAAGATGACATTTAAACATTCTCAATTAAACTTTTTATACCCATTCAAATGATCGTGGCGTATATGTTGAGTAGTAGTAAAGTAGCGTAGCGTAGTAGTGTCACGTGAATTAGAGTACTTGTTGTGGTGCATGTTCGTGAGAGTTAGTTTAAATCCAGTGGTGCATGTTGGTGATGGTTCATCCCCTGCCAATCACCTTTGTTGGTAGCTTGCAGGGCGATATGTAAATGTATCCTAGGTAAAAGCGTCTAAACGGTCTTTGGAGTCGTCCAATTAGACTTTGATCGCTGCGCATAAATATAATTCGGGGTATCGATATGATAATAAGGGTGTTGTGTGAGCGTGACGCAAGTAAAAGTGAAAAATATCTAAATCGGTGTAGTACATTTGCTATTTTATACTTGTTATATTGAAGAGTATTGGAGTGATATAACTAGGCATTGTTTGGTAATCAATAGAATATGGCTTTATATTTGCATAAATCGTGTCGGAAATATGAAGATAATCGCTCAGGTATAATTAATTGGCCTATTTCAGGGAAGTTCAAATGCAGTTCGATGCATATTTCTTGAAATTGAGAAATTTCACTTGAGAGAGGTAGCAGAAAAATAATTGCTTAACTTTTAACCGGTTTTCTTCTTTAACATAGTATTGATCATAACAATCACAATATTGATCATTGAAAAATAAAATAAACGGAAAATATAGCAATTTTTCATTGCTATTTGCATAAACTATTCAAATGGTCTTTGAAATGTAATTTCCATGGAAATGATCGGGAGCTTCGAAAAAAACGTGCAAGCCGATTCTAAGTTTTAACATTTGTTTGTTTGAGGCTGGTAGTATTTTTATTACTCTCCTCTAAAATTTAAGAAGAATTCAGTGTTGAAGTTCAGATTAGCAGAACTTATCATCCACTTCAAAAGCTGTGCTTCAAGCTTGGGGTAACTACGAAGTACGTCAACCTCAATCATTCAGGGTTTGTTTCTGTGCACTAGATTAGGCTTCTTAATTAGTTGAGCCAAAAATGTCACAATTGGGGATATTTTTAATCGCGCTAATTAAAAATATAAGTGCGTTTATAATATCCATCTTTTATATTGAAAAACTTCTTGATCATGTGTATTTGTTATTGCATTTTTTAAAGTGAGCTAAAAATATCGTGAATGAGCTTTTGTCCTTTAACTTCGTTCAGTGGGTTATAATTTTTTGAAATTATTCACAGATTGAATTACGTATATTAATTTTAAAAAACTCCGGTCAATGGCAATCGAAACAGAAAATTTATCTTTTCAATGGTTTCGTAGTTTTCGCCTTTTTTTATTTTTTTAAATATTTCTCGCCATCCTTGCCTAGAACCGGTACTTACCGCTCTGCTTTAAGCCCCTTTGCACCAGAATACACTTTCCGTGCCTCTTTTTTTGATAGTTTCACCACGGCCCGTGATTCACTTGACCTGTCGCCACTTGAAGAACCTCTCGCCATAAGCCGCACGCGTTAATGACTTTAAACTCAGCTCTCTTTTTACTCTCTGCCAATCACGAACTAAAGATAACGAATTTTTGGAACTGCAGAAGAAAAATTATTTGAAAATATTGTATGCATTCCTGTGCGATTCGTAGGGACGTGTTTGAGACACGCACAAAGTTATAATAGCTTCGTGCTTTAAATTAAGGCCGTAAAGTTTTCGTGGACTTGAAAATTACTTTTCTATCGCTTAATAGTGAACAAAAGCGACATGAAACAGTTTTGTTAAAAGCAATTTTTTTACAGTAATAAGTGGCATCAATATGCTATTTCGTGAAATGGTTGGAGAAGATAGGTGTGGCACAAATGCAATTTTTCGCTTTGAGGTACTAATTTTACAATAGTAAAATATTACTTGGTGTTCAAAAATTATTTTAGAAAAAAAAAAGAATCGAATGCCGAGTGAAAAAAATGTTTGATGTGAAACAAATTTCTTAGCCGTACGACTTCTTATTTGTGATTAAGGGAGAGATATGCCTGTTCGTGTAAAATACTGGCGATTCATTTTAATGCTGATATGGGTGCTGTCCAATTACCTTTAAAATTTGCTTAATATGAATCTATTGTTAGATTTATTTATTTATTTGGACAACTTAATATGAATCTAACAATAGATTCATAATAAGTTCTTTCCCTTCCTCGGCATATTAAAGCTAGTTATGGAAGAACAAATAAACTCTGCGAAGGAATTAGATTCGCAGAAAGGTAGTTCTATTCTGCGATGTTCAACCTTGTAGTTTGTCTGCTATGCTTTCCAATGAAGTCACACAGTCTGGAGAGAAGTAAATTTCCACTGAGGGAAATTCTTGCATCATTAGTAATATTGGAGAAGGAGCGGGCCTGGTTTCTTAGGAATGAAGCTTATATTTAACGTTGCAGTTCACTAGGGTAGCCTCAGACGTTTCACTGACACTAGCTTCGAGGAAAGTATCGAATCATTCGAAGTGGGAGGAACCGTTTGTTTATCCGCGATTCTGCCTCCAGGCATTGAGAACACATCCTTCCTTGTGCAACGCGACTAAGGGGCAGTTGTTCCATCATTTTCCTGCTTCTGAGAGAAGTCGGTAAGCCATTTATGTGTGGCTAGCGAGAATTAGTTGGGGAAGATATTATTCAGGAAACATAATGAAAATACACTTTAGTATGTTCCACAAGAGTTTTTAATTAATTGGACCTTGATAATGACAGTGTGTACTGCCGAAACCTGGGTCGGTATTAAAAACTCTTGTGGAACATACAAAAGTGTATTTTCATTATGTTTCCTGTGAACAAGTTCCACCAAATATCGCCTTCCAACCTTAAGATATTATTCGTCCAAAATTGTACTGCCGTCAAATGAGGATAGTTGGAAATTTAAGTGCTATTATTTTCTTATAGACTACATTCATGCAAAAATGTGTTCTTTGGTGGGAATGACAAAAGTATTGTGTGAGTGTCCATCGGGACATTGTTAATTTTATTCGCGAAAAGAGGGGCTACGGGTGATTTCATTGAGTTTTTAGGAATATTGACTGCGGTTGAAGCTTTGCGATTAAAAATATTCAATTCAATAAAACCTCTGGCGAAACTCCAATTTGTGTACTTCCAGGACTATTTTCAATCGTCAGGCAAATCATCAGTTTAGAACCATAAAAAAAATAAGTTCCTAACAATCGGCCACCATCACGATTAACCCCATCAATCCTATCAAGATTGCAATCTGTGGATCTTATCCTAGTATTTTTAAGTAAAGTAAACTGTTTTAAAAATAAAACTTGGCAAATCCACTACCTAAAAGTGAGTTGCTTCATTCCAAAATTTCAAATATCTCCAGGACTCTTCCAACTATCTGACCAAACATTACGATGACATTTAAAACCATCGGAATCTGAGCTTGACTTTTTCCGTATAACATCCTCTTTCCAGTGGGGAAGAAATATGCAAACCTTTTTTCGCGAATTCCAGCTTTCATGTGATAAAATTTTTGCACTTTGGATGTCGCATCGTGCAGGCTCAGTATTATATTCTCACGTTTTGCCATCTTAAATAATGTCTGAGGAAGCTACGAAGCCTGAATGGAGTTTCTCGTATTCAGTTCAGTCGTTTCAAATTCCCTCAGGAGACATCTCCAGCAGGGTACTTTTTATTAAAAAGAACATCCTCATGAATTCCGTGACCAGGTAAATATTTTTTTCAACTTCCGGTATGAATCGTCTGAAATCATATAATTAGCCTAATTTTTAAGTTTTCTATCTTTTTTTTAGGGCTTAGCATTCTTTCTTGTAGAAGAAATTAGTATCACGAAGCCATCAAATACAAATATAGCGGCGATTGAAATATTTTTCTTTGCAGATTTTAAATGTAGGATATTTACGACTCGTGTGTCTGCCTTTTCTTGAGATTCCTTTGCGTTGTATGCACTTCGGAACTTTTGTTCTTAAGGTTCCGATTTTTTCCGCGGTAAGGTGACTCTAAACAAAATGGTTATGCTCACGCTATATTTTAGATCACCATTATATTTGCCTTTATGCACAAAGTATAGAAATTAACACACTTAATCAGATTTTGAAGAATTTTACAGGCACTTTTAAGCTCTCGATTTTTAAAAATCGTTCATGAGTTTGTTATTAATTTTCATTTGAATTGTTAATTTTGTGTTCGAATACATTATCCACTCATCCAATTAATTCAAACCAGGAGATGGATAAAATAGCACATGGTGGCATTTAAAACTGGTTATAGTTGAAACTCTGGCAGCCCTTCGCTCTCAGCAAAATTTGCTTTTCTGAGGAAGAAGGCTATTATGGCCGTTATTTTCCCAGGAAAATGCGTCTGTGGCTTCGTGCATCTTTTTTGGCCTAGACAAACCGCCCGCGTTTATTCAGAGGTAGCCTTGGATTAATCAAGGTGTAGGGCGTGGGAGGCCATAGGAAGCACTTTAATGGAATGCAAGCCTGACGACTATACTGTACTTGACTCAAGTACTAGGCATTCTTAATGGCCTAGAAAGAGGAGAGACGGACGGATGAGTATTTTGCGTTTTACTTCGTAATAATAGCATTCTTAAGTGGGACTAGAGGGTTCAAGGTGGCAAAAAATACTTGGATATTTTATACGCGTGAAAATTCCTCAAGGAAAAATTTAACGTGTTAGTTATGTATTCTTTTATTATTGGGTCTTGGGTTTTTGGCCCAGATTTCACATCGACAAACGTGTATTTCAGCAAAGTACGATGGTTATGTTGAAATATGTTTCAAGTGGCTTTTTCTGATATTGTAAATGGCAGCATAAAAATACATTTTGACTGATGATGCGAAATGCAACCTACCCTAGCTTGAATTGGTAAATTCAATTTTACAATTTCTCTATATAAAATTAATAAATTTTGGCAATTTTGGCAGAAAAGTATATTAATGCCAACTATGAAAGTAATTTACTTCAAAACGGAATTAGTGATAAAATCAATACGGCGATATTATTATAGTTTTATATACTTAGCGCAGCTGTAAACTCAATATACTAGAGCGTTCGACAGGAAATGAGAGTTGTGTATGCACTATATTCCAAGGAAACCTCTGTTTAAATGCTCACAAAATTTTGCTCTCATATTTTTGTAACTGCCGAACGATTGAATACGTTTTTGAACCGATTAGTATTTCGTATTTTTCGACTGAAAATAGTTCAACTAAATATTGGGGAATTATTTTGGACATAAAACTGCAGAGAGACTTTCAGATAATCTTGTGAAATTGATATAATAAATTCGTCAATTGCATTGATGGAAAATTTAATCACTTTTAAGAATATATTTTAACATAATCATTTCCAGAATCGTTTGTTAGTATATGTTATTTTGTGTTACTGAAAGTTTTCTTTCGATTAGTATTATTGGCAGTGCTATTGTAAGAGTTCACATTTTTTCATATATGATGCTATCACTGCGCACTTGAAACTTGGAACGGACGCGAAATCTGATATTTTTTCATAATGGAATAGCTAAATTGCTGACTTTAGGTAGCCATTCTATTTCCTAGGAGTAGGTCAATGGATTATCGCCGCCATTAGCAGCGTGGGAAGCGTGCCTGGACATCTGATTAGTCATATACCCTCTCCCAATACATCGGTCCTTGCACACACCTCGTTAGGAGAGGTAGAGCATGTCCTTCCTCATCGTTCACCTCTTCTAACCTCTAACTCGAAGCTTACTCAAGTCCTTCAAATAAAAAATAAGAATAACAATCTTTATTAATAATAATAGTCCTTTTTTATCCACGGGAAAAAGGGGAAGAAAAATAAAAAGGTAATGAAAGATTCTGAGAAAAAGAATATCCGTGCCGTTTAAATTCGAAAATATAATCAATCCTGTTGAAGTTGCTTCCGGTTTCCCATCGAGTGAGGTTCTCCATCTCTGTCGATGTTTCGATGGCCGTGTCGTCCATCGTCATCAGGGCTTGTCTTCAAGTTGAGTGATCTGAATTATATAGTTTGGACTCCTAGTCAGGTGACTCGAGATTGGTCCGCCTTTCCCCGCCTTTTTTCCCGGGCCTCTCTGATGTATTTAAGTCCCGGTTTCCAGGAGTTGCGTAGGGCGTAACTAGCATCACGATTCGTGGTGTTAGTCGCCATACGAATTTCAATTGGAATTCCAATTTCAACGTCGGCAGAGATGGAGAAACTCACCCGGTGGGAAACCCGAAACAACTTCAACATCATAATACACCGGGAAAACCTCAGATCTTATAATCAATCCTATTTACACTTACTTACGCTGAGATAGACCGATCTCCACTCATGGACCTTCCAATTTCCATATTTCAAAATATAATTTCCTATTAAATCAAGGCAAACCACTTTTGCTGTGCAGATTACGAAAATATGATAGAAAAGTTTTGGAGGTTGTGCTTGGAGGATGACATTTGTTAACATGACATGATCCGGGATAGGGGTACTATTAATGCACCTCATGTCAGGTTAGTACCTGCTACTCCCCATAGGTGGTCGCCTAAGTCAGCTGGAGAACCAGTTTCTATTTTCTACTTTAATGGTTGTTCGAATATTCCTTTCGTCAGGACTATCCCCTTGAAGTTAAGCACCTAGTATTTATTTATTTTGCACTCGATCTATGTTTACATTAGCTCATCCTCAGTAGATTTTCGCAGATTTTTCATGCCCCCATCTTGTGTGGGCGTTTTTCTGCGCTGTTTTGCCAATATGGATGAAAGTCAATATTAGGTGTATTCAAGTTTCTTTGTTCATTTCTTTTTACACTTGGGAAATTTTTTTAAATTCGATTTTTCGATATTGCTTGTTGAAGCGTACTCGTGTGTTTCTCGTGTATAAATATGCCTTCATTTAATTTTAAGATTAACTTAACAATAAATTCCTGTTTACATTTAATGTATGACGATGGCAGTGGCGAAGCGAGTGGGGAGGTCCGGGGGATCCGGACTCCCTCCCCCCGGAATACAAGAACACAATTACTTTCCTTCATAACAGGAAACAAATTATAGAAAAACCATGGATTTAGAAAAGATTACTTTGACGAATGAAGTTTTTCCGGTTATGAAAAGTCTTAAAATTAGTTCAAAGCCCTGTTCTCACTACCCTGTTTTTCAAACATTTTCCTTCCTGGTTTTTGAGCCCCCTTCACGAAATTCCTGGCTACGCCACTGGACGATGGTTACATGGCAAAAGAGACTTTCTAGTCCCAATCTCCCGCAATAAAGACGCATCATTACTATTATTGTTATTATTATGACTATAATTACTATCATCTATTCATCCAATTTGAAAGAAAATCTAATGGATTCGCGATAAAGTTTTGTTGGACCGCATAGGAGGCTAAAAATAGTTTAAATACTTACAGTTGAAAAATAAAGACTTGTGATAAATTGAAAAACTTTATCAATCGTAAAAATATGATAGAAAAATTTTAGAGGTTGTGCTTGGAGGATAAAATTTGTTAAAATGACATGAACCCGAATAAGGAAGGAGAGGGTACTATTAACCCAGCAAGGAAAAACTGATTTCCATCAGATTTGACACTGATTTCCAACAGGTTTGACGCACTGATTTCCTTCTCCTTTGAATCTGTTTTGAAAATTGAAACAGCTGGAAATCAGTCGGAAGACAGTGGGAAATCAGTTGTGAGGGTCCAACATGGCGGCTGTTTTCCTACTCATTTCCATGAATGTGATTTGACTCTGGTTTCCACTGTTCAACAGATTTGAATCCGGTTTCCCCGTTTAAGCTTTTTCGACTCTGTTTTCCACCTTCATACCTATCTGAATCTTGTTTGCGACTCGATTCTCACCTCCTATGACCTGCTGATGCATAAGTTAACTTCGGATACATGAGGTAACTGCTGATACCCGAGGCGGAAATAATTATTTCCGCCAGTTCCAAGTTTCGCAGAGCTGCACTCAACCAACGTTTCTAACTTCACATACTACATCTCTATCATCAATCTGGATGTAGACTCAGCTGAAAAAAGTTTACAAAATACAGCCTAACAAAATGAACTTCATGTAAGTCTCCCACCACAACAAAATAACACAGGCTCTATTAACGTATTTATTAAGTACGCACAAATCCTATTGGAAGAACATATTCAATTGAAAATACATAGTCATCTAATTTGGTAAACTTCTGAGGCAGAATACACTTAAAATCTCAATTTCATGCGTTAGAAATAATTTAGGGAAACACAGAATTTACAGATGAAATCTCATTTGAAGGAGAGTTAGACAAACTTTTTGTACTTGTTTATCAGTTCTTGAAAAGTCATCGAAACAGTCACTGCACCAGAACAACAACAACTTACATCAGATTCCACAATCTTGAATTATCGAAGAGCACAAATTTTTCCGTGATTAACAGAAAAATCACAACACTAGAAAATATTTCAGATGCCTTTATGAAAGAAAGACTTCTTTACGTGACTTATGAAAATAATTTTGGTTCAGCATTAAGCCAACGATATCCGTATGTTACACTAAATAAACTTGCCATTAATGTTTAAATACACGAACACGGTCGTTTCACTTAGCACAAACAAACCAGCAAGATACACAATACTCTGAAAATCCTGGTAGGTTCTATTCGGCGACGTAACGCAAGTACATATTATACATATTGCATACAAAAATATTAGTAATCGCTCAAAATCTGTTGACACAAGATAAATTATTCAATGAAAACACAAAAGATCGAAATCACATCAGACTTCCACTGTCGCTTGAACACTAAAGGATGCACGAATGGCTTAATTCAACGCTGCGGGAATTTAGCACTGGTTAAATAATACTGATATGATTATTTTTTCTCCACGCGCTATTACTTTAGCACAAAACAGAACCACAAGCACGTAAACATTACAACGGAATCGGCGTATCGGTGTTGCTACTTTGGCTTGCTATCTTTTGTAGTTAGGTGGCAGCACTATGCCCGCTATATTTTTTTAAAAAGCGAAGTCGCAAAGTGAGGTTTAAACGTGGTTAAGCCGTATTAGCCACTTAAATTGCATGCCCGGTGACTTCCAGCAGGTGAAATGATGCACAATACAAAATGTGGATGATGTACAGTAAATTTTTTTCATCACCCGTGAATTTTTGCAAGACGGCAAAGTACATATTTCCTCTACGTCATTATTTCTGACCATGATTTTGAACCAAATATACTCATTGACACCTCAGAAGAAGTAATTTTCCAATCAACGCAGTCGTAAAGCCTGTGTGAGATAGGTTTTTATAAGACACTCATTTCAAGAGAATTTCAAATTCATTCTACTATTCAACTCTGTTGGAAAGCACTTGTGGAAAACACTTTCAAGCCAGTAAATAAGGAAAAGAGTTTCAAATGACATTCAATTCAGTGTCAATACAGTCCATGTGGAAGACGGCTGGAAACCAGTTACAATGGAAATGAGATTCAAATCACTTCCTTCCATTTCCTGTCCGCTGGAAACCAGTGGAAATGAGTGTCAAGACAGAGTCAAATCAGATTTTAAGGATTCAGATCAGATTCAAATGAGGTTCAAAACTGTTGGAAATCAGTTTTTCTTTCCTGGGAATGCACCTCATGTCAGGTTAGTACCTTCTCTACTCCCCATAGATGGTCGCTTAAGTCAGCTGCAGAACCCGTCTCTATTATCTACTTTAATGGTGTTCGAATATTCCTTTCTTCAGGAGTATCCCCTTGAAGTTAAGCACCTAGTAGCTCTCTTCAATTTTCTACCTCAATCAATTTACTTTAATTAATTTACTATACTTTAATAAATATTCTACTAATAATTAATAATTTTCTACTTCAGTGGTTGATCGAATATTCCTTTCTTCAGGAGTATCCCCTTGAAGTTAAGCACCTTGTAGCTCTCTTTAATTCAGTGATAGAAGGGACCATTGATTGAAAATAAATAGAAGTGTTGGGTTTGATGATTCCCTGAAGACGCTTTTCCGTAATTTCTTCATGGGTTGGCATCCGAATTATAGTTTTCGAAGTTTTAATTATTTCCTTTGTCATTCATTTTTTTTATTTTTGTCTTGATAACTCCGAAGTATCATCATTTCCTTGATGACTATGGCAGAGCAATTTATCGATAAGTCAGATTTCAAAATCCTCACGCATGTGTTGACCAGAGCAGCAATTATCACAAATAGGGATTTATTAACCTATGATCAGGCCGGCTGTTTAAAAATCAAGTTTTGACAAGTTCTTATGTTCGTGATGGTTTTCCGGGTTTACACCGCGTTGATACATGTTTTGCGGACGACAGTTTCGGGCGCGTTCCAGCTCCCGTCTACGGGTCCAAATGATTTGCAGATCTGTGATCCTTATTTATTTACAGCTAGTCAGACGGATGTTGATTTTTAATTCCATTGTTGGAAAAGCCGTTTGAAAGATGAGGAGCTGGAACGCGCCCGAAACTGTCGTCCGCAAAACATGTATCAACGCGGTGTAAACCCGGAAAACCATCACCAATCAACTAACCACGGAAGCCTCCGTAATAAGTTCTTATGTTGTTAGTGGAATCGAGGTGTAGTAAAAAATAATGAACTTCCTTACACTCCTTATGCAGTTTGTTGTAATTAAATACCGCTTCCGACCTTTTTAAGTCATATCGGTAGTAAGTGAAATGACCTGGAGGGGTCGAAAACAGAAGTTAGCGTCAATGTATTATTTTTGGACTATATCGAATTCCTATTAAAATATCCTTTTAGAAAAATAATTTAAAATTTACTTTATTCACACGAAGACAATATGGTGAAATTTAATTTGAATATAACCACGTTTTAAAAATTTGAACCTTTGAAATATATTAATTAAATATTTTCTGCGGGAAGACTGTATGGCTTTTATAAATACATGAAACATTGGATGCATTTCGTTTGGAATGAACTCAAAATCTCATTTTACCTTCGCTATCGCTACATTTGGCGTCGCTTGCCTTTGAGAATTTCCTAGAACTTGTAATCCACATTTTGGAGAGCTTGGAGTACTTTTATTGGCGCCTGTCTCACCTTGTGGTGGCGCGGTCTGTTGGAGTGATCTCAGTCTTCGGGAAACACGCGTTTCAATTACAAACGAGCACGTGCTAAGAGATTGGGGAGTGTAGGCTTATGTTAGGAGGGGAGGCAATGTCGCGCCTTCCTCGCCGACGACGGATGTCTGGGGAAGTCTGGATGCTGCCAAGAAAGACACCGGGAACTCGTTTGACAAGGGAACGAAGGGAAAAAATGGGAGACGAGTGATTGATGCGATTTAGATTCGTTTTCGTGGGCGGACGACGTTGAGGATGAAGGCGTCGATAAATATACTCGCGCCAAATCACGGCGTTTTTTAAAATATGCTCACTCATTCAAAGCCTCGTGTCATTATAAGCGTCACCCTCGTGGAAGAGCCAAAAAGATGAGGAAATAGCAGTGGAAAATGTTGTTTTCCTGAAAAAAGTAATCCTAACTACATTTCCCGCAATGGTAAGAGTAGGAAGAATGATAGAGAAATCATTAATTTTTAAAATAATTCTGGACGAAAAGATATACTTAAAAAGACAAAAACGGAGGGGAAATTAGAATCGTTTCCACGAGAAAAATATTTCCGTGGACCGGTAATCGAAACAAGGGCATTAGCTATAACGGTTCTTCTCGTGGAAAAAAGTAGATATTAAAAGTTGCTACCTTGGCGTACCCATATAATTTAATGGCGCAATCTTTTCATATCATTGAAAAAATGTCCAATAAAATTCTGACTCATGGTTTAAGTACAGGATTTCAAGGTTACGGTCTCAAGTTCAAGGTTTATGTCAATTTTCGTTCATACAGCCTGGTTGTTATCGTTATTAGTCATTCAATGTAGCCAACTTTTCTGTGACTAAAATTTCTTCTCCTGGTAAATTAAATACGCATATTTTTAGTTTTAATATACTTTTTTACCCGATGTGTATATATACACGGATAAATTAACTATCACGCGTGGTTTATAAGTATTTTAACCTACCACCTTTATAAAAATCATATAGAATTAACGAACTTCATGGAATACTTTTGAAACAAAATTGATTTCGTCCGCAAACGGCATATTATGCAGGCGCAGACAAGGTTAGGGGAGGTTCTGGATCACAATAAGAACAAATGGACTTTCATTTTTTCCTGATGATGCCCTTTGCCTATTGCATAAATATGGTCATTTTTATAAAGTCAATGAAATATTGCAAAGTTGTAATCTTTTGTCCGAGTAAAATTTAATAGTTAAAACTGATTCCATTTAATCCGAACATAACCATCTCTCGGGTCTAATCCAATCTGCGGAGTTGCTTTCAGCTTATTAAATTGCAGCTCCAGTGCAAATACGTCGAGAAACAGAAAATAGAATTCAAATTCGAGTTGATGAGGAAAGAATAGCCGACCAGCTGAATATTTTTCCGGAGTGCGCGATGGAACATAATAATTCAATTCGCTCTCATGCGAGCACGCCTCATTTCAGAGAAAAAAATGTGGTGGTTTTCATCTTACTCTTCTGCGTTTTCTGTTGGTATACGTAAAATATTGATTCTATGAAGCAGGGGCGCAGCTAGAAATTATGGCTAGGGGGTTTTAAGCGCAACTAATACTGGGGTGCATGGGGGTGTGGTATACCCACCAGGGTAATCGGTAGGTCTGGAGGTCCTCCGCCAGAAAAAAATTAAGACAAATGGTTCAAAATGTTGAGTTTTACGGCCTTCTGAGGGATATTTTGTAAATACTAACACTATTCTATAAGCAATATTAATCCAATTAAGTAAAATAGATTTAACTTAAAAGTTTCTATGAGCTCTGGGGGGGGGGGTTTATCTCCCAAAACCCCCCCTCGCTGCGCCACTGCTATGAAGGACACAATATGAGAGTGCGAAATTCCAGCCATCGTGGTCTAAAAAAATACTTCATTCTCATTCATTGCTCAGACAAGAAGGCTCGTTTGTAGCCAACTGCTGAGCCAGTTCTTTTTCCGAGAATACCTTGGACAAGAAAATAAACTTATTTGTTTAATCTGCGTTGAATGGTGAGTCAAGAATACATGCGCAGTAAAATCAATAATAAAGGATCAAGCTTGCTACGGGTAATCTCCAACTTAAGACGGAAGTTTTACGAGGAGGATAACTTTCAGTTAAGGGCAAATTCCTTGGACCTTTGCTATTCGTAAGTGAGAGAGACCAATGCGTATATAGAGGGTGGAGAACAATTATGTCACCAAATTTATTCCCTGGATAACTGGTGCCAAAGAGATCAGGACTCCTAGGTTGGTCCTCGGAAGGATACAACAGACACCGGGGCCGGGAACCAAGTCAGAGACTTATACGCCCGCGCTCCCGGGGAGGGGTTTGGATGGGAAGGAACAAGGAAAGAGGCGCCGCCGCGATAGGAGCCCGACGACACCTCTGGGATAGGTTTAGGGTGGGAAGGGATGGGACGGGGTAAAACACCTTACCGCTATAGAAGCAGAAAGGGCCCACCAACTAGCGAAACCCGGCATCAGCAATTAATGTGCCAACGATTTTGGAGGATTTTCCTATTAAAGAGAAAAACCCTGCGATCAAATCGTTGGATGATAACTGGTGCCAGTAGAAACCAAAATTACTAATGCTGTTTAGGTCGAAAATGTACCATTTTTAACTGCAGAGGCTTTGAGTCAGTGGCTCCGATTGGCCGCGAGTTTGCTCAGTTGCCGGATGCTCTGGACAATAGGGTAGTTTTCTTCATCAAAGAAAACGAGAGGCATTGATTGCGATTCGTTACCCACCATTAGTGTATTCATAATATACAAATTATTTGGTTTTACAAATCCCAGTTTAGACAAATGGCAATGGTCAATTTTAACCGCATTTGAAAAGGCCAGATTGGCGCTCATGCGATGCCACTCCACGTGACGTCACAGGAACCTAGTTTCTATACGAGTAGATAGGAGTTTTATATCGTCTGAGATTACCAATGCATGCACGAGGTACAGAGCTCAGGGAAACATGTCTTAATAATCACCTATTAAAACTGGCTATGATCGGAAAGTTTCCTTCGTTTGATAAGGTATTAATAATCCTTATTTAATCCAAGCGCTATCTGCTAGCAGGGTACTCAGCTACCTGCTAGCAGCCTGCGTCGTATCAGCGCTCAAGCCTCGCCCCAAGGTCACCTCACACGCCGACAGCCGGAACCAGAATGACGTCACACGGAGTTTTCCCATCATTCCTACTTAGCCGTCGCGTTTTCGCGCGCTTGAAAATTTTCCCTTTTCGTTTAATCGCGAAAAATAGATATCGTCATTCGAAAGTCTAAGAGCGTGAAATACGTACTCCAGGAGTAATAATCTTTCTATTTAGGCAATAAAAAAATAATGGGAAACCACCCTATTTCAAATTGGTGCGTTTTCGACCTGGACATCATTAGTAATTTTGATTCCTACTAGCATCAGCTATCCAGGGTTCAAATTTCGTGGCATATTTAGTCTCCACCCGTAGAATAAGTTCTCCGCATAAGCTGACGAGAATTTTCCTCTACAGAGTAGTCTTCCATGTTTTGAATCGAGCGAAACCGAAAGATGAAGGAGTGGTTGGCTGACTGACTTGGTCGCGATGGGAGAGTTAGCATCCGGAGCAACAGACGGGTTCTCGGCGGTGGCTCAATTCTTTTTCTCCCCACGGGGAGAACCAGCGAAACGTCTTATAGCGAAAGAAAGGATGCGGAGGAGGAGGAGGCAGTAATTCCATTAGGAAACGCCACGATACACTTCGGAATCGTGGGGGCACGTCTCGCCCCTATCGCGCCTTGATCGCAATGGATGGCGGAAGGAAGATTTGTGACCCCAGAGGAGGGGAAGGGGTGCAGGGGCGGAAGAAGTTTGCCGTGTCTCACCCTTTGTCTAGTTTAACCGCTGGAAGAAGTTTTTGGGGTCTCCGGTAATGAATAAGGCGATCTAGATAAAAGATGAAGGGGACTTGGTGTTATATTTTTTCATCATGTAAGTTACGCGCCTTCATATCGCCCTAGCGTGGTTTTATGAGGAAGGATGGTGAGGAAACAACATCCTGGACGTGTAGGGGACATTAATGACGATGCATCGCGACTATGGAAGTCAAAAAATACTTAATTACACCTTTCCGTGCATGTATTGTGAGAATATATAGCTTTCACGCATATCTATGTTATACATTACAGCTTCGATGTTAAATAGCAAAAGATGGGAAGAGAGTATTCGCTACCTTGGTTTGGCAAGGTTCTAACTGACATTTTTGCAAAATTTGGTGTTTTCACTCAAGATAACTAAGTTTATGTTTCTCTATGTACTGCACCGGTTTTTATTCCTCTATGTAAAATAATAACAGATTTAGAACAGTGACAAAGTTCCAACTGCAAGGAGGAAAAACTAATATTTGGTGTGACAAGGTTCTAACTGCATTTTAATTATGATATTACTCATACAAACATGTAAAAAAATTAAATAAATAACATATTTTCTTAAAATGATAGTTACTAGTGTATCCAGTGGATCACTAGTGTATGTGCCAAGAATCAAAAATAAATTCCTATTAATAATAGAAACAGAGCAGTTCAAAACTTTGGCGAGGTTTTTCTCAAAACCAGCTGATGGTCAGTTAGAATCTTGTCAAACCAAGGTAGCGTATTGTATAAAAAAGAAATTGAAAAATTCTCTCGTGGAGTTATTGAGCTCACGACTCATTTTTTTTGTATTATATTACATTCTGAAGTAAACTGTCGTTTTGATTTATGAGAGGGAACGATTTCATTTGTCCTGACGGCCTTCTGAGCAAAGGTTCACTAGAGAATTTTGTGTAATACGACAAAACGCGTAAAATAAATTTAATTGAAAAGATTCTCATGTCTCGTTTAAAATATTCCAAGAATTTTACATCGCATCATTGGGCAAATCATAAATGCTATAGAGCGTGCAGATTACTATATTTGACGTTTATATGCTAGAAGAAGCATTTTTGCTAGTCATAGTTGCAGACAATCGCACCATTTCTGCTTAACTAATGCAATTTCAGATCAATGACTGCTCCCATTTGCTTTTGCCTTCACAAATAGTGGAAAGGACGCCGAGCAATTTTTTACTCCGCACTTTACTTATGAATTGTTGAACCTTGTACGCGTTTCTTATCAGAAAGGCTTTTATTTTTCAGTTGCAATGAAAATATTTTACACTCATAAATTAGGATAGTTACAAGAGCCGAAAGAACTTCTTGTAAATGGTTACTCTCGAAAATGTAAACTTACCTTGTGATGGAACTTTCTGCGAGGCCATGAAGAAACTCAGCCGGTAGAAAAGTCGAGTTTTGCAGAATTTTTTATCGAATGAAAAAGAGCTTGAAAAGTCGAAGTTTTTTATTATGATAATCGGTAAAGTACCGAATATTTTAGCTCAAAGCGTTTACCGTAGGTATCACAAATGATGATTATCATTTTGAAGACTTAAATTTCATTTTCCTGTCGGCTTATCTTAGTTTGTGTTCGAAAGAAACTCTGATATGCTCTCCGCATTCTCCATAATTCTCTCACGTTCCACTGCCATTTTTCCCGTGCGTCGTGTGCACTCCTTCTTTCTCGTCGAGACATATACGCGACGCCTCTCGGGGTAATTCCTTTCCGTGGGGAGCATTGTAAAGAACTCGTCCAGTCAGAGAGGAACGTGGAAGCGATTAAGCGTGGTCCTCCGGGGCGCTTCCCCGAAATCACGGTTCTTTACTGAACCCATCGGTCGTAAAACAGTAATTTATGTACTTTTGAGTTACTAAATTTTTTTGATGCGGACGTGAGGAGAAAATTTTGCGGCATTAGCATCGTTAAATTTCTCCTCGTAAATATAATTGGTGATTCAATTCCCTGAGCTTCTGTGCTATTCATATATTCATGCCCTGAAGTTTTCCATTCCATTGCAACTGCTTCTTTGTTTGCTTAATATTGTAGGAATCCTATTGAAGGTGATAACTTTTCTGTTCTATTCACGTACGTGAATTAAAAATTCATAGTAAAGGGGGTCTATTATAACTAATTAAGTTGTAGGCATGGGGAATATAAAGTGTTCCCGGCCGTTTTTGCGAATATTATATCAAGACCGAGGAATGCTTTTGAATAATACTCATGCTTTACTTTTGGGGAAAAAATTCCTTCTCATCATCAGGAATTTTACATCAAAATCAAGTCATAAAGTATTAGTAAGTGCTTAATTAGTCAATTAAAAGTGTTGAGAATTGGTTGAGCTATTGGATGAAATTGTGCTTTTTTTCTGCCAGTTATCTTAACTTAGTGTTTTAATAATATGGATGTGATAAGTTTACAATCCCCTCGAAAATATTTTGTGATTATTTTATGGGTTTAATCCATGATTTTGAAATATTTCATTTCAAATATTTATAGTCTTTATTTAAGGTCATTGAACAAGACTATATGCATATTTAATACTGCGATCAATTATTCTCATTAATAAATTCATGCCGGAATGGTAATATTCCTGGTTGACTGTTATATACTCCTGAGCATTTTTTAAAGCATGACTAAATTTATTCTCCTTCGATATTACATTAAAAGGATACCTGATATTTAAATTATCCCTGGTTTCTGTAAATATAGGATAAATTTAACCAGTTAGATGCTATTAGTTTTTCAAGCCTTTTTTCCCGTCTAAGTACATCTCCTTGGCTACATGTCTGTAGACCCTGTAATGGCGTTCCTCAGTGCTGAAGTATTCATTATTAAAATCAGTTCATGGCCTCCATGAATCAAGCATTGTGCATTTCAAATATCTCCCACAGTGTGTTTTCCCCCTAAGGGCTAAGGGACGGTCCATACTATTCTCGTGACTTGATAAGTAAGACCCGAGAATCGGTTGGGATTGGCTGCCAAGGTTTAAGAAGCTAATGGCGGAATTTTGAATGGTAGAAGATCGGAAGGATTTAAAGACTCAGGGTATTGGGTCCTTTACAGCAGGGTTATTGGGATGTTGATCCGGATAAAACGAGATTTACGATGGAGATCCATGTTAATGGGTGGTCCCCGTATTTTGACTAGTTGGGCAAACGTTAAACCAGTCAGGAAAAGGGGTATAGGTGATGAAGTCATGAAGATAAAGATGGGGAGACCTTATTGAAGAGGACTCGCCATCTATCTCTTGTTCTCCCTCCCTTTAAGGTTCCCAGTCAATGGCGCAGCGAGGGGGGAGGGGGTTTGGGGGATAAACCCCCCACCCCCCCAGAGCTCAGAGAAATTTTTAAGTTTAATCCATTTTACTTAATTGGATTGATATTACTAATAGAATAGTGGAATGATTAATAAAAACATTCCTCAGAAAGCCGTAAAACTCGCCATTTTGAACAATTTATCTTAAAATTCCGCAATTTATTAATCTCGCACCTACCGCTTTTCCTGGTGGGTATTCCATACCCCCACACACCCCGGTATTGTTTGCACCTAAACCCCCCTCCCCCCAGCTTGATTCCTAGCTGCGCCCCTGTTCCCAGTAACGTTACTAGACCAACTTTGTCCATGACGGTAGACTCTCCATTCTAGCTTTGAAATATACCATTAAAAATGCACATACTGGGTGAACATCAATGAACTCACAAACCATGAAATTCATAGTTTTAGGAGTTACTCTGTGAAATGACTTCGTGATGATTTAAGTAAAGAATTGTTGTATTGTTGTTTCGAATAAATTAGAAACTAAAATAGATCAAATTTCTCGAAACAAATACAATTTAAATGCGCAATCACAGTATTCGCTATGCGACAGTATATCTTTTGAGGAATCTTTAGATATACCCAAAAAATAGCTCAGTTTTTATATTACTTGAAAGAGCACCGAAGGCATTTCAGATAAGCGCAACCAGAGAATTCGTCTTCACTTCTGTTTTAAACAATCATCTTTACAATTTTCCGTGAATTACGTTTGTATCTGCCGCCCCTATCCCTTAATCCACTGCTTGAAAAAATATTCAGAATCAGTGCCGCACGAGATATCACCAACAATAGTGACGTCAATGCGTAAATATTTCAGTACTAAAAATAAAATGTTTTAACTAAATCAATTTATCCCTTCCCAATTGCACTGCATGGGTAGTTAATCACATTCTTGAGCTTAATATGACGTTATTATGCAATTGGCTCATTTGCTTTAAATAGAACGTGTTACTTAAGAACAAATTTTGTGGGGACACTGATCACACGTCATCAGTGAGTGCTTGCCCTTCTGAAACAACTATGTGATTACGAAACTCTCCCCAATCCGCCTGTGAATGTCATGTAACCTCGTCTGATGGGGCAGGGTGGCTGAATGGCAGCTGGGACTGGCAGTGCTCCAACTCCGAATGACATGTTTACAGATGATAATTTCCCTTGAGTTGGCATTTCCGATCGTAAAAATTATTTTGATCATTGAGGAGAATAATTAATGAGTGTAATCTGGGACTTCGCTAGATGCGTGAAAACTGAGTTGTTGCTATGCTGAATACAATTATTACAGGGTTATTAGTGAGTAGTTAAAGGCGATGATGCATACTATATATATTACGGGTTCGTTTTAACCCACTTTTGCAATTAACATCGCAATTATTAGCCTGAATTGCGTGTATTGGAGTCAGCATGGTAATAAACTCCGCGGTGACTCTCGGCTCACTACATTATTTTGATCATTAATGTGGAAAAATTCCCGAGGGAAATTGTTTTGAAACTGAGTAGTTTGCCATAATTTAATATTTTACTTGAGTTATCGCTCAAAAAAAAAAATCTGCCGAATATTATGACCAATCATGATGTGCTTTCATTCTTTACAGATAATATTAACTGCCAGTATCCTCATATATTACCTTTATTATCTGATTTGGGGTTGTGGTTAATAAGTTTGTAGTGCCAGCTAAATAGAAAGAAGGAAGTGTAAAGAAATGTGCGGTTGGATGAACATGTCGTGAAAAATTGATCTAAATTAACAAAAAAAATTATGCAAGCTTAAATAACCTCAAATACCCTTAAATAAAAATAAGTTTGCAAAAGCTACCAAGGAAGCATCATCACTGAGAAAAGTGTCTTCACATTTTCGGGTTACCCTACTTACCCATGCGATATATTCTAATTTTTTCTACTTTGTCAGGTTAGGGTAAAGTAAAAGTTCCTTTTCTCTTTGAAAATGATGCCTGTCACAATCTTTCACGAGATAACACCAATCACGCCTTAGTTGGTTTCAAACTTTTTACTTTCATTGCATCCTTCCCCCTATTATTAAGCATGCAGGAACTCGGTAACTTCAGCTCATTTGCCTTGATTATGAAAAGATGGCGTTGAAACTTTAGTTAATTACTAAGCAAGGGCACAAACTGAGCAAAGTTTTAATTATTGATCACAAACCTATTTCATGAATTTCTTTCCTTAGTTCTTGAGAGTTATGTCCATTAAATTTAAATTCTTTGACTGTGTTTCTAACTTTTGTCGTCATAATTGCAATTTACATCACACATAGAATTCCGTTTAGGGAAAAATTGACCCTCTGCCCCATAGCGTCTAATTAGAAGGAAAAAGGGAAAACTTTGAAGGCAGAAGGAAATGCTTAGTCATCCTTGCAGCGGCTCAAGTCCTATAACATTTCGACAGTAAATCACTGTTATTTTGGTTTCTTCATTAATTAAAATTTCCGTCGGCACTCACGGTTTGTTGAAATCGAAAAAACGTGGAAAAAAATATAAAATAAAGTTTTTGGAGGAAGGACCGGGAAATTTTGCAAAAGTATTGAGAAACTGTTCGTTATAAAAAAAAACACCGCATTTCCTGTGTCAGTTCGCCTTTTTATAGATATATGAATTCAAACATGATAATATTTTCTTAGGAACGGCATTTTCATTTTTTTCAAAAAATATTGCATATTAAGCACCTGCTAATGTTAATTAAATATTTTAGTGGGGTAACATATGATATCACCTAATTATATGTTTCATGTACTTACATGTTACATGTGCGAGGGTCAATTTTAACTTAATTTGGGAGCTTTTGAACAGAGTTTACATTCCGGTACAATACCAAAGGACGGACGCTATTTTTACACGATTTTTGACATAATGTGGAACAAAACTAGAAAATAAATATATGTGTGAAAATATTATGTTATTATATGTTTATGCTATATAAACTATCAGCACTAGTACCATAAAAAATTTTCTGTATCGTGAGGCGGCTGTACGGTTGAGGCTTCTGTCCGCCTTGTAGGCGCTTGAGTAATGTTGCAACTCCCATTTTATACGGTTTTGAAAAATATCTGCTTCGCAGCAATTATTACAGAACGATCCATTTATTCCCAATATTTATTAATTTATAATTACAATAGTCAAGAATAGCATTGAAAATTTATGAATTTGGCACATTTAATTATTACGAATATAAATTTCTGAGAACAGCCCTAATTTTAGCTAGTTTCCCCGTGAGGTTCGGATCGCTCTGTCCGTTAGCGATGCAAGCGGAGTGTTTCAATGCGCGATGGGCGACAGCAACTGTAGATGACGACTGTAGAACCCTCTGTTATAGCATTCCTAATTGGGTCAATCGGGTTGACCGGATTATTTTGCGTAAAATGACCGAGCCGGTTTATGGTGACCAGTCCAAGCGAAAGCTGAGGTCGTCTAAATACGCAGGCGAAAGTTTTGGAAGGGGTAACGGAAAGGAACGGGGGGGGGGAGTATGCACATGTCAAAATAGGATGACCGAAACAGCCCTTGAGAACAATGATGGCAATAGAAACTAAACTAAAGTACAAATCATTAAAATTTCAATAGTTTCGTTCCCATGAGCGAAATATTGAAACGAAGCCAAATGCATTTAAATCCGGGGAGCTAAACTCAGGGTCGAAACAAAATCTGAGAGAAAACTACTTCGGGTCGAAACTAAACTAAAACTCTGGGACGAAACGAAACGTAGATAATGTTTCGCACCGTAGGGAGCACGTGCTTCACCTTCGGATGGTTTTTGTTTCGGCCCACTCACTGAGTACGAAGTATGGTTGAATGAAGTAGAGGTTCAGCCTACCGCCACGGAGCAATCGTATATTGCATGAACACAAACTGGCCATTTTATTATCAAGCTCGATTATTTTTACCTTTCTACGCGTAGGTATGTCAAACGTAATGGGTCGAAACTATTCCCTCTTATCCCCCTCCACTCAACTTTTGGGATCAAAACAAAACTATGAGCAGCGGAGTTTCGATTAATTTAATTTCGTTCCTGGAAGTAAATTTTCGTCCCGGGTCGAAACTAAACTCCTTGGTATTTTAATTTCGTGCGGGAACGAAACTAAACCTAGGCCTCGTATTTTCGTCTCCTTCGGGGTTGAAACGAAATATTTTCGTTTCGTTTTACTTGTCATCCCTGCTTGAGAATTGTGGTGGAATTCCCAGCAATTATGGACAATATACTAGTTGTTTGGAATTAAACATTTAGCCAACGCATCCCCATCTTACGTCACCTTCATCAGGGAAATGACAACCCCAATTGTAAAGCACAATGCGGCGGATAGGTGGGGGTATTCATTTTCAGTGAACGCGTATGAAAAAAATCAAAGTGGGCTGCAAAAATCCAGATCATCCGGATAATCCCAATCGCTATACTTCTTACTACGACAACCGGTTTTAAAAGATTATATTTTTTACTTTAGAAGTTCCCCCGCCACCTCAATAGGCGTTTGGCGGGGGGTATTTGGACATAGGCTGTCAACAAATAAAAGTAAATGCACGAACGAATTTCCGCCCATAATTTATTAAAATCTGTTATTATTCGCGGGAAAATTATATTCCCATACTAATCCGGTCGGCGAAATATCTCTCTTAATTTATCGTTTATATCGGACCTGGAAATATAATGCGGTTTTAATTAGGTGTTTTCCGTGTCCTTCTGAAAGATATTCATTCGCAGTTACTCAAGAAATCTAATTGTAAGCCTTGCGCGCAGGCTCCGAGTCTCTGGCGACTCTCAGCCTAATTTGCTTAACACCTGTGGAACGTTTTCTGTACGCCCGTAGCAGTTTATAAAGAATCGCGCATATTTCCTTTGCATTTTATAATATTCACGGATTGTGACTTTCTCCGCCGGATTCCATATGCTCGCTGTACACTCAAGGCGTGGCCGGACGAGTTCGAAATAACATCTATTACTTTTCCTTCAATATATTTTTCCACGTACGCTTGGCGAATCCTAGCTTCTTCAGGGCTCTGCCAGAAATATTTCTCATTTGCATTCCCCACGATAAGTTCCATATTATCGCGACTATCAGATTGTTCACTTTATATGTCGCCTTTGCGTTGACAACGTGTACTTGGGGATAGTTTGACGACCCACGCAAGAAATGTACCGCAGTGAATTTGGTGTAATTTTAACTACATCAGAGATAACTCCGTCAAGAAGTAAGTTTTACCTACAATCACTAAGAAATACGCATTCCCAGTTCAATACTGTTTATTTGCTTTCTCGGGAGCAGAGGTTACAATAGAGGATTCTCTAGTCGGGCATAAAATGCGCTGTTACTCACCGTGCATATGAATGGACCAACATAAGAAGCCAATAGGGGGGGTTTCATATTTTCTTTAATTGCCTAAAAAGAAAGATTATTACTACCGGAGTACATATTTCACGCTTTTAGATTCTTAAATGACGATATCTATTCTTCGAGATTAAATGAAAAGTGAAAATTTTCAACCGTGCGAAAACGCGACGGCTAAGTATGAATCCTGGGAAAATCCCGTGTGACGTTATTCTGGTTCCGGCTGCCGCCGTGTGAGGCCAACTTGGTGCGAGGCTATGAGCGCCGCTACGATGCAGGCAGCTAGCAGGTAGCAGAGTACCCTGGTAGCAGGTAGCGCTTGGCTTAAATAAGGATTATTAATACCCTATCAAACGAAACTTTCCGACCTTTGGCAGTTTTAATAGGTGATTATTAAGACACATTTCCCTGAGCTCTGTACCTCATGCATGCATTTGTAATCTCAGATGATGTAAAACTCCTATCTACTCGAATAGAAACTAGGTTCCTGTGACGTCACGTGGAGTGGCATCACATTGGGGCCAGTCTGGCCTTTTTCAAATGATGTTAAAATTGACCATTAACATTCGTCTAAACTGGGATTTCTAAAATCAAATAACTTGTATGTTATGAATACACAAATGGTGGGTAGCCAATCGCAATCAATGCCTTTCGTTTTCTTTTATGAAGGAAACTACCCTATTGTTGCGCTGACGGTGGCAGTCCCAATCTAACAGTAAATCAACCATAACTAGGTCTGCTAACCGAAATTTATATTCGAGATGATGTAACCAACCCCATTCGTAATTGATTAAAAAAGTGACTAACGGATGTTTGCCGCGTGGTATATATCGGATTTTGCTCCAAAGCGACGCGACGTTTCCTGACCGACTGCAGGTCACGAAACGTCGGGGCAAAATCCGAAATACCACGCGGCATACACACGTATATCACGCTTTCATCATCATGAACCGTGGATGCTTTAATTAAGACGGTCTATTGATTTACCATAATTCTTCGCGAGTGCAAATACGCTATTGCAAGTATTTGGAATAAATGGATAGCTTTGCGCGCATCGCCTCGATGCGGATGCTTGTGGTAACGGGTTAAAAATTGAGCAGAGTGGCAGCATAATACAAACTTTTACGGGACGGTCTGGGGTGTCCTCTACTTAGTCCCATTTTTCTTTGATATTTTCCACGTAACTGCATACCCCTTCCACCAATATTGCTAGCATATGGATTAGAGCATTCTCTTATGCCCCGATACTTGGCATCGAGTGTGTCTTACCCTCTACCCTTTCGATGCATGTACGCTGTTGTGAACACCTTGTTAACGTCGCCGGGGAGAAGAAAAATATTTCGGGAAAAAAACAGGCTCCGAGCCAAATATTCCAAACGACCATTTCTACATTCCATAACGATGGATGAGAAACACCCGTTTCTGGTATTTACATCTTGGAAAATTCTCATCACCTTTTCGAGTTTTTTTCTTTATTTCAGAATGGTATCGGTTTACTGCGTGAGAAAATCTTTTTCGGGTAAGAAGAGCGTAACGCATTAACGGCATCGTTATTTTTAACTGTTATGGAGGACCTTATCGATAGTGTTAATGTCTTGATGGGGGTTGTTAACTGCCTTTGATCATATTTTATAGTCCACCCAGATCTGTCTAGACGTTCAGTCGGTTATTAAAATCCCTCACCGGCTCCTCAATATTTGGCGTTCCTCCTCTTTTAAAAAATCGGTGTAAACAAGACGGATTAAATTTTTTAATAACAACTTGACCTTTGCATAGGAATAAAAATGTGCAGAAAATTGTCTGCAAGCCTAGTTTCTCCTTTTGATGTTGCCAGTTTACATATGGAAGATACTATCTTTGGATCCAAGGGGCATACGTTCGCAGGTCCTCTTGACTTTAATGCCAATCGATGATGGTATGTCCCTAATTATAAACGCTACTTAAGGTGGACAAAAGTAGAAATTTAGCTATTATGATTCCTTTCCGGTATTAAGTATAGATCATTTAATGTTATTCAGAGTAATATTCTTTGATCACAGGGCAGATTTTTTTTATTTTCTTATTTTTAGTATTACTTTCCTATTTTAGCTATGTGCACTCAAAATGCTATTGATATTTTTGATGAAGATTTTGTTATGATAAAGATGGTAAATGAAATAAATACATTTAAAAATGAAAGCATAAAATGTAATTTGCATTAGAAACTCATTTACATTAATTTTAAGGAAACACACATGAAGAGTTCGTTCATATTCACACGAATAAAATAAAATCAATTGATTATCGTATAATTGCGATTTTGGTAAACTGTATAAAAATTCGTCTGCAAATTAACTCTTCGGCATATTTTCATATGGCGTGCCTTTCTTCCATAGCGACAGATTCTCGTTTGCTCGCCATATTTTACAGAATGAAATATTCAAATAACTGTTTTTCACCAAAATGATAGAGAAACAATAAAAATAATGTCTGAGTAAACTGACACTGCATTTTGGTATCTTATTCGACAATTGAAGAGGACCGAGCAATATTTTTGTCTTAAATATCGTAAATACATCTTTCTTTTTTTAAATATTGCATGAAAATTGCGCCAGTTTAAGAGAAACCTGAAATATTTTGTGATAAAACGTAATTACATTGATTATTTAAATTTTACATGAAAATCGAACTGCATCATGCTCATGTTGTCTCTCATGCGTCCAGAGACATTTCTTTCTCTCTTTAGGACCGCATATATCAACGTGTTCGCGTCGTATTTTCTTCACACTCACTTGCACTTAGCGGCTCCTCAAGTTAAAGAGGAGGGTGGTGTGAAGGGTGAGTGAAGGAGGGGGCGTGAGGGGAAGGGAGTGGAGGGGTGGCCTGTCTTGCCCCCTTCCCCTCTTCTGTCGGGGGAACGCGCGCAATATCTCCTCCTGTCCGTGGTCGGAACAATTGCAGTTTCTATTTCGGCGCCACACTTGCCCATTGGCGCCCCCACCCACGCTAAAATTATCTCACAACCTCTCGCAGTGCTCCAAGTTAAAAAAAGTTAAAGCCTGCGCTTATTTCTAACACTTCATTATTTTAGCCCCATCTTCATGAGACTAAAACAATAATAGGGTGGTTTCCTATTATTTTTTTATTGCCTAAATCGAAAGATTATTACTCCTGGAGTACGTATTTCACGCTTTTAGATTTTTGAATGACGATATCTATTTTTCGCGATTAAATGAAAAGTGAAAAATTTCCAGCGCGCGAAAACGCGACGCGTAAGTAGGAATGATAGGAAAAAGTCCGTGCGACGCATTTCTGGTTCCACCTCCCGCCTTTTGAGGTGACCTTGATCGAGGCTCTGAGCGCTGATAGGACGCAGGATGCTAGCGGGTAGCTGAGTACCTTGCTGGCTGGTAGCGCTTGGCTTAACAAAGGTTTATTTATACCTTATCAAACGAAGAAAACTTTCCGACCTTAGCCAGTTTTAATTAGTGATTATTAAGGCATGTTTCCCTGAGCTCTGTGCCTCATGCATGCATTGGTAACCTCAGACGATGTATAACTCCTATCCTCTCGTGTAGAAACTAGGTCCCTGTGACGTCACGTGGAGTGACATCGCATTGGCGCCAATCTGGCCTTTTTCAAATGAGGATAAAATTTGACCCTTGCCATTCGTCTAAACCGGTATTTCAAAAACGAAATAATTTGTGTATTATGAATGCACTTATGGTGGGTAACGAATCGCAATCCATGCCTTTCGTTTTCTTTGATGAAGGAAACTACCCTATTGCCAATAATATTCCAAAATATACCCCTCTAATTGTACCATTTCCTGCGGCGGTCAGATTAATCTAGCTCTCCATGCCACAATTTTGATAAAAATTGGGCTAACAAAATCTAAGTTTTTTTCTACAGCCAGTATTAGTAATTCTTGCATACGTAATGATGAAAGAAGTTACAGTTAGAATGAAAGCCTTGATTTGAAAATAAACGCTATAATAGGCCGTGACTTGCGAGACATGATGATAGATAGATGATAACCTTTCTAACTTTTTATAATAATTTATTGAACACACCCCCTTTCGCTATTTTCCTTCAAAGTACGTAACTTATGTCTTTAAAGTAGTCAAAGTACGTTAGTTAAATAAAAACGGCTCAATGGATGATAAGATTATTCCGATTAAGTGCCGGATAACATTTTATGATTTAAAGTATGTGTAGCACAATGTACTTATTAACCGCGAGGGATTTTGTCTAAAAAAAACTAATTCTTTATGTGCCATGATTGTTTTAAATCTTGCTGCCCAGATGGAAACTATTTTTAAGTGGAAGACCTTATCGATGTTGTTAATGCCCGGAGAAGGGTCGTAAAACTGCCATTGATCATATTTTACAGCCAGTCAGTCTTGACGTATTGTCGGTCATCAAAATGTCTCTCTCGCTCCTCTTATTTTCGGAATTCCTCTCCTCCTTTTGAAAAATCCTTGTAAACGAGGTTTAAAAAATTTATACGAACATGTTTTTTCATTGAATTGGGAAGTATAGAAATCTTGTCTACAAACCTAGCTTGTCCTTCTTTTATGACTTATGTCTTCGATTTTATGTCCTCATGTCTACGCTGTTAGTTCTTTGAATCCTAGGAGGCCCAAGATGGCAGGTAACGTCAATGCTAACCACTTATTGTGTTTATGCAGTCATAAGCGTTACGTATAAAGTGTGAACTAAAGTTGATAATTACAAATAGAAGATGAAACAAAAAGATAGGAACACAAAGACATGAAAATGACACGGTAGTGGTGTGGAGATGTAATGATGGTCGAAAACGAATGGAGAATTTTAATCTCGACAGGGAATCGAACCAAGGATCCTATGCTTTCCGGACAGCTATTTAATAGGGTTGAGAAAAGTTATTTCACGAAATTTTAACCCTGTATAGCTGATTCCTGTAGGAACCAAAATTACCAATGATGCTTTGGTCAAAAACGCACCATTTGTAAAATACAGAAACTTCGAAACAAATTCTCCGATTGGCCGCGAGTTTGCCTTGCTGCCGAATGCTCTGTGCAATGGCAAAGGCAAATGCAGGCGAAGCATTAGAAGTCATGAGTCAAAAAAAAACAATTTTTTTTACAGTTGTCCAGAGCATCCGGCAACAGGGCAAATTCGCGGCCAATCGGAGCACTTAAAAATGGTGCGTTTTATACCCAAACATCATTCATAATTTTGGTTCATACTGGCATCGGCTATCCAAGGTTAAAATATCGTATCACAATTTTTCTGCACCCTCCACATTGTAGCCGCCCGGAAAGCAGAAGGTCCGTGGTTCGATTCCCTGTCGAGGTGTAACTTTTCCATGCCATGTTTATTTATGTTATTTTCTATGTTATGTTTTATGTATATTTTTTCTTTATGCATGTATGTCACTTGCACAAGGAGTTCTTTATACTTGCTTAGGGTGTGTTCGCGAGGCCACACGCGATATTATAGCGAGATCGATAATTAAAAAAACCATTGATGCGCGTGGCATTGCCTTAACACTATCTCCTCACGTTTTTCAACCTTGTGAGCTGTATGCTTTGCAGGGGGTTGGAAGTACACTGGGTTGGTTAGGCTTGGATTAGGGAGGAAATTGAGTGTAAAGGCAGATAGGGTCGGAGGTGGAGAGAAAAGGCTATTGTGTTTGCCGAGGGTTGACCCTATTGGCGGTTGTACGGTGAAAGGGTGCGCGCCTCTCGCACGCACTTGTTTATGTATGCATTGCAAATGTGTGTCCGGCACTGGTCGTGGCTTCGGGAGCAAACACTCGGCGTCTGCGGAGCACCTGGCCAGTGCCGAGGGGGGGATCGCGTTCATCTACCGGCTCTGTCCTTTCGTGTCTCTGCAATTTCAAAATCCCTATCTCCAATTATCTTTCACGTCGCATCTAATGTTTTATACAACCGTAGGTCTCCATTTCGAATGGTTCAAATTTAATGAAGGCATAGGAGAATTTTTTCAAAGAGTTAATTCATTCAAAATAATTATCAACCCATGAAGAAGCCAACGTAAATTTTGCAGAACACATTCATAAGGATTGGCTGATTCAAAAAATCGCTGCCTCACCTAAAAAAAATGGCAAGGTATATCCTATCATTGCAAAGGTCGAGAAAAATTCACCATTCACTATCTTTAGTTTCCGCGACAGCTTATGGGATAGTGCGGTCTGTTTTAGCAACTGGAAGATTCTCTTTTCCGAAAGCCGATTTTAATTGTTACTAAGTTTTGAAGTTCTGTTGATAAAATGTATTCATATTTCATGTGCACCAAAAGTTCTACTTGAAAAATAGCGAGATGCAGAAGTTAGCAGACAAAAGCCTGTCAACAACATGCAGCAATCACAAATTTTATTATAAAATTTAACATCGTTTTCGACTCACAATCAGTTAATCATTGAGTGCAGTAGTTCCTTAGATTTTTCCTAGTATTTAATTTGATAGTTGTTTTCCTTTTCCATAAATATGTTGAAGTTGGGGTTTTTATGTTGGCCTTGACTTTTGGTCACTGCGTAGCCACCTTGAGCGCCGTTAGGGAAATACAATCAGAGCAACAAGGCATGTTTTCAGATGATGTATTTCATTTTCATTGTCATAGAGACACCACGACCATGCTCTGTACTAATAGTAGACCAAATACTAGGACAAAACTTCCGCAGTGAGCTAGGTGAGGCAACAATAAGCGATCGATATGCAACTCCGCAGTGTGGAACGGAAGGAATGAGCAAATTTAGTTTCATGTGTTCCTGTTACGATATCATCAGAGGGTAATTCTTCAGAAATTTTAACACTAACGGTTCTCTCTCTTTCCCCGCATAGCGGTGCATATTGAGGAAGGCGTTTTTGGAATCATGTTTGAGGTTTATTAAATGAGGACGATGATCTAGACATCTACAGAAAACCTCGCCATTAGATGGATAGGTGTATATTTGTACTAGTTCTAGGATATGCTTTTTGGAACGTTTTCACGGCAGCATAAAATAAAAATATCAGCATCGGTGACTCGTTTAAATGAATATATTCACAAAATATCAGCCCAAAAATAGATCTGAAAACACTAATATTAGCAGGTTAATATAGGAAACTAATGTATTCATTTTATGTCATACTTGAGATTTGCAAATGCATAACTTTTTTGTCATTATATTTTACATAAATTTAATATTTTGTTTATTATATCAGGTATAAGGGAGCTTCTCTTTAAGTGATACATATTTACAGAGAACCATATTTCCTACGGTAAAGTTTTCCACATTCTACAAGAAGAGACACATACCGAAATACTATACACAGTTGTGCGGGAATGAGGGAGTAACAGAACTTCTGTATTCCTTGTCAATGGGGATGTGGTAGGAAGTGTTTGGACACCAGCCGTTTACTATCACGAGAGTTTAAAAAAATGTTGCGCGAAAGGTTAGACAGCCAGAGTTCGATCTGGAGAAATATCTTTGGATTATTCCCCCATTTGATAATCCCCTGCGGCTGGACCTGACTTTTACCACGAATCATCGTTTAAAACTTGAACTATCGTCTTAAAATTTTAATTGTAAGTAGAATAGACTCCAGTCAACATTTTCCTGAATCTCAAATGTGAAATTTTTACCCTAATTTTTTCTTTTATATCAATTTTTTAAATTGAGATATCGATACAATGCCCGAGGAATTTTTATTTGGAATACACGGAAAGTTCCAAGGTGAGAGCGTAATTTACATAAATTACCATGAGAAAAAATGAAGAAGAAACATGTTGGACGATTATCTGTCCAATGTCTAGTTTCCCAATTTCCCATGGAAATTCAAAGGTCCGTGGTTCGACTCCCGGTCCAGGGGATGGCAGATTGGTTGGGAAAGGGAAATGATTTTCAGGGGATGGCAATTTATGTTAATTTCACCGCCGTTTATGCTGCAGAATTGAAATAATGTAAGCTTTAAACGAGTGTTTCTCTGGACAGACAATCGAAAACTAGTGAAAAATCCCCTGGAAAGACAATCGAACCACGAACGGTTTTTCCGCCTATTGAGAAGACCACTACGCTATCCCTAATTTCCCAAGGAAATCCAAAGGCCCTTGGTTCTATTTCCGGTCCAGGTGATTTTCTTCTCAAAGCAATCCAAGTTAATATCGCCGAAGTTTAGGTTGAAGGGTTGAAATAACGCTAACTTCAAAGGAGTAATACTTCGCGAAAATAGACGAAATCCTACTGGTTGACAGCGAGTGGTGCGTCGTCTTAACCATGAAGGACTTACTTGCATCGAATTTATCGCGAATTGAACCTCGTGCTTTGTCCATCCAAGTGGAAAAACTTTGTTCTCTACGACTGGTGACTATACACTGAGCGCGCAATAACGTATCTAGGAGGAAAACGTTTGGATGAGTAAATTGTTGGAAGCACTTCTCGCGAGTGGGGTAATGTGTTCTTTGAATTGCTATCTGAATCAACGCAAGGCGTTTCATAATGACTTCCTCGCTTCCTTATTTTCTCTGCTAGAATGAGTCTGTTAAGTGCGCTTTCGAGAATAGCCTCATAGAAATTGGCGACGACTACGATAAATAATGACGTGGAACCGCCAGCTTCCTTCGAGGCAATGAAATTGTAGGGTCGATTTAAAAGTAATGCCGTAGAGTTAGAGAAGTGCCCCTGCGAATCTCTTTAATATACCTGCGAATATTTAACATATCCGCGAATCTATGTAAAAGCGGTCGAAATTCATAAATGAGTAGGCGATTGAAATCATGAATTATTTTAGTCTACATAGCGATCTCATGCATTTTCTCTTTATTTTTTAAAATTTAATCATTAAATCATGTAACAAATTAACAGGAAATAGGTAAAATTGTATAAATTATGTGTTGTACCTATCATATTTTTTTAAATGTCCTAAGGAAAGTATCCTCAACCTACGCCGGATAGGTTCTTGCGGCCCTCAGAGGCCAAAGAAAATATTTGCAACAACATGAATAAAACCTAATATCGACACACTCGTCAAAAATAAACAATGTCAATAATCGCATTGATTGATTGATTGAAATTTTTAGCCAATAAAGGTTATTGAAAATTGAAATTGTTTTTTTCATTTAATGTGGTGGTAAAGTGACGTGGAGTACTGTGGCTCTCTGGACGATATGAAATATATTTTTGGCCCTCGCATTACAAAAAGTTGAAGTCCCCTGCACTAAGGCATTGAACACGTCACAATAAAACAATCTACCATCCGAATAATCGATAGTTTACAAAAAGCAGTGTAATTCATTAGAAAAAAAATTATTTTACCTGCCAGTTGGATGACTTAAAAAGCTGAGTGCCATATGTTTACAATGTCATGTAAGCATTGTATAAAGATTGGTGATTAATATTATCAGTCATACTTGAATTACAGCATCCTATTTCCGTGAATGTAGACGGAGGTCCAGAGCATTGTAGTTCCAATAATTGGAGTCTTTTTCTAGCAAAATAATTTATTCCTTTAGTGGGCTCTCAATATTTTTAGTTTCTTGCTCCACCATTTTCGCCTCCTATTATCTCTTTCATACATCAAGCAGAGGTAGGTTATGATTTTTATTTATTATGAAGTGTCCCTTTGTGCCCAGGCAAGAAGAATTTGACACGGTGAGGTTGTAATCTTAAGGCTGTGGTTTTATTCTTGATTTTTTTGTTTTAACTTCTAAAATAATGATATTGGGTACAGAATAGTTTTTCTAAAAATCAATTCCATTCAGAGATTGATTTGGAGGCAAAGATACGATGAAAGCATGGAGGAGGGTGTGCGGCAAACTGATCTTTGCCCCCCTGACAAAACTCCTAGTTCCGGCCCTGGAAATGTGTCACGAGAAAAGATTAGTCGAGCGGTAGTTACGCGTCGTCTTAAATGCGAGACAAGCGGGCCATTGTAAGTCATCGTGTCGGGTGTGTTTGGGGTGCAGTCGACGCGGCTGGCACCGGCCGCTACCTTTGTCTCCTCCCGCGTCGTCGCCTCCACAACCCCCCGCCCACTCACCCTGTCCACCGCATCGCCGCCGCTGCTATTTTCGAAAATTGCCGAAAGGGAAAGGCGACCGATTTAATGGGGATATCGCAAGTTCAAAGGCCCGACGGAAAGTCTCCAGCCGCTCTATGCATGGAGAGCGTGCGAAGAAAATCAGCGCACGCGGAAGAATCGATCGTGTCAGAGTCAAATCGTGTGTGTTGGCCTCCAAAATTTACTCCTCGAAAATTGAAACTACTTTTTGGGCGGTTCTTTGTTATGAAAATAACGAAAATCTTGTCTTTTACTTAACAAGTAGAATTGTTTTACTGGTATGCTTCTTGATTGATATAAATCTTGTTTGTACATTTTCCAACAATCAAATAAATAAACATGTATTTCCAATAGTATAATACTTCCTTTTGCGTAAAATTTCATTTTTACCCTTAACAAATTGAAACTACTTTTTGGGTGGTGTTCTTCTTTATGAAAATACCGACAATTTTTTAAAACTTAAGTAGTAGAATTTTCTACTGGTATACTTCTTGACTTAGTAAATATTGTTAGTACATTTTCCTGTAAGAAGAAACTCATGTGACATGTATTTCCAAAACTATATTTCCATTGATGCCATAGAAATTTTGAGCCGTGAAAATTTATTCGAGAAAAATTGCGAAAATAAGTTACTTTAAGCTCGGCCATTTAATCGGTGGGATGAGAAATATGCATATAAATCATCAGCTTAAAAAGAAAAGAATGGAACACCAAAACAGTTGCTCAATCGTGGAACTTACGTAATGGCGATAGATGACAAATTCAATGGGTAAGATCAAAGAGACCAAGCTTGTTAAAGAATAGAGAAGAGAGGACTGTAATGAAGACAGTGAAATAGGTTAAATAAGCCAAGAAAAGAAGACAACAGATTTCGCGTGGAAAGCGACGCCAGTTTCTTAATAGTGCTGAAGAATTGGCTTTGTTCCGACCGATGTAATTGGGCATACAGAAAGTTAGGCTCCGTGACTTAGCGCTGATTCTCAGCTGCCTTCTCGCTCCCTACACTATTTGATTAGCCTCTCTTTCATTAGATTATTTTTAACTTGCAGCCGTTTAATCAGCCATATTATCTTATTAAGCCTTATTTATCTTGGGAGTTTAATTTCAAGGCTGAGAAAGATAGCTGATAAGGTATATTTGTTTCACACTAGGTTAAACTGCTCATTTAAGCAGCACGACGTTAATAAACTTTCTCTTCCCTGTGTTTGTATCAATAGAACGAAGAGTTTGAATTAGGTTAGCACTAAATCCTGGAGATTATTTTTCACATAATTATTTACTATTATTTGAAACTCAATATTCAATAACATATCTTCTACATGCATCCAACTTCACAGGAAATAACTTTTAATTTGATAACAGTTATTACAAATAGCTAATTCATAATAATTGTTATCTAATTTATGTCTCTACCATTATTATAAACTGGTTTGTTAAGAGCTAATCAAATAAATATAGACGTGTCCATGATAGAAGGAGAGCATGATGTTCATATCCATTACGCAAAAACCATGAGCGGTTTGTATTCTTTCCAGTCATCGACATAATCAAATATACTCCAAATTCATAGTCGCAGAAATGGGGATAGACTCAAATAAACTCCCATAGGTATGCCGTGAGTTTCCGGGAGTAAACACAAGTCGGCTGATTGGTCGAATGAACGTTAAGCTTCAATTATTGGACTTCGTTCTCGCCTGGCCTGGGAATAGTGATAATGGGCTATTTTAATGTGGTCAGGGAAAACTTGAATGAAAAAAAATTCTGCAAGTGCACTGTGCAGTGACTTTACAGTGGCCTAGCTCTTCAATAATGGCATGCTATCTCACAAGATCTTAGCGCATGGTAGAATGATGTCCATATTCGTAGATTCGTATAATTATAATAAATGGAACGCGAATGTTACGATAAACGATTCTTCAGACCACCACTGAACGTATTATCATCCATCATGCATTTTAATTGGTTTCTCAAAGTCACCATTTTCGTCACTGTCGGGTTGACATATCCCATTGTCACGAAGGAATTCGTGATGACGTAATCTTTCGAATTCACCACTTTTCAATGCAATTCCTCGCGAGTGGAAATACTCTTCTGCAAATTTTGTGATGAATGAATTTCTTAACACTCATGGCCGCAATGCGGATATTTTTGAAAACAGATTAAATTGCGCAAAAAGTGGCAACAAAAATCAAGCTTCAGCGGGACGGACTGGCACCTCCTCTTAGTAGTCTCCTTGGAATGAGCCGTCTGAGGGTGGCTCATATCTCCACCGTCAAAAAAATTTTCGCCATGCATGATTCAGACTGCCGACTGGCTCCTCCTCCTCGATTGCTCACTAAGCTCCAAGGTTGAGAAAAAAAATGGAATATGACTTTCCGTTTCCCTTGGGCTTCAATATGTCTCTCTTGAAAATTTTCCGTGAAAGAAATAAAAGAGAATGGATGAAAGGGAAAAATCCTGGAAGGACTGGGAAGACCAGAATGACAAACGACCGGGCTCTAATGGTTTGTTCTCGTGTCAACAACCTGTGTGCATCGGAGTTTCGTCGGTTCCTGGCGCGCCTTTTGTCGGTTTCTCGGGAGGGGCGGAGAGCCTCCCCTAGTTTTATTTTCACTCAGGTCGAAGCTATTGAGGACGTGACGCGATTCAAGAATAATAATTCTACATCTACATAATACCCTACGGGCCACCTCTAGGGTGTTTGGCAGGGGGTGACAAATCACCAGCATGTAGATTGCAAGAGGACCGCCACATGCACACCGCACGGCCATAGAAATATCACGCACACTAGCAAAATATACATGCTTATTCATAAAAAAATTGATAATGGTCAGTAATCCCTAGAGAAAATACATGCAAGGTTAGAACTATGAAAAACATACAATGAGTGATCCTAGCGAGCGACGCCATTAATTCTATCAATTGAGACAACGTTGCTATCCTTAATAGTACGAGGGAAGAATGACATTTTAAATCTCTCTGTTTTGCAGTCTATTCCTTTCATTTTATTCTCATGATCTCGTCTAATTATAGTTGTTAATTCCATGATTTCGTTTGAAACACTGCGCTCGTATGTGGTATCCTCAGATGTTTAAAAGACGAATAACTCCCGCTTTACAGTTTTTAGTGTAATGGTAACCGTACGCAAGCTGTCATGTTGAAATATTCAGGGTGTTAAGAAGATTTGTCGAAGAATATTCCACCGATTATAGAATAAAATAAAATAACTTTGTTTTATTCCACACTTTATTTTAAATCGTATGACCCGGGTTTCAACATCTAGTGTTATCACCTGATGATAACACTAGATGTTGAAACCCGGGTCGTGCTATTTAAAATAAAGTGAGGAGTAAAGTAAAGTTATTTTATTTTATTCTATAATGAAGCAATTCCACAAAATAACGCCCGAGACCGTGTGTAATATTTCACCGAGTTTATGAATGTCTAAAAACCGACATTTCGAAGCCGTAATCTGCCATTTAGAGACTTCCAGCGATTACACTTCGATAAACTATACCTTATGATTTATTATTTTCAGAGAAATGTTTTCTTTTTTCAGTCACTCATTGAAATGTTTTATTTATTTTTAGCAGGACATTAATAATATTATCATTACGAAAATATCGATTTTTTTGTCAATTACATTTATGTTGTGGAGCTAATCTCTAATTTTTACGCACAGGAAGGCATTTTTATGATAACTCAAATACTTTCTCGGCTCTATCCGAAGAAATTGTCAACACGTTACTCTAATATAACTCTTACCTTGTCTTCTATTTAATTTGATGGAAGTGCAAAGAGCTCGGAAAAGCCAAAGGTCCTAGCGGTGAATAGCTGCATGGCTATGTTTATACCGTTGGGTGATCTATATTTTTGAAAGATAGGCCGAGGTCACATGGAAAAAATTCCGTCTTTCGCAAGGATCATTAGCGCCCTCGAGCTACCGAACTTGACGTCGGCGAAATATTTGTCCAATTTTTTTTCTCTCTCTCTCTTAGTCGTCTTCACGCCCACTGGCGGCAAGTTGAGCGTGAAATGGGGATGGGTACACTTTGGTAGTCCCGAACGCCAACTTCACTTTCCAGTGGGGAGAAAACAAGAATACTTGACAGCCCTCACGTACGATATGACTCGAGGCAATAAAGTCCTGAAAAAGGGGATCATTGAACATCGCTTACTTCTCACCCTGAGTCACCTCCGGAGATAGGATCAAAAGAATCCGGGGTCGCGTTCCTTCTCCGAATTTAGACTTGGAGGGACCTCTTCTTTGAGTGGGGATGTGAGAGGCGGAGTGACTCAGAGTCGAAGCCGCATGGGGGCAGTCATCCTGCCGGGCGGCAGTATAAAGTAAGCGAAGTACTGTCGGGGGAGTCCCGAATGGGGAGAGTAATGAAGTGCGCGAGACGTGGTAGACCATGGTGCGTCACTCAAAGCACGAATACTCCTCTAGTCACGGTCGTACGTGTCGATGGTTGGGCGAAGCAACTTCATAAGTTCTGTTTGTCCGAAATATCTATCCACTTGAAAGTGTTGCCATTATTTGGTTTTGGATGTACGTACTATAGAAAGCTTTCATATGGGTTCAAAGGTTCCACATTAGTTTAGTTTTGCGTTGATTTTTTAAAATGAATTGATGAGTATTTTTTTATATTTGCAAGTACTATTGTTTTTAATGCATGACGTCGACTTCAGTCATCATCATCACTTTTCAACAATCCTAAGATTGGCTTGACGCAGCTCTCCACTAACTTATCCTACCGAGTACAATATATTATTTAATTCTGTTCTATTTTTCTAGTCCTATATTGCGAAGGAAAGTATTTATAAAAATTATAGGTAATTTAAAATAAAATGCTCAGGCGGCCGTTTGAGAGACAGTAGGATTGATTGGCTGAAGTATTTTGTTTTGCGAATATTGGACAGTTTTTTTCCAGTATGAAGGTCACGCCAGAAGTTATCGAACCATTATTTTTGCGCACTTATGATTCAATATTTTTATATACTATTTCATTGTTCTATTATTAGCGCATACGTGTTCTCCTTTAGATTTACATTTAAGAGTTTAAATGAATCGATCGATACTCTTTGACACACATATGCAAATAATCTATGCTAATGAACATACAGGGAGGAGAACATTTTTAAACTACGGAAACTTTGAGGCAAGCCCTCCAATTTGCCACGATTTCGCTTCGTTTTCAGTCTTGGATACAAAGCGATTTTTGGCAGGCAAAGAAATCGAAGTTTTGAGTTTTTCAGGGTATCTGATAACAGGGCAAACTCGCAGCAAATCGGAGCGCATGGTTCAAAGTTTCTTTAGTTTGAAAATGATGTTTTTTCGACGTAAACATCATGAATTATTTTGGTTCCTACCGGCATCAGCAATCCAGGATTAAAATTTCATACAAATTTTCTCCACCCATAGAAAGGTGGCAAAATTAATTGCATAAGCTATGTTTTGGCGGAGGTTAATTATCTGTCGTGTCATTAGATAAAATGATGTCGTGCGGAGAAAGTTTTGTGAGAGTGATATAGTGATTTTATGAAATGTTATTGGCTATGAATTAAATAATTTGTTTTTTTTTGCCGAATGGAATTTCACTTTTTCTCCAATGGAACAAAATTATAGCAATATGATATTTATACAATAGCATTGAGGTATTGTATGCATAAATATAATGAAACATGACTGCTTCATACAATACTCACCGACAGGTCTTAATACTGTGGAGCATAATTTATTTAGACTCTACGCTCGGCATAGTAGCCATGAATTGAACAGTTGGTAATCACAACCGAGCAAAAGGAAAACTAAAGCATCCATTTCCACGCAAATATGCCTTACAGGATTGTGACTGCTCATTATGTTGCGTGCACGTCAGTGCTTAAAGATTAAGTTCATTAGCTTCATTCCGTTCTTATCTGATGACGAATGGAAATTTCATAAAAGAAAAGATAGGTTGGCCTTAAATATTTTTCCTTTGCGATAGCATTAATAAAGCGTCACATTAAAATAATTCAGTTTAATGCCTAATAAATCATGCGTTGGACCGTATCACATTTGTTACTCAGATATATTTTTGGCTTAACTTTCCATTGCAGCGCTCTTGGCCGTAGCTATTATTTTTTTATCAGTCTATGACCATACCCTGGGCACTCCTCTCCCAAAAATTGACAAATTAAATTTATTTGTCTTGAGAAAGTGATTATATCTATTACCCTTGAGCAGTTACAGAAAACAGTTTTAGTGCCCTTGAATAGAGGTGATCCTTAATAAAAACTGTGTTCTATTTTTGCCCAGTAGCCGACTCATCACGGAAAGTAGCATCTCACCATTTTACATTTTTATTATTTGTTGTAACGCTTGTAGTTATTCGCCTAACATACGTATTTGTTTAAAATTTCCAATTCGGATTATTAATTCGTTGTTTCTTGTGCAATTTTGATTTGATAAGAAAAATGATACTGTAACTCTCAACATGGAATTAGAACTGGTATTTTTGGACAACTTCCTACTTCATTGGTACCATACACACATCTCAGACAAAAGCTTCCATGCCCTATGTTAATTCCACCAATTTCTGAGATTCAAATTTACTCTAAAAGAAACTTAACTTTACAGTCTAAAATTTATTACTTCTTAGAGAAAGACAACACCTTCCTAAAAATATTTTTTTTTGTTTTTATTCTTAAAATTCCAATTTAGCCATTTTAATGTTTATTTAGCCATTTGAATATTTATCTGAAAAGTTCTTAAGTCTTTCTGCCATTACAAAGAATCGAAAAACATATTTTTCTGGCCGATAATGGCTGATTTTAAATTGATATTGTTTGAGAGCACTCAAGAACATTCTGCAATTATCTCTATTTAAATGCATTTTCGTATTTTCATTTTTCTGAGAAATCTTTCCCATTTTTTCGAATATACCGTGCGGAACAGGCAAAATGGCTTTGGCTGAGATAACAGGCTAAAGAAAAACCTCGCCATTTTGCAGACACGACATGAAATAAATTATTTTTATGCAAATTAAGGCGAGAAGTGCGTGTGGAGAAAAGCTGTGGTGATCGCTTCCGCAATTCGTGACATGAAAGGGCAAGCGTGTAATCGGCTAACTTGCTCGCATTTGGAGGCAGAGCCTGCGAGCATTATCTTAATTCGCTGAGGTAGTCATTTTATTCCAACTTCACCGTTTTTTTCACTTAATACGTTCCATAAGAAAAGATAATCCTCAGCGTAAAATGTCGTACAGTCACGCCTGACCTATTGTCTAGCATTTGCCTTCTCAACTAGCAAACAACTTCTTCATTTTCGTTTTACTATATACCTCCATCGAAACGACTTCTTTATGAATAAAATCCGAATATTCAAGCGTGATGGAGTGGAATTTTTCCGTACAACTAATTATTCTATCCTCAAGGTAGCAGCGTCGATACCCAGGTCGTAATAAATTTTATAATATCGGAAATTTTCACGTATTTATTGCAATGTTTATTCTCCATAATTTCATATAAGATAGGCACAGGTCTTTTTAGGACTCCTAAAAAAGCTATAAAAATTTTGTTTCATGAATTGTGCTAATTTTGACCAGAATAAATAACAAGTTATACTTTTAATGACATTAACTTTTATCGATAAGTTGATAGATGCTCTTGTAGAAAAAGAATTATCGACTCATCAGCGCGTCAGTTCATGCCATCGATTTGAGAATGATACCACATCAATCAGGATATCCGTATCCTGCTGGGTATGGCCTCGACTTAAACCATAATTAACGAGAAAAAAATTATATACTATTTAAAGGAAACGCAAGTGTTTTAATTTTTATCAGCGAAGCGTTTTCGCATTAGGGTGGGGTAATCAAAGAATAATGTAACAAGTCTGTAATCAAGTATTGTTTCTAAATCTTATTTTAAATAGGTAGTAAATAATATTAAAATTAGATATGACGAAAAATTATTTTATTTGTGGTATATATTATGATTACAACAAAAACCGCGATATATTCTAATTGATTATCAGTGTTAAAGGTGGTGAGAGGCATGGCAATTGCTTTTTCAGCGCCTTAGGGTTTTTTCTCATTAGCTTGAGGCAGTGCATATCTTTTGATGAAATCGTGATAACCTCATTTTTGTATGGATCAATTGTCTCAGTCACGAATGATTTGAGAAAGTAGGACTTATAAAGCACAGCAATGACTCCTTTTTATGACTCATCAAAATTGTGCGCATATTTCGTTGAAATGGGAAGAAAACACTTTTTTACTGCGGTTGAATAAAGGGATCATGAATTTTGAAAACAGCGGAATTCAGAAGTGGTTTTTTTTTGCATGGAGGTCGTGAAGGGAGTTCAGTCTTTCGTGACGGAGTCGTTGGTGATTTGAGACCAACTGTAGTTTACGACGCGTCGCCAGTGGAAAAGGTAAAAAGAACGTACCAAGTTAATTCCTCCCTGATCAAATCGGAGTAGATTACGATCTTCTTTAGCATTTTCCATTGTTGCGTCTGCTCTAATATCTTTTCCGTTTCTCGAATACTGCTTTGTTGGAGTTGTGCGTTTTCTCAGGTCAAGCATTATCTTTGAGTAATTTTCGTTTCTCCATGCGTGAAAAGGTTATCTGCTACTGGAGTGCATTGAGTTTGCCCCAGTTAGCTGGCGTTAGTTGTTTTGAATTTATAACGGCATTACAAGAAAAGGAAATATATTCACAAATTATTCTCACCGTAAGTAGAGTATGTAAACCTCAAATATATACTTAGGCTTGAGGTCAGGACCAGTAACCAATTGCCAGAATGTAAAAAGGTAAATTATAGGCCTTCAAACATTTTTTATGTCTACTTATTTTAGGTCTAAATTTTTCACGAAATCAGAATGTTTCTCATTGGTGCTATTTTTCTGAGGGATTTGTGAAATACGAATGGAATCTATTAATTATGTACTGAAACCAAAATAGTTGGTAAACCTTTGAATATTCAATGAAAGAATATTCAATTCAAATGTAATTTAAGACTCGGTCTCAGGCGTTACTTTGTGGAATTGCTTCATGTTAAATGAAATAAAATAACTATGTTTTATTCCACACTTTATTTTAAATCGTACGACCGGTTTCAACACTTAGTGTTATCATCAGGTACAATTAGATGGGTGGCACGCTCTTCTATTTAAGAGCGTGCCACCCATCTAATTGTACCTGATGATAACACTAAGTGTTGAAACCGGTCGTACGATTTAAAATAAAGTGTGGAATAAAACATAGTTATTTTATTTCATTCAAATGTAATTTACCGCAATATCTTCAGCCTCTTGGATGAATTTTAGTGAAATATCAGATGAAGCGTAATGGAGAAGAACGAGTTTCTTGGGTTTGACCTTGAGTGAGAAACTTAGCTTAACGAAAATCAGGTCAACGTGTTGGACATATTCAAGGATTCATGAGGAGAAAGTAAGATTGTGGTTAAATATGATTACCAGAATAATTTATCCAGTGTTCTCTAGAATAACGATAGAATTGAGGCGTTTATATGTGTAATTCATAATTTGCCACATCTTTTTTCTTCACAAATAATTTATTGTCCTCAGCGTCTCGGGAGGAAGAGTATGTTGTTGATTTACCATACTCAGAATGAAAATATGTTCCTGCTCTTTCCCCGCTTCACCTGTGACAGCCTAGTTCTGAAAATTTCCACCGTCTGGCATGAAACCATAATACCAATTGTATCACTTTTTTTTACTTATACACCTCTCTTGCCTCCTGTGACCTTTTTTCTCCTCTCTCGCTTATAAACCTTCTAGTAGTATCATTAAGGTGGGTTAAACTACAGAAACGATTGATTATCTGAAACCTTCTATCATGGCATGAAATTTATGCCATTTTTTCATGCATTTGACCGCTAAACCTTCGGAAAATTAGCCGCTGTGGCCACCACAAAACATTCTAAAACTATCGCTGACCATTTGTAACTTTTCTTTCTTATAAAATAACAGTAATTGTATCTCTAACATTGAGTCTCCCTTACGTGGTTTTTTGTCATAAGGTTTTTCACTTGCTCACAAGAATAATTTCCACATTTATTTGAATTTTATATTTTAAAACAAAATTGTAAGTCGTGATAAAAGAAATAGCCACAATTTTGATATTTTTTGGTTAAATGCTTTCCTTCAGTAACTTTTTCCTTAAGACTTTAGGGAGGAACATAAATTAGAGCATAACATGAGGGAAATTAATTTGACAAATAGAAGACAAGCATATTTCAAATATAAATGAGAAATACACCACGCACGCTGTTCAAGATTTAAGTTGCGTGCCATAAGCCATTGGAAAGTGTCTCACAATCATTCCACCTGCCAGTTAAAGTTGATGGTGCTGTGAATCCAGGCCAGAGATTTTCATCGTTGCAAACGAGTTTAAGTTTTATTGTCCTGTGCGCGATTATAGGGTTATGACTTTCAGTGCTCAAGTGGGCCTGTTAATATGAGGTGAGGAATTAAGTAAGAAAGCTCCGCCCGCAATGCAGATGGGAAAATAACCTTATTTTCTTCACAGTATGCCATTTATCTCCTAGTTATGGAGGATTTCGAGATAATTGATGAATAAGGTCGAGAGGTCGTTAAATTAGGTGGGTAGGTGGCCGTAAAAGTGGGTGCAATCAGCCAAACTGCCTCAGTCTAAGGTAGGAATTGCTCATGTATTCTCTGAACTCAGTAATGTGACACCTTGTTATCTACTGGTTCCTCTTGTAGGAACTCTTTTAGAAATATAATTCAATGTAAGAAAAAGGTAAGCCTATACTATATTTAGATGAATCATGAAGACTAAAGTCTCGCTGAATTCCTTTTTTCCGGTCATTGAGCTTTAGTGGTAGAGTCCAGAAGAAAATCATTAAGAAATATAAATTGATTTTTTCTAGTCTATATCTCTAACACAATTTCAAGAATAATTTATCCTAGAGCCAGTAATACATATTAAAAGTAACGCGAACATTCCTATCTGGATCTGTAATTATCATTTTTTATGAATAGGAGTTAATAATTCAATATTACGTTATGAATATCGTAGCGCAAAACTTGCGATTAGAGATGAGTGATTAAAGGAATAATAATTGCTCTAGTTAAGAAATATTTAATACATTTGATTCCAAGGCTTTTATTATTTTCAGCGCTTAACAAACCATCGAAGAAATGGCATAGTTAAAAGGAATGCAGTCATTTCAAATGTGACTTGTATATCTGAATGGGATACGTTAATTCAATTTTAGCTGTAAATAATTGGTTGCTTTTCATAGCTAATTGTGGTTCTGTATTTGTGTAATCATAAAAAGGTTTTTGTTCGATGTATGCGAGGATAAAAAATGACGGGCGGACGCTATCTATAACGCCCTTGAAAGGAAAATTGCAGTCCGGTAAACTGCATTGCATTCGTTCATCCTTTCAATGCAATTTTTCCAACTAGCTTTATTTTCGGTCCCGTCTTTTTATACCGTTTTCCCACGAGCAATTCTTCTTTCGATCGATCGTACATTTCATTATGGAGAGTCCCATTATTTATTCATGGAAGAAAAATAGCTAAACCTCCATCTTCATTAGGCGTCGTTTGAAGTATACTCAATTTCCTTCTTTCTTGATGGACACGCGTCAAATATACCAAAAATATACCATCCTATATTCAACCTCTGCCATATGACCCCTAAAAAATGTAATAATACTTAAGTGTAGCAACACATGCAAGAATTTCGATATATGCTTATGAGGGGATATGTCAGCCCAGCAGTCGGACAACAATTCAAAAGTCATCCAAAGACCCAGGGAAAAGGAAATAAACAAAAATTGAATCAAGAGAAATCAATTTGTAGGAAATTATTTAAAGCTCATTCCATCACTTCGGCTTAATATTTATTCATATTATTTTATTTTTTAACGCCAAAAACAGTTCCAAGGCCTTCACATAGGGTTATATGAACAAAAAATTATTATAAGTAATATAATAAAAACAATTATAAAAATAATCTCATGATTAACAATCATGTTGAACACATACAATACAAACAAAAGGTGGGTATCAAAATGAAAATCTTTGCAATTGCTATTGAAACTGGTGCGGGAGGCAAAGAGATAACAGATGAAGAATTATTTGAGAGGAATTGAAAAGAGAAAGCAAGCGGTTGAAAAGGAGTCTACGGGAAATTGACATTCGGAATTTGGGCTGGTGTAGATTTTCAGTTTTGCGGGTTTTGCGGGCTTGAATGCGGAGTGAAAAGAATGCAGGAGATCAATACATATGAGGGACCCATTCATGATGCAGTGAAGAAATTTGATGTCGGATATCAATCGGCAGTGAGTGGGGTCTAATAATCCAAGTAAGTGTAGTATTTTTTCACGTGAAGAGAGTCTGAGGTGAGGTATGCAATGTCGTACTATTGCTAGGAAGAAATTGAGTGGACGGTTGAGTATTTTTAGTGTGGTGGGAGAAGCAGTTGACCAAGTGGGAGAGCAATATTCCAGGATGGGTTGCACAAATCCAATAAAGATGGATTTTAAATACTGACATTGTAGTTTACAATGTTGACCATCTGATTCCATGCTGAGAAAGACTGTATAACTTAATTAAATACCTTGGAATTCTTTCCCAACAGCTTAACTTTCCCAAACTTGAAATATCTATGGGGTTAAAAAGATGAGATAGCGTCTTCTAATTAATAAGATAACTTGAAACGGTTATCATCTTGTAATAGTTGTTGGGAAAGTCTTGAAGTTTCTTTGAAATACTTTGTAGTAGGTAAGGTAATTTTGTCTATAGATATAGGATTAAGCTATCGGTCCTATAAAACGATTCCTTGAGTGATGCGCGATTCGTATTGTGATAAAAGTAATACATCATAATTTCATTTGATTCATAATGAGTCAAGTTACTTCAAGTTCATTTTTTATGTGCAGAGCTTAATTTATTTCGACAGCTCTTGATTACTCCAGACGAGTCGACTCCTTAAGTCCTTGAATGGAAAACAACCACAAACAACCTGGAGACGAATGACCAGTATCCAAGGATCATGGTTTCATCCTAATAGGTTGGACTCGGGAATGCTAAAAATATGCGCAGCCATCCCCTGGAGGTAAACAAAAGACCCTTTTATCCGCTCTTGGGTGTCCTTCCTTCACCGCCGCCGCCAAGTTTGGCCCCAGACCCACCGTCCACTTCCCTTGGACGCGCGCGTGACGTAGTATTTCCTCTTCAGGGGGGCCTGATTGATGTCCAACCTCAACCCCGACCCCCGGTGGCGGAAGTGATGGGCGGGCACGCATCCGAAAGCGACTGACGGGCGACGCGGTCTGCTTTCGACAATTATTAGCGCCACTGATCGATCGACTTCCATTAACGTACCTCGGAGACTTCTTTTTTTTATTATCCCCGCTACAAAGTCTCCCCTTTGCATCTCATCGCGGCCGTCTAAACCAGGCGAATGGTAGTGGTGCACACAACTGCAGGCGGCGTTCTTAGACTGAAATTTTGATTCCAGTAGTGTACTCACGTTTGTGTGTGGCTTATTTAAAAAATAATTCTCGTATTCTTGATTTCAACTTCTTAAAATGTTCTATGGGGAGTAGAATAGATATTTGAAAAAAAAAACAGGTCATTTGCTGATAAAAGATCGTAGGCTTTCCCTGCGAATAATATTGATAAAATCGTCGCGGATAACGCTGTGTACGGCTAACGTTTCGATGAGAAACTCCCTCATCATCATCAGGGCTAAGGCTGAGTGCCGAGTTTGGTCCACGCCGGGTGTTTGTATCGAGCTTGCCGAAGGACGGTTGCGACCCATTCAAATTGGCTCAGGGGGGTTGGAATTTTAATCGAGTCATTGATCGTTGTATTTTATCAATCAACGGTCTCTATATTTGGCTGATGTTCTCCTCAGTCTTTTTATTAAGGCCTTACACATCTTTAGCCGGTGCCAAACCCGAGAGAATTTTATCAAGGTCATTTGTGTAACATCTAGAGATCGCTCATAAATCCTAAATGAAATAAATTTAATTTTCTAAAATAGGCTAAGGAATATTATTTTCAAGGTTGAAATTAAAAGTGATAGTTATCATAGGTCCAAAACTTACTCCGTTTTTGCGTCCGTGTAACTGTCTCCTAGATATAACATGTTTTAGTGTGTAACGGCGCGGCGATTGCTCGTTAGCCGCACTCACAGTCAGGTGATTGGTCCTCCTATCCTCATTTCTCTTCCTGGCCAAGGAAGCAATTTCTAGTTGGTAAAAGTGGCAATTTCATCCACGAGGCAAAGAATCGACTGAGATTAATAACTTCCCAGCAGTAAGTAAGTAATGATGGCAGAAAATAATTATTCGCTATTATTGCAGGCTTCGGTGGCGGCGGGGTAAAGTCCTCGCCCAGAAAACCGAAGGTCGCGGGTTCGAGTCCCACCTTGGTAGGTGGCCCTTATTGGAAATGGGTGTTCGTGTACGTTTAATTGTAAAATGTTATGAAAACCCCGATGTAAAGGCCAAATAGCGTTGTTTTGGGAGGTGTGGCAATAAAGAAATGAAAAAGAACTGGGTTCTAATTTACTCTTTTACTCATTAAAGGTATGATCTTTTATAAATTTCCATCAAGATATATTCTCAAATTATGTCATTTTGGCTGGTAAACTACAAAGAAGCATTACTTATTCCTAGAAAAACTCTTTTTTTCATTATTCATTATAAATGAGTACATCGCTCATAGCCGCAGTGACTACAATCGCGATTGGTGCAGAGGTTTTTCAGGCTAGACCAGAACATCACACGTGAAGCTCATGCTTCTCCACCGTAGACAGTAATGCCATTCTTGACTCGATAATTAGATCGGTAGTCAATGATCGGGTTTCCGGTACTGACTTAAATTATAAACTGACCGAATACGATGTGGGTGGCTAAAAAAATATTATGAGTAACCTCTCTGACGAAGCCAGTGATAACATATATATCTATCGAAATAGTTATAATAAACCATATTCTTCAGTGACTGATCGCTGGCCTATGCCTAGCACCTTTATCCCTTGCGGATCCCTGTTTAATTATCCAAGAGGAACATAGACTTGTAATATCAGACGAGTAGTGTACAGTCCCATTGTTTCCCTAGTCTCTCGGCAAATATATGACTTCAATAAATAGTCAAGTCTCTATTTACATTTCAGTATTTGGTTCAAACGAATCGGATAATATGGGGGCAGAGAATTTTGATTTAATCCATTCACGGTACGGTAGATGTTTGCTATGCACTTTATTTTAGCGACTTTCCCTCCAATCCCTAATCTTTTTACGGTCAAATTGGTGGTATTTATTCCAGCGTACATTGTAGGTAAATATAAGGTGATATCTCGGGAATGCTCAAACCCCATCATGCCCGATCGGAAATCCAAATATTAGTTTGACCATGCTGCAAACAGATATCCCGTTAATTACGTCATTTTTTTTCCGATTCCATAAACATTTCATACCTTATTAGCTCTCCTCTTTCAAATTGTTCATCTAATGCTCCAGATATTCCATTCGAGGGCTTACTTTCCTGTTTTCGCTGTCCACTTATCCTTTAACGGTAGCCCTCATCAGGCCATCATGGTTCATGATTTGGCCGATTATGTTGCTCTGGCTTCCAAAGGATTTCATTTGTTTTCTATGCTATCCTTCTGTTCTTCTCACTTATTACTATTACCATTTTACTTAATTTCCGAAAATGCATGTGATGTAAATTTGGGACAGATAATCCACTTGGCGTTAAATGGAAACATTGAGATAAAGCTACACAGAAAAATCAACCATATCTGATTGAAGAAAAGATTTAACGATTTTCCAGTAAGCATGCATCGGATAAAGACATTTTTCTCTCGTTTCCACTATGTGAGACATATTGGAGACATTCCATTATAAATTAAAGACGCTTTGTAAAATAATATTTCTGCGTTTATTTTATCTATAAAAATCATGATAGTCTTTCATAAGAGTTTGCACATGATATGTCTCAATAGAGTATTAATAGTTGAGTTCTTTCTTGCTATAAATGTTTTTACGCAATGTATTACTTTTTTACTTTACTTTATGTATCACATCTGATTTAACCGGCACAATATGTAAAAGATTTTTCTTTGGTGCAATCAAATAAATTAATTTAGAAGTATTTTAATTATTTTCATTTTCGCTTGCTTGAAAATATGTGCATTCAAAATAACGCACCACAAAATCCTTCTAATTAGGAGTGGTGTGTGTCCGTTTTGCAAACAACTTTGCTCATTTCTATACTAGTACCTTCACCATTCATTAATACATACTCCAATCTAAAAGTTTTTGCCTTTCTTATCTTTTATAGAGAAAGCTCCCTTTCCTTCAAAAGGATTCAATTTTAATTGTAATACATTTTAGCTTCTCTTAATCTGTAAAAGGGTGCGAACACAAATAGTAGTCTTGAGTACTTAATTTTCTAGTTAAATCCTCCATTAGGTAGCAGTCCTACAATTTCTCGTACGCAGTTGTACATTTTTAATGGATTTCCGAAAAAGGCAGAGTATTTATTCAACTTTAATTCATATTTTTCTTGATGAGGGTCTATTTGGAAATCATGCCAAACTTAGCTACCAGCAGGATGGCTAGAGAAACTGTCGTCATCTATGGACAACTCAACGCGGAGGAATGCCCGGAAGCCGAGACTCTTATGAAGAAACGTCGCGAAAACCTCAGATCAAACATGCAAAAGTTGTCAAACTCGTCCGGCAAAGTTCTGTCAAAAATAAGAATCGCGTACAAAAAATGCCATTCATATAAATGCTTTTCTATCTGCCTCCTTAGCTACGTGAAATAAATAATATTAAGGCTTTTATAAGGCAAATTTAATGAATTTTAAGGTTATTTTCTTAGTGTGCCGATGATCCATGCCGTCCCGGGTATCTCTTACTAGCGTTTTCGAGCCCCAGTCGCCTGATATCCCTCCCAAAAAGTTTCCAACAATGTAAGTTGGGGCGGTGTGGTTGGTACGCAACCCTTTGGCATTCCCCACCCCCTAATGCCTCCGCGGGCTTTTAAATTGGACGCTTGACTGAGCGCTGAAATTATGCGCCCGAAGCTCACTCAGGTTGTCACGGAAAGGGTCTGGTTGGTTCAGCGCCGAAGGAAACTCGTTCCAAAATTGCTTTGATTGGCTGCGTAACTGGGACACGACTCCTCTGGTGCACATGTGCGTGAGAATCTCGGGCGCAAAGTTCCGAAGACAGCGCACAAAAGATGAGAACGAAATTTTCTCGTGCTTCCACATTTGACGTTAATTTTTCCCAGAATAAATTACTAAGTCAACTCCAGGGAGCCCCCAAGTTGATGCTTACGTTTCCTTCGCGGCTTTAATTGGCATTCGTGGTCTGTCAAAGGATGTTTTGATGCACGATGCCACATCATAGTGTCTTCCTTCCGAATCGAGGACTAATTACTCAAATATATTCGGTAAATTACGTAATAAGGTAATTGACTCACTTTTTAGACATGAACTAACGTCTTGGAAACATTCTGAAAAACAGAGTTGCTGCTTTTCGGTTAATTCAGTCGATTCAGTTGCATTCTGTTATAGTGGTGGAAGAAAAAAGAGTCTGTCGTAAATTTCCACTCTATAACGTAACAAGCACCAACCTTGAAAATTACGGTTGCACTTTGAGATCTGGATCGGTGCTTGTTCTGTTAGTGTGGAAAATTACTAAGGAAGTGTTTTCCTTCCATCACATTCCTTTGATGTACGATGCCACATCACAGTGTCTTCCTTTAGAATAGGGGACTAATTACTCAAATATATTCGCTAAATTACGTAATAGGGTATTGTGACTCTTTTTGTAGACATAGACTAACGATGATATGAACGAACTTCTTCGTGATAGAAAAATTCCACAAGATAAAAATCGATTCATTTTTTTCATTCTGTTGTTGATTTATAAAAGTTGAATTGTTATTATTTCTTGCATGATTCTGCTTTATTTTCACATGTAAATTACCTTGAAAATAAATTTTAATCTTTTTAATATAAGTTCATGCACGTATTAACTATTTTATCCAAGTGGTCGATCAACCTTAATTTTAAAGATTAGGTCAAAAATAGAAGTTTCATGATTAATTTATACCTTCACATAAACTTGTGCAAGCAACCCTTATCATTGGCTATTACAAAACGATTATTTTTAGAGGATTGTCTTTGAAGTAATTAAGAAAGTTGACTTCATTTTTGTCTGATGATGTCATTGCAAAAGCATTATTTTTCCGTCTTGGTAAAATATAAAAATATAATAAGGCTGTGACAGATGTTCATTGTTTTTTTAGCTGAGTTAGAGTTCAGACCTTAAATTACATTTGTGCTGAAGCAAGTAACTTATGAACAGCATACAATTTCACGAAATGAGATTTGCCTATAAAAATATTTTAACATCAGTTTACAGTGTTCACCTACAAAATATGGAAAAATAATTATAAAATAAGCTAGATAAAATGAAATGTATTGAAAAAACATAAAAATTACTGAAAAAACTCTATTAAACATAGAAACGGTCTTCTTTCTGTTATAGGATAATTAATAAGTATGCAAAACGCTTCTGTCTTCCCAAAAAACTTAAGAGAGTTTTTTTCCACATTCGGGAATTTGCAATCTGGAAAGATAGAGAATGTAATCCATTCCTGAGTAAGGAAAATTGATGATGCCTGGATTATTACCGTACATTTTTTTGGGGTGCCCCAACATATCCCGACCAATGGCGATCGCTTTTCAAGAAATTATGAATTGAAGAGGATTTATTTATATGTATACGCATTTTAGTTGGAAATGAAATGGTGATGCGGTGAGTGACACTTATATTTGGCTCCAGTGGTTGATATATTTTCCACGGGTGATGCGATTCAGAAACATCAGTCTTCATGGGGGATAGGAGACGGGTCGTTTGTCTCGTTTCAGTGAAGAGAATAATTGGTTTGGAAACGATCCTTTCAAAGGAAACAGGACAAAGGGCACTTGGCTTACTGCCCCACTAATGTCTTCCTAATGATGCTCCGGATGGACTTGTGAGTAAAGCGCTGGGCTCTTGAGAGTCTCGGCTTCGATCCAGGTGAAGTCATAGAACTCCCACGTCTAATATCCAGAGAGCATTAGTTTCTGGCAGGACTTCAATCATGAGAAGCCATGGTGGTCCATGGAAAGGGACTGATTTCACTGCATTGAAATTGTCAACGTGAAAATATACTAAACCCATGTACCACACACTCCCGTACAAGTCACCTGCTTTGTTCTTATTTATTTATCTCAATTACCCCGAATGTAATGAGCACAATGAGGCGTTTACATCGGAAGATTTCAAAATCAACAAAAGACGATCACACACACCCATGTCCTGATTAATGTTGGAAATAATAATTTATATAAAAATCGACACAAAATGATGTGTGACATTGAATGGATATTTATTAAGAGAATAATAATTAGAATAAGATGGACATTTTTTTATTATTTCTGACAATGATTATTTTAATGTCTTCAGAAGTGTCCAAATTGGTTTTCCAGCCCGTAAATAAAACCCTAGTCATAGTATCTATCACACAGCAATATAAGCATTCTTTTTTAACTAAAAGAAACAATTGTGGCGATCGGAAAAATTTGGTTGCTAGAGCTTTTCACCCTGTTGGTACGGTTACGAACCCCGATGGTGGCGGAGATTTTTCAGGACTGCCCCATTCCTGCTGCAGTGCTTTGTGGAGGGCACCTCAAATACAACACTCTGTCCGTCGGGTTGAACGTTAAGCCTTGACCTCCTTGGCGTCTATCATTGGGCGTAGGCTACCGCAGATTCCATTCTCCCTTTCCTACCATTTCCTCAAGATGTAAATGGCCTTCTCTGAATATCTATCTATATATATGAAGAGGATGCCTGTTTGTCTCTCCGCTATGTGTTTTGATACGGCTACGAAAACCAGTGGCGCAGCGAGGGAAGGGTTTTGGGGATAAACCTCCCCCCACCCCCAGAGCTCAGAGAAATTTTTAAGTTAAGTCCATTTTACTCAATTGGATTAAAACTACTTATAAAATATTGTGTTAGGATTAATAAAATATCCCTCAGAAAGCCGTAAAACTCACAATTTTGAACCATTTATCTAAAAATTATTTCTGGGGTAGAGTCCCCGCTTCTCCTGCTTAACCTGGCGGGTATTCCATACCTCCCAGACACCAAGTACACAAGGGGATTTCGTGCTCCCAAGCCCCTTATGGCTACTTTCGGTTGCATCTAACGCACCCTATCCGTCGTTCTTTCATTACCGTTTGTTATGTTACGTCGTACAACGTCTGAGGTTGGACATCCTGCCGGATAGGCACACCTCTTGACACACTCGAAGGGAAAACGTAACTCAAAGCATTCTATAGTTAATTCTCTCGTTGCAAAACATTAATCCTCTCGGTGCAAACCTTTTTGCTGGGGTATGCGTTCACACGCCGTTTTTAGTCTACACATGTAAAGAAACGCATAAACGCAGTAAAATTCTCTCGGGTGTCGCACCGGGTCAGGTCCTCCATATCTCCTTCCAACGTTTGATTTGGTCCTCCACATCAACTTCCAACAAGGATTCAGGAATCCAATGATTTGTATTCCAGAATCCTTGATGACGATGGGCGAGTTGTTCATCGAAACTTTGGATGGAGATATGGAGGACCTGACCCGGTGTGAAACCCGAGAAAACTTTACTGCAATTGTTCCCCGGGGGAAAAAAAACAAAAATTATATGACACGCATAAAGATCAATGTTTTGGAGCGGGTAATAAGCTAATCCCGTGCACAGTATAAGGAAATATATATATTTTTTCATTGCTTGCTCTTTAGTGTCTTCCACTCACCGTCTTACTTAAAATCTGAGTCTACAGACAAACGTGCTATCACTATACCTGCTGTGTTCCTTTACCTAAAAATCCAAGTACGTATGTGACCATGAAATCTAAGTCCCAAATATTCCAATTCTCTGGGTATTATCCTTTCCGAGAATCGCATAGTGTCCTGATCAAAAATTATGGTCCTGATTGTCATATTATAAACCAATGTTACCGAGGCTGTGAGCAGTGTATCCCAGATTACCGGTTATATATACAGGGTGGTATCCAAAAGTAGTAGGACTGATTTAAAAAAAATTTATTTATTGAACATTTTGATAAATCGGCTCAACACTCTTCAAAAGAGGCCCCTTGGGCATCCACACACTTCTGGTAGCGAGTCTTCCAGGTCGTGAAGGCCTTCCGGAAGTCGTCCTCCGGGATGCAGTTCAGCGCCCTCGTCGTCGCCGCTTGGGCTGTTTCCACCTCATCAAAACGATGCCCCTTGAGATGCCTCTTGATCCTGGGGAACAGGAAGTAGTCCTGTGGTGCCACATCAGGGATATAGGGGGGTTGCGGCAACGTGGAAACGCCGAATTTGGCAAGGGAATCCCTCACAATCCACGCGACGTGGCACGGTGCATTGTCGTGGTGGAGCTTCCAATTCTCCACCAGGTCTGGTCGCACGCGTGTGATCCGATTTCGCAGCCATGTGAGCACTTCCACGTAAAATCTTGCATTTACAAAATGTTCAGGAGGTACAAACTCCTTATGGACAATTCCACGACAGTCAAAAAATGCAATCAACATCGGTTTCACTTTCGATTTCGAGATTGACGGATGCCCGACGCGTTGGTCGTCCTCGACGACCTCCCTGCCCTCCCGAAACAACTCGTGCCACTCAAATGTCGAGGAACGGTTCATGGTATCCTCCATGTAGGCCTGCGTAAGCATTTTCTTGGTTTCAGTTGCCGAGTTTTTAGCGAAAATTGATGACGTACCGCTGCTCTAAATTTTGCTCCATCGCAACCAACGACGAGGCGTCGAAACAGGAGGTCACGAAAACAGTAGTCCACACTCAACTAATGCACACAGGCGAATGCCACACATCAAAATCTGTTCCCAAGGCTCCCCCTCACAACATCCGGTCTTGCAGACCCCCCTCAATCTTTCTGCCCGTGCGGAAAAAAACAGTCCTACTACTTCTGGATACGACCCTGTAGATGGCAATCTCCTATGAACCCCAAAGGGGTACCGAGAAATTTTCTCTATCCTCTCTTGCCACTCTCTCTTCTGCTCAATACTGTGTATTCCCATGTACCATACGCTCCCAATCAAAACGCCTACTTTGTTCTTGGCTGATAAAGTTTGGAAAACGATAATTTGTAAAAATAATCGACACAAAGGGGCGTGAATTATTAGATAGAAAAAACAACAGCATTTGCATTTTTATAATGGCACGTTATCCTTCTGTTTCCCAAGAAACAACGAATATTCTCTTTTAATTGGAAATAGCCTACCCCAGCAACTTGCTTGTGCTCCAAGCACAGGAGACAAACGGCGACGCTTACAACGGTGTGAGCCCTACCATCGCATATATCCAAAGCAGCCGTCCGTTGGAAGAACCGAGTGAGAGCTAATAACATCGACTCTCATCGTAGAAACTGTTAACCTCCATGAAGTCGGTCATAACATATATTAGTGAATAGTTTCTCGATTCATAATGATAATTATTATATCGATTACCTAAAAATTCAATTCGAAGGCGGTAGTTATGATTGTATCATGTAGTTAGCATTGTATCATGTAATTGGGCATAGCAGAGAAATGGGGGAGTCGTCAGTATCGAAATCAAATTCCAGCATTCTTACCGCTCTCCAAATACATCTCGTCAATCAGAAAAACGCGATAGTAATGGATGCTTCTGGCTATTATTTTAAATTGACTGGAAATCTAAAATAGGAACTCTTTCGGTGATTATGAAGTGTATTTGGAGCTGTGAACATTTTAAAAAATATGACTTCTTTTAATCTCTTGTTGAATAATAGGAAAAAAATTGAGAATTAGTCTTTTAACTATCGTTTCACTTTCGGCATTATTTCTAGAGTATTAAATTTTTGGTACGAAGAAAATGAGAGAGACCGGATGCAGTAGAGGAAAACAAGTTTGTTTAAGAAATATTAGTGTGCATCAAACTCCATATCTCAAGCAATTTTTAAGGCACATATTTACAATGATTGGCCTCATTATATTCCATTAACTGAAGGGAAGTATGCATAAGTGTATTGCGTTGACTGAAGAAGTTGAAAAGGCCGGAGTAAATTATACTATAAGTTTCCTTTTGGAGTTTATAACCGAGCTATTAAATGCTTGTAAGAATATTCACATACAATATGGTAAATATTTGGTCATTTCATCAAATTTTAATGAATTTCTTAGGAAGTCGTTATAAACTAGCTGCGTGTACATATTCCGCTTTTTTATTCCTGAAGTAATTGCAGTTTGTTCAAGAACATTACCAAGTGGTACTAACTTCGTTACCATCCATCGCAGTTTTTTAATGGTGCTCTTCTATCTAGTTGCCTTTTAATCAGACTGTAAAATAAAGAAGGTAAAATTACTAGCATGAGAGACCTTGCTTAACAATTACGTCTGCCTTTTTGCTAAAACAAAAAGTGAACAAGGGTTTCTGCCTGTTGGACATAATGAGTTTAATTCAAATGGCTAAAAAATTTGAATTCTAATTAATTCAAGTTAACCTTTATTTTGCATCGAAAACGAAAAATTCCCTCCTCCTGAGTTCTGAGTTCTCAAGAAGTGTGGGAGAGTTGAGGGGATATATATCACAAAAATGAGGCATTTGATATGAAACACATTGCGGTTAACCTAATTCTGTTTGTTTAGTTGCTAATCTCGCTGATATTTCTGGAAAATTGCCGATTTCCGTTCATATTTGCGTAATTACTTGTTTCACGTTGCTGAATCACGATTTCCTTCAATTTCCCTCCAATTAATCAATAAATTAAAATCCCTGGCATGGCTTATATGAAACATTTTTTAAATTTCGACGAAATGAAGAAGAACATACTTAGCATAAAAAATTGGATTAGCCTCTACCTCTATGAAAAATAGGCAATCCTTACGAGTAGTACTGGCAATATTTTTCTCAGCATAAATTCCACGAAATATTTTTCGGTAATAAAGTGAAAGTGCTGCATCTACAGAGGAAATTTACTTCTTCTATCCAAACAAATATTCGAGACGAAGTACTTAGAATAATCTCCCACTCACAACTACTTGACTTGGCATAACGTGACTAATTGCGGCACCAATTAGTGATTGTATTATCTATCTCGATCTAAAGTGATCTATCTTCTCCTCTACTGGTTAACTTAGCGAATATTTATTTTTAATTTAGTGACACGATAACGAGCTTTTTTCAACTAAAGACTAACCTAAGTAGCGTTATAGCATTTTTAGTTGTTTTGGACCAACAGGCGCTGTTTCCGAGTCATCAACTCCATGGTTACTCCTAGTTTAGCCAAGTAAAGTTGTTTCAAAGGGGCTTAAGTCAACAATCCTACTCTTTTTGGTATATTTAATAATAATGAGCTGATATGTTTCCAAATAATATCCAATATCCTACCCTAAAAATCTCCTAACGACGAACTTAATCACCAATCAAAGCACTTCGACTGTTTGCGGTACTACTGACGACGACACTGATGCGGTCAGATGCGGTACAATAACAATGATGTGATGATGATTGTTTGCATGAAAACCCGATGCATGCATCTGAGCAAATCATCAGTGCATGCAAGTGCTCTGGGATTTGCCCGGAACTCGCTGAAAATTTTAACCAGTAATTACGAGGTCTAATACCAATGTTGACATGATTTTCCCCGGCAGGTGTTCCGGATGCTGGAGCGGCCCGCAGAGGAGTCCCGGATGCAGAGCGGGGCGCGGGTGGTGTGGACCGCGAGGCGGCGCCTTCTCTCCGCCCTCGCCAACCACTCGTCCTGCACCCAGCACCCGTACCACCAGCAACCCTCCCCCTCGCTACACTCCCAAGCGGCACCCTCCCCCGCCCCCTCTTCCGCCCCTCCTCCCCCCTCCACCCCCGCCGCCCTCCTCCACTTCCCCTCCATCGAGGATGAGCTCCTGGAGTACGAGTCCGCGCTGCAGGTGGCCGCCGACGCTGGACTGCCCCTCGGTGACGCCTCGTGGGCCCGGGGCGGCGCGGGTGGAGAGGAGACTCTGCCCCCGGCCCGCTGGGACTACCTACAGTCCGTCTTCTTCGCCTCCACTGTGCTGACGACCATCGGTATGTTACAGCGTCATGGCAGGTGGTGTTTGGCCTTATTTTAGAGTAGGGAATCCCTATTAGGGATCCACTCTCAAGTTGGTGAATAATCCTTACGAGGGAGGTTGCTCAGGAGTTGGTAGGGGCGACACTTTCAAGCATTTTTGTCCGTAAACATGGGATCTAACTACTTAGTTACCTATGGCAACTATGGCAACGAAAATATTTTTGGGTGCACTTTGCAGTTACCATTGAAACGGTTTCTCTAGGATATTCAACCTTTTTGGCATTTTATGTAGTACCCTAGATTTTTCAGGACACTAAATGATTAATTTTGGACGATAAGTTAGTTATTTTAGTTGTTTGAAGCAATTAATCTTTGAACTTAATTAAAAGAGATATTTGAACGATTATCAACAATACGATTCCGCAATCTCACCCAGTTTGAGATTTTTTACCCGTTACCCCGCGATTACCCCGTATTGGGTTGTGATTACGCTTTAGGATATTCATACAGAGGTTCATATTTATGGTTTTTGTTTTTTTTTAATCTCGGATTTTTAATTACATGTGTGCTTGTGTAACTTCTGTGGGCAGAAAAAAAGATTTTGGCATCTTCCTTCAAATTGCAATTACATCTTGAAATTTGAATTTGAAGTTAACAGGAAGCAATAGATGTTACATCACCTTAATCTTAAAAATTTATTGTTTTTTCCTTCGTGCGTCCCTATGGAAAGGAATAAGGAAGAATGAGGGATGCCATAAATAAAATATATACATAATTAATGCCATATTTTTTGTATAAATGTTTGTGGTTGCTTTCGGGAAATGCTGCGTAGGTAACATTACCTGCTCGACTCTTCACTCCTCCTACGCAGCATTTCCCGAAAGCAACCACCAACATTAATTTATGCCATTACCTGTTTCAGTGTGTAGGCCGGGAAGTAGATGGAAAGGCTTTTAATTCTTCTACTGCGCTGCGAATCGAGAGTTGAGAGTTTTATGTCAGCCCCATGGCTCTCCTCCAGTCAGGAAAGAGCCTCTTGCGTCCAGGATCGGGGTCAAATTCTTCCGTGCGCACTTACGGTGTTCGATTTCCGAGTTGCAGCGTTCGTTTCTCGGCCAGAAGGAGCGAAAGAAAGGGAATTCGCCAGGCTTGCCAAGTTTTCTGGCAGCGTGACGTCTTTCTTAAAGGGTGGCTGAGAGAAAATATATAAAGTATCTAAATGACATTACGTTTCTACTCGATACATAAGGAAATCACCTCAAGGCAACCGATGAGAGAAATTTATAGAATGTTATTTGAAAATTCCTTATTTAGTGGACCCCTACGGTTGTAGACTGAAAGGCTTTCAAGTTTGTCTTATTGCAATGTGTATGTGAACGGTAACAGAAAGATTTAAACATTTTCCTAATAATACCTGGAGTTAAAATGCACCTAACTAGGTAGATTATCGTTTTGATTAGGCTAGTTTGCATTTTAGAAATGTTTACATTTAGGACACAGATTAGGCAGTAGAAACGTATACTTCTAAGCAGGCCAAAGACTACGTCGGAAAAGTTTCGGGAAACTACGTTGTTTCCCTTCTTAAGTGGAATTTAGCATCACAAGCTCCTTATTAAAGGATCTTAAGAGGTTTTAATTGATTTATGGTCTTTCCGAGCAGCCACTTTGGAATTTTGGGAAATAGCCTAAGAAAAGTCTTTTCTTCCTTCATCAGGCATAATCCTTTCCTTTTCTTTGCGTCCCATTCTTTTGAATAGTGTTGCTGTCTTTCATCTCCGAAGAAAAAATTCTAATAATATTTTTCCGTGAATTAATTCGTAATTTATTTGTTATTCAACCGATATTTGTTTATATAATGAGTGTTATGGCATGTGTTAATTTTTATACGGGTATAAACTGCTGTTCTATTAAAATTAGTATAATCCGCTCTGGGTTACACCGATTACACAATCACAGCATTGCAATAGTATTATTTACAACAGCAGGTTAAGTATTCAAACCATTCCTTTAATTAAGATCCTATGATATATTTTGGTACTAAGGTCAATCCTAGAGAGGCAGCCAGCCATAGTAACAAAATTTTCATAGGGCATTTTTTTCCGAAAAATAATTTTTCTGCAGACTCGCATAAGAGAGATCTATGAAATTCTGTTAAGAACAGAATCGATTGAGATGAACTAAATTTATTCATATTCGCGATCAATGAATGGTAATTAAATACGAGGTAAAGAGATAAGTTTAGAAGATAGTGCGTGCCTTACCAATTTCAAAATTAAACTTAAATAGACTTATTTTTTAGGCATTTAACTTAAAAACTTCATTTATATCCTATGATATATTTCGGTAAATAGCTCAATATTGGAAAGGCAGCCAGCCGTGGTAACAATTTTTACATTGAGAATTTGTTTTTTTTTATTGTTTCCACAGACTCGGAGAAGATAGAGCTAAGAAATTCTATTAAAAACAGAATTGAGATTTAGATGCACAAAATTTAATCATAGTTGCGATCAATGAATAGTAATCAATTACTAGGAAAAAAACATACAAAATTAACTTTAAAAAGGCTTCATTTTTAGGCATTTTACTGAAAAAAAATTGCTACCCACTGGATCGAAGAACAAAAAAAACAGCTTGATAAGTAATAGTCTAAGTCCATCGTGGATTTCCGGTACCTATTATGGTTGCCTCAGGTTATTGTGAAATTCGGATGCTCCCGCTTCGGGCCTTAATGTGCGGGTAGGAGGCGAGTATACCAAGGCCGCCACGCTGAAGTACCATGTATCTCCGTGTGGGAGGTGAAATCGTGGGCGGTAGTGATGGTGATTGCGATGGCAAGGGGAAGCGGTTGGGATTGTAGCGGCGTGTTCGCTTTCTGGGAATAAACCCCCCTCCCCCCGTTGCCCGCTGCGGCCCCGTGACTTTTCGCCGAATGCCAAAATCAACCTCTTCGCTCCCCCCAACCCCCGCTAACAATCGAACACTTCAAGTCCAATTTTAAAAATGGCGAGCTTTTTTTCCGTGGAAGGAGGAGTTGGGCAAACTGCTGGACGTGTATTGCGCTACGCATAGCTCTGGTTTGGAGGAAAACGAGGAAAACTCGACTACTTCCGAGATTTTTATCACCTGTTTCGCTTCATTCGAAGCGGGCTCAATTAATACGGCTCAATGATAGCAAATTTAACGCTTTAAAAAATCCAAAATTTCTTGGTATCATGAAAGAACAAGGATGGTTTTTCAAAAAAAAATATTCTGCCATACTAAAGGATGCAATTTTAATTGGAACTAACTCATATCGAATTGAATTTGCGAACAAACAAGTACACAGGTTAATAGGTAGAATTAAAAAAGTCAGAAGTTAGAGTAATCCCAGTGTCTGCGTCAGGAGTTGCCTGTTGGATTACCTTCTTGTGGCGACTTCGTTAAATTTAATTGTGTATTAAATTTGAATTGTAATTTTAAGGAGAAGTGCCATTTGTGTAAAGCGATTTTTGTTTGTCATTCGCAATTCTTAACGGATCGAGATTTCCTTTTGAGCACATGTCTGTTTTTTATTATATTCAACATTTTGCGATCAACTCAAGGCATATTACAAGAATTAACATTCGTTTTCCCAAATGAAATTCCCTTTTTAATACTTTGAAGTATTTTTAACGGGTCGTACGTCGTGTTGTCATAGGATTTTGAAGGCAATATAACGCAGTTACACCTTATTCGTTCCAAGGTTTAAGCATTTTTTCAATTTTATATATTGCTTCAATTTACTGGGGTTGGAATGAGTTAAATTTTAATTGTAAAAGAAGTTTTCTTCTGATTTAAAAATTTTAAAACTCATCAGAAAAAGAAAGAACACTTGTGTATGCACATGGCTGAAGACAAAGGTCGTGAGAGCTATTGAAAGGGAAGATTTAGTTGATGAATGTCTGTATCAAAAGGAAATCATGGTGTCTGAACTGATAACTTTAACGATTGAATTTTTTAAAAATACAGCATTTTTCTATCGGTCTCCTGCATATAAATCTAATGCAAAATAACGAGTGTAGCCGAGTGTAATAAGTAGTGAAACCTTAAACCAATTTTATGCATATGATATTCTTGATTAAACCCTAAAACGTGGGCGACAGGAAGTTTGTTGGTTAACTTACTCTGAACTATTCCAGATATTTTGAATTGCGTTTCTCAAAATTCACAAATATTATTCTTGGAGCGCTAAGGCAGGACTTCCTTTGAATTTCATAGCATTTTTATGATTCCTAAAGGTCCCGTTGTGCTAATATTTTATGAAAATAATATTTCCGATCATAAAAGTTTTCCTTATTAAACCACAGTTGACTCAAATTAACTTCTACGTTAATAATTATACTAACGATTATCATTGGTAAGATACCGTCGAAATAGTTACAAGACTCGTATACCTTCGTCTTAATGATCTCCAAGGTTCTTAGGTCCCAGACTAGAAGTTATCTCTACTAAAGTTCGAGGCAAAAAGCACAGCACTGAGTACTTTGGATGAACAGGTTCAATATCGTTGGCGCTTTACCTACGCATATATGGGAGAGCTGTACGTCATTTAATGCCGCCTTCAATAAATGTGATGATTCCAGTATCACCCGATAGGAATCTTGCATGAACTTCTCTCTTCAGGAAAGCACGCTTAGCTGATTGGTAGAACTCGACGGATGTATGTGACATTTGATGATCAGGGTGACAGTATTTCAATCGTGAATTCCGTAGTTGGACATACTACTGAAATGAGTGTTTGGTGTGGCGTGATGTATGATGTTACTGCTGAGATGTAGTTTTGCACCATTTTGCCCAGCTTATAGAGTTCCTAAGTCGCCATGGATACGTTCCTTCATCGTTTCCATTCTGACGCCTGTTAATTACGTAACTAGCAAACTATTCGGTGAATGTTCATTCTTATTGAAAAATAGGACGCAATGATAATGCTTTCGCGTTTACTTTCCATTCTGATCATCTGAGCATCCATGGGACGCGTCACAGGAAGGTAATATAAATGGAAAAGGAACGTATGAAAATGAGAGAAAAAAATTGTTACCATTCAAATGTGTGATATGCAGAACGTGGGACTCAATACCGGTTAATCAAAGTCACGGTTCGTCGCGCAAAAATCAAATAAAGCCATGTCAGTCACCGTAAAACTGAAATAATATATGGTGCGAATAGTTTATTGCTGTGAAGTGCTAGTTTTTATGATTGCATTCGTACACATCGTTGCGAGAACTTTTTGTTTGGGACTAAATTATTTCATTTAATGTTCATTCTTGCGAAATACAGCGACATTATATTTGGTATTAACATGAAACGCAATAATTTATAACATGAATAGCACATGGAGGTGACCACTGCTGTTCAATTACCAGTGGAATTTTTTTATCGATTAATTGCTTCAGTTGCTTTATACTAATGAACAATTTAAGGTCACATTTCATGAGAGTAATAACCTTTCTCTACTCTCGTATTGACATACGAGTTATACCGACATAAATCTCGATCTTCTTTTTTTATTCCTATTGAAATTACGTGGTTAATTATCGAATCGTTACGAGCTATTTCATCACTCGGGCTAGATAATTTTTCCATATTCTGTTAACGAAGTATAATTGATGTGAATTAAACTTTTGACGAACGATAAAACAATGAGTGATTTAATTAATAACCCGATTTCTCGGAGAATTGAGTGGCATGATAATTTGATATCATGAAATTATCTATAGCATAATGAAATTGTGAAAAGTGCGCGTAATTATTTCTGTGTCAATTAAAAATTTCATTTTATTAGCCTATCAATTCATTTTCATTGTGTTCTGCTGACTATTACGTGTTATTTATTAAACAGGTTTGATGAACCTAGGAAATACCGACTCAAGATATTATCATTGATGCAGTACGAATGTGTAGCAGAAATATATAAAGTACTTCATGAAAGGAACTTATGAACATATATTCGGCAGTTTGGAGCACAGCCTTGTTTATTTTCCTCTCTTAGTCAATTATTAAGCTTTTTAGTGCATACATTTCATCATTTTATTTGAAAATTTCTCTTCTGTTCATTAGGATTAGATTTCTGGAAATTTTTCCGCAATGATATAGTTACCCTTCAAATAACCCCGTTAATTTTCTGTTCCTTCTCATCTCTATACGTATAAAATTTGCATGGTTGGATGAACGCAGTGTAACAATTCTTGTTGACATAATGAAGAAACAGTGACAGTAACGCGATAATAGATAAAAATTCTGGTTGACGACGAGAAACAAACAAATAGGGAAGTATTATAATGGAATTAGTGGCATTCGATTGTACGCATCATGTTTCGCCGGAAGTTAACTTACTAATTGTATTGGCAATTTGTGTGCAAATTGGATTTGTGAAGTAATAGAGCGTGTCGGCGCTCCTGGTTTTCTTCGCGAGTACCTTCCCTGGACAAGTGTGTTTGCAATTTGTGTTAAATAAATTTGAGACTGAATGGTACGTATCTTCGCTGCCGATTTTCTTCGTGAATAATAACCCTGGACAAGTGTTTTTGTAAAAATTTTGTTCAATGGTATGTCGAATTAAAAGTGAACGTTACAGTTTTGGCGCCCCATGTTGGGCGCCATTTATGTAACATTCACTTTTAATTCAAAAAGTCAAATTACCGTACATATATTAAGTGCAATAGCCCTGGATAAGTCCTCATACTTTGAACCTATAGAACGTGTCGTCACTCCCGGTTTTCTTCGTGAGCACCTTCCTTGTATAAGTGTGTTTGCAATTTGTGTTAACAAAAATTGTGAACTAACTGTACGTGTTTTTGTGTACCCCCGATTTTCTTCATGAGGACTTTATTGAGGAATGTTACAGCAGGGATGTTGAATTTAGGTTACTAGGACCATAGAAATAACCATTTTTCTGCGTAAATACCACTAAGTTTTTTACCATTATGATTTAATACTCATAATCGTCTTCGGAAAAATCATCATAGTTGACACGTCATACGAAATCCCGGGAAATCATTCCATTTTTTATCCTAAAAATATTATAATAAGGGTTATACTTATTGCATACTACAAATACACTAAATAACTATGTTCGAATTATAATTATGGGCGAAACATTTATAAATATTTCTAATCAAAATACAAATGAGAAATGCTTCTTATAATTACCGGTCCTTAGATTGAGATTTAACTGCTGATGTGACGAACCCATGAGGGATCAATGCGAGGAACAAATGAGTACTGCTGATTTTTACAATAAGTTTTCAATATTCTATCCTATACATAAAATGACGTGATGATTGAGGAGACAGGGTTGGTGTAGTGGCTATAGTGTTGGGTTCCCATCTGACGGGCTCGAGTTCAAATCCCGGCGGTGGCAGAGAATTTTCAGAGACTGCCTGATCTCTGTTCGAATGTTGTGTGGATGGCACGTTGAATGGTACGATAATCCGTGATACCCTTTGCGCCTTTCGTTAAGAGGAGGCTTTCTTTCCACCGGTTTCTCTCCACCCTTCCTTTCATACCCTTCCCTCATGGTGCAAATGATCTCAGCTGTCGGTCGCCTCCTCCAAATACCATACCATACGTGATGATTAAATTGAGCGATATGTATGCTGAAAAAAATTCAGACTTCTAAACTTTTCTCGACCATTTTTCATAGATTCTTCATGTCATGGACAGTTTTTTTCCCCTTTTGACATTCCAAAATTTTCTCTCGGGAAATTTAGTTCAAAATTTTTTCGTAGCTCGCGATAAATGAGGAATTTTGTAATGGATATTTTTGGAAGATAAATTCATGTCTTACCCGTGTTTAGATTTCAAAATAACTTCATATTTCAAAATATATATATTAAATTATTTCTCTCAAATAAGCGCCGAATTAAATTGTTGTGATTGGTTTAAAGGAAATAGCTATATTTTTCATTAATGAATGGTTTATTATAATATTACATTAATTTTGGAAACCTAGGAGTCTTAAATTTTGCTCCGTTTTACCTAGGTACAGAATGAAATGTGTGCTCGAGGAAATCCCACCGTAGACATGAATTATTTAATATCGAGTTTCTCGAAATGAGCCGAGCCCGTTGAAGGCTCACGAAACAGGGTTCTTTGCCGTTTCGTACCGAGGAAGTTTGAACTATTTTTTGTGCTCTGTCTTCGAAACCAATTATCCTCGTAAACTACGGCTGTTTTTCAGAAAATTCGTTTTCCTAGAATCCTAACGTGTACCAACTGTTTTCCTAACAGCGCGTTTGGCGCTGAATGTATTAAATCGATTTGAAAATGGAAATAAATGTTTATTGCCCGTTTTCAAGCATATTCTATGTGTTGATACTCATTCCCTGCACATGTCATTTGACTATATACCATTAGCAGTCTCAGAATAAATAAAAATAATTATATTTGCAACCACGGAAAATCAAGTACTTCATTTACCACGTGTTTCGCAACAAATTCATTCTCTTATTTTGTACCTATAAAGTCATTCAACTAATCTAATTACTCCTGGTGATATTCATGACGTAATGACAGATAATTATGACTTTATTTCCTCGACATGGAAATTAGAAAGACTCCGTTAATTACTATAGAGTGCGTTTACACTAATTGGTGCCTCCCATCCAATTTCAATTTCATAAAATGTATTTCTATTTGATCTATCTGATTTCGAAGTGAGCCCGATAGATTTTTTATCACTCATTACAATCATAATTTCGGTGGGTGAGTACGAAATATGGTACATATGCCTGATACGATTTTTTCTCTTGTTAACTTTGTGATTTTCCGTGATGTTTTCCGTGAATTCTATCATCATACCTCACAATATGGATTTATCACTAGACATACAATTTTTCACTCTTGAAAGCTTCCTTTCAATGTCTCACCAGTGAAGAGACTGAGTCATATCTTCTGAGGTAGTTTAATACATGATAGTATAGCAGTATATAGTATAGCATATAACAGTATACATGAGCTATTATTCGTATACTTTATTGAGCATTGTTGAATAGTAATGGGGTCGTTCATTCAGATGCGAAATCAGGATTCATTTAGATAATTCTTTAAATGGATGGGAAAGATAAGTATTAATTCTGATTCAACCTGAAGATTTGTTTGGCTAGGTGAGGGTAGAGTTCACCCCGGACTAGGCTACAGGCGTGTGAATTCACACATTCATGTAGTACCTTTCCCTGGGCCACCTCGCACTTCGAGGATTTCAATTTCGGTTGTCCCAAGGCTTCATCCGGGATTTGAACCCGGGACGCCTCGATTAGCAGTCAAGTGCTACCTACTGGACTACCACGTTCCCTGAAAGATAAGTAAGAAAGAAAAAAGTCTTCCTCCTTCAGCCATTTTCTCATAACTTGAAAATTAAAGAATTGAAAAGTTGCCGACCACTTTTCATATGTTAATGACGTCATCAAAGTTCTGGTTCATTAAGCTGTTGAAGATCTTTGTCGGAAATAATCGCTCATTAGAGGGTTTGTGACAATAAACTTCGTGAGGTGGATGCACGAGGCCGAGAAGCATTGTGCCGCAAGGCAAGAGTCAGTGACGTCATTAACTTATCACCCAGGCGATATTGCAGACGATATTTCGCAGCGAATAGCTCGAGAAGTAGGCGATGGTTTGCAAAACGAAAAATTACGGTTCTATTCATTTTTCAAACTCTGTCCCAAGCGAAAATAACTTAAAAAGCCACAACAATAAAAAATGATGAACGAGCCGATTGTCGTACGTTTTCCCACCTCCTCAGTTTCTTCATTGGTTTTGCAGGTTATTTTTAAAATCTCAGCTGGAGTAAAGCCTCTCGGATGTTTTTGAGCCATGTCGAGGGATATGCATTTTCCTTTGCAGCTATTTTTCTTTTTTCCTTGCATAATTGTCTGACTCACAATGAAATGACTTGTTAATGTGAAACTGTATGTTCATAGGAAATAAAATAGGACCTTGATCTCAGGGCCGGACTGGGACCCCTATAAGGGCGCTGCCTTCAACTTAAGAAAGAACGCAATCCGAGGGTAGGGCTATGGGATATTGTTTTGAAATTCACAAAGTAAAACTTGAAAAAAATATGGTAAGTATTTTTTACAACAATGGTTTCAAAAAAGCTATTTAACTATTACAACGTGTATGTGATAGAAGGTACACTAATTTAACAAGCAAGTACTCCAAATGAGCATGTGTAATTGGCTTCCACTTTAGATGGATATTTTAAAAATATTTTATATTTAATATTATCAAAGATATTTATTATTAATGTTACAAATTGCACTACTGTCACTATTTACGACATTTGAATAATGGAAAAGGTAAAAATTGTAAGTAAGATTAAGGTTATAAATGAGTTTTATTTATGTATACATTTATGCAATCCAAATCATACATGAGACAAGAGACATATTCAACTGTTTTATGAAATAAAATTAGTAAAAATCGAAAACATATCTTTGTAGAAATACAAAACAGCCTCTGAAGACTGAAGTTATCACTAATTATTATGAAGGCCACTTTTTTGGAGTCCACTTTTATTATCAGAAAGAAAGTAGGCGCTTCATTTTTGCTTTGGAAACTGAGTTCATCTATAATTTTTCATTGCTTACCTTTGTGACTAATTCTCGTTCCATCATCAAGGGGAGAGCTTCCAAATTCTCATCAAGTTGATCTTCATTAAAAGCCATTTAATACTGCGTGTATCCAATACACTGGGCACATCCAACCTTTTGAAAGGTGACATTGAGGTGGTTATAAATAATTAACCTCTTCAACTAGAATTGTGCTGAGTTATGTACATTCCTATTATTCACGCTTTTGTGACTAGATTCACTTATACTAGATTTCGAGTAGGATTGATTACAGAAGAATACATATCACCAAATTTATATCTGTCCAGAGCTCTTATCATTGTTAATTTTTCCATTTGCTTAATCTCATGTCAGTAAACCTGAATTGATTTCTCTTGTGCTGATAGTTATTTTTTTAAGACATCAATACTAAATTAGAATTTTTTCCTATGGTTGTAACAGAAGCATAGTAAATGTTTTTCAAGAATCGTTGCATTTTCTGAAATGAAATTCAATAAATATTTTCATATTAGTATTTTTATCCTCTAATAAGACATAGGAGGCAAAGATGAAGAGCAAGGAGACTGTATAAATATTGCATATGGATGTGCCAATACATGTGGGAGTAAGAAATAAGGGCAAGAGATGTGGGAAATGGCAATTGGTAAAGGTATATATGGAAAAATAGCGAATTGTAATTGGAAAGGAAATTGTTGAAGACTAAATAAAGAGAGATTTTTAAATTTTACTTTGAGCATTTACTAACTTTAAAATTAAGCCTTCGCTACATTTCATTAAAATTATTATTTCCATTAAAATACCTTTTTTGTATCTGGGGAAATATTATAAAGATAACGTCTTTTGGTGCGAGAAGTCGGTAGTGAGAGGAGGGTTTTAGACTCTTTTATAGTTAAAACGTGCAGTAGGCATCGCTTAAAGGGTGAGCTGTCCTGGGGCCAGTCTTCACTTTTTCCATGGTATGGTCGGTTATATTCAGCAAATCAAATTTATTTGTTTTTCAAACCAAATAGCATCTTTTTCCGTTTAAGCAGAATGCTCCATGGGGCACAGTGTTTAGAAAAATCTATGCATTCTATTTTAATTTAGGAGCACACTTTAGTTTGAGACTAATTTGGTCCTTATTTCTGCTGTTCATCCAGTTTCATCAGTTCATTCATGGCGCGGTATAATATTGTTGAGGACTAAATGAAGAGAGATCTTCAACTTTTACTTTCACCATTGAATGACTTTAAAATTACACCGTCGCTACATTCCATCATTAAAGAAAAAGAAAATTTAATTTTAAATTATATCATGCAGCTAATTTTTTCAACTTTTTACCCGAAGATGATTCCAGAATATTGACACAGATATTCATTTTAAAGAATGATTAAATTATTTTCATTTGAGTAAAAATTTTAACAAATATATTTTCAAATGATATCCATAGGAGCATGCGGACAAATTTGTGGGACAGGGTGAACTTCCTGTTACTGTAGGCAATGTGGAATAGATAAGTACCTAGAATTGTGTCCTGAGTGATGAGTTTTTCATCATTTTTGTGACAACTTTGTGTTTTTATTGGAGTTATACACTTGTTTCCCAGTGAACTGCGCTGAAAAAGTTTTTGGCGCGTGTGCATTTATAGAATAAATTTGACAATGGAACGATAAATTGTTACTGCCCTCATTTTGCATCTTTTATCTCTTAGATTTTGTGTGTTTAAAACTCTTTGCATGCTCTCCATGCACCTTGGACCCACCACTTGTGAAAGCCCAATTAATTTACTCAAATAAATATTTACTTAGTAAAGCAATCAAGAGAATTTGTCTCCATTTTAAAAATACAATATATAGCTCAGCAGATCTCAGCAGCAGCTCTAGTCACCTTCCCACGCACTAATTTAATACGATGACAGGATAATGAATCATATTTTGGCATTAATGGAGAGTACTCGCCTATCGTCCAACGATAACGAGGTCACCAGAGCACCGCAGCATCGCTTAATGTTCCACAAGCTCGGAACTGAGCAAAAATTCAGGAGACGTGGGTATATGCGTCGGTTATTGCTCGCTTCCCGTCAGCCATGCGGCGGCGATGTCTTGCGCTGTCTGTGGGAAGATTTTCTCCGGTTCAATTGATTGGAGGGGGCGGACGTAAAAGGGTTTACTGAGAATCCTCGTCCGTGGTTCACTTAACTCCGAGAGCGCGTTAAATCCCCGCATTGACGCGGACGTCTCCTTGCACTCGTCTCGGTGGCAAGCAGAAGAAAGGAAAAAGTTCGCTGCAAGCACTGGGCTCCGACGTGAGGCAATTTACGGCCGGCTCGCTTCTTCTTTTTTTTCTCCTTCTAGCTATTGAAAGCACCGGAATATGTAGTAGGAACTCTGTTGGGTGGAGAGGTATAAAGAGGTTTTTCGTGGCCGATTATGCGAAATGTAAATGGAGGAAGAGGATGATCGTTCTGCAGAAAGGCAGCTTATATTTATATTAGACCTTATGTCTACGAATATTACCAAAGAATATCTTCAAGTCGGCCTCCAAATGTGTTGTCACCCACCGCGCATTGAAATGGGTTTACAAAAGTCGCCACTCTCGTCGCCCATGGACAAATTGTTTTGAGTTTCACGGGGAAATAAGGTACAATTAGAGGTTTTAACCGAAAATTTTATACATGATGATTTTATCTATTAAATTTATAGATTTTCAATGCTAATCCTCGAAATTACAAACAGTATTATGCAAAATATTAGAAAAAAAGCGGATCACTGCACCAAGCCACTGCCAGTTCCAGTAGGTACTCGGCCACCGCGTTGCACTCGTCTCGGCTGCGAGCATAAGATTCCGCATTTTCTGTAAGTACTGGGATTTAACGTGAGGCAATATATGGCCTACTGACTTCTTTTTTTTTTCTAGTTATTAAAAGCACTGCGATTTGCGAAAGGAAGTCTACTAAAAATGGTGTAAAAGCAATTGCTTGGTTCATCATGTGAACTGTAAGACGTTGGAAGAGGGTAGCTGTTCCCTATAAGCTTCTTTACGTGTAAAGGACTTTAAAGGAATAATTCCTAGTCATCGAAACTAAGAAAAACATTTTATTTTATATGTTTTCTACTCAATTTACTTATTACATGTTTTGCGGGAAAAAATTCCAAATTAGGAAACTGCTGCCTTGGAATGAGAAGGTATTAACTGCAACCACGTTGGTTACGATAGATAAGATTGTTGTTTTGTGACATATTTTAGCTTTTATTTATCCAGATTTTAGATTTTTGAGTTCCTAGTTCTATTGCTTACTTTAATTCACGGAAGGGTTGTTTTTCCTTTGGATCATACGTCAAACAGGCGTTTTACCATAATATGCCAATCTCGACCAAAATTTTTTCTGTTAAATCAATACAGCAAAATACTGTTAGAATGTTATGATTACATATTTAAAGTGAGATAGAAAGCTTTAGCCACAATTCATTTTCATAACAGAAGTTTTAAACCATAAGAAAATGTGTAAGCTTCCGAATCAATACGAAGCAAAACAAAAGTCGTTACTTTCCTGTAACCTTAGGTTTCTTATCCAGCGACTGCGTAGTTACATTTAAATTAACGAGAATAAAACATTTTTTCGTTTTATAATTTCCTAAGAATGTCGTTCCGGCTCATTTTGGAATGGTAAGAAACACATTGAAAGCAAAACTGAAAAAAAAAATTTCGTTTTTTATCTTGCTTTTACACGAACTAAACAATACCTTTCGAATCATGACGCCAAGGTGTGTTTTTAAATGGTATATAACTGTTCCTCAACTCCGTTTTCATCTGAAATTATGCCCTTTGTTCAATATGATCTTGGTTTTACGTGCTATCTCACGTTAGTCCAAATTCAATGTGAAATAAATCTCCAAACTTTATGTATCACGTGCTGATGGGGAATGTATCAGAACAATCAGATATTTCCAGTGAAACTTATGCTTATGATTTACCATCTTGGAAAATTCCTCTCGTCTATGCTTTTGAAGTTATCTTCAAAACCATCGAGGAAGTTCTGGAACATGGAAGAAACTTCGGAAAGTTTGACCCAAATATTTTCTTGGCTTATAAGTTTGCTAAGAAAAGGGAAGAATCGTGATATTTCCCGGTGGCATGGTGATGGCTTGTAGAACTATCAGGAAAAGGCCCCGAACTGAAAGAAAAGAAAACTTTGTTTAAAAAAACTTCGTGAAAAATATTTTTAAATGTAAAGCTCGGTATGATTTTGAGCACTTCTCCCTTTGTTATGGATCATCGTCTCTTCTTCCTGTTGTGTTGAAAGATGTGTTCTGCTAGATATGTGAGACAAAAGGTAACTTCCAGAAGACGCAATACAACACATATACTCCTCCTGTTGAGTGATATTTTGTTTTTTTAAGCAATGAGCATATCCTTATCAGCATAAAATATTCGTATTTTAATAGAAAAATTCACGAAAAAGAGTCATGTGACCAAAGGGAAAATATAAATCCCCAATTAAGATTGTTTAAAATATTTCAAATCGCATATTGTAGCATTATTTTATTCCTTGCGACCGAAGTATCTGTTCAGAGGAGCGATTTTATCCTCAAACAATTTACAATATTAATGATGGGTAAAATCCCGAGCTGAGTATAACATAAAAAAGAAGTAAACCGTGAAATGAAATACACCAAGTACAGTAGATTCCATTTAATGGGTCCACCGGTTACTTGGGGCAGCCGCTTAATTGGGGCAGATCTTGAAGAACAGAACCCAATAGAGGAATATCCTAGATTATTATCCGCTTAATTGGGACAGCATGCCGCTTTATTGGGCCATGAGTCGGCGACATAGACTCGCGACGAAATTAAAATTTTTTGTTTTCAGAATACTATTTTTTTTATATTTTCCTCCTTTGATTTACTCTTTTTTCACAAATGTTCCTATTCTTGCCCTATTTTGAAAGCCCTTGTTGTTATAGTATCCGCAAGAGGATATGGCTTTTCTTTAATAGGACTTTCATTCATTCATTCAAGACATTCATTCAGCGTCGCCCGTGGCTGTGAATAAATATTTTTAACAAAAATGTTATAATTACTAAAAATGATATTTATAACATTTCTAACATAGAAGTTCTTTCGTACATGAGGCTGAAATTCGGTTCTAATCCGAAACAGTGAAGCCGTATTCTTTTCGTTTTATGGCTAACATAGGAACTGAAATGCATAATTGAAACTTGATTGTATGTACTATAATTGTATGCATACTCGCAATTTGTTCATTTTTCAGCGAGTATCCCCAATATAGCATTTGTAATTAAAATTTAACGAATTAATGATTATTCTATTAATTTTATTAATCATGTGATATTTCACTATGCTGGTATCTTACTTTAATTTTGCCGGATTAACTTTGTCGTTTTAAAAATCATTTATGATAAATTAGATAAATTATTGAAGCAATCCATTATTTATATTGTATGATAGTTTTGAGCAGCAGTGAAAATTTTCCCCCCTATCTGCCAGTTTTAAAAAGAAACATTTCTTGCAGGTATAAATGGGCTTTTGGATGCCTTAATTCTCGCTATGAAAAGATATCTTGCATTCCATCGATCGATGTGTGTGTTCAAAAAATAAAATCAGCCTTTGCCTACATAGAGAGATTTTAATTATGATCCATTATTCCCTCTGACCTTGAGACAAGGCGTTACCCAAAATGTTTTCTTCGCCTTGAAAAGCACAGATGCTGTGAAATAAAAAAAATGCGTAGTTTTCTTTCCACCAATTTTACCTCTCAAGATCCAAGGGCCCTCTTCCAATCTCTGCCCCCCTCCCTTCGACCCAATGAAATCTTCTCCAGATGGCTCTTCCCCACAGAAACCTCCGATGAGACCTCATCTTAAGTCGACCCAAAGGAACACGGAGGAGAAATGTTGAAGTTTCGCTTTAAAGGTTGACCCGAAAAGGCCAGACAGGAGGCACGATATTTTGTGTTCCCGTAATGGGCCTCCCATTCGTCCTATTTTTTTTAGAAACGTGTTATTCGTATGTGAAAATATTGAAAAATTGTAATAAAGTTGTTGTAAGTGCATATTAGTTGCGGCTGAAACCCCCCAAGCCTAAATTCCTAGCTGCGCCCCTGATGGATGATTCTATATCATTCTCGATGAATGGCACAATATTATTGGCTTCGAGTTCCTAATCACGTAATCGTTCTAAGAAAATTTGTTAGCTGCAAATGTACTTAATCTTGAAAATTATAATTTGTTATTTGATAATTGACTTGATAATTTAATTTTGTATTTTAATTGTTAACAGTTATTATTTCTACAAGTTTTTCTATAAAAATCTCTATTCTTCTTTGAATTCATGGTTTATTTTGTATTTGTATTGTTATTTTTCTTATTCTTGAATTTTATGTTCTCTATTACAATCTTGTACAGCACACACAATTTCTTTTTATCAATATTTTTTGTACTATTATGTTTTTTCTGATGTTTATAAATCATCACCAGCCGCTGCTTTAAGAAATGATGGTAGCCCCTATTCAGGTATAACTAAGGGTCACCTATATTCACCTTACTGCATTATTTATTGTCATAGGCGGAACCAGGGGGGGGGGGGGGGTTCACGGGGCACGTGTAATGATGCATATGATAAATGAATTAGAACAGGTAAAATTATAGTAAAATATCATAATAGTGAAAAATCACGTAATTCAATCAAAAACATCTTTAATTTATCGAATTCCATCTTAAATGAAATATTCGGGATAATCGAAGAACAATGAATACATTTCCAGAATTCATGTAATTTCCATACAACATAATCAAGTTTCAGCTGTGTACATATTCCTTTCCTATGTAAGCCATACGTGCAATCGTGTACCTATATTTTTTGTAAGATCCCAGATTCCTTAGGACCATCCCTTGCAAAAAATTTTATAAAAATGTAACATTACTCTTCACCGACAGCTATTACACTTTTTCTATACAGTCATAGCGTAGTCTTATTTAGAATGTTTTTACTTACTTTGCTATTCCATTCCAAACATATATATCTTCTTTTAAGTAGGACGCACACACAGTTGATTACGGATTGATAAAATATTGAAATTTAAAACTGCTAATGGCGAAAAAATACATGCTTAAATGTCGTTTTAACGATTTAAATAACTAGTGAAAGGTTGAATCATGAGACAAAGAAAAGCAATTTACAAAATTCAATTTTTTGTGGCTTCTATTATTGCGAGATCAATGATTCAAATTTAGCTCATCTGTTTATGCATCTAACACGGACTTAGTAATTAAAGGATCTCGTTAATCACACGGGATTTCAAAAGCATCCTGTTCCTGCATCATCCACCGTAACTCTACCAAATCTGATGACTTAGCGTTTTTTTATGCACTTGACCTTGTCCGCAGTTGCGAAGTAGTTCACACTTGCTGGTTGGCACAAGATCGTCAAAGATAAGGAGCGTCTGATTACCGAGCGTGAGTTACATACGACACAAAATCAATCTAACTTTACTACTTACTTTCTTTATCATTAACACGGTGAGAAATTTGTGGGTTTGCTCCTCAAATGTTTAAAAAACACCTCTTAAGGCTGTTATTCTCGGGGAATGTAATGGCACAGTTCAGAGATGCGCTTATTATCAATCCGGCGTGCAATTGTGTGAATGTATGAAGGAAATTAGAACGGGGACTATTTTTTAATCTAGCGTTCAGTCTCGCATGTGTTCTGGCAATTCACTGCTTTACATGTACGAATTTGAAATGCGTTACCCTTCGTGCACCTGATTTGCAAGTATATGCACCGTGTAAAACGAGCTTTGCCTTGAATAATTCTCATGCAAGAAGGGTTTGAATTGCTTCCACTACGACATTGTATCTGAAAGCCTATATTACAAGCACAATAACATAACACAATAGCTGAGCACCACGTGTTGGTTATATGGCGGCCCAGGAAATTTACGAGAAAGCTATTTGTCTATCTACTGCACTTGGGACGAGGGTGATGGGTGATTATTCTGGGAGGCCGTAACCGAGTGTAATAACTGTCAAACACATATATCAACGCATCCCCTTCACCGAAGCATTAAAGGATGGAAATAGCTCAAATGAAAATCAAGTGTGCTGATGACCCTAAAGTGAGATCATTCAACTCGTTGCATTTGCCTGTTCCGAAGAATTAAAATATTTGACCCGATGGACTATTTGATATTCGCCCTTGATCAAATGGCGCCTTGTCATATTCGATGTCGGAATAAGTTTCTGATGACGCCAGACTGAGAATGACGCGCGCTCATTGCTGATTGGTCCTATCCTCACCCCGAAGGCGTCGGCGGGCTCCCTATCGCGACGGCGCTTCTTTCCTTTTGTTCCTTCCTCTCCACACTCCTCCCCAGGATGACGTGACGCATGAGTTGAACTACTTGGTTCCTGGCCCTGGTGCGTTGTATCCTTTAAGGTACATTTACGCTGTAGAGCAAAATCTCGCTAGAGTTAGACTGCTCAAGTAGAGACTGTACATTAGGCCGGCCCCTATTTTTCAGAATTGAGAAAAGTTATGCTTTCCTAGTCTCAAAATGATACATATGAGGTTTATATTCATGTGTTAAAATTTGGTTTCTTTAAAATAACGGCAACCCGTGCCCCAAGGGCCCTAAGTACTGAGGACCCTCAATTGAGATTTTTGGGGCCAAAAAAGTGCTATTTCTATGTAAAACGTAAGAGTAAAGATCTTTTGGGCCGGTTTTCTGTTTGTTTTGACCTATCTTTAAGCGTTTACGAGATATCGTCCGTCGTAATGCAATCCACCCCCCAGGGCGCTACCCCGCACCGCGGCTCCGTTGAGGTACGGCTCGAACCACGTACTAGAGACTTCCCCTCCACCTCCTCCCCTCCCTCGGCAAAGACTTTTCTCCTGATGGCAATATGTAGTCTTTGAAGAAATGTGCTTACGTTAGAAATAATTTAATTGCCATGACAATACTTCCAATCAAAGTGATTAATTTACTCGTATTTTCACTTGTCCATGTCAATACATTTTCGTATTTCGTAGGGCAGATCTGGCGAGACTTAGTCTAAAGACTACACACTGACACGAAATTTACTCTCGCGAGACTGCTATCGACGCTCTCCTCTCTCCCCCATTTGCAAATTTTCTGCAGTCTCCTTCAGTGGTTTTTATTCTTTGTGCCAATCCCGAAATTCCTTACTCGCGGTATCCCAAAGTTCTGGGTAGCTGAATGAAATGCTTTCGGGCTTTCCTCCGGGTGAGTTTCTCCTTTACTATAGACGTTTCGACGAGCGACTCGCAGTATTCCTGATGAAGACCAGCAAGTCGTCGGTCGAAACGTCTACAGTAATCAGGCAACTCACGCGGTGAGAGCGATTCGAGAGCATTTCTTTCAACTGAGACTGCGGGAAAGAGCCAGATCATTCTTCTGCATAAATTTTGAACGGCTGAATTGAATCAGAGGTCTGTTTTTCCCGGTTTTCGTCCAATTCTTGCAGAAAGGATTGATTTCCTCTCGCGAGAAAAATACTCTGCATGGCAACCTTGGTAGAGCGAGAGCAGTCTTGCGAGACACTCTACCTTTTTGTTCACACTTCTTCTATAGCGTGAGAGTAGCTCTCCCACTAGAGCTGAGAGTCGCTCGAGCTATATAGAGTGCTCTCAGAGATGTTTACATTGTAGACTTTTCTGGTAGCCTTCTCTTGCTTGAGCAACTCCAGCTAAAATCTCTACAATGTACACGCACCTTTAAGGGCCCACCCTTGCTCCTCATCCACTGCTGATTGGTCCCCCATTCGCTGAGCATTGGGAGGGAGTGGAGGTCTTTCTGAGGTCCAATTGCTGGAAAGGGTGTAGCCGTATTCCCGATTCATATTGTATGGCCTTCTGGTTATCTCGGCCGCTTCTCTGATTACTCTTAGGAAAAATCGTTTTTCTCCGCTTCAGCCTGGTCTGAGGTCGCCTACAGCACAGAAGGTGAAACGTCACAATCGAAATAACAACGCGAACGGAACCCGGAAATCTACCCTACTGCGATTTCGGAATAGTTCGGCCGTATCGGCGGCCGTCTTCCTAGTTTTGATGACGTCTTTTTTCGGTCTAAGGCGTCATAAAGAGTGCACTGTTTAGACGCGAGAATCTTCCGCGGTAGACGAGAGGAAGCTAAGGAGATGAAAGGAAGAGCGCGGGATAAACTTTCGCTTGAAATGTTAACGAGGCAGTCCAACGGACATAAATGACTGCCACTTCTGTCGAGCACCATAAACAATGGTGGCAGGAGAGGATTCCACGCCGTAACCTTCCTTTCCACGACATACTCGCATCTGCTAACACAATTCTTCCACCATAATCCATAAAATACCTTATTGATTTCTATCTTGCTATTTTTGTTATAGCAATTGATTTTTTTTCATCGTGCATCTTAAGTTGCAAGTTCCTTCAACCTTCAATCGCCAATATTTTAACTATGAGAAATTCATTTAAAAAGCCTATTTTGGTGCCTGTAGTATAAACTGATACTTATAGAAGTTTCATTCCGCGTCAAATTGACAAAGCCCATCAACTACCTCTATCGCATCAGATTTAAAGCGCAATAAGAGAATCAAAACACAAAATGAAAACTCCACAGCCATTTTGTAAAAAAAGCAGCCTTTGTGAGGTATGCTGCAAAAACTAAAAATAAACTTATTCTCGCATTTTATGGAATAACGGCGGGAATCGGGAAGTTATAATGCAGAATCTTCAATACAACTCAACTTCAACATTTTCCAATACAGAAAACTCTTCAATAGGTCATACCTTGAGACATGATGGCCTGATGAAGGAAATCGACGAAGGAAACGTAGATGTCAAGAACGGAGGAGGAAGACCTCGAATTAAATATATATGGAACAGGTATAGAAGGATATGATAGAGAATAAATATGTAGGTGTGAAAGAATAAGCTGATAAGAGAATTGATTGGAGACCTACGTCAAACCAATCTTTGAATTGTTGACTAGTGATGATGATGATGATGCAATGCTCTTAAATATAGAATATTCTCCGATGTGTATTTCACTTCATTTAAAAGAATATTTTCAATAACGTAAAACGGCTCTAATGGAAACCACTTCAATGTTTCCCGATTTATGCCTCGAGTGACCTTGTACCAGGAATTTATCGGTGGGGGAATAGCGGCGGAAGCATGTTGGTTCTATAGGTTCTCCGGATCGAGACCGCCAAGAGATGAAAGCGAGATAAACTGTTCTCGGAGCCGTGGAGCCGCGAGTGATTCACTGCCACCCAGACTGACGCACCCGACGTCGGAGAATTATTATTGACTCCACGATGAAACTTTCCGTCCGCACCGAAGACGGAGCCGAGGATACCTCGTGTGATTTTGAGATATGGGGATTATTTCCGGGCGGCGCGGTATTTCTAAAAAGTTCTGCTGTTTTGGCATTCGGAATAGGGCATGTCCAGCTGGCTGGCAGGCGATGGACCACTCGTTTCATTTCTGACCACACGCGGGTTGGGGGCTCTAGAAAAATTTCCATTCCTCTCTCGTTAAAAGCTTCCTAAGAGAAGAGCTTACGTACCCTTGTGCGTGGCACTGAAAGATATGAAAAATGACCTCATAATAGTAAATATAGAGCAAGACATTCACATTTGATGAGGAGGAACGAGTTCATTGCAAAATGAAGAGGTATAAATATTGAACATTGCATGTGAAAATTATGATAGTGAATATGAATGGAATTTTTTCTAATATTTCATTTGAACATATTATTTTTTCAATTTATTATTCGACTGACTTTATATTGTTCTCATTCCTAATCATACTCAAATCCAAAAATTGCCATAATATATTAATTGGCGGTCATGCGCTTTCATTCCAATATAGTCTACAAAATACTTCTTTAGTGGAAAAAATCCTTTTTTTCCACATAGATGCAGACAGGACAGCGCCTGCGTTTTATCCAGAAGTTTAAGGCCATTGAAAGTAATTTTTCAAATATTTTTTGCACAAATTGTTCACCGAGGTACTCTTTCGTCTCTTCGAGAAATTTTAATGAATTTTTTGAGATTGCTATAGTTGATCATCATTACCTTTATTACGATGTCACACATTCCGATAGAGAATTTACGTTAATTTTTCATGTAATTTACTATAGTGCTTTCTGAAGTAACTTTATCCAATCCGTAGAGTGGTTAGCTGGATAGTGCCGATTGCTTTGAAATTAGTACATAATAAATTCTATCGTGTAAGCTGAAAATAATCTATCTAACAGAATTACAATCAAATATGCTCATTCAACTTAATAAACTCTCAAGGATGTGAAAATAATTTTAAAAATTTCATGTGTCTGGTGATGCTTATTTGGATTTGATTTCACTTTCTGAGTGCAGCTTGAGTGTAGGGATTACTAAAATCTAGAGCATCATGCCACAAAGGACCATGTTTAAAGTGTTTGTTTTCCCCTGTCTATCGTAGCCTTTCACTCTACGCATTATTTGCATATATACAACTTAAACGCTTTAAGAAACAACGTGAGATAGGTTGGCTGCTTCCGCACAATTTTAGGTGGCTATTAAGACTACTTTAACTGCTGCAGAAATAGAGAAGCCAACGCCATACCTCCGGGAGTTGAGCTCAGGATAAATTAATGGCTCTTGCGTGTTTGATGCGTTTAACCCTTTAGGAATCCGCGGAAAAGATTGCCTTTTCGCCCGACGGAATAATCGGGTGCTGCGTTCGTCGAACAGCAACTCTTCGGAAGTTGGACCCATTCCACGCATCTGGGCGTAAATTAATGATGTTTATGCTGTCTAAAGTGTAAATCTGTCTCCGACGAGGGCAGTCTTTTCGCCCGCGTAGAGAGCTCCCAGTCTCGCGTGAGGGACGACCGCGAATGCCGATAATTCCTCGTTAGGGAAAGACGCGTGGCGATCGGTGTGCACCATAGTTGGGAAAGTTACCAAGTAGTCTTACTACTGCTAAAATAAATGTATGAAACGTTTAAATTGTTAAAAATTAAAGTTAATTTTTGAAATAGTAACAAAATAGTAACATTTCAATTAAATTAACTGAGGCATGCGAGATGTTGTGGAACAACACCTTCATGTAATTAAAAAAGAGATATGGCAATTTTTCCGCAGATTAATATAAAAACGTACGATGCGTTTCGAACGTCAAGTCATTCACAAGTACTTTCTCCTCGCCAAAACCTCGCCATCAGTGATGTGCTTCTATGATGGGCTTCGACGACACTACTTTGTAACTAATACAATGTAATCTAGAGGATAAAAGGTACAGTGTCAGGCATGATACGGTGCAAAACTTTGATATTCGGCTTAGTAAAACCACCTGTCTGTTTCCACACACTTTTATTTAAACCTACCATGGTTTCGGCAACTCGTGCCATTATCAAGGTATTTAAACCGACCATGGTTTCGACAACTCGTGCCATTATCAAGGATTCCGAAACCATGGTCGGTTTAAATAAAAGTGTGTGAAAACAGACAAGTGGTTTTACTAAGCTGATTAATCCAGAGGACTCTGCTATAAAAACTTTAAAGCCCAAGCACAAGTGTACCTCGGGATGTATATTTCTTGTCAGGGATCCTAGCTGTCGTGTTTGATATCGTGAAAAAATATTCCGCGAATTTTTCTCGGGCAGCAATTATGCATCCTGTTTCTTTAGGTAATTGGTCTTTTTGTAAATGGAAAGTGTCACCATTTAGCAGCTCCCAAATATACTTACCTCTTAAGGTACTGGATTTTACTTTTATTTCAAATTATAAATCCTGGGTTTCACACAAACTGCAGAAGTACCTCGGGATTTAAAGTTTTAATAGATATTGAGGTATTTAATGGATAATGAAGTGAGGCTGCTGTCCTTCCCTTACAGGATACGGAAACATCGCGCCAGTGACCTTCTGGGGTCGCGCCTTCTGCGTCATCTTCGCCCTCATCGGCATCCCATTGACGCTCACTGTGATCGCGGACTTGGGCCGCCTGTTCGCCAGCACGGTGGCCGAGGTGGGTGCGAGGGTGCGGCGCTGCGCCGCGGTGCTGGCCGGCGCCCGGGAGGGCCTCGCCTCGCCCACCTCATCGCCCGCCTCGGCTCCCGCGCGCCTCCTGCGCCGCGCCGCGCGCTCCGTCAGCGCCCTGGCCGCTGTCGCCTGCCTCATGGCCTACCTCGCCATGGGCGCGGCCATCTTCACCCTGTGGGAGCAGTGGACCTTCTTCGAGGGGTTCTACTTCTGCTTCGTCACCATGACCACCATCGGATTCGGTGATCTGGTGCCGCGTGAGTTATTTTATCCGTTACAAATTTTCCATGGTGCGCGAAGACAGATATGTCCATGCAAATATGAGTACTTCTGTCAAATCGAGGGAAACTTTTCATTGTATATCCGTAAAGGCAACTTCAGTTTTCCCTTTTTTACTCTTGATTTGCGACGAATTATCGAAACACTAGACCATTTTCAAATGTGGCAAACTCCTGGTGCCATGCTTTTATCAGACCTTACATGTTCTCTGTGATATATTCTGGTAAACATGTGGTTACATGTTCGCAACATTGGTATATACAATTTTGTCTGAGACAAAGGCTTTTCCAAACTTAAGCATGAAATGGTGTGTTAAAACTATTCGTCGTAAAGTATAATCTTAAAAAAAATCAAAATTGACAACTCCTTATCTATAACGAAAAAGATGTGCTGTATACTAATGTGCACGCCATGCGCTCCGATCATTTCGAAGTAATTAAATGCTTCTCTTGTTCCAGAGGAGCCCAAATACATGCTCATCTGCACTTTGTACATCCTCGTCGGCCTGGCCCTGACGTCCACCATCATCGAGCTCATGAGGCGGCAGTACGCGAAGTCCTGGCGCCGCATGAAAGAGCTGAGTGCGCGGCTCCAGTCCCTGTCCGCACCCTTGGCGGAGACCCTGAGGCGTTTGGGGGAGCAGCAGAGAGGCGCCGGGGGCGGTGGGAGTGGGGACGGTGGAGAAGACGGAGGCGGAGGTGTCGGCGTGGACCTCAGCCTCCTGCAAGACCTGCGCGACCTCCGCAAGACGCTGGCACTCACGCGACTGGAGGCTAAGCTACGCCTCGGGGGCGGGAAGGACGGCCAGGAGTGGCAGGAGTGGTCCGAGGTGGAGGAGGAGACGGCCCTGATGGGCAACAACGCGCCAGCGCCCCCTCAGCCCATCCTCCAGATCATCATCTACGAGACCTCCGTCTAGCGCCTGTCGACCGTCCCTCCGTGCCACCACCGTCCCCGCGAACAGGGCCGGGGCGGGGCTGGAGGGACTGCTGAATCCTCAGTGTCCGGACACAGCACGGAGGACCTTAGTCTCGGAGCCGTGGGTCCGGTACCGGGGTTTAAAGGACCTATATGGCTCTCCCCCGCCTCGGATCCACGGGTGGCTACCGGTTTATCAGTCCAGAAGTGATTTGGGGGTCACTGAAACCATTTTACCCGTATTTCGGTGGTGCTGTACCCGTGGATTGGTTCCGTACATGACAAGAGCTGTTGAATCCGCGAGGAATTGGGGACAGGGGAGTGAATTATCCAAATGGCAGTTCTCTGTCTCAGTTTCCAGTTCGACTCCCGGCGCATTAGCCAATTTGTAAAGAGTGATCTCTCGATCTTGGCTGCACATGATGTCATCCAACTATTATTACCCACTAGTAATACTTATAGCGGCTTTCAATTTTCTCTCCGTGCCATCATCCCCACGAACAGACTAGTAGCACTCAACCCCGGGATGTTAGCCCAGAGGGACCCCGAAGCTGGAGGCTCAGGACTGGAGACAGAAAAACCAAGATGAAAGACCCCTACCACGGACCCCGATTGGACTCCTAATGAACCAGTTTATGGCTGAATAATGACTGGGTAACTCAAAAATTCAAACCAGTGGAACTATCTCTCTATGCAGCTATCTTCGTGAACAGATCCAAAGTGAAGCAGGAGAAAGTTGCATCCTCTAGGTTCAGGCCCAGTGGGGTCACCAGCTCCGTAATAAGGACTTCCGGGGTATAACCGTGAAAGTGTGTTTTAGACCCCTGCCTCGGAACACAGTCCAGCTTCAAGCGTAACTGACCACGAATGAAGGATGGTCGGTGACCAATGGTCACTCAAACCGTAGATTTCTCGACGTAGGGCTCTTTTTAACTCCTTTTTGAAACTTGGGTTAAGTAAAAGTGAAGATTCAGGTCTTCCGTAGTTGAAAACCTTTATTCCATTTTTTTTCTTTTATAGTAACTCGTGGTAAACATTGCGTTTTCGATAAACTATCATGCGTGTAGAGACTGGATGATCTGAATCTACACTGTTACAAGACCTTTGCGTAAGAGATTGCCTAAGCTGTCAATGATGATTTTGTGTTTCAGTTTTGAATCAATTTATGATTAGGTAACTTTAAAGAGAGGCAAATGTGTTTAAGAGGGTAAAGAGCCTCATAGTTTCACACTTTTTTGTGACGTCATGACGTCATTGTCATGCTTTTATCATTGGTGTGGCAGAAGTGATGTATACGTTTACTGCGTCGTTCAAATTATCGTTCGTTTACTCCATACTGTGATGCCAATGTGAATACTGTAACGCGATTCAGTGACGTAAACACTTCGTCTTACGAGCCACGGAAATTATCACGTACAGAAGAGGGATGAATGTTTTATTTGGTGTGATAGCCTGGTAACTGCCAATTGCTAGTCATGGTTAAAACTTTGTTTTAACGACCTGAATTGGATCCGCATACTTCATGGTCCCCTGCTCTCCAATTCTCCTGCTCATATCTGTTTCATTTGTGGCGCTCATTTCCAAAATATATTGCTTAGGCTTTCGTAGTTCAGGTAGATAGGTGTGTGTTACCTGACTACATAGGGACTACTTTTAGCCACGATGTTTCTTAATGTATTTTTCAGCTTATCTCGTACACTCTGCCCATTATCCTGATTCCTCCAAATCAATCGGCCCCTTTCCTGCAATGACGCTACACTTTAATCATTTTTTCTTTCACTAGCGTGAAAATGTTCGTTCATAAATTTGCGCTAGCGATAGATATCTTTTTCTGTATCTATAATGTTCTTCAGTGTTTCGATGTTTCCGATGTTTGCTGTAGCTACCTGTGATAGCCGACCATAATTGTTCACTGGAAAAACCTCTCTGGCTTCTGCTTAGAAAATGACTTTTTGGGAGAGATAAGAAATAAATCTAGTCACCTAGTCCTCTTTGAAGCGACATAAAATATCGTTTCTGTGACTATTTTGAAGACGCATATTATGTGTGCAAATGATTTGTGATATCACTAGCGTGTTTGAGCATGTATTTTTATTTTTTTCCTGTTTGATTAGTCTTTGTTTATTGTTAAGACTTTTGAGATATAATGAAATATATTATGATACCTTTGTTAAAAATAGTACAAATAAAAAACGTTCATGTTTTTGAATAACATAATGATTGTTACCACAGTTTATATGTGTATATACATATAATTCATCAAAATAGCTCCAGTCAGTTACTAGGGAAGACATTCCCATGACGATCCACGGATCGTAAATATTTGAGCCTTCCTGTATCCAATTCCTCGTTGCTTATTCATAGCCTTTGACTGACATGCATATCCTTTTTTTTCTAAACATTCATTCTCTATCCGCATGCCAGATGTTTACATTTTACATGAGTTTAGTAAAAAAGAGTATCTAAAAATAATGTGATCGTGGAGATAATTTTATCAGTATGAGAGCAGAAAAATGATTCACTTCTTCTTCCTCAGACCACATAGCTTTTTGCAAAATTCTACGTAGTCGATGTAAACATTTTCACCCCTGGCGTATATTGGGGCGTCCTCCAGAGCCATCTCCACCTGAGGTGAGGAAAAAAATTAATTTAATATCCTAGGATGAAAATTAATGTTTTATATTTTTTCAGGTGATACTTGTTTTACGGCCAATGCGGTAACTGCATTTGGCAGATTATGACAAATCATCTAAGACGATGTCAAAGAAGATGCTTTATGAAAAATAACGAGCTTTCACGGATTTAAGGCTTACAAAATATCCTCGGCAATGATGCACGATAATTGGTATAATGATGTATGATTTTTAGCATCTACATAAACCCAATGGCTGCGCAATAATGCCTACTATAGGGTAAAATTGGCGTTTGGATGAGTTTTGTCACAAACACACGGAAAAGAGGCAGCAGATTTAAAATTATATAAGCCTTACAATATATTTCAATTTTTTTAGATGATTTTCCATGCAATCGATGGAAAATTTGGTGGTATTACTGACTAATGCTTATAAATATGCTCAAAAATAATATTGTCCAAGCATAGCGTAATTTAAGCTATATTTTTATGTCCGAATGATAACTTCAGGCTTGACTACACCAGCCGATTTTTTTCCCTGTTTACCTAGTACCTATTCATGAAAAACTTGCAACATGAGAATAGCATTATATGTATAGTATGGGTTTATCTCTTTATTTTCAGATATATATCTGGGATATTAGCCAGTACCTATTGGACGATGGGACTTACCTCCTTTTCTGTGAACTTATCTCCCCAAGTCATCAGATCGTGCTTAATGCTGAAAATAAATAAAAATGTATCAAAATAATGTTCTAATAACAGCTATAGGACAGAATTTACACTCAATAAGGCAAATTATATTCATGTTAGTAAATCCTCCAGATTCGGTAAGATAAAAATGCATTGACAGATTATTTCAGTGCCAATTAGTATGAATGTTTTTCCTGAAGATTTTAATAACCCTTTATGATCTCAATAAAAATAGCAGTATAATTATTCCTGGTAGTAGTGATACCTACCACCGGCAGGTTCATAAAAAGCGATTTACTATGAGTTGACATTGGCCAAGGAATGATATTAATTTTCATTGATCGTATTTTTAATGTTAATAGATATTACCGACTGGGAAATTTGGTGATATATCAACAGCCTTATGTATAAAATTAAGAATTAGTTATTTGCTTGTTTTATGCCTGCTAAATTAGCATTTATAAGTTGTTATATTTCAATTTTGGTGTATAACCAATATCCTTTTCTGATAGAAGAAGAATGCTAAAAGAAGAGAAGAACATGATCCCAGGGTTACTGGTGGTTCATCTGTAGTACGTGAAAACGTTTGGAAAATAATGAATGATTTAGGTACATAAATTCACGGTGAACTCAGAGATATTTTAAATGTCAAGTATATTTGTTTTTTCGTGTGCTATTTAGCCTCCATCACATTCCTCCTCCTATTACGACCGTCGGCTGTGTTCGCCATCAAATATTTCTGTAATATATTTGAGCCGTGGAGATATTGCGATGGCATCCAAGAGGAATCCAGGAGCATGGAGAGGTCTAAAATGGTAATGTAATCATATGGTTTTATCTGATGGAAATTTCCATCACCGGATTTTACCATATTTCCCAGAGAATTCATTAAAGAGCTCCCGCATTAAATAAAATTCTATAGAATGAAGCTAAACCTTTTCAATTTCAATGAAAATTTAATTCTCCGTTTTCCGTCTGCGTGTATCTTCCCAGGATGTTTTTTTCGTAGAATACATAGTCCATATTACGGTATTATCCTCTTTCTGTACGTCAGCTTCTTTTTTTTATCCTTTAACTTTCCCTGCTTATAGGTGAAAGGTTAGCTTCATGGTCGTTGCCTTTTTACTCCAGACTGCTCCTGAATATTATGAATAATTTTCATGGAATTAAATAAACTTCCTTATTGCTCGCATATCTGGCATTAAAAACGTTTCTCTGAAATTAACAATTTTCGTGTTACAAAATTGTGGACAGTGGTTACAAAAGTTAAAAATACGTTATAAAGTTCTTTTATTTCGATTGTTATACTAGATACCCTTTAAAAATCGATGGTTTCAGGCTTAACTTTGTGAAAATTCAATGTAAATAATTAAATAGGTAGAATACTTTTTCGCACAATTTAACAAAACAAAAACTACAATTTCTGTCCCTGAAGATGTCGCCTCTGCGACGAAACCGGCCGACTTATACAAAATTGAGTGAAAAAGTACCATGCCTTTTTAATTCTTTAGATACCCTCTGCCTTGCTCCGTGGGACAGAAAAGTTTCGTGTGTGGTCAAATTTCGAAGCATTAAACAAATAGCCTCGGAAAAGCTGAGATAGGCTCCCTCGTGAAAAGGTGCTTTTCATATTCATCGAAGAGAATTTTGACAGTAACATGGAGTCGATTAAAATTCTTGAGATCTCTTCACGATGGCGAGGTATTTTTTTAATTTCCCCTAGATTGTTTTGGATTCTTTTGAACTAACTTGTCAATATAACCATTTTGTGATGTCTTTAGGTTCCTAATAATTAGGTTTTCCGAATTACCTCCTTGGTCCTGGCGTATTGTAGCAATGCATCCTCATTCGATTTTTTTTTACCGCTTGGCTAAGTGAAAAGTCGTTAATGGAACTAGTTAAGTGCGTCCAGACAGATGGCAGGAAGCACTGAACTAGTGACTAGAAGATAAATGACTTATTATCCACGAAAAATCGCTGGGTTTTTCTTCTCCTTAGGGAAGTCTCTCCTTTCCATAGAAACATTAATCTGTCGTTTCGCTGGTAGTGGCCCACGCTGTCTTAATGACAGGGTTGAGATTTCGCTATCTTATCTCTTCCGTCCCTATCCTCACCCCGGAGGCTCGGTGGGCTCCTTATTGCGGCGGCACCTCTCTCTCTTTTTTCCTTTCCCTCCAAACCCCACCCCGGTGTGACTGGGCGTATCAGTTAAGGTACTGGGTCCCGGCCCCAGGGGTTGTAAGCTCCAGCCCTGGGTCCTCATATGCTGACAGATGACAGCATCATAAAAAGTATGTCTCACAAAATAACAAGAAAACGTTAAATTCGAATCAAAAATAGTGTTAGAAATGTCCATGACTGTGGGTGATAACTACGATAAATTTTAAAGGAAGATGTTCCCTCAAAAATGGATTTTTTTATACTGGCAGTTACCGAGTATTATCATCAGCAATCATCAATCCTAAGTTTAGGTTGACGTAGCTCCCCACTCAATTTTCCTATCGCCTAGTATTTTAACCCCTAATTGTTAAAAGCCGCATAAAAGTATAGAATTACGTTTCAGAATTACAGAAATGGATATAAATGTTCATACACTGATAAAAATGGAAGAATTTCTGTGAGCATTTGTTTTTGTAGCTGTACGATCTTCGGTTTAAAACTAGAAATACGTCCTCCTGAATTAAAGATAAATTGAGCGGGAGTGGTGATGCTTCCTCCTAAACCTGCGAGTACTCAACTGTTCCTCGTTGATGAGGCCGGAGTCGTCAGAGTCCCAGGATGCGAGGGCGTCCAGCAGCGTCTCTTCGGGATCCAATTCCACCGTGCGATAGCCGAGGAGAATCACGAAGGCGTCGAAGTCGAGAGGATTGTACATTGCCTGATGGAATGGAAAAAGGAGAGGCGTGTGAGATGTGAACATCCGCTGTAATAAACATTGTTGCTAGTTTTAATTATACCGGGACTAGCCACGGTGATAACTTTTACGGGAGTCACCCGCAATGCAAAAATCTTGCGAAAATCCAAAGAGAAAAAATCGTTCACCTTGACCAGGATTCGAGCCCGGATCCCCCGATTTCCGGTCAACTGCTTCCGGACCGAGGCGTATTTCCTCCCTGTGGATATTTTGTGGGCACTACCGGACAAGGTGGTATGGATTGCTGAGCATATGATGCCACAAGCATTCCAAATCCTGCGCACAGCGCCACAGCCGGAGAGCAGGCCCGGACTTAAAACACATAGAGGTGTTCGCTCTTGACTAGTTTTAAGTATACCGGGACTAGCCACAGTGATAGCTTTTACGGAAGTCACCCGCAATGCATAAATTGTGTAGAAAGTTTGTACAATGCTTGTGCATCCGGGTTCGAATCCTGTCCAAGGCGAATGAATACTGTGTGGATTTTTCGCACGATTGTTGCTAGTCTTGTGCCATAGCTAATTTTGAATATTTAATTCAATAATATTATATCAAATTAATATCGCCATATTCAATCTTATTGTCAGACCCGCGTAGTTGTTTTCCGATTGATTGATATTGATGCGGCAACAAATATTAACAGTCACATAAATTTCCATAATATAGAACATGTCTGGTCCAATTGCTTTTTTCCGGTGTAACTTTGGCATCAGATGAACATAAATAATAATTTTTCTCCCTTAAATGATTCGTATGATCAGAGGAAAAGCTACCTCTACCCTAAGTCGGTTACGGGTAATTGATTATACGTGTCTGAATCGGGAATTTTCATTATTTTTATCGTAAGAATAGTTAAATTATTCCGTTATAGAAAAATTTGTATACATTGTTCATGACCTGGGAAATTATGCTGCCGTCGAGAGCTCACCGATTTTTTTTTAGTTTAGCTAACATACATTAGTTGATGTAGGTAATCCATTAAATATTTCAAGAGCAAGAAATACGTATTTTTTCTGAACTAATTAAGTGCTACGCAAATTCTTACCTCACATATTTTTCTCGGTAAAATACTTTGAAGTCATTTTTCTTTTACAATATCACGACTCTGCGGGAGATTAAGCGTGGAGCTATTGTTGTTCTTTCTATCCATCTACCAGTGCAATCATATTTCTTCAGTTTTTTTATTTCACACTTACATTAAGTATTAAATCATAAGGTGTGCTAATTTAAAATACTTAATCTTAACTTATATTGAACTTTCCCCGCCACCAGAAAATGTATTCATTATATACGCAACAATGAGTTTTTAATGATTTTTTATGGAAAATACTCTTAACAATTCATAAAATGAATGTAAGTATCACTAACGTTCAGAAAATTGGCAGAGAAAATTGTTCTGGTGTGACAATAATTTGTCCGTTAGAAAAAGGAGTTCATCTTATTTTAATTAAATTTTTGTGTGTGTGACGGGATATTTCCATATAATATTGGATGAAACCGGTGAGAAAAATTGATAATTTCAAATTCAATTAGCCTTCGTATTTAAAAAAATATATGCATGATGTATGTATGAGATGTATGTAATATTATACAGACTTTATGTTCATAGCATGGCCTTACTTCTCCCAGCATGTGTTCGAGGTCTCTCTCTGGTATATCTGGCCGTCCAAGGGAAGAATAAGTCATCCGTAAGTCCTCTTTATCGATGAGACCGTCGTTATTCAAGTCCAATAGGAAGAAAGCCTGTGGAAAATGTAAAAATTATGCATTTTAAGAAAAATTTAAATTTCCGTTAAAATTTGGCGGAGAAATTATGAGTGATGATTTCAAATTGATGCGGCGGCGATGATTAAAAGTCACATAAATTTCCAAGAGAGAAAAATCAGCTGGTCCGGTTGCATTATTTCCCGTGGAATTTCGACAACAGATGAATATTAATTTTTATAGCTTAAACGATTCGTATTTTTAGAGAAAAAGCTACTCGAACTCGGGAAAAATAAAGATAAAAAGTGAAAGGAATAACCGCCCTTTCACTTTATTATAATTCAGTCATAACCGAAAGCATAATACACTAATGCATGCTCCCAATTATCACTCAACTGATGATTCCCCGACATGCTTTGTACCATTCATATATGTCCTCACATGACTATATTTATGTAACAAAATTTTAATTTATTTCAATCATTTCAATTTTATTCATAAACTTTCTGTCATGTTAAAAATTGTTTACCTTTCTTATGAATTTCAACGGAGTTAATGGCCGTGATAATACGGGAGCTAGGTGAAATATTTATAATCTGATTTATTATTTCTACATACGCTAACCGCTTTCATTTTTTCAAAAATAATGTATCCGTTTTATATAACTATTCTTAGTCACGCAGAAAGGTGCGGTCTTGTTGAAAGTTGGTGAGCGTTAAAGGAAAATATATTGTTGTATAAAGGAAAACGCTTTGCGTAGGACGGCTCACCTACTCTTAAGCCTGAATCACACGATCATACTTTCCATCCCATACAATGATAGCTCAAGCGATAGGTTTTCAGGGACCAAAACAGTGATAGCTAGAGGAATCATTTTCCGAATCACACTGTAATTCCCACCGTCCCTTTTTCCATCGCTTTATTCCGTTACTTCCCGTGTTACAATTGTCATTTAGTCTAAATCCAAGCGTGGCGTTAGAATTGCTTTTAGCGGCAGTTCGTTCTGATTAACTGATTGCTGGGATGTTTTCAGCTACGGAAAAAGGGAATAATTGAGTTATGGAAGAAGGGATGCGATTTCCATCCCTTCGTCCATCGCGGAAAAATGATCGAATGAAAAGGTCATTTTTTTTTCGCCATCATTGGAGCGATTGCTGGAGCTGTCCCTCGGAAGAGATGGAAAAAACGATCGTGTCCATTCAGGCTTCAGCGATTCTCATAAATGAACTTATCTCACTTGCCATCCACAGCTAGCCATAAAAAATGCGTATTTCAATCATAGTTTCTTATAGAAGATATTCAGAAAGCTACATAGTAACCTTATCTCGGAATTTCTCCGGCGAGATGTTGAGATATATTTGCTTGAGAGTCAATAATTACTTTCATCTTCATTTTCGTGGTTACAGCGGCCGAAAAAATGTTAACTGTTTACGCATTATTACCATCTTTAGTTACGCTCAGCGGACCAGCGTTAAAAAAAATCGCGTTTTGCATTTTTCGAGCTTTGAAACATGGTACGATGAGTGAGGTCAAAAATTACCAGCCCACAGCGAGGGCGGCATTAGGCTTATATGATGATGAGAGAGGGAACTTCAGTGTGCAATTAAGTTTACGAGAAAAGGAGGAACCCTTAAATTACAACTTGCGCAGCGGTGGAGAGGATAGGTTGGGCGGGGGAAATGGGGTAAGAGGTGGGAGGGGGAGGAGAAGTGGAAGGGGGAAGGAATACCGTTGGCACTGAATGACTGCCGCTTCGTGCTCCTTTTGCACGTCAAGCGGGGGAAGGAGTAAGAGAAGGAATGCGTGTGACTCCTCGGAATGGGTAGGGAAAAAAAAGAAGAACGAAAATAAAATACTGAGATTGAAGGGAGGAGGATAAGGAAAAAAAAGACGAAAAAATAGAGACGGTTACTTTAGCGAGAAGGAAGGTAGGGATTGGGGGAGTTGATGCTCCCTAAATAGGAGACACACTTGACGTAGCTTCCGTAACGTAATATTTCGGGATGGATCTTCAAGGTCCGTTGCAACCGTGGTCCGTGACTAGCCAGAAACCTTCCGGTTTCGGAGTATTTCCACATTCCAACGGCTGTTGCCTTCCTATCGGGGTCATGGGATAACTTTTCGTTTGCCATATTTGTGCTATGTGGTTCATGAAATTTTATAAAGACATTTTTAATATTTTTTATAGATTTCAATAGGAATGTCAATATTCTGTATAATTGTCAATGACAATCATCCTTCTTTGAGAACTCAATATTTTACAGTAAATAGTAGAAGGAATGAAATGCTCCAACAGAATAACTGAATAGAATTTTTAGTTATTAGTTCTCTAAAAGGTTCGTAAGCAAGCATATATGCATTATAAAGTAATATATATTGCTGCATAAAATAGCCACTAATACCAAATTTGGACAAAAATGGACAGAGAAAATTACTAGAAACCTTCTATCATGAGATAAGTACAGAATATAAACTATGTACTTAAGTCTAGTAGAGCATGAAAAGTTTTTGTAATGTTTGAAGAGGATTCAATTGATCAAAATTTTAAATTAAATCTATTTACGTCTGATCACTTCTCAATCCTTTCTTTATGTATTGATGCCTGGCTTTTAGTTTTTTAATTCTAAAGCACCTTGGTTTTATAAAATGCAATGACTTGACGCATTGAAAATACAGGTATATGAAATAAATTTGGCAAGAATTATATGAGTGATCAAATCATATCGTTCCAAATGATGGCTTGAATCACCATCGGCCACTTAAATATTTCGGTAGCAATAACGCGTCGATTGAAATATCATTTGTATTCCCGATACGCGTTTTATCTTTTCAAACGATTGATCAATCAATGAAATCAAGGGAGTAATCATTTGAAGAATATCTTTTCTAGCATAATGAAATCCGTCGACGATTTCGAGGGGGAGTCAGCACAATTACTGATACATGTAAATTCAACAAAGAATCTTTAGACATCGGAGCGCGATTCCATTTGCTGAGATGTACAAAAATAATTGCATTTAAATTCTAAAAATTACGATCGTTTTTTTACAATCACAATAAATTGTTCAGTAATCATAAAACCATAGTAATACTGATTTTTTTCTCATCAATTTACCAACAGATAGTGAATGAAAATTTTATTGTAATATTTCAGCTTGTGAATTGGATAAACTGAGATGAAAAGTTGATTAATTCGCTTAAAATGAAATATAGTGAAAGAGCGACGCCCGTCTCCTGTTCACCTCCTCATATAGCACTAATTGATATACATTTGTGTGAACTAATATAGCTTTAAAATGCGTTATAAATAAATAGTGAACAATCATACCTAATGTGTAGATTTAATTTTTTATAAAATCAATATCAGGTTGTCAATCGTTATTTGAAGTTCGTGAAAGTGAGGTATTAATAAATGTCTCGATTTTATTTTATTAGTAGGCTTTTTTTTATTTTAGGTAGGTAGGATTTTTATTTTATTAGCAGAAGACTTATCGAAGTAAATATGCCTTTTGAGCAAGATTCCTGCATTAAGTAACCACATTAATGGAGTTAAATGATAACTCAGCCTTTACCCTCAACTGCCGAGAGCTGGAGCATAAACGCCTACCCCAAAAGCTTGCAAGGTGATGCGTGGTGGAAAAAAATAAATATGAAAAATAGACCCGCTATATCCACCTCCACCCCCTCCGGCGCATAAAAGTGGAAACGAGCATGAAGACATCCGGTCCTCCCACGCCACGCGTTTCCCCGCGCCTCCAACCAAACCCTCCCCCTCATCCATGCGTGCTGTTTTCATTTTTATTCTGGATTTTTAATTTTTGGGGAAGCAGGACGCGTGCTAGGGGAGGAGACAAGTGTGCCGGGTTATTAATTCCCACCCCGTCCCACGCAAACTACCGTCCCCCCTCGTGGAGAACATGATTTTTATAAATGATAAAACATACTGAAAATTAAAACAAAAACAGGATTGAGCAAGCTAACTCTCCCTCTCTTGTAACGTTGGTGAAGCGTAAGAGGTTTGTTTGGAAATACTCGCTCAATCAATGATGTGCATAAAAATGGGAGAATTTTGTTGATTTCAAGGGTAGCTAATTTTCTTTTTTTATATACAGTTCTTTAAAACGTTACGACAACGTCTTCTCAACCTCGATGACGTTGTTAATCCCTCAAAGCTGCCAAGTAATTGTAATTGACTGACATTTTAAGTGTTGAGGAAACTGTATAGTTCTCTGAGGATGTAACTACTATCCATGATTGAAAAATTTTTATCATGAACTAAAAAATTGTGGCATTTTTTAGTGTCCCCCCCCAAAAAAATTTCTGGTAACCCCCCCCCCCCCCCCCAGAAATTCCTCGAACTTCCTCCGAACTTATCCGCAGAACTTCTCCCGCTAAGGACTTTTCGCGCTAAGGTTTTTCGCGCAAAGGATTTTCGCGCAAAAGGCCTGTAGCAAAAAGGCCCTGTCTCGCAAAATCCTGTCTCTGGAAAATCCTGCCTCTGAAAACCCTGCCTCTGGAAACTCAGCCTCTGGAAACAGCCTCTGAAACAGCCCCGAAACAGCACCGAACCAGCCCCGAACCAGCCTACCTGCAATCCAAGACTTATATAGGACTACTGCGGAGGAATATTTACTCCTTGGCAAGCAAGGGGAAATCGGTGCTAAGGCCTTAGTATTGCATTTTGGAGTGAGAAGTTTTACCATTGTCCTATCACAACACTCTCTCCCTCCAACACCTCACCTCAGTATCTCCTTCCCCTCCATGTGTTCCAATGAATATCCCTCTGATTCTACTGATGTCTCCAACCCAGAAGTTGAGGGGAAAATTCTGGCTGGTATGCGGTTAACTCAAACCCAGGGACGAGGTTTTGCAGAGCAGCCTGTCAACAGGGGCAGTGGCGCAGCAGATGAATTCGCCTGGCTACCCCTCCACTCCCTGTAAAAACCCCTCCCCTCAAATCGTGTCTTGTCTTGCATAGGCAACTCTCTTCTGCTCGTGGCCTGGTCGGGGACACATGTCTAGTGAGACATGGCAAATTTAGAGCAATTATTCTGCTGGTATTTAGCTGGTAATGTTTCCTTTGGGATCATGAATTACTATCATTGTTTTCTGTAATACTTCTGATTTTTGAATACTCTATTTTGAATAGATATCGAACGGTAATAACTCGTAAATTATTTTTGGCTACCTTTTTCTTGTGAGCTGTTTTTCTTGTTTGTGGAGTCTTTCCCTGATCCAGCTTGTGACCGACGGTTGGAGTATTTCCCTTGTCTGGGCCTACGTTAAAAATCAACTAGATTTACGACGTAACGTCACAAAATCATGATTATAAACTGTAGCCAAGGTGGTTGGATTATTCAATTGGTTACAACCGTTTGGGTCCGTTAAGATTTCTGGGAAACTTAAAGAAAAATTTTTCTCGGCTGCACTTGAGATTCACCTGGCTATTCTTTTCAACTGAATGGGAAATTTTTTTCAATGAACTGTACGAATGGGAGCCTATCGAGTACTTTACCCAGAGTATAAAACTGTTTTTTTCCTACCAGAAAAATCAAGATTCCCTAATTGAATAATATTTTCTTAAGTTTTCCTTTGTATCCAAGTGAGTAGCTTCTTATACTCACTAAATCATTTATAATCTTAAAAATGGGAGACTTCTTTCGATTCCATGGGGAGCTCATTTTCTTTCTTTTCGTAAACAGTTCTTGAAAACATTACGGCAACGTCTTCTCGCAACAAAAATACTTGATATTCCATAAAACTGAAATCGTCACGGAACGTTATTTCGCTAGCCGTTCTCTCCGCTTCGAGTTAGAATTGCCAGTTTCCGAGCTCCAATCCTGCGTCTTGCGAAAGACTTTAAATCCCTGGGTCAGCTTAGCAATGACTGTCAACCGCATTTCAACAAAACTTATTTTTATTGGTCAGTAAGACGGAGTTATTTTCCAAAAGACTTTCATCTCTTTTAAAAATTCTTCCCCTCAAATCTCAAGAAAACCTGGGCAATATAACATGCACAAGTTGTCAGTCTTCGAATGCATCCCAACCAGTACATCAAGCACATAAACATAAAATAGCTCTGATTCAAAAGTTACACTCTTTTAGCTTGATTTTCGGTTGATGCATTGCTTAATGCTTTTTATATGTTTTCTCCGCCCTCCCTTCTCAGACTACCCATCCGTGCGATTTAATTGCTCAAACGGAAACTCCCCCACTCTTCCTCCTACTTCGTCTTATCTCGGCCAGGTGGCTCCACGGTCGTTTTCCTTCCCACGCTCTCCAAGGTAAAGGATATATTATCGTTGCCTTTATTTTGCTTCCTTTCGAGATGGGCGGAAATGGCCAAGTTGGAATTGGGACGACTGGAAAAGTGATACAGCAATCCACTGACTGCCTGCCCTCGGTCAAACATTATCTCGGTGGGCTCCCCTAAGAGAATGACCACGCCTACTTGGGTTTCACGCGATACCATGACCTTCTGAGCGATCATGGCGGAGAGTATTTCGCGCTTTCGTGTGTAATTCTGTTTAAAATTCCAAGACGGCCGGCTCTGGACGAATTGGTAGCCAATTCAAGCGGCACTAAAGATGTTTTTCGGGGTACGTAAGATATTTTCCTTGTATTATACGAAAAGCCTCGATAGCGGGGTTCTGTGATGTTTTGGGAGTTTTTTTCTGTTTACGTTGTGTGCAAATATTTCAGCTCATTTTATGAATAGCTTTCTGTTTACTGCATAATCTATTCTCTTCAACACCCATCAAACATAACCTTACGTTCGAGATCAGGTAACTGTTACCTTTCGTGGTGTACTTTTCGAGTTCTACGAGGAAATTATCTTCAGAGCTACAAAGAATGGTAATTTTTTGCGCAGTTGACACTAGATCCTCTAATTTCCCAAGATATTGTTATTGCCTGACATTTTAAGGGTTTGGTAAATTGTAAATTTCTCTTAGGGTATTGCGTCTACCTGTGCAAAATATTTTTATCGTAAACTAAGAAATCTTAAAAATAAACAATATGCTAATGTGGTTGGATAGTTTCATTAGCCACAAAACTTTTCGTCCATTATGATTCGTGGGAAAATTGGAGGAAAATTATTGTCTACCACATCAGAGACTAACCTTACCATTCTTTTTCACTGGATGACCATATTATTTTAATAAATTGTACGCATATGTCTGTCGATTGCTTCTCCCAAAGTATAAATTTGATTTTTTTATTCAGGAAAAATCAAGAGTCATTAATTTAATTATATTTTCTCAATATCATCTCTTATCCACAGTTTTTGGGCTGAAGTATTCATTCAATAATGGAACAGCATAAAAATGGAGAACACTGTTGATTCCAGCGGGAGCTTATTTTCTTTCTTTTGGTATACATTTGTGGTAAACGATACGACAAAATCTTCTGATCTTCTCAACAAAAATTCTTGATACTCCGTAAAACTGAAATCGTCACGAAACGTTATATTCGCTAGCCGTTCCCTCCGCTTTCGAGTAAGAATTGCCTGTTTCAGTGCTCCTATCCTGCGTCTTGCGATAGGGTTTAAATCCCAGGGTTATCTTATAAATTACTGAAACCCCACATCGCGTGCCCTTCTGGCTTCCTTTCGTAATTCTCGAATCGTGGCGCGATTATGGGCCTGTCTTGCTCGCTATCACCATCGCATTCAACAGCAACAACTTCTCATTTGGTATAGATTTCTTATGGAGGGTGCCGACGGCTCTTTCTGAATTATACGAGTGGCACTTTAGTGAACTCGATGATATCTGGAGGGCGGCGATCGTATTTCTCAAACCATTATAAATGAACTGCGGAAAGTAGAGTAGAATTTAGGAAGAATTTCGACGTTAAAAATGTGATAAATTCTTAGTTACCATTCATTTTAAGCATCACATGGATTTATATCCATTGTTTGAATTCATATGAAATTTGTTTTATGTACTTGAATATTAGCGACTTTTCTGTTGGTGACTATTTAAGTTCCCTTATGCTTTTGCGTATACCTGTGTAAGTCGCATGGAGTGGGTACCTGTATTGTTAGACCGCAAGTCATACAGAATTAAAAACTATTTTCATCGTAACTTAAGAACTTTAATAGCCTCAAAGTATTGGTATTTTGTGGCCATTCCCATCAAATTGGTAAAAAGTGAGAGGGAATACGTGAAATTTTTCGGCATAAAAAGAATGTGTTTCGTAAATGAGTTGTTATTGGAAAATATGCATATTAAGTCCCATCACTCATGAAATACTTGAAATGAATTCATTATATCGATTTCCTAAACATATTTAGACTCTTTTAAACACCTCCGTAAAATTAACCCCTATATGTAGTTCCCTAACTTATAAAACGTCCTCATGAATCCCCTATCGGTGCTTTGGTGATCAAGGAATAATTCAATTCTCCACACCAATTGTAATTTACGACTAGCTTAACTTTTTCTGTAAAAACCAATAAAAGTGTACTCTGGGTTTAAACCTTATAAGTTTGTAAGTAATTTTCGGTGATAAAAACTTAAGCCACAGTTATAATAAAGTAGATACATACAGTTTTCAATACTAAAATTCTTTTAAAGCTGCCGACAGGCATTTAGACCTTGCCAGAGATTTTATCGTGAACGATTTAAACTTAGCAATAGAAGTGGGGTACAAGTCAGTTTTTATTTAAATACATCATTGCCGCGTATTATTTTTTTATTCATATGTAGCGAGGCCTGATGTATATCAAGAGTCGTGTCTTAAACTGAATGAATTATGGGATGGAGAGGGAAGCATCAGAAATAATCCAGTGAAAACACTCCGCCGCTGCGCCGAAGATGAATAGTCCTGTGCCTTAAATAGTTCCTGATTCTGGAAATCCGATTTCAAAATTTCTGGTTTTATGCTTGTAAGAACTGGGATGCCGAAGTTCTACCGCAAGTGTGTCGCGGAGCAAGAGAAATCATTTCACATCAAAACAATAATGAATAATTTTATGTTGCTCACATATTTTTGAGCAGAAGTAAATATTATCCGTACAGATTAAGTATTCCCTTTTATTTATCCTTCAATACTTCTGGAATCTTTATGTCACTAATCGTTAAGGAAAATATTCAATTTCTTTCTCCCTCACTCTCACAATGAAGACTTTATAAATTTTCCATCTAGGCTGTGTATCAATCTGTTGACTTTTCTCCTCGTAAGAATAAATATGATTAAAACTCTAAAACAATTTTATTTAGACCATTTTTGACGAGAAAACATTTTGATTTGGAATCATTTATTCTTTGTTATCAATAAATGCTTAGTTTAAAATTAGTTTTTGATGACAGCAATATGGGACTGCAAAATGTTTAGAATTAATTCTAGGGGGAGATTATAATTAATCAAAGATTGATATTCGGAATATTATCCAAATTATCTCATGTGCCATTTTTATATAGCCAATTCAAGGGCTTTGATTTTTAGCGCTGTTTGACGTGAAGACCTAGTGAAGTATCACGTGGTATATTATAGTTAAACTTCCTCTTCACGCAACAATCCACTAACCTCCATGCCTTCAACGTTTGCACCCATTGGTACTTTACCTTGTAGTCCTGTATATACCTGTATTAATGTCGCCCCGCAATCCTGTATTATACATGTGTTGAATTTTGGATCGTAACCTCTTCTAAATGCCCAACTTCTAACATTTTTCCCCATTCCAAATCCATTGATCACCTTGGATGATCGTCAATGCTAGAGGGTGAACCCGTATTCATTACACGGTAGTGTCCATCGTCGGATAAAGGCGCTTGAAAAAAACTGGTCCTTTAAAAACTACACATGAAAATCGATTAAATGTTTATCTTTTATGTATTCCTCTTCTCCTCGTATTAATTCTTAACGTATCGAACCAGACAGTAAATCAAAGTATTATTTTTAAGTCCCTGGTGTGCTTGATAATTACTCGTAAATATTCGTTGATTGTTGAATCTGTTGAGAAGGATAAGGGGCCATGAAATAAGGAGGAAGAAACCGATAACTCCATTTCAATTTAATTTCATGAATGGCGTAAATGGGTCAGAGTTTCTTCTTTTTGAGATAACCCAGAAATGAACTATCGAAGCATGCCGCGGTAACATTCAACTCTTCGCGATCTTCCCTTGCGTGATAATTTTTGTTCGATCGGCACTTCCTTCGCTGCTTTTCCGCGTCACCATGCCCTCGGCCTTGCATTCCTCCCTCCCAAAGTGCGCGCGATATCGCCCCGCGATGCATTCGCATTCGCTTCATCGGCGCTGGGCAGTCAAAGGGGATGAGGCCAATGGCGTGAGTCACGCCAAGTTTCTTTCCCTTCTTTTCTCGCCGTTTTCTGCACCAAAGCCTCATCTGGCGAAGGTTCCGCAACCGCACTTGATTTTCTCGATATTCTCAAGGATAAATTCAAGTGCGCAGTGTCCCGAGTGGCGTGCGTGTTCATATTTCACCTTATCCTTTGTTGCTTACCATCCTCGGAAAGAATATTGATTCTCGCCCATCGTATCCCTCTACTTATGAGTTTGTCTCTAATTTCAAACTCAAAAATTTATTTGTTTTGATCGAGAAATTTCGTTTGCCTTTAATGTGCATTTATCAGGTACTAACTGTCAAAAGGTCATCGTTTTGAGCGTATATATCTTGGTGGCAAATTTATATGAGCGCATGACTTCAATATGGGCATGCGTAAAGTATAGCCGTTAAAGTGTCCAATTCCTTGCGCATAATTAATATTCTAGCATTGTTGCCCGCAAGAAATTGCTTCCTTCGCCCTTGAGGCGCGGAATACATTTGAAACGAGATGAATTCGATAGGTAATATTACCTCTAATGTAAATTTCGGTTAACAGAACCATTATAACTATTCCCTAAGGAGTAAGATCAAAATACTATAGCCAGTGACGAGCGTGGCCGTAGCGACCTTTTTGAGTCCATTTTAGTACACGGTAAGTGACAGCACATTTAGTGGACGATTAGAGAATTCTCTATTGAAATATTTCTGTATTTGATACAGTTTAATTGCTCAACGTACGCAGCATGGATTTGCAATAAATCCTCTCGGACTCATAGTCATATCACAAGGATTTCCATGTATCATTGTTATAAATATTGATTTTATTCGGTCGTTATTCTACTTTTTTCAACACAACCACTTCAAATAAGATTAGTAACGGGACATTCCTAAAAGATAATTTCCGGTGACAATAGGAAAAAGATCAAATTAGAGGGAGATATGCAAGATAGGTAGATGGAAAAATGCAAAATGCGCTCTTGAAGAAACACAAAAATCAGAAATTTCCTTAAGAAAATTGTAAAGACTCATTTTTTTAATGGACCTCTTTCTTTGGACGAAAAAAGTTTCCAAACAACTTAAAATCAATTTTTCATTTAATTTCTACTCGTATTTAATAAGCACCGCGTGAATCAATATGACAACTTCAGCAACATGTTCAGAGTCAACTTGAGACCTGTTGAAGGAGATAATCGTACGAAGGAAATTGTCGTATCGAACTTTACCTTTGAGACTTCTTTTGTGTTTTTGTACAATTTTCCTGACTTAAAAATCATTATACTCTCCCGTAATAATAAGGCACACTTTTCTCTGGAAACTAAAAATGTTACTGCTTAATATTCGACTCGATTCCATTTCCTTCAATTACCAACCTTATTCCCTTCTGTTTTCTCCACCAAAAAAATTCTCGCATATCAATTTGACGTGGCGTAATCTCCTGATCAGCGATTCGAAATCGAATACTTTTTTGGTAATCTTTATGAGCAAAAATATAGAGAAATGCTTCAATTTCAATCGGCTTGGTATGGGCGATTGAATTTGAAACTATAAGATATTTTTTAGTATGTTAATCACTAATTTTTCCTGTTTCATTCATCAGCTATTTTTATGGATACAGCAAAAACGCTAATTACTATTTACAGAATGATAAATCCAATGCCATAATTTTTCCCAGTTAGCTCACTTAAAGCGCCTGGCGATATTCGCCGCAATCTCTACATTGGCAAACAATTTCTTCGCTCCTACATTACACGGTGAGTACTTAACGAATAGATCTTCATTAATGTACTAAGAATTAACGCAATTGCAAACTCTACAATTATTGCGAGGAAACATTTTTATTGTTATTATGATTAACCCTTTCTCACCTAGAGCAGCTTCTGGGAGAAATCAAATTTCAAGACTTCCCATTTTAAATTTTCTGCTCAATTATAATTATTGTGACAGCTACATATTATTACAATACATTTTTGATGTTACTTCGAAGCAACATACAATGGGTTAAAAGAATAAATGATATTGCAGGAGAAATCTAACCCAATCCTCGACGGTCCTATGTCCGCATCAAAGCCGCAAAAGGCGGATTGAACTGCATGTGATACTGCCGTTACCCCTTTTGTGACCGAAGTAATATGAAAGGCCAAACGACAAACACACGTAGCGCGGAAAAGACGGGCATGCAGCGCACCGTGAGAGGGGTTAGAACACAACCAGTAGGTATATTCTACGCAGATTCAGTATGCATGAGCTCCTTTACCTGAGTGCTTCCTGCTTGTAAAACCCTAATTATGATGCTATGAACCCGCTCAGGTAAAAACCACGAGTATAGTAGGCTCAGGAATGTCACAAATTATGGTGACTTAGATGTATGCTGTTGAAAAAGTTGAATGGCATTAATAATTTATCAATATAAGTCTTGACCAGCAGGTATATATATTATCTTTTTTTTTCAGAGTTTGGGAAAATGTTACCTCTACTTAATGCTCGGTCGGCGTTAAGACAAATTGTCTTCTTCAGGGCTAAGACTTTTTAATGAAAAACTTGGATTTTTTAAATTAATAAATACAAACAGTCCAGTCTTTGAAGATAAATTGTCTTAGAAGAGCATATGTGAACATTTGTGAAATATAATTTATGATTAAAGACTGAACGGGTGGTTTGTCCCAGTATCTCTACCCTAAATAGAGAAAAGGCTGTAGAAACACCGGCTGGGAATCAAATTTATATGATGATTTGCCTAAAACTCAAGGCAAGTAAATAGGAATTAGTAATTTCACAAAAAGTAAAAACAAAAAGGAAAAAAATCCCTTTTTCTCCGTATTCTTTGTTGATCTTTATCGCTTAAATTTCGTGGTTTGTACTAAATCCTGGGGGAAAATTGGAAATGCGTTCCACCAATCACCTCTACTTGGTTACTGTGTGTCGAATTTACTTTTCAACACGGCGCATCACGCCATTGGGCACTACTCACTTGATCTACAACTACATATTACCCCGCCATCAGCCTAAATAGGCGTGCGATGAGGATATTTTGAGGGTGTACGTTACGCATAAAAATGAAATGCTCTAACTAAATTACGCCCAGCATTTATTGAAGTCCATCATCGTGCGGGGGATAAACGAACTCCCATATCTATACGTTCGGAAAAATATCTCTCTTGATTAATCGTTTCTGACGGACTTGGAAAAGTAGTGAGATTCTAATATGACGTTCTCCTTATCGCTCTTAAAGATATCCATTCTCAGTACTCAAGCAATCTAAGCCTAGCGTGCCGCATCGGAGTCTCTATTGGCTCCTATCCTAATTCGCTAAACATCTTCGTAACGCTGATAGGTCTCTATTCCGAGCCACTTGCCTCTTTCAACTCCTTCAGTCACAAAATTACGCCTAACATTTATTAAAGTCGGTTATCGTGCGGAAGAAAAACGAATTCCCCTACCTATGCGTTCGGCAAAATATGTATATCTTAATTTACCGTTTCTTTCGGACATAAAATAGTAGTGGGGTTCTAATATGATGTTCTCTGTGTGGCTCTTAAAGATGTATCCATTTTCAATTTTTTAAGCCATCTAAGCCTAGCGCGCAGCCTACGAGTCTCAAGCGGCCCCCAGTCTAAACCCTGAATCACACGATCATTTTTTTCGTCATTTTCGAGTGACTCGCAAATGATTGTCGCCGCCAATTTTTTACGCGGCCACTCCAATGATGAGGATTCCCATCACTTTTTCCATCACACGTCTGTTCCCTTTTTTGTCGCTGAAACCGACACTGAAACCCCATATCAGCCAATCAGAACGCATGGCCGTATGGAGCGATTGCAGCGCAACGTATGACAATCGTGGGAACGACATAGGTAAACATAAACGCTCTACAATGTACATCGCTCGCGTCGCTAAAGCGTCGCTACATATTCTCGTGATGCGGGTCCCATAACAACGAGCTATGATATCGGAAATGATGCGGTGAGCGATGGCGGGAGGGACCGTGCCATTCAGACAAATGATCACTCGAGCGATCACTTTTCCTGTCGCGAAAAGCGATCACTCGAGTAGTCACTAATAGGGGCGGAACAAATGATCGTTTGATTCAGGCTTAATTCGTTTTACATCTGCGAGGCGCTGATGGTTCCCTGGTCCACACCACTTGCCTCCTTCAACTCCCTCAGTTTCTTGTCGTCGATCTCCTGCAGGACGTCTTCTTCCCTCTCTGGCACAGGTGGTGGTTGGTAGAAGGTGATCACATCTCCCTTGAGTCTGTCCGCCTCAGACGGCTGCTTCAGGATGGACTTGGGACCCTCGCCACCGCTCCCCGCCGCACCCGCCTCCACTCCTCCAGCGCTAGGGGCCGCATCGCCACTGCTGCTACTGCTCGACTTCTTCTTCTTGGTCTGAGGCGTCAGAAATACAGTCAAAAAAATGATAGAAAGATTCGTGAAATTGCAATGAAGGATCAAGTCATATCTCAATGAAGGACGTAGGTTCGTAATATCAAGAGGCGTTCCTACGCAGAGTCATCGATTTAACAAGTTAAAACTTATTACGTCTATAAACAATACACTTAAATGGATAATCAAGCTATGAAACTGATCTTCCACCTCTTAAGCAGCCCAATTTTTGTCCAATCTTTCCTTTTTATTATACTACCATAGTAAATAGGACCATGTCGTCGTCGCGCATATTGGAAAATCCAGAACCCAAACACAATATTGTAGGATAAAGACTTTTCCTTCTCCAACTTCTATTACCCTAATAATTCTAGATTTTATTCAAATAGCCAGGAAATGTATTGTTTATAGGCCTAATTAATATACAATATTATTAATATGTGTATATTAAGGCCATTTGTTTAATTGATAGATTGATAAATCCAAATAAAGCAAATAAATGGATATCGGAAAAGCATTTAAACGTGCAAGAATGTGTATTGTGGATCTTTGAAAGTAAAACTCATCATTAACTGTCCGTCATTGCTCAAGAAAACTTTTAATACCCGTTTCCGCGATATGTACGCGCATCAAAAGGCGGACCGAAAGGAAACCAGAAATAGCTGTGCAATTTATCAAGCGTCGTGGGACCGCATGTCCATTAGGTTTGATGTCGGAATACATCTATCAAACTTAGCGGTTGTACTTAACGAAAATTCGAAACGGAAGTGGGGTAAAAATATAAGTATCATACATATCATACATCTAGTTGAGTAATCGCCTGAAAACTGGCTCCTATATTCTCCCATCTTTCATGCCTCTGGTGGTTTTCTCGCTTCTTCCGCCAGCGTACTCACTCGACTTTTCACTTAATTTTAATGCTCTCGGATATTGATGGAAATTTAAGGGGCGTACCTTTCTGCAAATATCCCTGTCTTAACATTCGACACGATTCTATCAATCATCATTAAATGGTTCCCATGCGTAAAATTCCATTACGTTGTATTGCGGGCCGGTACTGGTGACGAAGGGTTGAAGTCATCACCATTCTAACTGTATGTTCCGGACTCGAATCCCGCCGGTGGTATATTTATATACAAGGCCTAGGTGTTTGTGATCACTCAATCATAATCATTCAATTCTCGTATGTGAAACGCCTCAATGCACTATTGTGAAGTAGTTTGAAATGAATAATTATGAATAAGCCAGTTTTGTCCTCGCCTCAATTTGATGGATGATAATTTTGGATTGAAAGAATAAAAAATTTGACATTAAATAATTTTTTTTACTTATCAAAAACGCATGAGTTGATTAGAGGAGCAGTGTCAGAAATTATTTGTGAAAATTAGTACTGTATTTATTAATCATGAATAAATCAAGAAAAACAAATGGTGAAATATCGATGGGGACGAGAATAACAACGTTGTCTCTCACATGACAACGCTCACGCCATTCATCGGTTGAGTACACCGGTTGGTCCGAAAAATATAGCGAGATAAAAAGTACCACGTTGAAAGTATAAATTTTGCGCATGTTTGTTATTTCCTACGTAAATTAAGGAGTCAATATGTATCAAAAATTTCCTGTGATAAAAGACTTTTGAATATCTATTAGGGTCAAATAATGAAAGATGAAAAGATACTCAACGCACAACAATAATTTTGAATGGAATGTGCAATTCGTGCACAATAGCCAGGAAAATAAAAAAATAAGTATTTTTTATTGAAATACTCGAGGAAGTTAACGTTGAGATACGTCCTCCTATTTTAAGTTTTGTATCTAGCTCTGCAAAAACTTGGTTCGATTGGGTTGTCTTCTTGAACGTTTCTTAAAGGGATCCTTCGAGCAAACACATATACTCGTATCTGAAACTGAAAGTCCTTGGAGTTCTAAGCTACACATACTTAAATTATGTGGCCTTTTAAGTATATTATTTTCAATATTTTTTGTACAAGAGAAGTCACATAGGGAAAAGTTTTTACTCGTAAATGTAGGATTATGAAGACAATCCTCTCATAACACCATCAGGTTCGGATAAGGTTGTATTACTTGACAGTTAAACGCGGCCTTTATAGGGAACTATCTTCCGAAAAGTTAGATAATCACCGAGGTAAAATATAGTTATCACGTAACCGCTTGCCTAAAGTCATTATGAAGTCAAAAGAAGGATCCAAAACTTCTTATAAAAAATATCACGGAGTAAAAAAAAACTATTTCAAAGTATTCGCAGGAGGAAGATTTCAAATGAAATTCCTAATGGAAACTTCCTCCGCGTAAAACTTTCGAAAAAATAGCATCAAATCTCCTAGAGATAGAATATTTCGAGGAAGACACTCAGCTCTTGATGGCACATACCTTCTTTTCGGAGTCCGCCATCCTCGCAGCCGGGCGTTTGGACACTCACTGAACTGTTCCAGGAAAACTGAACCTCAGAGGGGACCTTCGTCATCCTCGGGGAGTCCTCCAGCAGTTCCACAGAATCTCCACCCCTCCACTCCCTCCATACCCTACCCCTCGTCTGGAGCCCCCGCCCCCTCAGCCATCTAATAACCCTTACTGCCACCACCACCACACTCCCCAGAAGAATCCCCACCACTCTCCGGATTCGTGATCTCCACCCCCACTCCGTGCCAACCTCGTTCCTCTCCCTACTCGGTTCGTAAACCCCTTACCCACCCACCTCTCCCGTATGCATATCCCTTCCCATCGCGAGAACCCTTTGGGAGGGTGCGGGGATACATATTTTTCCCATCCCCCGCCCACTCGTCTTGAGTTCCACCCACTTATTTCACACAACCTCTCCTCCGGCGACAACCCTCTTCGGAAAATGCCACAAAACGGCAAAAGGGGTTGGCAAAGGATGTGGTTTTTGGGGGCGGGGTGTAGCAAAGAGCCGAGGGTGGGAAAGGAGAGCTTGTGTGCGTGCGTGTATATGTTGGTGACATCAAAACCCTCCGGCCCGATCCGCTTTCCCCTCGCCCGTGTCTAAATATGGGCGGAATATACTTTTAAGTGGTGTCCCTCAAGGCAGCGGCCTGGGTCCTGTGCACCTGTGGAGTTTGAGCGTGGCCGCTATTATCGACGTGATTATCGTCGCGAGGAGAGATTGACGGAGCAGTGATAGGCGGGGACTACTTGGAATGGGTCCACTTCATATGTTGCCTCCAAGGGAAGTTTTTGGAAACATTTTTCGTGGAATTTTGCATTTTCGGTCGACGGAGACGGCAGGAATGGTGAGTGAGGCATCTTTATCACCTCATTTCCCCTTAATAGGGGGTTCCCTTTGACTAAACCACCGGTGGAATCCACCTGGAAATGCTATGATTGGATTCATTTTTATAAAGTTAATTACCACTCATGGTGTGATAAGCTTAACCATCCTTCTCCGTAATTCTACCGTGCAGGAAATTCTATCGTTGAAAACATTTGATTTATTTACTTTATAGATCATATCAATAATAAGTCACGGATATTAAGCGTATCAAACACTTATTTAAAAAACATTTTCACAGTAAAATATGATTTTAATATAAGACAAATTATCCAAATGAAGTAATAAAAAGCCGCTTTGGGAATATTAGTATATAATTTTATCCAGGAAAGAATTTTGGTTAATAATAGTGTATGCATAGGTGTCTCGTCTTCAAATAACTTCTTTCACGTCAATCATAAGATGCCCATCAGGCAACCATGTTCAGTCACCCATGCAATATCTCTTGTTCCTGAGTATAATTTTATTTTCTGGGTGAATGAGTCTTCTTTTTCTTATTTACGGAGAAACTGTTCCTGGTTTTCTTCCATTTTTTTTCGTAAACATATTTTTCACGTAACGTAACAAAACGTAAACATGATTTTCAAGTTACTTGCGAAAATACTTCAAATTAAATGGAAAATATTGCAAAAAACTTTGCTTCATTCGTTTAGTGGCCATATTCCTTTAAATCTGAGCATTTTATTCCTCCTTAAATAGCTAATATCATTCCATTTCACGCTATTTTTCCTGTCTAGGAAACTCGCGGAAACCTTAGAACTCACTTTTTCATCAACTCTGTTATTCAAACAGTATTAGTTGAGCGAATTCTTTCCTCTTAAGATCATATTTTCCGGAGGGTACGGAGTTGGCTTTACCCCCATTCGGAATGAATCACCACATGGCAGAATTACAGGTACGATTTATTATGCATCATCGCATTCCCAAAATCTTCCATGAAAGTGGAAGTTTGACATCTCAGTTGAAACTTAATACTACACAATACTCTCGACAAATCGCGAGTTAAAAACATATCTTTACCGGATGCATCACATTTATATTATCATGCTCCATTAAATGACACTTTTAGAATCGTGGCAATAAATTTCATTCCAAACGAGAAAAATCAGGAAGCGGAAGTTGTTTGGAGGAGAAAGACATTAGGTTCTGCGTTCTACATGCTGAGTTGACAGTTATAGGCTCAACATCTACTTCTTTGAGGCGAAGTTGTTCGGAAGCCCTTTTCTGAAAGATAAATGTTGTATTTGCATCCGTTTAGAAGGATATTATCTGTTCCTTTTTAGCGTTTCTAAATACTCCATGGTCTACAAAAAAGAAAAAGAGCCCATTGAGAAAACTGGCCCATTGGCAAAAGGTATTCTATTAGGCGTTAAATGTGAAAATGGAGGAGACCTATTTGGATGTTGGAAGAGTTACAGTATGGATTTTTATAACTAGCGAAGGAGGCTTGGTACTGAACGAAAGTAAGTTACGATAGCGATTATAAAGATAATTCTTCAAATACAAGTAAATACAAGTGAACACAAGTAAAACGCTTTTATATAAATACTGAAAAAAGTCCACTGTTGCCCAAAAATCTTCATTAGGTCATGAAATTTAAAGTTTTGAACACAGCCATAACCTTGTTGATAGTAGGTAAAAATTAAATGCTCTCGTGGGGTTAAGAGGAAGCATACTCCCCGATGGACTTATCTCATTTCTTCTTTCTGACGTGAAGAATTGCTTTCTTAAAAACTAGCCATATAATTTTTTTTAATTCAGGACATTTAGGGGAGTGTGATCCTATTTAGGCTTCCGAGCTGACTTTGTGAAAGCACATATTGTAATGAATGCACATAAAACTCTCTATTTCCACAATTTCATTATTATCAAACCCCCACCGGTTCCACTTCTGAATCATTATAAAAGTGAGCTTTTTTTGTTCCTTCCATGAAATGCAGTCAACATATGTTACCATCTCGAATATAAATATTTTACTCAGGAGAAAATATAGAAAATACTGATGTGAAATTTTCAATTTTGATATGCCGGAAAATTCTGAACTCTTCCAATGAAATTATAAACAAAGATATCGTACTGCCCAATAAATTTTATTACACACCTTGAAAATTTCAAGATGATAGTGTTTTTTCATACTTAACACATTGCGTACGGTAGTGTTAAAATCCCTCCCACCCCTCTGTTCCGGCAGATTTTTAAATCTAAATACTCTAATAAAGAAATCTGAACTCTTCTCTTTGAATGAAATCATAAGCAAAGATATCGTACTGCCCAATAAATTTTATTTCGCAGCTCTACCGCACGTGTTGCGAACTCTTTGTTCATAATTTTACATATTGTTTCACGACATCTCTCCCAAAAAATCGTTGAATTCTTCTCTTTAAAGTGCCATTGTTTTTATTTTAATATTTTTGTAATCTAATTTTTTGTACACACTCAGGTATGATGTTACTAATCCTTTATGATGTGCTCCGAATGCGTGAATGTAGCAACTATGAAAACATCACTTTATTCAAACAAAAAATGTTTGCATACATTCTAAAAGTGTACAAATTATGCAAAATTATATTGTTAGTGAGATTTTCCTGTTTCGTATGAAAAAACATAATTAAATTAAATGGCTTAGTAAAAGGAGTCGACAGTAAAAACGAGAATTCTTGTCCTCCGTCTTTAACGTATGGCTCAGGAAAAAAGAATGACTGATAACTAACTGATGATTTCAGGCTTAACTTTGTGAAACTTTTCCATTATGGAAAATTGAAAAATAAACTTTGTTAGGTTCACTAATATATTTGAAAAAGCACAACCCGGGTTTCATTTCATGGTTACATCTTCAGGTGCATCGATCATGCTTGCATCTCCTTTCACAAGGGCACTGCATAGAGGACGCCCGATTCCATCTCGCATAAGGCCTATTTCTGTTGGCACTTCGGTCGCATTTTAATCAGGGTTTTTTCGGAGCACCGCGATGGTGAGTGCAATGCGATCCACTTTTATCCAATATTTTGCAGTATATTGCCTTTTATTTACTAGGAATAGCTTTGATAAGAAATGAAAATGATAGATCATATCATCATGTATATAAATTTCAGTTAAAACCGCTAATCGTACCTTATTTCCCCGTGAATCACGGATCAATTTTTCCGGCAGCGACGCAAGTGGCGACTTTTGGAAACCGGTGATTGACAACACATTTAGCGGCTGACTTGAGGATCCGCTTTAGTAACATTCGTGTTCTTTCATATTAAGTCTGGTGCTATAGTAAGTACATCTAGGTACCTGTCCCAACTCACCCCACTCTTTACCGACGGACGGACTTTGTCCTTACTGTTGCACCGGACTAGATAAAAAAAAGATATGCATGAGTGACTGATGCACCTGATGATTTAACCATGTTATTATACCCGGGTCGTGCTTTTTCATATGTATTAGTGAACCCAGCAAAATTTTATCTTTTATTTTCCTTGCAGATTCTCGTTATACGTACGCACCGTATTAAGTAATTCTCCGGGAAACAGACTAGGGGGAGTGATGGGTCTCCTTAAGTGGGTAGGTAGATTGGCAGCGCGAGGGAGTGGCCCATAAGTCCGAGGGAGTGGGTGTATCGCAGCCAGTTGTGAGGTTGGTGTGTGGATGTCGCCCGGCCGGGAGGAGGAGGAGGAGGAGATCCCGAGGGAGGCAGCTGCGATACGCTCCCTCTATCGTTAGTCATGTTCACGTCCATGCCAAAAAAAACGATTTCCCTCTCCCCTTGTTGCACGACTTCCGCCCTATCTGTCCTCCCTTTCGCTCTCTTCCACTTTCATCTCAACCCTCCCATTGGCCTATTTCCTCTGCGTCAATGGAAGAGAGCGTTTGGAAATTCCGTACTCGAGATATGTTGTTTCTTTACCCTGTAAAATGTCAGCGAGGGAGAAAATGTGCCGCTTTTTACTGCAAGTAGGTGAACGACAATTATTAACACAATTTCAAGCTTCCCACAGATTCAAAAATCCTCTCTCATTCCGCAAATAGGAGAACTAAATTCAATAACAAGATTTCAAGTTTCTGCTGCATCAAAAATCGTATTTTTTCTCTTATTGGTATAACTAATATTATTGGCATGATTTCATGTTTTCCACAGAATCGAAATTTGTATTTTTACTACCATTTGGAAGCCTATAATTATTGTCGCGATTCCAAGTTTTCCACAGATTCAAAAATCCTCTGTTTACTTTCATTAGGAGAACTAAAATTATTGGCATGATTCCAAGTTTTCCACAGAACCAAAAATCCTCTTTTTTACTGACATTGAGAGAATTAAAACTATTTACATGATTTTATGCTTTGCGTAGATTGAAAAATCCTGCTACTTATTGAAGGTATCATTGTGAAAAAGGCTCGGTTACCCTAATCCTATATTCTTATCTATTGGGAAAAAATGATTTAGTCTTGTGATAAAGAGGGAATAAGTTTAAGAAGAAAATACTTTTTAATCTTTTGACAAGCTAACATCATATTCACCAACAGGTTAACACCAGTGAAAGTTCCCGCGACGCCGTGTCGGTCATAGAGACCGAAATCCTATTAAATTTATGACGCTACGGGTGACCGGGAGCGATTGTTTGGGCATGGATCGTGATCGAAGTAGATATCATTAGCCTATAACTTCAAAGTAAAATGCATCCCCAATTCATTTGCAAAGATAATTCTACATGTAATGAACCAATAATACGCAACTGACACTAACACTTCGATGGCGTCACTGGGAATATACGCAAAAATTCCATGGTGGTCAAAGTGCCAAAGGTTCCTGACATATTTAACTCGTTGGCATTATTTTCCACTAAAAATTTAAAATTATTTTACGAAATAAAATGGTTTTATTCGAGATATAATTAAAATAAAGCTGTTTCTGAAATACCTTACATACCTTAAGGGAAGTCAAAAGAAGATAATATTGCTATAATATTGTCAGAAAGCTTAAATAATGATTTTGTGTTTAATTCATGCATCAAATGTCTCTATAGTAGAAAATGTTCTCAGTGGCTACTCAGATACTCTTGTTCCAGCAGTTTTAATTTACAAAACTTTTGTTTCGTGTAATGTGTCTTGAATAAAAATTTATCGCGGGTTCTTTTTGCGTCAAATAAAATAATTTTAATTTATTTTGGATTTTGATTTTCCGTATGTCTCCGTTTCGGCTCTTTTGAGCGTTATAGCATCCCCTTGTCATTAATATTCTCTCTCTGACTCCCTCTCTAACGGTCGACCCTGCTTTTCTCATCCCTCCACGTCCTTTTTCACGCACCAACAATCAATCCCGCTCACCCCTGTGACTTAAAAGAAAGTCTTTTACTGCGAAGAACCACCTAATCAATTTATTTTAACATAAGCTTAGGATTTGTTTTGACAGATATAATACATTTTGTTAAATATCGTCGCGGTTTATATTTACATAAATGATGTCTTAAGTGTTGTGCCATATGATTTATTGTTTTTTTTTCTGGAAGTGGTCTCGACACGGAAAATTTGTTTGCATTTTAATTTTAAGTTTGTATTCAATCAAAAACTAACTGAGTTCTACACTACTTTCATCGGTCAATATCGCCAATGCAAAAAATTATTGCGGAAGTTAAAAAATTCTCAATTGAATAATATAGTTTATTTTAATTTTAGCCATCACGCATAATAATTTCTCAGGGTAAGGAATATTTTAATTGTGTTGCCTTTCCCTTTACATCGTGGAAGCTAAAAAGGTATTTCTTATGCTTAAAATGAATTTTTAACAATATATTTAATTTATTAACATCGTAAAATTTTCTTGTTAGGAAACTCAACATTTTTTGTCGTTTTTTCTAAACAAATAATCATACTTTTTCGTGAGTAATATTAATGCGGATAAATATTAGAATACCAATTGAACATTCCGGAATAAAAAATTATATACTCTTTATTCGATCCTTTTTTAGGCTCCTACGTACTTTACTACACTTTCATGCCATTTTGGGTTGTATTAGGATAGTTCTTACGAAAATTTTGTGTTATTTTCAATATTTCCTTATTAATTTTAATCGTATTATCGTTTTAAAATGAAAAAACTGCCCTTTTCAACAACTATTTCGATGAGCACGTAAATATTCTAAACTCTCCGATGTCATCAAGTACGCTCTAAGTTATCGGGCGCAGACAAACTTAACAAGCAACGAGAAGAGCATTTTAACGGTTTGGTTGCTGCAGCCTGGCGACCCATCCTTCACTCGTCCCCCACGTTTTGCAACCTCGTCTCCTATCTCCCTCACCATCTCTTAATTTTCCCCGCAAACGCCGCGCTCGTAGACCGCGATCCTCCGTGGCTCGGAGGGTGGGTGGGTCGCTAGACCAATTTCTAATCATATTTTCGTCGCATTATTTCGAAAAAATTTTCTCAGCATGTTTTTTGGCGTGCTATATTAATTTCCAATGCTAGTTTCTACGAAAAAACTATTATTTTAGAAGATGCCATAAAACTATTATTTATCAACTGGATAATTATAACACTTGCTGCAAAGACAAAAGTTAGTTATCATAAAATATGAAAATGAATAGAAATTCCTTACATAGTATGAATTGATGATGTTTAAAATTATTTAATGAACAAATAAAGGCTAATAGTACGGCTGTTGGGCGCACTGACTTACGTTGAAAATATGCGATCTTCAGGCTTTTAGTGGTGCCGCTGTTTGGACTAAAAAGCGATAATTTTATGAGTATTACAATAATATTTGTGCGAAATTTTACTCCTATATTTTCATAGAAGCATTTTCTATGCCATGTACTCTTTACAGTTAACACTATTCAATATCAGATTCTTCTGAATACCACCCCCACCCCCCTATCCTCTTTGCATTCGCTCGCAGAGTCCGGCGATTCTTCCAGGGATAATTTTATTGAGTCCCTAATGTAAGGATCCGATTTTGAGGTCAGTCTCCGGAAAACATTCTCATTCGAGTAAAGACGAAATTTTTATCTGCCATGATACTCGCGGCGCACAGTGGGCTGAAATCGAAAAAGAAATGGCAAAAAATGATTTTTTCACTTTTAATTCAATGAAAAAAACGTTATATAATATAGAGTAGTCATGGAAAGCATAACTGAAATAATTTTATTTATAAGTATTTTTTTAGTGCAGGAGATGTCTATCAAGTTAATGTAAAACATTTGTTTTTAGTAAATTGGCTGAAGTACTTTGTTACAGCTTGTACTTTTGTTTTAAAATGCCCAAATTTAAAGTATATCATATTAAAAATCAATATTTTTTGGAGTCCATTGTAGTGAATATAAATTTTTATATTATTGATATTTTTATTACTTTTACTAAACAATAAAAATGTCCTATTTTATATTATAATGTTTTCATAAACTCACTTTGCTTGACATCTTGTCTGGGTCAAATCTTGCAAATCAATTTTAGCTCACTTTCCGATTAGCTATTAGCTGAAATTTTGCGATAAAAAAGTCGAATCCTATGAAAAATTTATTTTTATTTAGTATTATTTCCCGTACTTTTAACATAATGTAGCGGAAAACTATATGTTTTCGCATTGCTACGCATAGAGTTTTACACCGCATTATAAAACTAAGTGTCAACTTTAATTATCAAAATCCGCCCTACCCCACCTCTTCTATCAAGTTATGTGCGTGAGTGTCTACCGCTGCGGCGCTGTCTCGGTGAAGCATGTATCATCCTCTCCTCGGTCCCACGCACTTCCCGGTCGCACATCGCAATGCACGACCATCTTTTCAGGAATAGACTTCATCGGCCGACTCCCACGCCCGCACCTCACCCTCCCTCGAGAATGCCCTTGCTGTCAACCCATTCCAGTTCCTTAACAACTTCTCGTCTCCGTTCTAGACCACACCATGCATTGCCATGGGGCAATTTCATTACCACAGGTATCAACTTTTAAATGGCATTATTTTTTATGATTTTGTTATTTTTTCTCGGCGAATCGTATAAAAAATTATGAAATTGGAATTCCATTGAAATTATCTCACACGGCTGAATCTCCGAGAATTATTTATTGGCATTATTTTATTTTTTCAATGTTCTTACGTGTAGCCTAATATATTTTCTTGAATCAAAAGACTTGTAAAATTAAAACTGCTGATTCGAGACTATCTTTGTTGTCACCGAGCATCCATAATATTTCTCCAATGTCACATTTTTCTTCTGGGGCAATATTAATGCGATAGCATTGGTTTGAAAACAGGTACGGGGAAAGGCGCGTGCAATTTATTCTCTCGAATTATTGCAATACTAGTCCTCACACACCTTTCAAAGGTTACTAGTTGATCAGGAAAACCTAGCAATCAGAAATACCCAACAGGTTTTAGGACAGCAATACATTAACATAGCAAGAAATGACTGGCAAAAAAGATGGCCTAAGAATGCCGCTTCTCATTTTCACTTCATCTCAAGTGACCATCCATCAAGATAGACTGTCCTTCTAAGCTACAATCAAAGATGCATGGTATACGAAATATTTCTTTGTTTTAGGAACTTATACTTTTCCTAGCGCAATTGTGATTGATTTTAGTTCTTTGTTAAATCGTCCAAATTATCTAAAACGATTACATAAAGGTTTATGTGCTTGAAAAACTCCTCGTGAATTTACTTTACAAAAATACTGTCATCCTATGGAGTCAAAGTATTAAGTCCATAACGGATATCAAGTTAATTAGATCTTCCAAGATTCCCTGATCGATAATATGCGCTGCCTTTCCATGTGATATTTTTATGTACTCGGCTGCATCAAACCCCTTGCATCTACGATAGCAAATATTGACCATCACAGTTCTCCTTATCTTTGACACATTTGAATTTTCCATTGCTTCATGTTTGCTATTAATATAAAGAGTTTTAGATGCCTTTCATTCTACTTCCTTTTGAATACTCAAAGATCGTCTGTTTTTTCGATAGATGTCGGATTGGCTGAAGTGATTTTAAGAGATTTGAGAGTTCCTTGGGATTTCTTGCTGCTCTCACTTTCTCGCTCAGTCTAAATATACTCCTTTATATTTATGGAAAATCCTTTAAAGTCTTCAAACATAGCTAATGCTCATATATCATGCACGACGAAAAGAAAATTTATCCCTCTAAAAGCGATTCCTCTCTTTCCAATCAAAATGAATCCATCGACTCTTCTCGTGCACTGATATCTGCATCATGGAGAAATAAGGTTGAGTTTCTTTACTTTTTAAAACATGAGGACGTAATAATGTGTATTATAAAATTATTATTTTATCATCATAATATCCTCTCACATTTATCATTATTTTTCAATTTTACGGAAAATTTTTAACTGAAAAATTCATTTCTTAAATATAATCTTCCGATTTTTTTGTTTCAAGATTTTCCTTCTTACTTTGTCAGAATATTTGTAGGAGCATATTGTGGTGTTATCACAAGTTATTTAGAAAAATTAGCCATTCAATCACCAACCGTTATGCATGATATCTTACAAGAGTTTATTTTTACTTCAACACTCTATGCTTGTAAATCTTCGTAAACATTTTTATTATAATTAATATCTTCACATTAAGTAGCCATTCCAGTTATCAGTGAAACACATTCAGCCCAATTTCGATAGTATTAATATTTATGTTTTTCATTGGTGCCCAAAAACAAGAAATTCAATATAGGGCAATAGAAAATATCCTTGCCCTGAATAAGCAACTCCAATCTAGGATATTTTTTCGCCATATTTTTATTTTTTTATCAGTCGTCCATTTTTCTACATTTTTGCGGCCAAAGATCTACAATTGTCCTTTCTTTCGCAAATAAGTTAGTGACACCGAAAACTCCTGCCGAGCGTGTCACCGATTCTCGGACATTCCTAGTCTTAGCGTGGTCTATTTTTTTGACTCTTATTCTCTCTCGTAATGAGTCCATCCCTCAATGAGTGATTCTCCCCGGACGAATTTTAATGAACCAGAACTGTTGACGTCATCAACTCTTGAATAGCGGTCAAGAAGTAGTACTTTTTTCGTTGTAACATATCGTTTCCTTTCATTTGCCTATTTTTTACAAAAAATGAATTGGATTTTTGGGACTGAAATAACGCCACTTTTTTTGAAAAAGTTAAATTTTAATCATTGTGATTGAATTGAGAAATGTTCCTCCTGATGCAAAAGTGTTCCAAGTACTCTGGGGAAAGAATAAGTCTTTCGCAGTGAACTAATAGTTAACATGATGTTCTTCATGGCAGACGAATTTCAATATTTTTCATGATCAAGCAATGTTCTATTAAAATATGTACACAATTATTAATAGCAAGGCTAAATTCTCGTTCTAGATCACGTCATATTTCCATAAGCGTGTCCTGGAAGTTATTTTGAAATACATCTTGGAAGGTATTTAATGAAAGCTTATATTCGATTTATAACACGTCAGTATCACTCCTTCTTATCAATTCCACTTCTTAAAATTCACCTTTCATTCAGATCTGTTGAAGTTATTATTTTGAAGATTTCATTACCTTGCCCTCGTTGGACTGACTTTCATTTGCGCCGTGATTTTCAAGCAACCTTATAATCACGCACGTAATGCACTTTGCATAACTTGAGCTGAAATTTTTCGCTCCTCGGCATCGAGATCAAATTGAGGAAACATTGCAGTCCGGAAACAAATATTATTTTAGCTAATCGAATTGAAAGAAAAAAAAAAGTTTGGGCACAAAAGCCATTCATCTCAATTACAATGCGCATTACTATAACGGATAAATATACTCACATGGACCTTCGAGATTGAAGCTCAATAACGAAATAATAAGCAGATTTTCCCAATATTGCATAAAATTTATTCGAGTAAATCTGCGGGTATATATATTTTTTTTGATTGACGGTTGGGTAATTATCTTTTTCACTGGCATATTAATAATACGGTTCCTAAAGAAGAAAACTTCATTAGTGTTACAAATATCTTTTATAGTGTATTTTTATCAATACGAGACAAAACAGTGCTATTTTCAGGCGAGTTTACCTTTATCCCTTTTTCAAATGGAAGTTTACAAAAAAAATAAAAAGCATCAAAACTAAAAGTAATTTTTTATCTTTTCGGGGTTAAAACTACATCAAATTTTTTTCACACATCTAATTTCTGCACATAAACTCAAAATATTTTTGATGTGCCTATTTTTATCAATGTTAGAGCCATCATAAAATAGAAACTATAGATGGTAATTCACACGCTTTTATATAAACTTGCACTTCCGACTAAGGTTTCGACATTTTATGTCAGCCATGGTCGGTAGTGGAATTTTATATTTCAGCATTGGAATCACCATTTGTAGATTATATTTTCGATGAATGGTGAAGGTAAAATGGATCGACCGAGTTAGTAGAGAGAAAGTACTGAGAAGAGTGAGAAATGAGAAAAGTCTTGGCTTTTGTGCCCAAAGGAGAAGACGGAACAACTTAGTTGGCCATATTTTGAGGCATGATGACCCGATGAAAGGACAATTGGCAGGGAACAAGGGCAAGGGACGGCCCCAAATGAATTACATAGGACAGGTATGATGTAAAAGAGAAGAAATACGTCGCTTTGAATAGGCTATCGGATAGGAGAGGGAGGAATGCCGGGCTGCGTCAAACCAATCTTTGGGTATTTGACTTATGATGATGATGATGGATTTATATTTTATAATGAATATATGGCATTTCCAACGCGTCAAGCCTAAGACTATTTCATAATGTTAGAGCGAAAAATGAGCAAGATATTTTCGGGCATCTCCACCACAGCCTCTCCAACAGTATTACTTTCCAGAGTATGGGTCACCGACGACTCCAGCCCAGGGAAGGGGACCGTTGCCTGTGGAATGGGGAGACCGCGTCCCTTCGTTGCGACGATTGGTGGCGAGGGAGGGATGAAACGCGGAACCCTCTCAAGTGATCCGTTTAGATTCCTCAGGTTCGAGCGATGAGCGTATCGCGACAGACGCCCGCAGTATTTCTCTCACTACCGGCGGAAGGTGAGCGAGAGACAAGTGAGTCTTCCTCGAGCGGTGTCCATTGGATATTCCATCGCTCTGTCGCAACCGCAAACCCGAGAGACCGACATCTCCCCCGCCGCCAGAGAGAGAGAGAGGTGAGTGTGCGTCCCGGCATTTATTTCCACCCCCGCTCGGCGGTGGCGCTGCGCACGCGGTCACGTGACGCTGAGCACGTTGCACCCCATCGCTCCGTCAAATGGCTCGGTGCGCGGCTAAGTTTTATCGTGCGTTTCAAACAAACCGTGCTCGCAAATCGGAGTAAGAAAGGGCATTTGTTGGCTTTCTCATAAGCGGTGATAAGATTAAGTAAAAATTAGGTAAAGGCAGACTAAAAACACGCTTTTTCCTAAAACCATATAAAGTTCACTAAAAAGTATAAAAATTAACCTTTTCATTACTCGGAGGAAAAAAGCGTGAATGCTGATTAGGGATCTGAGAAGAGTCTGATATGGGAGTAAAGATTGGCACGCAATCCTTAAAAATTGAAAAGGCTTATTTTTTTTACTATTCGGTATATTTTATACAGTTTTTTGAAAAAGCATCTTTTTTGTTTTATTTTTATTTTCTACTTTATAGTAGGTAGTCATGAATTCGATTATAACAGGACTATTAAAGAAATTAATGTCAAAATAATTACTGCTAAAGCCGTCTATTGTAACAATTTAATGCCATTTTTCCATTGGAGATTTAGTTAATGAATTAACTCACTATGAAAGAAATTTAATGTATCTTACTATTTAATATTTATTGTCATCATAAACCGGCAACTGTGCCAAATTTCATGCTATCTGACAATGGGAAGTGAATAAAAATCAATTGCAAGATTCCATCGATGAAACAGATAAGCAAACAAAGTCAGTTAAGAAAAGGCGTGTAATAAAAAAATCCCCGAACTCACTAGATATTCCACCACTATTAAATGACTTTACTGTAGCAGGGAATAATGGCCATAAGCCGATCCAATATGTCGAAGGCATCTTTTGAATTAACGTAATGGTTTGTTCATTTTGAGCGATTCTTTTAATTATTACCCTTGAATTGAGGGCTCCAGAAAAATAAAAATGAATGAAAATTTGAATTAAATGTATCATAAAGGATTAATTGCCACATTAAAGATAGGATGTTTTTTTCGAAACTTACCGCTGTGGCCGGGTATATTTCCCTGTGCGATTGTTTTTTTTTTGCAGACAACCGCAATTTATTTAAAAGCTCATTTGCTCAATAACTAATAAAAACACAATGTCAATCGAGTTTTTTCATTATTCTACTGATGTAATCAGTTCTTCGGAAAAGTAGTTACGAAGTATGATTGCAATGTGCTTGGCTAAACTCAGACATTTCCCAAATTAACACTTTTATTATACAGAATTTACGTGGTATCACGTCTGGCACTATCTTTCGGCTACTGTGCACCCGTGTATATAGCTGTTGAAATTTACACCTAGTTTCCTATATCAGAATCAGGATTAGCGATTTTTTTCGCATGCGGTCAAGGTTGACAATGCATAACCATGCCACCCATCCCATTCAGCCACCTCAGTTTAATTTCTTGGTTTACCTCAACTCTCGGTAACTGCGTAGCCAAAATGACTTGTTTTTTTATACGCGCTCTGATTTTTCTATTTCCTGCCATGATTAAAGAACTCTGTAGCTAAATAAAAATGGAAATTTTGGAGCCAGAAATTATGTAGTCTTTGAAAATATGATTCATGATTTCAGCGTATTTTTATTTTTGCAGTATGTTTTATAGATAAGAAATGTTGTTGACTAGTTATTATTTTGCTTTCACGTATTAAACAAACGCTCTCCATTTCACTTACTGAAACCTTGAATTCCTAATAATTGCACATCCGTTCAGTGAAGTTTTGATATAGTCCTTATTTCCTGTAAATTTTCGAAGCTACCATTGCCTTCACTTCAATTTTCCTCACGTTATGTGTAAACTATGTATTCAATTGCCTTTCATGAAAACATTTTGGTGGCCCTAACAATATACATTTAAAACATTCATTCCAAAGTCTTGTTGAGTGGGCTGAGGAATTGTGGCTTCAATTGGCTATTCACCTTGTCTCGCATCTCAATCATAAAATAATGGTGCGGTTTTGAACATGTTTAAATGAAAACAGAATTACCTACATTTTATGTGTTTTATTTTTTGAATCTTTCGTCTCAAACAGTTTTTTACGCAATTAATAAATATCAATGTGTGCGCCCGTAGTCGCTCGAAACGAGAGAATACCACGTACATTAGGGTCATCATTAGCCTACTCCGACCCTTATTTGCGGTTGTAATTTATCAGTGATTTCAACAGTATCGTATATTATTAAATTATATCTTTGACTTAGAAATAATGAGGATAACTCTATACCCTCTCTCTGTTTCTATACTATTTCTAGGATTTTGACAGAGAATAAATTACATAAACATGAACATAATCCTATACGACGGAATAGTTGAATCTGAGAGTGTATTAAAAATTAGAATTTATTTTGACCGCAGTTTCTTTTATTTCTTGTACATATATTTTGCTTGCCTTTGCTAAAAAATTGATTTTGTTTAACAATTTCAGTGAATTTCTTAGGACATATTTTAAAACCTTAAATCCATAGATGTAACATCTATCCCTAAGACTCATTTCAGATTTCCCAAGGTTTGAGCACTTGTATGCGCTTTGGTAGCAATCAAGGACAGCGATGAATTCATCCGCAGACTAATATAGGTGGTCGCTAATAATAAGGCAGAGGAAAAGGATCCTTGAATTACATCCGTCATGTCGTTGATCATATCCTTGGTTCAGAAAGCAATGCAGTTGGTATGACGCAAGCAATTACAGCGTATGAATGGTTATGCAATCTGAAAGGTCGAAGTTCATGATATTTCCGTCATTCCAGTGTCATGGGAATATTACAGAGCACTAGTGTGTTAGTTCACATGCGTAACTTCTTCTGGCTCCAGTTTGTTTCTTCCGGAAGAATGTACGCCCTCATGAAAGTTAAGTAGGAAGATGTTCGAGTCTAAAAATAATAAACACCGTTTCTTATTATCTCGAAAATACATAACTCTCCTCCCGAAAATGAAGATACTTATCAACTCTCAAATTATTGTATGTTTGGCACGATTAGAGAAGAAAGTATATAAAATCAATATGGGATAATAGTTGGTGTTTTATTAAACTGTGAGTTAAAGATATGATAGGCTGCTAAATGCTCTCTAATTATCTTCTTTACCTGTTTAAATTAAATCTCTTCGTTTATATTGTTGGAAATGGGTTATTCTTTCAGGTGGAGATTTTTTTAGGTGATCAATTTGTAGACGTTAGGCACGAATAAACATATTAGGAGCTATGTTAACAAAATACTATGTAGGAAGCAATTACTCATCCCATTAGAAGGAAAAAACTGAGTGCAGTAGTCCGTATTATCAATTTAAAAAATTTCTATACGTTCAGAATTAATAATTTATAATATTTTCCACTGAAATTCTTTCAGATTAAATCACATTTTTTGATGTTTTCCAATCCACTAAAACACTTTTCTGTCTTGAATTTCATGTCTGCGGTTTTCTCTTTGTAGCGTCCTTTTAATTTTGGCTTCCACTCCAGAGATTTACATTATTTTTTAATACTTTCTTATTTTACTAATCATTTCCAACAACTCCTGAAAATTTTAGTGCTTGAATGGTACGAAAATGTGGAAGAGTGGACTTGTAAGCAAGAAAAATTCATTGGTGAAAGTGAAACCGATGATGGGGCTAACGTAACTGAGAGTGAAAATCGCTACTTTCGATTTGAAGTTGTTCCGGAGCATTAAACACTCCCATAAAGTTTTGCAGAAGACTATGTTTACTATTTTTGGTCTCGTCACTCAGTTATCCATTCACTCATTGAGTGAGGTCATGTTCCCACGTACTTATCGTCATTTATTTCTGGAACCTCCCTTAAGTAGCCCCTCCCGTGCAATTCTGCCCTGACACTGATGTATAACCCCAAGAACGCATTTTAGTGCCTCCAGAAGCTGAAAATAAGGCGCTTATTTATACGCACGTTGATGCCTTACCTCCAGACGCTTACGCTATTCATCGCCCACTTTTTTTGCATTTCGATTTATTGACCGTCTCGGAAGGTGTCATTTCGAATTTCTACCGCCGCATTCCGCGTGGGTCCCAGGGCAATCCTTTTCCGCCACTTCAATAAGTAACTCATTGCCTCCATTTTTTTGCACTGATATTCCAATTAAGAGTACCAATATTCATTTAAAAAACATCTTCGAAAGCGATGTCAACAGCTTTTGTAAAAAAATGCTCTGATGCGACATTTCTACTGTCGCAAAAATAGGAAAACTCAGTATTAGAGGGGAGGTCTAGAAATGTATAGCTTTTGGAATCCCTCAGCAACTATTTTCATTAATAAGATAAAACTTCATAAAACAAATAGCTCTGTAAGCAATCATGCGAAGAATGCAAAATTTCACCCGACTAGGATATAATTCGCTTTGTAAGGGTAAACTTTTTCATACTAGTATGCCTTCTCTATTTATTATGATAAAAACCTTAACGATTATACTGAGACTCCCTAGAAAAAAAACTCAAACACTGTTCATCCTAGACAATGTAACTTTGGAGAATACTCTCATAAGAAGCTCCTCCTCTTTCTATCGCTGCACTGATATCTAGCGATTATTTGCAAAATATAAATAATCTGTGTATGACTGTGCACGGAAGCGGAGAATTTGTGTTTTTTCATCATTTTCGGAAAATTGTTCTTCTGGAAGTATTTCCAGGGCTTAGGAGAAAGAATGAGTACCTCCAATTCCATTTCATTTTCGCATAATCGACATATTTTTTTGTTATAAGACAAGAGAAAAAATCCATAATATGTATTTTGATTCGAGTTCCATAATTGCAAAGTAAAGTATCGGTTGTGGATAACACATTTCCAGATACAGAGCTTGATGATTGATCGTCTTGAATCAACATGATTAAATAAGCTACATTAATTCAGATAAATCATTATTCCAATTTCAAATACATATTATTAATCAAATGAGGCATGGTTACATTATGAAGATATTACTATTAGTATATATTGTTCAAAAAATGATGGTAAATTTAATGCCCGTTGAGGAAATACTTATGAGTTTTGAAGGCGATCCAACGAGTGGTTGTGATTCATAAGTTAGTTCTAAGATAGAAAAAAAAAGTAATACTGACTATTTAGCGCCAACATTTCTAGTTATGCAGGTGAAAAATTACTCTTGTGGATAATTAATAGACCAATTTTAAACTCTAACAGGTCATAAACACACCAAATTATTCACTAAATCCCCATCTTCAACTAAGTACTTCCAACTTGGCAAGACCGCTAACCGCTTCCAGCCTGCCACTAACTGTCCTTTTTCATATTAGCGTCGACGTAGACATGACCACGCATTATAGTAAGCAGCCATTTGTCCTCTCTCAACTTGGGCGCGAATAATCGACAAAGGCGTGACTTAATCGAAAGATAACTTGATATCGTGATAATGAAAGGCGTAATATCAGCTTCCGCTGATGGCTACTTGACCTTTTTTCCATTAAGGCGTGCAATGAGGTAATATGAAGTTGTTAACAGGGAAATAACATTACATTGGAGGAAACAGTACGAATATGCAAATAAAAGGCACATTTATCAATACTAAACTAGAGGCCCAATTTTCAAATAAATAACTTTCATTCGCCTTTTTGTGATACAACAGCGACCACTTGAATGGCTTCTTGTGGTGAAATCAGCGCCGCAGTGTCGTTTTCAAGTAATTTTTAAAAGATCTCTAGTGATGGCTAGTGGAATGTTTCAAATCCCTAAGTGGGTAAAAAAACATAAATTTAAACAAGGAAAATATCAACACAAGGAAAACATAAATACTTTGTGAAAATTCGGTGTGATAATAAAAAGGCGTGAACTTAATATCACGTCATGGCATTGAGGAGCGTAAAATACGCTTAGTCCAAACTTTATCTTTATTGCTAATACTTTTTCATAAAACCAAAATTATAAAAACGATCTCGCTAAGCCATTCCGTGCCATAAAAATTTGGACCTAATATCAATTTTTTAGCCATTTTTCATAAGGATAGAATGACTTTTTTTAGAAACTAACGTCGTTCATTTAATCATTCTGATACATATTCGATATCAATAATGTGTGCCACAAATCTCTCTTTTTTTAAAGGAGAGCTGTTCGGCGCCATTTTTTACGGGAGAGCCTTTAGTATTTTCCCATTTTGGATCAAGGCATGAACTGGCCCATGAAATCTACGCAAAATACGTTAGGTATGATACACCGCCAAGTATTGTAATTATTTTTAAAAAATGGAAGTTTTTCCTCGTCTAGCTGCGTTTTTTTCTTGTCTAATTTTTTGTATAAAATCCATTTCTGGCCAAAAATCGCATTTTTATTTTTTACAGCTGCATCACCAGCTCCCAGCTGAATCAGTAACGGACACCCTCATCAAAATTCAAGCCTTTTTCTCAGATGTATCGGTATCTTTATCCCCTCTCCTTATTATTACTGATACTTGCTCAATTCATGTAGAGAATTAAATAGTACTAAGTACAATAATTTATACAATGCATAGGCGAAAGTCATAATAATTGGCTGTATTCGCTCATAAAAGGTAACCAATATAGCACAACCTACTTCAGTGACTTGCAAATCTGTGGGTTTAATTACCTCATTATGCATGCTCACGTTTTTACCCCTAGCTATACATTTCATCCTGCCTGTAAAATTGAAATCATGGACAGATTTTCATAAAATTAAATCATCTAACGCTGGCACACTTTAGAGAACCATTTACATTTAGGGGTGGTTTCTTGTCTCCAAAATAATTTTTTGATGTAACACATCACGTTCGGCTACTAGCCAGAAATATTTAACATCAAAGGATACCTTTCAATGCTAAAAATTAGCAAGAACAGTGACGGTGTGAGGCAGCCTTGTGGAGAGGTTTTCCAAATATATAAATATGCCTGCAGTTTCATTCCGCGGTTTAGATATCATTTCTGAGAATTTTAAATCTGTAGACTTTGCAGAAAAATGAGAATTAAACCCTTAGGATTTAACGGATACTTTGATCTCGCTAGGATTTTCTCGGGAATGCCAGAGGACGAATGTGTTTGAAATTGGAGGAGCAGTCCGTGAGAAAAATAGCGGGGTGTATATAGTAGTATTGGTAGAGTTTGCAGAAAAATGAACATTAAATCCTAAGGGTTTAACGGATACTTTGATATCGCCAGGAATTTCTCGGAAATTTCGATGGATGAAAGTGTTTGAAAATAGGATTAAAATCATAATTAATTTGATGTGCCGCAAGGTAGGAAATGGTTTAAATAAATGTAATGATTACATGGAGAAAATTATAAGAGTGAATATGTTCTTTCCACATCAATTCATCTACTATAAATCAACCACTCACTTATTAAACAAATATTTAAATATATTTGGAATATCAAATTTATTATTATTTCTTTTTAATAAAAATATTTAAGTCTTGCCACAACTCTGTTTTTATCTGTACCTACGTGAATTTTCCCAAGAAAAATAAATCACTGTACAGTAATGCATAAGAGGATGCCAATAAATTGGCTTCTTTACGCTACCCGCAACTGATGTAATATTTATAATTATTTTAGTCACTCTTGGGGCCGATCGTTAATCCTTGGTACACATATTTGTAACACATACAATATGGTCCGAGAGAAAAATAGCGGGGTATGGTATACCGGTGCGGTGGGTATGTATACCTGCTGCGAATGGGCGTGGTCGGATGAAGTAAAGGGGCTCACGGAGAGTGACTCAGGGGCGTGCGTCTGAGGCGAAGACTCGCGTTTCCTGGAACGTGAGAGGGTTGCTCGCAATAGCGGGGGTGGAGGCAGCAGCTTCCTTCCGAGAGGGCGATATCTTCATGTGGAACTGGGACGGAGCCAGGGTCTTACTTTGCTTCGCCCCCCCCCCCCCCCTTGTCCATCAAGACCGCCACGAGCTATCCGCCCACTCTCCCAAATCATCCTCCACGCGTCCCATCCTTAGAGAGTACCACCCCCTCTCCCTAGTCCACCATCCAAATGGCCATCTTAAAACGCCACCAGGCCTCGCCCAGTCTCGCCTCTTAAACTATTGACTCGGGACGCGGATGGCTAACTTATTAACTGGCCATTTTTTGCGGCTGCTAGCGTATTTAAGGCTAGTTATGTGTATTTCTAAGGTTGAGTCACCTTCTTTCGCCATTTCAACAGCTTCCGCTGATGGCTACTTCACCTTTTTTCCATTAAGGCGTGTGATGAGGTAATATGAAAATGTTAACAGGGAAAAACATTACATTGATGGAAACAGTAAGAATATGCAAAGAAAAGACACATTTATCAGTACTAAACTAGTGGCCCAATTTTCAAATAAATAACTTTTATTTGCCTTTTTTGTGATATAACAACTGCCACTTTAATGGTTTCTTGTGGTGAAATCAGCGCCGTAGTGACGTTTTCAAGTCATTTGTAAAAGGCCTCTAGTGATGGCTAGTGGATTGTTTCAAATCACTAAGTGGGTAAAAAAACATTAATCTAAACTAGGAAAATATCAACACAAGGAAAACATAAGTACGGTGTAAAAATATGTGTTCCAATGCTTGACTATCGAACCGATGAGTGACTAAAATAATAATAATATATTTTCAGAAGGAGATAGCGTAAAAAAGACAATTTAATGATAATTATATCATAATTCAATGATATTTATAATGGAGGTTTACTAAGCGACGAGACGCCTCCTATGCATGAACTTCTATCTCTTTTCCACCAAGGAGTACTAAGGAAACCTACCTATTGTGCCAAGGATAAATAATAATGATTTGATAAATAATAATAATGATAGTTATAAAGATGAATTAAAAATAATTATTACCTATAGATATAAACAAATGTTTGTTAAGACTGCGATATTGTTCTTTAAAAGTAATAATAATAGCATTTTTATTCCATATATGTTTAAATATTGGCTTAGTTACTAAGTGGTTGATTTATAACAGCTGAAATTTTGAGGAAAGGACAAATCTACTCTAATAATTATTCTCCATATAATTATTATGTTTATTTTATCTGTTACCCTGATGCACATCGAATTCCTTATGATTTGAAGGGCGACTCAACGTTACATGATGCCATTCGTGAATCACTGCTCTCTGAAAAAATAACCCTCTTAAGTTATTTCACATTATAACGGCGACTTTACTCACTTTTTACTCTTTCATTGATCATTTTTTTACTTAAAATATTTTTCCTCCTCAGCATGATTTTCTTCCCATGCTTATCCGTATTTTTTACCTAACTCCCAAAAAAAACCTTCTATGGCCTGATTTCCTTTCCTCCCAAATTCTTTTCACAGATGAATAAAGCTTTTGTGATGGGGGCTTGGAGAGGGATTGTTCCAAACAAATCGTAAGCAGTATAGGTGGGCGAAGAAGCGGATTTCGACCATTAAGCCCTGACAGCCAAGACCTCCATTCATTTGACCGTGCCATTTGAGCGTTCTTCTCTCCAGGCTACTGTGTAAACAGAACTTTATGAATGAAAATGATTTGGCGCTGCTAACTGCCAGGAGCGACACTCGACCTCAGGGAAAAAAATATGAATGAAACCCAATCCAAAAATAAGTTCTTAATAAAACACTCGTGAAATTCTTCGGCTATAAATAAATGGTGGCTCTGAAGGACATTAAGGCCTGGAGTCACCCGCACGTGGTGCTGTCGGGAGAATATCCCTTGAGTCCCGAGTTTTTTATAAAAGCCGCGTGGAAACCTGCGATGATGGGCGTGGCTGAGATTACAAGAGTTGACAGAAGAGTATGTGAGGCAATATATCCACACGGGCAGCTATAAAAGTGAAAAGTTGTCGGGTCTTTTGTCCATTAATGTCGTAGCCCTTCAATCTACACTACGTAATAGTTGTGTAGGGGTCAGAGGTTTTTCCGCTTCAGGAATATGCGTTTGTTGTTGAATGGCACCAATAATTTAAATTGGTCATATTTAGATTTGAAGTTCCAAAATAAATACGAAGCATTTGATGGAATCAGGAAATCGTATAAAAATGTTTTGTATTGACCTCTTGTAAACCTTTTGGCTAGCTTAAAATCGGTGAATTTAAAGAGATACTACATATTTGATATGTGAAATAGTTAAAATAACACAAAAAATATCCTTTCTTGTTGCAATGTCTGCCTGTAAATAAAATTCAATGCCAACAAAAAAGCAATTTACACGTCATACTCATTACACTGCAGCCTACGTTTTCTAAGGGTCTTATTACATGAATGAATATCGATTATTTTAATTAATAAAAAGCATAAAATATGTTTCGTATATTATTGAAATTTTATGTTCGAATTATCTGGATGATATATCTGGATTTATTCTAACGAGATTTATTTTCTGACTGTGTTGACTTTAATGTTCCAGTGTCCAATATCTGTAAAAATTTCTTTTATTTTCCTCTTTTTTCAAGGATTTTAAACGCTTATTAGTAATTGTTTTTTTTTAATCGTAGCCAGAAGCTGAATTGGCCAAAATTGAATCTTCTAAAAACCATGTAGCAGCTGTTTCTATTCCTGGGTCATTTTCAGCTCGTCCTGGATGGGATTTTCCTGAATTTCTTACAGGCGAAAATTTTTCCAGGCCGCACTTTATATTTTCGGGATAAAAACACCCAAAGCAGCGTCTCGTGAACACCTGGCCTTCGGATAAATATGTTGCGGTTTCCCTCCCCCCTCACATCTTTCACAGCTCTTCACTTTTTTTCGTCTCACCACAAGGAATGTTACCCCCGGAAAGTCCAGCCCTCCAAGGCCACTTCAATGGGAGTGAAGGCAATTATGCAAAAAATATGAAGAGGGCTCTAGAATTAATGAGAGGAGGTAGATATTTTCTCCGTCAGCAAAGTATTTTTCCATCAGCAGATGTCCACAAGAGTTTGCCTGAATGGCAGAATACTTTTGATCATTGTGAATTGAAGACTACTGGATATCATTTGATGAGGTCGTTCACTCAGGCAATCTATACAGATAATACTTTGGTTAAAAGCTGTGGCGCAGCGAGGAGAGGGTTTGGGGGATAAACCCTCCCTCCCTATAGCTCAGAGAAATTTAAAAAGTCAATCCCTTTTGCTTAATTGAATAAATATTACTTACAGAATAGCTTTAGGATATTAATAAAATATCCCTCAGAAAGTCGCAAAACTCACCATTTTGAATCATTTATATTAAAAACTTCCTGGAGGAGGGTACCCGCACCCCCCGTATTTCATACCCCCCAGTATTAGTTGCTCATAAAACCCCCCTAGCCTTAATTCCTACCTGCGCGCCTGGTTGAAAGGGAAGTGAAGTTAAGAAAGCTAAGTTCTGGCGAACAAATGTTTCCTCATTCAGCTATTCTCTCGTATGTTAACAATAATGAAACAAAAAAGCTGGTACCCACTTTTCATGAGTTTGTGACGTCAACAGCGCTGACACTAATTATTCCTTCACGGAAAACATTTGACTGAGGGAAGGGAGGAAAACAAGAGTATAAGCAACAAAAAACCACGCCAGGACAATGTACGAGGAGGATAATTAGCTGAGAACCGGTGACGCGCAGGGCATGAGCTCAAGACGTCATCAGCTCAGCTGCGTAAGGGTTAGGGCCATCAATTATTTGTCGCGAATAACTCAAGAGGTAGGCAACGGATCGAAACACGATCTCTTCATTCTGCAATAATACATCCCTGAGGGTCTCTTCGTTCCCCATTTTTGGCTGGTGCTATAATTGAAAACTATCTATCAAAATTATACTCAACGGAATAAAAGATTTGTCAATAAATTAAATAGCAGGAATAAATTTTAATTCCAACAAATCAGCAGCATTTTTGTCAATGAATTATTGCTATACATTGGCTCCCTTTCATTCTCGTCTCCGTGCTTCTTTTTTACTCAGACTATTAAACTTTATACCTTTACAGAACACAAAAAATTGTGACACTAAAAAATAAAATTTTACAGTTCCATTTTTTTTTAAATTAAGTTTTTGTTTCCGAAGCCGAAATAAAGTTTCATTGCCGATGGGAAATTATAAATTCATAGAAGAAGTTTGAAAATAAACCTGAACTGGTAATGTATGGGTAGACCGATGCATAAATTTTCTATGTGATCGATATAGTTGGATAATATACGAAAAATGTCGGCATTCTCGAATTTACTCCTGGAAGATTATATTGTTGCCTCTTCAGTCATCTCAATTTGTGGTTGATTATACCAATTGTACCGGTTTCCAAAATGATCAAACAGCAAATATTGTTTCGCTAGGTGGATAACAGCTAGTATTAATGACGCCATCATTATTTTTATCCTCCCAAACCTCCTCCAGCACCAGGGGTGCCGACTTACAAAAAATATTGGGGGGCCCAAACCGAGGATCTTGCCCCGGGAAATTTTATAAGTAGTGAGTTTAACGTTTTTTAAGCATTTTAGAAGAGCCATATGATCAACATTCGAACCTTGATCACTCGAATTTCGATATCTGGACACTCCGGGGAAAATGACAAGCCTGACACATTTTTTCCTCACGCCCATAACGAATTTTTGAGGGGGTTCGGGCCCCCTCAGGAGTCGGCGCCACTGTCCAGCACCTTTACTTTTACCTGTTCGCCCCATCTGCGGAAATTTGATTTAATTAGCGCCGCAGGGCCAGTTAAGGAAATTTGGTGTCAGATTTGTGCTTGTTCTTATGTATTAACTATCTCGATCCAGATTTTATGGAAAATTTCATAATTATGTCACATTGCAAAATTTGATTTGAGTTTCATATTTTTCATATTATGGGAGCGCTGTGGCCCAGTAGGTTGAGCGTTGGACCACGGATCGAAGGATATGGGTTCCAATCTCGGCTGAAGCCTTCGGACGCCCAAAAGTAAAATACTCGAATCAACGAGGTTGTCATGGGAAAGGAACTGATCCTCTATCTTGATTTTTACATGTCTGTATCTTTGACTTAGATGAGCTCTACTCTACCCACACATATCCAACCCAACCTTAGCGTTGAATCATTTAGTGAATGAATGAGGAATAATGGAAAATAATATTAATTAGTAAAAACTCCTGCATGGTTGCCTACGGGAAATGTTTCATAGTGGACAGTGGCGGATTCAGAGATGGACTGGTGGGGGCTACAGCCCTTCCCTGGACTATCCATTTACACTAGATAAAATGGTAATTTATTTCGGACCCCCACTCACTACTGCTGGGAGGTTAACCCCCCAAACCCCTCACTTACAAGCCCCTCTCCTTGCCCCTAACGTGGATTCGCAACTGATGGTGGAGATTCGAAAATTAACAATAATGAAAATTTCTGAAATGATGAAGGTTACTTGAAGATAGGGTACAGTGGTGGAAATATGGTCGTGCGTGACAAAAATGTATTTACGGAATCGCGATGTTATATTTGCTTCTCTCCATGAGTTATGGAAAAGCATGTATAATTTGGAGTAACTAGGAGAAGGCTTGCAAGAGAGCGGAGCACGTAAGATCGACTTGGACTGCGTGGGTCGGAAGTGTGGGACGGGGGTGGGAGATTTCCCGCCTTAGTCTCCCGTCCATCTCATCCCACGCTCCAAACCGCTTAAATGAGGTAAATGCGGTAGCGTGGCACTTTATTTTTTTTTCATTTTCAAGTGAAGAAGGTCGCACGAAAGTAGGAAAAAAACTTGCGCGGGAGTGATCTCAACTCAGCCGAGGGCAGTAAAAAGCCCCTTGATCGAACGGCGGAAACGTGATATTGGATTCGCTCAAACTCTCTCCCACTCACGCCTACACCTGCTCCGTGTCCTCACTGTGACGGAGATCATGCCCATAACTCCGTTATCTCGCGAGTCACGGCTCTTTATGGAGGTTTAAACCTTGACTCAATGATCAGAAAAAAATCATTTTCGCATATGGTGTTAAATTATTCGGCTTTCAAGTGTGACATCCACTGATGCAAAAGAGCAAGACATGCTCGTCCAAAAAATATAGGCAATTAAAAGCCTATGTGACTACGTAGATTTCCGCGGTGTTCAGGTTCCAATTTCTCCATATTTCCGGTGCAACCGCGTCGGTTTGTTGGTGATGACAACAGTTTCGCTGGCACTGCTGCCAGCGTCTTCAGGTCGAAGATGATGCCGGTCCACGATTTGACCTCCAACAAACCGACGCGGTTGCACCGGAAATATGGAGAAATTGGAATTAAAAGCCTATGTTTAAAAAACAATAATTTGCAACCTTAGCATCAGTTGGTATGCCACAGAGTAAGGTATAAAAGTGGACATAATATGGGAAATTTTTAGTTTATGTTTTTAAAATAATACTTTTTAACGTATAATGCCATTTCTGGCTTGATTTGAGGGAAGTTCAATATATCCTTGATGAAAGAACAGAAATGGCAATTCCACAATTTTTAATTCCAAAAATCAACAACCGGCCGTGGTTTCAACACATTGGGTCATTTTACACAATGTGTTAAAATCATGTCAATTGTTGAGTTTTGGAATTAAAAAGTGTGGAATAACCATTTGTATTCTTTCATCATGAAAATGCTTTTTAACGTTGATATAAGATTTCGTCTTCTCTCGGTTTTATATTAATGAATAATATTCACGATTTTCTGGCAGAGTTAGAAAATTTTGTGGCTAACGTTTCATTGGAGCACTCTTCGTCCTTAGAGCAGTAATGTTAGCGGTTCTTCCTTCCTGTGCTTATAAATCCGTTTTATATACTTTATAAACTTAAGTAGGAAAATTTAGAGTCATTTTCTATTCAATTAACGTCATTTGACTTCATATATTACATTTATCTGCTAATAACTCAAGGCCTTGAATGGAAATATTTGTTTTTGCACCATATGGGATGTCCTCTTTTTATTTAATTTTTCACAAAAAATCATTTTATTAAATCACAATGCGAATTAATTATCTTACTAACTCACAAATAACAATTTCTTTGAAACATAAATATCCAACCTTAAATAGGGATCGAGAAATATATTATTAGGAAGAGTAATTCCTTCAATTTTACGCGGTCGTCTACATACTCTATTGAAGTGACATATTTTGGAGAGCATATTTATCTCAGTCATTTAGAACTAAAAAAAAAAACTTTTTTCAGCATCTTCTTTGTCAATTTCTCTTATGAAAAATTTCCAAATCATCATTGAAATATGCCCTTTGAAGCGGGATCGTGTCTCATAAATTATTTACGTATCTTCGAAAAAAGCTGTCCGTATCATTGAGAACCCTCTAAGAGTAATAAATTTCAGTAAATTAACGAAACTTAACAGATTGAACCAATTTATCCTATTTGTTGAAGCGTGAGAAGAATGATTCATCATATGTCCAGCCTACCTGCTTCGTTACAATTGGAATCGCGCCCCTCTTCCTTTCCTGTTTGCTCAAACTCACGCGACGTTTAAGTGGCACGCATCTCATTGTCAGATGTCGTGGACCACGAAGACAACATGTCAATGAAATCATAAACAGTCGCTGACAATGACATTAACACAACGCGACGAAATAGAACCGTCATAAATTACTGTGGCAGACCTGTCGCTTGTCATTTGCGTCATCTTAGAATCTCTTCTCTGGCATCTGTCTTTTCGCATTTCTCTGTAGACAGATCTTTCATTCTTCTGCACTCAGTCGCTAACAGCCGAGCTGGGCGACGGAGAAAAATTGTGGATTACTCCATAAAACAAGCGCTCCTAATAAGTCTATAAGGCGTCACCCTCGGAGATTCTAAACCCCATCCCTTCCCCACTCGATCTTAGAGAGCCTAAATCCAATCACTCAATAATTTTACGAAATCAAAAACTACTACCTAAATAATTTTACACATAATTAAAGCAGGACATTAACATTAAAATAGGGAAACAAAACCAGGAAGCGGTGAATGAATAGTGTTATTTGGGATGCAGGATAACTAGCGGTATTAAAAGCAAGAAAGAAATTATCAGCAGAATAGCCTATGCGAAGAGAACATTCCACCAAAAGAAAGATCTGCTTACAGCGAGAAATTTAAATATAGAAGTAAGAAAGCAGTTTATCAGAACTTAAATTTGGAGTATGCTCCTCTACGGAGGTGAGGTATGGACAATGACAGCCGAGGAGAAAACAAGGGTAGGGGCTTTCGAAATGTGGTGCCTCTGGAGAATGATGAGGATCAAATGGATCGAAAGAGTAAGCAATGAGAAAGTCTAAACAAGAGTAGGAGAGAGGAGAAGCCTCATCAAAACCTTGACAATACATCTTTTGTTTCATGTGTGATCTACTTAGGGCATCATAAATTTCTTATTTTCCATAGCTGTTCCGTAAATATTTTTGTCTAAGGTGGTCTAAATTGGCTAAGATTCTTACATTATCTGATATTAACTTGGCTCGATGGACCAAGGTAGATACAGCGGCTTTCTGCGACGGATTGTGGTGGCTGAGTCCGTTGAGCTACAAGCCGGTATATGTTGGTCTGCGATAAACGGTGTGACTTAGGCTCACATCTTATTTCCTACGTATTAAGATGTCCAGGAAAGGAAGTTGGCCATTCTCTTCTATCTCCATGGTGAAAATGATGCTCGGGTGAGGAACAACTAGTTGAAAATAATGGAGAAGAAAGAACTCGAATAAAATATATGGAACAGGTAAAGAATGGTGTGGAAAAGAAGAAATAAGTAGGTGTGAAAAGATTAGCTGTTAGAATATTTGAGTGGAGGGCTGCGTCAAACCAATCTTAGGATTGTTGACTGGTAATGTTAACCTGAATTCCAGCCCTCCAAGTTTCTTGAGTAATCTTCGTTTGTTAATACTTCAAAAAGACATTTTTTGGCAAAAACATCCTCGAAATTTCTAGCAGAGTCCTTTTTTTGCCATATTTTGCCACACCTTGTGCCATTAATTGCTTTATTTTATATCAATCGCTGCTTTTCAAACATTCTCACCAATTATCTTGTTCAATTTACATTTTCAACCATTTTCGAGTGACCTTCCGAAGCGGGATCACTTTTGATGAAGAGTTTATGAAAACCATTCGGAATGGCACTTCGAGCAAGGAAGAGATCTGGCGATGAATTTAAGTATCTGTTTCGAAACTGGAGCGAGATGACTGATTTACCACCGCAGTGCCTGCATAAATCATTCAGAACGACCTAACTCACGTGAATGCTCATGATTCATCGTCCATCGTAAAAACTCTGGAATTCCTTAAGCTTTTTCTCCACAGGATAGGAAGGCACAACAGGCATTTGGAAGAGGAAAACAGACGCCACAGCCAACTGGCGTTTTTAAAATGCGATTCAAATCAATAATTATTTTAATCGATACCCTTCTTTGTCTATGAGTCCATTTACTCAAGCAAAAACTTTGAAATGCCCTTGTTGGAAGATGATGGTATGTGGACCGATTTTCTGTGGTCCACTTTCTAGGCGTAATTGCATTGTTCCTGTCCAGGAGAGTCATACGTAACACAGTTATAGACTCACAAAGTATTACGATTTTTAGAACTTTTATATTCCATTACCAATTTCCGAATTAATTTTCTCGATCCTGATATAGTTACTCTTCTTGAAATAAAAATTGGTGGAATTATTAGATATTTTCTTTTAAGTATTCTACCGGTTGAGGCGGATTTACATGGAATATTTTTTGCGTACCGCCTCGGCCTACCTTCCTTACAAAAGACTAATAAGGACAAAATAAAAATAATTATATTGCCATTGTGTCATTAAAACAAAAAAATCCTCCAGGCAAAACTCAAACTCAAAGCAGTCAAAAAATAAAACTTTGAATTTTAAAAGCAATCGCGGAGTAGCTTCTCTATTTTAGTACTGGTTTGTGAAAGTGAAATGATGCGTGAAATCTTTTAAAATATTCGAATTGACAAATTAAGTTGTTACACAAAATAGCACAGACTAATACTTCACTCGCTTCTCGTCAGATCCAGATATTAATAGTGGAATATTTTCTAAATAGCTGAACTTATTAGCATATTTTGTCTTACATAAATGGTTCTATGCTCGCATTCAACAGTCGATGTGATGATAATATATCAATTTTCTACTTCATGCCAGGTAAAACATAATATGTAGATCAACAAAAATCAATGTATTCGTTCGTGCATTAATGCACAACTCTATATGTTCATATATTTTATTAATTGACTGACCGTGATACCATTTTTGCGGCAGAGAAAATAATTTTGTGGGAAAAGAAATTTCCAAATAACTTTTTAGCACTCCCACGTATCTATTTTAAGAGCAGGAAAACGTGACGGGAATATTCCTTTGGGAAGGAAACACTTGTCAAATTTGTCCTCCCCCGTAGCTATCAAGGTGACACGCTCTTCATTAGAATTCCTGAGGCCAAGGACGGTTCGATGTAAGGACAAGTATATATACCATGATGGAATCAGCGTAGAAAGCGATTTTTCGTAACTTTTAGTACCTATCACAATGTTTTTTAGTCCATGCAATCACCGTTTGACGGTAAGGATGATTAGAATATTTCAATTAGATTCTTTTTGAAGAGGTCATTGCAATTTTTGGAGCTATGCATATCGCATAGCTAATAAATGGGAAACAATATGGAAATGTATGTATGTATAATCATTATTTTTATTATTTTCAAAATAAAATAATTTTCAATACAATTAATTAATAACTAGCTTGACATACATTCGGAAATTATTAAGGCTAAACATACTTGCCTTTTCTTAGGAACCATTCATTATTAAACATTATCCTACCTTATCACAATCAATAAGCGTGATATCTTCCCACTTTTAATATCATATAGAATTTCATTTCATTCAATTCAATCGCAATATTGGTATTCGTTAGCAAAATGTTACCCGGATATAAAATAGGGTGAATGCAACATGATGAGTCTTTTGCGTTGTCGAGCCTCCTTTTCTCTTCAAAAATTTGTTCCTATCGAATCCTACGAAATTCAGCTTATACGTTTTCTCGTTTATTCGTCTGACTGTTATTAATGAAGATTCATTGGCCTCACTACTAGAATCACTAGCCTCGGTATCCTTTTCTGAGTAAATAACCACTGACTCTTTCAGAGGGAAAACCTAATTCTCATTGAATAAAAGTGATGAGGTCGGGTGATATCCATTACCTGTCGATGAAAAAGAGGAATTTTCCTTTTAAAATGCCTACCGTGTTGACAATATATATGGCATTAAGTATTTTAAAAGAAAAACATTTGGCAGATACGAACTATAACAAAATTCATCCCTGATGGCTCTATCATTTTGATTATTGTGATGAAAGCCATCCTTAGTTTTGGCATTATAAACTCACATAGCAGCTGTTGTGATACGTCAGCCAAGATTTACGTCTTGATCCTCAACGGTGGTCCTTTTACTCGAGGCAAAACTCAAAACAACCGCAATAGCTACGAATATGTTTCATCATCCATGTGGAAATGCAGTCATATTCACGTTTCTTCTCTCCCCGCAGTCATTTGCGACAGGTGATCACATTGATCAAGGATCCTTTTGGACCAACTCTCCTCCTTGCATTCACGATCTTACCTGCTAGACATTTTATCTGCAAATTTTCTCGGGAGAGATTATGTTTACGTTCAGTTTTCCGTCATTTGCTTATTTTGTCTCCAAGGCATGTAATTTAATCACAAGAATAGCATGGTTATGCGGTTTTGTAAAGCATTTCAAGCGAGTAATGTAAGACTCAAAATGAAAGCAGATGAGGAAAAAATTGATCAGTTAGAGAAATTCAACTATGTTGGCAGAAAATTAGAGGAAAACGGAAACAGCGGGAAGGACGTCAGGGAGAGAATTGTTTTAGCAAAGGAGGTGTTCATAAACAGGAACGAGCTTATTGGAGGATCGTTATGTCAGAGTTTAAAGAAAAGGTTAGTGAACATTTTGATCCGGAGTGCAGCGATTTACGGTGCGAAAACATGGAGACTTAAAAAAGAGAAATAAAGAAGACTGTAGGTTTGAGATTACTTTTCCACATCATTCCTGGATTTCTGCCATTTCCCTTCTTTTTCATATTGCTTCGTAAGGTACCAAATGGTTTGGCATTTGTGGAATATACGAGGATGCTGTAATATCGTAGAAGGAAATTATTGGGAAACGCTTGGAGAGAAACTTAGAATCTAGAATAGCTCATAGGGTCACAGCTCACGTTTTACGGCTGACTATCTATGAAAGGGAAAGCATTAGGTTTTGACAAAATTTTCCCTTATCATAATCGAATAAAGGATCTGTTGTTCTCTATGTCTCTTGTTGTGGAGTAGCATATAGAATTTGTATAACTCCAGACTGTATTGCATGTACTTAGAAAATAACTTCCGGTCTCACGATTCAATTTGGCTACTGGAAAACATTTTGCCTTGCGCTATTCCCTTCCCAGAATTTTTAACCATAACCCCCTCATTATGGCGAAAAGAAGCGGTTGAATCTAGATCTTATTTTTACTACAATCGGTCAATTTTATTTCTAATGATAGCTTTTTTGCTAGGAAAATGTTGAATCGCTGTATGAAGGCAATTTCACCCTATTTCATTTCAAATGTGATATTTCTTTAGTAGCTGTCATTTATTTTACCTTACTTCTGACACGACTATATTTGCATGCTGTTTTATCTCCAAGATAAATAGCTATTGAATTCGTTCTTTTTTTAAACTGTTATGATAAATAGTTGGAAATTGATTACTAAATCGCTCAAACAATTAAATTTCGCAATACTGAATAAGTGTAGCAAAATCCCAGATTTCATGATGCATCATAATTCTTTCCTTGTAAATAAATCATCAAAGACTGTGATTTCATCAGAATGCTTAGTTAGCCATGGCTTCCTGATTATATTCATTATTTACAAATGACTTCTCATAAGCAGCACTATTTCCTTATTAATAGCATGTGGTAAACCTGTAGTACATTCTATATAGCGGCCTTGAAAATCTCCTAGGCTTCATTCCGCAGCGAGTCGTTTTACAATGGAATCAATATCCCTAATTGTATATTTTTATCAACTTTACCCAAGGCGTAAAAAAATAAAAACAGTTTTGAACTCGATATTCTCATTAGCTGTAATTAAATTTAGGCGTTAATTTTAATTTAATAATGGTAAACGGGATAAGCATGGCTCGACTTTTTTCCAATAACCGACTCCATTATTTCATAATGTAAGAGGTGATTAAAATCAAATATTCCCCAACCCAAACATCGCGATTTCGAATTTCAAATGCAGTAGTGCGTCTAAGTTGGCGCTTTGTGTTGGCTGCTTTTCCACTGGCATTCTGAGAGACCGCGGAGTGGTGAGACATCTATACGATGGAAAAGAAAATATCGGGACTCGGTGCTGGCATATGAGTTTTACCGCGCACTGTGAAAATCATCCTAACGAAACCGATAAAATTTAAAATAGTAATAATCAATTCACTGAAGCCTCCTATAAAAATTATGAATACGAACTTTCGGAAGCTGTGATAAGTAACGGAGCAGAAAAAGGTCTGTTTATTAAGAGTTTCTGAAAATATTAGTTATCACCACTGAATGCGTATTTTTCTTATATATTGTTAATTTCATATACTAACAAAAGAAGTCACTCGAGTTTCACCACCAGATCTTGTTCAAATTTTTAAAGATCATAGGAAATGGATACCCATAAGGTATAGTTTTTGTTGCGGCCGCCATCTCTCAATACTTCTCGAGATATTTGCGACGGAAAGTAACGAGAAAACGCTAATATTTATGCAACCTGCAGCACCAAAATAGCCCCTTATACTCGGTTGCTAGGATGCAGAGCACTGACGGTGTATTGTTGTCCTGGCGGGTTTCATAATTAGAGGGGTTTTCTTGATACTTTTCGCCACAAACATTATCTACATACTACACCGCGAGCCGCCCCGGTGTGGCAGGGTGTGTTAGGGCATCAGCTGTCTACATACAAATTGCAAATGCTAAAACAAAATTACGACTCTCACCTATTAAAATCCTTTATGGTTCGGAGGAAAAACGAATTCCTATATCTATCCGTTCGGCAAAACATCTCTCTCAATTTATCGCTTCTGTCGGACCTGGAAATATAGTGCGGCTGTAATGTTATGTTCCCCATGTCGCTCTTAAATATATCCATTCTCAATTGTTCAAGCAATCTAAGCCTAGCGTGCAGCCTCCGAGTCTCCAGCGGCTCCCAGCCTAGTTCGCTTAACATCTCGGTAACGCTGTCTGTACGCCCGTAGCAGTTTTTGACGAACCACTCAGCCTTCCTTTGCATTTTATTCAGTTCACGGATTAAGTCTTCTTACACTGGATCCCATACGCTCGCTGCATATTCGAAGTGCGGTCGGACGAGTGCAAAATAGCACCTTTTTTTTACTTTCTCATCCGAAAATCTTCCCGCAATACGCTTGACGAATCCTAATTTCTTCAAGCCTATGCCGCAAACATTCCTCATATGTGTTCACCACGAGAGGTTCGAGGTTATCGTAAATCCCAGGTACTTCACTTCTTCTGTTACCTTTATGTTAATACCATTCACAGCATAAACATGGTTATAGCTGGATGAACTCTGCAAAACAATCCCGAGAAGTATTTAGCGTCGGCGGATGAAACAAAAACTATACCTTATAGGAATCCATTTCCTGTGACCTAGAAAAATTTGAACGAGACGAGAATTTGAGAAACGAGACGAGAATTTGAGAGATCTGGCGGTGACACTTGAGGGACTTTCCTTGCAAGTAGAGATTTTTGATATAGCTTACATTGAATAGAATGGCCGGAATAGACTGCCAAACCGAAGGTCGGGGGTTCGAGTCCCGCCTGGGTAAGAATCTCGGTTACCCTAAGTTATCCCAGGGCATGGGCGTGTATAAATGTCCTTCATTGTTAATTGTTATTTCCCCATTGCAAAGGCCGCAATATGCTGCTTATGGGGTGATGGAAATAAATAAAATAAATAAATATATTCGTGTCAAACTTTATAGCGAGGGCGCGAAGGGGTATAAAGTTTGACTATATCATATGATTTTCGGTTTTTAAATTCTATGCGGAAACTATACATCAAAATGATAATGTTCACCTCCGCAATGAATGAATATATACTTCCTTTGTGGCTAGTATATTATCTGTGAACTAATCACTCAAATACTGAATTTGCATAAGTAATCAATGAGAAATCCCGTGAATATAACCATATAGTCTGAATGATTCCTATGTGGCCTCATCCCTGCTTCTCAAATCGAGTGTTCGAATTCCGAATATTACATAACAATGTAATTCAGCTATTTTTTTGCTATAATTCACTCGCCCAACATGATTAAATTTTGGAAAGAATATTTTCTTTTAAGATTAATTTTATGATACGGTAACAGTGGTAAAGGCACTACTGGGACCAGGTAATTGTATTGTAGAGTGTGATTTTGCTTCCTATCCCGAAGGCCAATATTCAAACTTTTGTTGTGACTTGATATTTTCCTGTGTTAACCGATCCCTTCTTGGGTGCTGTGCGGTAGTCGCTCTTAGTATTGCAGTCAGTCCGTCGGATGTAACGTTAAGCCGCAGTCCTCCTGGCGCTTTTTATTTATATTAGGCCTACGAAATGCCTGGTTTCACTGCAGTGTTCCTCTCGTACCCTATCCTATGGCGCAAATCACCTATGCTGTCTATTATTTCATCCGAATTCCATTGTCATCGAACATTGTATATTATCTATGAAGGACTCGAGAAGAGGTGGCTAAAGCCCCGTTTACAAGAACATAACTTGGCTTATTATGACTCGTACCAGCAAGTGTTACATTTCATCAATTGCGGCCCCAAATTTGCACCAATCACGAAAAAGATTTCGGAGATCTTTTTCAAACATTCGGGACTGCCAATAATCAGGTTAAAATTCTTTGCAACTAACAACGATTGAGAGGAATTTGAGTTTCCCTACAACCGCCAAGTCGAGTCACGCTGCATTAAGTTGCTGGGTATGAAACCAGCGCTATTATCAACTCTCAGGTCATAAGTTCTATCAAGTAAGTTAAGTTGGCGTTAGCACGGCTTAGAGGTGACAGGTTTTTATTTCGAGCGATTATTTCCTACCCTCTCCTCATAGCACAAATGACCATAGCTGCCGGCTGCCTCCTCCAAATAAATGATAATGCCAACCAAGACAATCCGCGGAAGGTTTGAGCTTGATCCTCCCCTTGATAAAATGTCCTATCCTCCTCCATTTTCAGAGTAAACTTGGCTCAATCAATGTCCGTTTTGTGAATTGAATTTTTTTTCGTGTTCTTTTTTTCCCTTATTCCATGGGCAACTAACGCCATAAATTCCTCAAAAACTAGGCATGTCCGAGCTAATAGCTACTCGGATATCTTACATCTACAATCCACCAAAGTTTCTCAGTCTTTTGAAAAAATATAATATAATGGGGGAGAATTATTCAGGAGTGATTGATTTTTTTAATTTCTTTAGTTTTTAGGAATGTAATGAGAAATTATCGTCTAGTTGTTTACAACGTAGATCACTATGGATCCGATAGAAACTACAGTCAACCATTGATTTAAGTGTCTATTATGTCTTTGTGGATTATCATTTTAGTATTTTCCTACGAGTATTATTGAAGTTGATTTGGCGATCAAAGAGTCTGCATTAACGGCTGATATAATGTAGCATACCAATATTTTTCATTTCAACAGATATCGTTTCCATTCTTTAAAATTTAGTACTGAGTTACAATTTCTACTGTTTATAAGTTTTTAAATTACATAATAATCTCAGTAAACAAATTTTATAGCAAAGGCGTACCCATGAATTCTATCATAATCGTTCTGAGTTTCTGTGTATGTATTCATGTAGGCAGGGAACAACCCTGACCACTTAGTAATTTTAACCACGCAATGGAAAGGAATAATTCTATCAGCCCATCACATGCGTGGACCCCATGTCCAAATCCTTCTGCTTTGAAATCAATGGCCACTCAATGTGTTAGACTTTTAGATGGTTAGTTAGACTTTTAGGGATAAAAGTTAAAATTCTGTTTTTTACGTACTTCTATCCAAATGAATGAGAAATATTATTTGAACAGTAACGAAAGTGCTTAGTTATGTACTCCACCTGCTAGTTAAAGGCTGAAAATCCTTCGGCACGCCCTATTATCTGTAGTATAATATAAGCGTATGTGAGTATAGAAAAGTAAAATAGGAACCCGGTGTCAAACTGGCTTCATTTCTCTCGGGGTGTGAGAAGCTCGTGGAAATTCATTAACTTACCGCCAGAGAGAGACCGCTTGTGACGGCCTGTGAACACAGCGGGGTATCGGCTATTAACAGCTTGCATGGAAGAACTATTTGGAAAGGCCCTACGCCAAAATGTTTATTTGAACGAAATAAGGCCAACATATTGCATCGAAATCAACTGCCAACAGCAATATACCTGCAAAGAGGCGTATTTTTTTAATAATTCGTAGTTGGAAGCAAATATAAATTTTTACTGGTAGCTAATAACAATTATTAAACCGACCAAAAGTGAGGCTTTTTAAAGGAAGGGCCATTTTCTTCATAAGACATGGCAGAAGTTGGTCTTAATTGTGTTAGCGTATAGAACAGAATAGAATAATAGATATTAAAAATCTACTGTCGAAGTGTCTCATGATGAATGGATTACGGTAGTTGATTTTCGCTGGTATTTTCTAACAAACCGATTGATTACGAAAAAAAAATCTTTCATAAAAATTACAAACCCGGCCTGTAGGAGTGATAGGATTGCTCTCTGTTCACTATGGCAGCTGGATTTTCTAAAAAATTATCCGGGAGGATCTCGTGCATTTGAACGCTATTTGGAATCGTATAATGTGAACTTCACTCATCAAATTTGCTTTCTCAAATGATTGGGGAGGTTTGAATTATTTTTATCACATAATCAGTGTCAGTGTCGTAGCAATGAATAAGATATCTCAATTTGGATTATCTTTTTCGTAAGAAATATATTATATTCTTCGTCTTACTCATGAACTACTCTTTTAATCAAAATTGCATCCACTTACCGCGGTTTATAGCTCTACATCCGAATTTTGTGCAAAGTTTGGGGTTGTAATTTTGGAGCTCCATATGTTTCAATATTTTGACGAATCAGAATTTGTAATTTAATCATGATTTCATATTTTAAGTAATCGTAAAATTTCATTTTAGCGTAGAAGAAAGGGTATGTGGTTGTTTAATAAGATATCATTCTTTCTCAGTGTTACTATTTCTAGTGGTACCAGTAGTTGAAGTATTTCTTAATTCAATTATTGTGGGAAACTGTGAACTATTGTGGCCAAAAAATAGCAAGGTAATGTTTATTCTTTCTTCACGCTATGGCCGAATTACTTCCAAAAATAGAAATATTGGACGATTTTCAAACAAAGAATTGCACCACTCTCTTGTTGCGATGGAGCAATGCTCATTTGGTTCACTTACCTGTAATATCCTTGAGCTTCTTAGAGTAGATATCGATTCGATGCTCGTTGACTTAAAATCTAGAAAGAGTATGCAGAGTAACTTACTCAGTTGCATATACAGCTGGTATTATTTGCAGCTGGTGTTATTTACTCAATGCAAAGGTAAAATGGGGAACTCACGGGAAATCTTAACTCTTTAAGTTTAAAATATATGCAGATCTAAATAATTATTAAGCAAAGCCCTTATTTAAAATGAATCTTTTATAAATGCATGTGATACTTATATTATGATATCTGCAAAATACTTAACCAATTATCATGCTTATTTATCGTCATAAAAATAGCATTGTTTGATGCAACGGTTTTTCGATGCATCAATCAATTTTAGAAAGATTCTCATCGCATTTTTGAGTCAAAAGTGTCATACTTTTAATGGTGCCTTTCAAAACTCTAGCTACATATGTAATATATCAAACCATCAAGAATGAAAACTTCAAACGATTATTTTCTCTTTATAATAATTCTTTGAATTGTTGTTGTTCTTCTTTTTTGGTGCCATGTCATTTTTTGGTTTTAAGCAGTACTCATATCCGTTTTCTTTTTCTATAGACTGTGCCATAGTCTCTTTGGGCTTGTTGTGGTCTTCAGATGCTCATATTCCTTTTTGAATATGGGGGAACATATTGAGCGATTTTTTTCATTATTATTATTATTAATATCATTATTTTTTTCTCGTCGGTGTTAAAGACAAAGGTATTGTTCTCTCTCTGGAAGCAGGGACTCGTATTGCAAACGTGTGGATTTTTATTTCAATTTTATTGCGACCCCTTCGATGTCATCAGGTGACCCGTGGCTTGGTACATAGAGCGTTGGAGGATCATATAGAGCGGCCATTGTCCGAGGAGGACCCGTTACCCGGGGCAATAACGGGCGATGGCAAAGGTGATCGTGATTAGTGATGCGATGGCGATGGTGATGAAGTGCTTCGATGACAATGTCGATATGAGAGCGGTTTGCTGGTGCTTGGCTGCTGGAGAGGCGGGCCGCGACATTTTTAGATGGACCCGGTCGTCCCCCAAAGGTGATACGCGCTCCGAGGTCGGCGAAGGATGGAAAGCCACCTGATTTGTCTTGTTGCCATCTTGCTGTTTCCATGGCGGCAGTGGTATAGTCGTTAAACCGCGACACAATGCCAGTGACGCTGCAAAGAGAAGACGAGAACAATTATTAACTCCTTTATAATCTCATAGTGAAGAGGAGCAAGTATGTTACCTAAATTTATTCATCTATAATCAATGCTTGCGTCTTCGGTGCGTTTTATCCATTCGAGCATTATCTATCAGGCATAATTCGTTTTCACATCAGAGTTAACTATATTCTTTTCTGGTTTACTAGTGTACATAATGCAGAACATTACAAATTTTATTTCAAAATTGATATAATCTACTCATATGACCTCAATCTGTAGGCTAAAATTCATGTTTACAGTGTAATTTGTAAATTTTCTATTCAAGAAATACAGATTAGGTTCGGGAATGTTACTAACTGAAATTGATCACATATAAACTTGTAATTAAAATAATTACAAACAATTATAATAAATTGCATGAATATATGGGTTGACTAAAGTGGTTGGGAAATCTGTCGTCGCACCACAGGCAATCTAATAATTAATTGTATCAGCCGAGTCATGATGGTGATGAAGAGTTTTCCTGGTGCGTATGCAACTTTAATTGACCTTAATGAGTTGAGTAATGCCTACCCTACAGGATCAAATCTCTATTTTTCACTTCAGAGCAAAGAACTCATCATTCCATAATTTATACACTGATGAGCTCAGGGGAACTTTAGCATTAATTAATTCACCCAATTCAATGTGTTTTGATAAAAGGTTTGAAGCAGCTTTTCCGTCAAGTAAACCTCACTGGTTATTGTGCATTTGCGTGGCTTTAGTGTTCCCTCGTGAAATGAGACTGCCAATTCATGTTCAGGTAAAATTAAAGTTACTTTTGCCAATCATTTATCTCCCCACCTCCTAATAAAAGCGGCTAATTTGCCGATTTCAGCTCATGCGCTTACTCTTGTGTCCATGTAATTCACGACTCTATACGAACTATTTTGTAATGCATACTCTTACGTGCATCAGGCTGCACAATCTCCTGACTCGAGGCTTCATTAATTGCCAGATTTCCATACCAAGGGTAACGTAAGCAATTTTCCGACACTTCTTCATCCAAAAATGTCTTAAGTAACATTTTAATGATCACAAAAATTTTTATTTGGTTTCGATGAATGGGTCCATTCAGCCAACAGCGAAGCTCTGAAGCGTTCCAGCATAAAACGTTGGCTCAGTTGACAAACAAGAAGGACGGTCGGCCATTTACCTGAGCGGTAGAAACCCTCCCTCAGTACCGATCAGTGTCCACAGAGTGATACAATATGGCAGATTGTAAAAATAAACTTTCCACTCCTACCATATCAACTGAAATTTATTTTCAACAGGACGAGAACGCCTCAAATCTTAGCATGAGCAGCTTCATTGCTGATCCGTCGGCTGAATGCGCCCGAAATTTTTTGTGTCATCGCCTTACGATGCTCACTTGTTAAAGAGTGCGTGCGCGGCTTGTTGGGAATGGTGTCCTAAGGGGCTTAGGCGGCCTCGCCCTCGCCTCCTTCCTCGCCCTCCTCGGCGCTAGCAGTCAGCATGGTGATGAGCTTCTGGGTGTCAATGAAGCCCTTGTCGTCGATGACCATCTGCTCGTAGGCGTCGTCAACCTCGTCGCTGGAGAACTTGTCTCCCCAGGTCATGAGGGCGTGCCTGAGCCTGAAAAATAAACAAGATGGCCGACGCGTCAGTGATGATTGCCAAAACGAATACTTGATGCAATATTTTAAATTATAAATGGAGAAAACAAACTCTATTATCTGCCTCTATATTATGTTCGTAGTAAAACTGAAGAATCATTGATAAAGTTTTGCTTTGGACTCACAAGATATCTGTAGCTACCTATCACATTTTAAATTAAAATAATAATTGATTCCGACACTTAATTTACCATCAAAAAACTGAATGTTTGATATTTGTTGATGTTGCAAAACTGGTGAAAATAACCGAACAAGGATTTTTTTGGTATTGTTGATTATGATTACAATTTCTAACGCCTGTGTGCATCTAAAAAGAGACAGATATCGAGATTGTTTTCTCTGCGATACATATTTAACTTCTACTCACTTCTCGCTGTCGATCTTTCCCTCGTCATCGAATGACTTGAAGGCAGCGATGACGACTTCGTCTTCATCAGAACCTGTAAGAGAAAGTAAAAGTTTCAATACAGGTTATAAGTTTCCACAGGGTAATTTACTTCGAAAATTAGAGACTTATTTAAGTTGTATACGTCCATTAACACTTGAAAAACGGAGAGAGCCTATTAAAGATTGTAAATGAAGTCAATATTTTAATATAAAATCAAAGCGAAAGTCAAAATATATTTTGTTTTTTAGTAACTTTTGAAATGATTATTTCAAGGAAGTCTTCATTTATTAATTTCAGGAATTTCAATTGAGTGTGCGACGTCTTAATTAAGTGTGATAAAATCGTACTAACCTCCAGACATGCGGTTGGCGAAAAGGGTAAGCAGTTGGGTGAAGTTGATTGGGCCAGGTGCTTCGTTCAGCATCTCGTCCAACTCCTTGTCAACGGCCAATCGGCCGAGGGAGTCGAAGGTGGCGCGGAGGTCGTTCTTGCCGATGATTCCGTCCTTGTCGGCGTCCATCAGTTGGAAGGCCTGCGGAGGTAAGAAGGTAATAATTAGCGTTTTCCCATCACCTGCTCAGCGCGGATGCATGGATATATTATCACGATGCCAACTTTACAAAGTTTTTTCTAGCGATCTTCAAAAGTTCTACGATTTCTGTTATGGCTTTACACACCGGGAATTAAAAAAATAATTTAAACCATTGTGACATCCGTTTAATGAGTTGATCTGAACCGTTCCACATTAGTTTAAAGTATAAAATGAATAAACTTTGATGGGGATACTTGGTCAAATTAATATTTAATTTATGTTACATCAACTTTACCAATGCTTTAGGAAGAATCCATTCACGCATTTTGTGAATGAAAATCTTATTTTTAGGCTAACTTCCATCGGCTGAAAGGCTGAGGAGCATGTTGGGGTGGCCACCAGGGTAAACTAATTTTAGAAAGTTATTTTGGAAGCTATTCATTGGGATTGAGACGGAAGAAAGGAACGCATAGCTAGGAAAGGAAATTTTTGCTTTATTTTTCTTCGTGCTCCTTTCGATTTCACTTCTGGCACTCGTGTTATTAGCGCGCGTAAATCAGGATGGTTTCCGTGAGAGGAAGGGGGAGTGAAAAGTAATTACCTCCTTGAACTCGGCGACCTGCTTCTGGGAGAACATGGAGAAGACATTGCTTCCGGTCCTCTTAGCCTTGCGGGATCCACGGGATGATTGCTTTGCAGGCTCTTCTGCGGGTGCTGGTGCCTCTGCCTCTTCCTTTGCCTTCTTCTTCTTCTTCTTCTCCTTGTCTGCCTGCAGGGGCAAACAAAAAGCATGGATGATTAACAACAAGCCAGCAACGTTCATATTAAATCGTTCAAAACGAGGGTTTTATGTGTGTCAGTGTGCAACTTTAATGCAACGCAATATTTTTTCACCTAAGATTTTAAATCGTGTCAGTACGCAATATTCAGTTTTTTTAGTTCTTTCGAGTATAACTACAGAATTAAAAATACTGGCCGAAAATCTAGCGCCTGACAAGAGGCGGGAAATGTCCTGCGACTTATGGAAGCTATCGAAAGGTTTGGAAAATCGATTTCCTCGTGAGAGCTCAATTTCGATTTCGATCGAAATATCTCGAATTCGATTCGACTCTGCAATGATACAATTTTTGTGTTGTTTTCATGTCTTATCCAAAATCAAATCTCAGAGTCGGAAAAGAAATTTCACTTAAAATTTCGCACCATTTTTTGTTCTAACCATTATTGCAACACAATGTGATGTTATCTAGGTCTATTTCGTTGTGTTGACGCCATGGTCAGGAAAAAATTAAAAGGTGCTGTGCAATGTGCTAAGGAAAATTTCTTTTTCAATTCATCGACTCCATAAGGTACTGGCGGAAGCCTGTAGTCCTCACTTTGAACTATGTTTACATGCATATATGTTTCTATTTTGTTTCAATCGAATTTCTGCTGAAAAAATCATAGCCAGTGGTTCTGAATTATTTCAATGCTTTGACTAAATTTAAATTGAAATACTAAATTCTCACCCTATTTCAATTGATTCCAGTTAGCTAAAAATCAGGTTCAGCCATTACCATCTACTTGTCTCTATCACTCCGCATTTCGAATAGTCTATGTGTTTTAGAAAAAAATTATGACTAAATTAAATTATGATTATCAATGGACGATGAAAATTATGTATGCACGAATAGTTTTTCGCCATTCCAGAGACTCTGCTATCTTGCCATCGGCAGGTTCCGTACTCTCTCTTATAACTCTCAGTGCAGTCATTATCATGCATATGATAAAATAACAGTTGCGCCATTATCTCCCAAAGTATCGAGCTAAATTCTCCTTCTTTAACCTGAATGCCTAGCATGCGTTTACTAAGAATCTGATTTCTCTGAAATTCCTCTAATTCTTTTACTCGGTAATCCTATATTTTGAAAAAAAAATCAAAATTCTTTTCTTTCTGCCCAGCGATGGGTGACTTACACATTATTTGAAGTCTGTATCGTAAAAGACGTGAAGTGGCATCCATTTTTCCGTAAGTCTCCATCGTCGGATCTCATCAAAATTCAAAATTACAATTGCATAAAGGATTCAGCGATCCCTCAGCTACACCCCTAAAAATTCATTTCATCATCATCTACCATGACTGTTGAAATATAACAATCCTCCCCTCCCTCCTCTGCACCCATTATGTGCATATCTCAACCTGGACCAATCAACTGAGTGCGATTCCTATATCTGGGAAGAGTATCCGCTTGCAGCCGAACGGGAAGGGCAAGTCTCGAGGGAGATGACCAGAATAGGACGTGGGAGGAGGAGGAGGCAGAGAAAATGGGCTGAAGGCAAGCACCATTGAGAAGAAGGAGAAGGCGAAAAACGGTGGAATTTTGCGGGGAAAGGCTTGAGAAAGGGGAGGGGGTGCGCGTGCTCGAAAGTGGGTCGGGGGGATGGGGGAGTGAGGGGTGGAAGTCGAAAAAATGGAGGGGAGAGAAGAAAAGAATCTAGCCATCCGGGCAGCCCGCTTGAAATAGTGGTCCCGCTCAGCGGTGCGACCAAAATAGACGGACTGGGAGGCTGCGAACAGAGGTGTATTTCAGAGCGTCTTAAGGGAAGGAGAGAGGTTGGGATGGCGTCTGGTTTTTGTGAGGATGTGGGCGGGGAATTTGGAGGGGGGCAGAGAAATTGAAATGAGTTCTCGCGCCCGCAGTTTGGTAATTGGAAATACTGCATGCACGGCGGTGGAACTTGGCAGAAGAGGAAGGAGAAGATGATTGGTCCGTTCCGCTCCCCTTTTCCTCCTACTCCGTTCGTATTATTAACTTCCCTACGGCTCCTTTCGTTCCGATTGAAAACTGCCTGTTGACGGAAGAAATGATGGAATCACGTGACGCATATCATTCACGGTTGGCGTAATTGGCCTCTCTTACTGTAAGCGGGGAAAATTAAACTTCCTCTACAAGCATCGCCTTTTCCGCTCTTACAAAGGCGATCAGTCAATGCATCCTATCTTATTATCCATTTTTCTGTTTTACGATACAAGCGCTGATTTACCAATATTCATCTATACGGCAAAGATAAATTGGAATGGATTAAGCAATTTCATAGCATTTAATTCTTTTAAGTACGGCTTAAGTCTTAAGTCAAGAACGAGTATATTCATTCCAGTAATATTTTTTATCACTAACCATAAGTAAAACTTTGTCTTCAACGACTTTTTTCTTGCTTTTGCGTGATTATAGCTATTTCAAATATCGCTAATGCATTACCCAAAATCTAAACTGTAAAATATTGTCACTTATATTTTCGAGAAATTTGAAATGATGCAACAAATTTATTCATACGAATGAATTTTGAATACTTACCATAGAATTTCGTCATCATCTTGCTGTTAATTTCAAATATTGAAAATTCAACCGGTATTTTTTTCCTAGTTAGAGCGCAAAAATATGGTGTGAAAAAGCTAACTGGAGGCAGTCTAGTCCATATATGACCCTTTTTCTGATACCCTAGCCATTTTATAAAGTATTTTTCTCGCTTCATAATGAAACCCAATTTAAAATTTACATCGATGGACAAATTCCTTTGCTACCTAAAGTGACTCATTTGTTCTTATTATCAAATATGGGTGTATTTGAGATCCGCGTTAGCCTTCCATTGCCTACAATGATTAAATATAGTGTCACCAATTCCGGCCTGTACTATAATCATCTCTTAACAATTCCATGATATGGTGTACTCTCACGCGGCAATCAGCGAGCCAGCTTACTGCTGGCCAATGGCAAGAATATTTGAGTATGCATCTGCCCCACCTCACTTTCTGCTTTTATTTTTCTCCCAACGGGTATGTTTCCCTTGTAGGAAAAATCCTTTACACAGCTTTCTATGGAATGAATAATCCGTTGCACTTTCTAGGGGAAATTCGATACGCCATTATGCTGGATCGCGGGCCGTAGGCCAATAGTTCGAATCCGAATTGATTATCCTGATATAATCCCAGCTATTGCTTGGTGTTTCCCATTTTTAAAGCTTCGTGGTAGACGACATAAAAATGAATTAGCTTCCCGACTCTAAATGTGAGAAAGCCACGTCTTAATAGCCTATGACAAGGTGAGCTCTATCCTCACCTATAAGAAATCCCTCTGGATGGAAACACGGAGCGGTGGAATGATCTAGTTCTGTAGCCATCCCGAGATACAGTGCAGTAGTCATTCACTACAGGAGCACTCCCTATACAACTTTTTTGGTCAAATGACGGAGAGAAACATTAACCCGGCACAGCCAACAGGAGCGACATAATCCAAACTCAGGTCTCCATTGGAAACTCCTTCAGTGGCAGCAAACAATGGCACATCCTGCACACGTAATCCTTCCGGTTGCCATGCTGAACACGTCTGTCGCCAATGCGCCGGCCGTATCCTTCAGAAGACAGAATATCGCGCACCTTCGCTACGAACATATCGAACTCGCAATAACACATCCAAGATCGGCACAACATCCCGAGCTTCCACACGCACCTACGAAGGCCTAGAAGGTTTGTAGTTTTGTGCGTAGTATATGTATTTTTTGAAGATGAAAAAAATATATTGTTTTCCCTCGAGAGGAGAGAGAAGTGGCTGGTCCCAACTCACCATGTCTGCTGCTTAGTGGTGGAGAGAGGATTCGGAGCAGGCGAGCTGTGGGGCACAGTCGGTTAGAACCCACTGAGGGTGCTACGACGCCGCGCTTGGACCTAGGTGACTTTCCCCCCTCCCCTGCACCCCTTCCCCTCCCGTTCGCCCCTCTCCGCGGATCCGCCAATCAGGAGGCGAGACGCGACCAACCCATCCCACCAGCTAGCCTCCTTACCTCGTCTCCCCCTTCCCTCCCAACTCCCCCGCCCATCTCTGAGGGTCCCGGTCGGCGGTTCCCGGGGCTGCTGGCCGCGGGGAGGCCTGGTGCCAGAGCCACCGCTCCTTATTTAGCCAAGGCGAGAACCACGCCTCCAGTGGCGTCTTCTGGGACCCTCCACGCATTTGGGCGGGGGGGGGAGTGGGGAGGCCTGCTTGATAGTGGTCATCGCCTTCGAGGACGGCAATCGGTCGAACCCCTTTGACGTCTTGAGTTAATCATCGCATTCCCGCTCGGAAAAATTGTCCTTCCCTTGCGCAACGGTCGACGGCGGAGTAGCTTCATCAGCGTCTTCCATTTGCACGTTGAAGGACTTCTAATGCGGCATTTTGTTTTTATATGCAGAAAGTTGACTATTTTGCGGCAAAACGTAGTCGTCCTTTACACAGATTTTGAAATGGATTACGGTTTATCCCTTTTCTTCCGTGGTTAACAACCTATTTTGGATTACTACGTGAAATTGTCCCTTGTTACTAAAATAAGCTTTTAAAAAAACACCTGTGATTTCAATTGAGATAGTTTGGGAGATCTAATCTTCATGGCTCAACGGAGTGAAGTATGGATTATAACGAATATAAAATCAAATCATGCGGTTAAAAGGACTGGCAAAATGAATACAATATTGTATTTCAAGTCCTCTCTACAAGGGACGATAAGTTTTACAAAGACGATATTTTTCCGCAAAATAACCAACTTTCTATTTATCTAAGACCTTCTGTATTCCTCTTTCTTATTCAATAGGAGACGGAAAGAAACGAGAAAGTATATTGAGAAGAACAAATAGAGAAAAAAATTCAAATGGTCATAGCTCAAAAAAGAAGGCATGGTTGTCAGGGAGGATAGCCCGTTGTCTAGAAAGGGTGGAATAATTGTTGTGATTATCACAAAGCAAAGTAGCCCCCAATGGTCTGTAGGGTTGGTAATTATCTAGGGGACAATGGTAGTACGAAAATAATAGTTCCGCCAGCGCCTACGGGGTTGGGTTTAGGGAGAGGGGGGGGGCAGATACCCCGGAAGGATTGAATCGGTACGTGTGGCAAAGCCTCGAGATGTTTTGGAAGGGGAGCGAGGGAGAATTTGGTGTCCCATCCGGGTGAGGAGGGCTCAGTGAGACGGGTGGAGTGCCAAAATGCTTTCGTATTGGGGGGGAGTTAGGGGGTGTTCCCCTCTTCCACCCTCCCTTCTGCGTCTCACAGGGAAAAACGAGGTCAAGCATTGCATTAACGACAGCTCCTACAGAAATGGGCACCGAACACTAACATAACACGAAGTACTTTCAGGATAGACCCGGCAGGGAAAGGCCGTCAGAGTAACTACTTTTTCATTAATTTCTAAATTTAATTTAAAGTGGCTGAAAGATTTAATCAGTTACTGGCCTAACTAGACAGGTTACTGGCAAGTGGTAGAATTTTTTAATAGTAAATACTGGACTTCACAAATGACTGTTAAAGTTTACCAATTGCCAATAGATTTCACCGATGAATTGGAGATATTATTTTCATTATCTAGGGGAAATAGCCGGTCACTAACGGATTACTAACACATCAATGATAAATTAGTCCGTTACTGTTGAAGGTACCATGTTGTTTCGGGATTCTCCACGCACTATAAAATGGAATGGCAGTAAAAACAAACATTTGTTTTACGTAGGTTATCTTTCGACGAGTTCTATTTCTGCTCCCAATCAGTTCTAATGATAACTTCTTCTTAATGAAGGGAAGCCTAAGGTAATGTAAAGTTACTATTTTTGTGGACTAATTAAAAGCAAGAATAAAGTCCGAGGACTCGTATAAAATATTTTGCAATCCAAATTGGATAATATGTCTGCATTCCATATAGTAACGCAGAATTCCATAAGTTAGACCATGTTCATATTTATATATGGCTAAAATCTCCCACGTTTAGTTACTGAGTAGAAATGCTCTCTCTTTTTTTTAAGTCTTTTGATTAATAACGATACAGAAAAGGCTTAGTCGTAACACCCCCCGGAAAAAAATGGATTTACGTTCGCATATGATCCATGTAATGGGTTGAGACGATGACGATTGATATCGAGGCAAAGTGAGGCCTGGGTGTCACACTCTTTCTAAAGAACAACTGAAAAGAAAAAATATTCTATTAAAACAATTGATCCCCCATTTATAGTTTCAAAATCACCAGCGCGAGAGGTTCCAGCAGACATTAAGGAATACCTATCTCTGTTTCTTTCATGCATACTTGCACCGTTAAAGGTGGTAACTGCAACCTAAATTTTATTTCAAATCCATCAAAAATTTGAAAGACAATTTAGATCTAAATAACCATCTTTTACTTTCCAAATGAGAGTAAAAGAAACATAAACAGGTGCACCTGATTATCTTCTGAAAACCTCATGTGCTGGTGGTTTCGAATTTTGACGAGATCTGAAGCCTAATATTTTATATTGCTCCATTGTAGGAGTTCTTCGAGCATCAACCACTATGGAGTTAGGCGGAAAGAATTTTTGATTTGTCGGGGTGTTATTCAACGCAATTAAACACATGTGCTATCAAAAAGAGGAGGTTGATTCTAATTTTACGGGTCATACAACCTCCAAATATTACCAGAGACTCAGTCGATGGACAGCTTTCCGCTTTCCTGATAGTAATAAGCGTTTTGGCCTTCCTTCCTTCTATTTGCTATTTTCGCCATGAAGCGTGCAATTCATTTTATTCATATGAATCATGCGAGCCTCTATGACTTTCTGCGTAACCGTTGGGATTAAAGCTCCGTAATTTTGTGCATACGATAAGTGAGCCTAATTACTAAAGTATAATAGATGCAACGATGGTTGTTTCGAGCATATTCTAAAAAAATATTGAGAATCGAAGTTCAGGAAAAGAAACGGCACCATTAAATTCAACTAGTTATTTTTGCAATCATATTACTAGCCCGCGGTTTCACCGGGCGGTTCATTAACATACCTGTATGGTTTTTATGATATAAATTAGTATGGAAAAAGTGTTTAATGTGGTACGTTGAGGCAGTTGTCGTTGCCAATCTCAGGGAAGCAAAATTGCATACATCAGTTCTTATGGATGAAGGGATAGTATAGATGTATAAAAAGCTAATCAGTTATTAAGTGGCTGACACCATATTAAATAAATGTAACCATTTATAATTTTTTCCACGAAGTAATAATAATACACATTTCTTCCGTACATATTTACAGCATACAGGTAATTATTTCCATTCAGGGAAGTAAGGTAGCCTGTAAGGCAATAAGCCTGTAATTAGGCTAACTGCAGAATTCTTAAATGTGGAAATGAAAAAAATTGAACCAAAAATATTCATTACCTAAAGAAAAACATTGAAAGGAGTTTTGAGCTTAAAGATATATACTCAAAACTGTAATGACTGTAAAATGAATTACAATATAGAAGGTATAACACATATAAAGTCAGGCATAATTTACAGAATACATATACAGTTGCTTTACAATAACGTTTCAAAACCAATATAAAGTGGGTCAAAAACGCCCCGTGTGTACTTTAAAGTTAGTGGAGATCACTTGGGTTCGAGTTTTTCTCGTTTTTAACCCAGGCTAGAATCTGTAACTAATAGCTTGCATGGTCATTTTTATTCTGAGTTTACCAACACATAAAAATTGTAGATAACCAAATACGCATCTCACCACAAGTGGTTCAAATTAATTACCATGGTTACATTTGCTTTTGAATTAATGGTATTATTTTAAATAATTACAATGGCGTCGAGAATGATTTCAGAGCCTTGGAAGCCCCTCTCATTCTGTTTTCTGTCTGCCCTACATCCCATCGACCACTATTTGAGCTAAAAATATACGAGTTTGGGATTCTTTCTGCTCCGTCAAAAAGTTAAGTCACCTGACCTATTTTTCTATTTGCAAATCTTCGATACCAGAAAGCAACTAAAAGAAATTACTATTTATAATCTTTCTTAATCAGATGATTAGGTTTAACTGAGCAACCTGCCAGGTTTTTCTGTACCTTCATTAACGATTAAACATAATTCCCTTTGCAAATCTCTGGTAAGACCTCAAATCTAGTGACACGTTCCTATTTCAAATTTTATGACTATTCTAGCTTCCGTAATATGGTCTCCAATAGCTGACGCATGGCAAGGGTAATTAATGGTTACAGCGACTTCGAACTCAGGTCCATCTTTTTTCCCACATATTTAAGTTTGATAAAAGTGCTTAGGGTATCTCACTCCCAGTCTATAATAGCAATGTTACGAGGGTCGTTAAATAAGTCTTTAGAAAGAGGTATAAAAACAAATTATATTGGGCCAATTTTTTTGTGTGTTTCATTATAGGCACATTTCAGCTGTATACATTTCTGCAAGCATTTTAAGCCGTCCAAAAAGTAGAATTTCGGGACATCCTCAAAGTAGGCATTATTTTGGGTGACGACCTCCTCCTTAGGCGTAAACCTTTGTCTGTCGAGCCATTTTTTCAGGTTTTGAGATTAGAATTATGCTACTGGAGGCCCAATCTGGTGAATATGGTGAATTCTGTAATAATTGAAACTTTAATTCCGTAATTTTGGCTATTGCTACAGAACTGGCGTGCAACCGTGCATTGTCTTGTTGAAGGAAGAACATTTTATATTTTAAATAAGGATACTTTTCTTGATTTCTACCATCAACCGGTCCAATAATGATGCATTATACTATCCTGTTATCGTTTTTCCCTTTTTGCAAGTAATCGATGTAGATTATTCCACACCCATCCCAATATATCGTTGCCATGACCAGACCGGTCCATTTCATCATCTTTGGCTGCTTTGGAGATTGTTCATCCTCAAAATTCCATTGTTTTACCTGTTTTTTGCCTCTGAAGTGTAGTGATGCATCCATATTTCATCGAAAGTTATGTATCGACATGAAAAATCATGCTGATTGCGAAGGAAAAGCGCCAAAACAGTCTCTGAGTTGACCACACGATTGCGTTTAGTCACCACTGCGAGCAAACGCGGCAGCGATATTTCCGAGATTTTTTTCACACCCTAATTTTCCTGCAAAATTAATGCAATTGCGCATTGCGATATACCTGTGGCCTTACCTATATTGCAGCTTACCTATATTACTTTGATTCGTCCATCACATAAAACCGCATCATGGATTTTTCCAATCATTTCGGGGGTATACAGTTCCTCAAAGCATCCGGAACGATGTTCATATTTTTTGAATGTACGGCCTAATTTAAATTGATTAACCCAATTGTAAATAGTTGCAAGCACAAAAGCAGATGCGCCATGAACTCTATGCAACTCAGATTTGATTTCCTTCAACGTTAACGCTTTCAAAAACAAGTCTTTTATCACCGCACGAAACTCTCTTTTATGCCTTTTTATAAACAAGTGAAAGTTGTTCAATACAATCGGTAACAACAATGAAAGTATGGGATAAATGCAGCTGACTAGTCGCGATTGCTTCTTTTTGGTTAACATTAATATTTGATACCAAATGAGCAATTTATCGGAGATTCTAAGGACTTATTGTACGACCCTTTTACCATCAATTTACGAATTTCAGCTGATGGCAATAGCGTGTAATAGGATTTCAAAATGCATGGGCCATGCTGAGTATCTTTTTTTCCTCCCACTGCTGCTTGGATTGGGCACGTACGATTTCCTGGCTGTTCCAGTTGGATCCCTGCCTTGAATAACCCAATGATCCCTCATCAGGTTCAATTTCTCAAGATGCAATACCTTGAGGTCCTCAACCTCCTCTCATTGATAATTCAAGTTTCAAGAACCTTCACAAAAGGAAGAGAGAAATAAATGGATTCTCTTCTTATCACTAGAGCGCGGAAAAAAAGTCTCCAATATTTCAAAAAAAGTCGCCTAAAAAGTCTTCAATATTTTTTGAAAAAAGTCTCTTGAAAAGTCTGAGTTATTTTCATGAGAAAGTGGCTGAATTTAGCTGAATTAATGGAGAAAAGAGGGTATAGATGCGGATTCGTGGGTTTACGTGTTATATTATGGACTTTTCAGACAGGAGATCACCATAATATACAAAATATTTTGTTAAATTTTGAATAGCGCTTGCTTTTATGATCAGCAATTGTTTAAGAATATAGTTGACCCCTGTAATTATTTAGCTGATCAATAGTTATCTTCATTTTGAAATAGGGATATTAAAGTCAAGTTAAAGGCTATGGATAACAGATTTTATTCATTAATTGCATGATATAAAATAAAGGGAAAAAACTTATTTTCATTCACTTTGAGTTGTATTACAAAAAAATTATTTAATGAAGTAGTGATAGATAAGGTATTTTTCTATGTTTTCCATGGTAAATGTTGTGCGACGTTCGGTGAAAATAAGTTTATACGTCGAAAACGATCGCTCTACTTCACATGTTGTAATAGGAGCATATCGCAGCGTAGCCACTTCACTTAAGGTGAGTTTTTGTAAAACATTAAATGTCTGCCCCTTGACCTCTCCGTTGAGAATCTGAGCTATACCAGTCATTGACTTGAAGCCTTCATTTTTATCCAAAACATTGCACAATTTGCCATAAACACTTACGGCTTGTTCACCCTTTACACATTCAAGTTTCTTCTTCTCATCCATTATTGTTGACACCGAATCACTGAGGCTCAGGATGGAAGATTCAAGATATTTGATTTTTTCTACCAACAACCCAAAGGATGCTGAAATACATATCATATTCAATGGGCGTGTTCTATCTTCAAAGAGTTCTAGAGCATTTTCTATACATTCTGCATCGTCTTCAGGGTCAATATTCTGTATAAACTGAAGTAAAAAATTAACAATTTTCCTCTTCTTATTTAGAACCTGTAGTTGTAGTTATTTTTAACTGAGCAAAATTGCAGGAATTCTATTTCGTATAATGAAATTGATTCATCAGCCACAATCATAACTAAAAATAATTGCTTACATTCTTAATTTTCTCGAAGTGTTGTGCATTGAACACGCAAGCTTCCAGCCATGTTCCAAATCTCGTGATGACTGGATTCGGAGGCAATGGCAGATCACAGCAAAATGTTTAGTATATTTCCACGCGCGATAGTGCTTTCAAAAATACCTACGAAAATATTAAATATTATTTCTGCAGTAATATATTGGAAATTTTATTTTTATTTTTTTAACAGCTAGTACCTACCTTCTTTGGTAGAGACCCACTTATTTGCAGTGGGAAGTATTTTGCGAATTTCTTCGCATACTCTGTGAAGATCATGCACTTTGCAAGTGATGTGAATCACTTTAGGGTAGAAAAACACCAAAACATTAGCGGCTAAAACCATGTACGCCGCTCCATCGGTTGGGAGAAGTAGTAAATTCTCTCTAGCATTATTATCTCCAAACAAGGAAGCTTACTTGCAGTTACTTGCATAGTGAAGCATACGCGGTCTGCTTGGCTTCTGAAGACGTCTGTCCTTTCACCTTGTACATTTTCTTGGGCTGGGCTGCACAAACGAGCGGACGATGGTCTTGCGACGCTTGGGGACCTCAGCAAATGACTGAAACTTTACGCGGCTTACTCGAATATATAGAATTGTTATTCAAGTATACCGGGACAAGCCACGGTGATAACTTTTTTTGGCTAAATGGTTTTTCCTCTGTGAATTTTCGCACAATTCGTGCGTATAGAATTGTGTTCATACAATGTGTATGCATTCACCAGTCCTTGTTGAGCCTTCATTTTTCCTCTTCGACCGAGTGCCAAGAGCGCATTGTTTGCCTCTCTACAATGTAGGCTCATTTCGTAACCATCTACACTCAACGTGAGAATTTCACTTCGTCGGAAATTCTTGATAACCTTTCATATATTTGTATTTCCACTAACTTTATTCATTTTTTCACTAATCTCCTGCAAAAAAGTAGAGTGTAGATAGCATACATATGTAGATAGCATGCATAGATAGATAGTTAGCATACAGTGTAGCGCTGTCCCCTTGTCAGCAGACCACCCGGGTTCAAATAAGTTGGTTCATAATGTCCCTTTGTGAAGTCTCTGGACACCCTTAGCAAAAAAAGGGTGAGGTAGCCCAGGGAAAGAAACAATGTTAGAATATAACATGCAATTGGATAAGTACGTGGTGAGCTCTACCCTCACATAACCAAACAACCTTCGAGTTGAAGCACTGCATGGGTTTACTTCATGAACGGTGGAGTAATCGAAAGAATTCATGGCAGTTTCCGGAGCTATTAATAAAATTCCGCGTCAGCAATTGTTAGTAGCTTACATTTTACGGTAAATATCTGCTTCGTGTAGTATGCACCGCATAATTAATTAGATTTGTCCAACACAAAGTTGAACAAGTGTGGTAACAACAGCCAAATATTAACTTTGGCAAGTATTTTCAATAAAAAGTCCCAGAAAAGTTTCTTTTTATCGGAAAAGTCACGCCACATCAAAAAAGTCCCAAAAAGTCTCTAAGAAAATCATTAAAAACGGTTATATTTAATGAGATTGGCGAAGATTTGTATTTAAAACCACAAAAGTCCCACTTTTACAAAAAGTCGAAAGACTTTTTTTCCGCGCTCTAGAAGCACAGAATTTACTTGATTGGTGTTCAGACTACGTGTGAAAAATCAGCGGAAGCTGTTTAAAGAATGCAGAAAGATAGGAAATTCTTCATGGATTACCTACATTACAATTCGGTTGAACACAGCTTAGTCTCCAGACCTAGTCCCCCATAATTTCACAAACATATAGACAGATAAAAGCACGTACGACGAGCATAATTAGAAAAGGAAAATTAAAATTTTTGAGTGGGCAAATGACGAACGTGGGTAAATGTGTTTCGATGCAAAACCATGATCAAAGGTGCATGTCCCTGATGTGCTGTAGAATTGTCATACTTGCTTCAGGAACTTAATTAATGGATAGATTTGGCTTGAGGTAAGGATATAAATCCCAACTACATTTAGTTAGTTTCCAGGAAATCTATACGTTAGCGTGCATGTGGATACATTATTTTTCCTCACAAGTCTGCTTAATGTCCTAATGAAAAAATCTGTTAAATCATTGCGTAATATAAGTAGGCAATTCATAAGTCATTTCACTTCAGTTATCTCGGGTGAAGACATCAAACACCCCCAAATAAAAAACTCCTCAAAATACGAGGTGGTCCAGGGAAACGAATTGGCTCACCCACCCTGAATGTGTAATATTCACACGCCTGCGGTCTAGTCCGGGGAGAGCTCAACCGTCACCTATCCAAACCAATCTTCGGTTTGAATCACTGACAGTAGTGTCCAAAACCCCAAAAGAAGTCTTGTATATCCATGAATACCTAAGTATGTACTTTTGGACTTAGTATTCGGCTCTTTGATTGAAAATGATTATGATCACATGCTCCTCTGTTTTCACCTAGGTAACATATTGCTTCCTCTCATGGAACAAGATCTCTTACGTCTGGCACAGATCCCGAAAATGTTGGATCTCTGTTTCTGTCACCTACGATAGGTTACTGTGCACGGATTTATTTCTCAAGGCTGGATGCAATTTTAGCGCAGGCGACAGTGGACGGAAAGGGGTAGTGGAATATGTGGCTTGAAAAACAAGATGCTAACTCATCCGGAGCAAATAGCGTTTAGTATGACTACTCTTGCAGCCACTCACTAATACGATCAACAACTCTACTTAGTTGCACATGCCAAGATACTATATAATAAACATTCCAGAAGGATAGACTAGCGTTGGGCTTAAAATATATTACGCAAACCATTGCAGTAACATGCGTTGTGTTCAAGGCCATTGCCAGCTAATGAGGGGTCAAAGTCTCCTAAATTCTTGGGTAGCTTAATCTCCTAAAAAAATCCTCCCCTCTCCTCAAAATGAACCCCTCAAAAATCAATCCCATTATCCCCGAATCAACCGCCCATAAAAACTTTTTCTGAGTACATTTTTAAGAACTCAATATTCCCGTCTGTCTGCAATAATTATTCCTTATCTTTAGGCTTATGAAATTACCCTGAAACATATACCTTGAAAATTTAGGCACAGTTCTTTTTCCATTGAACAGTAATTTGGATGATACTTCGAGCCGTCTAGAGTAATCCATTAAATGTCTTATTCCACTTGGTTAATGGTGGTCTCTTTTATGTAAATACTTACTATTTCGATAGTTTTCCTTAATACCGGTGGCACATTTGAAACCTAAAAATTAGTAAAACTTGATCGGATGGGACACCCAGAATCTTTTCTTGAGATATTCTTCCTCCAAACGTTCTTTTTTCTTCCAAAACAATGGTCCAAAGTATTTGGCCGTATAACCTCTTCGGTTCTGGAGTGGTAAATACAATACATCAAGGTTTGAATTTTTTGCCGCTTGACTAAGTGAAATTTCATTATATCAACTTGTCCCGTATTTCTTACAGATGACAGTATCGTATAGAAGTAGATAAATCCCTAATTATGCTAATTAAGTAATTAATCTAATTAACCAGAAAAATTCAAATTCAGACCAAAAATAACAACACATCTTCCGGTACTGAGGAGAATAATATATTTTTCAATATATGTAATGGTAAATTATTCATCGGTCAAAAATATTTATATCCAAATTTAGTGAGAAATCCTATTTCCAAGGTCCCTTGTGATATTTAATTTCCTGGATTGCATACATGAGCAAACAAATAGGAATTACTGAATGTAGAAATTAAATTATCGCTAAATAAATTGGCAAAGAAATTAGTCACTGCGCTGTAATTGGACAGTAACTGTGCAACTTCACCAGTCATGAGCACTTAATGAGCGGTCATCAATATTTTTCATTGCAACGGGACTAAGGAGCTAGGGTACTCGGTTAAGTTGCATCATTCTTATTTATGATGGCATTGCTAATTTTGCTATATACGATGGCTATTCTTCCAGCGGACAATTTTAAAGTTGTATTAAACATTTTAGAGAAGCATCCGCTAAGAATTCAATAGATTACCAACAAACATCGATTAATTTAGACAAAAATATTGTAGTGAAGTCTTCAACAGATAAATGACAATCAAATTTTCATATGGCCGCTGATGTAGGAATTTCGCTTGTAATTTGTGTATGGGTGTATGGCTAGGAAAACAAAAATTTGCAGAGGTAAATGAGTTTTGTTATCTAGGAAGCCGAATAAATAACGATGGACGAAGCAAGAAAGAAATAGTCAGTAGAATAGCACAGGCGAAGAATTTTTACAAAAATAATAATCTTCTTACAGCTGAGAACACAAGCATAGAAGTAAGGGTAAAATGTATTAGATGCTGCAAATGGAGCATTTTTCTCTATAGGAAAGAAGCGTGGGCGTTGACAGCAGCAGAGAAGTAAAGAGTGGAAGCATTTGAAATGTGGTGCTCCCGGAGAATGATGAAGATGCAATGGATCGACCGAGTAAATAATGAGGAAGAGCCAAGAAGAGTGGGAGAAAAGAGAAGTCTTCTAAAAACCTTAAGGGGAAGACGGGACTGCTTAGTTGGCCACATTATGAGGCATGGAGGCCCGATGAAGACAATCTTAGAAGGACAGGTGGAAGGGAAGAAAGGTAAGGGACGGTAATGGGCTTTCTCCTCTTCCGAATATATCAATGCCGTCGCCAAAAAAAATTTTCCGGGGATTTTATACTGATGGGTACGTCTCAGGGGGGTTCATTTTGGAGGAACATTTTTCAGAATAAAAATATGGAGGACATCCCTAAGCATTCCTAAACTCAGTGAGGTAGCCAGGAACTCGGGGGGGAGTCCAAAATCAGGGGAATATGAACCCCCCTGAGACGTACCCATCAGTATAAAATCCCCGGAAATTTTTTTTTGGCGACGGCATTGATATATTCGGATATTATGTGTTTTTGGTTTTTAATTTCAATTAAAATTATACACAATTAAAAAAAATAAATGGTTTTTTTGCTCTCCTGAAAAGTTGCTATTTTTGAGATACGTGTTGTTAGAACTTAGCCATCGATATTTAAATCTGGGTACCACCTCTGTTTTCACCTTCGCAACGCGCTGTAATTTCCTTAAGCATTGTCACAATCGTGGGAAAAGTGATTCAAGTGATTGGTCGCGCGATGTGGCAACGGCGCCTTCGGGAGCAGACGCGTGAGAATGGGTGAGAGCTATCCGCAAACGCAACCTGAGCGCCCCTCGGCATCAGACCCTACGAAAGCAGCGCGCGGCGAGTTTGGGCGGACAGCACGAGTTCGGGAGGCGCGTTCTAAGTTTAGTCCGACCGTGCAACTTCCTTTCTCAGAAGCTGCGTAACACTAGTCCATCCCCGCTCGCCTGAAAATAACGCGAGGTTCTCGCTTTTTTTATACTTTGTTCCACCCGCGGCGCACTATTGCCCGCGCGAGAGAATAATAGAATAGATATCACATGCTGTCGTCTGATAGCACGCCCCCTCCATGATGGGACGGAATGGGCTCTCAATTTCGGCCATTTAGCCAGGGTGCCAATGGGTTTATGGGGCACAAAGCGCCAATGAAAATTTTGGGGGGTATCGTAATGCAATGATTTTTTGCTATGATTGTCGTAATGCAATTTGGGGGTTGACATTCCATGCTCTCGACAACATAATTTTTGTAATCTTGAATTCTTTAATTTCTAATGAACAAATGGTTCTAAGTAGCTGTGAGAGAAAGAAATACATCAATGTTGCTCATGGGCGTATCCAGCGAGGGGCAGCTGCCCCCCCCCCCCCCCAGAAGCAAAAATTGAAAAAGTCTTTAAGAAAAATCAGTACTGAATTGAAACGAAAGCATTAAACAAATATTCATTAAACCCACGAAAAATTATATGCATTAGTATAGGATATGTAACTAAGATAAAACTATTTTTCAAGGAAATAATATCATAAACTAATGTCACAACTTGGCTTGCCCCCCCTAGTTATGATCCTGGGTAAGCCCTTGATGTTGCTGGTGGACATGTTTCACTCATGGCTGTAAAAAAGATAATTAATAGTTATTAAGTAGTTACGACATTGAAAATATAGGTTAAAATGAACGAACAGTGGCACCCGCTGCAATAAGTCGCCCAGAAAAAAATGCAAAAAAATATGTACTTAATATGGGTTTTGGGATAGAGGTGATTCATCAATTTTCGGGAGATTTAATCGTCAGGTTTGGAGGAGCAGTGAGCTATTGATCCGATGGGGTCATCCCTGATTTAATCAGAGGTATTATTTTATGTGACATCAAATCTGAGTTTTATCAACATGGCAATCCATTACACATTTTTAACGACTTGGTGACCAATATTTTGTATCATTTTTCAAATATCATATCACGATGCTAAGAAAACATCATAGCAAGAGAAGAACCCGCTATCATACCTTAGGGATCGAAGAAAATATGTGGGTCTTGGAAAATAATGTCAACGTACATCACCCGAAATCTTCTTTAACTGCTCAGTATGCAGCATCCGAGAGGGGAAAACGGGGGACAAAAACTATGAGGACCCATCCCTCAGGGGCCTATGTTCGATTGAAAGTGCGACAGTTTTGGATGAATGGAGGGCTTGTATACAATTACTACCGGGAAAGATACGGGTCTTTCGGGCTTGACTCTGCGTTAGTCCATTTCTGTCAAGCCCGGAAGACCAGTATCTGTAACTATAGAAGATTGGTGAAATGAACAGAGAGGGGGGGAAACGACGAAGTGCTGGACATGGTGGGTGAGGAGAGGAAACTTTTAAATGAGATGCGGAGGAGACAGAAGGTTTGGATGGAGCGAGTAGTTAGCGGGGAGGGGATGTTGAAAACGGTGTTAGAGGGTAGAATGTTTGGTAAACGAGGGAGGGGAAGGAAGAGAGTAGGATTTTTAGATAAAAAGGGAGTAGGCCTTACAGTGAATTGAAGAAGGCAGTGCTGGAAGGAAAAGGTGGCTCCCAGATTACTTCTTCAGGACTCCATGGAAATCTACCGTAATCGGTAGAATACAATAATAATAGTAATAATAATAATAACAACCACCCGCGGATGCCCATTAACGGAATATTACCAATGATTTTCTCGAGACTCATCCCGACTCTCAGCAATGTGATTTTTGTAATATTATTATTTTTACATTTGTAATATATCTTACAATTTTACCTAGTAATTCTCATATTAATGGATACATTTATATAAAGAGACCACTTCATTACACATCACAGGTTTTCCCACGTATTTTACCCAACGACGAATCTCTTTGAAGTCCAATCCACATACTCGGCCCCTAATCCACACCGCCCGCCCAACCGGAGGACCTTCAAGACACTCCAACACATCCCAACATTCCCCATGGGAACTTAAAAAATAACTTCGATAATTCGAATTTCATATTTTTATAATTACTTTAGGTACGAATTATTACTCCGTATGCAATGTGATCGAAGCACACAAACAACTAAGCTCGCAGTCAAGCGCCAGTGGCGTAGCCAGGAATTTCGGTCGGGGGGGTCCAATTTTTTAGGAAATTAAAAAAAAAAAGGTTCTAAGTAATGGGTTTTAAACTAATTTTAACACTTTTCATAATCGAAAAAACTTCATTTGTTAAAGAAATGTCCTATAAATTCATGATTTTTCAATATGTTGTTTTATTTTTTGAAGGAAAATAATTGTGTTTTTATATTTCGGGGGGGTCCGGACCCCCTGCCCCCCCCCCTGGCTACGCCACTTGTCAAGTGCATGGATGAGAATGAGTGGAATTTGCTGCGGAAAAAAATCATTTAACTTTACGATGTCTCAAATCAGGTCGCCAACTTAGCCAAATCCTCTCTCAGTAATCCTCTATGGAAAACTGGGACCCGGTCGAGGTATTTTTTTCGCCGAAAATGTCATTCTCGGTGTTAATTTTGTAGTAATAATTGCTATCTGTTTAAGTACTGCTTCCAGTTTGTTTCCACCCCGTGGATGGGAATGAATATTTTTGTGAAATATGTTTTTACTTACCAATAGATGCATGGTTACTGAGCGCACCTGCTGACGTGGAGAAAAATACTTATTGTTTACCTCTGACGATCTCTTGAGTCGTAAGGTATGGTCCAAACGTGAGAAATTTTAGCATCTTTTACAATTTATGCCTGATGATCGCGTGCGAGTCGAAGACTTCGAAAAGTGGCGAGGTGAGGGAATCGTCATCCCCCTCCACTATGCATTGTATATACATATGTTTGTGGGTAACTTCGATATTTTACTCTCTGAATTCCTGATCCTCGCTGTTTCTTTGAAACAGAAGAAACCGTATTGATGGTGCATCCACAGAGATTTCAGGGAGAAGCGTTTTTCCGAACACGTGACTCAACCCACAATGCTACATAAAAAACGGCAAGGCGCTTTATTTTTAGCGGCAGGATAAGTTCGGAACCTCTCTAGCCCACGACAAAGCATGGTGGTGCTCAACGAACGGAGAATAATGCGAATTGTATCACCCTGAAATTCAACGGAGGAATTATGCGCGTAAGAGGCAATCGAGAAATCAAAGTCGGCTTTCTACAAGAGGCTTAGCCCATGTGAGAATTTGACTAATAATCTTGGCTGAAGATCTTTTCCCTTCCATAATCCTTGTTGCGGTGTATATGCCAATATTGAAATAAGTACTTGCAACTTTCCACGATTATAAAATATTTATGACGACCTAGGTTTCAATGTTACCACATCATCATCAAGGTGACGTAGTAAATTTTAAACCGAGGTAGTAATGAATTTTATAATCGAGGAAATTTGCAAGAGTTTATTTCAGTAGGATTAAATTCCACTCCATCACGCTTGAATCTTAGGATTTTATTAGATATGTCAATAAATTGGCCGGCTATGACGACGTTGAAAAAATTTCGGGGGGGCGGGGGGGGAGTGGGGGTGGTCGTTTCAATTGGAGAGCGGGCTCATTTTGCAGGGATGTTCATTTGAAGAAGGTACACCAGTATACGTTAGACCACCAATTTTCAACCGTAAGGCACCATCCTTTTATGAAAAGAGTGATTATTAGGATACAAAAATCATTATTAGGCAATCAGTGACGGATTCAGAGATGAGCTAGGGGGGTATACAGCCCCCCTTGGGTATCTAATTTCCACTAGATAAAATGTTAATTTTGTTCGGACCCCCACTAATGCTGGGAGGTAATCCCGCAGGCCCCTCAACCCTAGCCTCCTCACCCCCTCTCCCCCTTGTCCCTGTCCTGGCATGATCCATTATATTCAATGCTCAACAAGTTGAGATCATTTCAGATTTAATGTCAGATATGGTAATGTAGAAAGATAAAATGGATTCCAAAATATTCAGGAGGAGGGTTTAAATACCTAGATCTCACTATACTCTGTTCATTTTATCTCTGCGGGTGAGCTGGTGTGACCAAAGCAAGTAGAGATGAGGGGAGGGAAAGTTTCTCGACATGTGACTTTGCCTTTGCCAATCAGCAAACAATAGGCATGGTCTCAAGTCAGTCACTCTCAGACCTCTGCCGAGTAAACATCGTGAATCTGCTCGTGGAGGAGTGTTGCCAAACCTCACGCGTTCTCCTTGTTTGTGAATAAGTATGCTGTCCACCAGCGGTGCCTCATTCAGCGCAGTAGCTGACAAAGTCATGGTCTTCGGTGAAAGGATCATCCCCAATGCCTTCCAAATGAGTAGGTATATTGTCTCGGCATTGGGGCCAAATTACCTGTGGCCACCTATGACTCACACGTTTTCAGTGACAAAGTTGGGTGGCTATATACATTTGGCAACGTTATGTTCGCTCCTCCTCTCTCTCTCAGTACTACTCCTCCCTTATCAGCGAAGCCATCCGAGAGTGTCCGGGCTCTTACAACAGTTCACCCACAGACATAAAGTGAATAGACTATAATCACCTTAGCCTTGGTATGAATACCCTGTTGTCACATTCTAAATAATATTATTTTGTAGGCTGCAAAGGCCAATTGAGATGCCTACTCAAGAAGAATTCTCTTCCATTCCATCCTTTCCCATCCTATGTACTTACATGCCCCCCCTCTCCCTGGGTTACCCAGCAATAACTTTATGAATTTTAGACTGAGGACTAATCCATGAAGCGAGAGCTTGGAATCACTATCAGTTGAGAGGTTTAATTAGAGGATGGAATGAAAACCACATTAATTGGTATAATAAAAAAACTCCCCAAGACCGAGAATCAAACCATGGACTATTATGCACCATCTACAATTCACAATTATGTTACCGACGAGTAGCTTTCGTTGTGGCTTCTTTGATGCCCTCTCTAATTTACCAATCTTGATTGATCGCACATATGAAGAACATTTCTCAACTTGGGACTAGAATAAATTAACTTGGATAGCATAGCCGTCTGCACTATAGCCCTCAAAGATAAATGTTTGTGAATAATTTTTTGAAGTTATCCCTCGGTACAGCATCATGGAAGGCTATTTAGGTTTCCCACCAGGTCAATGATGACATAGCTGCCAACGCTTCAAAAACCAAGTCGGTTTCCATCCTTGGAGCTAATTACCCCTGACCATCAGCATGGAAACCAACATTTTTCGAAACATCTGCATCCATAGCATCACTCACATACCGGAAAACCCAAGCAGTCTTTCCTGATACAAACTTGTGGTTCAATTCCTGGTTCAGGTGGTTTTGTCTCATAGAAATTGTGTATTGTCTTAACCCTTCTGAGCCGGACGTCGGATGGAGCCGATAGGAATTTTCAAACCCATAACACCTCACATCGGGCATAGCTGTCGTGGATATTTCAATGCAAACGAGCGGGCCTCGGCTCTGGCCGATGCAAGGGAAGGGAAGTTACCACTGAGGTAGCAATTGCCTGATGCATTCAGGATCCAGCTCTGTGAGCCATTAGGGCCACTACCCATGCAATAAAGCGCAACCCTCTCACTCATTTATGATCACCCTCTCCACGGGAATCAGTTGCAAAGTGGTTTCATTGTCAATAGTTATTTCAATGATATATTTTGCTGTATACTACAATTTTTTTATACTTTGAAATGAATTCTTCATTTTTTTGTTTGCGTAAGCAATTTTTCAATGAAATTTTAGCATTAAAAATAACGGACTTAAAACCTTACTATCTTTTATTTACTAACTCCGTTGTTATTAGCACTAGAAATCTGTTTAAAATTCCACAATGCTTAAAAAAAATGTTAGTAATTCTTTTAGAAGAGTAAATTACTGAAAATCGAATACATTGTTTGGTTGAAAAAAACACTGGCAACGCAATAAGTTGACCGTGGATTGGTGCTATGATAGGGTTAGAGGCTGCAGTCAAGTTGCCGGGATAATGGACATGCACCCTGTTGAGCTGGGTCCCAAATCTGATGGACGTTAATACCAGGGTAACTCTAACCCAAAAAAGAGCTCCGTACAGAGAGGTTTAAAATATTCTCATGCTACTCGTAGCACAAAAAACGTTTTCCAACTGTAGGTGCTAGCAGGAAAAGGTTAAATTATTGAGAACTGCATCACCTGAACTGAAAGGTTACCTTGTCAGGTAAAATCACAAAATCTCTTTCTCCTCTTTAAGAGGTGCACATGCACAAAATTAATCTAATTGAAATGTTTTGGAAATTGATTGTACTCACGCAGGGGTGTAACAACCCCCAAAATCAAAGGTGGGCTAGAGCTTGAAGGAGGGGGATGCAATGCCCTCCCTCTCGCTACCTCCCTCCCAATTGTCGTTCCCCTTAATTATATAAATAGGAAAATGAAATTTTCCCTGATCTCTATTCTACAGGATGGGGTAAGTGGTTTTCATGTTCTCCACTTAAAATTTTGTTAAATATTAAAATCAGAGTAAAGTTGCTTGGAATGAAGATGCAAATAATTTTGTAAATCAGGCTGTGTCGATTAAAAAGTAAGTCATAACCTAAACTTCTGATTTCTGGGGTTGGGGACCATCCCTTCCCTCAATTGTGATTAATGGAGCCCCATGCCCTCCCACCTCAGTTTTTGCTAACCCTGAACCACCACTTTAAGATCAGAGGGATAGACATGGGTCATTTTGAAGCATTAGTTTTCTAGCTTCATACAAATTTCTATCATTATGAATCTTTTTTTTCGGCCTGTCTCAGTACTTCAAATTGATTCATGACATACTACACTGAAAATAACTCAACATCTATCATACTCCTCAAACAAATACAATTTTTAGTTGGACTCCAAGAAATATGAAAATATTGATGCTTCATGAAACCTTAAATAGCTGGCTCCTCTTTTGAATAATAACATTCAAATGAAATGAAAAGACTTCCAATATTGATCAAAATGTTTTCTGAAGTGTTCTTATTTCTGTATATAAAGATTAAGGATTAGAAGGCGATGATAATGGAAAACGTGACCTGAATGAGGAGGGAGGTTATGGGTCGAACTGACCTTAAGCCATTAATTAAGGCATATTTGTAGTGTAGCAGAGCGATAAAAGAGTTCAAATGGCTCCCTTCCAAAATGTTTGGGAGATACCTACATTCTTAGGTGTGGCTATCTCCTCCAAATGGACCCCCTCCCTCTGACATGCTTTCTGTCTTCAAGTACACCCTTCCCACAAAAAATATTTCAAGCTATGACCTTGCTTCAGGCATAACATCCATTTGAAAAGTTCCTTTATACAAATGCTAAATTTTCAAACTACGTTAGTAAAGTATGAGTAAAAGTACTAAAAATCAGGGAAATTCAGTATAGGATAAAAAGCGGATTTTTAACATGATGTACAGATTATTATGATCTACTCCATCTTTCTACTGTTAATACAATTCTTAAGAACTTCATGAAAACATGAGACCCACCATATTCCTCTCATGAAGCTATTTTTTTTAAATAATGAAGGATTTTAGGCTGAGATCATGAAGAAGCTGTGTATATGTTGGAAAGGAGGACCATCAGTCTAGTCTTACTGAGAATGATGCAGCAGCAAGCTGGATGCTCACAGAGCTCACCATAAATGTTTCAAATATAGATCTAGTAAATTTTGCATTTAAATAATCACTCAAAAATTCCTCTCTCACCACCTTACCCTCCCTTTCTTTGACTCCTCTCTTCCCATCCCCCTTCCACAACCCAGAAACGCTTGACTGAGTCGCATTGTGCGAGTGGCTCTCCGAAGTGTGATGTTACCCATGAGGCAGCTCACCTAAAAGAGTCATTAATGCCATCACTACACTCCACACTAGTCAACGGCACCAAAGGATTAGCATGCCTTGAAGGATGGCATGGGGGCCCCTTTATTACAGGCACAGCATGAAATGCAAAAATGTCTGGTCAGCAATGGGGGCTTTTGTGCCTAACCCCATGCTTCTGCGACCCGAACCAGTACCTTAGCCATATACCACTGCTTTAGCTATCCCTATAACTTTCATGGGAGAGGGGGGCAATTGCCTCCCCAGCATCTGCCATTGTTGGATTGCATTGGTTCAATCATTCTTTAGTAAAGGCTTTCTAAGCCCTTTCAGAGAAGTTTCCTTCCAGACCAACTCTTAATCAAACCCTTCCTTTGCTCAGATGTAGGTATTGCTACCATCTTCTGTCTTTGAAAGTAATCTGATGCAACCTGTATAAGCCCGTCATTGATGTTCAGCTCTGGGGACACAAATACACATCTGGGCTACATTTCCCTCATGGCGCAAATGACCTCAGCTGTGGGTCGCCTCTTCCAAATACCATACCATACCTGGGCTACATTGCCAAGACACCGAGGAATGCATCAGTGACTCTGAAAGACCACATTTCACACCACAGAAAAACCCATCCATTTTTTCAGAATGCCAACTAAAATTATACTGGATTAATGAGGTTAATCCATCTTTCGTTTATGGCTCTGTACTTTTCTATTTCACTACAATTGTTTCTACAGTTCCAGATACGATCTGCAGTCAACATAAACACCTATTTCCCTCTGGTGTGGCACATCTGGCAGAGTGCACTCTGGAATTGCTATTGTTGATGCTAACACTAATTCCATGGAATTAGTGTTAGCATCAACAATACCATGACCGAATGAACCTTGGGATTCATGCTTATAAATTTAAGTTATCTCTGGCATCTGGAGCAAATTAATTTGCTTGAAAAATGACACTGAGAAAGAAAAAACGTGCCCAGCCCATTTTTACAAAATCCATTTAATTTTCTTAATACTTCAAAATCATATGTGTGAGTTTGAAAAAATATGCAAGAAAAATTACTTCCATAATGGATGACAAAGAGATGGCATTCAGATCAAAGGAAATTGTATGCTGTATAACAAACGTACTTCACAATACGTACATTATATCATTTTCTCTTGAGCGTAGAAACAAGGCCAAAAATGTACGACGAAAATTCTTTTAATAGGAAAATGTAGTCATCGAATTAACAGAATGTACTTACTTTGCTTATATACCATGCAGTTAAAAGACAATAACACGGCACATTTATTATAATAATATAAGAACTGAAGTGAATTTAAACACCTGAAACGATGGAAAACACAATTTACAAAGCGTACTTAGCTAAAACAATGACTAAAATCAAGAACATTGCAAGAGGTTCTTACTTGAAAAATCCCCGCGATTCCCGCGCTAGTGCGCTTAGCGACATGTTTTTCAGAACGCATTTCGTATCGTTTGTCTTGGCGGGGAACCATCAACAGACAAGTTGGGAATGAAATTTTGAGTGTGAATTAATGATTTCATACTTTCTTTTGTAATATAAGATATACATCAATCTTTCACTATGTCGTTTCGTCTTTGATCAGTGTGGAATTTTTGTTGCCGTCTTCAATTTTATTATCACCGTGATGTAGTGGAAGAATAAGGAAGTAGTGTGTTGTATTCATATTAACATAGAGACATATATTAGTGAAAACGACACCATGACTAGCCCTGGGTTTGATAAATTTAGTTTTGGAAATGGAAGTTTCACCAAGTCAAGTATGAATGACTCCACCACAATGCTTGGTGGAACGAAAAGAAATTCTACGTTTTTCAATACCGGCGTGTCAATGCTAAAGGGGTATTCAATGCTGGGTGAGTGGAGTAACCATTGTCATTAGTATTACCGAACTTTCTAATTTCTGTTATAGACCAGGAAACTGATCCCGAGTCTCATATTTCAGATGATTCTTCACTAGATGATCTTGATGCATTGGATAGCTCAAGGCATGATTCATTGCATTTAAACAAATCACTAACCATCTATCCAGGTGATTTCACTGGTGTTATGGAGAAATCTAAGATTAGAATGGTTCAAACTTCGTCTGAACCATGGAAATCAGGTACTTAAATCAGAGAGCTCTTGACACTGTCCAGTAGATATTTTTCCAATCCACCATTATATTTGAATGCTGTTCTTTCTTTTGCTATAGTTTTTTCGAATTAATTTAGGTTCTTGAATGATAGTTTTCTAATTCATGTTCATCATTAATGCATTTTCATCATTTTTTCTCAGTGACAGAGGAGTTGTTTATGAATTTCTTCGAGACTTTACGAATAAACCAAGGCGAGGTTCAATTTTTCAGTCAAGTTTCAGACTTTATCGTCAACTGCACTGACTGTGCCAAAATTATTGAGCAGATGAGGGATCGAACGGAATCCCTTGGTGCTTCTGGATTAAATGAGGTAAGGCGAATGAAGTGTTGCTTTGCAAAACAACAATTATATTATTGCTCTTTCAAGAGAGCTTAGATGGACTCACTGCAAATCATATAATTCTTTGGTTAATTAATAGAAAAAAGTATGCTTTACCACGGTAGCTTCTGCAAGTGAAGGCTGTAGTTAATGATTAGTCTGTTCATCTTGAAGTCCTGTATCCAAATGAAAAAATGTTTCATAATTATAAATTTTTGCATTTGTAACAAAGTTGGAATCCTGGTCAAGGCAAATAGTTATTCCTCTGCGGAACTTTTGCATTTGACATGCTCTAGGTACTATCACTTCCAATAATATGTGAACACTCACAAGCCCCACTTAACAGATGTGGTCAGGTCAGTAAAAACTTGGAAGGTTGGCACATGAGATAACCTGCATCCCTCAACCGTTCGCCACCAAGAGCTGACGAGGACGGATGTGGGGGCGATCGGGCTAGTCAAACTCCAGGCACTATAGCCCTGGCAGATAGAATGCCACTGAGGAAACTCACGTTCACGCTAATGTTTTGGCCGTCGGAGTGCTTTCATTTGGGCTCCTTGGCAAGGTTGTTCCTCTCTTAAGATTAATATTTGGACTCAATGTATACATGTTGGTTAGATGAGGCTCCGTAGCTGAGTAGGTTTATTTCACGCGCATTAGTTGCCCTTAAGTTTTGGGAGGGTTCTAATCCAATGTAGTTAAATTTTATTCATTTTGTGAAAGAATCATTCTTAATATCAACATAATAGATACAGTTAACTCAATAAATAATTAATGCCGATTTTTTTAAATGACAAAATTTATTAAAATAATGACTATCTACGTTAACACATTCATTTCAGAGCAGATTAATTCACTGAGAGAAAAAAAGCAAAGGAAGCGGCAGAGGTTGTATCTTTGTGTCCTTTCAGCTAATTACTGTGCAGTCTCCGTTGTGATAAATTCCTGCTCATATTTACCACAATTCACACTAAATAGCCATATACATTCATAGTTAAAATCATTTTGATAATCTTGGAATAAGAAAAATAATTTTAATTCGATCAATAATAATAGTTTTCTAATTTATAGTATTCATTTATGAAAAAATGTTGGAATTTACGTGAATGAAAGCTAAATGCTTTCCTAACAGTGGGTGTGCAAACCACAATTTATTTATCACATAATACTGGAAGTAGGCTATTGTGTAGTGGCAGCATTGGATTTAATCAAATGAATGACAAGTCTAACTATGTAATAACAGAGTAAAGAAACAGAAAATATGTACTCCTTTAGTATAAAAATACATTAATTCTAATATCATACAGTTAACAAATGCAGATTGACGCAAATAACCCAATTTCAAACTCTCCATGATAAACCACAATGCTATCAACCAAGAATCGATGAACACTCATTCTTAAAGAATGTAGTATTTACGGGGAAGATTTAAAAATATCTTCAGGTGGGTCTTTCCACTCCTTTATTCCTCGATGTAGGAAGGATTTAAACAAAATTTCTGTTTTCTGCGTCTTGAACTTAATTTTGAATTCATGATCATTCCTTCCTATGTAACAGGATGAGTCCAGCTTTAAGACCCATTTCCTTCCAACCCCGCTCTTTTGTAAAGGCATTGCTGACCCCACATAGCCTATTTATGGTTCTTCTTACTTTTAGAGATTTCCATCCCAAGCACCCTGGCGTACCTCTCTCCCCCTTCTATGCTTTCCTAGAGTACACTTGGCTGCCTTTCTTTGAACTTTTTCAAGCTTTAAAGTATCATTGTTACAATTGGGATCCCACACCCAAGTAGCATATTCTAATACAGGTCGAACCATAGTCATGTAGGGCATTTCTTTGGTTTCTGTTGCACTATTTTTTATATTTCTCATGACCTAATGCAGAGTTTTAAATGATTTTCCTACCACCTGATCAATATGCATTCCCCAATCAAGTTTGGATTTGAAATTAACCCCCAAGTATTTACAATCATTAAAGTTGGAAATATTTCCCCCGAACAAGATATATGAGTGGTTATCCTTGTTTCTCCTTCTCGTGAACGTATTTTTTTGCATTTTCTTGCAAAAACATCCATTTTGTAGGTGATTATCCATGAAAATATGTTATCTAAGTCATTTTGAAGGGTACACTGGTCTTCACTGCTTTTGATCCTGTGGTAGATTGTGTAATCATCTGCAAAAAGGCATATATTGGAGTCAACACCCACGTGTATATCATTAATGTACATATATTAAAAACAATAGCGGACCTAATATGCCTCCTTGCGGGTAATAGTCCTCATTGTGTGTGCCTTTTTTTCTGTTGTTGTGCAATCGATGTTGGGCTTGGTGCTGAAGTTGTATTCCTTCAACCCAACAATTTACCGAGAAATTATTGGTAGGATGGTCTGGAGGTACTGGTTAAGGCAGGTTTACATGAAGCATCATGCTAATCACCCCGTTCTGTCTCCTTTCCCAATGTGGACTTTTTCAATTCACAGCAAGGCCTACTCCCTTCCATTCTACCGTTAAAGCCTATTTTCTTCCGTCTCCTTTTTGTCTTTCCTAACATTCTTTCATCTGACATGATTTTTAATGTTCCCTCCCCGATCAGTAATCAAACCATCCAAACCCTCTGTCTTGTTAATATCTCAAGTAAAATTTTCCTGTCCTTGCCTACCATGTCTTGCATTTGGTTGTTCTTCTCCATCTCGGGCAATTTCACCCTATCCATTGTATTCCTTATTCATATCTCTAACACCTCGTAGACATATTAAATGTGAAATTTACTTCTGACAACCAAAGTATTTAATATTTCATTTCCGGCTTTGAAGGCAATAAGAGGGCATTCATGTGTAAGAAGGCACAGGTTTAATCTTTGAAATTTGTAGGGCATATATCCTCATGATATTTTCTAGCTCCTCTTATCCCAGTTGATGTGGCCTACAGAAGTCATATTCATAGGACCACATCACTTGGCATGGCAATTCCTCCTGACAAGATTGAGCTTTCTCCATTCTGTATGTCTGAAAAACTCATCTTTGGGTCCTAGCCATGACTTTGATCTTCAGTCATCTCCCTTCTATCCTGAGCTTTCCATTTCAGACTCTATAAACAGTGTGACCTGAATTTGGGATAAGTTTAAATGCTGCATCTCTCATAGGGTGTGTTAATCTTTCCAACTATATATTTCCGAGCAAATGAAGTGGCAGTATTTTATGTTGAAACTTAAGCAATATTTTATAAAAGCATTCTATAATCAATCTTAAAAATGTTATTGCCATGCAGTGTTGGACTTTTAATCAAATGGCATGTTTTTAAGTAGCATTTTGCTGCAGGATGTGCAAGTAAAGAATTTTTAATGCTTTTGTCTTTACAAATCATAGTAGATTCATGGATTTGGTGCTTGGCAGCATTTATAAATTTCATTTGCTTAATTCATTCTATTTTGGTTGAAAACAATGTGAACTACAATTACCATGAATAAATTCTGCTCTTAAAAATGGGCCTTAGCTAGCTAAACAATATGAAAGCATTTTAACCAACCTATGTGTTTTCTCTGCACTCATTTTTTATAGGAATTAAAATGGCTACGAAATGAAAGAGACATATGGAGGCTAGTAGATTGCTTGTACAAGGATCGTCTCATGGATAGTGCAAATGGCAAACAAGACGATGAAGAGGAAATTGATCCAACAAGACATCTAAGTGAAAAAGAAGCTGTTATGAACCTTTACCGTGATGATGCCATTTTACGTCAGGTATGAAAAAATTTAGGAGTGCTAATTTTGGGTATTTGTAATTTTTTTTTGTGATGCAGCTTTCATATGTGATCATCGTTAATATTTTAGTGCCAGTTAGTGATTGACTGGTTGGAGAAAGGGGCTGCAGATGAAAGTGAAAGTGACAGATTGATGCACTTAGAAGCCTTCACTGATCATACCATTGGATGGGAGAATACATTGCATCAACTTCAGGTAAATTTTCCATTGCTCCATCTCTGATATTGGTCTATATGGGTGATTAAATCTCTTTTATGCTACTTAGTTTAATGCTACTGGTGTTATGGAGATTGAGTAAGTGAAAGAAACTGATTTGTTATGAAGTTCCTGTGCAAACATTAAAGTGATATGAAACAAATTATTTCTCTAGAATCAAGAGAAAGGAATCCCTTACACCAGTACACAACCAATTGTCACTCAGATGGATCCTGATGCCCCTCTGCGAGAACAGAAGCCACTGCATGATTTGGATCAGGTTTGTTTTGATAGTTATTAGAAAGTATTTTGTTTTCATTGTGGAAAAAATTGAATGCATTTATCAGCCTGTGTCATTGCAATGCGAGTGGGAATTTTTGTGTATGATAAGATTTGATGAAGTTTCTAACTTTTTTAATAATAATAATATAACTTTATTCCTCTCATATGCAATAACATTGCAAAAGAAAACCCTTTAAAAATGGTGGAATATATAGGTACCCCTTGTGAAATCGTTTTGGGGCTACCATCATACACAGTTTATACAAAACTGGTGCTATCAATACAAGACAAATAAATTTTTTTCGTTGAATTCAGTGATATTTTTTTCTTGTCATTTGCATTTAATTGTGATATTCCAGTAATGTACATGCACGCAATTTTAATACACATGGTAACGAACTTGCTTTTAGAAACACATAACAATTACATGCATATATACATACAATATACCTTGTTTTGAGAACATTAAATGCTACATTTCTTATCAAAAACTCTACTTCCGCATAGCTCATAAGCCATTTTATAATATTACATAAATATTTTTGATTCTTAACAGTTCCAATAAAATTTTATGTTTCTTTTTCATGTAAGATTCTGTAACAAGTTTATGAAGTAGTATTAAGATTGTGAAATATTGAGCAATGAATTATTTTGGTTGTGGCATTCTTTTAAGTTCCTTTTGTACTTAGTTTCAACCTACATTTACAACCTACAACTGTATTTCTTCATGATTTTATGGAAAATTGTAGGCATGTGAGAGCATTATCATAGGTTTCTAGTATTTTTTTATTGGAAATAATATGACCTTAGACTCATTGCATGATTTGCTGGTGTAGAAGGTTGAACAGAATTTCTCTTAATAATTGTGCTCTGGTATCTTCTCACAGGAAGACGAAGTGAGGTTAGCTAGGCAGATATTTTTATTGATTCGATGTGGGCAAATGGAAAGAGCCCAGATGCTTTGTCGTCATTGTGGTCAGGAGTGGAGGGCATCTACATTCAATGGCTGGAGACTATTCCATGATCCTAACTATTCATTGTCACACATGCCTCACACCCAAAAGGTTCAAATTGAAGGGAATCCTAACAGGTAAGAGGATTTCAACAATTAATTAGAATTCCCCTAGTTCCAGGAAATATTTTTTATTTCCCTCTGTTTTGAGAGAGGTTTAAAACAACTGCATTTTTTAAATGCATAGGTGTGTTTTTGTTGTCCTTGTAGAATGTGTTTTCAGTTGCTTCTCTGTTCACTTTATAGAATTACTTTATAAGTCTATGTGTGCCAAAAATCTTCATGCTTCAACTTATATTAGAAGTATGTACACCCTTATTTTCTGCCACTTTTTTCCATGGATGTGTTGTAAGTCTTTGCTTTCTCTTGAGGAAATGTTGGTCATCTTGGAATACTGTATCAGTTTTTTTAAATAATTGGTGGCCATAGCATTAATGGTTGTTGTTATGTGTACTTAATGGTTTCAATGTAATGCAAGTCTTGCTGAATTTTGTGGAAATTCTTCCTATCCATGTCAAAATTAAATTTCTGTTTTATTCATTTAAATTCCAATTCTTATTTTCTCCTTCATTTTGTTTGACTTTTCCATTACTTCTTCTTAGCTCCATTTTTTTACTGTAATTACATTGCAGGGATTTGTGGAAACTCATTGCCTGGAGGTTGGCAGAAGATGAAAAGGTCCATCCATGTGTTAGAGCGTCTTATGGTGCTCTTTGTGGCCATGTCAACTCCATTCTTAATGTTTGTAGCACATGGAAAGATCACCTTTGGGCTCGCCTTCGTTGTTCCGTGGATGTGATTGTTGAAAGTCATGTAAGAGCTGCATCTGTCGCACCGGATGGAGAGCGTGTACCCCTTCCTGAGGAATATTGGAGGGGTCGGTAAGTGGCTATTTTCATTTTCGTTGATGATTGCCCATAACTGTAGACCAATTTTTCCTCTCTACCTTCAGCCAGCGGGGAGCAGATTTGCATGGGGTGAAATCATATTTTTCTTGTTTTCTTTTATTTCCTGAGGTGATGCACTGGTTAATTCTTATTTGTGGAAAACAGGATATTTGTTTCTAAGAAAAGGTAACCTGTAGTACCACAAATCTTAAGATGATTCATACATTTTAAGGCGATTTCCTAGTTCAACCAAAAATTGCAATGTTTTTCTTTGTACTAGAGAAGCCAGAGTTATCATTCTCCCTAGAAACTCATTGATATTTGCACATACACTCAATCACACTTCAATTTTATAGAAGGGTTAAAAAATTGGGGGAGAGAGAATTGATTTGGAAATTTAAATCTCCTTCACTGAAGGTGTGTATGGCAGAGATTTAAGGCCTCGCCATATTCACAAGTGGGAGGGGGTATGGCAGGAGACCGTACTTATCGGGTTTAGAACTTCCTTTTGTTGTGTTGCTGACTGCACTTGGTAGTGGCTGTGGCTGCAGGCAGGACTTCTAACTATGTTCACAGCTTCCTACGATGCCAGAGTTTCTCTTCTTCAGTTGCTCTTTATTTCCTTCAATCCCCTTCTCTCTGTCCTCAAAGAATTTTCCTTTCTTGCCTCTTCAATTTGTAAAGGAGTGGGGGGGGGGGGGGGGGGGGGGAGGAACGGGGAAGGTAAACACTTTCATATTCTACTAGGGGTGGGAGTGGGTTTTTTCTATTTGTTATCACTCATTTTTTTGGTCAACCTGTGTTTCAAAACTGTGGGTGACGAGTTATACCTCTCTCTCTTGGGACAAGTATGAAGAACTATCATTCATGCCAAGTCATCCACACATGTGCTTTATGTTATTTCTTCATGTCGTAATACACTCAAAATACATAAATGAGGCTCTCCTCAGCCCTCGCCACTCCCACCCAACCCGTCACTTATGAAACTTTTCAAACAACCTATTACAAAATACAGTGAAACCTCGATTTTACATTCCCCCATTATACATTTTCCCTGATTTTGTATTTTTATCAGGTCCCAAACAATACCGCCTCTAAACAATGATTCTCTATTTTACAATATCCTCAATTTTGCACTCTTTATAAGTGGTCCATTCAAAAGTGTAAAATAGAGGTTTCACTGAATATAATTTTTTTTATATAAAATGAAAATATACATGGTACTGTTTGGCTTTACGTAGTCTCAGTAAATTTCAATATTCTCTTTTGCAGCATGTCGTTGGAACAACTTTTTTCTGAGCTAGCGTCTTCCCGAGATGCCAAAGTTAGAAATGAGGCATCAATGCTGTATAATATTGTGCTGAAATGCGTGGTGCTGGAACACATAGATGAAATGATGACGGAAGCTGAGAACTGGATTAATCACTCAAATCCACTGGACAGTATGCCGCGTCCCCACGTTCTGAGGTTTCTGGCTCATTTTGTTCTTTTCTTGAGGCAGATAGGTTGCTCAAGCCACGGCAGTGCGGAGAATGCAATACTTCGAGCCTATGTTCAGGTAGGTTTCTGATTCAATTCAAATCATTGCCTGTTGAGCTGTAGTTGCAGTGTATATATGTGTGGAATGCATTTACTTTTATGTGTTGAAATGTGGATGGCTTTCTGTAATTTACTTATTTATTACTTCAGGATATTTTTCCTAGATTTTGTGTATTGTCTTTAGATTGTTTAACCTAATTGATGATAGTTTATTGACAGTTGTTAAAATGATCATCTGATTGCTTTTTTTTTATGCATCCATGTTTCTCCTTTTAAGTGTTCTGTTGTGTAACTCTTGTAAATTTATTACTTCTTCAGGAGCTGATGAAAAAGCGTGAACCGCAGCTGGTCGCCTTTTATGTCAGTGTTCTTCCACACGATGAGCAAGTGGAACTGTATGCATCTTTCTTAGAAAGTATAGTTGATGTTGAAGAGAAGAACAACTGCCTTGAGTTTGCTGAAAAGTTTCACCTTAATGTTGATGAAATAACAAAGCGAGTTGTTGAAAATATAAGGTAGGAAGTCACTGTGTTTGATTATTAAGGTTGGGGGAATACAGTAAACTCTTGATTTTACGAAGCAGGATTTTACGAAGTTTTCGATTATACGAAGTGATATTGCGGTCCCGGTGAAAAGCCTATGCTAAATACATGGTGCTATTCGATTATACGAAGTTTCGATTATACGAAATTTTTTGAATTTACGAACCTCGGCTCGGTCCCTAGGAGCAAATGGCATTCGTTTATACGAACTACGGCGAAAATTTTGTCAACAAAACTAGTTACGCCGGCGTAAGTAGCTACAAAATCAGCGCTTCCAACTTTGGTCCATCAAAAGTGCGAAATCGTAAATGATAATGCAACTTTGGAGAGAAATGGGTCGCCAAAAACCTCACTGTGGGAATATAGGGGGAGTAGGAGTTAAGTTAAAATATCGCGGCTGACATTATGCCCCTATTTACGTGCCTGTTCTTAAACATAGCATCGACAATAATTCGTAGTTTAACATGTCAGGAAGGTCGCGCGGAGTATTTCGTACACCCCTAATTAACCCTTTGCACTGCTGTGAACGTACTTCGAAGACTACGTGACTACTTTTCGCCGAAGCACTTCGAAGGGTGCCTAATCCGGGACCCTTTCCTCGACGAGCTCACCCTCGCTGGCCCCTGAAACTGGGCTATTTTTTAATGCATTACCTGACGCAACCCTGGGTTTCAAAGGAAAAAGGTGCCATGGGGGGAAAAAGAGTAAAGTGCGTGTTACTGTGGGGCTGTGCGTCAACCAAACGGGCACGGACAAAATAAGCCCGTTGTCATTGGGAAATTTGAAAGGCCACGGTGCTTAAAACATGTAAAATTGGAAGCCCTCCCCTATTTTTACCATGCAAATAAAAACAGCTGGATGACCCGAGAAATTTTCCAGCAAACGGTTATACGTCTACAGAGAAAAATTGCTGGAGAGAACAGCAAAATTGTTTTAATAATGGATAATGCCACCGTTCATAAATACGTGGAAGATCTAAAATTGGCTAATGTTCGAGTCCTCTTTTTACCCCCGAACTCGACTAGCAAGTCCCAGCCCTTGGACCTAGGCATTATCCAGAATTTTAAAGTCCTATGCCGGAAGAAGCTTGAGCGGTATTACTTGCGATGGATCGTTATGTATACATTCATCTATTTTGCTCATGTGCGTTTGGATATCGATTTAGATATTTTTATTCATGATTATCATTCTTTCAAATCTATTTGCTACTTTTATAAATGGGAACAGAAATTAATAACATCCCGAAATGGACGTTGATACATGCAATCCGCGCCATAATATCTTTTCGTGTATATATTGGCCTTTGTGAATGAGCAACTTAAATATCTTAAGTACTGGGCTCTATTTACCGCCAATTTATATTTTAGGCTTCTCGTAATGAAGACGCACTTCCTAGTCTAACCATGAACTTTCTTCTCACGCGCTTCCCCGTTCTCCCATGCTGGGGTTCTGTCTTTCCAAAGCCGTCCCTTCCCTCTTGCCGCCTTTGACTGATCTTGCTGACACCCACCTTACGCATCCCAAACCCCTCCTTCCCCAGCATTTCCCATTCACTCCCTCCCTAAGGAGACTGAGCTTGTGTGCGTCGCAAAAAAATACGGCCCCCAAAAGTAGACTGAGGCAGAGCTGAAGGCCATTTCCCCACCCTTCTTTGTCCTGCCCCCTTCACCAGTCCTTGTGCTGACCACACTTCTTCCCTCAGGCAATCCCCATCCCACTCTTATTCACCCCACCCACTGGGAACGTTCCCCGATTGTGGAGTAGGGCATGGTTCATCTTTACCTGCAACGGGGGGAAGTTATTAACCGGAGAGAGGCGGAAGAAGTATCTTCCACTATCGGGAAAATGGTGCCGCGCTTATAATTGTCTCTCTTCTTCTCAGCTGACTTTTCAATTGAAATTAATTTCTTTGCTCTTTCCACACTATATTTATTTACGATTATGGCGCGACTATTTTTTTGTGCTAAAACTAAGAAAATCTTTTCTCTATGTCAATGATCCTTTGCCTAACTTTCAATACGGCGGAGAAAGGAACACGAAAACTAAATGAGGTGACGGTACAGGTTTTTGCGTGTCATTTTTTGGGAATTCACGCTAGCGAACCAATACTTAACCACGTTGAGAAATGATAAAACGTCTCTTGTAGGAAAACAATCAATGTGGATAATAACGTTTCTATCTATATTTCTCCGATACTGTAAGATGTTTCTCCTGTCGTTTTCCGGTTGGAACCTTGCTCCTGTCGGCATAAAAGGAGAGAAACATACTATAGGAACAGGTCACCTCACACCCGGTATGAAGAATACAGTCCTGATGAAGAATTAAGTCTTAGTCGGACGGAGAACTCAAACAGAATTTACTTCAAATATTCGCCAGAAGATAATGACATCGTACGTTATTTATGATCGTAATTGAATCTCAGTGAAAATAGAGCACATTCTGCTGAAAATACGAAGTAACTCGAAATATTAACTTACGAAGGTTATTTTGGAAACGGGCTAAGACCCTTGTTTTTCTTTTTTTCTCGTCACTGAGCGATAGAGGGCGACATAAATGGCGGTTAGGCCGGCTGCCGCTAAAATTCCGTGGGTGTCAGAAACAAATATCTATCTTTTGCATACTTAATAGTAGCTATTGGCTCCTAACCACAAATATATAATTGTTAATTCTTATAATAAACATTGCAATTCATTATTTGATTACGTTTTCTAAACTGGTCGGGAATTTCTTTAGCGATCGTTGATGTTGAAGTATGAACAAGAAATGGGAATTTTATGGTGGTATAATTATTTAACGATTTTTCACATCATAAATCGATACCAAAAAGCCTTTTCTATGAATTATACCGAGAATAACCACCGAAAACATTTAAATAAGACCACTAAAGACAAAAAACGGCGGAAGAAGAAAAAGCGAACATTTTTTTCGTGACTTATGAAAAAGGTTTGAATTTACGAAACTCGATTTTACGAAGTGCCAATTTTCCGGTCCCACTGACTTCGTAAAATCAAGAGTTTACTGTAGTTGTTTCAGAATCCAATTGTTGGTAAACCCTGCCAAGGGTCTGACATGACCAATGTGAATAAGAAAACTATGAATGGGTCAATTTGGTTCTTTGTCCCTTGATTCTACTACTAGTAGTTCTTGAGTTTAAACAAAAGCTGGAAGGCAAAGGGAAATAATTCCATTTTAGTTTTAGCAAAAACCAATTTGAAAACTTTTGACCCATTAAAATTGAAGGCTTTGGAGTAAAGAGTGGTAAAATTATTTATTTACCTACTTAAATGTTAAAATCTCATTCAATATTTTAGGTACTCATGAGTATGTTCTTGTGATTGTGTAACTATGGTTTCTATATGTATTCTATGTTGTCACAAATTCAGTTTTAATAATTCAGAATATCTGAGGCATATTTGCTGTGGTCATATTTACATTTTATTTTATTGTGTAATGTGACTCTTTTAAAGCTTATTTGTAAGCCTGATTATTAATCATTTTGATATAAATCAGTAATGAAAGCCTTCCTTTTCAGCAAGTGAAAATGTTTCAATTGTGGAAAATTAATATGTTACTGATTCCTTTTGGCTTATGATTTTGGCTTGAACTCAAGAGCTGGAGAAACTGATAACTTAAGAACCAAACCAGCTTGTCCCTAGCTTTATTATTGATATTGAAGATCTCACAGACTTAGAACAGTTACCTATTTCCATGAATTTTCGGGATGCTTCAATTGTATTTCTTGGAAAGAAAGTGTTTCCACTACCTTGATTGTGTTATATTGAAATATGTATCTAAAATAATTTTCTGTGGGTTATTTTAACAGCCATACGAGTGAAGGTATATTGACTTTTCGAAAATTCTATCAGATTGATTTATGGATAATTATTAAGTATATTATAATTTCATATTATATTTTTTTCACTCTCTTTCACTTGTAAAAGATGTCACTTACGAGCTATACTAATTTTATCATTGATTGCTAGGGTTTGGCCTCCGACCTAAGTTTACATAAGATATTTTTGGTTGCATATCATATGGATTCTGACTTTCCTGATCATTTTGTAGGAGTCGAGAAATTAAATGTGTTGCCCAAGATCTTCAAGAAGAACTAACAGAAACTGACTTGGAGAAAATTAGAGCCCTGGACTTTTTGGTATTTTTTCCTTCCCAACGTGCAGAAGCAGTCTGGCAAGGCAATGCTATCATACGGATGTTTTTGGCTGCTGGAAAATTGGAAGGTGCTAACCAAGCCCTTGAAAAGGTTGCTTCCTCTTTTTCTTACCCTTAATTTGAATTGCTCTTTTGTTCATTAGATTATACATTTTTCCATTCTCATGTTATTCTGCCCTTACCAATACATATTTATGTTATGCATTTCAGATCCCAATGGACTCCATCAAGATTATTTTGGATCAATATCAAGTGAGAAATTTGGATGATAAAAAACTTGAGGGAATACCTTTATCAGGAAAAGTCCCACGAAGAATAGAAAACTCAATTCGAGAATATTTTTGTTACAAAGCGTATCTGGTAAGAATGTTTGCCTAAATTTTATGAATACTGGGTTACAAATACATATGTCCAGCCAGTTATTGACCAGTCATATCTGAAATCAGTCAAGTCAGATCTGGAGAAGATAATTTCCTGATCAGGAACTTGTAGATTCTAAAGTAAACTGGTACCCTATTTTTGTCGCATCACATGCACAAAACTGTTGGTATACTATTTCCCATGTTTTTTCTTTTGCTGCAGAAGAAATATTTCCACTCAACGTATCTGTCGGAAATTTCCTTACACTAGCTGTATGTTCTTCATATTCCCTACTAATTCACTACCATGTCAGTAGTCCGCACTTAAGTTCTTTGCTGACTGAATTTCAGATTCGAAATTTCAAATATTAATCAGACTTTGTGTTTATTGAGCATTATTTGTTCTTTCTTTGTGGATCATATTCCTTCCTCATTATCTTCCACTAATAGTATGCATTTATTCATTAAATCAAATGTATGAAATAAAGAAATACCTACATGGTATGTATTTATGGAAAAGATAAATTTCTTAAATATGCATATTGTTATTTAAACTATTTAGTCTTTGTTAAGCCTGCTGCTTAGGTTCTGTTCCATCAATTCGCTCAAAATTACCTCTGTGAACATGAATTTTGTTTCTTTTGCAGGAGGCTCAGAAATCTTTTTCAGACTGGTTTCAGCACTATCATCATGCCAAACCTAAGGAGCCTGTTGCACCTCAGGGCATTAACTCTTTTACCAAGAAAGTCGCAATGGAGCAGCAAAGAGAATTGTATAATGCTGAAGTTGAGAGGTGGAACTTAGGAGTCAAACTTCAATCCAAGGTACTTAGGAGGTTATTTGGAAGATGCTCCCAAACTATTATGCGCTTCCTTATTCTGATGTTAGGGAAGTTAACATAGATGATCTTCAATGACCTTGAAGAAAGTCTTTGTCTATTTAAGATTATGTCTATGAAGTAATTTTCTATCCCTGGTTCTTCAAATTGTTTTCTAGTGCTTATTCTGATTTATTTCTTGATCGTAAATCAAACAGTTAGTGGTGCTTTACATGGGTGTAAAACTCTAGATTTATTCTATCATTCATGACGGTATCATAAACCCAAATTCCTGCACATCTGAGAGCAAGCAGTATCCTTTAGCCCACCAATGTCCAGAATATCCAAGTAATAAAAGTTTCATTAAAAATTATGATAAGGATGTACAATTATGTACTTAGATGAAAAAAAGTTCCGTTTTCAGCCATTCTCACATAAATTTTAAATTACATAAAAGCCAAATTTGCCTCCTACTTTTCATTATTCGGTGACATTGTTAATGTCACCACTAATGACGTTGCAAAGTTCATTGACTTGTTCCAGGAGAGCCACTCATAAAGGAAATCAATCTCCCACGAGAATGTAAAAAACGAAACAGAGAAAATTATATTTTTTTAAATTTATCAATCTCTGTCACAATTTACCACTAAAACAAATGGTGAAAAGGCCCTCTATAGTCCTTTCATGCTAGGAATAGAAATAGCTGGGGGTGGAAGCTGTTGTAATTGTATGAAAAATTCAATATATGTATGTATAATTGTGGAATAGCTGAAAAGTTTAACTGCTCAAAGAAAACTGCCTCCCTGTAGGGGATTATTTATTTTTTGCTAGTTCATTTATGCTTGTTGGGTATGCATTTTTATGTTCAATGTTTCCTTTTTGTCTTTGAAATGTGCCCATTTTCTTTCAGACTGTAAAATCAAGGCTCTACAACATCCTCCTCTTCCCAGAGGGGTGGCTGGTTGACGTGGAGAGTGGGGATGACATGGCCCAGCTAATGAGAGCCCAGGGCCTAAGTGCAGAGGACGAAGAAAGGAGGCGACGGTGGCAACAGATGAAAGACCTTAGAGAGTTGTATATTCCTCAGGTTCGGCAAAATTACTCTTACCAAACCAGCCATATCCTTTTTTCAGGAGTTGAGACAGCTTAAAAACAAACGTGGTTTCTTAGCCTCATTGTAGAGAAATGTTTTGCTACAGGAAATTGTTGAGCCTGGAAGTGAAGTTTATTCAATGAAAATAATTTAAAAATTCAATTAGCTGAGAAAGTTACCGGCAAAGTTAATTACAATAAGTCGACATAAAGGGTTTAGTGGAATAACTGGGAGGAGAAAGCAACTCCAATGGCCGTAACATGGGGACCTCGTTGCAGGTACAAATAAAACTCTGTGTTGGTATCCTGGAACGGGAAGATTCTCAGCAGTGACCGACCCCAGCTTCTCCACTGGAAACCCTTCTCACTCACTCACTCAACTCTGAAGGAACCTTTACGAGGGTTGTAGGGGCCTTGCTAAGGCTGCTTCCATTGAGTAATCTCACACACACTCAACTAACACTTACTCTTAGGGCTAAACTCCAGGAAAAAAGCTCGTGATCGAGCGATGGTAATGTCACCTGGACGGGAGATATGTACCGGTTTCGGAATCCAAGATTCTCTTCTCAACGCAACTGAGGGTGTAAACTTCACTTCAATATGAAGTTCAGTGATGCAGAAACAATGGACACCGCTGAAATATGTGGGTGAAGGGGGGGAAAAAGGAGAGGGGAAGTTTGGGGTTGAACGTAAGGCATGGGGGGATTGAGGGAAGTGAACGGTTGAAAGCGGGAGGGGAAGGGAAGGTTAACTTTGATGGAGGGGAGGGGGGAAATGTTATGTAAGTATGATCATTACAGAGTGAAAAAATTACTGCAAGCGTTATGTTCTTAGTGTAATAGTGAGTATCAGGAAGAATTTAGGATGGGTCCTTCATCATTATTTAGAAGTTTCTCTTTGTTTTTTTAGTTTAGTGGATACCCCGTCATACGTAAAAGTGAGGCTAAAAACCACCCACAAGATATTTATCCCCTCAAATTCTGCCCCAGAAGGTCTAAAAGCTTGTAATTTGATGTGTTTATTTCATTGAATTGTTCTTCCTCTATTGTTAGATGATTCTCAAATCCCAATTATCTAATTTTGTTGAGGTAAATGTTAAAATTGGAAACATTGTCTTTTGATTTTCCTCTCTTTTTATATTTTTTTATTTTTTTTATTCAAGGTGGTTATGTTACTTCACACTGTGATGGAATCTGCTGGTGAGCTGACTGAATGTTTACAGCTGGCTGAAGTTGTGGTCTCTGAACAGCACCAACTGTATAAGGTAATGTGATGGTAGAGTAACCTTCAACCTGGGATAGGCACCTTCATCAGAAGTGCCCGTAGAATACTTTTTCATAATAAAATTTTTATGTTTTCACTGGGAGTTCATGATGCTGTTTTATGTATATTTTATTTTGTTTTTTGGATTCATAAATACGTATACAATATTCCTACTTAATATCTTTAACCACATCACAAATAGTGGACTAAAATTGAAAGCTTCAGTTATTGAAGTCAAAACAGGTGAGAGCTGCAGTTGTTGAATGAGAGTTTTAATGTAGGTTGTATGTAGGTCTTAATGTCAGATTTGGTGTGAGAGTGCAAAGGTCATACTCAAGGTTGTAAAAAGTGAGTTAGCAATTGTGATTTTCAATGATTTTGAAAATATGAAAATGTCATTTCCAAAATAACTCTATCAAATTCAGAAAAACTACTGGAGATATGTAACCCTAAGGTTCAGTGGAGTGGGAACTTCATCATAACAACTTGTATTGGTTGCCAATTGGTTTGATGTTATTACATTCTGGGCTTGAAGGGTCCCTAAGGCAGAAGAATTACAAGCTAAATTATTTTCTAAAATAGTTCTATCATGGGGAATTCTTCGATATTAATCCGAGAATTCTATCAATCTTAGGTAGTTATGGTACATACTATTGTGTACGGAATACATGTGTATCGTGTTGTCACTATTTATAGTGATATACACCCAAGCTCTAAGTCCCTGTTTCAAATGAAAGAATGATGCAAATGCCAAGTAAATGAAGTTTATAAAGTCTCCAAAACTTGTCCTTTTACTGGTAACGGTGATATTCTGTTGTATTATAAGTAATTGTGGCAGGATTGATATTAAGTTCTTGCATTTTTTCACTATATCTTCTAATTAAACTTCTGAGATCAATATGACTTTACAGCTTGATAAACTCTAAGTCTGGAATCCCAAATCCATCCAAGGATGCTAGAGTACCATTTGTCATTTTGTCAACCAATGGTAAATAATATTTAATAAATTAATTTACAGCCCCAGGAACCTTGTCTAAATTGTTTGGGATACATATGTTGTATGTGTTCTAAATTACTTATCAAATCTATCTTCAAAGGCCTTCATCAAATTTGATCTGTTGCAATCCAAATGTATCTGTATAATGTGTAGTAAATTATAATCCTTTTCATATATCTTTGTCACTTAGAAAGCCATCATCAAATTTAATCTGTTGCAATCCAAGTATATCAGTGTAGTGTGCAAAAATTATGATCCTTTCCAGTTTCCAAATATCTGGCCAGTAGTGCAAGCTCAGAATGTTTCAAGCAGCGAAGGAGGTGGAATCTGCAACACTAGGGATGTAGGATGAGGAGGGAGAGAGGCAGGCATTGCCATGTTTTCTCAAAGGACTTTGTCAGTGATGGAAGTGAAAGACTGTTTCAAAAACCTTCCATTCATCAGCGTGGACGTACTTATGAGGCAGGGTGGGAAGCCCATCTAGCTCCTCTGTCAAAAGCCTTCCTATCCCTTTCATTTCCTACCCAGATTCCATATTTTGACCACTTGCAAGGGCCATTTGGATAGCAATCACCACAGCACAACAAGCGAACTAAGACAATGGTCGTTTGGCAACACAACTAACTTACAAAGCCTGCACCAAGGAGGACTGAAAATGCCGGAAGCTAGGCTCTGCCTATTGCATTGTGGTTGGTTTTCAGGAAGTCACTTGCCCTCCACCCTCATCCCCCAAAAAACTTGGGCCTGTCTCCCAGTCACAAAGATGTTTGAAATTAATTGTAGTTATGTTTAATAACATGAAATGTAGCTCTGAAGGACCTTTTTTTTTGAGGGTAAAACCATAATATGTATTGTTACGTGTCCAGCAATTTTTCTTAAGAATAATAATTTTACCACCAAGCTTGGGTATAAGCTGTTTATTGAGAAGTAAGTGAGTCGCTGGAAATCTACTTTTGCTTACATATTTAAGTAATTATCCTTTTTTCTCCAGGTGTACACTAAAGAGAAGCTGGATGAGTTACTCTACAAAATTAGTGGAACATGTCTCACTCTTCTCAAGAAGACGAAAGATCCCTGGGGCATTCCTACTGTGTGATTTGCAAGGAAATAACTTTAAAACGTGTGTGTGACTGATTATGTCTGGTTGGATTGGATAATTTGGAAGTTTTAAGAGTAAATTGTGCAGTTGTACGTATTTGGATGGAAATTGGTTGAAAGTGTTTTTTTATAGTTTTTTATACTTTTATGAATGGATGTTTTTTGTCTAATGTGAAAATATCATTCCATTGAATGTACCTTGTAGTGTATTTGCTTTATCTCTTAATTAATTAAGCTAATATAAGATGGCAAATTGGTTAACCACTGACTGACTCATCAAAATTCACAGCCCAAACTGTGGTAGGTGTGGATATTTGGCTTATTGGATGTAAAAGTGAAAAAAAATTCATCGGGAGGAAAAATCTTAAAACTTGAAAAAATCGATTAGTTTTCGAGATATATCGACTTGAATTAACATGGGAGCCTTATGGGGCTAAAACTTTTTCGCTTTTATTTCGTACTTTTAAACGTCTGAGGAACATGATATTCAATGGACATAAAGTAGATTTTTTGGTCGATTTTTTGGTATGGTTGTCATTGCGACCAATTGATATTTAGTATTTTTTATTATTTTTTGAACGTTTTCTATGCTTTTCTTATGGAAAAAGTTTAGGAATTTTTTTGACCAACTTGCAATAATCGTACGACATTTTCCTTGACTTATTTGGTATAGAATTTTTTGGTTGATTTTTTGGCTATCTTGGAATTTTCACATGTCGAAACAATTCCGAGGAATAAACGATTTCGATTTTACATTGTCGTGAAGGGCGAATTTTCAAACTCGGATTTCAGCCTTGAGACATGTGCCATATGAAAATTTGGACTCTTCTGGAAAAACCGTTAGAGGGTACTTCGTACCCTCACGTTTGAGCTCACTTTCTCCGTATCCCTCTTGGTTAATTCATAATTAAATTCCGAAAAATATCCTGCACGCGAAAAATCATTGTCGCCATTATTTTGTGGAGCATACAATCTTGAATATCATAGCAACCGTTCCAGCTACATGAATGAAATTTTTAGGGTAATACTTTTATCAAAATGGTCAACTTTTGCAATGATGACCATTTCGCTCGATCGATTCATGTGCGAGTTATATCGATACCAATCTCCTTGGTTACGCTTAAATCGCTAATAACTTTTTTCTAAATCAAGGCATGAATGTGAAAGTCATATATAATACTACTGTTAATGTCTTTTCTTCGACAAAAGTTAAATCAAGCGAATCGAGCGATTACAGTCGAAGTTATGATCGATAAAAGGTTGCATTCGATTGAGCCATTTTTCAGACCTATTTACATAGTTACGGGGATAAAAATTATAAAAATATGTAAGGGAAGAAATGAATTATGCGTACACATAAATTATTTAGATGAGTATTGTTTCCTAACGAAGATATATCAATATGAATTTATATCTTTTTGTATTAGGTCCCCGTAAGAAATACACGCATCGCCCTATATACGTCACCAATATAAGAACATAGGCGAAATTTTGAAAGCGGGGATAGTAGAGAAGAGAGGGATAAGGGTATGGCCATCGAATGGAGGGGTTATCAATAGGATGCGAATTTTTCAATACAGGTGGCAGTATAGTCGAATGTACGATTCGATTTTTATAGCAAATACGGAAATTGGCATAAAATGATAAGTGTATACGTTGGACCAATGAAATTTAGTGAATTGGTACATCATGGTATTCCTCACAATGCGCAATGGAAACATGTTTTGTATATAGTCTCACGCTCGATATATATCGAATCTACTTTTTCTTAAAATATATCGAATTGCTATAGCATATAGGATTTTACATCTAAGGACATAGTAGACAAGGAAATACATAGTAGATACCCATATCCCAGAAATTAAACCAAAAACAATGCGAATTTCAAAGTACAGATGTCAGTATGATCGAAAAATCGATTCGATTATTATAGCAAATACGTTAATTGGCATAACTTCAATTGTGTTTCCGTTGGACCAATGAAATTTGGTGAATGGGTACATCTTTGTATTCCTCACAATGCCCAATGGAAATTTGTTTTGTATGTAGTCTCACGCTCGATATATATCGAATATAATTTTTATTAAAATATATCGAATTGCTATAACACATAGGATTTTACATCCAAGGACATATTTGACCAGGAATTATATAGTAGATACCCATAGACTGTAAGTTAAACCAAAAGCAATGCGGATTTTAAAGTACAGATGTCAGTATGATCGAAGAATCGATTCGATTATTCTAGCAAATACGTTAATTGGCATAACTTCAATAGTGTTTCCGTTTGACCAATGAAATATGGTGAATGGGTACATCTTTTTATTCCTCACAATATCCAATGAAAATATGTCTTGCATGTAGTCTCACATTCGATATATATCGAATCTGCTTTTTCACAATTTATATCGAATAGCTATAACATATAGGATTTTACACCCACGGGCATTGTTGACCAGGAATTATATAGTAGATGACCATAGACTGGATAAAAAAAAATGTCATTGCGGATTTTACATTACAGATGTCAGTATAATCGAAAGATCGAATCGATTATTGTAGCAAATACGCAAATTGGCATAACTGGATTAGTATATACGTTGGACCAATGAAAATTGGTGAATGGGTACATCTTGGTATTCCTCACATTGCCCAATGGAAATATGTTTTGCATGTAGTCTCACATTCGATACATATCGAATCTGCTTTTTCACAAATTATATCGAATAGCTATAACATTTAGGATTTTACACCCACGGGCATTGTTGACCAGCAATAATATAGAAGATGACCATAGCGTGGAAATAAAATCAATATCGTTGCGGATTTTACAGTGCAGATGTCAGTATAATCGAAAGATCGATTCGATAGTTATAGCAAATGCTGAAATTAGCATATTTTGATTAGTATATACGTTGCACCAATGAAATTTTGTGAATGGGTACATCTTGGGATTCCTCACAATGCCCAATTGAAATATTGTTTGCGTTTAGTCTCACGTTCGATATATATCGAATCTACTTTTTCTTAAAATATGTCGAATTGCTATAACATATAGGATTTTACATCCAAGGACATAGTTGACCAGGAAATATAGAGAAGATTTCTGTTAACTGGAATTAAAATCTACGGCATTGCGGATATTACAGTGCAGATAGCAGTTTTATCGAAAGATCGATTCGATAATTGTAGCAAATACGCGAATTGGCATAACATGATTAGTATTTACGTTGGACCAATGAAATTTGGTGAATGGGTACATCTTGGTCTTCCTCACAATGCCCAATGGAAATATGCTTTGCGTGTAGTCTCACGATCTATATATATTGAATATGCTTTTTCTTAAAATATATCGAATCGTTATTACATACAGGATTTTCTATCCACGTACATAGTTGACCAGGAATTTTAGGGTTGATGATCGAAGACTGGAACAGGATTGCGAATTTTCAATACACGTGTCAGTATACTTGATAATTCGATACGATAATGATAGCAAATATGCCAAAGCTATGTTTTTCAAATTGGAATATCTTGAGAATAACTATTTTTTAGTACCAAAGAAATTTGGGGAATCGTTACAATTTAGTATTTTACACACTGCATTATGGACATATTTTTTGCGAGTGGTATATCTTTATATATTTATCTAAGGAATCTGCGTTTCATTTTCAAGTTTCGCTTATCACAACGCTTTTGGACTTTAAGAGTTGAAAAATAACCACAAAATCATCACTGTCTTGAAATTTTAAAAACCTTATTCCAATTATGTCTCAGTGCTAAACTTAGCCTATTCAAATAATGAACTATCCGTCAAATGAAATCATATTGAAAATAACAAATAATTTTAAAAGTAAACAATTAAGTTCCTTACCCTTTCAAAAACCGGCAGGGAAATTTTTGAATATTTTAAACACTTATGGACACAATACTCGACAACACGTGACACAACAATGTTCCCACCCTCCTTATTACCCGCTTGAAGAATTCAAGCACCCAATCGACTCGTTTAATTATAATTTTGGATACCAAAATGGTTTTTAAAAAATATTTCATATTACAACAGTATTTGGAGTATAAATTCATTTGGTGTTACTCTAGATGATAATTCAATATGACTCTCTTAAATCCTTATAAAGCAGCTATTTTTATTCGTATCAGCCACCTTTAGTACAGCTGTTTGAAGGCTACAGTGAAGGGGTTTTGATACCTTCACCCATCTTTGACTATCCAAAATTTATAATGAAATGCAACTTCAAATGTTGTATTTTTAATTCCTGCAACATTAACTACCTATATTCCTGTGGCAAACTATGAGTTTAAAAGAAAAGTAAGTACCTATCTACTGATAAAATATGCAAACTTATAAATTATCTATACACCTCACTTGGTATGCAAAACTCAGTAAATAGAATTCTCTATTCTTTTGTATAGCTAAGATTTAACTACAATTGCAAACATGGTAGTGTGTATTAATGTTTAATAACCCTTAAATTGCCAGCGTTAGCCTGAGGGTTATGTGCGGAGAATGCTATGGGCCATTCTATCAGTCTGGTGTTTTTCAATTAGGTAATATGTATTGATATTCAATGCATTATACCCAAGTTGCATGAAAGAGTTAACAACATTAATGAACATTGTTATTGATAAGGTGAGTATAAGGAGTGAAAATTTAAAAAAATAGCTTCAGCACATTCATATTGAAATTTTTATAAAATTCTGAGTAAAATCGTTCAAATTAGTTCGTCAACAAATTGTTGGAGTCTTCACATGCACCAGTTAAAAGAGGGTGACTTTTAAAGGGTTTATTTTATTACAGTCGGTGAGTATAGGTGTTGAGGAAAAGTGTTTGGCAAGGTAATTTTTGGCAACTAATTAAATTTCTTGACTCTTTAAGCTCAAATACTCGATTTTGTTCTGAGAAGGATATTTATCAATTTATTAGTGACAGCTGCCTATACTGCACCACTCATGCTTAATTTTGAAGAGCAAGTTCTACTAAACTTTTACTGCTCATTCAAGTTCTGTTTGTGGTTGCTATAGAAATTTGATTCTTGTCACCAAAAAATAAAGCATGTTTAAATTAGTATTCATATTTGTTTCGCACACTTATAGTGAGCTATTATTCATAGTTAATTCTCTGTTTCTGTCCTAAAAATATTGTTTTAATGCTCCAGTCCCATTTATTGGGATAGTTTTCTCCTAGTAAAGCAAATTGTCTGCTGAAAATAACAATTTTAAAGAAGTGCACACACAGATACCTCCACATTGCAGAATGTATATTTTTTTATGATGAGTATGGCGATAGATTTTGCACACTTCTCCTATTTATTGCAATCAATTTTATTTTGGGTTATTATTAATGGCAACTACCTTTGTAGTTTTTTTATATGAAAGCATCAAAACTGAACTAACGTCCAAGAAGTTGCTACTCCATGTTAAATGGTGACGAATTGCATGTGGAAAGTGTTGTGAATGCTCTGGCATTTATTCTTCTCTTTGAACACCTGGAAGCACACTAAAATTCTTCTCCCCTTGAGCAGACTTGAGTCGGGAGAAACATTTTCTCCAGGGGAAACACTTTCTCCGTTACCAGGAGAAACGAGTTGCAGACTTAGGGTTGGATGAAACGGTTGCGTCACAAGTCTATTTTCTCCCAACTCGGGAGAAAACGAAGTTACAGACTTAGGCCCCAGGTCAATGCTTCTCCACTGCTCCTCTACTCCCATTGGTCGAGATTACTTTAGGTTCTTTATTCGGTTACTATTGGTGTTGCAAAATTATAAGAATTGGGTTCAGCTCTAACTATGAAGGAAGACAATTGTGTAGTAACAGATTCGAAATGAGATGAAAAATGGTGATGAGAGAAAAAAGAGAAGATTAGATAGGAAATTGTATGTGGCATTGATAGTGAACATAGTAGTGGTATGGATAATGTAATGGATATCCAATAGTCATTGCATGGACAGCAATTACAATATTTTCATTGGGAATGTTTAAGTTAAAAGTGTAATTGTTTCAGTACTTGGAAAAAAATTGAAGGGTTTAAAAACATTTTACCTAACAGCCTAGTTACAGATCACAAAATTGCACTTTATTGTCCAGATGGAAGCCCCCACTAAACTGGACACATTTTAATCTTCTATATTATTTCTATTGTATAGATACCTTTTTCTCAACTTATACACATCTAAACTCTTCAAATGAGGTACCAAAATGCACAGAATTAATCAGAGAACATGCGATGGCATATCTTACTTCCTAAATATTGCTATTGTTTACTAAAATTGGTTTTTAAATAATTATGTATATACAAAAAAAAATTTTAATGTTCCTGACGTTAACGGCGCTCAAACTGATACATTTGTTCATTTGCAACAATATCTCGCATTCTTTAAATAACTTTTATCAAAATGCGGCTGATTCCACATTTAATTCTCCTGTTGATATGTAAGTATGAGTCGTGCGTTTAACAGAGTAAAGTGTAATTACTTCCAATGTTGTGTTTAAGGAGGTCCTCTGACCTCAATTTGTGCATGAACATTCCAATTAAATTTGTACATGAGACCCTGCCTTTTTTTCTACATTTTAAAATTAGAAACGCGCCTATCCCTCTGTGGACTTGCATTGAAAAGAGTGGGGGAAGCCCGCTCGTATCGGACAATTTTTCTAGTCCCATACATGTCTGCTTTATGGAGCTTTGGCTATTTCATGATTTTGACGTGAGGATGTGATCATCATAATACATGAAAAAGTTCACATTTATTAAAAAAAATTGTTAAGTGGAGGAAGTTTAGATTGCGCAAACACAGGAAGGAAGAAAGATGAAATGAGTTGGTTGGGAGAATGAGCCAAGTAAAGGAGATGTCGGTGATGGGATTGAGTAGTGTGAATTCCTCAGTTGAAAAAAGATGGGGAGGTCACAGTGGGATGGGGCCAGGTGGAAGTAAGGCCTCCACAATTAACCACTCGGGTGGTTAGAGAGGATTAAACAGCTGAGGATAGTAGGAAAGAGAGGGTTTGGAGATGAATGAGTTCATGATACAGGGAGGTTGAAGAGGGATATAGCTGATCATTTACAGTACCCACTGCAACGCACACACGTCGCGAGAATGAATTGACGAGAATATAGGTGGTTAGGAGTAAAAAAATTAACAAACAATATGGTTGATTTCCAACAGTAATAATACATTTAATGACCGAAGTAAGCTTTAGGAGCACAATACATAAAATACTAAATTGCCTGAGGATAATGTACTCTTGCCGTTGGGAAGAAGCCGGGCACGAAAGAGAGTTCCTTCCTTGTCTGAGGTCAGTAGCAGAGAGAGAGCGCCAGACCGCTTACAAGATCGCGGCCTCGCTCGAAGCAGGCGTGAGAGGGGAGGTGTAGGCAGAGGAGGGGAAACAGGTTTCACGCTGACGATTCACCTTACAATTGGGTAAACGGTGGCGGAAAGTAATTGAAGTTCACACATGCCGTAAAGAGGCCGACACCGTTGGTGAATTCACTATAAATTGTGAGCAGTTCACAGGACGCGAGGATCAGCGGCACGCGTGGATCAGGCAGGCACGACGTACTCTGTAGCTTCGCGAGATTGGTACTCAGGAGCTCGCGAATCGTCTCCTCGTGGTGAAGTCTCAGAGGGGTCAAGTCTCAGAGGGGTCGAGTCTCAGAGGGATTGAGATCTCGGAGGGATTGAGAAAGTGCCCATTATGGCACACCACATAGCAACGAACCTCTCAGAGACGTCTCACATATATGGTCTTGAATATCGCATCTGTCTCAGAGATGTAATCGTGATGTGTTCAGGAATTAAAAAAAAAACATTTAAATGCCATCAATGCCTTCCATGTATATTTTTCGGTGCAATGTTGCATTTGTGATTATTAAAATCACAACATTTAATATGGGTCTCTTATATTCAAAAGGTCGTCCATAAAAAATTTGTCGCTAAAAATGATCGAGAAAAGTAGGCCATAACTGTATAATTTGCATTTGATTTTTTTTGCCTAAATTTAAAACATATCATAGTACAAAATCTCATGAGACATCTCAGAGACTATTTTTTGTGACATCTCAGAGATGTCTCTGAAGTTCTCAGAATCTCTCTGAGACAAAATATGTGATATTCGAGACATCTCAGAGTCATATCTGAGACGTATTTCTGCTATATGGGTACAGTAATGTTGTTAATGTTTTCAATTGATTGTAAAACCTGGCCAAAAAAGATTCCAATTCCCTTATCAAATACAGTTGTTCTAGCACACATTCAGAACTGATATTTCAAGAAGTTGTTGGCATAATGTTATCGTATCTATGAGAAACTCATACCTAGTCTGTATATACATAATTCATGAATTATGTATATACGATACGATTATATATTTATGATCATAAAGACTTGGAGTAAGCTGCATGGTTTCAAGCACGGATAAAAGATCTTTCGAGTTTCAAATGAAATTGTATCAAGTGGCACACACTTTACCAGAAAAACAGCTATTAAAGGGAAAAATTAAGGCATCATCTATTGGTAATATTTCGCTGAGCTAGTTACTATTAGCACTATACTTAAGAGATCACAGGGTAGAAGAAACCTGATATCTGATACCATGCTGTTGAACCGTCACTTTGTCGTACTTTTAATTGTCTTGTTTTTGTAATACTTCACTTTTTCTAGTGCTCAAATTGGTTGTATGTTTTTCCCTAACTCTTATTTAACTCCGTATAACAGTTTGACGTCCCCACCCCCCCTTAAAAAAACCATTGGTCGCATAGTTAGCGGTAAAATTTTGAAAATATGGTCATGCGTGCTAAGATGGCTTTCCTATGAAATATTTTGATTTCACCGGCTTAATAAATATATGTTTAAAAATAATTGATAAATATGTCAAATCTGCTTGTCTCTACATATAAGACCTGAGAGGCATCACTGCTTATTAGGTATTGCATGCCAAGATGCCATGGAAAGTAATGATCCCATCCCCACCCAGAAAAGAATGGCATTTTTTCGCCATTGTTTGTAAATAAATTTGATTTGAAGGACAAGTAGTATGTAACGATAGTAAATAATGGAGTCTCGGGTGAGCTATGCGAAACTGGCTGGATCGGCTCAGGATTTTAAAAGAAAGAATCGCACACTTGCGGAAAGAGTGTGTATATAAGAGAGTGGGCAAACCAAACTTAAGGTTGTTAAAGGAATAGAAGCTAATAATTGCAAATGATTTTAGCCAAATTACTGAAAGGAAAAAATTTACGTTTTACGAATCGTTTTCAAATGGTGCCATGATTTTCTGCTGACTTGCTTTATTCAGTGTGTATATCAACATCACAACGTTCTTCTCCAGAAATTCATGTGAAGCGCCAGTTTGAATACACTTCGCGACATCTTGCGAGGTTGAGTTGAAATGGACTCGTGTAAAAGTTGAAGGTAACTAAGCGAAAGCAATAAGAATTAATAAACAACTTTCTTGGACTGATTCTAACACCGGGAATGTACTGAAATGGAGCTAATTATTGGTTTATAAATAAAAAATACGGCCCTCGAGCTGATATTATTTTCCCTGGACGTGTATCGTGCGTGTGCAGATCGAAAAAGTAAGACAATTCAGTGAATTTACAATGTTGGCACCGCATAGCGGCGGCAGTAGCCGGTCTGCTGATCGTTTCGATCGGCACAGAATGCCTGTAAATGGCGGAATAGAAGAACTTCAGAATCATTTTAAAACTCATAAAAAGACTAGGGAATACCAGGCCCATACGTCAAAAGTGCACTCAGTTGGATGGAGCTGTGATGGCCGAAGGCTTGCCTCGGGATCTTTCGATAAATCCGTCTCTATATTCCTCCTGGATCGTGACAGATTGGTGAGTTTTTTTAGGGTGTATGGTGAAATTTTTAACACGATACAGTTTCAATTTGTAATGACTCTTTTCCCGTTATTATTCAGAATAAAGAGTTCACTTTTCGTGGCCATGGAGGTAGTGTGGATCAACTTTGTTGGCATGCATCTAATCCTGAATTATTAAGTACTGCTAGCGGTGACAAAACAGTCAGAATATGGGACGTTAGATCTCAGAAAAGTGCTGCTACAATTAACACCAAAGGTGCGTGACCGTATTTATTTTTATATTTTTTGTTACCTAGTAGTTCTCTAACATGCTGTGTTCATTTAACAGGAGAAAATATCAATATTACTTGGTCTCCCGATGGGAACACAATTGCTGTGGGAAATAAAGAAGATTTGGTTACATTTATTGATACCCGTACCCATAAAATCAAGGCAGAGGAGCAGTTTAAGTTTGAAGTAAATGAAATATCTTGGAATAAACAAAGTAACCTTTTCTTCCTCACCAATGGACAAGGTTGCATTCACATTCTGAGGTAAGAAAATTGCTATGATTGGTATGCATTCAAATTTTATTTTCAGGGCCTTTTGAATTCAATATTCCCAAACTTCCGTGAGAAAGTGTGTTGTCATTCATTACTTGTCAAATTGTATTATTACGAGATAAATTCGCCAAAAAATGCTTCTATTTTGATTTTTAGACGCAGATTTTAATCTTTCTGATTTCACTGATTTCTTAAAAGAAATTGCTGCTTTAATGTGAGTAACAGTGGCAAAAATTTGTTGTTCTCTACTCTACCACTTAAGCTACTTATGCATATTCTCCCTCTTTGGAACTATGTAAGTTCTAAGGACCAGGTGGCTTATGCTGTTGGATGTACGTTGCCAATACCTGGAATAATATCTTTTATTTATTGCGTCGGGATTGCATTATTTCCTTGAATAATACCACAATCCACAGTGAACCTTTCCTCAAAAACTGGTTGTCTCTGGCCCATTTCTTTGGAGTTGAATATTAGTGCCTTTTTTTTACGAGTTGATGATGATTTATTTCTGTTTTGAAATTCCCAAGAAAATGGAATCATGTTACAATTAGAAGTACCTCGGAACAAATAAAGTACATATTGCTTAATTCTACTTGATGTGACTGCTTTAATGAAATCATGTAGGTATATGTTATGAACAGTAATCATTTTCATTTAGTTTTAGTGGCTATGTAATAAAAAATAAGTTTTGTCATTATGCCTGTGCATCATGTAACGCTATAAAAAATCATGCATGTGAGAGAAAAAGTTATTTAAGTACATCTAGAAGGAAATTAGGCGTGAAAAAAGCTGTTTAGGTTTTTAGGGATTTAAATTCAGGTCTCCTGATTGCTGGTCAGACATGCTTCTACTTGCATCTCCAAGCCATCTTCCTCTAACAATTATTTTATATGTAATTGGTTTCAGTGGCGTAGCCGGGGGGGATTGGAGAGGGGAGAGTCCGGACCCCCCCAAAATTTAAAAGCACAATTATTATACTTCATAAAGGAAAACGAAACATTGAAAAATCATGAATATAACACACATTTATTTTTTTGACGCCTTATTATTTATTCTTATTTATTTTTTGATGCCACGATGCATTTATGACGCCTCGATAGCTTAACTGGCTAAAGCACTCGACCGGAAATCGGGGGATCCAGGTTCGAATCCCGGTCAAGGCGAATGATTTTTTTCTCTGTGGATCTTTCGCACACATTTATTTAACAAATGAAGTTTTATCGGTTATGAAAAGTGTTCAAATTAGTTTAAAACTCATTAATTAGTGCTCTGCTTCTCAAAAAATTTTCCCCTCTGGTTTTGGAATCCGCCCACCCCAGACAAAATTCCTGGCTATGCCACTGATTGGATTCGTGAGCAAGATGTTAGCCTCTCATGTCTGCATTGTAGCACAGAAGATGGAAATTGTGCTTACTAAGCCTTTGTTTGAGGAAAAAACCTTGCTTAGTGGTAAACCAATGGACACTTTCAAAGTACTGAATTAAACAAATTACTTTGTCCGTAATCATGCAACATGGGTGAAAATTTATTTATACCAAGAATGGAACTTGCCATGGAAAAATTGTTTGAATCACCTGAGATACAAATCTGAATCTCCTTGCAGTCAGGAGATCCAGGTTTGAATACTCAGTAAAAAAACCATGTATTTGGTGGTTTTTCTTTGACAGAAAGCATGTAAAATTCAAGCTGTCTATAGCACTTTGTTAGCCAAGGCCCTTAAACAATTGTCATCTGACTTAGGCTCACAGTGTTGCCAAAATATAACTTTATGCTCACTAATGCTGCAAGTTAAGAGTATTAATAATGGGTTAGCCTTGCGTTTAACTTATCTTTTGATGAATCAAATGTCATGTGCCATTAGTTTCATATTTCCTATAGGGGTAGTGTCCTATAGCATAGTTTCAATGTTTGAATTGGTTTAGGTTGTTTGATATTTAAGTAAGCAATGATATGTAGCTGGAGTTAGATTCATAGTTGAGTAACTAGACATTAGATGTTACTCTCAGTTTTATTCAATTTACCATAAATTTTCCATATTGTGTTTGACAATTGTTGGTAAATTAAACATAATGAAAAAAATGAAGGCCTTATCATGAATTGAAGAGGGAAGTACATGAGGGGAGGGGGGACTGCAAGAATGCTTTGTGAATGCTCCATGGAAACCTACCTTAATTGGTATAACATATTCTTTAATAATAATAATAATAACATTTTGTTTTTATAGCTATCCTGACTTACAGCTACAGCACATTCTCCAAGCACATCCAGGGACATGCATATGCATAGAGTTTGACCCTACTGGTCGTTACTTTGCTACGGGATCTGCTGATGCACTTGTCTCTCTCTGGGATGTTTCAGAACTTGTATGCCTTCGAACTTTTTCAAGGCAAGTATCAATTACTTGTAGGACCTTAAGTAATTTATTTTTCAAACCTAATGAAATTTCCTATGTTTTACTCAATTTATGCTGGACCCAATTTACCTTATCTCTGTTCTCTGCATACATATTTTGGTAGAATTAATTTAATCAGCATCAAATCCTCCCCCCTATCCTATATCCCATTTCTTTATGTGTGATTGATAATTTTCCACTTTATATTTACTTATTTTTTATTCCAATGTTAGTTTTCACTTCATAAAATCTGGATTTGTCTTATGTATCACCATTATGCACTATGTGCCTTATTTACTATGTCTCCAAATCATTTGAATAATTGTCATAGCTGTCATAATGATTTCTCGTGTAAAAAAATTACAATAATACTCCCAGCCCCACCCCACAGCCCTGTGCTTATTTGATACATCAGGTGATGATTGTAGCACTTGTCTGTGCTCCTATCGGGGTTCCCACTCACCCTTGAAAACCTTAACATCTACATCTACATAATACCCTGCGAGCCACCTCTAGGGTGTTTGGCAGGGGGTGATCAATCACCAGCATGCAGCATGCATTTGGACTCCCACATGCACACCACACCGTCCAAAGAACGTCCCGTATAACAACAAACTATACTACTATATGCTGTTAGAAATAGAATATAGAATAGAAATTCAGAAACATTCATTAAGTTTTACATAGGTCAGTAAGCTACTCTACAAGTCATGCAATCTGTTTACGAGTTCTATTGCTGCCGTTATAATCTGTTATCGATCGTGGAAAAAATGACATTCGGAATCTGTCTGTTCTGCAATCTATCTCTCTTATTTTATTTATATAAACTTAAAACTTAAAACCATGAATAAGCCGTGAATTTCACATATCATGAAAAAACCTGGAAAAAAACCTGGAATTTCATCCTAAAGCCTTAAAAATCTCTCAATCTTGATTTTACGATCGTAGAACTACGATTGACAGAATTTAAAAAAATGGATATTTGGATCATATTTCTAGGTCAGTCACTCGCAGACATGGCCAGGGATTTATCTGGACACGTGTATTGGAAGCGCAGTTATTGGTCCGTGTGTCATGATGACACGTTGACCTTAAGCCAGTACCAAAGCCAGAAAACTGGTAACCAAAGTGCAAACACTTAATTATTCATTAACACTTGCAAACATTCAGACACTTCTTAACTTCCCTGGCACCCTGGTCCCTCTATTTTCCCGCTCACAACCTTTTGCCAGAGCTGAATTTTTCAAGTGATATGTGACGTCAGGAGAGACTTTCATTGCTGTATTTGCATTCACAGTGTCTGTCGCGTTTGTTAAATTTGTTGTTAACGTGTCGCTGATGATTGTTACGTGATCAATATTTCTGATTCTGATTTATATTTATCTGCAAGCCGTGAATTTGAAGACATTTAGACTGTGGAAACCTGGAAAAAACTGTGAATTTTATAATTTAGATTGAGTGGGAACCGTGTCTTATGTAATTTGTCTGTGGAAGAAATCGCTTACTGAATATTGGAGGAGTAATCATATGGAGGAACATAAATGCTACTTGGTATCTTCCTTTGCAACCAAGAATACCTTTTGAAGATGTAATTCAACAAAATACCTTGCAGCCTCACTCAGAGAGCAGTTTGATTGTCATGCTGGGCGATGATTGGTCTGAAATATAAGAACCTTGCAATAATTTATTTATGCCAGAAGCTATTAAATAGAGAAAATTCATCTGTTAAACTGCAACTCAAGTTTGAGACCACACTTTATGAGGAGATGATCGAGGAACCTACAAAGTAGCTTGCTGCATTACTTACCCAACCAAATGATACTCAATAAGTCGAACGGATCATGAAGGAAGTCACTCTAATGACTCCCCGCATTTAAAAGAATGTACATTCTCATAGCATACGGCATCATTTTGTGAATTTTTGCAATGGCTCAACTAGCTCTTACTGTCGCCCCTACCTAGTGTGAGTGAAATTCATGTGCCTGAGACCTTTTCTGGGCTGACCTCTACCATCACCTACCTTACATTCAGGTTGTACCACTGAGGGAGTGACATCATTTTTGATTTGATTCTTTATTCCTTATTTTCAGATTGGATTGGCCAGTTAGAACCATTAGCTTCAGCCATGATGGAAAACTTCTAGCTTCTGCATCAGAGGACTTGGTGATTGACATTGGTGCCGTTGAGACTGGGGAGAAGGTTGCCGATGTCCCAGTTGAGGCAGCAACATTCACTGTGGCATGGCATCCTCGTCTTTATCTTCTAGCTTATGCCTGCGATGATAAGGACAAATATGACCGAAAGAGTGATGCTGGGAGTCTAAAAGTATTTGGTTTTCAGTCAGACTAATCGTTGGACACTGGTTTCTGAGGACCACAGTTTCCTTTCGGTTGAACTTAAGAAAGTGAAATGAGTGCCTTTACATGCTGGTTTTTTCACAATTTATTTCCTGACCATAACGGTTGGACTCATTTTCTTGCACATTCCCAATTCATTGAGTTAATTTACATTTGGTGTTGAGTGAAAGTACATTCTTTGAAGTTGTGTATTCTAGATGTGAAGTCGAACGATTTAGGTAAGTTTGTAATAGGTCGTCGTGGTGTGTGCCAAAGTAAAACTGTCATATGGCAATGAATTTGTTTTATAATGAGCAAGATTTTTGTTGTTCTGAAAGGATTGAAGAGGAAGTAAATTTTTTATGAAAGTGTAATTGCTACTATATTTGAGTGAAATTTTACTGATTAGCCTCTTTAAATTCCCTTAACATAACAATCCTCCCTTTCAAGATCTCCTAGCATGTGATTACTTCTCTGGCCATGAATAGGGTGGTTTCCTATTATTTTTTTATTGCCTAAATCGAAAGATTATTACTCCTGGAGTACGTATTTCACGCTTTTAGATTTTTAAATGATGATATCTATGTGTAATATTTCAAACCCTGCCGCGTGAATGGCAGTGAAATATACAAGAATTGCCATGAGAAAAAATTTCCCTGGACCGGGAATCGAACCACGGACCTTTGGCTTTCTAGGCGACTGTGCAGACCACTATGCTATCCAGGTTCTTAAGTTAACCTAGTACCATGAGCCTCGATATAATTGCCATGAGAATAGGGTAGTTTCCTTCATCAAAGAAAACGAAAGGCATTGATTGCGATTCGTTACCCACCATTAGTGTATTCATAATACACAAATTACATATTTGGTTTTTGAAATACCGGTTTAGACGAATGGCAAGGGTCAAATTTTATCCTCATTTGAAAAAGGCCAGATTGGCACCTATGCGATTCCACTCTGCATGACGTCACAGGGACCTAGTTTCTACACGAGAGGATAGGAGTTATACATCGTCTGAGGTTACCAATGCATGCATGAGGCACAGAGCTCAGGGAAACATGTCTTAATAATCACCTATTAAAACTGGCTAAGTTCGGAAAGTTTTCTTCGTTTGATAAGGTATTAATAAACCTTTTTTAAGCCAAGCGCTACCATCCAGCAAGGTACTCAGCTATCCGCTAGCATCCTGCGACGTATCAGTGCTAAGCCTCGCCTCAAGGTCACCTCACCGGGCGGGAGGGGGAACCAGAAATACGACGTACGGAGATATTTCCCGGCATTCATACTTAAGCGTCGCGTTTTCGCGCGCTTGAAAATTTTCACTTTTCATTTAATCGCGAAAAATAGATGTTGTCATTTAAAAATCTAAAAGCGTGAAATACGTACTCCAGGAGTAATAATCTTTCGATTTAAGCAATAAAAAAAAAATAGGAAACCACCCTATTAAAGAACCTGGATAGTCCTTGGTTTGATGCCCGGTCTAGGGAAATTTTTTCTCGTGGCAATATCTTGTATAGACGATATATATTTTTCGCGATTAAATGAAAAGTGAAAATTTTCAAGCGCACGAAAACGCGACGGCTAAGTATGAATGCCGGGAAATCTCCGTGTGACGTCGTTCTGGTTCCTGCTGCCGCAAGTGAGATGACCTTGGGGCGAGGCTTTGAGCGCTGATACGACGCAGGATGCTAGCAGGTAGCCGAGTGCCCTGCTAGCTGGTAGCGCTTGGCTTAAACAAGGATTATTAATACCTTATCAAATGAAGAAAACTTTCTGACCTTAGCCAGTTTTAATAGGTGATTATTAAGACATGTTTCCCTGCTCTGTGCCTCATGCATGCATTGGTAATCTCATACGATGTAAAACTCCTATCTACTCGTATAGAAACTAGGTCCCTTTGACTTCACGTGGAGTGACATCGCATGGGCGCCAATCTGGCCTTTTTCAAATGAGGTTTAAAATTGACCATTAACTTTCATCTAAACTGGTATTTCTAAAACCAAATAATTTGTATATTATGAATACACTAATGGTGGGTAATGAATTGCAATCAATGCTTTTCGTTTTCTTAGATGAAGGAAATTACGCTATTGAGATCATAAGATGTGCATGGCAATTTTACCACAATTCCTCAAATTTTTCATTCCTTAACATGTGTTAACATGAAACCAAAGCTGCAGTGGGATGAAATTGAAAGATATTGGAATGCATTTAGACCATACTACATATCAACAAGATCAGCCTTCCTGATCAAAAAATGACAATTAAATGCCTTTTTAGGGGCAAGATTGAGAATATGAAGTCCTTCTTCCATCTCACACATAAAGGAGGAAAACATGCAATCAACAAATATTCAGTTGTGAAAAAGTGGATTGACTCAACAAACTTCTTTCCCATTGATATGCTCTGCTTTTACCCTCCTGCCCAAGAATTATGCTGAGGATAGTTTGGAAACACATTTTTCCTGATTTAGAATCATTCCTTTCTTCATTTGAAGTTGGAGGCATTGAATGCCTCATGAGGCCTAGAGCAATGCAATAGGGTGGTTTCCTATTATTTTTTTATTGCCTAAATCAAAAGATTATTACTCCTGGAGTACGTATTTCACGCTTTTAGATTTTTAAATGACGATATCTATTTTTTGCGATTAAATGAAAAGTGAAAAATTTCAAGCGCGCGAAAACGTGACGCGTAAGTAGGAATGATGGGAAAAAGTCCGTGCGACGCATTTCTGGTTCCCCCTCCTGCCTTGTGAGGTGATCTTGATCGAGGCTCTGAGCGCTGATAGGACGCAGGATGCTAGCGGGTAGCTGAGTACCTTGCTGGCTGGTAGCGCTTGGCTTAAAAAAGGTTTATTAATACCTTATCAAACGAAGAAAACTTTCCGACCTTAGCCAGTTTTAATAGGCTCAGACGATGTATAACTCCTATCCCCTCGTGTAGAAACGAGGTCCCTGTGACGTCACGTGGAGTGGAATCGCATGGGCGCCAATCTGGCCTTTTTCAAACGAGGATAAAATTTGACCCATGCCATTCGTCTAAACTGGTATATCAAAAACCAAATAATTTGTGTATTATGAATACACTAATGGTGGGTAACGAATCGCAATCAATGCCTTTCGTTTTCTTTGATGAAGGAAACCACTCTATTGACAAGAGTGATGCACACATACATGCATCACTAACATGGAGTCCTTGCAAGAGCTCCACAACACTTTCAGCTATGCCGGTTGTTGGTGATGAGTGCTTACTCAAAGGGAGTGATGCCATGTCAAATTTCTACTGGCATCTATCCCTCGAATCCTTAGGGAAAGAAAGCCGTGATGCTTTTTCTACAATTCCTGTTTAGTTTCAGAAAATAGCATCAGCATTTTAATCCCGAAAATCTCTCTTGTGATGTTGCCTTGGAAATGAATTCTCTGCACCAGATCTAGCATTATGCCTATCTTGCAATCAGTGGCGCAGCAAGGGGGGGGTTTTGGAGAATAAACCCCCCCCAGAGCTCACAGAAATTTTTTAAGTTAAATCTATTTTACTTAATATTGCTTATAGAATAGTGTGAGGATTAATAAACTATCCCTCAGAAGGCCATAAAAATCATCATTTTGAACCATTTATTTATCAATTTTTTCTGGCGGAAGGCCTCTGCACCTCCCGCTTGCCCTGGCGGTATGCAATACCCCAAGCACCCCAGTATTAATTGCGCCTGAAACCCCCCCCTAGCCTTAATTCCTAGCTGCGCCCCTGCTTGCAATGACCAACCAAGCCATCAGGTTTGTTAAGTGTTGGGTATTAGGGATTATATGCCTAGATTTTCTCTGATTGATGGATATATGTACTTATTTGTGGATGCGCATCATTTTCCCAGGAACAGGAACAACTATGCTCAGAGTCGAGGCAGAATTTCAATTTGTATTGATGTATCTCAATTTCATCTGAGATAAGAGTGGTCCATCAGCAGTACTCAGAAGAAGCATGAATGAGAACCCAAGGTGGGTTACAACAAACCGGAGCTGGGACCCAGTTACTTATCTGATATGCCTGTGCTTCTGGGGAGGGGAGTGGAATGGGAAGGAAAAAGGATGAAGGTGGTGCCACGATAGGAGCCCGTCGACGCCTCCAGGGTAGGGATAAGAATGGAAGGGAGGGGTAGGGTAATACCCTCACCACTATGAAAGCAACCAGGGTCCATTACTAGCGAAACCATACCGTTTATCTCTGAATATAGTCCCCCCTTTTTTTCGAGAAATGCCCCCCGAAAAAGTAAAGAGGGGACTATATTCAAGCATATTTTTTTAATTTTTTCCCAAAACTGAGGCCTCAAAATTAGGGGGGGGGGACTATATTCAGAGAAATATGGTACTTTAATGCACCAACGATTTTGGAAGATTGTACTACAAATAAGTGAAATCCAAAGATCAAATCGTAGGAAGTCAGAAGAAGCAGCAGAAATTTCTTATCAAAAGCATTCAGCATCATTCTCAAGTGATAGGCGGCCAATACCTATTTCTGGTTTCAGACATGTTAGGTGTCTGCCAAGCACCATGAACCTTTCTTTCAACCCTCTGGCATTGCTTACCAGTTTTTAGGAGCTCTGGTGTTTTGAATCTAAGGTAGCCCTCCCCTCCAAAAAGTGATTTTTCACCCTTTATTTTCCTGTGTGGATGGCCTGAGTCCAATTGAGTACCACTATATATTTAGAAATCAGTTTAGCTTTCTATAGGACCAAATTATTTCTACACTATTGATCTATTACCGTGTGTTCTGGCATATAAGACAACTGTGCTTACAGGACGATCCCAGTTTTGTTCTTTAGCTGCACTCATGCTCATGGACTAATGTATGTATCCATGCTTTGATATTATTATTTCTAGAACAACATTGCCCTTAGAGGATAAGTAGGTAGAATGGAGGTAAAGGGGCAGCTATTTTTGAGCACCCTCCACCCTATGCAGCGACCATAGAGTTTGTAGTCCTGAAATCATAGTTTGAAAACTGGCATTATAAGACTAGACCCTAAATATAAGGTGACTCTCAACTTTTGAGAAGATTTTTGTGAATTAAAAAGTCTTCTTATACCCTAGAATATACAGTGTATAGTTTCCTTTCCCAAATATACCTAATTTGCTTTTTATGAGTTCTATTTATTTATGAACTTTAATCCAACTTTTTAAGCCTAATTTATTACAACAACCTCCCATTTATGCACATTTACTGCAAGAAGTGACAACATTTTATGAACAACTCCCCTGGTTCTGATCAAATACTATACATATATTGGGAAAACTGTTTAAGAGAACCTTCGATTTACAAAATCTTCCTTCTATTGATTGACGAAGTACAGCATAAACGCATGTATGAGACATCTTTTTTCCCAGATATTGCAGCCGAAAATGGGGGTGAGTCTCTTAAGAGAATTTCTTATCTCCCCCCTTCCCCGGTCGCAAGTCCAAGGGGGAACTGAGTGGCCTTGGTTTTCAGCGTGAGCCAGTCATCTGAAACCATAGGTGAGAAGTGAGCTGCAGGCAGGGGAGTTTCTTCTTTAGTGATGTATTTTTACAATGCTCCTGTTTGCGTTTCGTACTCGTAAGCATTCTTCGCTTACACAAAGGGCTAGAATCAAAAAAAGCTGGCCAAAACCTCAAAAACGATTTTTTTGAGTTAGGAATTTGAAACTTCGCATACATACTTTCAAATAAATTTTGCATGACATGCATATTTCTTTCCTGTGCCTTCAGGTTAACGATATATTTGGGGTCAAAGTTGAACAAATTTTGCAAAAAAATGACCACCCTCGATTTTTTCTGAAAATAGCCAACTTTATCCTCGTACAGTGGTTTCATGAATGGTTTTATCGACAAAACTGTTATACTATCTTAATTAACACTTCTTTTTCTTCCGTTTGGAGGGCTTTAAAGATTTCGTTTCATCAATATCCATAGATATATAAGAAAATGGCCTGTTTTCAGCCAATTTTTTTACATAAACGTAGATAAAAAGTAGATACTTACGACAAGTGACTTATACCGCATCGTTTTATGAAGCTTCTATATTGTGAATCTAAAGTAAAATCCTGTACCAACTTGCAACCTCGAATTTTACATCATTTTTTCGAGCATGTGGTCGACTCCGGTTCTGGCCGGCGGTGGCGGAGAGTACGTACGGTGACACAGACACGGCATATGTGTAGATGCAATATGGCCATATTCACTTTTATATCTGGATAATTGATATTATTATGATAGAAAATAATCACCTGAAAGTAAAATTAATAAATATCGGCACGAATGACTCTTATTAAGCAATCGCTGGGCACTGGAAGAGATACACTGAAAGGCTTCTTTCTTTGAGTGCATTTCATATACTACAAAGGACAATGGACTTACATCGTGTTCTTAATGCAGGGAAACAGACTCTTTTATTAAAAAACAAACCTCTTTCTAAACAATAGCCATCCACGATCCATGGCCTTCACTTCCCAGCCTCCTATACCTACCGTATATGTCTGAATATAGTCCCCTCTTTTTTTCCAAAAATGCCTGTGGTAAAAGTAAAGGGGGGGGGACTATATTCAAATGCATTTATTTAACTTTTCCTGAAATTGAAGCCTCAAAAATAGGGGGGGGGGACTATATTCAGAGAAATACGGTATTTAAAGGCTGTTGAAGTGTGGAGCTCTTAGTTCTTGTACTTGGTATGGTCTCCTGCTAGCTGTAGAAGTTTTGGAAGGCATATTATTTACATTGGTTAATATATGTTTTCATAAAAATACCATTAATTTTTCATTTTTGCCTTACGGTCAATCGATTGATTTGATAGAAAATTGATTTAAATGTTCTAAGTATAAATAACAGTTGTTTTTCTTAATAGACTGTGCAAATAAGCAAAGACTACAAGTGAATACCTACTTTACTCCGAGTGCCTTACTTATCGTGTAAATTTAGCTGATTTTAATTTGCCTCGTAAATTTTTAGTATTGAAAGTGGAAATTTTGATAAATGTCTTAAGTCCAGGCATACGTCTGCACACCACGCCAAAGGCTCCAAGCCATGCTGGAGATAGCTGACAGTGCACGGTAAAATGCTGAACCTCCTGAAATTGGCCACATGCAGCACCCCCTTCTGCAAGGATTTATCCCCTCAAACCGCAACTCGACTCCTCTTTCAGGATGGATGGGACATTTTGAATCGTTGACACTTCCGACAGGAACTTAACTAATAAAAAACGGTTGCATGAGATAACATTCATTCTCTTGTCTGGATTTTGCGAGATGAGTGGTGTCAGAGGAGGCTCACATATAAGACAATAGTTTCACGTTAATTGACGTGCTCCGTATCTTGGCTTGGACGGAACCTCGTCAATTGACATGCTCCACACTGAATGTGTTAATGGGGGAGGGCTATCATAGATGATCCCATGGTCTGTTAATTTTAAGTCAAATAGTCATGACTTTGATTTATTTGAATCAGCTTCATCCTCAATGGTTTGATCATTCCTCAAGTCATGGTTAAAAATTCAATGGTAGGTGTGCACTGAGCACAGTACAGACCTACATAATACATATTTATCACAAAGAACTTCGGAAATCTGACCTAGGAATTTTGTCCCATGTATTATTAAGTACTGGCTATACAGCAAATGCATGCTATCCACAACACACTTGGACAACATTCCTTTTTACAAGCCCTGTGATATGTGAAGTGTGGAAATTTGGGTACTTCTGACTTTGTAAATTAGAGGTTCTGCTATAAACTTGACTTAAACTGACCTTAATGAGTTGCCTCTCATTTTGTACACAAGGTGTATGTACAAATAATAATTAGTTTTTTGAAAAAAATATTTATCAGCATTCATGTAGTTGCCTTCAAAATAATCCCCATTAGATATTATGCACGTTTGTCAACACTTCTTCCAATCCTTGAAACTCTAACTCGAACTTTGGGATTGCCCTTAGCTCTGTTAATGATTTCTTTTAATGTCACCTATGCCTGTAAAAAACAGCCCCGTAAGATTCTCTTTATTTTTGATTTAATAGAAAAAAGTCACATGTAGCCATGTCTAGCAAATATGTAGGCTGGGGCATTGTTAGTTTTGTTTTTTGGCCAAAAATTCATGAAAAAACAATGAAGTTTAAGCCAAAAATGGCAGTGCTCTTAAAATCACATCTAACCTTAGTGGATGCCTCAGACAAAGTAAACAAATGCAGCTGAAAATGTAATCATACTTTAGAGGCATGTATACAAATATACTTTAAAAAATTTACAATCACTCTCCTAACTCATGAAAAATTTAGTTACTGTTATTTCCTGGTTGGTTGGCACATTAAGTCTAACATGAAAATGAGGGATACATGTTACTCCAAAAGTGAGACAGAAATACTGCAGACGTTATAAAAAAATACAAAGCAAAATTGAGGGTAAGGAGATGACAAGAATTTTATAAAAGCAATGGGAGGTAATGCAGTTTTGTATCCTAAAATATAAATTCATTCACACCAGCTTCAATGAATAGGAGTATTATCAAGGCATTGATGGAATATCAGGAGCATATAAAGAATTTAGGTTTGACTGCTAAAAAAAATGATGGACAAATTGACAAATGCATGAGAAAAACAAGTTGTAATACATTAGCAGTGAAAAAAAATGAAAAAACACATCATTACAATAAAAATTTTATTCCAAGATATATCTAATCAATCCAGAAATTAATTTAATCACTAAAGAGAAATTAGTAACAATATTGGCACATGGTCATGACCATGTTTCAGTTTGCAAACGCCCCTGCGTTTCAAGCATATTCATAAATTCTTCTTGATTTTCCTGTATCTCCAGTGCTTCAAGCATGGCTTCTTTTACTTGAGTTGGCATAAATTTTGCATTCCCTGCTATCATAAACATTCCTTTCTTGTCTAACAAAAGTTTTTTCAGTGTATCGCCTTCTTTCTTGATTAAATGTTGAACATACCTGGGTAAAAGATAAAAATTGAGACTTATAGATCAAATTATAAATTTAATGAACTGATAATAGCTTCCAAACTTTCATTGGTAATTTCAGTAAGAGAATTAAAAGTAGGTACACCAATAAACACTTATTATGCACCTCAGTGGCATAACTATGACTTTGCTTTGGCGGGGGGGGGAATAGGATGGCCTGAGGTGGCGACCCCCTTCGGGCAATGGGGGTCCAGGAAAATTTTTGGAAAATGACATGCCTGGTAATACATTTCACACCATTTAAGGCACCACAGATTTAACTTTAAGCAGATGCAGTTAGTTACCACATGTCCAAACTAAACAATGGTATTAAATAATTTTTTTATTTCTCTCAGCCCTTGGGAGGGGAGATCTACCCCCCCCCCCATAGTTACCCCACTGATGCACCTCTCTGAAAAGCAGTTATGGATGTACCATGGGTGGCACTTGCCCACCCTGAGGTCATAACAACATGATTATGATTGCTAATGGTTGGCAATAACCATTTGGCAAAATTTATCTAAATTTGGCAGCCAATGCGTGACGTAAATATCTTGTCCATGAAATTAGTATGTATTTAATCTAAATTTTTCAACACTAAACCTACTGGAATAACAGGCGCTCAAAGTTGGGGAACATGATTTTACATGCAAAAGGGGTACCTATTATTTTTTTAAAATCCTGTTCAAGAATAATCCTTTTGTATCAGAGCCCTGCCATGAAATGTGATTTTCCAAGTATGGGCACATTAAGAGCATTTTTACTTCTTTTTAAGGAGCTCTCTGGTGAAGAGGAATCGAGCAGGTACACCCATAGACCATCCTCCGGACCCAACTCAGCAGGACACCGGGGCTTTACCGTAACATTAGTCACAACCCTACCAGGATAAGCAGCTGTTTTCGCAGCATGAATAGGTGGAAAACGTACAACTGCATTAATAGTTTTATTGAAACAAAAATTTGTTGCAATGGTACCGCTGGTCTCTTAAAATGCTTCTTCATCAGGGGGGACCTTATGCTTCCTCTTGCCCTTACACGCACAAATATCGCATACTTTCAAATGTTCCTTTAAATGTGTTTGAATTTTGCTTTTCAATATCACCCTTCTTTTGGTCTATTTACATTTTTCCTTAAGTTTTAGTACTTCCTACGATACCGCAAAATCCATTTAGTCACAGACATAATGGAAGAGAAGTGCGTCTCCATAGTTCACAAACCTTTCTAGCCGCTCGAGAGACCTCTTCATGGACCGCAGGCTCCTTGCCTGCATTCTTGGATCTAAAAGTGTCACGAAAATTACAAAAATATTTCTTTACTTCTCTGAAAGTTTGAAATGTCGATTTGTTAAATGCCGACGAGACCCTAAAAAATGGACAACTCGTCCCATTCTACACTATGCATTCTTTTTTACCTTCTACCATCTGCTGATTTATATTATCAAAGATAAACACTGTCCTAGCAGTACATGCAGGTTGAATTTTGCTGTATAAGGGGGGTTTGAGGGGGAGAAACATGTGGAGAGGGGATGGGAGCAGTGTGCTGCTCTATCTGCGATGCTGCATGGGGGTTGGAGTATTTTCTTTGCGGTCGTGCACTAAAATTTGGAATTTTGTGGCTTAATGGTTGCAGATACATCAAAATGCACAAAATGTTTGCCCTGTAGTACTATAACTTGGCAAAATCTATATGGAATGACCATAAAATATTATTTTTTTAAATTTTTGACTCTCCCCCCTAAACAGCATTTGAGCGAGGGTCAGGGGTTCACCTAGACCTCTCAAATTTTTCTGGCCTTACTTTTGATCAGTCCTACAATTTTTTTTTCATTGCGCCACATGGATTTGAAAAAAAAATCAATTTTTCCGATCTGCCCTAATGTACAGCTGTCATCTTCAAACATTCTGAATAGGCTGCGTTCACATTATATTTATGAGATATAAATTACTTAAATAGAATGCATTAATGAATAAATAACTTCCATTAGGGTGTCAAACCTTTGGCAAAACATTTAATTCACCTCATGAAATTAACCTCAGTGAATTCACCGATGAAATTAACCTCTCTTGCATGCAGGCTTACCACTATATACTTAGATTAATGAGTATCACTTGACTTACACTTTGTCCGGCTGATCACGAGAGTAAGCACAAAAGAAGATAATTTTGTTGTCTCTTCTCCAATTTTCCCACTCATTCCCACACAAATAATCACCAGATTTGTTTCGACATCCAAAGAAAAGAACTAATTTATCAGCTGAAGCATTATTCATAGCCACTTGCTCACTAATGAAACTGCGAAAAGGTGCTATCCCAGTGCCAGGTCCAACCATTATCAAAGGCGTAGACTGAAAAGATAATTTGAGAGTGAGTGAAGAAAATAGAATGGTAATTTATCAGCAGACAGAAAATTGCTGGTCACTAGCTAAACAACTCTGGCATACTCAGTTATTGAACAATGAAAATCATATCTCTCTCTTACATGAGTAATAAACATAAGTTTGAGATCTGAAGTTTGTATAAGTGATCGACAATAAGTATGCTTATTTGAAAATGAAAGGCGGCTATGACCCTTATGAAATGATTAGTCAAGAATAGTTTTTGTTATTAACACTAACTAAGTGTATTCAATTCCCATCAGGAAACTTTTAAAATGCATTCTCAAGGCATATTAAAAACTGAAATGCAAAAGTACCAATATATGCAACATGTAGCTCACAAAATTTAGTCCGCAATTTTCTATTTTGTAATAACCAAGTTCTCTTTAACAAGTTTCCACCATATTTTGCAGCAACTCTCTAGTTTAGAGTTTCCCGAAGTGTTGCCTCAAAAGAATAAAAGTTCAATTTATGCTAATTGTTCACGACCCTAAGTAATAAATAAGTAAATACTTGAAATTAAATATATCAACTTTTGAGAAAACAAATTAAAAAAAGAAAGCATAGTAAAGTCTTTCATTTTATGTATGTACATACGGAAATTTTATTCAAGAGCTTGGGTCCAACAGAGACACTGCCAATTATTTCTTACCGGTTCACTGGGAAAACGAAGGGACCCTCTTCGCACCCATATTGGAATTTTTTCTCCAGGGCTTAACCGCGCCAACCAGTTAGAGCAGAGGCCCAACCTAGGAGTGACTATCCTTGTCTTATAATTCACAACAGCAACCAATAAATGGATTTCTCCTGGATGTGCCTACAAGGAAGTTCAAAAGTTCATACTTTAAACAATATAATTAATATCCATCAAAGAGACAGTAACAAAACAATTGATCATATTTCTACTAGTTAACACAAAATGAAATAATCCTCTGTACTTGGATTAATGGCTAACCGCTTCTGCAGATGCATAATTTGAACTATGGGAAATAGGATTATGAACACATCTATTAAAATTAATTGATAAGTCAATTAAAAATATTTCAACATCAGTTTTTGATAAATAAATTCATTTATAAATACCTCAACCTCTTACTTTGGAGGATGATGCGATGGAGAATGCACGAGGCCGAATTGGCCGCAAAACATCAAAAGTCTGATCCAAGGTTAGCGCAGCAGTAGTCATTGGAAAATCTGCCAACAATTCAATCATGGATCGCCTGGGACGACATACATATGACAAATAATCATCCTGCCCTTCTGTTGATGCCAGCTCTTCTAACTTTTCCTTTTCAAGCTCATTGGTTGAGAATGTTGACATTAAAGCTAATGTTTGTCTACCTGGCTGTCGTGAAAGATCCCATACTGTTTCGGCACATTCTCTTACAGTGATCCCACCACCTCCACCCTAAGAGAATCGAAGATAGGGAAAGAATTTAATATTAAAGCCATAAAAATCACAGGAAATATTCACTATAGGTCTGCCATGTTGCATAAAATATGAAGGACTTATTTTCTAGGAATAGGCTTAGATTTAGGTATAGTTAAATAATTATGTACCACACAGTCAAAAAGGAGAAAATAATTAAAATACAGATTCCCAGTAAGGTAGTGTGGCAACAAAAGGACTGGTTGAAGATAAATTAGTAAAAATCTTGCAAAAAATAAGCAAATGCTTAGCAGGACTCCTTCTGAGCCATAGCCTTCTACATCCAGTTTTCTTAGGAGTTTATTTAGAAAAAAAGTAGAAATAGTAAAATATATGCATACCTCAGATACAGACCGAAATTTACTAGGAGGGGGAGTGACATCAGGATCATTGGTATGAAGGCAGATTCTCTGCTCTGGCTTAAAAGAAGTCACCTCAAAAAATTTGTCGACATTTTCTTTCAAATTATGTGGACAAACCATAAGGACATCTCCAGGAGAATATTCCAAGGAGTCAGTACTGAATTTCAATAGCCTCACATCCTGTAACATATTTAAATACATGTATTACTAGAATCCATACAAAATAATAATACTGGAAAACTTCAGAGCCACAAACAACATTGAGATTGAAACTAAACAAAGTTGCCCTTCCTGCCAGATGTAATACTACATATGTATTTCCAATTTCTCACAAGCACTCACAAAATTATTATTTACACTTTGACATAAAACAGTTATTTTGCGTGACTGGCTATAGTTCCTGTTACATTCTACCAGTTTATATGACTCTTTTCCCACACACATTCACCACTGAAGTACATTTCAAGTACAAGAAGTGATTTATTCAAAACAAATTTGATTTTAGAGACTAATGGGTTGAGGAAAAATGTATTTCTCAGTTGTGTACCAATGAAACTTCCTTTCCACATAATTTCATGAGGTCTCATACAATCACCCACAATAGCATGAAAGATGGAAGACCTTATGAAAAAATTTACTGCAGAACCTTATTGGGTTCAGACTGCAGTGGGATCCACCAGATGGTTATGGTTATACTTTTTATTCTCAATTAATAATATTACAAACTAATCAATAACCGTCGCTTTCAACAATCAAATCAAATTCCTCGGGGAATACATAGATGTAAATCAGTTATTTGTGTTTTTGGCCATGTTCCACCAATTTTAAAAATCTGAAAAAAATTAGGAATATACTTTGATGTAGGGGTAACAACATCTGTATTTTTTGCATGTTCATTGTTTCCTAAAATTTTTAATTTAATTTTGAAAATTTCAAACCTACGTAGAATTATAGTTTTTGGTCAAAATATTTTGAAAAAGAAAATCAGGATGGTAGAACGTAATAGCATATGCATTAAAAAAAAACTTTTCCAAAAATAAAAACTGAACTTAAAATCATGTTCCAATTTTTTGGGGTTAATTGCCATTGTTGAGGCATGAAACTTTGGGGAAACTCATAATTTTTGATGCGCTTTAAGTGTATACTTTTTATTTTCAAAATATCTGGGGGCACTTTTCAACATCTTAACCTGCTAGACCCTTCAAGTATACCGGGATACTCCTAGACCGAAATTCGAACCCAGATCCCCCAATTTCCGGAATGGAGCCACCTAGGCTTAACTTGCTAATGCATCGACCAGAAATTGGGAGATCCAGGCTGGAATCCCGGTCAAGGTGAATCACTTTTTCTCTTTGAAATTTTCACATTATATTCTAGCCACTGCCTGGAGGTGATGCCACACTTAGGGGCCTCCGCTGATGGGAGTGGGTAGAGGATTAGGGGCAGTCACCGTTCAGGCCCATTGCAGCAAGGGACTATGCTAGAGGCCCTCCCATTACAGTGCCTCACAGACATGGCGTAGGTCTACTGCTTGGGCTCGGGGCAGATAATTCCTGGGATTTAGCAACCTAAGCATTAGACGGAGGCCAGTGGCTGACAGAGCTAACTGGAAGTACCCCGGTGGTGCCATTCCCATTTTTGCTACTGTAATTGTAAAACTCAATAGTGGTATGGATGGTATTTGGAGGAGGCAACCGATAGCTAAGGTCATTTGCACCATGAGGAAAGGGTATGGAAGGAAGGGTGGAGAGAAACCCAGCATTGGCATTAGCCTGCTCTTAATGAAATGCATCAAGGGGCCTACGTAGTGGAAAGCCAGCACTACCCACCACACCAACCCCCACTCAATTCTTGAGTGGCATCAGAGGTTAGGGTGGAGTACACATGAATTGTATGCATTTAACACAAAATAGCATGCTTACAGGTCTTCTCCGATCTTAAGAGGTGGGTGAAGTTGTGGATGGTCAACCATTTCGATGGCAGTATGGCAAGAGTGTCACCCACCGGTGGGTCATGCTCATGCCTATGTGAAGCAATTTTCGTCCGGAGGCATAATATAGGTTACCGGATATAGTATGGACACACCAAATTTTATGACCCTAACTTCTCACTTAGCTAAATGGAGATAGCCGCAAAACGAAGAAAAACAGAAAATTTGCCATCGCACAGGGAGATAGTCAGGTGCGACCCAATGGTGGGGCATGCCATAGCTAACATATTAAGATCTGATCAGGGATGAGAAGGTCAGTACTTTGCATCACCTCTGCTTATTTCTGTTTTCACATAACTTTTACAAAATACTGGAAGATTAGAATCTCCAAACCATATAAACGCATGCACAAACAAAGGAAAAAAAATTCAAAGCAATAACTTTGATAACAGCATATTTATTTCAACAAGTATATTTGTGTCCAGGATGTATGGGATCCAGACTGGGTCCAGGGCCAAACTAAAAATAACTTCAAGACATAAATATACTCAAAGCAACAGAATAACCCCTGCGGGCCTCGTTTTTAGCCCTCATAACCCACTCCTTTTTATGGCTAATTGACCCTCTCTTACGATTATCTTTGCAACAAAGACAATGAGTCTTACCCTTGTTGTTGGAAAGCCCTTGGGGCAGTAATCAAAACTTGGACGACCCTCGTATAACAAGTCAGGGCACAAATCCCACCCCCACCTAAGGCTGCAAAATTTCTGTCAGTGATCTAAGTGGACAAAAATAGACCACTTTTGACCCTTCAAGGTTGTCTAGATGTCTTATTTTATCAGCTGCCTAACAGGATACAGGAGTATGAAGGCTTAATACTGACCTGAAAGTGATTTTCCGATGTAATTCTGGTGTTTTCCCTGACAACAGCGTCGACTGGACACTCCATAGACCAACCTTTCTGAAATCTCTCTTTTTCACTTTCCTTTTCTGAGAGAAGTAAACTTTCAGAAACTTCAGCATCGGGGACAACAATTGCTTTATATCTGTGGTAGTTGTAAGAAATAAAATCGGGTGCGAGCTATAAAAGGTTGCTCTCAGGTGGGAACTGTCAGTGCCAACTAGGCACTTCTGATTTCAGTTAGGTAATTGTCCTTCACAATGCATTTATTATTAATGAAATTATGGGAAAAAGTGATATCATACCTTGTCAGAAAATTTCCAGGTGATTCCAATTTGATTTCAATCGGTATTTGATAACGATTACAAATGCTAGAAATCAAATTCTTCTCCCACGGTTCCACTACAGCATCAGGTCCTAGATCGTGTTGATCGTCTGCCAGACCAATAGGGGTCAAAGCTGTACCCCCAAGTTGGATTAGCCTACGATAGAGCCGTTTCGCTACAAAATTAAATTTAGTGTATGATGAATCGCCAAGTCCTAAAACAGCGAAACTGACACCGGCCAAAGAATGTGCAGGAAGATTTTTTCTCAACAGAAACCTCCAAAAGTTTTTCATGTTATCAGGCTCTTCTCCCTGCCCAGTTGTGGAGCATACAAAAATCACCAATGGCTCATGAATTAATCGGACCACTTCGTATTCATCCATAGGTTTGACAAAACCCTGAAAGTTTAAGCTGTGAGGAAAGCATTAGGTACAGTATTGCCGACATAGATGTGTGATGACAGTGACGTAGCCCATAAATATACCATTTTATTTTCTTCCATAGCCTCTCTGCTACTTCCTCGGCAGTGCCGGTTTGGCTACCATAGAGTACGATGAACTTTTTTTCCATTTCAATGTACTATTTCTGATATCAGCTGTGTTGGATGTAAAGGCTTATCACTCACGAATCAGTATCATCTGAAATTCTTCGGGTAGGCCAAAATTTGGTATATAAACGTGTAGTAGCAATCGAAAGCCAAAATTATTCACATTTTCACAAAAAAAAACTACGAAAAGCAAAGTTGTTCCTAAATTTTCACAATCATGTTTAAATCCAATGTGCTTCGAAATTTGTATTTCAACTGTCTCTTTTTTGCCAGGGAAGTATGAAAAGTTATAGAGATCGTAACCTGGGCCACCGTAATTGTACGTAACTAAGCAGCCATTAGTGATCCATTTGGATCCAGCTTTTCAAATTGTTGATGAAGATCAATATTTTGCTGTAAGTTATCATTACATCATTTTTATTGATGCATTTACTTATTGAGGAATAGGTCAAATAAACTATCAAGAACAATTTTTATCTATTACATTTTTGAAGGGTTGGAATTTGCCCTTGTATACTATTCGATATATCTTGATACTTTCATATATGGTCATTTGGCAAGAAGGGTCAACGAAAGGTTATTTTTTATACATATAAAGAGGTATACCGTGATCAGTTGTAGTAAATGTAATTACGGTCAAGTGAAGGTAGAAGAGGGGTTGTGAATCAGAGAAGGGACCCCTAATGCATATTTATCTGATTTGTGTTGGGCTAGATTGCAGAGAGATCATTGGAGATGACTCTCATCATCATAAAAGTAGGTATCACCGCCATATATTAGGTAGCTCTCTCCAGTTACTCTCTCTCTAGCCCTGTTAACGAACTCGCGAAAGTTAGTTAACTGGACTTCTGTCTACTCATTACATGTACTACATTTATGAGAGTACCTTGAAAATGCTTGAGAGACTGCTAGAAATCATTAGCATATCCACTGAAAAGATCTGCTAGCCTCAGTAGCAGTGGAGTTAGTCTGTGCCTGTTAAATTGCAAAGGTTGTGTGATTGAGTTCCACCTGCAAGGCGGCTCCTACTCAGGATGTGGGTGTTGTGTTTATCGGTTGTTATTTGCTGATAGTCCCTGATGTGGAAAACCTCATTGCGATGTTTTCGTGGCGATGGAGATAAATAAATCCAGTAAAGCAATTACAGCAATTTATGAACCAAGCTTTATCTCAAATGTCCCTTTGGTTGCAAAATTTAGTGATTACATGAGACCATAGTGTATACAAGGCAGCAGAAAAAGGCAGTGTGTAAAGTTATGATGTAGAGCAGGATCATTTTAATCATCCTCCATTTTACAAGTCTCAGTAAATGACACTATACTAAGATGTGGTCATTAAGGAAGATGATGCGGGATAGGGGGAGGGTCCTGGTTGCTTTAAAATAATTCTTGAAGAAACAACAACATGTGCTGATTTTCCAAGGGAGATCCTTTTGGATGCCGAAGCTTAAATTGTTGGGAAGTTTTTTTCTAACCCTAGGGTTCTATGAAGACCCCCTAAAAATAATGACCTTAAGCAGCCCCAGATGTTGGCGCAACACCATTTGTTGGGAGGAAATGACAATGATAGCAAAGAGCGACAATGTAAAGTCAGTTAAAATTACTGGATCAAGGCAAAGGGCTCACTCATCTTAGTGAAATGATTGTGCTCCCTCTTCTGTATTGTTGAAAAAATGCTATTAGACTTAAGTCTAAATGAGTGGATTTTGTCCATGTCCTATTTTTATTTTCACTATGCCTCGCTCAAACTTCAAGCCAAAATAACTGCAGCCATCAAAATTTGTGTACAGGGGATGGTTCAAAATGATGGGTGGATGATGTCTGCAATTCAACCCACGTTGACTTCAACCACAGGTGAGCAAGTGACAGGTCCTGCCACTTAGTAGGAAGGAGGTTACCCAAATGTTATTGGGGGTAGGCACCTTATTATGCCTATTGGCCTCAAAGTACAGTTTTATCCAAGAAAGGAGATTGAGAAACAACCAGGTTTTCCAACAACTTGCTGGCCTCTAGGGTATATCTCCTCTTTTTCCTCTAAATTTAGTCTAGTTGGCTGGCTTTAGGCAAGAATTCCCATTCCCATGCTTTTCTATGGGTTATTCTACCATATTCGTAAAAATTCACATGGATGCTTTGCGGACTAGCCATTCTTCTCAGGAGCCTGGTTACATGGATACCACAGGCTTCTCATAGATTTTTCAATTTACTCCAGCCATGAACGGCATGACGCCTTGACTCAAAATAACCATGGACCCTAATGGGTAATTTCAGATGCAAGAAACTTGAATGCGCTATGCTGGGCCTTGTGCGAACAAGTCAGCACAAATGCCTAACTCTGCAAAAAGAGAGGAATGGCACACGAGTTACATTTCAGGAGTCTTCTTGCTCTTCATGCAGCATGCTTCCACATGACTCTAGTAGTTTTGGTCATAGAAAGTTAAGTTTCTTGAGAATGCATTTTTTCAAAGCTTGCCATATTACCACAGATAGACGAAACTAACTTTTTGATAATGAAGTATCTCAAATTTTATCTTATACTAGCATGCCACCCAGTGTTGTTCAGGAAGAATAGTACCCTGAGGAGTGGGAAACTTGGAATTCATGGTCACATGGTAGGATTTTTAGGTAAAAGAACAAAACAGTTGTGATGATGGTATATGGATGGATGTACCAGGGAAAAAAAAAAAAAAAAAAACTATTTCTATAAACCGTGCAAAGGAACAACTTATCAATCAACTGTACAACCCTCCACAACATTGATTGTGATGTGTCTATATGTGTGTAGGCCAAAATCGTTGTGTGAATGCATACCCCAGCAAAAAGGTGTGCACCAAGAGGATTAATAGATAAGTATTGAATCTTTGAGTTATGTTTTCCCTTTGAGCGTGTCAAGAAGTGTGTCTGTCTGGTAGGATGTCCAACCACAGAAGTTGTATGATGTGACGTAACAAACGGTAACGAGAAAACGACATGTCAGACAACCAGAAGTAGCACTACTGGCTTGGGGAACATGAGATTCACATATGTATAAACCCTTTCGTGCTGGACATTTTCAAACACAGAACACCTGACGTCAGGTATAGCTGTCATGGATTTTTCAACGCAAACGACTGGACTTCGGCTCTGGTTGACGTTAGGAAAGGGAGTGACCGCTGAGGTAGCAATTGTATGATGTTTTCAGGCCCAGCCTGAGACCTACCTTAGCGAATACTTCGGGCCACTCCTCGGCAACTAAGCACGATCCTCCAACTCACTTATGATCATCTATCATACAGGAATCCGTTGCAAAGTGGTTATATTGTCAATTGTTTTTGCAATGACCGTTTGTTGCATACTATAATTTTTGTATTCTTTGAAATGAATCCTTCATTTTGTTATGGGCATAAGCAATTTTCAAATGAAATTTTAGCGTTAAAAATTACAATCTTCTGCACTTACAGTCTTAGTACCTTGTGTTCACTAACTTTGTTCTCATTGACACTATAAATCCCTTTAAAATTTCACAATGCTTTAAAAATGTTAGTAATTCTGTTAGAAGAGTAAAAAAATTGAAAATCAAATGCAATATTTGGTTAAAAAGAACGCAGGTAATGCAATAAGTTGACCGTGGATTCATGCTAAGATAGGGTTACAGGGTCCAGTGGCCAAGGCAAGGGACGAGCATGTCAGTTGAGTTGGGTCCCAAATCTGAAGCAGAAAAATACTTACCAGGGTAACTCTACCCTAAAAAAGAGGTCCATACAGAGAGGCTTTTCCATTATAGCTTTTCACCACAAACCCCAAAAGTTAATTTTTATGAATGTTAAGATAGTTCTAGGAGTGTAGGTCAAGGTAGAGACTAATTTTTATGCACAGCATATAACATTCACGGGAAGAATTTTGAATAAATATTACAATATCTTAAGCAATTCATATGTATTTTATCATTAAAATTGAGAATTACAATCAATAACAACAAAATTAAAGTTTATATTCATCATACATAAATAAATGGGTTGCACAAACAGGAAAAAATGACTATAATTAGCATGATAGAGAACATTTAGTGATGCAAACCAAAAAGCCAAGCTCATAAGCACTGACACAAGTCACTTTCGAGAGATATGTTGTGCTATAATTCCGTATCTTTAAAAATTACGATTTTCAATTACTAATGATAAAATTTGTGGATATGCACATCCCAAGCCTAACACAACAACTGGTAAAGGAGACACAATAGGAACCAAATTTAGTTCATCAGAATGCATACATTCATTCAACATCACCATTTACAAAGAAGTGATAAAAATAAAGATCACTTTTCATTATATTTATACATAATTTATTGCTCAACAAAATATATATATAATATCATGATATAACTTATGACTACATTGTCGTGCAAGGACATATATTACGGTATACAAAATACAAACATTTGAATCAAATATTTTTTTCTGATGTACTATTTCAAATAACTGCATCACTTGGCTATATAACGAAACTCATCAAGACAAATACAAAATTGCATGTTCTCAAATACAAAATTTAGGAATAGAAATGACTATAAACATTAAACTTACCTTAAAACAAGCCAGATTAATGTATTGGCATGAAAAAATTATTTTAATGGCAATGAGAAATGGCACTTGACTTTACCCTGGGAAAGATAAACTCCCCATGTTAAGAGTTTGCCTCAGAACCTTTCATATGAGTGAGTCAAGGCACTTATGGGTCTGGAAGTCTTCTTGCAACTCAATGCTTTCAAGTAAGCAATGATTCATTCCAAGCACAGAAGTCATAATTCATTACAATGACTTGATTTTTGACTGTTTAACTACAACAAGGTGAAATGCACTGGGGGAATTCACCTTCCACTCCCGACAACTGGGCAAGCCTTTGAGCAACATGGGAACCATAATGCTGTTAAAGATCATACACATACGAAAATTCTCACACAAGTAGAAGATTTTTCAAAAACCCTGAAATTCAATACTGTACCTATTAATAAACCTTTTTAATTTCCAAGAAAAAGTACAGTCCAAATGTCAAGTTCCCTGTTTTTATTATTTCTTGACTGAGTATTTTTTTATCTATACAACTCTACACTACAAAAACCTTTTCAGCCAGCTTGAAAGGAAACACCTCCTTTGTCTTTGGGCATATCACCTGTCCATTGTTTTCAGCAGCCATCTGTGACAGAGACTGAAGACAAAAATTTATTAAATTAAAATAAAGGATAATAAGACAAAAAGTATGTAATTGAAACAAACCATTTAATGTAAGAGAGAACTTAATTGGAAATTTCACTATGAATAAGTCTCAAGTATTCTTGAGAAACTACAAGATAGATTACGGTATTTGCTGCTTCTGGCATTATTACGGTAGAGCCATCAAAGTATTAGGGGCATCAGTTTTCCTGAACCAGTGAACAAGACCAAAGCTATATCTAGGATGACTTGAAGAGTAAATAGAAGCACATGAGTTTCCTGATTAAGAAAGCTTGTAAAATAAACTGAGCATAACTGTCTAAGTTTCATCATCCTAGAAGCAGATTACACTGGACGGCATGAAAATCGGCCCTGACACCATTCCTGCTGATTCTTCTGTAAAATGACCTCCTAAATCCGAATATGAACTCCGTTTTACTCCATCGCCCACCATTTTCAGGGGAGCTCCCTCCCTCCAATTTTCATCACTTTTCGGTCATTTGGAGGAATTAAAAGGATTATTTTAGCATTTAATTTTTTTGAAGGGATTTTGAGGGGAGCTAAATCCTAAAAAAATAATATTTATGGTGAAGAGGTAGATTTGAGGGGAAATAGTCTCCGTAAATTGTGTAAAAACGCATTAAAAATGATCAATTTTGCATTTTTTCGCAAGTTTTCACCTATTTTTAAAAAAATTTTCAGCTTCCATTTCACATTATCCTCCCCCGATTGATAAAAATATATAGCAACTAGAAACATCAGTAATAATAAAAATATTTTGGTGCATAGCAGAGCAACAACAATAAAAAAATATAGCAATGGTTCGGAAGATTCACTTTACTACGATGACCTCTCCCGACTGTCCTGCTCAGGCTTGGACGGCAACTCTCTTGCTTTCGCAGCTAAAAAAGGTGAAGTAATACTTTCTGATAATACGAATAATATAAGATTGAGATTTTTATTCTCTCATTGGAGTTAAAAATTATTCTTTCTCCTTAATCATGGAGTTCCACAAAGTATCAGCCTCTCAAATCAATTATGTATATTGAAGTTGTCGTCACCTTCCCTCAGTATACCTCTAATGATCGCAGAGTCAACTCTTTCGGTGTTCTGGATAAGGGACCTTCTTTCAAAGTATGTAGTTTAAATTGTGCAAAACAATAAAAGTTGTTGTACTCCGGCTTTTTCCGAGTGAATGTCAGTATGTGTGCTTGAGTTGTGATTATTACCATGATTAAATTTGTAATTACAGTAAATTCCGGTTATTACGCGCCTCACTTTACCGCGGTTTCGGATATACCGCGGGTCTCACCATGTCCCCCGAGATGATTACATTGACCTTTTTTTTGAGGTAGGTAACTTTGTGGCGAATTTTATCTCGGCGTGACTACCGACGCGTCGCAACTTCAAGCGACTGTATTAATGCGGTTGGTGACGTATTCCATACATTGTTCCGTAGCCATAAAAAAACTCGGTAATGCCTGATCGGTTATTGTGTCTTGTGAACTCGAGCTGAAAAGTGTGTTGCACGGCTATAATAATTTTCGAGATTCTGGGAGATTGAGATAATTCTCTTTCGTACGTTCGCACCGCGGCGCTCAAACCAAGGTAGGTACTCAATGCTCACAGGCTTCGAGCATTTAATAATGAATGGGCTGTTTTACCTTTGTCTTAATATGAATATGAAAATTACTTTTTTACGAAAATTTTGATTGATTTTAGGGTTAAAACGATGTCTGCCAAAAGGAAAACTTACACAATAAAAGAAAAGTTGGGCATAATCGACAGAGTGAAACGCGGTGATTCAAAATCAAGTTTATTCAGGGAGTTTGGTGTTCCTGAAGGAACTATTCGTGGCTGGATGAAAGAAGAAGATAAATTACGATCATTCGTTGATCAAGTGGATGACGAAATAGGACTTGATAGAAAAAAGGCCAGATTGAGTGCTGCTGGTGATGTGGATGAATGTTTGTTCACGTGGTTTGTTCAGAAGTGCAGTGAAGGTGTTCCATTATCCGGTCCACTTTTACAAGCACAGGCAATTAAATTAAATAAACAAATAGGTGGTGCTCATGATTTTGTTGCTTCTGCTGGCTGGCTATCGAGGTGGAAAATTCGCCACGGGATAGCGCAAGTTAACATGCAAGGAGAATCTCGTTCCAGTGACAGTGAAGCAGCTAGAGAATTCTGTGGGACTTTACGCAAGATGATTGATGAGGGTGAGTACACTGAAGAGCAATTGTATAACTGCGATGAAACCGCTCTCTACTACCGATTGCTTCCAACAAAATCACTTGATATTAAGAAGTCGGCAAATAAATCCGGAATAAAAATGAGCAAAGAAAGAGTGACTTTATTACTGTGCGCGAACAAATCAGGAAGTCACAAGTTAAAACCTCTGTGTATTGGTAAAAATCGAAGTCCTCGGTGCTTCAAGCACGTTAATATGACAGCACTACCCATAAATTACAAAAACAGTCAGAATGCCTGGATGACTCGAGACATTTTTTTATCTTGGTTCAATGAAGATTTTGTTCCATCGGTTAAGAGCCACTTAAGATCAAAAAAGTTAGAAGAGAAGGCTCTACTTCTGTTAGATAACTGTCCGGCCCATCCGTCTTCTGAGCTCTTGATATCGAGGGATGGCAAAATAGTGGCTTCGTTTTTACCAAAAAATACGACAGCTCTTATTCAGCCCATGGATCAAGGGATAATTAGAGCATTTAAAGCCCATTATCGGCGGGAATTGCTCACTAGTGTCATAAATTCAGAACTGCAGGTACAAGAATATCTGAAAACAGTCACCCTGAAGAATATGGCTTATAATATTGGATTGGCATGGAAGAAAATAACTTCAGCTACAATCCTAAATTGCTGGTCAAAGTGCGAGTATACAGCGGGCGATAGCATGGAAGACAAAGACGAGTTTTTGGGTTTCACGGAAGAGGACGCACGTGAAGCTTCAGATGTTCTTTCTAATAAACTATTTGTGAGTGATCTCGAGGCCTGGGTCCGCGAAGACGAGGAAACTCCTGTATCTGCTTATAAGAGTGACGAAGAAATTGTGGCCGCAGTCCAGAGCCACGCAAAAACAGCTGCATCATCGGAAGATGAGAGCGAGAGTGAAGAAGACGAATGTGAGGTCGAGATGCCAAAAATCGGCCATTTATTACATAATATAAGTGAATTGATGAATTGGTTGGAGGGACAAAGTGATTGCGATAGTATTCATCTGTTGCACTTGCAAAGCATAAAAAATTACGTGACAAAGAAAAGCCATCAACTATCGCGGCAAAAGAAAATATCCGAGTATTTTAGTAACTCCCGTTAAAGTAGAGCGTCTAAATCATAAAATAAATATTTTAATAATGTATTACGCTAATAAATTGGCTATAAAAATTACCTTTAAGGGTTTTTTTTATTGCTTCCCACGTATTTCCCGTTATAACGCGGTTGTCCGATAACGCGGGTGTAAACGATGTCCCCCTAGACCCGCGTTATAACCGAATTTTACTGTATGTTACGTGTGTGTAAAAATCATCCTCGTTTGCGGTGAATTGACTTTAATATTGCAACAATAACCTCTTTCTTTAATTCTTATAACTGCATATAAATTTTACTGTGACTGCCAAATTGACGGTCAGGGCTAGGATTAAGCTCAAGTGTTTGCTGTACCACTTGTAACTGTAATTTGACGAAATACTTGATCAAACTACTATTGCTGCTTCTGAACTGCTTCCTTTGTGAATACAACAGCCGCGCCTGAGAAAAACATTACATCTTACGGAACTGGCCTCTGCAATAAAGCTTTACACATGTTTATAAAAATGTCGCTCATATTTCCCTAGTTCCGACAGATAATGTTCACTTGCCACCATTGCACATCAAACTAGGACAAATGAAATATTTTGTGAAAGCAATCGACAAGACAGGAGCTGAATTTCAATTTTTAAATTAAAGTCTTCGTTTTAGTGAGGCTAAAACCAAGGAATAAATTTGTGGGCCCCCAGAAAAGGAAACTTTTCCAAGATTCGACGTTAATGAAACACCTGAATCATAAATAGAATTGAGCTTGCCTTGGATTCTGAAACGTGTGTTAGAACTTTTTGGGTGAAAATGAAGTGATGATTATGTCGCCCATGTCGAGGAATTGCTGTCAGCGTATTATGCCATGGGGCTTAACATATCACTAAAAATGCATTTCCTTCATTCATACATGGACCTTTTCATAGAATATTTTGGAGCAGTTTCAAATTAACATTGAGAACGGTTCCATGAAGATATCACCAAAGGAGAGGAGATTTTCAGAGAAGTTGAAAGTGGGCATGTTGGTATGTGCATTAGGCCTACTGCTGGTTTTTGTATGAGAAACTACCTCAGAGTATAAAGGGAAATCAAATACCAAATTACTTTTGTTATTCATCGTTCTTCACATTTGTTATTTTTCTCTTTGTTGATGCGCGTGTGGTATTGAGGGTGACAGCGTGGTAGCGTACCTTCAGAACTGTTGCCACAAATTTTCATTATTTTTTCTATGCCGGGATCTTAAATATTTTTATCATTGCTAATATAAGCTGTTGGTATATTTTTCCATAGTTCTGGGATATTTCGGGTAGGGGAAAATGAAATGGGAGTTGAAAAATGAAGAAAATAAGTGAAAAAATTGCAAAAAAAAGGAAAGGATGATAATTTTTCATGCGTTTTTTAAATCATTAACGGAAACTAATCCCCCCAAATCTACATCGTTATCATTAATTATCATGTTTTAGAACTTTTCACCTCTCAAAAACCTAGTAAGAAATATAAATGTTAATATAATCCTTTTCATTCCCACAAATTACTGGAAAAGTGATGGAAATCAGAGGGGGGGCTGCCCCCCAAAAATGGTGGGTGATGGAGGAAAACGGATGTCATATTCGGATTCAGGAGGGCATTTTACTTGAGAATCAGCAGGAATGGTATCAGGGCTCAAGAAAAAATTGCTTTTTGTCGTCCAGTGTTATTGGTGTTTGGCTATTACTGTTAGCTGACTGGCAAAGGAAAGTCACATGTTAAGAAACTTTCCCTCCCCTCACCTCCACCTGCTTTATCCACACCAGCTCACCTGCAAACATTTAGTGAATAGAATATAATTTAGATTATTTAGTGTCTATGGGTGATTGCAGGACACAAGGGGTAAAATCCCTTAAAAATTTACATGTGATCACCAAAAACCAAAGAAATATTCCAATCCACGTGCAGGAGTGATATACAGTAAAACCTCTATGTAGTGAACCTCTTTACATCATAAACCTCCATACATCATACCACCCCTATGGTCCCATCTGATTTACATGTAAATTTATAGGCAAACCTTTGTAGTGAACCTCTTATATCGTAAAACCTCCACTTATCATACCAAGGAGATACCCCCGAGATGGCCTAACTACCTCTGCAAATTGTACTGAGACAACAAGAAATCATTAATGCAGCCGCGATTACGTATATGGAATGACATTTTCAGCAATAAATATTTCACTCTTTTTTTCTTAAGGCCTGGTTACACGATACATCAACACGTACGGGTTAATGTCTAAATGTATGAACCCGTGAATGAACACGAAAATGTACCATCTAACCACCCAACTTGTGCGAATGCATGAACGGAAAATAGAACCTGTTCTAATTTGGTTCATGCACTCGTACATGTTCCGTTCCACCAAAATCATTCACGCAAACGTACATTAACTTGTACGTGTTAATGTATAGCGTAACCAGGCCTTTACACCTTATTATGCTGTAATTTTCACTTTAATCATTAGTTGTGCCATTTTGTTCATTATGAGAGCATACATAACAGTAAATAATAAAAAGGTATCCAACTATCCTAATCAATTGTTAGTGACGGTTGAATTGAGAGAGACCACATCATTTTCTCTTGAATCATTGTAAAAATCATGTGATAGCACTCGCTTTCTGTAATTATTAAATAATAAATATATGTTCACTGGTGCATGCATGTGTGTTTAAACACATAAATATAATGGTTTAAAAGAATATACAGTGGAACCTCGTTGAAGCGAGTACGGGTTATAGCGAGACCCCCGCTGTTACGAGAGTTAGCCGATGCACCGTCAATTGACCCTATAATATGCATGTTAAAAAATTCGTTTTTACGAGGCCATTTGGTGTTGGCTCTCGCCATAGCGAGGGTTTCACCGCCGGAAAAAATTACATCAAGACTCCTTCATCTCTGTAATTGCTAGTGATCTGTTATAAATGAAGTTAATGGAGTGCTCAGTCTCAAATTTATGTGATAAACTGTCCTTTGATAAATAAGTAGTTAATTTTGTGATAATATTGTGGCATTAGCATTCGCGAATTCTTGATCTTTTGTTCCTCGGGCGGCAGAAAGCAGTCGGCAGCATACCCACACGTTCGTGAGTTGCGTGAATAGAAAGCATTTGATGGCAGACACCATGGCCAAAAAAACAACAAACACGCCTAAGCGAGAAAATAAAAATAAAGGAGTAATATGAGAGTGGTGAAATTAATTTATCTTCCTATTCGCTTTTCACGATTAAAAAAACACAAAAGCGCCCAAGGAATGCAGACTATGTAGAGTTATAAGAAGCTTTGTTCGGGTGGTTTTGCCCACTCCAATCCGCGGGAACTTCTGAGAAAGGGGCTACGCCTAAGCCTAAAGCGAAGTATTTAAGGAAAGATTGCGAATCAGGAATTTCAAGAGTGAGGAAGGTTGATTATACTAATGCAAAGCACCAAAGCGTTATCTCTCGTCATAATTGCTGGTGATGCCGGCGGTGTAAACCCGAAGTCGTGGAAGAATCACCAATGATAATATACATCAATAAAATACCCCAATGGAAACATTTGAGGTATTAAATAACCACGATACGGTTTTATTAGTTAATTTTTGAATTTTCAGTGGAAAATACCAAAATAATAGAATGATTACGTAGATGCACTGATTAAGTGCATAGAAAAACGGCTTCGTCGGTTGTGCATTGGCATAATGATTGACAAAACCATGCTTTGCATGATTTTTATTCAGCACGGCGCTTATAAATTGTTTGAATAGTTAGTCGTCGTTTGAGTAAGGAAATTTAGTGATGCAAAAAAACATCGTCTTTCGTCTGGATTTATGCTTACGTTTATCGGATAGAAACTTCTTTGTCGCCGTACCACTCCTGTTCCAGTATAACTGTTCGCAACAGGTATATTGGCTATTATTTGCTCCACCTCCGGTAAAGCGACAATTCGCTATAGCGAGTGTTTATTGGTGCACCGCGGGGTCTCGTTTTAAAGAGGTTGCACTGTAGTGCCTTTCATTTCCAAAGGATATGAAAAAATGGTGCCTATCACTAAAACTTCTCTACAGTGAACCTCCATACATCAAATTGCCCAAATTTTGGTCCCCTCCATTACGATGTCGAGGTTTTACTGCATTTACATGGCTTTGAAATACGTTTCTTTTTATTTACTCCTATTTCAATCATTGTATCTATTTAGTTTACCGGCTAATTGAGGCCTACTGTCAACAAGGAATATAAATACTCCAGAAATGGTATAGGGCACTTTCAAGAAGTATTTCAACTACCAATTCATTCATTGGTTCACCGATTCTCTTTCAAGACTTGATGTTACGGTGTGATACTGTTGGTCAAGGGCGGATCCAGGATTTTTTTCTGAGGGGGAGGGGGGGCACAAGGGTCTGACAGGCAAACGATTTTCTCATACTTGAGATTAACAAAAAGATACAAAAATTACTGCACGAAATATTCTCTTCATTTTCATATGAAAGTTATTAATATGAAATTAAATGATTAAGGCTTTGTAATACACAAAACAAAACGAACATAATGATAATAGCAATAAAAATTTTGTCTTCTTTTTGACGCATAATGGGGGCACGTGCCCCTGTCCCCACCCCCTAAATTTGCCTATGCTGTTGGTACTCAAGCACAGTATCACAGAGGAAATGCATCACGTTCTCCTACATAACTCCTTTATGTAAATATAATTTTTGATAGCAGCTTGGTTAAACACCACAGAGGATTTTAGAGAGAGAATCTGAGGATGAGCCAATGTTAATTTTCATCAGGCAAAGAATTGCAACATTTTGGGTAGTCAATGTGAATCATCAAAATAAAAAAAGTAGTGAATCATCATCAAAATAAAAAAAGCAATTTAAAATCCTATGAATACAACACCAAGGAATCCACATGACAGAAGATTAGGTGATATTAATCATGATAATTTGGTACCTCCACTGCAAAAATGCTCAACAACCGCCCACCGAATCAAATCCACTCATCTAGGTGCCCAATCAACTCAGCTGGCAGTAGCCAGAGCACAAACGCTCACCTACAATTCTCCAAGCTTCGGAGGTGAGCGTTTATACTCTGGCTACTGCCAACTGAGCGAATTCGTATTGTTGGGCTACTAGATGAGCGGATTTGATTCGGTGGGTGGTTGTTGATCGTTTTTGCAGTGGAGGTATCAAATTGTCTTAAAATATGCAAAAAACAAAGGTGTGAAGAAGATGACATGAAAGAAAGAATTTTTCCGTACCTGTTCTCCATACACATGGCCATTAGGAAGCATCATAGGTTGGTTGTGCTCATTCAGAGGTAGTCCAGAGATACAGCATACAAGCCGTGACTGGGAGCAATGTGCAAATGGCAAGGGAAGGGCCAAGGCATTCAGCAATTCTTGACACACAGGGCAACTTTGGTTTCTCATGTCAGGGGACTTGTAGCACTGAGTAATCATTGGTTAAGGAGAAAGTTTAAACAAAAAAATTATTTTAAATAGGTACCAACTGTCTTCACTACCAGAGAACCCAATCCTCACTGATGTAAGAGAGCTTAATAATCACACATTTAGGTTGAGGCTAGAGAAAATAAAAAAATCATACAATTATCATAATATGAGGCTTTTACAGTACATTAATCCTTAACAATTATAAGGATGACAAAGATAATTCAAGGAAGACTTTACCATCAGCAAGTCACTTCATTTACCTTTCACAAAAAGAATTAAATGCGCATCATATTTATTGCTATTTAAAGTAAATGAATCTATTCTAAATGACCATTTTTTTATTAAACCAGAAAAATTGTTTAAATTACATTCTAATCATTTTATTCTTGGAGGGACTGCTGAAATTGGGCAAAATTCAAGGAAAGAGTAAAATAGAGGAATATTTTAAACATGAGATATTAGAAGAAATTTTAATAACACCAAGAAAAATATAAAATATAGGATTGAAAAAAAAATGCTTTACTGAATGCATGCACTAAGAATCCTAACTGTAACTAAGAAAAAAAATGTAATATCTTATTTGAGCTCATCTTCCATTCAGAGAGGTTGACATGTTCACAAGAAATCCATAAGCGCATAAACAAGAAAAACTGACATAAATACAAAACACAATAAAAAGACAGACAATACCAAAAATTAAAATGTTGCTGTAAAGGATATGGTGTCTTTAGAGCAGAAAGACCAGCTTGTAGAGCAACAGTGAAAACGGATTGCGAGGCCAGCTGGAAAAGTCGATAATTTTCTTGCCGAAATTGCTCAATTAGCTTCTCCCAGCGTCCATTATCCAACAATTCCTTGTAAGGGGATAATTCTGCAATGAACCAAACTCAAAATTACCTTTAAATATGAAGTTTACACACCAAAACAATGTATCGCTAAACAGTATTTTTTCCAGATGATAACATGAAAAAAAGATCAGGATGACATTGTACAGAACTTTTATATACATAGTAGAGCTTTGATAATTCATCGTGGACGGCAAGTCCAAAGGGATAATTGAGATGGATTATCTATTCATGATCATTTTCTTAGAAATTCCACTATGACGTCGGCATGTTATAATTTCACTGCATCTTCTCATAAAGGGGACTCACAATTTCCCCTACTTATACCAGACGACAATGTCGCAGGGAGTGTGTGCCCAAGCATGCAAGACATCTCTTGCTGAGCTACTAGTTGCTTATTATCCTGGGATTATGCAGCATTTTCTTGGATTAAAAAAGCCAATGACTCAGGCTCAAAATCACAATTAATAAATGCATTTTGATAGACAGAAAGAAACAATAGGAACAATGAAAAAATTCTCTATTTAGCAAATTGCTTGCAAGTGAAGAATCAGAAAACATTAAATTTGCCGCCCACCTTACACAAGTTGATAACTCCATGATATCACGGCCTTATATTTACTGGCGCCGACTCCATGGGGCCTGAGCCCCCTCAAAAATTCGTTATGGGTGTGAGGAAAATATGTGTCAGGCTTGTCGATTTTCCCTTGAGTGTCCAGATATCGAGATTCGAGTTATCAGGGTTCTAATGTTGATCATATGACTCTTCTAAAATGCTTAAAAAACTTAAAAGTCACTACTTATAAAATTTCCCGGGCAAGATCCCCGGTTTGGGCCCCCCCAATATTTTTTGTGAGTCGGCGTCCCTGCTTATACTCATCCATGGAGTTAATTGTAAAAGTTTAGACAGACATGTTTAAGAATCCTGAATTAAGAAAATTAAAAACTTTCCACAAAGCCTTTGGTAAAGGCTACAAGGGATTTCCACTGTGATATTTTCAATGTTAGAGTCATCCATAATTTTAAGAGCATATTTGTCTTTAGGATACTGAATGACATGATATGCCAAGGATCATATTTGACTAAACCATAAAAATCACTACAAATCCAGGAACCAGCCTGATAGATGAACCAAATAGCCTTCATAGGTAACATCTAAAAACAAAAGATCTTATTTTAAGACAGTTCTCAGAGTTCTTATGTTTCTTTTTCTGCTATTTTGAAAATGTAAAGATCATTTACTCTTCCTTCGAATCAGTAATTTGACAATTTCAAGAAACACCATTTTACATGTTGCTGGCTGGTTGCTGTACAGTCAGGTGTAAAATTGTGAAAGAAATCTTTACTCAAATACAAATAGGGTGGGTCAAGATACTATTGATTAGCTAACGCACTCATAGTCTGATGCTTTGTGCGCTTGTGAAGTAGGCAAAAGTTCTCCGTGGCTAGACTGCATATCAGAGAAACCACAGATTGAATTTAATAGAGCTCGAGTGCACTCAACAGATACATGAGGTAAAAATCAATTTTTCATAAATTTTCCTTTGTGACAAAAATAACGTAAGGGTTCCCTCGACTTTTACTAGAGAGTATTAGAATGAAAAAGTATCTTCAAGACCCATAAAAGATGAAAAATATCCAAACTTAAGAGTTGCTTCAAAAGTAGGAATTTTACTTTAGTGTGAAGTTTTAAATATGCTTGCTAATTTTAACAATAAATCAGGGGAAAAGACTAAATGAACATTGGAAGGTAGGGAACAAGTTTAAGAGATTTTTTTGAGCCTTAGGCACATATCCCCAGCAGCATGGACACCTGTACGATTTCTGCAGTTGATAATGTAAGTGTCCAAGTAATTATGGAGTAGTATGGAAATTCTATGATTAAATTTTAGGTCTCAAACATGATTTACAACATAATCTTTTTCAAATAGAAAAAAATTAAATGATAAACTATGATTACTCATTCACCATTACATTAACTTCTCAAGAAGCATACTTTCTGTTTAGTAATTACCAATAAAATTACCTGTATTCACTGGAAATGCAAGCAATCCCATGCAATGTTGAACATCTTGCATTTGGTCCTCTTCAAAACTCGAGAAAAACTTTCTTGCATGCCTAAAGCAAGAAATAACGCATTCCAATGATTTAAAATTCCAATTTTCAATGCCCTCAAACAGCAATAATTTGAGGTTAACAAGTTAAAGCAATACCAAGGGAAACAAAAATAATGTTATTTGGCAATTGCTAAGCCAATTAGGCATAGCCATTTCCTTTATACTGCAGCGAACATCCCATTAATTTTGAAATATTATCATAGTAATTATTTTAGAGAAGTTGAGTCATATTAACAAATAAAAATCGTAAAATCATATTAAGATGACTTAATTAAATTTGTATCATATCAAAAGATGCATAAAATGAATCAAGTTTTTAATGAAATATGCATATAGCCCTTCAAACACACCTAACTGCATCCATACGACGATCTGCTTTAACCATCTCCACAAATTCTTGGATTCTGAGGTTGAACTCCATTGTACTGCGAAGTTTCCGAAGCTTACTTCGGTTATCATGGCACCACGAGAGACACTTGGCTGTCTGGCGAGCAGCTAGACTCCTCTCAACCTCACGGGACACCAGGAAAAGATCAATATTTGTGAGGTCCTCAAGGTTTGAATGATGTGCTAGTCCTAAAGCAGCTCCATAATAGCCACGCCGAAGAAAGTATTCCACAAGCATGCGATCGAGACGCCTGCGACGCCACACAGCCACAGCAGCTGGATGAGGAGATGCGTGCTCCTTCAGATGTTCTAACCGTCTTTTGCAAACATGAGCAGCTTCAAGTTCCTCACAGATGCTTTCTTCCGCCTTTAATGGGAAAAAATGAAGTTACTGCTCCCAGAAAAAAAGGCATCAATGGTGGTTTCCAGCTCATAATTAAGACCACATAGAGGAAATAAATAGCATGCTTTCTTTCTCAATGCCAATGCTTGAAGTGCTTTGAGTGATCCAAAGGGTCAGGGTATCAACAAAAAAAAATTCAGTAGCAAGCATAGACATTGTATTTGGAATGCTAGGAAAAATGCAAAAAAAAGAGGCATAAGGCCTAATATGCTTTCACAACCAATGCTACTTCTTTGAAGTAATCAGTTTTAGCACTTGATACCCATTGGGAAGGAATTTTCATTACAACTTAACTAGCATGTGATCCCTTCAAATAAAAAAAAACAACTACGAAATAATACCCCAATGATCAGGCCAAGAGATATCCAATTACCATGAAAGGAAATCTGCAAGTGAAAATTGGTGATTGGGATTTATTTTTTGATACACCTATTATAATTGCTTAGGATACACTTTGGCATGTAAGATTCTTGAATAACTCATTTGAATTATGAAAATGGCAAGAGTTTACAGGCTTTAAGTTAGGCAGATATGGAACCTAGGAAAAATATTTTTCATGAAGAGGCACTGATGTGGCATAATTCCATACATTGCTTTAGCCTGGAGAGAGAATGTTGAGCTGGAAAATGCTGCATGAAATGGTATCATGTACAATGAAAGATACCTTCGATAAGCAGACAAATGAAATCCAGCAATGAAATGTCTGTGTTGAGGTTACTTTCCTTCCTCCCACTCACGTTAAAAGTTAAATATTCCAGAGATTTTACGTCATAAAAGTTAAATCACTATATTAATTGCCTCCATAACAGAAAATATTCCATGTAAAAACAATCTTGGAACACTATGATGGAACTCTGAACACTTGAAGCAACCTCTATTACTTCCAGAATATTCAATTTCCTTTTTGATTCAGGATGTGTCCGAAAACGAGGAATTATTAATCTGATTTTACTATGCATTTTTACACTCTTAAAAAAGTCTATGAAACTGCTCATGTTCAAAGTATTTTTTTTCAGTTCCAACTTACAAATTCCTTAATGGACCTGAGGATGGATGCTCTCATATAAAATGTAAAAAAAATCAATGCATCTTAATGAGGCGACACTATTACTACGAAATTTAAGAATCAACGATTCTTCAGGTAGAAAGAAAGAACAATTAAAACTCAGTTATGAGCTTATGCCAATTGAAAAAATCATTGCCTTTCAATTAATATAAAGTGGAAAAATAAAATCCATAATAATGACTTAGTTCTAATCATTACAATTTTAGGGTAATTTGAAAGGCATTCTAAATATTCGCCTAGGTTTGAGACTAGTTTAACTTTTATGTTAGGCAATTTCATCCAACATCAGAGTACAGAACCAACAGAGATTTCAGTCAATTGGAAATTATATAAAAATAGGACTATCGTTTAAAGCAAAAATAAATGTACACCATCTCTTTCAAAAGTGTTATTGATAGGACAAACGATTTCTACGAGTGGGCAGTTATGACATCTCGTCTTCCAGTAAAATAACTTGAACTTCAACGTAAAAAACTAAATTCATTACAATTAACACAAAAATGATCATCTACAACTTAACTGAGGGACTACAATGCGAAATAGACAAGAAAAGGTAGCAAATTCCCCAACGAGATAAAATATTAATTAATACACTGAAGTGCTTACCTTCCTTTTCAGCACTTGTAATCTTTCAACCATTCCACCCAACAGTCTAGTAATGTCCCCTGCATGAACATTTTGCATTTGCAAGCCTCTCTCTAATTCCATCGCAGCAGCTTGCACGTGAGACACCTCCCTATCCAGTTGCTTTTGGGCTGCACGAAATTTTTTATTCAATATTTCGTACGGAACCTGGAAATTTGATGAAAATCACAGCGATAACATGCGTGATTGAACGGTTTTAATGAGCTAAAGTGGTGAAATAGTGCAAATAAATTTACAAACTAAAATTTGTCGTAATTTAATTTTTAAGTTTCGTCCACAAAAAAAACCCTCAAAAATCGTTGACAGCGTAAGATAATTAACAATGAAAATCGATCTCTGGTGACTCAATTATAGCAGAAATAATAGCATCCATAAATTTCAACAGCTGTCAATGTTGCAATGATATTGATTACCTACGCAATCTAGCAATGAAATGTCCGCTTTGAAGTTACTTTCCTTCCTTCCACTTACCTTTAAAGTTGGATGTTCAAGAGATTTCACGTCAGCCATTACGCAGTAATCGCATATATGTCCCTGAATTTACCTACAACTAATCAAATTTTTCCATAAAATATTCAAGGAATTTATGACGAAGGCAACCCACTATACACCCAAGACCATCTTCATGCCAAAGAAGGTTGTCAAAAGACAAACATTTCAAAAGAATTTGGCCTACAGGTATATGATGAGTGCATTATTGAAATTTATATGCTAAATTCGATTCACTATTAACATATGATATTGATTTCGCGTAGCAAGGAATTAAAGCGATTGCTCATTGCCTACATAATAGACTGCGACTGAGTGCATTCAGCTGATCGAGTGCCCAAGTCTCGCGAAATCTCGTTTGTGGATCTTCACACGAGACTTTACGAGACTAGACACCATTTTCGTGAAGTGGGGAGAGTGATTCTTCTCTGGCGTTCGTATTTTGTCCGCGTTTGAGTGTGTTTGGATTTCGCATTTTATCAGTAAAGCAATCATATTATTGGAATACTAGGCGAGTGTGATTGTGGGCAGCTTTTGCACAGAGGTGTGGAATATCTGTGATATAAGTTTGAAGAGAGAAGTAGACGTTGAACTGCAAGGCAGCGTGGCCAGTCTTTGTTTCTGTCAACTTCACAAGGTAAGTGCAGTAATTTTGGATCAATACTTCTTTGAGAAACTTACCGGGTAACCCATTTTCGTTTACTTCAATTATATTTCACGTTATTGTTAGTTAGGAATCGTATATTTGTGATTAGGGGTTAATGATTTCGTTATATTGTGTTCGACGTTTCTTCACCGAGACCACGGAGCGGTGGTGCCGTGGATACATTAAAATGCGATCCATGTTTTGCCCGCCGGCTTTCTAGTTTTGAACCAACTGGACATTTTCCGAGTTATATTGTCAATTCTAAGCTGTGCATTGGCTACGATCGTAATGCTTTCCCAGTGTTGATGATGCCTTTTGGACGTTACCGTGAATTGAAGCATATCTAAAGCGTCATGTTGTGGATATGGGTTTGGAAAGTGTATTCTTGCGAGTGGCGGGATTTTGAAATTATAATATCCGGCATGGTGTTCATACGGGGTATGGTATTATTATTATGCATTTTTTATGTTTTTATGTTTAGCGTTCGAGTTTCATTTATTTGCTACCCGAAGTCGCCGTATTCGCGCCCTCTTAAATTTGATATGGTGAATTTCTTCTGTAATGATTGGTATTTTGGTTGCAAATGTTTACAATTTGGAAATGCTGTTTGAAGATCAATTTTTGTCGTCTAATGTATTTATGAAATCATATTTTTGTTAAATGTTCCGATGAGTGTTTATCATTTACGTTCTTTCAGTTCGCCGGTTACCGAGTCCTGTATGACAAAATGCTTTCCACCGGTCATTTTCAAAGCTCGTGAACAGTGTGTACTGGGCTAATAAATTTTGAATTTTTACCAAGGGTAATCATTTATAATTGATATTTTATTTTCATTACATTATTTTTCATTCATAACTGTCGATTCTGGGTTTACCTCATTGGCTTCAGTGGTATTGTATTGGGATTCACGAATGCAAAAAGTTTTCTATTGTTTAATTCGTAAGAGTATTTTGTGTGGACGGGCTTATTTAAATTTGCGATCTTCATCATTCGTGAAATGTTATCGTATGTCTCAGTATTGTTTGTTGTGGTTTTTGTATGTTATAAGGACAATATTCGCGGATGTCATTTCTCAGTGGTCTTTGCAATGAATTTTTGTTTCATTTAGTAATATTTTTGTCATTGTAAGTGAATGGAATTGAATTATCGGCTGCGATGTACTCATACAGTTACTCAACCCACGTCAAATAATTGCGGAAGGGCGCCACTTGAATGTCGCCAATATTCTCGCCATAATGGTTTAAGTCGCGGGGTTACGCAACGAAACGTGAAAGTGCCATTTCAGTCAATCTAAGATTTTTACCTCCCCCATCTCTTTCTCCAGAGTTATTGTTGACGCGCTCAGCGTATGGGGGGGATTGCCGAGGGAGAGTCGAATTCTGCCGCAATAAGAAATGTGGCTGGGCATATATATATTTTTTTCGGCGGAGATTGGGAAGAGAGGATGGAAACTGAAGTTCATGAAGAGAGCGGGGGCGGGCCATTGCCTAAGGTAGTGTTGGGTGGCAGGAGGGTGGATGGCATGAGTAGGGTGCGCGTGCGTGGCATTCTATCTTTCTTTCCCTTGCCCGTCCCTTTCCTCTCTAAAGCAGCCGCCGGTCCTCCACCTCCTCCTCCCTTTTACCCAACCAGCCCCCCCTCCCTCCTTGTTCTGTCCTCTTTCCTCCCCTCCCGGCTTTATAGCCTGCGTTCCGCTGTTTGGGGCATCTCGCGCGGCGTAGAGGGAGGCAGCGTCGTCTTACCCGCCCCTCCTTTCGCTGCCACCCCTTCCTTTTTTTCCTCCATCTCTCTCACTCACTCTACTCTCCACCACCAGATACCTCCTCACACCACTGCCGATTTCCGCCGCCTCATAACCTTGGGCTTAGGCCGGGGGGGGGGGGGGGGCAAGGGAGGTTTTTCAGAAGAGTAGTAGTGCTGGAAGAAAGAGAGGACTCCCAAGGGGGGGGGGGGGTTGAGTGTAAAGGGAAGAGGAGGCAAAGCTATATGGGGGAGGAGGGGATTCCGATGAGGCATTGGTCGGCGAGGTGGTTTGGGGGGAGGGAGAAAAACGGGAAAGAAAGCTTTTGCCGCTCGCCGGTCAGCGGCCGAATGCATCAATAGCGAAGAAAACAAAGGGCTTTTCGCCCGTTGCGGTGGGAGCGAGTTTTGATGCGTTTGCCGAATCGCAGAACGGCCTCTTCATAAATAGGTCCACGTTAGCACTTCCACTCTCTCTCAATCCGACTCGTCTCCTCCTCCACGCTAGCTTCCCCACCGTGTGGGCTGTTTTCCTTTATCGCCACAGCCTGCAGTGCTCCGTGACTGGCCGTGGTCATTACCCGCGCGCCGTGGCAATTGCAACATTTTTATTTTTCTTTCCCATTAGCCGGCTGCGGTCTCTTCTTCTGGGTTTGAATATGCTGAGATAATGCATCCTGGTCCACCGTTATCAGAGTTTTTTTTTTTGCGTGTCGCTGACGGCGTCAAACCTCGCCGTGACCCTTAGGTAACGAGTTGAGTACGAAATGAGATCGGTGACAAATATTATCTTGACCTCATATGGATGTGTAACGCTTGCGAGACAATGTGGGTTATCGTTTCGCCCTTGACAAGACGAAAGTAGTGCTGGCGACTTCGCGAGTTGTTCTTTCGAAAGCATTTCACTACCGAATGTTTCAGTTGCCTCGCGTATCCGCTCCCAAAATTGGATGTTTTACATGGCCGGCGTGACGGCGGATGTCGGGTTGCGTCCGCGGTGAGTTTACAGGAAATGCGCGTGTGAGATTCATTTTAATTACTTCGATATCAGGTTTCTTTCTTTCTGTTTGCAGGGTATTATAATTCGCGATCGTCTTTTAAATTCCTTTGCGTCTAAGATATTTTCCAATAATGTCGTGGGAATCGAATGCATTATTTCGTGGGATCGTCTACTCTACGTTTCCAGTGCCGAAGAACAGCGTATACCAATTTCATCATGACTTGTAATATACTTCTATTTGTTTTCATATTTCATATTGGTTTTTTTTCGTAACATTTGTTATGGTTTTTGGATATCTTGCCAAGCCTGTGTTTAATTCTCATCCCCGGGTATTTTTAAGTTTATATAATTTCAAGTGCAGATATTCTATTATATTTGAAAAAAGTCATCATTCTGACAATATCTTTATTGGTATGTATTGAATAAAATTCAGTAGTTCTCAGTTATGGGATTAAGTTCAGAATTATTGTTGTCAGTCATTATTAGTTTGTAAGTATGGAAGGCCTCGGTTCAGTATGTGCATGGTTTATTGTTTTCAAATACTAATCCTGATTGGTTTTGGATCATTTATTTAGTTGGGGCGTTTGGTGAATTGATTTGGTTATTGTCGTTCTCTCATTGCGTGGTAGGATAGTTCTATTTTTTCTTATTTTTCAGTATGTATAAAGGCAATGTTACTAACAATGGCTTAACTTCCAAAATCTTAATATTCCTTTTCATCTATTCTTTAAATTTCTGGACTTGTGAGACCTTACTTTTATAGTGAAAAAAAAACATCTTCGAGATGTAAAACTTAAACAGCAGTAGGCCACCTTATATTTTGGCTGTTTCACTAGAATTGTGTTGCCACTTTCAGTTGGCTGTATTCGGGAAACTATCAATATTGTTCCTAAATATTCCATGCGTCATTCTGACCAAAATTTTGGTTCTCATCAAATGAGATGTGGTTCAGTGATTAATGTGAACTTCTTTGCAGTGATTAATGCGAAACTTTTTTTGAATTTAGGATCTGAAGCGTCCATCGTCATAGGTAAATAGCTCATGAATAAAAATCTCGGTCATTATGTACTCGCTTCTCTTTACGATCACTACATGTTAGATCCGAACGGTTTATGCTGATTGTTTAGGTATCCTTCGTACAGAGTTAATTCAGTTGTATTATTTGTAAATGAAGTCGTGTCTTCTTAATTATTGCAACATCATAGGGATAGTTGATGTCCATGGTTGTTTCCACCACAATGGTCCTTAAATAGAAATAAATCCCTTTGAAGTCCTGAGTTGAGGTGGCTACGTTCTTTTCGTTGAATTTGAAGTGGTTGCTACTCAGCTAGGTTCGTAGTTATCGCTACTACAAGTAACAGAGTATCGGCGTTTGTCGGGATATGAATGAACGGCTTACTCAAGCAGAGCCACCGTCTCGCCGAAAGAGATGCGTCTATCGCCCTTAATACTTCGATATCAATTTATGTCCGCCTGTTGATGCGCACATGAATGTCCCTGTCGGAGGAATGGGTGAACTCTGCTGTGTCATCTCCCCCAGGGAGAGGGAGGGACCTACAGTGTTCCCTTCGTCGCCGCAAACCACTTCTTCGTAATTGTTACTCACCAGATAATCGCCGTTCGCCATTGCTATCGTGAAGGGGAGGGTTTGGGTTGTGTATTGCACGCCGGAATGGCTTCTTATCTCCTCCCTCTCTCCCGTGCAGCTCTTTCGCTTGCATGACCGGTTTTGGGTAGGTACGCATCCGACACACACGTGGGGAGGTAGGTAGGTGTTCGCGCGGCTTTCGCTATCTCTCATCTCGTTCCCGAAGTTGAACCCGAAATGAAAAAAGAATCCATCGATCGGGATAGGCTTTTTGTTTTTTTTTTCATCCCTCTCTCCTCTTCACACGACATGGCTCGACGGCGTGGCCATCCGTGGGGAGACCGCAAGTGACCAGGCGACCGCCACCACGGGGTTTTTCGGATGGAGGTCCTCGCCTCAGCGGTCCCTTCGGCCCCCGGGTCCGACCCCTTAAAAACTCCGCGAGGGAGATTGTCAACCGGGTGCGGGAGGGCGGGGGAGGAGGAGGGGATGGTTGAATGACTCTCATGCCGGGCATTAGAAGATGAGCCGCAGCGTTGCCGGCGTCGGATGGCCGCTGGCGGTTAAACCGCCCCCGTCCGCTGCCTCGGCAACCCCGCCTCAATGCCCTTTTCCCGCCTTGCTGGGTCCCGGTGACCTTGGATCATCCCACCCTCTCTCTTTCTCTCTTTTCCACGCCCTTTTCTTCCTCCTCACACCCTTCCTCCTCATTCTCATCCTCCTCCGTGCTAACACATGCTGCCGAGAGTGTAGAAGGACAGGACAGGGAGGAAGGGCTGGGGTGGGATCGTGGTGGGGTGGGAGCATGAAGCCTCGAACAGGGTACGTCGGCAGACAAAGACCCTTGCATTCGGTCCGACCTACCCTCGATCCTTGCGGGACCTCCAGCCACCTTTATCCCTCGCGAGCGGGTGCCCCCCCTGCACTAACGCGTCGTTGCGAATAGCCCCGGTTCGGCGGCTATGGCACGCTAAAATATATCGTGCAGTGATGTGGTGGTAAATTATTCAGGAGAGTTCATAATTGATAGGCTGCCCGATGGCTGTTTTCAATTCGGTGGGTGGAAGCTCCTCCCTTCACTTCTAGCCACGAGCCAGCCGCCGCGGGGTCTTCCACCGCTTCGGAGGCGAGGCATTTTCGCCATTCATTGGCGGGATCGGGGGTGGATGAGAGAAGGAACGCATGGCTGTATTTTTTTTGTTTCGTGCCACTAGCGGTCGCTCCAAGGCGACATGGCGGAGCGCCAGGAAATGGAGTTCAACCACCAAAAAGTCTCACCCCGCCTTCCTCTCCTCTTTCCCTTTGCCCCTTCATTCCATTCGCTTGCGTGGAGTGGGGTTCCCGCGTGGAGTTTCCTCCGCCCTATTGCGATCTCTCCCTTCCCCTCTTGCCGCTATCATCATAACCATCACTCTCTCCTGCTCCACTCACCCGTCTCCATCCTTTAATGATGCAGTGATCATAATTATAACGCCCTGCTCGTTGTGTTTTTTCACCTTCCTTTTCGCGTGCACTGCAGCGACGCGCATTTCCAAAGAGTCGTTTCGTCACCCCGGGGTGTCCCGATGTGTTTATGTGGGGTGTTCGGTATTTTTGGAACAGTTTTTGCCGTTTCGTCGGTGTCATATCTCCGTTGCCGCAACCTATCCCATGAAAGTGTGCCATGTCGGCGCTTTTCCTCCCCTTCCCCGACGCTGCTCAGGGCGGCGGGGAATTGCTACTTAGGAAAATATTGCTTGGCACGCATTTTTCGCCCCTCCAGAATTCGCAAACTCCTCCGTTTCGGACTTTAAACGCGTTGAAGGCCTCCCTTAGTCAGCGGATTTCTTTCGTTTCGCCCCTGTCGCGATCGGAAACGTTCCTCCTCACCGCCTATCTTGCCGACCAGCTTTCTCTAACCTATTCGCCATGCAGCGTTTATCCTCGTAGGTGTCCAGTGGATTGTTTCAAGTCGCGCGCGTCAGTGGTTTGAACTTCGGCTCTCGCCCACGGGCCCGTAGGGAGACAAATGAGGGGTGTGATTTGCGCTGTATCCAGTAGGGGAGAGCGTGTTTACATTACCGACTCGCTGGTGCGTAATGGATGTCGATTTCGGTTACGACTCTTTAAAGGGAATCCTATCCGGCGCTATTTGCGACTCCCGAGTGATGCATCTACTTTAGTCCCCCATCTTTTTGTGATGATGCCAACAGATTGTGTTTTCGCGGCCGGCGTTCCTGATGACTCAGACCGTTTGAGTACATCTGCCGAGACGGTATTCCGAAAGTGGCCTTTTTCAAACCTAAGATCCCTATTACTTACTGATCCCGCGATTGGGTTCTTGCTAATTGTATTTTTTCTTTCCTGAGCTTGCGTCGCGTATGAATTTGCGAATTCCTAAGCCATTGCCTTCTCTCGTGAAGGGATTTTCCACTCTAAATTTCCTCAACATTATTTCGGATTCCTTCCCACCGGACATTCAATAGGTTTTCCCCCCTCTCGATCGTGGAGTTTGATGGTTGGGGCGGGTATTAATAGGCATTTTTGAATCCAATCATTATTTTTTCCTTTCCCCAATCCTCCTCAGCAAAGCCCACGAGAGTTAGTAGTAAGAGGGTTTTGTGGGATGGGGTTTGGGAGGAGGAGGGTTTTGGTGCGAGTTTGACAGGCGAGTGGGAGGAGAGAGCGGTGGGGTGGTGCAGCAGGTAGGTTTTCTGGTCGGGTGGGCGGGGGTCGAGAACGAAGTGGATTGCTCTCGTGAAGGGACCGGCCCCTGTCCCTTCTCCTCCCCTTTCGGATTCGCCGCGTCAGCAGGCATCGAGGCGGTGTGGAGATGCGCGAGGGGAGAGGGGCCGCGGTGTGAGGGAGACGAGCAAGCTCTGGCTGCCCAGCGTCTGAAGTGGTCCCTGCCTATTGATCCCCTCCCCGCCCCCCCCCCCTCGCTCATTCTCCCCCATTCCCACCTCCTGCTCCTTCATCTCCACCTCCGCCCCCTCTCCCAGGCGTCGTCCACCGCCCCTCTCTTCGCTGACCGCTGCCGGCTCCTCGCTCGCTTGCAGCCCGATCGATAGTCGACAAGGACTAAGACATCTCTCCTCCTCTCCTCGCTCCCGTTTTCTCTTCCTCCGCCTCCTCCTCTCGCTCCGTAACCCTCTCCTTCCCACTTCGGCTCACGCAACCCTGTCCTCCTAACCTGCCTCTCACTCTTCATCTCACGACGCGTCCTCCCTCCTCCTCAGCCGTCCCTGTTTTCCCATATCCACACTCTCACGCTTTAAAAGCGGTACACTCCGCAAGGCCTTACTCTCGCCACTGAGCGCGCTGGTGGTGCGTTGATCTTCGGCTTGCCCACACCACGGCGCTCATCCCCGATTGGCGCGCGTCCTTCCAGCCCACCTCCCCGCGTTTAATTAAGTGCGGGAAGAAAGCGCAGGGCATCTTTAATACCCCTCTCTCACCTCTCATTGGAATCGTTGAGTCACATAATATTTACTCCCCTACCTACTGGCGTGCGTAAATGTTTTTTCGTGGTGATGGAAGTTTTCTTTATGAATGTGTACGACGGGGCACCCGTGTTACCGTCACTGGGCTGTTCTTTTGGATGCGGTGACTGTTTTTATAGAATGTGTACCCACGGCCCCATGCTTCGATGGACTCTTAACCCCTATAGAAATCTCCCCCTTCTCTCCGATGTTTTTTTTATACATTTCATTTTACTTTCCCTCGGGGGCCGCCCACGCAGCAAACCGCGCGAAAAAGGCTTCTTCCCCACCCGCTCGCTCTCCTTGGCCTCCGCCTGCTTTTCCCGACACTCCTTCCCCCCACCTTTAAGCGCTTCCAAAGCGTCCCACTCACACCAACACGTTCTCCACGCACACATGTCGCCACAATCAATACACTTCCTCTCTCTCTCTCGCTTGCTCCTCATTTCCCCCACACTTACCTCCCCCCACCCCAGTCACTCGACCCTTCCCGCCCTTCCCCCTTTTATACCTTCCTCCCCCCATCCCCACCTTTGCCTCTCTCTCGCAAACTTGCCTTCACTGTGGCGGCGTCCCCTCCTACCCAGCCTTCATCGTGGCTTTGTCTCCTCACTCTTGCCGCCCACCTCCTCTGCTCTGGGGGGACTACCTACCTTTCCTCGCCAGCATATCACTTCTTCCCTCTCCCGGCTCTCGGAGCTTTTCGAACTTCTTCACTTTGAACCCGTTCGTCGTTTTCTCTCGACTCTCGCCGCGTGCTCTCCACCATAAGGCTCTCCCCGTAACACATTCGCGATCGTCGGACAAAAAGCGCACACTTTTTGACCTATTGTGGATGGCCGCGTTTTCAATTTCATCTCGCAGTTTTTTCCCATTTAGGGATGGAGATCGTTTGGGATGCGGCGGTCGTGATCCTACCTCCGCATGATTTTTTTTTCGATTGGCGTCCCCCAGGTGGCTATTCTTCCTACTTGGGTGCCTCTGATTCTCCTCATTTCCCCTCCCGATTCCGACTATGAACCGGTTATTTTTTCCTTCCGTTGCCATTCATGGGAGTAGCTTGGCCCCGCTCACTTACTCTCTGACTCGGTCGTTCCGCGCGAAAGGTGGATAGCCCATAATTTCGGCGGCGTGGTGGTTGTTTGGGGGAGGGGGTTTCTTTATCTAAGCCTTCCTCATATCATCCATTTTTCTTCTTCTTCGGTGATAGCTATCTAGGTACAGTGACAAATATTGGTCGATATTTCAGATCACCTGGTCAATTTTGCCATCCATTGTTTTGGTTGTCTCCTCAAAGTTGACAACTTTAATTCCAATGAAGTTCGAATCCAGCGTTTCATTTTCTCTTAGCCGTTTATGACCACTGATTAACGATGCGATTTTCAGGGACGAGCAAAATTAAATACAAAAGAATGGTGATAGCTATGGTGTTGGTCATGCCTGAAATAGTTCACCTTTAACGGCCACTTTAAGTGAATTTTGGATCTATCTCCCGGAAAGACGAACACAATGATATGATTGGGATTACTTGATGTGGATATCCTGTAATTTCGGCGGCGCAATGGTTTGTTGGGTTTCTCTTTCCTCTCATCTCGCGACTCGTCCCCCACTGTCGCCCTTACGTCCCCGTTGTGTGGTACCTTCCTCAACCGGCACGGTCGGCGGAAACCTCCTTTTCCTCTCCCCCCCATTTCTCCTCTCTTGGTAGCTTTCCCCGTCCATACGCGACCGTTACGGAGCTCGAGAGAGTTGGGGAAAGGGAAGGGATCCGTGTGAAGTAGGGGCGGTTGGGAAAAAAATGTCAGTGGGAGGAGGGGAAGGGAGCGTTTGGTATGAGGTTTGACAGGTGAGCGACCGTCGGCGCCAGAAATGCTTGCTCGGCCTGAGGTGGGCGGGAGAGAGAGAGCGAGGCTTCTAACCTCCCCCATACCCTTCTCCTCCTCCCCTATTGGTGGGAATGGGATGTCGGCCCGAGAGGAGAGAAGCAGTGGCGGCGGCGACATGCAGAGGTTGTGGGAGGGAGGGAGGGGTGCTCGCAGCCCGTGAGACTGGTCTTTGTGGATTGAGGTATGAGTCAGGGCTGCAGGGAGGGGGATGTGCAAAAGAGGAGTAAAAAAAGTGCCAAGTACGACGGGTGTGGGGCAATGGGATGGGAGGTGGTTTTCCTGGGACGCCTCACCCCCCGCCCGCCGCAATTGGGTCTGGGGGATTAATTGCTTCGGGTCACAGCCTCCCTCCTTCTCTCTCGTGATCTATTTATGAGAGGTTTATTCCCGAAGTTTTGGATGCCGCGGTCATGGGGAAGAGGCTCTTCCAGCTGTTGATTTTGCGGGAGAATGGAGGGAGAAACTTTGAGGGAGGAGATAGCATAAGTATGAAAACGGTCTGAGGTGCTCGAGAAGGTTGCGATGGGGTAGACTTCTCCTTCGTCCCCCTACTTGTCTCCCTCCACGTTTGGTCTAGAGCTTGCGGTCGGGGTAACTTTTGATAAAGGATTACTTCGGTGCAAGTTTCCATTGTTGCCTGGCGGGATCAAGGTCTGTGTGGTTCTTAGGCTCATGCAGGCTCGCTAATACTTAATGTGCACCTAATTCTTGCACCTTATTGGATCCTCTGACTATGCGCTTGCTAGGTGGTCTCTCTCTGCAGGCCACATCAATCAACATTAACTGGAAGATCATAAAAACTTGTGTATGGACACGGTGAAAACTTGAATCCTCTTTTCTTTGAATTATACCTTGTTTGTCAGGTGTTTACATATGCTTAAGTTATATAAATTCACGGCTTTATTATCCGCGATCTTTTAGCAGCCCTTCACCATTGTCATTATGCTGGAAGGTAATTCATAACCGTATAATATGTGCTTATTGACAGAATCAAAGGTGGATAAGCAATCGTTCTCGTGCCAATTCATCTCTTTAAGTTCGGTGTAGCGTTTAAAGTCTCATATCGTTTAGGGTCGCGAGCCCATGCAGATCTCGCGAAGGCGGAGAAAGTGAAGAATTGCGCAAGCGCTCGACCAGCGTTCTCAAATCCCTCCCGTTACACGCCTTATCGGATGTGCAAAGCCGTTTGACACATTGAAGGCGATGGGCTCGGCTGCCGCGTGACTGATGTGACTTTTTTCGTCTCGCCCAGTATTTTTGGCATTCCCTATTAAGGATATGAAATGGATTTCTAACTTTTTATTCGTTCCTTTTTTGAAAGTTTATTTTCCCATCCTATTATTCGTCTGCTATTCAAGATGCTATTATTTGTTCGGTTCTCAATGTAAGCTAAATATTAGAACAAACCATTATTCCCTCTGTTTCAGTGATCGTATAACGTTGTCGCGGTAGCGTTGTTTAGTTTCTCGGTTTTATTTTCAACCTAGACCATAGGTAGCGACAGTTCGCTTTACTTAAGATTTTAATACATAGTAAATTTAACTTTAATTATGGATTAACACGTACTTCGCGATGTAGAGATCGCATCGGACATTGATAAATCGTTATGAAGAATTGTTATAAAGTTCCGACTTGCGACTGCCACTTCCCGGGATTTCTTGTTAAATTGCTTTCCCTCCCTTTTCAATAATTTTCCTTTAAATTGGTCTTAGTTGTTTTATATGTTCTTTTCACAGCATTAGCTATGATTCGTAGATTGATTGTAGAGTTCATAAATTGTTTATTATCACTTAACTAAGATATGGCCTTTTTCAAGTAACCCAATATGAAGACGGAATGATACGTTAGGTGCAATTTACATTTAAAAATTAATAATGATTGTATTTGTTAAGATACCGCTTTTAAAAGATCGTTCGTCACCCATTCTGGAGAAGATATGCATATTTTTCTCAGCAGTATCGAAAGTTGTCTCCCTTTTCATTATTTTTGGCAGAGATGCAGACTTTTTCATTTCTACAGAGTTATCTATAAGTGATCTCACTTTGTATACCATGTTTTTATGAGTTGGCATAAGGTTTTTTTATTGTGATATGCTGTTGTTGTGGGACCTATCTATTGACGGGATAACCAATTTTCACTGATTGGTTGCGTCTTGCTCGCGACTGAATGTACTTCCCCTCCGCATTAAATCGGTGGCAGACGTATGAGTGTGAACCTTGATTCGCCTGCGGTGATTAAAAGTCCATGAAATGTGGGACATCGTAATCTTCCTTTATGGCATGGCGTTTTAGAGGCAGTAGGGTTCTCTACTGCAGCATTTAGTGCGTTTCCTGGGAGATAATATCGAGCCATTACGTCGCCCACGAGGTTCTTTTACTAACCTCGTCAATTATGATGTCAGCTGCCGAATGGGAGAGGAAGTTTTCAGTAGGTGTTGCTGTGTATTTAATGTGGCCGAGGCGTTTCTACAAACGCCAACTTTCGGGGTACCTAACGTCTTGGTGGTTTATTGGTTCCGGATAAAGTGTGACTTTAAAAACAGATTCATTAAATCCTTTTTCCATGCTTAAACTTAATTGGATGTTAGAGCTGTAAAGCTCGTTAGGCATAAGTTATGAATGCTCACTTAAGACGCTTCCGTCGGTGGGTGTAGTCTCTGGGGTTATTTTAGGCGCTTTCGAGGTGTATTTTTCGTCTTTGGCCTTCAGTGGAATTCGGTGGCAAGTTTATATTCTTTCATCTACGTGTTAATATTTGAGTTGGTACAAAATATTTACGTGTTTGGCTCTGCATATTTCTCTTGAGGCCCAATGGGGTCGGAATTCGCTCATTTTCCTGTGCATTTGCGAGAGATGCGGCTTCATGGTCGCCTCTGGATATTTTCTGCTCGTCGGACCTGGTTAACCGGTTACCACTCTCTGCAGGGAGAGAGTTGATTGCATGCCTTAGAGTACCGAAAATTAAAATTTCCTCTGTGATTTCACCTTTGGCCTGTGTTGCCGGGAAAACTTCAGCCTGAATGCGAGGTTTATCTATTCATATATCCTGGTTGGTTCCGTTGGATTAATAATCAAGGTGTCGGTCAAACGATTTGAGGTTATCTAGGGTGTCTCCTTAATCTGCTTTGTATGGCTTTTGAGGCATTGTTCTTTAAGCTGCTGTATTCTTTGTTAAATATAACTCAGGTATGATATAAAACAGTTGGCTAAGAATGGGTTGCATGGAACTCATTAAAAAAATTTCAGTGGCTTTAATAGTGATAAATATTATTTATGATTTATTCTACGCAGAACGGCTGAAAACCCACTTGCCGTTCGAGCTAACCGCGTAATACTTCTCTGCAATCTACAATGCGTTAGTTGCCTTTTGATTTCAAATGAAAATTACTGGAATTATTGGCTTTGCGAAGTGATCCGTTACCTTTTTCTGTGAATTTGAGGGAATACTTTTGATTTTTAGAAATCATATTAATGAAGGAAATGTATTGGGCACGCTTAATTGTGATTGTAAAAGTGCGATGTAGCATAGGATTTCCCCTCTTGTGATTTTTATTTGTCATTATTTCCTGATTTTTTTGGCGAAGGTTAGTCCATGCCTATCAGAAGTAATCGTTTGGGATTACGTTGCTAATAATACTAAATGAATGAAATCCTTATGTTGTTTCTGTAAATACTATTATGGGCCACGAATTCCAAGTCTTATTTATTTAAAGCATTGGAATTGATTGAATAGGAGCGGCCGGTACTCGTTGTCAGTTTTATCGATGTTATATTTTGAATGTGTGAATAATCCAATCTTCACCCTTGAAAAGATTTGAAAGACTGCTTTCTTAGTTCCTGTTGTTGTTAACATTTCGATAACTCGTTTTTTTGCCCTAAATATTTTTCTCCTGCGGGTTTTTTCGCTTAGATATGCTCCTCGCCTTTTTGTATTGTACATTTTTGCAACTTAATCCCTCCATAAGCACGTGCTGTCATTGATAGCAGTCATGATTTTTTTAATTGGTCGCTTATCCTTGTCTAAGGTTTATAGTATAATTATCTGCCATTCAGTTTCGATGTAACTGTTTTCAGAATTTTTGTAATGTGATCCAAATGTCTTTTTTAAGTTTTGTTACGTTTAAGTCATTGACATTTAATTCATTATCGTACGCCTAGCCATGTTATTTGTATTTGTGACTAAGTTAAATTATATTTGGTCCTCCTAGAAGCTCGAAAAATACTGCTTCGTATATAGTATTTACACCTAGTTTACGCATAGAAATAGTATAGTATTTGCTCTTTATAATATGTATTTTCGGTTATCTTTTTGAATTTCCTTTGTCTTTAGTTTTGAGGTTACCAGTTGCCAGCTCAAGTATCGAGGCTGTTGTGTTTTCTAGGTCACCCTCGCCTGGGGAGATGGCCAATTTTTTTCCCCCTTTGTTTACATTTATATACCGCCGCGTTACAATATGGGGAATGAGGCTGCTGGCTGTGCATGAATGCGAGTTACGGGAAATATAGCCGTATCATAGATGTGAGCTTTAGTATGCAGAAGGTAGTTATTTCGGGAATTGTAAAATTTCGCATTAGTTTGGTAGTAAACAAGCTCCTCTTCCCCGAAAGCAGTGCATCTGGTCCCTCTGGCTTACAAGGTCAGTCAGGGCGGAAGTAGTCGTTAAGCGGGGAGGTCCTGTCTGCGCTAGCTCGAGGGACCCGATCCCCAATTATATTTGATACGCCTTGTTTTTTTCGGACGTAAGATCAGATGCGAAGAAGGGGGTTTTTTGAAGATTTAAAGGAAGGGAGGTTTATACTCGAGGTGCTTTGTTATGTATCCCGTCATGCAAGCCTTCCGAAGCGCAGTGTTTGCTTGCGATTTACACGGGGCATGAATTTGAGCTTTTTGACGCTTGACTGCTGCTTGCCTCTCATGAGTTCACGCATCGCCGCCTTGGACTCCCACGCGGTTCTCAAGGAATGTTTAATCTCTGAGGCCATTTCACCGGGGGACGAATGTGGGCCGCCGCCTCGGGATTGGGATGGCGATCTTTCAGTAACTCGTCCTTGCGTCGGCTCGCCTAAGTGGGGCACGTAATTCCAAGAAGTGTCGATTGCATTCATTATGTCGTTTATCGTAGCCCGGTCCTGCTTTTATTCTTTCTGTACTCTTGGTTAAGATTACCGGCCGGTATTAGGAATGTACATGCATTTGGATCTCCGTGATGGAGTAAAGCATCTTGTAAGCATGTTTTCCTATGTCTTGTGAGGATTACGAGGATTTCATCGGGTGTAAAAACTTAATCTGAAAAATCCAGTTTATTCATTATTGATACATAAAGTAATTGACCCTTGCACCTACTTTTGACTCTTTTTATATTTATATTCTCTATGCTTGGAAACAGAAATGTCGGCCTCCCTGGGGTATTTTTTGTGGTTGAAGTTATTTTTACTTCGGATCTTTCATCACACTTGAATTTCTATATGTATGTTGCAGGTTTCGACATATCGTATACTCTCTCTTGTGTTTTTATGCTATTGGTTTAGGCGGAACAGATACTATTTATTGTAAGAGTTTTCGTCGATCGTGAACACGTAATGGTTTTGATGGATGTTATTGGATGTTTGCCATTCATCCACGAATAGTTTGGTGCTTCCTTTAATTTTATAATAGCTTAATCCTGTCAAAATCGTTTTTTTTGTTTTTCCTTTCGACTCTTTTGTTTCTAATATCTATCTATTTTTTCACAATGAAACCTGGACTTTTGGACGGGATGGTGAATCTTTCTTGATACTCTTTAATTCGCATAACTTACGGTCAGCCTTTTATTCTTATATTAAGATATTTAATTCTATATTTTTCTTACGTTTTCTCTTCGTTTTTCAATCCGACGGTCTATCATTGTACGTTCAGGCTGAGAAAAATCTGTATTTCTTTAGATTTGATTTAATACTATTTTTCCGTTTTGCATTTTTTTTGACAAAAGGTATAGTTTCAAAAGGTTTTCCTGTTCATAAGCATTCACAGGGCATTTTATAGAAGGTACTTAGTTACATGAATAACCTTTTTAACCTTTGCAAATGAGCTATTGTTTGGTTAACTTCCCGTGTGAGGCGGATTCTATCAATAATGTGTGCATAGCAATTCATGGCTATGGTTCTCCCGTAGAAATGGAATTTTTAATTCTTGAATTTGAATGAGATATGAAGTAATGTCGCTGTTTTCGTGTAATACTTTGTCTTGTTAGAGCGTAAGATGTTGCTGTAAAAATTAGTTAAACTTTGCTGTAACAAAAAATAACGCTCTAAATGGCATTTTTTTGTTTTTTTTTGTCCTCTTTGAGTTAATATGAGGTAGCCGTTATGGAACTAGTAATGAAACTATTTACTACAATGTTTTCCTTATAAGATTAAAAAATAATAATTTCCAAATCGCGAATAAAAAATTTCGAGCCTCGTCGACTAGGTGCGTTCTCAGACATCATCTCAGGAACTGATGAAATTTATCTTGTTGGTGTAGATATTCTATTATTTATACGGTTTTATTTTTTCCAAATTCAGTATTTTTTCTCATGTTGGTCCTGTGGGTAAAGCATACATTCCGTTTTGGTGAAGTTATTTTATTGCATCATGATTCTTGTCTTTGTAAACCTTTTATTAATTAGACTATGGGTCCCAGAGAAAATGTGAAATTTTACATTTGTAACCACTTTTTATTCGTAATTTTTATTATTTATTGGCGTAGTGCTGGTGAATGATTACGCGCTTAGCTTGGTAGAATACCTTAATAGTTATCATTTTAACATGAATGTGATGAAATAATAACTTCTGGCATCGCTGGGTATTTCTGTTTTATCCCCAATAATTATGGTAACATGATTATAAATTGCATCTTTCAATCTGTTTCGGTGTCGTCTTTTATATGGTATTCTTGCGTATTCATTTAATGTCAAGATGTGGATGTATCTCCTAACGCGCCTTAAATTTTGCATTTATTATGATATATGCTAAGAGTAGCAGGTCGACTTTTTGCTATCGACTAATAGCTTTGAATTCAACATTGGTTTGAATGGGAATGAATAAATGCCCATTGCCAGAGGTCGGCGCTGGGGCTAAAGGAAATATATTTCAACTATGATGTATTGCGAAGGGAGATTATTCATGTCCATTGTAATGATGAAATATACAAATAAACGCGTTGTATCAATTAGGAAAGTTACCCATCGTATTATTTTTGTAAGTTAACATCAAGAAAACAGATTTTTCTATCGATCAACCACAATATTCGGCCTCTTTCGGAAAAATTAGTCATGTGGAGGACTCTCATGCTCCCCCATAACTGTACCTCTGTAAGATAAAGAAAAAAATCACATTTTTCCACTGTATTATTAAGTTTCATTTCTTGTTGTAATGGTCACCCAGTCTCTATCAATTTAAATAGCAAATTCTTCCACGTAAGTATTCAATTTACAGAGTCATCGAAGAATCAGGGGTGGGGAAGAGACGATAAATGGAATGGAGCTATAGTATGATAGTGTTTTTTTAATGGGTTCTGCCGCTTTCTCCATGTCTTTTTTTTCCTTGTCCACGCCAGTTACCTCGATGATTGTGTATTCCGTTTACTGCCCCCTAAGTTTGTTTTTTAATGTTTTTTCATTATGATAGTGACGTTATAACTATATTAGCAAGCCGTATTTCACTAAAAATACTGATATAGTAAAAGTCATTTCACCTTGCTTAAGTAACATTACTGAGTCAGAAAATGTATTTGTATATAGTAGATGTTGTTGAATCAGATAAAGCACAACCTATTCAATTATGTACCTGCCTCCCACTTTGCTATGTAGGCTACACGTGTTTTAACGCTCGAAACGTCAAGTCGGGTTCTACTTATCCATTATCCTTATCATAAAGGGGGCATATGCATGTGCTAGCATTTTTACTTCATCATTTCACATTGTGTTCCACCTAATCTCGGCCGTCACGGTTGAATTCACATCATATCGCTTACGCTCACCGCGGCGTGAGTACTGTCAGTAGGCAGTGGGTCACCACTGTATCTCCACCTAATCTGCGTGCTGATGTCGTTGATATTGTGAGAGATCAAGTGTTAACAGCGCGAGCGCGCTGAGGCCCTTCTCCAAACGATTAGTGTGTAGCGTTGACACGGATGCTGAACCTCCACCTCCCCTCCCTCCATTAGTGCTGATGGGCGATGAATGGGTGAGATGCGTGGGTGTGACGCAACGCTCGGAAGTAGGCGGTTCGCCTTCCCCGCTTTCCCGGCGATGCCGCTTCGGACGCCTGATTCTCGCTATATTGCGCGCGCTAGTCATCAGTTGAGTCGGTCAGCGAGCCAGGCGGCTCTGGCACATGTTGTTGTGTGTATGTCTCGGAACCTTGTGTGTTCATTCGGCTCGGCTCATTCACGTCTTTTCGTCTTCATAATGCAGTCCACTTTGTTCTGGTTATTTTTACTTCCCTGTTGAATGCTTGGGAGTGTTTCATTCATGAGATCGTATTTCTCGCTCGCTCGAGAGAGAGAGAGGGCCTGTAGTGCTCGCTCGTAACGCTAGTTTTTATCGGTCTCGAGGACGTAAATAAGATCCGGGAGTGGACCCTCCTCAACCAGTTCGGCGGATGGGTTGCGTTTAATTCGTGAGCGAATGGGTTTCTGGGGCCATTTCGGGGGTCTATTCCGTTTTGTTCGAATGTGTGTGTGGCCTCGCCGTTCTGCGGAAAGATAAGACTGCCGACGCAGCGGATTACTTCCGTCACAAAGCTAAAGGCTATCGCGTGGAGAACTTTTTTTTGAACCTTTCCTTCAATGTAAGCAGTGTACCTTCCTGGAACATCGTGATTTTGAGCTCCGAATATTGGCGAGGAGATGAGGAAGATGAAATTCTTTTATTACGTCAAAGTCTGACTCATATCAATCGATAATTCTATATAAGGCCGGGGAGATTGGCCTTCCGTGAAATTGTGACAGCTAGGCGAAAGATACGGAGTGCCAGTAAGTGTGTCCTTGTACGTCACTCAATGGCATCTGAACGTTCGCCGTCATGGCTCTGTGGATTGTTTCTGTTCTAATTGGGATATATTGTGAAGATTGAATAATTGCTGGTAAATCAACTAAGTGTCATTTGACTCGCACTCCTCTTGATTCCTGTGATTTATTCATTTGCTATCCGTCTTGATGAAATATTCGCGAAGTATGCGAAAGCATGAGTAAGGTTTCCAACGCTGTATATTATCTGTTGAATGTATTGTGGTGTCAACATTACTCATGTGTCTGTCGTATAAAATGATACTTAAACGTATCTTTGATTACAAATTGGATTGGTGCAAATTTGCATCCAACTATTCCGTTATGTTTTATCGGTGAATATCTAAGTTTTTCGATAAATTTCACTTAAGAAAAATATGTCTGTATGGATTAAGTTCTTGTGAAAATTAAGATGATGTGGTAATTGTTTTCCACTCTTACAATTTGAGGGGGCTACTTGGTATTTTCGATGCCGAGTTCCATACCAGACGGAGATATGGTGTATGCTTTTTTAGACCGCGAGGCATGTTACCGTAGTTTGAAATACAATAAGTTCCATTTACATCGAAATACGTGATTAATTTTTGCCTCTACCTTTGCCACTGAAGATAAACTTCACACCTTCAACTCGTTTTGGTTTTTGACCAAGTTATTTTGCGCTTATGCATCGAGTGGGAGTTGTATGGGATAGCATCAATACGAAGGTTTTGCCAATCCTTCCGTTGAAACTGGAATGTCGCTTAATAATTGTGAAAGGTTGAGTTCGTATTGTGTCTTCGTTTAACCCCTAATCATCATGGTCTCTTGGATCTTCTTTCATTAATACGTATATTATGCATTCATCCCAAAATATTTTCAATGTGCGCAAAATATATTTTTGCGCACCTTGAAATTAGAAAAAATTGAACAACGTTATCCTCCTATTCGTTTATCTATAAGGTAGCTCTGGAAAGCACTCATGCCGTAAACACGTGAGCTATAATATCCTACCACCCGCTTGGTTTTTCTCGCGGTTAGATGAATTTCCTGTTGATGCATTATACAATATGTGGCGTCGCAGTGCGGAAATGTGTACATCAAATACATAAGTATCTTTTTGTGTTAGTTTTAAATGTAAATTTGCACTAGAGGTAATTTTGGATCAATATGTATCGGTATATTATTTTATTTCGAAAATTGTTCGATAGGTTTATAAATTCTCTAATTTATTTCGTCTATCGGCACTGATGTGTTCGAAAGCCATAGCAACAAACCCAGGTGCTTTGTTTTTAGCTGGGTATTCAAGGAAGCATTAGTAGTCTGAAATATCTTTTTGGGGTATCCTCTCTTCGGCCACTAAACCCATTATTCTGCTTTTCATTGGTTACAATGTTAGATAAATTCCTGTTTTCCTAATATATTAATTTTCCACTGGAAAATGTGTCCTCTGTATTATGTTTTAAATCAATTTATTTCGCTAAGGTGACTGGTAACACTTGCTCCCATTTTTATAAATTCGTATACTGCCTTATTTTCGTCTATAGGTAAATATTATTCAAATTTGATCTATTATTTTTTCCTCTAGAGGCGTGTTAAACATAATTGTTTAACGAATTCTTTCCTTATGATATCAATTCGTCCACGATACGTTTAGGCGTCCATCATACGTCATGTTTTCACTCACTATAAGAACTCGTCCCTTATTTGTCCAGCAATTAATGAGTATATACTGATGGGTGAGCTATTAAAGCACGCCGAAAAAGAAATTTCAGCTATCATAAAATTTACCTTGGCACCCTGGATAAATTTCCTTGCCCTCTCTTTTCAGCCATTTTTGCCATACGCAATACTTTTGCGACCTTGGAGTGATATCAAATGTGTTATGCGAAGGGTAAATGGCTCGCTTAGCTTCACTCTTCGGCATAGTATTTAATTTGTAGTTAAACCATTTAAGTTTTTCACACTTCGGCATTGGCCTTTTTGATTTGGCCTAAATGCAAGTTATTTGTAAAAGAGGACATTGAAGAATAGTTGAAAAATTGCATTGCTATTGACCGAAGGTCTATTAAAAACATCCAATGAGGAATTAAATGTCACGCAGTCTCGCCGAATCTATCGTTGCCACAGTTACTAATTAGCTCTTTTCCTTCAAATTTTCGTCAGAATGGAGCATAATCGAGATTTCCTGACCGTGTTTAGAAAACTTACTCGAACGACTGTGTGGGGTAGCTCAGGAACCCCATTTATAATTCATAAGTTATATGTTGTCTTTTTGTCTTTCCTTTAATTAAACACCATGGCTCTTTTTTAATGAAAAAATATCTTGTTTTGTATAATTTATAAATGCATTGTAGGCTACAGTTAGGTTTTTAAATTGATATTGTGCGAAATGGCAGCAATCTTTTATTTTATGCTATTGCAACTGTACATTGACTAACATGATATGCAAAAACAAACACAAAAGGTTCCATAATGAAGAATAGTGGCGCTATTGAAGTTATAATGTAATATTATTTATGGTATTCAACTTTTATCCCTTTACTCATATAAAGAACAAGTTTTTTCTTCTTCCCGCCAACAGCTGTGCGGGGTAACGGGTTAACCCCCCATTAAAAATTTAAGCTTTCAAAGCAATTTAAATGTAAAAAAAATCATTATAACATAATCAGTAGCATAAATAACGACAAAGTGGTCGAGCTCAAATACAAAAAATATCAAATTGACAAAAAAAAAATTATACTACATTAACATAATTTGGGGTAACTGAGTTACCCCGCACAGTCACGGAAGCGTTGAAGCGTCTTCCCGCAATTTTGTGGACATTTTAAAGAGTCATGAGTTTTTGTTTTGGTGTGAAATATGTTTCCTCCAGTTTGCTGTGTGTACCCCTTCAGATTTTTGTCCAACCCGGAACGGTCCCTTAAAGGAATTATTAAGGGAAGAAAATCTCAACCTTAACTGTTTGACATTAGCATGTGAACGTTTTTGCGATCCGGAATATTGTGCCAATAGTTTTTAATTTCTGCTGTATTTTTAAATTGTATAAGATGGGAATAATGCCTACAGTTATTTTATAGCGCAGTGGTGTTCTAGTTATTTCGTTTTTTACGGTTTTCGGCCGGTAATATTTGGCCCATGCTGTACTACTTATCATTATGTTGTTCATTGGCCTCTGAAATCAATTTCCTCGTTGTTAAATCATGCTTAAATGTTGCGCGTTGATAGCGATAGCGTCCCTCAACCACTATTAGATTCCTTGAGTGGCACATTTTTTTTGGAATTTTAAATATTTCTCGTAATCCTCTCTATTCTGCGTGTGTAGGAGGTATACAATACCTGCGTTTTTGTTATGTGTAATCGTGTTATTATTTTACTTGTCCATGGTGTGTATAATGTATTTATTATTTTTTTCATAATGAAAGTAAATGAAAGTACCTTTTCATATCGTGTTTGTTGCTTAAAATGAAAAGTAAAAGTTTTAATGTGTTGCACTATCTCAATATTTTTGTTGGTAAATCTAAAGCGAGCTAAGAAACTTTGCTCAAGTTGTCGTCAACTACAGCGAAACTTTGGACAATACCGGTTGAGCCCGGGAGATAGCGTTTCGTGCTCGGGTTAATCATTCGGAAAAAGGTACTTTCCGAAGTTTTGATTAAAACTAGAGGACCTTTTATCATTATTGTGCTGGCTTTAAGGCCGTGTAGTCATTCAAAGAGCGTTTGGTATTCATATTCCCTGCATCATCCCTCACCCGATGGCGGGTATTCGCTCTAATCCCTCAAGCAGACGCGGCCCAATTTATGGCTCCCCCCTCGGTCGGGCATAGTTTTGCTTCGCTCTCCACCCCCGCCAAATTCGTGTCTCAAGTTATGTGGGGGAGTGGAGGGGGACGATACAAGGGTGCTTAGTGCATTCCTGTTTATGAGTTGTTAGTGCGTGTTGAGTTCGGGAAAATCATATATCTCCGACCGGTGGGGGTTGACGTTGCGGTGCGTAATTGATATATTTGTGCAATATGAAGTTCACCAAAGTTGGTATTGCGCGCGGTATCTTCTCGCCGCGTCAAGCCCGAGGGAACTGGGACGGCCTTACTGGGATTGTGAGTTAAGATGCTAGGGTTAGGGTCGTGTTAGAATCGTTTGCTAGCTTTTTTATTCGCGGTCAGGAATCATTCGTATTTTTGACCAATGAACTGTCTGGAAACTCGAGAGCTCGATGAAAAAAAGGAAATACATGTCGATAAGTGATGCCGTTATCCGTGTGAGTTATTCTTTTTTTATTAATTACTGTCTTAAAGAGGTATATTTTGCAAATGTTTAAGTTATTACGCATCAAAATTAGTTTGTAGATACTACATGTAGTTAGGTTAAGTAACGTTTCTTAATTAGCCTCGAGCATCGAAAATAATTTTCTTTAGGTCAAGGTTGCTCGTCTTTCTTTCCCAGTCCCGTGTCAATAGGAAGTCCGGCGAACCGGGCTTACTTTTATAATTTAGTTATATTCATCAGTTGTGGCTTCGACCCTCGCGAATTCCATGTGTCAGCGGAAAAACCCGCTGATTCTTGAGGTGGTAGAATTATCTTCATTCAGGGGTGTGTTATTCGTATTCGCCGTATTCGCTGAACTAAGTTCGTCGCTCCGATGCTTCGGAAATGCGAAAATTGTGTGGATTAGCTGAGAGAGTAGTAATAATCTTATATATAAAAATTAATCGCAAAATGTGTTGGTAAGCGCATAACTCAACAACGCCTGGACCAATTTGGCCAAATCTTTTTTTAAAATGTTCGTTGAAGTCCAAGGATGGTTCTTACGGCGAGAAAAAATCGAATAATTGCCGGGAAAACCCTAAAAACAGCCCTTTTCTTTTTTCACATACAAACATTTTCTAACTAAAACGTAGAATCAATTTGAGCTTTATTGCTATTATATTAAGTTCATATTAAATTACAAGCACTCACTGTTATCTAAGAAATGTAGGCGTGTAATGTAACATTTTAATTACTAAATATATTCAAAATATTAATTAAATTGAAATTACATTTTTTAAATTTAATTCGAGCTGATTGTAAGCCCAACCGTGGCCCAGCTCGAGTTGACACTTCACTACCGTGTTTGTAAACAAATCTCCAAGCAATTGTTGACAAACGGTAATGTCCGTGTTCCTGTCGAGGAATCGAGTAGGTTTAACTCATTTCCTTGGAATGATTGCAAATTAGTTTCAGCGGGAGGTGAGCTCATCAACAAAGAGTTCCAGAATATGATTGATCACCAAAAGAATCAAAGATGGTTGATTTAGCGAGCAAGAACGAAGATGTGGATGACTAAAACGAGGTAAATTCAAATAGTTCGTACTCTGCATGGATTCGATCTTTTAAATGTGTAACAAACGAAGACGAAATCACCAAATATCTATCTGAATATTTTAAGTCCTTGGACGTACCTGGCTTACCAAGGCACGATTTACAGATAAATGTAGTTTCTGTGCTCATGATCTTTCGAAGCCTAAACCAACCATAACTATCCAACGGAACGTGTTTGGTCATTAAAAAAATTGGTGATGAATGTGATTCACGCAACTTTATTCAAAGGAAAATTCAAAGGTTAGGAAGGCCTCATTCCGTAGATTCCATGATCTCAACTCATATGCCCTTTTGAGCTTAAACGTATTCAATTTACAATTCGTGTTGCATTCGTGATAACGATTAAAAAATCGCATGGTCATTTTTTCAGTTTTTGGGTTGTTTGTGCTCATGTGCTAATGAAAACCCATGATTTTCTCATGGTCAATTTAGCGTGCTACGTTCACGAGTTGATAAACCATCCTCTGTATTTCTTCCTTCGCTTCAAGTGCGTAGCTAGGATAGGGGGTTTTGGGTGCAGCTAATACCACGGGTCTGTAGGGTATAGAAAACTCGCTAAGGTGAGCGGGAAGTGTGGGGGCACTTCCCCCAGACATTTTTTAAGATAAATGGTTCAAAATAGTGGGTTTTGTGGCTTTGTGAATAGTTAAATATGTTTTGTTTGTTAGTCATCCGTCACCCTAATATTAATAACATAATCTTTCATAAAAAAATTCTCTAAGCTCTTGGGGGGGGGGGTTTATCCCCCAAAACCTCCCCTCGCTGCGTCACTGCTTTGCTTCGCTATATTTATTTAGCTTCATCCGCTTCATCTTGCGCCTGATAACAAAACAAAAACTGTTGTTTCTCAGAAGGTGCTTGACGCAAGACATTAAACCCGAATGTGTAGGGCTAACCGTGGTGCGTTTACGCATGCAGTACGTTTACGCAGTGCATTTTTTCCAAACAGAGATACTAAAACTGGCGCGCCTTAAGTCATTTAATGCGAATGCTGCTTCATAGGGGCTTTTCTTGCACGATTTTGAGCATCAGTCAAGCGTCGGTCTGGGGTCGTGTCAACCTGCCCCCTGAATGGGCCAAGTGTATGCAACAGACTTGGACCTAAAAACATTTTTTTACAGCTAATAACGCAAATAGCCAACAACTGAATGCGTATAATTTTTATTTCATGAACTGCTTTATTAAACCACAATGCCCAAAATTTCTTAAGCTAAAACGTAAGAAAATTTGTTGAAAAAAATCCGCGTAAACGTGCTCCGATTCACCCTATGTAGCTTCGATAAAGAAAATGTCTTTCTGACAAGCAATTTTGGTTCTCATTTACGTAGTTTTATTGAATTTGTATCCTTATTTTATTATAATAAATTAAACATGATTAAAAACGATACAGCCGCTCTTGATTTATAAATGGTGCATATAAATAAAGTTCATTGATTGTTAGGCGGTACGAAGTTCGCCGGGTCAGCTAGTTTGTATATAAATATCCTTTTTGCATTTTATATTCTTGTTACATGTACCTTTGTTACTGTCGTCGGAAATGCGAAAATTGTGTGGATTAGCTGAGAGAGTAGTAATAATTTGTATATAAATATCCTTTTTGCATTTTATATTCTTGTTACATGTACCTTTGTTACTGTCGTCGGACACTCATTCATTCTCTTTTAAATGTAGCTTTTATAAGAGGACACTCCTGGCGTGTAGGCATATTTCGCATCAACCTTATCCGTAGTCACAGGTCCTATCATCCCTAGGACTCGCATATTTTCCTGGGGGTAATACCATCTTTTGTGGTTAGACATAAGTAGATGTTCCGTGAAGTAAAACATAGAAGCAACTCTTTTAATTGATTTTCCCACATTCCCCGATGCGCCTGGTCGTACTATTAGTATAATAATTTCCTTTGCCGTTTTATCTATGGAATTGACGTTATATTTAGCGCTATTTCGTCCTTATTTTCGGAACACGGAAAATGCATGTGACTTTCGAATAGTTGAAGGCGTATCTGAAAGGAAGTTTGCAGAGAAACACTCGATTTCCTGTTATGTCTAGTACGAATTTATGGAATGCGTGTTGATTATTAGTCACAGGATCGGAGGCTAGAAAATTCTAATAACTCTTCATATAATTTGTATTATTAGTGGTTGCCGAGTGGTGAAAATTATCTCCAGTGAAGAGGAATAATAGACCTGCTATTGTTTTCTTATTTATGTTGATTGAGGTTAATTATTATGAGCATCACATGTGAATAATTATATATTATTCACGTTTTTTCGTTGTGTCCGTATTTCCGTCTTAAAAATGTTAATTCATGTTAAAAGCACTTACAGTTTCAAAATTTGTTGCTCATCATTAGACGTAGTTTTTTCACGTTTACACATGCAGTTCAGAAGTATTATTATGGTTCTTGTAATCATATGAATGAGCCTTCTACTCCCCATGTTTCTTCTATCGGTAATTTTCGATTGCTATGTGTGATGTGAGAGGGCTCCTTGAAGTTCTCGCTTAAAAATATTTGTAGCTTCTATTTTTTGTTTCTTTTCCCAATTTTTAGTGTCTGCGTTCATTTATGCGATTTTTTAATATTTTCGATTGCGTTTGCACTTTTAAAAACTGCAAGCAATAATGAAAACGCGAAAATTAGCATTCGCGAATAACAAAGATCACCAGTGATGCATGAATGTAATATTTCACATGATATATTGCCTTGGGTCGTTTTTGGGTGCTTTATCAGGCTTCGGCATTTTTATTGATTGATTGCGTGAAGAAATCGCTTTCCTTATTTCGGAATTCATAATATATCGTTGGTTTTGCCAGAGATTTCCGTCGCCATTATGTATAGGTGGACCACGTGAATATTTCCGGCGATATTTAATGTATGCCTGTTTGATTTTGAACCTAGTAATATGTATGGTTTAACTGCTTTTTTTCCAAGCTATAACGAGTAGACCCAAGCTATTGAGAACCAATAAAGATCCAGGATTTAAAAAAGTAATAACCTTGGTATGTTATCCCCGATATGGTCCTCAGTTATATACATTTTAGGTCGTCGATCTCCAGTGATGTAATTGCCAGTTCGTGGCATTTCTAGGCATTCCATTTATTCTTCTTCGTGCGTTAATTGAGCGATAAAAATTAAATGAATAAACTTTACTCCGTTGAAGACGTCGCGAATTGATGATATGATGGCAAATAAAGATATTTCGGAACAAGTGAATTCGTATTTGGTATTTATTCAGTTTTCCTGACCTGGGTTCCGAGATAATATCTGATAAAACGATAAGAATTCTTATCAATTTCACTACTCCTTGTATATAATGACCTTGCCTTGGGAGTTTATTTTTTGCTACTGTGTAATCAATTGTTCCTCTACTGCCTGAGATGTTTTTTATGTTTATTGTGGTAAATTTTGCTATCTCTTTTATAGCTCATTTTAGTTCAACGAATATTGAAAAATATCTCCAGTGTGATAATGTTCAATTTTCTTGATTCTGCATTGATAAGGCTGATACGTGCATGCACTGTTGAGCGGTTTTCAAGCTTATGTTGCTTGTGACCAATGCGTCCCGCTTTTATCGTCGCCCAACGTTACAAGGATTCTTCCCCATTCCACTTTTAAAAATGGTATTTCCTTTACGTATGTTTGGAAAAAGAAAGGCTGAAATTTTTGTTTGTATGAGAAGGAAGTTGTGAAATGTAGTAGTATGTAGTAGTTGTGAAATTTCCCTTTTGATCTAATGCTATAAATGAGAGATTTTTGTGGGACAAGTTAACTGAAGCACCCGGGAAAAATATAAACATCAACACCTATCCGCGGATAGACTTACCACACATAAGGGCCTTTTAATAAATTAGGGATCATGCATCACCTATTCACTTATTCCAGGGGCTGGGCGTGTGGCATTCTCATGTCTGGACAGGGTCTCAGCTCATCTTAAAGCGGCATGAAAGTTGCGGTCTAGGAAGTTATCATTTAAGTATCGACATGAACACCATATACCTGGTAGAATTCGATCAGTATCATTCAAGGCAATAGATACAAAAAGGCTTTGCTGGATTCCATCTTCGATTACCTTCATTTGCAAAATTGAGATTTTGGAAATTTGACTTTTATCCAAGAATCCGTTTTCTCAAGATTAAATTGACCTTTTATTGCTTATTATACCATTTCGTTAATAAACGTCGCAGGGAACGTTTCGAATTCTTCATTTTGCCTGGCTTATTTTTTTATCCCTGCTCAATTACTTGAATTCGTTTTTTGAAAAAAGAGAATTTTTTCCTGTGAGACGGATTCGAAATTACATGTATTATTTGACCCATTGTTTCTTTGCCTTTTCCTTATTTTAGCTACTTCAGTGCAACGTTTAATTGTAAAATCCGTTTGTGCAACTCCGGCAATCATTTAAAACCCATTCTTTACCGAATCTCGTTCTTAAAATTCTAAGGTTCAGGATTGGTTTTGTCCAGGATTACTACTTACCGATCTGAGCCGTTAGTGGAATGCTCATGTTCTCGCTTGAATTCTTTCGAACCCTGTTATCTATGTTTCACTTCGGTGAAATGTAGGTCGCATTTAAAGTTATTTTGTATTTGGATTCACGGGTGATGCGTTCATCAATGAAAAAGTCGTGAATAAGATTTCCTTAAGGTCCGAAAATTATCCGTGAAGCAATAAGTCCACTTGCCGTTATTCCTCTATTTCATTTTATAATATTTCTATTGCACGGGAGAATAAAACCTATGTGAGTTTAAATTATTGTTATTTTTGTACTTTTAGAGAGATAGCTAAGTAAAGAAAGAAAGTGATGAAAATCAAGGCTGTGATGCCGCAATCGTTTGTTTAGGGTTCTCTCGACACAGATTCCATGAAATAAATGAAATTCTGTCCGTAAAGAGTGCATTTTCTGCTCGCTATGAATGCAAGGAGAGCCTCGTTAAGCTGGGTCATATTTTTCGTGACACTCCTGTGAATATACTAGAGCAGCGGTTCCCGAACTTTTTCTTTCCACGACCCATTTTAGCCCATACGTTTTAGCCGCGACCCCTTAAAAATGGTGGTCTAAGTTTAAGTACATAGTTCACCATATTATTTGTATACATCTCGCGACCCCTTTCCTAACGGCCCGCGACCCCCAGTTTGGGAACCGCTGTACTAGAGAAAGGTAAACCACCCGTAATTAAGGGAAAATGATCCGAAGGGCGTTTGTTATTTGATACCTCTACACGTACGGTAGGGAGTTGCGTATCTTTCGATTGAAAAAGGACTTTATTATAAGGTAACGGTTTTGATGGCTGCCTATTTCAATTCATCCCTTCTATCATCTCCACGCTTATCGATTTCCTCTTCCTCGTCGCATACATAAGTCGTCCTTTTATCTCGAATACAAATTCCGAAAATATTGAAAGCTCAGAGTGACTTATTTTGCTTCTTTATTCTTACCCTTCGCGTTTTTTAGGGTAATGTCTTCATCCTTTCTTTTGAACCTGTTTATCAAGTGAAGTTATATCTATTATCTTATCAAGAGTCGCCGTCGTTTACTGCATATGTTCAACCGGCGTTTTATTCGCAGCAGCGTGGGCAGGTCATTGAAACCGGTTTTCTGTATTTCTTTTTTCCACTAATAGCGGTTTCATTAATCGATGAACGCATCATTGCCTCAGCAAGTGCTTCCTTCTTGTAACTATTAAAAAAAAGCAATGTTTATGTTCAGGAAAAAAATCTTTTATCTTACTTACATTGCGCTTAATTTCCACATGCGATTGGCTCTAAATTTTCTTTGAGATAGGAATTCTGAATGTTTTTATATTTAAAGAGTCAAAGATTTTTTCGGTAATAGTTTTATGGCTTCTATTATTCCATCGCTTTCACTTAATCTTTACTGGCCCTCTGGATGTAAATCTGACTAATAGTATAATGGAGAGAAGGTAGCGGGATAATCTGTATTATATGTCGCTAAACCTGCCTCGATTTCAGCTAGCATTGCAATAATGGAGACATAAGTGCACGTTCAGTGAAATTATTTTCTGTTTTAATGAAATATTTGTTGACCAATATAGTTTTTCCGCTTAGTTATCTCGATTTCTATTTAATCCTGAGAGGCTACTTGGTGAATTTCTAGATACGTTTTCTGAGATGGCCCACCCGCAAAAATTCTCGCTTTTTATTAGTCCAGCCGTGTTAGCAAACGTGCATGGGAGAGTATTGCGATACGATAAATTGTTATGTCCACTGCATTCCGTGTATATTTTGAAATACCTTTGTTGATACGGAGAAGCTATTTGCGAACAGGTCGGACTCGTAATTAATTGTTGGTCAAGTCATCCCTTGTCCATGCGTTTGCCAGGCAGCTGAATGGGGTGTAGTCATTTGGATTGATGCCCTCACATCGAGAGTAGGGGGACAGAAGTGGAGTCCAACCTGTCCTTCACGCAAAGCACTCAATGAACTGGGACAATGGTCGGATAAGCTCGTGCTCGTAGATACTTCACCGATCATCATGATGGATCTGGTGATGAGCCACCATTTAGCCGCGGGAAGACCTTTTTTTCGATATTTATTTATTCGCTAATCCGAGCCTGAAGGGACTCAACTGACCCTGAGCGTGACATACTCTTGATGCCTTTTCCGGGAATCTGTTCGTTTGGAAATCGCGTTGCTTTTATCAGTTCCCATCCAGACGTTTCTCTTATATTGTTTATGTAGAGGTTTTCCTTAATTGGACGTGCTTATGTTGATTCCCAGGCTCGTTTTAACTTTTCTAATGGCCGCTTTCATGACTTGTTATTGCGGCGTTTTTCTTCGAAAGACCAAGGGAGTGGTTTTGATTACAATGCGCTTCAAGTGTTTATGTTTTATTCCAAAGATACAACGGGTTAAGGGTAAATGTTCCGATAGTAATGCAAAGAGAAATTAATTCCTACTCTCTTAAGGGTCAAATTATGCGATACTTATCACGAGACTGGTCCTTCGAGTATGTCTGCTTCTTGTATTTCGGAAATAAAAATGTCAATTTTGTGCTGCTATTATACTGGTGTCTTTAAAAATGAGGGTTTCATAGTTATTGGCTTTTAGTATATTTTATTACTATTAAGATTCGTGGGTCGTTTTGTTATCGGGAACACGACTTCTTTATTCCTGTATTACTTATTTACGCCATCTTCGTGTTAGCTGTGATTTTTTTGGTTTTATTACAACATTCGAATTGCTTGTTTATGTGAACTCCATGTCGTTTCCTAAATGAATGATAATTTAATGACTTTTATTTTCAATTCTGTATTTTCTCTTCACTCTTTTCATCGTGAAATTGGTAGTCGCTTGCGTATAGGTAACGATAGTTTATGATAGTACTGTTGTCTCTCCGTAGATAATTTTTTCTCCGTATTTTATTTATTACTATATATTTTCCTGTTGTAATTTTCACCTGTAATTAATCCGTTTTCAATTATCTAACTATTTAAATGAATATTTTTTCTTTTGCATTCATTTTTTTCTTATTAATCTATGTGAATATAACATCAGCTCGTGATAAATGATAAGTAAATCGCAAGTCAAAATAAAGAGTGAAAAGGTGAAGTCAGATTATTACTTACCCTGTGGAAATGATTCCGCTACTCCTATCTTTTCTAATGAAGTGCTTAAGCATTTTTTCCCCTTTCATTCAGCCTGTTTCCGCAACGGTATCTGGGAGAAGTCTGAATCAAAAGCTGCTTATCTACTTTTGCCAATAGAAAACCCTTTCTAGTAATTATTTCACTGTGTATGAAATAAATGATTCATGCAATCCTGTGTTAAATATCTATTCGTTAGTCGCATTAATAGTTTCGAGTCAAACTCGAGTACGGAGATGACTTAATTATACTTATTAGTTTGGGACCTGTGATAATGTGACAGTATGTTGTTACTGAGTATATTTTTGATTTATGAATGGTAACTGTGACATTTTGTAAGAATTTGAACTGTGCTTGGTTTCATCCGTCGGAAACACTTCCTGAGTAGACTCAGTACAGTTGAATTTGTTCGCAGTTCATGGGGTTAGTGATCCGCTGAACTCAAACCGCTTAAAAGAATGGCACTTAATTTGTTGTATTTCTGTCTTAGCTCTTGGTATTTGAAATTTACACAACTGATTTTAGTTTTGGTGTAAATGTGGCTTCTTAGAGCTTAATGTGGGAATAAAACGCAAAATCTCCTAATAACTAGTTTTATTTTATGTTTCTCCGTGTCTTAATATTCTTTTTGAGCTCTGGGAAAGCTTTGATTGTGTGCATAATATGTTATCAATTTGTTCATTTTGTGGCCATATCTTCGGGTGATTTTAAGAATTTTATAATTCCCAGCCTTCGTTAGCATTTTTTGTTTCCTCGCATTTTGTTCCTTCTGTTTGAGAAATGTATCACACGTTTTACTGGAAAATTACTGTTAGGGTTAGTGATGTCGACGACTTCTTGAACATCATTATTAAATCTTAATCCGATTATTAATACTAGTCCACGTTTTTATCAAGATCATTTTTGAACATAGCATCAAGCATATCTTTCTACGAATTGGCCTTAGTTTGTTTTTTGATTGCGTGTGCCATTGTTTCTGATATTGTATAGCCAATTTATGTATATTATATGCCAATTTAAAATGCTTTGTGTACCTTTGGACTTGAATTGAGCCCATTAGGAAGATAATTATGCTAAAAGTTCCTCCCTTATCTCCTCTCATTAGTGACATTTAATCTTATAACGGCGCCCATACCGTGCAGACTCTATATTTTCTACCGCGCTTAGCCAGAAGGTTTTTTGTAATGTAATACATATCGCCTTATGAAGACGTAATAGTTTCTTCATGGCTTACTAGCAGTTCAGAATCGTTATCAGCGACGTTTCATTCAGTGGAATCGAGATTCAGTGAATATATTCCAAGCATTAAGGCGTTAATTCCTATGCTTTATTCTCGTATTGTAAGGATAAATCGATATAGTTTATAGTAGTGATTGATCTCTTGGCATTCCTTTTATCCTGAATTACTTTCTACATCAATAGAGGTGGAAACTCTTGAACCATGAATTCACCAATTTCTTTTAATTTCTTCGTAATATCTTTATCGCTTTGGGAATAACGGGGTCAACAGCCGGGATCAATGCTTCGCAAACTTAAAAAGCGTGACGGTTCTCTCAAATTGTGAAGACTCGCTTCTCCTTACATTTTATAGGTTTCCAGGTGTCCATTAGGTTTCTTGACTTCCGAACCTTAAAATACGCTCTGAAGGGGAGTAAAAATGTGGAAAAAAAACATTAGTGGTTTGATTGGTCTTATGTTCGGGTGTTATGTGTCCAGTTTTTGTGAATTCGGGAAAAACAAATGTGCTATGGATTCAAATACTGCCTACAGTCTTCTTGTTTTCATATTTTTTCTTGTGTAAATGAGCATTAATTGAATCAAATTACATTTATTTGAATCTCCCTCGAGCCTGTCTGCCTTATTTATTATTATATTTTTACTCGTTATGAAGTTCTTGTTGTCTAATTAAATTCCTCTGAGTCTCTTATCACTTTCTTTTAACGCGGGGAAACATTTTACCGCTTCTGTGATTTCACTTGAATTGATGAGTTTAACCCATCGACTCTTGGTGAAATAATTGGTATTCTTAAGTTTGCGTTTAATTCGTTCACTAATCCATAAACTTCTCGCCTCTAAATAAGTAATTACTATGGTGAAACAAAACCAAGTACTTTTCAACAAACTTTGTTTTTATCATTTATTTTGTTATTACAAACAGTTTGTCTTGATAATGACGGTAGAGACGTCGAAACTAGTTGACAGCTAATAAAAAAAAAGTTTGTGGAACAGTACTTGATTTTGTTTCACCGTGAACATTTCATCGTTCTCCCAAGTAGCGCCCAAATCAGTTAATTAATTACCACCTTGGTATTATCATTTCAGTGATGAAAAGGGCAATGCTACTTCTATTGGATATGCTGTCTTTAATTTGCTATTTATTTATGATGCGTATAAAGCGTTCCTGCTATAACAACATTTTTCAATAACTAGCAGCTGAATACCTAATCTTTTGTTCTCTTTAATGCTTTTCTTAAAGTGAACTTTGGCAATACTTAACCCATTAATCCCCAGCGTTGCGTAAACGCAACATTATAGAATCGTAATTATTAGAAAAAACCTTTGCGTCAGGATAATTTTTTCTCTGGTTTTCTGAATTCCTGAAATACCTTTTGTTCTTATTCAGTTATTTTTGGAAAATTTTTCATTAAAATAATAATTTTTATTTTACTTCGAAATTTGCCTATTTCGAAGAGTTGAAGTACTAAATATTGTAAATCATTTTTTACAAATATTTATTGAGTATTCTTACTATAGGTAATGTTTTCTCTTAGTTCGAAGTTTCTTTATTCATCATGTTTATTTTTGTCACAAACTTCCGTCGTTACTGGCATAAATATGGTTGTTGTAAATAATGTTGCGTTTACGCAACGATGGGAATTCTCTGGTAGACCAGAGGGCTTTTCTCAAAGCATAACGAAACTCGTCAGTATGGCTTTTAATCGACAACTTAGTCTTTTGGAGGCAGTTTAGCTGCATTTTTGGCACTCAAAGGTTGTGAGTTTACAAAGTAAAAGGTGAATGGCATCTTGAATTCCAAAATGGCCATCGGTACGAAGTTTACATTGAACACTGGTACTTCGTGGGGTCAAACTTGCGCCCACACGTGGAACCGATACAGGGCAATGTCATTCCCATGTCGTTGAGTGGAAGGATTACTTAGTAGACGTTAAATTCAGCTTCAGATTCATTCAGTTTCAGAGATGGTAGAATGAGAGGATGAGAAACGTATTAGTTGAAGCAGCATTGTGATGGAAGTTGGAGTGTTCCTCTATTCACTCATTGTAATTTTCTCCGTGCAATCCTGAGTTACCTATTTTTTCTTTTATCGCTCAGGTGATGTAAGGCTAATAATCTAGCTTCAATTGGATTCGTATCAGTTAGATAGTCCTATGAAATGTATCTTTATCTCTCATCCAGTAATCATATCAATAATACCGCAGTAGTTTTTGCTCGGCGTTTTGCAAAATGATTCATCCAGGGGTTTCATTCAGATTTAAATGTGAAGAAAATTTTACCCGTTATTTCTACGCCTCAGACGTATACTTTAGAAGAACCGTCAAGAAGGTACCTGAAGAATATAAATTAACAGGAGAGGTGATGTGTAATATTTTCTTAACTTTGGAACTACAATGGGGATTACATCTTCTCAGTATTTCAAGTATGGATGATTGCAGTAGGCAATTCAAGGCAAATCACAGTTTACTCAAGTAGTATCTAAAGAAAAATCGTCCTGTTAACGCGCACGCCCAGGCAAAAGATGCAGAGAACAAACAAGTTCATCTAAATGTGACAAAATAGAATCTACATCCGTAGTAGTCCCGAATTTCTGCGTGAAAAAAGTAATAGAAACACTTATTTTTTTAACACAATTTTGAGCTACTCAAATAACTACGATGAGGAGATAAATAACCATGCATTTACTCAGAGTAAGGCAATTTAAAAAATATAATTGGAATCCTAATGTTGTCGGGGTATCATATATTACCGCGCACTAAGTTGTACTGGACAAGCTATGAGGAGATGTCTGTCGCAATTGTGAGGCAATGTATGACGCGGATTCGGTTTGATGAATTACCTAAATAAATAGCGACAGCTCTCCGTTCATTCTCAACTACACAAAGTGATAAATTTTTGAAAGTCGGATCTATTCTCAACAGACTAAACGAAAATTCCATTCAGTTAGGAATTTTCCTACCAAATGGTCCATATTTCAGGTTGCACACAGTTAACATGTTATTCGTTGGGAACAATTCAGATTAGGTTATACATCGTGGTGTCTGGTCTCTTCTACAGGCTATTTTTATCAATATTTGCCATATGGAGAGGCGGAACTTGAAAGTGATATTTCGTGAAAGGTGTTCACGAAGATTCCCGAGGAAAATCGAAATATCATCAACGATTACAATCAGGGAATGGGAGGGGTAGATTTACTCGATAATTATGTTGCATGTTACCATATCCAGATTTAGGGCAAAAAACCTCTATTCCGAAAAGGGGTTGATAGTCCAAAGGTGATTCCGTGGTGATTTTACGCCAAAGTCACGGGCAAAGAAATTCCTTTGTTAGAATTTCGGTCTGAGATCGTAAAATTTTACTGAGGCAAGTAATCGTTTCCAATACAATGCTGATGAATATGCTGATTTGGCATAAAAATCGGTGCCCGCTGGCGGGACACATTAGGAAAAATGACATACCAAGAGATGCCCGTGAAGGGAGAATTGGGCATTTCATCCGCAAGCATACTTATAACTCCCGGCAAAGATGTCGAGTGTGCAAATCAAAGATAAGTTATGTTGTGAAAAGTGCTACGTTTAATTCGACGCTGAATATTATTGAACATTACATCAGAAAAGACGATGAAAAATAAAATACGCGACCTAAGTTTTAAAAAGTTATTTTTTGTTTTTATTTACCGGGGTTTTCCCAGCGTTGCGTAAACGCAACATTATGTAAATCATATATTATGATGAATATAATATTTTTTTCTGAAAATTAATCTTAATTAGGCCAAACTAAACCGTAAAATACGAAATAACCTAAGGTAAAAGCCCTATATGCAGTCTGGGGAATAATGGGTTAATTCACTCAAGAAGGAAAAAGAGTAGTGTTCTGATTTACATTGTCATTAATTCTGTCATCATGAACATACTCGCTTCGTAACATTTGTAAGCAGTTAAAGACCTAGGCTTAGAATGGAAAATTCAGTGAATTTTTTGTGGCCTTTGGTAGGTGAGATGTAAAGCAAGCAGGTATCGGGAGATGATTTTTTTAAGTAAAGGTGAAGTAACGATCGTTCTGTGTGAAGGAGTTTATAGTTATCGATAGTCTAGAGCTAATGCTGAATTTACCGTTAAGCAGCCAGTCTTTAGAAGTGAAATCTGTTAAAAATTAAGAAGATAGCACTAATGACTTTCCTGTTCAAAACTTGAGTTTTTAGTGGGATTTAAATAACTTAATGGTGAAAATACAAAAAAATGAGGAATTTCTTTCTGATTGAGCAATCAATCCAGTGGTTCGCAGAAGTGGAGCAGAAGCTCCTAAAATCATCCGTGGCTAATAGTCCACTTATTGCGTTAATCTTCTTCTGCGGTTTTCTCCATGTACGCGATTTTCATACTTAAAATTTCAGATTTTTTTCGTAAAATTAAAAAACCTTTTGTAAATTCACGCTTTACGTACTTAACAATATTTTAGTGCAAACGATTTTACCTATATGGTTTATCCTAGATCTCATAATACATATTTCCCTATCTTCCTGAAGCACCTGTTTCCCTTAGTAATTACGTCCTTTTATCAGAGAAGGTAGTGCGGTGTGCTAAAAAATATTTAATATATTTTATAATTCTCGGAGTTGCTGTGAGAATCCATTTCTTAAATTTATTGGAGGGGGTACATTTTGTGATACAAACTATGTCTGATGCTATGCTGAGTTCGTAAGTACCGTATAACGTATTCAGCATTATTAAATGCCGTTTTAACCAATATCGACCGAAGTATTTGTTTTCCCGCCTACTGTTTAGCAAAGCCTTTTTTTTAATGACTGACTTGTGGGAATTTTGCTAAAAAAAGTTATGTTGACGGGCCACCTCTCTCGATTTTTACTCTGCAAAAATGTGACTGATAAAGTGTGACTGGTTTTGTTTTCTTTCTTGCGTTTTAGGAAAGTTAAAAGGCATTCCGAAGTTCAATCCCAGTTTTCTTTTGGAATATTTTAGATTAATGCTGGAAATGTATTTCGATGCGTTCGGATGGTTTCGATGCGATCATAAAAGAAATTTGATGTAGAGTGAAATGTCTCTCTACTTGTCGACCCTGGAAAGTAGTACGTGCTTTGATAAATATTGTGCTCTCTCGTGTTGTCTTCAACTCTTTCGGCGAAGGATAATGAAATGCAAGGAGCGTGGAGGGAATAAAATGAATCTCTTTTGAAACTTGGTCGTATTCCATATTCATGCGGTGCACTCGAAATAAAAAAAGTTCGAGCATCTCACGACCCGTATTTTTTTTAGCACAATGAATAGTCATTATCGTAGGTTTCAGTTCTTGGGACTTGAAACTTTTTGGTCAAATAAATCATTTCAGGAAGGAGAGATTTGTGGCGCCTGCGTCGGATTATCAAGTTATAAAAGAAAGATAGGGAGGGTGTGCATGAATACGCCTCATCATCAAGGCTGCGGTATACCGAATTCGACCGAGAAAAACTTATACGGATGAACTATATGAGTTTGGGAGTGGTTAATATTCAGTTATTAATATACCGATCTTAAGTTTTTTGTTACGAATTTTTATTGCTAGTGTTGGTGTTCAAGTTTTAAAGAATAGTCTTCTCCTCGTGTAAATTTTTGAACTTTTAACAATATTTCCATATTTTTTAAACGATTAAGCAATATTTCCTACTCCAAAGGTTGTGATTATGTGTTCTCTATAAAATATCTTAGTTTTGTCACACTTCTGAGTTAAAACCTCTGCAAATGATGTTTTTAAAAGCAGTCTGTGTCCCGAATGTGTAATTTAAAAAAGGCGTTCAAGGAATGGCAAAAAAACTTTTTAATTCAACGGTTTACGGTTTATATTAACATTGCGCCCGCTAATAATTGGATTGGTGCTTGCTTTTGCATTCCATTCTTGTATTGTGGAACGCGGCGGTGTTCCTCCCAATTTACACTTAAAGTTATTGTATCGTTACCGAAAATGATCAACCTATTGAATCAAGTCCACAAGGATACCAAGCCTCCTCAGCTGTAGTTTAAATTCAAAGGCTCCAATTTGTACTCGATTTCAATCCTCAGTTGGATTTTTTTCTTACCCGTAACTTATAATATCTCTCTCCTCTATTTAAGATAGTAAAAGCACTCGTCTATTTCCACTCTAATTTATTCTACCGACACAAGCTTCGGCACACAATGCCAAAAATGTTTAAATGTCAAAGATTTCCACCAAATTACGCCGGAGACAGTATTTTTTTCATTCTTTCCTCTGCTCGATCATCCTACATCATCCAAAAAACGGAAATTGTAATTGAACGTTTCCCCCTACTTCTTATTAACATCATCATTTTAACTACAATCCTCCGTTCTCAAGGTCTTTCGATGGATAGGGTGAATAATGGCTGAATGTTGAATGGATGGCATATTCATTCTATAAATGAAACAGTTCCTATGAAGCAATTTGTCGGACTACTTCCTTCCGTTTATCACAGTTTGGAATGCTTGCTCGCTCCTCAAGTAACCGCTCCAACCACACCCTCCTGCCTCCTTATCTCTTTCAGTAGCCTCCTCACCAACGCCACCTAGTTCCCGTCAATATTACTTATTCTCTTCTCATGTTCCGCGTCACAACAGGATTCTATATTTCACTTTAATTTCGTTTTCTGTGGGCCTCGTTTCCGAATGTGTGAATCTTGGATTGCTTGAACGTGCTTTTCCTTGCTAAGAATTTTTTTACTCATACTCATATTTTTTTACCATAAAGAATGTATGGAGAACATAAGGACAACTCTCTTCAGATTTTATCGCCACGGGCCCCTCTTCAGTAATTTGCTTCTTTTTAAAGCCTCTATATCTGTAAGGATGGTCAAGGGGTCTGTGGAACATGTTCATTATTTGCAATTAAGGTTGCCGACATGTAAATACTCTTATGAAGAATGTTTCTGATATTATTACTATGAATGTTACTAATCGTGAATGAATTACTGATATAATGGGTTTTTGGCAATATTAATCTCGGGAAGTATTCAATTCGTTCCACTGCACTCCCCTGCCTCTGTGCATCTCAGTCTTCCGAACCTTTTTCCTGCATATGTATGTCTTTACTTCCGTTATTATATTTTTTCCCCACGTTTTTGATTTATTTTTTTTCTGACATCATTGCTTCCCCTGTGTAATTTTTGTGTAAAATGTACTGGAAAGGTTTCTGGCATCCCTCCACTTGTCATGGCGAATATTAATTTTTTGCATTATTTTTTTTTGTTATAAGAACTCATTTGGTCCTAAACATATGTAATTTTTAGGCAGAAAAAAATACGCTAATCGGATTACTAGTGCGCGCAATAACTTTCGTCGGTTTTTATCTACATCAGTAGCATTGACAAAAACTTTTCTTAGAATTCGAAACAGAATTTGTCACATTTATCACTATTCGCTGTGGTTTGATAGGCTTGACCTGATTAAGACTAAATATCAACGTCTTGTAAAAATAGCTTTCTTTCTCTACGGGTTCGTTTTATAAATCATTGGAAGATACCTATTAAAATTTTGCTAAAAAATACTTCTGAATATCTTGCGTGAGTCGTAGAAGCATACCCAGTTGTGAATTATTCCTATTAACAATGTATGCATTCATTGACTTACGTGCAGTGAGATGATGTCTGTATTGGAATCCGCGAGATAAGTTCGTATCAACGATATCAACGTCCTTGAGATAAATCTTTGCCGTAGCGGAAATTCCGACTATGAGGTTTTTCTCCTTGAATTGGTGCTGAATTCTCTTTCATTTGCATTGTTGGTAAAACAAATAAAATCGTTGGCCTCAGGACTCCGTTTTCCTTCCTAAATAACATACTAAGGAACATCTAAATTTGAATGCATAAAGTTCTGCTCCTTGGGAAATCAATTTGAATGGTCATGAGCCATTCCACTTGATATTGTAGGTTATGTATGAAGGACGACGTAAGTGTCGCGATTTATCTCTCCGAAGATATTTGTAATAGTGTTGCACGTATTGAAGTATTGTTCAGGTATTATTTGAAAGAAATTGAAGAGTAGAGGTAAGTAGTGAACGGAGTACGCGTGGGGTGGCTGTTTAGCCTTTTCTTTTTTTGTTGGTTGAAAATTACGTGCCTTCTCGATGAAATTGGTAATCATTCGGAAATTTCAGTGAGAAAAAAATGTTGTTTGGAGAAATATACCGTATTTAAAGCTTTTACATGTTGTTGAGTCGATTATGATGGTATGATTATAGTAATCGATATGGCATCGTTATGCAAGTTTATCAATGAAACGGAGTAAGAAAAAGGAATTATTGATTGGATTAAAATGCTGATGCGGTGATAAATATGCAGTAATTTCATAGTAATTTGCAGCAAAATATATGCAGTAATTTTATCCCGTAATGATGGATTATTCCTTTCCTTCATCCATTCAAAACTTGCCTGTGTGTTAAGTATTCTCCATCCAACTCGTAACAATTCTCTTAATTTTGGGTCTTCGAAGGGCAAGCCAGACAAATATATTTTTTTGTAAGCGCGCTGTAGATATTTTAATAGATTTTTCGAAACACGGTTTGGGCCCATGTCATTTATAAAGCAGAATTTTACCTAAAAATTGCAATTGGCTTGTCTCTCATATTTTCTTTAGAGAAAGTTTCCTGGTGTTGCAGATGCTAGATTAGCAAAAATGCAGAATAAACGCTTGCCTTGCATAGTGGATTTCTTGTCAGCATGATGTCGTCTGGAAGCTGCGGCTATGTGCGGGTTTATGTCATCTTTATTATTGCTGTATCGTCGCGTCGGTCGTTTTCGCTGCATACCGATGGATTGCGTAAAAATATCGCTAGTCTCGACGCAGTCCCTTGTCGGCACTTATTGTGTGAGTCAATGTGCTAGAATGAGAAATGTTGAAATAAACATTGGTGAACGTTTACCTTCTTTTATAAATGCTGTTCCTTAGAATGGGTCCTCGATTTGTGGAACGATCGAATACCTAAAATGTATTCTTAATCAGTGTAATTGTTACTCGTTTTCTTGTGTAATTGTAACAATGGTTATTTCAATTGTGTAAATTGCTAGAATTTGGTATCTAGAATGTGAAAAGACACGAATTAGTTGGATTCTTGGTGGTATTTTGCAGGAGTCATGTTAAACTGTGTTTTACTAAGTAAGTTGTTGACTATATGCGTGTTTCCGTGGCATTAGAGAATGTATAAGCATATGGGTGATGACTTAATCTTATTATGAGTCGAAGTCTGTAGAGAGGATGAGGTTGTCTGTCACTGTCCACGATGGCCTTGAAATGTATGGAAAACCCTTTGAAGAACTTATTGGTTTGATAGTAAATGGATTCTTTTTTATGTTTTTCATTAATTATATTTTACGGTTTAATATGGTCCAAGGTGGAGTATTCCCTGGAATCAGTAGTTCTCTTTTACAAGTTTGTCAATGACTCCAATTAAAGAAATTATAACAATTGTTCCTTCATTTAATTTTTGTCAGAACTTAAGACGGTTATTACGTCCTTTATTTTGATGAGCTTTGTAGTTCTGGTATTTGTGGATTTATTGTTTATGTTCAATTTTTAAGGCTATTTATTTACGATTTCGGTTGATTACTGGGTGGATATTTTTTCATGTAAACTCTTTTCATGATTTCGATTTTTAAATTCATTTTTTAAGCGATAGCGCTATAACTGTTATATAGTCCTTCAGCCCCCAACTTTGCTAAATTAAATGATAAGATCAAAGTTTACCATAGCGCTTCTTTTCCTTACTGAAACTTAAATATTGAAGTAAACGCTCACAATTTTCCACTAATTATCGTGGAAAAGTGCATGTTTTTCTTTCAATATGAAAAAAAATTCCACTCTATCACGATTAGTTCCTCTGATTTTATTCGAAACTTAAATGCTTAAGTTGTAAGAACTGTCAACAAGTATATCAATTGTTATCGTCTCCGCTTTTGTATTTCGTGTTGAAACGACAATTCGAGATAGTAGACATAAACGAACTCATTTGCCCATGATGATCTGCCCATTCGTGTATTTCCTCATACGGAATATGGTGAAGTTTTAATAAGAGATCCGCCTTACGAAATTCATCAGCATTTTAAGGCTGTATTTTTTATTACCCGCTGTTTTCAAACGATCATTAATTTCAACGAACATTACCACGACAAGTGAAAGTTATAAATCAAGTTGTTTGCGTTGACGATGCGTTACAAGTCGAAAATGTGAACTTGAGATTGGAATTAGATTCTGTAATTTTTGTTTTCTTACCGCCTAACGAATTATTTATTTACCAAGTCTTAATAGGAATACCTCCATCTCTGTCAGAAGATCTCTTCCATCTCAAGTTATCTCACTTGTCGTCGAATATCTTTTATCTTCAGGTATTGGGTATTTGTCGTGAGGACTTAACATGAAGCAAAACCATTCAGAAACAGGAAATTGAAATGATTGCAGTTGTGGTTTTGTTCATTTTATGTCACAGTATTTTTTCAGTGTAGGCGTTCGGTTTATAGGCACAGTTATTTTTACCTTTTTGAACCCGACTTCCTAGTGGTAGGGAAACGCCTCCTTATTTATTGGGAGCTAAACAAAACCTTTCAAAGTTCACTTCTAACTATGGAATTTACGGCTAGAGCTCTAATTGAGTAATAGGTTGCTCTCGTCTCTGAAATCGGTGTAATATCATTTCGGTCGTAGCGGTATCCCATGTAGCCGTTGCCGAATGCATACTTCCTTTATTAGGGTTCAGTTTTATCTACCCTCTTCGGTGTTTTCATATAAGTGAAGTGTCAAATTCACTTATGGCTGGTAATTCTTTTAAATTACTTATTTCACTGAGACCCGGAAATGTGGGCGTCGAGTGGAATCATGTCGTTTAAACGATTACGCCGTTGACTTGATAATCGCGGAGCATGATCAAGGGAGTTGCGACGTGAAGGAGACTTGTGGGCTCATTATAATAAAATATACGCCCTTGACAAGGCAACATCTGTCGTCGTGGACCGACAGGAATACCCTGCAGCGCTCTGCAAACGGATCACGAGGAAAGCACTCGGCCGCTTCCCCCTTTAATGGCATGCTGGAGATGAAATCATTGTTATTCCTCGTCGAGTCATTCGTCACGCATAAATCTTCATATTTTTCCCGTTTTCTGCGGGTGTTGTTCGATGGTCTGCTTCACCGAGCCAGCGCAGTCGTGAGTGCTTTCTGCTCGCGCGTGTGTGTGTGTGTATGTAATCGATATACACTCGGCGAACCGAGACCCTTTATTCATCCCCGAGCATCGTAATGTGCACCGCATATGCGGACGTGTCTCTTGGAAAAATTTCGCCGGCATTCATCCATTCGTGCTGACTCGGCGTCCAGAGCTTCTTGCGTTTTACTCTCATGCGTATTGAGTGGTGGTGATATTTCGAAACATCCCAATAAACTCCTCTTTGAGTTTATGAAATTGTTTCTAAAAATCGACGTTGCGCAAGGGAAGTGGTGCTTGACGCCTACTCGAGACATGCCGACGTTTCTTAGATGAGTTTATATAATTATGATGGAATATCGTGAATCTAGACTGTCCGGGAAGAAGGTTTCATTCGGATCCATTGGGTAAATTTGGATCGTGTCGAATACCACTCGTCTCTTTAAATTACTCTCGGTCGGAGTGTATGCAGGAATGCTTCAATTGCGAGACTCGGGAGTGTACTTACTCTGTGGCCTGCACTTAGTTCAATATGATTTTAAAAGACTCCGGTCTTCTTTTTGAGTTTTAGGGAGACTCAGGAGAATACGTTGGGGACTTAAGCATTGTTGATTGGAGAATTGTGATGTGGAGTTATCGATTCATTTTGTCGCTTGAGGTATCGATTTCGCCACCTACTGTGAAATTTAACTTGGGCAGTTTTCCTTCCGGGAAGTTGAATCACTTATCTTGTTAGATACCAGCCGCATACTTTGGATTTCTGCTTTTTTTATTAATATCTTTAGATAAACGTTTTTTTCGTTAAATACGTGCCGTGGTTGGTTCGCTACCGCGTTTTAGCCTGGTCACTCTTGTTCACATCCGGTAATAATAGCGAAATCTTCCTTAAACGTTGTAGAAATTTGTGTAATGTAGATCTGTCGAATTTAGCATCACAACTTGTTAATTCCGTGGTTAGGAGAAGAATTACAGTGCATAAATTCATTTTTACGTGGCTTTCCTCATCTTTTTCGTTTTATAGATGTTTCCTACGCGATAAATTGTACAGTTTGCGTACTAGTTGTATGTTTCTGTTGACTCATAAGATTTATGATGTACAGTTTGTTACAGACTCTTGTTATATCTCAAGACTTCCTCGCTTTTCATTAAATAATTATTTAAACGTTATTTTCCATCTGTAGGCCGCTCTGCTGGCATTGAAGAGTGTCATAAAAATTGACTTGCAGCTGATAATAATGATTGACTATGTTTTAGTGCCGTCTTGGTATTTATGAACAATTTAGTATTTCCAAGGTAATGTCTTTTTTATTGATGATTTAGATAACCCATTTCCTATGACGTCTCCACGTTCGCTTTGTGGAATTATCCTCGAGGTCATTCCTCTAGAATTTGTGTTGCAGTACGTCATATACATAACTTATATTTGACTTATGTAATTAATGATTTGTGTACCTATGATTGCCTATCCTATGCCCAAATGGGCCCATATTTTGGCAACATATTGTCGGTTGCAGCCAATTGATTTGACCATGGTTAGCTTTTTTTGTCTCTCCGAATGTCATCATGTTGTTGATACGCCTTTCTTCGTGAGGAAGTAAAACTTTAAATGATATATTGATTTTATCCAGTGTGTGTCTGTATTTCGTATTGTCTTGAATTATTTTGATTTTATTGTAACAATGAACGCAATTATATTTAAAGACACATGGAATTGTAACCATGCGCATTAAAGGGAGTCAGAGGTAGCAATCATCCTTTTTATTAGTTACCCTTCAGTCTAAACGATAAAAATGTGTCGTTAAAAAATTGGTCAAGCGCTCTTTTGATCTCACCTTCTTTTTCGCCTTTGAGGAGATGTTGTATGCTAATCCCCTATTCAGCAGATGTAAAACAATAGCATAAGTAGACTTCAGTTTTAATGGTGGCGTTAAAGGCAATTAGTTGATATGGCTTGTTGAATCGAAATAAGGGTCAAGTAATATGTTTTTCGTGGAACAAGTTATGAGGATATCTTTTATGTCTGGTGTAAACGTTCTTCTGAGTTCATCAACCCGTAATAAATCAGTGGGCGAGAGTGTAATTGCTGAGGTATGACTGAGCGTCGGCCTGTACCGGAGATTTAGTTTCACGTCGGCTGAAAGACGTGCAATTGATTGTTTCTACCTCGCACGTGTACTCGAAGTTCTTCGCACCATTTTCACTTTCTAGCGATCTCTCCTCGTGATTTGAAGTCATTGTTTTTTTTCTTTTTGGTGATCACGAGATTTTGTGTTACAGGTGGTGGAATCCATCGCCGTTCACTCCCTTGTTAGTCGGTATTTTGTTTGTTAAAGTGACAAAAACACGCAGGAATTCGAATAGTAGGGGAGGAAGAATGCCCGGCCGTCTGCGCGACTCGCTAATTGCTTTTTAGATTTGCTGAAGATGCCGGTACAAGATTCCCTTTTACGGGTTCAACGGACTCATAAGTCTCTCGGTGCCGTTAATCATTGTTTTGGTTATGCCTTCAAGGTCACGAAAATGTCCGTTCGCATTCTTCTGTTCCTAAAATTTATCGCTAATTGCATCCATACCGGCTTCTGTTAGATTTAGTGGGGTGATTGTCTACAAAATTGAGAATCACGTGTACACAGATGTACGAGCTTCCCAACTACTATGCTCATTTAAAGCATTCGTTTTATTTTTCTTAGTTTAAGTTTATTTTTTAGTAGTTTTAGTATTTTTTCTGCGCCGTCAACGTATAAGAATTATTTGGCCTCATATAAGAATTATTCGACACTACTTACCGGTTTGCACGGTTGCAATCGTAAATTGTTATTCTCTAACGACTTACCTGATCTTTGTGTGTTACCACAACTTTAGTATTTAAGTAAGCTTTATTATTTAATCGTCAGTGTCAGCGTAAGTTTTGTGGCCATTAATTCTTTACCTGATGACCTAATGGATCTTGTTGACTTCATTAATTTTCGGCCATTTTTTTGAATTTGATTATGGCCCAATTCTTCATTTGTACGTTTCATGTAGTATAGGATAGTTATTATTCAGATATGACATTATTATGGACGTCTCTTATTTAGATATAGATAAATATGTTTAGTGCGTTTTTTCCCTTGTGATTTTTCTATCCGAACATGTGTTTTCCGTTGTGAGAATTTTCTTGATTCCTCCACGCAGTGCATTCTGTACACTTTTTTGTGTTTGGCGTTCTAAGTGACTTCAGTGCCAATAATATTTTCCATTACCTTAGTTTCTCTGTTATTAACTGGTACCTGAGTGGACATCATGGTTGTTTTTTTCACGCATACTTGCATGATGCATACATACTTTCCCTCCCGCTAACTCTTACTGAGGGAACCAATAACATGTCGATGTCCAAAAAAAATCCTGTCACATGTTAGTGGTCGGTGTTTAAAGAACGCACCCTATTCATAAGAAGTTCATGCATATAAGTGTCATTGGTGTGAAATTGGTAGTGTCTTTCGCACTTCGATCTTTCATCTTAGGAGTAAGAGAATAAAGCAAAAGCTTTTTATTTTTTTTAATCCTCGGTAAATCCCCATGCTGTCGTATCTTTGTGTTAGTATTCAGCGAGTTCCGTTGAGTGACGGCACCTTAACTACGACTGAGGATTTGCAGATAGTTTAGCTAAATAATCGTAGAAGCTTGCCTCATGCTCATGGGTCAAAGCTAAGACTATCTTCCCGAGGAGTTGCTTAGGCAATGCCTTTGGATTTATGCTTATTGTCCACATTTATTCTTACCCACGTGCGGTTTTTTTAGTACTCAGTTCAGATGATTTCGCTCTCTTAACGCGTTAGTGGATAACCGTGGAAATAATATTCCATTGAATTAATGTCATAGGGTTATTTCAATGCTGAAGGAGCAATTTAATTTTTTTCCTCCACACAAGATTTATGCGAGAGAACCCTTGAGGGAGAGGATCTTACTGTACAAAAGGAGTGCCAAATGCAATTAGGTTTTACCTAACTGACCCTAAAGGCCGTTTTACACGGGGCACGTTATTGCGCAATCTGACGTACGTGCGAAGGCACAGTCAAAATTGCGTCGTGTAAAGCGGTGAATTGCTGGAACACATGCGAGAATGCGTGGATGCGAGACGGCAAAATAGCCCCTGTTCTAATCTCGTTCATGCATTCGCGCAATTCCACGCCATTTTAGAAATAAATGCTGCTCTAACCTGCGCAATTCCGTGCCCCGTGTAAAACGGCCTATAGGTGCAATAGTGGGCTCTTAAGTCTTTGTTTTTACTTTCGATTGCGTTCGAAATAGATTAACCCATGTTTTCCGTTACTTCTCGAGCTCCGGCGAAAAGCCACCGACCTTAAGCAGATAAGTTAACTCGTCACGAGCTCTGGGAGCGGTTTACCATTTATCAGCTACTCCTCTTTGTGCAAGGCTCTCGCGCGGTTTGTTGTTATTTACACATTTATGAGTGATTCCTTCCTTTCATGCAAAATTCTCCCTGAAAGAGTTAACAAACTAATGCTCTTTTAATGCCACTAATTAACCCGTGAAAACTGAGCGGCAACTTAGCGTTCTTATAATGTTACCTTTGAAGAAAAAGGGTGAATGAGGAAAATGATTGTCGTTGAAACTTATCCTTCCCTTCTTCTAGCAAAATATTTTAATGGATAGCGATTTCTAGGTGTGAATGACGACCTCATTTGTTATGAAATGTTCAGTTCCTCTATTATGGGTATTTTCCCTAATTTTCAGAGGAATGTAGGGTTGGGTTACTAGTAGGTATGGAGTTGGGCGAGTTACAATGATGGTTTTAAAGGAGCAGTCTTACTGTTAAAAAAATTCCCTTCGTTGGCGGAGATCCAAGGCGAAAAACCAGCTTCTGGTCGTGCTTCCCGATTTTGTGTCAATCCCCATCTCAACTTAACGTCAGCTCCTTCGATTTGTCGGCTCGGTAGTATAATCAGGTGGGTCTTTTCGCCCGATAGTGAGATGATGAATGAGTCAGTGATTAATTAATTCGCCCCGCAACGTGTATGAGCCGTTAGGAGGCACTTAGCCGTGGATATCGTGGTTGGACTCTGCGCGAGTCACGCTAACCCGAAAGGGCTTAGCGGTGGAGGGAGTGGAAAAAACGGTGTGTGGGGGTGGTGGAAGGGTCGGGGTGGCGAGATAAGTAATGCGTGACTCGTGCTTTTTTTACCTCATCCCCCGGGGGCACGGCGCAGATAACACAGCAATATATTTGCAAAGTTGAAACTTATGTAACCGGGCCCCCTTTTGGCGCGAATGCAGCGTGCTCCTTTTTTTGTAGCCTCGCCTCTCTCGCCATAGTCGTTCATGCGTACACGTTTCATTTTGTTCATCGCGTTGTGTTGTTACTTTTTTTCTACCCAACACATCCCTGGCCCTCCGCAAGTTCCCACGCGTACAGCGAGCCTCTCTTTTTTGACCCCCATACTCCACATTACATTTTTTTTCTTAACATCCATTCAATTTTTTTTTCCATTCCCATTCCGCAAAAATTGCGAATTTCGCCCCGCGCCGACTTTAACATTTAGGGAGTGGTAGTAGGAGAGTTGTTATTTTTTTATCATCCTTTCGGTCCGTGCTTCCGTCTCCTCTCATGGAAAACCCTCCCGGCCATTATGGGAACGGCTCGCCTGCCGCCGCTTTCTCGAGTCAGGTACCGCCATAGTTGCACCCTCTCTCGTCCCTCGGCCTCTGCGTCCCTTGCCGACCCACCCTCTCTCGCAGATTCAACCCCGCCCCCACCGAAAGGCTGGATGGAGTCGGATTGTTAGGGGCTGGAGGAGGGGGAGGGTTGGACGGGGGCAGCGGACGTACCTCGCCGGCGGCTAGCTCGCTGTCCGACCCCCACAGCCGGCCCCCCATCCCCATCGCCCCCACCTCCTCTGCGAGGAAGAGTTCTATCGGGTGGGGCCCTGGACGCCTGCGCGGGGGTGGGAGCTGCCGTTGGGAGGGTTTTCAGAGAGAGAGAGAAAAGGGTGAGGGGGGGTAGGTACGGGGTTACGGTGGGGAATGGTATGGATGCTGATTAACTGTCGCAGTAAAAGGGGATGATGTCGCACTTTCTCCGCCCCCGCCTTCTCTGCGAACCCTTCGTTCTTCCTTGCTGCCTTTCCATGTCGCCAAACCCCTTGCCCTCTCTCTTCTGTCTTCCTTCTCCAAGCTCCATTGCGTACCTCCTACTTATTGCGTTTATGTCCTTATTGCCATCCTCTCCCATTAATGGCCTACCTGTTTGTCGTCCTTAAATCCTAATTTCCTTCGCATATCTTTTTGCCAGCTAAGAATTAATTCATCCAGTTTTGGAAATCTTGGCTACTTACTATTAATCTTCTCTTCTGTGTACTTAATTTGTAAGCGCACGTTTCATTTCCTATTCTCGCGGAAGCTTCCTCTTTCTCTCATTTTCCTTATGTAAAATACATTTACCTGTACAAGGCATTTTTAGTGTAAATCATGTATTGGCTCCAATCGAGCCTTAGTAATCGAATCTGAAAGTTGGCCGGCTTTTGTTCACTTTGAATCTTTCGCGTGCATGGCGAAGAAATTGACATCATTTGCCATGAGAATGTAATTACCTGCAACCGATCTGATGACCTTTGGCTGCATGTGGTACAGCGCAGTCTGTTGCGCTTTTTTGGCTCGTTTAAATTGCTTGTTTCCTCGTTGCAATGCGTGTGAGTCGATCATATTATCCCATCAAGCGTTTTGATTAAAGGTGAAAATCCGGGGAGAATTCTGGGAAAACCTCAGTCCCAGGAATATGCCGCAGACTTGGAATCCGTTCCCGACCCTTCGTCTCGAACTCATTTGCCATCTCCATTTCAATCTTCTCCTCCTCTTGTTCAAATTGCGTCGCCTTGATGCCGGTGGGGATTTTGAGTTCAGAGTGGTGGTGGCTGCACGGGAGAGATCGCGGAGGGCACGCGACGCTGAAAATGTCCTCGGATTTATTGCTTCAACTATCAAACGTTTCGGGGCGGTGGGAGAAACTTGTCGGGGTGCAAAACATTTGCAAACTTCGCCGAGTTTGCCGTACTCATTCCCCTGGAACTTGGGCGGAATTTCTCGCTGTCGCCCCGGTGGAAAATTCGCTGGATAGGGTTTTGGGAAGTGCGTCGTAGGGGACGTGGGGAGAATGGAGATCGGTGGCTGGCAGTTGGAGGGTGCGGGGTGTTGTTTTCTCGTCGGTTGATGAGTGCATCGTTATTTTGTTCTGCCTAGCGCAAGATATTAAGTTGCTGCTGTATCTTTTTACATCCCACATGTTTTGCAAGTTCGGAAGTTAATTCAGGCGAGCTAGGATCTATACTTGACGGTAATTTTTCGATCTTTATATTCTCTAAATAGCGTTTTATGTATACCGCCCTTTTTTCGTTCTCTAACAGTGCTTCTATCTTGCAAAGAGTGAGTGCGTTACTAGTGTAAACTTTTATCCCAGCATCAAAACATTTTCATGATGTGTTATTAGGAGCTTGCAATGCGAACTAGCGATGCAAATTTTTTGAGCCTCGATATAAGTAGCTGAAAATCATGCCTTGAATGGAGTCACCAGGTGAAAGGATAAGCAGCTGTGCGTCATAGCCCCGGTTGATGTCAGGATCACTTGCCTCAATGGTAAAGTGGCAAATGGGTCGTATCTGTTTACGTGTATGATTTAAGTAATGGAGATTACCACCGTTTTTTTCCCTTGTGCTAATGACGGAGGAAAGTGCGGTTGGAAAATGTCGCGAGCGTCGGCGTGGTCGAGGGTTTTAACGCGCGGGGCCGCGATCCGTCCATCTTCGTGCGGTGTAGGAGGGCGTCGGGCTTAAAGCAATCGATAAGTTTAAAGGAAGGTTGGAATGGGGGCCGCCCGGAGAGGAGATGAATTAAAGGCGAAGATGTGAAAGGCCAATGCCTCGGCGCGCGCGCCCCCTCTCCCCCGACTGCCGCTCCAACCGAGGGGGGGCCGGGCGCAGGCCGCCACCGCAGCCGTGTGTGAGAGTCGGGCCGAAGCGTTGCTCCGCTCTGGTGGCGGCGGCCTCGGGGTCTTCCCCCGGCCGGGCGCGTCATCGCCCGGCGTCCCACAACATCCCTTGAAAGGGGGCGTCATTCCGTCTGCGCAAATACCTCCATCGCAAGAGTGCCATATATACCTCGTGTGCGGCTCTTCAGCCTGCTGCCGCACTTTGACACGATGTTACGGTATTAGGGGCCGAGAGGGTTGGAATAAGAGATCATGACCGTTTTGCGAATTTCTTCGGTTTTTCCAGTCCTCTCCCCCACTTTTCCTTCCTGCATGAGTTCCTCCCCCGTTCCCTCAAAAGTGCCCGCCTCTACCCCCACTCTCGCTCGCGCCATCAAACTACTTCACCTCTCCCCCCGCCACTTTTCCAACTCTTCCCAATTGAACTTCCCCTCTGCCCTTAACTTCTCTTGTTGGAACTTCTATCCTCGGCGTCTCCCTCAACTCTTCCCCCCTCGTGTCTACTCTTCAATTCCCCCAGCCCATCTCTTCTTCCCTTCATTCCGGGAGCTGTGATAGCGCGCCCCCTCCCTTCTTCATCAGGGCTCACACCACTCGCACAGATCTTTTGTTCGTCCTCCCGTAAGTCTTTTTCGCCCACTTTCCTCCTCCTCCTACTCCTTTGCTGTCTCGCGCACCTCACTATCCCATCCCCTCTCCCCTTTGCCTCAATCTCCCGTCTTGGGGGGGACGGCGAGAAAGTGCTCTGGGACTCCGGAAGTTTTGGCGCTTGCGAGAGAGGGAGGGGAGGGGGAAAGTTGCAGGGAGGAGGTGGGTTGTTGGGATGGGGGGAGTGGGTGACGGGATCAACTTCTCTGTTTTATTTTTCCTCCCATTTCATCCCCGCTCTCTCGCAACTACTTTTCGGAGTTTGGGAGAACTGTAGCCTCGCCGCGCTCTCAAAAGCTTCTTCACCCCCCCCCCCCCCTTTCCCACTCCTCCTGCCCCCCTTGTTACTCATACACCCTCCCCACTCATCCTCCTATCTATCTTTTAAGTTTTGAGGAGGAGTTGGAGGCAGGCGGTGGTGGTGGTGGTTTGAGGTGGCTGGAAGTGCGTGTGCCGAGCGCAACATTTGCGCTTTATTCCCCCGGCAAAACTTGGGTCCTCTCTAGCACACACGCCCCCACCACGCGGGCGTTAGGTCGTTGCGGGTGGGGTGGGACTCTGTGTAGTGGTGCTGGCGGAGGGGGAGAGGAGAGGAGACTCATGGGGATGGATGGATGGGGGCGGAGATCCCGAGGAAGAACTTCTTGGCTGACTTCGTCGTTCTAACAACTAACTCCGTGCGCCAACTTCATCTTTTCATTTTTCCCGCTTTTTTCCTCTTCCCCCTCCCCCATCCCGTCCAAACTCGCCCGGCTTTTTTTCATCATCCACCCCCACCAAGCGTCCCGCTCTCCTGGACTGCCTTTTTCGTCGCTCTTTTTTTTAAATACTTCTCCCCCTTCCTCTCTCTCTCCAATCCATCCTGTGCACGCGTCGTCCCCCTCCTTCCCTGCTTCATTTATTTCTCCCTCGTTCTCCCATTTGCCGACTTATTGTGTCTGTTCATTTCTGGTTTTCTTCATTTCTCGGAGTTCCGCGTTCTCCCGGCTCGACTTCTCTGGTGTCTCACCCCTTTATCGTGCGCCCCTTCCTTCCCTTCCCGAAAACTCTCTCGTGTCGCTCTCCTTGCCTCCCACGCCAGTGGTTTCCTCCCTCTCTCCGTGATTCCCCATTCCTCTCGATCGCGGAGCCGGTGTTAACTCGCTTTGTTCCGCCTCTAAATGTTTAATCTTTCCCACTTTCCAGCGAGGAGGGGATCGCGCTGGTGGAAGATGGAAGTTTGTCGGTGTGGGGGGAGGGGGTTGGGAGAGTTTTGGATGTAGGGGTGTGGGAATTGTAGGGAGAAGAGAGGTAGCGCAAGGGAGAGAGAGAGAAAGCCTCCACCCCTTCCCACAACTCTTAGCCTCCTCCTCTCTCTTCCTCTGGACGCAAGGCGACCTATTCCGGTTTATCTCTCTGCCCCTCCCCACCTCCAATACCTCCGCCATTTCTCTCTCCGCCCCCCATCCCCCAACCGCCTCCTCTCCTTCCTTCCCCCTCTCGACTCCCCCAAGCTCATTGCCGCCCTCGCACCCGCCCCCTCATTGATCGCACCACCCCCTCGAAAACCCTCCTCCCACATTGATCGTGCTCCTCTCTCTCTCCTTCTCTTCAACCTCTTTTCCCACCCCACCCTCCCACATTGATCGCTCCCTCCCCCTCGGCTAAAACCTCCTCCCGCTGTTCGCTCTCACTCCGCATGGACGGACAACCTGCGAGCCTGACGAGTGATTGGGGGTGAACCGGAAGGGTAGGGGGAGGCGAGCGGGCGGTCGAGATGGCATCCGTCCGGGGGTGGACACGGGAGACAAGGTGGTGGCCATGTATATTTAATCCATGCATACATACGCATGTGCGAGCGGTACGTGCGTGTGTGGGGTGGTACGATTATTAGCCTATTATCTATAAAAACGTAGTTCCAATCACACTCAGGAAAAAACTATGTTATCGTGTAATTAACACTTAGGGCAAACAATGGCAGACTATTCGCGAGTGACGGTGCCCAATTGATGATGATATGAATACCCTTAAAGTTAAAGTGGGATGGGGGTATTTAGCCTACTATCTGAAAAACCTCGCGAATCTTGTGAACGCTGTGAAATGATGTAAAGTCAGATCATTCATCCCGGAGACAATCTCTATTTCTAAGACTATATCAATTTTTACTTCTCACCAATTATGTGAAAATCACGTTATCAATTGCGATTTAAGTACTGATGTCTTTTATCATAATATTCAGTATAATTATGCAATCGAGATAGCATCCTTCTTCAGGAGCTTCAAAACACGTCGTCACTCGTTAGGAAACGCAAGATAATTTCATCATCATCATTCTCATTACTTCATATCGCTTGCGGGAGGAATGAATTCTTAAATTTTTTCTTGCCCGAAACTCACCATAATTTTGTGGTCTTAATCCAATGCATCGTTGTTGAGCCGCTTCCCTTTAATGTATTTCTTCCGAGAATACCTCTGCGTTGAATAGCCCTAAGTATGTATATGTTAAGGATTTAATGTCGCTGTGATAGTGGTTTCTGCGTGAATGTAATTAGGTCGTTAAGCTTATCTGTCATATCGGCCTTAACAGTACCTTATTGCCCTTCAGTGCATTATATTCAATGAATGTTCTGCGGAACCTCTTTCTTAATGGGTGCTATGCGGTGACCTCGTTAAGTATTATTCTTTCTTTGTCAGTTGGTAAATCTACCATGAAGTCCCGCCTCTTATGAAAGAGTTTAAACGCTCTTCCTCCCTTAGCGCTTCGGAAAGGTAGTTCTATCTTTCTCAAATATTTTCGCGATCGATAAACGGACCTTGGAATCGTAGGGATTTACAAGTAAAAAGTGTCTCGGTACGTGGGTTTGTGCAAACAAATATATATACATTAGGAGTGACCAATCTTTCACTGTAGTGGTTTGGGCGATTTCACGTTCAGAAACACCGTCATCCAAATCGAAAACTCTACTCCGATCTATTACTTTCGGTTATTTTCGCGGCGTCGCTATTAATGGTGACAGCTATGTCGCAAGTCCTGAATACGCCTTCTGGAGCATAGGAGAAACTGTTATTATCTTTAATAACGATGCGGTTAAAATGCTCTTTAATTATGGGGCATTTTTCTTCACCACATCGCGGAATCTTTCGCAGTAACATCTCCCGCCTATTAGCCGCAAAGATAATTGAAAACGATCATAACTATCCTGCAAGTGATTCCTCTCCCTCTCTTAACATAAGCAAACAGCCAGCCAGTGTGTGTGTGTGTTGGGAAGGTGCGGAATTAGCGGGTCGAGTGCGAGAGAGGCGGCTGGGAGAGCGGATCGGTTTGTTCGGGAGGTGGAGGGAAAAATATCAAGAGCCGAGAGATAGAAGGGTTGTCGGAGGGGGTGGTGGTGGTGGTTAGCGTGGCAGGTTTTCGGGGGAGTTGGCACATGCGCACTGTTGAGAGTTAGCTGCTCCGTTGCATCGCGACCTTCCCCTCTTCCGATTACCCCCTCACTCCCCTCTGACTCTTCGTTTTCACTCTTTCTCCTCCATCTCCCGCCGCCGACACCGTCTCCTCCACACGAGACTTGTCGTTTTCCCGCGGGCGCCAACGCATCCCTCTCTCTCAATCGCGCGCGCGAAAACCTTCCTCTCGCTACCTTTCGGGTGGGAGGAGCCGCGCGCGCCCGTTTACCGTGTTTTGTTTTGCTTTTCCTGTCCCCTCCACCCCTTCCTCTTCCATCGCCTGACGCCGCCGTCTCCCTCCTGTGCTGCACACTCGGCGAAGCCTGTGTGGTGGAAAACCGTTGTTTGGGGTTTCTCTTCGGGCGCGCGCGCTCTCTTGTCTGCGGCCTATCTGCCTGCCCTCTCGCGCCTCGACCGCGCAACTCACGTGTTTCGCGCTCTCTCGCCGCCGCGGATAAGACGGGCGAGTTTATTGTCCGATCCCACCACCGCCGCTCCCTCCTCCGCGCCTTCCACTGAGTTGTTGTTTCCTTCTGGGCGCCCTTCCCCTAGGGCAGGCGGCGTGGAGACATCGGCCCCAGCGTCCCCCACCCCTACCCCACGAGGGTTGTCCTCCCCTCCTTCCACCCAAATCGCCTAACGCGCACCCCTTTTCATCCTCGTACCGTGAGACCCTCTCCTCGTTCTGTCCTCCATTCCTTCCCCGCCCGCCGTCGCGATGTGGAGCGTTTCGGCGTAGGGTGTAGAGGGAGGTCGTCTTATTATCCCCTAGGTGCTGCTTACACGTGCTTCTTGCCCTCTTTTGTTTCGATATATCCTTCTCCTACCTCCTCTTCTTCCCTCCCTCCTTTCCCTTTCGACCACTCCCCTCCTTTCTCCCCCACGCTCTCGTAATGTCCGGGGTAAACTCGAGTTATGTCTCCCTTAAATCTGTTGATGTTGTTTTTTTCCGCTCTTCGCCAGACCAGCACCGAACATAGTGTGTGTTTCGGGAATGAAATCTGATGTGGGGCAGGTCAGTTTTAGAGGTTTTAAAGAGGGAAGAATTATTGAATACAGTTGTGGCATTAAGCAGCTTGACGAGTGGTGATCATTACAGTGGAAATGGGCGAAAAGTGTGCGCGCTCCTTTTTTACTCTGATTTCAAAAGTTAATCGCGGTCCAAGTCGGGGGAGATAACGTTGTGAGTGTTTGTGCATCCTCTAATTGAAGATAATCCGTTTGTAGGAGTAGATAGAGATATTTAAAACGTTTTATTGTTTAGGAAACAAGTGGCTGTGTTATCACCTGACGATGGGTTTTTCTTCAATGACTTTTTGAGATGTTTACAAACAAGGATTTCGGGTTAGCTTCTACTTCCGGGATCGAAAGTGCCATCTTCTCATGTCCCAAGGTAAACTTAATCTCTCAAAGCATTGTCTTGGTAGGGTAGCCATATGAATGCTGCGTGTAAAATTGTTATGGCGGCCAAGTATATAATCGGCTTCCTTAATAACTTCTTGGAGTGATTTGTTGAATTTACGGTGGGCACGTGGGTTCTTCTGTGATTGTGGTTTGGTTGTTACCGCTCTTTTACAGCGATTAATCTCAATTTGGAATATGTGTAGTGTCTATCGTGTTTTTTTAAGTGTTTAAGAGAATAAAATAGTTTACTTTGCTAGTATCTGTGGGTTGAGTGTGAGAATGAAAGGATTTTTTGTGTATACTTTGTGTGTCTACGATACATGAATACAAAGTATTAAAAATCGTGGTCTTCCATTTCCCCCATTCTGTCGTACTTCTTTTGCTTCTCGGTGGTTCTTCCTCCCCGTAAGCTTGATTTGCCCCAACAACTTGTTTTCTTGGGGACTTTTCCTTAAAAGAATTTCCTCCTCCGTGTCGCTCGCGTAATTACACTCATGGTATAGCCAACCCACCGTATTCTCTGGCAAGTTTGTGCGATACTCATTGAAATTTTCGTGTGTGTTTATTTTTTTGTGCTTTCTAAAGTAAACGCTTTTTGCAAGTGTGTGCCTAATTTTTGAAATGTCGTGTGACCTGCATTAAACGTTCGATGTGCACTTGGTTTTCAGGCATCAAGCCGTTGTGATGTGATGCGGCCGAAAGCGTGGGCTGTGTGACCCATCCAACCCTCGACTCTTCTTCCTTTGGCTCGCGGGCGATCCGTCCCCTTCCCCCCGCCGAACCCCCGGTGCCGCGTGGCCACCTCGCCCGGAGAGCGGCCGCAGTGGACCCCCGAAGACCTCAGCTCGCGAGCGACGCCGCAGCGCCGGACCCGGAAGACTCGTCGATCCTTTGAGAGGGTTGACATCTCCTCCAGCGCATCTCACCCCGAAGACTTCGTCCGCGAAGCAGAGATCCGCGTGACCCCCGCACTCCCGGCCCACCTGCCCGCCACTCTGTCACGACGGCTCGCGGGCTCGCTAGTGTGGAGGCCATAGGCACCGGCGCCGTAAAGCCCGCCCCCCCACGGTGCGGGTAGTGCTCGACTCCCCTCCCCCCTTCCCTCCCGCCGAAGCAGGGGAAACCCCTCCCAGACCCCCCCTCCAGTTCTGTTCCCGCCCAAATGGACAAACGCAAGATGCTGCCCAAGCGGCCTCGGATGGAGAACCTGAGGGGCCCCATTGCCAACGGGCCCATGCAGACGCGTCCCCTAGTGGCGCTGCTCGACGGGCGCGACTGCTCCATCGAGATGCCCATCCTGAAGGATGTGGCCACGGTTGCGTTCTGTGATGCACAGTCCACGTCGGAGATACACGAAAAGGTTGGTTTCATCGCTTCAGTGTGACCCTGGTGTGGGTGGCTGGTTGGTTTTGGGGTTGGGAGGGGAGACCATTGTGATGTGACTGTAGCGTTGAGCCTGTCATTTACATGCCGTGCTAAATTGCATGGGAAAAATGAGTTGGCTAGCATTTTACACTGTTCAATTACAGTTGTAGATTATTGTCATTCCTATTGGTGAACTGTAAGTATGCCAAACTATGTAACCTAGCTACCTTTAAGAAAATTTGACATTTAATCACTCTAATCTATGATGCTAGCACAGGTAATCAGTCATTATTTTCTAATCCTCATTGTTAATTTTATCACCATAATAGTAATGAAATCTTCTTATCTTCTCAGCCTCTTGAATCCAACTGATAATTTTATTTTTCTTTAAATTATCGTTAGTTTAGTTGTATGCCTCAATTGTTATCAAATTTCCATTCAGAGAGTTAGTTCATGGTGTGTTTATGATTTTTCATCTTGTGTACTTTCTACTTTTACAACCCTAGACCCCAGTCATTGTCACTCCCTGTTTCTTATATGTTAAGTTTTTATATCAAAAGTAATTATATACTTACATATTTCCACAAAATTTTCAATGCTTTGGTTATTAGTAAAAAATATAATTTAAAATTTAGGCTGATCATTTGTTAATCAAATGTCATTTGTAGAAGGCATCAATTGCTAATTAATTATCATTAATAGAAGGGAAGTATATCTGTTTTTACCAGTTATAATAGATCACTTGTTCGATCATGGGTAATCTCTGTTTCTTGAGTCCATCGTTTTTTAAATGTTAACACGGGTTACTTTTTATTTCAATGTCATAATTATGTGTATTGAAACTTCTCTTTTAATTCCTTTTTTACAAAGGCAAAAATAATTTTCATATTCATGGGTGAAAGAAAATTGGAAACACTATAAGCATATCCTCTGAACCAGGAATTGCAGTCCCTGGTATCCTATGTCTCTCACATTTTCACCTTTAATTTTTTGGTAGAATACTGTCTTAATTATGTTCAACTGTGGCTCAATCTTAGTGCTAGATTTGATTTTGTTTATGTCTTTTGAAAGCCATTTGAGTATCTTCTTCATTTTTCATATTTACTTGTACATATTAATGAAAATGAATGGCTGTTTTGCATAACTAGTTATTTCTTGCCACTTTTTCATGTCACCTGATGATGAGATGTATTGAAACTGATTGTGTGTGTGTAAACTTATGGTGAAAAATTGCCTATCAATTGCAGTAGCTATCCTCGAGATTAAGCCTGAAAACTCTAAGACTTATACAACTTTGATTGTTGATAACATAGAAATGCCAGTGCAATAATTATGAGACTGACCATAGCCTCAAATGCTTTAATGCTTTTTGATAGAAAATAAATTAAATTAATATTTAAGAAAGAATTTTGAAATTAATATAGCTGAGATTTAAGTAGCGTATTGTCTTTTGTGGTATTTGTATGCTTACTAAATGCCATGTTTATGCTTTCAGGTTCTCAATGAGGCAGTTGGTGCTCTTATGTGGCACACAATAATTCTGACAAAAGAAGATCTGGAAAAATTTAAAACGCTGCGTATCATCGTGCGAATTGGCAGTGGAGTGGATAACATAGATGTTAAGGTATAATTTTTGAATTATATTAGTTATAGATTATGTTCTTGACTACCACATTTATCTCAGGGTCTTTAGTGTGAAAGATACATTTAGATGGCATTACCTTGGTCATGTATATTTTTGTCATTCACATGTAGAATTTCCGTAATGAATGTGGATATTTAGCCTCAGTCAATTTCAATTATGAATTCCTGAGCCCATTGCCATTGCAAATATCGAACTGGCACCATTTAAATAGCATATAGTGGGTGTGAAACTTCGTATTTTTTTAATCCCTTAAAATTCACGATGTGCTCACATTTCCATGGAAATATATTTTTTCCTAAGCTCCTTAAAATTCATTTCTTTTCACCAAAAATGTTTAAGGTATAAACATGACATTATATTATGATCCAAGAGCCGAGATATTGAAAACTAATAGGTAAAATGGCCTTTGCAGTAAAGTAGAATGTGGTTGTTGCATGCTGTCGTTATTAATGACATTATTTGTTGGAAATGATTTCATCAAAAACCAGTGGTGTATTAAATTTATCCGTAATAATATACATTTTATAATACCATTTAAGAAAGAAGCATAATATGTATTACAGTTTCTCTATTGCCTCTTGTAATATTTAATTTCATTTTGTACCACTTTCATTCTTTCTTTTGTTGTAGCGTAATTAGATTGTAAAGCTCTTGCTTGATTGCCAGAATTATCCCAGTGCTGCAATGGAAGGGAATATTTTTTTGTGTAATGTTATTCAGCCAAATCAAATATTTTGCATCATAAATTTTAAATTCTTGTCTTTTAAATGCTTATATTGCCCAATTTTATTCTTTTGATCGCTACTGCTGTTTTCTAAGATTTCATTATAAATTAGAAGTACCCATCTCGCTGTTGTGCGAATTAGTGGTAAATTTTTTAAAATTATTGTTTTATATCTAGATCAGGATTTTAGTGCAGTTGTTGTTGCATGTTATGAATAAGTTAAGTAGCAAAAAATGTGATTATTTTTCTGTAAATTGTGTTATTTACTAGAATGTGTTTATTTTTTATTTTAAATTTATATTTATACCTAAAATATTTCCAATGTACGGTGGAACTTGGTTAGTGCCTTCCTCCTTATCATGTTTTCCTCCTAAACACGGCGATTTCTACCTGTCTCGGTACCATCTGAGCAAAATACATGTAAAACTATAGGTTAGTACGTTTTAAATAGTGGTGCTTTCCTGGGTGGTACGCGCAATTACTTGGCATGAAGTTTCCCGCAAGTCATGTCCTAGTATCATCTGAAGGTCTCTAAACCTTCGAATTCATAAGTTATTTTATTATTATCAGCCATTGACGTTCTTCCTTTCATCCCACATCTCTCTTTCTAAGGTCACACATACTCATGCAAGGAGATTTCTGAATGTGAGAAGTGTGTGTGGTTGTAGGAGCAGATGATTTTTTGGATCTGTACGCGAAGCTTAACGCATAAATACTTGATCGCTGTGCAAGAAATAGAAATTGGACTACATTTGACAAATCCTTAAAGTGAATTTAAACTGTAATATAAAAATGTGCTTGCAATAATCTTTGAGTGGATCATTAATCGTCATATCAATATCGATTGATAAATAGATATTGATATGACGGTTAATGAATGAATGTGTATGGTGGCTGCCGGGATTTATAGTAAATAAAGTTATGTCAATTTTATGTTGTTTTAAAACAACCAAATGATATACTCAGATTTATAGTCCTATTCTCCGAGAAAGCTGTGAAAACAAAGGATTGACTTACCTTTACTTGTCTCTTTAAAAAATATATATGACAATTCACTGGTAAATGAAGCCGTTTTAATGTAATTGTCTCATAGAAATCTATAAAACTTTCATCCACTTGGTGTTTTTTTTGCAATTTAGTGCTCATTTTCTTGATTGAAAATATGGAAAGAGTTAAGGGAGGTTATCCTATGAGAACTTCTGAAAGTAATAGTAATTATGATGTAGTAGTATTATTCCACAGATGCAATTACCCCAATTGCTATTATTGACTCGCATGGTTGGGACGTTTTCCTGCATAGCACACTCATTTTTTGCGGTCCCATCTGAAACAAACTAAACAAGTTCTACTGTTTTTTTCCCATTACATTACTTTGAATTTTTTTTTCATTGGCCACTTTTTACATTTACCTCAATTGGACCTGAACTGTTTAAACAAAAATGGTTTTAATACACCTATTACCAGATTAACACAGTTTTGATAAATAAATTCGTTATTGCTGCTGCAGGTCTTTTAATTCTTAGTTTCATCCTAACTCTGTCTTAGACTGAGCCCTTAAAAATCCCATTGGCCATGGCATTGTGCTCATTCCTATCAAGATTAAGGGAATCTAGGACAGCTCTCATTTTATTCTATAACCATCATTATCATGCGTTTTTCATATTTACCATGTATTACCTGGATATAAAATGGTTTAAGCCAAGAAATATATCTCTTAATTACCTTTCATTTTGGGATTTGGAATTGGAATTTGGGATCTGGAATGAAAGAATAAAGTGATGAAAGCATTTCAATGCTGTTTTTTTGTATCAGCTTACAAAAGTTGTCTTTTGGATATTGTACCTGAAAGATTCCTTATACATAATTTGTAATTCCTTCCTAATTGTGTATTGATAATGATTCCATCTAGATAATTTTGTATTATTGTTAATTGAAGTGGATAAACTTTGATTTAACTTTGCGCCAGAAAATTGGGGTCGTTTGTGACAGGTATTTTAAAGTTAAATAAGCTATTTACAATAAAATAATTTTTAATTTTGTTCAATAGAACTTTGCTCTAAATATTAGTTTGAATCTTAATTATGTGACTTCAATGAAGGTTTTCCTTCGTAAAAATTGGATTTCTGACCTAATTGTCATGTTTCTTGGCAAAATCTATGGCAATGTTTGTGTTTAGGTGAGGTATGTTATGGTTTGATATGACTTAAGGTACCCAGGAAATTTTAATTCTTAATTTGTGATAAAGTTTTTTATGAGCAGAATGAAAATAATTTTTATTGAATGGTTGATCATTTTTAAAGAACAAGTAAATCAATAGCTACGTTCTAACAACACGTATCTCAAATTTAGCTGGTTTGAGACAAGTATCATAAAAAAATTGTAATAAGATTAAATTAATAAAATACTGGCAAAAAACAACTCTTTGTTCGCAAAGGAATGCTTCTTTTTCAGTTTTATCAACTTTTGAACAATGATAGGAACATATTCCTTTATGTGAAATTAATTTTCAGGAATTAATATAAGTCGATAACAGTATGGAGTTAATTGTTTCAAATTGTGTTTTAATGATTATTGCTTGCTTTTCATGCAAATAATGAAGATCGTTAACCAGATGATTTGATGTACAGTAATTACTTGAAGGACTTCTAAATTTTGTTGTGGTGCAAGGAAATATTTTTTTATTAATGAGCATTCATTTTCTTTCCTTTCAGGCCGCTGGTGAGCTAGGTATTGCAGTATGCAATGTTCCAGGATATGGAGTGGAAGAAGTCGCAGACACAACATTATGTCTCATTTTAAATCTATACCGGCGCACATATTGGCTGGCCAATATGGTTAGAGAAGGAAAGAAATTCACTGGGCCTGAGCAAGTGCGTGAAGCTGCGCAAGGATGTGCAAGGATACGAGGAGACACATTGGGCATTGTTGGTCTTGGTATGTTGACATCTTAGCCATATTATTCTCTCTAATAGTCTTCAATAGGGTGGTTTCCTATTATTTTTCTATTGCCCTAAATTGAAAGATTATTACTCCTGGAGTACATATTTCACCCTTTTAGATTTTTAATTGACGAAATCTTTTTTTTGTGTTTAATGAAAAGTGAAAAATTTCAAGCACGCGAAAAAGCGACGTATAGGATCTAGGTTCCTGTGACGTCACATGAAGTGGCATCGCACGGACACCAATCTGGCCTTTTTCAAATGAGGTTAAAATTGACCATTAACATTCGTCTAAACTGGGATTTCTAAAACCAAATAATTTGTATATTATGAATACACTGATGGTGGGTAATGAATCGCAATCAGTGCCATTCGTTTTCTTTGATGAAGGAAATTACCCTATTCTTACATATCATATTGCTTGTACATATCCACTAGCTAAAGGTTTTTATCCCCACCATGGCTATCAAAGCCTCTTAAAGTCGAGTTGGAAAAGTTAACTTGGCTGAATCTCTATCTATAAACTTAATCAAATTTTCAAATGGAAAGGCTTCGTTTTAGAAAAGATTTGCACATAACTGGGTGTAATAAGATGTGTTAATTTCCACAAAACCATATAACCGGTAATACCTTATACAGTGGAACCTGGTTAAAGCGAGTACGGGCTATTGCGACACCCCTGCTATTACGAAAGTTAGCCGAGGCACCGTCAATAGACCCTATAATAAGCATGTTTAATAAATTCGTTTTTACGAGGCCCATTAGGAGCTTCCACTTGCCATAGCGAGGGTTTACATCGACCCTTGGGCGGAAAACCTTCTCCAAGAGTCCCTAATCTCTGTAATTTCTTGCGATCTGTTATAAATGAAGTTAACATGGATTGTACAGTCTCAAATTCATGCAGTAAACTGGCGTTCGATAAATCAGTAGTTCATTTTGGTGAAAATATTGCGGAATTAACATTCGCGAATGCTTGATCTTCTTTTGTTTTTGCGGTAGAAAGCAGTCGGCAGTGTACCCGCACGTCCGTGAGTTGCGTGAATAGAAAGCATTTGATTGCAGACACCATGGCCAAAAACACCGAACACGTCTAAGCAAGAAAATAAAAATGATATAGTTATATGAGAGTGGCGTAATTAATTTATCTTGCAATTCGCTCTTCGCGATACAATGATACTCAGCGTGAATTGTTCGGATGGACGTATTTATTCTCTGTTGCGGTTACAAGTAATAGTCACGATCACAATGTACTATTCACAATGGTGAACTATTCGCATCAGTGGTTGGAGTCGTAGTTGCGCTCACTTCCGACACCCAGGCGGCCGAGCCTGGTGGCCGCTGGAAGAACTCTCAGAACAACTGACTCTCGTTTGGCGCCGCCACAGATGGCATATGTGAAGAGCTGATGCCGCGCTTTCAGTGTATTTATTGTAAAAAATCTGCATTCCTTTTTTCATGTTTCTCAGTCATTATTGAGAATTTTAAATCAATAAATTCAAACTCGTAAGATTTTTTGGCCTTTGGGGTCCATCAGATGCGTATGCCTTTCCGTTTCTTTGCCGAAAGTAATACCCATGTGAGTTATATTTGTCTCAGCTTCTGCATCTTGCTTTTTTTTTATTTAAGTGACATCAGCATAATACCTGCGTGATATTTTTTTGTGAAATAATATCACGTTAATATCTTTTCTTATATTACCAATTTTAATTCAAACTTTTTATTGCAATGCCGTGGTAAGCTATATTGTCAGTCTGTTATTTCAAATTCGTCGCGAGCGCAACATTCAAAAAGAGACTTTTTTTTAACAACGGCAAATTAGTCACATCATTTTGCATACTTAGCAAACTTTTAACCGTAGATAATGGAGACATTACATTATATGGTAGATAAAGCTTCCAAGGCGGGATCATTTTACAACCTTCCACCATTTTCGTCTGCAATATGTGATTTCACTTCACTGCCGCTTAACGTGCAGGAACAATTAACATACACCAATGGAACTATTTGATGCATTAAATAACTGCAATACAGTTTTATCAGTTATTTTTTGAATTTTCAGTGGAAAATGCCAAAATAATAGAATGATCACGTACATGCACTAATTAAGTGCATAGAGAAATGGCTGTGTTGGATTTACATTGGCATAATGATTGACAAAGCAATGCTGTGCATGATTTTTATTCAGCACGGTGCTTATAAATTGTTTGAATAGTTAATTGTTTTTTAAGTAAGGAAATTTAGTGATGCAAAAAACATCGCCTTTCGTCTGAATTTATGCTTACGTTGATCGGATATAAATTTCTCTGTCGCCGCACCACTCCTGTTCCTGTATAACTGTTGACAATAGGTATATTTGCTATTATTTGCTCCACCTCCGGTAAAGCGATAATTCGCTATAGCGAGTGTTTATTTGAGCCCCGTGGGGTGTCCTTTTATCGAGGTTGCACTGTAGTTTATTTAATTGCCTAATTTTTCTCAATGAAAAGCCCTACTTTGCAAGAATGGCTTAAGCAACCTTGGCTTCGCCATAGGGATATATAATATTTCATGCTGGTAAATATGATGTGCTAGTGTCTTATTTTTTAAAGCAGTGTTCCTATATTTATGCCTACCTAGAATTGGGATTATAACATATACCATAATCCAAGAACTCAATGAGATGATGTGTGGAATACAAAACATGTGCTTTGAACTTATGTCTTGTTTTCAATGGGAAATGATTTCTGCCCCTGATGTGTGTTAAATAGTTTCTGTACTAATACTAAATTTGAAATTAAATCATAAGGCCGAGTTTATATTCATAATTAATTCATCATTGCTTTGTAAAGCAATCTCAGTCTTGATCTCTGTCTCTGTGAATAAATGATGAAATGATAATTTAATTTCTTATTGCCAAGAAAAAGTTACTGTGCAACCTTGCTAACTACTCATATTCAATCCAAATTTTACATTTAAACTTTTTGAATTCCATTGCCGATAAAAGAGCCTCGTAAATGATTATTAGGTGTATTATATTGCGTCAGTGTAGTTTTTTATGAGTAGGCCATTGATAGTGATATCATGGATGGTTAGATACAAGAAATGGGTGCTTTTTCTGTTCTTACTTAAAAACTCAATGTTTATTAGTAGAAAAATCAATAGAAATTCTGCGTTATTGAATGCTGATTACGTTGTGATGGCACGAAGAATGCTAAAAACGAGTAGTGTCCTCCGTCGGTTAGACATTATGCAGAGGGAATGTTCATTAGACATTCTTTGCATTGGATAAAATTATAAAATACTTTTGCCACTCTAGAAGTTGTAGGCCTGAGAGTAAACTTGTTTTTAGTCAGAAAAAAAGCCTAAAGGCTTCCTTTGCACTTCTCAAATTAAATAAAAATGAAGCTGCAAAAATTCGGGGATGGCTAAAGGGTCTAGAAGGTAAAGGTGGTGAAAAGTGCCCCCAAATATTATGCAAAATAAAAAAATGTACACTTGAAGTGCATAAAAATTTGTTTCCCCAAAGTTTAATGCCTCAGTAATTGAAATTAACCCTAAAAAAATTGAAACACGATTTTTGTTTTTTTAACCATATCTCCAGTTTTTATATTTGTAATAATATTTTCTTCATTTTAAAATCTATGTGCTAATACGTTCTACCATCCTGATTTTTTTTTTCAAAAGTTTTAGACCGAAAACTAAAATTTTATATGAGTTTGAAATTTTTTAAATTAAATTGAAAATTTTTGTGTACAATATGCACCCGGAAAATATATATATTTTGTTTCTCCTACATCAAAGTATAATGGGGAACTTGCATGGGTCGTCGATTGCTCTAAAAACTATTTTTAATAAGTAAAATGGATATATTAGCTCGCAAAAATACCTTAAGTTTCTCCATTCAACATCAAAAGAAATATAAAAATTGCATTTAAAATCGAGAAAAATTTCTCTGAACCGACCACTGCGTGAAGACGCCCGAGCGTTACCGAGGCCAGGCGTGATGTCATAGGTGCCTAAACAACCGTAGGGAGTTGGGAAATATGCTGAGTACATGCTGTAAAATTTGTTTGAGGGAGTATTTAGCCGCTCATCGTCACTATTTTGCTCTGTTATTCTTGGGCAAGTTTTCCTATTGCTATCGTGCCACGATTATTACTTGGGATATTAATAATGGGACATCGGAATGATGAAGTACAAGCGTTTCACCTCGTATATTTTAGTTATCAGAAAAATGGATGATAACGTTGCCGCTCTTTCGAATAGTAAACCTGAAATTCAACTACATCTACATAATACACCCTGCAAGCCACCTAAAAGGCATGTGGCAGGGGGTGATAGGACACCAGCCTTTTTTTAGGACACCAAAAATTGATGCCACGACTCTCTAGGAATATGTTATGGCAAATTATTGCAATATGTTGGCGGCAAATCGAGATGTAAAAGAAACTTGTAATACTGGAGGATAACAAGTGTAAGCTTACGAGCTGTGCTGTTGAATTTGGCAACGCCGAATTAGTGGAGAAGGTAGTCCTATCCGTCCTATGGTACGAATTCACAGCAAAACAGTCTGCACAAAATCCACATGTGAGATCGCAAATCGGTTCCACTGCCAACACACACACACACACACACACAAGCCACAACCTATTTCAATAATAAAGGTAAATCCATTAACAATATACTGGCATATACCATAAAAATATAGTGGGAAATAGGCAAATACAGCTATAAAAAACTGGAAGTCACCACCATTCTTATAGTCATCACGTACAGCTTACAATAACAGAGCTTGTTATGATGAAAACAACAATTTATTCACCGATTTAAAGCCTTAAATTTGCCCACACAAGTGACTCAGATGACTTTTCTCACTACTATTCATTGAAATAATGGAATAACAAACTTCACACACAGTTTTTATTTCAATAGCTTGATCGTGAAATGTCATATCTATGGTGAACAACGGAGGTTAACATGCCGCTGACAATTTTTACACTACTGTTAGACATTTATCGATAGCGTAATAGCACTTTTTACAATTTAATCACGATGGAACCCTGATAACTCTTGGCCGATATTTTTCAACCTTGTCAAACTTTGTGCATTACAACCTCTGGCACTGTGATTATTAGAGGTTGCTTAACAGGAGATGTCACGTTGAAAATAACGCTATTTTGGCACAAAAAATGTTCCTAGATGTCTCCAGTCAGCGAGCAAAAGTTGCATTGACTGGAATTCACCTCCTAATATAAGCACAGGCAGTCCTAAACGACGAATTCTCTGGTATCTACGAATAAACGGATAAAGTTATTGTATATAAAAGCTAAGCCGACATTAGTAAACATCAAAATCGTTCTAATTACATACTTAAATGAATGATGTGCTGTCGATAACATCAACTTACAGTTAACGTATCCCCCTTCCAAAGGCCGTGGCTCAGACTCCTACAACGATGTTATGTAGGTATTATAAAAATTTTGGTTTAACTGCTCCATTTTTATATTTTATGCCCTTGATAAAATATTAATATTATGAGTAATACAAAATATGAGGGCTTCTGAGCCTCTATCGTCTGATATTTATCTATAAATAGAAAATAATCTACACGTCTAACAAACGAAGATCTCACAACTGCTGGCAACTATTACAAACAATCACTACAATAGCTTTGTGTGATATTTAGGCACCTTTGTCGTCATCGAGGCTTCATTGGCAGTGGCTTGGGGGGTGAGGGAGTTTTTCCCACGCTTCAAAATTCGTTATATTTATCATTGACTATCCCGTGAAGGAAAACTCAGATATGCATGCGGTTTTCTTTGTGGTATTTCAGAAAATAATTTTCTGTCCGCCTGTGAAATAAAAAAAATTCATTGCAAGTTCCTCATTCCTCATTTTTTCAGATTTTTCAAATTGGTGGAACACAGTCAAAAACATTAATAACAGTTTTGTGCCATTTTCACCTATGATGATATTTGATTTGATTGTTTAGGGCAACAATTATTGATCAGTTTGTAAAATTATTGATTTAGAACAGGGGTCTCCAATTTACTAGCCCATGAGGGCCACATTCCAAGTTCCGAATCGCCCCGCGGGCCGGATAGTAAATTTGCCGATGACATTAGGATTTGATACCAACGTCTACTGAAGAATCCGGTGGCGTATTTATTTTGAATAATATACAGTTGAAAGCGACTTTGACGTGCAGTACAGTGCTGCAATGCTCCTAGCAGTGTCTCACAGAGTTAAACAAGCAAGAATCGTGTGCTACTTGAAACGAGTGCGCGGGCTGGATGGTCCGTGGGCCGGATCCGGCCCATTGACCGTATTTTGAGGACCCCTGATTTAGAATGTTCACTAAGAAAAAAGTGCCTATCACTCTAAGAATACTTGTAATTCCTGTTCATAACCATACCTATTAATATGTATCTTCAAACTTTGAGAAATACATCTGCCAAAAATATATATGCAGTAAACCCTCTTTATATTGTAATGGAGGGAACCAAAATTTGGACAACTTGATGCAGGGAAGTTCACTATAGAGAGGTTTTAGTGAAAGGCAATATTTTTTCCTATCAGTCGAAAATGAAAGGCACTGCTGTCTTTTAAACCATCATATTTATGTGTTTAAACATACATGCATCTAGTGAACATCTATTTGCAATTTCATGATTACAGAAGGGAAAAAGTGACTTGCTCAAGTGATCTTTTTAGTGTTTTGGGTTTGCTTATTTTTTTCAAACTCTTTTCAAATAATATTTTCAATCCTATCGAATATCAAAGCACTGAAGGAACAAGTGACTTTGTACGCAGTCACGCGCACGGGTGCAAAGTTAAATACCGTTGTAGTTGTTACCGTTAAATAGTTGTTCGGTAAAACCCATCCCGAAGTTCGCTCTGAGAAGATGGCTTGGTGGTGTAACTGGTAGCACGCCTGACCGGCAATCGGGAGATCCGGGTTCGAATCCCGGCTAAGTCAAATATTTTTTCATGGCGAACTTCATCCTTTGGTGTATTTCCTATCGAATATGATCATATTATCAATTTCACATTCCTCCATTCTTCAAAAGAACTTTCAGTAGCGTTCAAAGCTTCATGGACCAATTTTTGGTGGAAACTGTAACTGATTCCTCATAATCAATTTCTTCCTCGACATCCATTTCTTCCGGTAACTCACTATATGCCCTGCCCTTGTCGATGGCTCGAAAGATTGCTAATTTTGTGCTAATGTCAAGCAGCTGCCTTCTTTTATTTGTTTAATCCATCATTTGCCTATAATTAATAAAGCAATTTTTGTATGTTTTCATATTTAATGGAAAATAATTGAAAATACTTGAAATATCCTTTAGAAAATTGATTTATCATTTTTATAGCATTTGACGCGTTAAAGATCATAAAAAATAAATTAAACACACGACGGCAATAAATTGAGCGTGCGTTTGACACTTTCGAATTCCCTCTCTCCTAGCTACAATGCACGTAGGGATCCGAAGAAAAACTCTTAAGAGGGCACACAGAAGCACTGGGTCTGCTAAACGATGTGATTTACCGGCGAGAATGCTGGGCAAAGTGCACGACAGAAAAAAATTTAATTGGTGCATATCAGCGACTTCGTTGTCTTACCGACTGTATCGATTATCGACTTATCGATATGGCTGTATCAGCGACTAAAGAGATAAATATGCATCTGGCTGTTTCTTGACCAGGGAGACGAAAACCGCATATTTTCGAAGGATATTTTCTTACACAGGTGAACGAATGCTGAATATATACGTTTCCTAGCTCTTCCCCCTTTTATGACGGTCGCAGGTCCATGATGTCTTTATTTTGGGACCCAACATTGCGGGGCTTTCGACCCTTCCTAGTTGGGACTCCGCGTTATCTCGGACTGTGAGGGTAGTTGGGCTCCCTCCTTTCGGGGTTTATAACCCTACCAGCGGCATTGGGTCGCCGTCAATCATGCTTTGTTTTTATGAATCAGCGATATGGATAATTGTTGTTTGAACGTAAATTTCAGACTTAGAATTGAATTCCTCATTTTATTCTGAGAATTGTCAAATTTTGAATGAAGCTCTTGCGTCAATATTAGCGTATTAAAGGCAGCAACAATTTCCATGTTGATGTTTATACTGAAATCAAGATATAAGTTAATATTTATCGTAAAATTTTGTTTAAAAATTGTAAATGCTGCTCAAAAGACAAAAATTTCAATTCTTAGTTTATGTTTTTTGAGAAAGGAACAAATATTTATTTTGCAAAATGACTGGATAAACAATTGTATGACTGCAGTCCCTCACTGCCAAGAGGGGTAATATAAGACGAGGGGTTCGAATACCTGCTCCAGGATTTCGAGGGTACAGCCTTAGCCCCGCAGTGTTTGGTCCCGAAACAAAGACATCGCACACCCACGACCGTCATAATAGGGGAAGAGATAGGAAACGTATATATTCGACATTCGTTCACCTGCATACGAAAATCTCCGACGAAAATATGCAGCTTTCGTCTCTCGGGTCAAGAAATGGCCAGATGCATATTTACGTCTTTAGTAGGGAAAAGGTTAATTCTACATTCACTTGAAATGGTTGGGATAGTTGTTTACCTTTTTCTTATTTACTGTTTGGTGTACTCTCAATGGAGAAGAATGGTCATAACTAGGGATGAGTCGATTCCACTTTTTTTCGATTCCGATTCCAATTCCGATTCCTTCAAATCGATTCCCGATTCTCGATTCCGATTCCATCGATTCTTATTCCTTCTAACAGGTGGTATTTTGATTTATCTGCAGCATTGCTGTCATTAAAATTTAAGAATTGAATGGAATAAAATAACTAGGGATGGACGGATCCAGGATTTTTGGAGCCAGATCTTTCGAATCGGATATTTTCGAATCCAATTGCATTTTCAAATTCCTGCCATTAAACAAAGTCATTGTTCAAGTTTATTCTGGGTACATACAATCAATGGAATGCTTTTTAGATTTTCATACACATTTTAATATTTTTATAAATTAAAAATTATTTTATGGGCTTTCAAGTTGTTTTTTAAAAACATCTTTACATACTCAGGGCCTAAACTGTTATGCTTGGGTTTGGAAATGAAAATAGGAAAAAATCATAGGATGAACCACTGACCAGTGGCGTAGCGAGAGGACCCCCCGAAATATAAAAGCACAATTACTTTCCTTCTTAAAAGGTTCCTTCTTAAAAGGAAACAAAATATTTAAAAATCATGAATTTACGAAAATGAAAAAAATGAATCTTTGAAAAATGAAGTTTTTTTCAATTACGAAGGGTGTTAAAATTAGTTTGAAACCCTCTCCTTTTTACCCTGTTGTTTAAAAATTTTCCCCCCTGGTTTTGGACCCCCCCTTAACAAAATTCCTGGCTATCGCCCTACCATCGACTGAATTCAAATTTTCCGCACGCACGTTTCCCCCGAATTTTACTGTCTCAACGCAGTAAACGACAAAAGCGACGGCGTATTCGAAGAGAGAATCGGAACCCGTTCCATCCTGATGGGGCGTTGCATTCACTGAAGCTATGATTTTAAATTTCGGTACAGATCCGATGTCTTCCGCGACTTTGGATCCGATGTATCCGATGAAGGGCAATATCCACGGATATTTGTATCCGAGGTATCCGATCCGACCATCCCTAAAAATAGCAATAGCCGCGGTGGCTACATTCTCGTTTGGCCGCGGTGGCTAAACAATAATGTAGCGTTCATTGCTTCCATACATACCAGAGCAGCCTGGCGGGTGCGCGGTGGCGGCCGAACGCAAACTGTCGAGTCCGCCCGGAGGCCGCGGCGGCTTATGCCAAGCAAGTATCAACTTTCTCAAGGGTTGCATTGATGAAACTGGGATATACAAACGCGAATGTGTCTAAATTTTTTATTATTGACGCAGACGCGTGTTAGTCTAAAAATGTTACATATATAAAAAAACCGTTCTCAGCGCGTATTTATAAGAAACTTTTTTTCACAGGAAAACTCGCTCTCTGCACGTTTTTATTATCATCAGACTTTAAATATCATCAGAAAATAAAAGAATATACAGTGGAACTTGGTTAGTACGTTCCTCCTTAGTACGTTTTCCTCCTTAGTACGGCGATTTCCCTCGGTCCCGGTACCATCCGAACAAAATACAGGTAAAAGAATTTGGTTAGTACGTTTGAAAAAATTGCGCTTTCCTGGTTAGTACGCTCAATTGCTTGCCGTGACGCAACCCGCAATTCGTTCTCTAGTGTCTTCTTAAGGGTCGCAAACGTCTGAATTCATGATTTTATTTATTATCATTAGTCATTAACATTCTTCCATTCATTCCACATCTCTTTCTTCTACCGTAATTTATCCAAATGCATTTCTGAATTCTTGTGACGTGATGAAAAATAAAATGCGGCCATTTTTCGGGAATGTCTGACTATGAAAAACTACAACCAATAAGAAGCCCCAATTTTCCCCACCCCGAGCTCCTCACCTTCTGTTGCCTTTGGAGCGCTTGGGAGTGCCCACTGCTGTGCACAAAGTTCGTGAGTGGGCAATTGTTGCTATTGCACGAGTTATCATGATGAAGAAATGAGTCAGACAATTTCCACATTATCTAAAGCAGTACTGTTCCATAAACTCGACGTCGTGCGTATTTACTTGACTACTGTTGCGGGAGCAGACGATCCTCAGGATCTCCACACGAAGCTTAGCTTAAAAATAATTGATCTCGGAACGAAAGCAGACGACATTAGACAAATTTTGAAAGTAAATTTCAACTGTTTAATACAAAATTTTCTTTTAATTACGTCGTAATCTAATAATCTTGCGTGTCATCAGTCGATATATCGATCGATTTTACAATCGAAATGGTATCATTCCAGAAGCGAATGTCTACGGCTGTTGCCGTAGTTTGAAAGTCAATATAATTTTGCCCAATTTTTATGATGTTTAAAAAACCAGTTGACTTACTCCGGGTTGTTGTTATATTCTCCGAGTACGCTGTGAGAAAGAAAAATGACTTGTCTGAGCTTCACTCGTCCTCGTTCTGTAAATATATATAGGATAAATCACGGGAGATAGACGCCGTAATCATGAAATCGTCTCCGGGATGTCCATGAAAAATTGCGATTTTTATTCACATGGTATTGTTTTTCATGGTAGCGCTCATTTTCTTGATTTTAAATGTGAAAAGAGTTCAGGAAGGCGATCCTATGAGAACTACCGATAGCAATTGTAATTATGACGACTTTTTCACTGATTGCAATAACCCCGACTGCTATTATTTACTTTCCTCGTTAGTACGTTTTCCTGGTTAGTACGTTCATTTTTCGTGGTCCCTTCAGAAACGTACTAACCAAGTTCCACTGTATTTCGATCTATTATACTTTAAAATTGGAGGTCCAGATGAATTCTCCGAATGTGATTCATAATCGCAATAATTTGATTTGCTGTGATCAGCGGTAAATAAAAGAACGGAAAACGCATGCATTGCTTCCCAATCCCGTGGTTTCCAATTTTTTTTCTCTGAGAGTTGCTCATGAACATGCGCCATTTCAGGGTTTGTCACTCTTGCCGATATTTTCATGTTTCCGAGGCCTCTTAGGCATGTTCGTCGCAGCAGCCGCGTGCCGGGCGTATCCTCCGCGCGGGCAAGGCTGACACCGCGGCCGCTTAGGTGTGTGGCAGCCTTTTATGTCCCAAGCTTATCGTCTATGCTCAAAACATTTATCTTTCTGGAATCGATGGAATCGGAATCGACTTTAGGCGATCGATTCTCGATTCCGATTCAGTGCCTGAGAATCGGTGGAATCGAGAATCGACATTTGGAATCGACTCATCCCTAGTCATAACTAATGGTTAACATGAAAATTGCATCATATTAAAGGTGTATATGAAAAAAATAAGTGTGAAACATTTATCGGTGAAAATATTATTCCATATATGTAATTGCAGCCGCATTAATGGTCACTAGCTCTCTCGGTACAATTTGTGGAGGTAGTTAGGCCGTCTCAGAGGTGTCTTCTTGCTATGATAAGTGGAGGTTCTACGAGATAAAGAGGTACGAACCATGAGAGGTTTGCCTATAAATTTACATGTAAATCTGACGGGACCGTAGGGGTCGTATGAAGTATGGAGGTTTACGATGTAAAGAGGATCACTACGTAGGGGCTTTACTGTATTATGGTTGATGGAAGACAGCTATAACCATCTCATGCCTATACCTACTCCACGTGAGGAATCATGGATTATATTGGTTCGTTATGGCTAAAATTTTTGGATTATCGAGAAAAAAACTTAAGGAATCAGTGAAGCATCAGCTGAAGTCAAGTGATGTAATTGGGCCACCTGTTATTTACTCAAAAGAATCACCAATAATAATTTAAAAGAAAAATATAATTAGGAATGAAATTTAAGTGCAATTTTGCACCTCAGCACAATGCTAATGGCAGAAATGATTTTTAAAAGGTATTTTCAGTAGTCAACTTCTCTAGTTTCAACACTGCTTCGGACATTTGCGTACTGAATTGTTGATGACACTTATGACTAAATGTTCATAATATAAGTGGTAAATCCAAAATAAATATAGGTACATATTTATCTGTTAACAAAAGATATGTAAGGCGAATGTAGTATCATCTGTTCCAAATTGATGGTTTATGGGTTCAACATGGCATGAGTTCACTCTATTTCCAATTACAAATCTTAAGAAGACGTAGTAAAGTGAGAATAGCACATTTTAGTTTTCATTAGACCATAGTTTATATCCTGGTATAGATAGAAACTAAATATGGAACATTATTTCAGTGCTCAATCATGAAATAATTGATTGGGGAGTGTTTCATTGATCCAGACATTGTCGTTACCCCTTAAATTTTTGCAGCTAATATTTGGATATTTTTTCTGTCTTGATCCACTGACCCTTTTCAATAACAGTAATACTGGTCACTTCAAAAAGGTTGCATCAAAGTGATTTGGTGGTAAAAATCACTCACTTAAAACTCCTTAGGAAAATGTTTTTACTAGCCTTTGGTTTCTTAGTGATTAAGAATTGCAAGAATTGGTGATACTGTAATACGTACTTATATGTATTTTGTCTCCTGTTCGTATGGGTTGTTAAGAGAAAATAATAGAACTGGCCTTTTCCTAGAATTAAGTTTATTATCTATCTTTCGTACGTAATAAACCAAACTGTTCAAAGACCTGTATTTACAAGTATGCTGAATATATTTAAAATTTTATTTTTAAAAATTAATCTTCTTTGTTTTAGGTCGAATTGGTTCTGCAGTAGCATTGAGGGCTAAGGCATTTGGATTTAATGTCATATTCTATGACCCGTATTTACCAGATGGAATTGAAAAATCATTAGGATTAACCAGAGTGTACACCCTTCAGGTAAGTGTGTTTTCCAATGAATACGCAATTAAAAATATTTCTGATCCAGACCATAACATTCATAGTGTATTATTTTATGCTTTTCAGGATTTACTATTCCAGTCAGATTGTGTTTCACTGCATTGCACCTTGAATGAACATAACCACCATTTGATTAATGAGTTTACAATTAAACAAATGAGGCCAGGTGAGTATCAACTATGTATTAGGTATTGTTTCTCTTTCTTACTGGAAAAATAAAAGGAAATTTTGTTATTAACTGTATGGCAGACTTTAAAGTCATCAACATGGTTTCCGCTTCTATTTCACATAGACAAGCAATCTCTACAGCTTTGAATGTCACAACACGTCTCTTTTCTTCCGTTTAGTTTTTCCTAAAGTACTTTATGGAGGTTACTTTTTGTGTCTAATTTTTTATTTGAATTTTTTGAAAATCTCCTTATTAAGTTAATTGCTATAGGCAGTTTAGAGAGTTTGTCATGGGTACCTGTGATTGCGTTGTGAGTTCAGATTTACAAACTCGTTACTACTAATGTAATACAAGAATCTTTTCGCCTTGTTTCATTCTACATATTCCCTTTTAACCTGGCACAAGGAATTCATTAGTATGACATATCCAATATTGAGTGTAATTGCTTTTGATAATTGTTTTCCGGCCTGGCAAATATTTGGAACTGTCACTTGTGTCACAAAAAGTTGAGAATTCATGAAAAAATAATAAAATTCAGGAATTTAATTAGTGTTGAGTGCTTTTAGGAGATCTATTAATTTTAAAATGAGTAAATAATTTTGGAATTCTGATCATTGACTAGGGGCAAAAATGTTTATCAATAAGAGTATTCCATCCAGTGTACCTGTGTTGGCATTAAGGGAGAGCCAGGCTATTAAGGAGGAGTGAGTGTATTTGGGATTCATTTTTTATATGCTGTAGGTCATAATTATTCTATTGTATTTTTTTGATAAGTTTGCTTGTAATTGGGCTTAAAATGAATGGATGTTGATTTGAAAACGTTCAATTTTCATGCTGTAACGCATTGACTTATTGGAAGTATGATGAGCATTCTTTTGACTGTAATTTTGGGATGCCTAATTTTGCGTTAATGACAGTATTGAGAAACTGGTATCAGATGAACTTGAAGGCTGGCTAAATGGGCTGTTTCCAGAATATAAATTTGGGGTTTTTTTTTGAGAGAATATACTAAGGGGGTGCACCTATGATGGTATCTCCCAAACATATCAGTGGTGTTGGAACCCCATGACTCACTGACCTTTCCACTCACTTATGATAAAACTTGGATGGTTATTGAGGGATAATATTTATATGTTTTCAGATTTTTTAAATACTATCAGGCATAAAAAGTGGAAATTTATGTAAACATATTTCTTGTTTTCTTCTTGGTCAGGTGAAGGTACTCTATTAATTAATTCAATTAAATTTCTACGTTTTACATTTGCTTATAAGAAAAATAATCAGCAAAATGCTGCATAATAGTTCTCACCCAAAGTTTTTATCCTGAAAATAACCCTTTAACTCTAATAGAAATGACCTGGAATTCATATCAAATTGTGAGTTAGGCAGTGTACATTTACTGGAATTGTCTTCACATTTTGTGTTCGCATTTTGCAAATTTACTACAGTTAAAATTATTGTAAAAGTAATTTTTGTTTGATTTGCATTCTGTATTTTCCCTCATTTTACGACCATAACATTTGGTCCATGGAAGCTTATTTGTTCAGTCTTAATGTTTATAGGAGAATATTAGATATTGAGGAAGTGCAAGGAACTAAGAGTTGTATCCATTTGGACCTACAAATGTCAGTACATTTATGTTATCAGCTTGACTCTACTTCTTGTTGAAACTTAGTAGTTTATAGTTATTTTAAAGAAAGTATTTATCTTGCATTTATGAATATCCATCATAATTACCCCACTTATAATATTGCCAATGATTTCTGTGTACATGAATACTATTTTCTTCTTTATAGGAGCATTTTTGGTGAACACAGCCCGTGGGGGATTAGTTGACGATGACTCTCTTGCTACTGCATTGAAACAGGGTCGCATTCGAGCTGCTGCCCTAGATGTTCACGAAAATGAGCCCTACAACGTCTTCCAAGGTAGTGCATAATTAACTCATCTTTTGATTTTCTGTGTAAGGATCGATTTTCATTGAGAAGGAAATGGTGTTTCATGAAACTTCATTCTCAAATTTGTGCAAAAAAATGGAATAACCATTTTTTCCTGTGCTCAATGAGCATGATTCCACCCTGCCGCGCACCTTTTAGCCGGCTTGCAGGGTAGTATGTAGTTGTAGATGATGAATTGAGTAAATAAATTCTTGTATTTAATTTGGGCTTCTGGCAATCGAGAACTGTTTGAGAGATTTGAACTTGAAAAATGGTGGGCAACATACACTGGAAAAATGTTTTAATTTGGTTTATTTGTCACTGTATCATCAGGTTTAGCAAGCATGAACAATTATTAGAATATTTTTCAAATGTAGTTGCACATCTCTCCTACACGATCTTACTTGAGATATCTTGTATTATGTTTGAGTGAAGTTGTTAGTTTGGTGAATGGAGTCCCCCATTTTTAGCATTCTCCAGTGCTTACAGTTGCATCACTCCTTGCCTTACTGGCGCATACACTGCGTCAGTGGACATTCCCAAGTTTTGGTGTTGGGTGAGCAATGGAATCTGCATAATTAGGTGGGATGCTCTGCTTGGATGCAGAACTCGGAAGTGTCAGAATTGGCAAGTTTTAGATACATGAAATTCTTTTTTGTGTCAATGATCATTTTTGCAGCTAGGATATGAACCAGTATTCTCTTTGCAATGAAAAATTTACGTCGCCAAATCTACTATGTAAGGTGTTCAATGACTTTGAAGTTTACACTTGAGTCTGACATTATTAGTGTGAAAGTTAACACCTCCAAAATTTTCTTCAATGAATATAAGTGCCAAGCAACTTACAAAGGACAGTTTACTCTATTTTGGTAATCATGTTTTCAAAACCCAGTATCTTCTTCATAGTCTCTCTCCTTTCTAATAATAGGTCTGTCTATCCCAATGGTGTTTCTCTTAAGCTTACTGAAATGCCTCCACCGCACCTGGCATCTTCTAGATTATGTTATTCCTAATCTTGTCCCTGAACGTTTTCTTGATTGTATTAGTCAGCATTCTTATCACCACTTCATCTACATTTTGCTGTACCGTCTTCATTTGACACCTCTATATAGTACACTCAATTTTACTTACCCACTCCTTGCATAATGTTGCAGGACTCTTACGTCAAAATCACTTACTTTTAGCCCTGTAATGGGAGTGCAAGGTGGCCTATTTAGTTGAGTGTTGGGCTATTAATCATTGGGTACAAATTTGGGTGAAGTCTTATTTCTCTTAACAAAAATTGTTGTGGTTCAAGGTGACCCCAGAAGTGAACTAGTTCCTCTACCCTATGGGCAATTTGGATACTTTGGCCCTGTTTGGTGCTGTAATTTCTCTGTACCAAAATTATTGGGTAGGTGTGTTGATGACCCAAGTGTGATTTTTTTCAAGATAGCTGGCTCAAATTTTCAACAAATTTTTAAGTTCGACAGCGGCTTAAATCTGCATCGGCACTTCAACAATTCAGAGGTGTAGTTTGAAATTAGTAGTCTGATGTTGCATTCTTTTTTTCTTCTAGTTCTTGTATTTTTTCTTAGTGAATTCATTTTGGTGAGTACTAGGAGCTACAAATCAAGCTATTTTCCTTATTTTGTGTAAATTATATGTACCTTAACGAATCTTATACCTAATTCTGAGTATGTATGGTCACTGGAGAATAAATTATTATTATTAATTGGTGGCTAAAAGTGGAAATCATGGTGTGAGAGGGTTGAGCTGTTGGTTTAAACTAGTTCTAGCCATCAAATGTAGGTATTAGATTTTTAAGAGAAACTGCACTGCCAGAGTTGGTTTGTTTGTTTGGAAGAGAGATATTAGAAAGATGCCAAACTTCTGGCCTACTCAAGTGAATTAAATACTTATGCATGCATGTATGGCGGCTCTATGAAGCTTTTGTGGATATTTTTGGAAATTTGAAGAACATGCCTTTTGGGTATATTCTCTATGGCTTCTTATCGGTATGAAGGAACATTCTGCTGAAATTACTATCAGCGTAATCAGGTTCAAAGAGCGCTAGGAATGCAGTACTTTATTGGCTTTTATATTAGCTGCTCCATGGTTGATTTAAGTTTGATAGGTTTAAAAAATCTATTTCCCTTGATTTAACAGTGTCTGTAATGTGAATTGAGATTTTAGTTACATCCTTTTCCTAGTTTCAGTGCACTCCCTCTAATAGTTTGCAATAGTTTGGAACAAAGCTCTTTTTTATTGCTCTTAATTTTTATCATTGAACTTTGATACTGTTAGTAGCTCCAGAAATTTTTATCATTGAACTTTGATACTGTTAGTAGCTCCAGAGAAGATGTAGCTATGTATTATTTGGATTTTTACGTGGAGACTAAGTTTTCATTCTAATTTGAATATGAGCTAGTTTTTTCGTTAAGAATCAAATTACCATTGTACTTTGTGTACAGTACTTCAGATAATCCATAGTTTGAAATTCAGTGTTGTTCGTTGAGTACGGTTTTCTTGTTTTTTTACCATCTAAGAAGGTAGTTCTAGTCTTCTTTAAAAAGCTCATGGATCAGCTCATCCCTCTGGTATATGAATTCTTGAAACAATGTCATATTTGTGGTGAATGATTGTCTCCTGAATTAGTTTGGTTGGTTAATAAGGAGTAATGAATCGCTCAGTTGTCTGACTTTTCCTCCAATAATGAACCTCTTGAATAAGGAGGAAATGCATGAGAAACCCTAGGTCGATTCTAGCTGTCTCAAATTTGATGTAATTGTTTGGCCTGATAAAATCACCTCTCTGAAGCTCTTTAGCAGTTAACGGTGACCACAGTTGCTCATAATTGTATCTTGAAACCTATTTGAACTGTCAAACTTTTGTTTCCCCCCACGACTCATGCACAGGGCCCCTGAAAGACGCTCCCAACCTGCTCTGCACGCCGCATGCGGCCTTCTACTCGGACGCGTCCTGCACCGAGCTGAGGGAGATGGCAGCGAGTGAGATCCGCCGCGCCATTGTTGGCCGGATTCCGGACTGCCTACGCAACTGCGTGAACAAGGAGTACTTCATGGGAGGGTCGGGCTACCCCGAGGGCATCAATGGTGGTTACTACGGCGGCGGCTCCCTCCCGGTGCAGCAGGCGCACTCAACGACTCCGCACGAGCCGCACTCTGCAGCTGCCGCTGCCGCAGTGGCCGCTGCAACAGCGGCGGCGGCCACGGGCTCGTCCCTGCCAGGTGGCCTGCCCCACAGCCTAGTGAGTAGCCTGCCCCCGAGTGCGGCCGCCGCCGCAGCGGCAGCCGCGGCTGCAGCAGCCGCCGCGCACAGCGCCGAGTCGTGAGGGGAGCTCCCCCAGCCGCCCCTAGGGCTCCTCCTTCCGCCCCTTCCCGCGGTGCCCCGGCCCGTGCTGCCGGTCCTCGGGGAGGGCTCGAGGGTCACGGGGCAAGTCCCCGTGCCACCCCCGTGACGATCTGACCACGCCGACCGTGTCTCTCCACTCCTACCTCTTGATCGTGGAAGGGCGGACTAAAGATGGCCCACATTGGGACACAAGCACTATTTCTCACCTTCCACCAATAACCCCTTCCCCCTGCCATCCCAATTACTCCCTCTCCAGTCTCCCCTCTTCCTCCGTTCACAGTCCCCCTGCCTCCTCCTCACCTGGAAAACGTGTGCGATTCACGTTCGAGTGAGATGATCATAGCTCTCGTCGGCCCACAGTTTTTTTACATCTTCCCCCACCCTTCGAAAATAACATCTGACCTTCATAATCATTGTACCCCTTCATGATGCCCAAAGAAGACTTCACTTTTAGGAATTAATAAATTGAAATGGTTTTTGATGGAGGTCACGTAAATTTTTTATCTCGAATGTCCCCTCATGCCATGAAGTGGATAGATACTCCTTTGAGGAGTAGTGACCTGTGAATGATTGACAAGGTGTAGTTGGGCCTACAGTGAAGGCAATTGAGTAAATGGCTCCACTACAAGAACTCATTTTAGGGTTAACAATGGGAGTTAGGCAGTCACCTCAGCAGGATTTGTAGACCTAATTATCAGGTTTGCAGGAGGAGGGGAGGATCTGTGCTTGATTTTTGAGCTTGGGATGAAGTTTTTATCAAGAATGTCATAAGAATTGTTGAAATGGTTAGTGCTTTTTGTTGGAAACTGCTTTTAGTGCTGTATCCCATGTGTTGTCTGATGAGGGTAAAGAATTTTGCTCAATATTTTTTGTAGATTTTGTTGATTTCTTGAAATGTTTTAGCCTTTTCATCAAAAATTCATATTCAGTATTGTTTATATTTAGTTACCTTAGAGAATCTCTTGAGGGGGTTTGGATGTGTGTTTGGTGTATTGGGAAGAAGTCTCTCTTGGATAAATTTTGTTCAAAGGGGTATTTTTTAAAGTGGGAATGGGAAAGTACATGCAAATTCGATCTGAAGCTATTTACCCATCTTGATTTTGCATTGGTTATCATATTTTTTTATTAGCAAAACAAGCATTTGACATGTTTATTTGAACTTAGTTAGATAAAAAGGTAAGGAGTCTTTGAGTGTCATTGGGCATAATGAATCTTATTATGAAGAGAATGGCTTGCAATATAATTCCCACACCCCTTATTTTTTAGAGATTTGTTTCTAATTCCTAAAGTCTGGAGAGAGTTAATGAGTATCTCGTCATTTAGTTTCCCTTTTGATCCACAATTATGTACTTTCTTCATAGTACCGATAGTTATGTCTGGACCTTTTGAATACAAGCGCACAATTTTTACCTAGCATTGCTTTTAAATGTAGCTATAATTTTTCAATTTTAAAACTGTGTTCTGAAATGTAGAGATCTTTCTGGCAGTCTTCTACTAATTTAATTTGAGCCCCTGGGTTGAAGCAGTGAGATTAAGGTATATAATTTTACTTAAAATCACCAAGTCATACAACTGACTGGTTCCTCCATTCGTTCCTTGCAGCCTCTCAGCACTCCAGACCCATCTAACCATCATTCGCAGAAGCCAGAGCCATCAGAGGTGCACTAACACCGGTCGTGTCTGTCCGTCTGTAAGGATTCCTAAGAATGAGAGAATATGAGCAGCTTTTTTTTATGGGACAAGTTTAAGCAAGCACACAGATCTTCCCCATTCACCAACCTCCCATTTTGAAATCCCTGCAGAAAATCTCGACCATTATTGTCCTCTTGTCCTCCCTCCCCTCCTGGTCCCCCCAAGTTGCCCATAATACAGTACCACCTTCCTCAATTTCGGGAAGATTTACTTGTGAAGAGGGACTGCAAAAGGAAAGGGAACTTTGGTCCTCCCTCTTAATAAAGAGAGACCTCGTAATATATAAAAACAACGCAATGGTATCTGCTGTGACTCTCCCCAAGTACAAACCGGAATGGCCTCCGTACCCCAAATGCCACTTCATTTTTTAGGTATAAACATATATAAATGCATATATAAATATATATATATAGCCTCATAATTCTTCCCAGAATGAAAGAATATAATGAAAAGTTGCCTCAAATAACTAAATTTGTGCACATTTTGTGCTGTTTCCATTTATTGTATTTTTTTTTAATTCACGCCCCCTAAAACCTCATAAGACACAAAAAATGGGCATTTTGTCGCCTTTGTGAGAGATGCCAGAGACACAGGAAGGCTGCTAAGGAATACTTAGTACAGCTTAACTTTCTTTTAATGGAAAGACTGTGAAGCTCTTTACGAAGGAATGAATGGATGTTGTGAAGAAGAGAAGTGGTGTTTATGATCGGTGTTTCGGATTGAAATGACATTTTCATAACAAGATTGTGAGTTGAATTTTTTGCCCTGTAACAGATTTAATAGCTGTTGCCATTGGAAGCTGCAGTGTAGTTTGCAGGATACCTCTTTTGTGTGCTGGTTACGTGAATTGGTGGTTCGCTCTTTGGAAAACATAGAAAGGGACTTAGAAGTGGGGGCAGTCATGAAAAGATGAATAAACAGTCATAAATTTTACCTTTTTTATGTGAGAGAGTCAGTGTGTGCCTGAGAGTGAGTGTATGTATGATTGTTTGAAGAGTTTTTAAATGCCAGGAGGAATAGTAGTTTGTATTTGGGATGACAAGCACTTTTTATGTTGTTTTAAGATTCGTTAATTTGCTCTCATAAACTTCTGAACCTGTAATTTCCATCACATCATGTGTTGATCATCAAGTTCTTACACCAATGTTTTTTGAGCATTGAGTTCTTCGAAAGTACATGTATGTTTCCCTGAAAAATTGAGTTGCCAAAATGACATAGTTTCTGATTGTCATTGTTGTGCTGGATTGAGAAATTGCTGAGTGCCGGATTGTTTTCTCCCTTGAAAAAAGCCTCTCCAGAGAGAGATAGCCCTGTCAACAACTGCAACCACCCTTATCCACTGCAACGGCCTTCATTACGTCCCCCAAGATACTTTCTTTTGAGTTCTCACCGTGTGTTGGAAGATACTCTTGGTCACTTATTCCTCTGCAGCAGATAACCGATCCCCCCCCCTGCCCCTCCCTCCCCCCCTGTGACTTCTCCAGCTCCCTGCCACCCACACACGAGCATTCACTGTCATGGCTCCCTCGGGATCTCTTCCTTTGCAATTCTGTCGTGCTCCCCGCTAAACCTGGATTGGCAAATCTTTTTGCTTCTTTACCTTGCCAGGACTAACCAATGATACAAAAAATAATAATTGAATGAGAAAATATAAATAACAGTAGGGACAATAGATACTTATCAACCAAATTTCTATTTTTCTTAAAACGAAGAGGAGTGTGTGCTACGAATTGTGGATCATTTTTTACTTATTCATCGTGTACTGTTTTTTGAGATGTTCTTTGCTTGGTGGTTCATCGTATGTTGTTTCAAGAGTGTTCTCAAAACTACATATCGGCTTGGAATCATTCCACGAGGTGGCTTGTTTCGGGCTGCCAACTGATGAAGATAGATAAAGTATAATAAGAGAGTGACAGTGGATTGCGTGTGAGGAGTGGACGGGGGTTAAATGCATTGGGGCTGCGTGCTTTGTGAACATCCATTGCTCAGCACATTGGTTGGCATATTTGAAACATCACACACGCAGCGCACGTGGCTGCCCACACCTTCATTGAGTAGGGTATCATCCCCTGTGGGAGTATATGATGTATACATATATTTTTTTTCATCATGTTTCTACATTTTTCTGTGGTTCTTTTTTTTTGTGTGTGTTTGTATTGTGACTATTTTTCCAAGTGCAAGTGTTATGTTATATATCTCCCATTATTAATTAGCCATATTAGGACCTAAAAACATTGCCTTTACTTCTTCAATGCTCATTCTATTGACAAGACAGGTGAACATTTTCCCTAGCACCCTTTAATATCCTCCCATCGCCCCAACCCTCCAATCACCATACTTCGTCCTTCAATGATTGATAATGATGGTGACATCTTGAGCATTTCCAAGACTGGCTCATGATAAATATTGTAAAGTGAATGTTTATGCTACATCAAATGATGAGTGACTTCTTTTGAAAAAAATATTAAGGCCACTATTATTGCTAAAAATTGTAAGATAAAAAAATGTAACTGTAAAATTATTCAAGGAGTGTGAAGGATTATTAGACATTGGAATCACCCAAGGAGAAATACTCAGTTTTGTTTTGTTAAGTGTAATTTTTACCCAGTTGGGAAAATGGTTATAACTTTGTACATCAGTTTTCAGGGGCGCCTTTGTGTTTGTGAAGTAACAATATTTTTGACTTAAAAAGAGTTCAGTTGTCCTTTGCGTTGGCAGTGCCTGATCGAAATGCTAATAACAATTCTTAAAGAGATAATTAGTTGACAAACAATAGGCGTTGATTTTATAGTGGCAAGTGAAGATTAGACTTGGGCTTGTCATGTGCAACAGCAGCAGCAGAAAGCGGGCAGATCAGAGGCGACATTCTTTGCCTGCTACGTGTACTTCTTTGGAGTTTGTGTAGATTCAGTAGATAGACAGATTTTAGTCACAGAGAAATGATGTAGGGCTATTGGATCTTCCAGAACTTTGAAATAAAACTTGTAATGAAATCATCCTGAACTTTATTATTCCTCTCCTTGTAAGATAAGATTTTCATCAAATATTTTTATGGTTTTGGAAACAAACTTTATTTTGTCAAAAATGACATATATCACAGCAAACTAAAAACTTAAACTTACATGACTAGACATTAAAATTCTTTGGCGCTATTATTGTTGCTGGTTATTTGGACTGGTGCCTGTTCAATTCGTTGCTCATTTTCTACATGCATGCAACATATTGCAATGTAGCATGGACAAGTATTTGGTATCATGTGGATCAACCTTGTTTGCACGTAATTCTCTAAACCTTTTGTATAACTCTGTAAAATTTGTATTACTGTAGTTGAGCACTCCTGTTAAAACTTCTTTTTGGGTGATTTTTCTTTTCACGTACAAAAAATGCACTAATGTGCAAAGCTTAACAACTTTTTTTTTGGCCAAAAAATGTGATTACTTATGAAATGTCATCCAAGTATCATTTTATAAATTGACAAATATCTAGTTGCCATTCTTCACTATATCATAAATCCTTTTTGAATGTACAATGCATTATAACCACAAATTTTATTAAAGAAATGAAAGAGAGCTTCTTGGTCTCTATGAGTCTGGCCATACACTTTAATTTCCAACTATAAGAATTGTATATTATGATCTTCCAACGTTTTTATGTGATGTCTAGCAGGAGAATGGTGATGAGTTTTGGAAACACCATTTCCATTTGTTGGGTTGGAAAATCAGTCAAGACAAGATTTTTTGGTGGGATATTAGCTCTTTACGATGAGAACTTATCTTGAGGTTAACCTTATTAATCATAAGTTAATAAATAGAAAAAATATTATCAATCAACTATTATACACTGCAAAGAAAATCATTAAAAATCAATAATTGCTTGAACTTTTATGTGCTTTGGAATGAGTGATGATGGTCAAAATACCATGCAATTCGGAATGGTGTAGACTATCTCTGCCGGAGGTTTGTGATACATCTTTACATGCCGAAGCATTTTGCAACTTGGAGAGAAACCACCGATTCCAAGAGTTAGCGTCCTATGCAGCATATATGTGCAGATGACAGCTTTGAAAAATCGGATAAATTTGTTAGCGTTAACGTTAATGAGCATGCGTCAAGAAGGCATTACTGTGTCGACTTTTCTGTGCCATTCAACTCCTCGTGTCCTCCCGATCGCTGCTAAGGGTCTCCTTAAATTTTTTTTAAGACTCTGAGAATTGGCTGAAGTAATCGTGGTTCCGCCCCTCTTTACTGCAGTCTTGCATGAAACAGGCGATTGAGTGCTTGAATGCAGAGAGTGGGGCTTGTGTCTTGATTGTTGCCGAGATGGAAGAGGCGTACATGCAGCCTTCACCGTCCTTGGATGGTGACGATGAGTGGCCCCACTTGTGGTCCAGCCGGGGTAGTGCTCTCTGGATGCGGAACACGGTTGTCACTGGTGTGGAGGCATCATTTGGCCTCACCAGGCGACGTCAGACGGCATTTCCGTGGACCCTCATGTGGCGGTTGAGGTTTCCTGACTGCGAGAACCTCAGCAGACATAGCTTGCATTGGTAGGGTTTCTCTCCAGAGTGGATGCGCAAGTGCTTGGTGAGCGTGGATGAGTCGGAGAAGGCCTTGCGGCATGCTCGGCACCTGAAAGTAGGATTAGTAAATGAGATAGGTGTGGTAGCTTTCATTGAGAGATGTTGATGAGAAATAGGGAATGGTATCATTAATTTCATTGTTCAAGGAAATACTTGCAGACTAGCCAACAGCATACATATACGGAATCGCCTGCAAGGTCATGTTAACACGTTGACCGCCATGATGTTTTAAGTAGATATGTCCCCTGATGCCATTAGTGTTTTTCATTCCGTTAACTATACCCGGATCATAAAACATTAAATGTGATTTTGTACTTTATTTTAAAATAAATATTTATATTCTGACGCCACAACGATCATGGCCCATACGTTAGCAAGAGATTCTGGTCACCCCGGCGTTAGAAATCCACTTTGAAACAGTCGCTCGGAGGCCGGTCAGTATGACCAGCGTGGCGTGACAGGAGCCACTTGACTCCGGTCATTATGACTGGCACGGCGGTCAACGTGTTAAGTGTTGTAATTCCAAATGGGAAAAAACCGTTTGCCGTGACTTGGATTTGAACTCTGGTCTCGCAAATTTGCGTGAAATCGTTTTCCATGTGCACTTGTGAGCCATCTTCTTCCTCCTTGAAATTTTGCAAATGTGGGAGATCTGGATTTGAATACCCGTCAATGCAAATCCCTTCAGAATTTTTACTTGCTGAGTCAGTCCTTGGATAGACCCAAAATTTGCTCTCGTATGATTCTTTAGATCGAATTACTTGTAGATTTTCCGTTGATATTCTGATTTCCTTGCCTTGCGGTGTGAAAAAATATGCATATATGTACTATTGTGGCATATCCCAGTATTCATAAGTACATATTCTTTAAGTATAATTGAACTTATTTACTGGTTTGCAGAGATGGTGGCTGCTCAGGTTTAAAAAGGTATTGGATAGCTTAAGCTTCTGAGTGGGAATGGTGGCTGATCATTTGGAGAAATTATCTTTGCTGAAAGAAGAGTATGGGAATAAGAGGAATTGCATTTTAAAATAATTTTGTTGATGGAGGAATCGGCGATGAGGATGTCTTATGATGAAGTATTTTCTCACAGAGTCCATTTTCCCTTTTCAAAAGCAATTCTTACTGTAGCCTGGCAAAGTTTTTCTGATGCAAATGATTTTACCCTTCATTTATTAACATAGTGGTCATAAAAGTTCTTGAACAAGAAGTGGTCACAGAAGCTTGGGTTAAAATGTTGATGTGTTAACTTCTGTGGTAGTGGGTTAAATTGATGGTTGGAATGCATTGTCAACATATGATGAAATTCTCATAATGTTCGGTCTTCTGGAACAAATTAATGCATATTGTAAATTGAGGTCCAGTGTAAAACTCATATTTTAGAAATTGTTAGTTCTTAATGTTAAAAATTAGCTTTTTAATGCCGAAATCACCGGGATGATGAGACAAATTTTATAAGAATAAAGTTTATCAATGGAAAAATTCTTCTGTGGAAATGAAAGCAGCATTCTTCTATTGGTCTTGGCAGAAACTTGTCCAGTCATAATTGTGGACCTTCAAAATTTTATGCAATGTTTTGTTTCCAGCTGTCTGTTTAAATTTTCCATGTACCCACTTTAATGAAAACGGCTCAAACATTCCTTAGCTCTTCATTTTGTAAATTCTGTCTCCATTCATCAAATTGTGTTTTTATAGCAGCTACAGTTCCTACCCTTGACTCTAATTTTTTTCATGGTGAAACAAAACACAGTACTATTCCACAAACTTTTATTTTAACAGTCTACTAGTTTCGACGTTTACGCCGTCATTATCAAGACTAACTACTAATTTTTTTCACTTTAATCAGTAAATGATTTGGTAATTGCTAATGAATTCCTGAGCTAGTAAAATTCTCCACCGCCAGGAATGAATTCCCACTTCGGCTCCTGGATGCAATGAGCAAATTTTACTTCTTATTTAAATTTTGGAGTGGATAAAAAGAGATGAGAACTATTGCATTGAATCACTGATGGAGTGGCATACATTTTTGAAAATATCCCTTAAAACAAAAAGGAAAGCAACAAAATTGACTCAACTGAAGGTAATGTTTCTTTCCTGCTTTGTAACCATGATTCATTTAGCTTTCAGCTCCTTAACCCTTTTGCTGCTTCAATAGATTTTTCATCGGTTCCATTATTTTGCCTATTATCCAGAAAAAAATGAATTGAATCATTCATTTGACGTCGCTGAATGTCGCCGCACGAATGGACGTAGTTCCGCTAGAATTTCGAGCAGATGACAACACCTACGACCGAAGGGAGGGTTTTTCGAAAACGTAGATATTTACCCGCATGTCGTGTTGAAAGGAAAAGTTTTTTGAAAGTCGTGGAATATCCCCGCATGTCGCAGGCAATAACATGTTTTTTGCGGGTATTCCTGCTTGTAGCAGCGAAAGGGTTAACAGTCTTTATTCTATATTATTTCTCTCTGGTTATAGTTAACACTAAGGACTAAATATGTATGCCATTTGGGCATATTCTATTTCTGTTAATTTAAGGATTTCTTAATTAATAGTAATCTATATTTCATGACTTTTTATAACACATATTTTCTTCATAATCTGAAGGTTTGACTGCTATTTGTACCATTTTTTTAAATAATAGGGATATATCTATGAGGAATAAATTCGTCAATTTGGCCAGGCTTAGATTTTTACCTATCAGTGCTATTTATTTCTCCATTATTTATAACGCTATTTAATTTGGGATTTCTCATTGATAGGCATTTCTCATTAATTTAAGCATATTTCAGTATTTATGTAGTTGCCTGATTGCATGATTTTGAATATAAAAATATGTAATATATTTTTCTGATTATGGAATTACGTACAGCGTTCTAAGATGGAATGGAATCAATTGGTATTGTTGATGGAATGTCAATTGGTGATGCGATCAAAGGATAATTTCATCTAAAAAATGTCATTCCTTTGAATATTTCTTAATTTTTTAATTTCGATCAATATTTTGGAAATATCAGCTTTTTTTGATCAAAACCATAGCGTATCTTTCAACCAAACAAATTGATATCATATTAAACTATATATCTCGTATGTTATTTTGTACTCTTTGTCATTATTAAGTTTTCAAAGCATTCTTGCTTGTTTTTGGTACACAGTTTCACCACAATGTATGTTTTAGATACCTATACCTGGTCTCTAACATGGGAGTAGAATCGTTTGAGTAAGTTGTGTGATTTTCGGTCTCTAGAATTAGGGAAAGAGCTTTGATGTAGGGCTCGGGGCCAGAATTGTGGCTGCATGCATTAGCTTTCTGAAGATACTGTTGTACTAGTTAATTTTTGAGGATGATTTCATCTAAAAAAAAGGTCAGTCCTCAGAATTTCAAAAATTTTGATCAATATTTTGGAAATATCAGCTTATTATCAACCTATTGATCAATAGGAAATGTAAGACGATTATTCTGCAGACCTCTACTATATGAAAGTTGAGCTAGTGAAAAGTATTAACCGATTTTATTCTCTTTTTCAACAAAAATTCATATATTTTTGTAACTAACTCTCAATGAGAGAACAAATATGTAAAAGTTTACCCCTGCCATTATTTTATTTTGTGGCACTTCATTTATTTTAGGACATAGTTAGTGAAGTTAATCGGAGGAAATGATAACCTTTCCAGTAACAATCATGACCATCATGTGCTCATTGTTGTAGCTGAGGTCTGAGGAATGGTATTTTTCATCGGAATCAGGACGATTATTATATTAGCTTCCTAATTTATGTTTGCACCATTGGCTTTATGAATGTGAATGTTTTATTCCATAAGCATGGAAATATTGTCGATCAGTTTTTTATGAAATATTTATATAATGAACAACAGACATTTTCATTCTTATTATTCTTCGAAATAAACCGATTAGTTAGTGACAAAACTGTAATAAAACATTGAGCCAAAGTGTTGTTTATGTTCCATAAAGGTAGACAGTAAAAAACAGCCCTTATAGTGGTAGCCATTGTTAGTAATTCTGAGAATGTTAGCATGACTCTGAGTGACTATTTATAGGAATGAAGAAGGCGAGTTGTCTTTTTTTAGGTGTGCATTTGGTGTTAAGGTTGATTTGTAAAAATTTGTATTTATGTCCTCATGTTTGATCATTTCCCATGCTTTTTCTTGAAATTTCTGCCATGCACTGTGATGGTGTACGAAAGTGTTGATTGTAAATCTGTGGGTAGTCATTGGAAACTTCCTAACCCTTTTGGTGTGGCTCACTCTCAAGAAAACTACTTGTCTCATGTGGTGAAAAAGTGAAGGGCTCAATATGTGGGACAAAAAACTATATAATACTTCCTAGATAAAAGGATTCTTATCTTAAAAAGTAAGGGTAAAAAGTATGACTCGATAATGGTCTGGAAATAAGATGGTCCTTCCCAGAAGTAGCGAGGGTATGGAAAAGGGAAAATTTCTCCCTGACATGCTATAGGGAGAATGAAAAGGTACGTTCACAGCAGCCTACCACGTGATCATACCATGTATGTTCACAGAAATGAAATGGTTAAAATTACTGAGTAAATGTATCCAGCATTGATTGTTCAAAATATTATTCTCTCTCCTTTTATCATAGTGGCTTGAGTAGTGGAGCAAATCTTCAAGTGATGTAAGTGTTTGTTATTTTGGATTTTAAGCAGGGTTCCTCAGTAAAATTTTATAAGCATTAGTAAAAATGCCTAAATCAAATGGAAAAAATTTGATCCACTGTGGAATTCATCATGACTTTCATCCTTTCATAAGATTATATATTAAGTCAATGGTCATCCTTGGGGATCCAATTTTCCCCATTGCCATCACTCTTTTCATCACTTGTCATCTGGTTATCCTAGCCAGGCTTGCATCACTGCCCTTTCTCCTTATCAAATTAAATGATGAAATCGTTTCAATCATAGATGTAAATTTGTCATCTCCATTAACAAAGTATTAGTCACCTTTCAATTTTCATGTTCCATCACTTGTAGTTCTTCATGAATTATCGTAAGGTCCTGCTGCATTTCATCTATTGTAGTGTAGCAACTTATCCCAAAACACATTTACTTGGCAGATTTTGACAGAGTAATCTATGTCTTGCATTTTTAACTAAAAGAATAGGGAGGGGTAATTTTTTTGACATCTTTTCTTTGGAGCTGCAAAATATCCGGTAAAATTGATAGCAATCTGTTTTTGCTTCCCAATCATTGTTAGGATAAGCGTCCAATAAATTAATCCATGGAAAATACATGTAAATTGAAATAGAATATGGATGAATGGGTACATGTTCATTGAACTCAGTGCTAGTGAGATCATCCATGAGCTGGGAGAATTAGTGCTTAGAGGTCTCAAAAACCTAAGGTGTGGTTGTAAAATAAATTTCATGGTTTTTTCACGCAATCTGAAGGTATGCAGTGAAAATAAGGAATGCTTATGCATGTGAAGAATGCATACATTGGTTTAAAGAATGACGTTGGAAATGCAATGAAAATGAGTGGATTATGTTAAATTTATACATATTGCCATCTTTTATGCCGTTATTTATCATTGCCATCTTATGCTATTACGCGTTAGGTATCATTGATATGCCTTTGAATTTTAGGTATTAGAATCTTAGGATGAAGTTGGGACTAGGTGAACAAATCTTCAGGGTTGTTTGGGAGGTACATTTTTTAACATGTTTCATCGAGAAGAATCATGTGAGCAATGTGCGGGGAGAGTAGGGGTAAGAATGAAGGTGGTCATAGGAGAACTAATTTCATAAGGGGAAGTGGGATATCACAATCTTAATATTTATTCTCTCTATTCTTCCTCTCTCTCAAAAACTTTGTAAATAACAGGGTTTTACAGATCATATTTGAGGGGACCTAGGACGTTGTTGCGATATTTGAGAAAACCTAGGGAAAAGTGGTGTCAGGGAAAATTTATGTCATGTCACAGGAATGAAAAGAACTGCCAATGTTATGAATGTGAAACTTTGTTACGAAGTATGATAAATTTGACTTCGGATATTTGGGAGTTTACCAGTTATTCTTTTGATTGTATTTAAGTCAGCTAAGTAATTTAAGATGCTATTTTTTATGTTATATTTTAAGATGTTATATTTCATTTTGGAGATATTTTGTGTTATTTGTCATTTTATAGTTGATGTCATATTTTTACATTTTTTTTGGCTGAAATCAAGTTCATAAGTTACGTACCATTTTCCTATTTGTTCTTCGTGAAAGGCATTCATTTAAAGAATTTTCTTCATTATAGAAGCACTCCTTAAAAAATATTTTGTGATGATCAAAGGGATAGAGTGAAAAATTTAGGGAAATGAAGACTTACGTCAGGAAAAATTCAGGGAATTTGAATTTAGGAATCATGTGACTACACTGTATATACAGATGCTCTTGAGTTTACTGTGTACCTGCAGATGATTCATAATATGTCAAAACCCTTGTAATCAGTGGCATGGGGTGATAGTAATGCTTTGGTATGTTCCACCGCATCAGTTAGATATGCAACACAAATGTCAGAAATCATAGAACCAGAACTTCTTATTTAAGCTCAAAAATACCTTTTTACTTAACTTCACATCCTGTAAAATTCAATTTAATTGGCTGTGGTACTACTGTGGAAGGCTAGGGCACATAACCTCATAATTGTCCTGAGGGGTCGCTGCTACTTCAGTGGTAGTATTGGAAGAATTATACATTCAAAGACTGCTTGCTCACAATTCCTTTTTTATGTAAATTAATGACAAAATGTTATGATTAATATGACTCCTGTACTAGTTACTCAGCATTTCTCATTAAAAATGTTTTAGTAGTACTTAACAGTTATTACATGAGAACTACAACTGGCATTTAAGATTGGTAATCCCTTACTTTAATAGTCTACCATGCTGTTTTCCATGGCACAGCATATGGTATTTGACGGCACTTTGTAGCACTCCTCTGCTTCCCGTGGCCACGCATAAGCTATTCCCATTGAGAATGAGGGATAGGGAGAAAGACCATTGGAGATCTCAAGTCTCAAGTTACCTATGATGACCTAGCTTCCGACAAACTTACTGGCTCAAAATCAGTGGCTCAACACACTGCCATCCACTGATGATTGTGTGAGAATTCGCAACATTTGTTCATGGTGAGTGATAGCCCCAGAAATCCTTGCTGCCCAGGTGAATGCTTACCTAGCTCACCCCCAATGCATGCCACTGCTTGTAGAAGTCATTCACTCAGTGCTTCAAGCAGAAGTTTATTAGGATAGATGGGAGTATAGCTCATCCTGGATAAAGACGCAGGTTTGTAAATTTCATACATTTGGGAGGCCAATTCCTTTCCCTGAAGGATAACCTGATTTCAACCTTTAAAACAGTCACCATACGCTTCTCTCATTTAGCCATAATGCTCCCCCAAGTGGAGGTATGTACATATATTATCAAGAGAAGGGCATCATTTACTTTTAATTAAACTTCCTAACTATTACACTACGGGAACATTTTTAAACGTTTTGTAGGCTAACTGCAGGAAAAACGTTTGTGAACATTTGACTATTGCTTGACTTCCTGTGGCAGTGTCCCAAAATTTTTATTGCTATCTGGGTAGTCCAAGTGCACACTCCCTCACTGTAGGGATTGCTAATTCTAACTAGGGATATGCTTTAGGAGGGGGTTAGTGGGGGCCAGAAAACCCAGTTCAGGAAAAATATTGAAAAATAACGCCTGAAAATGCATTTTACATAATTTTGGCATTTAAAATTTAACTTTAAGCTGATGCAGTTATTATATATCAAATACAGACAAGATTTTTAAATGATCGTTTGATTTCTCTGAGGCTTTGGGGGGATACATCCCCTCACCCATAGGGTCACTCCATATTATAAGGGTTCACTCCTTGTTAGACACTCGGCCAGGCAAGAGGGAAATATATTTATTGGCTCTCTCCCACATAGTCTGGTAGCTAATATGCATTCTTGCAGCCATAGGGTTAAAGGACTGTAATTCCACATCTTGTGCATGAATCATAAGAAATCATTGAAAAAACTAAACTGTAGGAAAAATGATAAAATGAGTTTGAGTGGCTACTGACGTTGGGACAAACGGTGTAAAGCAAACAAAAATTCTTTTAGATACCTTAGACCATTAGACTGGTTAGTAGCTGTGAAGAAGCCAGGAATTTCACTCTGAAATTCGATACTTCTTGCCATTTAGATCCATTTTTCGTTTGATGCTAAAAATTTGTTCCAGGGTTGTTGAAGTCTAAAGAAACAGAATTATTCTGAGCTTCAAACACAATATGGATAGATGCATTTTGCGATAATATTTTCCATAGATTCTATTGAATTATTTGAAAGTGAATGAGCATGTGCTATAGCCTGTTCCAATTATATCATACAATCAATCCCTAGTTATCTCCCCCAAACTGCCTACCCTCCTATTCCTCCCCAATCTCTCTGCCTCTGTTCTCATTTGCAAACAGTAGCTGTCTTCTTGAGTGCCAAATTTTGTGATTTTTCTTGTCCTGAAAATAAATTGCTACTGCAAAAACAAGTACTCTCCTCGTTCCATTCAGCGAACATGTGAAAGTAACGTAAGATGGAGCCTTTTTTGCATCACCCTATCGTGTAACCCCTTCCTCATTCCTATCCTTCCCATCCATATCATCATCTTCTTTCCCATCCATTTCCATAACTCAAACGCCTCAAGTCAGCATCCTGGTTTCTACACTGTGAAAAGCTAAATTCTGGATTAAGCTCTTTACCTGCCTTTTACTTACTCACAGGTGCTCTAATCATATCCTTCCTATTCATTAATGCTTCATCGAACACCCATTTTTTTCCTGATATCCTCAGCACTATGTCCGTTTTCCATTAATGTAAGGGCGGAGCGACCAGTCAAGGGGTTCAAAACCTCCAAAATACTTGGAAGACACTATCTTAAATTTACGCCATTCAAATGATCTCTCCCTCCAATACATATCCCCAACAAATGAACCTGCTGAAAAAGTTTTCTGGCCTTTCTCGAATGTGTTGCCTAAATACTGACTCAGCAGTAAGAGCATCAGTTGGGTAATCACATAGAGTGACATCCTGATTTTGATGCTTCAAAAACTCCATGTTGACGAGAAATTGAAATTTTTATGCGAATAGAACTTCATTTTGAAAAATTGATTTTCTTCATGATCTATGGATTTGGAGGGTAGCACTACCCCATGAGGAAATGTGGATGATCAAGATAAGGTAGAAAGCCTGGACTTGCTTGAGATGTGGGATTGAAGTAATAAGATGAGGAGGATAAAGAGAGAGGAAGCGTGAGACATAGTGGATTGCGGGGTAGTATTATATGGACGATCTTCGTAAATCAACCAAAAAACTGAACATAAAGAAATCATTGATTGATATGGTCTTAAGAAAAGGATGAGAAAAAGAGGTGTTTGAGATGTGGGAATGGAGTAACATGATGAGGTGGATGAAGAGTATAAAGAGAGATCAAGTGCATGTTGGCTAGTGGCTTGAGGATAAAGAGAGTTGAAGTGTTAGGCATGGTGGATAGTGGCCTGTGGGGTAGCACTTTATGGACGATCTTCGAAAATCAACCAAAAAACGGAATATAAAGAAATCATCGATTTATAATATAGTCTTTGGAAAAGCATGAGAAAAAGAGGTGTTTGAGATGTGGTATTGGAGTAAATTGGATGAAGGATGAAGAGGATAAAAAAAGGAAGCGTAAGACTTAGTGGCTAATGGCTTGCAGGGTACAATTTAATGGACGATCTTCGTAAATCATTTATAAAGCTGAATATTTATAAAGTAATAATCGAGTGGAATGATCTTACCTGTAAGGCCTTTCCCCCGAGTGGGTTCGCATGTGCGTCGTGACCGAGGACGACTGCGAGAATCGCCGCTCGCACACGGGGCACCGGAACGGCTTCTCCCCCGAATGGGTGCGCACGTGGGCCGTCAGGTTGGCCGCCTGGCTGAACGACTTGTGGCACTCGCCGCACCGGTACGGCTTTTCTCCCGAGTGGGTGCGGAGGTGCGTCTTGAGGGTTGAGGGCCGCGCGTACGTCTTGCCGCAGATCCGGCACAGGTTGCTGCCGCCGGTCTCTCCGTTCGCTCCGACCCCCGCGGCCGCCACGCTCTTTCCGCCGCCTACCACCACCCCGGAGGCCGGCTGCGTCGCGGCGGGAGGAGCGGAGGGAGGCGCCGTCGCCGCGGAGGTGACCGAAGGCGACGAGAAGCTGCACCTCCGTCGCGCGGGCGGGAAGCCGGTCTTGGGCGGCTTGAAGCAGGAGGAGGACGCTGGCGGGGAGGCGGCGCAGACGGGCGCGGACGGGAGCGGGTGCGACGGCGGGAGCGGCGGGGGAGGCGGCTCCGGCGCGCGGAAGTCCGCCGTGAAGGAATAGGTGGCGCCCGCGGCGTAGGCCTGCGGGCTCAGCAGTCCCTGGCTCTGGGAGTAGACGGGCGAGGGGTTGGACGGCGGCGCAGGGGCCCATTGCATCTGCGGGAACATAGTTGGGAAAGTTATAAATTAAAATCACCAATTGAAGTCGTTGAAATTAAACTGGAAAAAAATTATTAGGCAAAATATGTCTTGGCTTTATTGGAGTAGGGAGTGCTTAATTTAGGCCGACGTTCCATGCGTGCCGGAAAGTCCGATCGGCGGAATTAGAAATTAAGCACTGGGCTTAGGTCTTATCGATTGAAGTGATGTTTAGCTGTCGTTATTGGAGATAGGTCTTACCAATTGAACTTGAACTTAAACTGTGGAAAATATTTATAAACTGAAAGATGTCTTGACTTCATTGTAGATAGACCTTACCAATTGAATTTAAGCATACCGGTACTAGCCACGGTGAAAGTATTATAGCTAATTTTTAGTATCCTATGAGTTATGTTTTCCCTTTGCACGAGTGGATAGGTGTGCCTATCCGGCAGGATGTCTAACCACAGAAATTGAGAGGCGTGACGTAATGAATAGTAATGAGAGAACGACGCATAGAACGTGTTGTACGCAATCAAAAGTAGCACTACGGGGTTTGGGAGCATGAGATGTACTTACGTACCAACTTTGGTTGTAATTCGTGCAACCGTATGGAAACGCATAGCGGACAGACAAACAGACATCCTCTTTCATCTATATAGATTGAATTTGTTGAATACCTCTAAATTAGAGTATTTTCGTGATTAATGAAGAAATAACGGAAACTCCGGCTCTGACGCTTCAACGAAGAATTTTTTTTGAGTTTTCTTAGCGGGTGTTGCATCTTGAGTCATGAGGAAATCTCGGGCGAGATTAAAAATATTACAAGATTTTAGGGACAAGGAAATTGCTCCACCATGAGAATAAACTATAAATGTGTATAAACTTCCACACAATTTTATTTAAATACCGACCCGGTTTCGACGCGTAGTGTCATTATCAAGATGAAATTGCTTCATTCAAAGTTAGTTTTGGTATGGGTAGAATTGAGGGTGCATAACTGATATTAATAGCGTGATTGAGAGAGTAATTGCTTGGTTAACATGGAACGGTTTCGCGATGTCGTGGGCATTTTATTTTTCGAGTGAGTACTTATTAGTTATCCTTGTTGACAGCTGCATAAAGTGGACAGTTCATATAAAGAACGGTGGCGAATGCTATGTTGCTCCAGTAAAATAAAAAAGAGCTTGATTATCAGCCTCGGTGGCAGCGGGGTAAAGTCCTCGAATGCCAAACCGCGGTCGCGGGTTCAATGCCCGCCTCGGTAGGTTGCCCCCCATCCAAGGTATGGATATGCGTGCCCATTAAATTGTTAAATGCAATGAAAACGTCGATGTAAAGGCCAAATCGCGATGTTTTCGGTGGTGAAACAATATTTTAAAAAATAGTAAAAACCGAAATTATCAGTTTTTCTCGGTCAAGTAAATGGTAATATCAGTCATAACCACGAGAACTTAAATTGAAGACTGATAAAAAATGGGAGTAACAATAAGGTTGAAAGAATTGGTCAGTGGTCAAATGTTAGGCTGAGAGATTTTAATATATTACCCTCTTGAGGTTGCCATTCTACTTTAACTTGGAAACGAAGCAATGCGCTTCAACGTACCGATTGAATATGTGGATTATAGCTCAGAAAATTATGTTAGCCAGCCTAGAAATGGCGTAAGCAGTTTCGTTTCGCGGAAAAAGTTAAATCCAAGAGTTCATTTCGATTGAACCTCATAGCCCGCAATTTGACCTTACCTATTAAAATAGATGAATCGACAACACAGGTATTGTGGGTGGGAGTTACGTTTCCGCTGAGCTATCAGAAAATAACGAAAACACAGCTGGTATTCTCGTAGAGAGAGATTCTTTAGAGTTTATTGTTTCCTGACCGCAGTAGCGAAGCGAGGGAGGAGGTCCTGGGGGCCAGACCCCCCGAAATATAAAACAAAATTTTTCCTCCATAAAATAAAACAAAATATTGAAAAATCATGAATTTACAAAACAGTTCTTTGACAAATTAAGTTTTTCGATTATGAAAAGTGTTAAAATTAGGTAGTTTAAAATTCTCTGCTTAGTACCCTGTTTTTCAAAATATTTCCACTCTGGTTTTGGTCACCCCCGCCCGAACGAAATTCCTGGCTACTCCACTGCCTGACTGTGAATCAAACATGAAGAGTTGTTTTCAAAAATTCTTCATTCATTGAGGGAATGAAATAATGCATTCAGAATGAAGTAGGTATAAAAATATATCGTCTGTTAAAATTTATAATCACCTATTTAAATTAATATATTTTTATCGTTCGCACCTGTGGAGTCAGTATCGCAGCGCATTTAGTAAATGTCGTGTGCATTTTGAAATCATGTGTTGAAATATAGGTAAAATATGAGTTGAGTGATTTTAAGTGTGAGTTTTAGTGATGTACTTGCAGTATAATCGGTGCGGCAGTCACGTCGCGACGCGTCGTCTTTAAATTGGTTTGTTAAGTTATCTAATTAAAACTTGTGAACGCGAAGCGAAATGGTTGATATTATAACCGTATCCTAGATCTGGTAGAAACGATATCGTATTATTTGATATTAAATGAAAGATCCAATGGACATATTAGGATTATTTGTTTTACAAAAAAAGGAAATTATATTTACAAATTGTAAGCTATTGTAAAAACTGTTTCAATACATACCTAAGCATGTTTCTAATGGTAGAAAACAGATTGAGATTCACAACTGGCGTCGTGATACCTTCGAAAACACGCCAATAAAGGCACCTTGGGGAGTACTTAATATGCAAATGTAGAATCCTGAATTTTCTCCATATTACTTAAAACTTCTCCGTGTGCAGTGCCTAGTGTGCGATGAGTTCGTCTCAGGGTGAACGGAAAGGAATATTTACGAACGTCGTGACAGCAGTTTCTAGACTTCCAAGTTCAATGGCTTGCACAAGATTCTGTAGCTATTTACTTCCGGGCAATCATTGTGCCACCGGTCGAATTAATATAAGTATATTACTTGAAGCGTAAGAACTTCCCGACTCAGGTATCCCTGTCTTGCGTTTATGACATTAATGACTGACCATGTTCAAGTTATTTCCCTGTGCACCTATGAGTAAAAATCTTTCACCATAGTTCGTCCAGGTAGCCCTCATGGACATAATTGATGAGGATGGGATAGTTTTTGATTCAGTTGTAAATGCAGGGTAGCGTATTAAATGCCACAGAATATTGCCGCTCACAATGAAACAAAATATAATCTTGAGTAGCACGTGGCTCGTTATTTTTAGTCAAGTTCGAAGGTTTGTGATTCATTGCTGGCCTACTCATCATAGGAACCTTTCTAGGAAACTGCTTTATGGGAAACAGCGGGGTAGTCAGGAATTTCGTTCGGAAGGGGGGCGGGGGTGGGGTCGCGAGTTCCAAAATAAGGGCGGAAAAGTTTAGAAAAACACGTTTACTAAGTATAGGAATTTAAAATAATTTTAACCCTTTTCATAATCGACCGCTCGGACCTCCCCTCTCGCTACGCCACTGATAGGAAACTATCCAATGAAACCCTTTCCCGTATCAAACGTTTCCTTATACTTAAACGTGATGTTTCTTAGTTTTATACGATTTTTCTTAACTTGCTTCGTCTGTTTGTCTGTTTCATCAATGGAATCATATAAATGATTTTTAACCCACTTCCATTGTCGGATCGCCTTGAAATATTACGCACTCGCTTGCTTCTCATTACAAAACGATATTCAATGATGAGACATTTAAAATTTTATTCCATTGTTCTCTAATTAATTAACTAAATTTCAATAAATGGAAGAATAATTTTAAATTTCTCAATAGGTGGCATTAGTTATAATTTTTTAGCAGAAATTTATTTAACGGCTCTGGTTTAATCGATTTTTATGATTCACCACTAGAAAGTAGAATATGAAAATTAAATGAAAAATATTCAGGCATTATTATATTGCGAGCCAATCCTTACTCACCTATCAGGCTCATCTCCACTCATTTCTTAAGAGCCTAATCAGCACTTTATTCTCCGAGTCATGAAAATCTCTTTTTCTCTAGTCTACTTTTTACTGTTTCTGGAAAAAGCTGCTATTTTATTTTTATTCTATTAATAGAAGAGGTGATATATTACCACGGATTACCTTGGTTGTATGCCTCGTACGACATGATTATTGCAAATAATGCAGTACCGTTTCCAGCGATGGGGATCGGTGTTTTACCTCTGAATTTATTGATTTGGTTAAACGCTGTTTTTCAGGGAACCCCCTCGATGTGAAAACCACCTAATTTATCTATGGCTGATGCCTTTATGTAGTCTCTTGATTTTTGATACTCATTTAATATATACTATTCTTTTGCATTGCAGTGATATGAGAAGAAGGTTTTAGAAGCATGGATGGAATACCTATTTCCTGCAATTGTGCATGTACTTTCAGTCTAGTTTTTTTGTCACCCTGCAATAACAATTAGGTAGGTACTTTACACTCCTTATTTCTCTGTTACTCCTAGTTGTATTTACTCTACAGAGTGTTTTTCTTGTTATCATTTAGCCATTGCTATGTTTGATTTTTCCCTAGCATATGCATTTATACAATCCCACCAGTCTAAAAATAATTAATGAAGGCATTCTTTTGCGAAATTTATTTTTCACTGCGAAGATTTCACTGGGGGGTTTTGGGGGATAAACCCCCCCCCCCCAGAGCTCAGAAGTTTGTTAGGTTTAATCCATTTTACTTAATTGGTTTAATATTACTTACAGAATAGTGTAAATATTAATAAAATATCCCTCCGAAAGCCGTAAAACTCACCATATTGAGCCATTTATATTAAAAATTTTCTGGTGGAGGGCCCCCGCACCTCCCGCTTACCCTGGCGGGTATTCCACACCCCCATACACCCCAGTATTAGTTGTGCCAAAAACCCCCTCCAGCCTTAATTCCTAGCTGCGCCCCTGATGTGGACAGCATATTAGAGCAAATCAGAGAAAGCAGTAAGGACGCCAGGAAAAGAATTACGTTATCATACAGATAGGAGTCGTTCATGCATAGGGAAGAGCTGATAAGAGGATCGTCATGTAAGAGTTTAAAGAAAAGTTCATGGAAGAGTTTGATATGGAGTGTAACGCATAACGTTTCGGAAGCATGGACAATTAGGAAGGAGGACGAGAGAAGACTGGAGGCATTTGAGATGTGGGTGTGGCGAAGAATGGAGAAGTTAAAGTGGACGGGGAGGAGGAGGAGTGACGAAGTGCCAGAGATGGTGAGTGAGGAAGGCAACTTTTAGATGAGATACGGAAAAGACAGAAGGCTTGGATGGAGCTAGTTTTGAGTGGAGAGGGGGAGTAATAGACAGTGTTAGAGGGTAGAATGTATGGTTAGCGAGGGAGGAGACGGAAAAGAAAAGGATTTTTTAGTAAGAATGCTACGGAGTAGGCCTTACTGTGAATTAAAGGGTGAAGTCTAAGAGGGAGGTGATACTGCCAGAATACTTCGGAAATACCACATGCAAACCTACCTCAATCGGTAGAATACTTTTATTGTAATTACAACCCGGTAACATTAAAATTCGGCTTTTTATTCACGTGCAGCAAATAGCGTTTTCCATCTACTTTCAGTAGGCATTAAAGAAGCTTCTTCGGAAATGGAAAAAGGGACGACATTGATCTCCCCAAGCAAAGGACACACAAGTTAAGAGTTTGCATCTGGACGTAGGTATTACTAGCGTATCTGTATTCGTCTATGATCGTATATGCGGATAAAATATTAACTGCTTATGACCTCCAATATTCGGGCTATTTCCTTGATCATCGGTATCAATAGATCATCCACTACCTATAATCTACTCTATTGATATTCATTCTTGCTGAATGAACCAAACCAAATGGTGGTGATTCCCTGTTTATTTCCTCTGCATCCCTCCAAGAACTTAGTGGTGGGATTATAATTCTCAAATATTTCTTCGTAGCGGTATCGTTATTCTAGCCCAAACGAAACGGACATTTATTTATGCTCATCTTTTGCTACCTTTAGAATTTTTGTCGCCATGTTTTTTTCTGATGAAGGTAATGCTCTCAGTCTGTCTTCAAATTATCACAGGCATGCTTTACGTGAGGCTTTTAATGTAAGCTTATATGAAAAAAGCGAAATGTTAGAGATCCACGTAATTTATTTCCATACATTTTATTCAAGGATGTTGAAGATATCTCTCGTTCTCAAGATCCGTGGAAATTGCATTGCCAAAAACCTGATACACTTAACTTTAACGTGAGGCATTTTAAGATAGCGAAAAGTTCGATAATTGTGGGATGAAAATTCTGAGTTTTTCTCGGTGAAAAACTCGAATGGATTCTTCATGGGTTTTCAACCGGGTTTCGGTCTGCATGTTGTAGACCTTCAAAGACCTTCATGAAAAACCTTCCGGGCAAGAAAGTAGGGATTAAAAATTATAGCTTCCATAAAGACATATCGCAATGTGTAATGTATAAAAGTTATGGATAAAAATATCAAGGGATAGGAGTGCTCAATCCACTCTCTATCGGTAATCAGTTAATCCCTCTAATTATCATCATTAACGTATTGTGCGCAGTGGCGGATATAGAAAAAATTCAAGGGGGGGGGGGGGGCGCAAAAGATATTTTGAGTTACCTTTACTTTTATCGCGATAAAAAATAAAGTCACATGCAAAGTTTAAGAAAGTTATATTTAAACTGATATTATGCGTATCATAAGACAATGCCATCTTATGATATAAAAAAGCTACTACTGTAGTTGTGCAATATTCGGCAATGCGGGCGGACCCGCATTGCCGAAGGCGGGTAAGCCCCCTGCGCCCTCAATGTGTATCTGCCTCTGATTGTGCAAACTTTTTTTTACAATAGAAACGCTCTTTAATAGGTACTTTCATAATATTTCGATCAGTGACGTCATGGCAAAATTAGACATTCTGGAACGCACTTTCCATAACTTTTTTTAGGAGTGAAATATTACTGTGTGTATTTTTTATTAAAGTTATTATATACATATTATTACAATTTTTTGTTTTGGCTACGAATGTATATATATTACAAATTTTGAGACAGCGAAATTGTTAAAAGTGTTATTTGACTTTCATGTCTTTTGTTAACCAGTGCCGGAACGGCGTTCCGGCACGTACTGGTACAATGAAACCACTGATTTCGATGCTTCTTCTTACCTAAAGTCGTACTCGTGCCAATCCCAGCCATCATTCCTAGTTGGCGCAAATGACCCCAGTTGTCTCTTTCCTTCCCCTAATAGCCATCCGACCAATGACGTGAATAAACTAGGAGGGGAGGAAAATAAGATGGAGGGCGGTATTAATGGAGGGAAAATGGTGGCGGAATAGAGGGAGGAAGGGGCGGGGGGTGAGAGAAACAGGGGAGTGGGAAGGGGGCGTGGCTGGATGGTTGGACGCGGTGCACCATGGGTAGGCAGGGGCCGATTCCCAGCGCCGATCATATCGATCCGCCGCGCACGTGGCATACCGGAATAAGCGAAGGGGATGATCGAGTTATGTCTCCCTGCCTTTCTTCACCTCCTATGGGAAATTCCCTCCACCCCTCCTCCTCTGCCAGCGAATTCCTACCCTTCACGCTTGGACCCCGCATGGTTAGGGTTAGAATCATACCCTTAATTATTTATTCGACTGAAAATGTTTGCGTCATTCTTGAGGGGGCGAATGACGATATCGTTTCTCCCTCCTTCCTCATTCGTGGAAGGAATTTTGCGTGGGGTTGGGTGACGGCCAATGGGGAAAACCATGACGGTGTTGTTTCCGAGGGACGGGGATATGCGTGCAGAGACCTCCACATCTCTCGGTTCAAACATGGCGGCGTTAATAATGAGGGTCGTCAGGGAAAGATGGAGGCATCACAATATTTCCATCTAACCAGTGGCGCCGACTCCATGGGGCCTGAGGGGGCCCGAGCCCCCTCAAAAATTCGTTATGGGTGTGAGGAAAAAATGTGCCAGGCTTGTCTACTTTCCCCGGAGTGTCCAGATATCGAGATTCGAGTTATCAGGGTTCTAATGTTGATCATATGACTCTTTTAAAATGCTTAAAAAATTTAAAACTCACTACTTATAAAATTTTCCGGGGCAAGATCCCCGGTTTGGGCCCCCCCAATATTTTTTGCAAGTCGGCGTCCCTGCGTCTAACTATTGACATAGTAGGCCCATCATTATGGTAGGCATGGGCGTACCCTGCATGACAGCAACTGCCCTATGCCTACCATCATGATGGGCCTACCATGTCAATGGTTAGACGGAAAGATCGTGATGCCTCTATCTTTCCCTGACGACCCTCATTATTAAAGCCGCCATGTTTGAACCGAGAGATCCCCCCCCTAGAAGCGAAAGTATATTTAGTTGAAAATAAAGTTATGAACACATTTTCCTTTTGATTAAATTTTCAAGCAAATAATTATAAAAACTAATAAATTACTGTCATAATTTCCTTAAAATGTTGGTTTTATTAACCTTTTCTGTGCAAAAAAGTTACAACTTGAACGTCCACAGCTAGTTTTGCCCCCCCCACCCAGTTTTGATTCTGGATGCGCCCATGATTGGTAGGACCTCAGAGCAGTTTCCACGTAATTTCTGGGAAAATTAAAAAGATGGAAAAAAATCTTTATGGTGACTTTGCAAAGAAAGTTTTTACGACAGCAGTAATTTTTTTAAATAATTGATTTTTCTATCAAAAATGTTTAAAAAAATTCATTAATCTATATAAAAGCCACTTGCTTACGCATATAAGACTTCGACGTATTATCGCTGAGAGGATTGCATATTATCAAGAAACCGTGGGAAGTGGTGTTTCACCCCACTCCAAAAAATTACCTTAATCCGCATCTGCCTCTGAGTTGATGTATGCACAAGCGATCACCGACTATTTATTCCTTGCTTCGTCCGTCGCTGGTTATTCATCTTCCAAGGTAACAAAACTCTTTTACCTCTTCAAGCTTTTGTTTTCCTTGTTTAATGTTTGTCCTCTTTTGCTGCTCGCTAATATTTTAGTCTTCCTTACATATTTTGGAAATTTCAAGATGCTAGCATGCGAAAACGAATAAAACGTCTCAAAAAAGGCAAATCACAACCGATCGAGCGGGCATGATGCGTTATATTAATAGTCAACTAGAAAAAATGGTAGGATACTTACTGAAAGCGTCACAAAAACACATCTATATTAGAATAAAAAGGAACATTTTCAGAATATTCGAGATGAATTTACTAAACTTATTTAGATGGAATTTTTTTAAAATCCTCCCTTAAATTTCACCATTCTTTGTTATATACTTATGCTCAACTATTATTATTACTGCTATTATTATTAGTACTCATGCCGCTGAGTATTTCTATTGGGAAGCAATAATTGATCTCAATAATCCTTCTCCCGCCTTGCCCAAATTTTACAATCACTGTCATGTTTCCTTACAAAGTATGCACTTTCACTCTCCTCAAAACACATCTTAGGTGGAGAATTGAGAAATAACCATGTGTGATGCGCTGTGATGCAAATGGACTGTTTTTTTTAATAGAAATCTTCAGATATGATTGAAAGTCCCGAACGCACTTATCTCATCGATGGAAACTGTCTCTCTGAAATATAGTTCGCAGAAATTGCGGTGTTGTCATTCGCCATTTTTATACATGCGCAAGGATGCGTGTCAGGTTGCACCTAACTCATGCAAAAGTCAAAGGAAAGCATTTTAAAATCATAGCGGAAACATGTTTAGTGGTTTATCTCTGTACCCACCCAGTAGTACAATTCCATGAACACTCATTCTAGTTTCAAATACATCTGTGTGTGTGCGTTTAGTCCTTTCCCCTACTCTTCCGATTTTTATAATCCCTTTAAAATATGTTTTGTGCTTTTTTTGGAGTTCTCATCTTCTTCAATTTGAAGGTGGGGTTTAGCTCAACCCTGATTTAACCGTAAACGAGTCAATATAAAGCGTCAAGGATAGGGAGGGGGCATTTTCTTCCCCTGAGCATCTCAAATTGTGAGGATTTTTGTTGCATGTGTGCAAGGGCAGATCCAGGATTTTTTTCTGGGGGGGGGGGGTCACAAGGGTCTGGCAGACAAACTGTCTTCTTAAATTTGAGATTAAAAACAACATAAGTACAACAATTACTGTACGGAATATTCTCTTTTTTTAATTTGAAGGTTAATTACATGAAATTAAATGATTGAGGTTCCGTAATGCACAAAACAAAACTGACGTAATGATAATCGTGATAAAAATCTTATCTATTTTTAAGCGTCCAGGGGGGGACGTGCCCCCCCTAGATCCGCCTAAGCATGTGTCCGAAAACTTTACTCAAGGTTTGAACTCCGTGCCCTTCCGTCAGTAGTCAAAGGCTTCTTCTCTCAGTCACCTCGCTCCCATTCTGATTCTTAACACCCTAGACATTGAAAAGGGTTATGAGCAACTGAGAAAATATCTTACCACCGCGGGAAGTCAATAAATATTAATGTACCCACTAGTGCATTGAACTATCCATATTGGGGTATCTCATGGAAAAACTTCGAGAATCGAATAAATGAAAGCCGACATATTTCTGGTTGGTTGATGATTTTTCGGTTGATGATGATTGTGCCAATCAATTTCTACTCACTGCCAACACATTGAAATAGCACGAGAAAATGTATTCCAGCAAAACCGCAGCAGATGCTTTGACAACAAAATACCTTTAACTGTCGAAATACCCCATATCGCAGTGGATGAACCGTTGGGGAATTGACAGCTCTTCCGTGAATTCAAGATGAATAAATGGTTTTATTTAAGTTCCCTGACGATCAAGTTTCCTCAAAGCACCTATCGTTGTAGCACCTAATCCTCCTTAATTTTCCTGGCTTCATTATTTCTCAATTTTTGTCTCTATGTCTTAGTTCTTTAGAGATAGAACTGTATTTTTTTCTCAAAAATGCATAATCAACCTCGTACCCCCGATAATTTTACACATACAGCTTTGAGGATAAATCAATAGAGATAGTCCCTCGAGAATCGCCTAATTATTCCTGGCATCGGTTTTATCCAAGTCGTTGAAAAACAGTCTATTAAATCTAGTAAAAATGATTTGAGTCTTTAATTAGCTTTATTGAAATACAAAATCTGCGGGCAAAATTACTTGATACTTCTGAAATTTTGCCCGCAGTTACTCCTATTTGAACCCTTTCCCAGTGAATATCCTTGGCCTTCTAGAGAACGAGACCCTCTGTGGCCTGATGCTGCCCCATTCTCTTAGAAAAACTCAATTAAGCTTTTCACTTGATCGATCGAAGGAACGCTCTGGCGGCCATTTTGAGCCGTTGCTTTGGCAACGAGAATGACGTAACATGGCTTGTAGGGCTTCTCTGCCAAAATAAAGCCTTGCGGCAGGCCGTTCACATTTTTAGTTTATGATTTTATCGAGTTCCATAGTGCATTCTATTCCCCACTTTGTTTTTCACGTAAACGATTTTATTCTCTATTTTGACAAATTATTGGAACGGCTTCTCCAAACGGTTTTCGGTGTACTGGAGGTTGAGAGGAAAATATTTGTTTCATAGGAGGGCGCAATAGGGTACGATGAATATCTCTTATGTGTTTTCATTTAAATTGTAGTTTTAATTCCGAGGGTATCGTTGAAAACCATGTAAATTATTGGTCGTCACTTTAATTCTTCTAATTTTTGAAAATATTGATAATCCATTTTCATTCTTGAGCTTTGATGATTTTAGTAATTTAGTTTTTGTTTAAACTTTACGTTATTTGATTGTAAAGAAAGAGTTGCTTCGTGCCTCGCTGGTAATACGTTGACTTAAATTTTTCTCCGGGTGAAATGTGATAAATATGGCTTGGAAGAGAATGAAATGAAAAAGATACATAATTGCAACTGAAATATATATAATTGAAAACGTGATATTATAAGATTTTTCATCGCAAAGGCCGATTTTCGTCTCATAGCGTTAAAAATACGTGCTACTTTATGCTTTTTATGTACGAAATAAAATTTTCTTTTCACGTACACGGTGGGTAATTTCATCATGTATCCTTGTATGATAACTGATTTTCGATTGATCTCAAAAGAATTATTTTTATCGCAATTTATTTTTGTGGATGCGAGTGGTTAACAACGGTTTTCGGGATTTTCGTTTTTGACTTTTCAAAACTTAACAATGGAAAATGTTTGAGGTGTTTAGGTTACCCTCACATCAGAACGAAGGCTTTGAGCGGAAATGAAGCGGAAGAGAAATAAGAAGTAAAGTCCGCCTGAGACATTTATTTCTTGCAGAAATCGTGGAAACATGAAAATAGGCTCGCTAGACGTTAAAGCGAAGGATGGCGATCCGGCGATGGGAATGCAAAATGGAAGTCAAGGGAAGTGCTATGGAAAATTGAGAACAGAAAACGCAGGAGCGAAGAGCTTTAGAATGGTCCTCTCTGATTGAGCCGAGTTTTCACTCCTGTTGCCATGAAAATAGTTTGTGCGAAAAGTTTCCTATAAAAAATGTATATGAAAGTTTTATTGGTGTTCTTCACATGTCCGTTCATCAACCGAGGTCAATTCTTTATTTTCATCACCGATTTATTGATCTTGTAATCATTGATTGCGGTTTTGATCGATTAGTCATTAGTTTACTTGGACAAAAATTTGAATAATCGTTTGAAAGACGCAAAAAACAAAAGAATTCTCAATACGCCTATTGCAGCCACTTGTAAAGCCTCAATCCCTTGGGCACGGCTCCAACGGTATTTAATCATATCTGTAATTGACCAGAGCTGTGTTTTTATTAAAACTAAATTTTGCTTTACCATACTGGACAATGATAGAAATATTTTGATTTAAAACGAAGAAAAAGGGAAGAGATGGAAAGAATACTCGGAAAAATTATACAATCGAAGTAAACTCAGCACAAAAATTATCGAAGATGAAAGTTAGCGAGAAAAGGATGAAATGAAAGCCAGCATCTTAATATCGGAATTCGACGCGTAAATAAGAGATCTGCGAAGGAATAAGGCTTCTTAATAATAAATGATATGACAGCTTAGCTCATTAAATATAAAGGAGAGAAGACTTCAATTCTACTCTCAAAAAACCTTCTGCGAATTGTATTGAACAGGAGAAAAAGCGGGTGAATTCGAGAATAACATTATTATTCCTGATCGCATTAAGAAGGAAGCAGTGAAGTGTGGAGATTTTTGGGTCATGACGACACGTGGGTAGAAGATACTGACAAGAATCATCTACAGAAGTACAGAAGGAAGTGCAGAATAATTCTTGGTCGAGGACCAATTTGGATTTAGGAAAAGCGAAAGCACAATTTACGCCAGTGCGTCTCAGGAGGGGAAAGAATGGGGAAGGAAAAAGGACGGGAGGCGCCCGCCGCCATGACGAGAGCCCGCCGCCACAGGGACGATGGGGCCCACTAATAGCGAAACCATGACTTAATTTGCCGACGAAATTGGAAGATTATTCTATAATGAGAATATTCCGGATTTTTCTGCAGGTAATTCAGAACGGGCAATAAATGAGGGCCCTTTGAAGGATACGACACACCGGGGCCGGGGCCCAATAATTCAATTGATACGCCCAATCACCTAAGGAGAGGTTGGAATGGGAAGGAAAAAGGAAGGAGGCGCCGCCGCGATAGGAGTCCGTAGACGCCTCCGGGGAGAGGATAGGAGTGGAAGGGAGGGGTTAGGGAATACCCGCGCCGCCATGAGGACGACGGGGCCCACTACTAGTGAAACCATTGATTTACCAACGAAATTGGCAGATTTTTCTATGAGGGGAAGAATCCATCGATCATTTCGTTGAATAATTCAATGAAATTCAGTTCAGAACGGACAGTGGTAACGAGACTCCAGGGTGGGCTCGCGATGTTACAATCCCGAGGCAGGGTCTGTAAGCTCTCGCTTTCCACCTTCACCACGGAAGGGAGAGGACATGGAAGGAGAAAGGAAGGAGGCGCCACCGCGATAGGAGCCCGACAACGCCTCCAAGGAGTGGATAGGTGTGGAAGGGAAGGGATGAGGAATCCCGCGCCGTCACAGAGGCGGGCGGGCCCAACTTCTAGCGAAACCATGATTTCATATTTCTACAGAAAAGAAAAATGGTACTATGAGGAAGGAAATTTATACGATAGTCCAGAACGGACAGTGGAATCGGAAACCCAGGGTGGGCCCGCATGGTGTACACTCTCGAGGACCGGGAACCAAGTCAGAGACTAATACGCCCGCGCCATCTCAAGAGGGGAAGGACAGGGGAAGGAAAATTGAAGGAGGCATCGCCGCGATGAGAGCCCGACGACACCTCAAGGAAGGGATAGGTTTGGAAGGGAAGGATAGGGAATACCCGCGCCGCTATGAGAGCGACCATGGCCCACTACTAGCGAGACCATGATATAGTGTTTCTACAGAAAGGAAAAAATTTCCTATGAGGAAGGAAATTTCTATGATTTTCCCTAGTGTTCAGAACGGTCAGAGAATGATGGCCCAGGGGAGCTCTGCGAGGATACAACGCACCGGGCCCGGGACTCAACAATCGTGCTGATTCGCCCAATCACCCGGGGAGGGGGTTGGAAAGGAAGGAGAAAAGAAAGAGGCGCCGCCGCGTTTAGGAGCCCGACGACACCTCTGGGGTAGGGAAAGGGTTGGAAGGGATGGGACGGGGTAAAACACCTTAACGCTATAGAAGCGGAAACGGCCCACTCACTAGCGAAACCAGGCGTTAGCCATTAATGTGCCAACGATTTTGGAGGATTTTCGTATATAAGAGAAAAATCCATCGATCAAATCGTTGGATTGTTCAGAACGGACAAATGGAACGAGACTCCAGGGCGGGCTCGCAAGGATACACTCCTGGGGCCGGGTCTATAAGCGCGAGCTTATCACCTTTGCACCGCAGGATGGGAAGGACAGGAAGGAGAAAGGAAGGAGGCGCCGCCGCGATAGGAGCCCGTCGATGCCTCCTGGGACGGGATAGGGAAGGAAGAGATGAGACGAGGAATCCCGCACCGTCACAAAGGCGGGCGGGAAACCAGGAAACCACTAGCGAAACCAGGAAAACCTTTGCTGTGCCAGTGATTTTAGAGAATTATTTTATGAGTTCAAAACGGACAAGAGTATGAGGGTTCAGGGCGAACCCTTCGAGGATACAACGCACCGGGGCCGGGAACCAAGCCAGTGGCATATACGCCCGATCGCCCGGGGAGGGGGAGGAGAGGAAGGAAAAAGGAAAGAGGCGCCGCCGCGATAGGAGCCCGTCTACGCCTCTGGGAAAGGAAAGGGACGGAAGGGAGGGGACGAGGGAAAAACACCCCAATGCTACAGAAGCGAAGAGGGCCCTACTATTAGCGAAACCAGGCCAAGTCATTAATGTTCTAACGATCTTGGAGGATTATTGTATGTCAAAACGGACAATGAAGATAATTTGGAGGATGGAGACTCACCTGCGGACAAGTGACTTGGTGGTGCTGCATCCCTTCGGACATGTTGTATCCCATGGCGGGCACGCCCATGGTCATGTTCATGGACACGTTGACGCTCATGCTGGGGAAAACGCTGTGCTGGTGCGGGGGCGGTGGAGGCGGCGGTGGGGGCGGCGGGGGCGGAGGTGGCGGGTGGTGCGTCTGCAGCCCTGCCCCCATGCCGCCCCCGCCGTAGCACATGCTCTGCTCCTGCAGACTCAGCCCCATGCCTCCTCCGCCGCCGCTCCCACAACCGCCTCCGAAGTACTGCGCCGTGCCGTAGCCCCCGGATGGCGACAGCATCTACGGAGAGGAGAAAAATTTAGTCCTCGTCAGAATGGCTGAATGTGGTTCAAATGGTGAATCTTGGTGTCTGGGATCCCACATTAATGATTTTTAATCCCCCCGTTCACATCATAATATTATCATTACGTTAATTGTTTGAAGGATGCAGGAGGATGCAATGATGAATAAATGAATGGCTTTATTTATACTCTGGGAAACTTATAAGAGCAAAAAACATAAGTACAGATATATTATGCTCAGAGTACAGTAATTATTAAATCAGCATAGCATATGCACAAGAATTGAATACACAGGTTAAAAAAATCAAATTAATCAGCACAAAGATTCTTGCATTTAAAAACAACAGTGTTAATATTTTAAATATTCGTACAATTTACTCCTTAAAGATTCCGGAGTGGAGGATAATTTCATTGAAGGGGGTAATGAATTCATCTTATTCATGACTTCCAAAAATTGGATGCTATAACCAGGAAGGAATTAAGGTGCTGGTTGGTCCGGGCTTGGGGTATGTGGAGGTTTAGGTCTGTCCGGCTTCTTATGACGGAAACAGTAGTGCTGAGGGTGAATAGGTTGTAGAGGTATTCAGGAATATGGGTTTGAAAGAGGGAGTAGAGAAAAGACCTCATGAAGAAGTTCCTCCGGGAGGCAAGAGGCAGCCACTTCAAGGCAACATAGTACTCAGAAAAATCATAATCTCTACGGAGATTGAATATAAATCTAATGCAGAAGTCAATTAATCCCTGGATACGTGGGCCATTCTCCCAAAAACGTACGTTTTCTACAGGAAAAATAAAAAAATTGTTTTTATGAGACCAGTGTAGTGTAACTAAGGTTGTCATTCATAAAATCTAATGACGTATGGCAGAGATCGTTAGTAATATTTAAACTGTTTTTTTTTTAATTTTTACGTTAGTGTTGTGTACGGACATAATATATATGTCCAATGCCTCAGCAGATGAGGAATATTATGTTTTACTCAAGAGAAAAAGTTTGTTTTATTATAATTACGTATTCTGCAAGTAGTCATAGTGTATCGTAATGTCCGTTACCATCTGTAACGTTCGTGGACTGCAGAGTTCACGGATATGATGTCCACGGATATGATGTCCACAGACATGATGTCCACAGACATGACGTCCACGGATATGACGTTTTCCTCTAATTTAAGTCATATCTGCGACTGAAAATAGGTTAGGACACCGTCCTTACTACATTGAACTTGTATCTTATAGCCGTAAAAGACATCTCAATTGTAAATGGTAAAAAGTGTAGAGTTACTTCTTTTTACTTGTCGACAGACATGACTGATGATCTTAGCTCTTTCAACAAACTGAACCAAACTTTTTCTTCCAGCATTAAAACGTTCGCTAAACCAAGTACAAACTCAAGCAATCCAATATGGCTAACAACCTCCTTCTCTCCACACTGGTTGTTCAAAGCTGCCACCATCTTCTATGATTAATTCCCCCTTTTTCCTGTACGTCCACGGACATTAGGTAGTTTTTTTGTGTAAGACAAATGCTTTTTTATCTTATAATAAATATTATAAAATAAAAACAACCCAAGAGACTATTTTGGAATTTTTATATTGTTGTAACTTGTTTAATGATAGATTTTTATAGTAAATTATTTAGTAAAAGTTGTTAACACAAAAACACCCCTTCGAAACTCTGTGTGGGACTGTCCCTGGACATGACGATTTATAGTCTGTGGACATTGAATTTGGGAAATATAATTTTTTTCCTCAAATAATTTTTGACTAAAAGTAATAAAGGGGTTTATAAAATAATAAGCCAGTTTAGTTTTGTTTTTAATATTATTGGTTTTTTTATGGTAGCTCACGGACATAATTTTGAACGATTATGGGAGAATGACCCACGTATTCCAACATATGTATGCCCGATATAGTAAGAACATTTGATGAGATGGGTTTGGAGAGGTCAACCTGAAGAAAGACGTCCTCGGGGAAAACCAATATTAATATGGGAAAACCAAGTGATTGAAGACATGAGAAGACTTTGGGGAGAGGCGTAATCAAAAATTGATATTTTTTTCATCATGTGCGCGTCATCAATGTTATTTATATTTATCGGGAATTCTAATTTAAATGAGGATTATATCTTTACAAGAGGAATATAGGTTCGCATATTATTGAATTGTGTGGTAACTTATGTGAAAAGATCACATTTTTTAATTTCATCTATAAGTGAAAATCTATTTACCTATTTTGGGCATTACAGTCGTTGCACTTTCATGGAGGTGAATGGCGGAGGTGAAATGGGTAAAGGTCTAGTGCTTTCGCTCGATGACTCAGGATCCTGTAAATAGCCCACTTTTTCAGTCGGCTGAAGTAAAGTCAAAGGTTTAAAGCCATAGAGCACCCAAATTTTAAGTATTTACGGGTTTTTGGAGTCGTGGACGGGGTTAAAGTATTTTTTCAGTCTCGCATAAGGAAAATTCCTTAAAATACGCTCGCTCTTGGCTCCTTCCACTCACCTGATGCGGGTGCACGGTGTAGGAGAGCGAAGTGGGCGTGGTTTGGTGCGTGGCCGTCTGCTGCGGGGCCTGCTGCTGGCCGTAGGTGAAGCCGGAGGGGGGGGACAGCGGTCCAGAGAGGCCCCCCATGCCGCCCCCGCCCATCATACCCCCGCCGCCCATGCACATGCCCCCGCCCCCGGCCATGGGCCCGAGGCCTCCGCCCCCGCCCCCCACCATGGCCCCTCCGCCCCCGCCGCCGCCTCCTCCGCCCATCACCTGCCCCGGGTGCACGACGGCGTGCTTGAGCGAGAGCAGGACGTCCGCCACGTCGTGCGGCTGCTTCTCCACTTTGAGCGAGGGGAAGTCTCTGCGGGGGGTGGAGAAAAAAAGGCGTGTTAAAAATCACTGCATTGAACATTTATGTAAATAGTTGGGCTAGTGTAATAAGTTTTTAAAATTTTCGAGAGCTTGAAAAATAAACCGACATAAGATTTCGTTTTTTCTCGGCAAATTAATTTAATACATTATTCGCGGGTTTCTAGCTGAGAAAAAATTATACTCACTCAGCTAGAAACCAGAGAATAATTTAAATGAAGAAACCCGTGCTTTTCTGTTTTAGATCCATCACCTACTTGTCGAGCTATTCTCTACGGAATGTATTAACTCTTTCGTGGATAGGATGATGATGTTACGAAATCCGAGCGCGTCAATCATGAGGAATGCAGGCGATTGTTGCTCAGAGGAATAATTTAGAAACAAAAATTGAATCACGAATGACACTCACATGTAGAAAAAGAAAAATACAGAAAGAAATATGATTAGCGTAGAAAAATGGCAATATTAAATTATGTGCGCACGTCATGGTTTAATAAACTTTTGAAAAAAATGAAATCCACGAACACTAACGTATAATGAGCATATTTCAGTAAATTTTTCTGTTCCAAGTTAGTTTTGAACGGATGCTCTACTTCTACAAAAGATTGCAATTGATCACAGGGTATGCTGTAAGGTGGAGCTGGAAATATTCGTATTCCACAGAATGAATGAAATTAGGCTTTTTTATGGACGGCAATATTCGCGATGGGTAGTAGGACAGCATAACACATTAATATTTTTCTTGACATGGGTAACCACTAATTGTCCAAAATTCCAAAAGATTTAGAATATTTGAATGCTTCGTGACGCTTATAAATTTGATGAAATATCACACATGTTACTTGAGTCACTGACAAATTTGTCGGAATGGATTTCAGCAAATTTCCTTTCAGGTGGACAATATTCTATGAGTAAAAGTACCCACATGGATGTTTGGTAAGAAAATATTTTTGACCATACTTTGCAGAAAAAATTGCTGCATTCACTTACTAGCATAAAAATTTGAGTAATTATAGCATAAGTGGTAGGCGTATGATGTCGAGTGACGAAGTAATACGAGAAATATCCAGGTAGATGATGTCATAATTTTGAACCTGCTGCCGCAGTAAAGAAGTACGATATCCTTATGATTATGTAACCAGCCGCATTCGGTGAAGCCTGAGTGCTCTGGCAGCGCTCACAGGGTAGCGGAGGGAAGATTGAAGGGAGTAATGAACGTTTATTTGTTCGCGGTTTTCTGTCGATTGAGAAAATCATTCTGGACTGAGATTTAATCCTATTTAAATAAATAATCATATGTCAACATAATACCTAGTGTTATTGGCTGTTAAAAAGAGAATAACTGGAGTACTTCCAAGGTTTAAGAAGGTTTTCAATACTGAATTTCAAGTCTTTTAGCATCTATCTGGTTGATGCGATGTAATTTCTGAGGGAGCCGTCGGTTAAATATAGCTTGATGTTCTTCCTTCAATAAAACCAAATTTAAACAAATCTAATAATGCATTATTTCAAGAAGTAATACTCTGTAATTTAATTAATTGTGTCCGGATGAAATGAGCGTATTCCAAGTCGTTGAGAGCACTTTTTTTAGGAGTTAGCAAAAAATTTTATTCACTATTTAATGAATATATTTTGATCGTACCAGAAAATTTTTAAGTTGGCCTATCTGATTTCTCAGGTTTTCTTGTAACTGCGAAACTGTAGTACTCTTTCTCAGAACGGTATGCTGAAATGTAAGATAAACTCTAATATTATCTAATTTTCCAAAGCAATCACGCATTTGCTTGTTATTTAAAATTAAAAATTAATTAATTGTATTCCAAAAGATTTATTCCTGCCCATCTCATAGGCCGAGATTAGAAAAAATCCACGATTCTTTAACTCTTCCGGTGTTGATTTAGATTAAAATGATTAAAGAACGATATTTCAGAAACAAATATTGAAGTTGTAATAAATCAAAATCAATCAACCCAAGGTAGCGGACGCTATGAAAGGAAAAACACTTTCCCCGTGAAAACGCACGAGATCCTGTTTTACATGCTATTTCCTGCGGTGTACGCGTCCTGAAAATAAATAAAAACTTTAAGTGCCTGATTTCAAAAAGATTTTCTCTTTGAGCAGTCGTTTTTTCCTGCAAGAACAGCGTAAAAATTTTTAAATATAAAAAAAATTTTTCATTCCTCAGACTAAGAAGGATGATTGCTCAAAATAGGAATAAGATGTCAAGAAATTACTTGGTCAAATTTAATATTTAACTCACGCTGATCTCAGAAGCATAGAAATCAGTGCTTATCAAATGATATATACTTATGTTCGGCATTTCATAATAATATGATAACACATTGGAAAAAGACAACTATGTATATTCTAAATAAAAGGTGCAAATCCAACTATCCAAGAGAATATGCTATCTGAGTAACAGTTTAATCGCAATTATAAACTCACTTATCGACTTCTGTCCTTCGTTACGTGATCGTTTCAATCACATAAGAATGCTAAAATCCTATATTTTTCCCAGTTTGAATGTTGCATCACCGCAGAAATTTTCCATCATGGATTCAGGATGTTTTAATTATCTGCTAAATATAAAATATATCGTACGAATAGGCGTGCAATGGAAGAGAGCAAGATAGCAAATAGGTAATTCAACACGAGGTGCCCATACTTCGCTTTAAAATGAGCTGACAAAGTTTTATGTTGTTGTTATGAGTTGTGAAAGATTTAATAAAGAAGTAAATTGATCAATGTCATAAAATATAAAAGAAAGAGCCAAGTGAACTCACCCATTATAAACCTTATAGCTGGTGGAACAGTAGCCGGAGGTGCCTTGGCGTCAAGACATCCACCTCCTAGAGAAGCACTCCATATCTTGAGCACCATACATCCTCATAGAAAGCGCGTGGGGGAATCAGAATAACTAGTCGAAGGGAGAATATCAACGCTTATGTGGTTACCACGGAGCAGACCCGTGCGCCGATAGTATTGGTCCTCAGCGGCGGCTTCCGGCCGCGATTTTTGTGTCCTATGTTTCCGACGCTCCAGCGTTCACAATAATATTACGATTCGACTCGTTCACTTACGTTTAGGAATTGAACTATGAGAGACAAAATCGGGGAACCAGGTCAAGCGTTGGTTAAAAATGTTCTTAGTATCGCCAGCTCCTCGATCTGAACTCAACGTCAATGTAGTTTTTTTGCGGCGTGCGGCGGTGCTGCGGTTGATGTATGCGGCACAAATTTTTGACCTATGAGGAGGAAATTAATTCAGGCGACGCAGCATAAACAAGTCGTCTGGGGCGCTCCGACCAATCCTGGAGCAGAATAAGGGATGTGACTTAAATCACACCGACTCGGCAGCGTGGTGTGTAAAAGTTGTACAATTCATGCTCTGTCCTTGAAGAGATCACGAAAAGTCGTGAAACGAGTTGCAAAGTTCATGAAGTGTCTTGGAAAAGTGTTAAGTATTTATAATGAGCCTTGCGAGCAAAGTGCAAGAAATTGAACGCTGAATTTCTAGCGAATTAGGATCAATGTCCTAGAAACGAGTTCAATTGTGTGGTTCAAGATAAGAAGTTGTCTAAAATTGCTCGGTGAAAGTCGCCAAGACGCTCAGATTCGGTGCAGGCCGCGCGGTATGTTCAAGTAGTCGACGGCGCACAGTTCTATCCTGCGGGAGACAAGAGGGTCTACCTAAATCACGATGCCAGCGGCACGTTGTGGACAAGTTGTTCAATTGTCACACTTCTGTATTTGAGAATCCCGCGAATTGATGAATTAATTCCAGGAGTATGTAATTTAAAAAGTACTGTGAGTCCTAGAAACAAGTCATGGAAGAAAAACTGAAAGCTGATCGAACGAGGAATAATATCTCACTAATTAGTGTATTTGGGATTCGCGATCTGAATGTGATTAAAAAAGCGCTGAGGCCTTAACGCCTCTGCGCAATTCTGGCACGGGCAGCACGATGTGGTATTGAAGTCGTCAGAGGCGAACAGGTCTATCCGGCGGGAGACAGGCGGAGAATCACGCCGACTCGGCGTCGGCGGCGCACAGGTCAACTTCGCGGTCGGATCTGTCGTCCGTGTGACTCGTTCGGTGGATCGGCGAACAATGGCGGAGAGGAAAGGGGAGGGCACACTCACTTGTAAGATCCGGCGCAGGGCGAGAAGGGGAAGAGGCTGGGCAGGGGCTCGAGGTCGAGCGTCGGCAACGAGAAGGATCCCATGTCGGAGGACGAGGCGGAAGTGGCCGTGGTGGTGATGGAGGCCGAGCCGATGCCGCCGACGCCGCCGATGCTGACGCCCACGTCCGGCCACGCCTCCAGCCCGAAGTGCGGATTGTTGGGCACGTAACAGCCATCCATGTTTAAGTACCTGCGCCACGCGAAAAAGCCACGCCCCCCCCGCGAGGCAGGGAGGGGTCAAGGCGCGCAGGTGCCCCGGCGCCGTGTCCCGTGGGGAGGATTGCAGAGGATGGAGAGGGGTCGAGAGATGTATAGAGGATGGAGAGCGATGGAGTTATGCGGAGCAGTGGAGAATGTATTTGGGGAAGGGATGGCAGGAGGGACCAAGGTGATCAAGGAGATGAGACATAGGGAGGGAAAGAAAGAACGAATTAGAAAACATGAAGTAAGACTCACTTTTATGATAATTAATCATTTACATAGATGTTATTACACTTAATGGAAGGTAAAGAGAGGGAAAGGAAAGGAGGCAATAGAAGGCAGAGAGAGGAAGAAAGAAAAGCTAAATACACACAATCAGTCATAATAATAATAAACTATTAATTAAGTTAATATTAAACATGACCTTGTTAACGATGCAAGGTAGAGAGATAAAAACATATAATCGACAACATGAAACACATGTTTATTAAGATAATTAAACTTTTATATAGTTCACACTACATATGAGAGTGTTTTATTAAAATAAAATGTAATTGAACTTCTTGAAATGACTGAATCAAATAAATTTATTATGAAGATGCTTTGTCTGAGTATGCGGCGCAAATTATCGTGGTAAGGGGTTCATCTTCCGGATTTCGATTGCACAGTATAGTTAAATCAGTATCGCGAAGTCGACATTGTCATCACCTGAAGAGTCGTGGAGGAGAGCTGGCGAAATTATCGAATGCTAAAAATGTACGCTACCTCATCCTGAATTATTGAGGAGAATGTTTTTGGAAAATACTTTTTTCCACCCTTTTTGATATTCATATGTTTTCCTTCTCATTCATCAAGATGTCACTGTCAGTACGAGTGATTTGTTTTAAAATATCACTTTTCGAAGTAAAAATTAGCAATATCACAAGTAGGTATGTTTGGAAATTTGAAGCCGGTTATAAATTATTCTCTAATAAATGTCATATTAATGCTTGAATGTCATATTAATGGACAGAGAAACGCCAGGTTGACCTCGTGTCCAATTCGAGAAATAAGTGAACATACGCTAAAATTATAATCTGAATTGTAATTCCTTCTCGTAATTGGATTTCATTATCGGGCACATTAAAGTCCACCAAATTTTTGAATTTCTGGTTACCTTTTTATCATTGTAATTTTAAGGAAAACTTTGAGGGAAATCATATGTTCTCTATCATCTCTGCTCTGATAACTGAATCACACATAAAACCGCATGGTACGTATGACTTCTATTTTGGATATTTACCCTCAGTTTATTCCATACGCATCAAGCATTAGCATGTTAGGAAAGCTGAAATATATTCTATAATTCCAGGATATTAGGTTCAGTTATGATACTATCTGTTCCCTTCAATTTTATTCATTTTCCTTATTCTAAAAATAGACTATTATAGTGATACATTTTGACTTAGGATCCTAAACTTTTCTCCCCCGCAGTCGTATTACTTGCTGCATTGAAACTTAATGGAAAATGATATTATATAATGACCCTTTTATAAATTTAATTCATAATGATTAACCAATTGCTCTATATAAGCGAATAAAGTTTTGTTATAAAGTATTTTTAGAGATGGTCTGAATCAATTAAGATGGAACTCTCTGAAAGTTGCTGCATTTAGTTTGTTTTAAATGATTTTGCGTTTTAATTTTGCCCAAATTACAGTGAAGGATTTCTACGGAGTGATAACCAATTCTTTTGACGACCCCCACCATGAAAGGGGCCAAGAGGCGATATTTAAAAAAATACAAAATATAAAGCAACACTTTCTCTACCTCTATACAGAGATAAACTATAATCAACCTTTGGTTATCTGGTCAGAATACCTTTTATGAGCGAGGTATGCTAGTATCAAGCCAAAGTAAGCGGGAGAAGTATAATTAGTGAAGCGATTTCATAGAAAAATTGAGACTAAATGAGGAAAAAAAGCTATCACCGATCAGGATAGTGTAGTCAAGGGCTTCTGGCTTGAGAAGGGATGCCCAAGGAAACTCTAGATGGGCACGCTAAAGTGGGAGTGGGAGTATACAGGGGATAGTGGTTTTCCAGAAGAGACCATCACAATGGACCCAGCATCCCTTGCGGCTTCCCTCACTAATTGTTTACTGTGGCTTCCGTTGGGTTCGCCTGAACGGAAGCCCTCTTTCTCCTGACTTATCCCCAGTTTCCTCTCCTCAGCTTAGGCCCGCACACATACACTCAAAAGACTCATGAATTCACCGGGAGCATATCAGCCTCCAACCCCCTACCCCCCCACAACCTTCCTAGTTCGCAGAGAGCGGCGCTGGGGTGGACCCGTTCCCGCGCCAAAGGTTGTCATGGCGACGGGGCAGCCTTCTCCATTTCCATTCGCGCAATTGGCTTCCCCGCGCGCGCGGCGTGGTTCATCTTGTGAGGTTTCCGTTATTAATCGTTATGTGTCACGCGAGAGGGGGGGTTCCCATGCACACACAGGGGGTGGGGGGGTTTCTCATCTTTTCATCGGTTCTCCCGGCGCGACCATTCAGTGGATCTGATTTCATTTTCGGAGGAAGTCCAATCACTCATTTAAACGAATAAAAGTAGAGATAACTACGTATGCCGCCTCTCGGCGTGCTAAGGATCTGGCGGCAAAGTCGAAGCCATTTTGTTAAGTATAACTTTGTTGTTTTTTTTTACGAGGCTTCTATCACGTAAAGCAGTATATGCGCTGCTATAGCGAAACAATGATCCCAGCATCAAAAATATTTAATGAGAGTCATGAGGGGTTTTCCCTCGGCCACTAGCGTCACACTCATCTTGAGTCGCGCCGAGCAATCCGACACAGCTGGTTCACAACCATGTCATAAATGGGTTTCTTAGGTGAAAATATAAACATTGTGACGTCATTGGTCCGGTTTGGTGTTGGCACTCACTACCTTAATGGTAATGCTTATTAACTGGCATATCTGTTTACGTATTAAATCCTAGCTTAGACTTGGTATAAGAGTAGCCAGGATAGGCTTGTGTTAATATTCTGCTTATTTTTATAAATTAAATGAGAATTAAATGAAATTATGTTATTCCACTGTATTTGTGGAATTTTGAGCATGAGTAGGACGTTGGCCACATGGATAGGGCGCTTGGCCGATAAATGAAGGACTCAGGGCTTAAATCGCAAGTGAAGCCTCAGCAAATCCTCAACAAAAAATCTGCACGAAGTCAGGTAGCCAAATGAACTGCCCTCCCTCCCCTATCCTGAATGTGTGAAATCTTGACGCCTGTGGCTCAGCATGGTGTGAGCTTTACCCTCACATATCCTCACCTTTGTTGAAAAACTGAGCAGAAATATTTATATATAGCCTCATCGATCGTTTAATAGACGGCCGGTTCATCTTATGGTACCAGCCTCCAAAGCGAACAGCGAAGTCAGTTTCGTTTGGGCAATTCTTCCCTTAATCATGACCTCATGAGGACTTTACCTCTTCATTTCCTTACGCGTCCTTTTTCCCTCAGAAGAGAGCATCAGCATAAAATTTAATTTAATAATATTAAGGACAGAGAATATGTTGCAAAATTCCCGGCGGGATATTCATTTCCTTTTAGTTATGCAAGTCTCCATTTCATTGATAACAAACCTAAGCTATGAAGATTTATCAGCGATTATTATATAGATAAGGACTTTAAGCATCCTAATAACGTATTGATCGCTATTTTTGAGGGAACTAGCGTATTTTACCATAATTGCCTTGTGTATGTCATACGCCATGACCTAGAGAGATAGAAGGTCAATTCATTCCTGCAGCCTTAGTGGGGCATCAAAACATGCTGTAGATAACTCCTTTGACCAGGATGGAAAATTGAGAATCTACAATTTTTGGTGAAATTTTTATTAGGTAATAATATGATATTATTCTCTCTTCCTTCTGCTTAGAGCCAAAATGGGCTTGCTCTGGTTTATTGGTTGTTCAGATATTCCTTTGAGATGTAGAAATAATCCGACGTATGCAGTGAATCGCGGAAAGGGATGAGATATCTCTGTCTGGCTGGAGCACAGTTTGTATAATAGGATATATTAAATGTAGTTTTGGTATAATTTAATTTTCACCTAACAGAGTACTAATCAAGATTATTTTTTCAAGTATTTGTCATAAATTGCAGCAGTTAAGTATAGAATTCGGTAGTATGTGGTGTAAAGATTTAAGAAAATATATTCTCATGCCACTCGTGCACGAGAAATCTTTTATTCGTCAGAGAATATAAACAGTAAGAAATAATCGAAGAAACACTGACTACAATCGTAAGTTCATATTTAAGGTGCATATAACCTCATGCAATTTGGCTGTCAAGCAAAAACTCCTTCCAGAATGTTTCAATTCAATTTATACTTCAATTTATTTTTAGATAAAATAGATTTTGTCTCACTTCAAAATATTATTATAACAAAATAATAAAAATTCCTGGTTGTATGCCTTTCAGGTTATAAAGAGGAAGAAAATATTTAGCATTATAAATTTCCATAATCTCGTATTGCACAGAATCTACAGTTACGATACCGTTATTACAAAACTCTCATTCGAGAGACGAGTTTATATTGCTTATTACATTTCAAACTAAGAAAGACATCCTATGACGAATTATACGTTTGGTATGGAAAATTGCGGAAATGTACATCTGGGCTGTCATCTATGCTAGAGGTTATCCGCAATTTTTGACGTTGGGCGTTCTGCATCTTTTTCCCAGGTTATCGTTCCACCCCCACCATGGGCGACTTTCGATCCCACCTCCCCCCACTCCAATTCCACCCCCTCCCCTATACCCAAGAAATCAAATTCAATTCCACCCGATGCTTCCTGCCGCTTCGAAATGGCTTCCATATTTCCGACGGGCTCGCTGCTCTCATCATTCAGCGAACAAATCGGTAGCATTTCTACGGAATTCGTCAATCCCACTCCTGTATACGTGTTGCCAACGCATTTCAGTTTTCCTCTGTCGTATTATGCGTTTGCTCACCGCATCAAATCACACTGGCAGGTCTTCATGCCTATTATTTTTTTAAAATTTGATGTTTTCTGGATGGAGTCTTGTGTTTTTATCAGCTTGAATAAAATAAAAATAACAAAAAAATTTGTAAACAAAAATTGGCGCTCTTAGGAACATTTTAAAGCAAATTATTCGACATACCTTCTTTAGTACTGAACCAATAATTAATTAAATACTAAGTTTGTAGGCATAAAGTCCCAATTATCTTCAAATATCAATTTGGAAAAAAATTGTAAACAAAAATTGGTGCTCGTAGGGACATTTTAAAGCAAAATTTTACATATTTTTCTTTAGTACTGAAGTATTAATGAATTGAATATTAATTTTGTAGGCATAAAGTCCCAATTATCTTCATGTATCACAAGTTGATTATTTTTTAGCCTATTTTTTGAATCACTCAAGCAAATGTGGCTCACCTTAATACGGATAAGAATTTATACAGGATTTTATTCCATCACAGTAAGAGTAAGAATGAAGGACGAAGTTAAAATTGAAATTGGTGATAAATATGCTGCTTATTCCTATAATTTATTCAGTAAAAGCATCCTAAAAATTAGTGCTGCAAATAAAAATATTAGAATACCTGTGTCGTTTAATGTTTTCTCTATTCACATCAGCTATCGCCAATCTAAAAACTATATTAAAACTGTATTCTCGCTGGTCTCCTGGAACTTAACTGAGAATATCCTATCCATGTTTAAAATATTATTATGCTAGCTAGGGAAAATTTGGTAACTTTACTAGGATATTTAAGCAGGAAATTCCTTTAGGTCACATTCTGATTGAAAACGTGCTTTTTTCAGGGACTATATTTACGTATATTGCTGAAAAATACTTGTAATTTGATGTGTGTGACTGAACTCTGTTTTGAATTTATGAGAGAAGGAACTTATTGATTTTCGCGATAGAAATGACGTGATTATTGAAAAGAGTGCTATCTTAAATGAAGGGTGCTTACACTTTTTTCAAGAATTTTCAAGGAAAGAAGGAATTTGTGGTGTTTTCTCATCTCGAAGTTGGCGATCCCTTCGAGTGGGAAATTGAGAGGCACTCTTAAGTACTGCCGATCGGAATTTAAAATAGTGCCGTTTATAGTTATTGCAATTCGAAAACTATATACTCTCCCCACTTTAAATTTGCGACATACCCAATTTTTCTAGCCTAATCACATTTTCAAGATATTCTCATTTTGTTGCAAAAGTAATGACGTGCCTTTAAGTAATTTTTAAACAATTGAAGTTTATTATTAAATCAAGTATTAATCATATATATATATACAAAGTATGTAAATTTTCCAAATTTTAATTGAAAAATGGTATATCAATTGCTTTTTGGCGTTAAGGAAGAAGAAAAAAATGATGGAAGAATAATAAAAAAAATAATTTCTAAAAAAATGTATGTACACAAAAAAGTATAAATACAGATTTTAACTTATGATAAACAAGCTACGAAGAAACAATTTTTGGTGAAGGAAGCTAAACAAATTCCGTTTAGACCCACCTTGCTGTCCTGGCGCATTTCACGGCAAAAATATTTGATTTTACCTAAATAGGCCCTACCTTCTTTAGATATTCGTATTCCAACTATATAAAAATATATATAAAAGAGCAGGTCGATTGGATGCTATAGAGGGATCGGCAGACGACATTGAGGAAAAAAATGCAGTTCTGAGAAAATCTCGGTTTATTTAGTTTTTCGTTGAAGAAGTCGTAGTATGACTCAGGAGGACTGCTCAGCTTCAACTCATCAAATCCCTCACCCATATTTCCTGTTCCAAGAACAACCTATGCGTTTGCGATATGTGGTTTTTCTTTTCCGAAGCCTTTTTTCCATAACAACGACTTTGATTTAGAACGAATTCGGCTTCAATATGATAGGTTTAAGAAAACGTGGTGTGTCGCTTATCCCTCGTAAAAATAAATTAACTGATTGAAACACTTTCAATTATCGATTAATTCTATTATGTAGAGTAAAATTTTAAGTAGAATTCAGCCGTATGCCAAAGGGAAATTATGCAATTGTCATGAGTACCGTGTATTTTTACGATATTTAGCCCTCCCAGCGAACCAAGACATCTTAATGAGTGCTAGTACGAAGGTATAGCTGTTAGCTTTGCTCGAAATGCGAGCCTCAAAAGGTGACTGTAGCGTTAGTTCTTTACATATCAAAATGGATATTGCTGTTTAAAAAGTTTCAAAAGAGAGTTCGATGAGATAAGTTTAAAAAGCGTCGGTCGAAAATATGGAAGACAATCGAATATGAGTGACGGGGGAAATCTTTTTGCTTATATAATATGTTTAAGTAAGGTGCTGCCACGTACTTGGTTGTTCGAAGGAGAAAAGAGGAATTTTCAATACTTCTGGAGGTGGTAGGTAAGACAATTTTAAGAATGTTTTTGTCCATAAACATGGGGTTGCTTCTCCTTAGTTACTGATCTATGGCAATGTAATCATTTTTTTTGGAACCACTTTGCAAATACTTTAAAAACGGTTTTTCTTGGGCGTCTATTCTTTTTCACATTTTATTTAAGACTCTGGATTTTTGAGGACGTTAAATAATTAATTTTGGAGGAAAATTTGCGATTATCTTGTCTGAAACAATTAATAATTGAGCTTATTTGAACGAGAACTTCGAGCGAGTATCAAGAATACGATTGCGCAATCTCATCGATTTTGAGATCAACTGCTTCAAAAGCCCTTTTGAACGGCAATCGGTAGAGTTTGGATTAAGAAAAGGCGAAAAAGGGGCATGCCTATGGTTCCACAATACAAATACTAGTGAATGAAAAGTTAATGGCAATATTTATTAATAAAGAAGACCCTGCGTTGTACTTATTCGCCTTTCAATTCTATTCTTTTTCATTACAATTTATTATAGTGTCTCTTAAAATACTTAATTGTCCATTTTTATTCCATATTGAGTGAGAAGTTTCTGGAGAGTATATTTTAATTGCAAAGGGCAATACTATTTTGCTGCTACGTCGTTCTCTGTTTATCTTTAAGGATTATGTTTTTTTTCCCTGGGGATCCTTCATTGCGGATCCCTATGTAATTGGGCGGTTTTCCGAAACTTCGTCCACGTAGTCCACGCTTATTTTTGATATTCTCTATCAGTTTCAAATCAATAATTTGTAAGCCATACCTTAAGGGCCTGAGGTGGATGGTCGGGCCGAGGTGCCAATAGAAAATAAAGCAAGCTATAGCGAAGAGGAAGATATTTTGATTTTTTTCTCGAAAATGACATCTACATCGTTTCGCTCCGTGAAAGTGGGACAGTAGGCTTTGTTTCCTCGTGACGCATCGAAGTGCTTCCTTGCTTCCTCGGACCCTGGTCACCCACCCATCCTATCTGGCCACTCCCTCCCGCTCATCTGCCGTCAAAGTGACCACGAGAGAGCCCATGCTGCTCCCCGCGATATTACAAGGGTTTCATCGGCGTAGGGGGACACTATGGTCGTGGTTGATCGTGTGGATCCGTCAATTCACCGATTTTTTCCATTTATATCTCTTAAGCTCGTCTCATCCGTGAACAATAACTGAATAAAAATCATGCTTTGTATGTTCCACTTTTTGTGGTAAACCTTGACCGGTTTCAACCCCTTTAATTATTTTCTTTATTTTCATTCATCTTCATTCTCCCGAAAACAGGGCATTTAAGGCATTTACAGGGAGAAATGTAACAAATAATAACGTCGGACGATCGAAAACATCCATGCCCTGGATAGGGACAAATTAACCTGCCGGGACTCGAACCCACGACTTTTCGGTTTGAGGAGGCGAGGACTCTACCCCGCCGCCATCAAGGGTGAAGTATGTATTGTAATCAGGGTATCATTTTACTCGTTTTGTTGCTATACTCATATCGGATTCAGGTATAAATGGCATTTATTGTTTATTGTCACTCCTTTATGAAAATTTCACTTTCTACTATCTCTTTCTTATAAAAAAAATAGAAAAGTTAGCGATGAAATAATATATAATTATGAAGGTTTCATCAGCGCAGGTTCTCCTTTGAACCTGCCCAGTTTTCTTATTGTCTTATTGTAGTAATTTCGGTACTTTGTATTGTTTTGTCGTAAGCAATACATTTAATTTACTCTGTATATCAGGGATCTAAAAAGTTTTCAGCCCGAGAGCCGCATTATCTTATTTATCTCTTATGTTATCAATCAAGCATTAATTTGGCGGGTGGCTGCACACTGGAGGTCCTAGAAAAAATTAATCTAGCCATACATGTTATTTTTTATTAGTTATTTAATTTTGTATTACTAAGTTGCTGTTAATTAACGCATTGAGGCACTACACGTGAGTTGAAAACCTATCGTAAGATAGAGTATCATTGGAGAAATGGGAATGTTTATGTTTCTTAAATAAATAAAAAACTGTTATCGTTCCCATTTGGAATTTAATTAACCCCAAGAATTAATGAGGTATTTATGAATTTACGTGTTAAGTCAAACAAATAGCTGGCGCAGATTGATTTCCTCCCTCCCTGTGCTATCTAACAAGTAATTTGCCAAAATCGCGCACAGGTTTCGGGAATATTATTGCAATTAATTAATGTTGCCGGCGCGCAAGATTATTGAAAAAGTCTATTTTTTCAAAAAAAAAAATAAAATAAACCAACGATAATTCAGTAAGTACCTAAATTGTATTAACGCATGAACCGAACCTGCCCACTTTTCTTTTTCTCTTATTTGATTAATTTTTGGCGTCAATTCTGTTGTTGCATGGCTTTTGGTTTTTGATAGTGTAACTTGGCTGTTAAAATAAAAAAAATACTCGTTTTTGAGGCCATTATGGGCCAACTTACAAATTTTCCCCCTCATTTAATTGATATTTTGGTCTGTCTGGACCAATCTTTTGGATGCTGCGCGGTTTAGAGGCGGAATACCAGCTTTTGATGATGCTCTTTAAGTCTTCGATGAGGATTGATTTCTGTGCATAAATTTCATACGACCTTTGGGCATGAGGTGAGTACAAAAGATTTTCTGAGTATTAAGGTTCTTCAAGTTGGTTTCAAGGACCCCTTTTTAGAATGGAAAGGCGATATTTACGGGAACGTTTTCATGCAGATTACACTTCTGGATGTTCGTGATTCAAAGCTGAGGATGTATTTGAATAATTTGGTGGTTGTTTGGCAATGATTCTTGTCTGATGTGGTGACTGGTGTACCAGGGCCTCCAATATCATTCTGCTGCGAAGAAATATTTTTTATCAATTTATTGGTGGTTGTTCGTTCAACCCTAATCCGAACGTCTAGTCTATGCAAATTTATCTCTTCACGGATGTCAAGGAAATACCTAGGTGTCAGTATTGCGATTCCCCTCAGAGCATACGACTCATCCTGATGGAGTGCAATAAATACTTGCCGTTTCGACTTGAACACGAAGCAATCGGGGCTTTGTAAACCATCATAAGCAATTTTCCCCGATATTACAACGATAATAATTTCCTTTTCAAAAGGAAAAGTTTTAAATAAATTAAAGTCTATGTTTTAAATTGTTTTGAATATTTTAATTAAACAGTAGGGGATAAATAAAGTCAATGACTTACTTTTTTATTTTATTTATATTTATTTTTTATTTTTCCCTGTACCTCCGGAAACAGCATCATTGGTCTTTTACACTGGGGTTTTTAACGGAACACTCAAACGTATACGAACGTATCCATGCCATTGGTAGGGCCAACCAATCTAGGCGGGACTCGAACCCGAGACAACTCCTGTTGCAGGCAAGGACTTTACCCCGCCGCCACCGAGGTCGGCGATAATTAAATGTGATTTTATGACCAGACCATGTATTGAAAGGGAAAAAACGATCCTAAATATATATCAACGCACCCAAAGTAACCAATGCTACTACTACCAAACATAAAGAGGACTTCCTTAACATGGTCCTGCGGGAACTTCCACATCTAGGTTAAATCCTATACGAGATTACGTCCTTCGCTTTATTTTCTGCAGGCATGAACATTCCCCTTCTCCCCGTTTATGTTCTCACGGTGCTATCGATCACCGCTGACCACCAGCGGAGAGAATGGGCGCGGCGGGCAGCAATTGCGGCCGCTTTCTCCCGTCTCAAAAACCATATGTTTTTCAGCTCCTTGACCGCCCATCGGCACATAGGAAACATCGAAGCGGTTATTGTTCCGGCGCGGCGCGTTCAAAGGGTTTTTGCTGCTATCCTCGTGTATTATCCCCTTGTAATATTCCCTTGCGGGAAAAGCAATCTGGTTTCGGGTTACACCTTCACCCACTAATTTCCCACACTCATTCGTTACCTAATCACCGGGATCCCTGAGGTATACTCGCGTATGTATATCTTTCTCCTTATCGTCTCCATTACTCTGTGGGAGATTCCCTTATGGAATAGAGATGAGATAAGGCGGAGCAAAGAGATGGTAATCTACTTAAAATCTCATCGCCCCCCTACCACTCCAGGGGTTGCGGAGTATAGACGTGGGGCGCGGTGGTGGGGGAAACCGCGCCCCTCCCCTACATGCATATTCACCCTCTGCACTCCCTCCCCCTTCCCCAGCGACCCCTCCCCTCTCACGTACACGTGTCAGTCTTCTCTCGTTTCAATTGCCCGCGGGGAGAATAGTAACCGCGCGTAAGTGAATAAATGGTCGATGAAATGCGGGCAGGGTTTAAGGGTGACATTTACGAGTGAAATCGAATTGCTGGGTTACGCTAATGAGATCTATTATCAATTTTTTTATGTGCCAGTTTTTATTGAGATTAAAAAAATTAAATGTTTTCCTTTTTTAAAATATATCTTCTTTTTAAATAAGTCTTCGGCTTTACTCTCGGAGCGAATTGATGAAACCAAAATTATCATGGCGTCACTAAAACATGAAAAGTATGTGGAAACTTTTGCAAATTTTCATATTCAGAAAATGGCTGAATGATGAAGACTTTATTTTTCGTTTTAAATGTACAGTCTCCTGCTTCACTTCTGGGAATGTATTTATTTCTAAGTAATAGCAGGAAATTAAGCACAGTTCAAAGGAAATGAAGTAATAAGCGTTATCGGGGAATTGAAATCGGTTCATATCAATCTCAGCATCATTATCTGGATAATCAAAGACATAAATGAATACGGCTGATGGGTAAGTCATTCACCCTCACCATCTCCTGGTTTCTTTCATTATTTTCCTCATATTCTTTCCCATCCACCTGCGGAATTATTTAAATGAAAATAGCAATTTCGAGTCTTAGCGGAGGACCCCATTGTCATAAGAGATCGTTATCTTTTGTCACCGAGTGAACTCGAAGTCACGTTAACTTAATGATTCGTGCTTTCGAAAACTCCCTGCAAAAGTTCTGCATCAATCTGGAGTGTTAAGAGATACCGACCGACCGAGATACCCGAACGATTCTTGAGAACGTTGCTGACCACCCCGATTATATGGGTTGGCAAAAATAATATGTGAGAACCAGCCGCTAATCTGTGCGCGGTTTGGTCACGGGAACATGTTTGTTTGCGTGCGACGGTCGATCTTTGTGGCCGGAGAGTGATGGGGAGTGGGGGTGGGGATGGGAGACGGGGGTTGTCGGATGATGAAAGCGGGCCCAGGGGGCGGTCGGCAAAGGGTAAAGGAGATGGATTCAGCGATATTCCGGAGGCGCGTGCCGTCTTTCTCGTCTCTGCCGTCCAGTGATTCCCGCACGACCTCCCCCCTGCGGTCTCCGAGGGTGGGTAGCGGATGGCGTCGCGGTCTGCGCGAACACTTCAGTCCCTTTGGGAGATGTATCGACAACTGGGATTACAGGGCATTTTATTGAAACTGAATGAAGTCGGTGCGAATGATTTTTTCGTCATGAGTATTTCCCTGTATCTGCAGGAAAATATGAGGTAGAGCGTAAAAATAATTACCTCAACTCATTCATGAGACATCTGGAAACCCTTAAATTTATTGCGTGGTGATACATAAACTTGTGTTTCACAAGAGAGAAAATTAGGCACTGTTATTTTGTCTAGATTTTGAAAATGTGTGTTTTATTTTTTAGACTCTCTCTTAATAATAGCGCCATTTTGAAGATTTTTAATATCGAAAGGGAGCTATGAATAACTAATAGACATAGAAATTGAGAGACATCGATGGCAATAGAAATTTTCCAGCCTATATTAATTGAATGAATTGTAACCACTCCGTATAAATTCAGAAATTGCGTGATACAAAGGCAATCTAGCATTCAAAAGTGAAATCAATAATTTAGCCAGCCTTAAGGAAGTCGTTGATTCATCCATAATCTCTTCTTCTCCTTTGGAATTTTTTAAATTAATAATAGATGTTCTATGGCAAAAATATGTTATCTATTAAATATTACTGGAGGATTAAACAAACAATGCTTGGAACATGGATATTTGATTCAGGCTTAATTTGTTGGAACTCTAGCATATTAGAAAATTAAAACTTATTATAAAATTTCCAAAAATAATTTAAATTCCGTAAACGATCGGTTTCGACATATGTTGTGACGGTGGCGATATCACAAAATATTTCGAAACCGGTCGTGAAAGGAATGTTAATGTATTTGTAAAAAAATTGCCAGTTAGTTTTGATTTGAGATTATGCAGGGAAATTCAAGGTTATATGGGGTAGCGTCTTGATAAAGACTGAATTAATCTATTACATGCCTAAATGGGATGGAAAAAGGTGAGGTGTGGGGAATTAACAATGGAATTTTATGAATTTCTATACGATGAAGGTAATAGGCTAGCAGTACGTACTCGTTAGCATAAGTTTCTTACTCACATGTTGGATGTGGAGGGGCTGTGGCGAAGAAGTTCAAAATCTTAGATCGCCAAAGGGATGACTCCTGCAAGTAAGTATGTAAAATTGTATGCGCTGAATATCAATGCCAAAGAAATATGCCTTATAATCGAGTGAAACCAGAAATTCATCGGGGACTGGTTTACAGCTAGGTATTAAAGCTTTCCAGTTATTCTATCGTATATTTATGAGCCAAAACATATATGTCCTATTTTGTCTGTTAATAATTCTCAACAGGATAGGGATTTTTTTTTTAATGCTGAGATACTTAAAAAATGGCGATAAGTATGGAAGATCTTTTTCTGTCAAACTCGGATTCCAGTTCTCAAGAAAAATGTTTCAATGCCAAATTCTTTCATGTATTCTCGAAAATAATCGCGATTCATCATGAGGGATTGAATTTAACCGAAGAAGAGTCGGTGTGCAGCATCGAAACGTGTCAATGCGTTACAGTATGTGCAAATATGCCAGGGGTATTAGGGATAACAGACAGTAATATCTATTTTACCTATAAATGCCTATCCGTAAGTTATCTCTAAATAAATTGATAGTAATACAATAGAATCGTGGTATTTAATCTATGAATTTACTAGCATATTTGTCTCATTTTTTGGAAAAGAAGGTGGAAATTTGTGTGTGTAGAAATTATTTGTGTTCTCCTAACCTTGAGAGGTACTAAGCACGTAGATCCTTGTAGTTGGATGGCTTTGCTCGAGCGAAAGCACCCTTAGACATTATGACAAGTGGATCTAACAAATACTATTAAAGGAGCAATGAAATTGTGTTGAATTTTTTAAACATTGTGGACATTATTTAGAGATTTTTATTGCTAAACAATTGTTTTTTCAGAGTTTAGATTTACAGCGATCTGTCACCTGCAAATGCTCATAAATTTGCCACCTTAACTGTTTAACTACATCATTTGAAAAGAAATAGGGTTACCCGAGTCGTCGGCATTATTTATTTCTGGAAGAGAAATGAATGAAATAATTTACAATAAGTGTTTAATATTTCCGGCGCAAGGTTATAAATAAAAATAAAACTAAGAAAGATATAAAATTAGTGGAAATAACTATAGAGTGATATTAATAACTGATGAATTAATTTAATCTCTTAATAATAATAATCGACTTCATTTCACCAATGTATTTCCTGTAGGAGTGAGCCGTTTATTGATCATTGCAAACAATATTAATGACCTCCAGCGTTTTCAAAAATTTTCGCTAAAAATGAAATGCCTGACATATGCATGCATTAAAAAATTATAGTTTCATAGGACTAGAAATTTTCAAACTGCACTGTCTCCAAACGATAATGCGGTTAATGTCGCTCTCGCGGGGACCACCGACGGTCAGCCGCGCTAATGAGGGTCCAACCTCGACTTCGAGCCTAATCCGACCCTTTTCGGGGACCCGAGCTCGCGAGGGATGGACCCAAAACACCGGGAGGGCCCCCACCCATCTGAACCACGTGTAGTACATTTTGCATTTTACAATTCTTTTAGTGCTATCTACAATTTATTGGCTTTATCGTCTTCTTGATCACACCAGGAATACGGGCGTTTTTTGATCGTCTTTCTACGATGATTTTTAAGAATTTTTTCCAATCAGCGATAAAAGTCCCCTTCTGACTTGGCAACGCTGCATCCAGCAACTTGGGGGTGGGGTAGGAAAGGCCTCTCGCTCCACGCTGAACAATGGCATTCTCAATTCTGGGAAGTTCTGCGAGCCATTTCTAGGGTGTTTGGCAGGGGTGATCAATAACCAGCATGCATTTGGACTCCAACATGCAACAAATTATACTACTATATGCTGTTAGAAATAATCCGTAGTATGTTGGCGACCGTAAGATATGGTTAACTTCGTCAGAAAAGACACTGCTTTTGAATTTGTCTAAAAGATTTAGCCTATTTTCCAATCATGAGGGTCCCAAACACAGGCAGCGTATTCCAAATGTGGTCTAACGAGGGAAAAGTAGCTAATTTCTCTCACTTTGTCGTCGCACTGTCCTAATATTCCTTTAATAAAACCCATTTTACGATTACCTTGACCGGTTATTTCTCGAATATGTTTATTCCACGATAGATCATTATTGAGTCTAACTGCTAGATATTTCAGGGATTCAACAGTCTCTACTTGGCTCCCCCAATAATATAGCTGCGTTGTAGGACGTTATTCTTCTTCAAGAAATTCATTACGACGCATTTTTTCCAAATTTAATTCTACATCTACATTTACATTATACCCTACGAGCCACCTCTAGGGTGTTTGGCAGGGGGTCATCAATCACCAGCATGAAGCATGCATTTGTACTCCCACATGCACACCACACCGTCCAAAAAACGTCCCGTATAATAACAAACTATACAACTATATGCTGTTAGAAATAATAATTGAATTAAGAAACATGCATTAAGTTTTACATAGGTTAGTAGGCTACACTACAAGTCATGCAATCTATTTACGAGTTCTATTACTGCCGTTATAATCTCTTATTGATCGTGGAAAAAAAGACATTCGGAATCTGTCTGTTCTGCAATCTATCTCTCTTATCTTATTTATATGATCTGATCTTCCGTAGTATGTTGGCGTCCGTTAGATATGGTTAACTTCGTCAGAAAAGACACTGCTTTTGAATTTGTCTAAAAGATTTAGCCTATTTTCCAATCATGAGGGTCCCAAACACTGGCAGCGTATTCCAAATGTGGTCTAACGAGGGAAAGTAGCTAATTTCTCTCACTTTGTCGTCGCACTTCCCTAGTATTCTTTTTACTATTACCTAGTATTCTATCGTATATTTATGAGCCAAAACATATATGTCCTATTTTGTCTGTTAATAATTCTCAACAGGATAGGGATTTTTTTTTAATGATGAGATACTTAAAAAATGGCGATAAGTATGGAAGATCTTTTTCTGTCAAACTCGGATTCCAGTTCTCAAGAAAAATGTTTCAATGCCAAATTCTTTCATGTATTCTCGAAAATAATCGCGATTCATCATGAGGGATTGAATTTAACCGAAGAAGAGTCGGTGTGCAGCATCGAAACGTGTCAATGCGTTACAGTATGTGCAAATATGCCAGGGGTATTAGGGATAACAGACAGTAATATCTATTTTACCTATAAATGCCTATCCGTAAGTTATCTCTAAATAAATTGATAGTAATACAATAGAATCGTGGTATTTAATCTATGAATTTACTAGCATATTTGTCTCATTTTTTGGAAAAGAAGGTGGAAATTTGTGTGTGTAGAAATTATTTGTGTTCTCCTAACCTTGAGAGGTACTAAGCACGTAGATCCTTGTAGTTGGATGGCTTTGCTCGAGCGAAAGCACCCTTAGACATTATGACAAGTGGATCTAACAAATACTATTAAAGGAGCAATGAAATTGTGTTGAATTTTTTAAACATTGTGGACATTATTTAGAGATTTTTATTGCTAAACAATTGTTTTTTCAGAGTTTAGATTTACAGCGATCTGTCACCTGCAAATGCTCATAAATTTGCCACCTTAACTGTTTAACTACATCATTTGAAAAGAAATAGGGTTACCCGAGTCGTCGGCATTATTTATTTCTGGAAGAGAAATGAATGAAATAATTTACAATAAGTGTTTAATATTTCCGGCGCAAGGTTATAAATAAAAATAAAACTAAGAAAGATATAAAATTAGTGGAAATAACTATAGAGTGATATTAATAACTGATGAATTAATTTAATCTCTTAATAATAATAATCGACTTCATTTCACCAATGTATTTCCTGTAGGAGTGAGCCGTTTATTGATCATTGCAAACAATATTAATGACCTCCAGCGTTTTCAAAAATTTTCGCTAAAAATGAAATGCCTGACATATGCATGCATTAAAAAATTATAGTTTCATAGGACTAGAAATTTTCAAACTGCACTGTCTCCAAACGATAATGCTACTCCTCCGACAAACTTATTGTAGTATTAATTTCCCGTCTACCCATAGAAAATTGAGGTCTTTCTTTGCTATTAGAAATAATGCTCTAAATTTAATTTCCGCTAGTTTTACTCTATACCTATGGTGAGATAAAAGGAAAAAGGTTAGTAGATTGTGGAAAAGTATTATTTCTATCGCCTCTATATGCGTACCTTTTTCGTGCAAAAATATTGAAATTTAGCATAGCCTCTTTGGGATTGAATGAAAACAAATCAGATTGATTTATCTTCATTTATACAGCATTTTAAAAGATTAAATTATTAATTAAACTTTAATAATTTCTTCCAAAAATGAAATTGGAGTGGTGGTATAGAGAGTGTTAATTGAGAAAAATAGCCATCAACTAATCCAAATGAATCTAGCCCAAATTATGCAAATTAATGTACACGAGTAGTAATTGTGGAAAGCTTTGATCAAATATTTGTACGAAAAATAGAATTGAGTATTTCTAATCAATAACCCATCCTTGGTTGAGCCTCTAAAACATTCGCCGATAAATGGAGTGACTGCGTATGATTGTCATCAAAATTATTAAATACCCTCTTCAAACTGTGCCTGAATTTCGGAGTACAACTTTGTGTTTCCCATTGTTCGACTACTAATATAAATGTCTGTGTGGACACTTATAAGGGTATTTGTATTCCAAAGAATTTGGATCGCGGGCAGGATATAAATGCTGCTTTGAAAAGTTACAGTAACATGCTTCTGCAGAGCATTATAATTATGTGATGAAAACATATATTCACTCCAACGCAATAATTTATTTTCATTTATTCGCAAATCAATTTTGAAGTTGAATTTCAAAAAATTCATCTGACTTATGGAATAAAAAGCAGTAATATATTTAAGAATGGCGATATAGCTGTTTAAAAATGCAAGAATTATGTGAGTTTAAAAATATATTATTTTGGACCAACCCGCTTGCTATGCATATATTTTTCTTAACTTTATTTTTTAGCATCGGAGGATGCCAAACGTGAGACCAAATTTGAAAAGTAACATTTACGAAAAGACATAATTAAGTTCTTGTTTCGATCCACGCATTCGCGGCGGAACCTTCTTAAGCAGGATTAATGAGTATTTCAACCGAGCGGAATAGAATTAGGCCGCTTCCTTCGTGTCTCTAGTGAATGCGGTGCTTATAGGTGAACCCTATTCCTAGCCACTCCCAATCCGTTGTTCACTGGTCGCTAGATATGTATTTAAGGGTTGCGGAGGGAGGGAAGAGTAGGTAGGGTGGGCGGGAGGCAGGAGCGGAGAAATCCCATTCAAAAGAAATCGGATAAAGAAAGTAAAAAGTCGAGCCTCTCCGTGAGTGACGTCTTGCGATGACGGTGCGAGGGAAAGAAAGGCCGCCTCTCGCTAAACTGCTTACACCCTCTGCATCGAGCGAAGTAAATTCAATAAGGTTTCCCTGTTTTTACGTGGGCGGGTGATATTGTGGGAAAGCAGCGCACATATGGAAAAGATTCCGGGGCTGATTCAGGATTGAAATCGGCGCTTTACGTGCCGTCTGTCTCGATTTTGTGCTTTCCGGAGCCATTGATGCCATTTACATCTACTTGAAAGTCAATGTATCAAATGTCAGGTATTGTAATGGAGTTAAGTTTTTTTAAAGAGTTAAATTCAAAATATTTTGGCCAACTTAATTTGACGTTAATTAGTATTAATCTACGTTAAAAATTGAAAAAGGAAAAATATCAATGTTTCCAATAATACTTAGTAATTTCAACAGTTTCATCTCACAATTTCTCGTCGCGACGACCCGAAAATACCTTTTATGGTTTACGTTTATGAATTACCTTCTTCAGGAGTATGACTGAAGAAGGTAAATCATAAACGTAAAGAAAACGTAAATAAATTGAAAGAAGGTAAAAAGGTTTAGAAGAGACAAGGATTTTGGCAAAATTCTTGTCTCTTATTTTTAAGTAATTTACAATCGAATTCTTTTTTATTATTTTATTATTGTAAAAGACGTTGTTAAAATCTTTTATACCTTTATGTGTCAAATGAATGCAATCATATTTATTCGTAGCCATGAAAAAGGTATAAAAATAAACCGAAACGTTGACCAACAAATTTTGCATCTAATTCTTTGAGAATTACACTCAATGACATTAATCATCGTTAAAAATTGAGATAAGAAAATCTCAATGTTTCCAATAATATTTGGTGATGTCTCTGTTGAAATTGAAACGTTCAACGTCCCAACAATACCTTATATGGTTTACGTAAAATGCATTCCATTATAACTGTCAACCTTTGCGTGAATGTGATACGGGTGGATTCACGGTTTGAGGTTTTTATGTGCACAAAATTTTAGATTTCTCGATGCCTTGGGAATTTCCTACGTGGAGAGAATACAATTACAATTTTTGTGCATGGTAAAATTTACTTAAATTTTTGGAACAGGTTCACTGTCTGCTATGTAAATACCATGGGATTATCTAACCAAAACTTAAAATGGCTATCAGACTATCAAGAAAATCAAACTCTTTGCGGCTTGGGAGAGAAGAATGAAGCCCTGGCTTTCTTTTGTACTCCTTTGAGGAGTAGATATTTTTTTGCACATTTCGCCATTTGTGTAAATGCAGTTCTGGTGGATTGACGCTAAGCATTTTAATTATTCTTTATATCAATGGTCTAATTAATCCTCTTTGAAGGAAATAACCAAGAAGTCGTAGCCATCCTTTACTTTCTTTTTAGCAGTAAACATGATATTTGTAATAGGCATGCCAAGTTGTTTTCCCTCCATTGGGTAACTTAAAATACGATTGATAAAAACCGGTGGTTAATAATCCTTTTTATTTTAATTGATGCCCTGTGCAATTCTCACGGTAACTAAATGACTTCAAAAAGCTATATTTCCGATATTATTTAGTTTACATCATGTTCATCAAGAAATATTTTTATATTATATGAATGAATTAAGGATGAAAATTTGGAGATGGAAGTTAATCCATGGAGTTTCCGCTGTTATCCTGTAAACCGTCGAAAGTTTCAAAATTTATAAATGCTCTCTCTCTTTATGGAGCTTGGCTTTGGTAAATGGCAAATAACATTGGATGGACCAAGCCAGTGAATTATTAGCGTATTGTTATGCATATATTCCTGAGAATGAATGGTAACCAAATATATAAAGATTAATTCTAAATTTCATTACTTTGGTTAAAGCTCCTCTTTTCGCTCTCTAAATACCATAGGAATATCGGGGAAAACTAAAATTTGGTACATGAAAAATGAAACTCTTCTCTGCAATCGAATATTCAGCAGATTGTTTGTTTATCTTAATAATTGGCACAGAAATGATCAAATCTAATGAAATAGAATAAATTCTTTTTGGAAAATCAATAGTCAGGGAAAACAGAAAAAAAACTAAAATCTTCTAAACTATTCTTAACAAAATCTCAAGAGTTCCTTCTGCGATTACCATTTTTATGTAAATCCAGGATTTCACCTTTAATTGTAGTCGACCACTGGATCAAGTTATACATTTACAGTCGCCAAAACAATGAAAATGGAGATATTCTATAGGAAGTGTAAGAATTTCTTCCTGAACTTCAAGGTAGTTTGTATTCCATCACTTTCGTAAAAATATGAATAACGTATTAATGAAGATATATTATAAATTATAATTCATCATTTAGTTAGACTGTGGGGCATCTAAAATTCTCCAATGTACAGCGACCATATGGTTGGTAGGGCTTCTTTAAATTTTTTACTAATTCAACCTTGGTTGATGAAGTTGTGCTGTGGTTTGTTCCATATACTTGACGTCATTAATGAAAGAATTGTGCAAAAATTTCCGTTAGACTATTACAGTTATTTATACATTATTCTTCACATTATAATGGGGTAGGAATAGCCAAGTATATAATTTGAGTTCTTGGCATGCATTTCAAAATTTCAAATCTCCATTGTAAAGAAATTCCATTTTTGACGAAGGGAAGTTTTGGTAGAAATTTAAATATCTTCTGACTTCGATAATAGAACAGATACATAACATTTACTTTATGCCTTGTTTTTTTTTAATTCCCATGCACTTAATTTTCATGTTTTTGAATTTTATTTAGGGAGGCTTCTTTTCAACCGAATAAGTTTGTGCTTGATATTCGCAATTTCGAGTCCCAAGTTGTTCCTCTTCATCGGATTGTATTTATCAATGTTGAGGCAGATGAATTCTTGACCTGGTTCTCCAACGGGTTACTGAGGCGGTGGCTGTCGTTGTTTAGGAGCCTAACCATGATCCCTGGTCATTATTAGACCTGGCGACTGTGTCAGAGTTAGGCGCCGAAACGTTAATAGCCGCCGTATAAATCCGGTGGAGAGACCGTGAATACATCAGCGCCGTGACTCGTCAAACACAAAATCCTTCTTTTGGTGTCGAGGAAATTTAGTAGACCATGTTAAAGAATAATTTTGAATATACTATTCGATTATTGTATCTGCCTACTCAATGAGGTCGCTTATCTCCCGTAGTCGCAAGTCATTAAAGAATTCGGTGGATGGAAGGGAATATTAAGTTGTGACTAAGAAATAAGTCTGTTACATTCAGCGATTCTCTCACTATATTAAAACGAATTAATGCGGAAATTGCCGCCCACTTCTCATGAGTTGGTGATGCCATTACACTTCCTGTTCATTACCTTGTTCACCGTTCGAGGAACCGCTTGCTCATCGAAGAAGGAATCGCTAGCATGAGTGAGAAATACGACCTCGCGCCCTATATGCGAGGCCGAGAAGAAGCGACGATACACTCGGCAAGAACGTGACGTCATCAACTTATATGCGAAGTGGTGCGTGGAGTTGTGAAGCCTGGTTAAGGCGTCGAAATAGATTTCAATAAAAGTCGACTATTTCGCTCCACAGATACGTGTGGCAGTGGCTGTGAAGCAGCTCTTTTCAGTTCTCGGCAGGGTAGCGGCGACGCGCTCGGAATGAGTTCGTGACGCCATCAACTTTTATGAGAAAGGTTCTAGTCATATTAACACCTCGAAATAGCTTTCTATAGCAGTTGACTATTTCCCGCCGCTGTTACGTGTGGATAGTGACTATGAAGCACTATTATATTCGCAGTATTCCGCAGAGTATTAGAGAAGGTGCGACGCGCTCGGAAGGAGTTAGTGACGTCATCAACTTATATGCAAAAGTGTGAACCTGGTTCACACGTCGAAATTAACTACTGTAGCAGAGTACTGTTATAGTCAAATCGTAAGTATGGACAGTGACCGTGAAGCACTGCTCACTTCAGAGTCACTGTCCAGTGGAATTAACACATCAGTCTTTTAAGTCTGGTTAACAAATCGAAATAGGTTTATGCATAAGTCGACTATTTCGCTCTACTCGTACATGCGGATATTGACGTTAAAGCACTCTTCTCTTCGTTGAACAGCTCAGAATAGCAGATAAGCGGTGATATGCTCAGCAAGAGTTCGTGTCGTCACCAGCGCCCATAAGGCCTGTTTTACTCGTCGAGACTAGTACAGCAGAGTACTATTATGCTTAACTCGAACGTGTGGACAGTGACTGTGTAGCACTAATCACTACGCAGTCACTGTCTTCACCTGTCTCTCTACTTTTTGAACTCTCTCAAAATTGACAATAAAAAAAACAGTGAACGAGCCCATTATCTATGGTGTGATATTGTCGTATCAACCACCCGGCTATGGGGAGAAAGGGATGGATTATGGAGGTCTGTCTTGTGGGACCGAAAACCGGCTCCGGGGATCAACTTGCACTCTCCGGACGCCCGTCCTACGAGACTTTTCCGAGAGAGCAGAGTGTCTCTCGCATCTCCCGCTGACCACAGGACGTCCCCTCAAATGAACAGCTGACGAGCCTCTCGACAACGCACTCGAGGAGAGCGTGCGGTCCTCCCTCACCCTTTTCCGACGCCGCTATTTTGCGGCTCGGAGCGTTTCCTTCGTGGCTTAGCGTGGGGCTTATCGTTGCAGGAAAACGGGAGGAGGAAGACGGTGTTAGGACCCTTGTGCGATGAATTCGACCCTTGACGTGGAATCGGGTTAATTCTCTTTAGTTATTCAGTGGCGGGATCTCAAGAGTAAGCTAAGAAGTTCACCCCGAATGATACAGAGGGTAATGAACAGGAACTGTAATGACGTCAACAACTCTTGAGAAGGGGGGACAACTTTCGCGTTTCTTCATGATAGACTTGTGGGAAAATCTATTAATGAGGAAAATTTCCTTCTTCTTCGAAACATATCTATTATTATTATCATATACATATTATTATTATTAATATTATATTATTATCTTTTCATTCCATCCACCGAATCCTTTAGCATAGGAGTATGCGCTCAGGTTGGCTACGGAATATACAGAAGCTGTGGTCCGCATTGAAAAAAGCAATTTCTTAAGGGTGAAATATTTTTTCTAAGTCTGTCCATTGCTTTAATCAAAAGACTAGTGTGGAAAGTTGAGGGCAGGGAGCTCCTCCATATCCAATTGATCCATAGACGTGTGAATTGACTAATTTAGGGTAGAAGGGCTAGTTTTCTTCACTAAGCCACCTCGCGCTTCGAGAATTATAGGGGTTGAAGGATTACTTCACCCGGAATATGAACACGGAGCCCTTCGGCCAGAGGCGCTCTATTCATTAGACTACCACCCCCCCGCGCCTTAGTACTGTGTAAAAATGAATTTTTTGTTATACAAAACCTTAAAAATGGACTTAATTCAAAACCTGATACCTCTTCTTCATCATATGCCCTAACTTCAATGGAAGAAAAATCTCTCAAAACAAACGAATTGGCTAATTTAATTCTAGTAGTCCACGGGAGCTATCTCTAATAATGCTGTTAATGGAATCTGCCAATCAGTGATTTCTTTACCACAGAAAGGCAAAAAGGAAGGCTATTACATGTTACGGGGGATTATATTTGCCAGTATCGTCTGAATTCGAAGAAGCCAATAAGCGCCTTTTCCTATCTTGACGCCGAGGACGGGAACGCGAATAGCAGCTGTTAGGCTCTTAGTTCATCAATAATGTTCCACCGTGACTTTGCGATTCAAAACAAAATCTGAGTTTAAAAATTTTTTAAATTGTATTACTTAAGTGGATGCAATTCTCTCGGGCCTACAGTGGCGTTACATTTGGCTTTATGCCAATGTTTCGACATTATAGTCAATCAGCGAGTCACCAATTCACTGAGGACGGCAGAAAAGTAAGCTATCGAAGTGTCGGCAGGGAGGAAATTTCAACCCGCCAGGAAGACGAGGTGGGTTTCATCCTTTATTTCACCGGAAAAATGTGAATTCCATTTTTATTATTGATGAAAAAATTATCCCTTTTGCCAGTGTCTTTTGCTAATGTAAAAATTGAAGAGACAATCCTCTGTGGAATTCAGTTTATTCGACGAGTATAATTTTCCATGAAGAGTATTACCAGTTGTTTGTGGTGTTATTTTCATTCGATCTACGTTCTTTTATTTCATGCACAGTATTGATGTTGCTGGTAGATCGAAAACGACATACAAAAACGCGAATGCTCCATTTTCATCTCACAATCAGTTGTAACCATTCGACGCATCTTTGTATTTGTCGAATCGATATTTTTATTTTCTTCTCTATCCGCATTATTTTACGCATTGACTAGGATCACCATCTCAGCCTTGAAAGTGCTTTCGGCTTATAAATGCAATTTCCATAAAGTTAGGTATGCTGCAAGCCGAATTTATTTTATCCACAATTCTCTTATGCATTGAACCATTTAGTATTTCTATGGAAAAATCATTTATCGTAATGAAAGAAAATTTGAAAGCAATATTGACGCGTCATTTTTTATGCCAAAATTTCGTAAATATTATTGAAAGATTGGTTTTACATGTTAATCCTATGTGGGTTAAAATTTAAAGCTAGGCTACATTGCATGCAGATTAGCTGATGAACGCATTTTTTTAAATCGGCATTAGTCTTACTTTTTGAATTGATTTTAGTGTTACTTTAATGGAATATACATATTTTAACTCCATCTTTAGCTCATATTTACAAATTATTCCGAGACTAAGAAGTTTAATTGCCTACTTTTTTTATGATTTCTGAGATATATCTTACCTCATATAAGCTTTTGTAGTAGCGGTATTTATATTTTAGTTATAATCCGCAATGCTTTTCTATGCGCATAGAAAAGCATTGCTATAACAGCTGATACATATGTCGGAATGTAACTATTAACAATTGGGACATGGGAAGCTCAATTAGTTTGATCGACAGCCGGATGGGCACAATTACATGAATATATTTCCATACTTTCTTGCAAATGGAATTTCCTTAGTTTCTCGGTCCTAACCACCGCTCTTTGCTGAGGATTACAATTGCTTTGCCTGAAATATTTAACATTCTCTTTAAGTGTAGTTTAAAGGTTTAATTTTTATGGAAGAATCTTTTGGGAAAAATATGAGGAGAAAATCTCCAAGTGTGGAGAAAAACGTTAGGTAAATTAAATGAAATGATGTTTCAAGGTTATTTGTTTAAGCATTTGATTTGGGAAATAGAAAATCCATGGAAAAAGTTTTATAATGTGAATTTAACTGCAATTATAATGTGATGAGTCCATCTCTCATTGAAAGTGGCTGAATTTCCTAGCGATGCATATTAGATTGCACAAATTGTGTTTGAAGGTGTTGGAAACGAGCGTTATATTGGCTTGTGTTTGAATGTTCAGATAGTTTATCCGGGCACTTCTCATTCGCGCAGTGAAGCTGTCTTTTACATTAGGAAGATAAAAAAGACTCATTTAATCGAAAATTGTTTTTTAGAGTAAATAACGGCGCTAACGCCAAGCATGGACTGCAACAATGTAAAGATGTTGAATAATTCTCTTCCATGGGATGAGGGATGAAATGTATCGTGCGAATCAAGAACAATTGTGTTTTACCATTGCGAATGATGAAGTATCGTAGCGGGAGACAGAATAGAGTCGTGTTATAGAAGACGCCAGAAGAAGTAAGGTCTTTTGCTAAGGGTAGATTTTAAGATTTTAAGGAAATGGCTTATAGAAAGCAAGGGAACTTCTTGCTTTCTGATAACGATGACAATATAATGGGAACTTTTAGATGTTCCGTTTAAAGTGAATCATTGAGAAATTTGGAGAGTATAGATATTGATTGAAAACATATTCACGTATTGAGACCCGTCAAAGAAAAACTGAATGAATGATTGAGAGGATTTTACCAAAATGATATGCTTTGGATGTAATTGGAAAAACAAGAAAGACTTGAACGATTCGATGCTTGTAAGGGGACTTGCGTGAAATAATGCTTTTGGTGAATATCTCTGGTGTCTCAAACCAGGCTCTTCATATTTTCCTTATACTTCATCGATTTTCCAGCGGCTAGTCCGTCTTCATCAAGGAGGGAGAATCACTCGTCGAAACGTTGACGAAAGATACGGAAAACTCTTGTCCACGCGTAAAACCCAAGAGATTTTCACCTTTTCGTTTTCTGTTAACGGCTATTCAACACAAAAGAATGAGTTCAGATCTTGTGTCCGCAAAATCATAGCCCTTGAGATCCATTATCACTTTTTCGGTGGAAATTGGAGTTGAAAGCTTCTCTTTCCTATGTAAATATAGTGTATTTGGGAGGAAATTATCATAAAAATATGGTTAGTCGATGGTTAAGGACCTCATAAAACAGTAATACGATTTCATTTATTGCATACCATCTCTTCATAAATTTTTCATTGCCATAGGAGAGATTGATTCTCTGAATTAAGGAAATTATATGTTTTAAGTAAGATTGAAGGGAAATTTATATTATTTAACAGTGTATAAGATTTTAAAATGAATTCCAAGAAGTATTATCAAGATTTTAATATATCTCTGGATTTAAGATGAAGTGAAGAATCTAATTACAGTGCCAATATCTAATTGAGTCAAATGCCTTCATTGTCATTAGTTTCGGTAATGGATTACTTTTTCTATAAAGTTGAAATTATAAATCTTTGATAGCCTTAACAGGATTTTTTCTTGCGTAAATCAATAACGGTTCCTTTTTCCTAAGAAAGAGCTAACCTTCAGACGAAGATTAGAGGCACCGTGTTTACCATATAAAAAGTTAACGTGAATGAAAAGTGTTTAAGTAGTTCTTGTCATACTATTTCCAAATAAAATGTGGGGAAAATTATGTTGCACAGGACGTACTCTTTTCTCTGAAGCTAATTCTCAAACGTTTAATATAAATTCCTATCCACTTCAATTTTCCCTGAAAGTGGAATTCTCTCTCTTTGCATTTCACTTTCGGTTTTCGTAATCCTCCGATACCAATAAAAAATAGTCGTTTTTATGTATTCCCCTTTCTTTTTCTAAGGATTATAATTTCCTTAAAATAGCGATTGATTTATCAGAGATGCACATTGATGCATATCACAGATAGCATATTTGATGATTGTTGCTAATATTTTGATGAAAAAATCTTAACCCATCAGCGTACTTAAAAAAATATCGAAACCAGACTAGTGCAGTGCACATGGGTGCTTCCGAAATTCTGGATATTCTGCGCTGGGGATACGGAGCTTTGAAAATGAAAGTCTTGATCTATGAATCAACTCTTCATGGCTTTTATATATTTTTCTTTGATTTTATTTTAATTTTTGACCTTGGTATCGATATTTTGTATGCTTTATTCCTGTAAATTTAGCATTTCTTATAATTCCTCTCCATTACATGTAGGGCTGTATCTCTCTAGTTAAGGTAGGTCAAATGGTCTCCATGGGGAAAAGGCAGTATATCATTCCGTTCATTTAGCATTGTAAATATGGCATTTTTATGAATTAGGGATTCACACGATTATGGCATGGTCCCGTATGTCTATAGATTTTTAAAGCATTATATATTTTCATTTCTTCTTACGTGCTTTCAGATGGGAATATGAGAATATTGTTTATTCGTATTTTTTTTCAGTTATTGCGTAACTTATAATTTTAATATTATCATTTCAAATCTTACTGCTTAATGGATAATTTTCCTATTAGGACATGAACTAAATCACTAACTGAGCTGATGTTTCAGACAAATACTTTGGAGAATCATTTTGGTTTCATACACTTATCAAGAGAAATTAAATTTGGAGTATGCTTCTATATGGAAGTGAGGCCCGGATAATGACGGCATCGGAGTAATCAAGAGTGGACGCTAACGAAATTTATTGCTAAAGGAGTATGATGAGGATTTAATGGATCAATCGAGTAAGTCATGTGGAAGTCTTTAGAGGAGTAGGAGAGAATAGAACCCCAGTGAAAACCTTAATAGGAAGACGAAATGAACGAAACCTAATCCGCCATATCTCGAGATATGATGACCTGAGGAAGGCATTCGTGGCGGGACAAATAGATGGGAAGAAGAGGAAAGAAAGACCTCGGATAAAATACTTGGAACAGTTGAATAAGGATGTGAAAGAGAAGAAATGCGAATATGCGTACAGATTAGCTTTCAGAAAAATGAATGGAGAGCTGCGTCAAACCAATATTAGAATTTTTGGACAGTGATATGATAATACATATCTATACTGTCTTCAGATATTGACTAACAAGGATGGAAAAGAGCGCAGTGTGTCAGAGATTATAATATATTAGTATTATTTGGATTGGAAAAAAATATATTTTTTCGTGTGACTGACAAATATGACCTATTGTCTAAAGTGGGGTTTTGCGGATCAGATTGCATTACACCTAATAAATAAATGAGCGAAGGTCTTAGAAGAAGGCCTATTATAAAAAATCGGATTTTTGATAGAACTCAGCCTTTGTCTACTTATAAACACTGTAGCATGAAATAACAGCCAAAGAATGATATAGGCATACCATCCTGTCATGGAAGGCTTATCCAAAAATGATGCGTTTTATTCTGCTTAACATCTTACCTCTTGCTTGAATTTTGATCTTTCCATTGTTACGAATTTTATGAACGAATTTTATCGAATTATACCTTTCTAATTAATACGACGTAATTTAAAAGACTCATTTTGTGACTACTATAAAAGCACATTTTAGTGCTCTATGTTCGTACTTTAAGTTTCCTCTTTTGCTCTCCAACGATCGAGGCTTTCAAAATAAGAAAAGTTTTAATTCATTGTTCGTCATATATTCGAATATCACGCAAGAATTACCTGCATATTTCTGCTTTTTAAGGTGAGAACAAATTGAATTCTAATGCCTTTTTAAATTAATGAATGTCATTATTCACCAGAATTACAAAATTTACCAATTAATGAATTCAAGTTAATTGAGAAAAGTAAATGCATGCTTTTTATAGGGGAGAGATGACGGCGTGTTTCCCCTAACTTGCGTTTGGCGGTGAATGTTTCAAGGATAGCTGCAAGTACAGCAAGTAAAATCATCCTATGGGTTTATTCTTAAGCAACCCACAATACTTATTTTTTCGACCAATTGAAGAAGTTACGGACCCGTCAGCAGGTTCAATCATCTGAGACTGAATATGTCCCGTTTACTTTCATTAAAATGATACCATAGTTTTCCTTTAAAATATCATTTAGTATTCGTCCATTTTATGTAGGTTTACATGCACCATATAAGGATAGTTTGAAAGGGAATGATGATTACCTTAGTATATGGAAACGTTTAAAAGAAATAGTAATTTAATCTTTAATTCTAAAAATACCGGTCAAACTCCAAACGATTAGAAGATATGATTATAAATACAATCGGACATATTGTGAACTAAAAGGGTAAGATATATTTCGGTTGGAAGAAGACTGGGGTGATTCCAAAAATTCATGCTAGCATACCTATAAGTATATAGCAATACAAATCCCTCTCTATAATGTTGTATATCAATATTTTACCATGAATTTTTCCAAGAATGCTGCAAACTTAACTCTTATGGTGGTCGATGAGTCATTGATGGCGAAAAGTGCAAAGCAATTCCCCTATAGCTAATAAATTTTGGAATGGATGACTTTTTCGTGTTCAAATAATTATGAAATAACGTGTAGTTGTACTCAAAATGTTGAAGAGAAACTTGAGCAGAAGGAAATGACTGTATTTAAATTGCATGTATGTTTAATAAATATCTACTCCTTAATCAAGTTTTAAGTCGTAAGGTTTTCCGATGATCATTGATAGTGAAGTCCTCCTGGGATGTCTACTGAGTGAACGGTTTTTTTTTAAAAGACAATGAAGAATGGAAGACGTAACCTTCTATAGTCCTCAGGACGAATGTAATGAGAACAAATATTTGCGGGAATACCACAGAGGAAAATCATTCTGCATGACCTGGATTCGAACCAGGATCCACAGAATTCTCGACACATTGTTTCATAAAGCCTCCAAGGCTATGCTCCCTTTCCTTGAAGATTTATGGTGAGCTTAGAGTATACTCTAGGTGGTATAAGCTGCCAGACCTACAATCCCTTGAGGCACCGTGGTTTTTCGGATCGCGCCACTGTCGCGATGCTATAGTCGATATCCAAATACTAAGGTGTTCGCCGTAGACATATTTTAGGAAATAACCGTGACTAGCCTTCTCATACGAGACCATGGAGCCACTTGCCAGCCCCTCTCACCCAGTCTTTTTCCCTACATAAATATACGTGTGCATAAAGTGTCTATGGCAATGTTTTAATGTAATTGGCTGATACGGTACTTAGGGCGAATGGCTCCATGCAGCCTCAGTCTCAGAATATTGGGTTACAGCAAATTTATTGGTAGTGGTGTTCCCTTAAATTTTCAAAATTTTAAATGTCTCGATGCTTAATTTTTTTGAAATAATGATGTATCTAATTCTAATAACTTTTTTGACATTGTGATTAAAAATAAATTTATAAGTAATGATAATTACTAGCCAACAATACACCATTTTGAGTCATCTGCAGGTGCAAACGGAAGGTGATGAGGATGAAAAATTAGGATTTCTGCACCTTGCACGTGCCTGCGGGTTATTCCCTACCTCAGACTCGTCCGTAGTTATTAAGCCTAAGAAAGGTTTAATATTGTCTAAGGCCAATGGAGTACCGCTGCCCAGCAGTCCTTTAAAGGTGATAAAAAGCCGGAAAGGCTCCAACATTATAATGAAGCCATATTTTTTCACTTCTTGGAGGATGGTTGCAATTTTTAAAAATTATTAATTAATTATAAATAGTGATAGTGAATAAATTATTAATAGAAATAAATGTACTGACAAACATGAATTACATTCTGCGTTTGTATTTAGGGGAGAAAAGAGAAATTTCTGAAACCTCTTTGTGTTTATTTTAATAATTATTAACGTTTGCTAAAAGAAATAGTAATTAATCATTAACTTAACATTATTGGCCAAACTACAAGAAGTTAGAGGATACATGTATATAATTACAAGTGGTCTAGAGAAAAAATATCTGCTATCACATTTTAACTTAAGACAGATGTAGGGGTTAAACTTTTGGAGGATATATCTTCCGACATAATCCTTTATGCTCTTACCGGTTCGAGTCTCCAGCGAAGAAGAGATCCAACACGACAAAAGGTGTCTCCTCCCACCTGTCACTATCTGGACTGGGGAAACCGTTCCATATTATTTCCACCTTTCGTCATAACTCTCAATCACTTTTCACCACTCCTCTCCCCTTTGATGCACCATGCCAAAAAGCGAGGACGTTGAAACACCGTACGCAAATGGGTCACGATCCTCCGTGTGGAATGTATGATCGACCGGGCCTTCCACGAAAAACAGTGCGTGACAACTGCGAAATCCTCCGGACGGCGGTTAACAAGAGCAAGAAAAACACCACTGCCCTGGGAAGAGTTTGCCAAGACGTGGGGGCGACTATATGCCCCGGTCCCGGATTCGAACGTCGGTCACTTCAACCGCCACTCGAAATATTACACCTTGACGGCGACAAGTTTTTCGGAGGCGGTCGCAGAGAGTTGGGCGTTCCCCCGGCCGGTATGCGATCCTCGCCGACGTCCGTCCCACATCGGGCGCGTGAGGTGTCCTGATCCCGACACCAGGCTGGAAAGGGGTCGAACCCGGTCCCTCCGGCCGATATGCGCTGAAAAGAGGGAAAAGGTAGACACACACAAAGTGGAGGGCAACGGAGGCCTTCTGGACGGGTGTGTGCCGTCCGTCACTCCGGAGGGGTTTTTGGAGGAGACTGAACGACGTCTTCGGAGTCCTCCGCGGGTCTCCTGGTGTTTGTGGGCGGGGAGAGAAGCGGGGTACCAATCGGGAGGGGTTGGAGGGTTGCGGGTAGATCTGTGGGGTGGGGTGAAGGGTTTTTCGGCCGGTGGGAAGGGGTGAGCGAGGATGGGATGTGGTTGGGATGGGGGAAGGGAGGATCGGAAGGGTAGGGAGAAAAAAACATGAGGGATTGGGTTGAGAGGCGGTGGTGGTGGTGGTGTCGAAAGCTTTGCGTTTAGACAGTGGGAGGGGTACGTGGGAGGGAGGTGGGGAGGATTCCCTGCTTAGGGTTTGCGGGGACAGAGGAGAAAGGACGATCAACAACACCCACCCACGCCCCCTCCCCCCTCCTTCTCTCTCTCTCTCTCTCTCGTCAGCACAGGTCCCTCGTTGTTCCCGGCGTGCACTTCGGCTGCCGATCCGATTAGGCCAGTGGCGCGGAAACGAGCGTCACTTCCGCAGTCACGTGACGCGGGGAGCAGCGGCGACACGCGGAGTGTACTCCCCCCCCCCACCTTACCCTAACCCCTTGTCCGCGAGTCCCACCCTCACCCCCCGTCAGGGGTCTCTCTCTCTCCTTGTTTGCACCCCCGCGACTACCTCCCCATTCACTCCCATTGGCCACTAAACCTCTCTTATCCTCCATGCATTTCATTACTGGTATGAATCGGGTAACCATTGCCTCCAGCGATTACCGATTTCGAGAAAATAATCAATACTTGATTAAGCGATTAATGGGGTATGAATACAATTTTTGGAAGCCACGTCATCTTTTCTGGGGTTTTTGGCCGAATAACTCAACTAGAGGCTAAACATGTTAAAAGAGTACTACTTAGTATTCTCACCACAGTTTCTATATGTAACAAACATCTTCAAAGTACGTAAATTCTTCGATGTATAGCCTTCAATCATTAATTTTACCAAAGAAATTGAAGAGATTTCATTTTTATCAGTGGCAATCCTATACTTTTAATCTCTTTTTCTTCGAGACCTTTTTGGTGGTATGCCAACAGCTCCATGAGAACTAATTTTATTTATTATCTCTATTCTTAATTTTCATTGGGATCTACATAGTTATGTATTGCTTCAACGAGGGTAAAAAATGCATATAAACGCATAATTCCAAAAATGTATATTTCCAAAGCAATTAATTGGAGAAACGAATTCGAAGTTATTCGACTCATTAGAATTAAGTTCAGTGGAAGTGTAACCTGACGAAATGGCTTGAGCTGGTCAGCGAATATTAAAGGGAATTTTATGCATCGCTTTAGATCGAACAGACCACAGGGAGATCGTTAGTTGCCTTAACAATGACGCATTCAATGAGTTCTTGAGCAATGGAACATTATTCGCAAGTGGGTATTTCCATTTTCATAAACATTTAAGGTATAAATATCAGCTCTGTTCACTTAAATTGACTGTTTAACTTCGATCTATGGTAGTTTCTTGCGTTATTTTCGAGACAATTTCGTGTTGATTTTAATGAGTAACTCTGGTAGTATACAACAGATAAATTTTCCCATTCAGTCTAATTCAAATGCCTATTAATATGATAAGATATGATGAGAATAATAGCGTGAAAGGTAGAAGACAATGAGGGACTGGATTGGAAGAAGCTTGTCTTTCGGGTTCTATTCCGCGTTGTATAGTCATGCTAGGTTGCAGGTGTTTAAGCATGAATTTCAAGCATTTCTCATTATATCAAAGTGGTTTCCAGCCTCAGGCTTCGCTTATGCCCCTTCAACCTGGATAGAAATACTATGAATCTAAAAATAGTATTCATCCAAATTAGTTTCTTGTCACTAATATATTGCACGCTCTAACGACAAATTTCTACAGAGATTTATACTATGACACCATTTGGACGAGTAATTAGGCGTGACAAAATTAACATGATATTGTTTGATAAATTGAATTACATGCTACTCAAGAGAGGTATTTTACCAATACAAAAACACTCAGGGGAGATACTTGAGGCATTCTTAAACAGTGAACAATTCATTCGAAGTTGAGGACCTCAAGTATACAAACTTACCTAATCCATAGCGGGATGGGAGCTTGAAATTTATTTTTCAACTAAGTTGTAGTTGTGATGTTTTTTATCTCTCTATTGCTTCGGTTCAATAATAATTGCATACAATTCTTAGCAGTTCGTAACTAGGAATATGCTTTGGGGGGGATGGGATGGCCTGGGGTGGCGACCCCCACGCAAATCGGAAACATTATTGAGAAATGACATTCCTGGATATACATTTTACATCATTTTGTCCCAACAAATTTAACTTTAAGCAGTTAAATTTATTAAATTTCAAAACTAGAAAATAATTTTAAATAACTTTTCTATTTCTCTGAGGCTTTGGGGGGACGGGATCGATCTAGCCCCTCATCTCCCCGCATAGTTACGCCACTGATTCTTAGGAAGACTCATTACTCCCTGTTGACCAGCCGTATTTTGCCTGCATCGTTGAAACGTATTTATCATTTCTAACCAAAAATGTTAAAGTAGGAAAAAAAGTTACTAAACCAAAAAAATTAGACAAAAGAAAAATTCTGATCACTCTACAGAAATTAAAAAAACCAATTCTCATTTTACACTTGCGTTATCATCTTGTAATTTTTGGGGTATTTAAATTGTATCTTTGTGAACATTTGCCATTATTCCAGCTGTATCAACGCCTACAAATTTTCAAAGAAAATTTATACAAGAGCGTAACGTACGTGCCCTGAAAATTTCAAGATGGGAGTATAAGTTTGAACTAGTAATTCGTCACCTAGGAAGACCGGTCGAGCGAGTTGGATGCGACCTCTTCAGTTGATTTTATTTACTTTGTGTTTAGTTTTCTCCGAAGGATATGTTTAACCTAGAGAATGCCGCTCATGTTTTTCTCGAAATTATTGGAAAGATGGTATTCCTTTCTTGATGACATTCGATAGTTTTTCTATCGTGGAAAAGGATCTTTCTGGTGATCGGCATTTGTGACATTTTTGAGTCGTTTTCCTTTGGCCCATCAGTGGGACGCCGTCAACAGCACTCTTGAATGAAACCATCAAATCCGGTTCCACGGGGCTCCAAGTTTTCACGATCTTCTGAAGTATTTTTTTTTCGAACTTTCCCGGTGACCTTAAGCATACGTCATGGGGTGATCGTTATAACTGAAGTTGACGCGTAATGGAATCCCTTGAATGTCAAATATTACTCTTTAGCTTCCACTTAAATCTTTTCAATACTCATAATACCTTAATTTATGATATATTTGGTAATTTAACGGCAAGTCCTAATTAATAAGGGAGTAAATTGGTTTGGTCCTGAAAATTTTCCTTTTAGGTGAGATCGAAATATAATGATTAGTATACTATAAATAGTTTTATCAATGTAATCCCACTGGTCAAGCTATTAATATGGAATTTATTCTTACTTCATAAATTCTTACTCAAAGTAGGACGCCAAGAAAGCGTTATTTTTGTGAAAAATCAAGAGTTACCTGTCTTGTTACTTTCCCAAGCGAATTATTTCCTTGAGAACCAAATATCTTTCAGATATTTCTACTATTGGGAAAGTATTCTTAACAGAAAATCGATGATTTTTTTATTTCTGTTTTCATTTAGCGTTATCGTTTATGCGTTTCAGAGGCATATGCGGATAACGATTCAATTTTATTTTTAAATCGTATGGCCTAAATGCAAAAGGAGTTTCACGCAAATACGATCTAGGAAAATTTTATAGCTGGACAACCATTTTATAAATATTTTCGGACTTTATTTCAACTAATTACTAACTTTTCAAAATTCCTTATTACCTCAATGTGCTATTTATTTACGTTAATTTGTAATATCAGGTTTCTTTAAACTCAACTAATATTCAAACTTGCGAAAGTGATACAATGGACCATCATTTTATTTTTTGACATTGATTTTTAATTGAAATATCTCTTATTTAGTCTTTATTGCCATTGGAAAAATTCCCATGGAACGGAATTCAACCACGGACCTATGACTATTCTTTTCCCATGCTATTTAATTTGAATTTCACCGCCGAACACGCAACACGCTTTAATTATACCAAACGGTATCCCATTTTACTTTATGGGTATTTCATGTTAGCAGACTGTATTTCTAAATCACAGGAAAGATCGGCTTGAAATGCTCCCATGGAAGAAGCTAATAACTGCTCCTCCTTCCTTCGTTTTCCTTCATTCGCACGTGCAGCGGCAATTTCAAATATGTCTCAACATAACCTGCAGCCCTCTTTCATCACACTGCCTAGTTTCCTTCATTCATCTTATCCATAGCTCCTCAATATTATTTCATCACATCACTAAGTTCAATTTCGTTCACTATTGGTCGAAGTTGTGTTTAATTCACGCGCTTTACATTTAATGGACACCCAAAATTTACGTTACCATTGTTTAAAAAAATACAGATTTCTTATGTGAGATCCGTACAAGTCAAATATCAAAATTAGTCTGCATTTCATCCAGATTATCAATTGAATTGAGAGAAATATTCACTGGATAATATTTAGTCCATTTTGTTCAGTATCATTTTAATCCTAGAAAAATCTTGTGAGGCTGTGTATTAACTTAGAAATGATTAATTGGTTTCCTATTTGGACTCTTTTCTTCTTTTTACTTTCCTCCCCTCAAATTTGTCATCGCCTTTTCCTTTCCTCGTCTCTTCGTCCCCTCCATGCGTGTTTTCAGGTTTCTCCACCATTCTCTCCTATTTATCTATTATAAAAATGAACTTATCCATCATTCGTTCATATAACAATTGGTACGAAACGTTAATGCGGTTCCACTGAAGCTTCGGAACTAAAAACCAATACTTAATTCCGACCGTACAAAAAAATATTGTCTTGAAGTATCGGCAGGCTTTCTGCGAAACAACCTTACAAGTTAAAAGTGAAGGTAAGGCAATGAAGATTTCCATAAATCAATAATCGAATCAAATGATCGTAATATTAAATAAATACTCTATTTCTGACACTGCGATCATATCCTTCTGCAAAAAAATTGAAATTTACTATAAAATATGGTGAGGGTAATAGAATATATATTTATAAATGGAACAATAAAATTTAATTCATAATTATTTAGAAATAAATCATCATTAGCCATTTTTTATCATTTAGGTAATAACCCATGAATGAAAAAATAGAATCATTTGCATAAGTAGTAATGACTATCATAAAATACACTTAATAAGCACAATAAAATTTATCTTTTAATATAAATAAAAGATATAAAGAATCGACTTCCAATTAATTAAAAAATTTTGGCTCACAGGCTTCATAGAATCCTGGTTATTCGTCCAAGTGACTAATAAAAGTTTTAACTCCGAGCGGACGAACAAAACTTTTAATTCGATGGAGAATCTGATCGCTATGCCGAGTTAAAATTGTGAGGTGTTGTTTGTAGTGTAGAAGTTAATTGCTCTTCACTCAAGGATCTCCTCTTTCCTCCACTCTTGACGTCTCATTACATCCTCCCTTCCTCCCCCATTCCCCCCCTCCCTCGCTCCGCCATTCATGCTTTCCATCCCTCCCATCCCCTTTTGCTCCCTTCCCCGAAGAGAGCGCGTAACCCGAGACAGGAACTGGAGAGGGGGGGCCCCGAGGAAGTGACCCCCTCGCCCAACGCCCCCCCTCCCATCCAGGAGACAGCCTGACTTCGTGAGCCCCTCTCATCAGCCACAAAAACCATCCTCCGGGTTCCTCCTCCCCCAACTAGCAAACGGCCCCGTCTTCGCGCCACACACGGCGAATACAGAACCTATCCACTACGCGCGCTCGCTCGATTTATTCCCCCGTAGCGTATTGGATCCTTGATTCATCCGCGGGAACGGAAGTCAATTTGCGTGCGACGATATTCCTGTCATAAGCATTTTTTAAAAAATTCGCATCCTGGGAGTCTTGAATCGTAACGTAATGGAGCAAGTATTTTTTTTTAATCTTAAGAAAAGGATTGCTCGCGTGATGTTCATATTGCACGACCAAGTTTTTGGAAAAGTTTTTCTTCAACGAAGATTACGCAGATAACGACGCTTATTTTTGTAATCGGGTTCGATCGCTATTTAATGCATCGGAGAATGTGAATGCACACATTTTTCACGAGTTTGTTGCGCCTAAAATAGGTTTTCGTGCGGCCACGATTTCGTCCTACCCATTTTCTTGGCAATTAATTTGTTATTCTATGTCATTGTACTCAGTTATGCCATATATCAATGTCGTATCGTAATCATCACCTAAATAGAGAATACTATAAGTATAGAACGTAGCTTAGTTTTCTTTCAGTGATTCAGTCATTTAATCATTAAAGCGACCGGGACCAAATTTGGCTAGAAGACACTTGCTCAATATGGTTTGATTTTGTGCGCTCCTACACCTCATAGGCCACACATACATCCTCAATGTATCGAATCGTTTCAGACTTGACGTGGTGGAAGATTATATTTTATCATGGACGTCTTATAGATTCCCACTGCCCCTCCTACCCCGTGGATGGTACACAATGCGAATACAAAACCTACAAAATACGTGAATGCACATCCATGGCTTTCATTATAGCCATTAAAAACAGTATTAAGCTCGTAAAAATATTTTATTTAGCTAACACTTGAAATATTGTATTATTATTTTGAAACAAATTAGAATGTACGACACAATCTGGTTAGGGTAATGAAATATCGATTTATTAATGGAACAATAAAATCTAAAACATAATTATTTAATGAATGAAACATCAGTTGCCATTTTTATTATTTAGATAATAACACATGATTAACATGATCTTACAAAAAATCATAATCCTACTAAAAAAATTAATGATATACTCATAAACAGTGAAAAGGGTCTTTTTGTGCGTCTGTTACTCAATGAGTAAAAAATAACGCGACCGTAACTCAATGACATGCCTGTGGAAAAATTCGGCCGTCAGATATCAGGTCTAAATATTTTGAATTTTTTCGATTTATTCTCTGCCACTTAAGCCGTTCGCTGGTTCCCACTTACTACTCCTCTCCAGCAGTCGCTCCACACGAGGCGTGTATATGTTTAGGGCGATCGCTCCAATCTTCCCTCTGGCGTATCGGGTCCTCCATTCATCCACGGTAACGGAAGCCGATTTGCGTGCATTTTTTGTATTCGCATCCGGAGAATCTTGAAACGTAGCCTCACGAAACGTACACTTTTTCTCGCAAAAAATTAATGCCTTTTTTTAATGTGGTGCAACATATTTTGCAAGACCATGGTTTTGAAGATAAAATATACGTCATAATCGGTAAAGTTATTCTGTGTTATATCTTAGGAACTGCGGTGGTTGGGTCCAATAAATGTTACTATAAATAAAAACTTACCCTATTTTTCCAAAATTTTATTGAATAATTATCAATAATTTTTCGTGAAGAGGAACCAGTCACCTTTGTTTTTGAGTGAATTCTACGTCTAATAGACGTGACTTTCTGAATTATGAGAAACGTCTTCAGAACTACAGCGAAATAAAAAAAAATTGCACTGAAAATTACAAATTGCCTCATTTTTCAATTAGAAAACAAATTTGTGTGCATAAGCAAGTTTCCATGCAGTCAGAGCTTTAATAAGGACCATTTTCTTGCCACGCGTCTTGTTATTCAATTTTAATCTTTAAATGTATGTTAATTCTTTGCCATGATTGTCATCCAAAAGAAAGAAAAATTCAATTTTTATAAACGGTTTTGCGTTGAATGAAGTCTGTTTATTTGGATTGTTATGAATCAATGACATAAAAACTGCAGAAGCAACGGAGGAAAACTTTGGACGGAAGGCATCTACTTTATCTGCTTTGATTCGCACCCTCTTCAAGGGCCCCAAGACCCAAACCCTGGTTCCCTACAGCCACCCCCTGTCCAGCGCATTATCTTCGTTTTGTTCTGCACTCGGCGTGTTAGTCGATAAGCTCGCGCGCTCAACTACTACCTCGTGCGTTTTGGAACCTCGATTTACTCGTAGGGGTGGAAGTTAACCTGCATGCATGCGATTTTTCTGCGACAAAAATTTTTCCTTCGCATCGAGAGAGTATTGGATTGCAACTTAACGGAGACAACATTTTTAAAAATTAAATCAATCGATTCGGCTTTAACTTTGTAAGAATCTATGTTGTAATGAAAAATAAACAACCTCGGTAACTTTTCACTGGAAATTTTTATTGGTACGACGCGTTTCAACGCTGAGGCGTCATTTTCAAGCACAGTATTTATTACTCAGACAGTCCCATAAATACCATAATTGCGGTTCTTTCTTCACCCACAGTCATCTCGCCGACTGGATGGAAAGTTTCCCCGCTGCCGACGTGCTCCTTGTTGTAATGTTGACGTAGGACGGTATGATTCCAAGCTCAAGGCATTTGCTGTTAAAGAAGATGTTAAGCGAGGCAGATGCAGGCAGGCAGTCCGGGTGATTTGATGCAGGCAGTCCGGTTTAATTTAGCCTTCATCGCCATACTAGCGTTTCTAATGAAATCGATCGATTAGGCTTTAACTTTGTGAAAATCCATGTTGAAATGAAAAATAAACAACCTCGGTAACTTTTCACTGGAAAGGCCGGAAGTACATGCAAGCGTAAGGTAGAGAAAAAGTAGCCACTGAATTGAAGTAGGCATTTGGGATAGCTTCTATGTATTTATAAACATCTAATGGAGTTTTTTTTACATACCTGTGATTGTATTGCTTAAAAACTGCCGAAAGACCGGGGTGAAATTTGGCGGGATCTATCTTATTCGATTTCGTGCGCTCCTGTCCCTACTGGGCCACAAAAACAACCTCCGGTTCCCCTGCCAACCTCTTCCCTGTCTTCGCTTCGCGCCACACACGGCGAATACAGAACCTACCTACTATGGGCGTGCGCTCAAATCCTCCCCACTGAGTTTTGGATCTTCGATTTACATGCGGGAACGGAAATCAATTTGCGTGCGCGTGATCTTCCCACGACACGGATTTTTTCATCCGCATCCGGAAAGTATTGGATCACAACTTAACGGAAACAATTTTTTTTTCTCAACAAAAGGGTCGCTTTGTTTTTCTCCGGAGAGTTATATTTTACAAGAATATGGTTTCGAAGATTGGTTTACATCACCTTCAATGAAGTAGAACATACGATTATCCTCGGAACTAGGGTCAGATGCCCTAAATTTTACTTGAAAATGTCAAATTACCTCATTTTTCATGAATTTTCTGAGTTTAATAAAGGCGATATCATACGATCAGGGCTTTATAATATCCATTTGCGTGTCAGTCGGCTCGTTTCTAATTTATTCTATTCAATTCAATGTTCAATACAATTTCATCCCACTCATGCGAGTCATTTGCTAATTCCACAGTTTATCCACACCTATATGGCTTAAGCATACCCAGTTTTTATGAATAAATATTTAACGAAGTTCGTTTCTCTGCCTGCTTGAAATAGTTCCGTCGCGGAGTGACTTCAACGCCCGCCATACGCAAGGTTTAAATTAATTTTTTCATGGGCTTTTATACTGCTCACAATGTCTCTCCTGCTTAATGATTTAGGTCACGAATACGTAATACTGACTTCTCAACAACTTTGGAGAAATTATTAAAAAGAACTTATTAAAATTATTAAAAGAAATTATTTAAAAAAATAACCATTTAAACTATCTGATATTAGATAGGTACGTCTGCGGTACTTTGACTGAGAAGTCCACATTTAAAGGCGAGAATTGAAGTTCAGCAATAACAGATAGAGGATAAAGTTTGATTGCACATCACTCAAAACAGGCCATTTTAAAGTATGGTGGCATGAAGATGCTTCTGAATGCCTAAAATGCGTTAATTTCAGCAAATTGTGCTTTTTTTGGAAAAGAGGTGTTTATTTGTTTTTTTAAATATGAGTCCGCGTGACTCATATGCGTCAGCAAAACAAAGGAACTAATACGCATAATGAGCAACATTATCTACTTCTATGACCTCTGACGAAGATGTTACCTGTGCAGCTCCGTTGAAGGGGCACCTACCATCAAAGGATTCCCATCCAATTCTCTCTTTATACCCCCTCCACCGCTAAGAACCCTTAGGAAACGCATAATTGATGCAATGTGGCGATGTAATTTCTCTCCCCTATTTGTGTTCCAGTTTGCCCATCGGGCGGGTCAGAGTCCAATGCGGCTGATCCCCTTTCCAGATCACGCAGCGGTAATCCCGGGCACAGCAACCCACTCGGGTGTCAAATCTGCCCCGGGTGGTTTGTTTGAGATCGACTCTCATCATTGTCCATCCCACTGTAAAACCCGCTCCCCTTGAGCTCTCCACGGGCGAATCATGCAACCGGGAGCACCTGTGTTTGCCACCACAGGCGGAATCCCTCTCTCGAGAGTGGACCACGTGCCGAAAGCAAACAGGCGTTCGAGTCTCCATCTCGACCCTTCTCCGTCGGCGCGACTCCGCTACCTGCGACCATTGTTACGCATCAAGGATGATGTCCCGTCCCAAACCACCCCTACGAAAGGGGTTACAATTTAAGCCTCTTCATTGTCAGCACCTCGCGTCACTCAGGGCTTATATTAGGTCGTGGTGGGTCACCCAATTGTTGTGCTCTGAAAATAATTCATTTTCGCCATTATGACGTTTAATCAACATCTTCGGCTACATGGTATGATATTTTTTATTCGAGGTTTTTCAGGGGGAATTTGCAATAATTTAGGAGGTGGTATGGGAGGAAATTTAAAGAATTTTTTGTCCTTAAACATGGTTAGTTACTGAATTATAGCAACTGAAACTCCTTAGTTACTGAATTATAGCAACGCAAATATTTTTGGATGCACATTGGAGTTACTACGAAAACGCTGAATAACGTAATGCGAAGTAATTTAAGGGATTTGATTTCTGTGCTGGTTATGCTTGAGATATGTTTAATTCATTTTATGCCTTCCACAAAGAGAATGGTGGTTTATTTTTACCATGGACTCAATCTTTACGATGAAAGCTTTATTTTCAGAAAAAATGCAAAAAAAATCATAACTACGTTTTGGGAAAAATTACTGTATTTATTTCAGTAAATGTTATTTATCTGTTATTTTTTGAAGTATTGCAAGATTCCTCCTGAAATACCAATGAGAATTCTTATAATTCTTCTAAAAGAATGAGAATTCTTATATTATTCTAATCTTAGGATTTGCTCAAACTTCTATTTTATAATCTAGACACATTTATCTTCATATTCCATGCCTTTAATTTGATGGAAACTAATGAATGTACTTCTACCACGCGGTGTTTCGGCTCCTCTGTTGGAAATATTTACCGCAGGCTTATAGTACAAGTCTGTGGATGTGATAACTGCTCCGGACCATAATGATATGACCTTCCGCTTTAATTATAAACAATCAACGCCGCCACTTTTTGATATCTATATAATATACAATACGCTTTTGACGAACTTTATGAGAGAGCTGTGCTGAAGATTTGAACCAGATAAGCACCCAGTATTACCATAGACTTACTTTCTCTATGGTATTACTTAATTTTCAAGCTAACTTATTCCATCGTAAGATATTATTTATCGTGCATATAAATTTGGGAAAACCAGGATAATTTGATTTCAATCCGAATCATAAACCTTACTGAATATTTATAATTAGACGGCCTGTCGCAACGTCCTGCTAGGGCCTCAGTCGTGAATATAGGCACCAGCTATGTACTTACAAAAATAAATAAGTCCCAGTTCTATAATACTCTATTCATTAACTTAAAGTAGATATACAAAACTAAATTTTGCCAGAGTATGTTGCACGACGCGTCTTAATCATGGGGAATACCTATAAAATGATATGGATAATTTAAAATTGTAAAAAATGTGTTAAGATGTGCGTTTTCTTTACAGAGTGTACAATATAAAATTTTTAGGGTAGACAGGGGCTTAGTTATCGATCTCAATCGGAATAAACTACACAGCTACCTTTCCTGACGTGTGCGACTGATAATTAGACTCGTGAAAAGTAATAAAATGATTGATAAGAGAGCGTATCAGTTTTATCTTACCCACCAATCTCTTCTCACGCTCTTCGCCCACCTAATCGTTGAGGCTATCGTCGTTTGCATCTCTCTCTGTGCGGCCAAAATCCAATGCGAGCGGTTTTTGAGACCGCGCGGGGAGGTGTGGTTGTATCGTGCTCCGTGATCCCCCGAATGAATGAATCACCCATCTTCGCCCCTTCATTGTCGCGGCGGCGGCGGGGATGAACAGAGGGAAGCCCTGATTGGACGGTCGGTACAAGTCATATCGGCGCGCGGATGCCCGAACCGCAAACAACACGACTCACAATCAGGTGGCCACGAGGTGGGACAACCTCCTCTCATTCACGCTCCTCTTCATCTCCGACATGGACATTCGTTCTACCATTTTGTTGCACCCCTTATCCCTTGTTTGCTTCTTACCCTTCTTAGCATCGAGCTCAGTCCCCTTGTTTTACTCTCCCCTGTACTTTTACAACGCGTGGTCCAAGCAATGGGGTTAAGAAGCAAATGCATTCCACTTCGCGATCGCAATGGGGAGACTATATATTTTCTTCATTTTCAGCAGGGAAAACAAAAGTTATGTTTTGGAATAAATCCCCGGCCCTACACCTGGTTATTGGCTTCATTTCTGCTGTCGTTTCGGAAAACGACTTGCTTTCTGTTTCCCTTCAAGGCGTTTTTATCGAAAGTCTGTTAGTGGCGGGGATACTTCACTATTTCCCACCCGTTTTTTGTGGCCTATTGATTGTTAAAATTTTTGCAATCATCTTTGGGTTTTCTGGGTACATGGAATACTTCTTTTTAATATTTGTCTTGGGATTAAATCTAGAATTTTTTCACCAGTGTTTTTTACATTTAAAATGTCCATATTTGAGTAAATTATAAATGTTGGCAAAAGTATAAATTAGATATTTATTCATAGTCATACCGTAGATGCCTTGAAAATTTCAAAGTGGTGACTTAATTTTTAAACAAGAATACGTCATGAAGGAGTACAATGCAACTGGTCGAAAACACGCGATGAATCCTCTTAATTCAATAGAGGAAAAAAGTGGAAGAAAATGCTTGTTCTACGGTAGAATTTAATTTTCCTAATTTTATTTCAGGGGATTATTTAGGTAGAAATATATACGTTTTCTCACGTAAATAATGAATTTAGGCTTCGAAAATTTATGTCACTCCTCTAGTTTGCCTTAAATATTGCAGATTCAGTTCATAATGTGTAATTTTAAAATAGAAATATAACTGCCTGTACATAAGAAATCATTGCCCTTGACACTATTTCATTCGTATCTGCTGTATCTCCAGGCCGTCTTTCTCCAGCGTTTCCCTTTTGAAGTGATGAGAAACATGAAACCGCAATAGTGGCCGCTCAGGGAGTTCTGTTTAGATGACTTTTCTCTTCCACCAAAGATTAGGCTTCAATATCTCCGGCATCCTTCAGTATTTTCAAATAAGCAGTTTTGAGAATGTGCATTTATAAGGCCCAGCCAAACGTTTGAGTAATTTCAAAAAAACTTATAAAAACTGATTCTTGTTGAGTCCGCCCAGAAAAAAAAACTCGGAAAAGTTGTATTTTCATTCATTTCCGGTCTTCGCTAAATTCGTTTGCCATCAATTTTCGCAAAAAGGGCTGCACCATCACGTGTTTAAAAAAATACATATGATTCTCTCAAATAAAATGATTAAATAGAAATATCCATCAATGGTACGGCAAGGATACTAATCTGGGAAAATTAGTGACCTCTTATTTATGTCTCACGTTTCGAAAGAACCTCGAACCGAACGTCGAAGGAATATGAGTGAGATAATGATGACTTTGACATGACGATGAGGTAAATTTCGAAACTCGGATCGTGATAAAATTTTTTCAATAATATCAGGGAATGTAAGTTCCTTTTGCATTAACTTATTTGCTGTGAAAATGTTTAAACAGCCTACAAACATTTGTGCAGAAGTATGCTGTGTCCATCTTGTAACTATAGGTATATGAAGAAAATACCGAAACGCATTGTTAACTATGATTGAATATGTGTTTTTTTTCAGGGAAGATACAGCTAGGAGATCAGCTATCAATTGTGGTAAAGATGAGCTGCTTTATTGCATTTTATGATCGAAGTTTAAATTCTGTAGAATAATTAAATAAGATAACGGAAAATCCAGTGTCACGCAAATCGAAAAAAAAAGGATTTAGCTGAATTCACTCATGTGGTGGTCTCGCGTGTTTTCCTCAGTACCCCATATACACACCCTAGCCTAGTCATCAGGTGTCTCATGAATGAAGCCCACATTGAATTTTTCTCGCGTGGGGTAGTTGGGTCTCGAACCCTCAACTGACGGCAAGTAGGCAGATACCCATATGGAAAACAGCTGCAGAGATATACTCCATAAATAGGGATGGTCGACAATTTTATGCATGCTCACCGTCATAGAAAAAATGCAACCGGTGAAATAATTGTGAATTGGCCACGAAAATTGTTTCAGAAATATATATATGACAACAGTAAAAGTAAAAATATTTTATGTGAGTTTTTCAATTTCGTTGTACTTGCATTCCAACATTTAATTTACGGGAAAGTAGATGTCACTTACTTTCATGTGAAAGTTACCAGAAACATTTTCTGTAGAGCGAGCTTAGAATTTCGTCGTGATTTCGATTTTGTTTTTGAAAGTTTCCTCCGGTGACAGTGGAAATGTTAGGATGCTAGGTTTGGAAATGTCTTAAAGATGGAATTGGTATGGTTTAATTTCACAAAGAATGCCAATTATTTGATTCGGTGGCATGTATCGAAATATTTAGAAAATATATTTCTAATATACTTGCTTACACAATATTTTTTTACAATTATAACCGATTGCTCGGTTTTACCGTTTAAAATTTTCTTCTAGAATTTATTTGAGCTGTTTCATATCGTACCAGTTCAAGTAAAGACTGGACAATATTTTTGAAAAGCCAAAAAAGTTCTGCACACCGAAATATCCATTAATTTTTCCCCGAAACTCACTCATCAATTTTATTTATTTTTTTTACACCTGGTTACCGGAATAAAATAAAAACTCTTTAGAATGAGCAATGACGGCGGGAAGCTGAAGAACTACTAAACAGTCACCAAAGTGACTCAGAAGTTGTTCGTTTGGAAAATAGATTTCCTACTTAATATCACGCATTTAGATTCACTTCTCTCTGGCTTCATTTGTTCTTGTGTCTTTTGGCACGAGCTAAGCGTCAAAGCGAGGGTTCTCCAGTCTGCCAGCAGGCGTGTTTTGGACAGGAAAAGGCCTTCCAGATGCATCGATTTTAATGCGGCCCCGCACAGGAGCAGTTGAGGTGCTTCCAAAGTTTCTCCCGCCGCGCTGGTCCCTCCTCCTCCCTCCAATCCCCCACCTCCACCAGCACGTGCTACTCCACAGCCGTGCGGACTATTCTTCTCGCAAGGCGTCACCGTAAAGCGAAGTAAACGCCACTTTCGTAAGAAAATTCAAAGTGTGCTCTACCGATTGTCGTGCAAATAAATTGGTCTTTCTTTGCTGTATACACTGTAAACGTTCCTGCTCGTGGAGTGCCGACTTTCCTTTTTACTAATTTAGTTACTTTCTTACACATGTATTCGTTAAATGTAAATCTCTGTGTTACGAATAATTTAGGAAAATTATCAGAATGTTATCCCTTGTCTACCTTATTTTCAGCCAAGATTCTCTTTCGCATCATCGCGATAAGTGATATTATTTTTGGATACAAGATATAAGCCGTTTGATTAGGTAAGCATAAAGATTACGAACTCATCTATTTCTTTCCTATTTTTTTTAAAGCATTTGAAAAAAAATATTTGGTAAAGCGTTGACGAGGTGCTTATGAAGTTAAATTTAAATGCACTTACTTACCTTAAATTTATCTTTATCTCATTATAAAAACCTAATCCCTCGTACACTTATCCACTTTCACTCCCTTTGCAACGGTTTTGCGACTCCATTCGCAACATATTCACCGCACTTATGTAGAAGTGCATTAATACTTTATTTTTTGGCAAATGGTATTTTCTAGTGCTCATAATATTTTCGATTTTTTCTGCGTATTTCACTCGATAATTATTAAGAAAAGTTCTTATTTTGCTCTTGATGCGGAGGATATCCTCACGATTCCATAAATCATGGTAAGATTCTCAAATGTTCCACCAGATATGGACGGACTCTTCTTCAAACTCAAAGACACTTTTGTATTTAGTTTAAAAGATGATCCTTGTCTTTTATTTTAACGGAGGTAACGCTCAAACTGGAGGATAATCCCTCCGGTGTCTTGTTTCATTCAATCGTAGTATTACAATCCTTCTCCTCTTTTCAACCTTTTCCTAGCTTGTCTCTTTAGTTCATTGACGTTCTTTCTTATTTTCTCAATTTTCTACTCTAAGAACCTCGGTTTTCCTCGTAAGGAATTCTAGTATATTTTAACACTTTGTCAATAACTCAATTCTGTAATTTGTACCCTCCATAAGTATTGCTAATTCAGCTCAGTGTCAGCGTAAGGTCTCGTAGGCTTCAAGTTTCCTATGGTCATTTTTTTCCGTCAGTCCATGCTTCTGATATGTAGAGTACCAACGTGAATACTTTCATACAGGAATCTTTGTTAAAATTTCCAGGCTGATGATCATCGTCAGCTCTGGTGATGAGAGTCTTCCAACGAATGTCGGCATCCAAACACTGACCCGATGGGACATCCGAGAAGAATTCACCCGAATAATTCACCGGTAAAGCCTTATATCCTTCGCCGTATAAGTACTCATTTCCAGTGTAATATTCCGAAGCCTGCCTCGTGAACGGCGGTGAAATATAGATGAATTTCCATGAAAAATAATTCCCTTGCACTGGGAATCGAACCACGGACCTTTGGCTTTCCGGGCAATACGCTATCAAGGATCCTGAAGATTTATTAACATGAGCCTCGATACAATTACCATCTGAATTCCAGTCGGTCTGTGGGTCGATTCCCGGTCCAGTCGAGTATTTTCTTATGACATTTCATGCACATGTAGATAGCTTCTTTAAGAACAAACATTTTCAAATGAAATCAACTAATTTGTTGTGACTTGGTGGAACGAGGAGATATTCATCGTAGAACAAAAAACGCCCTACAGTTCCGCGAACTTTATATATAGCTGTCGACTACTTTCGACGGCTATAGCGTCATTCTCAAGACAAACAGAAAGATATAATACAATATTGAGACTTATTAAATATTTTCAAGTAGAATTTATGAATCACTAATTAATGCCCCACGTTCGGTAGTGCCTCGAACGAACATAGATGCATATGCCTCGTTCACATTACGATTGTCCGAGCGATCGTCCTAACGATAGTTGGCCGATCTAGCCGTGTGGATGCATGCCCTTACAATAGTTCACGTAGTTCCGAACGTTGCCACTTTACAATGGTTAGGCGTTGAGAGACCGGAAAAGGAAGCGACAAGACAAAGATGAAAAGTTCGTGAAGCTCTCTTCGCTCTATTTTTTTCATGGGTTTGTTCCAGGAAGGAAGAATAAGGGCGGAAGAAAAAATATTCGGTAAATACGCGGTGAACACGGTAATATCCTGACCCTGCGTACCTCAACAGCTTTGCTAACCGTCAATTTCTCGTTCACTTTAGATGTTAGCACTAGAGGGCAGCACAGGTTTTAACAATCGTTGTGTGAATGCACGATAGTTCCAACGATTGCTGGAACAATCGTAATCTGAACGAGGCAATAGAGACTTAGACCTGATTCTGCAGTGCCTCGAACGAACATAGATACATGTCTCGTTCACATTACGATTGTCTGAGCGATCGTCCTAACGATAGTTGAACTGAATAGAGACCTAGATTAAAACATTCGATTCCCGGTCCAGTGAAGATTTTTCTCATGACAAGTCATTTACATGCAGGTATCTTGTTTATAAACATACATTTTCAAGTAGAGTCCTCTTATTTTATTTCATTCGAGGTAACACTCATGTTGGAGAGGCTCATCCTTCAGGTGTCACCGCTCACGCGCGAGCTGAGCCTCTGCGTCCCTCGATCGGAGATGAAAGCGGAGATGATCGGAGCCTTCTTTCCCGCGGAAGTGGCGCGGGGGTGTCGTCGCAAGGGACGGGGGGAGGCATGGCTTATATGTGGACTAGCGGGAAAATGGGGTTGAGGCGCGGAGAGAGAGGATTCTCATATATAGAGTGAGAGACCCACCTGCCGCGATACATGCTTGCATGGGAAGAGAGACAAAAAATTTCATCCCCCCCCCTTTCTCTCTTCCTTCCGTCCCACGACTTCCCACGGGGCCGGGCCAATCCGATCCGATCAGAGGAAAAGTCGAGGGTGGGAAACGCAGGAGGGAGGGGGAGAGAATAACCGTTTCGCTGAAAGGATATATCCTGATATACACGAAAGGGGATAAGGTGATAGGTTTGCCGTGGTGAGGGGAAACGGGAGTTTTTTTTATATGAGGGGGCGGGACCCCACAACCCCTTCAACCCCCTCGCTTCCTCCCTTCCCGCCCAATACCAGTTAGCTTCCGGGCCGAGTGGGTTGACTTCCGGCGCCGCTTAGAGTGTCGCGGCAATCCGCAAGGTAGACAAGTTAGTCGCGTTCCGCCATCTTGTGGATAAGCTCGGGATTTTCTCCACCCCGTTTCCGATGAAGTTTGTAAGGCGATATGAAAATGTCGTTGGGGGGAGAATCATCCTAAGTTGTCAACGGACGGATAGTCTTTTTCGAACAAATAATCTTTTGTCGAAAACCTTGATAGGGTTTGGGTGCTTTGACGTCTAAGCACCCATTAAGTTGGTCTTTAAATTGGTCATTCACTTGAAAAGTGACTAAATTTTCAGCTTCAATGAGGATTAATATGAACGAGGGCTATCATGAGAGTGAGTATAATTCTTCAAATGAAAGTCAGAAGTTGCTCCTTATTAGTAGTGTTATTATGCAAAGTGAACGATAGCTTTCTAAGGAAAATAAATAGACAAAATGAAAACAGGGTCTTTTTTCTTCCAAAGCTTATCATAATTTACAATATTGCGAGCTCTCAATCTATCAATTATTTATAGTTGTTAATTTCCCAATGCCCTGATTTCTACCCTTCTTTAACAATACCATTTTAATCAGCTATTAGGGTACACGGTTATTCCTAAATCTTGAGGATTTCAAATGATTCGGGAAATTATGAATGTATCAAAATAGATTCATAGATGGTATCTTGAGGGGTTGATCACTGGTGAGATATACTTAAGACAAGACAAAAAAAATATATCTGTGTTAGGTAATCTTTTTCGTTTATGTGATCATATCTTGGTAACTGCTGCTGAAGACGATATGAGTTTGTTTGATGACGATTTGAGATGATATGCTCCGATACTCAGATATCATTTTAAATTGTTAGCTAGGAGGTGAATAGCAGCGTTCAAACAACATAATTTTTTTGTAGATTTGCGACTACCGAGATTCATATTAGTTCAGGAGAGTTCAGGGAGAGAGTGTAGTTGCTTTATTTTGCAATCGACTGTTAACTACATACATAATTACAATCTACACTCCTAAGTTATTTATACATTCTAAAAGAAGTTTGCTATAGTCACTTCCATTAATAACGGTAAAGTTTATAAGCGATTTGAATATAAAATCGAAATTTAACAGACTACCTTCCCAAAAATTTGACTTGTAATCACGCTTGGGAAATTGTTTTATGTCATATAATGTCATGGAAAAGTGTTAGTTTGATTCCACTGTGCTCAAACGCAGCTTTTTTTCATCGAATCAAAAGTTCTGAATGAAATTGAACTCAATGCTTAACATTTTGAGTGCCAACCGATTTTCTAGGCACTATGCTAAAAATGTAAAGGGTTAATTGATTTTAAGGCTACTTATGCTGCGGAGAAAGAGCTTTATGCGTAAGAAATCCTTTTCCTCACAACCTCATCCTCTTGATACTCAAAACAAGCACGATAGAACTTACGTGGAGTTAACTGCCAAGATACCTTTGATATGTCCCTACTGACGTCATTCCTACCTTCAAAGAGATGCACACGCCGGCTCAAAAGCATTTTTATCTCGCTGCATCGGCACTTTGAAAACCGTCACGTCATCTCCGATGCAGGAAAATGTGACTACGCCGTAATATATATGATTAGCTTAGGCATGCTCGTCAAAGAGCGTGTTATTAATTTTTTTGTCTGTTTCAACGGTCGCAAATATTCCTTGTCCTAATACGTGCATATACGAGTGAGCGAGTTTCTCGTCTAACTAAACGGGGAAAAGAACAGAAAATGGCAGAATTTCCCGGACAATAATATTAGTCCGTCGATCGGAAAAGAACGACTTTGTTTTTTTTTCTTTGGAGAACAATTCTCAGCTCATTCTATAAGCATTCAGCGGCTTGCATATGCTTTGTTTATAGATACACGGAATAAAATAATTTTAATCTCTCTCAAGTAGTGGCCGGTTTGTATGTGCATACCGTTTTGGGCAAAAGAATAAATATCTATTCAAACCATAAACAAACCTTTGCACAGGACGCAACCGTCAAATTCGTTGATAAATTCACTATTTAAGCTTACCCTTCTGACACCATGCGTCTATAAATATCTACTTCTTAAAACACAGAGAAATTAGCTGATATATATGTAACAAAACACCTTGAACCTCTTGTCCCCTGACGATCGTCTTCATCCGGCCATCATGTCTCGAGACATTTGGTTGTTCTATCTTCTTCTTGAGGCATTCACGAGGCTTCTCATCTCTTCTACTCAAGTATAAAAAACACAACGATAAAAAATAACAACAGAAAGAGTAATTAAAATAATAAATAGGCCTTAACATGGCAATAAAAATGATCGATTGCAATATTGATTTTGTGTGAAATATAATGACTCCTTCCATCCTATAGGAGTAATAGCTATCTACAAAGGCGGATAGTTCTGGTACTTCTTTAGATGAGATACAACAAGTTTTATTTTTCACCAAAAACAACTCCCTATTTCAACAGCTTCAATCAGTGCTTCAATTCAAAGACTGACTTACAATTTGTTGTACTCAGATTGGGAGCAGCCGGAGAAATACGAGCTGTAATAAAAATATTTCCTCAAATCATCTTTTACAAAGTTTGATCGAACTTTTAACCTTAATTTTATTTTGTACTGGGGTAGGTGCACAGTGTTATCGGAGGCGAGAACCTACTCTACCTCCCCGGGTATATTATTAGCTCACGTGTAATATAAAAAGGAGGAAAACCGGAGCTCAATACCCCAACGTCAATATAGCCAACCCAACGTTTTTCAATGAACCCATTTTTCACGTCCTTTTTTTTTGGTGGAGGATTGGGGGGGGGGGGGGAGAGGCGTAACCCGATACCCAGGGTCGTCCAATAAAATGCCTCGCCGCCATGTTACCGGCCCTCACTTCCGCCCACGTGAAAAAAACTGACAAAAATGACATCGGCGGGAAGTTCTCGATGGCGGAAAATTTTTCGGGATATAGATTACTCGCCCGAGCCAATGCTTTGGCCGTGGGTGGGCGTGGGACGGGGGGTGGGGGAGATGTGGCGAACGTATTAGTCCGGGGGATGGGGGAATAAGGGACAGAGTTGTTGTATAGCGGGTTCGAAGCTGGAATGTGTGGGAGGAAAGGAGACAGGTTTTCCAAGCACAAAGGATGCTGCGGAGGGTGATGGTTTTTATAAAAAAAGAGGTCTTGGGAAAGAAGAAAGTTTTGCTTTTTTTGGTCGTTTTTTTTAAATCTCCCTTTTCCATTCCACGCTTCGGGTCTCTCTCTTTCTCTTGTTTTATTTCGCTCCTTCGGGACGATGCCTTATGATCGATTAAAGGATTGATTATCTTGGGGAAAAAGCCTTATCAAATTCATATTAAACCACCTACTTAGTCAAAGACAATGGAATTTATCTCGTAAATGTTTCGAGTATTATTGGAAAGGCTCTCTCTTATGGAAAAACGTCGCGCTACATCGAATATGCCAACAGCTGATGCTTAACTGAGGACACCGAATAAATTTAATTTTAGTTTCTATTTTATTCATATGTACTCAACCATCTATCAAGTCAGTCTTTGAGTTGAAGCACGGACTGATAATGAGCTGAACCATCTTTGATCCAGAATTTTAAGCGTTGTTGAATTTATCTATAGGTGAACAGTTTCAGCAGAGATGATGTGTATTCAGTGTACAATACATGTAAGGGAGTTTTAACAAATCAACGCGAAATGGAAGGATGGCTGTTGAAATGTGGCGGAATTCCAGTCTTTTCACCTGCGACTACTGTTAGCTTAAAATTCATATTTAACCAATATCTGGAATTGCGTTGCACAAATTCCCACCACACATCCACGGCCATAACCCATTGCTTGTGCATTAGTCTTTACATTGTACTTTTTCTTCTTTTTGTGATGAAAAGATTGATAAATAATATTGAAATTATTTTTCAAGCATAAAATATGTAAACAAGGAACAAATCACGTTAGTTGTTCCCTGTGTCTTTAAGTCTACGAAATGTAGATCAAAATTTCCTGTCATAATAATATTAATGCCCTTCTTTCCCACATACAAACACAACACACGTATTATACACTAAAGCCATCCCAGAAAATAGGTAATCCCTAATCACAAACTTATAGTGGCGGCATACACCCCACGGAGTAATTTTTCTCGCAATTTCTGCAAATACAGCAAGTCTGTCTAGCAATCTTCTCATATCGCCTTGGAGATACGAGAAGAATGACGATAGAAACTGTTGTATACACGAAACAACGAAACCGTAGGGGAACCCGCAATATGGTAAGACCTAAATTTTTAGCATATTAGAAAATTTATTGGGGACTATTTGAAGAGGAAACGATTAGGTCATGCATTTCTAAAAAGGCCTTACGAGTGGAGGGAGCTGTAAATTAAGAAACGATGAACTCTTCAATGGCACAGGTTGAGTTTTATGAAACGTATTGTTTGGAAATAACTATGCTGTCTCCCTTATTATTATAGATGAATTTTCACCAATTTAACTCGTCACCCATTGACCTGACCTTAAGAGGTGTCTTACATGGAGGTTCGACTGCACTCAATAGGGTGGTTTCCTTTTATTTTTTTATTGCCTAAATCGAAAGACTATGTTCCTTTGTCGAAATATCGAAAATACTCCTGGAGTGCATATTTCACGCTTTTAGATTTTAAAATGACGATATCTATGTGTAATATTTCAAACCCTGCCGCGTGAATGGCGGTGAAATATACAAGAATTGCCATGAGAAAAAATTTCCCTGGACCGGGAATCGAACCACGGACCTATGGCTTTCCTGGCGACTGCGCAGACCACTACGCTATCCAGGTTCTTTAATTAACCTAGTATCATGAGCCTCGGTATAATTGCCATGAGAATTAAAGAACCTGGATAGTCCGTGGTTTGATGCCCGGTCAAGGGGAATTTTTTTCGCGATAAAATGAACAGTGAAAATTTTCATGCGCGCGAAAACGCGACGGCTAAGTATGCGTGCTGGGAAAAGCCCGTATGACGTCTGGCTGCTGCTGTGAGAGGCCACCTGGGTGTGAGGCTATGAACGCCGCTATGATGCAGCCGCCGCTAGGCTGCTTGCTGTCGAGCATGGCGGTAGCGTAGAGTACACTGCTAGCAGGAAGGGCTTGGCTTAAATAAGGATTATTAATACCCTATCAAACAAAGGGAACTATCCGACCATAGGAAATTTTAATAGGTGCTTATTAAGAAATGTTTCCCTGAGCTCTGTGCCTCATTTATGCATTGGTAATCTCAGACCATGTAAAACTCCTATCTACTCGTATAGAATCTTTGTGCCTGTGACGTCACGTGGAGTGCCATCGCATGGCCGCCAATCCGGCCTTATTCAAATGAGGTTAAAATTGACCATTAACATTGGTATGAACTGGGATTTCTAAAATCAAATAATTTGTATATTATGAATACATTTATGTTGGGTAACGATTCGCAATCAATGCCTTTCGTTTTCTTTGATGAAGGAAACTACTCTATTATCTCTCCTTCCCTTTCCATCTCTCCTCTTTTCTCATCCACACTTTCCCTCTTCGCCCTTCACATTCTACTATCCCCCCTCCACCGCTATCCTCCCCCAACCACACGTCTCTCTTTCCGCCGCGGAGCGCGCTTCGCTCTTGTTTTTCCCATGCGATGCGAGAGCGGCGTCCGATGCGTGTCAGGTGCGCAGCGACGGTGTCATTTTGGGGCGGGTCGGATCCTCACCTTCCCCTCCCTCCCTTGTGTGCGTTTGTATCTGTGTGCGTGCGTGAGGCTTACGGAGCGAGTTGTAGGGCTGTATGCAGAAGGGGAAGGGCATGGAGGGGGTATCCTTCGGAGGTGAGGAGGGGTGTTCAGCGGAAAGAAATTGGGTGTACGGGGGAGGGAGGTTGATGGCGTGGGAGGTCTGCTGAGGAGTCGTTCATTGATGTTTCCTTTCTTCGAACATACGCTTAAAAAAATAACACAAAAAAAAACAAAAAATGTCAATAAGAAAGTAGTATTAGCTGTAATGACAGGCGAAATCGTAAAAAAAACTATTTAAATTTACTTGTTATTTTTAGGCTTTTTTTGTTTCGCTAAAATTAATGTTCGTGGCTTCATATATTTTGCATTTAAAGCACGATTTTTAGTAATGGCGTTATTTATCATTATTCCACGATTTGGGATAATTTTCGAACCATGCTGTCACATTTAAAATCGGCAAGCAATATTAATGAGATGAAAATTTGCATTCGCAAAAATCAAGGACTATGGGTCCCAAGTCAATGGTCCTAGCAACAGCTAGATGCTGGGCGCCTATTTTTTTGGAGATATCTCTATATTATGCGCCCGGGTTAGCATAGTAGCAAAATAGAATTAGAGGCCTACTCTCGTTCATATCATAACTTCGATTATCTGCAAATCGACTTATTAGAGGCTGCGTTCGAGAAAGTCGCTTCGATGCTCTTTGCCAATTAGATACCTCGCGAGGTGAGACTTGTTTCTTTAGTTTTGTATGATGGCTCAATTACTGACCTATTTTTTTAAACTTGACTTAGACTTTATGCGCGTTACCTCATTACTATCACCTTATTTGAGGGCATAAAATTCAGTGTTAACTGAGGGCCACACCTCTCCGTATGATTGATGATTAAGTTTTAAAGATTCTTGAAAAGTTTTTAAAAATATAGATGAGTTATACAGTACATATATTTGTTTTTATACTTTATCAGTGATAAAATTCACCATTCAGGAACCTTTTGGGATACTCCGTTCGGTAATTGGTCAGCATTTCTTCTAATGAACATCCCAGGAAAAAGAAACAACGTTACGCATTAAATCAATCCATAGAGCGATGACCAGCCCATTGTATATGCCCAATATTCTAGAGCCATGGGCATACCCAGCAAAGGGGCAGCTGCTAGAAGAAAAAATTGCAAATGTCTGCGAGGAAAAAAATATTTTTTCAAGCAAATAATTTTAAAAACTAATAAAGGGCTGTTATAGTTTCCTTAAAATGTGGATTTCATTCACCTTTTCCATGTTTAAATCTTACCTACGACTTGAACAACCATGGCATGCCTCCCCCCCCCCCTAGTTTGCATATACAATAGTCTGCTGGTGCACCAAAAGACTGAGAAAGTTTTGTTGTTGTATTTCCCGTTTCCATTCCACACTTCACCTGTCTTTCTCATGCTTTATTTTACTCCTTCGGAGCGACGTCTCGTGATTGGTTGAAGGATCGATAATCTTCGGTAGGAAGCCTAATCGAATTCATATCAACCAGTTATTCAGTTAAGTACGATATATCAGTGAGCTTCACTCATGAATGCATAGCAAATATTTGGGAAGGCCGTATGTTTTTGAAAAAATGTCCGTAAGTTCCACGATACTCCGAAAATTTATTTGAATTTTCAAAGCTGAAAATTGAATGGGATTTATAGTCTGAGGTTTCAAGCGAGATGGAGTGGAAACGTGACACAATGAAAATGAAAAAGCAGGAGCAATTTCCACAATTTTACATTTATTAATACTACCGGTTTCGCTTTTCAGCATCATCAGGTGATGCATCAGCATCATCAACCTGATGATGCTGAAAAGCGAAACCGGTAGTATTAATAAATGTAAAATTGTGGAAATTGCTCCTGCTTTTTCATTTTCATTGAATGGGATATATAAATAAATATTTTGAGAATAAAATAATGGGGGTAGGGATAAGTCCTCGCCCACCATACTGAAGGTCGCGAGTTCAAGTCCCGCCTGGGTGGTTGCCATTATCCAGGACATGAATATGTGTAATCGTCTATTATCAAATGTTATAGAAACCCCCGATTTATAGGCCTTATTGTGCTGCTTTCGGGGGTGATTAGATTAATTAATAAATATAAATAAATAAATGAAAATAAATAAATAAATGAAAATAAATAAATAAAGATAAATAAATTAAGATAAATAAATGAACTAGTAAATTAGAACTCTTCAGTCCCTTCGATTAAGCGGGATGGTTTCTGGTATTCGTGGCTCTTGAGGGGTGAGCGATGTGTTATCGTAGGGGCGTTCCGAGGCGGAGGAGGTGGTTGGGTGGGGGAGAGGGGGAGGGGCAGGGCGGGTGGGCTGGACACTTGAGAACCGACGTCACACGAGAAGGGTATAGCATAAGCCAAGAACGAGGGCTCGGAGGGTTAGCCTTATTGCCGAGGGCGGTGAAGGGAGGGGATTTTAACATTGGAAGGATGGATGAACGCAGCGCTAACCTTAGGAGGTGCTGCTTATGAACAGAGCCCCGCATAAAAAAGTGGCCCTTATAGGAAACTGTTTTATTGAGCCCCCAGTATATAGTAAGCGGCGGAGTCATTGACGAGAGGCAGCGTGGACGACAACAATGGTGACGGACGTTTTGGGATTAGTCGCTTTTTTATGTTTCGCTCGCTTGCTTGTGCTTATTTTTTCTCTTTATGGGCATTTCATATCCCGGGAGGATTACAACACCAAGCGACTCTCGTTTCCTATCCAAACGCTGGTGAATAATGATACTTTGCTTCATATAAGGAAATGAAATATTGAAAAATCATGAATTTACAAAAGATTTCTGTGAAAAATGAAGTTTTTTCGATTATTAAAATTGGTAAAATTAGTAAAAAATCCCTCTACTTAGTCCTCGGTTTTTCGAAAATTTTCACCTCTGGTTTTGGACCCCCCCCCCCCCCCCGAACGAAATTCCTGGCTACGCCACTGAACAACAGAAAAGAAATGAATAATAATTTTTTCTTTTTGAAAAAATCTTCTTTTGTAAATTCAATTAATTAATTAATGAAACGAAGAAAGGATAACAAAAAAATTATGGATAGTTAAATTGCTCATTCCACCTTTGGTCACTTCTTACCTCCGCGCCTTATTCGACCCAGCAATTCCCTATACTCTCTCTACATTTCCATCAAGTGCTTCGGGTAGCTTCAATGCTCCCTCCCCTTTCTCGGGGCGTCAAGAGTAAAATTCGTCCTAAAAATAAACAATCGTGGAAAAACTGCGTGGCTTTTCCTTTGCTCTCTAAACTCGTTCATTAAGATACGGTTATTTTTGCTGTAAAACAGCAAGTGGAACCCAATGCATAAAATAAAACTTGCCTCATATCTCATATCAATAAATTGACGCTAGTCACAGTTATTTTTGGTAGACTCATTTCACCTGACTTCTCAGCTTCAAATAGTCTACTCATAGGAATTCTCCTGGTATCTCCTGCGGGATCCAGGTTTCAAGATTTCTTTCTGGGGGAGCACAAGTACGACCATATCTAGGATTTTTGTTCTGGGGGGGGGGGGGGGGGGCACAAGGATACCTCTTAATACAAAACGAACGCAATGATAGTGGGACCGTATTAAAAATCTTGCATATTTTTAAAGGGTCTGGTTGGGGCACGTGCCCCCCCCCCCCTCCCTAGATCCGCCTATGCTTGCCGGGACATAAACCAATGTACAAATAACCTCCCATGTCGATTATTTTTGAACTTACGAAGTGTGCCCAGAAAATAACGAGAATTTTAGTTATTTGAAAAAAAATATTTATTAATTCGTCTGCATTCATGTTGTCGCCTTGAAAATAGCCTCCATTATACATTGTACTAGTGCTGTTTCCTGTCTTCGTAACCGTTTTCAAACTCGATCTTTGGGATAGCCTCTAGCTCAGAGATTTATCTTAATGTGATGTATGCTTGTAACACGATGGCACTTTAAAGTACTCTTTATTTTTGGAAATAGGAAAAAGTCACACGGAGCCATATCTGGCGAATATGGAGGCTGGAACATCGTTGCAGTATTGTTTGTGGCCAAAATTTCACGAACGAGAAATGCACAATATCTCCGAGCTCTTAAAACTCGTATAACGTCGGCAGTTGCCACAGACAAAGTAAACAATTAATGCAGCTGAAAATGTTATCATACTTTTGGGGCATTTATCCCGACATACCATAACTTTTTGACAATCGTATTATCTAAACTCGCGAGAATTTAAAAAATTTAATCCCCGTTTTTTGTGAACACACCTTGCATGCAATTCATTCATGAATGCAAGTTATATTAAAGTGAAACATTTCTCATTGACAACATATCTTAGCCATGGCCGATTGCATTTTATAGGCGAGCAGCTTGGAACCCATTTCTCCACCGGGAACTGTTGATACTTCTTCACTGTGATGATCGAGCCCACGTCTGTCAGTGTCGTGCTTGAAGAGACTGAAAAGAAAAAGAGGCAAAGAATAAACGTTTGGATCCATCAAGAAAGCTCAATAGAATGAGGGATACATGGAGGCGAGAACGATTGGAATGCGAGTGGTAACCTTCAGTAAAGTAGCATCGGTCCAACGTATCATGGCGGGAGAGCTGTTTTATCGCATGAAATTAAGAAAGGACGTAGTTGGTGGCTTGCAGAAGGACGCATGTGGGAGAGGAACTTAGAAAATGTTTCCAAGATATTTTTATCTTTTTAATATTGACATAATCAATTGCGGAAATTATATTCTTATGAAGTAGATATGGTTGTATTACCCTGATATGATAAGATAGATTCATAACGTGAATGAAAAAACCTAGATTACGCGAATGCGGGTGGCACAAGCAAAATCAAGGATCCCGGGAAAGGGTCGTATTGAAATATAGCCACTCGATGCCTCACGCCGTACTTAAGCTATTGAATAATCTGCCAAACGTTTGGCGATGGAGGACTGAGGAGAGTTTTATTCAGTTGTTAGACATGGAGCGACTGTGGTTAGGCTTGTTGGCATGGTGAATCGGTGATTTAGTTGGGAAATACGAAACCTAGACCAATTATTGAATAACTGAAGTTAAGAGCAGGGCCACGAGGGAAAGGGGGTTGGGGGATGAACCCCTTCCCCTAGAACTAAGAAAAAATTTGAAATTTAATCCATTTTACTTAATTGGTTAAATATTACTCATAGCATAGTGTAAGGATGAATAAAATATCCCTCAGAAAGTCGCAAAACTAACCATTTTGAACCATTTATCGAAAATATTTTCTGGGGTAGGGCACCCGCACCTCCCGCATTCCATATCCATAGTATTAGTTGCTCCTAAAACCCCCCTAGCCTCAATTCCTCCCTGCGTGCCTGGTTGAGAGATTTGCCAAAACTTGCTGGGAAAAGAAAAGAAGGGGTTCAATATGAGTATAACTTAAACATACTTATGTAAATAAAATTACTTAATAAATGGATAATTTCACTGGAGCTCCTGAGACATAGCAGTTCGAGTATAATAAAGAGTTTTCACTTAAGAGAGGAGGAATTCATATTCACGCCAGAATAAATGACATCTGCATTTTGAGAATTACTAGTGGCCAACGGTGGCGTGCAGCATTATATATTGCGGAAAAGTGGTTGTTGAGGATAGAGGATGAGAGTACGTTCCAGATGATAGAACTTAAGAAATTTAAGAGGGTGAGATGTTGGTGATGATGAGGGTGGGACTTCACAAAAGATGAGACCAGTGTAAAGGAAGAAAAAAAGTTAAAAATAGGTGAGCGAGGGAAAAACGCCATCAGTTGAGGCAGGGTAAGGATATATTGGTGGTGATATACGGACAGTGTAATATAATAGAGGACCAAATCGGTCATTTCAGTGATGTTGATCACCGTTCACCATTCACTTGAGTCAGCCAATCGCGAATTGTCAACTGTCCGTGACTACCTGTATCATTCACGACCGACGCCAATCACAGCCGATGTCAGTAACGACCGAAGTCAATCGCGATCGAGGTGAAAGTATGATCGGTCGAGATCGATATTAATATCGCGACCGATTTCGGTGGCGAATGATCGACGAACGACTTCGGCCGCGAACCGCCGAAAAGATTGCATCGTTCGTCGCAGCCTCCCCGTTCATAAATCGATCAAACAAAAGATCTCGATCACGCACGTCAGTCGCACACAACCAACCCATCACTTAAATTTTCGTGGCAGATTGACCATATGTGATTTCTTGGGTTTGCCATTGGGTCGGCAGGTCGTTTGGCATCGAGATATCGAAGGTATAGTCTAAAATCATTTTCAGGGTGAATGGAGCACCTTAGAACATGAAGTACTTTCAATCTGATCCATCCAACTTGGAGGCAATGGTAAACTACGCCTTCGAAACGTCGCAACGGTGCCCTGGGACCCGATTGGAAACCCGAAAAATATTCCTAGATAATACAAACACATTCCGAAGCGTCATCGGCACAATGGCTTTTCGCAGTCATTCGCAGTTCTCTGCCATCATGTTTTATGAAATTCTGTAAAATAAAATAGTAAAAAGTGAAAGGAAAGAGAGGTATCATCACGGAAACGTGATCCTTTTCGGGCACGTGGGGCTTTGTTTAAAAAAAAACTATTTTCATATTATAATGCAACAATTCATCACACAAAAAGACAAAATACTTTCGATTGAGAAGGATTTATGCGTCTTCTTAACAATTGTTGCGTTGGCCGGCCGAAGTTTTAATGGTCTGTGGAAATATTCGATACGTAAGTGAATCGCGTAACTCTGAGTGCGCAAACTAAGCAGACGACGGGCTTTTCCCACAAAAAAATACCCCTCCACCTCTCTTTGCGCCAACGTACCACACTTGCGGGTCGTCCTCTTTAAACTGTCAGTCATTCCGGGAGCACAGAATAAAAACCGCCTTCCCCCCCAACCCCTTGCATCTAACCCTCCGCCCGCCCGTGAACCCGCCTTCCCCGCTGGGACTGCTTGTAGTCTGAACGAGGGCTCCACAGAGATTATCCGCCTGATGCCTTTCTGCGCTCGGGACCCGAATGAGAGGGAAAACCCTCCCTTCTCTCTGCGGTCCGCCTCTGGCTGAGGATTACCGACCCACACACGCATTATAATTCGTGGCGGCCAATACTCTTAACCGTATTCCATTACTCCTCCGCGGGAGAGTGGCACATATTACGCGCGTGTCTTTTCGGGGGACTTAACATTAGGCATTTCTCTCTTTTTTTTGGAGGGCGCAGAATGTAGGTAGTGGTGCTGTAATTTTTAGGGGGAGGGCTTTTTTTCGGTGGTTTTAGGGGCACGCGTCGTTTTACGAAGGGGCGCGTGCCACAGCAAGGGCCGGGTCGAGAGCTTTTAGTCTAGTGTCGGTGATTATGGGACATTTAGTCATGCGACGAGGGCCCTTTCCCCGCCACTCCATTGGATTTAGATACCAAATTATTGCTCATATACTAATATGCTATTGATGCGAAATATCGTAATTATGGAATCGGGCCTGATAGAAATTTCTGCAATATATTTTCTGAAGAACGTAAGGGATTCTTCGGAGAGCGTCACCGGTTCCGTGGAACGCTTTCTTTTTCTTAAGAGCTGGACGGAAAACTGCCTCATATTTCAATCAGCTATGTAGAAATAATTTCTGTAGAATAAATCGACGCCATCCTTGCCGTGCCGTTCAATCTGTACGGCTGAAAATAGCATTCGGAATTCATTTCCTAGGATTTTTGTAGAACCCATTGAGAGAACTACTCGGCCTTATTGAATTATTCTATACAATAAATTCTGTCGAACGTATTTAATATCAATAAAATGTCCACAAGTTTCATTCCATCAAGAATGTGTGACTTGTGAAGAAAATATAATAATAACTTTTCGACCTAGGTTTCGAAGATCTTTATCGTCAGGCGCAGGCACTTCAGAATTAGAAGAAAGTGAATACTTACGTGTAGGAGTGTAAAAGTTTATCTACATACATGTACTCACAACATTTGTTTAACTGGAGGTAACGGAGGGAATCGTAAGAATTTCGAGCGTAAGGTACAAAATGACATTTATGTTGCAATAAAATTTAGAGAACCTATCGCACGTTTTTATAAGAAAAGTGTGTTCGGCATATGAGCTTGACGCGTGGCGCCGTCTTGAAGGAACCAAAAATTCCACGCAATATTTCATCTATTGCTTAACGTAATAAGTCTCAGGAGATGGAAATTTTCTGTCTTAAGCAATAGTGAGGAAATCCCAGGTTTGCGTTGTCGGTATTCGAACTCGGATTTTCTGAAATGTCGTTCTGCTCTTACTCAGCTGATTATAGACCTTGGCACCAATTTGGGTTCAAATACCAGAAAAAAACAGAAGTTTTTTTTACTCCGTTGAAAAAACGATCTTCCGGTGCACTTTCTTGTGACTCCGTAAAAGACAACCGCCCAGTCCGAGGTTGTTTCCTAAAAAACAATTTGTAAAAATATCTTTTACTATATTAATTTGCGTTTTTTATTTTAGTATATAGGTTGGGACATACCAAAGAGGCAGTATTCTGGATCTCCAGGTGATATACTTACACTGATTATTTTTTGAGTTTTTTGAAAAAACTCAAAAAAACTTTAAACATTTAATGTTCAAAAAACTCAAAAAATAATCAGTGTAAGTAAATTCTACAAACGCTTATTTTCTTGAGTTCTTGACTGTCTAAAGCAGATGATGTAAAGGGCGTTGCATCTCGATTAAACATTTAAGAGTAGGCTTCAGTTTTATCACAAGCTTTTGAGCATTGAGGAGCACAAGCATTGAGGAAAACAAGCAATGAACAGGTGATGTTAATTTAGGCTTTGTAAAAAAATGATTTCGGCCTTTCATGTTTGAGTCATCTTCCGAGTAAAGTGCCAGATTTTTATGAGTTATTTAATGCCTCTAATGCACAGATGGGAGGAATACCTTTTTAATGGAGATTAAAATTTTTTCAAGGGCAACAAATAAATTTTTCGCTTTATGCGCATTATAATTTATTCATAGTTTAAAAAAAAACTTGCCTTGAATCGTCATGATTCCCCTGACCAGACCTCGGACCGGTGTAGACTAGTCTTGTTCCAGTTGTCTCGATTTCCATAGAAATATTTTTGGTTTTACTGCCATATATTATTTAATAAAATACATATAAAATACATGTATAATGGCTTGATGATCATCCTCTGTCTACCATCATGAGGTCATTAGAATATGTATTTGCCTTTCAATACCAACATTCCGTACGTAAGTGTGTCTATCTCCCTGCTACTTTTCCCCTCAATCAAGGTGTATCGGAAATCTCAGTTTTGCGATGGCCAAGGCAACATATTGCAAGGGATGGAGAGGCAAGTATTTCAGACCTAAGCCTGATTCATAGGATAATTTTGTTGTCCCTCAGAATGATAGCTCGAGCGATAGGTTTTCAGGGACCAAAAGAGTGATCTCTCGACCCAACATTTTCTGAATCACACGGTCATTCTCCCTGAAAAGTCAGACGTTTGTTTCTTTTCAAATCCTCTTCATTTTCTTCAAGATACAGTATTCATTTTTGCTTGCATACTTCGATCCACTTTCCCTTTCTTTGCTCTTCTCAACTATCCCCCTCTCCCTCCATTAAGAACTCCCCAACAACAAGCATTAACTATGTGTATTTATTACCCATCAACGGTATTTAAATTCCAAACGTTACAAAAATTAAACATCAACAGTGTTTCAATGACAAACGTTGCATAAATTAAAAATCAACAGTATTTAAATATTAAACGTTACAAAAATTAATCATCAACAGTATTTAAATATCGAAACTTACAATTATTAAACATCAACAGTATTTTAATGACAAAAATCACACCGCCAACCCTTTTTCCGTCGCTTTTTTCCGTCATTTTCCATATTTTCAGCTGCCATTCCATTAAAAGCCAAGCGTGGCGTTACAGTGTCCGTTTGCGACCGTGTGTTCTGATTGGCTGAAGATATCGTGAAACGGTCATTTTTTCCGCCATCATTGGAGCGATCGCTGGAGCCGTCCCTAGGAAGGGATGGAAAAAATGATCGAGTAATTCAGGCCTGAGAACAGGGGCCTTCATCCTTTTTTAATGCAAGGGCCAAAAATCGATTTCACATCGTCCGGAGGGCCACAATGCTCCACGTCACTTTACCACCACATCAAAAAAATAAAAAATAAAATATTTCAAAGTGTAATTATCTTTGTTGGTTAAAAAGTTCAATCAATCAATGCGATTTTTGACATTATTTGTTTTTGAGGAGAGTGTCAATATATATTTTACATAGCATGGCCCGAGTCTTTTAGATTTCTATAGTATCTAAGGGCCGCAAGAAATTAGCCTATGGGCTGCCTGCGGCCCGGGGGGTACTGGTAGAAAATTCTTGCTGCAGAAGCTCTGGGTGCTCGACCGGGAAAGTAGCAGAGTGGACGGTTGCCGTCCGGAGAAGCCGTGACGTCTGAACGAGGCGTGTAATGGACGAGCCCCCGCTGTGAGCCAACCAAGACCTCTCACTCCGCCCTCTCCATCAAATACGCTCATCCCACGTTCGCAGTGCGCTCGTCTTTTCACTGCCACGCTTACAGCGAGCGGCCTTCTCTTCTTTCTCTAAAATCTCCCCCAGCATCCCTCCGAACCATTTTTTTTTCATCCACATGCCTCCAGGGTTTTGACGCATGTTTTTTTATTTTACGTTCTCACGCCTGTAGCTACCACAGTGCCTTCTCCACAGGCGGTCCGCACGTTCACACCATCCAAGTTTTTCTCTCGGACACCTCTCGAGTGGATCACTGCTCAACGGTACTCCCGTCTATGTTCTGGTCCCTAATCTTCTCCATCCGTAGCGTGTGCACAGAGCATTTATCCCGCTTATAGTGGGCCAATTATCCATGATCGATTCTCATAAACTCAGCACCTACCCTCAGATACGGTAGTGCGAGTCACAAAAGAGTGAAAGTGAAGAGCGAAAAGAGAATTAGGAAGATTAAGGAAGAAAAAGGCTAAGTAAGGACTTCTAATCAAGCTCTTGAAATGCCCCGAGGAAAATAACGTGTGAACAAGTCCCATTTATGTAGGTGTATTAATATTTGCATACATATACCCCTTCTCATGAAGAGTGGCTGCAGCTTTAAAAAAATTAATTATGCCTCAATACTTGGGCATATTTTCATTTTTAATGATGATATCCAAGAAAATATTGATACAAAGTTTGTAAAAAATAGAACATAGTTCCACAATGGTTCTCAGGGTTTTAGGAGCTCAATTCTGGGTGGTACGAAAACAGAGGAACAAATGCCTTGACAACATTCTTTTTTCCATTGAATTGAATTCCTTAAAATTAAGATGTCGCATCACCTCCACTCAACCGGTCTTTTTTCGTGACTTACCTCTCTCGTAAAACTTAGTGTTATTATGTTTTAAGTTTCAGGATAAATAAGTAGACCCCTGCATACATTTGTCTGCATCTCAAATTGGAAAATTTAGTCTTGGTATTTTCTCGAATGTAACATTTTTAAATGTGAAAAACATCAAAATTAAGTTTAAGTTTTATTCTATGCATCCTGATAACTTGAAGATGACATAGCCAGTCATAAAAAAGCAGTTGTGATTTTCAATGCCTTTTTTGAGCCCTCAAGTGGTTAATCATCAAATCCCATCCGTCAATACTGCATGTGCTTGTAAAGCAGGGAGATTATTTTTCATAAAGTTTCCGTGTCAAAATTGAAAGCCAATATTAAATTTCCACACAAATTTAATTTTTTCACTGGTATCGGCTCCCAGTGACAACATCAAGGAGACATATTCGAAGGCTTTGAAGCCGAAACCTTTTTCGGCTTATAAATTAAATGTACATGGAAATCTGCCATAAGTTTCTATTACCTATTGGCTTGGACATGACCAAATTCCTTAAAGGTAAGCCTCATACGCTAATATTCATGAAGTCTTTTCGGGTTTTAATTGCGCCCTTAGTTTTTCGTCGTACACTCGCAAATTCTGGCTCGCGAAAGTTCAAAATAATGGGCACAGGTTGAGTAACTCGATTTCATTTTAACAACGAAATAATTATCATGGTATTTCGATGGAAACCTGAACATATTATGTAAATAATTAGAGAAGCGAACATTTTGGAATGATCAGGACACGAAAAACTACTCTTATGAAGTTCAACGAGATGCTAGATAATGTCTACTCGTTAAGACTGAAAATTAAAACGATAAGGCTATTGTTGTGACCATATTGGTCCTTATGTAGAGAATAATTTTAAAATGTCTTCGAGGCTGTGGAAAATATATCCAAGTGATTTGTTTTGTACATTTTTAATTTAGTTGGGCTAAGGCTACTCAACGGGTACCGCGGTAAGGTTTCGCCTCATGCTCGGACTTAATGAATGACTACCGTTCTTCATTGACAGTCATTAAGCCCGTTGTCAAACGGGTATTACCAATAAACAATAAATGGGCATATTCCTCGGATTACTCTACGGTCTATTCTATTGCTATCGATTCCTAGAGTCCTCGATTTCCCAGGAAGCTGTTGGATACTTGACTGGTCAATGACCAGTGGTCATGGTTTCAGAAGAGGCAAGTTTTTTTTTCAAAATATTAGAATCTAGGCTTGTTTGTCATTCAAAATTAGAGTCTTTCCTTATTACCCATATTATTGATGTTACATCCGCCATGTTGTAACGTGAAGCCACCCGAACTCAGTTTAAAATCACTGAAACTAAGTTGTGATAAACAAAAAGGTATCATATCAATAGAAGATAGCATTCTTTTATCCCATTTAAAATTTATGATTGCATCAGCAGGCGTTTCTCATATAGTTTTGTTATGTTTGCACGCCTGTATCTAGAAAAAGGCGAACATACATGGGAAATTACGTTCTGTTCATTGATGGCCAATTACATTTGAACATCGTTGCAGTGTTCCTCGTATCTACCTCGGAAAACGTCATTTTATAATGTTGTCCACACTTTTCGATTTCAGCCACCTGTACAGAGGTTAGTTTGGATTGGTGTGGGTGGAGATCACTACGAACTAAGTTACAGGCGTGTCAGCTATTCATATTCAAGATGGAGGGGGTATTTCCTTCCCCTGTGCCATCTAGCTCCTCCAGGTGTTTAGTTTGAGAGTTTCCGCCGGCTTCACTCTGGATTAAACCCAGGACTATTTTATCCCAACGCTCTATTCTTACTAGCATGCCTAAAAATAACCACTTATAATCTGAAGCCAGATATATGGCATTCATTTTTCTGCTCAGCCAACATAAAAGAGCTTTTTAAAAGGAATAATTGAGGAAAGATAAATTTTTCTTCCATCCATTTTTTTCCAATGCGAGTTTATTGAAGACCCATATGTGCTAGCTTTGTTAGATAGCAACACGTTTGAGCTGCAATCATAGAGATCGGAGGAGGTTGATGATTTTTTTTCGAAAGGTCATATTATGCATTCCATTTCCGTGGCGTGCACTGTGTGGTGTATTCACTCCACGTGGATATCAGCAACCGTGCTGGAGCCAGAAAGGGAAAATTCCATTTGAATGGAAAGCGGCCGAGGAAGCCAGGGAACTGGCTCCCGCTTGGAATAGCGAACTTTCCACCATTCTGAATGCGAGCGCGATTTTGTCGGCTTTCCGCCTCACAACGCAGCAAACACTTTGGCCATTCTCGGAAACAAATGCGGAGAGGATGAAGATTTGGACCTGTTATTTTCCAAAAATGAGAAGTTTCCGAAACAACTCTTGTGTATTTTTTTCACACAATTGATGAACGCGTGTCATTTATCTTGAGAATGAGCTTTGAACTTTTTCATCCTTTGACAATTTTTACCATTGTCCGCGAAATTCGCAATTAGTGGGAGGGAATCTCGGTAAGAATACATATATACGCATGGCATAAATCTAGTGTAATTCTATTTTATTAGGTTATGTATATTATATTTTTTAATAGGAGGTTAGGGATGTGCGAATAATCAAAATTTCGAGGCGAGTCGAGTAGTTGATACTCGACTCGAGTGTTTCGAGTAGTATTAAGAATGTCGAGTCGAGTAGTTTCGGTTACAGAGATATAACCGAAACAATGTTTGCGTAACATAACCCACAAATTTGTTATTCCCATCTAAAGTTCATGTCAGTGGTACAATTTACGAACCTGTGGGTAGCTTTGGGTGTCTCACCTACGAGAGTTTTGTAAAGATTGATCTCATTTGAGATATGTGGAGAATGTTTTTCCTCAATTTCGATAGCTCTTCCTATGTATAGAAGACATAATTAATAATGGACGGGTGGATTGAAGTTTCACGGGATTTCAACGGGATTAGTTCCTCCATTGTGGTCAATGTCTCGATGCTTGGCTCTTGAATCTTCCTCAGGGCAGAAGAAATTTTTCTAGAAGTTGGTATCTTTCAGAAATGAGCGGATTCTGGGGTGTTTTTTTTTCAATTTTCCCAAGGAGCTAGTTGTCTAGCTAGATGGCCGCCAATGTCTCCACATCTTAGGTGAAACTGTTTTCGTCGTTAAATGTGCCGAAATGGTGGATCAAGTTATTAAATGTAATAATAATTTTTGTTCACTAATGATGAGAATTCGCTTCCCGGCACCGATAATTGGCTTTCTTCCATCTTCCTTTCAAGACTAAATGTCGTGACATATTTACCCACCACCTTCACTCATACCTCCAGAAGTGAGAGTTTTTTCTTCATCTGCCTTCATTGAACACCCGATTTCGTTATTTTCACGTTAAAATTACGCACAAGTTCTTTTTGACCCTCACTGCTGTGTTCAGGCTTTTGTGCTTTGATTTTCACAAAATTAGTGTTTTATGTCATGGGACACGCATGCCCCATGTTTTACGTCCCAGACTGTATCTCAGAAACGATTAAAGAGATCGTTTTCATGTAAATGTTATTAGAAATCTACGCATTAATGTTCGCCTAAAAATGTGTTTTTTTTTGTTGTACAATCTAATGGCTGCAATCTTTATGGACCTTAAAAGGTTAACTTCGTTCGATACGAATGTGCTAGCAATTCATGGGGAGAGGAGGAAACTCTTTTATCACAGAGTGCATTTAAACAAAATGCGGACGTGGGGTGACTGCCATTGCCATGACATATTCCTCTCCGTGTGAGGTGGTGAGATCGATGGCCGGGGGTGGAAGGGATGGGGTTGTTGTGCCGCGTGGGGCGGCCGATCCGTTTAAGGAAATCGCCACGCCACGACGCAAATCAATAGCCAGCGAGCCGATTCTGCGGTGACTCCGCTCTGCTACAACTCTGCAAAGCGATGGACGAGGTTGGAGGTGCGAAATACTCGGGTGGAAGGAATGAAGTTTTCAAAGGATTTCAACCCGGTTGGTTCCTTCATTGTGGTCAACGTTTCGACGCTTGACTCTAGAATATTCCTTAGGGCCGAAAAAATTCCTTAGGACCACCTCTCCCACTCGCTCGATCTTTTTCCCTGTCCTATTATACGAGTAATCGCTGAGGGAAGAGGAAGATTAAAAGGTTTGATTGCTTTCGAGTTGTGTGGAGAATGGAGAAGGATGGTGAAGCAGAAGTGAGCAAAGATGAAGAATATTTCTTGGTGGAGAAAATTTCTTGGTGGGATGCGGAGGACACAGAGAGTTTGAAGAGGGTGGAAAGCGGGTAGGGAATGTTAAAATTCGTGTTAGAGGGAACATGTTGCTTGATAGGATTAACATTCTGATCCATTTCAAATCTTCTCTCCTAAAAAATTACGAAAAAGGCTTTCAATAATCAATGGTGGCTTTAGGGGGGGGGGGGGATGGGGAATCGGTGACGCGGCCAGCTCTTGAGGTAGGTATCATTAAGGTAGCTCTTCAATGTAATTCTTAATTCCATCGTCTCCGCAAATGTTTTAATGCAATCAATTGGAGAATAGCTGTAAGCGACTCGTCTTTAAGAAGTCACATTAACACTGAAAGGCATTGCATACCACCAAGGTGCTGTGGAAAGTAAGCTGATCGCCCTTCCACAAAAGCAACGTCCTTAATCCGCCCCTTCCATTAATCATCTTGCGTGTCCCTCAAAATGGCTAATTAAAAATGATCGAATATCATTTAAAGGTTGTTAAATTAATATTTATTCGTAAAATGTTACGAAATTGGGTCATCATTAACTTCAGAATGGGTTAAAAACATTTCAAGAGCTGTTATCAGTGGCCTAATGCCATGAATAAGGAAGATTTTTTATCTGCAGACAATTAAAAAATACTCATTGAGATATTGAACTAAGAGTTTTTGGAGCTATGACCCCATAAAAATGCAAATTAGAGAGATGATAAATGATAGATTTTCACATATGATTAAGGCATTTTAGGCTTTCTGCATCAACATTTCCAAAATATGATTTGTGCTCCAAAAGTATTTTTTCTCACATAGGGATTCTACTTCACACCTATTTTTCTCACGTCGCGACGTCGGAGGAGTTTTCGTACTTAAAGAAAAGGAGTCTTCAGGAACAACAGGCTCAACAAACGAGATTCTAAGCGCCTTCCCAATGATATCAATGTCAAAATGAAAAAAACGCGCCGTTGCGGTAACACCACCTTGAAGTATTTGTGGCGCCGCAAAAAGGATTTAAAATCTAGGTTGTCGTTTAAGCGTATAAGGAAAAAAAGTCGAAGCTGCTCTAACTTCCTCAGCTTGAGAACTCGGCGCAATCCATTTCTCGTTACAAATATTCAAAAACAAGAAATGATTAGATTTATTCGATAAGATTAAATATATCCTATAACTAAAAATGACACAAGTGGTCAATAGAAGGGTCACTTAGTCAGAAATAGCTATCATAGATATTATTTCTTCATGATTGCCTAGAGTTCCAAATTCTGTGCATTTTTAGGTGATGCAGTGGGCATATTTCAATAAAATTTACAAATAGGATGCTATTTTAAGATAATCTTATTTCCTTGTGTAGCATTGTAATTTTTTGTATGGAACAGTGAAAAAATCTGTTGGAAATGCCTACTGACTGTTAATTCATCATTATGTGAGACAATATTTATGTATCCATTTGTCGTTTTACAAAGTCAAAGACAAATTCCTAAAAAAAATCAGTATCATTATTACATCATATAAGAAAAAGACGACGATAGTCTGAAAGAAGATTGAACCCGTTTTTTAACTCGAAATATTTCCATTAAGTACAGTTGAAACCAGATCAGCTGAGTTTTTTCTTAGCCCTTGATTCCCTGGTATTCATTAAATCCTGGAGTCGCCGCATCATCTCAGACTTCATGGTTGGACTAGGAACAATATTAATTTTTACGAGAATAAAGACAATTTTTGTGCGCTTTTGATACCAGGAGTTAATGGAATACTTTTTCATATATTTAAAATGATGATGAATTACCAAAATCTGTCGGTTGTTTCATAGTGCTTCCTTCCTCCACGGTATATTATTCGCATCCAAACTCGCATTGGTTTGCTGAAAACAACGATCTTTATATTAGAAGTACTAGCTTCCAAGGCTATTTTCATTCATTGCATACTAATTCATCTCTCCTGCCAAACAAGGTATTCCACAAGGATGTCCTTAGTAGCAGCTATCTGGCAATCGACGACCTCTTTTCTGATAGAAGACGCTCAGCAACCGAGCGCGTTAACAATTTAAAATTTATTTTTAAAAACATTATATTCATCACCCCAAAAATAGCATTAGTAGGCCTTTACATCTGGAGGACAAAAAAATAACAACGGACTATCACAGACCGCCTCGCCTTGGATAGGTGCAACGGGTGCAACCTACTCGGGCGGGACTGGAACCCGCGACCCTCGGTTTGGCAGGTAAGGATTTTGTGCCGCCGCCATGAAGCCCCAATTGAAATATTTTCCCAATTTGAAGGCAGTAAATAAATTAAAAATAAAATTAAGAATCACTCGATGCATGCAATCACACATTTATCTATGTGAAGCAGCACATTTTCTTTTTTTAGGGCATGGCGTTATACTTCTCCCTATCTCAATTACTTGCACCCGTACTACAATGACGTCCGTTCGCGTGACTGCTTAGGAAGTTATTTTCCCCATGCGGTACTTTTTTCAATTACTTAGCTCTGAAACCATTGATTTTCGTATCTGTTTTACGTCGTTTATACGGGTCAAATGATAGGCTTATATGGGTATTCAAGAAAAATATTCATGAATAAAAATTATCCTGCTTAGCTATTGAACACGAGAAAAACGGAGTGATGACACAAAAATCTCTACAGTAACGTTTGGTAACGTGTCTCCAGTCGGTGGAGTTGTAGATTGGGTTGCGCATTTAAGTGCTATGCCTTCGATTGGTCAGTGGCAGCGGCTCGATAGAATTGTCCCCGCCCCCTCAATATCCACTCCCCCTTTATCCTCCGCCCCCCCACCTCCTTCCCCTACTTAACTTCCTGCATACCCCTCCCCTTCAACTCGCGCGTGCGCCTTGCTTCCCTCCCCCTCCCCCCGCCCACATTCCCCATCCCACTGATTCAAAACGAACCGACTCACCCCCATACCCCTCTGACTCGTTCGCCAACCTTTTCATCACCCTTCCTGCCTCTCACACCGCCATTCCCTAGACCCTTTCCCTGTACTTAAGCAGGGGAATGAGTGGGGTACGGTGTAGGGGTTGTGACGGAAAAAATTGCAGGTCCCTCATTGGTCAGACGTGTAAAATAGGTTCATCCCCATTGTTCTACCAACCTATTCCTACCATGGAATAGAGTTGTCTCCTTCATCAAAGAAAACGAAAGGCATTGATTGCGATTCGTTACCCACCATTAGTGTATTCATAATATAAGAAAAATTTGGTTTTAGGATTCCCAGTTTATACGAATGTTAATGGTCAATTTTAACTTCATTTGAAAAAGGCCAGATTGGCGGCCATGCGATGCTACTCCACGTGGCGTCACAGGGACTTAGATGCTATACGAGTAGTCAGGAGTTTTACATCGTCTGAGATTACCAGTGCATGCATGTGGCACAGAGATCAGGGAAACATCTCCTAACATCACTTATTATATTATTACCCATGATCGGAAAGTTTCCTTCATTTCATAGGGTATTAATAATCCTTATTTAAGCCAAGCGCATGGTAGGTACTCAGCTACCTGCTAGCTGCCTGCATCGTATCGGCGCTCATAGCCTCGCAACAAGGTGGCCTCACACAGCGGCCGCCGGAACCAGAATGACATCACAGGGGCTTTTCCCAGCATTCATACTTGTTCCGTCGCGTTTTCGCGCGCTTGAAAATTTTCACTTTTCATTTAATCGCGAAAAATAGATATCGTCATTAAATAATTTAAAAGCCTGAATTACGTACAGGAGTAATAATCTTTCGATTTAGGCAATTTAAAAAGAATTTAAACGACGCTATTCTATTGCGGGTAGGGCCGGCGCACCAAGTGTCGTGTATACTAATATGGGGTTGAAAACATTAGTAAGCATTCGCGTAATTCATTAGTTACGGAAATGTCAGTTAACTGTATTGGTTCTGGATATGATGAGCGCAGGGATTGTGACACAAGAAAATCGACGAGATGTCATTTTAAAGTTAGGAAAGATGGGAGGATTCATAATAGTAGATAATTTTTTATGATGAAGATTAATTTTCCTTATGTATTAAAATATTTATTTTTAGGTTTTATTCTCGCGTTAGCTTGTTTTTAGCGGAAGGATTAGTGCTCCATCTACACTGGAATGGGTTAGATAAATGATTTTAAAATTTAAAAATGTATCCTGTTTGTAATTTTTTACTTGCCAATGCAGCATTGCAACTTACTTGTTCATTGCGGATCCTTGAGTAGTTTGATGTGGAGTTACGATCTAGTTATTACCAGCGTAAATGGAGGTAGACATCACTTTTCGCAATGCCAGTTTTATTGATATATAAATAGTGCTGAACGCGGGTGAATAGATTTTATGTTGTCACTCCGTATTACTAGTATTAAGAATTATAACTTTCACTGCTTTGCGTAAAATATTAAATAATCAAATGAATCAAGTATGGTGGGCCCTAAAGGTGAACCTGCAGTAAGGCTACCATCAGTTTCGCCATGTAGCCCAACAAGCTATAACAAAGTGCAGCAAAAATTAACGGGAATATGTATACTTTGATATACACTTGAAGTATTAATATGAGAAAATGATGATAATAAGTACATATTTATTCTGGAGTAAATACATTAAGAAAAAGAATTGCTTAGGGAAAGATTAAAAAATAAATAAATTAACATAATCGGCAAATTCTTCGTATATTACATGTGACCACAAAAATTCCATATTTGACACCAAAAAATTTAAGAATTAAAGAAATACAATCATCTTTATTGAACTTACTTTTCATCAATTCGAAAAGAAGGGTGATTTTTCATTCCTTTTTTTAAACACCCGTAAAATTTTTCCTCGTGGGCCATTTCCCCTCTTACACTGCTTCTGTTTTTCTTTACTCCTTTTGTTCCGCTGAAAATATCTTACTCCTTCACTTCCGTTGGTGAATTCCAAAAGATTCACCTCATTTCCTTGTACTATGGTCTTGATTCCTAAGAAGCTGAGTAACGTACGTGACGTAAGGGCTTGCTCAGAACTGTTAATTCTCATATTCATCCTGTCACAATATTTCTTTAAGTGAGTGGCTTTAAATATTGGTGATAATATTTCTTCTTGTCATCTTCTTGCAATTTTCCTTTGGTTTTCTGTCGAATTAAAGTGAAGCATCCCGTTTTGTTCTTGGTAGATTAAAAAACAACAAATTTTTTCCATTTTTAATACTAAGCTCAGGCCGCCCACAGGAGGGCTTCGTGGTGTATGCCAATGGAGAAAAGTTCAGGTGGAGTAAAGGAGTGTTGCTCCTGAAATGTCCTCCACACAGTAGTCAAGGGAAGGGTCTCAGAAAATTCTCTGCCATCGCCGGGGCTTGAACCCGAGTCCATGGGGTGGGGGGAAGGCAACACACCAGCCACCACACCAACCCAATCCCCTGAAATGAATAACGATATCATATTTTGAATATTTAACATGTATTATAAAGAAGTGCGATGTTCCGTAGAGTATGCATGTATGTATATGTACATATATTTCTATGTGATCATGGGCATGTCGGTATTCAAAAAGAAATTCCAGTAAAGGTATACCCTTGGTCCAATTCGAAGAATCTTCATGTGTACCGCGCAAGTATGTAATCAACGTGTTGACCTACTCATGACTATCTCAATGTCAACTCGTTTTGACTAAATTTATAATTCATATTAAAGGCGATGGGAGTTGACACGGGGTTTTGCACTAGAAGAAAATGAATCATAATTTTCGTTCAAACGATATCTGATTATCTGATATATCTGATTTTCCCTTCCATCCTTCTACCGGCGAGGGCCTAAACCAACTCCGCCCACAGTGTCGTGGCAAAGAGGGGGCACAGGAGGCAATTGCCCCCGCCAAAACCAATTAATTTTAGCGGAAAAATATTAACCTATAAAACAAAGTTATTCTTCCCCACCAATACCAGGAAGCAAAACTTATAAAGTGCCAAAATAGCAACGAATTTGCCGGCCTCGCTGGCGGTGGGGAACAGTCCTCGCCTGCCACACTAAAGGTCACCGGTTCGAGTTCCGCCTGGGTAGGTATCACCTAACTACATAGGGCATGGTTGTTTGGGATTATTGCCCTATGTAAAGGCCGAATAGTGCTGTTTTCGGTGTGATGACAATAAATAAAATAAAAAATGTAATTTCTATAGATAAAAATGTTAACTTTTTCCATAGGGGAGCTCCAAACCCCTGTCCCACCGGGTTGTACCACCTCCCCCAACACATCTTGCTGGCTACGACCCTGTCCTCCCGCACTACCCACACCCCCATTTCCCAGCAGCTTGCGGATTTGAGCACTGGCGTTAACGTCTCCATTAGACCCCTTTCGCTCCGCTGTCGTCCGCCTGCAAAAACTTCCCGCTGTCTCCACATCGCGGCGGGAGGTACGCGGTCGGCGGAAAAGAAAACACGAGCGGTAAGCGCGGCCTCTGGAAGTGGTGTGGGGTGCGGGTGGGGAAACCCATGCATGTCGTAGAGGAAGGAAGAGGGGGGGGGGTGCAGTAGTGCTGCGAAAAGCATTTCGTTGTTTCAGAGGGCAGATGTTTTCACTCGGACAAACACCGCGCTATGAGAGGTCGCAACACAATTGACTTTCGAAATATATCAGTTAGGATGTGTTCAGTCTTAATTACTGTGCCTTAGTTTATTTTGTGTTTCCCAAATGATCCCTTCCATTTCAATGAATAGGCAATGGCAGATCTGGAGGAATTTAGATCCCCCTTTGGGGTACCCATCCAACATACACCGGATAAGATGGTAATTTTGTTCGGCACCCTTCTACTGCTGCACAATGGGCTGAAAACGAAAAAAGCTGGCCAAAAATCCAAATATCGACTTTTTTATTTTGCACTAGGAATAGTATATCAGTATATTGGAGTGTTCAGGACATTTAAAATTGAAGTTATCTTTTTCCAAAATATTTTTTTTTAAGTGTTATAGCTCGCCAAAAATCAATAAAAATATATGAAATTTTGAGTTCGCCATTTTTACCAAATATTTCATTATTTTTTCCCAACAGTTAATTAGGATTGTTTAATGATTTACTTTGATAGTACTATTTTTATACTTAATTATGAGCGAATTTTTTATAGTCAGTCCTTTTTATTAGCTTTATCATTTGTTTAAAATATCACTGTTCTTTGTTATTTTTTCCTAATGCTGGGATGAAAGTAATTACCGCCGCTCCTGAAATATTTACACCAGGAGTTACACTGAAGTCTCTATTATTCTACGGAAAAGAGAAATTTTGCTCTAACCAGCATGCTGGGAGATTAACCTACATGCCCCCCTGCAGGGATAATGACTTTTAGTACATCAGCGTGGATAGCATAGTGGGTGGTGGAGCTTTTAGCTGCTGAATCAGAAGTGCTGATGATAAACGTTCCAGATTTTTTAATACCTTAAACCATTTTTTTAAATGTCGATTGGATTTAATTTTAAAAATAAAGAGTTAAGAATTTCTTCCCGTTTATTGATCCGCCGCCTAAGTCTGGGGATATTTGCGGTAAATATCGCAGACCTCAACCTTTAGCAAATAAGCTGATGACGATAAGCTGATTTATAAAATCCGCAAAAAGGGTAGTGATCAACTGGGAGAAGGAAATAAACAAGTCACAAATAGGAAAAGTTCATAATACATACGATTTTTTCACGCATAAACACTTGGAATATATATTTCAAAAGTATAAGTAACTAATAATAAAAAAAATATATGAGTGGGTGATTGGAATTATCTTTTTATGATATAGATTTTGTAGTATAGATTTTATAGTATAAGTAAATAATAATAACATATTAGTGGGTAATTGGAGTTATCTTTTTATGATATAGATTTTATATTACCTCTATTTATATTACCGAAATTTTAATCAATTATAATTAATGCCTGAAAATAAAGTTATCACAATAAAAACTAAATTTAACTAATTTCGACAAATACATGATATATTTGATTTTTCTTTAATGTTTCATAATTTTAAAATTCCATATTTACATAAACTATGCCTCTTCGTTTCAAAATTTCTTTGTAGTTCTAGACTTAGCCGCGTGGAGGCGAATGATAAAGCGCCACAATGAAGTGTTTGGCAATTTTTGAAACTAATCTCCATATCAAATTTTATTGTTTTGAAAAATTAGATATATATAGATCGTATTTAGGTGAAAATATTCAAAACATGCATTGTAATCAGGAATTGATCTTTGTATAAAATTTCAGAGATCTAGCTTACCGGGAAGTTTGTTTAAAATTTATTGAAAAATTCCACCGCAATGTAATTCATTTAGAAAGAACTAATCATTGATAAAAGGAATCACCCAATAGGCTATCCACAACAAGAAACCAATGAATGAACAAGGTAGAAGAGTACCCGAGAAACAGTGGCCCGTTGGGCAGACGTGAGAACATATCTCTTGACGTTGGCGGCGAATCGAGAAACGAAAAATATTCGGACCCTTATCATCTTAAAATCCCATCACAATGAACAGTAAAAAAATAAGCGAAGGTCATAATTAGGAAACCTTCTCCTGATTTGAAATGATTGGCACAAAAGTTAATGACAGAACAGCTTTAATTAGCTCGTATTCATATCCGAGTCATGCAATTTTATGAATTGACCATCGTAACATAGGTATGCTCGAAATTACGTTCTTTTAACAGGGAAATCACAAAACTTAATGGCCTACTCCTTAAAAATAATTCTTATTTGCATAAGATCTTATTGTTAGTGAGTGATTTTATCGCTGGAAACCGAAACGACTACTGATCCTTCCCGCGGGGTTTTCGTCCGATTTTGCCAAAAGTTTGCAAACGGAGGGAGAGGGAATGATTGGAGGGTAAGGGTTTTGAACGGACATTGAAGACAGCGTGGAAGGAATAGGGGGATGAGGGAAAAGGAGGAGTGGATGACGGAAGGAGGGCGAGGGACGCCGGAGTACATTACTTAAAAGGCTTCCCTAAGAGGACTCGGACCGAAGGGGGGGGATGATGGCAACATGGCGGGCGCGCGCACGGAGGGGCGATTTGCAGGGTTGGGCGGAATTAAAAGAAAGCGTGGGCGGGGGTGCGTAACGCGGAGGGAATCTATCGGAGGAGGAGCGGAGTTTGGAGTCGATGGAACACGCCGCCTTCTGTGCGACGGGGACTTGGAGTAAGTTTGAGTGGAAGGGGGCGAGCGCTGCTTTGCTTCTGAACTCATCAGGACTTCTATGGCCTCCTCTGCACCCCATCCCCCCTCTCCATCCTTGTCGCCTTGAAAACTCCCCTCCACGAATCGCCTCCCCCCCTCCACTACCTCACACGCACGTCCTCCACAACCCCTGGTGCCAATCACATTAAATGACCGGGAGAAGAGGGGGGTGGAACAGTGTCTCCAAAATTTTGTGTCTTAACCCTGCGTTGGGCGCGGCCGACCTGTCAGGCACCGGCATCGGTTTTTCTGGGCGATTTTTACGTTTTGACTCGCATTATTTTTGTGCAGGAAGAAATACTCAGGCAGGCAAAGGCATTTATTTTTTCTGATGTCTCGTAGTCTTCCATGGCATTCTTGATTCGTTGATATCTCTATCTTTCGGGTTTTCGCCGCGTTGTTTGTCATAGGGTGAAAAAAGTTTCGTCGGGTGTCTTCAGGTCGAAGTGTTTTCGTAGTTGTTTTGTCTGGGCGATTTTTAAATTTTGACTTGATTTATTTTTTGTAGTTAAAGAAATACTCAGAAGTAAAATAAATATTTTCCCCGTATTGTCTGCATGCTTCAGATGATTGGTAAATTTTGGCTTGACTTAATAAGGCGGTTTAGGGATTTTTTCCGTCATGTGCCGGTCAGGTTCACAACGCCCCGATTTTAAAAATTATCCTCGACCCATGCAGTATTAACACCGAACTCAGGCACAGCGTTCGGACGCAGGGTTAAGATCCTACGGATTGCTTTACCTACAAACTCGAGTCTTCAGGTTCCCTGGGAGGTCCACGTGTAGAGTTCTGAAACTCCTTTTACGATTCATAATGTCGGTGGGAAACACAAAATAACGAACAAATTATCGAATCTCGCTACGGTTACCTGTATCTAACCCCTGGTGCCAATCAAATTAAATGGCTGGGGAAAGGGTAGGGGGACAGTGTCTCCAAAATTTTGTGCCTTATACGGAACTCCGTCATAGAGTGTTCGGGATGCGAGGCTAAGATTCTACCAAATTCGTCGTAGAAACGAGTCTTAAGACCGTTTTACTCGGGGCACGGAATTGCGCAGGCTAGAGCTGCATTAATTTCTAAAATGGCGTGGAATTGCGTGAATGCATGAACGAAATTAGAACAGGGGCTATTTTGCCGTCTCGCATCCACGCTTTCTCGCATGAGTTCAAGCAATTCACCGCTTTACACGACGCAATTTTTATTGCGCCTTCGCACGTACGTCGGATTGCGCAATTCCGTTTACCGTGTAAAACGGCCTTTAGAGGACCCGGGTAGATCCCCGGGTAGGATTCTCGAACTCCTTTTACGATTCATCATATGGGTGGGAAACTCGAGATAGCAAAGAAACAAGCGACTGTCGCTAAGTTTACCAGAAGCTAACTCCTGGTGCCAAGCACATGTCTGTGTCTCCCAAATTTTGTGCTTTACGCGGATCTCCTTCGCAGAGTTCGGAATGCAGGGCTAAGATTCTACCGAATGCTTCATATAAATTTGTGTCTTCGAGTACCCTGATAAGTCCCCAAGTAGAGTTCCGATCGTCGATTACGATTCATAATATCGGTGGGGAGGACAAGATAGCGAAAATAATAGTGACTCAGTTTCGTTTACCTGTAGCTAACACACATATTGAACAAAATTAAACGCCCTGCTAGGTACGCCAATGCCAAGTTAGGCCCGTATGAAGTATTCATCTATATACGCATGTTATTTTCGCTGAAGAGATCAAATGCTCAAAAAGGCGTACAAGTAAACGTATCATATCGAAAGGTATTTGCCTACTCGTTTGGATATTTGTCTATTTGTGCAGGTACTCTAGTACGAATACTCGAGTACTATCTCGTTTGTCGAATACCTGTACTCGATTGCAAGGCCATGGCCAGGGCAACATATCGGAGAAGTTTATTTGGAGATTGAGGGATACGTTGAAGGGAATACGCTTAAGAACTTATCTTCCGAACTTATCGAGGGTTTGGAACCCCGGAACCATTTATGTGGTACATTTGAAACAGCTCTGACTACCTAACCAGAGGGGGAAATATTATACATTAGTATTCCCTAGGGTTATTCATGCATGTCCACGGAAAATATCCCATATGAGAATGACTTTATGAGCTTTAGCTGTATCTTTCCACTTTTAGTTGCAGGTAGGGATATGCGAGTCGAGCTGAAAACTACTCCCGAGTATCGAGTCGAATCGAATACGGCAATTTCTAAAATAAGCAATACAGCAATGCATGCTTCAACATATTCTCATTTTCCAATCTCCTAGAAAAATTTCTGTTCTGAATGTTTAGTATGATGCAAAAAAGAAAAGATAACGAGGGACTTTGATGGTAATTTTGTCACAGTTAGGAGAGGAATGAAAATTAATGTGTCTTAAACAGTTCCATGAGCACAATTGAAATGAATTAACATTTATTAATATGTTGTCATTTAAATGAATGTATGTATCCAAACTGCTCCAAGGAGCCCTCAGTTAAGGCATTTCTATAACTATAATAAAGATTATATACGTAAATGAATGAATTATTTGATCCTTTCAAATTCTCATGCAGAAAAAACAATTGTTCTACGTGCTCAGGCAGCAGGTTTTCACGTCTCTATGTTAGAGTATTACTGCCTGCAGAACATTGTCTTTCGCAACTCATTTGTGTGGCTGGACAAGTAATTTCTGGCCAAGGTTGCAATATTTGGGAGCCTGGGGAATTCTTTATTAAAAGTTTATCATCGATTATTATGGATCATGAGATTTCAAGGAATTTAAGTGGGCGAAACGAACAAACCATAGAACTTAGCTTTAGCTTTGCACGCCAAAAAAGTTTCTTTATTAAACGTACTTCGTTTAATTAACCATAGTAACTCTTACTTTTTTAGTTCAAGAAGGACAACACTAAATGCAACAAAATAATAAGCGAGAATTAACATCGGAAGAACGTGGTACTCAAAAAGGCTAAATGATAGCACCATGTGTGACGTAAAATTCCGGGAAAAATCGGCATGGTCCGCTAAAATCTAAAAGTTGCATTTTTTTTCCATAGAAATTCTAACAGTTCTTACGTATTTTGTCGGAGTTTGAGTAAGGAGAGTATGACAGGGTATATAAGTATCTCATAAGATAGAATGAGGGATGCAGCAGTACACTCCGAATTCGCCGCCCGCGCCGCGGCGGAAGACGATCGACCGCCGCGGCTGACGTACGTCTGCAAAACATGCGATTTCACTATCTTTTTTGCCACAAGTATACCTTTTTTTGGTGAACCGCATTATTTTTCTCTGTTAATATATAAGGATAAGTAGCATTTTCGTTGAGATTCAGGTAATACAATAATTACAAGTGTACCATAAATTATGTTCAAAAGCACTCTTTTCCGACTTTTTAAAGATAAATATTCCGTTTTGATTACCTTTCCATCACAATGAAATTTCTCAATAATGCAAGCATTCATAGTATAATCGCTCACTATTTCATTTAAGATTTTCAAGTCTGGTAAATCAAGGGTTGTGAAGATCATGCATGTTATAATTATCCTGGTATTTACGTATTTTGAGTGTTGACCCTGCGTTATACACAAGTTATTTAGAACCGTAGTCATTTGACGCATTAGAACATTTTCTCCACATTCAGAAACTCTCAGAACATGAAGGTATTTTTAATATACTGTCAGACTACGGTGTGATGATGCCAAAGTTTAATTACGGGTGAACCCTTTCGACGCTTGCGAGTTAAAACCTCGCGGTACGATTTTCGATTGTTTATAGGAAATCTGTTGAGCTATGGAAAGGAACCACCTCTTCACTTAGACTATATGTTTGAAATTAGATGATATTAGATTCGGTTGAGCTTTAACTTCACCAATAAAAATATTTCATATAAATTCGAATATTTAGCTATATACCTAGTGCATATGGAAAGATGCATGCTTTTTAGTTGTAAATTTCAATCTTGGGTAATTATTTTCATAATAATGAATTGGATCGCGCAGTGTAAGATGGAAAAAACTCCAATTCTGATCAAGAGATTTACCGTATAATCTCATATGATCCACTCCCCGGTGTGAGACACGCACCTTGCTTTTGGCTAATGGTTTTGGAAAAAAATAATTTCGAAGAAATAGGTAGAAAATAAAGTATAATATAGAATTAAAAACGGCAGAATTTATATTAAATGGAACAATATTCTACCGTTTTTCTTGGAAAAGAGCGTTATCATGAGAATATTACCAGCTCGGGGCACTGCGTGCGCAGATGACAGGGGAAGGTTAAAGAAAACAGTATGATGACTCGGCCGGAGCTTTTCGAGTGCGTTGACACCACTTAGGTGTTTTTCCTGTCGACTCTAGTTAAATTGGAAATAATCGAGTGGCCCGCGTATTCTCGTGTATGACTCGCCGCTAAAAAGGAAAAATAGGTTTGTGTGGCCTTGGCAACAGTGGTTATTGACGGGAGACGAGAAAAATCAACAAGGAAGAATCGGAACCTAAATATTGTAGTAATATGAACTCTATGATTCGGGAAGGGGTGTATTTGGGAACGAATTCAATTTTACTGTGTATAAATTTTTGGGGAGTAAATGTAGCCAATACTTTGTGTTGATTAACGTCTCGGAGTATAGATCTAAGAATTATATGCAAAATTGTTTTCTACCGTATCCATATATTTTTTTATTTTATTCATGGCTATGAATGAATATGATTACATTAAATTGATACATGAAGACATAAAATATTATTACAATGTTTTCTAATTATTATAGTATTCTACCGATTAAGGTAATTTACCTTAATTGCAAAGATTGTTTTACTGATTGCAAATACTTCGGGAATTAATTTCCAAATACGTGAGGTAACTCACAAACCAGTGTGAATGTGGTTAATCTGCTCTCATCATCCTTCTACCTCCCTTGTATTGCACACCAATCCTTCCCATTCCTTGACACGCCCAACCCTTTCCTCCGCAAGACGCCACCCTCCTCCTCACCCGCCGACCACCCTCTCCTACCGGACGTCCTGCGCGGAACAGAGGAAACAGCACTACCCCCTCTCCACAGTCGGTGTCCACTGTCAGCTTGCTGCTTCCAACCTTTCCGCCAATCACACGACCCTCAAGCTGGGAGTTGCCTTTCTTGTAGTTCCCTTTTAAGCTAATATTTCCGCATCCTTAGGAAACTGGGGCGGGATTCGGACTTTGCACAAGGGTTATTCAGCCCCTTGCAGCCTCCAAGTGTCGAAAATATCTCAAATGAGCTCATTTAAATCGCCACGAGAACCGTTACAGTTCCCTTAACTTGGAAAAATATGCGTAAGCCTCGGTGTCATATATGCAGACTGCCCCTTTAATTTTCTCTTATTTTTTATATCTAATTTCAAGTCCTGAAAGTATTGAGATTTTGATGAAATTTGTCGCGAGCTATAGAAAAGTACTATGTTTTGTTGAGTGTAAATGATATTCTACATTTTTAATGTCTTGACCAAAATGAGAGACCCAGCGCAAAATCTGATCTTGCCTCGTTGAGTTTCAATGTTAACGAATGAAATTCATATGAATTCATGCATAAAGAAGCGTTAGGCGTAAATTTATTTTCTCACTAGCATACATATGAGTGGGCTTGTCCGGACGCATCATGTCATTAGGATTAGTTTTAAGTATACCGGGACTAGCCAAGGTGATAACTTTTACGGAAGTCACCCGCAATGCAAAAATTGTGCGAAAAATCCACAGAGAAAAAATCATTCGCCTTGACCGGGATTTGAGCCAAGATCCCCCCATTTCCACAAATATCTACAGGGAGGAATGACGCCTCGGTAACTGGCTAAGGCAGTCGACCGGAAATCGGGGGATCCAGGTTCGAGTCCCGGTCAAGGCGAATGATTGCTTCTCTGTGGATTTTTCGATCATTAGGATTAATTTTATCTGATGCAGATTTTGTACCAGATATTGAGGAGCTATGTGATCGTGGTATCCCAGAGGGTAAGGTTCTTGGCTATTCACTGGAAGGTCTCGGGTTCAATTCCTGAGTGAGGTCTTTTTGAGAGACACCCCTACAAAAATCGCGAAAGCGTGAGATAGCTCAGCGAAGGATCTGGCTCATCTTCCAAAAAATTGGTCAAATTCAATAGACATGTTACGACCGTGTAAAATTCAGGTCTTTATCTTATATAGAAACAAATTATAAAATGGAGGGACCATGGTAACCTAGGACCAGCGCTTGGCTACTGGTCAAAGATTCGCGGGTGAAGACTACAGACACCCTGAAACAAAAATCGTATATGCTCGAGATAGCCCAATGAATGTTCTGGCACCATTAACAGGTTAAATCCACATATCAGTGGCCGAGTCTGTGGTGAGCTCTATCGTCACCGATTCAGCTCTGGGGTAGAAGCAACATAAGTGAATGAGGAGTGCATATCCACTAAGATTTGTAATGGATATTAGGGTCCGTAGTAGATGAAATCGAAAGGAAAGCAAAAAAAGACATTTAATTTATTTTTATTCCAATTTTATAATAATTTCTGTTAATTTTCACAAGATTTAAACCTTTATTTTCGACGTGAGCAGCTTACTGGAGTGGAGAACCGCAACGCATTGGTTATAAATGCGGCCCCGATCACGATCAGGGCCGCATCAGGATAAGGGACTTATCTCCTCCGTGCATCTGCTACACATACTTCCTGTAATTTATATTCACAATGCCTCATCATTACTAGATTATCAATAGCTCATACTCACTGGCAACCAGAAATACTAGTATATAGGTACACTTTGGTAACATCAAGGAATTTTTCTTGCAACGATGTAGGTTATTCTTGTTTTTCTGGTAGATATTACGGTTTCCGGAGTTCTTATATTGATGCTGGAACACATAAAATAATCTTCTAAGGCTCAGAAAACCTTTAACTCTTCTTATGATTGAAGTTTCCATCTTGGTTACTCCTTGGTTACTTATTGAGTTTCTTGAGTGAATGCGGCGGGAACCGCGACTGAACTGGTAGTGTGCCTTTCCCATAAGGTCACTTATTTCGTCGGAAACGTACTACTTCAACGCACAGGCAGAAAGAGTTCAAGACAGCTCTTACAAACAAAAAGAATTTTGACGCATGAAAAATAGATGAGAAAACAAAAAAAGCATTACCAGCCAATAAACATCCGACTTAGTTGAAAATACTATAATATACCAGGGATTGAGACATGGCTGGGACTCCTTATCGATACAACGTTCTTATTGTTGTGTGTTTTGGGTACAGGAGCAATCCCACGTGTTCATTTGATGTCGCCACACATATTTTTCTCACAGGAGAAAGCAATGTTTTAAATTTTTAACTGCATTCAATGTGCGCAGAAGTGTTTGCATTATCAAGTTATTTTTAACGGTATCTACAGCTGCTTTTACGATGGTCTTAATTGCTCTATAATTGAAAATAATATATTTTCGTTTATTCGAATGTAACCAATTAAGGTGGATATGTCATATAATGTGTTATGTAAAAGTGCTCCGTAAAACCATAGAGTAATTATATGCTTACCCTATATGCTATACAATTCATTAGCTAATCCATTGCAGGTGTTTTATTTGCGTGTTTCTTATATTCTCGCTCATGTCGCTGACGAAACCTATCTCGTAAGTTCTCAAAGCCATTGTCCTTTTTATTGTTGTTTAGATTTGATGCTTGGATTATAATTCTGATTAATTGCTCTTGCCATGGCATTCTTTTAATACGTTAAGTTACATTTTTGCCGGAAATCGATGACGTAATTATTTCCTCCTTTTAGTTGACGAATTGTCATCTAACAATGTGTAGTAATGATCACATAAATGTGCGTCAGTAAGATTGAAGACGGTGACAGAGATGGGATGAATAGTGCGCCGAATTGATTTTAGTTGCAATTTTATTCCTCAAATGCCAGTTGATGATACAAAAACTGTTCAATTACAAGGGGCTCCACCACAGGGAACTATTTTTCAAAGACTTTCCACACGATTTCATGTAATTTTAGTGACTAATATGGTGCACAGATATCCAACCTAATGGGATCTTTCGTAAAATTGTGGCGTGTTAGGTGTAAAAAATTGGGACATATCACTATGAGGGACTGGCAAACTAAGCTAACTATGAAAAAAAACTCTTTCAGGCGTTGTTTTGTGGAAAAAATTCGTATTGAACAAAATAAAACTTTGCTTACTCCACATAGTCAAAATTTGTGAAAGTTTTATTTAATCCAGTAAGCTAAATATTTATGCAATTGTATGATTTGAATTCACGATTAGCTGTAATTCACTAATTCACTTGAGATATATTAATCCAATTTATTTACCATTATGCTCTCAATTGGGTTGTTTATTCCGGGAAAAATTTACAATCACTTCAAACCTGGAGGAAGAGGTATTGCTGCATTTATTTCCCGTAAGTGATTTTTCAAAACAAGTAAATAGTTTTTCCTTATGTGTGGATTAATTGCTTAGAGAAAGTCGTTTACTTGTTGGGGAATATGTGATGGATTGGAAAGTAAAACTGACTCTTATTCTATCCTTCCAATGGCAAAATCTTTTATTGCTCATCCTTTATCTCGCACACCTACTTAAAGTAAATATTTCTTTCAAAACATCACATTTGCATACTAAGCATAAAAAATCAGCTAATTCATGTGATTTTTGGGAGGCAAAAGATTCTTTTCCAATTCAATCGTAATGGTTTTATTTATGTATAGACAATATCTCACTCTTGTATAAAATGCTTAGGCAGAACATCTGGTTTCAAGACTATTATTGCCGAGTGCCTAACTAGACTAGCTAATAAAATATCTGTGCAAGCCACAAATTTTTGTCATTTTTTCAGATTTTTTCTTGTGCCCGCAATGCTTCCTAAAATTTCACTATAGCGTTTCTGTATTTTAATTGATTAGTTAAATTCTGGACTTGACTAGTTTTTTTGGCGAGCAAATCTTATGATGAAGGTAGGTTATAAGATTTAAAAAAAAATAAAAAGAGTGATTTTTGATTGCACATTGAACTATCATTCGTTCAACGGGTTAAGATTTTGTGCGCAGAAATGTTTATTTTTTACTTTTTCGCAAAATCTATGGAAATGCTATTGGTAAGCTGAAAGAATGAGAGTTTTCACGCAACGAAGTTAATAGCTACATTTTTTAATAAAAAAATAAACCCAACGCTGGCGGCAATATGTAAATTTTCTCTGTTTACATTTCGAAGATAGAAGAATAGCTGCTTTCGCCTACGGCAGACTCTACCTATTTCGAAATCAAACAGCAATAAATGTCGTGGAAATTTTCAAAAGACTTTTGAGAAGCCTTGGCTTAAGCAGACAAAATCCGCGTTTTTCGGAGCTGAACTTTAAATACATTGAATCTTAACCCAATGTCGATTGATTGAAACCCAGGTTGGTTTTAAAGCAAGGATTCTCATTAATAATATTCCAGTGCCCTGGTTGATACTTTATCTTACTTCGTGCAACATTTGCTAGATGTTGGTTGTAATTAAAATAGAGGGTAATTTAAATCGTTTGGAATTCATATTTAATGAAGTCGCTTCAGATGGGAACTCCGTAATACAAATCTCTCTAATATGAATATGCATACAATTTTTTAAACATATGAGTTATCCTCTTTTTCATGACCTTGGCGTCCTTGTACTATCGAAATTTTCTTTCCAGTTTAAGGAAAATTGTCATTATTAAGGTTAAATATTGGTTTACTCTGGTGCACGTAAGAGAATGAGAAATCTCTAGGTGAATGAGGGAGAGGACCTTAGGAGGAGGAGGCTTATCTTGGACCTATACAGTACATAAATGTAATTCAGACTCAATGATGACATATTTTAAATAGGTACTTCATTTCGTTAATTAGATGCAAACTGTTTCCTAACCAACCTGCTGGTCCCAGTTTGTCAGTGTTTAAATGGTATTCGTTTCTTCACAAAATGCAGAGACAGCAATGTGCCGACGCTCGCCATTACCTCTCTGTCGGTATGCCTGTGGCCGCCTCAGCAAAGTAAGGTGCTGATTCATGGAAAATGTGTTTGCAAGAAAGATTTGCGCCGGTGATAACATAAAGCCAAGTGCAAGGGCTTTTGTTACTCAACTTTATTTCCGTATTAAAGGATAACTTAATGGACATCCATCCCCAAGCTGGGGTTTAGCCTTTTCCACAAGAACCCTCCATCTTTTCCTGTTTCCTTATCACCCCACTGTTTCCTCTTAATGGTTGATGCCCGCGTTGGATTCACACCCCCACCTTCAGTCTCCCAGGTGTTTTCTCCCCCTACTGTTCTACCCGTAATAACTTCCTTCAGTTCTGTTTCAGATGTAATCACGTATGCCACGATTTCATACGTAATACCCGGACACATGCTTGTATATCGTTGCATTCGTAAAGGTATTGCATCTCCTCGCTCCTATTATTCTTTCTACTTCATTTCCGTAGTGGGGCTCAATATCTTTCTTGGGACTTTGCTCTTGAGCAAAATCATTTTTTCTCCTTTATTCTGATTTTCTTTGTTTCCGCACTATGAAGAAGTACTGGGTGAAGTATTGTGTGATATGTTTTAATTATGGTTTCTTTGTGAAATTATCTTAGAATTGAATCTGTCGTTGCAGCTATAAATGCTTAGGTTAGTCAAATTAATGATGTGGGCAATGTTTGGATCTTCATTGTTTATATATTTGATAGTTTGCTCGAAGATATTTAGATTGATATTATTCTTCAAAGATGGGCTCCTATCGGGTTTTTGTAGTCATTAGGTGATATTATATTCTATTCATTAGGAAGTGCATTCAATTTATTTTTCGTCGTTTATTTTCAGACCAACTTCTTCGAATTTCTGAAATATTCTTGTTATTTCTACAAGATCCGCCTTGTTTTCTGCGAGGCAGTCACCTGTCAAAGAAATCATAGCTAATTTAGTTGTGGTTACCAATTGGGGACGTTAAAATTCCTCATACAGCGATTTAACGCGGGAAGTGCCAGGCTATCATTTATTTCTACCTTTGATTTTTTTAAATTTAATTTTGTAATGTTCATTTGACAACGGTTTCCATAATTTAAAATGCTGAAATTTTACCAGCCTGTAGTAAAAAAAGCAAGGGGGGTCTTAGAGCTTGAGTTGTAGATGTAATTAGATAAATAACGCTAGTGACGTATGAGTGGTAATATCTTTATTTTTACATCAAATTTAGAATTTCTATTGACGATTGCATCTGCTTAGCCAACCTTTTGCTTTGATTTTTGAATCTTTGATCGGATTAAAAGGGAATAAAATTAGAAACTCTGCCCGGAAGGATTGGCAATGAGCATAGTATGGTGAAAACACTCTTTAAACCGCTGACATTGGGAAGAAAAGAACTAGAGGAAACATCTACTGGGTGAATATGTTTCCTACTCTAAGCTCTGACGAAAGTTTTTAAAGAATAAATAAGAAAAAGAGATTAGAGGATAATTGACGCGTTAACGGCATGAAGACTCTGATTGTTAGTGCGTAGAGCATGAAATGAGAAAATACACTGAAGAGAAATGGAGCTATGCTTGAATAATGTATCTCAACTGCATCAAAGCATGACATTTTAATACACGTGCTGGTAACGGTATCTTTACACTTCAAAATCGTGAAGTTAGTCGTTACTTGGTGAAAGTTGTAAAAATAGCAAGATGTTGGTAAATACGCCTTTGTTATAGGTCGATAGCCTTTATTTCACTTATAAATCGATTTAAGCGCTCACTTAGTCATTTTCAGTGAACAAATTAATGGAAGCATGAGGCTTTTTTTTGGAAGAGGCGAACGGGGAAAAATAGGTGGGGTAAGAGGTAATCATTCAGAACACAAAACAAAGAAAGAGTGAACCAAGTCAAGGTCAAGCAGTGGCGTCAACGGGTGGTGCATTGGTTCATGATTTAACGTATTGTGAAGGACGTGGTTTTTTAAGGAAAGAAAATGAGATTAAAATACAGAGGAAGACAGTCATGTAAATTTCAACTAATTATTAATATTTCAACAGAAAAAAGACACTACAATAATTTTGAATTTATATTAAAAATACAATGTATCATCTTCGCTAGTAGAATTTAAGAAGCATAAAAAGATATTTAAAATTTTGATGTTAAAATTTTCATACTCAACTCGTATAAAATAATTGTTTCAGTTCTTACGCTTCACACATTTTCTCCATCCTTCGATTTTGATATCGAAGTCCGTCCTGAATTGCTACGTGTAATTGAAGGGACTTGCACTTCTACTGCAGTCGAAATTATTCTAAAATTGGAATATTTCAGGTTCCACGCGATGAATACTGACTGTCCCACAGGTCGCGTGTCATTTTTGATCCCTAATTTTAGTAACTTTACATCGAGAAATATTCATGAAAATTGGCATACTTATGGGGAAAAGTCCTAAGTTTTGTTAAGTGTAGGCAAACTTTTAAAATTTTGACCTTTTGACCTCACAGTGTGGCTCCAAACAAAAAATTTGATTTGCCTTATGGGGTTTCAATGTTAAAATACGAGATAAAAGAAAACCTGAATGTCATTGACCAACATGTCAATTCTTTGGTATTCGGACACGAGAAAACCGAAAATAACACTTTCGTTTACGAAAATGAAACGAAATGTATGTATCAAATGACATAATAAATGAGAGCATAAACCCTACCGTGGGAAAACTTCAAAGACGCATAAGACAACTTCATTAGCATTTCCGTAGTATATAAAATATTATTATCCGATTTTTCCGTTTAATGCTAATAATTTTTGAGCCAGTATAGGAGTTGTAACTGAATTTTTTTTTCAAATTATTGAAATTCATCGCATATTAATATCTCAAAAAACTGTGTTTAATGCAAATAGTACACCTACAAGGGAGGGAGAATGAGGATAAGTTATTGTCAAGAATTTCATTATCAGCGTAGGAGAGATTTTTCGAGTCCACGACGAACTGAGTGTGTTGCGTTTAATGGTGTAATTTAAAGAGATAATGAGAATGGTATCCTTCCTAGAATTATAGCCTCGTAACTGGAGTTTAATAATGTTGGATTTGAAGTTTTGAAGCTCAGAATATGGGAAAATATTTCGTGATTGACGGAGATTTCAGCGCTCATACGTCAAATTTCGAGATACTCTCGAATAATGAGGCCTGGGCTGTAAGACCATATTCTAGTTCTCGGTCAACAGATTCGAACTACCCACTATGTTGCTGTTCCACTCGCTTTGTACTAAATTCATTTTTCTGAAGCGTCTTCAAGTCTGCATGTATCCATAGCGAATATGTAAGGGCTTAATGACCGTAAGACTTCAATTTCTTCAAAAGCAGAGTTCCGGATATTTACATTTCCAAATGCGGAACCCAAACGCAAATTAAGCTCTGATATTGGAAAGCATGTAGCAATAAAAGAATTTCAGCCTGAGTATATGAATAACATTTTAAGTGAATACATTATGCTTTACAAACATCGACATATCTGAAGGTAGTATTTGAAACTTCGCTTTTCTAATAGTAATTGCAAGGCCTTTGTGCTTTGCAGTTGAGAAGCGGAATGCTTTTATGCCTTAAACGTGTGATTAAAATAACAATATAGTTCCACGAAAGGGAAGTTTGGTGAAATCTTGGAGCCAAGACCCCAAGCTCTTATTCACGAATTTGTACCCATCATTGACAGACCTGTTCGGGATGGCATGACTTTTGGATTTCCTAAAAAGTCTTACTCACAGTTTTGCTCTCAAAGCTACTAATGAAGTTGGAAATTATGACATAGAGGGCCATGCAGTAAGAAAAACCGATTTAATAAACCATCTTGAACGATAAATACATCGTTCATCACTAAGAGTTCTTCAGGTCAGTTCAGCTCAATAATTCTTCCGTTCTTTTTTGATGGTCTATAGCTTAAATAGTTCAATATGCGCTAGCACACTAACGCCAGCTGAATTATGATACATTTTAGCTTGATTAAGCCGTAGTTTTCTACGGCGTTGATTGCAGATGTCTCCATGGCCTCTGAGTTTCTTTCGTAGAAAAATCTTCCAAAATCGTTGGTATAACAAATAATGGTTCGCTAATAGTGAGCCCTGTCGTCTTTCATGGTGGCGTGGGTCTTTCCTTATCCTACCCTTCCATCTTTACCCCTACCCTGGAGGCGTCGACGGGCTCCTTATCGCGGCGGCGCCTCCATCCTTCTTGCTTGCCATTCCACTCCCCTCCCGGGGGGCGCGGGCCTATCAGTGTATCAAGTACTGGGTCCCGGCCCCAGTGCGCTGTAACTTACTAGGGACCCCCCTAGGGTTCTCATTCTCTGTCGGTTACGCATTAAGACTGGCAATTTTATTTCGTAGATCGATTTAAAAAGTCATGATTTTGCACTTCTCTAAAGCCAATTCAACACAAGGCATTCCATACCATCAAATTACACCATACTACTAATTACACACGCGTCCCATTGCGTTATTTTATTGCATGACTCATGCTCATTATTGCGTAGGCATATCACTCCGCGTAAAACATTAGTAGTTAGTGTGATGAATAACTTGAAGCGTTTATATTACGTATTCCAGTTGATATTACAAGAATCACTGTTTTATGATGAAGAAACTTGTCACCTTAAAGAAGATTACAGATGTGTGAGATGTGATATTAGAAGAGGACAAATGAGAGTTAAAGAGATAGTATAACGGACGCTAAGGTATATTGAAGGAGAAAAAATGCTACAACAACTTACTACCCCGTAAGTCGCCTCAACAGGGGTGTGACGAGAGGTGTTAGGGCACCGTTCGTTAACCTGTAAAAGAACTCTAAAAAATCAAGGGGTGGGTGGTGAGAGTTTTGAATTCCTGATATCAACATTTAAATTATGAATGACCTTTTTTGTTCGCTGGCAAAAATCTTTTACAAATCCGTTCGACAAAGCTAATCAAATATAAAGGCAATTCTGTTAAATAATTTAAAAAATAGTAAATAATTTTTTCAAATTAAACTGAGTTGCATTATTTCCTTATCAGTGTATACGAAATATTCTCCAACTGACTTTTAATTTGTAAAACTTTGTAGATGCATCTACTATGTTACGACTTCTCTCACTTTATTATGAGAGCGACGGGCAAATTGTGCATATTTTAGAGCTAAAACAAAAGAAACTATTTAATCAACTTTACTTATAAATCCACCTCATCCATCTTATTTTATCATTTTTAAAGGACTTAGGAATATGGTGCGGTTATTAGGTGATGTTCTCGGTGTCGCTCTGAAAGATATCTGTTATTAATTGCTCAAGCAATCATCTAGCAAGCCAAGCACGTAGCCTCCAAGTCTCTGGCACTCCCAATGAAATCCTTTTAAAAGCTGCGTATCGCTCTCTGTTCGCTCGTAGCAGCTTTTGACGACAGATAAAACCTTTCCGATCAGAGAGTGTGAAACGCCTGTAAATATGATTTCAATGGAATTTTTGGAGCCATATCCCCGATAAGAGAGTATATACGCGTAATTGTGTTGATAGGAAAAAATTTAATTAGCAAGGTGAGGGAGTAAGCAGGCTTGGAAATTCTTAAATCGTAGTGAAACGGAATATCAGGGGATTACACATCAATGTTTCGTGAAGTCAAGGTCAGCTTGTTCTTCAGATTATTAAAGTTACCTATTAGGTAGGTTAGTTATTGCCTATGGAGGTAGGTTTCCATGGAGTATTTAAAAAGCATTCTTTCTCCTCCCCTCCCTCTTTCTTTCTTCAAAAGCATTCTTTCCCCTCTCCCCTCATGAAATTCCCAACTGAATTCGCAATAAGGCCTACTCCCTTTCATTCAATCTAAAAATCCTATTCTCTTCCAACTTCTCCCTCGTCTACCCTCTAACACTGTTTTCTACACACCCTCCCCTATCAGGACTCGTTCTATCCAAACCTTCTACCTCCTCCGTATCTCATCTAGAAGCTGCCTCTCCTCACCCATCATGTCCAGCACTTCGTCGTTCCTCTCCGTCAAATTCACCTCCATTTTTCTCCACACCCACATACCGAACGCCTCCATTCTTTTCTCATCCTCCTCCTTAAGTGTCTATGTTTCCGCATCGCAAGGATCTATCTCTCTACACTCCACAATAGACTCCTCGCTGGGTTTTTCTTTAAACTCTTACTTAACGATCCTCTCATAATCTCCTTCCTGTTCATAAACACCTCCTTTTCTTGAGCAATTCTCTTCCTGAAGTACTTAATACTGTATCCGTTTTCCTCTAAGTCCTTCAAATGATGAAATGAAATTATATGAAACAAGCAGGACAGATGAATAGCACTGTAGTTCCAAAACTAGTGTGTGTGTTATTATCCAAGACATTTCAAGCTGAAGGGTGAAATCGTGTGATTGAAATAGACATTATGATTGTTGTTTAGCTTCTCCAGATTATGGGTTAGCATTTTTATTTCCTGCGCTGTTTCTTTGGGCCCTCTGGTTATAAAACCTTGAAATTTCTGGTTCAAGTTCCTGAGATGAAACTTGTCGCTGTTAGGATCTGCGCTCAAGTGTGGAGTTATGTATTCCCTCAAGAGTGTTCCCCGAGAGTTAAATACGAGCCGATTCACAATGGATTTATTACTCTGTTTTGGATTATGTCTCTCCTCTGATTCCACGAAGGACTGCCACTTTAATTTAACACTGTAAAATATACTTTACGTGTAGGAATATGTTTTATTACCTAAAGCAATGCGTCAAGAAAACATGTCCTGCACAAATTATCCGTGCATATAGTGATAAAGTTGTTCTCAAGATATAATACTCAATGCCATGAATATAACTCATTACTTCGTTGTCTCGGGCGTGAGTTCATGGAATCGACTAAACATAGTGAAATTTAAAAAATACTTTGCTATTCCACATAAACGTAATATTGCACGACCTCGGTTTTGACGTGTCTTGTCATTATCTGGTGCATTTGCATCGAAGATAAAGAATAAACAGTAACACACAAATATGAATTACCAAATGATGACGTGCCAAGTCAAAACAGAGGTCGTAAAGCATTAAATTTATGTGGGATAACAATTTTTTTACATTTAATTATGACTCATTACGCGTTTTTATTTTAAGTATATTACGCTACTGCTTCTGAAGAACGGCCATGCGAGCTAAGAAACTTTCTGACATTACTTAAAACAAGAAACACCTTCCCTTTACTTACCTTGCTCAGGGTCCATGGCCGAAATAGAGGAGGAGAATGAGGCATTGATAGCAAACGCATTTGTTTTAACTGGGCCATCTGGCCAGGAGTGTGCGCTCTTGAGAAATATTCCCCAACATCGATCGCTCCACCTGTTCTATGAGTTTCGCGCGTTTTTGATGACGCGTCGCTGTGGTTATACAATCGAATTTCCAAATAGTTTGGTGGAAGACCCTTCCTCGAAGATCGTCAACATAGAGATTGCATTCGTATTGAGGAATTTATTCGCACCTCTCTGCATAGCTGTCGCTCCGTCCCACACCTAGCCCCCCTTCATCCCCCTCCCCTTCTACCCCGCTAATATTCGCCGCATTACGACCCGCTCCTCCACCATTCCGTGGTCAAATGCCATGGGAGATCCATCGAAGTCAATCATTGTTTAATTAGTGCGTGCTGAACGACCATCGCTGAGCGATTGGGAATATTTTACCGAGTTGAACTGTAAGTAACTCCATGAGTACAATGTTTTGTGTTAATTGATTTTTCTAGCGGATTAATACCATACGGCCATAAACTCCTTTTGAGGACGATATTAGCTTAGGTTTTTAGTTTTTGGATCTGTCGAATTCTTATTTGTGTTTCCTTCGATGGATTTGGTCAAAATATTACACTTTGGTGATGTCAATAAGGAGGCATTTTTATTCACCAAGTCATGAAATATATTCTTAAGTGTTACTTAAATGTGTGATAAAAAATGACAAAAGTTTACATGTTGGAAAAAATGTCTGATCGGATAGCAGTTGAGTTAAAACGAATTTGTATTGGATCTTTTTTACTACGCAAAGATTATTATCAGCGAGATTTTACCAATTTCATCTAGTATTTAGTGGAAAGTTCTCGTTTGATTTTATTAAAATCATTGTATTCCAAAAAGCTAAGTACATATATCTTAAATAAATGTCATCATACAAGCAAAAGTAAAAGACTTATAAAAGAGAGACAGTTTTTATCATTTTTATATTCCATTTACATGAGCCTTTTGAATAATATTCTCTAAAATGTCTTATATTAGCATTTGTTTTCGGTATTTTATTCTACTCACGCTTTATAGGGCATGCTGTTCTGACTCCTCTGCAAGTATGTAAGTAGGAGGTAACTACATCTTCAATATAAATCATGTAATTTTCGATTCCTTCATTTTAACCTATGAAGCGCGCTGTAACAATGTTTTTCTTGTTAGCTTTAATTTTTATGATACTAAAGTTCATCTCTACCTATTAGATTCATTTTATTCATTCATTGACTCCAACAAACTTTTCATAAAATCCAAATTTTTTATTAAAAATAATAATGGAGCCGTATAACCTTGTCCGCGTTATTTCCCTGACTTTTTGCGAGCTATACTCCCTCATTCAGTGATTCAACCTAAAAATTGATTTGGATTGGTGAGGGTAGAGCTCACCTCAGACTTAGCGGCGTCAATTTCAAACATTCAGTGTGGGGTTGGGTTCGATTCCTTCCCCAGGGCATTCTCGCACTTCAAGGATTTTTGTTTTAGGCTTTGCGAAGGTTTCACTCTATATGTAAACGCTTCGAGCCAAGCGCTCCGCCCAGTGAGCTACCAAGTTCTGTACTGTAGACAGGGCTGTACAAGGTGTACAAACTAGGTATCTATTAAAAACGTCACAGTAATAAAAAGAAATTGACTACAAAAATTATCCACCTTATTTGATTTCCAAATTAAGATTTTACTAGGTGCTGAGCGATGATATTATATTGATATATACCCTGGAATGATGATGAATGGAACGATGATATTATATCGATGATATACCCTGGAATTATTTTTATGGAATATCTTCCGTTGGTACATATTTTTAGATTTAATAAGTATTCGTAGCATAAATTCAATGTAACTTGTCACCTTTTTGTGGTTCACCTCTTCAGAGACGGAATTGAACATGATGGAGTGAAATTTTTCCAATTTTCTGAATGTCGTATACATTGAGATATTTAATGAGCCTCATTTTCCTCCAGTTTTCAGCTACAGCTGATCTGAGGGCGGATATCAAGAAGAGCTCATCAATATGAGCATGGCAGTGATGGGTGGGCGCCTCGATTTCCGGATCTGCATCTACGTTGCTCTGCTGATCTCCTCGCAATGCGAATGCAGGACGTTTGAGATTTCTTTGGACACGGACAAGGCGCTTCAAAAACTGTCCCCGTATTTCCTGAGCATAACGCTGGACCCGATAATTCTGATTGATCAAGCTGCGGGAGGAAGGCAGATAAAAGATGGGTGAGTGTTTTAGGAGTTTGATGATAACATTTGCTGAAAAAAACTGTCAAAAATCAGTATTAAGGTAAACATAATAAGGAAAAGAGTCGCATCAGGGATGCCATTTAAAATTGACTTTTCTATATTCTGTGATTGGCTGTAGAAAATGTCACGAGTTGATTTTAAAATATGTTCCGCCATATTATGAGGTTATTAAAGGTAGTATTTGTCTAATTACAACTTATTGATATATATAGGTTATGAATAATTTAATAGGGATACCAACTTTAATTTTCCTGCCTCAAGCAAGACTTCTAATATAATTTATATCCTTACCGGCCAATAGAAGTACCTTTGTCCGGTTAGAACTGATTCCATTCTCTTGAACTGGTAGAGTTAACAGTCCAATATGATTTGAATAAGAGGTAACGTGAAAGTGTAATTTTTGAGGCCAATTTTTAGCCTGTGCGAGTTAAATAAAAGCATTTAAAATAGTCACTACGCTTTAAGTGATGACCACAAATGGCGAAAGCATTTCCAGCACTGAAAAGTGACAAGCTTTCAATGAATATTTCGCAGAGGTCATCTATCTTAATCATAGAATCCGGAAACCCGTTACTGTTTCAAGTTTCTCATACAGGAGAATGGAGTAGCAATTAAAATACTCGATGACAAATGATTTACCAGGCAGGTAGTTTTGCTTTTACGTTTTGAATCCCACTTTTGCTTAGGGATTAATCTGAAATTAAGTATAGAACGAAGCCAAACTTATAATTTTGTATTGATAGCACAAAGCAATATACTATCCTTCTTTAATTTAATCAGCATCAATCATCATCCAATCAAGTATGAATCTATCTCGTTTTTGATCTGCACCCTCGACGTAAATATGAGCAATAACTTTTTCGGTTTCTGAACATGGCACCAAGATTGAAGTGCTCAAATTTGGAATCACTTGATGAGTTTGATTTACTGGCCACAACAAAGCATTTGTTTCGTGTTGTTTATTTCGAGTGGCAATTTTATTTCTGTTAAATGCTATAGGAAGAAGAAATGTCAGTATTTAAAGGAAATCTATTATATAGTTTTTGATTAGCTAAATTTTTCAATTTCCCATACTGATACTGAAGTTAAGGGTTTTTAGTGTTGGCGTCAGCTTCACGTAAATGCAATTTTGCATACATTCACGCTGAAACACACACTAGTAATAAGCAAAACTTATTTGGGACAAGACCCGAAAGACATCGCGTCAAATTAATGCTATTTTTAGTCTATGTGTAGTCCCAGTTCAAAGTCACCCTATTGCAGAAACCCCAAAATAATAATTCCAATAAGAAAAGTTTTCGTCCTGGATAAGTATAGAGTGAAACAGTGTTTGCTTCAGCGTGAATGTACTATTCTTCCACAAGGTAACACGAGAAAGTGTTTACTATAAATACTCTTTTTGATTCATAATCCATCAGTGGCTGTACATTCCACAGCCACTGATGGATTTTAGTCCGGCATAAAGACATGTACAGTGTACATGTCTTTACGTCGGACTGAAACGAGAGTCTCATTTCAGGTTCGACACAGTGCGGGCGATGAACATGGCGAGGGGCCTGTCCCCCGCCTTTCTCCGTCTGGGAGGACCCAGCACTGACGAGGGCGTCATTCGCTTCCAGGCGTACACAGATGACGAAGACAGGCATGGCGACTCGCTCCTCGGTGGATTTCAAGGAGACGGCGACTCTCCAAAGCCTATCATGACTGTCAACGGTGAGTATAAGGACTCATTGTGTGATGAATATAAATTACTCTCTGGGAGGGTGCAAGATCACACTGCCTCAACAAGTTACCCTTATATGAGCCTCCCGTGTGTCTTAACCTTCTTCTGGTCATAATTTAGCAATTGATAAAATTAATTTCAAAATTTAAATTAAAAACCAAAATGTAAAAAATATGAAATATTTACTTAAAATCCAAAAATTGAAGAAAAAATCATTGCATAAACCTGCAAACTTTTTAAATTGATGATTTATCGTTAATGTAAAATTGTATTTTCCTCTTCACACAAAAACATTTCCACTCCGACAAGGTTGCAATGCGTAATTAAAAATTCAATATCTGTAAACTGCCTGGTTTCAGTGTCATAGACTCATCGGAACGGTACAAATGTAAAAGTAAAACAATTTTTTGGGGGGTATTGGAGATCCCAAATCCCTCCTTGGCTGCATTTGATCGGGTATATTCTGAATACTCTGAAATTTTCAAATTACGGCTTTCCAAGCGCTGCACGAAATAAGTGACTTTGTTCGAAGTCACATGCATCGGCGTAAAGTTATGTACACCAAAGAATGAAGTTCGCCATGAAAAAATATTTGCCTTAGCCGGGATTCGAAGTCGTGAAATCGGGATATCCGGAAACTTCATTCTTCTTCACTCCTTGGTTCATATACCACTCGTACGCATGACTGCATATGTACATCCGCAGTGTATGTGATTTCAAGTTTAAATCAAGAAATTTTTCACATAAAAAGACTGGTCCAGCAATAGCTTTGCGCTCTATAAAGGCGCAATGCTCTGTGGACTGTCCCGGCTTGAGAGCCGATACTTCGCATTAATTCCCAATGAGGACGGTGTGCTTGGGTTAAATTGAGAAATGAGGTATTGGTGTAACATTACTCACCCGGGCGTAATTTGTTGAGAGTGTTGCGTAATCGTCCAGGCGCGCAACCGAGTTGGCTGTTTAGTAAACTTACCTCCTTTTCTGCCTCTTCGGCACGAATCGTCTGGACGCGACGGCTTGCTTGTGTTCCAACCAGCCTCACGACTCAGCTGTTTAAGGGTAAGCTCTCAAGTTCGCTGAATTTTTATAGACGAATTCGTTCATGAGAATTCCGTTGTTTATAATTCCTCCAAATGTATAATGGTCGGAAACGACAGGGAAAAATTGATCACAGAAGTGAAATGAAAAAGAAATTAAATAAAAAAGACTAAAAAACATATTTATGAACAGTATAGAATTAATTAGAAAGTATAAAATAAGCTTTTCATCACTAAGTGTAAAGCGTGGGTGCTGAATGGGGTAGTTTAAAGGAGTGTAAAAAAACCTGATAAGAGAGTTTTTATATTTAAACCTATTAACCTAATCAGCATTCAAGCTCTAATTTACGAGTGATGAAATGCTTATTTTATACTTTTTAGTGAATTCTATTATGTTTTTGGAAAAAGTGTGTTTTATAATCTTCTTTACGTTCTACGTTTTAGTGGTTCATCGTGTAACAGATTAAACCAGAGCTTTTAAAGACAATATTGTCAAGAATTATAATTAAAGCTATCTTCTGCGATAATTTAAAACTCTTTTTCCATATTTCAACGTTCCCAATATTTCCTAATTTCCATATGGAAAATTCAGTTAATTAGTAAGGGAACTATGGAAATAAATTTCAAATATATTATTATTCAATTTAGCATTGCCATCAGAAGCAAGCATGTGAAGTTTCATGTCGATCGGACATTGGGAAGGGGGATAAAAGATCAACAATAGGATTCCAGCGATGAAACAGACAAACTGACGAAGCAAGTCTGGAAAAATCGTTTAAAAAAGACCGGATTTCAAAGTTCAACTATACCACTGGAATTATCAATTTTCTCCATTAAATCCAATTACTTTTCTGTTCATCATGCCGATATTATAGTCTCCAAGATGATGAAGGTTCATGTGGGGGTAGTATTTGGACAACTGCAGTTTGAAGAAGAAAAAAATACAACTTGTCGATATTTCTTTTCCATTTCGCTGTATTTAAGAATTTAAGCCTCTAGTATACTCGCAAAAGCATTGCTATTCTCTTAACGAAGTTTTCACCCAATAGAGTTTCGAGGAGAAGAGCGAATTTCGCCTTATGGGAGGCCAGGTAGCAATGACTTTCATCATCAGTTGCAATAAGTGATTACAACGTTAATACATCATGACTCTGGTTAAATTTTTTTATTGAAAATGGTTTAAGTGGAATTTCTCTTTTCATTTTCATCACATCTTCTTCATAAATTTATTTCTACAGTTGTATACTCTGATTATATTTTTTTGCATTTAATTTGTGTTGATAATGCGTTACTATTTCCAAAAAACCATAAAAATCACGGAGCTTATTGTTTGAATCAGGTTTCTATGATTTTTATTATTTCCGTTACCAAATGATTTTCCCCAATATTCATTTCTCACCACTTGAAAAATGCATCTTTATTTATTGGTTTTTCATTAATAAAAGTACTTCAATACTCTTTCCTGCGTTATTATGTTACTCATCAAACTTTCCGATTACCTTGCCAAGGCAACTAATAAGAAACTTACTTCTAATTTCAGGAGCTCAATTGACTCTCCTCAACCACTTCGCTGAGGATTCTGGTCTCAAGTTGATTGTAAGCCTTGGTTATGACCACAAAAAGCAACAAAGAAAGGCAAAAAAGAGAGCCAAAGGTCTGATGGAGTATAATGACGATGAGTCCGATATGGACTCGTGGGATACGAAGCAGGCTTTGGATATTATTCGCTTTGCAAACAGCAACAACATGGATCTTGGATATCAACTAGGATACGGTAAATAAACATGTCTTGCAAAATTGACTGCTGTATCTGCCTTGTAATTGGATGTCATTGACAAGACAAAATTCACTGCAGGTACTCAATGTGGGTACTAAATTCAGAGGGAGCATCACTCTCGTAAGACCGGTCTGTATCAATACTAATTACGGGTTTAAATATTAAATTATATCCATTATATATTGAGGATATATATAGAATACACTCCAGTCAACATATTTCTGTATCTCAGATTTAAAAATTTTGCTCAATTTTTCCTCAGATATAATTTTTTTATTTGATACACAGGCAAATGTTGAATAAGGTTAAATCAATCAACTGTGAGAACTTTAAGATGATTATTATAGTTTTGAACGATTAATTAGTCGCAATAAAAGACAGATTACGATCGGAGTGATGCGTTCTCCTAAATCCCTACTAAGGGGTCCCTGAAGAGGGAACTAAACAGTCTCAACTTCGCTCCAGTGAAGGTGTTTTATAATTGTTACCATTTAAATTTATTTTTTCTTGTCGCTTTAACAATAACGAAAGTTCTTGACGTCTTCAATTTTGAATATTTCGTTATTAATGAAAAATTCAATTCGTCTGACCTTCCTTCTCTTTTCCCGCTTCGTGTTCCTTCGCGCACGACGAGTTCGAGTGACCTATTTCATTTTTTCACCCCGCGCCCGCCAGTCTCCAAGCGTTATTTTCTGTTCAGGCTCCCTTCTTCCATTTATTCCTACTCAAAATGTGTTCCCAATTTTAATCCTTTTTTCATCCCTCATCCATCTTGCACCATCCCCATCGTAATCTTTCCTCTTCTTCTCTCTCCACGCTAAGAATACAACCAATCTTTTTATATTTATTTGATAATACTCTTGAATATTGATTAATTCATTGTTTTTAAAGTTTTATTTACATATTATTATTTGCTTTCTTTACCTTTACGAGTCCCTTTTAATTGGTATTGTTCTGTTTTTGGATTCCATTAAATAAATAAATATCAGTGATAACTTCAGGCTTGACTCTGTGAAACCTCTCCATTTTGTAAATAAAAGAATAAAACTTTGTAAGGTCCACTTGTGTATTTAAATGGGCACGACCCAGGTTTCGTAACGTAGTCACCTGAACATGTAACTGCGTTACGAAACCTGGGTCGTGCCTATTTAAATATACAAGTGAACCTTACTTAGTTTTCTTCTTTTATTTACAACTAAATAAATATCGTATTTGATTTTTACAAAATATTCACCGTATGTTGTCTCACAAAAGAAATTATTTCATTTAGAAGCCTACTACCTTAACGGATCCAAGATTCCACTCTCGAAGGATAATAAACTGAGGTACGACACGGTGGATTTTGAAGGAGGCGAAATCGCTTCCGATGCGGACATCGTCAAGAGAGAGGCCGAAAACGCCGGTTTAGGTCTTGGAATGGACCTCGTCCGACTGCGCAGTCTCATCGACGCGTACCCGTATTCAAGAGGTGCGCAGCTCTTCTCCCCTGGGATCTGTCTGCCGTCGGAAATTCTTCACGGCGATGAACACTCCGAGGATCCAACTTCTCAGAAAGGAAAGCACTTGCAATCGTTTCTGCAAGCCTTCGTAGGAAGAGCGGACGACGCCCTCACAGCGGTGGTACTACATCCGTGAGTTACTCTATAATGCACTATTATCTTGTGTTTGATAGCTAGCTTAATAGATAGATTTATTTAGTTGTTTATATGAATACTACCCCTGAAACTTAATACCTAATATATACTTTGGTTACTCTTGTGGGCCAAAGCAAGGGGAGTTTTCTGTGCATAAACCCCCGCCGAAATCATGGTAGCGCAACTAGTAGAACACCTGGCCGATAACCAGGGGTTATGGGTTTGGGTCCCAGTTAGGCTGCATTTTTACCCTCTGATTTCTGGCTTTTTTCCACGTACCACAGCACCGTTATCCTCGTCCTTTTTCCATTACGTGTTCCTATCCCTTTCTTTCCTTACCTCTGAATTTATTTGTATGTTTGCCCTTATGGCGCCGTGTGAATGTGAATGAAGTAGTATATCTTATATAAAACATACTTATACCTAATCTTATATATAATATAACCAAATCAGGAGAAGTCATTTATAGCCTCGCATTTTTGAGATTAATTTACCATTCAGGGTTGCTAGTTAAAAGTTGAAAACAAAAAAATTGGTTTGTCGAGGACTGATCGAACCCATCAAGAGTTCGATATTTATTCTAAAATACTATCAAGTTAATATTTTTATATTATTAATGCAATAATGTCGAAGGAATTGGAACTGTTAATCGTGATTGGTAATCAATGTGAAGCAAGTCGTGCTCTGACAAAGAGCACATTAGATACTAACAATATTTTATCAGTTACTGCGATACTTTGATTGAATGGATTTGGTAGAATAAGTATGGCAGCCGTAAATTTGAGTGTCGGGTATGATTTCTCCACGTGCTTGCCGCTCTGATCCCCCTCTGAAGTTGTTTTCTTTGGGGAAAGATTCATGAAAATATGTATGCCGAATTTGCAACTCGAGAAAGTTTTCAGTGCTTTATAACGGATGTAGCTTTTGATATTGATGACATTCACAGTGATGAGTTACAGGATTCGTAGTTTTTAACAGTTTATTGTCAAGAGAACATTTTCGTTATAAACTATTCTAGAGAACTTTTCTATCTTTCCGTGCACATTCAGGTATGAATATGATATGGATGCTGGGGATAAGGCGAAAGGCAAGAAGAATAAATCAGATGCAGTACCGCAAGGATCAGATGGATTAATGAAAGTTCTCGGCCACTCCGTTGGACAGAAGCCGATATGTATAGGTAAGCAAACTGTCGACTCAAGAAGTTGTAATGAAGCAGAACTATTTAAGATTTTCAACTGAACGCATGATTCATTTTTTAAGTGGTTGGTATGTACCGAAATGTAGTCATCAAATTATCTCTGATTATCGTGGTGATTGTGTCACCTATCTATTTTTCTGTGGTAGGAGTACCTTTTAAGGCATTTGGTGGTATAGTACTGTTAGTAGACTGGAGCATCTCCAGTGGAGATGTTTTGAGAAGGCGTAAGGTAAAATATGATCGTTCGTATAAAGTTCGAATAACTGAAGAACCAGCTGAATAGTTTCTCTGCTCGATTTTACATTTCTGACCTTAATGAGAATCAGGTGTAAATTTTGACAAGATAACAGTTCATACAAGATGCTCTCATATCATGCAAAATTGCTGTAAAATGTAAAAAAGGAAGAAATAGTCGGGTCTGCCATTGAGGCCAATGATACCATTGAATTACTAAGGGAAGAAAAACAATAATCATTGTCAAAGATGAGGTAATAAGTGCAATGCTTATCAAGAAGTACAGAGCTGGAAATTCAATTGCAGGAGAGAGTTGGAAGAATAAAGTGGAATGCAAGGAGTCTCCCGAGGGCGTCAGTGACCTGGATGAGGCGCTGAAGTGGGCCCAGCATTTGGGGAAATCGGCTCAGATGGGCGCCAATGTGATTCTGCACTCCCCCAAAGCAGATGCTCTCCAGAATCCCGACACGGTGAGTTTGACCCACTATTTCATTCATCCTACATTGCGATACCAATTGCGATAAACAAGATGGGCAACAAAAAAAGCTACTTGTCAGGATTTACGTAAATAAAAAGGGACGATTAATGAAAAACAAATGGAGCAGTTTGGTAGAAACGGTTTGGTAAGATCAAGTTAAAATAAATATTCTTTAAGGATAAATTAAATTTTCGAGAAGTTACGTGAGCTCGTGTTCTTCCATGGATGACTTTCGATTCGATTAATGATCGATTTCCAGGACAACATCGAAGTTCTGAAGGCTGCAGAAAAATAATTTAGATAATCATATGCGTACTCTGATGTACAATCTCGAGTGGGTGTACTGCCGCTCTTCATACATCCCTCTCCGATGCCAGTTCCTTCTCCTCTGAATAGTTTTTCTTGCTCCCATTCCTTCATGATTTGCTCAGGGCTATGGTCACTCGGTTTTTTTCGGGGTATTTTTCTTTCTATTTTCATCGTGATTCACGCGTAATTACCGTGTTTCATGGTATGGCCGACTCACCATATTCTTATCCGGCACATTGTGTTCCACAGAATCGTTTTATCGCCTGTTATTCTGAAATCCCCCTCGTTTCTCACTTTATTCATCCATTGTATTTCTTCAAGAACCAGCTTTCGAAGGCTTTTATTCTTTCTAGGTCATTTTTTTTAATGATGAGTCCCTCCAATTTATAGAAATCGGCTTCGAAGTTATTGTTTGGGTATTCAGAGTATCACCAGTCGAATGAATTAGCTTATATTAAAAAGAGGAAGTGGTGAAGGAAATGTTATTGGTGAAAAAAGCTGTATGCTGCACATCAGATATACTCAGTGGTGGATCCTGAGAGGCGTTAGAGGGGCTATTCCCTCACCCCTAGGCATCAAATTTACTCTGTATAAAATGACAGTTTCGTTGGGAGGTTAACTCCAGGCTGCTGGGAGGTAACCTCCCAACCCCCAGGCCCTCACATAGCCCTCCCTTGTTCCTATTCGGGATCCGGCGATGATAAAAGACCTTTGATTGTAATTCTTAGAATGCTTTTCTTCGTTATGCGTAGCAATGGCCAGTTGAAAAAAATATTTAAGGGTGCATGCTATGTCTTGTAAGTGTTGAGGAAGATAAGAATTAATCAAGAAGGGGACTAAATCTGGACAATTTTTCATTTTTAAGAAACTTCAATGGAATCACCAGCTTGGGTTAAATTTATTTTAGTAAATAATGCATGTTTATGTATCAATTAATACAATTTTTACCACAGCTTAATAGCTAAAGTTACTCTAAATGGAGCCATTGACTTGTTAATGTACTAATTTTCATCTATAATTCATATACATTTTCTCTCTATTGGTTAGTCTTGATAAAATATATTAAAGTTAATTGGTTTCGTAACTCCGTATTTCATTTTCGTGCATGAATATTTTAATTGATCTTTTTTTATATATTTTTTTCTGCGGATTATAGCAATACTGGGTGTCGCTGCTACATAAGAAGTTGGCTGGGGATACGGTGCTGGAGACTGGTTCATCAGAGAAGAATGGTGTTGGAAGCAATTTCTACGCCCACTGCACTCCTCGCACCGAGTCATATCCAATGATAGTCGATTCGTTTCCCCATGGATCCGTCACTCTGTATGCAGTGAACCCTACCAATGACTCCGTGCATGCTGTATTTCGAGGATTTTCCGAATATTCGAGCCTAAGTCCCGACGATGGAGACATTGATCCAGTTGTTTACGAATATGTGTTGACTGAATACGTACCCAAGAGCTCTTCTAAAAATAAGTCAAGGTAAAAGATCACTTTTTGTCACAATTTCACTTAAAAGCATAGTGGTGTATTATTTCTCCATACTCTATTACATTATTTCACCTGAGAATTAACGCTAGTTTTAGTGTCAATGTCTCACCTACTAGCCTTCTCTACTCAGTCAAATATATTTCTTATATATGGAAATACAGATTTTTAGATAAAAGAAGCCGAGAATGTTTCGAGAACTGTATAAAATCTCATGGTTTTGTTCCATATACTTGAATCCGAGTTCTCTTGCAATTGCAAAGTAATTTTATAGCCAAATGTCAACACTTAAACTATTAGAATTCACGGTCATCTCGTAACCCTAACTAGAATGTCGTTAGTATCGCATATTTACGAATACAGTAATTTTTACTCTGACGAAGCCCAGAATGCTTCGGAGATTTCACAGAACCGTATGGTTCGGGCCTTATACATTGAAGCAGAGTTTTTTTATTATTATAAGAACGTGCTTTCCTGAGCAAATTTTAAGCAATATAACTATTAAACGATTAAAGTTATGCTTGATTCATGGTGCAGGATAAAATATGTGGAACAATACTTCGCCTGGATTGATAGGTTTTAGTTGCGCCTTGTTATTCCTCTACTTGGAACGCCATTATGTTAACAGCTTGTAGTTTTCATTTCTCATGAATGGATTACCGGGCGAAAATTGCGTTGCATCCAGGGGCTATCAAGCAAAGCATTCTTATTATCACATAATCCTATTCATAGGTGGATTTAGGGGGGGGGGCGGAATCCTCACGTGACCCCCTCAGGTGCTTAAAAAATAGGCAAATTTGTTATGCAATCATCTTTACGTTCGTTGTTTTTTGTGTATAATGGAGCCTCAGTCATTTAATTTCATATTAAAACAACGAGAATATTCCGTACAATAATTTTTGTATCTTGTTTTTAATCTCAAGTATGACAAGATCGTTTACCTGTCGAACCCTTGTGTTCATCCCCCCTCCCCCAGAGAAAAAATCCTGAATCCACCCCTGATCCGATTTGCTTGTTGGATTTCCGACTCATGCGCACGCTTGCGCATCCTAAAATGCTCCCAGAACCGTGATCGCAATGTTTTACATGGGCCTATAGTAAATTTCTTGACGAAGCGTATTGTATTCTATCCTCAGGGGGACACTGTTGAATGGGAGACTGCTCAAGATGGACGACAACGGAGATCTGCCATTCCTTGCTCCTAAGGAAATACCAATCAACCTTGGCGAGCGTAAAAAGTGTAGAATCGGAGAAAAAGGCAAAGGAAATACGGCAAAGAACAAGATTTCCCTGGATGAAGGTCGTCAGAAACGGAGGATAGCTAACGGCAGGAATAAGGACAACTCAGTTGGGGAGGAGAAGAAAATTCCGTTGCACCTACCGGCTAAATCAGTAGCCTTTTGGGTTCTACCCCCCAGTACCGGAGTTAAGCCATGCCTTGAAAGAGTGTCCCGACTTGAATGGAAGGATTTCATTCCTGACGCTGGAACCAATAAAATCAAATTGCTTGAGCCTACCGTCAAGAAAAGTAAGGGTGGGAAAAATACGGGAAAAAGTGGAGTGGTTATGAGAAAAGACATTAAGAATCCGGTGGAAGCTCACGAATGCTCGATAATGCACAGGAGGCGGAGAGACCTTCCTCAGCTGACATTACCAAAACCGATTCTCGATATTCCAACTCCAGCTGTCCACATTCCACGCACGCCATTGCTCCAGAGGCTCAGGAGCCTTGCCGATAGGAGAGCGAAGCTGGGACTTCATAACCCAGAGTTTGACCTGTCGAAACTGAGGGCGAGATTGAGGAACCAGAGGACAAAAACGCCTTACATTCCTAAGGTCATCTCCTTTGGGTACGAGGAAGAGACAGAAGAACCGTCAACTGGAAATGCGTATGAATCGGGAGTAGCTTACCTGAGCGAAGAGAAACCCGCTTTCGACGATGGAGACGAATATCGGGAGACTGAAGTTGATGACACGATAGACAATTTTGGTGAAGATGGTAAGGATATAATACTACCTGAAGAGGTTGAAGAATTCGCTCCAGTTTCTTCAAGGATCAGACGAGAATCTGTGGAAGCAGAAAAAGCGCACCATTCCGGCTCCCTCCCGTTGGAGAACGAGGAGGCGAACGACTCTGGATTATATTTAGAAAATATCGACGAATACAATGTACCTTTTTCCATCGAGAAGTTAGAAAGTGAAAAAGAGGATATAACTAGCGAACTCTTCGAAGCTGAGCTGCCTAAATCAGACGCCGACGTTGAAGAAGACGATGAAGCACTTTTGGCAATGGTGCAGCCGCAAAAGGATAATAGTTTACCAAAGTTTAATGGAGAGTCTGATGGAGAAGAGAATGACTTCGGTAGAGACTCAGTAATAGTAATAGAAGAAGCTAAAACTGCTGCCCCTGCCGGGGACGAAGTCGCGAATAACGGTTCAGATTCCACATCAAATGAAGAAGTGGCCAACTCAAGTCAGAATACGGAGGCTGGGGCACTAGAGGAAAGTGATTACGGCTACAGCAGACTGTACACTATGAATGATCCCATAGATGGCATTGAGGGCCAAGAAAACGACAAATTATTTGAAGAAGTGCAATATGATGAAGTAACAGCCGATGAAACAGCAATTGATCCTTCATCTGAAGGAAATATTGAGAATCAAGAACACAACAATCCCACTGAAATAAATTACGAACTAATTGAGCAAGCATTATCCAATCCTGGAATACAGGGAAATATCAAGGGTCAAAACGGCGATAATACGTTGGAAGACGATCAGTACGGTTTTCTAACGGAAGAGGGAATCTTAACAGAACCTGTGTTGGAAGGAAAGACCAAAGATTTTGAAATGCAGGATTTTGCTCGTGACAATGGCGGGAATGACGAAATTAGCGATTCCGAAGGGGAGAACCCCACACCTGAAATACACGCCCTGAAAGGGAAAGAAGTGTCCGATAAATCCCGTGGCTCAGTCGCCGACAAAATAGCCGAGTTTTTATTCGGGATTTCTCCGTCAGAGAGCAGTACAGAGGAAAATAAAAAAGTGGCCGAGACTGAATTGATAAATTCTGGAGGTGGAACAAAAAGTTTGGTTGCGGAAATCCAATCAAATGCAGAAACCTTAGATGACCGCACTTACGAGGAAGTATACAGTCAGATACCAGCGGGAAATTTTGATTCGGAGTTGTCCTGGGTAGCCAATAAAAGAGATGCTGCGTCAAAAACTACAAGAAGAAGAAGGAGAAGGGATGTAAATGCAGAAGATAGCTCTCCCGACTCTGCCTCTTCCAGTATTATAGAGGAAAAAGGACTGCCCATTCAAATAGGCGAAACATCCGAAAAGGTCGCTCCTGAAGTAGAGAATTTCGAGCAAAATCCAAATAGCGCGGAGAAAGCTACAGTTAACCAAAATGCTGGCGGTCTTAAGGATAACAGAGGAATCAAGAGCGAAGGAAATCCAAGTATCAAATCAGAGCCGTTCTCTCCATCTAAGACCTTCCCACCACAAGAAAAAGCGCCGGTGAAATTAGATATCTCATCAAGTTCCGCTGCCGAATCTCCTATGCCTCAAGTAGATAAAAGCGATGTAGTTATAAAAACGACAAAACCTTCGTCAGGAAGCACTGCAAGTTTTATCTCCCCGCAAGATGCAATGGACGAAGAAAATGTTAGTATCTTCAAAAGCATTAAGGACGTTGTGCACGGAACCGAAGATGAGAAACTTTATCGTCTATCAAGGGCGTCTGCGGAAGAAATAAGAACTCCCGCCGAAATAGCGAGGAGGCTACATCTTCCGGATCGCGTTGTATTCAATTTAGATCCGAGATCCCAGCAGCTTCAATCTGCTAAAGATAATGAGACTCTCAGCACCACTACCGAGGGAATAACGACCACGACTACTGCAGCACCAGCCGTGCCCAATGATGTTGGTACCAAGGAAAGAGCCAATGTACCTTCAGAAGAGCCAAGCCATCCCGTCAATCCCATAACCCCCGAAAAGCCTCCCCTCCCCACTTTGCCTCCGGCACCAACACCTCCTCCAATTCCGGAATTGCCTAAATTGCCTACTGGACCTCCACCAAGTGTACCTCCAGTCCTGAGGTCGAGACCAACCTTGCCAACACTTCCACCAATCAGAAGACCAGCCTTACCCGCGATACCCCCAAGGCCAAGAGCTGATGCCCCTGAGAGACCTCAACTGGTTCCCGTCCCGAGGTCAAGGCCAACGTTGCCCACTCTGCCTCCAATCAAATTGCCTACTTTTCCAGCGGTACCTCCAAGACCAAGAGCTGATACACCAGAGAAATCTCAGCCGGTTCCCATTCCGAGATCAAGGCCAACATTGCCCACTCTGCCTCCAATCAAAATGCCTACGTTACCAGCGGCACCACCGAGACCAAGAGCTGATACCCCGGAGAAAGCTCAACTTGCTCCCGTCCCAAGGTCAAGACCAACGTTGCCCACTCTACCAACCCTGCCTCCCCCAGCCCAAAGGCCTAGAATACCATCTCCTGGTAGGTCTTCAATCCTAAAGTCAGCTCCGCCTTTGCCCACCTTACCGCCAATCGTCAGGAATTTCACTAGACCTACACGGCCTACAGCTCCTCCGAAACAAAGGACGGCAGATGCCCCCACAAGGCCAACGCCTCCAATTGGGTTGAAGTCGAGGCCGCTCCTGCCTGCATTGCCGAGACCCACTTTAACTCCAACCCCAAATGCAAGAGCGTCAGATACACGTAAAATCCAGGCTCCGGGTGGGTTGGCAGTACTAAAATCAAGACCACCCCCGCCCACGTTGCCACCAATCGTATTACCGACCCTGCCCCCACTATCTCCAAAAGCGAGAAAGATCGAGGCGCGCACTAGACCAACACTGCTTCCAGTGGCGCCAGGTAGAACAATCCCCGCGAGGCCGTCGACCATCCGGTCTCAATTGCCTCAAATACCTCCAGCCACAACTACGAAAGCCCCTACGACTACAACAGCAGCTACAACTACGACGACTACCTCGAATCCGGAGGTACACATACCACACCGCAATCACCGCACCATTTCCGACGCACACCTCGCCAGAGCCAGGCCGTCGTCTTTAGAACTGGCCGCTCGGGAGCAGCACCGTCAGCTGAGACGTCAAATGGAAGAAGAGAGGAGGAAATTGATCCTTGACGCGGCCGCCGACAGCAAGCTGAGGACCCTGGAAGCTTTAACAAAGAGGCTGACGAGAGATGTCGGAGCGCAAGATGGCCATGGATTAGCTGGCAGAGCCGCGGATGCCATGAGACAACTATCAGATAACCTAGCAACCCCACTGATGAAATTTTGGCAGGATATGAGGTCTCGGATTACTCACTTGAGGGAAGAATTGGAGGAAGAAAGGAAGTTTATGAGAAGACGACGAAGCACTGCGTCAGATGCACAGAGGCAATGGCTGGAGGACGAAAAGAGCAAAATATTGGCAGAGATGGCCAAGTCTACGTTGAAGAAGAAGGAGGAGGAGAAAAAACCGGGAGAATTGCACGCAAGAAATAGATTAAGGAGGGATGTTTTAGGAATGAAGGATGGAGATCTGTCAAGACTGCAATACCATGGAGTGGCGAGCAAGTTGGAGGATCTGTTGCGGAGACGACGTCAGTTGGTGCAATCGCCTGGCCTTTTCCAAATGCCCCACTTTAGACCCAAGCGAAAAGCCGACTGGGGAAAATCCGACGACAAAGAGTGGCCAGTCGATCACGAGTTCATGTACTACCCATCCGATGGCTCTGATGAGTACACCGAGATCCGCATGGGGCACGAAGATATTGATGAAGATAGTCTGGACGATTGGTCGGGTTCTGACATAAGCTCCGACGTCGACGACTCATACTTTGCAGTCGACACAGCTAGGAGAGGACTCTATCCCATCGGGCCTTACGGAGTGCTGAATCACCTGTACGCCCAGGGTGAACTGTACAAAATGGAAGACGCTTTAAATGACTCTGAGGACCACGAAATCCCGTGGGATTCGAACGAAAAAAGCGAAACAGGCCAGGAGAGATCAAATCACGAAGACGGGAAAACCGGGAAACCAAATGAGGAGGACGCGAAGAAGGTGGAGGATGCCAAAGGAGGTAAGACCTCGGACGATAAGAGTAGCGAATCGAAGGAGAGCAAAGAAAAATCAAAAGAACATGCCACGATGACACCAGAAACTCACAAGAAGGAAGTTAGAAGGAGAAGGTGGACGGTGAATATGGAGGGTAATGCAGGAAATGAGCTGGGGTGGCCCATCGGCGATAAACCCATCAGTTACGACATCGACCTGATGCAGAAAGATGAGGGAGTTCTCACGAACAAGATCATGAGATTTGGCGCGGAGGGTGAAGACGACAGTCGTGGCAATGTATTTCTTTTGGCATTGAGGAACAGGAAGCTCTCACAGGGTCAATCCCAAGGGGATGCAATGTCGACCGCGGGCGTGTCGGACCACGTGGGTGTAGAAACTACGACTTTTGCGAGCTCCAAGAAAAGGACAGATCGTGACGGTGAGAGTAGGGTGCAGAAGATACCATTGAAATCTAAGACTGGAAAAGAGGAGGCCGACGCGAAGGCTCACATTGAAATCGCAAGCTCCAAACCTGTAGTCTCTGCGGCAGCGGCTATGGGCGTGGCAAATAACTTCATGTCGCAAATTATGAACAACATGACGGAGCTGATTAATTTCTTCCGATCTATGATCGGATGGTCAAGAGAGACGTGATTCCATTGACTGAATACTATCGTATTAAGTGTTCGTTCTACTCAACTACTCCCTGTGGCATTATTTGTTATTTGTTATCACTCGTCATCACATCACCCTGATTCGTCGACATACTTCAGAAAAGTGACAAAAAAGTGTTGCGTACTTTTTCTATCCTTGAGGCACAAAAGCCATGAATCGTACTTCCTGGCGGAGAATATTTTGCATAGCATTGTGGCTTCCACCTGTTTGCTATTATATTTGTGTGATCACTGTTATCTCTACTGCAATTCGCTAAGTAGGTAGCTTAGTAAAAGGATAATGATGAATATGCCAGTGATTGTCGACCTGAGTGATGGGGTGAAGCATCCACTCGGGTCCTTCTACCATGATTGAGCCTCAGCTCTCAGGCCCATTTATTAGATTTTTCCCGCTCTCTCCAAGCACAGCACCGATCACGTTTGTGTCACAATAAGTATCCAGTGAAAGAGATTCAGCCAACAATTCTAACAAAAACTCGCTTCCTGCTCTGGATACAACTTTGAGCTGCAAGAGCCATCGTTAGAGGAAGTACTGATACGTGTTTATAAGCTCATTTTTCAACTTTTCATCTCAGTGAACAAGCAATAACAGTTATGGAATTGTGAATTCTAATTCATGTGTATGAAGAGTAAAACTTTTTATAGGCCTTCATGTCTTGTATTTGACAGTGTTATTTTGCGGAAATAAAGTTGTACATACAGTAAAAATCGAGTTCCCGAAATCCTTTGATAAAACCTTAACTTTTAGACTTAATTCACAGGATTTGCAGCTGAATCACTCGATAAGTAATAAGGTGCTTTTAAATTAAAATGTTATCCTGATTTATGCGTCATAGATCGTAATCCTCTCAATAGACGCCAGGGAGGATTGAGGTCGTTGTATAGGGAAGGGGGGCGGTTTATAACTTCTCACGGCGCCTTTTTGGTGTGCAGTACCTCTAAGAGTTAAGTAGAGACAAGTGGCTTTTAAATATTCATCGATCATTATTAATAAAAATTATTTTTAATTTGGTGAAAAAAACTTCCATGGGGAACCGCCTCAAATATGATCATCTTTCAATAATTAAAACGAACAAACTCTGTATTAATCCACCAATTTATTTTCGTGGTACGACTAGTTTCGACGCAGCGGCGTCATCCTTAGGTACCTACTTAAACTTAACCGTCGTTTTTAAGGGTTCACGATCATCCAACGACTTGGAGTAGAGTTTTTTCATTATACTTAGTAGTCCTGTGTTCTTATTGTTCATAGCGATTCGTTTGTTTTATACGTTTACACGTATATGTTGATACGCTTTTTTTATTCCTACAAACTTTCCCTATTTCGCTGATTTGTTCTGCTCGTGTATGATTTAAAATGCTAATCTTGTACCAAAGGAAGATCATGATATCTTAGAAATGTATTCCTATTGTATGTAGATACATTATAATTCGTTCTTTATACGTTGTTGTCTACTTTTTATACCGGAATCCTGAATTTGATATATTAAATTCATTCGTGTTAATACGTACAAGATTCTTCCTTTAGCGCTGAAGGGCAATGGTAATAGATAAGAAATTTGTGAAACGAACGACTCTGTCCATTCATAGGCGTACCCAGCGAGGGGCAGGAGGGGGCAGCTTCCCCCCCCCCGTGAGCAAAATGTCCCCCCTATAAGCATAAGGCGACTGATAGGAGAAAATAGCGTTTATGAAGATTTCTAAGTGTACTTTTAATTCGTATAGCTGTTGATTCGAGTTTGATGCCAACGTATCTAAATCCACCCTCGACATTTCCTATGATTTTGATTTACTCGAAGTTTTTAGTACTGTGCAAGTGTTACTTGTTTTCAGAAATGGTAGACAATGATGAATTCAGACAAAGGGACACTTGAATTGCGATAAAATTAAACGAACCATAAACCAGTGGCAGATTACAGAAACATTAGGGGGGTGAGACTCCCTACGTCCTAATTTCTAGAAAATTTGATAAGATGGTAATCTTTAATGTGAAAATCTCCAAGAAAAGTTTTTATTTTACCAGCTTAACACACATTGCTCAAAAATAATTGATGAATATTGAAAAGCCACTTGCCTATCAGACCTTCGCCGCATTACCGCTGGCAATGAGATGTGTTGCATACCACTTAGGCGTCGTGGGAATTGCTAACACCCCTCTCCAAAATAATAACTTTAATCCGCTTCTACCATAAACTTATCTTTTGCCTCATATCACCGCTTATAAAATTAAATTTACTTTAAAAAAAAGGAAACAAAGCATTGCGTTTATTGAGAAAGGGCAATTGTGACTGCAAAATGACGCGAGTAGTCGCTAGTGGTGAAGTCTTTCGTAATCACTTTTCCAGAACTGAAATGAATTCATCATCGTCAAGGCATATCATTGTTGCTTAATGGAAAAATATGCAACTTCAGAGTCTAGCTTAAGTTATAAATCCCTCGAGCAAAGCTTTTCAAGGCTTAGAACACATTCTAAGCTTGATTTGACGGCTGTGGGATCCAGGAAGTGTTGATCGTCCCAAAGTGAGTTATAAAAAAAGTGTGCTTCTAGTGACGGAATCTCATTATATAAGAATTTTATTGATCAGTCTCCGAGAAATAATAGTGTTTGTTTGAAATTTTAAAGCCTTTCTATGCTGGAACCGGACACAATGCATTAATTAATTACAAGAAATCAAAAGTGACTTAGATATTTTTTCTGTACTCATTTTCGTGGTGAAAACGAGATCGTCATACTTTCACAAATGCAGATAATCATCGAAAGAAACCACCAACAAAATAGCCGTTTACTAAGGTAAGATTTTAATTTTATTCCATCTTTGTTCTTTGCATGAGGTTGAAATTTCATTAATTAATTAATAGGTGTATATTTTAACAGTGAGTCCTCAAAAATGAGTTGACGACGATTTAAAACTGTTGGAAGCATTTAAATTCAGGGGAATTTCAGGTTTCTGTTACTAAGTTGCATTAAATTCATCCAATAAAGTTCGTAAAAGTAGCGCCTGGTGTTATGAAGTGCATTTTTAACGCATTCTTAGTCAATGGAATGAATTAATGGAAAGAACCTGTGTGAAATACACCGTGAAGGATGAAGTTCGCAATGAAAGAATATTTGACTTATCAGGGATTCGAACCCGAATCTTCCAATTGCCGATCAGTCGTGTTGGCCAGTTACACAACCAATTCGTTTTATCAGAGCGAACTTCGGGATGGGTTTTACCGAGCAAGATGTTAACGTCACAAGTCCATTTTTTCATCGCGGAACTTCAACCTTGGTATATTTAACTTTGCATGCGTACGCGTGTCTGTATATAAAGTGACTTATTTCATGCAGACCTCTACTATCCATTCAATAGATTCGGGGGGGGGGGGGGTTCCGGACCCCCCCCCCCCGAAATATAAAAGCACAATCATTTTTCCTTCATAAAAGAAAACAAAATATTGAAAAATCATGAGTGTAAAAAACATTTCTTTAGCAAATGAAGTTTTTTCGATTATGAAAAGTGTTAAATTAGTTTAAAACCCATTTCTTAGTGTCCTGTTTTTCAAAAATTTCCCCCTGGTTTTGGACTCCCCCCCCCCCGAACGAAATTCCTGGTTACGCCACTGGGCTTACTGCTTCATAGATAGTTACATGTATTTTCATCGGAAGCTATTAGAGTTTGAGAGAGAACCCTGGTAGATTCTACGATGTTAAGCAAATATTTCTTGGCATCTGCCAAGAAAAAACTGAGTTTGGTAATTCTGCGCTCTACATAACCTGAACACCAGTGAGCATCGAGGATGTGGAGAGGTTTTTCAGCCAGTAAAATCTAGTTGTGACTGACAGACGCAACCGGTTGAAGGAAGAAAGTGTTGAAACTTGTTGAATGTTGATGTTCAATTTATGTAAATGATATTGGCTTCTGATATCATTTTTAATTACTTACTTTATATCTTATTCCTTACTTTATTATTGTTATACCCCGTAACGATTTAAACTATTCCGTATTATTTCAAATAAATGTGTTTCATTCCACTTCGTCGTCAACAACTAGTGACACACTATGAAAATAAAGAAAAAAATAGATGCCACAAAACGCTATAAACTGTAATTGAAAATGCTATAAAATTAAAATAAAAGTGCTATTCTCACGTATCTCTATAAATGTGCCATCAGAAATAAGGTTCAATTTATGTTCTGAGATGATTAATTTAACAAAAAAATCGGGAGAGACTTAGCGCCTCCTGAAGTGAGAGTACCCCGAGGAAGGTGGTTCGATGGCCCTGGAGTAGTCTCTTCTGACCAAATTCCTTGGTGTGTCGATGCCCCTCCCACATGTTTCACTCCCTCTTCTCTACGCGGTTCGAGAACGTTAATAAGCTTTCGCAAGGAATGTACCTGGGATGATTGAAAAATAACTTTATGATCGGGGGGACAGAAGGCAGTTAACGCGGGAAATTCTCAGGGTAAGAGAATACTTCGCTTATTTTAATGACATGTGGAAAAAAGGTATCTGCCTACGATTAGGATCAATTGATTGTTCCTGGTGAGGGATGGGGAGAGAAAAAGTGGATTAGACATAATGATCCCCCCTCCAAACCCAGTGGCGGATAATTATGGGGGGCGCAGGGGTCGCGCGCCGCTCCCTTGCGGGGCCGCCATCATTGCCGAACATTGCAGAACCACAATCGTAACTTTTTTATGTTATAAGATGGCATTTGACATAAAATGTTCAAGGGCGTACCCAGGATCATAACTAGGGGGGGAGCAAGCCATGGGATTTATGAGATTATTTCTTTGAAAAAATAGTTTTATTTTTATAACATATCTTATGCTAATATATATAATTTTTCGTGGGTCTAAAGAAAATTTGTTGAAAACTATCGTTTAAATTCAGTTCTGATTTTGCGTAAAGACTTTAGCAATTTATGCTTCTCGGGGGAGGGCAGCTGCCCCTCGCTGGGTACGGCCATGATTGTCTTGTGTATATGTATAATAAGTTTAAATAAATCTTTCTTAAACTTTGCATGTAACCTGGTTATTTTTCATTACGATAAAAGTATAGGTAGCTAAAAATATCTTTTGCACCCCCTCTTGAGTGTTTTCTGTATCCGTTACTGACCAAACCTGACGTCCTCATCTTGACGTTTACCAAAGACGATCACCGGTCGACAGAACTCGATTCCGTCAATATTCATATCAATCGGAATAGAATGAATATAAGTTATGGCCTTGTAGACAATTACATTTTAGTTACGCTGTGAGAAAACGGATTAGAATGCAACCATGAACGAAAATCTACCACGCGTCAAATCTGTATTTCCCGCATTTTATAAATTGATCACACTTTTTGTAAAAGAAACGCACATGAAACTTGTAGCATTCTTAGCAAACAAATGGATATAACTAGTACTTAAGTTTGTTTGCAATGAAATTACTTTGGTCCGAGTTGTGAGATATGTAAGTTGGTGATTTTTTCATACACCCTCAAAAACGAGTAATTTTTTCGCTGCAAGCGAGAAAAATACAATTAAAATAAGTTTCTCCATTAAAAATTTAGTTAATAAAAAACGCAGAATTGAACGAGAAACGTAGTGGGCGATGAAGTTTTCCTCCTTGTTCACTTATTAGTTTCCAAACACGAACGGACATAAATTCTGCGACGAGGTTAGTGAGGAAGCTGGCTGCCTCTTAGGACATAGCTGGTCATGTTGACGACTACAGCGTATATTGGCTACGCTTTTTTTTCCAAAAAAATTCCAGATGAAAGTTGAACCTCCCCGTCCCCCATCAATTAGTATTGGATACACAAAAAACTCAAGGGGGGCGCAAAAAACGTCTTTAGCTACCTTTACTCTTATCGTAATAAAAAAATAATCAAGTCTCATGTAAAGGTTCGGAAATTTTTTATTTAAACTGATTAATACATTAATACAACACAATGCCATCTTATGATATTAAAAGTTACAACGAGCGTGATGCGCCCACTCCCAGCGGTCTTCCCCCGCTCTTTTCAATGCAGGTCCACAGAGGGATAGGCGCGTTTCTAATTTTAAAATGTAGAAAAAAGGCAGGGTCTTATGTACAAATTTAATTGGAATGTTCATGTACAAATTGAGGTCAGAGAACCTCTTTAAACACAACATTGGAAGTAATTACACTATCCTCTGTTAAACGCACATGATGACTCATACTTGCGTATCAACAGGGGACTTGAATATGGAATCAGCCGCATTTTGATAGAAGTTAATTAAAGAATGCGAGATATTGTTGCAAATGAACAAATGTATCAGTTAGTGCGCCGTTAACGTCAGGAATGTTTACCGGTTTTTGTTTTTTTTTATTATTGAAAAACCAATTTTAGGAAGCAATAGCAATATTTAGGAAGTAAAATATGCCATCGCATGTTCTCTGATAAATTCTGTGCATTTTGGTACCTCATTTGTAGAGTTTTGTTGCGTATAAGTTGAGAAAAAGGTATCTATACAGTAGAAATAATATAGAAGATTGTGGTTGTGCAAAGTTCCCCAATGCAGTTGGCCCCAGTGGTCTAACTAGAAATATGCTTTGGGGGGGATGGGAATGCCTGGTGTCCCCCCTGACCCCCAAGTTAGGAAAATTTTTGAAAAGTGACATGCCTAGAATTACATTTTACATCATTTTGGTACAAAAAATTTAACTTTAAGCAGATGCAGTTATTATATGCATATACAATTGTTTAAAATAATTTTCTATTTCTCTGAGGCTTTTGGGGGATGTATTCCCTCATAGTTAAGCCACTGGGTGGATCTGCAAGAGGGGTGGGGGTGCACGCACCCTATGTGCCACTGCCCAACACAGACTTGCAGTACATAGACTGTGATGGATGACCTTGGCTAATCGTCTTAGTAGGGTGGTGGCCGTGAAATATTTTTGTGGGTGAGGGGAAATCTGAAAAAGGGGTGCATTTTGGTATCGCTGAATGAGACAGTGCCTCCCAAAATGTCCTCTCCCTTTTTACAACAGTCAATTTTTTCCTAAGAGTGGATATAATCTGGCTTCAGCAAGAAATTGTAATTTTGAGTTTCCTTCAAAACAGGTAAAAAGTGGGAAGCAGTAAAATGCGAGAAAATTCTTAATGGATTATGTTATGCAGGTCCAAAAAATAGTATAAAAAGTGGGAAAATGTAAACACTGAGAATGTTAAAGCATGTGTACGTTTTCTCTGTATATCAGCAAAAAATATCCAACACCTCTTTAGAATTTTTTACCTTACTCCATCAGGTTGGTTCATCAGGCAGCTTCGGCATTCTGATTCCTGGATTTCCTTCTCCATTCCAGTCGACCTACATCTTGAATGCCACGTTCTCTTCAGAAGTGGAAAGAAGTGAAATACAATTTTACAATTTGAATTGTAATCTGATAAAGAATAGGATTACAATGCTATTGCAACTCTTCATTTGGGCTTGGGCGTTTCAGCATTTGAACTTGTGTCATTCGCAACCATATTTTTATGCCGTTCAGCCAATCCCTTATACAGGAGGTTACCCAATACCACCACCACCAGAAACATTTCAAGATTCAGCTGAAGTGTCTCAAGGAGTAGAGAGATCTCTTACTGAAATGGAAGAGATAAATTTCCCTGATGCTGTTGATGAATCACTCCCAGTATATGCGCTAATCCAACCAGATCCTTGGCCTCAGCACTTTGTCCCATATATTGAGCTGCCAGTGTTAGATAGACAACTGATCAGGAGGTGCCACTCTTACTTACAGGGAGACCTAAGTCCTAAATCAAGGGTTAAGAGGCCAATATCTCCTTTGCAATTACATGATGCACGACCAGTGTTACCAGCTCCATCTCCTTTAGTTCAGAAAAAACCACCAAGAATTGACCTACGAGCAGCATCCAGAGTCTCTCTGCCTGAACAGTTATATGATTGCTGTTACTGTTGCCGTCCTCGTGATAAGCAAAGGAAGGTAGAAATTGGAGTAAGAAATCCATTGCAGCCAGGAGCCGATGAGCTTACATCAACCCATAGTATGAACCCTCTAAAAGGAAGTTTTTCTGGTTTATGTGGAATGGATGATAACGGAAACAGCAACTGTGAGTGCAATTGTGTCGAAATACCTCCTGGAAAAAATCTTTTGAGCAACAAAGATCCAAAAACGAAACTTCAAAAACTAATCAGTGACATGAAGGCAAATGTAGAGTCCAAAAGAGCTAATAGGAAAAAGTTGGGCTCCTCTAAAATTTTTGATTTGAGTGATAATACGTCGGGGAAAATTCTGGGTGGTAGTAACAATAACTCCGACTTTGTCTCTCACGAGATTCATGACACAAATCATGACAATGTGCCATTTCAGCATGTAGAACAAATCAATGAGTTAGGAGACAATTCAACTGCTGGGAGAAGTAATTATGGGATTAATGAAACCGTGGAGAAATATAATGTGCATGGTCCAAAAATTATAGATATTACTCTAAATCCTTATGACAATGAGTATCAAGAAGAGGAATTGGGCGAAGAAGACATCACTGTAAAGAGTGGAAAAGGATATGGAATGGTTAAAAATGTTAAAGATTTTGATTTGGAATTAAGTTCACAAAATAAAGCAATAAATGAAGCAAATGGAGTAAACAGTAGCTCTTCAAAAGATGCTCTGAGCAATGATTACCAGGCTGTGACAGAGTATGCACAAGTAACTCTCGGATCAAACAAACAAATGTTGTCTGATTCACCAAAATTTTTAAATCTCACTAATCATAGTAAGAGTCCTGAAAGTTCTCTAAGGTCAGCGGTAGTCTCCAATGCGACAGTAGAAAATTTATTTAATGAAAGCTCAGTAATGCGTGCTCTAAATACTCCTGGAAATAATGTAGGTAGGGCTGGAACTAAGGTTCTTCTGAAGGAATCAAATTATGATCCAACCAATAAAAATGCAATAGCTTCTGGCAAAACTCAAACTCCTAACAATAGTAAAGCACAAGCTGACATTTTGAGAAGCAAAACTGGTCTTAGTGCTTCACATAATTTAGGTCATAACCAAAATGAGGAGATTAAATTACTAAAGTCTTTAGAACAACAGAAGAATGCAATGGGATCTAATGATACTGAGGTGTTAATGAATAAAAATTTGTCTTCTCTCCTTTCCCCTGACATTTCAAAATTTTTGACCGACCATGTAGGGTTGGAGAAAAATTTGAACATATCACCTCAGGCACCAATGCGGGAAACTAATGGTACCCCTCAAGAACGTAAGAACATTCTTTCAAAGGAGCAATTAGGTGTTCACTTAACTACATCAGGAGAAAAGGCTAAAAATGAGGGAATAATTCCTGGATTTCTGTATGCAAACAGAGAATTAGACGATGCTGCTGGCAGTACCTCACCAATTCCCAGCATTCATGAATCAAAATTTATGAATTACAACAATACGAATTCTGATAGAAATTTACCTTCAACAACTGTTAAAGCTGGGGAGAATTTCCCGAGAGTAAGCCAAAATGATAAAATTTATGGAAATGAGAATGTGGGACAAAAATATTTACAAAAGCAAGAGAGTGACATCACGCCAGCAGGTAGGAATGTAGCAGCTTCTATGCCTGTTTCACCAACTAATTCCTCTGATGAAGAGATTGATATATACGACAATCCAGAGTATACAAATGTGAAAGATGATGGTTCTATTGAAGATGTTACAAAGAGTGATACGAAGAATGAAACTAGTGAAAGCATGAAAAAGCATGAAACTACTCTGAAGGAAAACAAAAAATCTGTTATTAACAGTCCAGGAAAAGCAGAAATTCTTGTTGCCAATCAAATTTCCCCGTTTTTAGAGGATGAAGTATCATCAGCGAGGAGTGATCTGGAATATATTCGATTGGCAGATAAGCAGACCTTAAACGAAACCATAAAATCTCAGAAGATGACTCTATCTCACAATTTCACATCCCTCAGAGATGGTGAAAGCCATGGACAACAATCTTTAGGAGAGCCATTGGTAAATCTCAGAGGAGATGGAACAGGCAATCAGCAGGAAGTTAAAACTAGTAGTTCAGGAAAAAATGCCATCAACCATGTTCACTATGAAAAGGAAACTGTTTATTCAAGTACATCAACCTCACCTGATATAGGGCACAAAGTGATAAAGTATCCTGATAGTGTTCATGAAATGAACTCAAGTGCCTCTTCTTTAAGGACATCTGATGGCAGAGGAAGAGATAGTGCTTTGAAAGGATCCAATTCATTGGGGAAAGACTCCAAAGGTTACAAAAAGACTGCAGTTCAAGATGCTGAAATAGTTGAAGCTTCTAATCCCAAACTGATAAAACCTGCTTTTGGAGAGAGGAAATTGAGACCTCTCCATCAAATTCAAGTGAATGAAAAGGGTGTTGGTTCAGATAAAACCCACCTAAGAGAAGAAAAACCAAGTTTAGCAATTGGCTCAGAAGATCCTCCAGCAATCATAGCATTAGAAACACAAACAATGTCAGATTATGGTGTCACAGCTCAAGACAGTCAGTCTTTCAGCACACAAACCTACATGCCACTTGTTCAGGCTGGCCATTATAATAAGTTAAAATCTGCTGGGGTATCACCCAGCACTTCAGGAAGTAACTTGGGAGGCCATAATGTTCATTCAAGTGAAAAAACTACCTCAAAAGACTCAGGAGACATGGCTAGTGAAAGCAAATCGAATTTAAATAATACTGGAAAGCCATCCTCTGATGATGATAGCAAATCTAATTTTTCCATTGCAACTATTGAGGACTCAGTGAAGAGGAGTAAGGCAGAAAACTTAATATCACATTTATCAACTATTTTAGATAATTATCGGAGCAAGAATGATGATAAAGGTTCTGGATATCAATGTGAATGCTCCTCATCATCTTCTTGTGAAGAATTTGTTAATCAGAGACTGAAAGTTATAATATCAATCATCGAAAAACTGAAAGATGAATTGAAGTAAAATGTGATAATATATCTCATAACATCATGATTTTGATACTCCACAGCACCACTGCTATTTAGTGAGATAAATTTTAAGGATTGTAATGTTTACTTACCATTTTGGTGAAAAATTGTTACCTTTTATGACAAGCTAACTGTTTTTTGTATAGGATGTGCTCTCTCTCACTTTCTTTAATGTGAAGTGGCTTACTGTATGACTTGAATCACTTTGGATTCGGAACTGAAAGTATGGTAGGAGAATATCCTTTACTGTTAGAGAGGTTTTTTTATGACCAAGGACTAGGAAACCACCATTTCCCGCTCCTTCATCAAAACTACAGTCAAAATTCTTGGCTTAAATTTGAAGGAGAGACCCTCCTGTGTGTGTGAATAAAATATGTAGTTTCATACGTGTAACAGGCAGGTGCAGAATAGATTTTGCCATTGCAGAGAGTGCTTTTTTTGTTCTGATTTGGTGCTCAATGAGAGGTACATGTTGAACAAATTTGCTGAACTGTACTTGAGGACAATATAGTCGTATAATGCAATCAGTGAATGTTGTGAAGATTGTGATTTCAGTGCCTCCAACATTGAAAGCAGAAGGATAATCAAAAGGATTAGGTTGAGATATTGCTATTGTGTTGAATTTTCTATATCCAAAGGGTTAGTGCTCAAATCTTGGTGGCACCAGTGTGGACAACATTTTTTTAAGGGGAGCTGGATTCCTGCTCTGGTGTTTTTTTGGAGGACCCTTAAACACTATTGCTGCTACTCACTCTCCAGAATCCTACCTATCGCGCATGGGACAAAAATGCAGAGTGCACAACAGGGTGGAGAAAAGGTACATTCGCAGCAGCCTACCTTGCAAACATGCCAGATGGGCAATAAAAATGTGGTCCCCTCAATTCCTTTTATTAAGAGCAGGTTAATCCTGATGGTGGGCTTCTCCTACCTGTATCCATCCCTTATGATGCAAATGATATAAGCTGTTGGCTACCTTCTCCAAATACCATGCCACTCCAGTCTAATATGCATGAGGTAAGATGCTTAAAGATAAGTTTGCATTGAGGAAGAAAAGTGAGAGGTCTACAATACAGGGGTGGCCCAGATTTGAAAAAGGTAGATTTTATAGTATGCACCCATCCAATTATGCACAGGTAGTGTCATTGTCTGCTCCTAAATTTATGGGTGTCATTTTGTGAGTGGAGCATTTTGATTTTTCAAGAAAAAAGAAATAGTAAAAAAATGTCATTCCTCCATAGTACATTACATATTTGAAAGTGGGCGAATTCTCATTAGGTATCATATCACTACATATGTAGTTCAGATATCTTAAGAGAATCAAATTCATATCTGAATAATTTTTTTTATTACTAACTTGCTTTACTACTATTGGTGATGAGATGTCAAAGTTCTTAATTCCTTTGCACAATAGGGAACTTGCATATATTTCAGATATAATCAATAGCCCCAAAATTATATAAAAATATATGTTTGCATACCTCGGTGAAAGTTTTTTTATTATTTTATGACGTGGTTTGCATTATTTAATGCATCAAAGTTCACGAGAATTTTCAAATGCAAGTGAGAAGCGAAAACGCCCGATGATTGGCTGGCAGAAAAGTGACGTCATAGTTCAGTACGAGGCACGGCGGCACGGCCATAGTATAGGTTGCATGCTTGAATACATGCGACGGCATGGTTATGATTCATTTATTGAAGTGCAGACTTATCGGAGTTGTTCATTGTGACTTCAGGGCTATTATTTGATCTATTTCTCCTCCATTGAAAGCGATAGATTGCGTAAAGATGATCATCTTGCCTCGTAAGAATAACCATATGCCTTCGAAGGCATATGGTTATTCTTACGCTGATCCTAGCAAGCTTCCTGTTACTGATTCCATCATGATAACAGGGTATTTTAGTGAAACTGTAGACTTCGTCGGCTCGGAAAGTCGATGCCGAGAAATGGAAAGGTAGCTGATGTGCATCTGTAATGTTTTATAGTTCATAACAAAGTGAGACTTGCGTATAATATTGGCGAAAGCGTGTACTCATGTGAAATGTGTATTCTTTTGGCAGTCCGGTAGAGTCTTATGGTGAACCAACACAATTACCATCTTAGTGACTAAAAACCCCGAAGCCACTTCCTATTCTGCAGAAAGAATCGGTTAATCGCACTTCGATCAATATAATAAACACAACGTCTTCAGGTGTTAATAATAGTTACTTTTGAAATGAAATACTTCCTAAATTAGCATTAAAATGTGCATGTTTTCCAAACAGAGTCTTTAATACATTTTGGGAGCTTTTCTCACGATATATCTGAAACCTTCTCTAAAGGCGAGCTCATCGTCATTGCGATCGGTTGTCACTTAAAAATTCCGTATCGGAAATCCTAGAGGGATGACTTTCGACGATGACCGTGATCACCTGCACTCTCACTATCACTGGAACCCGTGGTGAAAATATCATCCCAATCCAATTTCTATTTGGTTTTAACTGGGGAAAGAGCAACATAGAACTGCACATTCTTTGGGCAACTTTGGGTTTGACTTTCCCTCAAACACCCCATTTCCCCTGTGGTGCACATCAGTCCTATCTTTATACGATGGCCTGACAACCTTTAAATGGATCCTTGGTTTATCCTGACAACCAACTAAATGGAAATTGCTGATCCACACATGTCCATTCTTATCTCCATAATTTCCAAATCAAAGGCCGCGGAACATTCCTCTTGTGACTCAACTTTTTTTTGAAAAGCAAGCAACGGCGCAGAATAAAATCAAAGAATGCTGCGATTCATTTTTTGTGACCACCTCTGGATTCCATTCTTTTTCCATCTACAACTTCCTTTATCTTTCGGGGTAAACTATGGGACAAGATAATGTTTAAATATTTTCATTAATTTATAACAAAATATAAGTTCTAAAAATACCCAAAAGCCATTTTATTGATCCGCACTGATGAGTGTAAATTAATGTGGAAGATGAATGCTGTAGACGTAGTAGTTCATGAAGTTGACAAAACAGCTAATTTTTCGGTGCGCTGAGTCATTTATTGCACTGACCGTGTCTACATTTTTCAATTTTTTTGTAATAGAATAAATCAGAATTTAGGATAAAATTTCCTTTAAAATGACATATAGTTCATTTTCATAGCATGTAGTGAAGCCAGGATATAAATTTGCAAAGTACAGCGGCACATCATTTTGACGCCGACAGTAGAAGAAAACGCTGTCTTCTTGGCTGGCACTCGAATGCATGAGGATCAATGTTGCTCTATATTTTCATATTTCCTCCCTTGATTTTAAACATCATGGAATTTTCTATGTCCTTCCGTAACTGAAATTGAACAAGTGCCATAAATAATTTGAGTCCATCGTAGCCATCGAGAAACACCTATCTCGATTTTAGTTCGGAAGTTGAGTTTTTATTCTACGGCGGCCGAATTATCGAAAAATCTCAGTTTCAAGTTATTCAGTCGATGAAATATGGAAATATTATTTATATTAAAGTTATCTTCGCTCACATAGCACACGGGTTTATCATTCCGTGTATTATACTCTTATTTTTCCGTAACGCTCATCCCGACAGACGGCATGCATCGAGGCTTTTCTTCTAATTTCCTCCGTGGGAATGCAGACGAAAATTTTTTCTGGGGTGTTATTGCACAGAGGAACAATGCACCACTTGTAATTTTTCCTTATTTCACCCACGTCCTCCTTTAAACGCAACGTGGCTCTTCCAAACCTGCAGTTACTGGGCTTGGATCTTGGACTCGTACTGAACTATGACGTCACAGCCAAAGATTAGTGGGGGCGGTATTTTTTAGCCCGCGAAACTCGGGCGACTTTTGGGAGTCATTTTCTAGGGTATAAACTGAATTTTAAGCGGAAAAAAGTATATTGCGGTACTAAGTGTTTACTGTAATATATCAGCATACTGTTTATAAAACGTATGCAATTTCCCTATTATCTTATTATAGTGATATCTCTGGAGTTGGTCGTATCCAAAGATCTTGGAATATGTGTTGCATTCCTCTAACCTCACTTTCATGCAAACAAATTGTGCAGTCGACCATTTCCTGTGGTACAGAATTCAGAGATGTGATGATGCCATTGACTTATTGAGAGTGTGATAGATTATGCAGTGTATTATCTTAAATGTATTAGTGAGAGATTGCATTTGAATTTGCTTGCAGTGGGAACCTATTTTCTCATACATATATTTCCTAAAATTTCATTTCAGATTGAACTGTGTAACCCCATTCTTTGTGGAGAAATGTGCCTGTCAACTCATTGCAGAGAGGTATTACTGGATATGAATTCTCGTTCAAATCGACTTTTTGAAAATACACTTAATGTTTTATAGTGATCTTTCAATCATAATGATCTGTGTCGTATTTAAAACTACATATGTAAGATGGCATATACTGTAGACCAATTTACACTAGATAAAATGATAATTTTGTGCAGGGGCACGGCTAGGAATTAAGGCTAAGAGGAGTTTTTAGGTGCAACTAATACTAGGAGGTCTAGAGGGTATGGAATACCTGCCAGGGTAAGCGGAAGGTGTGGGGTCCCTCCCCTAAAAAATCTTTAAGACAAATGTTTCAAAATGTTGAGTTTTACGGCTTTCTTAGGGATATTTTGGTGCTCCTTACACTATTATTTAGGTACTATTAATCCAACTAACCCTTTCCTGCTACGGCCTACAATAGGGTAGTTTCCTTCATCAAAGAAAACGAAAGGCATTGACTGCGATTTGTTACACAACATTAGTGTATTCATAATATAAAAATTATTTGGTTTTAGAAATTCCAGTTTAGACAAATGTTAATGGTCAATTTTAACATCATTTGAGGAGGAGTGGCACTAAGGACTCCCTAAGCTGGGTCTCAGGCTGGGCCTGAATGCATCAGATAATTGCTACCTCAGCGGTCACTTCCCTTCCCTCGCATCGGCCAGAGCTGTCATCAGGTCCTTTGCATTGAAAAATCCACCACAGATATACCCGACGCCAGGTGGTCTGCATATGAAAATGCCCGTCGGCTCCCCCCGATGTCTGGCGTGAAAGGGTTAAGTAAAATGGTTTATCCCTCGAAACTCCCCTTGCTACACCACTGATTTAGTGTGGACCCCTACTAGGTACTGCTGGGGGTTTACTTCACAGGCCCTTGCACTCCCTTGTGCCCATCCTGGCACAGCTACTAGAGCATCATGCTTCTTTGTTTATGAAGGGCCAAGGCCCCACTTCATACAGTAATAAATGAGACAAAAATATAACTCATACTATCAATAAACCTTCTCATGTTTTACAAGAAGCCTAAGGAAACATTTTTATGGCATTGCATTTCAAACTCACTCGCCATGCACTTATCAGACAATGCACTCAATTTTTAGTTGTATTCACAATGCCAATTTATTTTTGTTCTTTCAGGTTGTAGTTGAAATCTGTTACTGTCGATTCAAAAAGAAAAATGTAAGATTATTCAGCAAAAATGTGATTTATAATTAGGATATGCAAGTCATAAAAGGCTATTGAATGTAAGAATTCTGGAGAACCTGCCTTGTGAACCTGCAAAATAAATGCTTTGAGCAATTTTATCTAGTTTAGGAGCCTGATCATTTTATTTTTAATACATTTTAGTGGAAAGATTACACTATAATATTCTAATATACCTCTACCTTATTAATTTAATACTTGTTTTCTCCAATGAAAACGTCTTTCATTTCTTTTCTCTGTTTAGTTTATGAGTGATGAATAGACACCACTTTCCTCCATTAAACTATATTTCTGACAAATGCAATGTTTACGTTTTTATTCACTTATGTGATCATTTCCATCCATTTATTAATGTTGATATGTAATTATTTGCTTATGAAATTGTAACTTAATGAAAACTTACTAAGTAGGTAATTGCAAACATAAAATGTAGACTAAATTATTCATTGCTTATGTATGGTTGAGCTGGTACCTTTTGGGGAAATGTGTGCACAGTGCTGCGTAGTTGGGCCGGTAGGATGTACCCCCTAAAATCCAAATTTGTTATAAGCATACCGGCTAGACTCCCTTTTTAAATCCGTGAAAAATAGCCCTACTGAGTAAATTGTCCAATGTATTTCAGAAAGAAAAATCGGAAATGATTATTTACTTGTTCAGAGTTATCTCGTGGCACAACTTGGAACTAATATAAGAGTTGGAGTTTGACATTTCAATCGCGGCTGGATGTATAATGTAATGTTCAGCTGCTGGCAAATTTTGATGAGTACTGCCTAATTTTTTTTCCCAACTACAGCACTGTGTATGCAATAAAAACCTGTAACTCTGTTAATTCTAGGGTTTCAAGTTGGGTAAAAATCAGGACTTCATCACCAATTATGCTCAATTTAAAAACTGGAACAAATATCAAAGCCAAAACTTAAAATCAACAGGTATCATTAAAGAAAATATCAATATTTGTAGAGGTACCTCAATGCCAAGGCTTTCCATGTCCTGATAGCCATGCCAGGCCATAGTGAAACAAGGATCCTGAAATGGGGGGTTGGGGGGGGGATTTACAGGAGATTGCAGGGGTGTATGGAAAACACCCCAGGGCAAAGGGGAGGTCCTACCTTTGCTTCTTTTAAAAGCTCAAAGGAGGGGTTGTAACCCTGAAAACCCCTCATGGCTACGCCACTGACACCAGGGATCTCAGGCTGGGACCTCAGCCAGGTGATGGACTCTTACAGGTGATGGAACTTTGAAGCTGTGGCTCAAGAACACTGACCATTACATTATCCATCCATTAGTTACCAGGCCATAGTGGGTGGGGAGAAGGTGTCGAGGGGTTTATAGCCCCCCCATAAATTTTTGTAAGATACCATTTTAGTCATCATTAGGATCAGTACTCATCAAGCAGTGAAGAAAAAAATTGTCTTTAAGAGAGGTTCAAGCATCTTGAAGGTCAACTCAGCTACAAGTTTTAATAATTATTACCTGTTGACCTTCAAGATGCTTGAACCTCTCTTAAAGAAAATTTTGGAGAATAGCATATTAGAGTAACTTGCATCTCATATATCTTTGGGGATGGGGGACCGGAGAGGGGGTAGACTGAGACTTCATCCATCAAAATGATAATCGGTAAACAGTGTATCAACATAAATGTTTTTGCTTTGTTACTGTAGATACTGTCAGAGCTGAATGTTAACTTGCGATTATAACTGGATATAAATGGATAAAATGTTGTTTAATCGAATCCGTAAATTGCAGTTCCTTTCTGCAATTTTTGAAAACTTCATTAAATTCAAGGAAAGAGCAGTGGTGCCACGATTAGCATCGCCGGAATGCATTTTCCTTAACTTTTTTTACAAGTGAAATAATGTTCGGGGTGGTTTACAATTTCAAGTTACATCTTCATATTTAAAAATAAATTTTTGCTTTGGTTACGAATGTATATTTTAGAAATTTTGAGGCACCAAAGTTAATAAAATTGTTATTTGACTATTATATCTTTTCGTAACTGTTCTGGCACCATGACACCACTGGGAAAGAGAAATACAATATGTATTAACACTGGGAAATTTTACGTGACTCAACTATGATAACGTAAAGCGATTCGTATCAATCTTTTATTTTCATTCTCTCACTCAAAATTCGCACTTCGTGGTGCATAGGAAGGTTGGGTAGTGGCTCTGTGAGCTTGCATTTTCATATTTTCCCGCTACCGCAGAGCTGACGTCGCAAACTATCGACTGTATCGATAGAATCGATACTAACGTTATCTCAATCCACTCGAAAATCGATTTTCCTCCATGAAAAGCCATGTGCGTGTTCGTTAGTTGTCAACATGAAGTGGAATTGTAGCAGAAATTAACGTACAAGAAAGTTACAGATTTATTTTATTGGGTGCAGGCTGTCAATTTCTTTTCCATCATGCAGCACGATGATGTAAGTTCTATGCATGTGCTCGAAGTTCCTTGATTAGCACTGTTTAGTTGTTATTTCGCGGCCTACGAAACTTAACGCCTATTCTCTTCTTTCGGCAGGTTGTCTGGAGTATTATCAACAACTCCTTTTGCTCATTCAAAGTCAAGTATGTGCTTTCATCGTTATGCTCATGCCTTTTTTTGTAGGTTGATCGTGCTAATCGTAATTTACTTTGCAGCACCAAAACACAACGATTTTGTCGTCACGAGGATAATTTAACCGGTTTGTGTGGTCGAGCAACATGTCCTCTAGCAAATAGCCAGTATGCTACAATTAAAGAGGAAAAAGGAATAATTTATTTGTACATGAGGACTGCGGAGAGGTAAATTTCATTGTGATCTTGCCATGTATTCTGTTTTCTTCGGTTGCCTTCTGAGGCATGAATGTCAATTTTGCTTGCAATTTTGTCCGTTTCAGAATTGCCTTTCCATCTAAGGCGTGGGAAAAAGTTAAGCTTTCGAGGAATTTTGAGAAAGCTATTCATCAGATAAATGAAAACCTCTTGTATTGGCATCCATACATCAAACAGAAATGCAAGCAGCGGTTTGTGAAGATTACCCAGTATTTAATTCGAATGAGAAAACTCAGTCTCCGGCGCCAGTAAGTACTCATTGAATTGTACCTTTGATTTTGTATTTTGGATGGAGGTAATATGTAAGTTTCACTATTCGCTGAGCAATCTCCAGGATAATTATTTATGGAGTATTTTCAAATAATCATGCTTTATGGTGTCCAACAAATTCTGGCAAGAAATTTCTCTGCTCTGCAATCAGCTTTACTGATGTAAAAAATGACTGCTATTGGAGCAAAAAGCAATCCTCCATCCTACTCAAAGCAATTAAATTTTTAAGTTACTATTTTTTTTACATTTTTGTAAAGGAATATGTATGTAAAAAGTATTTGGTAGATGTAAGCTTCCATATGTAGAATCATGTAATCATTTTTGAAATACCTACCCATGTAGCTATTGCATAGAAATTTCTACCTTTTGTAGCTCCAACCCTAGAAATTTAATCACAGTGATATAGTTACCATGTTCTTGAAGTTGCTATAATTACTGAAAGAGTGGGTTTTGTGCACTTGTTTATATGTTGAATGACTATTTAGTGAGCATTGGGCTGGAATGATGGCTTGTGTGTTTGCTTCCCCTCGTGTAAGCTCCTGTATCAATTCCAGCAATGGTGGACTATTTTCTGTACTACTGAGAGTAATGCTATGCTTGGGAGAAAGCCATTATCAGTTTCATGTCCTATATTGTCTAATTTTCTATTTCCAGGATCAGGAAGTAGAGAGTTATTTGGTGTTATTTTCGTGTCAATAGCATTTAGTTTTCATTTTTAGTAATTCCCTATAAACCTATTTCAAACGTTATGGAATCGGCAGCATTAATGTCACTTTTGATGTCATTGTTAGGAAGAAATTGATACCACTTCAGAGGAAAATTGAGAGGAGAGAAAGGAGAAGAGAGGAGAAGGCTTTGATAGCTGCTCGTCTTGACAACGCCATTGAAAAGCAACTTTTGCAGAGATTAAAGAAGGGAGTGGTAAGTTAGATTTTGTTATTAATGTACATAGTTCGTCAAGTAATGTTAGTTCATTTGGCATCATATATAAAAATCTTGGCCACATTAATGTACTTTAAATTACTTAAAAAGTTTGCATGATTAAAGTGAATATCAACATGATTTTTGAGTGTATAGGATTAACTCCTTTCCAAATGAGAATATTTTTCTACCTCATAGTCATCTTGAAATCAGACTCAATGTAAAACATTAGGGTGACCACCTCTATTGAATTTAACCTTAAATGAATGTGAATGATTTTAAAGTGGTGCTATTTGCATTTTACCACTCCAGTTTGTCTATATATCATCAAAAGCTTTGTGAAAATTATTAATTATATTGTTAATTGCATTGATTAGAAGTAGGATGTTAATCATGTTGTAAAATAGATACTGTATTTCTCCGAATATAGTCCCCCCCCCTTATTTTGAGGCTTCTGGAAAAGTTAAAAAAAAAATGCGTTTGAATATAGTCCCCCCCCCCCTTACTTTTGTCACAGGCATTTTTGGAAAAAAAAGGGGGGACTATATTTAGACATATATGGTAAATAGATTATCACAAAAATGTTGAAGCTGGTTTTGAAACCCAAATTTTGCACACTGTAAGAAAGGTTATTTTTCATTGGTTTTAATAGAGAGTTCTTCATGGATTAATATGCCTTACAATTTTCAGTATGGTGACATCTACAATTTCCCTCAAACTGCTTTTGATAATGCGCTGAATGAAGAAGAGGTGGATAGTGAGGTGGAGGAAGTGGAGCAAGAGGTAAGTCTTTCTATTTTTAAAATTACTCTTGTAGGTTGAGTGACAAAACTGAAGTTATTCCAATTACTTCATTGCTAGCCATTTTATGCATGTTCTGATGTCTTTTCTGAGTCTTTAAATTGGTTTGGACAAATTTTCTGTCAAAGAAGGAGTAAGCATGCATTTTTTCGATACCAAGTACGTACATTTGTACCAGACTTCACATTATCACAGTTTGGGAAAACTCTATTGATGTGATTTTGCTTTGATACATTATCATGATGCTTTGAAATGGTAACTGTTCAGTAAAGATCTGATATGAGTGCCGAGTATCCCTGGAAAAGCACATGGTATAACACAAACTTTTACTAGCTAATATACAGTGAAAATAGTTTCTTTTTCCAGTTATCATGGCATGATAATTGGCTTATTTATCCAGAAGTTAATGAATCGTTTCATCAGTTATAAATTAAGAAATGAATACATATATATATTGGAGTACTAAATATAGCTGATGGGAAAAAATACCCCAGAAGTAGCATCAAATTTTTGTGGACTGTGATAACTCAACCATGGATTGAAATTTTCCCAGGTTTAGGAAAATTTTCTAATTTTTGCAAAAACTTCTGTTTAGGTGCTTTTTGGGCAAAACGTTGACCTAACCCCAAGGGGAAAGATAGAAGGATGAATTTTTCAGGCTACTTTTGTAAGAAATAGAATCAATTATCTTTCAGATTTAATTCTGCCTGGAAAATAGCATGAAATACGGAAAAAATGTAATACCTTTGGGAAAGTACCCAGTAGGCACTGACAGGACGTCATGCATATGTCTTTCTAACTGCTATGGTACCTAAGGCTTTTAATCAGCCAAAATCCCTACATGAATGTGTGCAGGGTCATTCCATGACAAATCATCCAGAAAACTTTGAAGATTACTCCCTTTAACTCAGATTTATTCTAAATAAATCTTTTTATCACCTTCGCATGGCTTTGTTAGTCACTAAATAGTCATTAGTTTTAAATTATCAAAGTTTTGAGCAAAAACATTACTTTTCACAATTTCCAAATAAGGTAATAAGATAGGGTTGGTAAATATTTCAATTTTTTTAAAATGAATCGAAATATATGATCTAATTGATGACAATTAATTAATGGTCGTGTTTTCACTGCCACAGTGAAGATTTTTGGTTTAACTCTTTTCTTCTGACTCGACAAAGTCACACTTATGATATTTATAAATTATTGACATAATTTATAAATATCACAAGTGTGACTGTATTAAATTTAATCCTTCATGACAAATCAATTTTGTTAATGGTCAAGTATTGTGTCTTCAGAATATTGTGGGAAACACGTGTAAGAAATATTTGTGGCAGAGCCTGGGAGCAGCTTGCATTCATCAAGCGTGTTATGGAAAAATTTTCAGATGAAAAAGTTAAATAGGTGCTGGTTAAATAGGTAAACCTCTATGTGCTGTTTTTGCTGTATAATAGATAATGATAACGTGTTGAGGAGACAATTAGGTTTTATTTACCTGCCTCAATTATGCCTTGCCTTGGTGAAATGGGTCTCAAATGAGCTTAGAACCATTGTGTGAGTGGAAGTTTAGTGTGAGGTTATCTGAAAGTTGTACTTCCTGGATAACTTCTGTGGAGAAATGGACTCATAGAACTAGAAGACAAATACTTGTTATGCATGAATGATTTGCCTAGGCTTTTCCACATGGATCAGGTGACAAAAAAGAATCATTAACCATAGCATACCCTGCTATAGGCCATACTCATTCTATTATATCCATGGACCGCTGTACTAGGTCAACAGACTTCTGCTGTACATTTCATCATTAGTCTAATTTTTGGGCTAACCTAAATATTATACGTATATCTTAATGGCCCTTTGGTGATATTGCAATTCCTCTTGATCCGAATCTTAGATCTCCTCTCTCTTGTTTTTATAGGTTGATAAAGAAAAGGAGACTGAGAAGGAGCTGGAAATGGAGAAGGAAGATGAAGCTGAAACGGTGTATGTTGAGGGTGAGAGCGATGACGACATTTCTGATTTGGGTGATGATGAGGATCTCTCTGGCATGTCAGATATTGAGGTAAGTGTAACCGTAAGAAAAAACTTTAGGAGAATTTAAGGGGCCCAATAATTATCAAATTCTGTGCAGTATGATTTGCTATCAAGAAAATGTTATGAGAATCTTCAATAGCATTATAGTGCAGAAGTGGTGTGAAATGTAGCCCTTGACCCTTTTTACTGCCAGCAGGCCTATGTATAATTTTTTGTTAGGTGTGTGAAAACTACTAGGTGTCTAAATACAAGCTCAGTGTCTAAATTAGTATAATTAAATTGTTTTCATAATGCCAACCCTTTAATTATTCTATTGTAACCCTAAACACAAAATCTGTGGATATTTTATGCATGGGATTGTAAAAAATCTTGATGTTGAAGACTTGCATCAAATTTTTTCTAGAATCAATAATATTATGTAGTATTGTGTAATAAGTGATGCAATTAAGAAACAAAAAATTGAAAACATGGAATCTTGCAAAATTTATGAAAATAGCTTTGGTAGGCTTTACATGACCCTTTTAAATTAGGATTTTAGGGGAAGGGCTAATATTATTAATTATTAATATTATTAATTATTAATATTATCCCGGTCAAGGCGAATGATTTTTTCTCTGTGGATTTTTCGCACTAATATTATTAGTACATTTTTCTCTTCATGTAACTTTTCAAGATAGTGGAAAATATTTCCAAAGTCATCACATCACATCTCCACAGGCATTACATACATATTTAAAGAGTTGCATTCCCTGCTGCTACCTATCTAAATACAGCAGACTCCCGATGATCAGACTGCTGCTTATCCTTGTTGCGGATTATCCACGCATGAGTTCACACTCAGATGTTTTCTGCGATCTTTATATGAAAATAAAATCGGACGCAAAAGCACTAGAATATGTGCATTTTAATGTAAGGCTACACCAGGATTAGTATTTTCATTAGAATCCCCTTCGTAAATTGAAATTATTATTTTTACTTGCTCACAAGGAATGTTTCAGGTTTACTTAGACATTATGTTGTCTGCTCTTGAATTCCAGACGACGATCAGTGCCGGGAAAAGAAACTTTTGACAAATTTTAGAAGATTTTTCAATGGTTAATCAATCATAAATCAAGAGAAATGTTACCTACGATCTTTAATTGTATATTTCATATTGTAAATACATAATTATTGCCATGGCCATGCATGCAGTTGAATCTGGCTCAAGGGAACCAGAGACTTTGTCGCACTTGGGCATGTCACGCAGTTACTAGTCTAGGTCAAACTGGAGAGGAAGGGAATAGTAGAAGTTAAGGCAACGGGAGAAGTAAAGATTGCATGAGTCATAGCCAGGCATTCGCCTACGTAGACAATTTGCCATAAGTCCTAGTTTCTTGTAACAGCTACTGCACACTGGCATGATCGCACACAGTTTCCTTCATGGGAGTTCTGTGATCCTGTTTTCCAAGCATCGTGGTGCGTAATAGGGTGGTTTCCTATTATTTTTTTTATTGCCTAAATCGAAAGATTATTACACCTGGAGTACGTATTTCATGCTTTTAGATTTTTAAATGACGATATCTATTTTTCGCAATTAAATGAAAAGTGAAAATTTTCAAGCGCACGAAAACGCGACGCGTAAGTATGAATGACGGGAAATCTCTCCGTGTGTCGTATTTCTGGTACCCGCTGCCGCCCTGTGAGGTGACCTTGAGGCGAGGCTTAGCGCTGATACGACGCAGGCTGCTAGCGGGTAGCTGAGTACCCTGCTGGCTGGTAGCGCTTCGCTTAAATAAGGATTATGAATACCTTATCAAATGAAGAAAACTTTCCGACCTTAGCCAGTTTTAATAAGTGATTGTTAAGACATGTTTCCCTGAGCTCTGTGCCTCATGCATGCATTGGTAACCTCAGACGATGTATAACTCCTATCTTCTCATATAGAAACTAGGTCCCTGTGACGTCACGTGGAGTGGCATCGCATGGGCGCCAATCTGGCCCTTTTCAAATGAGGATAAAAATGGACCATTGCCATTCGTCTAAACCGGTATTTCTAAAACGAAATAATTTGTATATTTGAATACAGTAATGGTGGGTAACGAATCGCAATCAATGCCTTTCGTTTTCTTTGATGAAGGAAACTACCCTATTGTTCTCGGTGATCAAGTATCTGAATCCCGCAGCACTTGTATCCAGAGCAACTTGTGAGAGACATGTCTATATGGCATGGTGCCTGAAAGTGTAGTTTCCAACATTGCACAGTGGTTTTGAAGCATTCATACACTGTCACTTTTCTGTATCCGTGATCTTGCAGCCATGTGCATGGTTTCCGGAAACCAGGTATTACATGGAGCTGTAGGAATATGAGTATAATCACGTTATAGCTTCTAAAAAGGTTGCGGTCGGGAAAAGAAAGCTCTTAATGATTACAGAAATCAATGTAAAATAACTGGCAATGTGCGCTGATGATAAAAGATTATATGATTTATGTAAATTACAGTACACTCCTGATTATCTGGGCTAGTGATGGGGAGATATGGCACGAATAGTCGAAAAACACGGATAACCCAAACTTTAACTTAAATACCTTGTAATGTTCATAATTTACGTAAAACAAACAACATATTATTATTTATGCAGTTATTGTTATTTATGAGTGCTTCCTGGACTCATTGAAAGCTTTCTTTGCCAGTTCGCGATCTTTTTAATGGCTATAACTTGGTGTACTTGTATCATCAATGCTCCATGTAAAGCCTGGCTTCGAAAACCACACATCCGTGGCTGTGTGATCACATATACGGAAAAGTGATTTGCACGAATACTTCAAAACCACTGCTCGATGTCGGAAACTACACTGTCAGGCACCACGCCACGTAGTCGCGTCTCGCAGAAGTTGCCCAGGTTGCAACTGCTGCGGTACGTGTATCCGTGATCAAGGAGCGCGGTCGATAACTGCGAGGCTTGGCAAACAGGAACACGGTGCTCCCGTGAATGCAGCCAGCGCACAATTGCTTATGTTTTATGAAGGGGATTCTAATGGAAATAATAAGCCCGGTGTATCCTAGCATTAATGCAGTAATTCCGGTGATTGTGCGTCCAATTTTTTTTTTATAAAGATCACGGAAAAAATTGAGCGAGAGTGGAAATCATGCACGGGTGATCCCCAACCCGGATAAATTGCAGCCGGATAATCGGGAGTCTGCTGAGTGAAGATTACAAGAAATTAAAGTGAAGTTTGGATTAATTGTTTTATCTGATAATTCGTGTCGCCTCTCCACATCATTAGCTTGGATAATTGGGAGTATGCTGTGAAATAAATCTGTTATTTCTGACTAGACAAGTCCATAGGATGAGCCATTGATAACTGTCAGTATATGCTTGTATCACATGTATTAGTGGCCACTCTGAATCATCTCCAGTGGACGATCAGATGAATACTTTGTGGCTCTTGACAAAAAAGTAATCTAAACTCATTACTTAAAAATGTGATTTTGAGAGAGATTAAATGATAAGTTTGATGTTGTCTTGTGGAAAATTCTGCTTGGTGTTATTTAGTAGTATTTAGTTTAGGGGAAAGAAAAATTTTGTTTTGGGTCTGAGGAACTAACTATGGGCCATTTTTTATATCTTTCAGGAAATAGCATCTTCCATTGCCAAAGTACGTGGTGGTCATCTTGGTGAACCAGGTCCATCTTCATCAAGTAAAAAGAAGCGGCCAAGAATCGAGATTGAGTATGAAACTGAAATGGAGAAACAGCCTGTTACTAGTTAATTCTTATTAAAATTTTTAACTAAAAGCAACTCTTTCATTTGGTAAGAAATATGTACCAAATATTTCAGTTCCTTCTTCTCATTGACTCACTGATTCATTTACTCTTTTTCTTAGTGTAGGTTATACGTGCTGTGGAACCTTGGAGTGAAAAATGCTCAGAATGCTCCATAGGTAGCTCCAGCTGCCGCCTATATTTCATACTCGTTATATCTTAAGGATGAAGGATTATTTTCAATTTTCATCCTTCCTGCTTTTCTTATGCATCTTTGCTGTTTCATTTAGGTAGATGACTTGCATTTACATTAACTGGAGAACTTTTCTGTTTTGCTGATGAAATTCACTATCGAACTATTATTTCCACACTTATCCATAAACCATGCATCTGTAGCTGCATGATACATGATGTCAGGTGACGTGGTAATGGATGTGGTGTCCTGGATTGCTAATGTGTGCCAAATCTCTGTTGAGTGTCAGAAACTACATTCCATACACCTTAAATACCAGTAACATCGCTGAAAGTTGTGTGAGAGGCAGTTAAAGCAGGATGTGGTTCATGAGCATACAATGGAATCATTCTCATTATCCTCGAAGCTCTGAAACCACAACCAAACTACAGTGAAACCTCGATAAAATGAGACCCCACGGTGCTCAAATAAACACTTCCTATAACAAATTCTTGCTTTACCAGAGGTGGAGCAAACATTAGGCAATATGCCTATTGTGAACACTTATGCAGGAACAGGAGTGGTGCGGCGACAGAGAAATTTCTATCCAATAATCGTAAGCATAAATCCAGATGAAAGGCGATTTTTTTTGCATCACTAAATTTCCTTACTATAATAAGAACAAGTCAAACAATTTATTAGTGCCGTACTGAATAAAAATCATGCAAAGCATTGCTTTGTCAACATTTTCCCAGTACACGACCAACGAAGCTATTTTTCTATATACTTAATTAGTGCCATTACGTGATCATTCTATTATTTTGGTATTTTCCGCCGAAAATTCAAACAATTACTGATAAAACTCCAACGTGGTTATTTAATGCCTCAAATGCTTCTGTTGGTGTATGTTCATTGTTCCTGTGCGTTACGCGGCAGTTGCAGATGAAAACGGAGGAAGGTGGTATAACAATCCTGCCTCTGAATACCTTTTCTATCGTCCAATGTAATATCTTAATTATCTACGCTAAAAAGTCTTCTAAGCTTGCATAATGATGTGATTAAAATTGCTCATGTTTCGAAGAAAAGGTCCATTTTGATTGTTACCCCCGTGTAGTCATTGAAATAATACACAAGAGTGTATCCACGGCTCTGCAATAAAAAGGATGTGAATTAAAATTGGTAATATATAGGACTCCTTGATTTTCGCAAATTTTGGCACATTTTCAGTTTTTACGCGAATTTCAATGTTATAGGCTTATTTTGTGATTTTTTCCACTACTTAAAAGAATATTTGATCGTTTCGCTACTTTTTCAACTTCAAGCAACCAGAAAGTGCTTTCATTTTTTAAAACAAATCCGCAAATAAAGATGAAGCCACGAATTTAAACTACGGGCTCTCGACGCTGCTGCATTTCCTCATCCCCAAAACTCTCATTTGAAGTGTTATCATCGACATCGCTACGTCTCCAATAAGTATTTTTTCCAAACCAGTTAAATATTGCTTGTTTCGACAAGTGTCGCGAAGAAGAGTTCGCAAAGCGGCCGATAGTACGTTGAAGACACGGGTGCATTCTGGAGGAGTGACTGCTAGTCCCCGATTTGTGCATTGGAGCCGGATGCTATGCGAACCTCCCAGACTGTGTGAATGGTTTGGTTGGGCACCACAGTTATGGCTTATATACATCATATCAACACGTCCCTAGCACAAAGGATTATTTCAGCAGCAACGAGTGCTAGGGCAAGAATCGGCTTCAAAGAATGTACGATGAAACCACTGACCAAACTGGGAAATGCATCTTCGTTGTTATTATCAAGCCACTGAATTGCTCAAGTAAGTGGTGTATTTAAGTAGGTGGAGTTAGGGTTTTGGAGAACGTGAGTGGTGCAGTATATTCTAGAGCAGGGGTCTCCAATTGACTAGGCCGCGAGGGCCACATTCTAAGTTCCGAATCACCCCGCGGGCCGGATAGCAAATTTGCCGATGACTGAAGTATTCGATGCCAACGTCTACTGAAGTATCCAGTGGCATATTTCTTATTTATGAACAGTTGAAGGCGACTTTGATGAGCAGTACAGCGCTGCAATGCTCCTAGTGGCGTCTCACAGAGTTAAACGAGCAAGAATCGTTTGCTACTTGAAAGGAGTGCGTGGGCCGGATGAAAGCCCTCTGCCGGCCATATTTTGGAGACCCCTGTTCTAGTCAATACTGAAAGTGATTACTGAGGTTATTAACAGAGGCATTAAGTTTGAAAATATGGTAGCAATACATAGCTACATATTCTGCTAGGTATATGTTTGCATGTGTTGACTCTTTAACACTTTGAAGCCCAGGGTATTTTCATGTGCAGGTTGCAAAAAACCCAGGTTGTTTTTTTTATAAAATTATTTCCTAATCTGAAAAATTACATTAAGGAGCCACTAAATGACAGCTTTTGCCATGCAAGAAGACCAGAAAGCTAAAGAAATGAGGCTAAATAGTTCTGGCCAAGTAAATACGCCCAATATTTTTCCCCAGAATCAAATACGAAAGCCCAAGCTCTATTCAGGCGTGGGTCCCTGGCAGAAAATATACATCCCGAGGAATATTTGGGCTTGGGCATCCGAAGTTTCAATGGTACCATTCTATGAAGACATGGTACATATACAGTGTTGGGCCTACAAGCTCAACTTATTAGCCAGCATATATGGTCTGCACAACTTCAGTAGCTCAACTCATGTTGCACTATGCAAACTTTTGTTCTTGAAGAAAACATCGATACCTGTCACACCTAAGGAACATGTACCTTAATGGAGAAAGTTGTGCCAACTTGTTCCTATACCTGTATTAATGCGGTGCAATAGATAAGATACAATAGTGGATCACATTAAAGAATATTGTAAGGACTTCAGAATTTTGGTCAACTTCGGATGAAGAGACTAGTTATTAGGCCGGCCCTTCATCACTGGTCAACAATCCTAGGATTGGTTTGACGCAGATCTCCACTCAGTTCTCCTATCAGCTAATCTTTTCACTCCTACGTATTTCTTCTCTTTCACATCACTCTTTACTTGTTCCATATATTTTGTTCGAGGTCTTCCTTTTCCATTCTTGCCTTCCACCTGTCCTTCGACGATTGTCTTCATCAGGCCATCATGTCTCAAGATGTGGCCTATAAGGTTGTTCCGTCTTCTTATTAAGGTTTTCATGAGGCTTCTCGCACATTTCTTACTGTTTTTCTTGCACTAAGTTTATACATTTCGAACCCATTAGGTTATAGAAAAAAACACAGTACTTCTCTCACTGTAAGTAACTTTAAGTCAAGTATTTCTTCACTTTCCTTTCCAACCAGTCTTGATTTCATACTTTTTCTTGTTAGCCTATTTATAAAATGAACGTCACTTGTATTCATGATAAACTAGTTTTTTCACCACTTTTCTCCTTCAATCCTAAAAAACTTAGCACTTCCTATCTCTCCACATTGATCTACAAATGTGAACTGACTGCCTCGTTTCTTATTCCTTGAATATATCTATCAACTGTTATGGCGTTGGAAGCCCTGCTCATTATTTTCATTCCTTCATACAAACACAATTGTATGAAATACTTATAACATTTTGCACATAAAGAGCAGTTTTGAACAAATCATGCGGTAATGGTGCGCGGTCATATGGTGGCAACAAACTAAGATTTAAGGGGTCGGCGCACAGTACATAGGACGGCGTTGAAGGGTTAAGATTGACATTGTAGGCTTAAAAAACATTAATCATGACACAAGAGGAACAACCTTTTTAATTCTTAAATACCACGAGCATGTAAATCATGCCAGCAGGAGCAAAGTCTTTGCCAAGGGAGGGGAGGGGTGGAGGGGAAGTCTCTAGTAAGTGGTGCGGGGCGTACCTCAGCGGCGCCGCGGTGCGGGGTAGCGCCCTGGGGGGTGGATTGCATTACGATGGACGATATCTCGTAAACGCTTAGAGATAGGTCAAAACAAACAGAAAAACGGCCCTTAAGGGCTTTACTTTTACGTTTAACATAGAAATAGCACTTTTTCGGCCCCAAAAATCTCAATTGAGGGTCCTCAGTACTTAGGGCCCTTGGGGCACAGGTTGCCGTTATTTTAAAGTAACCAAATTTTAACACGTAAATATGAACCTCATTTGGACCATTTTGAGACTAGGAAAACATAGCTTTTCTCAATACTGAAAAATAAGAGCCGGCCTACTAGTTATATACTATAACGTTGCATGCATAAGTAGACTTCATTATTTTCTATGATAGGAAGTTACTAAGTTAAGTTTGAAGTTTTCATTATTGTGCATTACCTTGTGATCAGCATTTCCCCCTGTCAAAATGTGTTGCTTAATAGTATTTGGCTTGATAAAAGTTCATTTTTGTTCTTGAAAAAGATGTTTTATTCAAAGATTTTTTACTGTCTATGTCACAAAATGTATCTTTTTACCGGCTTTTTATACTGAATTTGGGTCCATTTTTATAGTGCTTAGAGAAGCTTTTGCAGTAAAGGCAGAAAAATTTGGATTCAAGGTTGCCTTTGCTTACTGCCATCAGTCAGTTCTGTTCACTTTATCATTTTCTATTCAATAGTGAGAGTAACCTTGGCAATCAGGCACCATTAAACTTGAAATCAGTGTATGAGGATGCCACTTTCACACTAGTTTATTGTTTTAATTTTAGTTACAGGCCCAAAAACTTTTTCCTAGATGTGATGATACCATGGCTTCATTTACTTTCATGTAAGACATCTACACTATTAATTTCCCAAGTGGTGAGTTCTTTTTTTGTGCATCATGGTCTGGGTTCGAGTATTACAACAAAGAGACAGTTACATCAATGAATATGCTTGGAGCTGGCCTTGTGTCTCAGAAAAGTCAGTACTATGGCATGTTCAGACTCTTTATGATGTAATAATGACACATATTACATTCTTACTTTGGCAATTTGTCTACGTAAGCGACTGCCTGGCTATGCCTCATGCTATCTCTACTTACACTTCTCCCCGCTGCCTTCACTTCTACTACTCCCTTCCTCCCCAGTTTGACCTTGACTAGTCATGGTGTAAATATGTCAAGAGTGTGACGAAATCTCAGGTTCCTTTGGCCCATATGCAACCACATGCGAGTCCATGGCAATAATTGTGCATATGCGATATGAAATATGCAAATATAGATTGTAGACAACATTTCTCTTAATTTGCAATTGGTTAGACATTGAAGAATCTTCTAAAATTCATCTTGAGTTTTTTTTCCTGTCGCTGATCGTTGTCTGCATGCTGGAGCAGACTTCTACGTAAACTTGAAACATTCATTGTCAAAAAGTTAAGAAAATAATTCCATTTTACGAAGAGTATTCTAATGGAAATGATAAGGCTGGTGTAGCTTGTATTAAAATGCAAATATCCTGGTGCTTATGCATCCGATTAATTTCTTTCATAAAGATCGCGGAAAATATCGAAGAAGTGTAAAACTCATGCACAGATAAACTGCAGCCGGATAATCGGGAGTGTGCTGTGAACGTAATACGTATGGTTTTGGAGTAATTATTTTATCTGTCCCTGGAAAAATGGGTTACTGTTTGCATTTAAGTTAACTATATGGTAACGCAGATAAGCCTTCTGATGTCAAGGGTATTCTGTGGCTTGGACTTCTTGGCGTTGCTGTAATATTGTATATTATTTGCCATGTATTTTTCCATGTTAATCATAGGCATTTTGATGGTAAAGTGGCGGAAAAATATTAACACAAAGGGCATTGGCATCTGAAAAAGGCCAGTTCAGGCACAACTTGAAAATGTCTGTATTCCAAAATTTTGCCCTCCTAGTGCTCTCATACATTCAGAAATTTTAAAAGCTATATGCCCCTTATACTGGGAAATAATCATTTTGGTCATATTAAGTCAACATGTCAAAAGATACAAGTATGAATTCTTCCCCATATCCTCTGAAGTATGCTTCGCCCACAACTCACCTAGAATTGATGTTTACTGTCATGGGGATCAATAAGATGTCTGTGAACACAGACGACTTATTGGGCATTGAAATGGGACATCTGTGATCACAGCCAACATATTTGGTATTGAAACTGCCATAGTGCACAATCTGTGGTGTCGTGGGTAAAGTATCATGACACGAATCAGAGATTCCACAGATCAAGTCTTGGTGACAGATGATTTGATGCTGCACACACACTGTGGAAAATTTTCTGATGTTAAAACTCCACAAAACCTTGCATGAGATCCAGAGGATATTGCATGGCTATTAAATTCTAACGCTTATTTATTATTATTATATTTATTTGTTGAAATTCAACTCCTATCTTGCATGACCAATAGGGCTGTTGACCCCTGAGTGAATTTTGACTCACAGTCAACTTGTTTTAAAAGTCACATTGAGCCGTATCTAGCAAATATGGAGGGGGTTGTTATAGCATTTTTTTTTAAGTTTCACAAATCTTCATTACAAAAATTCATGATGCACGATGCCATTTAAATTGAAGAATATGTTGAGCATAACCTTCACATTTGAGTGCAGTTTTCAACCATTTTTCAATCTTCACCTGCCAGAATGCCCTCTTGTGGGATGCATGAGCCTTTGCTTCGATGTCGTATCCATAAATCTATATTTTGTCATTTGATATTACATGTTTCAGTAATTCTGCATCATCATTGTCTTAGGGAATTTACTTAATTTAGTGACTCCTGAGCAACTTCCACTTGCTTCTGTTTTTGTTCACAGTGAAACAATTTTGGGCCAAATTTTGCTGCAAATTGATATGCCAACATCATCAGAGACTTCTCTGATTTTAATTTGGCAATCATTCATAACCATTTCTTTCACTTTTTCTAATTTTTTATTTGTTGTTGTAATTAGTTGTTGATATGCCTGGGCATTCTTCATCTTCAACATCTTCTCAGACATCTTGGAAATGCTAATACCACTAGTTGATTCTTGTTTTACTCTTAGCAGACTTGTGATAGGCCAATGTTAACATTTCACACACTTTTGTTACACTTCATTCCATTATTTATACAGAATTGATTCCAAGTTTTTTAAGAAAAGTGTAAAAAAACTAAAATCACTGTTGAAGCTCATCTTTCAATCAATCACTTATTTCTTTGAAAAAGCTCGTAATAACACGTCTAATCTTAGTGGCTACCGAAGACTAATGAATAATATGACAATGAATAAAGCTGAAAATTGTATCAAACTTCAGTGGCATGTTGTCTTACCTCTCGATTGATGTATTCATGTAAGCTGAGTGTAGAACGCTCACTGAAAATTCTAATAGACCCTCAATTGTGCCAATAAACTGAGTCTAAATTGTGTGAAATCTATTTTCCTCTGAGGCAACAATTTATATTGTAGTCCACATGAAAATTATTGCATTATGTTGTTGAAGGATATTGCATTAAACTTATATGGAGAATGTATATGTGTGGAAATATTATTAATATTCAGAGTAATCCTTTGTTTTGAAGCAAGTCTATTATAAGTTGAATGTCCATGTTTTATTTTAATTAAGTTTCAGGTTTGTAGAAAGTAGTAAACAATGTGTGAAAAAGAATTTTGCTGCAAAATATGTACTTACATATTTATTTGTACAGGGCAGTAGAGCAAGTTTGTCCATCCTCAGTACATATTTGCATTCTTATACTTTCTCTGTTCTTCAATGAGGTCTAGGACATGAGTGATCCAAGGTTTTTTCTTAACAAATTTTCTACTCCCTAGAACTTCTCCAGTGTCCTCCTAAATCCCACTTTTGATTTTGTTCCATTTATTCTCCACTGATTTCTCAGTCTGATCTAATCTTATCCTGCTCTCCATCACTTCTTGAAAATCCTGTTTTTTTTGGCTCCTTTAGTTTCTTTAATTGCCATTGCATTGCATTCCTCGCTGATTTCTTGAATTTCAGATGGCAATTTGTCATCACTAGATTATGATCTCTGTTGATATCTACCCCAGAGTAGCTTTTGCAGTCCTATATGTGGTTCCTAAACCTCTACTTCACTAAAATATAGTCCGGTTGAAATCTTCTTTTGTCCCTGGCGTTTTCCATGTATGTATATATTTTCGCGTGTGATTCTTAAAGACTGTATAGGCAACTACTAATTTGTGTTCTGTGCTGAATTCCAGAAGCCTTTCTCCTCTGTCATTTTGATTTCCAAATCCATGTTTTCCGGTTATATTTCTAACCTGCCCTCTTCTGGCGACAGCATTCCAATCACCTAAAACATGAAGATTTTCTTCATCCCTTACCTATTTGAGTACTTCCGCGATATCATCGTAAACGTCTACAATTTCTTCATCATGGCATTCGGTCGTATGCATATAAACCTGTACCACTACTGTATCTACTGGCTTTATCTCTAACTTTACCACAACTATCCTTTCATTGTACTGTAGGAAGTATTTTACACACATTCCCACGCTCTTTCTAAGCATTTTCCCCATTTCTGCATTGCAAATTAGAGATCCTGTGTGTATAATCCTATAACTTCCTCTGCAAAAGTCTCCCTCTTCAGACTACTTCATTTCGCTGATTTCAAGCATGTTGATATTCAATCTTTGCATTTCCACCTTAAGATTTCTTGATAACCGCAGGTCCCAGGTGAGGTCTCATGTTCCATGTTTCTATTCTCATTACTTTATCACAGTTGATCCTTGTACCCACTCGGGTAGTCCCTGCCCTGGGATCGGAATGGGGGACTAGTTTACCTCCGGAATGATGAATGAGAGAATTGCGTCATGTCTGATTATTTATAGTTGGAGTAGCTGCAACGTCTCAGGATCATAATGTGGTGTTTTCCCCTTGCCTTCCACATTGCAGTACGATAGCCGTTAAAGTAAATGTTGCTTCGCCTGCAGTGAAATGTGTGTCCCTATACTAACCACCATGGTTTATACCTTCACTCATACGGAGAAGAACTACTGACCTTTTCCCTGGGTGATGTGGGGCATAATTGTTGGCGGCCTCCCGTCGCCTTTTTATGGCATCTTCAGAGGCTTTATGTATCATTTAGATGGCCTTTCTTACCCTGGGATAGACTCATACCTCCTTGGAATGCCGCTGCTTTTTCTCAACAACAGCTTATTCGATTAGTAAACTCGCTTATCTCGCAGCTAACCTCCATACCTGGAGGTCGAACCACTATCTGCTACCCGGTGAACGCACTTTTTTGCTTCAAGTTCAGCCGCGAGCACACGCAAAGTATTGCAATAAAAATATTCATAATAAATATGAATTCATTGCGGAAACTTGCTATATGTAGCTCGCATGCTAATTCCTACACAATTCGCGTGTTAATTATTTAATTATAATGAATTCCATTTGATTTTTCTAGTACATATGTCATTTGGTTACTATCGTTACTATATTAACATCAATTCACTGTCGTGATGTGCATGCTACGGGGTATAATATAGATTGCCTGGTTTCGGAGACTGGAATATTATTCCAACCCTACCGGGCACGATTCTCTGTCCAGAATACTGAATTGCAGCCATGCTACAGAAAATTTTGAGAACTACGACTTTTGGTGGAATTGCAGTCATGATTTCCAATTCCATTCAGGATACTGTATTGCAACTGGGTCGGAATACTCATGAATATTACACATTTTCCCCGAAATATTGGCGAATAGTGTGGTGTAATCCCATCCAGAATATGTTAAACAGGTGTCCCGCTGTCAAATTGAAAATTCTCACCTTGGAAATCTGTAATAATGACTTCATTTTCAATGAGAAGGAAGCGATGTATTAGAATTACAATACAAGAAGAGGTGTTTTGGAAAGAATAAAAGATTTACTTAGAGCACCGAGGCCGAATTCTACTGGTTTGCTTCTATAGCTTAGTGGAGGGCGTGCGATTCTGAGCGAGCGAGCAGCCGGAGAAATGACTACCTGTAAAACACTAATGCCGCCAGTTTCGATCACTATGATTATAGTCGAAGGACCTTTTCGCAACTGCTCTAATAGGAGAGAAAAATGTGATTTCAAGGCACGTTTGCAGCACTATTCATATCATCATCTCAACTACGATGTCCATCATTTATTAATGACATTTTCCTTGCGGGAATGAACTGCCTCCAATTTATATCCTGGAGTTTTATTCTGCCCTCAACCGTGCTCTTAAGGGACATGAAAATATCTTCACTCATCGTCAAGTAATGTCGATAATTTATGGGAACATCGGCAACCGACTCCTCGCCAACATGGTTAGCACGCCTATTCCAACGCTTTCATCTCCTCTTTCTGGCTGAGGCCCTGTCCAACACCTCCACTTTTTTTTCGCCTCTTTAACGTTCAAGAGGCCTGCTCAGATAATTTCGACTGCTAAAAAAGACAGAATCCTCCCCTTTAGAAGCTTTCACATTTGTTTACATTGCTATCGTCTTTCGTTTGTTTTCCATCATTTGGTCCAAATGAAATGCATCGTGGGGGACCCTATCCTGTTGTATACCAATTTTTGGACCAAATGCGTTTGCATAAAAATTTTTGGACCAAAATTTTAAATTGACCGTGGGACCGTGACCGAATTAATTTGACTGTGGGACACCGGCTTTACTTACCAAGTGTTTCGGTCTTTGATGGGAGCGTGGACTGTACCCCACGAGTTTCCCGCCACCACTTCCACCGCTGCGGAAAAGATTTCATGCATATGAGTTTTGATTTTAATTGCTGATACGTATTTCATCTTCAACGGTTGTTTTCAAGATTTGTGCAAATGGCTGTATACGTTGAACCATAGGTTGGTAATAGTGTGTTAAAATTCTGTGGAATTAAATAAATCCACCTACTTAAAAATTCAGCATTCGCAAAATAAGTTTCCTAAAAGATGCATGATTCTATCTCTTCATTTAATGGCTGAGTATTCTTGAAATTATGTATCTCATTTCCATTGTATTATGAAGATGGCTATTGATCGGATTTTGGATTGCATTCATGAGTACTTTCATGTGAAGTCGTTACTTCGACCGGCTACCCATTACGCAAGTGTCACTTAGTATTTTTATGTTTATCCGCGCATTACTACACAGCGCTGAACTGAAGGCTATTGCGCTGGTTTACTGTACAAGGTGAATGGCGAAAGGAAGCAGTAATTATTCTGCGATAGACACAGCAACCTGTCATAAATGGAAGGAAAGTGGCCCTGTAGATATAGAATTGCGTTTATCCTCCGAGTTCTATAAGAATTTAACAAAGTATAGGTCGAACTCATGCAATCAAATCTTTCAGCACGCGCATTAATTATTTTGTATATTCGTGCTGTTAATAGGTTTTAATAGCTTAGGCTTATTGAGGCAGCATATGAAAGAGACAAACTGCTGTATCAACAAGGCATCAGCAAGACATCCCTCCATGGTGTCAGCCTTTTACTAGCCATTCAGCCTCCATGGTATCAGCCTGGTAACCCTCCATGGTATCAGCCTTTAGTACCTACTGTTGAGTATTATTGGTTTTCTATTCGCAGCTCAACGATTTGCGATTTTTCATAAATATTTGTTATCTCGAGTAACTTATCTAAGCAGATCTAGTGGCCAACCCGAGAACCTTGTGTTGCGTATTGCATCGGAATAACAATGAAAATGCCAATGCAAAGTTAATCCTCCTGTTTATTGCTCCAAATATTGCTTCAGACTTTCACAGCATCCTTCGCCTTGTCCACAAAACCTTCCATCATATCCCGGGTGACGGCGCGAGGTTCGTGGTCGTACCATTGCTCGAAGTTGTCTTTGAAGTGTAGATAGAGGGACATGAGTGCGGTCCCGCTGTATCCCTCTGCTCCATAAATCTCTCCTAGCTTCCTCGTGATCCTATCGCGCAGAGCGTCAGCGTCCGGGATGGCGGTAGCGAACCGCAACTTCTCGCTGAAGGTCTCGACGTCCTTGTCCGAGGCCCCTCCGAGGTCCCTCCTCAACTGGGACCCCTCCTCCAGAGCCCACATGTCCCTCTCGCCGAGGTACCAGACCCCGTCCGAAGTGGGACGGAAGTTCCCCGCCACGGAGCTGTCCAAGGTGTTGTTCGTGCCGATGGTCAGTCTATCGCAGGCCTCCAGAGTACTCCTCTTGTCTCTGAACGACTTGAGGAAGGCCGTCAGCCGGACCTAACATTTCATAATGAAATCCATAACACTTCATATATCTCGAGTTAAGGTCGTGCTTAATGAACATATCAACTGCCAACGTTTCGGAGAATGATTTCTTCCATCGTCAGGGAAATGGATTAGTATGTAACTCTTCATATTCTCGGGTGAAATTCTTTAATCTTTATATTCACCGTGTCTGCGTGCTTGGAAAGGTTGTTAGGTTAATTCCTATGATACATTTCTTGACTAATACATCTGTCTAATCCCTTGCGAGCCACCTCTAGGGTGATCATTTGGTCAATCAGCAGCAAATAGAATGTACCTAATAGGTTCCTCTTAGAGGGTATGTGAGCTCCCATCAAATATGCATGCTGCATGTTGTATAAAACTGTAAGATAAATAAACTTTCTTAGACCCTAAAATCTGTCAACGGGTTAGTAGAAAAAATATATGTATCCCTGGAAGATAATCTGGAAAAGGGTTTGCCGCGAATAAATAAAGGCAAAAAAGTGCTCAGTAGTGATAATATGAAGAAAGAAAATTATCTGAAATCCAAAAAATACCTTTTGAGCTTTGTGGTACCTTCTGGTTTTTTTATAGCCCTGACGATGAGAGAGATTTAATTTAAAAATTTTGGCAGTTGTTAAATTTTTTTCATTGAATACAACCGAAACCCGAGATAGCTGAATTTTTATTAATATTAAAGGCCGAGAAGTATGATACTACTATGGAATTCATAGAGAAATCCGCCAGTAATTTTGCACCCAGAATTTGCAATTTCAATATCAAAAGTGTACTTGTTGTGAGCTGAATTTTTGGAAACAGTTCAAAATGGTTAATTTGTAAAATATTCAGTTAACATATAACTTGATGTCATTGGAGACAGACTAGTAGTGAAAATAGGTATACAAATGATGATTGGTTTCCGAGTTGATTCCGTGTGGACTCATTTTTGGTGGATGACAGTTTCGGACACGTTCCAACTCCCGTATTCGGCCCCCGAAGACGGGAGTTGGAACGCTTCGGAACGGAACGAGTCCCAAAGTGTCGTCCACCTAAAATGAGTCGACGCGGAATTAACCCGAACACCAATTTTAAATTTAATCACCGCGGAAGCCTCCGTAATAATTTTAGGTCAACTAATGCTGTTCAATGCGATGACTGTGTAATTTTTTCCACTCATTCACCTCTTCTACGAATTATACTGCACCTCCTTCCAACAACATTCGGCCTTTGAGCTCTGCTCATCCTCTACATGCGTCCACTCTTCCACAAAAACGACTCTTTAAAGAGTGACCTTCCTTTCCCCTGTTTAATTCCTATCCATGACCCCCTTTTTTCTCTCATGCAGTTATCGCCTCCTGCTTCAACTTTCTTACCTCTAAATCCCCAATTTTCACATGATTTCATACCTAGAAAATAGCACTAACGGCTGTATTTCAGAACCTGACTCAATCTTAGTCCTCACTCTAACTAGATTAGCTAGATTAACTGTTGTATAATTTACTAAATAATGCATTTGCCTAAACTATTTACATGCATGGCCTCCTGCTCATTAAAAACAATCATTATTGGAGTACAGTATCACTCGTGTCAGTAATTTTGCCCGAGATATTTCCTTTTAAAAACGGGAGGCGATGGCGGTAGACATCTTGGAAGTGGGTGACTCATGTTGGGTTGGGAGTCGAGTGAAGTCTCATAATACCAATCTGGCGAGCCGGTCGAGAGTGATTCGGGATCTACACTGAAGTAACGTTCTGGAATTAGGCCCTAAGCTCCCGCAAAATTTGTCGGTTTATAGTCGATCGGTAGAGTGTTGTCGGCTTGCTTTATTAAGAGGATTAGCTATTCCCGCAAATTCAAAAGATATTTTATATCCGTACCTTTCCGTTTGAGGGAGAGAAATGTCTGTCTCCCAGCTCCTGTCGCGAGTGCTTGAGCTCTATCGCGTCCACTGTGGCCTTTCTCCCGTCTTTGCCTGGAATCACGACGACTAAGTCCTGGAATTTGCCGTAGTCTCCGTGGTCGGAGCAAACAGAGAAGGCCTCCGCCGTCTCGGTGAACAGCCTGAAGGCCACGTTGAATGTGACCATCTTCTCGAAGAGGACGCCCCGGTTCGACGCCCGTCGACCGCCAACGGTATGCCAGCCTCCCAAGTCTATGGAAGCCATCTTCCTCATCTTCGGTTCTCGATGAGTAGGCCGGTCGCCTTAGTAACGGATTAAAAAACGACAGTGTTGATGAAGGTCGCTCGTTTTAGCTGCATAGGTTCCCAGAAAGGGCGTAAGCAATTGAGCGCGTGGTTATTTTGTTTACCGGTGCGTATTTATTACTCCACCATACTGATAAATCGCATTAGTGCGGTCCTCATCAAGGGTGCGTGTTAAATGAATGGTCAATTTCGATGAAATACGAGACTGTCAAAGTATCCAGAAGCACGGTAGAGTTTTCGGAGGCATATTTATTGCAAAGGCCGTTTTACTCGGGGCACGTCATTGCGCAAAGCAATTGCACAATCTGACGTATTTACGAAGGCGCAATCAAAATAGGGTAATGTCCTTCATCAAAGAAAACGAAAGGCATTGATTGCGATTCGTTACCCACCATTAGTGTATTCATTATATACAAATTCTTTGGTTTCAGTAATCCCAGTGTAGACGAATGTTAATGGTAAATTTTAGCCTCATTTGGAAAAGGCCAGATTGGCGGCCATGCGATGCCACTCCACGTGAGGTTACAGGGACCGAGATGCTCTGCGAGTGGTCGGGAGTTTTATATCGTCTGACATTACCAATGCATACATGTAGCACAGAGCTGAGGGAAACATCCCTCAATAGTCACCTATTAAAATTATCTAGCCTACTAAAGCAGCATGCATCGTAGCGGCGCTCAAGGCCTCGCACCAAGGTGACCTCACACAGTTGCATGCGGGACCAGGATGACGTCACACGGGGTTTTCCGTGGATTTTCCCAGCATTCATACTTAGCTGTCGCGTTTTCGCGGGCTTGAAAATTTTCACATTTCATTTAATCGCGAAGAATATATATCGTCATTTAAAAATCTAAAAGTGTAAAATACGTACTCCAGGAGTAATAATCTTTGATTTAGGCAATAAAAAAATAATAGGAAACCATCCTATTTCGTCGTGTAAAGTGGTGAATTGCCAAGACACATGCGTGGGTGCAAGACGGCAAAATAGCCCCTGCTCCAATTCAAAGCTCGCATTCTCGCAATTTCAACATGATGCTAACCTGTGCAATGACGTGTCCCGCGTTAAATGACTTTAAAAGCCTTTCATATTTCATTCAGTCGAGGCTGAAAATCATGGAGGGAGGGCTGAAATCCCACGCCTTACTTCTTCAACTGCTAGTAGTAGGAGGAATCTATTCAGGAACCTTTGTTACAAGTTTTTTCCTCCGGCGGAACAGCAACGTCTGTGAGGAATTGCCTACCTGTGTCGATATTTCATATTTAATTTTTTTCTTATTAATGTCTTCCGTCAGAATTTTGGCCTCGAAGTGTGTACATTTCGCCAAAGAACCTAAATGTCATCAATTATTTTTGTTGGGGTGACAGTGTTTTCACAAAAGAGGAAATGAAGATCGGTAAATAATATCCAGATGTAAATATATATTAGCATACTGGAATTTGCCGATGAAAACAAAATCAAAGCTAAGTGAGGGATTTAAAGAAACTTGTAGAAGGCTGGAAATAAATGCAGAAAGTTATAAAATATTAGACTGTAGCTGAGGAGGAAATGCCAAGATGTATCTACGTTTCTGGAATACCAAATATATGAGGAGGTGAAGAAGTTCTGGTTCTGACGTAGTGATTAAGTAACTGCGGTGGAAGCCAGGAGGAAATAAGCCGTAACAAGCAAAAGGCGAGGAATCTACTCACAGTTGGGAATATCAGCGTTGAAGTGAGGAAGCACATCATTTAGACTTAAATTTGGAGCATCCATTTTTGTGAAGTTCCGATGAAGACAGCAGCAGATTAGAAAGATCATAGGAAGCTAATGGTAGTCCCCTATTGGGTAAACACAAAGGAGAATCTACATATGCTATGTTAGCTTTGTAGTTTTACATCTTTGTTACTGTTTCACTCCACCGATACAAAACAGCATGAAGAAAGAACTCCTGTTGGCGATAATTTATTCATGATCATCAAGTTAGCGCCCGTACAGGGGTCCTATAAGTCAGTTTATTTAATGCACCGGAGTTTTCATACTGCTTCCTAGCCAACCAATAGCTATACGTACTCGAATCATGTCCTATATTTTATTGCTGATGATAGTATTATGAAGTGGGTCGCTCCTGTATCTCAAAAACGCAATCTCTCGGTGCATCGTTACTCGTGAAATAATTTAGTAAATGCAGTGTGATGCAAAACAATGTACATTATATCCACTTTCCATTATATTTTTTTATTAGCGTTAATTTTTGCCCAAAGTATGGAATTATTATTATGATATCACGGTATGTGTAGCTAATATGCATTTTCTATTTGCCTTAGAGAAATTAAAGTACAATCATTTTAATATCCTAATTTTTATATAAGGTATAATTAGTAGGCTCGAGCTTACCTGCTTCGTGCTTTGGCATCTATTTGTGCTTAATTGTCATTGATACTACGAATTTTAAGGGTGCTCTTCTTGGTGGCCTAATTTTGAAAACCTCTGGAGTTCCTAAATTGAAAAAATGAAATGAAAACCAAAACTGATAAAATTTTAAAATCATGGCAAGTATCACTTTCATCTAATGTCTCCAAACTTTTGCCTCGTGTATTTCAAAAGCTTTAACAGAATTTATGAAAATGAACGGAACTAATGGATGTTTACCTCACTTCTTCATGATTTCTTGATGTTTTCACATCTGTGGACGCAGCAACATATCGCCAGGTAAGGAAAGTAGCTATGAACATAACGTAAATACCACCAAGCACCGCCAAATCAATCATTTCAGTGAGCCATGATGTTATATAAACAGCTTTTTGCTGCAAACGTTGCTATGACAAAAATAATGCGGTACCTAATTCATTGCCCACAAAAATTCATTTGAATTAGGGCCCCCGCGCCCTGGAAACTTTAACCAAGCAACTATTTAGTTGCTTTGTGTAAGTTCAAACCTCAGAGTAAGGATGGGGGAGAGTGCGCTTTGGCTACTGCGCATGTAGTCAAGATCCCGCATATACAGCATATACATCCCACACTTCCCACAAGGGATTCCCGCACTACTTCCCACGATCACGTGGTAACCATGTTGACTACAAGAATCTGCTACTGCGCAGCCTGAAAGCGCCCTCTACCCCAATCCTTACCCTGAGGTTCAAACGAAACATACGGCATTGACAGCGGCCTCGCGCACATTTTTAGTTGCAGCAACTAAACAGTCGCCCGTGCGCGGGGCCACAGTCAATGCCTACAAATCAACTAAAAAGTTGCTTTGTAAAAGTTGCTAGTATACGGTGGCCCTTAAGGTCAACTATGCTTTTTTGGCGATATTTTTGTGAAGCAAAATATTTCCTCTAAAGTTTACAGTTTAGAATTTTACGATTATTTTAAATGCATAATGGTATTCAAGTATCCAAAGCAAAATACTCCTCACTTTGGATTTGACTGAGCCTTTATAGAGATTTTTAAACATAATTTCTAATGCTGTAATGTTTGAAACTAAATAACCTGAAGATTCATGTATTTTGCAAAGAAAATATACATTTGGAGGGATTTCAAGATGGGGTGCCGTAGGATGTTGTAGCCGCCTGGCGGGACATCCCAAAAACCATTTGGTTGCGACAGTTGCGACTGCCTGAAAAAACGCAAGACACCATTGCTCTATCGTTCTCTATGAAACCTACAAGTTTGGGGACCGACCACACACTAGCAGTGCAAATAAAAATGACCCAAATCGTGTATTTTGTTTTAAATTATTGATTAGAAAACATATCGCACTCATGCGAGTATTTATTTTAATTCGCTGATAACGTAACGTCCAAATCTCTCATCAGATTAAATCGGGATGCTCTCGCTTAGTTATTAAATGGTACTTATGACAGTTTTACCCACAAAGGCGTAGAAAAGTCGTAGGTAGGGGGGTAGGTTGGCCTCCGGAGATATTTGACAAATCAAAAATTCAATACTATCATAAAGTTTATTATAAATTCACTCACTCAGTGATCCAACCCGAATGTTGGCATGGATATATATTATAATTTATGGTTAACTTAACTTCTAAGACTTCTATGTTTAAAAAATTTCTGGGGTGGATACACCCCTCTAAGAGTGGTGGTAGCACCCATACGCCGGAGTGGTCCCATGTACCTCCTAAGCCCCCCTCGCAACGCCAATGTTCACCAGCTTTCCAGATGGCGTATTCACGTGGCGGGCTACAAAAGCAAAACCTATATAGTATTTACCGGAAGAATATACATGTCATTTTGACTCTAGACTTATATAGTATTCGTTATTCCATGAGAATCATGATAAAAATATAATTTAGCCGTATTGATGTACACATTTCTCAGTAATTATGAAATGGACACGGTATTTAAGTCATATTACGCTCGTTACATGAAAATTACGCAAATATAGGCACAAATGGGCGGATGGAAAAAGTATTGATTTAAAATACCCTGAACTAACTATCATTTGTGCTCTAGCTTTGATTTTTAACCACGTTAGACGTACGATAATACTGTGAGTGTTCAATGCAGATAAGCGTGGTTTTACATTTGATCGATAACTGAAATATAGGCCACTGTAACGTCATGACACTTCATATTCCTACTAAGATAGTCCTTAGCTATAGTGCTCAAAAGAAAATTGTGATATCTCCATTTACTTTGCTGCTACGTATCTGTAAATGCCATGCATTCGTTCAATAACCAGAAAAATGTGCTGAGATCGTCAGAGCGCTGTGCGAAACTAGCATTATCATTAAAAAAATTTCAATCCAACAGCAAAGGAAGAAATGAGCGAGCTCCAAACTAATTTATTTTAAGTCAAAATAATCGGCCTTGAATATTAGTATTCGAAATCGGGAGACAACTTGGCAACGGGCACTAAAGCAGTCAGTGCGAGCAGGATTGCCAGCCCAATACGCAAACACACTATACACCGATTCAAAAGTACCGCAATAATTGTCTCCCACACTTTTTGAATCAGCGTGGAATAAATATAAACTGTGGGTATGGTAAACAATAGAAAAGATGACGAAATTCAACCTTTCACGTTCAATTCAAATATGCACGAATTCTCAATCGCCCATATTTTGTATTAAGTAACTTTTATAGATATTTTTTTATCGGAGCTCTTTGATGTCTCATAGTTTCTAAGACCAAGCTGTTGACGGTATTATCAGAGGATTTTTTTCCATCCATTTTGCTTCCAGACCATTGAGAGTTAACATGTGAATAGTGTATTCCTTAAGGATACAATTGTTACTAAAAAACCATTCGTAAGTGACCATAGGCTTTAGGTTTGTCCGATCTTAGTTTCACCTACTTAATGTAAATAATCAAGGCTGGTAAAATATTGGTAAAAATAAAAATTGAGAATGTAAAATTTATTATGGGAATTTACTTCTCGAAATCTGATTCGGTCGCATAAAAGTCGTTGGAAATTAAATAAAGTTTTTTTTAAAGCTACAACGAAAATCCTACATTTCTACAAAATAACAATCTTTCACTTAAAAGTATGAATAGTACTTTCGCATACCAATGATATTAACAACCACGAGCCTCATATTTTAGGTTTTTTTTTTAATAATCTCATATTCATATACATAGTTCACTTCTTTTCTCTCTTGGAACTTTTAGTGCGGGTCTTGAAGACCGAGGGATCCAACTGGCACGGATTCCTGCCGCCCCAATCCGCGTTCTCCGATAAATGGCTGAGGTCGGACTGCAGAAGATGAGGGGCTATCATCGCAAACATTTGCTGCAAATGGAACAGAGAAAAAAAATGAAGTCAAAACATAGAATGGAATGATGATGAGATATACGATTGTAGGCCGCGTGAAGCACCAGGAGTTTTTCCCGACGTTTCATAACCCACTCAGAGGTGAATTAACCCTATATAACCCAGAGCTGCTTAAGGGAGAAATCAAATTTAAAGATTTTTCTATCTGAAAATGAAAATTTTGCACTCAATCATAATTAACGAGGCAGATAAATATTTCGTCATCAAAATTTACACCACAAAATAATACGTAGTTTGTATATTTCCTAAATAGAGCTGAAAATTTACACATTTTTGACGTTGCTTTGAAGCAACATTGGGTTAGAATGGGTTAAGGTCGCTTTTTTAATAAGGGATAATTTTAAGGGGTTGGTCGCTTTCAGCGTCGCCTTGGTGGTATTCACTACCTCGATAGCGGAAATGCGCCCTCGGTATGATATGCGTCGACAAGCGACTTTGAGAAATTCATCAATCATTAAATTTTTCCAAGATGGTGAAATAAACACTTGGATTTGAGAGCCACCTTAAGGATAGCTATCTTTTCAAATTATAGGAAGGGTGGTCTCTCGCACCATCCCTCACTCCCATATTCCGCCTGTGGAACCACTGCTGGTCACTTATGGGAATTTTCCACCTAGCACTCATAAACACAAAGATTGAAATGTATTACCCGTCTTTACCGTTAGGATAACATAGCGAACGCATATAATTTTAACAAGATTAGGAGTAATGAAAACAATTACAGATCCCAAGTTATTGATTGCGCCAGCAAAAAACAAATCCTTTCTCTCCTGCGTTACGGAGCGTTAAGGAACGGTCGATTATATCAACACAATCTTTCAAAATTTTAACATTAAGTTTATTTTTAAACTACATGTGCAACGCACAATTGTTTGAGGCTTGACTTTGTGGAAGTTCGATATATCCATGATAAAAACTAGAAATGATAAATTTCCACACTTTAATATAAAACCCAACTATGAACCATGGTTTCAACATATAATTGAAAATGACGTATAATGTTGAAACCATGATAGGTAGTTGAGTTTTGTATTGAAGTGTGGAAATTTTCCATATGTAGTTTTTATCATGGATCTTTGTGCAAGTAAAACTCTTCACATAAAGCTGAGTGACAAAAGTTCAAAAGTTTTAAGCAGTGGCGTAACTATGGGGAGGGGGGCTTGGTGTGAGATACCCCCCCCCCAATCCTCAGAGAAATAAAAAAATATTTAAAACTATTTTCTAGTTATGACCATAATAATTACATCTGCTTAAAGTTAAAATTTAAGTGCGAAAATGATGTAAAAATGTATTTCCAGGCATGTCATCTTCCAAAACTTTTCCCGGACTCTCCCGGTTGCCTGAGGGTGGGGTCGCCCCCCCAGGCACCTCCATTCCCCGCCAAAGAATATTCCTAGTTACGCCACTGGTTTTTACGTACAACGGCACATCATTGGATTGTTTCGCATACCTCTGCCCATGGAGTGAGTCCCATTGGCGTGAATCGGAACTGCCACTGCGGAAGTCCCTGATGCACTAACATCATGCGGAAGTAGTGGGTGAAGTCGTGGGCGAGGAAGTGCCACTCAAAGCAGCGGTCCAGCAGCCAGATCTTTGGCTCCTCGCGGCAAGTGAAGGATGAAGAAGACGGCAGCTGCAGACCGCTCAGGGCACCGCTCATCTGCCCGCTCTCGGCAGGTGCTCGGTCGTGGTAAACCAGACACACCTAAGAGGCATACAAATAAAATGAGTTCATTACCTCGCAGAAGAAGGCTGTTACTGTTACCGAACGTCCCATATGTCCTATTTGGTTGCTTAGTACCAGGGCTGGGCAGTATTTCAAATACAATGATTTTAAAATACGTATTTGAAATGCATTTGTATTGTATATTTGGTAAAATAAAATAAAAACGCCTCGTACTTTCCACAAAATTTTAATATTTAGCGAACGGTTTCGATGTGTTCTACGTCATTTTGTGCAGTCCAGCTACGTGCAGTCTAGCTTGAAAATGACTTGGAACACGCCGAAACCGGTCGCTAAATATTAAAATTGTGTGGAGAGTACTAAGTGTTTATTTTATTTTATCATGTATAACTTCCAGTTAACTCACCTACCGTCAACTTCATTGTATTTGATGTTTGGAAGCGAGGCTTAGACGTTCTTAGCAGCTAAGAAGTCAAGAGTGTAAGCATTCGCAATGTGATGCTGCCGAAGAATGACGAAGATAAAATGGGTCGGCTGTGTAAGTAACGAGGAAGTGCTAAGAAGAGTGGAAGAAAAGAGTCTTCTAAATACCTTAATCGGAAGACTTAGTTGGCCACATTATGAGACATGATAGTCTAATGAAAACACTCGTAGAAGGACAGGTGGAAGGGAAGAAGGGCAAGGGACGGCCCCGAATGAGTTGCGTAGGACAGGTTATAAATGATGAAAAAGAAAAGAAATAAGTCGTTTTGAAAAGGCTAGCGGTTAAGAGAGAGGAATAGAGAGCTGTGTCAAACCAGTCATAGGATTGTTGACAAAAATGACGATTTCAAATACACGATCTGAATGTAACTTGTATTTTGTGTATCAGATACAAATTTTTGGTATTTTTCCATTCTAAAATAAAAGGCATATTTGTAAAATACTTTTGAAGTAGCTCTGGAAACCCTTTGTTACATTATGCTCCAGAGATTTCTTGGATTTCGTTGGAATCGTTTTCTTCGTGTTTTCAACTATCCATAACGTGCCAGGTTATATTTTTTAAAGATCTCATAGTTTCCATGCGAGTGTGTTTTGTATTTTAAAAGGTGTTTAAAATACGATGTTGTAGTTTGCTTTTCAAATACCCAAGTCAAAGGTATTTTTTATTTCAAATACATTTGGAGCGGTATTTTATACTTTGTTTCTCAAATACTCCTCGGCCTGTATTTTGCCCATCCGTGCTTAGTACCCTTGCATATCCGGCGTTCTGAGGGTATATTCTTTATGTTTAAAATAAATTTCTCTAAATTCTGAGGTGAGGATGAAGTTTTGCAGTTATTACGAGAGGTTTTTTCATCTTGCGTTGAAGTTGAGGAAAAGTAGACTGACGTTTTTTACCTGCAGTCCAAACATACATTTTCGACCCAAAAAATTAATATATCACGTGGTAGCTGCAAACACTGGTCTTTAATCTTCGGATGAAAATAGGTTTTATTACTTCATTTATGAATAAAAAGTTACACAATTTACAATGCTAAAGAATATTTCGAGATTTTTTATTGATGTCTGAATGATGTTATCGACAAAACTCAAAATATAATATAATATAATACGCTTTATAAAATATTCTAATCACCGAATTCCAGCGAGCGCGTTACCGCCTCTCATCTACTGCTCGTTATATCGTGGTTCAGTTTTGTTTATACTTATGTGATTGATATCTTCCTTCGATGAGCGGTTCTCCTTAAACGAGCTAATAAGAAGAAACTACTGACGTCACTAAATAATTCAAATAAATCATTGAATTAGCCTGTAACTTTCGTGTATTAATGAGACAATGACATCATTGGGTACATGTTTTTTGTCGTGACATCAAGCGAACCATCCCAAGGAACTGCAATTTTGTGTATGAGGGAACGACACCATTAAATCTACCGTCCTTGCAGGAAGCCATAGAGATACCCTGGTTTGAACACTGTTTAGCGTGTGTGGATTAACTTAGTGGGAACATGATTTTGAAAAAGGCGATTCGCATTGTATTCACCACATTGACACTTTGTAAATTACCCGCCATGATTTCGACGTACATGTCATTATCATGGCCTATTTGAAGTGTTGGTTATCGGTGAAATACTCAATCGGTAGTGTAGAAATAAACACAGAATGAAAGCTCATTTATATCCCCCAGCATACCTTTCCTCATTATCATGAGAAATGAATTCTTTAATTTACGATTATGTTAGTGGGATTGTTGTGAAAAAAGTTATGGTTTTTGAACCTGAGAAAACAGTAGCTAAACTTGTAGCATTATATTTTATATAAAGTCTCCAAGCATGGAAATGGAGGTCCTTATAATAGTGAGTCGCGGCAAAATTTTGCAATAATATTAGACCAAAATTTGTTGCTAAAGAAAAATATTATAATTTCGTTGCTTTTAGACCTACAGGAAATACGAAAACGTATTCAGCATCGTACTACTTCCTAGCCGACGAAAATTATGGTGGTTGTAAAAAAAACTCCACCCTTTGCGGAGAAAGATATACCTTGCCCAGCCCCTGACAAGGGTCCAGTTCAAAGATCTTGCACTTGACGCCGAAATTGGGCAGCTGCGGCTGTGGAGTGACGGTTTGGGGGGACTGGGGGTCATCCATCCCCCCTGAAGCTCCCTGGGAGCACATCTCGATATCTAGAAGGGTAGGACCGTCGCCTTCGGGGGCAGGCTTCAAACCACCTATGCGCCTCAGCTCGGAGAGGGAGTTTATCTTCATGTTGCCGATGGCCAGCACCTCACCTACAAGAGCGAACGATAGAATGAAACACACATTATGGTAAAAAAATGACGGTTTGAGGCGTAACTTTATGGAAGCGATTCGTTATGAAGAATGAAAAAGAAGAAACTTGGTGCTTTCACATCAAATATTTATTCATACATTTACACGATCATGGTTTCAACGTAAGACGTCATCATCAGGTGAACTTCACATTCTGGTCGTTAACCTGCCAGGGAAACAGATTCGAGAATGTGGAGATGCAGGAACTCATTATTCCCGAAAGCTATAAAAAAACATATATGTATAGACTATATCTAGATGCCCCATTCACACACCACTCACACAGTCATCTCTCACGACGAATCGATAATTAAGAAATCCTGAGTATTCTTAAGGCCTGTTTACACGGCTCATTCACACGTACGAGTTAATGTATGTTTGCGGGAATGAATTTTGTGGACCAGAATGGAACATCAACGAATGCATGAACCATATAATCGGAGATTCTATTTTCTGTTCATGCATTCACACTAGTTGGGTGGTTACGCGAAGGTTTTTCTTATTCATTCACGCGTTCATAAATTTAGACATTAACTCGTACGAGGTGATGTTTCGTGTAACCAGGCCTTTATTCATTGGGCTATGAGTTCAAACTCAGGGAAATGGATTCGAGGACGTGGAGATTCGGGAATGCAATATTTCCGAAAGCGATGAAAAAGCTATATCTATGGAATATATCTAGATGGCCCATTCCAATTGATATCAATGCTTTCTCTCACCCGCGTACTCATAGTTCCAGATGAGTCGGAAGCCGTCGATGGAGAGGTAGAAGTGCTTGAGATCTTCCGGAAGGACACAGCTGTACCTCTGCTCCCACGCGTTCATCAGTTGCCGGTCGCATGGTGACCTCTTCTCCAGTTCCACGCCCTGGACACCAGGCGTCTCCTCTTTTCGTAGATACAAAGAATGTTAAATACTAGATGGCCACTCGACGTTACTCGGGAAGAATACTACCCAGAGAAGTGGGAATCTTGGAACTTGGTCACATGGTAGGATTTTTAGGCAAAGGTGCATCAACATATCGATGGCTAAGTTCTAACAACATGTATTTAAAAAATTGCAACTTTTCAGGAGAGAAAAAAACGATTGATTTTTTCTAATTGTACGCTAAATTTAAAAACCTAAAATTCTCAACATTGAAAAAGAAGCATACATTTGCAATAAATTGTTGTTTTTGCTTGAATTTTATTTTTTAATGTTATTACACTTTGTTTAAGATGCCTGTGTCAAACCGGCCGAATTTTGAGATACGTGTTGTTAGAACTTAGCCATCGATATCTACATCTACATAATACCCTGCAAGCCACCTCTAGAGTGTTTGGCAGGGAGTGATCAATCACCAGCATGCAGCATGCAATTGGACTCCCACATGCACACTACACGGTCCTAAAAAAATGGTACGGTGCACGGTACAAATCAGGTATTATGGTGGTATTCATATATGACAGAAAACAATGGAAAAAATGATTTCCATATGCCGCGCACGGGATCAGCTTATACCCCGCTCCACAACATTGACCGTTATGTGTGTCCACACGTGCATAGACCAAAAACGCCATGTGAACGCATGCCACAGCAAAAACAAATGCACCAGGAGGACTAATGGAGAAGTGTAGAATCCTTTGAGTTATGTCACAGAGTATACTCTGTGGTTATGTTTTCCCTTTGAGAGTGTCAAGAGGTGTGCCTACGCGGCAGGCGGTTCAACCGCAGAAGTTGTATGATATGACGTAACAAACGGCAATGAGGAAACGACGCAAAGGTTACGTCGGACACAACCAGAAGTAGCACTACGGTATTTGGGAGCATGAGATGCACCTACTTACTAACTCTGGCTTTAATCCGTGCTACCGTATGGAAATTCTTAACAGATAGACAAACAGACATACTCTTTTATTAATATAGATGTAGCAATACTAGCACAAGAGTCCGCTCATTTCAAAGGGGTGGTTATAAGTGAAAGTATTGTTGTTGAACCCCATAAGTGGATAATAGTACAGTAAAAACCTCTCCAAAACGGCCACCTCGATTCAACGTTCACCTCTCTGAACGTCAATTATTTTCCAGAACTGAATGATTTTCCCAATCATTCCTTAGTAAAATGACCCTCTACTTGGCACGTGTGCATAGTGAAAAGAGAAGGAAAGAATTTAAATCTAGATAAGAAAGAGGTAAAGGCAGAGGGCAGAGTCATTGAAGAGTGGTTTGAAGGGGCAGTGTATGTATAGCAAGTAACACAAGGTGCCCCGTGCGAAAATATTGCACTTTAACGCTATCTGGGAATGGGTATGTTAAAGAGACGGTGTAACTGGGTTTTAAAATGGAAAAGAAGGTATCATGAAGACTTATTGAACGACGCTCGAACTCAATTCTTAGGTATTTCAAGGGAAATAATTTTCTCTTGGTTGAATATGCTTATCATGTCACTGAGCTGATTTCAATTCTCTTGGAAATTCACATGCGCTGAGAACAATATACAGGCAATTTGTTTTGTTCACTGGTTCACCCTGCGGTCTACAGTGCTATCAATTATCTCCATCAAATAAATTAATATTGATAGCATAAATATTGTTGTGCATTTAACCACAAATAAAGGATTCCATGAATTTGGCACATAACGAGAAAAAACAGTATATTCTTATTGGATTCCTCGCTTAAATATAATGCCGCGGCAAGTTCGCCGATCAAAAATATTAACTATAGCCCACACCATCATAGCTGGAACAACCTAACTAAAACGGTGAGTTTCGATTTATTATTTAGTTTGGACTTTCGTTCGAGAATTTAAGCGATAATATACAGGTATATGTTTTTAATATGTATTATTTCTACTCTCAATTGTTAATAATACCAGAAATATCACAGTTGTCCATTTTTTCCGCAAATTAGCGCTTATTACAATAATCTATAGGTAAAGCGTCTAAAATTTCGTATTATCATGAACAAAATGGCATATTTTTTACCATCGCACATGTGTGCAATAAAATGTAGAGTAGTACTATTTAGACCATACATTTTACATTAATTCTTATTCATTAGTTATATGTTCACGATTGGAAGGCAAAAATCCCTCATGAATGTTCCGTGCCACGATTATCAAGGAAACATATCGTACTTCATAAATTATGAAAAGTATTATTTTTGGGAATTCAAAAAATTTTTCTGAAGATACCAACACGTAAACAAAATTAATTCAAATTGCAAGTAAAAATATAACATTTTTTCCACATTTAAGTGAAAATATTTACTTACTACCCAAGTGAAAGAGATTCTACAAATTACAAATCTCTGTACCAATTGAATTCACATAGGAATTATTGCTGTTTTTTATATTGAAGTTAACGTCATATTTAGATAAAAATTTTCTCTTAAACATATCATGGATGTCGAGGAGCATGGGTCCAAATTTCTTGCCTAGAGTGAATAAGAAGTTTTATCGGTAATTTCGAATCCTCTTTCATTTTACAATATTGCACGTTAGAGTTGCTAGTGCCCATATCCGTTGGTATTGAATGATTCAATACCTTCAATTGAAGGAATCAATGGGAAGCTATTTTTTTCCAGTTATTGTAAAATAGAAGGGTAAGTATCACGTATGAATTTGAAGGAAAGGGAGAGCAAAAAATGATAATGGGAAAAATTTATAAAAATCGCTTTAGTGGATTATTTTCAAAGAAAATATGATAAACTACCGATTTTGAAGAGGTAGTTGTAAAGTCGTGATATCATACAGAGGTTATACTGTCTGGCTGGTAATAACCATAAAATGATTTAGCCGTAACCTCAATTACAGAATAGCTGAAAGTTAGCAGTGACGGTAAGCAGTCTATCATTAAAGTTGTAATTTTAACTAATGGAAGAATTCGTCAACTTCGGTTTCTATAATATACAAAGCTATTGCAAGGCAAAATGAAACTGGTCTTTAAAAAATGATAAAACAATGAATTGAATGACTAAAAGAGCAGCTCACCAAGAAGTTTGACCAGTCCTAGGGTGAGGTTCTCGTAGAACGAGCTCTCGATGGAGGCGTCCATTATGGCAGGGCAATGTTTTGTTTTGATGATCGTCTCATGACGCACCTTGTTGTGGCAACGGTTGCCGTCCACCTGTTGTGGAGACGAGGCCGCCGAAAGGCGAAGCGGTCGACGGCGGTCGATTCCAAATCTTCATTGCGATTGCGGTTGCCTTAGAGGAAATATCATGGTACTACGAAACAAGGTAGCCCCTTCATGTGGACAAAAATTGGCTCGTTCTGCGCGTGACGTCATCTGGCTTTGAATCTCGTTCAAATTATCGCTGGATAGCATGGGAAACGTAGAGTTCACGAGTACATGTTGAAAGAAACTGCCAATGGAACTGCATAGAAGAGGTACAATTCTATCCCATCCAAGGCTGATTTCTGTTGTCACTTCGGTCGCATTGAACCGGTTTTCAAAAATGTCCGAAGTGCAATGATGAGTGCATTGTGATCCACTTTTTTCTAATATTTTGCAGTGTGATGTTTGCAGTTTTGAGGAATAGCATTGAAAACTTATGCATTTGATATCATAATGTACATTAATGTTGATTAAAACTCCTAATTATACCTTATTTCCCCGTGAAACTCAGAAAAACTTTATCTGTCAGTGATGCGAGTGGCGACTTTGGTATACCTATTTAAAAGCGCGTCGAATGGCAGCACATTTAGAGGCAAACTTGGGGATAATCTTTGGTAAAGCTCGTGGGGACTGCACTAATAACTCGAGACTCGACTGTTTTAGCATGCACAGTGGGCCACATAAGTTAATATATCGATGGCTAACAATAAGTTCTACTAGCACGTATCTCAAAATTTGGCCGGTATCAGTAAATATTGCTAATACTGTTAATAAAAAATAAAATTCAAGCAAAAAACATCTCTTTGTTTGCAAATGTATGTTTCTTTTTCCGCTTTATGTATTTTTGGTCTGTAATTTCAATTAAAATTACTTACCATTAAAAAAATAAATCGTTTTTTTGTTCTCCTGAAAAGTTGCTATTTTTGAGATATGTGTTGTTAGAACTTAGCCATCGATATGCACCTCCGTTGAGACACGGTGACAAGAATAAAACCACTTCATGTGGGTTCCTTTCTTCTAGTTGGCAATGCTTTAGAAAGTAGACGCAGGAAATGCTGGTAAAAACGAGTAAATAGTCGCAAAGAAAGGATATTCATCGAATGTCAAGAACAAATTGTCTTCACGAATACATAAACGCAATGCGTCTCTCATTTTTCTTCATTGCAAGATTTTGGTTGTTGTAAGAACTCAGTCTTTTGAACTTAAAACGGCAGAAATATACATCGGACTGAAAGATGTGATAAATTGTTCCACAATGAACATAATTTCGTCATAACAGCATTTTTAACCAGAAAATTCTCTTCCTTTAATAAGTGGATTGTAAAAAATCATTTCAATTCGAAAGTCGGAACTAAATAAATACTAGGTAAAGTTAGCGGTAAAATAGTTATTTAACTACGAAAAGGAGATAGTTTTTTGATAATAAGAGAGCATTTTAAATGCTATTTACGTTTAATCTACTTGCGTCGAATATACACGGAAAACATACGCTGACGCCCAAAATTTCAATACTGAAAACCCTGGGTCTAGGTGGCTGGATCATCTGCTTTCACTCAATGGAGCCGAAATTTGCCCTTGAAATGGGGGAAGAAGCAGAGGTCGTTATACATCGCATATGAAAATAAAGCCTGAATCACACATTCATTTGTTCCGTCCCTCTTAGTGATCACTCAAGCGATCGCTTTTCGCGACCGGAAAAGTGATCGCTCGAGTGATCATTTTTCTGAATCACACGGTCCCTCCCGCCGTCGCTTTTCTCATAACTTCCGATATCACAGCTCGTTGTCATAGGACCCGCATCATGAAAATATATAGCGTGTTTATGTTTACCTATGTCGTTCCCATCAGTGGCGTAACTATGGGGAGATTTTGAAGGGTTAGATCCCAAAGCATCAGACAAATAAAAAAAGTTATTTAAAAATATTGCCTTGTTTTAAAATATAATAACTGCATCTGCTTCAATTAAAAATTTTAGTGCCAAAATGATGTAAAATGTATATTCAGGCATGTCTTTTTTCAAAAATTTTCCAGTCCCAGGCCATCCCATCCCCCCCAAAGCATATTCCTACTTACGCCACTGGTTCACACGATTCTCAAACGTTGCGCTGTAATCGCTCCATATGGCCATGAGTTATGAATGGCTGGCGTTCGGAATGTTTCAGTGACGGAAAAAGCAATCAGACGAATGATGAAAAAAGTGATGGAGTGATCGCAAAAAAAAAAACTGCGCGCGACGATCATTTGCAAGTGATCATTCCAGTGATCGCTGGAGTGATCACTCGAAAATGACGAAAAAAATGATTGTGTGATTCAGGTTTAGTGGTTTGGGGCTGGAAAACTCGGAAAAGGTGGTTAAAATTCACTCTACAGTCAACTACCCTGATGGTTATGCAAGTTATAAGTTAAATACAACGAATAACTAAGCGCTTAAGAATTCAGTGGTTATGAGACATTCTCTGCACCACATTCTTGATTCCGAGAAGTTTTTGAGCTTTTAAAAATATCCTGTGTGTGAGTTCAATACTCTAACATCTGTCACCAAGAATGGAACCTATGATTCATATCATCTTAATTGACCCGCTGCATCACGGAAGTCATTGTGCTCGCTAGCAGTTTCCATGTTCAAAATATCTATTCAAAATTATAGATCAGGCGCACCCGTGATTTTGCTGTGATGTATTTTTTCGGGGAAGAAAAGGGTGTTTAATAAGTTTAACTGTACGATTTGTTTCAGTTTATTAATATTAAGTAGTGTCACCCGCTGTCTCTACAACTTTATGCAGACGTTTAGCCATTGATGAAACTATTTTCTCACATATATGTGCCAGTCATCGAAAAAAGTCGTAGACATGCGTCTCATACACTCCACTGCTGTAGCGTCCGTCGATTGCCATATTTGCATTCTATCCCAAAAAAATGCGTCACAGAAAAAATGACTGGTGAACCTGATGAAAAAGTTTGAAGGGATGGGTGTCATCCATTTCGGTCGAAAGTGTATAATTATAAATATTCGTCGGATTATTAGGGTGAAAGCTAATTTCGAACACATATTATTTCCACTTAGTCCTTGGAGCTAATTTTGGTTCCCACACTCACTGGAAGCATGGCGCTGCTGCTTTAAATCATGTTACTTCCCACATATTTCGTGACCAAGTACTACAAGTTTGAATACTATGATTTTGGATTAAATTACAATCATTTGTTATATGCTTCAGGGTTATAAAAATGATTTCAACTACGAGTGTTTCTGGTAACTTATTGAGTACTTTCAATATAATAAGTAGGAATTTTATTCAGCGGAGATCTTACTGTAATTAGCCACAAGGACACGACGATAAAACGACAACCACCTCCCCTGATTATTTCCTCTCAGGGAATAAATCTGCTCAGAAATAAATGTGTACATTAATTAAATAAATTCTGTATTTACTTTTTTTGAGTCAACTGTATCTATTGTGCTGATTTTAAGGATGATTCCTTTACGAAATGAAAAAATGTTAAGTAATTACTTCGGACACGAACCTTCCTCAATTTCACCGCGTCAACCAAACAAGGAATGAAGATACTCAAAAACGAAAACACGTGTTAGTAAGGCCTAAACTGTGAGTCCAAATATGAGTCTAATAAATAATAAAAACCTCGCCACGAGGCCGAAAATAATCACCCCGACGCACAGTGGTCGGAAATCGAAAAACGCCGGACAAAAGTCCGAAATGGCTTTTTTTGAGGTAGACAATTGAAATTTAGCACAAATACGGGAAAATATTTGCTGATTTTGAAATAGCAAGTCGTTTTTATTAAGTCTCAGCCGTTACGGAGTTACCGAGGCTTAAACATGACGAAATTTCGAAAAACACGCCATTTATCATTTTTCTTCGAAAATGTAAAAAGTTACGCAGATGGTAGAGCAGTGGATGGATTTTCATGAAATTTTTAACATTTTCATCTGTCATAATAGTATTTTGTCTGTACTTTGCATAAGTTTCAGAAATTTTTGTTGATATTTGTGTGCTGTAATGTATCAAAATGGCGGAAGCTTTTTTCAAGCAAAATTTCACTTAAAGCAGTCATTATATTTTTTATAAGAAATATTTATGTCGAGATATTTCGTAATAATACTAAGAAAACATATTTAAACGTTTGTCTGCTAAAGGTTTGGGAAAAAGTTTGCGGCCCTGAGAGAAAATTTGAATTTTCGACCGCGCGTCGCGGTCCGGCTCCACGCGGCGGACCCCGGTAATATCGATTGCGTGTGATGGTTGAAGTTGTTTGCACCTAAATTCCTCAAATTTGCCTTTTTCAAGCAAAAAACACTTTTGTGGATTTCCTAAGGTTCTATATCGAAGATATTTTGAAAGCAGTATTGGTCATTAGGTCATAAAATGGCGGACATTTTGTTAGGCAAAAGTTATTATTATTATTATTATTATTAAAATTTGTTACAAGTAGGCATTTAGCCTGGTGGTAACATGTACATATGATGAAAAAAAACAATAGAAAACATTGAAAAAACAATAGAAAAATTGAAAAATACAATAGAAAACATTTGAAAGAACAATAGAAAACATTATACAAAGCCCTTGGACCCTACTTCTTCAGCCGCTTTTTAAAACTATGTAAATTTTTCGGGAAGGACTCAAACAGTTCTGCTGGTAGGTCGTTCCAGTCCCTAATGGTCCTATTCAAGAAGGAGAACTGCTTTGCATTTGTCCTCTGTGATCGGCACTTTATCTTGAACTGGTGATCGTTTTTACCAACAAAGCTGGGTTTTGATATGTCCTTCCCAAATTCTTTCCATGCTTTTTCCCCACTCATAATTTTAAACATGCCACATAGCCTGATTCTTTTCCTCCTCTCTTGTAAACTCTCCCACCTTAGAACTCCGAGCATTTCTGAAACACTTTCCGTTTTTTTATGCTTTCCCAAAACATACCTAGCAGCTTTTCTCTGCACCTTCTCCAATTTCTTGACCTCTCCTTTGAAATGAGGGTCCCAAACAAGAGATGCGTATTCTAAAGTGGGTCGTACTAGGGTTGTATAGGCCATTTCTTTCGTGGCTCTGGTGCTTCCTCTGAGGTTTCTCATCACCCAGTGTAATACTTTAAAAGATTTTTTGATTGTGTGCTCGACGTTTAAACCCCATCCCAAATTCTTTGATAAATGGACTCCTAAATATTTAAAGCTGTTAGATTTTGGAATTAAACTACCTGAAAATTCATAATTTCTATTTCCGCATTTTCTTCTATTGGTGAAGTTAACATATTTGCATTTATTTGGATTTATTTCCATCCCGTTACTAGATACCCAATCCATTAATTTGTTTAAATCATCCTGAAGAGTTTCCTGATCAATTTTATTTTCTATTTTCCTATAAATAATACAGTCATCCGCAAAAAGCCTTATATTAGAATTTATTTTTTCCGGGAGGTCATTTAGGTATACTAAAAACAATAAAGGTCCTAAGACGCTTCCTTGAGGAACACCGGACGTTACCCTCGCTGTCTCTGAGCATTCATCCCCTACCTTAACTCTTTGCGTCCTGCCCTTGAGGAATTCATCGATCCACAAGATGACTCTTCCATCTATTTCCATTGGCAACTGTCTCATCTTAAACATAAGCCTTTCGTGATCAACTTTATCAAAGGCCTTAGAAAAATCTACTATTACCGCGTCTAATTCTTTTCCCGCATCTATTAATTCGGCAATTTCATGGCAAAACCCTAACAGTTGGGTTTCAGGTGAGTGGCCTTTTCTATATCCATGTTGGCGGTTATACAACCAATTCTCGCATTCCCATAAATCCCAAAGGTAATTTGCTATGATCTTTTCTAACAATTTGCATACTACAGAAGTTAGGCTTACCGGTCTATAATTTTCCACTAGATCTTTATCTCCACCTTTGAATATTGGTATTACTCTGGCCTTCTTCCAGTCACTTGGTAAGGCATTGTTGTTCATTGTAACATTGAATAAATGGTATATGTAATTTGAAACGGCCAAACCACCCAATTTCAATAAATCGATAGAAACTCCGTCGGGTCCCACTGACTTATTTTTTCTCATTTTTCTAATGTTGCCGAAAATTTCTGACCTCGAAGTTTTAATCAGTCTCGAAATAACCAAATCATTGTCTTCCTGTTGCCCTATTGTTTGGGTTACATCAGTAATTTTGTCCGTTCTGGTTTCCATCCTTGAGAAAACACTAGCGTACCAATTATTGAGGGCATTTGCCTTCTCTTTGTCATCTGTGATTATGGTTCCTTTGTCGTTTTTTAAAACTTCTATTGTTCCCTTATTATCTCTCCGCTTCCTCATGTATTTAAAAAACATGTTGCCATTATCTTTAGAAATTGTGTTTTGCAAAAAAAATTTCTTTGGCAATTTTCTTTTCCCTATTTAATGTGCGTATCAGCATTTTGTGCTTTTTTAGCGAATCCGAACTTTCGTTCCGTTTCCTATGACTAATCCTAACTTTTCTCTTTAGTGATCTGACAGTTTTGTTGTAATATTCGGGATCAGTACTTGCTTTGATGACTTTTTTAGGAACAAAGAGGTTTAATCCTTCTTCCATTATCTTCTTAAAATCCCCCCAGATTTCTTCTACGTTTTGACCACCGCTCACCCACTCAGGGTACCTATTCCTCAAAAAAGACTGGAATCCATTACTGTCCCCACGACTATATTGCCATATTGTCTTTCTCTTTTGTGCCGCTTCACCCTGGGCTTCTTCCCAATTGAGATATGCACACACGGCTAAATGGTCACTAATTCCCGGAAAGACATCGACTCTCCTCACCCAATTGTCTGGCCTTAACAGCATGACGTCAAGGGTGTTTTCTCCGCGAGTGGGTTTATTTACGACCTGTACAAAACCCTCTTCATTTATGAGACGGTTGGCTACTTCCTGTGCCCGCCCACCCCCTACTGTGACCTCTTCACCGGACCACCGAATACCGGGAAGGTTTAAGTCTCCTGCTATGAGAATGTGCCCCTCCGGGTTTTCTGAACAAACATCTGCTAAAATGTCGAGTGATCCCATTCCTTCGTTTGGGCTTCTGTACACCGATATTACTTTAAAATATTTCCCTTCTTTCTTATTTTTTACCCGGACACACATCATCTCGCAATCGTTTCTAACCCACTCCAGAGAGCTTATTACTTTTTTACGAACACAAATAAATATACCTCCTCCTCGTCCATCCCTATCCCTCCTGTAAACGCTAAAATTTTGTGGAAAAATCTCGTTTGTCGTAATATGATCACCAAGCCAGGACTCCGTGCCGATCACAATGTCGGGATTACATGCATCAATCAGCGTCTCAAATTCCCTAACTTTATTTATAATACTACGGCAATTAACCAGCAAAACTTTTAAGCCCTTACCTTTATTTTCACCAAGCTCGACCACTTCCCGTGATTCACTCCCTTCACATCTGTCAAGCTCGGGAGTTCCACCTTCCGCACGCGTTACAAGTTTCCCTGATCACAGAGCTTATGTGCAATGTTTTTAAACAAGTTGGCCATAATCTGCGATCCTTTTCTGTTTAAATGCACTCCATCACGGCCCAAATGCCTGTCACCTATCCAACAATTAGGGTCAACAAAGGTCATCCCTTTTTGCGAGCAGACCCACTCGATGCTCTCATTGATCCGGTCGATTCTCCTATAGTACATATCCCTTCTCCGAAGAATACCACTAAACACAATTTTGGCCTTTTTAAACTTATTTCTGGCCGATGTTGCTAAATCCCAAATAAAACCAATTAAATGGTCGTCAGACTTTGCACTTCTTAAGTCATAACATAAAGTAGTCATTATCTCTGGTTTTAGAAAAATGTATATCATGATTTTTTGTCAGGGTATTAAGTAAACATAATTTTAAAGTATTCTGCAAAAATCTGCGGAAAAAGTTTGCGACCCTGAGAAAAAATTCCAATTTTCGATCGCGTTTCGCGGCCCGGCTCGGCTCAGCGCGGCCTCGAAACTCCGACTCCCCGCACTGACGAATTTCTGAGGACCTTAATGTCCTGTATTCGCCTTACTCAAGACATCCATGCTGTCAATGATAACCAAATGTCATATATTTATTATCATGGAGGGATACTATATCCAGCGCATGTGTTTGTAGACTGTGATGCCTAACTGTGATGAATATGCTTTTCTTCGGTTACTCTGCGGCATGTTTCCTCAAAACATAAGCGTATGTGACTTCATATATGTAGGATGCATTCAAAAAATCTGATGTAACAATGCAGAGTTTACAAACCGAATGAGTACTTGTCTACATCAGTCGGTCGCTGTTTCATCGCATAGATGTCATTCATTTCGGAAGTTTTTGCTCCGCAGATGTAACATCTCATGCTTGCACAGTCAGTCAATGCATTGCAAACCTAAGAGAATATTTTTTAAGGTTAATAATTTGAGTCATATATTATTTTACTGCATTTGAGATTGGAATTGGCCTTATTTTTCCGTTTATAATTGTTAATAGCAAATTGAATGCTACTGAATAACCCCTAAAATTCAATTTATCCAATCCATCAATCTGTTCTTTTATGTAATCTCTCTCTGCTTTCGCAACTTCTCTATTCTCTTTTAGCCACTGAAGGCGAATAGGCCGGCAAAACTCGTAGAAGATGGCCGAGGATTCGCCCATAATATCTCACCTGGGATATTAAAAGTACTAAAAATTCCCGTAATGGTTCCAATTAGATAAATTACAGATAAAATAGACACGTAAATCTCATACCTGGATTGTCATTTAGTAACCTAAGTGGCACCAGGGAGCTCATAAATAAATACTCACCTGATGAGTCAGATAGTTACCACAATTGCTTATATTGGGCATGGCCCGAACTGCCATCAAATCCATATTTGCACACTAGTGTGCAATCTACTTCATCATATGAGGTTTCAGCAGTTGAAATGTATGGCAGGATTTGCGAAGGTGTGTGATTTAAGAGAGTTTGAAGACTCACTTCGCATATGTTTTCAGTTACCCTGATTCCTTCGGGGTATGCCATACTTTTCGCGCTTAGGACTCTATCGTAGCTTGGATAAAGCTTGTGTCCATAATTTTGAGCCGAGCGTCTCAGTGTATTGTACTGACTCTTCGTTAGCTCAGTTGTAATAACGAGAGACACAGCTTCTTCAGGGGTCATTTCCCTCTGGGGATTATCCCTTTTTCTCCATTTAGACAAAACTCTTCTCGCCCTACTAGGAGTGGTTGTCGTTACCTCGGAAATTAGTTCGGCGGCCGCAATATCTCCTTCCTCCCTTAAACTCAGAGAGGTTGCCAATGCGAGCTCCGCAGCAGAGGAAGACATTTTAATATTTTGGACCTTACGTCTTTTTGATCTCTCCGAGGAAACACTAAAATCTATTTCCGGCCTTCCCAGTGAACCTAGGAAGCAATTATTTAAAAGTAAATAACCCAAGCATAAAAATATTATGTCGTTCAATGAAAAAGAAAGGTTTTTACCGGATGGTACTTACTAGTCTCAGCAGAAGTGCTAATCAAATACTGACGCACGGTGTCAGGAAAATTCATCGACTCCATGAGCCATGCGTTATTTCGCTTTAAAAATGTTTTTTTATTCCGAGAACTTCTATTCCACCTTTGCAAGTAGGGCAACAAAAAGCTTATTCTGACAAATTCACGAAGACTTCTGATAGCGTCATCAAATTGACCTAAATCAAATCTTCGCACAAGAAAATCCAACAAATATTCCATTTTTTCAGTTGGTGATTTGAACTTTATGCCCATCAATGTATTATGGAGATCAAGCCGTGTGATAAAATTGGAAGACATATCCAATCAGGACTGAAAAACTTGTCTAAGGTCTGAAAATTAATGTAATAGAATGAATCTACCCATTCCACAAATTGTTCAACAACGATAGGCTACATAACACCAGAAAGTAGGGGCGAAAAATCGGTATTGAAGAAAGCTTGTAAAAAATAGTTCAAGGGACGTAAGAAAACTGGGACGAAAAAGCAGGACTGACTAACACCAGGCAAAAACACATGGAAATATAGAATGGAGGGAGACCACCCGGCTGGAAGCCCGAATAGCCTTTTTTGAACATATTCGCCGGGAAAGCATCAGATTTTACTTCACACGGAAATATATCTTACCTCGAATAAGGTGTGGATTGCTGAGGAAAAAAACACCGATGTAAACCTTAGAAAAAAAAACTCGGTAAGGATTCCTATCACTCACACTCAATATCGCGAGTAAAAAAATATTTTTTCCGAACAGATTTCTCCCAATTCACTTCACCACAAATGCCAAGATAGAACTACTGCTCAACATGCATTTTCTTTAAAGGATAGGGAAGGTCCACCCAGGGAAAACCCATCATAACTGTTTAAGGGTGCGCGGTGTCATAAAAACTCCCTCAGGGACCGAGTCGCATGGTGCTGTGAAGGCGGAGGGATTTGGCGGCTTGCAGTTTGAAAATGCAAAGAGAGTGGAAAGGGAAAACAGCCAACCCAACACCCTTCCACAAAAGAGTGTATGAGGAATAAAACACCCTCATGTGCACTCAGGAATTGAAGGGGTTCAAAATTACTCGGAAAATTCCGTGGAGTAATCGAAGAAAAGCATATTCATCACAGTTAGGCATCACAGTCTACAAACACATGCGCTGGATATAGTATCCCTCCATGATAATAAATATATGACATTTGGTTATCATTGACAGCATGGATGTCTTGAGTAAGGCGAATACAGGACATTAAGGTCCTCAGAAATTCGTCAGTGCGGGGAGTCGGAGTTTCGAGGCCGCGCTGAGCCGAGCCGGGCCGCGAAACGCGATCGAAAATTGGAATTTTTTCTCAGGGTCGCAAACTTTTTCCGCAGATTTTTGCAGAATACTTTAAAATTATGTTTACTTAATACCCTGACAAAAAATCATGATATACATTTTTCTAAAACCAGAGATAATGACTACTTTATGTTAACTTTTGCCTAACAAAATGTCCGCCATTTTATGACCTAATGACCAATACTGCTTTCAAAATATCTTCGATATAGAACCTTAGGAAATCCACAAAAGTGTTTTTTGCTTGAAAAAGGCAAATTTGAGGAATTTAGGTGCAAACAACTTCAACCATCACACGCAATCGATATTACCGGGGTCCGCCGCGTGGAGCCGGACCGCGACGCGCGGTCGAAAATTCAAATTTTCTCTCAGGGCCGCAAACTTTTTCCCAAACCTTTAGCAGACAAACGTTTAAATATGTTTTCTTAGTATTATTACGAAATATCTCGACATAAATATTTCTTATAAAAAAGATAATGACTGCTTTAAGTGAAATTTTGCTTGAAAAAAGCTTCCGCCATTTTGATACATTACAGCACACAAATATCAACAAAAATGTCTGAAACTTATGCAAAGTACAGACAAAATATTATTATGACAGATGAAAATGTTAAAAATTTCATGAAAATCCATCCACTGCTCTACCATCTGCGTAACTTTTTACATTTTCGAAGAAAAATGATAAATGGCGTGTTTTTCGAAATTTCGTCATGTTTAAGCCTCCGTAACTCCGTAACGGCTGAGACTTAATAAAAACGACTTGCTATTTCAAAATCAGCAAATATTTTCCCGTATTTGTGCTAAATTTCAATTGTCTACCTCAAAAAAAGCCATTTCGGACTTTTGTCCGGCGTTTTTCGATTTCCGACCACTGTGCGACGGCCCAACGTGTGCGTGGACGTGAGTTATATAAATGCCATCTATCTGATAGGGCTTTTCTAGTGGAGTTTTACTCCCATTTCTCTAGACCGATCGCTTCCACGTCCGTCCTCGTTGGCTTCTGGCGTCGTAAAGGTAAAGGATGAAGTTAGCTTTGAGTGCTAACCCTCCAAGTTTCCACCGATCTGGCGTCAGTAAAATGGTACTTGTGAGTGTCTACATATTATTGAAAACGATAGTACCTAGCCTATCTAGAGGGTAGACATATACTCTACCGACTCAGCTTTACCCTTACCTTCCCAATATAATATGAATCCACCGCGTGAACGGCGGTGAAACTTACATAAAATGCTATGGAAAAATCCCCTGGGCCAGGAATTGGACCGTAGATATTTTGGCTTCTTTGGGAAAAGAGCAGATCTCTGCGCTATTCTGGTTACTTGATTTTCGTGGCAATTTAACGGGGTCCATGGGATGTCAGGCCCTCGCGGTTCATTTAAAATCGCAATGCAATGGAGATGGGACTCCCAAGATATCTCAATTAGTTGAGGATCACCAAATAGCGCTTAAGTGGCACACAGCGACATTTGTTATAAATTTAAATGTTTCTCGACAGCGGTGGAATTCTTAATTATTGCCATTGGGAAAAACCCGATGGACCGGAATCCAAATCACATAAAATATTTAAAGCTAAACGCGAAGCTTCATTATAATATTAGTCATAGGTTTGCGCTGAAAACCACACTCATTTCACGTGGGCGATTTATTACCTTGGCTTTGGAGGGAGATGCTTCGCCACTTTCCTCTGCATCTTGGTGGTATGCAATACCCAATTCTCAACGATAATACGTTTTAGGATTAATATGCGTGACAAGTGGCTTTTAGATGCATAGAGAAACATATATTATTTTTAAATATTATTTTTAGAACATAAAATAAATAAGCTCATTGACTTTCACCATAAATATTACTAACATTTCAATTTTTCCAGAAATTACGGTGGGGTGGTCAATTATGGCAGTCGGCGTGGAACGTAGATGGTATCTGAAATGTGAACAGGTCCTCTCCCCTTACCTCCCAACAATCAGCCACTGATTTCACTGATTTCCTTGAGGAATTTGGCCTCAGTTGTTCAATCTCAAGAGGGTAAGGATTAAAAATCCAAAATTTAAAAAATAAAAACAGAATTTAAAAGACGAAGCGTTCACCTAGGACTGGCAACTGATAAATATCGGTATTGTGGCGAGGCTACACTACTGCGTTCTAGCTTGGAAGGAGTTGTAGTAGACCGTAGCTGCTTTGTTAAAGTTAGATAAAGAACAAAACCAGAAACACAGGATCAGAAACAAGTCAAAAGACAAAGGAGGCTCATAAGATGGGAGTTCGGAGAGGGGATTCGAAGATTAGAGCCTAGATCGGGCCGAAAAGTTCATTTCTTATCGGCGACTGCCGTCAAAATATCCTGGTTGCTTTGTTGATACCGAAGTGAGGACAAGAGATCTCCCAATAGGTAATAGGTGGGGGCTTAAGGGTTAGGAGGTAAAATGGTGTGTTATTATAGATTTTTTTTGAGCAGAGAAATTTAGATCCAGTTGAGTATATAGGCGATAGATCTGACCAGAAACAGACGCTTCGAAGCTTCATCCTGTCTGCAGACAAAAAGAAGCTTCAAAGTCAGAAAGAAAGAATATTTAAGTGCTTACAAAAATAGCAAAAATGATAAAAGAAAATTTTCTAAATACTTAATATTCAACTGTCATAGGAGCGATTTTAAAGTAATATTTTTAAAGAGAGGGGGATTTTGGGGGATAAAACCCCACCAGAGCTCAGAGAAATTTTTAATTTTAATCCATTTAACTTAATTGGATCAATATTACTTATAGAATAGTGTAAATATTAATAAAATATCCCTCAGAAGGCCGTAAAACTCACAATTTTGAACTATTTATCTAAAAATATTTCTAGGGGAGGGGGGCGCATCTCCCGCTTACACTGGCGGGTATTCCACGCCATCAGATACCCCAGTGTTTTGCATCTGAAACCCCCTAGACTTAATTCCTAGCTGCGCCCCTGCGCGGCGTCGCTAATAAATGATACTTAAACGTTTGAAATTTTTAGCCAAATATATCGGCCTTTACTGGTTTTGAAAAAGTTATAGCGGCGATTTGTCACTACGCCGCGTTGCCTCACAAGTTCCGCTCTCGCTTTGTTTTCTAAAAAATCTTATCACAAATAAGCCGTACCTCTCTCGTCTGAGGTCGATCTGTATTTGCTGTCCTCAAATAAATCATCGTTTTCCCTATAAAGGATCTTCAATTCACAAAGGTTAAGAAAACACTTAGCTGTTTCACAAAATAAAATATATTGCGACCGGTTTCGATACAGCGTATCATCATCTGGGGACATGTTGCTACTTGAATAGGCCAGATGATGATACGCTGTATCGAAACCGGTCGCAATATATTTTATTTTGTGAAACAGCTAAGTATTCATTCTCGCGCTGCAAACGTCATGGTATAAAAACCCTCCCGAGCCCCCTCAAAAATTCGTTTTGGGTGTGAGGAAAAAATATGTCAGGCTTGTCGATTTTCCTCGGAGTGTCCAGATATCGAAATTCGAGTTATCAGGGTTCTAATGTTGATCATTTGACTCTTCTAAAGTGATTAGAAAACTTAAAACTCACTACTTATATAATTTCCCGGGGCAAGATCCCCGGTTTGGGCCCCCCAATATTTTTTGTTGGTCGGCATTCCTGGTTGAATTTAGTGTGGAATCTGTGTAATCAGTTGGTGAAATTTCAAATTTCCACTTCGAAAGCGAAAATGAATGTTTGAATGATCAGCTGTTTTCGATAATAGCCCACCATGCGCCGGTCCTGTCCTTCTGATTACGACACTTACTTTGTTGTTAGCATGAATTAATATAGTGATTTATGGAAATAAAATCACTTTACAAAGTTCGATAGACATTAACCGGGGCGGATCCAGGATTTTTTCCTGGGGGTTGGGGGCACAAAGGTCTGACATGCGAATGATCTTATCCTTATTGAGACTAAAAACAAGATACATCAATTACTCTGCGAAATATTCTCTTTATTTAAATATGAAAGTTGTTAATATGAAATTAAATAATTGAGGTTCCGTAATACACAAAACAAGACCAACGTAATGATAACCGTATAAAATTTGTTGTCTACTGTATTTTCTAAGCACCGGACGGGACGGGACGTGCTCCCTTGCCCCCCTCTAAATCCGGCTATGGACATTAATTTCACGGACCTAGGTTTCAAATTAACTTCGTGGAATTTTGAAAATTGATTTTATCACTATGTAGGTATCGCTATGCGATTCCACGAAGTAAAGAAGGCTGTTGGAGTACAGAAATTTCCAGCCTCAAAATTGTCTACTGCATTAAGCCGAGTGAGTGAGTCGTCGCTTGGACTATAAATTACTTCCCTGGGCTTTCATTACGATAGAGGAGTCATGCCGAGAATGTCGGAGTGAAATTTGGACTCAAATAGAATTGGCTGACGAAAGACTCGTGTTATCAGAGAAAGCCTTTTGATGTGACCTCTTCCGCGTTGTGATGGAACTTGTCCCTATTTCGGTATCCAGCTTCTAATGGACTTTTTTCATGACAGTGGGAGCTTCGGTATCATTGGGATCATATTATTGAAGGAGAGAGTGTTTGAAGGACACCAGCTGGAATATTATGTGCAGTGTTAACACAAAGTGCGGGTGAAAGTTTTAATCAGGGAAATGGAGTCCCTCAAGCTGTTATTTTTACTCGGTGAGTACCGATTTATAGTTTAATGTGCATTTTACAGTTTTTCACTTTGCGCTTTCACTAAGTACTTCTCTCTAATCGCGGTTTATTATTCTCGTTATAGAAATTTTCGAGTGAAAGTGAAAGTCTATTTTCTGCATGTTTTGCGTTCGAAGTCATATTTACGAGCAATTTTTAAGCTTGCTTACGAACTTCTCTCCTTTACGTTCTTTATTCATGTTACCTCAGTGTATATGTCTCATTTTCAGCGTTAGGTTTGCGGGAGGAATTATTTTGCCTAAGGGACCGGGTGTAGTGATAGAAATGTTTGGTGTTCGGATAAGTACGTAGACAGTTTCTTGATGTGCTGTAGCCGGTATGTTTTGCTAAGATGCCACAGCGTCGTGTTCAGTTAAGACGTGACGAGACATATATGGTAATGCCTTTTGGTGACCGGCGCAGTGTGATAATGTTTGGCTTATTTGAATCTTTGATGATGTTTGGAGCTTGCCTTTTAGCTGAGAGATGATATATGTGTTTTCATTTACATTTGGTCTAGTCAGCAAATAAGCTTTGACCTAATATGGTGGGATCATGTTTGGTTATTTTTCCGTCAATATCATGTACATGCGACCTTCTGTTTTTTTAGCTACGTGCTCTTATATTTACGGTTGATTATCCATATGTATTGAGACTTATTAAAGTTTATGGGATGATAACCGTAGTTATCGGTGCAGCAATAGTGGACGTACTCAAGTAAAGATAAAATGATGACCGAAGTTCACGCACGTATGTAATAGGTGGACTTGGTTTTTTCAAGGAGCTGAAAATTCTTCAAAGCACGAATGCAGAATGCGTGAAGCGACCAATATTATAAAATTTATTTTCCGCTCTAACTCACCACGTTTATGAGCTGAAAGAGTTGTTGTCTGTATACTTCTCACGAAGTGCTCGGAAAAATGTTACGCATGTAAAATTTGTTCCCTCGCGTGCCATAGCATATCACTCCAATCTGATTGCTGCCTTCTTCTCTAAACCGTCACTGTCTTCCACTGGTGTTTCATTTTTGTTTATCGCTTGTTTTCTTCTCATGATAGGGGTGTGCCTTTCACTTTTGGATACAGCAATTTCGGATCCAATCCCTCAAAACGAGACAATATATGCAAACGAGACTGTTTATAAGCCACCTGATGAAGGCTGCGGAAGGAAAGTAAGTCTCTTCAAATTAAACCTTCATTGTGACCCAATATTTAATTTTAGTAATTTTTAGTGGAATTTAGTCGTATTTTTAGTCATAATGGGCGTGAATTGGTGGAAGTATATTTGTTGGAGTATTTGTGGAATTATATCTGTATCGCTTGCTCTTTTTCACTAATATATTTTACTAGTCGTACAACCAGTTTCGAGGCACAGGTACAAATATTCCACAATTCTAACCCCAGAATCAGATCCGGTCATTCTACAAGCACTTTTCCTCCCCTTATTCTTGGCATTGATTAAGTAATCTTCCTTTTATCGTACCGAACTACATCTTATGTCTTTACATGAATTGATATTTTTCTAATCTCTAATTCCCTATACAGGTAATAATTATATTAATTTAAAATATGTCGGTAAGCAGCGTGCTAATGTTCAAGCATGTAGGTACTTTAAATCTTTTAATAGATAATATACTCGTCCAACAATTTAATTTTATTGTTGGTTGCGATAGAGATAGAAAAATATAAGCACCCATATTTTTCACTTTTTCTATCCGTCGCCTATTTCTTGAGCTATTCACTTGGATGAAGGGATATGATGACGTCACAAACTCATGCTTAGTGGGTCACTGCTTCTGAGATACTTCTCCCCTCATCGCATGGACCTCGCATTTCTCGTTGCTGTTTACGCTCTTATCCGTGTACCCTTCCCACAAAATAATGGCTCTCCCAGACCGAGTATATGCACCAGAAATCTTATGTCGTCACCAACTCATGAAAACTGGTGTATCGTCAGGCGATTGGTTTTTTTCTTAAAACTCTTTTATTCTATTCTAATTACAGCTTTCTTTCTTGTCTTACTCCTTCAAGCAACTATCCTTTTTTTATTTTTTCTCAACAATCCTCATTAGAAATTCTAGTGGAGTAGCCAGGAATTTCGTTTCGGGGGGGGGGGGAATCCAAAACCAGGGGGAAATTTTTTTAAAACGGGGTACTAAGCGTTTTAAACTAATTTTGAATATTTAGAGGGGGGTCCGGACCCCCTGTACTTCCCCCCTCGCAGTGAACAAATCCCCAAAAACATTAAAAATACACGGCCCTAAATAACAATATTCAATGAGCATCAACATCAACATTTAAATATCAAACGTTTCCACAAGGAGCTGTGACTTTCTTATTAACGTCCCTATTTCTTATTTAAAATTACGAGCGGATGGCTGCATGGGGAAGAGTTGTTTCTGATGCCGTGAATTATTTTTTCTTTCCATCCACTGAATTCTTGCGATGATTTGCGTTTATGGGTCAGAGTGAACGATGCCAGATATACACGACGGTAGGTCCAAATTTTAATGGCATGTGATGCCAAACTCCTCGCCGATTTTCTTATTAGCTCTTCGCTATCGTCTTAATTTAGAGTTCCAGTGTATTTCTCTATCATGCAATTGAGTGATAACGCTCTTTTACAATAAAAAATATTCCACCGATTTTCAATAAATATAATTATTTTGGTTTCAGATTTGTGATAACCCATGCCTGATGCAAAAAATTGTTTAAAAAAAATGTAATGATTTGGTTTACCCCAGCCCTTCGCCTCAAAACTACTGATTATATTCCTAGCTTCCATTGACATACACTGGGTTTTAATGCTTTTGCTCGGTTTTTATTCACTCCAAACCCCGACTCCCATTATAAATCATCGACGCACATTTAGCCTTGGACTCCCTATTAAGGCCAATTGTGTACCATTTTTGACAGGTGCCAGAAATCGTCTTAACCGCGTAATTTTCGTGAACAGTTTTAATATAGCAAGATTAGAAATAGTATTTTGGAATAATTTAGAGACTCCTTGACTCTAAAATGTTTAATCTCGGTATAAAAAATCAAATCAATGATCAAATATTTAATGTAAACACACAAGATTATAGAAGAAAGTTTGCTCTAATTGGCTACAAATGACTCGTGACAAATGACGAAAACAAATATTTGGTGAATAAAATAAGTAGCCTTTTTTAATCACATTTTAAACAAATACATATTTGGCTAACGATGAAACAATGCCCTAAAAACTTTGCTCAGAGATTACTTTTAAAGGAACAAAACCTACTGTCTGGAATCATGTCCCTAGCAACCTCTCTAAATAAATAAATAATTGTCAAGGCATCACGATGACGATACGTTTTCACTGTCTTAAGATTTTAAAATGACTACACTCATCCTCGGATTTTCTTCTTCAGAAGTCGCCGAATCAATTTCACTGATAATTTCCTGTTCTGCAAGCATTTCTTTGAACATAAGCCCGTTACGACGAGACATGATGCTATCACCAACGCCTCACGGGGACGCCTAACTGGCCTGCCCGGCGAGCCTAGTGCTGCAACACAGTATCACAGCGGGGGAAGAAGGGGGATGGGAGAAGAGGGTGTCGTCCTGCGTCATAACAACGAAGCAAAATCGACAAGCCACATATCTGGTACAAATTCGTAAACAATTACGTGTTACTAAGGGTCCTGCGTATGTATAGGCGACCGACTTTGAAAACACCATCCTGACGCTTTGGTGGTGCAAAAGATGTATCATCATCATTAGTCAACAATCCTAAGATTGGTTTGACGCAGCTCTCCATTTCTCTCTCCTATCCGCTAATCTCTTCATAGCTACATATTTATCCTCTTTTTCATCCTTTATAACCTGTCCTATATAACTCATTCGGGGCCGTCCCTTGCCCTTTTTCCCTACCACTTGTCCTTCAACGATTGTCTTCATCAGACCATCGTGCCTCAAAATGTGGCCAACTAAGTTGTCCCTTCTTCTGCTTAATGTTTTTAGGAGGCTTCTCTTTTCTCCTACTCTCCATAGCACTTCCTGGTTACTATAAAGATGTATATATAATAAAAAAATTGTTTCTTCAACCCTCCTAGTGCCACAGGCGGATCTATCGGCTTTTGCGTCTGAGCCGAAAAGTCCCTTGAGCCGAAATATCGGCTTTGAGGCAGTTCATTGTCCAAATTAATAATTATGCATGAATTAAACTCTTGAATAAAGAATCAGTATAAATTTTACAGTTAAAAATTAATATAATAATTGTAAAATAAAAAACAGCTCGTTGATAGCAAAAAATAACATAGCAGAATTTTTTCTCAAGGATGTTACATTTGATTTAAATACCTATGGCATTTCTTGCTAGTGCCACTCCAGAATAAGAGGGTTATTGGAAATAAAGAAATAAAACTTTATAAGGTTCACTATTATTTTAATATGGGCACGACCCGGGTTTCGTAACGTGGTTACATCTTCAGGTTACGAAATTATTTTAATATGGGCACGACCCGGGTTTCGTAACGTGGTTACATCTTCAGGTTACGAAACCACGGTAAGAAACCCGGGACGTGCCCATATTAAAATAATAGTGAACCTTACAAAGTTTTATTTCTTTATTTCCAATATGGAGAGGTTTCACAAAGTAAAGCCTGAAGTTATCATTTATAAGAGGGTAAAAAATATAAATATATGGTCTAAAACGGATATTCAGGAAAATAGTGTTCGAAGACCTCTGTATACAATAAACACAATATATACCAAAAATGATGCATTGGCTGATGAAGAATCAGATTTTTTCCCGGCGAATGACTTGAATGTATTCTGCTCGCGTTTTTAACCAAATTAGGATCTGCATGTTTTAGACCTGACTGTATGTTGTAGTAGGCATGCAAAATTCATTCCCTTACTCGGTTGGAAAACCGAGGAGAATTGTGGTACATTGGTCCTTTTAGGTATTTATACTTATATCCCCAAAACAAAAGTAGATACCGCCACGATGATTATTGACTACATGCTTAGTATTAAAAAAACATAAAGTCAAGAAGTTACCACCTTCAAACGTGAATTTAGGATCTGTGATTTGCCGGTAATGATGCCCTCTGTTGGGTTAAACCGGACGTTTTTAAATGAAATTGATGGTAGAAATCGTTTAGAAAGCTTCTTTTTAAATTTAGACGCCGGTTTAGTTCTGTTCCATTCCGAATTCATGTACCCAAGTGCTATCCCAATCCTTAAATACTTATTTATGCATCAGTATTAAATCTAGTTTTGCCTTAGCTGCGTATGCCAATCTTTTGAACTCGGAGTATCCAATCTCTTTCACCAAATTTCTGTCTGCAGGGGGGAAAAAACGATTTCCAGGTGTGCATCATGGAGCATTTCCTTCCGGAAAATGTGACGCGGGGAATGTACAATGAAAGTAGATGCCCTACCTGTGCTCACATCTGCAGGTACGCCGAAGTAATTGAAGTTCAAATAGCTCGAACATTGCATGCTGTGCGGGAGTGGAGTCCAACATTTTTTTAACCCTAATTTATTTAACAATGAATTATTATTCTTTCCAGCAAGTCGGAGTCGATATTAAATTGTGCATACAGTGCCATAGATGAAAGAGCTCAATGCAACCAATATGTGAGAGACGTGGGGGAGCGGTTTTTTCGTGGTATTTTCGCCGCCACAGTCGCTTTCTTCTGCGAAGGAGGCGGAGACAGGTTGACAAGTAAGGTTTTTTAAAGATAATTTTTGTTGATGAAGTTTATTTTCTCCTCTATTTTTAATAAGAGACACGTTCAGATTTCATGTGTGCACGATTAAAAAATTCGGACGAAAAATATAGAATATAATACATGTTTGTTAAGGCTCTGGGCATACCCTTGGAGCTAAACACAACACAATTTAAAATAATTGACTCATCAAAAAGCTCAAAGTACACGAAAAAATCAAGTAATATCGATAAGGCAATATGATACACAAATAATAATGAAATAGCAAGTAAAACAAGGATTTTAATTTAACGACACACGTAATGTGTAGGCTGTATTTTATTTAGGAGTTTATTTTCGCTCTCCATTGAGTAGAGCCATGTATAAATTATATTTAAATGCATGGTGGGAAACCTTCTGTTTTAGATCCTAAGGGAGAGAATTCCAAAAGTTAGATGTCTTAACTAGAAATGATTTCTGATAGACGGTTATACGTGGAATTGGATAACGTAAATAGTCCTTTTTGCGAGATGCCATCTGAGTGGTTACTGATCTGTTCATGAAAAATTTCAGGAGATAATCAAGGATTCTCTCTATGAACATCTTAAAAAGAAGAACACCGAGTAAATATTTTCTTCGGTTACAAAGATTTAGCCAACCTAGGCTGATTCTGTACTGTGATATATGAACTTCCTTTCTTAAATTAAATACATATCTTGCACTTGAATTAAGCACCTTTTTGTAAAGTTTTATCCTACTCTTTATGCATATCATTATAAATAAGTATACAAAAATCAAAAGAAGGAAATACCAAGGTAGAGATTAACGTTTTTCGGGTGGAAATAGGAAGTAAGTGCTTATGAAGTTTTAGTTGATAGAGTTTGATATTGAGTTTAATACAGAGTGGGGAAAAATTATACCACAAAATTTTAACTCTGGATAGCTTATGCTTAAAAAAAGGAGAATGGAATGCTATCAGATGTGAAGTCTGAATTCCAGTCTGTTCCATTCTCCTCTTATGTCTTCATTTATTCCGCATTAACTTTTACAGAAATTGGGGTTCCTATAAACATTTTACCCCCTGGTAAATTTGGTATTGAACATACCCTTGAAGCAAAACACAACAAAATTTACAATAATTGCCTGATCAAAATGCTCAAAGTACCTACACGAAAAAATCAAGTAATAACGATAAAGCAATATGATACACAAATAATAATGAAATAGCCAGTAAAACAAGGATTTAAATTTAACAACACACGTAATACGTCGGCTGTATTTTATGTAGGAGTTTATTTTCGTTATCCAGCTCCATGTATAACTATCTATCAGATATCGATTCTTTAAGGCATTTCAATTTTAGAATTTAGCTGATGCTAGTATTAACCAAAGTTACTGATGATGCTTCCGTAGAAAACGTACTATTTTTAAACCACAGAAAATTTGAGCCAAGCGCTCCGATTGGCCGCGACTTTACCCTGTTGACGGATGCTCTGGACTAAGGCAAATGCAGATGCATAAATTCTGTACACTATAATAATATAAACTCTATGTGGAAATGCATGGAAATAGTTCGAAGTCCCGGGTTGTCCAGAGCAACCGGCACCAGGTCGAACTCGCGGCCAATCGGAGCGCTTGGCTGAAAGTTTCAGTAGTTTAAAAATGGTGAGTTTTCGACCTGAACATCAGTAAATTTGATTCCCACTGGCATCAGCTATCCATTATAATTACAATATCCTGGCATAATTTTTCTCCTCAATTTATTGTCTTTTCAATTTTTTGTGAGACGAAGCCGAAGCAACTCATTTCTTTATCATGCTCCCAGCAGGAAGTGCGGAAAGTCAATCAGAATTTAATCGCATGAAGCATTAAAAAAAATAAACTTAGCATAGGACGTAGAAGCTGCGAAAAAATTATCGTAAAAAGTAATGCAATAAAAATTTTCAACTGAGATGGAAAGTATAGTGCTTGAAGTATAATTATCTGATCTTCAACATTGTGCTGTCAAATTGGCTGAGAAAATTCCATTTGGGTCTCAAAAACTCATTAGTTGCTTTAAAATTCTTTGACATGTTTCTTGTGGCCACGTTTTCTTTTCACAAAATACCAATAGCGTGCCCAGGGTCAAAACTAGACGGGGGCAAGCCGTGGTCGTTCAAGATGTAACACAGAAAAGGTTAAGGAAACTAAAATTTCAAGAAAATTACGACAACACTTTATTAGTTTTTAAATTTATTCTATCAAAAATAAAATATCTTTATTTTAAATATATGTTATATACTAATGTCAATTTTCATGGATTTAAAGAAAAATTATTCAAAACTTTCGTTTTGAACTACATTTACTTTAGCTTCTTTGGGAGGGGGCAGCTGCCTCCTCCTGCCCCTCGCTGGGTACGCCCATGCAAGATACTACTAATTCCAAAACTCTGTGAGCATATGTCCATATTCATGTGGTTCTACTTACAGCTATCGACGACAGTCAGAACATGCGCTGCATTGTGACCCAGGAAAGCAATTGCACTATATCTCTTATACCAGATGATAGAAGTGATAGCAGAACTTTAGAATTCACTCCAGAAGCTTTGTGCAGGTGAGGATTTTATTATTATTATTATTGATGTTTTATTCTGTAATACGGTTTGATAAGTCGAATACTTAGCCGGATGGTGGCATAAATATGTATGAACTGAGTGAATCCATAGATATAACATAAATAGAACAGGCCTTGATAGTGAAAAAGTTATAAAGCATTCAGAATTATTTTTTTTAAATCCTGCCTCAAGCATCTTATGCAGGATGGAAAACTTGCGTTGAAGATTGAAAAATTCTCTGCCCCTAAGTTTATTTTGCGTTAATTTGATCTCAAACAAGCACTTCCTGTATTTTTGCGTAGAGTTACCCAAATTTGACCGTTTCTTATTCCCTTAGCTTTCGTTCCCACAAACTGCTTTGATAAGAGGAAACTTCGTTAATCTATAGGAATAACGAAAATAAAATAGTCCTAAATAGAGAAGAAAAAATTATAGAAGCACTCAAAATTCAATAAAAAAATCTAATGCAAGAGGGAATACTTGCGCTGAAGATTTAGAACTCCTCTACCCTTGGTAAATTTTTCAGTCAGTTTTTTCTCAACTATGTTACATACACATATTTGCGCGTAAAATCATGTTACCCAACTTTGAGCATTTCGTATTCCCTTAGAATTTGCTATAAGAAATTGCATAAGTGTGAGGAGCCTATGTCCCAACCTGACACCAGTTTTAAGTAATGTTCCTTAACTGCTTGTAGAAAACGCTTTGTTTGTACCAATAAAACTGCAGAAATTGTTTTAAACGGGGAAAACCTGCGTTCGAACTGATGCCTTCGATGGAAATGGATTGGTATTACGGTGTGTTGCCATTGGTGTAAATGACGGCCTCCTCCCTTACACTCAATTCAAAGTATTGTCGATTTATATTTCAAAGAATAATAAAATTGATGGTTTGAGGCGTGACTTTGTGAAATCGCTTCATGTTAAATGAAAAACTTTGTAAATTTCACGTATGATTTTAGTAACAACCAGTTTCGTCGCTGTGCAGCATCGTAAGGTTCAAATACCAGATACAGGTAGAGTATGACCTTATATTGAGTGATTTGGGGTAGAATGGTGGCCAAGATGGCGAAGCTGGGAAGGGGTATGGTGGTACTTAAAAGTTGCCAAATGGGAGGCACACAAGTTACAAAATTACAAAATGGAAGGTACACAATGTAAGAAAATGGGAAGAAAACAATGTAACAAAGAATAATATTATGCATGAAATTGGTCACTGCAAGCCCTTACCCTCGCGCACGATTCAACAAATAAATTCGACGACACTTTTTTCTTACTTTATTTCCCTCATTTCGGAGGGAGATAAGGTGAATTCAGTACGAAAGATGCAGTACATTTAAACGAGAAATTTCATGCCTTATTTTATACTTGAAGCTTATCGATGCAATTGGCAATTTAAATACTTTAAATTTAAGGTAAACCTTTGGTAATGATACCATCGGAAGCATTTGCATTTGTACTTCATGCCAGTGGTGTCATGGAAAATTTGCAGTGCCGGAAAGCACTTTCCTTAACTTTTTTACGAGTGATATATTAATATTAGATGTTTTTTTATTACGAGTTATTATTAACATTTAATTGCAAATAATTTTGTGTGGATTTAACTTTTTTTTTCGATTAGGATTGTATATACTAAAACATTTTGAGGCACCAAACTTGACAAAGTGCTATTTGACAATTCTGTGTTTTCCTAACCAGTGCCGGAACGGTGTTCCAGCACCACGACACCATTGCCTCATGCCCAACGAGAATAAAAGTGACTACCTTCAGATGGTGTTAAACATGTGTACAAAATGATGAACAAGGAATGTCATTCAGTAGAAATAACAGCGTAACAAAATAGTAACATTGGTTTCATTAATATTACCTGAATAAATTTTGATCCGGATACCTTCAATCGTCTCCCTCTTGGATTTGATGATATAATGTTCTCAGTTGCTTAATATCTGATCGTTTTTAAATCATTCTCAGTCAATTTTGCTTGTCCGGCCTCTGAGTTCTGTTCAATGCAAGCAAGTAGTCTGCGTTTCACCTTTTATTATTTTTTTTTACAATTGCAGGAACTTCATATCGGGATTGTCCTGCGTGGCGAAGAAAGCAGAAGCTTGTAATCAAGAAACTGCCGCACTATTCCTTCAGTACGCAGACTATCTTAAGACAAATAGTCCCTGCTCCTCACCCGCTGGAAGCTAAAATAACATTAATAAACTTCTTCTGGGAAAAAACCATCACCACGCATCTGTCACTACATTCAAATCGCCTGAACAGTATATCTTTTTGAATGATAATAGAAAAACAACAGTACTCGTTCTTTAATTTCTTTCATTGCCATTTTATTTTAAGAAGTATTTTTCACCAAAAAATAAATATTTTTCTTACAAACTTTTAGGTAATCTTTGCATATTTCAGCAGCAACCTCTTTATATTCAGATATCTCAAAATCCATATTTCAGAATTCAAATACATGTTTGAAAATGAGACCATTTATGATTTTCAAGTATATACTTGAAATGAAAATCCTCTTTTTTTGCCCATTATTAAGTTCAAGAACTGGCTTATAAATACATAAAAAAATTGATTGTGATGAATACATCTTATCATCTGGTATGAGGATACGAATGGACTTCATTTAATACTATGAAAATCAAAAACCTTACCTACCCGTTGTTTCCCAAAGTCGAACCCATTTCGCAACCTTTTCGTACTTGGAGGTGCCAAGATTAAAGGTCAGCATGTTGTCTCATATTTTCTATCATACTTTAAATGTGCACTTTTTTATTAGGGGAAGTTATTTTTATCATTTCTGTTATCATTTAGTATTTTTCTTCAGTTATACCACTATAATAACGTACATAAAATATTTCCATATAATTTCTGATTAGGCTTACCTGGGCGCAGATATTCATGCATTTAAGTGGAAATTGTTTTTTTTAACCCTTTTTGGAGGTTTATTTTGACCCTTCACCGTTTTTTGTATCATATGTGATGTACTAAACTCATAGGCGGATCCAGGGGGGGGGGGGCACGGGGGCACGTGCCCCCCCCAGACCCTAAAGGCTTGTTTACACGATACATTAACACGTACGAGTTAATGTACGTTTGCGTGAATGTTTGAGTGAAATTTTGGTGGACCGGAACGGAACATGTACGAATGCATGAACCAAAGAAGAACAGGTTTTATTTTCTGTGCATGCATTCGCACAAGTTGGGTGGTTACACGGTGCATTTTGGCGTTCATTTTCGCATTCATACATTCAGACATTAACCCGTACGTGTTAATGTACCGTGTGAACAGGCCTTTAAAATATGCAAGATTTTTAATACGGTCCCATTATCATTGCGTTCGTTTTGTATTATGAAATATCCTTGTGCCCCCCCCAGAACAAAATCCTGGATTCGGTTTTGCTTGTGCCCCCTCCAGAAAGAAATCCTGGATCCGCCCCTGACTACACTCAGTGCCGGTTACTTCTGAAGGGCACAATTCTTCCTCTCTAACGCATGGTGTAACAGATATTATACACCCCGCCGTTACACCATGTGGTTCTCGAAGCATTCAGCAGGTGTTATAGGTGATCAGCTTCTCATTATGTAGAAGAAGTCCGCTCTCCGCATTATAACTTGAAGAGTTTTTCAAGCCATCTCTAGAGTAACCAATATAATTATGTTATCGTTATAAGAAAGTAATTAGAAAAACTAGGGCTCCAATGAGAAGTTATCAATGAGTATGTGTATCATACGTGATACTCATGCATTTAATTTATAAGTTGATTAAACCATTATTTATCATATGCAATTGATATTCATATTTTCCTTAAAATGAAAACAGTAGCAGAAAAAGCTGATAAAATGTAGTAATTGAAGCGTTTCTGGGCATATTTTATAAGGAAAAATATTTCTTTGTCACATATTTAAAAATTCATTCTGTTAAGGATTATTTTTTCAACCCATAGTGCACATTTGCAGAAATATGATCAAGGCATTAGGTAAATTTGTAAATCTATCTTAACCCTAGAAGTGCACACTTCTTTTTTCAATCATAAAGTGCACACTGGGGTCCAGCGGACCCCAGAACTTTAAAAATTTTTAATTTCAACCCCCTGATATTTTTTGACTATTGATATGGTAAATATCAATAATAGAAGTGTTTCTTACACAAATATGTAAAAATAAGTTATGTAAACATATTGAAATGGAAGTAAAACAATATTTTTCATTCTCAAGACATAAAAATTCTTTAAGAAAGTCACCAATCCTACTTTTATTTACTCTTACGAATGTTTTAGATGTACAGACAAATAGTTTTAGCAGCTTAAGTATTACATTGTGTAGTTCATGTAAAAAAATGTTTCATCTTTTTTCTTTCCATAAAACGTATTAATTTTAACAATTGAAAACAACAAAATTTTCCTGTGTATTTTTTTTAATTTTTTTTCACAAATTTCATTAGGACTTCCTATTGCTCCAAAATGTACATTACATTTATTTATTTTACAGGTAAAATATAAATTTTTAGAAAAAAATGCTTTGTTGTCAATTTCTCACTCCAGTACAGGTAGTACACAGATAACTTCGGTGCTCGTCACACATCGGAGCGCGGCACGATGAGCATATAATTCTTGTTTTTCTGTCTCTATTCCTTGGGCATAAGCTGCATCGTATTTTGCTTTGAAGGATTTTAGGTTTATCAATTGCTGATATTTCAACTTTTCAAGTTTCCGCAATGGTATTCCTGATTGAAGAACGCAGGTTTGTTTTCAAAATCCGTTGATGCAAATGAGGTTTGATGAGTGACAAAGTCAAGATTTTCAAAAATTTTCTCTGGTTTATTTTTTCATTACTATCAATATGAGAGTAAAGAACCATTGCGTTTATACCAGCTTGGTCTAGCATGCCATACAAAATCTGCATTGGCCATCGAAGGGTTTTTCTGGCTGTTGTATATTCCTGACACAGTTGATCAAATGTGTCTGTTCCTCCTTTAGTGGCATTATACATGCAAATAATCTCGGGCTTTCCATTGTATTCATTTATAGCTCCATCCAAATGAAAAGATGACAACAAAAGCACTAGTTTATTTCTTTTCAGTGTGAAAGACAGCAGGGTCATGTCAGGGTCAAAGGCAAATCGTGAAGATTGAACAACAGCACTTCTTGTAAAATCCACTGGAATTTGACGCTTGTTTTTACGAATGGTGCCCACCATCGTCATTGAATAATCTTTTAGCATCTTCTTTACAAGCTCAACAGAAGTGAACCAATTGTCGCACGTAATATTTCTATTCGTGCCATGAATTGGTGTTGACAATGTCCGTACATATATGTTGGAACAGTTTCATCTGGATTGGTAACTACTTTTCCTATGTAAGGATAGGCATTTACCATGTAAAACGTTTTTGCATCATTCATCATTACAATTTTTATGTCATACTTATCTGGCATTCCTTTCATATATGGCAATGAGGATTGTAATATTTCTTGCAATTATCTACAAACCCTTCTCAAATTTCACGAATTGGCGCAAATTTATCGATCGTTCTGCGCTGCATTCTCGTGTTTTTACCATCAAAACGCAAGGTTGACAGCAAAAATAGGAATCGGTGAAGAGACATGGTGCATTGATGCAACGTAGATCCAAACTCAGTTTACCACAGTTCATACAAATTTGTGTTGCACGTCTTCTGCACCCCAGAAAAACATAGAAGTCCAAAAAAAGCTTCACATCACCGTGGTACCATTGAGGAATTGTGACATTTTGACGCTGCCGTTGTATTTCCTCATTTGTGTGCGTCATTATTTTATTTCGTAAAGCGCTATCCAACAGTAATTCCCAAGCTTGCCGGGGAGTTTTGACGTTGCGCGCTGCTCCTTTTGGTCCAGGCAGATCCGAAACCAAATTTTGCTCTTTCTTTCGATCTCTAAATTATTTCAAACGTCAATGTTTGATGAATAGTTTACTATTATGAGTAATATATGTTCAAAACTATTGCTCTACAATCCATTCCATTGAAGTTTGTTTGTACGTCTTTCACTCCGAAATTCCTAAATTATTTGCAAAAGAGGAAACCAAGATATTTCACAAAAAAAGTTGATGTCCTCCAGTATCTTAAAGTGATAAAAAATGATAAATGGCATTTTAATTACTTTAAACGTATAAATACGATTATTACAAATGTAATAGCAGCAAAAAAGACAATAAACAAATGTGTTAATATTTTTTCGCAATTTCAAAAAAATTTCATGAAGTGCACACTGGGGTCCAATGGACCCCAGACCATGTTCAATATTAAATTATAAAGCAATAAGCGCGTTGAAAAAATCACCACACACTAGAAACTTTTACTAACGTATAAAAGGAAATTTACATTGGTATGAGCTTTCAATATTTTGTACATTACAAAAGTTACAGCAAAGAAAAAAACTCCTGGGGTCCACCGGACCCCAGTGTGCCCTTCTAGGGTTAAATCAATACATTTTTATTTATGTGCATCAGTATGCTTCCTAACCTCAAGGCATAAAACGCATTTTCCGCTTCGACTATCTTTTAAGTTAATCTATTCCCTGATCTTCAAGGGTGAGTACTATAAACAAGCGATAAGGCAAGTGCTGCTTTGGTTTTTCTAATCATCGCTAAATGATGGTTGAATTATGCGCAAGCAGAGGACTCCACATGTGCACTGTGGAGAAATCTTCCCAGAAATACTTGTTGCAGCATAAATATTCATTCAGACACGCTGCACGAGGATAGCAGTGTGCTGTGCGGATTAGTAAGAAATCGAACTTATATCGCTCCGTCTTGTGGATAGGTGGAACCAGAGAGAAAGAGGAATTCATCCCTTAGAAAAATGCATTCACTACTTGTGACAGTTATTGGTGAGTAAATTATTTTTAAAATAAGGAATACCTCCAATGTGATCGATCGATGACAGATTAAGTGATTGATCTTTAAGAACTGGACGACTGCGTTCAGTACATGGTCGTTCTTTGACCGTTTTTTTACATTTGGATTTATTTTAGCAAATGCAAATATTAACGTTATAATGAAGTAGCCTCTTCCTTGTGGCTGCAATGATAGAATTTACTAAGATAGATTTTGGGGAACTATATCGCTTCCGTCGCTATTTAAATAACCACGAAGTCATCAAGGAAGTGGCATTTACACTCGCTCTTGAAGTGAATGCTTACTTTCTCGACTGGAGCTTTCTGGTTGTTATCATAGTTTGATCAATTTTTGTGGTGTATGATCGGTAATCTGGTTCACAATAATAAAAAGGGCTAACTAATTTTGAGTAGTTTTTTCAAGTCTTATTAATTGATCTTATGATAAGAGATTTTCCTCCGCTTGGTCGTGCATGTAAAATGAGAAATTTTAAAGTGCCTTATGACCCTGATTATAGCCGAAAACTGAAATCCACGTTTTTGAATAGAATTAAAGTGAATGTTTGCGTTATAAAAATTTAATATGATCACATAAAATATGCCATGGAATTGAGAGTATCTTATTTTTCTCATGAAAGCATATGTGAGATATACCGTGTTAACCAAGAAGCCTACCTCGGCTTGGGGTCATAGATGACGAAATGAAAATATTTTTTGCAACTTTTCGAAGTGTTGACAATGAAAAAATCAACTTTAAAGGATTCCATATCATTATGAACTTGTGCAAATATATGTGGTTCGTCTGCTTCAAAGGCATTATTATTGAGAGGAATGGAATATTTGATTAGGCAACGTCTTGAACGTTATTTTTATTTCTTCCTCGCCTCCTCTTTCATTGGACAAGCTATATTGACTATTGACCGTTAATCGTGTGGTTAAGATACAATACTAATTTCAGTTGCTTTTTGGTACTTCCTCTTGCTCACACTGTTATTATTGTTTTAGTAGTTCACGGCTCTCGTATACAGAAATTTTCATAATAACATGTTTTTTTTATATTTTTTAATAAATGTTATTACTTACCGCTTCTTTCATCAACGTAATTAGGAGAATTTTTAATTATGTGGCTTACCCTGGGTGTATTATTACTCGTTAATCCTGGATAGTAATGAAATCATAATCGGAAATTCAGAACGAGCCATGCTTTGATATTACAGAGCAATTAGCGTATTAAGATACGTAGTTGCGTCATCTACTATACCTGGCGATGCCTCGTGGGTTACGGGTGCGCAAAAATATTCAGGACAGTACATTGATATTATAAGTGAAAATAGACGATTTTAATAATTTTTCCAGCATGTGCCTTTTATTTTATGCCTATGTGCATCATGTTATGTGTAAAGATGATGAATGATGATCTATAGGTTTAATCTAACTGGTAATAAAAACTCTGCGATTACCTTGAAAATGTTGATTCACTCATAAAATTTTAATGGCATTTTAGAAAACAAATTTGGTATTTTATCTTTTTTGATTTCTATTGGGCAAACTGTATTAGGAATTATAAAAAGAGCATGAAAGTGCATAATGATCTTTGCTGTCGACGAGCCCCTGTAACAAAATACTTGTAATATCTATTTCAAATATTCGTCTCGTTGCCCCGCTGGTAGCTCCATACCTGGCTATTTGCCTCCGACTAATATATCGAGTAATTATGTGTGCTTAGAAGAGATGTAATAGTTTCTTTTCCGAAAGTAAACAAGCAATAGTGTGGTTATCCAGTTGATGAGTTGTTCAATATCATTGGCTCAACAGTATAGCTTCGCTAAACACTGTTATATGAAATTAACCCAATATTTTTTTTTGGGAAAGAAAAACCGTTAAATTATTTCTTCAAAACATGTTTCTTTTATACTACCTGGGATTAAAAAAAAAGATCCCACAACCGTTAGACAGTAATGATTTTGCTACTCCATTTTTTACAATTGTGAATGTTCTCTGAATATCTAAATATAGTATAAAATGCTCTTATGTTTTCTTTAGTGGCAGCTTGTGTCACACTCCCAGCACTTGGATTTTATGTACCACGTGATGATGACACCATCGAGCACCAACAATGCATGAACAGGAGCCATGTAAGTAACTAAACCAGTGTGATACTCGTGGAGGGGGTTTCTGTAAAAGATAGCGGCTGCGCTATTATGACGAATATTATTATTATTATAGCAAAACTTGTTACAAGTCGACCACAAAGTCGGATAGTAACATAAAATCAAAAAGTATATGAAGACAAAAACATAAAATACCTAGTACAAGCTTGGTCGATAGGTATCATCAAAATACCCAAAATACACAAAAACCAAAATACAAAACATAAAATACTAAGTACAAAAAAGTTTTGAAAAAGCCCACAGAATCCATTTTTAAACTATACATAACACACAATAATATATGAAGACCAAAGCAAAAACATGAAACACCAAATTCGAAAAATAAACGCTTGCAAATCCCTCAGATTTAAATTCTATTTAACCTAGTCATAACCATGATAAAAAGAAGAGTACAATGGTAATTTCCACACTTTTAATGTCACAACTCAGCAACCGACCATGGTTTCAAGGTTTCGACCATGACTAGGCATGGTTACGTTAGGTCAGTTATATTGAATATAAATCATCAAATTCAACGCATGGATTAGGATCGAGCCTTGCTCTAATTTTCCCTAGTATAGTTAATTATTCCATATATACGGCTTCGTATTTAAGTATAAAAAACGCAGTGTCATTAATGCCGTTGTCAATGTATTATCACTAACATTTCCATTATGAGACCCCATCTCTTCTCCGCTGCTTTAAATTTATCTTTATGCTTGATAAGTGTGATCATAGAGTTATTTATGAGTTTTATCATAAATATTGTGCGAGTTTGATTTTCGTCGCCTGCAATGCGCGGAACTGTTTTCGATCGTCAAGTTGTATCCTGTTCTCGGACCTCATGGATCATCAGGTATTATCATAAAAACTAAAATTGTCTTTTGCTGACCGCCTGATAACGATAAAGGAATTTATAAAATATAATTTAAGTATTACTATAAACAACTTTCTGAAGTACTCCACTCGCATCGTTTGCCCTACACTAATTTTCATTCCGACTACATATATCACCAGGGCAATATGTAACGCCCTCAAAATCAGCGTAATATAACGTGGTGAAATTTGCGGGATAAGCATCGAAGCTATTTGAAAAAGGGAAATAGCAGCAGCGCAGTATTGCGCCCCCAATGGGTGCTTTCAATTTTTCTACACACGTCGAAGTTGCGTAGCGGTTTTCATGTTCCATTCTATGTGTATCGCCGACTGTTGTGGCACAAGTCAACAAACGATTACGTGCAGGAATTGGAGAGTTATAAACCGTTACCGCGAGTCGGCACTAGTCGACGCGTGAGTCGCATGAATGGAAAGCACCCTATGTACATAATAACCCTGATGAAATTCATAGTCCAGAAACAGTATGTCACGCTTTCTCTTCAGAAATAAGTCTATTTCGCGTCTTATGTAAGCCATGTAATTTATCTCTCAGTATACGTGCTGTTTTTTGACTTGATGCCGTTTTGATATGCATAAAAAGGAAACGTTTTGTGAATATTTTACATGAAAATCGACAGTCTACTTTTTCGGATAATTTCCACGAATTTTTAGGTATTTCACATAATAAACAATATCCCTTTATTTTCCGTCGTCCATGGACCTTGAAACATCTGTAGTTATACACGTCATGCGCATTACACGCATGGTGGTAAATTTATTTCAGCTGCCTCGTTATCCAGCCTCTATGAGCTCGAGTTTATTTCACGCATAGTGAAGCATATAATCCAACTAATGAATAATTAAAAAAAAATTAATTTCGACTCAAAAATTTATGAAAACTAACCCCAGTTTATAAGCTAGCTGAATGTACATTTAGCCAGCGGGAAGTTATGTGTTGTTTAAAGAAACACCGCCATAAGGATTGTTATTGTTTTCCTCTAATTTTTGGGAAACACTAATGGGGTATAGTTTGAAGCAGCTTATCCTCGGGAATTATTTTTTCACAGATGGCATCAGTTGACTTATCACGATGCATGATGAGAGTACTTGAAAGCGGAGGAAATCCGGATGAGTTGTATCCTGACAGCCCTTGTCCTCGTTGCAGTCATGTGTGCAGGTTGGTATTTACATTCAACGTCTCAAATTTCGAATGCCATGAATCTCGGATAATAAATAAATAAATGAAAAGTAAATAAAAATAAATAAATTAATTAATAGTTAATTAATCCATTGTTCTAAGAGTACGTTCTCCTTTATGATATAGCATTAAATAACAAGGTGTACGCTGACAATGGAGATAGGGATAACAAATAGTAATATAATAACATAAAAAAATTAATTTCTTCTTTTATCACTTCATGAGCATTTAATGTATCCATAAATAAATCTATTTACTCAGTTGAAAATAGACTTAAGGAAATACAGAATATTAACAAAACGAAAGAAAAAAACTAAATTTCTTCTTCTGACACTAAATCAATTTAAAACGTGTCGATAAACTAACAGATCAATCAAATCCAGTATCATCAAATTAGTCAGACTTGTGGGTCCCTGGAAAGTATTCCTTTTAAAAAAATTCAAGTGAAGCACTGTATTTTGCCTGTTTAGACAAATCGTTCCACAGTTTTGAGACAACAGCTATTATATATAGTTAAATAAAGCGTAGTAAAAATTGAATCGATGATAATTTATTTAGGTCTAATGGCATTTGACAAGACATTCCCTTGCTGCTTACTTGAGTTTTTTTTTCATTCTCTTGGCCTTCACTGTTAACGCTGATTAGTGTCATGCAGTGTAAGTCTTGAAGAATTATATGCCTATATATTTATTTGACAACGTTTCGGTATATTTATATACATTCATCAAGTTTTCCTGCAATGGGTTGCATTTGTTTTGAAAAAGTTATTTTCTTAATTCTCTCATCTAAAGCAACGTGTCCGGACGGGCTGAAATTTTCACTCAATTATGAGTACAGAGCCAAAAATACCTCTGAAGATGTAGCCATGAAAATTTCTGGATATGTTCTTAGTTCACGAACACAAATAATAAATATATTCGTATCTCGAGGTATCACTGTATACAGATATACCTAAACGTTGGCAAACACTTGCTATTAACAGAATAATCAATTCGTAAAAAGGCATGCTTGACTTAAGTTTGGTATTTTTGGTTTTGATAGTGACTGTTGTGTCGTAGCGATAAGTTTTCTCTGAGTGGTAAGGGTTTGGTTTTTTTGTTGAATAGGCGCGCTGTCATTATAATAATGAACCGGAATTATTTAGAAAAATCAGGCTGCAGATTTAATTTGTAAGTTTTCAAAAATCACGTCTTCGACATATTTCAGCTTGAAAATTTAATCGCTCATTCGGAATTGGAAGTAAGTGTGTTAAGTACACATAATTCCTTTTTATTGCCCGATTCATCCTTTTCTAACAATGCTAGTACTTCCTTCTTTGAAGGGATATAAAAAACCCAGAAATGATGTCCTACTTATTATAGTATTTTGGTCGACTTTTTTGATGTAATTTCCTTTGCCAGCATTTTAATTCAATGTTCCTACCGCTAAAAGTCTAATTGGCATAAAAATATTGCGAGGGCAAAGGTTTTTCTTTCAAAATATTGCAGTATTTCTTTAAAAGATTGGTGATGTTATTCGCACCACTATCGACATGTGTGCTAGAGTTTAATGTCATCTTTTATCATGAAGAGTAAAGTTCCCCAAATTCACCACACTAGTCATAGTCCACTGTAATATATATATATGTATATATTCATATATATATATATTACAGTGGACTATATAATATAATATAATATAATATAATATAATATAATATAATATAATATAATATAATATAATATAATATAATATAATATAATATAATATAATATAATATAATATAATATAATATAATATAATATAATATAATATAATATAATATAATATAATATAATATAATATAATATAATATAATATAATATAATATAATATAATATAATATAATATAATATAATATAATATAATATAATATAATATAATATAATATAATATAATATAATATAATATAATATAATATAATATAATATAATATAATATAACATAATATAATATTTTTTTTTTTTTTTTTTTTTAAATTTAATAATTTATTTATTTATTCATTTAACTATGTACAAACAAGAAATAATGTTTATACAACTGTGTAAATTTTCAAATGAAAACAAACATTCTGGTCCCGCTAAGCCGAAATTGGCTTGTCAGCAGGTGCCAATTTAAGCTTTACAATTTGTGTCTTGTAAAAATTACTAAATTAACAATTTCACTAACAAACATATTATGCATAAAAAAAAAACATTCTTAATAGCAATTAAGCATATCAATATATAAAATACTGTTACATTCCATTATCAACAACCAGACAATATCCATGCCTTAATTTTTCTTTTTACTTCACTCAAAGATTTTAACTCTTTAAATTCGCTCTTCAAATCATTAAACAGTTTAGGTACAACAACTTTCAATTGCCTACAACCCTTATGCGTATAACATCGCGGAATCTCATACATTCCTAAAGCCCTTAAATCGATATTACTATTAATATTTCTTTTCCTTTTGTATCTATTATTAAAATAATTATCAATTATTAATATGTACTGATACAATTTATCAAGTGGTAATGTACCAAGGTCTTTAAAATACGATTCACCTGAATATCCACCATTTTCCTCAAAGTTAGTTTGATGAATCATTTTTAAAATCCTTTTTTGGTTGGACTTCAATCTTTTCATATTAGTCACACCACATGATCCCCACACAGTAAGGCCATATCTGAGAAGGCTCTCAAAAAGACCGTGATACATCATTTTGAGTACATTTTTCGTGACGCTGTCCTTCAGATAATAAAATTTGTACATAATGCATCTGAGCTTTTGGTTCAATTTTGATACATGAGAATTAAAAGTGAAATTACAATCAACAATCAAACCCAAATATTTATATTCGTTCACTTGTTCTAAAATATTACAGTTACAAGTTATCATGTTGGAATGTAGACATTCATGACCGTGAGATTTAATATTTATTGATTTAACATTAGAAGCAAGATAAGTGATGTGCATTGTTTTAGATTTTTTTTCATTTAAAATTAAATTATTGTCATGGGACCATTTTAACATATTATTGATATCATTCTGCATATTATTGACGGCATTTTTGAAGTTGACATGACTAGATATCAAGACTGTGTCGTCAGCATACAAAAGTAAATTACATTTTTTAATACATTCATGCATATCATTAACATAAATTAAATACAAAATTGGCCCCAGAATCGATCCTTGGGGCACTCCCATTTTTATGCTGGTAATATCACTAACAACATTTTGAACTTTCACTACCATCTTTCTATTAAATAAATAATCTTTAAACCAATCAAGCAACAACCCTCTCACTCCAATATTGTATAATTTTTTAAGCAACAAAGTGTGATCAACCATATCGAAAGCCTTTTTATAATCAATGTAAGTTATTACAACATTCTTTCCTCTATCTAAATTATTTCGAATATTCTCTGAAAAGTATTCTAAGGCATCCTTTGTACCTTTCTTTTTTTGAAAACCATATTGATGCTCAAAAATTGCTCTATTTTTGTCCAAAAAATTTAACAGCATGTCTGCCACATATTTTTCTAATATTTTACTCATACAAGGTAAGATAGATATGGGCCTATAGTTCTGTGTTTGAAGGTGATTTCCACTTTTATAAACCGGACGAACAATAGCTGTTTTCAATTCAACAGGAACAATGGAATTTTCTAAACTAGTGTTAATAAATTTTTTTTAAACCGGTATAAAGATGCTGTTAGATTTTAAGTCTTTAATTTTCATCCCATCAATTCCAGGTCCTTTATTTTCAATATTCTTGAGAATATTTTTAACATCTTTTTCAGTTGCATAATTTACCACTATACTATTATTTATTGTAACAGGACTATACTCATATAAAACTTCCGAACAATTTATTCTAAGCTCTTCGTTATCTTTTGAGAACTGCTTTACAAAGAGATTAACCACAGATTTTAAATTCATCTTACCAGAGAAATATTTAACAATAGTATGATCAGGCTCCTTATTTTTATCTGCTCCAGTGATTAACTTAACTAGTTCCCAAATCTTTTTTGCATCATTACCTGCACGAATTATACTATGATAGTAAAAAATCTTTTTTGCTCGGCAGATTTCTTTATTAACTTGATTTCTAAAAGTTTGATACTCCCTTCTATAACTCAAATTCGAGGGACTATTTTTCCATCTCTTATAGAGGCAGTCTCTAACTTTAATTTTTTCAATTATTTCTTTATTAATCCAAGTTTTTTTATTATCTTTATTATCCTTCCGGGAATGTTTTTTCATGGCTTTACTGTATATTCCTTGAAACAGACGAGATAATTCCAGATAAATATCATGTTATAATATTATATTATGTTATAATATAATATTATAACATAATATAATATAATATAATATAATATAATATAATATAATATAATATAATATAATATAATATAATATAATATAATATAATATAATATAATATAATATAATATAATATAATATAATATAATATAATATAATATAATATAATATAATATAATATAATATAATATAATATAATATAATATAATATAATATAATATAATATAATATAATATAATATAATATAATATAATATAATATAATATAATATAATATAATATAATATAATATAATATAATATAATATAATATAATATAATATAATATAATATAATATAATATAATATAATATAATATAATATAATATAACATAATATAATATTTATAATTATAATTATAACATAATATAATATAACATAACATAATATAACATAACATAACATAACATAATATAATATAATATAATATAACATAACATAACATAACATAACATAACATAACATAACATAACATAACATAACATAACATAACATAACATAACATAACATAACATAACATAACATAACATAACATAACATAACATAACATAACATAACATAACATAACATAACATAACATAACATAACATAACATAACATAACATAACATAACATAACATAACATAACATAACATAACATAACATAACATAACATAACATAACATAACATAACATAACATAACATAACATAACATAACATAACATAACATAACATAACATAACATAACATAACATAACATAACATAACATAACATAACATAACATAACATAACATAACATAACATAACATAACATAACATAACATAACATAACATAACATAACATAACATAACATAACATAACATAACATAACATAACATAACATAACATAACATAACATAACATAACATAACATAACATAACATAACATAACATAACATAACATAACATAACATAACATAACATAACATAACATAACATAACATAACATAACATAACATAACATAACATAACATAACATAACATAACATAACATAACATAACATAACATAACATAACATAACATAACATAACATAACATAACATAACATAACATAACATAACATAACATAACATAACATAACATAACATAACATAACATAACATAACATAACATAACATAACATAACATAACATAACATAACATAACATAACATAACATAACATAACATAACATAACATAACATAACATAACATAACATAACATAACATAACATAACATAACATAACATAACATAACATAACATAACATAACATAACATAACATAACATAACATAACATAACATAACATAACATAACATAACATAACATAACATAACATAACATAACATAACATAACATAACATAACATAACATAACATAACATAACATAACATAACATAACATAACATAACATAACATAACATAACATAACATAACATAACATAACATAACATAACATAACATAACATAACATAACATAACATAACATAACATAACATAACATAACATAACATAACATAACATAACATAACATAACATAACATAACATAACATAACATAACATAACATAACATAACATAACATAACATAACATAACATAACATAACATAACATAACATAATATAATATACATTAAATTTATAATATAAATATATATTATAAATTTAATGTTTAACTTTCCTACTTCTGTATTAACTAGTATACCCACGAATAGCGGGAATTCTCGTCATTTTTCCCTGTGTGTTTCGCTGTGCTCTACATGTAAATACACCGGTACGCAACGTGTTAAAAAATAATCATGCATTTATTATTTTTCCCAAAGCAAAAGGGATGAAGTCCAAGAATGCAGTCGCCGATATGCAAATAACGTGATAGAAATAATGGTGTCCCACAGAGTATTGGAATTATCAAGATTTATGGACCAATTATTTGAGTCTGCACTGTCATTATTCTGCCGCCCAGACATTATACAGTGTAAGTCTTTGAGGGATTTATTATTATCTAATCTATTTATGTGACTGAGATGAAACTTTACTTTCATGTTTAATTTGCGGTCTTATTTGTTCTCAGTTATGAGTGATAGCGAAAAGACTACTTATGCGTCCCAGAAGCTGAAAGCCTGCAGTCCAATTATGATCATCGGGAGTCCTGATGACCTGTGTAATGTTCGCGAGACACCGATGCCAGGGTTTGAAAGAAATATTTGCCGGTAAGCAATGATCATGCGAAATTCAAGGAAGAATGCTGGATAGGCAACCGATTCATTGATGGCGAAATAATCGGTTGCCAAGGGCTGTTTTGTCCGGTTTCTGAACGAATAAATGCCGGCTAATTCGCACTGAATTCAATGCAGAGCGAAGTAGCTGTTGCTGCTGTCAATCTAGCAAGAATTATTAGGCCTGCCGCACACCGGCTGAGGCACGGCGCGGCGACTCAATTTAACTTAGTCTGGCCTCGCTGTGCCTTCCCCGATGGTTGAGAGTAAAGGTAAAAATCCGTGTAACAAGTTACATGTAACATTGTGTTGCAAAACAAAATTCGTGTTATATAACAAGTTTTTGGTTTCCCGCAAGTGGTAAAATTTGTAACATGTTATAAAAAAAGAGGTGAGGCGCATGGTGGGGATAGCTAATTGACGAGTGGGCTTGGAATGAATCTGTAACATGTTATTTGAGCATTTTTGGCTCCGATGGACTCTTGTTATAAAAAAAATGTTATATAAAACAAATGTTACAGGAAACTTTTTACATATAGCATGTTTGCATGACATGTTACACAGTATAAACGCACCCTAACATACGTCACGGTAAGGCGACTTGAAGACAAGTGTGGCGATAGAAAGAAAAAGCCATCATAATTTCAATGGTTTCGTTCCGATGATCAAAATTTAGAAACGAAACAAAATGGATTTAAACCAAAGGAGTTAAATTCAGGGTCGAAACGAAATCGGAGTCAAAACTACTTCGGGTGGAAACTAAACTAAATCTCTGGGACGAAACGAAATATAAAAAATGTGTCTTGCAGAAGGGACCACGTTCTTCACCTTCGGACAGTTTAGTTTCGACAAACACACCGAGTACTGAGTATGGTTGAATGAAGTAGAAGTTCAGCCTACCGCCATTAAATGCATGGGGCACTCATATTTTTACCACTAACAGGAGAACGGTGAACAGAAATTAGCCATTCGGTTGTTAAGCTCAATGTTTTAACCTCTCTACACGCATGTCAAACGTAATGGGTCGAAACTTTTTCCTCTTAACCCCCTCCACTCAACTTATGGGATCGAAACTTAACTATGAGCAGCGAAGATTCGATTAATTTATTTTCGTTCCCCGGGGTAATGTTTCGCCCCGGGCTGAAACTAAGTTCCTTGGTCACTTCGTGCGGGAACAAAACTAAACCTAGGTATTTTAGTTTCCCTCCTGGTCGAAACGAAACAGTTTCGATTCGTTTCACTTGCTATCCCTGATTGAACACCATCGCTTCCCTTCCATTAACGAAAAACGGAACCCAAAACTGTTAAATGCAAAATTAAGAGCAGAGCCGGAATTTTTTATAACTATTGATATATGAAAACAACAACATTTGATTTTATTTTTGGATTAATTACTCCATAAATCCAACAACGTAACGTCAACTATTGGCAGTGCACAACATAAGAGGAAGGACTCCTGATCTCATTAAAGCCAGATTATTTATGTTACCAGTTCTCTCAACGTATTGACTATACTATGGACTATACTATAGTCTGTATACCGTAGGGTGTCGCACGGGCCCGCCCGCTACCTTAGTCGGTCCGCGAGCCGCGAGCGCCGGGGGGAGGAAAGGACCTACCATAAAAACTATGGGACCGGCACAGGTAGCCGGCGCGCCGGCTACCTGTGCCGCGGCGGGCCCGTGAGCCACCCTACGGTAAACAGACTAGACATATTTCGCCTGTCGCTATAAATGCACTGCACTACGGTGATCCCCGCGCAGACCGATTTGTCTGAAGATTTCTGCCTGAGGGATGGGGATTTTTGGTCATTTAACCTATGTAGAGATACCATGCACCAAATTTATTGCCTCTCACTCTTCTCATTTAGTCAGTTTAAAAAGTAATGGCGCATGTCAAGTGGTTATTAGTTGTAAGGGACTGTGATAGCTGTATCTTCTCAGATTCCCATTTCAGGAGGTAAATTCTGCAGGTCACTATCTTGTATCATTTACTCCTATGAGGTGAAAAACATACGCCGAAGAATACCACGTATCGACAGTTTGTGGCGTTATATCTTTCAATTTTCCTCCTTTTAGCCACAAAACCGAGATGATTCATTTCGTTGTTGACAAAAGAGAATATGAATCCGATACCGGTTGAATGATCGCAATTGGATTGAGTTTTTGCAATATATTCTCCACTTGTAGCGGAATATTTCCTCCTTGCCATTTTTTATCGTTTCTTAAGGAAGACAAGAAAGCTTTTTTTTACTTTAGAACATATCAAACCTGAAGATTTTCCTTTTAATATGACCTTACATTTGGTAATTATTCAAATGTTAACGATGGATCTGTATTTAATCTTGTATGTTCATCTCCTAGCAGGAGGAGAACGCTATCAGGAGGGCGCTACTTTGCCTTGCCTTACCGTGCCGATGCAGTGTGTGGCACTTCCATTCAAACCAATACAAACCTTGAAGCATGAGGCGCCTTAAAGCATAACGCCGCGCCATACATTGTCGTGCCGTATCCGGTGTGCAGTCGGCAGAAGTCTTCTATAAACCTTAAGCTGAAGACGGGACAAGTTAGTCCCATCTTCAGCTTAAGGTTTATAATGTTCGAATTTGAATAAAGTTTGAATGTGGCCATATCACATCCACAAGCTTGTCGCGTGGCCTACTCTCCGCCGCAGCCAGAAGCAGAGTCGACCTCGCGCTCGAAAAAACGATGTGAAATTCGGGGTTGAAAGTAGGAGCAAGATTTTACTTTAAATTCAGAAAGTAGAAGCTGTATAGAGAGCATGGTTTTAGTCACTTGGCGGAAATCAGCGGAAGTATCAACTTTTTCTCTTCCTTTATGAAAAAATAATGGCTCTCCAAGATCTTGAGGGCCTGAGAAATGCCCCTTGGTCACAGTGCCCAATGACAGAGAAACCCCGAGCCACACCTCCAAGTGGTGGAGAGCGGGCAACCATTCAATAATGGGCTAAGTGGCAGGGGACCGAGTGGATGCCGGGATAAGCACCATCCTCCACAGTTCGTGGAGTTAGGGCACCCTCTTGCCCTTGGGGTAAGAAATTACCCCTAAAGGCGGAAGAACCTACCATTGGTCAACGGCATAGGATGCAGAACGGAACTCAGACACTACTGCATTAAAGATCCTTGGATGTCTCAAGTATCAGTAGTCATGATGGAACAAGCTTTAGTAAAATATTCCGGATTAGTACCCCATGCGGATCTCCGGGAGGGGACTGCTCAAGCTTTCGTTTCAAATAATAAAAAGAATAGGAATATGCAAGTTGGTACCTGGAATGTGAGAACTCTCCTTAAGACAGGAAAACTAGAGAATGTAAGATGGAAATGGATAGAATGAAAATAGATATCATTGGCGTTGCAGAGACAAAATGGCCAGATAACGGTGAGTTCTGGAGCGGAGACTACAAAGTAATGCACACAGGAACAATTGAAGGTAGACCTGGAGTAGGAGGAGTTGCAATAGTGATGAAGAAAGAAGCTGGATAGAAAGTTAAAGGATACCTACAGTGTTACGGGAGGATAATCCTCGTTAAACTAAACACAAAACCAAAAGATACTATCTTCATACAAGTGTAATTGCCAACTACTAATGAAAGAGATGAAGAAGTGGAGAAAGTCTATGATATGCTGTTTGAGTTGATAGAATGAATAAAAGGGGAGGAAACTGTTATAATAATGGGCGACTGCAATGCCACGGTCGGAGAAGGAAGAGAAGGAATGATTGTTGGACCTTTTGGTTTGGGCAAAAGAAATGAGAGAGGTGACCGACTAGTAGAGTTCTGCTCCCGATATCATTTAATAATAACAAATACGTGGTATCAACATCACCCACGCAGAAGGTACACATGGAAAGCACCAGATGGACAACGAAGACACCAGATTGATTATATACTGGTGAAGCAGAGATTTAGAAACCAAATTAAAGACAGTAAAAGTTATGCCGGACCAGATATTGACAGCGACCACAATTTAGTCTTATCAGAGTGTAATTTAAAGTTTAAAAAGCTTCAAACAAAGTATGCAGTTAAATGGGATGTAGGAAAGTTAAAAGAAAAATAGGTGCTTTCCTTATTCAAAGAACAAACAAATAAACAAAGAACTGAGAAGCCAAAGACTATTAACGACAAATGGGAAATGATAAAAAACAGAGTGCTAACAACAGCAGAAGTAGTATTAGGCAAGCGGAGGCAGATTAACAGGAAACAATGGATAACTGCTGACCTTGTACAAAAAATTGAAGAAAGAAGAACATTGAAAAATAATAATACAGTCGAAGCACAAATACAGTACAGGGCTCTCAGAAACGAAATAAACAGAGAAACCATAAAAGCAAAAGAGGCCTTCTGGAAAGGTAAATCCCAAGAAGTCGAAGAACATATGAAACGTAATGAAATGGATTCGGCTTATGGCATAGTGAAGTAATTCTTTGGAAATCATAGAACTAGAAGCAATGGACTACGGAACGAAAATGGCAAAATAATTTATGAACAAGATGAATTGGGAAAAATATGGAAACAATACACCGAGGAGTTATATGATGGACATTGGACAATTAGTATTAGCACAGTGATTGAGAACGAAGGTGGAGTCAATCAAGAAGAGGAAGGAGACAGCATACTGAGGGGAGAATTTGACAAAGCACTATCAAAACTCAAGAATAATAAAGCACCTGGCATAGATGACATACCAACAGAACTATTGAAGACGACTGGAGAAGAAATACATAATGCACTATATCAACTAGTGTGTGAGATTTACGAAAAAGGTGACATTCCCTCAGACTACCAAAAGTGTATAATGATACCAATCCCAAAGAAAACATCAGCCAACAGATGTGAACAATACCGCACATTGAGCCTTGTCACACATGCCTCTAAAATACTGACTAACATTGTACTAAGCCGGATTGAAGATAAGGTTGAAACTCTCCTCAGCGAAGACCAATTTGGATTTAGAAAATGTCGAGGGACCAGAGATGCAGTACTTGCCATTAGAATAATACTAGAGAAAAGACTGAGTAAAGAAAAGAACACCTACATAGCTTTTGTCGATTTTGAAAAAGCTTTTGATAGTGTTGATTGGAAGCAGCTCTTTACGATAATGAAAGAAGCAAAGATAAATTACAAAGACAGAAGAATTATCTATCTAGGGGTCACTATAGAGAAGAAATTGCAGTGCTGAGATTTGGACAATATGAACAGCAGGCCAAAATTAGAAAAGGAGTGAGACACGGATGTTCATTGTCACCTGCGCTATTTAACTTATGCCTACAAAGAGCACTGGACGAGGCAGAGAGCAACTTACCGGAAGCAGGAATTAAGGTCCATGGGCAGAGGATATATAAGCTATGTTTTGCGGACGACTTAGCAGTCTTGGCAGAAAGTGAAGACCAACTACAAGAAGTGCTTAGGGAGATGGAAGTCACGCTGGCTAGATACAATCTAAAGTTAAGCAGGACCAAAAGCAAAAAGCAGGACTCGTTGTAAGCAAAACAGGAATACCAGCACATATAACCTTGGGTAATACACAGCTGAACAATGCTGAGAAGAATTCACGTATTTAGGAAGCAAGATCACCATGGATTCCAGAAGCAAAAGGGAAATTAGCATTAGAATACAACAGGCAAAAATAGCTTTCAACAAGAAGAGAAAGATATACGTTTCAAAAAACATGAGTATCAAGATTAAGATGAATCTACTCAAAACTTTTGTATGGAGCATAATGCTTTATGGTAGTGAAACTTGGACAATAGGAGCAGCAGAGAAAAAAAGAATTGATGCTTTTGAACTATGGTGCTACCGTAGAATTTTAAAAGTTTCATGGGTAGACCGGGTTACGAATGAAGAAATACTGGATAGACTGGGAGTGAAAGCAGACCTGTGGAATATTTTAACTGCAAGGAGAAATAAATGGGTTGGTCATTTACTGAGACATGATGGATTGGTAAAGACAGTTTTGGAGGGCACCGTAGAGGGGAAGAGCGGCAGAGGAAGGCCGAGGTTGAGTTACATTACCCAAGTAATGAAGGACAAAGGCTGCAACAACTATCTGGAGCTGAAGAGGCTGGCGGAAGATAGACGGAGATGAAAGACTACTGCAAACCAACCCAAGGGTTGACTACTTAGAAGAAGAAGAATGAAAAAATGGCTAAAAAGCAAGTTCCGTCATTTTGTTATATATCTATAATTAATAATGACATAAAATCTTTGAAAAACCCTCCAAAAAGAAGAAAAACTACTTATTACTATAGCATAACAATTTTATCAGTGAAGCAATACATGATAGCGCTGCGAGAGGATGAACTTGGCAATTTACAGAAAAAAATCGATAGCGGTTGTTTTTCGCAAACTTTTAGTTCAACGTTAACCACATATATATTGTTAACGTGAGAGAACAGGAAATAATGAATCAGGAAAATTATGTACAATTTATTTGAGAATAATTATGCGAAGTGTCTTCTTATTAGGTCAAAAAGTCGTTTTTAAATTGGCCAGCTTTTTTCAATTTCAGCCCGCTGTGCGCTGCGTCCTTTCGTAATCTAGTTGAAACACGCATGAGTTAGTGTCGCATTCAGTTTCGATTATTCTGAAAGAAATTGATCAACTTACCCATCCATTAGGATCCGAGTGTTCCGGTATGAATACGTCAGCAGCTGAGATTTTTTAACATACATTACTCACACATTGTTAATATCCCTTTATCCCACATTCATTAGTCTAAAAGGGACAGGGTTAGTCTTCATGTGGATAGCGGTGCATGCTGGCAGAGCAGGAAACAATAAGGCCGACCGATACGCCAAAATAGTACCTTATTCATTTAATTCTCTAATGAAGGCATTGCTCGGGGAATACCTGAAAGATGCGCTTCGGAATTTTGCCCGGAGACAACACATGGGTGGCCATTCAAAATGATAAGCTGAGGGCATAAAGTCTGTGCCTACATGGAGATTTCGCTAAGTACAGTTCACCATCACTCGCCTTAGATTGGGGCACACCATCTTTACCCAATTATACCATGCAGTGATGAATGCGATCCCCATTGAACTTGCGACATAGTCTGACTGAGTGATATAAGTAACGATTACTACGTGATAAATACAAGAATGATGGTATCTCAAAAACAATATTAAGCGCACGAAAATTAGGGAACAGCGGGGTAATACCGTACGGCGGGGAAATACCGTGCACCATAATTTTAGATCCACTGGAGTACTTAGTGAGCGCTGGGTTGCCAGTTGCTAGAGCGCCAGTTGTTTACAAACAAGCTGACGCGGAAGTAAACCCTGAAGGAATGCAGAGATCACACCATCGCCGCGGAAACCTACGTTCTAATATTTGTTACTATATTCAACCAAACGGTTTTGAATAGCCCATATAATGGGCTATTGAAAATAATACGAAACACTTTAGTGTTCTTATTTTAGGTTAGGGTTGAAAAGTATGCGTCGTGTCGTTTTGGGGCAAAGGAGGCGGAGTGTTGGGGAACATACTCAACGAATGGGCGGGACTTGGTGGATTGGCGGTGGTTATTCATTCGGGCAGAGACTGGGAGTGTTGCATTCTCTAATGTAGTATGCAGGGCAGAAAGCGCAGAATAGTCGGTAGACGGCATCAAAGGATGTGCAGCTGGGGGGGGAGGAAGATTTGTTGATGACTGGTGGGGAGGTGAAGCGAAAGGAGGAGCGGCACTTGCATCTTGGGCGGGTGCATGGTGAGGAGGAAGAAGAAGGGGTGGCAGTGTGGGGGAGGTCGGGGAGAGTGGATCGGGATATGTTGCGCAGGTTGGGTGCCTCTCCGTACCTGATAGAAGAGCAGGAAGGGAGTAGACTGGATGTAGTGTGGTTTGTGCTGATGATAGGGTGGATGTCTCTCAGGATATATTTAGGGTGATAGGTAAGAACGTGGTCATCAGGTTCAGTAGGCTTGTGCAATGCACAAGCCTGTGTATAGGTGCATAGGTGTATCTCATGTTCCCGAACCCCGTCGTGCTACTTTCGGTCCTGTCCTTAGCGTCGATTTCTTATTACCACTTGTTACGTCACGTCATACAACTTATGTGGTTTGATATCCTGCCGAATAGGCACACCTCTTTACTCACTTAGTGGGAAAACATGACTCAAATAATAATACTCATATCTCTTAAACCTCTCGGTGCAAACCTTTTTGCTGGGGTATGAGTTCACGACACGTTTTTGGTCTACACACGTATACGGACACATAGAGATCAATGCTGTGAAGCAAAGTATATGCTGATCCAGTGCGCGGAATAAGGTAATAGTTTTTTCTATTGGTAGATGTTCAGCTTGCCTACACACCCTGCTATGTGACTATTAATTCAAAGTTCCAAGTTTCCCACTGTAATGGGTTCTATGTTTCCCGAGCATCGTCGGGTGGTGTGCTAGTATTCAATATTCTTTGAAGCCCCTCCTTTAGTAATTCAGATTTCACGCATTCTCTATTCATGTGTTGTTTGAAATTCATCAATCAAATGACATTCTAATTTTAATAATTTCTTTTGTCCTCTTTGCAGGTATTTAGTCAAGGTAGCGCAGTGCGTGGAGACCCGTGTGAAGACAGAAAAGCCGGAGTTAGAAGAAATATTGACTGCCGTCATAAATGGTATAAAAGATTCAGATGCCTGCGGTATACATTTACAAGAAATTGTTGATAGCGAAGGCGACTGAAAAAGATGATTCATTTTTTCACGACGAATATTCGCTTAAAAGAGAAACTTTGGAATAAAGAGAAAATCTGAGTTGGATCGGTGTGCAAAATAATGAACATTTCACCCGATTGAGTTCGGAACATAAAAAAATTATTTTAAAACAATTAACTTGAGTTATTGAATGAATTTTGTGAGTAAGAGAAGATTTATGATTTAGTATAATTAAAATGTTTGCACTACGTCTCTTTGTTTAATTTATGAAAAGAAATGTATTTAAGTACTGCCAATACAGCAACGCCTTGTGCATGCGATTACCATAGAATGCTAGGAGAACTTGAGGTTAAAACATAATGAGAGATAGTAAAATACAGAGAAAGAGAGTGGTTAAGCTAAAGTATGAACTTAGCGACACTTATACCTGCCAGGTTTTTTAAGTTTCGATGAGTGGCCGTTGTAGTATGGTGCCTAGAGTCTTGGATTCCCACCCCGAGTTCAAATCCTGGCGGGGGCAGAGAATTTTCAGAGACTGCCCGATCCCTGCTTGAATATTGTGTGGAGGACATTTCACGCGTAACACTCCGTCCGTCGGATGGTCGCCTCGGCGCCTTCCGTTAAGAATAGGCTAATGCGGACGCCGGGTTTATCTCCACCCTTTCTTCCATATCCTTACCTCATGGCTCAAATGACCTCAGCTGTCGGTAGCCTCCTCCAAATGCTACACCATACCGGCATGGTATAAAATGCGACTGAAACACATCTTTACCACAAAAGTAGCCTGCCAGGGAAAGAACTTCTTATATTATAATGGCCATTCATTCATTCATTTTAAACTAAACGCAGTGAACTCCTTTGATTTCCAATTTATTCAAGAGCCGATTTTGCGAGATAATTTATTATATTTATTTTATAATATTTATTTTGCTAAGGAGCACAGCCCTCGTGATATCTTACGCCATGAGGTAGTGAAAATTCGCTCAGGCTTATTAGCTTCAGACACCTGGGCCAGCTAGGGAGGATAAATTGCTCATTTAGATGCTAGGGAAAAGAGCGAAGTATAACATAGCACTTGGCAAGCAGACTGGACAACGTACCGCATGTGCGTAAAAATGGAATTTGGTGAATTATTATTATAATTATAATTTGACTATTGACATAAAATTGATGGATAATATGGTGTATGGATCGTAAAGCCAGCTCTGAGTCGGCAATGAACAAGGTCTCTTCCATGCTTCACTTCAGAAAATTGCTGAAGGCATTCGAATAGATTTTAAGCACGTGGCTAATGTCAATGTTTGTAACACAAAATCGTGTATCACCCAATTTCAAATATTCGGTGGTGCAACCACCTTTCTCAGAGTTAGGAACATGTTAAAGTGTACCGGGATTTTTCGCACTATTAGGAACATGTGTTGATCTTTTAGTGGTGTCACCAATAATTGAACACTCCTGTGAGTCTCTTTTTATTCTCTTTTGTTCTGTCTTAATTACATTTGTGATACATGCATTTTTCCCATTTGCATATTTTGCGTGACTATGTCGAATTACATGTGATACATTTTGTTTTGCGAGTGATGATTCAACATTTGTTGAATTTATGCCCCTAATAACATTTACGGAGCTACATTAATCCGTCGATTTGATCTCAGTCCCCTTTAACTCAGTATAAATAAAACGGTGTCAACTCCCCTCCAATGAAAGAAAGAATTGGTCATCTTGGGAAGAACCTATGGTGGCATTTCCCCTATCAAATAGGTGAGAAATTATTCAACAGTGAAATCTCACGTTGCAGCATAAACCAGGCATCTTCAGGACGCTCCAGGGCCTCCTACTCTAAGCAGTCCACTTGATCATTCATTGTATTGAGCTTAGTGCTCAGTCTCCATGGAAGTCATCGGTAACCTCCATCGTCTTGGTATAACAGGCTGTTTTCGCTAAGCTTGGAGCACGGTTCTGTGGCTCTTAATGCCTCAAGAGCTACAATCACCATTTTGGTTGGCTCCGGAGTGCACATAGGTACCATTGCCCTCGCAGCACAATTAAAATTCCGTCGCAGAGGTATGTTGGATAAAACGTTGAAGAAAACAAGTCCCTTTATAAAATGAGGTATTTTAAGGTTACTTCACACAATAGTACTTCTGACAAATCAAAATTTAACCCCGTTGGTTCCAATCCTGTGTCTCTATGGTAGCGAGACTTGGGCGTTGACAGCAGTAGTGAAGTCAAGAATGGAAGCTTTCGAAATGTGGTGCTACCGGAGAATGATGAAGATAAAATGCATTGACCGTGTAAGTAATCAGGAAGTTGTTTGAAGAGGGGGAAAAAGAGAAGTATTCCAAAAACCTAAAGTAGAAGACGGGAAAAATTAGTTAGCCGCATTATGAGACCAGAGAAGAAATACGTCGTTATGAAAAGGCTAGCGAATAGGAGAGGAGAATGTAGGGCAGCGTCATACCAATCATAAGGTTGTTGATTAATCATGATGATATTCCCGTGGGTGGATGATGGACCGCAGGAGGCGCGGTGATTATTAATTCTGAGGTTGAGGGGGGTGGTGGATTGGCCGACATAGAAAGAGGGGCAGAAATTACAATGAAGGAGGTAAATGATAATGTTGGACGTACAAGTAGTGGAGGGGAAAAGTGGAGTGGTAGGCATTTAAGTTTGGGGAGAAAAGAGGCAGGGGGTGGAGAGAAAATCTTGCAGGTTTTACACCTGGGACGGTTGCACGGTGAGGGTGTAGTGGTGGTAACTGACTGCGATTGTTGTAGAGGGCGGGTGGCTTTAAATATGGTATTTAAATTAGGTGGTCTCTAAAAGGTGATCCGTGGAGTGGAGGGGAAAATCTGAGTGGTGGATTTATGTTTAGAAAGGATGGGGTGCAAGTCCTTCAATATATTCTGTAGAACATGAGCACCAGGAAAGTAGGTGGTGAGCAGAGATGGGGAGCAATATTTGTCTGTGCGAGATTTATTGGAAATGTGCGGTTTTTTCTAATTTTATTTATCAAAAGTTTTTCGGGGTAGCCGCGGTGAAGAATAGAGGTGTGAAGTTTGGGGAGGAACTTTTGAAGGTCTTCAGGATTGTTGTAAATCCTATGTCCCGGACGGAGAGGGAATAAGGGATGGAACGCTTGGTGTGTGGTGGATGGCAACTTCTGAAGTGGAGGTGTTGCTGTTTGTTTGTGGCTTTGGTGTGAACCGATGTTTTGAATTTGTTGTTTTCAGAAAGGTGAATGTCCACATCTAAGGCAGTAACATTAGATTTGGAGATGGAAAAACTAAAAGAAATCGTTCATCACCACTACGCCCTCTTCCTATATCCTTACAATAATTCAAAAAGCAAATAACCCAGGCCGCCCCACAGTTTCCTCTCGAAACTCTCCTACGGAGCTCATCTTTCCATTCGTTGATTTCTATCTCCAGCCGTTCGTTAAGTTCCTTCCATCATGCATCAAATTTTCTCATGACTTATTTTTCATTTCACTATTCATGTTATTTTTCACCAACTTTTAGTTTAAAAAGGTATTAAAATCTTTTCCGGGCATGCATATTCCTAAAATTATCCTGGAGAGGACCCCAGAATGGGGGGGGGGGGCGCAGGTGGGGGCTAAAGGCCATCATGAGCCCGAACCTCGGGCCCTCAATCACTCCAGACCCGATAATAGGTATTTGTTAGTAAATTTTCTGTTGTTGGTAATTTCTTGTTATGATTGGAGCTATCGTAATGTTTGATTACCTAAAGTCATATTTTAAGCATTAGCTTTTTAACCATGTTTAAATCAAATGCAGTATGAACTATTTGGCACATATTGTGATTCTATACACCTCTACACAGGTACGTCGTTCCTCTGCATGTAGATATCCCGGTACGCAGAGCGTGAAGTAATAATAATCATACATTTATTATATTCCTCAGCAAAAAAGATGAAATTATGGAATGCTTCCACTGATATGAGGATGACTTGGGAGCTAAAGTAATACCAGGGTCTGCGGGCCAAATGAGTCCTTAATGCCAAGTTTTTTCCATCCAGACATGATGCACTGTAAGTTCATTTCACAACTTGATTTCATGAGCGACACACTGGTTTATTCACTTACATTCAGTATTTCTGGGTCCCTTTTCCCTCATTGTTGCGGATTGAAGGCGTCATTAATGCACGGTTCATCAAATCCTAGTGCCGGGAGTGTGACGCAAGCCGCAACTAAAATAAACGTGAGAGCATTTTTACTATACTAGGAAATTAAGAGCATATGCACATAGGGGCGGTCTGGGGGTGATTGGCGGCTCTTGGGTACTAGAGCTCATGACGAGGACCTCCTTCCCGGGGGTTTTAAGGGTCTTCGGAAAATTTTAGGATATTGCAACCCCGAAAATTTATTTTGACGCTTTTCTACTTCTTGGAAACTAGGTAATAGTTAATAGTAAAACATCGATTTCGTAAGAAAAAATTCTACGAGAACTGAGAATTCTAGTGATTATAAAATTTTATAATATATGACGGTTCCATTATCTATTTAGTGAATTTACTCCCTAAAGCTGCTCAGAAATATATGAATCATCTAAAGTAATCTTTACGAATAACCCTTTCAGAAAAAGATTCTGGTTCTCTTTTATCATCTGACGTTTTTATTTATTATTTTTTAGATAATCTTTTTATTCTATTTTGTAAATATAGTCAGCATTGTAAACGTAGAATTTTATAATTGTAAAACAGTAAGGTTCTAGTACTATGAGTACTTTTAAAATGTGAGAGACGTGGGGGAACGGTTTATCGTGGTATTTTCGCAGGCACAGTGGCTTTCCTCTGCGAAGGAGGTGGAGACACGTTGACAAGTAAGTTTAATTTGTAAAATAATTAGATATAAAATTATAGTTTCAGTAAATATCTCCGTGGATTAAATTCGAAAAATGTCAAGATTGCAAGTGTGCGAAGTTAAAAAAATCAAACGACAAATACGTAGGGTGGAGAAAAATTATGTCTCGAAATTTTAACCCTGGATAGCTAATGCCTGTAGGGACCAAAATTTCCCATAATATTTTTGTTAAAAAACGGACCTTTTTTAAACTTCAGAAACTTTGAGTCAAGTGCTCCCTTAGGCCAAGAGTTTGCCCTGTTTCCGAATGCTCTAGACCAGGGGTCTCCAAAATACGGCCCGCGGGCCGGATCCGGCGCGCGCACTTGTTTCATGTAGCGCGCGACTCTCGCTCGTTTAACTATGTGAGACGCCGCTAGGAGCATTGCAGCGCTGTACTGCCCGTCAAAGTCACCTTCAACTCTTCGTAAAGAAGAAATACGCCAACGGATTCTTCCGTAGACATTCAGTATGTATCGAATACTTCAGTCATCGGCTTTGCTATCCGGCCCGAGGGGCGATTAGGAACTTGGAATGTGGCCCTCGTGGCCTAGTAATTTCGAGACCCCTGCTCTAGTCAAAGGCACATGAAATACGGTTTTTTATGTCGACTACTTATCCAGATGGTCGTATAAATATGTATGAAATGAGTGAATATATAGAAATAACATCAATAATACTGGCCTTGATTATAAAAAAAAGTTATAGACGTACTCAGAATTAATTTTTAAAAATCCTGTCTAATACATCTTGTGCAGGATAGAAAACATTTGCTGAAGATTGAAAACTCCTCTGCTCCTGTGTTCATTTTGCACTCATATGATCTCAAGAAGTATCACCTTTATTATTGTGTAGAGTTACCAAAATTTGACCGTCTCGTATTCTCTTAGCTTTTGTCCCATAAAAAGCTTTGATAAGAGGAACCTGAGTTAATCCATAGGAATAACGAGAATCAAACAGACGTAAAAATGGAGAAGAAAAAAATTAAAAAATTCATCCATAACTCAATTTTGAAATGCAGGAAAGAATACTTGCTAAGAATTACTTGTAGATGATTGAGAACTTCACTCCCCCGTTGTAAATTTTGGAGTCGGTCTATCCTCACCAAGTACCTGTATGTGCGCGTAAAATCATTTTACCCAACTCATCGTATTCTTTTAGCTTTTGTTATAAGAAATTGCAATATACAACCTCCAATCGTCTCCCTCTTGGATTTGATGATATAATGTTATCAATTGCTTAAGATCTGATCGTTTATAAATCATTCTCAGTCCATTTTGCTTGCCCGGCCTCTGTGTTCTGTTCAATGCAAACAAGTAGTCTGCGTTTCACCGTCTATTATTTTTTTACAATTGCAGGAACTTCATATCGGGATTGTCCTGCGTGGCGAAGAAAGCAGAAGCTTGTAATCAAGAAACTGCCGCACTATTCCTTCAGTACGCAGACTATCTTAAGACAAATAGTCCCTGCTCCTCACCTGCTGGGAGCTAAAAAAAAATTGATAAACCTCTTCTGGCCAAAGAATCACCCCGAATCTGCCAATACATTCAAATCCCCTGAACAGTACATCTTTCTGAATGATAATAGAAAAATAAGAGTACACGTTTTTTAATTTCTCCCATTGCCATTGAAAAGAAGTATTTTCCACTAAAAAATAAATATTTTTCTTAGAAATTTTAAGGTAATTCTTGCATATTTGCAGCAGCAACCGCTTCATATTTAGATGTCTCAAAATGCATATTTCAGAATCCAAATACATGTTTGAAAAAAAGAACCATTTAATTTTTTCAAGTATGTATTTGAAATGAAAATCCTCTTTTTTGGTCATCATAGGTGATCAGCTTTTCATCACGTAGAAGAAGTCCGCTCTCCGCATTATAACCTGAAGATTTTTCCAAGCCATCTCTAGAGTAACTGATATAATTATGTTATTGTTATAAGAAAGTAATTAGTAAAGCTACGGTCCCCAATGAGAAGTTATCAATGAGTATGTGTACATGCAGATGCATGCACACTTAATTTATAAGCTGATTAAACCGTTATTTATCATATGTGATAGATGTTCTTATATTCCTTAGAAATTGAAAAGTAGCAGAAATAGCTAATAAAATTTAGAAATTGAAGCGTTTCTGGATATATTTTATAAGGAAAAATATTTTTTGTTACGCATTTAAAAATTTATACTGCTTATATTATTTTTTTTCAAACCATAGAGCACATTTTCAGAAAGATGATCACGGTACTAGATAGTTCTTTGTTAAAACTATCGCGAGTACTTGTAAATTTAGATAAAAACTTTTGGGCTATGCTGCCGCGTCAATTCTTGGGTGGCACCTACGTTTCACGACCGCTGCTGGTCGCTATTTCAAGGGATTCTGAAGAGTTGGGAATTAAAATTCATGTATGTATGCATCTGTGTCAGGTGGTGAGGGTAGGGGAGTGGGAGGTTGTAGGAGTGGGTTGGTGATTGTTTTTTTTTTGATTACGGGTTACCAAGTAAGGCTAATTTTAATTCCGGTGACCCAGTTGAAATTGTTCTTCTTTTCTTTAGATATTTCAATGGCTTCTCCGACGAGTTTCTGTTTAACACTTTTTGCTTTGGCAAAGATTTTTGCTTCCTTAAGGTCGATAGTGTGGACCAGTGCTGCGTGTTCGGCTACCGCGGACTTTGTTGACTGCCCCAGTCGAATCGCTCTCTCGTGCTCCCCTAGGTGTGTTTTGACTGATCTGCCTGTTTCGCCGATGTAGTTCTTCCCACAGGTCTGGCAAGAAATTCGGTAGACCCTTTCCACTTGTAGTGGAGCTGTATCCTTGACGGTTTTTAGGAGAAGTTTTATCGGAACGTGAGGAGAGTAGATTGTCCTTATCTGGAATTTTCCTATTATGCCAGTCGTCCCCTTTATGCATGGCAGGAAGGCTTACTTCTGGTCGCTGAGGTCATTTGTGGATGAGTTTGCGGCTTTTGCGGTGTTGATTTTGATCTCGTTCTTTTTGATGGCTTCATTAAATGTTTGAGAGATAACTCTGTCGTCGAATCTATTTCCCCAAACAATGGACTCTGACTTCCGACTCTCTTCGGTAAAGTTGTTCTGGTCAATTATCGTCTAGGAGCGGTGAATCAAGGTGTTGACCACTCCATTTATTTGGGCTGGTTGATGGTGAGATAAAGCGTGCAGGTATCGATTTGTTGCTCTTGGTTTTCGATGCACTGTATGCCCCAATGTTCCATCCGTCTTCCTTTCCACGAGAACGTCCAGGAATGGAAGTTTTCCGTCTTCCACCACCTCTATTGGAAACTTTATGTTTTAGTTGATCCAGTTCAAATAAGTATAAAACTCTTGAAGCTTTTCCTTTCCGTGAGTCCAAATTACAACAGAGTCGTCGATATATCTGACCCAGATCTTAGGCTCGTGGGCGGCGTTTTGAATTGCTGTTTCTTCTACGTGTTCCATAAATATGTTTGCAATTGCTGGGGAGAGAGAAGAACCCATCGCTGCTCCAGACGTCTGAAGTTAAAAACTATTCCTATACCGGAAGATAGTGCTCTTAAGGCAAATCTCTGTCAGCTTGGCGATGTTTTCTCCAAATCTGTCTTTGATGACATTTACCACCTCGTCACAAGGAATATTTGTGAAGAGCGATGTCACGTCAAAGCTGACTAGGATGTCTTCTTTTTTGACCTTGATACCACTAATAATCCGAAGAAAATGTTGAGAGTTCTTCACTTATGATTTCTTCTCTTCTACTGTGGACTGTAAAATCGGTGTCAGGTATTTCGCTAATTTATGTTGGTGAGTCAATGGCGCTGGCAATGGGCGTAAGGGGCATTCCTTCCTTATGAATTTTTGGCACACCGAAGACACAAGGAGCTTACGGATTATGTGGGTTGATTCTTCTTCTTTCGGCTGGTTTCGGTACATAAGCCTTTAGTATTTCTGTCAATATCCTCTTTCATCGGGAGGTTTGGTCTCTGTCGATCTTTTGATGAGGTCCTTCCGCAAGAAGTTCTTGTATCTTCTTATAATATACATCTTTCTCTTGACGACATTCGCGTTGGCTTTGTACGCTGGTAAAACCACGATGATATCATTTTCTTTCAATTTACCAAGGGGTTCTCTCTCTGACACGGTGGTATTATGTTTCTGGCTTTTCTTATTTATTATGAGGATTCGGCAGGCGTCTTGTCGAACTATCTCAGCCTCGCTGGGTGGCAAGTTACCAATGACGCTTTCTACTCCGCTAATGATTTCTACCACTGGAATTTTCTTTGGCGTCAGCGCGTAGTGGGGAACTTGCTTGGGTCGCAGATTGCTCTAAAAACTATTTTGAATAAGTAAATTAGCTCGCAAAAATACCTTAAGTTTCTCCATTCAACATCAAAAGAAATAAAAAAATTGCATTTAAAATCGAGAAAAATTTCTCTGAGCCGACTACTGCGCGAGGACACCCGAGCGTTGCCGAGGCCAGGCGTGACGTCATAGGTGCCTAAACAACCGTAGGGAGTTGGGAAATACGCTGAGCGCATGCTGTCAAATTTGTTTTTAGGGAGTATTTACCTGTTCATCGTCGCTTAATTTTGTTCTGTTATTCTTGGACAAGTTTTCCTATTGCTATTGTGCCACGATTATTACTTGGGATATAAATAATGCGACATCGGGATGATGAAGTAAAAGCGTTTCACTACGTATATTTTAGTTATCAGAAAAATGGATGATAACGTTGCCACTCGTTCGAATAGTACACCTGAAATTCATCTGCTTTTACATAATACCCCGCAAGCCGCCTAAAGGGCGTGTGGCATGGGTTGTTAGGGCACCAGCCTTTTTTTAGGACACCAACATTGATGCCACGACCCTCATGGAATTTGTTAAGACAAATTATTGCTATACGTCGGCGGCAAATCGAAATGTAAAAGAAACTTGTAATACTTGAGGATAACGATCGTAAGCTGTGCTGTTGACATTAGAGTAAGCTGTGCTGTTGAATTTGGCAAACGCCGAATAAGCGGATAATGTAGTCCTATCTGTCCTACGGTACGAATTCACAGAAAAACCGTCTGCACACAATCCACATGTGAGATCGTGAATCGGTTTCGCTGCCAACACACACACACAAGCTACAACCTATTTCAATAATATAGGTGAATCCATAAACCATATAATAGTGTATACCATAAAAATATAGTGGGAAATAGGCAAATACCTTTATCAAAAACTGGAAGTCACTGTCACACTCTTATATTCATCACGTACAACTTACAATAGCATAGCTCGTTATGATGAAAACAACTATTTATTCAATGATTTAAAGTCTTAAATTAGCCCTCACAAGAGACACAGGTGACTTTTCTCACTACTATTCGTTAAAATAATGGAATAACAATGCATTAAAACCACTGGCACAGTGATTATTAGCAGCAGCTTAACGGGAGATGTCACGTTGAAAATAACACTATTTTGGCACAAAAATGTTCCTAGATGTCTCCACTCAGCGAACAAAAGTTGCATTGACTGGAATTCACCTCCTAATACAAGCACAGACAGTCCTAAACGACGAATTCTCCGGTACCTACGAATAAACGGATGAAGTTATTGTATATAAAAGCTAAGCGGACATTAGCAAGCATCAAAATCGTTTTAATGACATACTTAAATGAATGATATGCCGTCGATAACATCAACTTAAAATTAACGTATCCCCCTTCCAACATCCGTGGCTCAGACTCCTACAACGATGTCAGTTAGGTATTATAAATTTTTTAGTTTAACTGCTCCAGTTTTATACATTATTCTCAGATATTAATATTATAAATAATACAAAATATGAGGGCTTCTGAGCCTCTATCGTCGGATATTTATCTTTAAATAGAATAGAAAATAATCAACACGCCTAAAAAACGAAGTTTCACAACTGCTGGCAACACTATTACAAACAATCACAACAATAGTTTCGTGTGATGTTTTAGACACCTTTGACGTCATCGAGGCTTCGTCGGCAGTGGCTTGGGGGGTGAGGGAGTTTTTCCCGCGCTTTAAAATTCGTTATATTCATCATTGAATATCTCGCGAAGGAAAACTCAGATACGCATGCGGTTTTCTTTGTTGCATTCAGAAAATAATTTTCTGTCCGCCTGTGAAATAAAAAAAATTCATGCAAGATCCCCATTGAATCCTTTTTGAAACATCAACTGGGCGGAAGGGTCCAGGGGGTGTTTCGAGAGATTGACGATGACCTGTGCCTCGCTTTGTGGATTGTACGGTCACTGCGAATTTTGTAATCTTGTCAATATCCTCTTCTGCTTCTCCTTCGTAGTCTCTGCTGCCGCGATCGTGTGTGATGCCGTCATCCTGTCGAGCCTCTCGATATCTTCCTTCTTCATGGAATTGGCGAGAATGATGTGTATGTTGAAAACTTCCTTTTCGACGTGGTCCAGTTCACGGCGGGTCTCGAAATTCCCCACTCTTCGGAACCCATTGAGAAGGCGACCAGCATCCATCGGGAAACTTTGGGGCCACCCAAGAATTTGCCCGACATCATAGCCCAAAAGATTTTATTCAACAAGGTATTAGATGAATTTATATATCTAACTTAATTCAATACATTTTGATTTCAATGCATCAGTATGCTTCCTAACCTCAAGGCATAACACGCATTTTCCTCTTCGGCTATCTTCGAAGTTCATCTATTCCCTGATCTTGAAGGGTGAGTATTATAAACAAGCGATTAGGCAAGTGATGCTTTGGTTTTTATAATCTTCGCTAATTAATGGGTGACTTATGCGCAAGCAGAGGACTCCACATGTGCACTGTGGACAAATTTTCCCGGAAATACTTTTGCGGCATATATATTCATTCAGACACGCTGCGCGAGGATAGCAGTGTGGTGGGCGAATAAGAAAGAAATCGAACTTATATTGCTCTGTCTTGTGGATAGGTGGATGATTACCGGAGAGAAAGAGGAATTCATCCCTTAGAAAAATGCCTTCATTACTTGTGACAGTTATTGGTGAGTAAATTATTTTTAAAGATAAGGAATACTTGTAATGTGATCAATGAAGGATTATGCCATTAATTTTTAAGAACCGAACGACTGCGTTCAAGACATTGTCTTTTTATGTCGTTCTATTAATTGATCTTACGGTAAGAGATTATCCTGTGCTTTGTCATGGATGTAAAATGAGAAATTTTTAAATGCACTATGACCCTGATTAGAGCCGAAGACTGAAATCTGTGTTTTCGAATAAAGTAAAATGAATGTTTGCGTTATTAAAATTACATATAATCACTTATAATACGACGACTAATATGCCATGACATTGAGAGTAACCTATCTATGAGACGAAGCATGCGTGAGATATACTGTGTTAACCAAGACGGCTACCTCGGCTTGCGGTCTTAGATGTTGAAATGAAAATTTTTTGGCGACCTTTCAAAGTGTCGACAGTGAAAAAAATCAAGTGAATGATTATTTTCATATCGTTATTTTTCTAGTGGATGTTTTTGTCGTGCGTAAGTTTCAATCCCATGATTGTCGAGAGGAATGGAAAATTTGATTAGGGTTCAATCTTGAACGTTATTCTGATTTCTTCCTTGTCTTCTCATTCATTGGACCCGCCATTATGAGGATTGACCATTTATCCTGCAGTTAAGATAAAATACGAATTTCAGTTGCTTTTTGCTTCTTCCTCTTGCTCATCTGGTTATTTTTTCTTTAGTAGTTCACGGCTCATACATACAGATATTTTAATGATAGGATTTTTTTTACGTTATTTAATAAATGTCAGTGCTTACCATTTCCTTCGTCATAGTGATATGGGGAATTTTTAATTAAGTGGCTTACCCAGGGTGTATTATTACTCGTTAATCCTGGATAGTAATCAAGTCCTAATCGGAAATACAGAACGAGACATGATTTAAGATTGCCGCGCAATTAGCGTGGCAAGGTACGTTGAAGCGTCATCTATGATACCTGGCGACGCCTGGTGTGTTTCGGATGTGCAATAATGGATTAATATAAAGTGGACTTTGCATTACATCGATATTCTACGTGAAAATAGATAATTTCATTGATTTTTCCAGCATGGGCCTTCTATTTTATGCCAGAGTGCGTCATGTTATGTGTCAAGTATATCATAGATAATGTATAGGTATAATCTAACTGGTAATATAAACTCTGCGATTACCCTGAAAATGTTGATTCACTGATAACATTTTAAAATTTTAATGGAATTTTTAGAGAACAAATTTGATATTTCATCTTTTTTTATTTCTCTTGGACAAACTTTATTCGAAATTTCAAAAGAGGGAGGTGCATAATGATCTTTGCTATCGATGAACCCCTGTAACACATTACTTCTAATTTATATTTCAAATATTCATCTCGTTTTGCCGCTGGTAACTCCATAACTGGTTATTTACCCCTGACTAATCTAACGTGTACCAATGTGTGCTGAGGAGAGATGTGGTTGTTTCTTTTTTGAAAATAAACAAACAATAGTTTGATTATTCAGTTGATGATTTGTTCAATATCTTAGCTCTACAGTATAGCTTCACTCAACACTGTTATATGAAATTAACCCAATGTTTTTATTTAGGAACGAAAAACCGTTAAATTATTTCTTCAAAACATGTTTCTTTTATACTACCTGGGATTAAAAAAAATATCCCACAACCGTTACACAGTAATGATTTTGCTACTCCATTTTTTACAATTGTGTATGTTGTATGAATATCTAAATATAGTATAAAATGCTCTTACGATTGTTTTAGTGGCAGCTTTTGTCGCACTCCCGGCACTCGGACTTTATGTACCACGTGTTGATGACACCATTGAGTACCAACAATGCAGGAACAGGAGCGATGTAAGTAACTGAACCATTGTGATACTCATGCTGGACTATTGTGTTAAAGACAGCGGCTGCGATATTATGACGAATATGCTATTCGTGAGGCAATATTACGCCCCCCAGAATCTATATCTCAAAATGGTGGCCCTCAAGCCGAATTTGGAGTCGCTTTAAAGTAGCGGTCCCCAAACCGGTGTTTCCCGGGCCGTTCGGAAAAGGGTCGCGAGATGTATACAAATATTATTTTGAACTATGTACTTAAACTTTGACAACCTTTTTTAGGGGTCGCGGCTAAAACGCATGGGCTAAAATATGTTCCTTTAAGTTTGGGAACCGCTGCTAAATAGTATCGAAAATAACGCCAGCGTTTGCCTGGCGTAAATCAGATTGCGACTCCCTAACTTTGCATTTTTACGCACCGTTGTTGCCACCGCCGCATGCCATTGTAGGCTTTATATTCCGGGTTTAACCGCGTCGTAACTGTCATCAACCCGGAAAATGCTACCAGCGCACCGCGGAAGCCTTCGCACCAATGAAAATGGCATTACCGAGGAGAGGTCGAAGCGATTTAAAAACACACACCCAATTAGTAGGTGACACAAGATTGTCTACACCGCCTAAAAATATATATAAATCAGCGTGTAACTACAATGGGCATTGAAACATCTGTAGTTATGCACGTCATACGTATTATATGCATGGTGGTAAATTTATTAAAGCTACCTTGTTATCCATCTTGCATGACCTCAAGTTTATTCCACATATAGTGAAGCATATAATCCAAATAACGACAGTTTAAAAAAATAGCAATTTCAACTCAAAAACCATTAACTATAACTCCAGTTTATAAGATAATTGAATGTGCATTTTGCCAGCGTAAAATGTATGATAAAAACTATGTTGTTTAAATAAACACCGCCGCGCCGTAAGGATTATTATTATTTTAAGTTTTGGAAAACAGTCATAGGGTATAGTTGAAAGGAGTTTATCCTCGGAATTTATTTTTTCACAGATGGAAACATTTTATTTAGGGCTATGCATGGTGAGAGCAATTGGAAGCGGAGGAAATCCGGAAGAGTTGTATCCTGATAGCCCGAGTCCTCGTCTCAGTGTTGTGTGCAGGTTGGTATTCACATTCAACGGCTCAAGTTTCAAATGTAATCCATCTCGTTACATAAATAAATGAAATAAGTACATAAAATTAATAATAAGTATATAAATAATTAACAAAATTATTTATTTTTCTAGGAGTGTGAACTCCTTTATAACATATCATTAAATTACAATTTTTGCGCTGACAATGGATATTGGGGGAACAAAAAGTCATACAACAATATGAAAGAAATTGAATTGATTGTTTTGACACTTTATTAACATTGAAAGTATTAATAAGAATGTAAATCAATTTTCTGAGTTGAAAATAGACGTAAGGGTAACACAAGAATCATTCAGCAGTATGAAAAGCCTAATTTCTTCTTATAATACTAAGTGAACATTAAACGTATTCATAAACGAATAAATTTAATAACTCAGTTGACAATAGACTTAAGGATAACAGAATATTCATTAAACGAAAGAAAAAAAACTAAATTTCTCCTCCTGACACTATATCAATTTAAAACGTGTCGATAAACAAACAAATGATACAACTATAGTAAAATTTAAATCAGTCAGTCGTATGGGTCCCTTGAAAGTATTCCTTATAAAAAATTTCTAGTGAAGCACTGTATTTTTCATGTTTAAACAAATCGTTCCACAGTTTTGAGACAATAGCTATTATATATAGTCAAATAAAGCGTAGTAAAAATTTAATCGATGATAATTTATTTAGGTCTATTATGCCATTTGACTAGACATTCCCTTATTCTTTACTTGAGTTTTTTTTCATTCTCTTGACCTCCACTGTTAACGCTGATTATTGTTATGCAGTGTAGGTCTTGAAGAATTATTTGCCTGCATACTTATTTTCCAACGTTTCGGTATATTTATATACCTTCATCAAGGTTTTCCTGCAATGGGCTGTACTTGTTTTGAAAAAATTCTTTTCTAAAATCCCTCATCTAAAGCAACGTGTACGGACGGGCTGATATTTTGATAATGATAGTGACTTTTGTGTCGTAGCGATGAGTATTCTCTAAGTGGTAAGGGTTTGGCTTTTTTGTTGAATAGGTGCGCTGTCACTATAATAATCAACCAGAATTATTTAGAAAAATCAGGCTGCAGATTTAATTTGTAATAGTTCAAAAAACACGTCTTCGACATATTTCAGCTTGAAAATTTAATCGCTCATTCGGATTTGGAAGTAAGTGTGTTAAGTACACATAATTCCTTTTTGTTGCCCGATTCATCCCTTTCTAACTCTGCTGGAACTTCCTTCTTCGAAGGGATATGAAAAACCCATGTATCCAGTCCTACTTATTATTGTATTTTGGTCGACTTTTTGGATATGATTTCCTTTGCCAGCATTTTAATTCAATGATCCTACCATTAAAAGTCTAACTGAAATTAAAATATGACGAGGGCAAGGTTTTTTATTCAAAATATCGCAGTATTTCTTTAAAATATTGTTGATGTTATTCGCCGTACTATCGAGATGTCAGATTGAGTTTAATGTCATCAGATATCATGTGGAGCCAGGTTCCCTCAATGCACTACACTCGTTATAGTTCACTGAAATTATTTATATTATATATTTAATTTTTAACTTTCTTACTTTTGTAGTAACACGTAGAGTACCTACGTATGGCGGGAATTTTTGTAATTTTCCCGCAGTGTTTCGGAGTGCTCTACATGTAAATACCCCTGTAAGCAACGTGTTAAAAAAATAATCATGCATTTATTATTTTTCCTCAAAGCAAAAGGGATGAACTCCATGAATGCTTTCGCAGATTATCAAATAACCTGACTGACACAAATTCATCTCCCAGAGAATTGGAATTAGTAAGATTTCAGGAACAATCACTTCAGTCAGTAGTGTCATTTTATTGCCGTCCAGACATTATGCAGTGTAAGTGTTTGTAGGATTTTATATTGTCTAATCTACATGTGTGATTGAGATAAAACTTCTCTTTTATGCTAAATTTGCGGTCTTATTTTTTCGCAGTAATCGGTCGAGATTACGAGAGGAATGCTTATTTACTCCGGAAGGTGGAAAGCTGCGGTTCAACTAAGGGCATCGGGACTCCAGTTTCCCTCTGTGATGTTCGCGACCCATCGTATCCAGGGGTAGAAGGAAAAACTTGCCGGTAAGCGATGATCATTCGAAATTCAAGGGAGAATGCTGGAAGGCAACCGATTCAGCATTCATTCATCAAGTTACAAATGCGTGTAACAAGTTACATGTAGCATTGCCTTACAAAACAAAAATTAATGTTGGATAACAATTTTTTGGTTTCCCCACGAAGTTGGAAAATGTGTTCTTATATATATATAAATAAAAGTCGAAAAAAAATAAAGTCGAAAATCGTGTTAGTTAGAACACTTATAACTCGAGAATGGCTTGACCCATTTGAATGATATTAGGTGATATGGGTACGGCTTAGCTCCGGATAGCATGAGGAGCATTAAAAAATAGGAAAATATAAAAGAAAATTAATCTTTTTCTTAGGGACATGCTTTTAGGAGTTTTTAATATTACGAAAATTGCAGGAATATTTCTCGGGTTTCCCACAATTACGTTTACGACAATTGATTGACAACGGTTTACGACAGTTGATAAGTCGGTCAAAACTCCAAATTAAATTATTTGTTTGGTTTCTACCTATTTAATGACTGAACTTCGTATCAATGTAATATTTAAATTGCAAAATGTATTTGAAATATTGAAATCATATTTAAAATATATAATTTGTGCTGTAGCAGGCGTCGGGGTTGTCTGCTAGCAATGATAAGGCACTTCAGTGGTTTGAACGATGTTTATTGATCCGTTCCAATTTCCAGACTGACTTGCCGGCCGAAAGGCCGCAGTATTTATTCTATTGGTGCACTTCCAGAATGTTCTATGTTACTGTTCGTGAACATGAAAGAAATTTCTAGAAAGGAATTCTAGAAGGCAAGAAAAATCAAATAATTACACTCTCCGGCACGGGGAATCGAACTCGGGCCGTCCCCTTTGGAGGCGACCGCGCTACCGCTGGGCTAGCTAGCCTGTAGGTGATGATGAAGCGCAATTTATGTTGCCTCCGGGCAAGCGGTGTGGCGGCGAGGCAGAAGGTGCGGCCGCCACAGAGCTAATTATAAGCGCAGCACGAGTTGACACTACACTACCGTGTTTGTAAACAAATCTCCAAGCAATTGTTGACACGCCACGCCACGCCGAAATTTCGTTTTTATGATGGTCACCACTCCCAGCCAATTTGGCTGTCTATCTGACTTTGGCTGACTAACGTTTTCAGTTATTTTAACTTATAAACAAATAAGTGACCATGAGCACCTTCCTTGAGTGGGACACTGAGAGCCGGAATGGGCCGAGGTAATCCCCACACGGACAATTGGAAAGGGTCGGACCTCTCGCGCCGAGGGACCCTAATGGCGGTTGGGACCCACTTGGCATGCTTGACCGCGAAACCATGAAAACACGGCCTTTGGTATTTTGCTTCGAAAAATTCAAGCCGTGAAAATCCAGCCTTCCTTCTTTAGCATCAGAAAATTCAGGCCGTGAAATCACGCCCTGCGTAGGGAAGAGGTTAAGGTGGGTTTTTGCCGCCATGAGCCATACTGGCGAAGCGCACGTAAGTAATGGCTTTATCATATCAAGTTGTAGATAAGCAGTTTAGTATTCTGTGAAAGTACAATCGGTATGCCCGTGTTCCTGTCAAAGAATCGAGCAGTTTGATTCCATTTCCTCGGAATGTGTGCAAATTAGTTTCATCGGAAGTTGAGCTCATGAACTATGTGTTCCCGAATATGATTGACCACCACAAAAATCACAAATGGTTGGTTGAGCGAGAAATATTGACGGCCTAGACGAAGATGTGGATGACTCAAAATAGGTAAATTAGGATCTTATAGTTGGTACTCTGCATGAATTCAAATCTTTTAGCTGTATAACAAACGAAGAGGAAGTCAACAACTATTTATCTGAATATTTGAAGTCCTTGGACGTACCTGGCTTACCACAGGACGATTTATAGCTAATGGTAGACTCTGTGTTCATGATCTTTCGAAACTTAAACCAACCAAAACTATCCAACGGAACGCATTTGGTGATAAAAAAAGATAATGATTGTGATCCAAGCGACTTTACCCTAAGGAAAATTCAAATATGAGGAAGTTCTCATTACGAAGATTCCATGATCCCAACTTACATGCCGTATTAAATTTCCAATTCATGTTGCATTCGTGATAACTATTAACAAATCAAATTAAAAACAAGGGCGCAGGTAGGAAATAAGGATAGGGGAGTTTTAGGCGCAGCTAATAATTCGGGTCTGTAGGGTATAGAAAACTCGCTAATGTAGGCGAGAGGTTGGGGGCCATCCCCCAGACATTTTATTAAGATAAATAGTTCAAAATAGTGGATTTTGCGGCTTTGTGAATAGTTAAATATGTTTTGTTTGTTACTTATCCGTCCCCTTAATATTAGTAACAAAATTGTTTATAAAAAATTCACTGAGCTCTTGGGGAGGTTTTAACCTCCAAAAACCCCCCTCGCTGCGTCACTGCTTCGCTTCGCTATCATTATTTAGCTTCATTCGCTTTATGTTACGCCTGATAACAAAACAAAAACTGTTGTTTATCAGAAGGTGCTTGACGCAAGACATTAAACCCGTATTGTAGGGCACACCGTGGTGCGTTTACGCATGCAGCACGCTAACGCATAGCATTTTTTCCAAACAGAGATACTATAACTGGCGCGCCTAATGTCATTTGATACAAATGTTACTTCATAGGAACTTTTCTTACACGATTTTGAGCATAACTCAAGCATCGGTCTGGCGTTGTGTTAACCTTCCCCGTGAACAGTACAAATTTACGCAACAGACTTGGACCTAAAAATATTTTTTTTACGGTTAATAACACAAATAGGCAACAACTGAATGCGTATAATTTTATTTCATTAACTGCTTTATGAAACCACAATGCCTAAAATTTCTTAAGTTAAACCGTGAGAACATTTATTGAAAAAAAAACCGCGTAAACGTGCTCCGATCCACCCATGTAGCTTCAATAAATGTAAGGTCTTTCTGGCAAGGAATTTTGAAACTCATTTCCGTAGTTTAATTGAATTTATATCCTTATTATATTATATTAAATCAAATATGATTAAAAACAATACAGCCGCTATTGAATTTTAAATGGTGTAACTACATGTAAGCTCATTGATTGTTAGGCGGTGCGAAGTTCGCCGGGTCAGCTAGTGTTAAATAAAACATATGTTACGAGTAGCTTGTTATAAATAACATGTTTATATAAATGTTACACACTATGAACGCACCTTAAAATACGTCACGGCAAGGTGCCTTGAACACAGGGATGGCAAAAGAAACAAAACGATAGTCAAAACCAGTATAAAATCAATATTTTCGTTCCTTGAAGCGAACTGTAGAAACGAAACGAAATGGATTAAACCCGGAGAGCTAAATTAAGGGTGGAAACGAAATCGGAGTCAGAACTACTTCGGGTCGGAAGGAAACTAAAACTCTCGGACGAGGCGAAACGTAGATAATGTTTCGCACAGGAGGGATCACGTGCTTCAGTTTCGGAAGGTTTACTTTCGACCCACACGCGAGTACGGTGTATGTTTGAAAGAAGTAGAGTTTCGGTCTGCCGCCATTATATAGATGCATGGGGCACTCATATTTTCTTACCAATAACGGGAGGACGGTGAACACTAGCTGGCCATTCGATTTTTGAGCTCAGGTTTTAACCTACTCGTATGTCAGACGTAATATGTCGAAACGATTCCCTCTTATTCCCCTCCACTCAACTTCTGGGATCGAAACTTAACTACTAGCAGCAGAGGTTCGATCAATTTAGTTTCGTTCCCCGGAGTAAAGTTTCGTCCCGGGTCGAAACTAAACTCCTTGGTGATTTAAATGTTATGCGGGAAGAAAACTAAACCTAGGCCTCGTATTATCGTTTCCCTCCAGGCTCCTTTCGTTTCCGTTGTTGTATGAAACCATTAACATTTGATTTTATTCTTGGATTAATTACTCCAAGAACCCTAAAACGAAACGTTAACTATAGGCAGTGCATAACACAAGAGGAAAGACCCCTGATCACATTAAAGCAAGATTATTAATATTACCAGTTCTCTCAAAAACTAGAAAATACCGCATCTTTCGCCTGTCCTTATAACTGCACCGCACTGCGGCGATCCCCGCGTAGTCTCCGCCGCAGCCAGCAGCGGAGTCGACCGCGCGGTCGAAAAAACGAAGTGAAATTCTGGGTTGGTAGTATGAGCAAGATAACACTTAAAATTTACAATGTAGAAGCTTCATAGAAAGGCATAGCTTAAGCAACTTGGCGGAAATCAGCGGAAGTATCAACTTTTTCCATACGTTTATGAAAAACATTGGCTAAAAACAAGCTACGTCATTTTGTAACATGTCTGCAGTTAAATAATAAGATACAATTTTTGAAAAACCCTCCAAATATAAGAAAAAGTGCTTATTAATATGACAGGATAATTTTTTCAGTAAAGCACTTAATGAAAACGCTGCGAGAAGATGAAGTTGGCAATTTACAGAAAAAAATCGATGGCAGTGGTTTTTCGCTATTTGTTCAACTTTAACCACATGATTTTTATTATTGTGGTTCCAATGGTAAATTATGACAAAATATTTTACGTTTACTGATATAAAACATATCAATATAATTAGTTATAGCAAATTAAATAATGTACTACGTAAGAGCCTATATATTGGCTCGCCGCACTTTTCGCCCGAGCAGCAAAAGCCGATGCATCGGCCATCCGCACTAAAAGGGTTAACGTGATAGAACAGGAAATAATGAATCGGGAAAATTATGTATAATTTATTTGAGAATATTTATGCGAAGTGTCTACTCTCTCTACCTCTTTTACACATACAGTGAGTCCTCGTTCTACGTCACCCCGATTAACGTTATTTCGCGATAACGCCACGAAAATTTTGAGACCGTCATTCGTTCATCGCACCTACGCTTCGCGATAACGTCAAGTCTTTTAAAATTCGCGCGAAAAAAAAGGCGAAGCGGCGGGCGTTGCAGGTTGTTCGTTTTGTGGGCGGTCGTACAGTCAGTCTAAGCAAAGTGTAAAACGGTGTGTTTATTCTTAATTGCGATTACGGTTTTAGCAAAACTTTCTGCAAAATGAATTCTTGCGTAGGTGCGCAAGGTTTTACTTGACATAATGGTTTTCAGGAACCAAAAAAGTGATTTCAAGGCATTTTTCCGTGTAGAACTCGGGGTTTTTGTCGTCACATTTTCGCCGAGTTCACAATAATTTTGGTTCCTGTAACTGCGACGATGCTTCAGCGATGATGATGCCCAGGCGACTACCATTGCGAAGCCGAAAAGCAAATGCTGGAAGATACAAAAATATGGAGAAGGATTTACGTCACTGCTGCTATTGTCGTCGATGAAGACGGGAACTCGTATTTATGCGATAGTTTGGCATTCCCACCGTAAAAAATGCCCCAGACATACATACAGACAGACATACAGACATACGCTAACATTTTTTTCGCGTAGGAATTGTGAGGTTTATGAGCCGATATTCACTTTTTACATTGTTTCTCATGGGATATTATGCTTCGATTAACGTCATTTCGTTTATCGTCACATTATTCAGGAACGGTAAGTGACGTTAAACGAGGACTCACTGAATAGATTTCTTACAATTAGTCAAAAAGGGAGCAGGTTAGCCTTTATGTGGATACCAGGATATGCTGGCATAGCAAGAAATAATAAGGCCGACCGATACACCAAAAAAGTACTTTTTGCATTTGATTCTCGAATGAAGGCACTGCCCGGCGAATACCTGAAATATGACCTTCGGAAATATGCCAAGAGATAACACATGAATGAGCCTTGAAAATGTTAAGTCTGTGCCTGCATGATGGTTTCGCTAGGAAGAGATCGCTATCACTCGCCTTAGATTAGGGCACACTACCGTTACCCAAATATACCTTGAAGTGATGAAAGTGACTCCCCATTGAGCTTGCGACATCTTCTAACTGGAAACGACAAATATTGATTTCTTCGTAATAAATACAACAAGGATGTTATCTTAAAATCGATATTAAGTGCACGAATATCACAAAAGAGGATCCTCATGTTGGCCTCTAAATGTGTTTATACTCACCGCGGATTAAAATGTGTTTACAAAAGTCGCCACATGCGTCGCTGACGGACAAAGTGATCCGAGTTTCACTAGGAAATAAGGTATAATTATACCCTTTTTCCGAACTGACGGTGGCTGATCTTGAGCGTGATCAAAACCCACCCATTCTTCTAGCCAATCACGGAAGAGCGACAGGAGAAAATGTGTAGGAGCCCGCAGTCTCTCTCCTAACTCCGTGCAGTGCAGACCGCTTTCGAGCTCGCAGTGTTGCCAAACTGAATCTGTGGAGATCGCACTACGTTCACCCGCAGCCCCAGAAAGTATAGTTTTTCCAAAGGCTGGCAACGCTGGTCGGCCGGATGGAGGGGAGCGGAGGGGAAAGGGAAGGGAATGGAGAGGAACGGTTAGATGTAAGGGACAGCGCTTCGGATTGGCTACTTGCTCTCTACCACCCAGCCGCCGTCAGTTCGGAAAAAGTGTTGGGGTGTCAACCGAAATTTACATCCATGAATATGTGATTTGTCAAATACATTACACTCCGATGCTATTACTTGCATTTTCAAAGAAGATTCTGCAAAATAATGTAAAAAGAAGTGGATCGCATTTCTCTCATCACCGCGCCGCGGACATTTTTGAAAGCCGATTTAATGCGGCCGAAATTTCAACAGTAATCAGCCTTCTATGGGACGGAATTGGGCCTCCTCTATGCAATCCCCTTGATTAAGTGACTCCTTGGTTAGGCTCACTAAGGAAATTTCATATCCGAAAGAAATTATCATTCTCAATAAACTACAAACTACTGTACTTTTAGACAGCTGCAAACGCATTCCTATGGAGTTAAATTGTTAACAGGATGAAATTTATTAAAGTTAGGCTTCCGCGATTAAAATTAATCACTGGAATATCTCCGTCTTCGGGATGAAGCCGCGTCGAGTTATCACTGTTCACATACTTGGCCGACGTTTCGGAGGCGATGCAGCACTCCATCTTATGGGCACACCAGTCGATCAACTTTTTAATCAGACCGATTAGTTGATCGGTTGGTGTATCCAGAAGATGGGTTGCTACATCACCTCCGAAATGTCAGCCAAGTACGTGAACAGTGACAACTCGTCGCTGAAGACCCTGAAGACCGATCCAGTGCAGGATGAAATTTCATTTCACCTTTTTATTTAACATGACGAGTACCCACGAAAGTTTTCACGAAGAATTGCGAGGGTTCTATGGGGTGGAATTCCAACGGCGATCGAAGAAATACGACAAAGTCCGCAGCAAGAAGCCATCGCTTCCGTGACAACTATCTTTTCTAATATGCTGCCGAGCCCAGCATATCCTGCCAAATATGAATAAAAATTCCCTTGAAAAAGATACCAGCATCGTTTGGGAAACGTTGGGGCAATAAAAAAATTAACGCAGCGATATACTCCAAAAGTTTTTATTTAACTCGACGAGTACCCGCAATTTTTTTAACGAAGAATGAATTCACTTTTTTCATCAAAAGAGTGAGGGTGTTGCAAAATGACCACATATGTTGACGCACTCTGAAAGCATACCACGAAATCTATATCTCTATATGCATAATATAGGATATCTATTTTTCTGTCCGCCGGCTGCACTGATTGTAAACAAAGTTAAAGTACATAGGTGCATCTCATGCTCCCAAATCCCGTTGTGCTACATTCATCTTGTCCTTAGCGTCGTTTTCTTATTACCATTCAGTGGCGGCGCGTGCGTATACGCATGTTAGCAAGTGCACACCCAAATATGAATGAATTATAAAAGAAAACTATTCCCTTGCAACGCGAAGGATAAAAATCCTGTCTGCAAATGCAAGAAACATGAAGCTCCGAACGCTACAGCTATCTCCTTTTCGAATTCACTGCTCTACAAGTGTGCGATCCCGTGGCATCGAGCCGGGCGCATTTTTGGTCTATGCGATCGCTTGACGGTTCTCTGGCGGGACGAAGTAAGCGGGGGGTATGTACAGTTCAAATGGGTGATGGGAGCAGACTCAAAACGATGCGAGTGCGCACGCGCATATTTTTGGTGAGTGACTCGCAGGTAGTGTAGTGGTGTAGCCGCCACCTACACTACCTTCGCCCAGGATCCTAGTCCGTCTACAGAGTCATCTGTATGGCCGTTTTCTACACAACTTCCTCATAGCGTATAAGGAAAGGAGAATGAATTTCACCTACCGTCACTTGTAAAGGTGTGTTTAGGATAATTATTTTCATGCATGCTAATATTATTTCTGTTCATGCAATTTTAAGGGTAGAATATACCAGTGATATGTTTTGCTTGCTATGTATTCTATTACGACGAAATATGATGCTCATGGATTAGTATTAACATAATATAATTAAATCATCCTTATTCTGCTCTAACGCACACCCTAGATAAATTACCACCAGCCGCCACTGTTAATATTTGTTACGTCACGTCATACAACGTCTTGTGACTTGATATCCTGCCGAGTAGGCACACCTCTTTACTCGCTCGGAAGGAAAACATAACTCAAAGAATACTACTCATATCTATTACACCTCTCGGCGAAAACATTTTTTGCGGGGGAAGAGTTCACGAGACGTTTCTGGTCCACATACGTACGGACACATAGCGATCAATGCTGTGGAGCGGAGTATAAGCTGATCCTGTGCACGGAATAACGAAATCTTTTTTGTATCGGTAGCTTTTTAGCTTGCCTACAAACCCTGCTATGTGACTACGAATTCAAAGTTCCAAGTTTCCCTCTTGATTGGGTAATATGTTTCCCGAGCCACACCGGGTGGCCTTTAAGTATTCAATATTCCTACAAGTCCCTCTGATAATTCAGATATCACGTATTCTCCATTCACGCGACGGTTGAAATTCATTCAATCATATGAAATTCAATTTTAAACCATTTATTTTGTCCTCTTTGCAGGTATTTAGTCAAGGTGGTACAGTGCGCGAGGACCCAAGTGAAGACAGAAAAGCCGGAGTTAGAAGAACTAGCCACTGCCATGATAAATAGCATTAAAGATTCAGACGCCTGCAGAGTGTACTTTCAAGAAATTGTTGATAGCGAAAGCACTGAAGAAGATGATTCCATTTTTCTTGACCAATTTCCGCTTTGAGGAGAAACTTTGGAATAAAGATAAAATCTGAGTAGGATCGATATGCAAGATAATGACCGTTTCAAACGATTGAGTTCGGGCCATAATTAAGAAAATATGAGTTTAAAATGAATATGAGTTAAAAAAAACTTGAGTTATATTATTGGGTTATTGAATAAATTTTGTGAGTAAGGGAAGATTTATGATTAAATATGATGAAATTATTTACATACGTCTCTGTATGATTTACAAAAAAATATATACTGCCTATTCAAAAATTCATATGCCTTGCGAAAGTGATTATCATAGTTATCTAGGAGAACAAGAGGTTAAGACACAATGAGAGATAGTCAAAGGGTGTTGAAGTGGTTAAACTATAGTATGGACACTTATACTTGTTGGCGACGGCAGCATTATCAAGACGGCTAGGCCGGCTTGCCAGCTGTGCCAAGCGGCGCCCTGCTGTCGAGGTTGGAGGCGAGTCTTGCGTCAGCCGTACAAATGTTCACCGGTGGCTGTGCAGTGTGGAGGCAAGAGAGGCAGTGGCAGTGGTGCCCCAGCTGGGGAATGGGAAGTCATCACGAAAATGTACTTGTGGAATTAAAGACTTTTTCGTTCTGAATGCGGTGCTCATGCATTTTTTAATCGCAACAATACTTAACGACACTTATACCTGCCACGGTTTTTAAGTTTCGATGAGTGGCCGTTGAAGTATTGTGTCTAGAGTGTTGGCTTTCCATGCCGTGAGTTCGGGTTCAAATCCCAGCGGTGACAGAGAATTCACAGAGTCTGCTCGATCCCTGCTTGAATGTTGTGTGGAGGACATTTCGAGCGTAACACTCCGTCCCAAGGGGGCGACATACCCATAAGGATAATGCGTATAGGTTTTGATACATCAGTGCCATCTATGCCAGTGGTCCACGGCTGCCGCGAAGTTTGAATGCACATCTCGGCGCGTGTTTCAAACTTTGTTTACGCGTCACGATAGGGCGTGCTATTCAGGCTTAATTGCTACTGCAATTGCGAGAAACTTAAAAGCAATGAATATAGGAAAATCTTCCTGATGAACTTCCCCAGGTTACTAAACTAATAACCATAATACAAGATTAATGTACGAAGTCAACTGGCGATCTAGTGGTTGGTAAGAATAATGATCTCGGAAACCTTCTTCAGTGGACATTGGTATTTATTGATATAATAACTGGTAAAAGAAATAAAACAATAACAATTTAAATATGACATACTAGAGATGAAATCTGTGGAAGTTAACAATTCTACAAGCACATGAGATGCACAAGCAACAAATATCGATGACAACAGTACATTGCGATGAGAGATGAGCAGCCTTTGCGTAATAGGAGACAGATTCCATTACTTAAGTAAACACTTCACACTTATAGACAAAGAGGGCGACCCAATTTTACTTAAGGTAGATGTATCCTGCAATAGCTCTGGGACAAGGAAAAAAATGCTAATCCTGAAACCATAGACCATAACAACTCTTCACTAGAGATAAGCACGCAAGTTTGGATATCATTTCATGGAAGATAATTATGTAATTATGAAAGTAGAAGGACATTATTTCGTAGGAAGTAGTTCATGATGAGTACCCATTAAGATATATAACATATCTTGGCAGAGGAGTCTTAAAATGAAAGGTTCTTAGAAGTTAATATCCATCACTTATACGAAAGAAAGTATTCCGAAATTAGAAAACGAGAAAAGTGATGAATATTTTATACCAATATAGTAGAAATATAGCTCTTACTTTAAAATGAAAGTGAAAGTTTTAAGAAATGTGAACATTGTAGAACTCTTAATGAATTATGCTCAATTGATGACAATTAAACAGTTGAAAGGACAGAGTTGAAATAGCAAATTAAATACATAACCAACAAAATGATTAGCATTACACAAACCAAAGCATAGCAGTAGTGATTTATGAGTTGTTTGAACACTAGAAAAACTGCAAATACATTAAAAAACAAATTGAAATATAAGGAATACAAGACACCATGAAATTTTGAAAACATGATAAAAGGTTAACTAATCACAGGTTGAAATCAAAATGGAATAATGAAGGAAACAAAGAATTACTCACATTTTCATCACAATCACAAATACATTTCATACCCATGCAATTTAGCAATAACCAACATCATTGAGACTCGTATCCTTCATCGAGCACATTCCAAAATCGTAAGGGACACTGTAAGCAATAAAAAAAAGTCTGCAATTAACACTAATAACTATCAATAAGCCTCTATATCACCTTAGTTTACAGCGAGATTCAATATGGCAGCCCTTAGTTCTTTACTGTCCAGCAGACTGCCCAGAAAAACAGGCTACACCAGTGCCTCTATGTTGGGTATGCCGTTGGACCACTGGGGCTCCGGAAAAATCAAAACTAAAAAGGTTTTCTATACGATATATCGCAGTTCTGTCGCCCCCTAGTCCGTCCGTCGGTAAGTCCCTTTGCCGCCTTTCGTAAAGAATAGGCTAATGCCGACGCCGGGTTTTTCTCCAATGTTCCTTCCATACCCTTACTTCATGGCTCAAATGACTTAGCTGTCAGTAGCATCCTTCAAATACCAAGCCACACCGGTATGGAATAACATTTGACTGAAACACATCTTTACGGCAAAAGGAGCCTGCTGGGGAAAGAAGTTCTTATGCTTACTAGAATGGCCTTACATTCATTCCCTTTAAACTACAAGTAGTGGACTCGTTTGATATCCAACAAGCGCTGACGAGCAAAGCCCTTGCGATAGATTACGCCATGAGATGGGGAAATTTCGCTCAGGCGTATGAACTTCAGACACCCGGTCCAGCTTGGGAGGATGATTTGATCATCAAGATACTAGAGAAAAGAAAAAAAATATAACTTAGCAGTTGGCAAGCAGAATGGGCATCTTGCCGCATGTGCGTGAAAATGGAATTTGGTGAGGAATAGGACAATAGAGAAGTACACCATTAACTCTTGGTTCAAATGATCTCAGCTGTCGGTAGCCTCCTCCAAATACTATACCATACCAGCATGGATTTAAATGAACTGAAACACATTTTCTTACCACAAAAGTAGCCTACGAGGGAAAGAACTTCTTATATTATAATGGCCGTTCATTCATTCCTTTCCAACTAAACGAAGTGGACTACTTTGATATGCAATTTATTCAACAGCCGATTTTGCGGGATAATGTATTATAATTATTTTATAATATTTATTTTCTAACGAGCATAGCCCTCGTGATATCTTACGCCATGATATAGGGAAAATTTGCTCAGTCTTATTAGCTTCAGACACCTCGGCCAGCTTGGGAGGATAAATTGGTCATTAAAAGGTCATGTTAGGGAAAAGAGCGAAATATAACATAGCACTTGGCAAGCAGAATCGACAACTTGTCGCATGTGTGTAAAAATGGAATTTGGTGAATTAATATTACTATTATAAGTGGACAATTGACCTAAAATTGATGGATAATGGTGTATGGGTCGTAAAGCCAGCTCTGAGTCGGCAATGAACAAGGTCTCTTCCAGACATACTTCACTTCAGAAAATTGCTGAATGCATTCGAATAGATTTTAAGCACGTGGCTAATTTCAAAGTTTATCACACGAAATCGTATATCACACAATTTTCAATATTCGGTGGCGCCACCACCTTTCTCAGAGTTAGGAACATGTGTTGATCTTTTAGAGGTGCCACCAAAAATTTAACACTCACGTGAGTCTCTTTTTATTGTCTTTTGTAATGTCTTAATTAAATTCGTGATGCGTGCATTTTTCCCATTTGCATATATTTTGAGACTTTGGTTGCGGAGAGAGAAGAGTCAGGGGCGCAGCTATACGAATTAAGGCTAGGGGGGTTCTAGGCGCAACTAAAACTGGGTGACTTAAGGGTATGGTAAAACCACCAGGGTAAGCGAAAGGTTCGGGCATCCTCCCCGAGAGAATTTTCAAAATAAATGGCTCAAACGCTGAAAATGATGAATTTTACGGCTGTGTGAATAGTTTGATGTTTTGTTTGTGAGTCACCCTAATATTAGTTACACAATTTGTCGCATTCATATACAAAAAAAATTCTGATTTCTTGTGGGGTGCTTTATCTCCCCGAAACCCACCCCTAGCTGCACCGCTGAAAAGAGCAAATGAAAAAAAAATATATTTACTATCATTTTTTCTATTTCTCATGAACCTTAGGTGTCATTGAAGAGTCATAAGGTTACAGAAAAAGCATGTAATAAACGAGAAGCGGAAAACTTATTAGCTCCCACCTCACATGGGGCCAAGTGTACCATTAGAATTGTTACATTTGATAATTATGTTTATGATCAGTGAATATTGTTATTGATTTGCTGTCTATGTCTTATTTGATGCCCATTTGTAATGAATACGGAGGGAAGGTTGCCAAGGAGTTGTTGGGAGGTGAGTCGGGGAATTGTTGGGAGTGATGTCATTACTTAAAGATCTTGAAGGACTGAGACGAGGAAAGAAATGGTATTTTTAAAGAAATAAAAAGATCTTGGAAGTAAATATTTCCTGATGTTACATAATACATGATAGCTTAAAATAACATTTTAACGTGACTGGCATTAGCTACGATTCAGATACATGGGTAATCCAATGAAATCTAAAATTGACATATCGGTTAGTGTTGAAACCTGAATTAATCCAAAGGAATAACGCAAATCAAACAGGCGTAAAAATAGAGAAGAAAAAAATTAAAGAAGCATTCATAGTTTAATTTTTTAAATGCAGGAAGGAATACTGGCGTTGATGATTGAGAATTCCTCTCCCCCGCGGTAAATTTTGCAGTTGGTCTATTCTCACTAAGTACCTGTATGTGTGCGTAAAATCATGTTACCCAACTTATCGTGTTCTTTTAGCTTTTGCTACAAGAAATTGCATTGATGCGAGGAGCCAATGTCCCAACCTGGCACCAGTTTTAAGTGATATTCCTTAACTGTCAGGAGAAAACATTTTGCTTGAGCCAATAAAATTGCAGAATTTTTTTAAATAGGGAAAAACCTCTTCTAAATTCGAAACTAATGCCTCGAATGAAAATTGATTGGTACTACGGTGTGCCGTCATTGGCGGATATGAAGACCTCGCGGCTTTCTTCCATACGTTAACTTCATAGTACTGTCGATTTATATTCCAAAGAACAACATTATGTATGAAGGGGTGTCACTGCATGCCATGGCCTTACTCTCGCGAATGATTCGTCAAATGAATTCGACGGCACTTTTTTTTTAACTTTAGTTTCCTCATTTCGGAGGGAGAGAGGTTGTCCTCCTGACCCCGCCCTTTTGTACGAAATATAGAGTGCATTAAACCGAGAAATTTCATGCCCTATTTTTTATACTTGAAATTTATCGATGCAATTGACAATTAAAATGCGAAACATTGAGGTGAATCCCTACCAATGATACCATCGGAAGCATATGCATTTGTACTTCATGCCAGTGGTGTAGTGGCAAAAATTTCAGTGCGTGAAAGCACTTTTCATAACTTTTTTTTTACAAGTGATGTATTACTCTGAGGGTTTTTTTTTATTACGAGTTATTATTTACATTCAATTAAAAAAGTTTTTGTTTCGATTAGGAATGTGTATACTGGAAATTTTGAGGCACCAAAACTGATAAAGCGCTATCTGACTGACTAAAGTGTTTTCTTAACCAGTGGCGGAACGGCGTTCCGGCGCGTTCCGGCACAATGACACCACTGCTTCATGACCAACGAGAATAAAAACGACTACCGTGGGATGATCTTAGGCACGTGTAAAATAGGTTGAACAAGGAATATAGTTAAGTAGTAATGATAGCGTAACAAAATACTAACATTGGTTTCATTAATATTAACTCAATAAATTTAAATCTCTCTGGAGTGTTATCAATTTGCTGGAAATTGCTCCACTATTACTATTGATCCTGAAACCTTCAAAAGTCTCCTCTTGGATTTGATATTATTATGTTCTCAATTGCTTAAGATGTGTTAGTTTTCAAATCATTCCTAGTTAATATTGCTTGCCTGGGCTCTGTGTTCTGTTCAATGCAGGCAAGTAGTCTGCGTTTTATCTACTATATTTTTTTTACAATCGCAGGAAATTCATATCGGAATTGTCTTGTATGGTGAAGAAATCCGAAGCGTGTGATGATGAAACTGCCGCATATTCCTTCAGTTCACAGACTATCTTAAGACAAATAGTCTCTGCTCCTCACCTGCTCCATTAAAATAACATTAATAAACTTCTACTGGGCAAACAATCACCCCGCATTTGTCGCTACATTCTAATCGCATGAAAAGTATATCTTTTTGAATGATAATAGAAAAATGAGAGTACACGTTCTTTAATTTCTTCCACTTCCATTTTATTTTGAAAAGTATTTTTCACCAAAAAATAAATGTTTTTGTTACAAATTTTATGGTAATTCTTGCATATTTGCAGCAGCAACATCTTTAAATTAAGATATCTCAAAATCCATATTTCAGAATGCAAATGCATGTTTGAAAATGAGAACCATTTATTTCTTTAAAGTATGTATTTGAAATGAAAATCCTCTTTTTTGCCCATTATTAAGTTCAAGAACTGGCTTATAAATATATAAAAAAATTTATTGCGATTAATGCATCCTATCAGCTGGTATGAGTATTCGAATGGACTTTATTTAATGCTAAGAAAATCAAAAACCTTAACCATCCGTTGTTTCCCAAAGTCGAACCCATTTCGCAACCTTTTCGTACTTGGAGGTGCCAAGTTTAAAGGTCAAAAATGTTGGCTCATACTTTCTATCATACTTTAAATATGCACTTTTTTATTCGGAGAAATTATTTTCTCATTTCTGTTATCATTTAGTATTTTTTTCAGTCGTACCACAAGTATAAAGTGCATAAAATATTACGGTATAATTTATGATGAGGCTTACCTGGGCGCAGATATTCATGCATTTCAGTGGACATTGTTTTTTTTAACCCTTTTTGGAGGTTTATTTTGACCCTTCACCGTTTTTTGTATCATATATGATGTACTACACTCAGTGCCGGTTATTTCTGATGGGCACAATTCTTCGTCTCTAACGCATGGTGCATCAAATATGATACACGCCGCTGCGCCGCTAGGTACGCTATGTGGTTTTCGGAACAGTCAGCAGGTGTTATAGGTTCTCATTATGTAGAAGAAGTCCGTTCTCCGCATGATAACCTGAAGAGTATTTCATGCCATCTCTAGCGTAACCAATATAATTATGTTATCGTTATAAGAAAGTAATTAGTAAAGGTACGGGCGCCAATGAGAATTTTTCAATTAGTACGTGTATCACACGTGATACACAAACATTTAATTTATAATTTAATTGAACCATTATTTACCATAAGTGATTGATATTCATATTTTCCTTAAAAATTAAAAACAGTAGCAGAAAAAGCTGATAAAATGTAGTAATTGAAGCGTTTCTAGATATATTTCATGAGGAAAAATATTTTTTTGTCATGTATTTAAAAATTCATGCGGTTAAGGATTATTTTTTTCTACCCATAGTGCACATTTGCAGAAAAATGATCAAGGCATTAGGTAAATTTGTAAATCTAGCTTAATTCAATACATTTTGAATCCAATGCATCAGTATGCTTCCTAACCTCAAGGCATAAAACGCATTTTCCACTTCAGCTATCTTCTAAGTTCATATATTTCCTGATCTTCAAGGGTAAGTACTATAAACAAGCGATAAGGCAAGTGATGCTTTGGTTTTTCTAATCATCGCTAAATGATGGTTGACTCATGCGCAAACAGAGGACACCACATGTGCACATTAGAAATCATCCCGGAAATACTTGTTGCAGCATAAAGTCTCATTTAGACACGCTGCTCGAGGATGTCAGTGTGCTGTGCGGATAATAAGAAATCGGACTTATATCGCTCCGTCTTGTGGATGGGTGAAAGATTACTAGAGAGAAAGAGGAACTCATCCCTTAGAAAAATGCCTTCATTACTTGTGACAGTTATTGGTGAGTAAATTATTTTTAAAGATAAGGAATACCTCTAATGTGATCGATCGATGACGGATTAAGTGATTAATCTTTAAGAACTGGACGACTGCATTCGGTACATGGTCGTTCTTTGACCATTTTTTTACATTTGGATTTATTTTAGCAAATACAAATATTAACGTTATAATGAAGTAGCCTCTTCCTTGTGGCTACAATGATAGAATTTACTAAGATAGATTTTGGGGAAAAATATCGGTTCCGTCGCTATTTTTATAACCACGAAGTCATCAAGGAAGTGGCATTTACACTTGCTGTTGAAGTTGATTATGCTTTCTGTTCCGACTGGAACTTTCTCTCATCTTCGGTTGTTACCATAGTTTGATCAATTATTGTAGTGCATTTATGTAATCTGGTTCACAATAATAAAAAATGCTAATTAATTTTGAGTAGTTTTTTCAAGTCTTAATTCATTAATCTTAAGTTAATTGATCTTATTGTAAGAGATTTTTATGCGCTTGGTTGTGCATGTAAAATGAGAAATTTTAAAGTGCACTATGACCCTGATCAAGGCCAACAACTGAAATCCATGTTTTCTAATAAAGTAAAAGGAATATTTGCATTATTAAAATTAAATATGATCACATATAATACGACGAATAATATGCCATGCAATTGAGAACAACTTATTTTCTCATTAAAACATGTATGGGATATATTGTGTTAGCCAAGGAGACTACCTCGGCTTGCGGTCGTCGGTGATGAAATGAAAATATTTTTGGCGTCCTTTCAAAGTGTTGACTATGAAAACATCAACCGTAAAGGATTCTTTGCATATCGCCATTTTCCTTGTGCATATTTATGTTAATGTTTATGTGCATATATATGTCTGCTTCAAAGAGGTTGACTGTCGAGAGGGATGGAGTATTTGATAAGGCACCATCTTGAACGTTATTTTTATTTCTTCCTCGCCTTTTCATTCATTGGACAGGCTATTATCTACATTTATATCTATATACTACCGCGCAAGCCACCTAAACGGCGTGTGGCAGGGGGTGTTAGGACTCCAGCCGTTTACACACAAAAAGGAAATGCGAAATTACTATTAGAATTTATTAAAGTCCTTTATCGTTCGGGGGAAAAATATCTATCTTAATTTATCGCTTCTGTCGTACCTGGAAATATAGTGGGGCTCTAATATTATGCTCTCCGTGTCGCTCTTAAAGATTGCAATTCAAGCAATCGAAGCCTAGCGCGCAACCTCCGAGTCTCCAGCGGCTCCTAGAGTAATTCGCTTAACATATGGGTACGCTATCTTTACGCCCGTAGTAGTTTTTAACGAACCGAAGAGCCTTCCTTTGCGTTTTATTTACTTCACGGACTAAATTATCACGATTGACCATTGATCGTGGGGTTAAGATAGAATGCAAAGTTCAGTTGCTTTTTGCTACTTCCTCTTGTTCACGTTGTTATTATTTTTTTCAGTTGTTCACGGATCTTTTATGCAGGAATTTTAATAATCTGTTGATTTTTTATATATATTTTTTTTATGTTGAATTTCAGTGCTTACCGTATCTTTCATCAACGTGTTTTGAGAATTGTTAATTATGTGGCTTAGCCAGGGTGTTTTTTCTCGTTAATCCCGGATCAAGTCATAATCGGACATATAAAACTAGCCATGCTTTAAGATTGCAGCGCAATTAGCGTAGTAAGATACGTAGATGGGTCATCTATGATACTTAGCCTGCCAAATCTGTTTTGTAGGAAAATATTGGGTGAATTTTGTATAACAGTGTTTGTCTAAGCAATACTGTAGAGCTAATGGTATTGAACAAATCCTCAACTGGTTATCCAACTATTGTCTGTTTACTTTCGGAAAAGAAGCTACCACATCTCATCTGAGCACACAGAAGTACACGTTATATTAGTCGGAGGCATATTACCAATTATGGAGCTCCCAGCGGGGCACCGAGACGAATAGTTGAAATAGATATTAGCAGTATTGTTTTACAGGGGTTCGTCGACAGAAAAGGTCATTATGCACCTCCCTCTTTTAAGATTTAGATTAAAATTTTTATGATAGTACTTAGCCAACGCAACGGTTTTGGGAAAGAAAAACAGTTATATTATTTTTTCAAAACATGTTTTGTGTATCCTACCTGGGAATGAAAAAATACAACTACCGTTACACAGCAAGGCTGGTGGGTTACGGGTTTGCGACGATGGATTAAAATTCTATGGACTACGAAATACATCGATATTCTAAGTGAAAATAGGCAATTTCATTAATTTTTCTATCATGGGCTTTCTATTTTATGGAAGTGAGCGTTATACAATGTGTAAAGATGATGATAAATGTTGTATCGGTTTAATCTAACTGGTGATATAAACTCTGTGATTACCCTGAGAATGTTATCATAGCATTATAAAATTTTAATGGAATAATTATAAAACAATTTTGATATTTTATCTTCTTTAATTTCTCTGGGACAAAATTTATTCGAAATTTTAAGAGAGGGAGGTGCATAATCACCTTTGCTGTCGACTAACCCCTGTAACACAATTCTGCTAATATCTATTTCAACTATTCGTCTCGGTGCCCCGCTGGTAGCTCCATAATTGGTTATTTGCCCCGACTAATCTAACGTGTACCAATGTGTGCTGAGAAGAGATGTGGTTGCTTCTTTTCTGAAAGTAAACAAACAATAGTTGGATTAACCAGTTGATGATTTGTTCAATATCATTAGCTCCACAGTATTGCTTCGGTAAACACTGTTATATGAAATTAACCCAATATTTTTATTTTGGGAACAAAAAACGGTTATATGATTCTTCAAAACATGTCTCGTTTATCCTACGCGGGAAAAAAAATCCCACCACTGTTACACAGTAACGATTTTACCACTCAATTTGTAACGAATGTGCATGCTCTCTGAACGAATAAATATAGTATAGAATGCTCTTACGATCTATTATTATATGTGCATTATCTTTTGGGAAAGAAAAACCGTTAAATTATTTCCTTCAAACATGTTGTTCCGTGTATCCTACCTGGGAATGATAAAAATAATCCCACCACCGTTACACAGTGAAGATTTTGGAACTCAATTTGTAACAAATGTTTATGTTCTCTGAATATCTAAAATATAGTAAAAAAGTAATGAATGCTCTTACCGTTATTTTAGTGGCAGCTTGTGTCACACTCCCTGCACTCGGATTTTATATACCACGTGTTGATGACTCCATTGAGCAACAACAATGCAGGAACAGGAGACATGTAAGTAAATAAACCAGTGTGATACTCATGCAGGGCTATTCTGTCAAAGATAGCGGCTGCGCTATTATGTCGAATATGCTATTCGTGGCGAAATATTACGCCTCCAGACTGATTCTCTATCGCAATATAGCGTCCCCAAGCGGAATTTGGGGTCGCTTTATAGCAGCGGTTCCCAAACTGGGGGTCACGAGATGTATACAATTATTATGGTGAACTATTATTATGGCACCATTTTTAGGGGGTCGTAGCTAAAATGTATGGGGTAAAATGGGTACTGGAGAGAAAAACTTTGGGATCCGTTGCTATATAGCATCGAATATAACGCCAGCATTAGGCTGGCGTAAATCAGATTGTGACCCCCTACCTGGGCATTTTTACGCACGGAACGTCGCACTCAATTGTTTCGATGGAGATGTTGGGATGGAAAAAATTATCCGTCCGTTATTATGATTACACATCGTGCGCAAATTCACTTTAGGGAAAGGCAATTACTCCGCCTGAAAAGGCTCGAATGTCTTTGGCGTCAGAAAAGAAGATTTTATCAGATTTTTTCGTGTGACTAAGGAACTAGGGAGACACTTGTTCCAACTATTGAAACTGGCATTAACGAGGAGAGTTCAAAGCGGCTTAAAAACACACACCCAATTAATAGGCGATACAAGATTGTCTACACCGCCTAAAAATATAAATCAGCATGTAACTATAATCGTAGAGCATTTATTATTTTGTTCATAGTTGCACACAGTTTTACATAGTTATTGATTCTGACCTCTTTATTCCTCGTGGCCACCCTATGAAAACAGTCTAAAAAAGAACAATACAAAGGAAATTAGACTTTTGTTTAGACAGTGCTATCAGCACATTTACGAGCGTTCTTCTTCCTCGCCTAAATACTATTACGTTAGGTAGTTATATTTAATATAAATCATCAAATTCAACTCATGCATTAGGAATCGAACCTTGCTCTAATTTTTCCCTAACATAGTTAATTATTCCATGTGTACGACTTCATATTTAAGTATAAAAGCCGCAGTGACATTAATGTCGTTGTCAATGTATTATCACCAACATTTACATTATGAGACCCCAACTCTTCTCCGCCGCTTTAAATTTATCTTTATGCTTGATAAGTGCGATCATAGAGTTTATTTATGAGTTTGATCATAAATATTGTGCGAGTTTGATTTTCGATCTTCGATTTCGAGAACTCTTTTCGATCGTCAATTTGTATCCTGCTCTCGGTCCTCAAGGACCATCAGGTACCCTATCATTTGCCCTACACCAATTTTCATTCCGACTATAGATTTCACCAGGGTGATACATTACTCCGTAAAAATCAGCGTAATAGAACATGGTTGAAAATTTCAAAATCAGAATCGATGCTATTTGAAAAAGGCAAATAGCGGCGGCCCAGTATTGCGCCCCCAATGGGTGCTTTCAATTCTTCGACCTACGTAGAAGTTGCGTCACGGTTTTCGTGTTCCTTTCTATGTGTATCGCCGACTGTTGTGACACAAGTCAAGAAACCATTACGTACAGGAATTGGAGAGTTATTAACGGTCTCCGTGAGTCGACACTAGTCGACGCGTGAATCGCATGAATGAAATGCACCCAATGTACTTAATAACCCTGTTGAAATTCATGGTCCAGAAACGGTACCTATGTCACCCTTTCTCTTCATAAATAAGTCCTTTTTCGCGTCTTACGTAAGCCGCGTAATTTATCTCTTAGTATACGCGCTGTTTTTTGAATCGATGCCGTTTTGATATGCATAAAAAGGAAAACGTTTTTTGACAATTTTTACGTGGAAATCGACAGTCTACTTTTTCGGATAATTTCCGCGTATTTTTAGTTATTTAACATATTAAACATTATCCCTTCATTTTCCATCGTCCATAGGCCTTGAAACAACTGTAGTTATACACGTCATACGCATTATATGCATGGTGGTAAATTTTATTTCATCTACCTTGTTATCCAGTTTTTATGACCTCTAGTTTTTTTCACACATAGCGAAGCATATAATCCAACTAATGAATAAAAAAAAAATTAATTTCGACTCAAAGATTTAGGAAAATTAACTCCAGTTTATAAGCTATCTGAATGTGCATTAAAACCAGCGTGAAATTATGTGTTGTTTAAAGAAACACCGCCATAAGGATTTTTATTGATTTCCTCTAAGTTTTCGAAAGCACTAATGGGATATAGTTTGAAGCAGCTTATCCTCAGGAATTATTTTTTCACAGATGGCATCAGTTGACAGAGAACAATGCATGATGAGGGTACTTGAAAGCGGAGGAGATCCGGATGAGTTGTATCCTGATAGCCCTTGTCCTCGTTGCAGTCATACGTGCAGGTTGGTATTTAAATAACAAGGTGTGCGCTGACAATGAATAAAGGGATAACAAAAAGTAATTAAAAAACATGAAAAAAACTGAATTACTTCTATTATTACTAAATGAACATTAAATGTTTTCATAAATAAATCAATTAACTCAGTTGACAATAGACTTAATGATAAAAGTATATTCATAAAACGAAATAAAAAAACCAAATTTCTTCTTCTGAATCTAAATCAATTTGAAACGTGTCGATAAGTGACAAATCAATCAGCTCTTTAATTTACAAATTTATTTAGGTCTGTTAGGCCATTTAACAAGACATTCCCATACTGTTAACTTGAGCATTTTTTCATTCTCTTAGCCTCCACTGTTAACGCTGATTAGTGTCATGCAGGGTAGGTCTTGAAGAATTATTTACCTATACATGTATACTTATTTGCCAACGTTTTGGTATATTTATATACCTTCATCAAGGTTTTCCTGCAATGGGCTGTATTTGTTTTGAAAAAATTCTTTTCTAAAATCTCTCATCTAAAGCAACGTGTACGGACGGGCTGATATTTTCACTCAATTATCAGTACAGAGCCCAAAATACCTCTGAAGATGTAGCCAAGAAAATTTCTGGATATATTCTTAGTTCACAAACACAAATAATAAATATATTCGTATCTCGAGGTATCACTGTATACAGATGTACCTAAACGTTGGCAAACACTTGTTAATAACAGAATAATCAATTCGTAAAAAGGCATGCTTGGCTTAAGTATTGTTATTTTTGGTTTTGATAGTGACTTTTGTGTCGTAGCGATGAGTTTTCTCTAAGTGGTAAGGGTTTGGCTTTTTTGTTGAATAGGTGCGCTGTCACTATAATAATCAACCAGAATTATTTAGAAAAATCAGGCTGCAGATTTGATTTGTAATAGTTCAAAAAACACGTCTTCGACATATTTCAGCTTGAAAATTTAATCGCTCATTCGAATTTGGAAGTAAGTGCGTGAAGTACATAGAATTCCATTTTGTTGCCCGATTCATCCCTTTCTAGCTATGCTGGTACTTCCTTCTTCGAATGGATATGAAAATTCCAGGCATCAAGTCCTACTTATTATAGTATTTTGGGTGACCTTTTGGAATTAATTTCCTTTGCCAGCCTTTTAATTCAATGATTCTACCATTAAAAGTCTAACTGAAATTAAAATATGACGAGGGCAAGGGTTTTTCTTTCAAAATATCGCAGTATTTCTTTAAAATATTGTTGATGTTATTCGCCGTACTATCGAGATGTCAGATTGAGTTTAATGTCATCAGATATCATGTGGAGCCAGGTTCCCTCAATGCACTACACTCGTTATAGTTCACTGAAATTATTTATATTATATATTTAATTTTTAACTTTCTTACATGTGTAGTAACACGTAGAGTACCTACGAATGGCGGGAATTTTCGTAATTTTCCCGCAGTGTTTCGGAGTGCTCTACATGCAAATACCCCTGTAAGCAACGTGTTAAAAAAATAATCATGCATTTATTATTTATATATAATTATATATTCCTATATACTTGTTAGCCAAGGTTTCAGTATATTTATTTGCCTTCATCAAGGGTTTCTTGCCATGGGTTGTATTTGTTTTGAAAAAAAAAATCTTTTCAAATTTCTCTCATCTAAAGCAACGTGTCCAGACGGAATGATATTTTCCCTTAATCATCAATACAGAGCCCAAAATAGGTACCTCTGAAGATGTAGCCATGAAAATTTCTGGATATGTTCTTAGTTCACACAAACAAATAATGAATACACTTGTATCTCGAGGTATCACTGTATATTAGGCCGGCCCTTATTTTTCAGAATTGCGAACAATTATGTTTTCCTAGTCTCAAAATGATCCAAATGATGCTTATTTTCACGTGTTAAAATTTGGTTACTTTAAAATAACGGCAACCCGTGCCCCATTGGCCCTAAGTACTAAGGACCCTCAATTGAGTTTTTTGGGACCAAAAAAGCGCTATTTATATGTAAAATGTTAAAGTAATAGTCTTTAGGAGCGATTTTCTGTTTGTTTTAGTCTATCTCTAAGCGTTTAGGAGATATCGTCCGTAGTAATGCAATCCCCCCCCTAGGGCGCCACCCCGCACCGCAGCACCGCTGAGGTATGTCCCGCACCACTTACTAGAGACTTCCCCTCAACCCCCTCCCCTCCCTCGGCAAAGAATTTGCTCCTGATGTCAAGATCTAGCCTCTGAAGAAATGTGCTTACCTTAGAAAGAATTTAACTGCCATAACAATACTTCCAATCCAAGAGATCAATTTATTTTCACAAGAGGAACAACCTATTCAATACTGTACCACTAGCATGTAAATCTTGTCATCAGGAGCAAAGTCTTTGCCGAGGGAGGGGAGCGGGTTGAGGGGAAGTCTCTAGTAAGTGGTGCGGGACATACCTCAGCGGTGCCGCGGTGCGGGGTGGCGCCCTGGGGGGGATTGCATTACGACGGAAGATATCTCCTAAACGCTTAGATATAGGCTAGAACAAACAGAAAATCGGTTCTAAAGGGTTTTACTTTTACGTTTTACATAGAAATAGCGCTTTTTTGGCCCCAAAAAACTCAATTGAGGGTCCTTAGTACTTAGGGCCCTTAGGGCACGGGTTGCCGTTATTTTAAAGTAACCAAATTTTAACACGTGAATATGAACACCATTTGGATCATTTTGAGACCAGGAAAACATAACTTTTCGCAATTCTGAAAAATAAGGGCCGGCCTACTGTAGATAAATATACCTAAACGTTGGCAAACACTTGCGTAATAGAATAATCGTTTCTTAAAAAGGCATGCTTTACTTAACTTTTGTATTTTTGGTTTGATAGTGACTTTTGTGTCGTACCGATGCGCTTCCTCTAACTGGTGAGGGTTTGTTTTTTTTGTTGAATGGGTACGCTGTCATTATAATAATCAACCAGAATTATTTAGAAAAAATCAGGCTGAAGATTCAATTTGTAATTATTCGAAAAACACGTCTTAGACATACATCAGCTTGAAAATTTTATCGCGCATTCGGATGTGGAAATAAGTACATATAATTCCTTTTTGTTGCCCGATTCATACCTTTCTTACTAAGCTGGTACTTTCTTCTTTGAAGGGATATGAAAAACCCAGGTATCAAGACCTACTTATTATAGTATTTTGGGCGAATTTTTTGATACAATTTCCTTTGCCAGCGTTGTAATTCTATGATCCTACTATTAAAAGTCTGATTGCCATGAAAATATCACGAAGGAAAAGGTTTTTTTTCAAAATATTGCAGTATATCTTTAAAAGATTGTTATTTTTATTCGCCGTACTATCGATATGTCAGATTGAGCTTAATGTCATCTGATATCATGAGTAGCACCGCACTAGTCATAGTTCACTGTAATTATTTATATTATATATTTAATGATTAACTTACCTAATTGTGTATTAACGCGTAGCGTACCTGCGAATAGCGAAAGTTCTCGTCATTTTTTTCCTAAGTGTTTCAGATTACTCTACGTGTAAATACCCCGGTATGCAACGCGTTAAAAATAATGATGCATTTATTATTTTCCTCAAAGCAAAAGGGATGAACTCCAAGAATGCACACGCAGGTATGCAAATAACATGACTGAAATAATAGAGTCTCAAAGAGGATTGGAACTGTCAAGATTTTCGGATCAATTGCTTGAGTCAGGAATGCCATTTTTTTGCCGTCCAGACATTATTAAGTGTAAGTCTTTTTGGGATCTATCATTATCTTATCTTTATATGTGATTGCGATGAAAATGTTCTTTCATGTTTAATTTCGGTCTTATTTTTTCACAGTTATGGGTGATACGGAAAAGATTGGCTATTTGTACCTGAAGCTGAGAGCCTGCAGTCCAATTAAGCTCATTGGGAGTCTTGATGAGTACCTCTGTGATGTTCGTGAGACATCGCTGCCAGGGCTAGAAGGAAAAATTTGCAGGTAAGCGATGGTCATGTGAAATTCAAAAAAGAATGCCGGAATGCAACCGATTCATTGATTGCAAACTAATTCATCGCCAAAAGCCGATAAATCCGGTTGATGAGCGGAGAAATTCAGGCGAAAGGCTTTGATTGCTATTCATTACCGATTAATTATTAGTGTATTCATAATATAAAAATGATTTGGTTTTAGAAATCCCAGTTTAGACGAATGGAAATGGTCAATTTTAACCGCATTCAAGGAAGACCAGATTAGCTCCCATGCGATGCCACTCCACGTGACGTCACAGGGGACCTAGTTTCTATACGAGTAGATAGGAGTTATACATCGTCTGAGATTACCAATGCATGCATGAGGCACAGAGCTCAGGGATACATGTCTAAATTATCACCTATTAAAACTGGCTATGGCCCGAAAGGTTCCTTCGTTTGATAAGGTATTAATAATCCTTATTTAAGTCAAGCGCTACCTGCTATAGCAGGTTACTCTGCTACCTGCTAGCAGCCTGCATCGCAGCGGCACACATATCCTCGCCCCAAGGTCACCCCACTTTGCGGAAGGCGGGAACCAGATTGACGTCACACAGGCTCTTCCCAGCATTCATACATAGCCGTCGCGTTTTCGCACGCTTGAAAATGTTCACTTTTCAACTAATCGCAGAAAATAGATATCGTCATTTGAAAATCTAAAAAAGTTAAATTCGTACTACAGGAGTAATAATCTTTCGATTTAGGCGATAAAAAATAATAGGAAACCACCCTATTCTTACTGAAGTCAGTGCTGAGCGAAGTATCTGTTGCTGCTGTGAATCTTGCAGGACCTATTAGGCCGGCCGCACACTGGTTGAGGCACGGCGCAGCGAGGGGATTTCACCCCGCCTTGCCTCGCTGTGCCTTACCCGATGGTTAAGGGGAACTCTGGAGGAACGTACGGCACGGCAAGGCGACTTGAAGACAAGTGTGGCGATAGAAAGAAAACGAAAGAAAAGCCATCATAACTTCAATGGTTTCGTTCCCATGAGCGAAATGTAGATACTAAACGAAAAAGGATCTAAACCCAAGGATCTAATTTCAGGTTTGAAATGAAATCGGAGTCAAAACTACTTCGGGTGGAAACTAAACTAAATTTCTGGGACGAAACGGAACATAGATAATGTTTCGCACAGAAGGGACCACGTTCTTCACCTTCGGACAGTTTAGTTTCGACAAACACACCGAGTACTGAGTACGGTTGAATGGAGTAGAAGTTCGGCCTACCGCCATCAGATGCATGGGGCACTCATATTATTGCCACTAACAGGAGAATGGTGAACAGAAAATAGCCATTCGATTGTTTGGATCAATGTTTTAACCTCTCTGCACGCATGTCGAACGTAATGGGTCGAGACTTTTCCCTCTTAACCCCCTCCACTCAACTTATGGGATCGAATCTTAACTATGAGCAGCGAAGTTTCGATTAATTTATTTTCGTTCCCCGGGGTAAAGTTTCGTCCCGGGTCGAAACTAAGCTCCTTGGTCATTTCGTGCGGGAACAAAAGTAAACCTAGGCCTCGTATTATGGTTTTCATCCGGGTCCAAACGAAAGATTTTCGATTCGCTTCACTTGCCATCCATGCTTGAACATCATCGCTCCCCTCCCATAAACGAAAAACGGAACCCAAAATCGTTTAATGCAAAAATAAGAGCAGAGCAGCAATTTTTTTATAACTATGTCGAATGAAAACAACATATGATTTTATTCATGGATTAATTACTCCAACAATCCAGAAACAACCAAGGTTAGTACGTAGGTGCATCTCATACTCCCGAACCCCATAGTCCTACTTTCGGTTGCGTCCTTAGCGTCGATTTCTTATTACCACTTGTTACGTCACGTCACACAACTTCTGTGGTTTGATATCCTGCCGAATAGGCACACCTCTTTACTCGCCCAGAGGGAAAGCATAACTCAAATAATACAACTCTCATCTATTAAACCTCTCGGTGCAAAAATTTTTGTTGGGGTATGAGTTCACGAGACGTTTTTGGTCTACACACGTATACGGACACAAGGCGATCAATGCTGTGGAGGGGATTATAAGCTGATCCTGCGTGCGGAATAAGGAAATTGGTTTTTCTATTGGTGGCTGTTCAGCTTTCCTACGAACCCTGCCATGTGTCTATGAATATAATGGTCCTTATACCTCACTTTAATGGGTACTATGTTTCCCGAGAAACGCCGGGTGGTCTGCTAGTATTCAATATTCTTTGAAACCCCTCCTTTAGTAATTCAGATTTCACGCATTCTCTATTAACGTGTTGATTGTTGAAATTCATCAATCAAATGACATTATAATTTTAATAATTTCTTTTGTCCTCTTTGCAGGTATATAGTCAAGGTAGCGCAGTGCGTGGAGACCCGTGTGAAGACAGAAAAGCCGGAGTTAGAAGAAATAATGACTACCATGATAAGTGATATAAAAGATTCAGAAGCCTGCCGTGTGTACTCTCAAGGAAATGTTGATAGCGAAGGCGACTGATAAAAAGTTGATCCCTTTTTTCACGACGAAAAGTCGCTTAAAAGAGAAAATTTGGAATTAAGAGCAGATCTGAGCTGGAACGGTGTGCAAAATAATGACCGTTTTCACCCGATTGAGTGGGGAACATATTAAAAAAAAAAAAAAAATGAATTTGAAATACTTCACTTGGGTTATTGAATAAATGTTGTGAGTAAGAGAAGATTTGTGGTTAAAAATGATCAGATTGTTTACACTACTTCTATTTGTATGATTTCTAAATAAATATAAATATATATATATAAAATATGACTATTCGGAAACGCCTTACGCATGTGATTGTCGTGGAATGCTAGGAGATCTTGAGGTTAAGACCAAAGATGGCATTAGATACTAAACGAAAGTCAAACCCAGTAAAATTTCAATAGTTTCGTTGCCGGGAGCGAAAAGTAGTAACAGAACGAAAAAGAATTAAACCGGTAGAGCTAAACTTAGAGTAGAAGTAAAGTAGAAAATAAATCGAAGTCAAAACTACTTCGGGTCGAAGCTAAATTGAACTTCTGGGACGTAACGAAACAGATTCTGTTTCGCCCCGGAGTGACCTCGTGCTTCACCTTCGAACAGTTTAGTTTCGAGTATAAAGCATGGTTGAATGAAATCGAGGTTCGCCCTACCGCCATTAGATGCATGGGGCACTCATATTTTCACCACTAACAGGTCAATGGTGAACGCAAACTGGCCATTCAATTTTTATCCTCAATTTTTAAACCATAGACCTCCAACTCCACGCAAAACGTCATTGACAGGGAAGAGTTTCGCCTACACTAAGTTCAGATGGCACTAGCGTCGTCAGCCTAGCATTTGTCGCCAAATTCAAATCACTAAAACACGACCTCCCTTTCCATTCCTTTATTTCAAGTCTATTTGATTCAGCTCAAAATGTTCGAAAGCTCTTACGCACGAAATAACTGATTCTCAGGAGCGAATGGGTAGTTTCATAGCATTTTGTTTTGGAGGAAAGAGCCATCAAGACCTCAGGGCAGTACGTTATTGGTTATCTTAGGTTATCACACATAAATTAAAATCAAATATAAAAAGAAAAAAATAATATTCATTGCGAACCAGTACATTATCTATGAGAATAACAAAACTTAGCCGAATAGTTCAGTGCTATATATTTTTTTCATGATGTAGCTGTGACGAATGATTCATGAACTCCAGAAAGGATAGAAAGAAGCAAAATTAGAGTTCATCATTTAAAATGTTTCAGAAGCTAAAGGAAAGTTACACCTTCCTTTGAAAAACTGAAGAAAGTTATGAGAAATGTATGGTAGGACTTAATGACTTTCAAACAAAATTAGCTATGACTAAATTGACCATAACTGAGTATTGCACTGTATAGCATCATTTTTAGACGATATCCACAGAAATCAGTTCTATAAAATAAAAAAATGGCAGCATGGTTAATGCGATTATTCAATATTTTTAAAGGAACTATAAATACAGCACAGTAATTCCTTTAAAAGAAAAAGAAAAATTCGAAATTATAAAGAAAAATTCGCATGACACCAACGCAAAAATGTATAAAGTTAACTTCACTAACAATACAATTTGGATGGATAAGTTAAAAAAGATATTAATTAAAATGATTTAAATAAAAATAGGCTTTCTACCAATTAGCGTAAAATTGCATTGGAGACTACAGAACGACCCAGAGAACCTCTATCACAAATCAGAACCTTTTCAGGATTTAAGGGACATTTCATAAAAAATCAAGGTGCAAACATTGTCCTCATCCTTGAAATTTATGACAATTTCCCTTAGTTAATTGAACACCTCAGCATTCATACTGGTGTTGAGAGGAAGAAGGGTATTTTTGGAGGGCAATGGAAATAGGCTCCACAAGTGCCTGGTACCCTGTTTTCAAAAAATTTTCCCCCTGGTGTTGGACCCCCCCCCACAGTGGTCCCAATCGCTAATCTAGCGGGACAAAAGTCAATTTTGCAACTTTTAAAAATAAAGTCGCCGTAGGTGTCGCGATATCCGCAATTAAATGCTTCATCATGATTGGTAACTTTTACAACGTTTATATAAGTTATAACAATGTTATGCAGCTGCAAAGTCACGCATTGAGATTGCCTACCATCCGCCTACACCCAGACGGTGGCTGACTCGCTAGCATTAACACGTACCTGCTAGATAGCAATAACGCAAGGAACGACAATTTCTAACGGGATCTTATAGCCATCGGTATATAGCATTATTTAGAGTGATTTTTCTTCAAATATAATTGCTTTAAAATACTAGATTTCAAATGGCAATCTCTCAGTCTTTAAAACCTCGTTTTTTATCGACTTCAATTGTTTAAATTGACTTATAAAAAATATATGTCGAGGTAGGATTGCGAAACCTTCAAAGGCATGTGGAAACGTCCTTATAGTTATAGATACTTTAATCACATTTTGCGCCTACTTGCGCTTTTTGACAATAATGCCCTTTTTGTTCCATGAAGTTAACAAACGAGAACCGTTGAGACGCGGGACTGGGGGCATTTCCTCGGACGACGCCTGGAATATCGGGATAAATTACGCTATTATAGAGAAGAAATATTTGTAATTTTAACTATTGCAGTTTTGTACTGTATAAATTTTTATTAATATTTATGGTATAGTTATTACATGGCTTACAATTGTTTACATTTTTATATCGATAGGGAAAATCATGTCGCATTCAGAGCGATTCAAGGTACCGGCGGTAAATCGCATGGAATTGTTATAATTGCTGAGGGAAAAAAGACTATAGATGATTTATTAAATGCGTAGAACATAAATTAGGATTTGAAAGTCGTAATGAAGATACCTCAAAGGACATCAGGAAAATTATGATGCTATTTTAAAGTAATTTTGATAAAAAGTAAAAACAGTGCTCCAGAAAATACGATAGATTTTGGTAGATGTGAACAGTCTCTTTTGAAGGATATATCGAAAATAGAACCTTGTTTTGCAAGCCAGATTTCATTGCCAAGCTCTGGGAAAAAATATGCGGCTGCAATTATAAAAGACATAAATGATAACATACCAAAGAGAGCTACCAACTATAGGAAGGCTTAATTGTCTTCACCTTTGATTCAAATACCATATTCATCATCAGAAGCTTTGTCCTTTTCCAGGGAAAAAACCTGCCAAGCAACAGTGCGTAAACATCAGAAGAGAGGCCAACCAGAGACGGTGCGATATTTATCCCTCATACAAGATAAATTTGAACTCAAAGTTGTCTTGCTATCCCCAATCACAAGAACTGACCAATACTGATACTTCCGCCGAGGTCAAATTACTGGCTCTCGTGAATAACACTATTTTGGCTCAGAGAGATGTTATCGCCGCTTTCCTTCGGTCTGGTAATGAATTCAAACTAACGATGATATTTAAATGGCGTTAAAATGGGAGTGACGGGCACAAGCAATATAAGCAAAGATTTGTATTTCGGAAGGAATTACGTCCAGTGGACGATTCCTATATGTTTTCCATTTCTATGTCAGTTAAAATCAAATGATAAAAACAACATCTTATTGCAGAATACTAGGCCATCTTCGATCAGGTATTGTAGACCCATTAAATTATTTCTGGAAGATCAAAGTTAGGAGATAACTGTGAAAGGAGTGCAAAAGATAGAGGCGCAGATCTCTCTACTGATGCCCTTGGTCATCGAAATAAACGGGAAGAAATTGTACATAGTATCAGAATTTTGACATTAAAAGAATCCTGAAATTTCATCAGGCATTAATGGAGTAGGGGTGGAATTATTTCAGTGGTTTGGAGCAATTCATAGCGCACTTTACTGTGGTTTCTCCATAATTACAAGTGTATTTGAGAAGTATGCTCAAAAAACAGAAAAAATATACATGCGTCATACTCATGGTATTATATGCCTTTCACGGTACATGAAATATAATTCATGAGACAAAAGTGATTGATTACCCCCATTGCATTGCATTAGTTCACATTGGAATGCTTTCCGAAGAGGCCCAAGAAGCAAGCATATTCGTAAATTCAAAGAAAATCACGCGCAAAAATAATCAAGAAAGGACACAATTAGAGATGTTTTTAACCTACTATTAGTCACATCTGATCCTTATGTTTCCAATATTAGTTCGCTGAACCCAAGGCATTGTTATTCCCTCTCGATGGATGTCAGACAGCTTCTCAGGGAACCAATGTTACCTGTTCCTAATGAAATGAGTAATGTTGAAGAGATGGAGGACGTGAAGTCGGTAAATTTCGGAGATGAAGGTAGTTGGGAGAGTAATAATGATGAAGGTGACTAATATTCCGCAGTTCACATCCGGTGAAAAACGATTTTATGTGTATCTCCAGTGTTTAGGAGTATATTTTTAAAGTAATCAGTTCATTAAATTAAGAATAGCGCATTACTATAGATTTTTAAAATGATTTTCTGCATATTTTTCTAAGTGTTGAGTAAAACGAAATTTTTTTATAAATAAAATTTTAATTTTTTTCATAAAAACCACCTTGAAAAGACCTATGATAGTGTTATTTTGTGTTTTTGTCTATAATTAGGCAATTCTAAATGTTTACACGACAAAAGCTCTAAGTTTTTTGGGAAAAATAATTTTGTCCCGCTAGATTCGCAATTGGGACCACTGTGAACGAAATTCCTAGCTACTCCACAGCCAGCCTACATGTTCCACAGCCAGGTTGACTCTGCTGCGCTACAGGTCGTTGCCTCGTCGCCTAGGGGAAGGTTTCCTAAATCGCACCAATTATGAAAAAAAACGAATTAATTAAAAAAAGAAATGATGCAATTTAAGTTCTTAATGCTGATTAATATGAGGAGGAATGTCTACTTTTCTCATTATTTCTGGGGACAATCAATTCCAAGTTTAACACATGTATAAAAATTCAATTTCAAACCTCTACAAACGGTGCGATTTAGGCAACCGGTTTCCCAAATCGCACTATTGGAGGCCAAAATTAGGAAATGATGTTTCAACGACAATGAGAGACAGAGATGAAAGTTATTTTTAGATCCCTTAAAGGAGCAAACATGTGTATTAAAATACCCGTAACATAAGGAACGAAAAAAGTTAAATAAGTCGCATCTTTGACATTAATTATAGATGGAGGTTTTTTGCTTGATAAAAAATCTGCAATAATTGAAACGAAATTACAATCCTTTTGTAGAGGTGTATATGCTTTGGAATAATTTTTTCACGGCAGCGTTTTTAAGACGTCTTATATCGCACAGGTATGGAGAGACGTGGTACGATTTGGGAGCGACCGCCATTTTATATGAAATCATTTCCACTGCCTAAACACGTAAACATACCACGCTGTTATTTGAACTACATAAATCACAATAGACTTCAAAAATATAATATGTAGCTATAAATGTGTAAATAAAACTTATTTTTTTTCAATATTCTGGTGAAAAGACGAAAGAAATTGCAGAAGAGACACTTCATTTCTTAATTCCTACGCACCTGGCCTGTCACTACACTGGTGGCCACAATTGAAGTGTGGTGTGCTTAGTAGAGGTGAGTTAAACTGTTCATTTTTATGAACCGTTCACTTTGATCCTGTTCAGTAAAAAGAACAGTTCAAAATATCGGTTCATAGTGAACAGGTAGGGTCATTCGGTAGAAAATATTGTTTATCATGCGTTTAGAGTACATGAAAGCTTAGTGTGGTATCGTAAGGTATGTGGAGAGTGTTATGGTAATTTCGAGCAAGAATCGCGTTTTAAACAATATTTTTGGAGATGCATCCACATAAAAAAATTTCATCGTAGGCGCCAAAAACTAAGTCCAAAGATCATCTTGGTAAGGGGACCGAAAAAAATGTTCCACAATCATGAGTTCAATCGTTTCCTTAGTTCATGAATCGCGTTTTAAACAATATTTTTGGAGATGCATCCACATAAAAAAATTTCATCGTAGGCGCCAAAAACGAAGTCCAAAGATCATCTTGGTAAGGGGACCGAAAAAAATGTTCCACAATCATGAGTTCAATCGTTTCCTTAGTTCATGAATCGCGTTTTAAACAATATTTTCGGAGATGCATCCACATAAAAAAATTTCATCGTAGAGAGGAATTTTTGAACCCCGAAGACCTTCAAAAATTCCTCTCCAAGCTCCACACCTCTCTTCTTCACCGCGGCTACCCGGAAAAACTCTTGATGAACAAAATAAGAAAAAAACCGGCTATTCTCAATAAACCCCGCGCAGACAAACATTGCTCTCCTTCTCTGCTCACAACCTACTTCCCTGGTGCTCATTTGCTACAAAACATATTGAAGGACCTGTACCCCATCCTTTCCAAACACAAGTCCACCTCTCAGATTTTCCCGTCCACTCCTCGGATAACATTTAAGAGACCACCGAATTTAAACACCATATTTAAAGCCACCCGCCCTCTCCAAAAGTCGCAGTCAGTCACTATCTCCACACCCTCACCTTGCAATCGTCCCAGATGTAAAACCTGCAAGATATTCTCTCCACCCCCTGCCTCTTTTCTCCCCAAGCTTAAATGCCTACCGATTTTCCCCTCCACTACTTGTACTTCCACCAACATCATCTACCTTCTTCATTGTAATTTCTGCCCTGCTTTCTATATTGGCCTATGCACTACCCCTCTCAATCTCAGAATTAACAATCATCGCGCCTCCTGTTGTCCATCTTCCCCCCACTCCTCTCTACCAGTTCCTACACATTGTCTTTTCCAAAACATTGTGTATATATATATATACTACTTCATTCATTCACACGACGCCTTAAGCGCAAATATACATATAAATTCACAGGTAAGGAAAGAAAGGGAAAGGAACATGGAATAGAAAAAGGACAAGGACAACGGTGCTGTGGTAGATGGAAAAAGCCAGAAATCAGAGGGTAAAAATGCGGCCTGACTGGGACACGAACCCAGAACCTCCTGGTTGCCGGCCAGGTGCTCTGTCCCAGTCAGGCCGCATTTTTACCCTCTGATTTCTGGCTTTTTCCATCGGCTGCTACCAAGTGATATGCGATATATCGCTACCTAAGATTGAAGAGAAGTAGCCGATTATTGCCGGTGACTAAATCACCAAATACTCGAAATCACTGCGACTATGAATACGGTGAAGTTAGCTTCGGCAGTTACAATGATGCTACCAACAGTAAAATAAGGATGTCTTAGTCATCTTTTATGATGAATAACATATTCTGTACGAAATATACAGCTAACGGTTTGAATCATGATGGTTTTATTATAAAATATGTTTTAAAAATGCCGACGGGATTTTAATGATTGCCCCTTATCAATTCCTTTACCATATCAAATTTACTTAACTATCGTAATAGAAACTCAGAATCAGAACTTTCCCTCAAAATAAATATTTTTCCTAGTTTTACAATTTTCTATAAGTTTTTTCGTTCCTTTTGAGGAGAGCTCATTCCTTGGAATTGGACAAAGTAGCAGGAATAGCAGCGCCACAAATCACAGCTGACTTTTAAGAGTGATTCACCTCGGTGATCCCAATCACAGTTAAGAATCATCGTTAACGATGAGTTGCAGTCACAGGTATCGAATTGATTGGAAAATCACAGTTCCGCTCATCACTAAGTCGTAGTGTTGTACCTGCTGCTGGTTGCCATAGTTTTGTAAAGGAGAACCACTGCAGTGGGGAGAGAAGATTTAATACTTGCCCTCCACTGTTTGTCAAGCAGGTTATTTTGGTCTGCTTTTGCACGTTTTTTTCCCGCAGCTTTACGCAATGCCGATATACAGCGCTGGGATTAAGGCCGTTTTCCAATCCACGTAGTATGCACTCATTCCCTCGTTCCCTTTCTTCCTTTTACCCTGCTCCATAGGCGGATCCAGGGGGGGGGCACGGGGGCACGTGCCCCCCCCCCAGATCCTCAAAAATATGCATGATTTTTAATATGGTCCCATTATCATTGCGTTCGTTTTGTATTACGAGGTATCCTTGTGCCCCACCCAGAACAAAATCCTGGATACGGCCTCGCTTGTGCCCCTCCCAGAAAGAAATCCTGGATCCGCCCCTGCCCTGCTCCCTTACTAATGCTCTACTGGTGCCATAAAGTGTGAACGGAAATAATGCTAACTATTGACAGTATAGAATGGGAAGCGCAGGGTAGTGTTAGGACATCTGGTGGTTGATTTAAGAATCAATTTCACCCAGCTTCTGTGTTTTTTTACGTTTGTAATTTAGACTGCTTAGTATTTTGACTTTTCTGGCACCCAGCGGCTTCAATATTGATCTCCATTAATTAACTGGTCCTCTATCTTCCCTCCCAGGAATATGGATAATTTACATGACAAATAGTAAGTAAGAATTTAGTCACGACTTGCACGATCGACAGCAAGAGAAAGCACGACTTTAGATTTTCTCGTGCTGTGGAGAAAAGTGTTTTCGGTATCTAGCACATTCGGAGATGGTAATTATACTTACTTTTTTGCAGGTGAAGAGCAAGCATTCACAATGCCGATATAATATTTCGTAAAAGAGCTCAAATATAAACACAAAATTACTTAAAACTCCAGTTCAAGATTTCCGAGTTTTCCATTGCCGCCATTTTCACGTCCACTTCCCGCGAATCCGCGTTCCCTCGTTCACTCGTTCCTGCTTCGTTCATATTACGATTGTCCGAGCAATCGTCCTAACGATAGTTGGCCGAACTAGGCGTATGAATGCATGTCCTTGCAATAGTTGGCGTAGTTCCGAACTTTGCCACTTAACGATGGTTAGGCGCTGGGAGACCGGAAAAGGAAGCGACAAGAGAAAGACAAAAACTCGTGCTCTATTTTTTTCATGGATTTGTCCTAGGAAGGAAGAATGTGGGAGGAAGAAAAATTATTCGGTAAATACACGTTGAACACAGTAATATGTTGACCCTGCATACCTCAACAGCTTTGCTAACCGTCAATTCCCCGTTCACTTTAGATTTCAGCACTAGAGGGCAGCACAGGTTTTAACAATCGTCGTGTGAATGCACGATAGTTCCGACAATCGCTGGAACAATCGTAATGTGAATGAGGCATTACCCTTCGTTCCCCTACGCCCTCACCGATTGGATCCACCCTTGCTGTCGTCACATCCGTAAGTTGACGATTGAAAAGTGCACGAATTGTGAATAATTGCGAATTGGAAAACGGACTAGTCTAAACTGTGCGTGCAGTAATTCTGCGTCGAACGCATAAAACCCCACCCCTGTAGCACAAGGACGTACCCAGCATCAAAACTAGTGGGAGGCAAGCCGTGGTCGTTCAAGTTGTAATACAGAAAAGGTTAAGGAAACTAAAATATCAAGAAAATTATGGCCGCGCTTTATCGGTTTTTGTAAATCGTTCGCTCGGAAAAATAATTTTAATTTTAAGAAGCTGCGAAATTCAAAACGAAAAAAGTAATGCAATAAAAGTCAACTGAGATGGAAATGATAGTGCTTGAAGTATAATTATCTGATCTTGAACATTTTGCTGTCAGCATGGTTGAGAAAATTTCATTTTGGTCTCAAAAACTCATTAGGTGCTTTAAAAGTCTGGACATATTTCTTGTGGCCACAAGAAATTTTTTTCTCACAAAGTACCAGGGAGTGCCCAGGGTAAAAACTACAGGTGGGCATGCCGTAGTCGTTCAAGTTGTAGCACAGGAAAGGTTATGGAACCAAAACATCAAGAAAATTATAGCCGCGCTTTATCGGTTTTTGCTCGAATTTTTTATTATTTTAATTACGTTTAACTCTTTGAAATCCAAGGGACATATATGTCCCAAATTTTTTAAATTCTCTGAAAATGAAATGAGAAGGTGTATGATTGTAAAAATTGGTTCTATTGAAGAATAAGCGATTGGCTTCTAGTTTTAAATTCTTTTTATGATATTCTTAAGATATTGTAGTTTCCACATTATTATTAACTTTCACTTGAAATGCTGTTAACGAAGTTGGACATTTGACAGTTTATGACAAATCAATGAGAAGGTCTGTTACAACAGGACTTTCGATTTATCCTTTATATGTACCTCGCCTGGGGAGTTAGAACGAAAAACTCCACATTTGTGCTTTAATTTTCACAAAATTAGTGTTTTATGGGACACGTTTGTCCCATGTTTGACGTCCCAAATTGTATCTCAGAAACTATTACAGATATCGTTTTCACATAAATGTTATTAGAACTTACGCATTAATGTTCACCTAAAATGTTTTTTGTTATGCAGTCTATCGGTTTCAATCATCATGGACCTTAAAAGGTTAATACTACCATCACTTTTCTAGGATTCAAAGAAAATTTTTTCGAAAATTTGGCGTTTTGAATTAAAAGGTCTAGAGGGTTACGGCGGTGAAAAGTGCCCCCCATATATTTTGAAAATATAAAAAATATACAATTGAAGTGCATCAAAAATTATGTTTCCCCAAAGTTTCAGGCCTTATAAATGGAAATGAACCAAAAATATTAAACATTATGTTTATTTTTTTAACCATGTCTCCAGTTTTATTTTTGTAAAATGGTTTTCTTGGTTCTAAAATGAATATACTTTTATGTTCTACCATCCTGATTTTTGTCAAAAGTTTTTGACTGAAAACTTAACTTTTAAATAAATTTTAAAATTAAATTAAAAATTTTATGAAACAATAGGCACGCCGAAAAATATATGTTGTTACCCCTACATGAAACTTAAATCTTAATTTTTTTCTGTTTTTAAAATTGGTGAAACACGGTCAAAAACACGAATAACCGCTTTGCGCCATTTGCATCTATGTTTTCCAGGAGGATATTTGATTTACCTGTTGAGAGCAACAGTTGCTGATCAGTTTGTAACATTATTGAGTAAGAATAAATATTAATATAAACCATGCCTTTCACACTAATATTAATCGTAATTTATGTTTATAACCATACTGTTAGGTTTAAAGCTCGTCTTCAAGGTTCGAGAAATACAACGTCTGCAGAAAATGATTTTTTTCATTTCTCCTGACTAATTAACAATGAAGTTATCGCCAGCATTTTAGCCAATTTCCTAATTGATATAAATCGAAGATTTTATGTTTGAGCTCAGAAAATTAATTCATGTATTTCTTCAGGCTTTGCCCTTTACACCATATACCTTATATTTAAATTTTATGTTTAAATTTGTTTTTTTATCCATTTTCATGATCTATGTGCGAAAATATAAAGTTTTTCTGTTGGGGTGTTCAAACACCCAGCTGCACTAACGAAGGTATGATAATACAAAATTGCTTTTTTTATATAGTATTTCTCATATTGACGCTGTGTTCGTATTTAGCTCTGACGTAAACCATTACATATGTATCGAAGGTTTTATGCATGAGCTCAGAAAATAAATTAACTCCAGGTGATGCCCATTCCGCCATCTAGTTTCTATTTTTGAAGTGGATTTCAGCGTACAATGAGGTCCTTCGAATTGACAACTGAATTACTTAGCAGTTCTGAGACAATATTTTGCAAAACGAATTGATTAATGGAAATGGGCAGTATCTGAAGAGCTAACCGAAGCAAAGGTCCGAGCACCGAGGGGTCAAGTATCGACTGTAAAGTCACCAAGTAATTTGGGGTGTCCACTCACACCACCGTAGGAACGGTGCAAAAAAAGCACACCGGACCAACGCAGGATTAAGTCAAAATTAGACTACTCCATTCTATACCAGTTATCTTTTTCACCTACAGAATTCAAGGGGAAGAACGGTTATCAAATTGAAATTTTACCACACAGTCTCATGATAGGCATAATATAATTAATTAACAAACTTGTTATAAGAATGCAACGCTAGAGTGTTGATACTTACTATTGCCCGCATTGCACATTCTTTCGAGTGATTCCTGGGGGCGCGCCTCTCCCAAATCATCAAGGTTGAAAGCGGCAGTCTTGGAAGCACTGCAGATGATGATGATACGGAGTAAAGCACAAACACATTTTAAAGGTGGAGCGCAGAAAGTTGATCAGCCCAAAGTTCACATAGGTACAGTAATTACGTCTCACAATGAAACATATAGTAGCGAACTTCCGACTTCATTTAATGGCGACCGGATCACTCGACCTTAAAGTGTGAAGTTATTGCTGTTTCGTTGTGAATATTTATAACTTCCACCAGATTCACGCCTTAAACGATTCTTTAAAATTCAATCATTCATTATTTCATGTGGTACCCAGTATGGAGGCCTAGAAGCAAAAATCGCAAAAGTCTTTAAGCAAAATCAGTACTGCATTGAAACGAAAGTACCTATTCAGCAAAATTTTCTTTAAACTCACAAAAAACGATATGTATTAGTAGAAGATATATCTAACTAAAACTTTTTTCAAGGAAATAATCTCATAACTAATATAGCGCTGGTATAACTTTCATAAAATGTGGGTTTCATTTACCTCTTCCATGCTGAAAGGTCATCACTTGGCTTGCCCCCCCTAGACCATGGCTTGCCCCCCCCCTAGTTATGATCCTGGGTACGCCCTTGCCAGGTAAGTCTACTGTTTGTCTCCAGTGCACGTCCTGGGCTACTTCCAACTAGCGTGTTTCTTACCGTATTTCTTTTAAAATAACTAGATGATTAAACATAGAGTGACAGAAAGACACCCAGAGAATTTTTGCGTGTGAGTGATTCATTTCGTGCTTCTTATTTAGTGATAGTGACTCGCTCTTGCGCCATAAACATGTACTGTGGGCATGATTTTTCGACATTAGTGTTTGAGGGTGTCAACCTCGAACATCCTGTTGTGGAGAACCGTTAGTACGAGCGGATTTGTGCCCACCAGCTGGTCCATCGTACGTCGTGGTGCACAGGGGTATCGGAGGATGCTGAGGCCTTCCAGGGACTGGGATACAACGGTTGCGTAAGGCTGGGACCGCCCATGACCCTACCGTTGAGTTCGCCATTCCTTTTTTCCGGCAATATTTCCCCAAGACCGATTGGTTCCGAATGAGCAAGTTCAAGCTCAAGTCATTATCGAGTAAGTAAATTATCATCGAGGAAGGACTTTGTGTGACTTCATGCAAATTAAATGTTCTTTTGTGTTTGTCAGGTCACGTGACCAACCATGGGCATACCCAGCGGAGGATAGGAGGGAGCAGCCCCCCACCCCCTTCAAGCAAAAATCGCAATAGTCTTTAAGGAAAATCAGGAGTACATTGAATCGAAAGTTTTGAACAAATTTTCCTTTGACCTACGAAAATGATATAGCTATAAGACATGTAACTAAAGTAAGAATATTTTTTTTCAAGCAAACAATTAAAAAAAATAAAGTTACAACTTGAACTCCATGGTCTGCCCCCCCTCTAGTTTTGATCCTAGGCACGCCCTTGTGGCCAACCGATTAAGTGAGGGGCAATTACTTGTTACCATTTTATTGCCACCCCGAGTATTCACTGATTGTCACTCGATAATTTTGTTTATATTGTATTGCCTTTATGTTTTTTGTCCATTTTTGTTCGCGGTATGCCAAATCATTTCAACCCTCACTAGTCTGTAAGTTATTTTTTTGTGCTTGTTATCTGTGTTTTATAATCTCATTCAGTTTTGTGAATTGAGTAAATGGTAAAATTCAGAATACATGAAAAATTTAAATTACAATTGTGTGTTTAACCTATTCTTCCCCAGACTGTATTTAGGGCTTTTACGTCGATTGTTTCGCACTTTCCGATTTATTTTGGCCAAATTAAGATGAGTTTTTGGTAAAATATTATATTAATCATATTATATAATTTTCATAATGCTGCGTATACGCAACGCTAGGAAAACTCCGGTAAATAAATGCAAAAAAAGTAATTTCTAAAACATAGGTTACATCTTTTATTTTTTATCATGATTTGCACACTCGACAATGTCGAGTCGACATCTTCGCCGGGATTAATCAGTATTCCTTCGGAGGAAATTCCCCATTCTGCTTTAACGGACATGCTGGGGTATGTCATTTTTCTTAGGGTCATCGATGTTTATGCCAAACGCCATCAGTCATAAAAATACAATTACATATATATATGAAGATGTTGGTGAAAATGACAAAATTAGAACTAGAGACTTAAAAAAGTCAGTAAACTGAAGAGAAAATTATTCTGAAATAGAAACTTGTTATGAGAATTAGGATTCAATAATGTTGCGTTAACGCAACGCGGGGGATTAATGGGTTAAACGGTTATTGTTGTTAGTCCAGGAGCGTACCAAACCAACCCCTCTTCGTAAGACCTTTTCAGTTTTATCTATAAATTTGTGGACGTTTGTTTCGACGCGAGGGACACGGTCAGCGATCACGGGTCGGGTCCGTCGCAATATATACCTATATATATATAATTTTAGTTATCAGCAGAATAGCCCAGGCGAAGAGAGCATCCCACCAAAAGAGAGACCTGCTTACAGCGGGAAACTTAAATATGGAAGTAAAGAAACAATTCATAAGAACCTACATCTGGAGTATGCTCCTATACGGAAGTGAGGCATAGACAATGACCGCAGCGGAGAAAGCAAGGATAGAGGCCTTTGAAATGTGGTGCTACAGAAGAATGATGAAAATCAAATGGATCGACCGAGTGAGTAACGAGGAAGTCCTAAGAAGGGTAGGAGAGAAGAGAAGCCTCATGAAAACCTTAATAAGAAGACGGAACAACCTTATAGGTCACATCTTGAGACATGATGGCCTGATGAAGACAATCGTCGAAGGGCAAGTGGAAGGCAAGAATGGAAAAGGAAGACCTCGGACAAAATATATGGAACAAGTAAAGAGAGATGTGAAAGAGAAGAAATGCGTAGGTGTGAAAAGATTAGCTGATAGGAGAACTGAGTGGAGAGCTGCGTCAAACCAATCCTAGGATTGTTGACCAGTGATGAAGATATAATTTTAGAAATCAAACAAAACACGAGGTTACAGAAATTCGATTGTATTAAATCACAAACATTCACTCACAAAATTTATTCACTTACCCAAATAAATTATTTCTTAAAAAAGTTAATATCCGTATTCTATTGGGTGAATATGTTCATTATCTTGCATACCTATTGGATATGAACATAGCGAATATCCGTGAGAAAAGGAATCATAGTTCGTCGTGGCCTTCGCTATCAATAATTTCTTCATAATGGGCGCCACAGAGTCTTGAATTTTTCATACCATTTATAATGGCCAACACTGCGTCGTGATACTGCGGCATTTTTTCCTTCATGCACTCATATCCTTTCACAATATCCCTGCAAAGAGGGAAACAAATTTAGAATATAATGTCACATGATTGAATGAATTTCAACTCACACGCGAACGGTTGATGCGTGAAATCTGAATCCCTAGAGGAGGGATTTTAAGGAAAATTGAATATGTAATGGTATTCTTTCAGAGTGCGTCGGCAGCATTGGTCATTATTCACCACACTATCCAATATGCGAAAAAGGTAAAGTCAAATTTAATTCTGATAAATATTTAACACCATAATAATGTGCACGCAGCTGTCTTAAGAACGGTAACATTGAGTTCTGAATTGAGAATGATCGTTTATTTTAGATGAGGATTTTCCTGGGTTTGTCCTTAGATTCTCATAATCGCCGCTTACCGGCACGCTAATCCTTCGAACGATGGATGCGATGCTTTGATGCTATGTATGTAGTCAGGACTCTTAGTAGAGGTTTCACTGCATTCCCCAAACGTCCTTAAAAATGGACCTAACGTTCCGGGACGAAGTACTGTGAAAAAAATGAGGCCGCAAATTAAACACGAAGGAAAAGTTTCATTTCAGTCACATATATAGATTAGATAATTATTAATCCCACTAACAATAAGACTTACCATGCATCAAGTCCGGACGGCATAAACTTGACATATGTAACTCATATACCTTGCCTGTAAACTCGCATAAATCTATGCCCATGAGGGGATATTTACATCTGCGGAAGCATTCCATCGATTCATCTAGTATGCTGAGGATAATAATAAATGCATGATTATTATTTCACGCCATGAGTGCCGGAATATTTACATGCAGAGTAAGAACGTAACCTGTGTAGAGGTGTTGAGATTCATAATGTTTGGCAATTTGGGCGTACTGCCTTTGGTTTAAACATGGTTAAAAAGCTTGTGTTTAAAATATAACTTTACGTAATCAAACATTACCATACGTCCAATTATAACAAGAAACGGCCAGCAACAGAAAATTTATTACCAAATACCTATAGTCTGGGATGGTCTGGAGTGATTGGTATCCCTCGGCTGGGGCTCATGAGGTCCTCCCCCGGAAAATTTTAGGATGTTGCATGCATTGCACGGGAAAAGTTTTTATCGCTTTTCTGGATCATAAACAATTATAAAACGTAGTGAAAAAAATAACAACTTCTTAATAAAAACTCTATGATAAGACTATGAATCTCACAGCTTATTAAAATATAATAATGTACTTACTATGGTTTTATTATCTATTATTTAGTGGATTTGTTCTTTGTAAATGCACTGGTTCATACAAAATCTCTATGATAACCTTTTCAAATAGCCCTTTCAAAAAGGCATTAGGTTTTCTTTTATCTTCTGACACTTGTATTTTTTTATGCTGTGACGGTACGCGTTGAGTTTTGCGTTGAGTGTTATATGAGTATCGCCGCATCGGTTGCGTCGCCAAATAGACCTTCCGGCCGAGATTCAACCCCCCTTTTTCCTCCCCGCTCCCTGCAACCACCTCGTGAAAAGTAATGCCGAACAAAGAGAGGCGAGAAAGAAAGGTGACGCGCTCCAAACACTCAGAGCGACTAAGGACTCCAACACAAGACAGTGAGTAGACTACTGAGAAGATATCTTCGAAGGGAGGGATCTTTATGAACTTTTGCATCGGCGATGATGGTTATTTAATAGAGAACTAATTTAGTAGCATTGGGATGGCGTGTCGAGAGACGACTCAAAATTATTTTAAATAGCATTAACAATTTATTCACAAATTAAAAAAAATAATTGAATAACCTTTGACACACGTACAAAAAAATACCCTGTAACTACTGATGGATGATATGACAGATGATTTATGAAACAAATATGAGTAAAGTAAAACATGGACTAATCACCCTTTTATAAAATACAGATATGAAAGCAATAATAACCCTTATTAGAAATATTTACAAGCTCCTCGTCTTTTAAAGTAATTGTCTTTAGATGAACAAATGACGGGAGATCAATGATACAATAGGGAGTTTGGACTCCGCACATAAAATTTGGAGTGGAAGAACTTTCTACTATAAAATCAGTTTTTTTGACCCGTAAGAACTTATTTGACCGCAAATTTGAGCATTGAGAGCTAGAATCAAATCGCCCTACTCTAAACCAGGTGACGATTTTTTTACGATTAACTTTGAAATAAAAATCACTTCACCTTTTGATGGAGACAAATGGACTGATTTATGATGTTGCCGAGGCGACTGAAGGCAACACTCAACAATTTCTAGTAAGATGGTGGAGGGAATGAGAACGTGGCCGTGATACTTAAATTCTTTTGATGAGCAGCGTCTCGGCAACTTCTCGTCGTCGCTTCCACGGATGGGCCCTAAATGATGCCGACACTCGGCAGGGGTACTCGTTTCCAAATGGCTGATGTCTACGTACGCCTCCGTACCACTCCTCACCAGACCGTATGTTTTTGAATCACGTGTTGTTCCCTCGGTCTGTCACCGACCTTCCTCTCCCGTCGATTACTCAATGTGTTGTGCTCCAAAAAGCCCTCACAAAGGATCTTGTTGTGTATGTTTGTGTGAGTGACTACTTATTGAGTGCAAGTGTTTCCACAGATCACTGGCTGTCTGTAACAGGTCCGTTCTGTGAAGATTCCCGGTTTTTTGTGGAGCAAGAATCCCTAGTGGAGGTCCCTACAGCCCCCTCAAAGGATCTTGTTGTGTATGTCTGTGTGAGTGAACGTGTGAGTGCGTGTGTTTTGGGCTTTCCGGTTGAGAGGCTGGTGTTGGTCCCTGCGGGGAATTTCTCCCCCTTCCCGCACACCAACGCAGTAACTTTTCTGACTTGCAAGGTGGACGAGCAGGGAGAATTATACGGCCAATTAAGAATTTCTTCTTTTTCTTTAACAAGGGCGGTAATTCAAAACATCGCGTGAGTCGTCTCTCCAACAATACTCGCGTAAAAAATTCATGGGATAACATGGGATCAAATAAATTAAAAGAAATGGACTATGCGATCGTTATGTCACAATATGTTCACATTACTCTGAGAATGCACACACTGTAAAGCTGCTAATGAAAAAGTAGAATTTTATAATTTCTAAGAAACCTTGACTCAAGTTATCTGAGTCTTTTTAATTACACATTTCGCTTCCTCTTCACGATAGGCACGAGCGTTTGCTGGGGCCTCGTAAGATCGGGATCCTTGGTGATTGCCGATTAGCCGACCTAGCTAGACCGCCCATGTCCGCCCAAGCTTTAAAATCGTTTCAGTTGGCGCGCCTAATTTACGAGAATCTTCGTCATCTGTTCGGATCACTGAGTAAAAAATGACGAGAATTCTCGCCACCCTTAGGTAAACAAAATGTCAATACACAAATAAGTTAAACATTAAGTGTATGAATATAAATTATTACTGTGAGCTTTGACTTATGTGGTGTATTTAGGTAACTTTGCTCCTGACGATATCTGACATTAAAATCTCTACGTGACAGTTCGATAGCATAACATCGAAAATCATGTAAAGAAATACTGCAATATTTAAAAAAATGTTTGCCCTGGTAATATTTGAGTGCCAATTTGACTTATAACGGAAGGCTCATCGATTTAAATGCCTGGGGTAAGGAAGTAGTAATATCCGAAAAGCAATGAAAATACTGTTAATAATGATATAAGTGTGAATTTTCACTTCCAAGCGAAACGATTCGGTTCCAGTCATCATGTGATAAGTTCCAAAGAGTGGACATAACGGAAAATTAAATCCTATTGCAATGGACATCCAACAAAAAGACGAGAGTTATTATAACCATTCAGAGGAGGAAAAAAAGGGTGGACAGGATGACAAAAAAGAATAATATTTATTTCCACATCTGTATGAGTGATGAAATTTTGAAGCTGAAATCATTCAAAGATGTGGTATTTGGATAGTTAAAATTTAATTTGCACCTTGAGCTAAAATGAAATTACTTTAATTAATGTTCTGGGTGCATAGTGCATACCCCTTTGAGTGAAAATAAATAGAATTCACCGCCATCATACGCCGGGAAAAAGTGAAATCTTACAAAATAAAATCACATTTTGAGTTTATATTAAGTTAAAAAACAACTCTTCGAGTTTGATTTCTGCGAATCAAACGGGTCAATTTTCATAAGTATAGCACACATATTCACCAGAAGAAACCCAACCTTTATCACTTATAGAAGATGTCTTGCAACGTCACAACAGCCACTATTAAAACTAAAAATACCAAAGTTAAGTTAAGCATGCCTTCTCACGAAATGATGGTGCTGCCAACAACAAGGGGATGTCTTGTCAAATGGCATGACAAACGTTCCTATATTATTTACCATCGAATAAATTATTACTACTCCTAATATCTAAAATAAAAATATTGTACATTCTAGATGGATGACATTCCAAAACTTGAGACGTTGGATTAGTATACTAACCTGCATTTAATACTGCAATAATGGCATGGGCTATCAGGAATCCAGTCAAACGGATCTCTCACAGGCTCTCTCAAAAGCGCTCTCACATATGTATCGTGGAGGCATTGGTCAATGTCAGCTTTTATCGTCTGTGAAAAAATATTTCCCGAAGATAGAAATTGTTTTCCCGATACCCCATTAGTTTTTTTCTTAACTTTGAGCGAAATAAAAACATTCGTAAAGACAGTTTTTCTGTAAATAACATAGAATTCTTCGCCCGCTGAATGCACATTCAGCTATCTTTGGGGGTTAGAGTTTATTATTTATGAGTCAAAATTAATGATTTTTAAAATTAGCTACGAGCTGGATAACATGCTTCAATCAGTGCGAAATTAACTCGTGGTCCTACAAGTTGGATAACGAGGCAGCTGAAATCAATCTACCACCATACATACGATGTGCATGACATGGTGTAACTGCTGATTTCCCAAGGCCCAAGTGCGATGGAATACAGGAGAGCATTGTTTGATTGTTTCATAGTTAAGTTCCTCAAAAATTTGTGAAAAATAATCCTGCAAGGTAGGCTTTTGGTTTTCTTGTAAGGAATTGATAAATAAATATCCTTTTATTTCTATATGAAAACAGTTACTTCAAAAACACCGCGTAAAAATTCGAGATAAATTACTTAGGATACATTACATGCGATAGATACTCTTATTTCTTTGAAGGAAAAACGTGATATACTGTTTCCGGAATATAAATTTCATAAGCGACATACTGGTTTATTCACTTACCATCAGTGTTTCTGGGCTCCTATTCTCGGATTTAATCACTTTTAGAATATCGGCAAAGGGTTGATAATCAGTAGCGAATATGAGTGCTGGGAATGTGATGCAAGCTGCCACTAAAATAAAAGTGAGAATATTTATACAATATTAGGAAATTCAGAGAGTATGCACACAAATACCAGAGTTAATGATGAGGATCTCCTTGCCGGGGGTTTTGGGGGTCGTACAACGAAAGGTTGTAGGAAAATTGTTAGCCCGAAAATTGATTTTGACGCCATTCTGGTTCCTTAAAACTAGGCAATAGTTAATCTTTAAAAGCAATTTTGCAAGAAAAAACTAGTATACGAAAACTGTGTATTCCAGTGACAATAAAATTTAATAATATATAATGGTACTGTTATCTATTTACTGAATTTGTTGCTGCTTGAAGCTGCTCTGAAATCTATAAAACCTCTAAAGCAATCCTTTCGAATAACCCTTTCAGGAAAATCATCGGGTTCTCTTATATCTTCTGCCGTCATTATTTATTTTTTTCATATATATTTTTATACTATGCTGTGAATATTGCAACCAATGAAAACGTAGAATTTTAAAATTGTAAAAACACTAAGGTTCTAGCAATACGAGTATTTTTTTATTACACCTTTCATGTACCGTAAACGTGGGTTACTTTGGCGCAAACTGAGAAAAAGATACAACGAACTCTGATTACCTTAAAGAAACAGTTTTTTGACTGATTCCAACAGTCTCTACTTGGCTGCGGTATTTAGCTTTTAGTGGTGTGTTCCAAGTATTTTATTGTTCATCACTTGGATCAGCACTAGTAGTTTTCTTTTCTTTGTGCAACCACGTGCTGTTCTGTGCTCTTAAACTTTTGTTCGTGACAACAGCTCTAAATCTTCTATAAGCCTGGGAAGGACCTATTTATTAGCTCAATTTAATACTTTAGACGTTGGTATAGTTAAAATTTTAATTGCTAATAAGATTTTTATGTAAAAATTTCCTAATAGCAACAGGTCTCCTTACCTCAAAATTAAGAGCTACTTTGGCCCAGAATTTTTCTGGGACAAATTAGGTTGTACTTATGTAAAACTTGTTTTCTACCCTTTACGAATCCTTTAAATCCATGTTTTTCGGTAAACTTCTTTTTCGTATTTGCCGCCGAGTGGTGCATTTTGTTTTAATTTTGTTTTTTGGAGTGTGTTCGCCGTAAGAGGGCAAGAGGTTCTCTTTATTTTGATCCTCGAGACGAGGAGACAGATGTTTGCAAGTAGTTGTAAAGGACGTGTGTGCTTCGAACATCCAGGAGAACCTGCCTCAAGAGAACACCCGCCAGCTCGCCATGTCATTGACGCCTCCGAATTTTTGTAAGTACCATTCGGCGGCACTAAATTCTTATACAGTCCACTTTTCACCTTTTGAGTATTAAACACATGTTGTGTTCTTTTGCATGAGTCAAAGTGTGTAGAAGGCCTACATTTTAGTTTTTCTTTTTTTTAATCTGTCCTGTTTTCGGCCCTTGTTCTATAACTAGTAGAACAACGAAATGAAAGTATAGAAACTTATAATGAAAAAATATATCATTATATAATTTTATGGGCCAATTGGACCGATATATTTGTATGATATTTAATTAATTAAAATGCAACAAACCTACCTGTGACCAACATGCTCCTCTCTGGGGTTCAGAGGTTAATCTACGGTACTTTTGTTATATTTTCATAGATAAGGATTAAAAAAATTAGCTAATTTTATTCGACTATTTTATAAATAAATATGGAAAAAATTTAAAATAAGTCAAAACTCATATTTTAATTCCCTTTTTTTATTATCTTTAAAACAAATATGTTTAACTTAAACCGCTTATAAAATGTGCGTCCTATAAAATATATTGATTTCCTCTTGAATCAAGGTCTTTATTTGGTCCTAGCTATTCTTACATTGTCTTTAGCGGGAAAAATCGACTTGGTCCAAAGTAACCCAAACTCAAGAGTAACATTGGCCCAAGTAAAAATATTTTTTTTAATAAAAAACATTTAAAATAGGTGTTTAAAACTATTCTCATTGTGTGATAAAGACAGTCTACATTGGTTATAATGTTATAACGGCCTGAAAAGTTACAATAGAAAAATAGAAGAAAAGAATCTTAAAAAAATCTCTGGAAGTGGGTCAAAGTAGCATTTTTAGGGAGACATGGAATACATCAACCGATGGAAAACCCGAGAATCTTTTCTGCAGCTGATACGCCGAGAAAACCTAAGATCAAAGTAGCCCGTGTTTACGGTACGCTAATTTTAATAATCGATGCGAGTGTGTGGGGGAGTCTTAATCGCTGGGCTCTCGGCGATCGCCGACCAGCCGACCTGGCTAGAACGCTCCTGCATACACATTCATTAAAAATGGAGTCGTAAAAGCATTACTGTATATTGTTAGTGGGATTATTTCAATCCGTATTATGATACACAAAACATGTTTTGAATAAAAAAATAAACGTTTTTTCTTTCTCAAAACTTCTTAGCCTAGTAACACCACGGTTAAAAAAGTTTCTTCAAATTTTTTTGTAACCGTATATTTTACAACCATTTATGAATTATATGTTGTATTTTAGTCTTTCCCGTAATTCAACACCATGGCTCTTTTTTTAATGATATCATATCTTGTTTTGTATAATTTATAAATGCATTGTAGGCTACCTGTAGGTTTTTTTACATCGCTTTTGTGCGAAATGGCAGCAATATTTCATATTTTGATATTGTAACTGAATATTGACCAACATCGTATGAAAAAAACAAGTAAAAAAGGTGCCATCATGTAGAATACTGGCGTAATTGAAGTTAAAATATAATGAAATTTATTGAATTCAACTTTTGTCCCTACACTCACATAGCAAACAAGTTCTTTATTATCTCCCGCCAACAGCTGTACGGAGTAACTCAGTTAACTAAGTTTTCAAAATTAATTAAAATGTAAAAAAATCATTCGTTTGATAAATAACGACAAAGTGGTTGAGCTCCAAACCAAAAATATCAAAGTCACATAATAAAAATTAAAAAAAAAAATGTACAACATTAACATAATTTGGGGAAACCGAGTTACTCCGCTCAGCCATGGAAGGGTTAAAGAGTTACACAATCGGAATTTAATATATGTTTCGACACTCACATTTTCACCCCAAAAACGTTAAACATCACTTTTCGCAAAAACGTAAATTTTTATCCAAATTACGTAAATTGAAAAATTCTCCCTTTTCAAACGGCTGTACATGGGAAAATGAAGGTTTAAAAAAAAAAACAATTTTTTTTTCTGAATCATGCATTTAATAACATGTTCAACGAATTAAAACTTCCGAAAACCCAAATTATAGAGGATAATAAACAATAAAGGTCCGTTTTAGTATTGCAATACCAGGTGATACCAAGTTTACCGCTAGGTGTTAACGAGTTAAAGCAAGTCCAGTTATGCTCGTCGTTTATTTGCGATTGGTTCGAGGATTAAGAGGGAAGAACCCACCCATCCTACGACACTGAATTAACATCTCTCAGTATGACGCTGATAGAAGAAGTGGTAAGCGCTAATATTTATTAAAAAAAAGCGATCCTTATTTTAAAATACGGGAATGCAATCGCTGTGAACTACTCAAAAAAATAATAATTAGAGTAGGCGAGGTGCATCAGAAATTAGCGTTATCCCAGTATCCATTGCTAATCGTTATAATAGTTTGGCGAATGAGAGAGGGAGGAGGGTAGGAAGAAATAAAAATAACATTCTAGATGTTGCCATATCAGTTACTCCATATAACTCGAATGTCGTGGCTTTGAAGCAGACATACTACAAAAAATTCACCAGGAAAATAACGATATGGAAGGAATTCTTAATAGTTAATTTTTTTAAATCAACAAAGGACCTGAATATCATTTAATATGACTCGGAAAAAGCACTAAAATTATTTATAACTTATTATTGATAACTAAGTTATTGCTCTTATCTTTCAATATGCGATCGAATTTTTGTAAAATCTGAAGACGAGAAAAACCCGGCACGAGCGCAATCGTAAATGTAAGCTGAAAACAACCAACAACATTGGCAGTTCAGGCCACCTTGACCACCTTGATGGTAACCAAAATGGTAGCTGACGCAGAAAATCTTCTCACTGAATTGTAAAATTAAATCGTTACGATCACTATACTCTGTTCATTCTATTGTAAATACCATCTCTACGCGGATGACTTCCAGATTTATTGTCATACGGCAGTATCAGATCTATCTTCCACCATAACATTAATCAATAATGATATCCAAAGAATAGCTTCCTGGATGAGGAAAAACCAACTGCAACTCAACGAAAAAAAAACTAAAGCTATTATATTTGGTCCTAGACATCTTATTACTCAAATTGATGAATCCGCTCTTGGAAAAATTCAATTAGAAAATCGTGTAATACCGTACGAAGAAACGGTTAAAAACCTTGGTATAATATTTGATAAGGAACTCAAGTGGAAAAAACAAGTCCATGTCACAAAACAGAAATGTCTGAGCATACTACATCAATTGTATAGAACCAAGAACATAGTTCCGCCCAAAATTCGAACCACCTTGGTTCAGTCACTAATTTTTCCTCACCTTGACTACTGCTCCTCTCTGTTTACTAATCTCTGCGAAGAAAGTAACAACAAATTGCAAGTAACAATGAACTCTTCAATGCGCTACATTTATGACCTAAATAAATGGGATAGGATATCTGATACTTACGTTCGATTACGTTGGCTGAAACTAAAACAGCGTCGTTTATACCATGTGATCCTGCTTGCCTATAAAATTTTATCCACTCGTAATCCCGTTTACCTAGCTGCTAGATTTACCTGGAAAAAAGATCTACATGCAGTACCCACTAGGAATCACTCCGTAGATCTTCACATCCCTCAACATAGCACACTTCACGTAACTAAATCCTTCACAATAATCGCCTCTAGAGTATGGAACTCCCTACCATCCAAAATTAGAAATACTAAATCAATACATGCCTTCAAAACCCAGGTGTACGATATCTTAATAAATAACCCTAAAATGCTGTCTGTCTAAAACTGATTGAAGTAAAATTAAAACGGTGTTAAATCGAATGGCTCTAACATATGGTTGCAGAAAATTGAGTGTAAAATTATGTTAAATTTGAGTGTCATACTAAGTTGTTATTTACTTTTTTGTTTTTTTTTTAATACTGTTTGTCTGACACTATTGTTATATTAAATTATCGCCTTGATTTCTTGCGATGGTTGGTCAGTTACTCCGCAGTATGATGTTTTCCCTAGTGTTGCTGTTGTTTTGCCGTATTGTCTGTGTGCTGACGGCGGTTTACAACGATTAAATGTTTTGTATTTCTTTTCATTTTTTGTTTTTCCTTATGAATATGATGTCACCAAGGAGGGGAAACTAAAGTATCTCCATTTTGGAAACTGTTTCTCCTTTCGTTGGTATTGTTTTTGCCTAATTGTCTGTAAGTTGGCGGCTGTCCGCAACAAGTGTATCTTATGTGTTTCTTTTTATTTTTTTTTATTTTCTTTTGGGAATGTAATATCATTCTTAACATGTGAAAGTTGTGCAATTGTTTTCTCATGGGCCACAGGCCCACGAAATAAACGAATTTATTATTATTATTATTATTTTATCTCTGCGGCTTAGCTGGTGTTGCCAAAGCAAGTGGAGATGAGGGTAGGGAAAGTTTCTCGACATGTGATCTCTTTGCCAATCATCAAACCGTAGGCGTGGCCTCAGTGAGTCGCTCTCAGACCTCCGCCGAGTGAACATCGTGAATCAGCTCGTGGAGCAGTGATGCCAAATCTCACGCGTTCTCCTTGTAAGTATGCCTTCCACCAACGTTCCCTCATTCAGCGCGGTAGCTGACAATGTCATGGGCTTCTGTGAAAGGATTATCCCCAATGCCTTCCAAATGAGTTGGTATACTGTCTCGGCGCCGAGGCCAAAATACCTGTGACCACCGATGACTCACACGTTTTCAGTGACAAAGTAGGGCGGCAATGTACATTTGGCAACATTCGCTCCTCCTCTTTCTCTCGGAATTACCCCTCCCCTATCAACGAAGCCATCCGAGAGTGTCCGGGTTCTCACGAAAGCTCACCCGCAGGCATGAAGTGAATAGATTATGAGTGTAGCGTATCCAATGGTAGAGAATCTCGCTTGGCCTTGAAAAGAACCACCAGACCCCATAAACCAAGGGAAACCGATCATGAAAAGCCGTTAGGAGGAGCATGCATTCCTTATGCAACCACCATTTCAGGGAAAATAGGAAGAATTTTACATAGGCACAACCCACATGTGATCCATGAACGTCCTAAAAAAATTAGTCATGGGCACTATCGAAAGGAGTCATGGGCACTACCGGCCGATATTTTACCGGCGAAGCTCTGCCTGCACACAAGCCGGAATTTTACCGGCCAAACAATCACTATATTGTAGTGCCATTGATCTGAATCCTTCTGGAAAGTGAAAAGATGCAGCTAGAACTGAAGGAAAACGGCTGTTAAAAATTCGGTGAGTGTGCAATAGGGTGCCTCGTTTTGCCACTTTTTTAGGAGCGAATCATAATACCCGACAAAAGTTGCGTACCCGGGTGGGTATTACATAAATGATTTTTTTTAATCGGTTAATATATTATGTTCGCCATTTTGTCTTGAAATTTCGAAATTTTTAACAAAAAACGTAAAAATGTTAATAATTTGAATTTGGTTTTAGCAAGCACTCATTTTTTCCAATGGTGTATAACATTGGTCTTTCTTTGATATTTTAGACCAAACACGACAGCTCTATTCCTTCTTATTATCGAGAGAATTACCTTTTCTCGTATCTCCGAAAGCAGTTTTGTGTGCAGGCAACCCGCAACACATGTCTCATTTTACGCTACGCATGCGATAAATGACGCGAAATAGAGATGTTTTTTCAGTCAAAAACGTGTAAACCATGTCTGAAGTTGTCGAGGGTAGTCACTAGGATGAGTGTATGCTCTTTTATGCCATCGTCGACTATATTGACCATATTTTCGTGTAAGAAGATATCACTGAAGATGGAAATTATCATACGGGATTCACCATGACGGTTTTACTATGTCCCTCAAGGATCAAATTCACCTCGCCTGCGGTCAGAAAAGGGATTTATTTTAGTATGATGTAGCAAATGTAGATCTCCTCGCTCACCTGTCCAGAGAAGCTAGCCATGCGATCCAGATCCAGATCCAGAGCCCATCACGTGGAGGTGGCTGCAACTTGGGCTCCTCCGCCTCCTCTACCCAACCTACTAGCCAACGTTATGCAGACCAGTTTATTTGTTCTGAATCGTCACCGTGCGGAAATATTGTGAAATTTTGAGATTTAGATGAAACTTTGGCAGAACTTGCCGTGAAATCAAAGTGGATCTAATGACGCAATCCTTGGCGTTATTTCTGCATGCATGGGAAGCCGCTTCGGAGATTAGATTCACTGTCCGTTCCACTGTTATTGTGTAGTGGAGATATACGGTGAATGACTATTCTGGCGAAGTATTGTCAGGAAGTGACTGTTTTTCAACGAATTCTTCATTTGATATATTCCTCACAACTTGTAGCTTGATATTAGTAACATCGGTGCTTTCCCAATGAATCATTTCTCCATAATCCATGCCTTCAAAATTCAAATGGGAAACAATTTTGCATCTGATGCCATAATTTAAATTACCTGCTTCGTGATATATAGCTCTTAGAGTTTAAATTTGTGCCTCCTGTCGGACAGTCAGTCGACGATCACTTATCACTATTACAATATTTTCTGGGAGTGCAGGAAACACTTTTGTTTGGATGGATGAATTAACTACTGCTTGGTGCTTCCTTGGCAAGTATCTATATCTATGAATGGTCTCACAAACATGACTATCATCATCGACGAACGAAGATTGAGTCCTGATCCTAATTGCATCACTACGTAGACCTTTTATATAAATGTTAATATTTCGAACACTTTATTGCTAGGTTTCTTAGCCTAAATGTATAACCTAAGAACTGTGTCGGCTGTGGTCAACCAACGGGCTTTATTTAGTTTCCCAGGAATCATAGTGACTAGCCATTCTGGACATACTCCAGATGTAATGGCTTGGAGTATCTTGACTACTTGAGTACTGCAGTTCCTCATTAAGGTTTCAGATTTCTTCTGGGCTGTCATTTAACAAGTCACAGCTTATGAGACACCACTGGGAGCTTTTCATATTCAGGCAGTTTTGAAACTATGTTAGCTGTGTATTAATACGGGCTGGAAAAAGCGCTTTCAATGTGGGCGGAGAGAGGTTGAAAAGGCGACTGAATGAGCTGCAGATGGCAAATAGAAAATTGCATAGAAATTTTCCCGACATTTCTTCCAGTTTTCGCAGGAAACCACCATTTCAACCCGCACTGGTGTTCAACCCGTCCTTGCCAAGAACTATATTGCTTAACGTTATGACACTATATTGCTCTTGAACTATAATTCCCGCTTTTAAAGCTGTGTTCAGTACAGTGGATGTAATGTGTGCTGCAGTCCCCCACTTACGCTATATCTCTGGTGAATTATGGCAGTCTTAGTCAAGTCTAATTTGACTATGGACTTTCTTTTTCTTGGTTTGGGGAATGCCACATCCTTAGCGCACCTCTCGCCACGGTTTTTCTCATCAACCTGAGTATCCTCAAAGTATTCACTTTCATTCCAAAACGAAAACTGTTGATTCAGATGATTTGAGTTTAGGCCTCTCATTTATATGATTACGCTCAGCCCTTTCTTGAATTTTTTGTGGTAGGGATGTCATTATTTCCAATTCGGATTATTCTTCGACATCGATGTTCCACAAGGAAACTGGTACTCCAGGATAGAAACATTTTTTTTATGACAAACACAATTGGGAAAGTTGGCACATTTACAGATGGATATATCAAATAGCTTCGTCGCCTATGTAGTTAAAGACTTGAATAAGTCATCCTATGTTTTCTGAAATACCGTTTTACTCCATAGGATTTAATTTGCCATATGTTTTTCATCAGGGAGCGTGAGATCAGTTGAAGTACTGTGGTTTACGTAACTACTAAAATAGACGCTTTTTTCCAAAAGGCAAATGCCTCGACAGAAACTTCAGTAATATCTTCTTACACGAAAATATGGTCAATATAGTCGGCTGGCATAAAAGAGCATAAACTCATCCTAGTGACTACCCTTGACAACTTCAGACATGGTTTACACGTTTTTGACTGAAAAACATCTCTATTTCGCGTCATTTATCGCATGCGCAGCGTAAAATGAGACAAGTGTTGCGGGTTGACTACACACAAAAATGCTTTCGGGGACACGAGAAAAGGTCATTTTCTCGATAATTAAAAGGAATAGAGCTGACGAATTTGGTCTAAAATATCAAGGAAAGACCAATGTTATACACCATTGGAAAAAATGAGTGCTTGCTGAAACCAAATTTAAATTATTTACATTTTTAACGTTTTTCGTTGAAAATATCGAAATTTCAGGACAAAATGGCGAACAGAATACATTAACCGATAAAAAAAATCATTTATGTAATACCCACCCGGGTACGCAACTTTTGCCGGGTATTACGATTCGCTCCTAAAAAAAAGTGGCAAAACGAGGCACCCTAGTGTTCAAGCTCCCATTTGGCCACGTACGCCAATGTTGAGCCGACACCGGCGGCACAGCGGCATAGCCTTAAAACGTCAGTTTTTTCAATCAGAAGCAGATAATATTAGTAAAAGTCCCTTAAGAAGCGATAATTTTATGTAAGGGGTTGTTTACCCCAATTAAGGGGTTGCTCGTAAAAATGGAGGATGAAAGAAAAAACGGACGTCATTTTCGCATTCAGCGACCCAAAATTAACCAAAAACACCCTAAATTGTGGCCAGGCATTTTTTGAACTTCTTTTTTGCAGAACAGGGTATCCACAGTGACAATGGCCGCCAACTGTCCCTGCTACTGCAATGCATATATTTCCCCCCAGTTCCCGCTGCACCTTCTCACTTTAGGAAATAGTAATCAAAGTAAATTAGACCAATCTCTTCCATTGCCGTTTCCGTTGGTTCAAATTCTCTTGTTATACCTTCCACTTACCAAAAGTTTTTCCAGGTTTCCAGCTGTGGATGAAAACAAAATTCATTCTCTAAAATGATACCAAACACACATTCCCCGTATCAAAGGTTGGTTCTTAATAAATAACACAAAAGTATGGAAAATGGCCAGCAGTGTATCACAGATGTACAGTACTCAGGTCGGCGCGGTAAGTGTTAATATTTCTTTCACTACATTTTCATCTAAAATTACATTGACTCGAAATTCCATCTGAAAAATTGTCAGTGACATTATCAGCAAATTAATTGGTGTTGCTGCCATTTCTCATTTATTTAATATCTTATTCCTTTTTAATGGGCAGGGAATCTCCTTTGGTTCAATAACCTTTTGATGGTAGCATACCTTAGGCCCTTTGCACAACAACAGATTTTGGATTTGTGGCATTTTTTAGTGTATCCCCCCAAAATTTCTGGTACCCCCCCAGAAATTCCTCCGAATTCCTCCGAACTTCCTCCGAACTTATCCGCAGAACTTTCAAGAAGGTTTCCGCAGAGCAAAATAAGGTTTTTTGCGCAAAGGATTTCCGCGCAAAGGCCCTTCGACTTAAAGGCTCGGAGACAAAGTCTCGGAACTCTTGTCTCCGAACTCTGTCCTACGACGCTGCCCTACGACGCAGCCCTCCGACGCCAGCCCACCTGGAGATCAAGACTTATATAGGTAGTACGGCGTAGGAATACCTACTCCTTGGCAATCAAGGGGAAGTGGGTGCTGAGTAGGCCGGCCCTTATTTTCAGAATTGCGAAAAGTTATGTTTTCCTAGTCTCAAAATGATCCAAATGAGGATTGTTTTCACAGGTTAAAATTTGGTTAATTTAAAATAACGGCTACCCGTGCCCCAAAGGCCCTAAGTACTGAGGACCCTCTATTGAGTTTTTTGGAGCAGAAAAAGTGCTATTTCTATGTAAAACGTAAAAGTAAAGTTATTTGCCGATTTTCTGCTTTTTTTGACCTATCTCCAAGCGTTTAGGAGATATCGTCCGTCGTAATGCAATCCACCCCCCAGGGCGCCACCCCGCACCGTGGCGACGCTTAGGCGGGGCCCGCACCACTCACTAGAGACTTCCCCTCCACCCCTTCTCTTCCCTCGACAAAGACTTTCCTACTAATGACAATGTTTGCATGCTGCTGTCATACACTGCTGAAGCATAAGAATGTGATTTGGAGTGAGAAGTACTCCACTTGTCCTATCACAATTCTCTCTCCCTCCAACACCTCATCCCACAATATCTTTCCCCTCCTTGAATTCCAATAACTTGCCTCTACCAGCTATCAACCCACTTGGTTATGTCTCCAACGCAGAAGATAGAGGAGAGAAAATCTGGCGGTACGCGGTTCTCCCCCAACCCCGGCTTGGATGGCGGATGTGTTGCGGTGGTGCCAGTCAACAGGGGCGCCTACTGGAAGATTTACACGGATGCAGCTAACTTGAACATCGTCCTATTACCCCTCCACTCCTTTGCAAATTCTCTCCCCTCCACCCTAACTAGATTCGGAGGTCGCAAGTTCTCTCTTGCTTTGGCGCTGGCGCTGGATAGATGGCTCGGCTGAGATGGGTGATTTCTGCAAAACCATACAGCTTGTACTTAGTTTTTGGTATTGTTTCCTATGAGATCATTAGTTATCATCGTTGTTTTCTGCAATAATTCTGAGATTGAATATTTCTACTTCTAATAGATATTGATTGAAAATAACTCGTAAATTTGTGACAGTTGCTTCCTTGAGTGCTGATTTCTTGTTTGTGGAGTCTTTCCCTCAACCAGCTAGTGACAGACGATCGGATTTCTTTGTGTCTGGGGCTTACTTTCACAATCTCGAAGATTTAACGACGTAACGCCACAGATTGCCGGTAAAATATCGACCGATTTTTTTTTTACCGGCGAAGCGATGTTTGCGCACGCGACGGATTTTTACTGATCAAAGATAAGTTGCCACATTTTTGAATCCGCGCCGGTGGTCCAAAGTTGCAATGGCCGGCAGCTTACCGGTTTTGCCGGTAAAATATTGGAGTTTGCACCACGAATGTTAAGAAAGAGGATCCTCAAGTCGGCTTATAAATTTAATGTCACCCACCGCCCATTCACAGTGGTTTACAAATGTCGCCACTCGCGTCGCTGACGGACAAAATAAATCAAATTTCACAGAGAAATAAGGTATATTTGGGCTGTCAACCGAAATTCATATGCATAATGATGTGATCTATCAAATTCATAACTTTTCAATGCTATTCCTCGCAATTAAAAACATTGAACTGCAGAATATTGGCAAAAAGTGGATCGAATTGTACCCGTCAACGCACCGCGAGCATTCTAGAAATGCGTTTAAAATGCTATGGAAGTGGCAACAAATCAGACGTAGATGGGAATAATAGGAAGTGGGCCTTCTTTTTGTGGACTCCTTGGTTTGCACACTGACCGACCACGCACAGGAACCGGTAAAATGCCGGTCGTCACTGTCGCCGACACAAAAACATTTACACCTACATAAAGCCACCTATTAGGCGTAGGACACCAACCGTTCACACATAAAAATGATGTACTTCAACGAAGTTGAGTCTTGTATTTATTAAAGCCCTTTATGGTTCGTGGGAAAAATGAATTCCCATATCTATCCGTTCAGCAAAATATTCCTCTTAATTTGTCGCTTCAATCGGACCTCGAAGTATAGTGGGGCTCTAATATTATGTTTTTTTTAAAATGTGGTGCTCTTCAAGATATCCATTCTTAATTGTTAAAGCAATCTAAGCCTAGGGCGCAGGCTCTGAGTCTCCATCGGTTACCAGTCTAATTCGTTTAACATCAAGTCAAATACGTTCAAGCAAGTGATTCTTTGATTCGGTAAAAAATCGGCGTGTGTTGGAGCACCGTTAGCCTTGATAACCACGAGGGAGTTAATCATCGATGAGGCCAACTTAACCAGGAGACAAACTTGAATAGATTTCGTCAATAACATTCACTGGAAAAGCTTACGATCTTTTATACTTGAAAAAGATGAGAAATTGTCAATTTATCAACCATTTTATCAGTTAATAGATAAGATTGACGAAAATTGGTAGATTTGTGACACCTTACCTGCTTAACCTAATAAACTCGGGCGCCAGGTATACCAGACCACTAGAAAATAAGGATCAAGGCCGCCTACGTCCGTAATCCACCGAGATAACTGCAGTGGCGACGAATGCCAGGATTCAAGATAGGCGACTCGGGGCAAGAAAAAAAAGATCACCTCTCTGGCTCAACTTCCGTATTTATTTAAATAAATTTGAAGGGACTTGAAAATAAGCCAGTTTAAGATCGATTTTAGAAATGTGCTCGGTATTACGTAATTTATCTAATATAGCGGACATACGCGGTAGCGGATACGCGTCTTTCTTGGTTAAGCGCATTAACCTTCCTAAAATCCAAACAAAATATGATTTTAACGCTAGACTGTCGCAGTTAAACAATCGGAATTGACCAAGCACTGTTAGAGGGTTCAATAATACCAAGCGATAACTTTTATCAACCTCTTGATTAATAATTTCCTGCATTTCAGGGTTAACGGGATAATAACGCTGCTTCATGGGCGCTGCGTCCCCAACATCAATATATGTTTTACTAAATCCTTGCATCCCGGACTTGCGTCAAATAACGAAATCTCCTTCTCTAAGAAATTAGTTAACTTCTCACTTGGACTCGGATTCAAGGCAAGTACACTAGGGTGTTGCTTATTTTTTATTTTTTTCTCGGATTTTTTATTTCCACCTCTTAAAATATACTATGGGGTGCAAAATGGATATCCTAAAAATTTCAGCTCAGTTTTCTAACATTTAGAGGTCGCTCAAAGAGAATAAATGCAAAAACATTATATTTTCCCGATTTTTTTAAAGTAACATCATTTTCAGGGGTAACACACCATTTTGTAGTCTCTTAGGGCCAAAATTCGCTCCATTTTAATGTCCGCTCAACAGTTTTCCAGGAATACAATACTTTTCCACGAGCTACAGCAGCGCGTCTAACCCCTGACGGCGAGCTGGTCGCTCGCAGGCCTCAATCACAGTCAGCGACCGTTATTGCCTAACGCCCTTAGCGCCTTTACAAGCGAAAGCCGGCTTAAGAAAGTAGGAGTCGAATACTATGTTGGCGTTTTTCATACCGAGTGTTTGCTGTAGTTTATCCTTTAAAATAACTCCCTCACTGTTCTTCGAATCTAATTAATGATAAAAAAAGAAATTTTCATGTTAAGAATCCTAAAAAATATGATAGACTGAGAACCTAAGATATGAAAGTAGTTAACACTATTCACGCTTGCCGAATCAATTGAAAATGCTTTTTTATAATCGCTAATCTCCACTATTCAACGCAGTCATGAACAATCTCAGCAGTGGCCCGGACACTGGCAGTTCCGGTGAGTTATGGAATCTTTAATATTGTTTTTATTTCATCAATCGGCCATGAGATGTATAGAACCATTTAATGACGTAATATGCAAAATGATATCTACTTACTTGATTCGTCGAATATGTAAATATTTCCTTTAGTAGACAGTATCCCCTGTTACCACAACATAGTAGCAACAAGAACCGTTGCCGCTCCTCTCGCGCTAATACCCAAGTCATCAAAGATCAGTGCATTTTGGGGTGTAATTAGGATTTTCCTACCATCTATCTTCTCTTCTATCTACTCGTCATATCTTCTCTTCCTCTCCACTCGGACTTCTCTGACTCCTCACTCTCTATTAAGTGCTACAGGAGGATCTCATTATTTGGCAAGCCAAAGGCGCGTTATAGTGTCCCGGTAAACCAAGTCCACCCCAACCAGCCAGTTTACAATGCATTTCATATAACGTGCGTTTGACTATGATGTGGGAGATTAGTTTTTTGGTGCTAGCAGAAACTTGAAAGTAATAATAGGGTGGTTTCCTATTATTTTTTTATTGCCTAAATCGAAAGATTAATACTCATGGAGTACGTATTTCACGCTTTTAGATTTTTAAGTGACGATATCTATTTTTCGCGATTAAATGAAAAGTGAAAATTTTCAAGGGCGCGAAAACGCGACGCGTAAGTAGGAATGATGGGAAAAAGTCCGTGCGACGCATTTCTGGTTCCCCCTCCCGCCTCGTGAGGTGACCTTGATCGAGGCTCTGAGCGCTGATGGGACGCAGGATGCTGGCGGGTAGCTGAGTACCTTGCTGGCTGGTAGCGCTTGGCTTAAAAAAGATTTATTAATACCTTATCAAACGAAGAAAGCTTTCCGACCTTAGCCAGTTTTAATAGGTGATTATTAAGACATGTTTCCCTGAGCTCTGTGTCTCATGCATGCATTGGTAACCTCAGACGATGTATAACTCCTATCCTCTCGTGTAGAAACTAGGTCCCTGTGACGTCACGTGGAGTGGAATCGCATGGGCGCCAATCTGGCCTTTTTCAAATGAGGATAAAATTTGACCCTTGCCATTCGTCTAAACCGGTATTTCAAAAACCAAATAATTTGTGTATTATGAATACACTAATGGTGGGTAACGAATCGCAATCAATGCTTTTCGTTTTCTTTGATGAAAGAAACTACCCTATTGTAAGGAAGTTTTTCAGAAAGAAAAATATTTTTAAAACTCTCTAAGTGCTAATTTAGTATCTTTTGAAGCAGGTAGGTATCCTGGTCGCCTCTGTATTTTCAAGAGCACTTCATCCACATAATTTTGAATAACTTCCAGAGCATTTACCGCGGCAATATCAAATAACCGATCCAATTTTTAATTCAATTCTATGTCATTCTTTAGCTGTTGCATAGGTCGCCGGCAGAAATAAATCTTGAATTATTACAGCACACTGCAGAGTGCCTCTATTTTATATATTGCACGCATTTCAGGAATAATTTTAATTCTCGACATAATAGTCCGGAATGGACCCACGAACCTCATCGTTAGTCTCGTATTTGCACACACTCCCTGTTTCAGGGTAAAGTGGTGGTGATAGAACACCTGTAGCACTTCGCGAATCAAAGGCAGCTTATTTTTCGCGTAACAAGAGGCTATAGCTGTTGGGACGCCAATTAGGAATACTTCAATAGACTTGAGCGCGATAAACGACATTGTTTTTATCAATAGCGTCTCGACTCCGAAAATTTACTCTATGCCATTCAAAATCCAAGACGTTAAAGGGGGTGTGAAACACGCAAACTTGGGTAAGAAAACATACACATAGTTGTCTCTAAACATCATTCTCCATGGTTCCATCTATTCTGCTTAATCTCAACGAAAGTCTCATGAATTTATAACAACGGAAAACAATAGTACAGGTAACTCCTCCCTTCTTTCACCGACTCTATTTAGGAAAGGCGCTAGGGGGGCGTAAGGCAGTGAGGGGCGGAGGACTTATCAGTTGACCGTGATGCGGCCTGCGGGCAACCTCGCCGTCAGGGATGTGACGCGCTGCTGTAGCTCGTGGAAAAGTATTGTTTTCCTGGAAAACTGTTGACCGGACGTTAAAATGGAGCGAATTTTGGCCCTAAGAGACTGCAAAATGGTGTGTTACCCCTGAAAATGATGTTACTTAAAAAAATCGGGAAAATATAATGTTTTTGCATTTATTCTCTTTGAGCGACCTCTAAATGTTAGAAAACTGAGCTGAAATTTTTAGGATATCCATTCTGCACCCCATAGCATATTTTAAGATGTAGAAATCAAAACTCCGAGAAAAAATAAAAAATAAGCAACACCCTAGTGGACATGGTCCAATGAAAAAGCTCCACTGATCTAGATCTGGGAATAAAATCAAACCGAAAGCTTAAAGAAAATCTTATCCTATAAATCCTAAATCATACGATCACTTTTCCCGTCGCGAAAAGCGATCCGATTTTTTCTGAATCACTCGGTCCCTCCCGCCCTCGGCTTTCGCATCACTTTCAATATCACAGCTCGTTGTCATGGGATCCGCATAACGAAAATATACAGTGTTTGTTTATCTATGTCGTTCCAACGATTGTCAAACGTTGCGCTGCAATCGCTCCATACGGGCATGCGTTCCGATTGGCTGATATGGGGTTTAAGTGACGGTTTTAGCGACGGAAAAATGCGACCTGACGAGTGATGAAAAATAGTGATTGGAATCCTCATCGCGATCGCGGAAAACAATTGACAGAGATGATCATTTGCGAGTGATCACTTTAGTGATCGCTCTAGTGATCACTTTTCGCGCCGAAAAAATGATCGTGTGATTCAGGCTTAATACACGGAACAGACGGGGAGGGTAAGACAAAGCAATACTTTTTGAGTCTTCCCTTCGAGTGTAACGGGGAGGCAAACTGCTCCCAACACGCGCTCCGGCGAACCATTTGCCATTCCCACTAACGTATCATGTTCTAAGTTAATGGAATCCCCCATAGCCTTAAGTAACATCAATCCATCTAATCCTAAAAAAAAAATTTACAGGAGCCAGAATCCACCAAGGCATGCACCCTATTACCGCCAAAGGACAATGGCACATACCATCGTCCGTCTCCTTCAAATCGAAATTCTCTCGAAATCGAGAGATGAACACTTGTGGTGAGCACGTGATCTCTTTTTCTGTGCCTTGACCCCACACTAGAGAGAGCTATAAGGGAGAACCATCCCCGCTGAAGTCCGAGATCCAAGAGAAGGAGGTGAATGCCGCGTGACCTGCCGTTGTCACAGTTCTCGTCTTCATCCTCTCTGCCAACCACGGCTTCGTGCTTGTTGCGTCGTCTGCTATCTCTCGATGGCTCGCTTCCGACGCACCAGCTTTCAATCGATGGTCCCAGCCGACTTAGGGTGCATTCACAGCTCTGCGTTGCGTTGACGCCACGAGAGCTCCCGCCTCGCTAGCTACTTTTGTCCTTCACAGCTCTGCGTTGCGAAAACAAATGAAAAGCAAAAAGCGTCGGCTCCTAAAAATCGGCCTGGGAGCATATCATCTAATGATTTCGAGCCGAGCGCACAATCCATTTGTTGTTTTGTGCATTTTTACGCAATTTCATTTCTTAAAATATTCTTCTTAACTATAAATAGCATTTGAAGTTAATATAGAGTCGATAATCATGTATGTAGTGATGGCCCTTGCCTATGCATTATTATGACCTTTACATTTTTTTCCTAAGTCGGAATATTCGAAAAATAACAAATTACTTACACTCACAATCAGTGAAAATGAGTAACATGGAATGTTATCAGAAATATTTATTTATGATAACTGTTATTGAAACAGATTGTCCTAGTCATGCTATCTAAATAGCTTCAACTGAGCAGATCATGAGGGTACAATTATTAGATATCAATTGGAATTTAAACGACCAAAGTCACCAACAAGGAACTCTCACTCTGTATTTAGCTTGTGATACCATGCACGGGCATGTGTTATGCTAATATATGCTCTTCGGTGATCGTAATCTAATTTAGGGTTAACATTTATCTTATGTTTAGGAAAGATACGAAATATCTATGCTTGACACTTCAAAGTAATAGTAAATAATGAAATAAATAGCATTTGTCACACCCATTAGAGCTTACCTTGCATATTTGTATACCCAAGCTTCTTATAAACAATTACCAATTCGAAATCGTCGGCATACTGCCGCCTTCACGCAGAAAAAATCCGAGGTTCAGTTTTTCTGCGACGACGCACCGAGATAAAAATTGCCAATGAAACAAGATTGTTGACACATCTGCTATTACTATGATCGAATTCGTCAAAATGTTACGTATAGTTCAGTCTCAGCTAGTAAAACGTACCCGTACCAGGCGCTAAAGTATTTGAAAATTATTTGGGATGAGTAAAAGTCTCTATGTCACTGCAGTTGATGAATCAACCTATTAAAAGATATGATAGTCCTACCAAATCACCAGCATAAATATTTGTAAATTAAAATATGATTTCTCTTAGATCACACCTCCGATCTTATACTTACTTTGCGTGAGGTTACCACCACAAGAAATTTGAAGAGGCAGGAAAGAAAAAAAAAACAGAAATAAAATACAGATATTATGTATTTTTTTAGTCAATCACAATAATATTTCCAATTTTCTCTTCTATCCCACATCTAACTTGGCGAAGCAATTACTCTTATTCTCTTTCGAGTAGAAAATTATTTAAAAGAGGACTAGCAGATACATAATAACTATCTTCAATACTTTCTCCAATGAACGTCCACTATCACAGCATCCACTTGCACAAAACAAATCCACATCCACTTTAGATCTATATGTCACTTCTGCCACAATGTCTGTCATCTTGATGATAGGTAACAGTGAAGCAATGGTACCTTCCTCCAATCTTCAACAAGATTCTTCAATCAATTCAACAAGAATTTTCTACCCGTCTTCTCGTCCAAGGCCACAGATTATATGCTGATACCACGAGGTGTGATGTGAAGCTCACACACCTAAATTAATAAATAATAAAATACCACATAACTTACTAGGTCACATCAATTCCAATTTTTGGCATTTCTGCATGAGAAATCAAATTACTGGGCTAGTAAATATATTAAATAATTGTATACCTGAATATTTTTTAAATTTTAAACTATAGCAAATGATAATTTGAAATGATGAAAGGCGACGCATAACACACCATAGTGCATGCTAAGAAAGAATATTCGATTCTATAAACTTGGCTGCTTATTCCTAGTTTCTCCTTTAACCACACGTTTACCGAAAGAAATAATACAAAAAAAGACAACTAAAATGCAAGAATTTTCAAATGAATTGCAGCTACAATATTATAAATCACCATTTTCAGTACTGGAGTCATGCATCAACATCCCGAAGCCACTTCTGACTTAAAATGACATCCAAATAAATACAGCGAGAAAGGTTACATACCTTTCTGTTTTTCGTAGGGATGACATTTTTTCTTCTTATCGCCCAAATGCACGTCTTCCTCAACTCAGGATCTTTAGGAAAGCTAAAATCTTGAACCATGTCCCGGAGTTTCCTTCACATCTCGGCAACACACATACGAAAGGCATTTTTAACAAAAATACCTCACAAACACGTTTCTGAAGCCCAGTGAATGAAAGTTAAAGAATAAGGGAAACTTCACCACTACCAGACACTATTTTTCACCAACCTAACCACAAAAATCCCTGAAATTTGGTGGGACGTAACGTAAACAACGCGATCTCCAAAGGATTGTGCAGGCTTGTGATCGGGCCTTCTTTCTAGGAGGATATGGCACCACTCGCGAAAGAAAATAGTTCCAGACCGAATACAGTTTTATCGATGAGATACAATTTTATCGATGCATATGAATTTGCCAGTCCTCTTGTATCTTTTTTCGCCATTTTAGGAAATAAAGAAACAAAACCTTTTTAGTTACTTTCTAAGCGCGATTTCTTGTATCTCGATCGTCCACCCTCGTATCCAGATACGTAAAATTCCTGTGCCGTATGGGGACGGTACAGGCTTTCAAGACAAGTTCGTGTTTGAGGAGTTTCTAGCTCGTCATTGCAATTCAGTTTAACACTTTCAATACCTTCTGTAAAGTGAGAAGCAAAAGTATCACAAATTTGACATATATCGTTATCCTTGCAAAGTAGTTTTAGTATTAATTCATCTTGGTTCTTTCTAGTGTAATTTCCTTTTATTTGGTTTATTATACATTCCAGATTCCCCTGCTATCCTTAGCATTAACACACTTGTCATGATAGTATTTCAATTTTGATTTACTAATTTCTTTGTTCACTTTATTTCTTAATGTTTTGTATGCCTGATTAAGATCAATTCTGTTTTGATGACTTTTCCATCTTCTAAATAATTTTCAATTTTCTACAAAAATAAATTTAATCCGATCCGAGTTTCGATGTTACTACATCATTTTCAAGGTACAAATGGTGGTAAGTGCAGTCAATTTATACATTTTTAGGAGGCTGGAGTGGGAGAACTGAGGGGGGAGAGAGGAGTAATGGGATGATAAATCCTCAAGGAGGTGGCTGGAATAGGTTGAGGTGGAAAGCGTGTGGGGGAGGGGGAGGGAGAAGTTGATGCTTGGAAAAACCGGAGGAGGTAAAAAGGGTGGAAATTAAAGGTTTTTTTCCAGGGTTAACAAACTTTGAACATAGAAACGAAATACACGTGGTGGTCTTCTTATCTTCGGGTGTTTTTTCCGAGGGCCATTGGTGAATGGTGTGGAAAGGGGAAGGCGTCTTCTGTGCCGGTGGGCTTGCGTACGCATTAGCAGGACAACCGAGGACGCATTCTTCTGAGGGCGGGTAGGTGGGGAGCGGGGGGTCGGCGTTTGTGAGAAAAGGAATCAAAATTCGTCGTGGCCTTTGTCAATAAACATTTTTTCATCATATTCCCCACATAATCTTGAATATGGTATTTCATTTGCGATGGAACTCACTACATCATATAACGGCAACATTTGTTCCTTCATGATGTTCTTCAGACACTGAGTTGATTTAACAATAACCCTGCAAACAGGACAAAAAATATTTAGAATAAGATGTCACACGATTGAATGAATTTCAATTCACACGCAAACCGTAGATACGTGAAATCTGAATCACTAGAGGAGGAATTTTAAGGAAAATTGAATATTTAATGGTATTCTTTCAAAGTGCATCAGCAGCTATAGTCATTGTCCATTACGTTTTCTCATTTGTGTGAAAGGTAGAGTCAAATGTCATTCTGATAAAAATTTAACACCATAATAATGTGCTCGCAGCAGTCTTAAGCACGATACTATATAGTTCATTGAGAATGATTGTTTATTTAGATAAGGAATTTCCTGGGTGTGTCCTCAAATTCTCATAATCACTGCTTACCAGCACATTTTTTCTTCAATATCTATATCCGGTGTCTCGCGAATGAATTTGACGAGAACTGAGTCATCCAAGGCAATCGTTACAGCGCAATTCGCCCACGTCTCTGCTATTGTAGCAAGGATTTTGGGTTCAGCAAATACTGTGAAAAAATAAGGCCGAAAATTAAATATGCATGAAAAGTTTCATTTTAGTCACATATCTAGATTCAATAATAATAAATCTCACTAAAACCTACACTGCATCACATCTGGACGGCAAACACTTGACAACACTAAATCACACATTTGGACCACAAATATGTTTAATTTTGTGTTTTCGAGGTTTCCGGGCAGGCATTCTTTCATTTCATCTTTTATGCTGAGGAAAAAAATAAATCCATGATTATTATTTCATGCCATGTGTACCGGGATATTTACATGCAGAAGAAGAGAAGGACGCTCCTGTGTAGAGGTGTTGAGATAATTCATAATATTTGGCAAATTGGGCAAATACGTCCAATCATAATAAGAAACGACCAACAATAGTACATTTACTACCAAATACCAATAGTCAGGGACAGTCTGGAGTGAGTGGTGCTCCTCAGCTTGGGCTCATAAGGGCCTCCCCCCCAACCAGGGGTTTTCCTCCGGAAAATTTTACGATATTGCATTCATTACACGGAAGAAGATTTTGACACTTTTTTGGCTCTAAAAACATATAAAAGTTAGCGAAAAAATAGCAGTTTCTCTTTAAAACTCTAAGCAAAGACTAGGAATTTCAGAGTTTATAAAATTTAAGAATGTACTATGCTTTTATTATCTATTAATTAGTAAATTTTTTCCTTGAAAATTTTTTATATTTATTTTTATTATTTAGTGTATTTGTTCAAGAAATAACCTTTTCGAATAGTCTTTCAAAAGTGCATTAGGTTTTCTTTTATCGCATTACACTATTATTTTATTTATTTTTTATACGAGGTACACATTTTTCGACTGCAATCGCTCATCAAAAACACCATGCAGGCGGCAGGCGGGTACTGCGCACGTAGGGAAATAGCGCTCCCTCCGCATCACACCCTCAAGTCGTTCCTGACCGTAAGTTGTTAGTTTAAGATCAGTAGCACTCTCATTAACTACACTGCCTCAATTGATTCTCCCGCCAAGTGTGCACTGCGTAGAGACAGTCAGAAAACTCGTCCAATGGTTTCAGCATTGACATGCATTGACCATAATGCTGTGGCATTTTTTAGTGTACCCCCCAGAAATTCCTCCGAATTCCTCCGAACTTCCTCCGAAATTATCCGCAGAACTTCTCCCGCTAAGGACTTTTCGCGCTAAGGTTTTTCGCGCAAAGGATTTTCGCGCAAAGGGACTTCGACTCAAAGGCTCGGATAATCTAAGTCTCGGAAACTCTTGTCTCCGAAACTCTGCCTCCGATAATCAGCCTCCGTAATCAGCCTCCGAAATCACCCTCCGAAACCAGCCTCCGAACCAGTCTCTGAACACCTCTTCTTGAAGATCTTTATGTTGCTAGGATGGGGATGAAACAGTTCTGCAGGGAGTCTATTCCGTTCATTAATCGTCCTGTTGAGGTATGAGAACTTTTATGCGTTAGTCCTTTGAGGCCGACATTCATCTTGTGTTGGTTATCTTTCCTACCTATATAGCTGTGGTTTTCTATCTAACCTCGTAGTTCCCCCCATGACTTTTCCCTGTGAGTGTGTGGAAGAGTGCGAAAAACCTACCTTTTTTCTTCTCCGTCCTAGTGAGTCCCATCCCAGTACTTGCATCATTTTAGTGACTCTTTCGATCTTTTTATGAATTCCACAGTCAACTATGACTTATGTGGTGCATCAGGGCAAATTAGCTCCTGACAGATGGCATTAAACTCTCTGATACATTTCGATAGAATAGCATCTAAAATCATGTAAAAGAATAGTGCAATAATAAAAAAAACTTTTGCCCAGGTAATATTGGAGTGCAAATTAGACCTAGGACAGTGGTCTCATCTAATTGAAGGCCTGGGAAAGGAAATAACATCCTAAAAGTCGATCAAAATACAGTTGATAATCATATAAGTGCGAATTTTCTCTCTCGAATGAAACGATTCTATTCTAATCATCATGTGATAAGTTGGAAAGAGTGGACATAACGTAAAATTACATCCAGTTGCGAGGGACAGCAAAAAAAAGTTTGTGGTGTTTTGAATAGTTAAAAATTAAATTTGCACCTAGGTATATTTAAAATGAAATTACATTAATTATATGTCCTGGGTGCAAACACCTTTGAACGAAAAATACATAAGCATGACATTTTGAGTTTATGTTAAGTTACAAATCACTGAAAACGTAGTATGATAAATATAACAAAGAATAGACATATTTAAGTATACCGGGACTAGCCACGGTGATAACTTTAACGGAGTCACCCGCAATGCATAAATAGTGCGAAAAATCCACAGAGGAAAAATCATTCGCCTTGACCGGGATTCGAACCCGGATCCCTCGATTTCCGGCCGAGTGCTTGAGCCAGTTTTTTTTTCAATAATTTTTTTAATTTCCATTTATTTCAATACACAAGCTGAATTATACAATTTTAGAAAGACAAAAAACAGTAACTTAGAAGAACAGTAACTTACAAAATTGTAGCCAATATTAAATACACTGAGAAAGAGAGAAAAAGTTTTTGCCGATGAACCAAAGAAAAAATTAATGAAAAAGAAAAAAAAGTTAACAATTATATTACTCTCTTTGTCTTTTTGATTGGTAGGTAGGTAGATGTACTTAGCCCGGATCAAATTCAATAATTTCGTTGAAAACGTTTATAATGAAAGCCTTGACATTTGTCGGCGTTCCACCAAAGTCCGTAAGCATCACAAACCTCAGCAGGCCCTCAACCACTGGCTTTTTACGTAAAACAAGGTTAATAAATTTGGAAATTAGGGCCGAAAGTGTGATGTTTTTAAAATTTGGAAACAGTTTAAAGTTTAGAATTAATAAATTCAAGTCTGTAATCGTGGCGCCACTACCCAATGAGTCATAGCTTCTGAAAATCGATCGTATAGCCTTCCACGCCCTTGGTCTATCCCCACAACCAAGGACGTGGTGTGGCATGTCATCTATGTGATTACATGCAGGGCAGAGAGGTGTGTCGGCGGATTTGATTCTATAAAGTCTGTCCCGCGTGGGCACTAGGCCCACGATCACGCCATAAACATCGCTCGCGACACTCTCCTCTACCCCGCATGCCGCCCAGTTCCTCCACGAGTTTGCGGAGGGGGGAGCAGCTCTCCCCTCCCTTCCCCTGAAAACCCGTTCATAAATTGTTTTACATGTGTAAGCTTCGCCCGGGCGAAGGAGCTCGACGACAGACTGAGCCGCCGTCAGCGATGTTTTCAACTCGCGCGAGGTGGCGCTGCCGGCGGACCAAGCCGCCTCTCCACAGAGTCCCCGCCCAGGATTTTAAAATTTAATTTGTTAAAGCTATTCTCGATTTCAGACCTGCATCATGCAGATTCAACCCTCCCTTATCGCGATTAAAATAAAACTGTTGCCTTTTGGATTTTATTTGGCTTTTATTAAAAGGATTTTATGCCAAATCATAATTTTGGTGTTTTTAATTAACATTGCATGGTGTTGTCTAGTTAAGATCCATGTGTGGGCCACGTACCATATCTTCGGGTAAATTAAATTACACTGTTCTGCAAAAAAATAGTTCAAAATATGCCCCGCTAAAATTTAGGGTGTTTCTGGCTAATTTTGGGTCGCTGAATCCGAAAATGACCTCCGTTTTTTCTATCACCCTCGGTTTTTACGCAACCCCTAAATTGGGGAAAACCACCCCTTATCTAAACTTATCGCAATTTCCAATCTGGATTTATGAGTGGTAAGAGCACAGAAGATACATTATTAAAATTCTGCTCAGAGCTGAACGACGGACTGAATAAGAACTGTAGAGTTGCTGGCTTGTTTGTAGACATTACCAAAGCCTTCGACTCCATTAATCATAAGATACTAATGAATCGATTATGGGAAGCGGGTATTCGTGGAACCGCATATGATTGGTTTCTGTTGGCGCAGGTTGGGTAAGAAAGAAAGAACGTCCATTCTGTTTGACACTCAACGGAAGACTCCGCTTTTTATTAACACAGCGAACACAGCTGTCAGCTGTTTTTCAATACAAAAATCTAGTAGTAACAGATGGCACTACTAGTATGCCATAGAATGCCTCGAAAATATTGCAACTCCCAACACTCCTCCTCAATATTTACAAGGCACACTTACAATTACTCTGGTTTTATTTCACACATACCAAGTTCAGTGCGGTGCTTAGAAAAAACATCACATGGTAAACCCTTTGTTAGAACATCTGCAGTTTGACTTTCAGATGGAATGTAAATTACATTAATGATCTTATTCTTAATTAGATCTCTAACAAATTTGTAAACAATATCCATATGTTTTAATCTTTTCTGCTCCCAGTTTGGTAATGCACATATGCATGATTGATTGTCTTCATACATTGTTATGGGTTGAGCAGTTTCAATTTTCATCTCAGCTAATAACTGTTTATGCCATAACAATTCTGCTGATGCTGAAGCTAGTGCCTTGAACTCAGCTTCAGTTGAAGATTTTGAAAATGTACTCTGTTTGCGAGAACCCCATATAACTGTATCACCAAAACTTTAAGTAAATATCCAGTTACTGATTTTCTATCAATATTATTGGCATAACTGGCATCAGCATAGGCACATACAACTACATCAGTATTACCCTTAAACCAAAGTCCATACTGCAATGTTCCCTTTATGTAACGTAGCACTCTTTTTAAGCCTTCCCAAAGAGCCTGTGTGGCTTTACTTTGATACTGACTATTGAAATTAATGGCTGCACATAAATCAGGACGAGTTGCTAAGCATGCATACATCAAACAACCAATAAGTTCTCTATACGGTTTACTGTCTACAGGTTGTGAGGGAATATCATTAAATTCATTTATACCCAGAGGGGTTAATTTTGGTTTACAAGAATCCATTCCAAATTTTTTAATTACTTTATCCAAATAGCTTGCTTGACTCAAAAACAAAGAATTGCATACCTTCAGGAGGTATCATATAAATCTCCTCCTTCAGGACACCATTAAGAAAAGCATTTTTTTACATCTAACTGATGTATATGCAACTTTTGATAGTTACTTACACTCAACAATGTTCGTAAAGTTGACATTCGGGCCACAGGTGCACATGTTTCCGTGAAATCTTGCCCAAACTTTCGAGAACACCCTTTTGCCACTAAACGTGCTTTATATCTCTCTCTTTCACCATTATCACAATATTTAACAGAGAATACCCATTTACATTTAATTGGTTTTTTACCAGGTGGTAGTTCAACTAACTCCCAAGTCATTACATTTAATTGCCTCCATCTCTTCACTAATTGCCTTTAGCCATTCATTTTCATCCGGCCTACCCTGGATTTCCTCAAATGAGTTAGGAACATTTTCACTGTAAGAAATGGCATTTAGCACAAGTCCTTCATGATCAAAATTAACATACTTAACGTTACCATCATTGGGAATATTCATTAACAAAGCAAATTCAACTCTTTCTCTTTCTTCTTCTGATACAAAATCATGACAATTATCTGTAATATAATCCTTGAGGTATGATGGGGTTTTCTTAAGGCTTTTACTCCTCCTTAACTCTACTTCTTTGTTGGCATTAGTTGTTTCACCATCTACTACGTAATTAGTCATAGCATTACCTTCCCCACCATCTGAACCCTCTACTGACTCAGTCATTTCTTTTACGTTTTCAAATGAATCATTTGTTGGCTTTAGCTGTTCACTTTGGAAGAAATCTTCCCAGCTATCTTGGAATTTAGTTCTACTTTCATCAAACTTCACATCACATGCGCTCACTACTTTATGATCTTCTAAGCTCCATAATCTATATCCATTTGGACAATATCCCAAGAAAATACATTTCTTTCCCTTTGTGTCAAATTTACCCTGACACTCAGATGCTTGTTTCTTAACAAAGGCCACACAACCAAATTTTCTTAGCTTGCTCAAGTTGGGACGGTACCCATACCACAGCTCGGCTGGAAGCTTATCTCCCTCTAATGCTTTGGTTGGACTACGATTGATTAGATAGACTGCAGTCAATGATGCCTCTATCTAAAAGGTTCTACTCAAGTTTGAGTCTCTTAACATACAGCGAGCTTTCTCCACTATTGTGCGATTTAGCCTTTCTGCTACACCATTAAGTTCTGGCGTATGGGCAATAGTGGTTTCCCATTGTATTCCTTTACTTCTGAAAAATTCAATCACTTCATTATTAACATATTCTCTACCATTGTCACATCGGAAGTGACATATTTTTGTTGAAAACCTAGCTGTAACCATAGCCTCATACTGCTTAATCAGTGCTGGTACTTCACTTTTTTGTTTAAGACCATAAGCAACTACAAAGTGGGAGTAATCATCAACAAGTGTTAAAAGGTATCTAACCCTATTATATGCAATTGGTGTTATTGGTCCAAATACATCACTGTGTATTCTCCCTAGAGGTCTTTCTGCTCTCTTCCTTGGATGGTTGTGAGAGGTACTTGTTTGTTTACATTCCACACATATATCACAAAATTTACCATGAATTTTAGGAATTTCATCTACACCATCAGCTGATTTACACAATTTTCTAAGACCCTCTGAACTAATATGTTCCATTATCCTATGCCACAGTTGTTCAGAGTCACCAAGGAAACACTGTTGATTACTATAGATTTCAAATGGCAATTTATACAAGCTACCTTGTCTTTTGCCCACAGCGACTTTTGATTTATAATCATTGAGAAAAACTGTAAATAATCCCTGATCAATAGTCATTTTACACCCTTTATCTTCTAATTTGGATATGGACAAAAGATTGCATTTAAGATTTTCTACAAGAAGTACATCATTAAAGTCTAGCTTCACCAACTTTCCATCTACTTCAGTCGTACCTTTAATATCCCCAATCTTTTTGGCTAATATAAAATCAATTGTCTTTGCAACTTGTATCTTCACTGGTTCAATCAACGTTCTAACATTTTCTGCAGGAGTATCATCCCGTGCAATTATATCAGAACACCCAGAATCCAAAGTCCAATCATAATTTGCATTTTTTACTTTATCAAAAAAACCAGCATCCACTAATACTTTTCCATTAGCTGCTACATCAAATCCAAATTCATCACTAACCTCTACTTCTGTGCAAAAACTATAAGTTACAACCTGGTCAGGTCCACCAGCATCTTCACTCATGTAGTTGTCGGAGAAGTTTGCCTGATGCCTGCCCCTGTTGCCGCTCTTACTCCAGTCATGACCATGACCATGACTCCAGTCATAGGCATGTCCCCTCGATTTCTCCAGCTGGAAGCTCTGCCACGGCTGGTATAGGAAGTCCGGTATGCCCCGCCTCCAGGCCGGTAGCAATCTGCTGCCTTGTGGTTCCGTCTGCCACAGTTGTTGCAGGTGAAGTCTCGACCTCCGGAGCCTCTTCCTCTATAGTTGCTGTCGCCAGACGTCTTCTTGAAGCCGGAAAAGGCAATAGGCCCGTCATATGAATTTAAATTCTTACTCTTCCTCGTACTCAGGCACTCTTCTATCTGATTTCTCACTATTTCCATTTTCAACCTTTTTGTTGCCATTGTTTTCAGAGCAACTACGATATTTTCAAGCTCTACTGGCATGAGCATCAAAAACTGTATTACAGCCCCCTGATCATCCATCCTATCTCCTGCCTGTCTCAAGTCCCGAACAAGACGATCAAATTTTAAACAATAGTCATGAAAACTTTCTTGATTAGGGCGAAAGAATAGTTTCTTTAATTTATTAGTAAGTGAAATTCTGGAAGTTGCCGTTGTTCTTTCGAATCTTTCCGCTAACGCTGTCCATGCGTCAAATGCACTGCACGAGTCTTTGACTATCTCTAGTAGCCCATCTTGGATTCTCTGCACTATGGCACTCATGCACTTTCTGTCCATTCTTATTATTAATTTTCTTTTCTCTTCTTTACACTTCTTTTGCGATGGCGTATCACTCTCATTCTCTTCGTATTCATCTAAGTGTTCCTGTAGCGGACGATCTAAATGTTCAAGAAGTTCCTTCTCTTCCAGGAAAATGTTCATCCAAAATTTCCAATCATTGAAGTTTTTACCGTCAAACAACGGAATTCTATATCTCTCTTCCTCCATTTTAAACTCTGCGATCTTCGACACACACGGCACGACACATTCGGTCAGTAAGCACGATGCCCAGACAAGTTCGCACAGAATTAAGAAAGAGAACTTTTTTTACATGTCCGTTAATCTGGGCCCATAACCCTGTTGGCGCAGGTTGGGTAAGAAAGAAAGAACGTCCATTCTGTTTGACACTCAACGGAAGACTCCGCTTTTTATTAACACAGCGAACACAGCTGTCAGCTGTTTTTCAATACAAAAATCTAGTAGTGACAGATGGCACTACTAGTATGCCATAGAATGCTTCGAAAATATTGCAACTCCCAACAGTTTCAAAGTTATCTTTGTGATCGAGATCAATGTGTACGTCTCAAAAATTGCTGCAGTGAAAAGATCTGACTCACCTGTGGTGTGCCACAGGGTTCTGTGTTGGGACGCATACTATTTTTAATATATGTTAACAACTTATGTGCTGGCAGGTTTAAAGGTCAATTAACGTCGTTCGCAGATGACACTGCACTAAGTTATTCTGTTAATAGTGTTGATGATCTATATGAGCTCATACAAAGTGATCTTTTAACACTCAATATGTGGTTTTCTGCTAATTATTTGTTGTTAAGTGAAAAAACGAAATATATCATGTTTAGCATGAGTAAATCTATGTCAAACCAAAATAAAGTATACTATCAATGTGCAAATTGTATAAAAGATAATGTTACTTCCTGTGATAAATGTATTCTGATCAAACAGGTTAGTCACATAAAATATTTAGGCATATAATTTGACCAAAATTGTAAATGGAAGTCTCACATAAATAAATGAAAATCAGAAATGATTTACATTGTAAGAAAATTCTACTTCCGCAGATACAAATGCCCTGAATCAGTGGTAAGAATGGTATATTATGCTCTCGTTAATTCAAGATTGCAATACGGAATAACCTGCTGGGGTGGAGCATATTTTATCAACATTAAACCATTGATAGTGGCGCAAAAAAGGGTTATTAGGGTTATAACGCGATCGTATAGGAAAAGCCACTCATTTCCTCTTTTCAAAAAATTAGATATCCTCCCACTAAGTCATCTATTCATTTATAAAGTCCTTAGAGTTTTCTATAATCGTAGCGGTGAAAAGGCCGGACCACAAACTTATGACATCAGATCTTGGAGAAACTTTGATATACCTAGGCCGACGACTGAAATATATAGACAGTCATATCAATACTTGGGGCCAAAATTATGTAGTATGTTGCCAATAATGTGGCAAAGAAAGAGAAGAGATGGGGTTTTATATCCGCAGTTAAAAAATGGCTTATGCAATATGAGGAAGTAGAGTTTCTGCTAAGAAAGGTGTTATAAACGTTTTCAAATAAAGGTATATTGTATGTAATTCTTATGCGTTATGAGAGAAAGTGTGTTATGATAGTATGTGTTAAGAAAAGTTACCCATGTGTAAATTACTGTAAATTCACAATCGAATGCAATTGTCAAGAAAACAAATCACTCAATTAAACGAAATAAATGTATTTTTATGTATGTTAGCACCAGTCATGTTCTCAATAGTGTATGATGGTAGCCCCAAAACCTTTCCACAAAGGGGTACCTATATATTCCACAAATATTACAGGGTTTATTTTTCTCGATGTAATGTATTGAATATGAATGGAATAAAATTCTATTATTCTATCGCTTTTCAATGGACTTTTACTAATTTTATCTGCTTCTGATTAAAAAAATTGACATTTTGAGGTTATCAGGGTCAAGAGAGAGACAAACCTCACTGGGGTTGAAAAGATTTAGGGGTTGACAATTGAAAAAAAAAACTTAAAAAACATTAAAATAACAATTTTTCGTTGTTTTTATGACATATGATATGGTAGCTTTTGGAAAGGTTTTTAAGGGATGAATACCCTGTTCACTCCCCCCTATTTTGTAGAGGATTAATGTAACATAAAATATAAGAGGGAAAGGGGGGTATACGAGAAGTATAGGAGGGGGTTAAGGAGGTGGTATAAAGAGCTGCCACAAAAATCTGGAATATGGGTTTCCTTTAAAACAGTGGAATATTCAAAAGGAACCGAAGGTAAATCGTGGCTGTTGTTCGGTAAAACAACCATTAAACTTGTCTTCGACGAGTCGATGAAAAGCCTCCATTGGTCTGGATCATTCTTAATCGCTAATTCCCTCATCAGTCCTTCAATATCAGTGAAGAAAATCAGATCGTCATTTTCATCATCGGTTGAAAAAAATCGAGTGAGGTTTGACTGTCTGCCTTTGTAGTAAGAAACATTCACCCTATCGGCCAAAAGATTTCACTGCTGCAACTGCGAGCCAAGAAGTTGGGCTTTACCCTTCGGTAAGTCTAAATCTTGTATTAGATCACTTAGGTCATCGCGTTATGGGATGAGGTGACCTTTTTGACTAGTCTGGGGTTCTTCTACATCAGGGCTGTAATATTCATCTCGATGGCTAGGACCTGCTTCCTCTACCGGTGTAGCTTCGTTCAATAAGGCATTAGAATCATCGAGGGTGCTAGTAGTTTTAGCTTTAGCGATAGCATTAGTATCAGTATGCTTCACCGGGTGAATTTCTGATGCTAAATTCAAATAAATCACTTCAGAATTTTTTTTTAACCCATAGTGTCGGTTTCGCAAAAATAGCAATTCGTTAAATGGCAAGTTGGTTCAACTCAAACCATTGGCACTCCAAAATTTAGGAAACGATTTCCCCAGTTTAGCCATTCACATAGACTTCTTTGACAACCACTGCAACAGAATTTAGTGTCCCACGATTTGTATTGGTCACCAATTTTATACCCGAAATAAAGTTCATAAGATTTCCGCACAATTGCAGTCATCGCTTTCCTTTGGTCTTTAAACACTAAATCTCCACAGGTGTTACAAAATTAATTGGGATGATTTTTGCAGCATCGCTGACTGATCGCGAGAAAACACTTTATCGCTCGCAAAAGAACACACTAACACGCTAGAAAAATGAAGAAAGAACTTGGAAGATTATGACCCGACACGCAGGAAAGAGTGTGACGTGCTGAATATACCACTGGTTTATTTCATAGATGAACATCAGCAAATGCGACTGCCAAGAGACACGAAAACACGTTTAAACGTGTACAAGAATGTCAAAATATGTGGTGAGTAACTTTTACAGTTATTTCCAAATGTTTCCCAATGTATTTCACAACGTTTTCCCATGTAATGAATGGAAAGGTCTCAGCTCTTACTGTAAAAGTAAGGAGGACAACGAAGTCAAATCATGAACCCCCAAACGCTGTTACAATAATATTTTGACAAATTTGATTTGTGTTAAGATTTTTTGGCAGCTCTTTATACCTACCACTTCCTAGGGGAGAAGAGGGAATACGAGTGGTATCACTCGTATACCCCCTTCCCCTATTATATTCTATGTTATATTAATCCTTTCCAAATAGGGGGGGGGGTGAACATTGTATTCATCTCTTAAAAACCTTTCCATTAGCCCTCTGAGAGGTGGTGAGTCGGCGGGCCAGGCAGCCGTCCCAATCCGGGGATTTTTCGTCCTTCGGCAAACTCGGAGCGATGAGTATACACGTCTGCTCAGTTAAGCTACCGAGGCGTCATTCTCCCCTGTGGAAATTTGTGGACTATACCGGACAAGGTGGTATGGACTGCTGAGCATATTATGCGACTAGCAGTCCAGGTCGTGCGCATGGCGCCACAGCCGGAGAGCAAAGCCCGAACTTTGAACACGAGAGGTGTTCGCTCTAGACTTATTTAAGTATACCGGGACCAGCCACGGCTCACCTATGATAGTTGCATTATATGCTCAGCAGTCCATACCACCTTGTCCGGTATAGCCCACAAATTGGAGCATTTTGGAATGGAGCAATTTCAATGGGACATTTTATATCACCCGGGGTGCAATGCCGACCAAGTGCCGTGTGACTTCCATCTTAACGCTGAAATGAAGATGTGACTTGGAGGGAAGCGTTTTCAAATGGACGATGATGAGCTTCAGGACGAAGGGAAAAATCATTGGAAGTTATTGGCGGCAACATTCTATTAAGAAGGTGTAGTAAAGCTTGACCACAGGCACTAACAATTCCTCAATCGCCGAGGAGATTATGTCGAAAGGACACCACAGTTGTACTCAAGATTTACCTATGAAATAATTTTTGATCATTCATTTCACCTTCTGTTCATGGCTCATCGGAGGTTGAAAAAAACGTCCCCCGTACCTTAATTAAATGTTCTGGGTGCATACCCCTTTGAACAACGAATACATTAAGCATGAAATTTTGAGTTTATATTAAGTAAAAAAACACTGAAAACGTAATATGATAAATATAATAAAAAAAGACATAATAAAACACTCCCAAAATAAATGTAACAAAAAGAGAGTAGGAATAATTCGAATACTGATGTAGCAGGAATGTGTAACATTTTGATATCAATGAATCAAACGGGTTAATTGTCATAATTATAGCACACCTCTTCAATAGAGGAAACCTAACCCTTACCACTTAGAGAAGATATCTAGCAACGTCACAACAACCACTATGGGGAACACCACGTGGGGAACACATATAAAGAATATTTGCGGCACAGCCCTAAAGAAATTAGGATTCGTCAAGCGTATTGTGGGAAGATTTTCGGATGAGAAAGTAAAGGAAAGGTGCTATTTTGCTCTCGTCCGACCGCACCTTGAATATGCAGCGAGCATATGGGATCCGGTGCAGAAAGACTTAATCCGCGAACTGAATAAAATTCAAAGGAAGGCTGCACGTTTCGTCAAAAACTGCTACGGGCGTACAGACAGTGTTACCCAGATGTTAAGCGAGTTAGGCTGGGAGCCGTTGGAGACTCGGAGGCTGCGCGCTAGGCTTAGATTGCTTGAACAATTGAGAATGGATATCTTTAAGAGCGACACAGAGAACATAATATTAGAGCCACACTATATTTCCAGGTCCGATAGATGTGATAAATTAAGAGAGTTGTTTTGCCGAACGGATAGATATGCGAATTCGTTTTTCCCCCGAACCATAAAGGACTTTAATAAACGCTTGTCCCAACTTCGTATGAGCACTTAATTTTTTTAGCTGTAAACGGCTGGTGTCCTAACACCCCCTGCCACACGCCTTTTAGGCGGCTTGCGGGGTATTATGTAGATGTAGATGTAGATATCAAAACTAAAAATACTAATGTTAAGCGTGCCTTCTCACGAAATGATAATGCTGTCAACAACAAGGGAATCCCTTGTCAAATGGCATGACAAACGTTCCTATATTATTTACCATCGATTAAATTATTATTACGCCTCTATTATTAATTATTAAAAATCATTTACATTCGAGATGGATGAAAGTAAATAAACTTGAGACGTGGAATTAGAATACTAACCTGCACATAGCACTGCAATGAGGACATGGGCTATCAGGATACAACCCCTCCGGATCTCTTTCAAATGATCTCTCAATTTTATGAATGATGCATTTTTTAAAATCAGTCCATATCACCTGTGAATAAATAATTGCCAAGGATAAAAATTGTTTCCCCGATACACCATTAGTTTTTTCCTTAGCTTTGAGTGAAATAGAAACATCCGTTGACACAATGATTCTTTAAATAACATAGAATTCTTCGCCCGCTGAATGCACATTCAGATATCTTATTAACTGAAGGTTAGCGTTTATGATTTTTGAGTCAAAATTAATGATTTTTTGAATCAACTACGAGCTGGAGTACATGCTTCGATCAGTGTGAAATAAACTCGAGGTCCTACAAGTTGGAAAACAAGGCAGCTGAAATTAATCTACTACCATGCATAGGACGTGTGTGACTTGATATAACTACATGTGCTCCATGGCCCAAGCGCGATGGAATATTGGAAGGCATTGTTCGATATGTTAAGTTACAAAAAAATCGCGAAAAATAATCCAGCAAGGTAGACTATTGGTATTCATATAAAGAATTGTTAAAAAACTGATCGTTTTAATTTATATATTACAAAACGGCATAACTACAAAAACATCGCGTAAATTGTTAAATAAATTACTTAAGATACATTAAATCGATAGATACATTTATATCAGGGAAGGGAAAACGTGAGATACTGTTTCTGGACTATACATTTCATGAGTGACACACTGGTTTATTCAATTACCTCCTGTAATTTTAGGTTCAGCATCAAGATTTCTAGTAGCTTGATGTCATCAATGCGTAGTTCATCAAATCCGTGTACCGGAAGAGTGACGCAAGCTGCCACTAAAATAAACGTGAGAACATTTTATGCTCTTATTTAGAAATTTAGAGAACAAGCACGCAGAGGCGGTCTGGGGTGATAACTTATTAGTTATAACTTTTTAGTTAAAATTAACATTAAAAAAATTAGTTATTATTTCTCAAGCCATCAATTTCCCCAAAAAACTGAAGTTTTAACGCACAGATGGTTTTCCAAAAGTGTCGGAGTAGATTACCATCGAGGAAGGACTTCCTTTGGCTTCATGCCAATCAAAAGTTCTTTTGTGTTTGCCAGATACTTGAAGAACTATGGGCGTACCCAGCGTAGGTAGAAGGGGGCAGCCCCCCCTTTCAAGGACAAGTCGCAATATTCTTTAAGGAAAATCAGGAGTGGTTTGAAACGAAAGTTATGAACTAATTTTCTTTATACCTACGAAAATGATATTAGTATAAGACATGGGATTAAAATAAAGATGTTTATTTTTTCAAGCAAATAATTAAAAAAACTAATGTTACAACTTGAACTACCTTGGCTTGGCTCCCCCTCTAGTTTTGATCCAGGTTACGCCCTAGTGACCAATCGATTAAGCAAGGGGCAATGCTTGTTACTTTCTACGTACCAACCCTAGTATTCGCTGATTGTCACTCGATAATTTTGTTTGTATTGTATTGCCTTTATGTTTTTTTCCATTTTTGTTCGCAGTGTGTCAAATCGTTTTGTTATCGCTCTTAGCTCTCAATTAAGATTAAAATTCCACTTAGTGTAATTTGAACATCCAAGGGCATGTTCCCCTTAGTCCCTCTCTGGGTTTATCACTGGAATTTAATATACCAAAAGTGTGTAAAATATGCCCTAAGTTTAGAGGTAATTTGTGTTTCAATTTGTCAAAGTTGGCAAATACGTAGGAAAATATAACTAAATACTTTTGTACAAGGTGGTAACCACCAAACACTTCCGGCCGTATTCATAGATTTCCACTTAAAAAGCGCTAGTAAGGCGACTAACTTAGTCTGTTATTAAGGCCTTCAAGTCGCCCACTAAGGATATGGTATTCATGGATTCTATTAAGTGAGCTACTAAGAGATACTAACTTAGTATACTACTAGCCAGCACGGCAGCTGATACTCGGTAGCGATTTGTGTTCTACCCGTTAGGATACTCTTGGCAACACTGCATCCGACTCCTTTGCAGCGCGGAAAATTTGTAAAACTGTCAAACAAAAGAAGTTGATGCATCAAAATGCATCGAAGTGTTTAATTGGTAATGGATAAATTGATGTAATTCCATTTAAGATATATTTATTGATTATTGTACACTAACAATTATGCTGCACCATTGAGAAAGGAGAGATTTATGCGTACTACCGAAGCATTTGTATGTTTGAGATGCACTTATTCTTGAACAAAAGGCCGTGTGAACATCAATGAGATATATATGCACCATATATATCTCATTGATGAGATATATATGGTGCATATTTTATGCACTTCGGATAGTTATTTTCATGGGTCCATTGGTGCATGCGTGATGAGTATGAAAAAACATAATTAGCAACGTTAGCATTCATACTCGAAAAGCAAAAGTACACCTCAATGTCGGGGTTTAAACGGAAAGTTGGAAAAGTTTACAGTGCGGAAAAAAATCGTAAAGAAAATAACGTTAAGGTAATGCCCCATTCACACGACCATTATTCTCAACCAGCGTAACATGACGTCAGAACCAGCGTGCGTTCAAACATACCATCAAGGTCCGTAAAGGACAGGTCGTGTCACGCTCCCATAGTGCATTTCGGTTTGATCGCCTTGGTTCCCGCCTGTCTGTTGTTTACATGGTGTTTTACATAGGGCATGTCAATTAATTTAAAAACATTGTGTGCTGTAGTGCTCCGCATTGCGCCAATTCCACGAAAAACGGAGTAAGAATATTTCGTTTTCCTTCCGAACCTAAAAGAAGGGCTCTGTGGTCGATAGATTACAGAAGAAACAAATGAAAATCTTCAATAACATCGCACTTTGTGAGGTAAGCTAGTGACAATATTATAAGTATTTTTTGCCTGTAATTGTACTTTGTATATATTATTTTTTTATATAATATACATTGTACATATATATTTGTATATATATGTATTCAACGTAAGTCGTAATAATTCTAGTAATAGCTTATCTCAATGAGGGAACATCACATAGTAGAAATATAGGCTTCTTAAAAGTTGTTAATACTGCTGTTGTCACCAGCATATTTTGATATGGATTCATTACGTTTTGCCTTGAAATTATGTTAGATAATGCAAAAGTGCCAAACTTTACAATGTTATTGTTTACTTCGGGCCATGTTTCATATGAAAAAATTCGGAAATATTGCATTTTCATTGTAAATTAGTAGAGTAATCGGATCGTATGTAACATCGCTTGCGCCAGTATACATTTCTTCAATTTGGTTTTATACGTGCGATGGTAATACCTTCGCTGTTCAGAAATACCTCAACTTCAAGTTTCAGAACTACACAGGTGTAATACAGATGTTTTTTCCATTGTCCTCCCTTGAAATTGCAAAATATTGTTATAAATTGATAACATATTACCAAGGTTGTTTTTATCATGATTGTCATCCTTCTAGGTTGAACTAACTATGGCCTATGGTCAGTTGAATCGTGTACATGTTACTCATGAGAGCTAGTAAAATCATTTGAATTGTAGAATTTTGCTGGATAATTTAAGGACTATGTGACAGTTTCCTGAGGGAGCATAATTGAAAGAAGTCATAGATGCTGTTCCATAACCATCGTCCTTTACCGACCTTGCATACTATCAAGGTCGGTAAAAGGCAGGTCGTGTCACGCTCCCATAGTGCATTTCGGTTTGATCATCTTGGTTCCCACCTGTCTGTTGTTTACATGGTGTTTGCATAGGGCATATGAATTAATTTCAAAAAATTGTGTGCTGCAGTGCTCCGATTTGCTCCAATTCCACGAAAAACGGAGTATGAATATTTCGTTTTCCTTCTGATCGTAAAAGAAAGGCTCCTTGGTCGATAGATTGCAGAAGAAACAAATGGAAATCTACAATAACATCGCACATTGTGAGGTAAGGAAGTGACAATATTATAAGTATTTTTTGCCTGTATTTGTACTTTGTAAATATTTATATATTCAACGTAAGTCTTAATAATTCTAGCAATAGTATATGTCAATGAGGGAACGTCACATAGTAGAAATATAGGCTTCTCAAAAGTTGTTGACAACGCTGTTGTCACCAGCATATTTTGATACGGATTCATCACGCTTTGCCTTGAAATTATGTTAAGTAATGCAAAAGTGCCAAACTTTTCAATGTTATTTATTACTTCGGGTCATGTTTCATACGGAATAATACGGAAATGGTGCATTTTCATTGTAAATTAGTAGAATAATCGGATCGTATGTAGGCTCGCTTGCGCCAGTATACATTTCTTCAATTCAGTTTTATACGTGCAATGGATAATGCCTTCTCTGTTCAGAAATTCCTCAATTTTTACGAATATTATTATTTAGGTTTGTTTCACTGCGGAGAAGTTAAGAGTGTCGTCAACAGGATGGTCGCAAACTACATAAACAAACTGCCGTTCCAACAGCGATTTCTGGAAAAAGGTATGTATTCTGAAGATAAGTTATACAAAGTTTGAATAAGTTTACATAGTTTTAATATTGCAAATTGGCGACAGTCGAATCTAGTCTTTTCTAATAATTTCAGTTTTTTATGCACTTTTGGAAGTCGTAATAAGATGTCCTGTTAAACTCGTGCATTCGTTATACGTTATGCATAGAAATTCTTGCATCCAAACAACTCGGATATCAACCCGTGTGCTGGAGGAGAGTTGGTGGAAGAACCAGACGTTCCCGACTGTCAACAGGACGAGATGTTGGTGATTAATTAGGAAATCCGGATGCTGAAAGCAAAAGTAAGTGTATTATGATATTATGGAAAAGTATTTACAAATTATGATTGTGAAGTTCAATGCAACCATGTACGAGAAAGTTATATGCTTTACTCGAGTTTTAATTCTGCTAGTGTGTAGTAAATTTATGAGTTATGTAGTAGAATATTGAATTATCACTTGTTACGTTATTTGTTTGGCTTTCAGTTAACTTTTTTGTATCAGTGCTGTTGAAGTGATATTTTCATGATACTGGATATTATGCACACCGAATTGCAGTAACCTATAACTTCATACATGGACTCCTTCGCGTATAAATTTATATAAAGCCTATGTACCGTTTATAAAGTTGTCTGGTAGTTTTTGAGAATGTCGCAAAGTATATCTTCATTTAAAGGAAGGGTCTATTGACAGGAATTTCATTAAAGTGTGGGCTATAGGGATATCAATATATGGCAGTTCAATTATTTGACAGTTATTTGAGTGCAGTCATTGTGTGTTGAATTCATGGGAATAAGGACATGTGGTATTATGTGAGGTTAAGTTATTGAGAGTGTAACAGTAGTGTGGGAAAAATAGACCTTAAATCTATGCTATCATTCATTTACTGTGTAAATGGTGCAACAACATCAGCCCATTTTACGTATTGTGGATTAGTGCAAAAGTTGAACATTATATGGCCAAATTCATGCAAAAAGTAATAAATATTCAACACTGTAATAGATACTAATCATTATATGTGTTAATAGATTACCCACTGTAGGATGTGAATCAATACGGTGAAGCCTAATGAAAATGACCACATACAATTTATAATCTGATATTATTGTGATGAGCATTGCTTTTCGCAGGCATTACCTGTCCTTCCTATGCAAACTATTTCCAAGGTTGTTCCTATTATTTCTGCCATTTTTTCAGGTTGAACTATGATGAGCTAGTCAGGTGAAGCAGCAACAAAATAAAAATGTACTCATGAAAGCATTTGAACTGTGGAATGACTGCTGGATAAATTAAGGAAGCAAGTGACCGTCTTATGAGGAATACTGCCTAAGTCTTGGAAGCTGTTTCATAAGTACACAGGTGTAAGTAGATGTTTTTTTCCATTGTCCTCCCTTGCAATCGCAAAATATTGTTATAAATTTATAACATATTACCAAGGTTGTTTTTATCATTATTGTCATCCTTCTAGGTTGAATGGTCTATGGTCAGTTGAAGCGTGTACATATTACTCATGAGAGCTGGTAAAATCATTGGAATTGTAGAATTTTGCTGGATAATTTAAGGACAATGTGACAGTTTCCTGGGGGAACATTATTGAAAGAAGTCATAGATGCTGTTCCACAACCATAAAGGTGTAAGTAGATGTATTTTTTCATCCAGTCCTTCCCTTGCTACATATTTCCATGGTTGTTCTTTTAATTCTAATAATTCTTCTAGGTTGATATATGATCCATGGTCAGGTGAAGTGTGAACATGTTACTTATGAGAGCTGGTAAAATCATTTGAATTGTAGAATGTAGATAGAGAAATTAAGGAAGCAAGTGAGAGTCTTATGGGGAACATTGTCGGAAAAGTTTATGAAGCTGTCTCATAACCACACATGTGTAAGTAGGTGCATTTTTTCATCTTGTGTTCCGTTGCAACATATTCCCAATGGTGTTCATATCATTATTATCATTCTTCTAGGTTGAATTATGATCTATGGTCAGTTGAGGCATTAACACGGTATTCATGAGAGATGGTGAAATCAGTTGAATTATGGAATGATGGCTGGAGAATTTAAGGAAGAAGTTGGTTGCCTCATGAGGATTATTTATTAAAAAAATGGTAAGTCATGTAAGAGAATTAGAACTTGTTTCAATAATGTTAATGTGCACATTTTTCCCACCCTTTTATAGGCTACAAAATATTTTTGTAGGATTAGTTTGGGAACTGGGTAGTATTTAGTAATGGCATGAGCTAGCTTGTGTTATTTGAGAATATAATACCTTATATATTGCTATGAACAGCCTTTCATATAGCTGGCAAATGCTGAATGACATGTTAACTTTATTCTCATGTTTGGTTAATATGTGAGATTTTACAACCTGTGAAAGTTATGTAGCATGTATTGTTTCAAATAGTCTTTGTAATTCTATTTCAGGTGTACAAGGATTTTATTTGGATCTTACATCAGGGAGAATATCAGTTTATTTTAAGAAGTTGATGACTTTAAGTATGGAATTGCTGGCATTTGGTATACTTTTTATAATGGTTTTTATATGTTGTGTTTTCTAGCAGCCTGGTGCAATGGTTATTGATGAACTACTTGAAGAACAGTTATTCTTATTCCAGGATGATAATATGCATATTATAACTATCCCTCTTAATGATCAGTGCACACTCATATGACTTATGTGAATATAGATACAGTTTTGTGATTAACTTAACCGTGGAGATTGTAGTGAATTATAATATAAGAATGTGATTATGATGAGCCTGGATGATTTATTTCTCTCTCCATCAATGCAGCATTATTAGTATAGTTTGACTGCATATTGAGATGCACCATATCTTTCCTTTCGGGGTTATCTCCTGCATTTAGCTCGGTATTAATCATTTCGTTTCATTTAATACCCATTATGTCTGTACCCCACCCTGTATCTATAGTGCATTTCAACCCATAATATATCCATTAAAATTAACACATGAGCGAGGTATTCTACTGGATTTGTAAAACTACTTCCTACAATTTAACAGGCTTTATGCTTCAGTTATTTACATCCATGATTGTCTTGTCATTGTTAATTGTCTGAGTCTAATTGCTCAATTTGGAATGCATTTGCTCCGTGCAGCATTTGCTGACTTAAAATCAGTGATTGAGTTTGGAATCCATCCTATTCTAATTAATGTTCTGATGTATATTCATTTATTGCAGTTATTTGTAAAATCTTTAATGTACCTAAAGGCTCACCTGAGTGCACACTGACATCACTGTGTCAGATTATTTGCCATGATTCTTGGAATATTTGCATGCGGATTATTCTAGTATTACATTCATTATTGGGATTGGCAATATTTACAATTTCTAACTAATTAACATAGGCCTCAACTTTAGACAATTAATAAGCATTCAATGAGAGTTTATTATTATCATATGGACATGTTATCACTTTCCTAGGTTCCTTTGTCATCTATGGTTTGGTGAATTGTGAACATGTTAGCCATGAGAGTTGTTAAATGATTTGAAGAATGGAATAACATCTGTGTTAACTATGGGAGCAAGTGAGTCTCATTCGGAACATTGTGGAAACAGTCTATGAAGATGAATGATTGGCAAGCATGAGTAAGTAGGAGCATTTTTCATTTGTCTTGCCTTTTCGAAATGTATCCAAGGATGTCCTTATAATTATTTTCTTTCTTCTAGGTTGATCTGTCTTCAATGGTGGAGCAAATGAGATACCCATCAGGGACATTGCTTTAGGAAAATCTTAGTATTTTTGACCTGTGGGGATGGTGAAGTCTGATTATCTTTGGTAACGTTGGTGAAGTAAGTTTGATAAGCTGTCTCTAATCTGTCTCTTAAGTTAGATAAAATCAGGGCAAAGCTGTTATAATGCAAGTATATAATGCAATGCAAATTATAATGCAATGCTGGTATATGCTATTGGAGTATATGAGGCCTTATGCATTGCTGTGAACTTGTCATTTTGCAGGCATATGGTAATGGTGAATGGCATTTCAACTTTATTTTACATATTTGGATAATGTGTGAGACTACTGCAATCTGCAATCCTTGGAAATTATGTAATATGTACTGTTTCCGATGGTCTTTTTAATTGTATTTCAGGTTTGCAAGGATTTTATTAGGATCTTACATCAGGAGGAATATCAGTATATTTAGAAGTTGATGATTTTAAGTATGGAATTGATGTTTAGTACAATCCATTTATTTTAAGATATTATTCTATGAACTACAAACACAATTACATAGTTCTGATTTTTTCGGGATCATGGTTTAAGTATTGTTGGGTATTCTATACACTGACCTATAATGATAACTTGGATGAACATAACTTTTTCCTTTTGAATGTTGATTTCCCATGAACATACTTGTGCATCTCAAATTGAATGGTTTGTTCAATTAATTACATTGTTAACTCTTCGGTTTACTTTGTCTCATGGTATTTATATGTTATGTTTTCTAGCAGCCTGGTGCAGTGGATAATCATGAACTATTTGAAAAACTGTTCTTCTTAATCCGGGACAGGATACTATGCATTAAGTGGCAGGCTGGATTTGTAATCCTGAGGGTGATACCTGTTGTGTGGACCTTACTGCTACATTTGCCAGCATTAGCAAAATCATCATTCCTTAAAGTCTAGACATTATGGCAGTGCACCTTTAAATGGATGTTTTAAAAGCCTTAAATTATGTGCATCTGTTTTGAAATTAGTTTGATCAAATTGTACTACTATTTCAACAAAATTATATTTTATTTATTCTGGAAAAATATTCTATTGCCCATGACTTTCTGTTTTAATGATCAAACATTACTTTATATGACTGTAATTGTAAATAGTTATGTGATTTACTGAACTGTGGAGATTGTAGTGAATTTTATTATAATATAAGGATGTGATTACGATGTGCCAGCTTTTTTTATTTCTATCCAGCAATTCATCTCAATAAGTATTTTAATTGTTAATGGTCTGGGTGTAATTTGGAATGCATTTGCTCTGTGCTGAATTAAATGCAGTTGCAGTCAGATTATTTGTCACGATTCTTAGAAAATTGGTAAGCAGATGGTTCTAGTATTACATACATGATTTGGAGTAGCAATGTTAATAAATTCACAACCCTCTTAGATCAGTCATCCTATCGCTTGGTTTGGGCATTTTTCGAGAGTCGAACCAAGGTCCTCAGACTAAAATACCACCATATAATATAATTTTAATAATTTAATTTTTATTTAATAAAATAATAAAAGTATTATCAGGTATGCTATAATTTCCTATAACCTTGGGAGATTTCATGAATCTAATTTCATAAATAAAGGAATAAAACATGGTTCCTTGTACCTATGCACCCGGAGCGCTGAAGTAAGAAAATTTTTGTCGCGTGGGTTGACAATTTTTCTAGAGTCGAACCGAGGTCTTCAGTGTCAAAAACTGCCCGTGTTCGCAAGTATATTATAATCATCTATGACCATGGAAAATTTCATGTACCAGACTTCCTAAATAAGGAAGCAAGACATGGTGCCTTACAACTCATGCATCCAGAGCGCTGCAGTGCGAAATTTATTTTTCCCGTGAGTTGACAATTTTTCTAGAGTCGAACCGAGGTCTTCAGTGTCAAAAACTGCCCGTGTTCGCAAGTATATTATAATCATCTATGACCATGGAAAATTTCATGTACCAGACTTCCTAAATAAGGAAGCAAGACATGGTGCCTTACAACCCATGCATCCAGAGCGCTGCAGTGCGAAATTTATTTTTCCCGTGAGTTGACAATTTTTCTAGAGTCGAACCGAGGTCTTCAGTGTCAAAAACTACCCGTGTTCGCAAGTATATTATAATTATCTATGACCATGGAAAATTTCATGTACCAGACTTCCTAAATAAGGAAGCAAGACATGGTGCCTTACAACCCATGCATCCAGAGCGCTGCAGTGCGAAATTTATTTTTCCCGTGAGTTGACAATTTTTCTGGAGTCGAACCGAGGTCTTCAGTGTCAAAAACTGCCCGTGTTCGCAAGTATATTATAATCATCTATGACCATGGAAAATGTCATGTACCAGACTTCCTAAATAAGGAAGCAAGACATGGTGCCTTACAACCCATGCATCCAGAGCGCTGCAGTGCGAAATTTATTTTTCCCGTGATTTGACAATTTTTCTAGAGTCGAACCGAGGTCTTCAGTGTCAAAAACTGCCCGTGTTCGCAAGTATATTATAATCATCTATGACCATGGAAAATTTCATGTACCAGACTTCCTAAATAAGGAAGCAAGACATGGTGCCTTACAACTCATGCATCCAGAGCGCTGCAGTGCGAAATTTATTTTTCCCGTGATTTGACAATTTTTCTAGAGTCGAACCGTGGACCATAGACTCAAAATACAGACGTATCATAAATTTCCATTTTATTAACTATTTATAAAAAAAATTTCATGTCCCTGCATCGATTACGTTGTGAGATAACCGTGTTCCCTTTTACCTATGTCTCCCATTTAAATGCACGTAAAATTTGAATTCCCGCCGCGCTTGAGAATCAAGATGGCGGATTACATTGGTCAAGTGCGTGACACGACCTGGCTTTTACCGACCTTGCATACTATGGCTAGACACTGGCGACATCTGATGAGTTACCAAAGTAATTCCAAGTGGAAAATGAATTAACAAGAGCAAATAATCTGTTGGAAGGAAAAAGAGAATGTGCAGGGCAAAGTTCTTGTTTTAATTGGAATGATTTTCAACGTATGTGCTTATTATGAGCTGCTTATGAATTAAATATTGCATTCCAGCGTCGTCGAGCATTGTTCCTTGCTACGTAGAGCTTAATTCAGATGTGTTCCCCCAACTAATCATTTCATCGATAGCGTAGTTTGCATTTTTCAAACTGCTCTAATGATACGAATTAAAGGTTCTATTAGTGATAATTAGGCTGATATCCACAACATGTACTACTAATTGCCCTTGATTCGGATGTGCTGACAAATCATTGAAGTAGGTGAAGAAAAGAGGACCTAATCTTGAGACTTAAGCCTCAATTGAGGCACTTTTGTGATGATTTGGGCTTGAGATACACTTGTCGCTGCGTTACAGTCTTAGCAGTTATTGTTTTCTGATTTTGACAGAGGACATGATCCAGCGATGTTTGCACACGCGCCGGATTTTTACTGATCAAAGATAAGTTGCTACATTTTTGAGTCGGCGCCGGTGGTCCACAGTGGCAATGGCCGTCAGATATCCGGTTTTACCGGTTAAAATATCGGAGTTTGTATCACGAATATTATAAAAGAGGATCCTCAGGTCGGCTTTTAAATTTATTGTCACCCACCGCCTATTAAAAAGGGTTTACAAATGTCGCCAATCGCGTCGCTGACGGACAAAATGAATCAAGTTGGTGGTCCACAGTGGCAATGGCCGTCAGATATCCGGTTTTACCGGTTAAAATATCGGAGTTTGTATCACGAATATTATATAAGAGGATCCTCAGGTCGGCTTCTAAATTTATTGTCACCCACCGCCTATTAAAAAGGGTTTACAAATGTCGCCAATCGCGTCGCTGACGGACAAAATGAATCAAGTTTCACGCGATGTTTGCGCACGCGCCGGATTTTTACTGATCAAAGATAAGTTGCTACATTTTTGAATCCGCGGCGGTGGTCCAAAGTGGCAATGGCCGGCAGCTTACCGGTTTTACCGGTAAAATATTGGAGTTTGCACCACGAATATTAAGAAAGAGGATCCTCAAGTCGGCTTATGAATTTAATGTCACCCACCGCCCATTCACAGTGGTTTACAAATGTCGCCACTCGCGTCGCTGACGGACAAAATAAATCAAGTTTCACGGAGAAATAAGGTATATTTGGGCTGGCAACCGAAATTCATATACATAATGCTGTGATCTATCAAATTCATAACTTTTCAATGCTAGTCCTCGCAATTAAAAACATTGAACTGCAAAATATTGGCAAAAAGTGGATCGAATCGCACCCGTCGCCGCACCGCGAGCATTCTTGAAATCAGTTTTAAATGCGATTGAAGTGGCAACAAATCAGACGTAGGTGGGAATAATGGGAATTGGGCCTCCTTTTTGTGGACTCCTTGGTTTGCACTCCAACCGACCACGCACAGGAACCGGTAAAATGCCGGCTGTCACTGTCGCCGACACAAAAGCATCTACATCTACATTATTACCCGGAAGCCACGTAAAAGGCGTGCGGCAGGGGGTGTTAGGACAACAGCCGTTTACACATAAAAATGATGCACTCTAACGAAGTTGAGACTAGCATTTATTAAAGTCCTTTATGATTCGTGGGAAAAACGAATTCCCACATCTATCCGTTCGGGAAAATATTTCTCTTAATTTGTCGCTTCAATCGGACCTCGAAGTATAGTGGGGCTCTAATATTATGTTTTTTTAAATGTGGTGCTCTTCAAGATATCCATTCTTAATTGTTCAAGCAATCTAAGCCTAGCGCGCAGGCTCTGAGTCTCCATCGGCTACCAGTCTAATTCGTTTAACATCAAGTCAAATACGTTCAAGCAAGTGATCCTTTGACCGGTAAAAAACCGGCGTGTGTTGGAGCAGCATTAGCCTTGATAACAATGAGGGAGTTTATCATCGATGAGGTCAGCTTAATCAGGAAACAAGCCCGAAAAAATTTCGTTAATAACATTCGCCGGAAAAACTTACGATCTTTTATACTTAAGAAAGACGATAAATCACCAATTCCTAGACGACATATCGGTTGCGAAACTTGTCTAATTTTTGAAGGAACATATATTTTACCCAAGAAGCTTTCGCAGGAAATTATCTCATTGCAGCCACAAGGAAGTGGCTACTTCATAATAATGTGCAATTAAACCAAAATCTAAATAAAATGATCATATCACGAAAATATAGTGAATGCGGTTGTCTTAGTTCTTGAAAATTTGTCACTCAATCGGTCATCAGTCATATTAGAGGTATTCCTTATTTTTAAAAGTAATTTACCCACCAATAACTGTCACAAGTAATGAAGTCATCTTTCTATGGGGTGAATTCCTCTTTCTCGCTGGTAAACTTCCACTATTCTTGAAGACCGATCCGATCCGATTTCTTACCTATCCACCCAGCACACTGCGCTGAGAGTCTAAACGAACCTGTATATATGTATAGATGCTGCAATACGAATTTCCTGCTAAATATCTCCACAGTGAACACGTGATTGTTCTGTGATCAGTCATGAGTATCAAAAAGTATATCCATTTCGCTCTAATTATCAACCATTTTATCAGTCAATAGATAAGATTGACGAAAATCAGTAGATTGGAGCATAATCAGACGCACTGGGGAAAAGTTTGGTCAAAAGATATGCAAAGAATATTCTGTACCACAGCCTCTTTAGTGCAAAGGATGTTCTTCATGAATGTCTCGAGAATCAACAAACTAAGCACTATCCGAGTTCAAAGTACATTCTCCTGAAGTAGTGCAAAGGATGTTCATTGGATAATCATCTTGCATTACCCTTGGATGCATCGTCCTGCAAGAAGGTTCAAAGTTTCTTCATAGGATATTCATCTTGCACTACCCTTGGCTGTATCGTGCTGTAAGAAGGTACAAAGTTTATTCATAGGATGTGCACAGTGGTGGACCTTTATCATATGTGGTATTTCGGGTGTTCTTTGGATATGCATCGTGCATTACTACTGGCTAGGTCGTACAGCGAGAAGGTTCAGAGTTGCTTCATAGGATGTGCATGGTGGTGGAAATTTATCAGACCTTATATATTTTGGATGTTCTCTGGATATGCATCGTGCACTACCTCTGACTATATCATGCAGTGAGAAGCTTCAAAGTTTATTCATAGGATGTGCATGGTGGTGGACCTTTATCTGACGTTATAGTTTGGACTTTAATTGAATATGTATCTCGCCATACCCGACGAGCTTTATTTCGATAATCAATTTGGAACGTTCATAATAATTATTCTACAGTTCCGGAATAATATTTACAAAGCTATTGAAAGAATAACCACACTCATGATCATTGTCCGACATTTCTTTCCTCACACATCATCGGGTCAGTCTTCATAGTGCGAATTGATCTGACGTGTGAACCGAGCGTTTTAGAATACTGTGTTGACATTTGAGAGATATATTTACCAATCTGTATTAAGTATTACCATAAGCACTGCAACTGAAGAAAAATATCAACTGGGTCCCGCTGCGTTGTGAAAGACTACAACTATCCTTTGAGGAGGGACACCGAGCGTTCTTAATAATTATTCTCTTGGTTGAGGATATCAACAAAACTATGGAAAGAACTCATACACACATTAATCCAATTTGATCAGTAGTCGGCTCGGTCTCTTCTACTCCGGGTCCGTGGGGCTCTTCCCAGCGCAGGACTCCAAACACCACGAGTTAGGGGTAGAGTGAATGTAATGCAATTCAGTGTCACCTAGAGCCACTCCAGGTCTCAGCACCTTTTCGTGGGTATGCTTCCGCGAAGGATATTATTATTTTACGAAATTATGCTTTAGTCAGAAAGAAATCGAGTGTACATCACAAACATAGTATTTCCTTTATTCATTAGGAATCGAATATCTGCTGAGCGTTAAAACAACAAGCACAATGCATGAATAACGCATGCATGTTTCTGAATTTTATTATTAGATATTTCTAACACCATGTGGTAGTATAATTTTTAAGTATGCGTAACGTTTTTAGGACCGTGTGGTGTGCATGTGGGTATCCAATTGCATTCTGCATGCTGGTGATTGATCACCCATTGCCAAAATATCCTAGAGGTGGCTCGCAAGGTATTATGTAGATGTAGAAAACCTCGAACTATATCGTTATTACGCTGACGTGAGATCCTTACGCTAGTTCAAACAATATTTAGCCGTAAAGGGGTTTAGCTATACAAGCGCAAGGATTCTCCCCTCTTCACACTCCTCCCCACCTACCATTCCAGTCACCTTCACCCGTAGGCCTCGGCCTAGCCGTTCCACAACCTCAACTCCATGTCTTCTGTACCATCAGCTTCGCTTGTCGTGGATTCAAAACCTACCGTCTTTTTTCGATTATGGTGTTAAACAAAATGTACGATTTGTTTATAAAGATAAAATATACAAATATGAAACCTAGCTTTTAATATTGCGGACCGAATTTGATAAAGACTTCGCATTCAGAATTTCCGTGAAAGAAGCAGTAAAGGCGTTGGTATTCACGCGAACGTCGCACTCATGTTAAGAAGACATTTGGAAGGAAAATATGAGGTAATCTTCGAACTTCACGTGAATTGTGATGTGTTTTCCGCATTCCACCTGCATCTTGGATCGTAAAACCTGCGGTTATCAGTAAAATAATGTGCTAAATCAACTATCTTTACCGTAATCCCCCAACTTTGTTCAATGAATATGCTTAGAATGTTCACCTTGCACATTGCCGAATTTAGTGCAGCGAGGAACGACCTCTGCACGTCCTATGAACGTTATAAGCACATTCAATCATGAAACTCTGCACATACTTTGAATTACTTCAAACTTAATTCTGCATAACCTTTCCCCACTGGGGATACTTATTCTAATTGGTGAATTGGAATAAGCCTCTGAATTCTGAATTTGCGCATCCGCGAAAATGTATTAAAAATGCAAAATACATTTGGTATTTGAAAAAAAAGCTAAAAAATAGTATTTTTAAATACCTTATATATTAAAAGTAGATTTGTGTGGAAACTATTTATTAAAATTTTGTACCGACTAACACTTTCAACCCGAAGGTAAAAACTTTTATTTTTCCGTGATCAGAAAATTGTTTTGCCGTCAATTAGGCTTATAATTGTTAAATTTTGTAAAAATAATCGAAATAGGTCACTATTCAAAAAGATATTGATATTGTTTAAGCTCTTTTTGCCGTCAACCGTGGATGACGCTCGGATCTGGAGGAGGTAAAGACTTCGGCGCTGGCAGTATATTCAAGTAAATCGCCCGCGGCAACTTTTTGAAATCTTTTTTTCAAACTATTTCACATTTTTTTATTTCGAGGATTGATATATTAGTTAACAGTTTATACATTTAGGCATTTTTTTCAAAGTTTTTAGGGGGGCATTTTTTATTTTTCGTACTTATTTATTCATCCTATACATATTTTATGTATACGATGATTCATTTTACCGATCTCTGCTAAGACGAAGCAGCTTTTTTTCTCGTTACTTCCTATCCAAGAATATGCAGTGTCTCTTAGTAGTGTTCATAGACAAATTATTTATTTTCGTTTGGCTAGTTTCCATGATTGTTCCACTGCATATACATTGCTAGGGTTAATCCAATTCAGTGGAAATAAGTGGGGAAGTCGAAGGATCTCGTCCGTTGACAGCTGGTATTCGATGAGATGGAAAAGGAACCAGAGACACCACACTCGGAAGGAGCATTGGTGGCATTTGTCTTGAGAAATGTGCAATAATTGCGTTCCAAAGGAACCAGGCAGCTGCCCAATGCCACACGAAGTTGAGTTATCGAGGGTTCCATTTCCAAGTTGAGGAACGTGAAGAGATATGATTTCCTATAGTAAATAACTCACAATGTTAGATATTGTGATGTTAACGATAGTATAATGAAACTTTTATGGTAACAATATTTTGAGAGAGTTTTTTCGATTAAAATAGCTCTTTTCTATGAATGTTATTATATAAAGGAGATATTGTATAAAATTATTGTTAAAATTTAATATAAAAAAATCATTATGCGATAAAGCTTAGCTACTGTAACAAATGAATTCATTTTTAAATTGCATACCCATTCTATTTCTTGTTTTTTTCAAATATGGACTTTATGGTTTATAACTTCGTCGGTAGAATATTGCATTAAAGCCAATATATTTCTATGGACAGTCATTAGGGCCAATATGGATGTAATGGACAGTCATGTCTACAAGGAGACAGAATACGGATAAAAATCTTAAGGCGTGGCATTCAATGCAAGGAAATAATCGGACACAACAAGTTGCTTGACACAGCTTAGTTTATGAAGGAATTTCTAAGAACATTAAAGACGATTGGTTAATGATACTTTGTACAGCAAATGGAGTACTAGTGTGACTCAGGCCGTTCTTTTCGGGGCACATCATTGCGCAATCTTACGTATGTACGAAGGCGCAATAAAATTTGTATTATGTAAAGCGGTGGATTGCTACAACGTACGAGAGAATGCACTGTTGCGAGATGGCAAAATAGCCCCTGCTCTAATTGCGAGCTCGGATTCTCGCAATTTCAACAAAAGTTTTCAATACTAAACCGCGCAATATTTGCCCCGTGTAAAACGGCCTAAATGCATATTCGAAAATACGATATACCAATTATCACCGCTTCTATCATATTCGCGGAGTATTAGGAAATTAAAGCTTAACAGTATGGTTATAAACAATAATTACGATTAATCTAAGTGTGATTGTCGTCGTTTATGTTACGTTAAAAATTACATTAAATGCTTTTTATTTATTTATTTAATTTATTTCAGTTTTTTACCTTACTTTAAAGATAACTTTTTACCCCGGTCTTAATGAGAGATCATGGTCACAGGCAGGAGTTTTCCGTTTTCCACGGTAAATATATTTACTTGGAGGACCTGCGTCGAAAGCCTAAGAAAATTATGTTACGCATGAGTGTTGTAACATTGTTTTTCAGCTTGTGTTATCACACAATGGCATTTCTTTTAAGATCAGAGTTGAAAATGCTTTAGTGGAATTACAATACTTGCTCAAGATTTTCCCCACCAACTTTTATCTTGAGCCGCACATTCCTCGCCCGCGATGCTTCATTCATAGCTTGGTCTTCCTGTGATTGATAACGAAGAGATAAGGCCAGCGAAATCCAGCATCTCTGAATCCATGAGTTTCGCCTGAATATCCAGATGTCAAGCTCTTAAAGTCAGATGTCTGAATAGCGCTGCGGTGACTTAAGCGAGTAGAATCTAATAATTACAAGGAGGTTGTGAATATCTGGAGGCACTGTTTCCGAGTTTTTAGCGTGGTCCAAGATCCGCCATCTTGGTTTGACGATTTTTGGACTCGTTAGTCTCCGACTGATATTTTGAAGTGGCTATGTTTTGTTCCGAATATGAATTACATTAAGTAAAAAATGATGCCGCAATAACTAGTATATCGCCGGTGATTGTTATCGGATTTTTCCCTTTATTTCCCGGATCATTCGCGATACGTCTGTTAATCTATAAACTCTGTGTCTGTTAGCCACTTTATTGGTGGGGATATCCTTGGAAATATATTTTATTAGTGTAGTTTTTACATTTCCGTTGGCTATAATAAAATTCAATACCTGTATAAGGGCAGGCAAATGACTAGTTTACTCTCGTAAAATTTTACATTCAGCGGAGGTGGTTGTAGAACGTAACCGTGGTGACTGAAAATATTTATTCCCGGGGGAAAGATTTATGAGTAATAACTTCGCCAAGCCTACCAGTGAAGTAAGAGAATAAGGTTCGCATAGTGCGTTCTATAGTTTATTTTAATGTATTAAAGATTAACCAAATAGTAAACATTGACCCGTAGGATATTGTCAATGTTTTGCTCAATGTGGGCGTGACTTGTCCTACCTTAGGACCCCCACTCCGGCCACATTTGCCCCACGCTCGAAACCAGTGGTGCCCCCTCCAGATGTTTAAAACCTGCTTGAATAATTATAACTTCGCACGGCAAAGGCACATAAATGAATATTGAGATTAAGAGAGGTGGGAAAGATATCCTTACCCTAAAGTTATTTACTGCTCTAGACAGACGCCAGAGAAGTACTCATGTACCTGTACTTTCCGCGATTCTTCTTCGCTGGAACAACGATTTTATTGACAGCAAGTTATCAAGCCCATGTAGATAGATTTAGACGAAGCGTGCAAGCGTATTTGGAATTTTATCTTGTCGCGTTAAAAAAAATACGAAGCTTTAGTGATCCAGGGTCAATAAGGGAATACGGCATTTATTAAATTTACTTAAGCCTGAATCACACGATCATTTTTTTTCGTCGCGAAACTAATCACTATCGAGATCGCTTTTCCCGTCGCGAAAAGCAATCGCTCTTGTGATCATTTTTCTGAATCACACGGTCACTCCCGCCGTCGCTTTTTGCATCATTTCCAATATCACAGCTCGTTGTCATAGGACCCACATCACGAAATTACATAGCGTGTTTGTTTATATATGCCGTTCCCACATTTGTCAAACGTGGCGCTGCAATCACACCATACGGTCATGCTATCTGATTGGCTGATATGGGGTTTTAGTGACGGTTTTAGCGACGGAAAAAGCGACCGGACGAGTGATGAAAAATAGCGATAGGAATCCAAATCGCGATCGCCATCGCGAAAAACAATTGCCGCCGACGATCATTTTGCGCAGTGCTCGCGATAGTGATCACTTTCGCGACGAAAAAAAATGATCGTGTGATTTACGCTTTAGATGAGCATAAATTCCATTAAATCTCCCCTGAAAGCAATCTGGAAAAAATACATTCATTCAAAATATTTTTCATTTCTATATATTTTTTTGAAATATTTTCATGCAAATTTAGTTAAAGCTTAATGCGTCTTGAATTTAAAGGACTTAATTGGAAGTATATTAATGGTTAATTATAAGATCCATTACTTACGTACGTGTTGTTGCTGAATTGAATTATATTTTCATCGTCTGTACGATAGAGCCACTTATTAAACCATTACCGGCTGAGCAAAGAAATACTGGAAAATATATAATTTTTTCACTTCATTCTACCTAATAACATGCCAAATAAGGTAAATTGAAAATATGGGCCTTAAAAAAATTTGCTTGTTAAAAAAAAATCATGTTAAAAAATAAAACTTGCGTTTTCGCAACTTTGGCAGTATCCGGTAGTTGTAGGAAGTTATGCAACCCACATACCATATATTGCCGTATCGTAGGAGTATGCCGTTTATACTGTTAGATATAATCCTACGCCTTTTTATGCCACATATAAGACAGCTATCATATTGGATAGTTAAAATTCTTAGATATTATGTCTCCAATGAGATGTTGTATTATTTATCCTAAATCCACAATAAAATAGACATGCATCACGGTTGGAAAGAAGTGAGTCAAAGCAAATATTTTTCGGAAGAGCACGTATCTCAAAGTTTTTAATTGATATTAATTTTACTATTTCAGATTGAATTACTACAATTGATGACTATTTATGAAATACATGAAAGCATTTCGGGTGCAATGGAACGCAACATTTTGTACATCCATACGTAGTTTGGCTTTTACACTGTCGCGTCGGCAACTTTCTCTGGTCTCACTATTTTCAGCTCTATGGCCAAATTCGTCCTTTCTTACTTCACGAATCCGCGCTGAATTGCATATTCTACCTTTTTTTATGCTTATGGACGTAAATTGTCTAGGGGTACGTCATCTACTGGCTCATTCACTTCACTTTTTAGATGCGTCCCTGCTAGCTGCGATTTGAAGTCTACCAGTGGCATATACTTCCGTTACATAACCTGTACAATTTACAGGCGTTAGCGCAAACGCTTTTTAGTTAGTTATTAAACTAAGACCTTTTTCCCCTGAATTCTAGTGCGGTAATTTGCATTTGCATTATCAAGTAGGTCCACACCTCCCATATATTTACTATACTCCCCAATAACTCGAGGCTGTGGGATAGTATTTTCTTTTTTTTTGCTGAAACGTTTCCCTGTGCCCAATGGGAGCGCAGAACTTGTATTGCTGACTACAGTGACAATCAAGTTATCATTCTATCGAACAATACTAAGACCTACAGCTTCATCGAATGCTTGTTTTCTTGTTCCTCTCGGTTTTACGCCGATGGTTTTACTATATTCTATCAGGGACTCCTCCGTTCTATTTTCACGGATGGCTCCAGTGACAAAAAATCCTTTTGCTTTCAAAACAATGAATAGTCTGCACGATGAAAAGAAGTTACTGAAAAATATACGATGATTAGTGGGCTCAGGGATAATCTTGAGAAATTGCAGAATGAAACTTGCTTCCAAACCTAACTTTCGATCAAAGTCATTTCCCATCGCCTGGTTGAACCCCAAAGCCGTCTAAATAACATAAGCAACAAAGTTTAAAGCGAAATCTAAAAGGCTTGTTTTTAAGGAACATTTTTTGCACTGTGGTGACCATACTTATGTACCGTTTGCTCATCATTTGACAAATGATGCGCAAATACTCCGAGTTGTAATAATTGTTAATTGAAGTCGTCAAATAGAGGCCATAATTTACAAATCTGTCATTTTTGTCCAGACAGGAATTGTCTGAAAAGTGTAGATTATTTTTTATTAATCTAAATATGGTTTGGCTCAATGATTTCCGAACCAAATCCACGCCTAATCGTATTCTTTCGACCTATATCTTGCTGTGGAAGTCGGTGATATCGCTGATTCGTTAAGTAAGGAAGGACTAATTCGGATTGAATGTACAACGTTTTGTGTTCCATTGCACCCAAACTGCTTTCATGTATTCCATAAATAGTCATTATATGTTATAATTCAATCTGTAGTGATAAAAATGTCAATTAAAAACTGGAAAATACGTTATCTACTGTGAAAATATTCACTTTGACTCATTTCTTTCAAACCGTAATGCATCTCTATTTTATATTGGATTTAGGTTAAATAATGCAACATCTCATTGAAAAGATAATATCTAACAATTTTAATTATTCAATATGACGATATTTGTCTTATACGTGGCATAAAAAAGGCTTAGGATTATATCTGACAGTAAAAACAGCATATTCCTACGATACGGCAATACATGGCAATGCGGGTTGCATACCTGATTATAGAGACCTAATTCGGCCAAAGTTGCGAAAATTCAATATTATGTTCCCGATCCGATTTTCGCTTAATGATGACTTCTTGACGAAATATAAGTTGTAACATCTATTAATTGAAAATTTGACGTTCATATGGACGAATAAAAAACTTAATAAAGGGAATAGTCACTCCTCGGTAAACATATTTATCTTGCTTAACAGGTGACTTAATAATTGACACATTTTGAGTTTTTTTTAAATAGCGAAGTACTTATGAAATGTCATTATTATATGAATAAAATTCAGTTAAAACTTACTTTTATCGAAAAAAGGGAATTCTATATTGTTATATCTTTTAAAAATTGACACGAGACTCTCGGCTTTACACATTTATTTGCACAAGTACAACACGACCATGCGTGTGCTCAGGCCAGGGCTCGCATACAATATGCCGCCTCCGGACAGGCTAGCTCGTCGTCAGTTCTTCTTCTCCTCGCGCACGCTAGCGGCGCTCCTTCCGCCACATCCGTCGTCAGCCCGACGTATCCCTCCGCCGCGCCGTGATACTAGCGCGAATTCAAACGCTGCTAACAATATGAAAAAAATTCAATTGAAACAATTTTTTTTTGCATTTCCTCATAATGTTGCGTTTTCGCAACTTGGCCGTAAATGAGTTAAATTCGGGTGACTAGCTTTTATGGTAAGAAATAAAGGGTGGGAACGACTGACAAGTACAGGCAACGATCAGGGCCGGTTAAAACGGTAAGCAAAGACCGCGGCCGCGTAGAACGCCAAGTAAAAGGGGGCGCCTAAGCGTTCATCCTAATGTTCTATACAAATCTATCAAAATGAAAGCTTGAAAAATCTGAAGACTTAAGACTTTTACTTACCCGCCATTTAAAATACCTCACTTCCGGTCCAGTTTTCAACCAGGTATCCGAGATTTTCGTATTCAGCGGTCGACAAAAGGGGAATGAAGGCGCATGCCATAATTTTATACGAAATTCCGCTCGAATTGCGAATTTCTGGACTAGGCAAATTCAAGGGTCTTCGAACTTTTCAATGTAAGGTCCACATTATATATTTCCCACATTCAAGCGGGCCGGAGGAATAAAAAAATATGCAAATCAGTGCTGGTAATTTAATTTCCTCAAAAATTAGAGTTTAAACCTAGGATAATTATAATGAAATCTCGTTGGAAATAAATCAGGGTGACCGAAATAGATTCCTGCCTTTCGTTTCATGCAACCAAATTAGTGTGACGAATGATATTACCGTTTCGACTCCAAACTCCATTAAAATCAGGTTCCAGAGTTGATAATACAATTATGAGAATTGATGTCAAATGGTCATCAAAAAATTTTTCTCGACAGTTAGATTCAACATTGCTTTGAATAATTTCCTAGCTTTGAATAATTCAGCGATTCCAGCCGTATGATGGTTATTTTTTTCAAGTCACAGGGCAAGGGACAGCCTAGATGAGGCCCAATTCCATCCCATAGAAATCGGATTTCTGTTGCCGCTTCGGTCGCATTTTAATCGTTTTTCAAAAATGTCCGCGACGCGACGATGAGTGCAATGCGATCCATAATTGTCCAATATACTGCTGTATTATATTAGTCATTGTGAGAATAGCATTGAAAAGTGATGAGTTTGATAGATCACATCAATCTATCGGGATTATTAATGATAACGTAGCCTACACGTAGCCTCCGAATTAACATATTTAATACATTTAAAAGGTTGATGACTGTTGTAAACAAGCTTAAGCTTATCTTGTATGATGTTAGGCACGATGTGGTGGAAGTTCGTAATATGTTGTTCGCAGTATGTTGAAATGACACATTGCAATATTTCCACATAAGTGGAAATATTGCAATGTGTCATTTCAACTTAAGCTTAAGCTTTCAATAAAGCTTAAGCTTGATATAAATACCTATATATCTAGATGGTATCGCTCTTTTTCAGTTTCTTCCTACGTTGATCAACTATAACAGTGATTAAACCATCATTTTAAATTAAAATAAACCGATGGTATTATTTTTAGTGTATTTGAATACAAGTTGTGCACTTATTGCATAAGTCTGCATCTCCATTTTCTTGTCTCTAGTTATGATTTCTTTAGAAATATCCGCGGCATTCATTCAATAAACACTTCTTGCTGAAAGCCATTGTGAATTGGCGTTTATTTATTGGAAATGGCCTACTTCGCTTGATATGCTATCAACACTCATTTGTTTAAGTGGCTAGGGCACGTAGTTGAATACATAAAGATGGCAGCGCCGTCGAAGTACCAGTGTTTCTAGTGCCGATACTCTGGTAGTACAGCTAAAAAAATAATGGCCGGTACTACCTAGTAAAAAATAGTACTCGGTACTACCGAATACCGGTATTTTTTGCCCATACCTAATCCACCTGCCCAACAACTTGGTGTGGCAAATGATTCGCCACAAGGTAATGTTAACCAACAACTGCTCAATCCATTCAAATTTGATTTCCTTACCAACCATGTGCAAGCGCTGTGTACATTATTATGCCAACGTGTGGTGATACGCGTTTTACGGTTGAAAAATAAGATTGCTTCGGAAAGGTCAAAGTTTATTCTTTCGGTATAAATATTCAATTACTTCACTTATTACTTCACTATTATTCAATAAACTTATACCTAAGTGACCAATTATGCGGTGAATTAAATAAATGATGAACTGGATTAATTTCATTGCCATTTTTTTACTTCCGCTCTTTGACTTCTATCATGCATAATTTTAAACCTTTGCCGACTACATGAAATATTCTTCGGAATGGTCTCGCTGGTAAGCTAAGTCTATTTATTCCCTTGGTATTTCCTACTATTTGTTTTATTGATCGTTTTGTTGTAAAAATATTTGATTTTATATGAAATTATGGACTATCAAAATGGAAATTTGTGATTGAACAGAGACATGAAATATATTTTTTCATTAATTTATTCATCAAATGTCAGTCGTTTTACAAGCTTTTTTCATATTCTCCTCTGAAAATCTCAAATCTTTTTTTTACAACATCTCTTCGCTGGTGGCCCTTAATACACTCATTTTAGAAGTCACAGCTTGTTAGAGTTCAATGACATTGTAAGCAGGTGTATTCTCTGTGCCTAAATTTTACCGAGGAATTTTCAAGGGGTTGCAGTTAGAGACTATATTCCACCGAGAAAAAGAACGAAGACTATTTAAATGAAAATTTAAAAGAATCTGTTACAATAGCATTCCATCAGTAATCGGAAAAAGAATTCCTTGTGATGTGATGTAGGTTATTTTTTGAAAATCCGCATGGTTGTTAAAGATTTAATGATGGTCATTGAATATAATCTGGGCACTTGAAGTAGACGATGGAATCTAAAATAATAAAATTTATTGAAATGGTGTTGAAAATAAAGGTAACACACTCTCCGTTTCACACAGTTTTATTTTTGGAAATAATAGATAAAAATGATGATAGTGGAATCAAAATTATTTTTTGATTGATAGCAGATTTTAAAAAAGTCTACCATTACATTTGGCTCTGATTTTAGGAAAGAGGATTGTTTGTTTTCTTTATCTAATTTTGATTTCTATCATTAGGCATACCATACTGAGTACAAGACATTTTGTAAAGGGTCAGCGAAAAATTAGAAAGAAGGATTTGTTTCGAAAATTTTCAGTGAAACGGCACCTCGTTCAAAAGAATTTCGCATTGAGGAAGCACTCATAGCGTGCATCCCTCCGTACATTAGGGGATGAGGATTCCATATTCCTGAGCAACGACTGACAATTGGCGCGACTATTGGCATCACCTTGAATATTCAGTGAACCACCATTGTATCTCGGCGAGGCCGTTCTATGTCGCTCTTCTCGGAGAACCTCGGGTGGCATATATAGGACATAGGGTCTTTTACGTAAAAAAAATCATCATTTTCGTATACTTCCATCAGCCACCTCCAACGTGGAGGGATGCTCAGCAATTTGAGAAAGTTCGCCATTTGTCGATCAGGCTTCAACTGGTTGTTAAGTTCTTCCATGCATTTGGCGAGTAGTTTCAGGCCGTAAATTACGTACCCCATAACTGTGTCCAGCGGAAGAGATCGCACACTTCTCAATAACGAATGTTTACTTCCGTTGTTGCGCAAATCAAGGATCACATCACGTGCCTTCGTCACGAAGCTCAAGAAATCAGTCAAAGAGTCGTTCGAACATCTATCCTCATCACTCGTGATTAAATGCCTGAGGTGATCTTGTTTTTGCAGTTTATTTTCCAGCTCAGAAACTTGTACTGCTTCTATTGTTTTGAAAATGTGAAGGACGCGGCATACTCCGTTGAGCATATTTCGAGTCAGTACGATAAGTGTTTTGAACGGAAACGTAATCATCAAATACACTGACTTCTCCACTCGATACAGTGCTTTATCAAAGACATTCACGAGGTCTACAGTCAGCTCTATTACTTCGTGCAAAGAATCCTTAGAACAGTTCAATGTGCCGTCTCCAAGAAAGTTTTTGGAAAAATATTGTCTATATTTACTGCGAAAAATTGACACCTTTACATGCTCGCGGAACAATTTCGCAGTCCTGACCACATCCTTCGAGACGTTATAACTACAAATGTTACTCTGCGTCCTCACTGCTTCGTCGTTAGTTCCTGCTTTAGACTTCATCCGTGTGATCACTTGATCGACTCGTTTACTTATTTTCATGAATAGATCGACAACCTCATCTAGGGAGTTTGCATTACAATTGCTTTCTGTCGTCCTATCCGTCACATCCCCGACGTCAGTGGCTCGCTCATAAGCTCTTGCGATCAGAAACTTCAAGCGCATCACGAGGCGTACAACCTGTTCCAGATAATCAACTGGACAACTCTCGGAATATCCCTTTTCTGATTTCCCGTCAGCCTGTTCCGTAGGCCCATCTTCTTGTACCTGCCTGACGACTTTTCTGATCGTATCGATCGCGTTCAAGATGTATCGGGCCACGGTGTCCATTGGATTGTCGGAGCATTTTTCAGTCTTGTGGTTTTCGGCGCCAGTGGGTTCTGGCTCTTTTGCAGCCCTTTTCAGAGCTTCTGATATCAAATCTTTGGCGTGATTGATGTTCTTCAGGAAAGAATCTAGCGTTTCATTACTGTCTTCCGTACCCGGCTTCTTGCTGTCCAGATTCACGAATCGTTCCATTGAGGCCATGGACGAATCTAAGGCGTGCCCTATACTTCTCACAAAATCGTCCATAGTGTCGTTAGTGTGGGGGCAGTTATCGCCATTCTCGTCAGGGAACGGTTGAGCTAGGTTTGCGCGAGTCAAAACTCGCTCTATCGAAGCGAGGAAGAAGAGGCCGGCGTCGTAACATTGTAGGAGCATCATACTCAGCATGTCATTGGGGCAGATCGGCTTTTCAATCATTGGATCTGTGCTGACGAGAAAAGCCTTGGGTGGTCCTTTTAAACGTTGGTCTTCAGCCAGGACTAAGGATATCCCGACGAGGACACAGATGGCCAGGGTGGAGCACAGAATTGCTTTCATCTTCAGTCAGGGATCTTTTCTTCTGGACCGAATGACTCGGTGATCTACGTAACTCCTTGCCTGCGACGTTTTCTGTGGACTCAGCTGGATCTGATCAGCTCATTGATTCAACTCGGGGAGATAGAATGGCTGGAATCTGCTACTGCCACGTACGTAACCTGCTGGCGAAAGAAGTTAGGAAGCATTACATTCACACTTAGGAGCATCTTTGGGTGATTTTTGCAATCCCGCTATAATTTTAAAATACTTTAATTGGATCCAGGTCGAGTCATAGTTAATTATAACAAAGGAGCCATGACTGGAAAGGACAGGGGAACGAAAAATGCCTGGCTTAGAATTTGAAATACCTATCATATTGAAAGAATTTCATTTTAAAACTTAAATAATACTATGTTTAACCCATTTTATCTCTGCTGAACTGAATTTAACTCAACTTATCTGTTAGTGCTATGTATCTCGCGGCAGGATCAACACGCATTGAAAGTTAAGAAAAAAATCTTTGTAACCATTGGCAGTACGAGAAATAATGCTGGATATATTTCCACCGGGAAAACTTTAATCTTTTATACCGTTTATATCCAGAGGTATCCAAAATCATATTTCACTGGGGCCTTACACCTTTCCAGCTTTTATTTACAAAAACAAAAAAAAAAACTTGGGACTTTGAGTCTATATGACAAGAAATCTATTGTCAAATAAAATAAAAGAAACCTCTAGCGTAGTTTTGAATCCAAATAAAAATAAATTGCATATTTTTCTGTTTTCATTTTGGTCCTATGACGCAGTGATTGGATGACTGATGCATTCGGCTGAGGTTGGTTGTGGGACTCGGCATGTGGGTAAAGGTCAATGTGGGTGGCTTTCCTGTAGAATTAATTATAGTGATCCAGAAATGGAAGATTTCTATTTCGGATATATGCATAAATATGTTGTTGTGTGACGTCTCAGAATAGCGAGCTGTATAAACTATGCCTGGAAATTGGCACTTTTCTCTTTCAAGAACGGCAAAACTTTATCGCATTCCTTTTTTACGGAAACATCCCTTATTTCACCTTTCACGGTGGAGAAGCTATGTCACTCACTCATCGGTAGACTCCGTCATCTGTCGACCACTGACTAGTCTCTCGTCATTGGTCAGTCACAATGTAGCCTTCAGTAGGGGTCAAAGTGCGGGCTGTGTGGTCTGTGCTACCGTTGCGCCTCGCTATCCACCAGTGTCAATGCCAGTAGCTCCTCTCCTTCGCGAGACATTGGTAATATCTTAACTTTTTGCTGTCCTTGGCACACAAATTCATTATTTTATGCCTTTTCATTGAATTGATTTGCAATTGGGATTTTAAATGGAAATAAGCCTCGGGCAAAGACTGTATATGTTTCTGTGTGATTATTCGCATCCCAACACCAAGGACAAGCACCCAAACTTTAACGTATGACCCGCATCGTAACTTCGGCTAGGATGTAAAAGGGATCTGTAGGTGCCCCTCTGCACCAGTAGGTACGTTTAAAAAATGATTCTCCAATCTTCTCTTTTCCTCGAGCTCTCACGCCCTCTGGAATTGGAGGATTGAAACCACGTCGATCGCATCACGAACAAATTCGTCAATATTAATTTTTTCTTCGTCCACCGGCAAACAGAAGGATAATAAATCCGCCCTCTCAACGATAGATAACATCTTCAGCCACCCAATAGCAATGCTGAGGCCTAGCACACACGGTGAACTTTCTGCAACTACAGTTGCAACAACAGTTGCAGAATGTTGACCACGTAACTGTTTTTACCTCGACAATGAGACCGGTTCTTGACGTTCCCAAAACAATCTTAAACCAGTGAAACACTACCGTAGTCCCGCGGTCGCAGTTACGTGGCAAACTCCAGTTGCACGAGACCACGTGGAGTTTTGGCGGTATTTTGACGGTCGTGTAGTGTCAGTCTCAACATGTGTCAGTCTCAACATGTGTCAGTCTCAACCCAACAGTGATAAAGAACTCAACAACAAGCTCATTGGAGCAGTGGATAAGCAACAAGAAACAATCTATCGCCTTCGGTATTGACTATAGTTTGAAACCACGGTATAAACTATGCCTCGATATTAGTACTTTTCTCTTTCAAGAACGGCAAAACTTTATCGCATTCCTTTTTTACGGAAACATCCCTTATTTCCCCTTTCCTATGTAATGGCACGGTAGAGAAGCTATGTCACTCACTCACCAGTGGACTCCGTCATCTGTCGACCACTTACTAGTCTCTCGTCAGTGGTCAGTCACAATGTAGCCTTCAGTAGGGGTCAAAGTGCGGGCTGTGTGGTCTGTGCTACGTGTTTAACGTTGTCCTCATCTAAGTCTGACATAGTAAGGGCACCCGGCAAAGCCAAGGCCATAAAATCAATACGCACCGCACTAAATAAGCATTTCACTGATTGAAAAATAGACGCAACTGATTCAAAACCAGCCCTTTGTTCGTACACCCGTGTGAGGACAGAAGTTTTGTTTCAGTTGGGAACTGGTTGCAGACGCAACTGGTTTCCAACTTTTTGACTACAGCTGGAAACCAGTTGCGTCTGCAACCAGTTTCCGGATGTAGTCATAAAATAGTCACTCTGTTTGCTGGGCCTAAGTGGTTATGCAATCTAGCGGGCATTCAACTAAGATACGCAGCCACTTCCATTCTAGCTGAATTTTAGTTTACCGCCACGCCGCATCCCAAATAAAGATATCATCATCGGCATAGAAGTCGCCTTGCGGAAGCTTTTAATGTTGATAAATGTCACTGTCTTTTAGCAAATTTTACAAAATTTTCAATAATTCAAAAGTGAACCTCAAAGTCTCCTCAGATGTATTGCACTGCAATAACAGAGCAGTGAAACTTATGACTTAAAATAACACAGGCCAACAATGAAAAAACTTTTTTCTGAAAATACCTTATTCTTATGTTTTTAAAGTTGCTGAATCCAAATATGATGGTTTTAAAGTTGTATCACCCACCATTTATTCACATTTTACAGTTGAATTTATGAAATCAAGCAATATTATTAGAATTAAACAGCTTTTTATAGTTATAATAAAATTGAAAAAGGAGCTCTAATGTACGAAGATAATGGGGGATTACTGTTGGTACTTTACCGAGAAGTTCAGCAAGCGATTCATCGCAGAAAAAGCTACACATAAGCTTCAATGAAAAAAGGGAAATATAATGTAGACCAATTCCAGTTGACAAGTGAACCCTGTATTATCACGCTGAAGTAAATACAACCAATTTTATCACGATGTAGTAAACAGTATATACAAACAATTTTATGATGTAACACAGTGTTTCATTGATTTCTCTATATACCGTATAAGGGTATTAGACTAAATATTATATATATATTGCTTGGAAACTATGGGCGATAAAAAACTAAGGCAAGGTTTGGATTGGGCACATAAAATCTATAAAGATCAGCTATTAAAACAAAAAAAGTTTTCAAACAAAATTATTTTGTTGGCCTGTGTAATAGAAGTGTGTCAAAGAAAGAGGAGTCCACCGCCATTTATTGTCGAGAGAACAGAATCACCTAAAAAGATTTTTCGGTGACTTAAAGTCAACTATGGTTGTTAGGCATGGAAAGTAATGGGACAGCAAACAGTTATTTCGATGCATTCATATAGACTCCCTGAAAATCCTAGTTTTCCTCCCCTTTTTCGCCTGAAGTGTACTTTGAAACAAATTGGAATTACAAATGAATCACATTGTCCCCGGCTTGTCATTATTTCTCTCTATAGCTGCACTCTGACATCATGTGCAAGCGAACGGAAGGAAGTTCCACGGGACTAAGGAGCGCGAATTAAGCAGCGCGTGGCACGGCAGGTGGTGGGGAGGTGGAGGGCGTGCGGCGCAGTGGCACAGCGAGGGGGGGGTTTGGGGGTTAAAACCCCCCCCAGAGCTCAGAGATATATTTAAGTTTAATCCATTTTACTTAATTGGATTGATATTACAAATAGAATAGTGTAAGGATTAATAAAATATCCCTCAGAAAGCCGTAAAACTCACTATTTTGAACAATTTATCTTAAAATTCCACAATTTATTAATCCCGCACCTACCGCTTATCCTGGTGGATATTCCATACCGCCACACACCCCGGTATTGGTTGCACCTAAACCCCTCCCCCCCAGCCTTAATTCCTGGCTGCGCCCCTGGTGCGACGGGCGCATGTGAGGCAACTTATCCGCATGAAGGAATCAAGACACGACAAAACAGTTGAAATTGTCGTCATTAAAAAAAATTGAAACACCGCGTTTGCCATGGAAAACGTTTTATGCGGGTCGTGAACCTACGCCTGCAAAATAACTGCATTTAGGCCCAATTGACGCCATTAGGCGCCTTAGGCACGCCTATAGCACGAACCTGGGAATTTTTTAAATAATTGTTTTCTCACCGATTCGCACATTTTGAGCCTAAGAACTCTTAAAATTTTGAAATATAAGCGCCGGCCTAACACCAACATGTCGTATAGATACGACAAGATGGCACTAATACTTCGATGAATTCAAAGGCTCTTCCTCCCAATTAACCCTTAGAAAAAAGGTGATACTGGACGACCTTGAATCCAATCCTGACATCATCATTCTGACCGCCGACAGAGGGAATGTCACCTTCATCATCACCAGAATGGATTAGAGAGACAAGTGGAAACTGTTGGTGGAGGATCCGGCCCATCTGAAAACTGAAGGACACAATGGCCAACATGTCATAGAACGGTAAGTAAGGTATCTCATCAAGTAGAGATGGAAAAATCGATTTCAATCAAAATCAAAAATCGAGTTTTAATAGTTAAAAATCGAAGAAATCGAGATCGAGCCATGACCAACGAGTTTCGATCCAAACTCGATTTTTCAACTTCCTCCCGAAAGCCTCCGATACACATGAATTTCGCTGGGGAATCCGCGTTTGAAGATTTATTTTTTTATAATTTTTATTTCATGTGTTAATTGCTTCTTCAATGAATGTCACCTACCTCGATGATTAAGCAGCAGACATTTTGCAACACTGTTGTGTCTTTTTTCTGTCTTGGAGGCATAATTTTTAATTAAAACACTACCTTTGCTGAATACATGTCAACTGACGTCCAAACTTCAGGAAAAAAGAAGATTAATTAATGAATTTATAATGGGGTCGTTCAGCCCATAATTGCAATTTATAAGATAATTGGTAGAGCCGTAGAAAATTTGGGTCCCTGACGTAAAAAAATCTCAATTTAGCTATTTTCCAATAACTTGAAAATGCAAAATTTGAAAAGTTAAAAAAGTCCACTTTTTTTGACGTCGCAAAAGTTCCAGTTCATCGAGCCGTTCTGAGAGACCCGATCCTTGACCCAATGAACCGTTCATGGGAATGTTAATCTTAAAGAAACGCGTTAGACGGATGCACTAGAATGAGAGATTGCGGAGAAGCGATAAGCTGCTATTCAATAGTCAGTGATGTGCGAAAAATCCACAGAGGAAAAATCATTCGCCTTGACCGGGATTCGAACCCGGATCCCTCGATTTCCGGCCGAGTGCTTTAGCCAGTTGAGCTACCGAAGCGTCATTCTCCCTTGTGGAAATTTGTGGACTATACCGGATAAGGTGGTATAGACTGCTGAGCATATGATGCGACTAGCAGTCCAGGTCGTGCGCCTGGCGCCACAGCCGGAGAGCAAAGCCCGAACTTTGAACACGAGAGGTGTTCGCTCTAGACTTATTTAAGTATACCGGGACCAGCCACGGCTCACCTATGATAGTTGCATTATATGCTCAGCAGTCCATACCACCTTGTCCGGTATAGCCCACAAATTGGAGCATTTTGGAATGGAGCAATTTCAATGGGACATTTTATATCACACGGGGTGCAATGCCGACCAAGTGCCGTGTGACTTCCATCTTGACGCTGAAATGAAGATGTGACTTGGAGGGAAGCGTTTTCAAATGGACGATGATGAGCTTCAGGACGAAGGGAAGGGAATTTGGAAACTGTGATAACCATAACCATTTTAAATAGATACCTTCCCTGCATACTCGCTCAGCAATCGCCCACCGAATCAAATCCGCTCATCTAGTAGCCCAACATTACGAATACGCTCAGCTGGCAGTAGCCGGAGCACAAACGCTCACCTCCGATGCTTGGAGAAAGGGAGGTGAGAATTTATGCCCCGGTTATACCAGCTGAGCGGATTCGGATTGTTGGGCTACTAGATGAGCGGATTTGATTCGGTGGGCGATTCCTGAGCGCTTTTGCAGTGGGGGTATCGTAATGTATCATCGGGGTAGCAGAAAAACAGGTAACTATTCAATAATCTTATGGGAAGTGATTAAAAAAATGGTTTAATCTCTGCCATTTCCAATCTCGGCACAGGAAATTTTTTTTCATGGCAGTTAACATGTGAGTTCACCGACTTTCACGCGACAGGCCTAACATAAACGCCTGTATTGGAAATGGTTGTAAAGTCCTTGGTTTGTAAACCGTGATAACCATAGCATTGTGAATGTATCAATCATTAGAGTAGAGGATACAACATGTAACTATTCTATAGTCGCATGGGAAGTGATTTGAAAGATGATTTAAACTTCGAAAAATTTGCGGGATGCGTTGCTATTTAGTTAACGAATACTATTATTAGAACTTAGTTTGGCGCAAAATACCTGAAGACACTCACCTTATCGCGGTAGGATTCTCTGTGACCACCCCGTCAGATTCTCAGCTTTGCCTTTGATCCATTAAAGACTGATATCTCGCTTATATGGCGACTGGATGGACCGTAGACTAAATGTTGTCCTTAAGTTGAGAGGAAACTGGAATACATACATCATTCATTGTTATTGTTTATCAATTATGTTCCTTTTGCGTGTCTCTTAGTCATGCCGGAAGTTTCACGTGCGAACTCAGGCAAAGCAATTAGAAACGTCAATGACGCGTGAACTTGTGAGAATATCGAATCGTCGGAGTTTGTATTTCAGCAAGAATTGCTAGAATTTTAAGAATATCAAGAATAGTAGGTTAGTTAGACCAATTCCTCTTACACAGGCGCATTGTATTTTTTATTCAATGACATCTCTTTATCGTAGTGGGCAAGTGGTTCCATAGGCGCCTCAAGTACGAACCCGAAATCTTAACACTTGGCTGCTGTCTGTCAAAGGCATCTACTAACTTTTGGGTAAGAATATCTTTCCCACCTCTCTAAACATCAATTTTCGCTGATGTGTACTTGCCGTGCGAAGTTTTAATTATTAGTCCCTCGTTACTTAAGTCGCCAGAGTGAAGTCGCCAGTACATGAGCGTGGAGGCGTGGGAGGGGGTTGAGTGTAGAGAAAGGAGCGGTGGAGTTGATGGGAGGAAATGGGGGATGGCGAGTGGTGTGGAGGGAGGGAGCCTCAGGCGGGGAGGAAGGGGATATCCGTAGGCGAGATAAAGAGAGACTGCGGGGGAGGAGATCGACAGGAAGTTGCATAGTATTTATCCCGATGAGGCTCGCGTGGTGCAACAGCCAGGGGCGGGGAAGGTGGAGAGGTACATAATGTGGGGCTAGAGAGGAGACGGGAAGTTTAAACAAAGTTCTATAGATCAGGGTGGGCTTCCTCCAGACAAAGTATTAGATTTTCTATGCCAAAGAAGTTGTCCCTCAAGGAAGCGCATTAGGCCCACTTTAATTTCTTTCACTCTGAACTGATTTACTATTGCTATGATAGACTATTGGGATCGCATTTTGGTCATTACGTATGGAGGTTTCCTTTCAAAAAGCTTTAAGTTATCAAACTCATTTTTGATCAAAATATTTTGGATCAGGATAGACTTCGTCCAGACAAGTGATGTCTTTGGTGGTGTTTGATTTTCTAAGCCGAAAATGAAGTCCTACAAGGAAGCGTAGTAAGCCCAATTTCGTTTTCAATAATCATATTATGGTAACTGGGCGTGAGAATCGCATTTTAGTCAAGTCTTACGGATGATTCTTACAAAAAGGCGTAGCGATAAATTATCAGGCTCTAGTCTAAGCCCGAGTTACCTGCCCCCATTCAATTCTCGCTTGAATTAATAAAGCTTATAGACGAAGCACTATATCTGTTCATTTTATCTCTGCGGGTCATCTTTCGTGAGATCCCGGACACTATCAGAGGGCCTCGCTGAAGGGGGAGGGGTAGTACCGAGAGAGAGAGAGAGAGAGAGCAGGAGCGACCTTAACGTTGCCAAATGTACACAGGCGCCCTAGTGCCCCACTGAAAAGGTGTGACTCATACATGGCCACAGATATTTTGGGCCCGGCGGCGAAACAATGCATACAATGTATAGCTACTTATTTAGAGGGGATTGAGGATAATCCCATCTCAGAAGCCAGGATATTGTCCGCTAAATGCGAGACCGCTGGTGAAAGGCATACATAAGCGTAACATTCTGATAAACGGGGATTGCAAGGGAATTCGTGAGGATGAGGATGCACAAAGAATGGAGAAAAGTAGCACGACGGGTATTTTATTAAATAATTTATTTTGTAACTTATTGCTGGAGTGGTGTGGCTAATAAATCAACCTCCTCGTCTTCCCTCCCGTCAGTGTCTTAATTTTCGGAGTCACTTTCGGAGCCTTCAATAAACACGCTCGGATGTTACTCTTTTAAATCAGAGGTATACAAAACTATATAGGTTGTAATACCCAAAAGTAAATACGGAGTGGAGGAAAAGGGCTAGGGTTTGGTAATAAAGGGATCGGAAAAGTACTGAGAGGGAATAGGTCGAGGGAGGGAGTCGGTGCTGACGGGAATGCAAAAGGTGAATAAAAATTTTCTGGAAAGGCGATGGAAAAGGATTGAAGTGGAAGAATAAGGAACAGTAAGTTATAAGTTGGATTTAAATGGAAGAATCGAATAGCACCAAGAGAACATGCGAGATTTGGCAACAAAGCTAGCAGATTCACGAAGTTGACACGACGGAGGTCTGAGAGCGACTGAAATTCCGAAGTGCTAGGCCACGCCTACTGTCTGCTGATTGGAAGAGGGAAAGTCACGTGTAGATAAACTTTCCCTCCTCTCACCCCAACTCGGTTAAGCCACACCAGCTCACCCGCAAAGATAATGTGAACAGACCTTAGTTAAGGCACCTTGCAATGGTGTGCCATTGCATAATTATGCGAATATGTATTTCCAAGGATTTTACGAGGACTTTCCCCTTCTGCTGTATTCTAAGAAAACAATGAAGAGCGAAAACATTTGGGGTTCACCTACCAACTCAGAAATAGCAATCAGAAACATCAATAACTCGTGGTTTTGTGAGAATTGCTGGCTTGAATGCGTAAAGTGATGAAATAGAGTCGAGGGAGAGGGCATTATTTTAAAAGTATGTGGGGAAGGCTTGGTGCAGCGATCGTGGATATATTGGATGCGGACTGTCGAGCGATTCAAGGAGGAGTCGGAGGTGTGGGGGCCGAGAGGAGAGGGAGATTTCGAGACCCCCTCACACCCCCCACCCCGACGTTTGCCCACGGCCGATGATTTCGGGGAGTCACGTGACTCGATCCCCGCCTCTTTCGATTAAAGGAATCGCCAAAACCAATGTAACGAGGTGTTTCACCTTCCCTTCGGAGGCCCAACTCAACCACCCCCTACTGCTCCCGCCCCCCACGTCACTTCCTCCTCAAAATCCTGAAAGCGATTCGGGGGAGATGCGCGTTTAATTTTAGTGCACCTATCCGACGGTTTGGCGCTGTGTATTTCTTCTCACACACACGCCACAGTGGGCGGAAATTGAAAAAAGCTTGACGAAACTAATATCTCCGTTATTATTTAACGTAGATCCACGATTTTTCCATTTTAAATGATTTTTACCTTCTAAATCCGAATATAATGTTATTTTTTCTGTAGACGTTTACAGTGTACACGAACTCACAAAAACGCCGAGTAAAGAAACCGTCGCTGATTTTCGATTTCAACAGCGGTGAGGGAATCAAACTTCTTCATCGACGAAGAACCAGAGCTTTTCCCGGTGGTTGACATAAAGAACTCTTCTCGGGTTTCCAACCGCATCAGGGTGTGCATTATGTCGGCCCACTTTTCGTTGGGAGACTTTCCCGGCATGTTCACGGCTGATTAATCATTAGTAGTGATGGGTACTGTGCGAGTGAGTCAGCTCAAATGATCGACTCAGCAGATAGAGCTGTGAGGTGAGGGAGTCTTATTTGGTGAGTCGCGACTACCTCCCCTTCGAAGTCCACACACGACTCTCTCCCCTCCGCGCTCACTGTGCATGTTGGAGTTGTGAGCGGTAGAAGTCGGTTCAATGCGCACACGACTCCCTTAGCGCACGCTGTGCGCTGGAATATGGTGGTTTCCTATTATTTTTTTATTGCCCAAATCGAAAGATTATTACTCCTGGAGCACCCATTTCACGCTTTTAGATTTTTAAATGATGATATCTATTTTCCGCAATTAAATGAAAATTGAAAAATTTCAAGCGCGCGAAAACGCGACGGCTAAGTATGAATGATGGGAAAAGCCCGTGTGACGTCATTCTGGTTCCCGCTGTCGCCGTGTGAGGTGACCTTGGGGCGAGGGTATGTGCTTCGCTGCGATGCAGGCTGCTATTAGGTAGCAGAGTACCCTGCTACCGGGTAGCGCTTGGCTTAAATAAGGATTATAAATACCTTATGAAAAGAACGAAACTTTCCGACCAAAGGCAGTTTTAATAGATGATTATTAAGAGATGTTTCCCTGAGCTCTGTGCCTCATGCATACCTTGGTAATCTCAGACGATGTAAAACTCCTGACCACTCGTATAGCAACTAGGTTCCTGTGACGTCACGTGGAGTGGCATCGCATTGGCGACAATCTGTCCTTTTTCAAATGATGTTAAAATTGACCATTGCCATTCGTCTAAACTGGGATTTGTAAAACCAAATAACTTGTATATTATGAATACACTAATGTTGGGTAACGAATGACAATCAGTTGTGGTGATTGATCACCCCCTGCCAAACACCCTAGTGGTGGCTCGCAGGGTATTATGTAGATGTATGTAGATGAATCAATGCCTTTCGTTTCCTTTGATGAAGGAAACTAGCCTAATGTGCGAGGCGAAGTCAGACTCCCGGCGCCCATGACTCCCTCAGTGCACACTGTGCGTGTTGGAGTCGTGAGCAGTGGAAGTCGGACTCCATGTGCACACGAATGCTTCCACAAAAATTTTCCGTGTGAGGCTCATCGCATGTTTGGCGGGTCTAAGGGAGCACATGGCACTTTTCGCGGGTAGCCCACTGCTCACCTTTACAGGCCGCTTGAAAGATTCTCCTGATTCATTTTCTGGGTATTACTCTTAACAATATCACATGAACCTTATCTTAATTATCTCTCCTAAATGTCCCATGCATCGTGAAAGAAAAATGGTGGAAGATGCTCATGTTTAAGTTTTCGGCAACGGAAAATTTATGAAAATAATACAAGACAAAAATGAAAATTTGTTCTTACACAAACAACTAAGATTAATCGAGGAAATTTATTATGAATTGTTAACATGATCATGTAGTTTTGGAGAGACTATTTTGTTACAACAGAATTTTTTAATTGTCGTCTTCTCTAAGCACCGGAAACTTAATACATTTTCCTACTTCCATGAAAGATATAACGTATCGGCAAAAATAGTTCCTCAGTTATATCACCTGTTAAACATTGTTACTATTCAATATGTGATTGATTTGAAATCAAATTTTCAAATTGTCATCTCGGAAATGTTGCATTTTAAAAGCTCGTTCAGAAATCTCCCCCGCACCACCTACCCCTCTTCCCAGAAGCGCTTTGCTTAGTCGCACTGTGTGAGCGGCTCTCTCATTAGGCCTGAAGTAGCCGGGAAAGTCTGCCAATGAAACGTAGGCCGACACGAGGCAGACTCTGACCCGGTTGGAATCCTGAGAAGAGTTCTTCATCCATGGTAGGCAGGCAGATCGAAGAGATACCAGGAATGTCCAATGCTACGTTAGATGTATTGAAGATGTGAAAAATAAATCAGCGAAGGAATAGTACCTATTCATTAATCACCAGTGTCATAATACACTTTTAGTCTAAAAGGATATGGAAAGATGGAATAACACACCGGGATAAATACATGACCGGGATGGGTGGAGGAGAGCTGTTTGCGAGGCCAAAGCCTAGCTTAGGTGTGAGTTGAAGTCAAAGCCTAGCTTACCACATAAGTAAGTAAGTAAATTAGCACAATACTCACCAGTGAAATTCTACTATTTCATGTGAACACAATCCATGCTGGAAAGTATCATTGCCACAAATGGACGCGTTCAGGGATATAAAATATGGAATAGATTGTCGGTAAAATTAAGGAGTACATCCAGGGGTGGATCCAGGATCTCTCTCCGGGGGGGGCACATGCAAGGCCGTATCCAGGATTTTTTTGCGGGGGAAGGCCCAAGGATACCCCGCAATACAAAACGAAATCAATGATAACGGGACCGTATTAAAAATCTTGCATATTTTTTTAAGGTTTGGGGGGGCACGTGGCTCCGTACCCTCCCTCCCTAGATCAGACTATGAGTACATCAGTGTGCTACTCAAAACTCGGTCGTTATTTTCGGCGACTAATTACCCAAATCAGTAACAACCTCATGTAAATAATAACTCAAAACATGGAGTGACTATCTCGAGTCTTCAGCGAATGTATAAATAAGTACATCGAAGATACTATTTTTACGTGGTGAACAGCAGTAGCATAGATGTAGACCGCAATATACCGAGGGAATTATGAGAAGGTTGTCACTAAAAAAGAGTAAAAAATACTGCACTTCTTTCCGCATTTGGAGAGACACTACTTGGGGGCAGTCAAAGATGGTTCCGATGGGACAGGAATGAGGTAAGAAATCTCGGCCTTAACCCATTCGGGTAAATAGACGGCGATTCGCCGGTTGGATACGATTTTCCTCAAGGTAAAGAGTCGGCGAACTACCGGTAGCGTCATTGTTGTTGCTGCATTTGAAAATTGTTTATTGAATGAATATTATCTTTAAACTAAATATCATGTGGGAAAAAAACAAATAAAATTATCCCATAAAAATTCTATGCATCTTGACACTAAATTTCATATTCTATAAAATAATAGGTAAATGAAAACCCTTGGAAAAATATTAAAGGCATTTATTTTAGAAACCATGAAAAATTAAGATGCGAATGGGTTTAAAGGATGCGTAGAGTGTAGGGTGCTACGCAGAACGGTCCGGGAAATCGTGGTGCACTAAATATGGAATATATTGCGCATTTGGAGGGGGAAGACGAGGTACGGCCACTTGGATGGGCGGGAGAAAGCCAGTTTCGGCGTGGGGGGGGGGGGGGGCAGTGGCGTAACCAGGAGGGAGGTACGGGGGGTCCGAACCCTCCCCCCCGAAATATAAAAGGACAATTATTTTCCTTTATAAAAGAAAACTGATCACTTTCGAACGTGATTATAGGAATTGTGGACTGTATGTTACGAATTACTATTACAATTTTTCGATCAAAGTAGAGCCATGCTGGCGCATACCACTCACGGTCACGGTCACGATCCGGTCACGCTGCGGGCAGGCCGATAGCTCCGTCTCCCAGGGTTGCTCTTCCATCATGCACGTAGGAAGTTCACAGGACGACTCCTCACAACACAAATTCACTCCCGTCCGCGAAGTGAAAAAAAAACTAAAGCAAATCGAAAACTCGAAAGTTAGTGGCATCGCCAAAAGGTGGCGTGGCTCGACTTTGTGTTGGGCAAAATACACAACCGTACAAAAACAAAATATTGAAAAATCATGAATTTACAAAATATTTTTTTTAACAAATGAAGTTTTTTCGATTATGAAAAGAGTTCAAACCCATTACTTGGTAACCTATTTTTTGCCCCTCTAGTTTTGGACGCCCCCGAACGAAATTCCTGGTTACGACACTGGAGGGGAGCTCGATGGATATTGTGGCCATAATCCTGAATGAAGAGGTAGGTCTCTACATTTTATGCCCAATATGAACGCCGATTTTTTCTCGGCTTATATTTTGCGATCCAGAGAGCGCACGGTCGAAGTAGAAGGCCGACGCGACGCTTCCGATGGTCTTGGTTAAAAAGCGAGCGGTAGAGTTTTCGTGGACCGCGATAGGCCGGGAAGAATGAAAGCCGGGAAAAATATCTTTCCATCTCTGGGTAGATGGAATAATGAACGCCACAACATATTACCCCGGCAGTTTATTCTTCCTTGAGGGATGCGATCGAAGAGTTTCGAGTAAGATGTAACTGTTGATGCGAGAGAAAACAGCGTTAGATTAAACCGGGCACAAAGTGGTGAAGATTTAAAGCTGGAACGGAACCCGGAAAATGAAATGTTTTGAAAAATTGTATGGTTAGTGAAGATTAATTTTATGCCCTACATGAAGTTACTTACAATATTAATATTCATGTAATGGGCTACAAACATATAAGTTTAAAAAAATTTAAGACCTCGGCGGCCACGAGGCTTAGTATTTATGAAGACACTAATTATTTTTGACAGGCTTTCACGGAAATTACACTTATGATATTTAAGAGCCATTCAATAGCGCACTCAAAAAGGTACAAGTACTAGGTGAATATCAGTTTTTATAGCCAACGGACATTTTAAGGCAAGTTACAACTATAATGAACGAGTGTTTTTTTCACGCAGGTGTTAAATTTTCAACGCGTCAATCTTGTTTCACAAATCTTACTAACCAAGTAAATATGCTGAATCACATAGGACGATGCGAAAAAATATATCAATTATGGCTAAGGAGATCGAAAGAAGCCGTCAAAGGGTCATCTCAAGAGAGCCGCAATCGACCCTCTTGAATAATAGTAGATAATCATAACGAGATAATATGTAGTGAACATAATCGAACACACTCAGGTAAACTTTGATATTGACTGTTAGCGTTACTTATATAGGCTCATTTCTTGAGTTTTTTGGTTTTCGAGTGGACAACACGCTGAGTTTACTTAACTCATCATTCCTTATCTAATAACATGAAAAGGGACATGTTATGCGATAAGAGCATAGCACGACAAGCACCCTATCGAATTTCCGATAAGAGACAGGAAAAAATGTATACCTCGTATTCCAGAATTTCTCAAATGATAGCTGATGAGCGAGAAAGCATTAAAAACACTGGGTAATACACAGTAATAAATACACGTTGTAGGTTCTCCTACTCATTCAAATTCAACCCTACAAAACTGAAGGTGGTTTCGCCATAAACTATACCTACTCCAATTATTCAACACTGTATTGAGTCCTAGAATTCCAAGACACCATATGCCTCGTTAGAATATCACTCAGCTATCATATGTTATTACAAACCGTTTTGCAAAACTGATTTGATTTTGGCTCCCAAATTGACTTAGGAATACTTGCTTGAGATAAAAGTGTCAATACATCAGGCATCGCACAACTAGTGTGCGCTCACTTCTCGTAATATCCCTGCATTTGTGAGAACGAAAACCGCGTTATGAAAACCGTATACCTTTGGTAAGACTTTACTTCTATTATGCCATATAATCCAAAGATATCTACCTGCTAGCAGAAAGAGAGAAATAGGACAAGTAAACAGTTCCAAGAGATATAAACTGATCTACCCGGGGTAGCACTGAGGAAATAGACAATATTGAATTAATTCGAGGAACTGGATAAAGAAAAAATACACTTCAACTATCAAAATTTCCAATAAATATGATAATAAAAGCCAATAATCGCTTAGGCCTAAAGTTAGGATTTAATAGCATTTAAATTTTCAACATATATCCGAAAGAAATACCCTATAGGTATTATAGTTTATTTTGAAATTAGTTATGTAGTAAGACAGGTCTTCAGATTTAGATATAAGCTTTTTGAACGAAGGATTCAGAATAGCTGTAACTCATTTCTTAATAGCATGCCTCTGAGTTAATATTACCCTCTTGACGTGGGAACTTACATTGCATAATCAAGGTTCGTCGTTCGCTTTTACCTTCCGTAGTAAAGTTTACTATGTGGCAAGTAGTGACCTGAAAATACGTTTTCTATAGTTATACGTAAGCGAAGTATTGATTTCTCAAAAGCATACCAGGTGCCAAGAGTGAAAAATATTAGCATACACCTATTAATATATAGCTTTGATTGGAGTTCTAAATTTGTGAGCCTTGAAAGCCTTGACCCTTTTATTTTCCCTTTTCTTCTAAAATTAATTCAAGTTCAGGAGTTGGCTGCTGTTGTTTTTTTTCAATTCCTTTGTAAAAATTGTGGAAATAATTCTGCTGTTTTGGCAATTTCATGGAAATTATTTTCAGTTATGCTTGAAACTTAACGTTGAAGCCAGTGGGGCAAGCTGGAATTTTTCTCGGGGGGGAGGGGTACAAAACTAGGGGGGAAATTTTGAAAAACGGGGTTTAACTAATTGGAAAGTTTTGAAATTTTTTAAAACTCTTTTCATAATCGAAAGAACTTCATTTTTCAAATAAATAAATGTTTTGTATATTCGTGATTTTTCAATATTTTGTTGTGTTTGCCGAAGCAAATTAATTATGCTTATTTTTTGGGGGGTGTCCGGAACCCCCGTACCCCCTTTCTGAATACGCCACTTGTTGAAGCGTGTTCGTATTGTTGCCCCAGTGGTGATGATGATGGAGCTTCCTCACGTATCTAACTTTAAATTTAATCCGAACTTTAAAAGCTTATTAGCCCGGGACAAAAACAGACATCCGAAGTGCAAAAGTAAGATTTCTTACCTGTTATAACAACTTTCTCGTTAGATCTCACTTTTTACCCCGGTATGGTGCATGAGAATATAGCAACAGGTAAGGGTTTTCCGTTTTCCATGGTACAAATGTTTACGAGGGGGACCTGCGTCGGAAGCCTATGGAAATCTTCATCTACATCTACATACTACGCCGCAAGCTGCCCAAATAGGAGTGTGGCAGGGGGTGTTAGGACATCAGCCGTTTACACATAATAAAGATTGATCAACAAAATTACAACTAGCATTTATTTAAGTTCTTTAAGGTTCGGGGGAAAAACAAATTTTCATATCTATCCGTTCCGCTAAATATATCTCTTAGTTTATCGCTTCTGTCGGACCTGGAAATATAGTGGGGCTCTAATTTTATGTTCTCCGTGTCGCTCTTAAAGATATCTATTCTCAATTGCTCAAGCAAGCTAAGCCTAGCGCGCAGCCTCCGAGTCTCCAGTGGCTCCCAGCCTAATTCGCTTAACCGCTCGATAACTCTGTCTGTACGCTTGTATCAGTTTATGGCGAATAAAGAAGCCTTCCTTTGTATTTTTTCAGCTCACGGATTAAGTCTTTCCTCACCGGAGCCAATATGCTCGCCGCATATTCAAGGTGCATTTGGATGATTGCGAGATAGCACCTTTCTTTTACTTTCTCATCCGTAAATTGCAATCCAAACTTCTTCAGGGCTATGCCGCAAATATTCCTTAAATATCTTGTTGCGTATTTGTGCTGTAACCATTTTTTTCAGGTGTTGTTATCACACAATGGCAAGATGATTTATTTTAATGTAAGCATTTAAACTGCTTTGTTTAATGTCACAACTAAAATTTTTCACGAAAAAATGGTATCGCCTTGAAGTCTTTTTTATGCATTTAGAATATTGACGTCACGAGTACAAAAGCTTAGTTGCAATGCACATCTAAGAAAACCTCTGGAATTTTTATGAGGATATTTCTTCGATGACCCGATTCTGGCGACAGAAAATGCGTAATATTCAGTGTCGATGATATAAATTGAACGAAATAAATATTCTCAATCTTATTCTAACTAAAAGTTGAAAAATTCTCATCAGTTGTGTAAATCTTATCGTAATGTAAATCGTAGTCCATCACTCTCACGTGAATCCGCAATTTTGGTGTTCAGCGGGTTCAGAATAAGGGAATAAGGGCTGATGTCCGAATTTAATGAGAAATTTCATTCGGCGTGCGAATTTCTGGAATTTAGCCAGGACTATAGGAAGGAATGATTTGAGAGTAAGTATTAAGCTGCCTCGGTTTGCCACTTTTTCGAAGGAACGAATCGTAATACCCGGGCAAAAGTTACAGACTCGAATGGGGATTACAAATACGATTTTTTCTCCAAATCGGTTAATATCATATGTCCACCACTTTGCCTTAAAATTTCTAAATTTTTAACGAAAAATGTAAATAATTTAAATTTGGTTTGAACGAGAAATCGTTTTTTTTTTGCGATTGGGTATAACTTTGGACATTAAATGATATATATTAGACCAATTATGTCATGAGATCAGGACCCAGGTCCTCTGAGGGTTACAACACACCAGGGCCGGGAACCTAGTCGGAGACTTACAAGTCTTAGCTCCCGGGGAGGGGTTTGGAAAGGAAGGAAAAAGGAAAGAGGCGCCGCCGTGATAGGAGCCCGACGGCCGCTATAGGATAGGGATAGGGAAGGAAGGGATGGACGGGGATTTAGTGGGCCCTCGCCGCTATGGAAGCGACCAGGGGCCCACGAAATAGCGAAACCCAGCATCAGCCATTAATGTGCCAACGGTTTTGGAGGATTTTCCTACTAAAGAGAAAACCCATCGATCAAATCGTTGAATACCAAATATTTCAGCTACATTTCTTTTCATTATCAAGAAAATGACCTTATATCGTGTCCTTGAATAAGACTTTTTTTGGGTAGGAAACCCGCAACCCGCCGCGTCACTTTACGCTACCAATGCTTACGTTGAATGAGATAGAAATGTTTTTCTGGCAAAAACGTGGCGATCATGCCTGAAAGTGTCAAGAGTAGTCACCAAGATGGGAACCCGGAGGCAGAAAACATTAACCGAATTGGAAAAAAATGGGGAATTCCACTGAAAATGGATGATTATGCGATTAAAAAATATCCATGGCGCTGAAAATTACATTGAAAGCAGTTCTTCTCTAACCTGCGTAATATTCGTAAAATTTCAATTTGAAAATTGTATATTAATCTTGCGCTCATAACGACCCATCGCCATGTTGGCTGAGCATGACGTCAGAGTCCAGTAAACAATAGGTTTACGTGGTGCCTGTAGATTTTTTGTCCCAGTTTAAAAAAAAAACCTATGTATCTGACTATACAAATAATTTTTTATATGTTAATTCCATCATCAGTCATGTGAAATATTTATCCTGAATAGTTTAAAGAATGTATGCTTACTGTATGATCCATCACAATCTTGACAAATAGCGTTTATTACTTTTTCATCCTCCTCATCCACGGCGATTTCCACAGAGTAAGATTATTGTTCTCAATTAATGCTCTGGTGTCACCTTAGCCCCAACATTGCAAACGCTCAAATTTATTAACACTTGAACCTAACAATTTCGGAAGCACCGTACGTCTCTCTTCCAGACCTTATGAATGCTAAGTAAATCGGCGTAAAATATGATCCGTTGTATTTCTCCAAAACGTTAACTTCACCTATTCCAATATTTCACCAAGTAAGTACACATTAAAAGCAATGAGCAAATGACAGTAGTTGAATGAGAGACAAACCAAGCTTTAGATTACTATCGAACGAGATTATTGATTTAATTTTTGTTACATTTCAATTTTGCGGCTTCTCAACTCCGCGCCGATAAATCTTTATTACTGGAGAAGAAATAAGCGACCATGAATTAATATAACTTCAGAATGTTCCCAGAATGCGTCTTTACGAAGTTGGGGTCAACCATTGCGCAATATAAGTACCGTAAAAACTTTTTAACTATTCACACACCCTTAACGTTATGGATCATTATCATCGTAGATAATTGTTATCGTCGTTACTGTTTTGTTATTGCCATGGAGCGAGTCTGCTTACTCGCATTCTGACATCACATGGTGTTTTTGTAGCGCGAAAGAATTTAGTAATTTTTGCGAACTTTGAAGCTCTCTAGAAACGAGAATATTGAGAATTATGAAGTCATATTTAGCATACGTTAATAACTTTAACTGACTTATCTAAACTTGTAAAAAAATTACCTTTTTAATTTTATGAGAGCACCCCATTCATATTTGTTATTCCCATGCGGGTACCAAACTTTTGCCGGGTATAACGAGACGCTCCCAAAAAAAGTGGCAAAACAAGGCACTCTAGTAAGTATCAGGGGTGTACAGTAGGGCGGATCGCAAAAATCGATTTTTTTCAAATCCATCTGGCCCAATGAAAAAAAGTTGTGGGTCCGATCAAAAATAAGGCCTGAAAATTTTGAGACCTCTAGGTGAACCCCTGACCCTCGCTCAAATGTAATTTAGGGGGGGAGGGTCAAAATTCGAAAAATACAATATTTTATGGTCATTCCCTATAGATTTTGCCGAGTTACTGCACTTATAGGGCAAACATTTCGTGCATTTTGACGTATCTACCACCGTTTAGCCACAAAATGCCTAATTTGAGTCCGCGTCCGCGAAGAAAATATTCCAACGCCCACGCAGCGTCGCGGATACCAGTGCCGCAGGCCGATCCCTTCCCCTCCACGCTCGCTTCTCCCCCTCCCACGCCTCTAATACAGCAAAATTCATCCCGCGCATGCTGCTAGGAGGTCGTTTATCTTTGATAATATAAATCAGAAGATGGTAGAAGGTAAAAAGCGATGCGTAGTGAGACCACTTGTCCCTTATTTGGCGCCTCGTCGGCGTTAAACAAATCGATATTACCAACTTTTAGACATGTGATGAAATAATTTTAGACCTGCGCACGCAGGAAAGGAGACTACGGTCTTGAAGACGCCTCTCGAGTGGCTATGAAGGTCTGCTCTTCATGCGTTTTTAAAAATTAGTGTGTGTTCTACTAATTTTTATTCTATATTTCGTGCTAACTCAGTTCATTCAGTTACAGCAGTAAGTAATGTTTTTATTTTTGAAGTTATTCTTCTTTTTTGTTGTATGAATTAATACTAGACATTATTTTTGGAAAGGGCATTCGTAAAATGTTTTATTCGCATAAAAGTTAGACTGTTTTATGCAGTTTTACTCCTGTTTGTAAACACTGAATTGTCTATGTCTTCTCTGCGTAAAAATTAAAGCACAAACTTATCCGTTTATTCTTTTTTCCGAATGTTACCTCATGCGAGTCGCTATGCCTTATCATAAAACTCGTGGAGGAGGGGGGGCTCAAGTGAGGAGAGGGGCGCTCAATGGAGAAGTGCTTATATCGTGACTTTGAGTAAATCCGTCCCTTGGGGTGTAAGGGGGCTGAAACAGGAGTAAAATAAGGCTAAGGTATGATGGAAGGGCGGAAGGTTAGGGGACCAAAGGCATGAGGTAAAGCTAACCGACATCTTTCTACTCATTCCATTTTGCTATTGATTTCCTTACCCGCCATACTAAAGTGCTGTGTACATAATTATGCCAGCGTGTGTTGATATTCGTTCCACGGTTGACAATAAGAACAAAGTTTATTCTTTCGGCAAAAATATTCAATATTTCTCCGTAGGCTTCAAGAGACCGATTATACTGTAAACCAAATAAATAATGAATGGGATGAACTGGGCTGGAACTAAACCTGAGTCAAACACATTAAAAATTCTTCGGAATAGTCTCACTGGTAACCTAAGTAATTTAAATACATTGATAGTTCCTACTATTTGTTAAGTAATAGTTTTGGTGAAAAAATGCATCATCAACATGTGATATTGTCAGTGAAACCAGACATGATACATATTTTTTCACTCATTTATTCAATATCAATTGCTTTAAATTTTTTTATATTCTCCTCTGAACATCTCGAGATCTGGGAAACAAATGTTAAATATTATGGCACCATCTTGAATTGTCAATGAAGCGCCAGTGTACCTTGGTGAGACTATTCTAAGTACATGAAAATGAGAAGGAGACTTCATTGCTTTCCACAGATTTATTTCGTCCGTACGACATGTTTCGACCATAGAGGTCATTATCAAGTACAAAAATTTCGAATTTTAAGCAAACACATATACTCTTTGAAGGGGTTGAGGGAAAGAGTGGAAGGGGTGGGTGTCTTCCACTCTTTCCCAATTCTACGGTCTACGGTCAGCCCACCTAGTTCAACCAAAGAGTCGTGAGGACAGTTCTCCGTGCCCACTGCATGAAATTGTTCGGAAAAAAAGTGAATATACAATGCGAAAAATGGACTGCTTTAAATACTTGCGGAACAATTTGACAGTCCCTACTCCATCCTTCGAGACGTTGTGACGACACATGTCACTCTGCTTACTCACTGCTTCGTCGTCATTTCCGGTATTTGACGATTTCCCTGCGATCACTTGATCGACTTGATCACTTGCTTTCACGAATAGATCCACTACTACATCTAGCGAGTCCTTGGTACAGTTGCTTTCTCTCGTCATTTCCGTCGTATCCCAAACGCCCGTGACACACCCGTAAGCTCATGTGATAAGATATTTTGCGCGCATCAGGAGACGCACGATTTGCTCCAGATATTCTTCTGGACAACCCTTGCAATGTCCCTTTTTCAATTTCTCGTCAGCTATTTCCGTCGGCCCATCTTCTTGTATCTTCCTGGCTAATTTCCCGAACAGATCGATCGAATTTAAGTGGTATCGGGCCACAGTGTCTAGCGCATTGGGAGAACATTTTTGAGCCTCGTTGTTTTCGAAGGGGTTGAGGGAAAGAGTGGAAGGGGTGGGTGTCTTCCACTCTTTCCCACCCCTTCCACTCTTTCCCTCAACCCCTTCAAAGAGTATACCTATATGTTTGCTTAAAATTCGAAATTTTTGTACTTGATAATGACCTCTATGGTCGAAACATGTCGTACGGACGAAATAAATCTGTGGAAAGCAACGAAGTCTCCTTTTCGTTTTCGTGTATTAATATCCACAAAGTTGAGCCGGAAACCATTGAATGTACTATGCTAAGTCTTTCGCCACGGATATTACTTGGCATATGTAGAGCATTGGATCTTCTACGCCAAGAGCACCGGTAATTTCGCTTATTTCGATCAACCACTTCAAACGTGGAGGGATGTTCAGCATTTTAACAAGCATCACCATTTGTTTATCAGACTTCAACTGGTCATTAAGTTCTTCCAAATATTTGCCGTATATTTTCAGGCCGTAAATTGCGTGCCCCATTACTGTGTCCAGCGGAAGAGATTGCACACTTCCCAAAGACGAATGATTGCTTCCGTTGCAGTACAAATCAAGGATCACATCACGTGCCTCCGCCATGAAGCTCAGGAAATCAGTCATAGAGACGTCCGAACATCTATCCCCATCACTCGTGATCAAATGGCTGAGATGATCTTGGTTTTGCAGTTTATTTTCCAGCACAGAAACTGGTAGGGCTTCTATTGTTTTCGAAATGTTACGGACACGGCATATTCCGTTGAGAAAATTTGGAATCAGTTCTATAATTGTTAGGAACGGGAACGGCTCCTGTAAATACACTGATTTATTCACTCGCATTAGCGCTTTGTCACAGACATTCACGAGGTCTACGGTCAGCCCACCTAGTTCAACCAAAGAGTCGTGAGGACAGTTCTCCGTGCCCACTGCATGAAATTGTTCGGAAAAAAAGTGAATATACAATGCGAAAAATGGACTGCTTTAAATACTTGCGGAACAATTTGACAGTCCCTACTCCATCCTTCGAGACGTTGTGACGACACATGTCACTCTGCTTACTCACTGCTTCGTCGTCATTTCCGGTATTTGACGATTTCCCTGCGATCACTTGATCGACTTGATCACTTGCTTTCACGAATAGATCCACTACTACATCTAGCGAGTCCTTGGTACAGTTGCTTTCTCTCGTCATTTCCGTCGTATCCCAAACGCCCGTGACACACCCGTAAGCTCTTGTGATAAGATATTTTGCGCGCATCAGGAGACGCACGATTTGCTCCAGATATTCTTCTGGACAACCCTTGCAATGTCCCTTTTTCAATTTCTCGTCAGCTATTTCCGTCGGCCCATCTTCTTGTATCTTCCTGGCTAATTTCCCGAACAGATCGATCGAATTTAAGTGGTATCGGGCCACAGTGTCTAGCGCATTGGGAGAACATTTTTGAGCCTCGTTGTTTTCGACGCCGGAGGTTTCCGGCTCGTTTTCGGCCCTTTTAAGAGCATCAGACCACAAATCTCTAGCATGAATGATGTTCTTTAGGACGCAATCTAGCGTTTCATTGCCGTCCTCCGTACCCGACTTTTTGGTGTCCATATCCAGGAGTCGTTCCATCGAGCTCAGGGTCGAATCTAAAGCGTTCCATATACTGCTCGCGAAATCGTCCATGTTGTCATCAGCGTGGGGGCAATTATCGCCTTGTTCGTCAGTGGACGGTTGAGATCGAGTCAAAATTCGCTCTATCGAAGTGAAAAATTAGATGCTGGTATTGTGATGTTGTTGGACTATCGTGTTCAGTATTTCATCGGAGCAGTTCGCCTTTTCACTCGTTGGATCTGGCTCTCTAAGTGTTGATCTTCGGCCAAGACTAAGGATATCCCGACGAGGACGCAGATGGTCAGGGTTGAGCACAGAATTGCTTTCATCTTCAGTTAGGGATCTTCTCTTCTGGATCGAATGATCTCGGTGATCTACTTAACCCCTTGCGTGGGAAGTTTTCTGTGGGCTCAGCTGGATCTGATCAACTCAATGGCTCAACTCCAAAACATATAATCGCTGTAATCTGCTACTGCCACGCATGTAACCTGTTGGCGTAAGAAGGTAGGAACCATTAAATTCACATTTGGGGATATTTTCAGGTGATTTATTTTTATACTGCCATAGTTTTAAAAGACTTTGATTAGATCCTGGTAGAGCCATAGTTAAATACTTTGATGAGAGAGCTATGCTCGATCAAACCGCGGGGGATAGGGGAGCGGAAAATCCGTGGCTGAGGACTTGAAACACGTGTCATAATAAAAGAATTTCATTTTAAGACTTAAATAAAACTGTCTTTAATCTTCAACGCGTTTCATCCCTGTTGTATCGGGGGTTAGATGGAAGATGGGACTTTCTAGTCCCAACATCGCCCAATAAAGACGTTTTATTATTATTATTATCATCGAATTCAACTCGACTTATCCGACACTGTTGCATAGAGCGTGAAAGCGTCTACACATAGCTAGCGGTCCCATTATGCATAAGTTTCTTGATTTCTGAACTCGGTACTGTTTTGCGGAACGGATTTAGAATTCAAATGGTTGCAAATCTATAACTGGATACGGATTGAATACCAAGGCGAGCTGATAGATTTGTTAAAAATTGCTACGATAAACAAATTAATGCTAGCGAATTTGTAAGAGATGTGAATGGGAAAGTCTAAACGATCAAAGGGAAAATTTTTTATTACATATTTTTCATAATTGCAAGTTTAATTATTCTTGCCTTATGTTTAAGATGCATTGAGAGAGCCTAATTGTAACGGTGGAAACTATTGCATGGATAAAGTTAGGGAAATAGACTACAAAATCGATAGATTTGAGATTCTGTTTTTTCCGCGTAAAATAAGAGACCGCAATACCTACAATAATTTAGCTGTAAGATAGCTTGACACGGAGTGTGTAAAATAGGCTCTGCATGCATAGTAAATTACTTACTTTAATTGTCAACACTAGGTATCTGCATGCATTTCTTGGTTTATTATAACTCATGCATGAATCACTCACTTAGCTAACTTCTCGTTTTCTATCATTAAATATTAGTTTTATTTGCATGGCAGCATGTTTGTATCTTTATCACTCTCCTAGTTTATTAGGACTTAAGGTCTGGCTACGCGTATCGTTGTCCTGACTGGTTGATCTGTTTCTGACAAAAGAGTGCGTTCCTGCACCTCGATTATGTAAATCTGACAGCAACGACGGCCAGTGGCGCAGCGAGGGGGGGTTTTGGGGGATAAACCCCCCCCCCCCAGAGCTGAGAGAAACTTTTAAGCTAAATCTATTTTACTTAATTGGATCAATATTGCTTACAGAATAGTGTGAGCATTAACAAAATATCCCGCAGAAGGCCGTAAAACTCAACATTTTGAACCATTTATCTTAAATTTTTTTCTGGCGGAGGGCCTCCGCACCTCCCGATTACCTTGGCGGGTATACCACACCCCCAGGCACCCCAGTATTAGTTGCGCCTGAAACCCCTCTAGCCTTAATTTATAGCTGCGCCCCTGACGACGGCGATAGGTGAATATCACGTTCTCCTATCACTTTCTGCTGCATCGAGCGATCATTTAAGCCACCGTCTTCGCGCATATCACGTCCGTGATGTGACGTCACACGCCAAGATTCGAATCGCCTTTCACGGTAACGGAATCCTGCGACACATCTCTGTCCGAGAATGCGTTGTCTGCGGTGTATTTGAAACAACAATGACAAACAACGATAACGTAAAGTGGAGGCTGTTCAAGGATAAGTACTTCTCAATTGGTAATATTATGATCAATTATTATGGTAAAGTTATGGCGTTAATTGAAGTGTGTTTAACGGTGTTGATGTATCGGAGAATGTTCTTGGCAAATGTTGATGATAAAACTTCGATGTAAAGTAATTGACGTTTAAATAACGGATGTACTTCAATTTTTAATTGGAATCTCTGATTTGGTTTGATTTGGTTTGCACGGTTTGTAATAAACCTTAGGATATTATTAACCCTAGAACGGTAACGCGGGGTGAAAAAACACCCCAGACTGGTTTAAAACTCGCGGTAAAAAGAAATGCCTTACGTTTACGACCCCGGACCGTAACCATAATTCAGTTTCAAGGTCTGAGAGTGGAGGAAGCACACTCGCAGCGTCAGTAGCGCGTGGAGGCTTGAGCAGTGAATGTATGAAGTACGTCTGGGGTGTTTTTTCACCCCACGATACCGTTTGCGTATAGTTTTCGTCATTTTAAAGTTTTTTTTTTAATTTTCATGTTGCTTGCACTTTTTAGGTAAGTAATGGGTGTATATTGACCCCCTATTTATATATTTACATATATATTGTCGCGCGTGTATAAGATAGCATCCCTTTTGTTTTTGTTGTGTAAAGATTCGAAAAATGGCTAGGAAGTACAACTTGAGATCTACGATCTGTGCGGCAAAAACGATTTTTCAAGTTTGCGCATTTCTCAAAATAAATGCCTTTTATGGAGAATTGACCAAAACCTTTATAATGCCCTTAAAAAATAGTATCTCCTCTTCAGAACCTCGTTGGAATTACTCAATTTAGTCAAAAATTTACTAAGATATCGTAATTTAAACGAAAAATGTTATTTTTTTCTAGTTTTTCACGTTTTTTGCCGTTATTGATCGATTGTTCCGGACCCTTCAGCTTTTTAGGAAAACTAGTGAGCTCTCTTGATTTTTGATGAAAAGACAAAAAAATGAGCCATCCTGAAATCTTTAAAGCTACACTGGGCCCGAGATACGGGCCCTTGAAAATTGGGGTGTTTTTTCACCCCGCGATACCAGAATAGGTAAAGAAAAATAGCGTTACCGTTCTAGGGTTAACGTCTTAAATATTACTATGTATGCACATGTGATAAAGATATCACATGTACATCAGAGAAATAACAAGATATTATAGTGACTCTACATAACTAACAATTATCATAACTTTTAAATTAATTAAATTAACTGTTTCGTATGACTTAACTTTTCTAGTATTTTATCTAAAAAAGTAAATACCTGAAATATAAACTGTAGTGTTTCGGATGAATAAAGTGCCACCATTATTCCTGAAAGATGCCATTTCTTTGTAACTTACCTCCAAGAGCTATGAACATAATTACATCATATACCCGTATATGTAATTGTATATACCCTTCGCATTTTAATTAAGTCTAGCCTACTATTATCTAGTGAACTTGTTAACTTTTTGCCCTTACAAGATTGATTCGCAGTTTTTAAAAGCCACCCGAATCTTCCCGCTATGGTCGAGTCTTCATATGTTATAATTAGAGATACGTGGAAATCGCACTTTCATTTTTATTTTATCGCCCTTTCAATAACAGTTTATAGCGTCTATTTTTTTATTTTCATAATGAGGTAGATGACGATAAAATATAGTGAAACAGTTATATGACAAAATACAGAATATTTTAAATAATTATGTTGTAGAAGATATAAGACATGTAGTGGTGTAGGTATAGCTTGCCCGCGCCCACTTGCAGCTCGCGACCACGTAGAGTCCCAGCCAACTAGCAGCTGGCCAGTCGCTCACATGCTTTCAGCGGTGAGTGTCGGCGGAGCATTTAAACTGCGCTCGGCACAAAATGTACGAATTTTACCGTCGAAAAGGCAAATTTGCGTAAAAATATCAAAAAGCCTAGTCATCCCATCTATGTCGCATTTATTTGCACACATCGCATCTATATCGCATTTGCGATTTTCACGCATCTCTAGTTATAATTCGTGATTATAACATATGGAAAACGAAATTATGCACTCGTCGGTAATTACATTAGGGTTTCTTCTTCCAAGTCCTTGGGTTCGTTTGCAGTAGTCTTCCATCGTTGTCTGTCTTCCGCCAGCCTTTTCAGCTCCAGGTAATTGTTTCAGCCTTTGTCTTTTATTACTTGGGTAGTGTAATTCAACCTCGGTCTTACTCTGCTGTTCTTTCCTTCCCCGGTGCCTTCCAAAATTGTCTTTACCAATCCATCATGTCTCAGTAAATGACCAACCCACTTATGTCTTCTTGCAGTTAAAATATTCCACGGGTCTGCTTTCACTCCCAGTCTGTCCAGTATATCCTCAGTCCTAACCCGGTCTACCCATGAAACTTTTTACATCCTAAGGTGGCACCATTGCTCAAAAGCATCAATTATTTTTTTCTCTGCTGCTCCTATTGTCCAAGTTTCACTACCATAAAGCAAATACAAAAGTTTTGAGTATATTCATCTTTATCTTGATACTCATGTTTTTTGAAATGTATATCTTTCTCTTCTTGTTGAAAGCTATTTTTGCCTGTTGCATTCTACTGCTAATTTACCTTTTGATTCTGGCATCCGTGGTGATCTTGTTTCCTGAATACGTGAATTCTTCTGCATTATTCAGCAGTGTATTACCCAAGGTTATATGTGCTGGTATTCCTGTTTTGCTTACAATGAGTGTCTTGGTTTTTGTCCTACTAAACTTTATAGATTGTATCTAGCCATCGTGACTTCCATCTCCCTACGCACTTCCTGTAGTTGGTCTTCACTTTCTGCCAAGTCTGCTAAGTCGTCCGCAAAACATAGCTTATATATTCTCTTATTTATTACATTAGGGTAAATAGGGGTAAATTACGAGCAATTCGTGATATTGTTTGAGGTATTATCTCCGCAAAGTGTGTACTGGAATGATTTTAATCGCATAAAACGTAACGTAATGGTTATCGTATAATTAATCGTTGAAAAAAATTGTTGGTTCAAACTTTAAAACGAAACGGACGCGTATTCTTTTATGTGAAATACTCTTCAACTGTTTCACAACGTATTTCTGAATGAAAATGGCCATGGACTAAGGTAATTAAATGTTCTGTCGATGAAAATTGACATACCCGATGCCACGGCCGACGTAATAGACACCTTTCACCATCGGGGCCGGATTTACGGTTTGGCTAAATAGGGACGTGTCTAGGGGCGTCGCAGTCCAAGGGGCGCCTTCAAGGGCGACATTTCATTCAGTATTAGAAGTGCGTAATGTTTTTATTTTCGAAGTTACTATTCTTTTTTGTTTTATAAATTAAGGTTACACATTATTTTTGGAAATGATATTCATAAAGTGTTTTAGTTACATAAAATTTAAACTGTTTTGTGTAGTTTTACTCCAAGCTGTTTTTCTTTAACTTAATTGTCTATGTTTCCCCTGCGTAAAAATTTAAGCATAAATTTATGCTGTCTGCCATACATCTGTTTATTCCTTTTTTCCGAACCTTACTTCACGCGAGTGGCTATGCCTCATCATAACAATCGGGGAGTAGTTGGGGGCTCAAGTGACGAGGGGCGCTCAATGGAGAGGTGCCTATTGCGTAACTTTGGGTAAATCCGGCCCTGATCACTATCTATTATCAAAGTGCTATCACGGATACATAATGGCTGTGATCACCCTTCGTCGTTAGTATCACGTTGCTCCTAGCAACTACGTCGCTCTCACCCTTCTCATAGTTACATATTCGAGGTGCTGATCAAGGCAAGGATGAGTGCTGCTTGTCTTGTGTGTGATCACCCCGTGCCATAAACCCTGGCGGTGGCTTGCACGATCGACGTAGATGACGATGAATTACTGGTAAACATGCACTTTCGGAGATCATCGAATGAAAAGAAATGCATCGAAAAAAATGTTTAATACACAATTATATATTCACCACAATAGTTATGGCTTGGCGATTGATAATATCTCAAAAATTTTCTGTTAACAACAGTGTTTACCCCAAGAAAAAATAGTTTGAAAATAACAAAGCAGTCGCATCAGGAGCTGATTTCATTTATTCGACAAAGCGTTCACTTATCCCGATAAACGTGATCAAAATCGTGATTCTTCAAGAGACGATCATGGGAGTACGTGGATATTCTGCCCTGCGCGTCGCGTCGTGGCCAAGGACGTTGGAATATACCTGAGGGGTTCGAGGTGCCTCGAATGCGCCCGTCGCACCAGGGGCGCAGCTAGGAATTAAGGCTGGTGGGAAATTTAGGTGCAACTACTACCGGAGTGTGTGGGGGTATGGAATACCCACCAGGATAAGCGGTAGGTGCGACAATAAATTGCGGAAATTGAAGATAAGCGGTTCAAAATGGTGAGCTTTACGGCTTTCTGAAGGATATTTAATTAATGCTTACACTATTCTATTAGTAATAACAATCCAATTAAGTAAAATGGTTTAACTTAAAAATTTCTCTGAGCTCTGGGGGGGGGGGGTGTTTAACCCCAAAACCCCCACTCCTCGCTGCGCCACTGGAGGGGACACTGTAAAATAAAATTTACAAGTGTAATCTTGTCATTTTCCTGCACTTTAACGGGTATTAAATTTTATTATAGCCAAGGGAAATCTAACAATCACGGTATAAAAGTATATTTTCCACGATATCCCCACCAGTGACGTAGCAAGCAGGACACAGAGTTCATACATTGAAAAAAGTATCGCAAATGTTGGGAAAACACCGATGACAATCACCAGATGAATATTAGTGATATGGTAGTATTTTTAACCCAATAGGGTGGTTTCCTATTATTTTTTTACTGTCTAAATTGAAAGTTATTATATATTTACTGTCTAAATTGAAAACTCCTGGAGTACGCATTTCACGCTTTCGGATTTTTAAATAACGTTATCCATTTTTCGCAATTAAATGAAAAGGGAAAATTTTCAAGCGCGCGAAAACGCGATGGCTAAGTATGAGTATTGGGAAAAGCCCGTGTGACGTTATTCTGGTTCCCGCTGCCGCCGTGTGAGGTGAACTTGGGGCGAAGGTATGTGCTTCGCTGCGATGCAGACTGCTAGCAGGTGGCAGAGTCCCCTGTCAGCATGTAGCGCTTGGCTTTAATAAGGATTATTAATACCTTATCAAACGATGGAAACTTTCCGACCAAAAGCAGTTTTAATAGGTGATTATTAAGACATGTTTCCCTGAGCTCTGTTCCTCATGCATGCATTGGTAATCTCACACGATGTATAACTCCTATCCACTCTTATAGAAACTAGGTACCTGTGACGTCACGTGGAGTGGCATCGCATCGACGCCAATCTGGCTGTTTTCGAATTATGCGGTTAAAATTGACCATTGCCATTCGTCTAAACTGGGATTTGTAAAACCAAATAGCTTGTATATTATGAATACACTAATGTTGGGTAACGAATCGCAATCAATGCCTTTCGTTTTCTTTGATGAAGGAAACTACCCTATTTAGCACATTTGCAAAACAAAACTTAGCCACCTCAAAATATCAGTCAGAGTCGAAGTCCAAAAATTGTCAAACCAAGATGGCGGAAGTCTGAAAACATTAAAAATTCGGTAACAGCGCCTCCAGATATTCCAACTTACTTGGATTTGGTCTAACAGTGGTGCAAGGCGGAGGGGTTTTGAGGGATAACCCTCCCCCAGAGCTCAGAGAAATTTTTGAATTTAATCCATTTTACTTAATTGGATTGCCATTACTAATAGAATAGTGTAAGGATTAATTAAATATCCCTCAGAAAGCCGTAAAATTCACAATTTTGAACCATTCACCTTAAAATTCCGCAATTTATTAATCTCGCCGGTTATCCTTGTGGAATCTACTAATCATACAGCTTATCCTGGTGGGTATTTCATACCCCCACTCACCCTGGTATTAGTTGCACCTAACCCCCCCCCCCCCAGCCTTAATCCCTAGCTGCGCCTCTGTGGCCTATAACAGTGTTAATAAATATATTAGTAAAACACTTAACTGCCAGGTTCTTGGGCCTCCTTTTTTGGAATCCCCTTGAGTAATACTCTGCGGTGACATTTCATCTGGTGACCATGTGGTAGGGAAACAGTCGGAGGGCTGAAAGTTTACAGGTCACGCCATGGGAACTGCAGATCCTGGATAGCGTTGTGGTTTACGCAGTGGCTCGGAAAGGCAACTATCTGAGAGTCGAATCCCGATGCAAGGGAATTTTTTCTCATGGCATTTACAGTAAATTCACCGCCGTTCACGCCGCAGGTTTGAAATAAACCAAATTCACGCCAGTCGAAGAAATGTCGGCTGTAGGTACATGCCATATTTTATAGACGGCGAAAACCATAATATTAAAAATATATCATCAGGGTGACAGACACAGCAAATAACTCTTTGTTAATGCGATAGGAAGTAATTTAAAAATGGTGTAAACGTTACTAATTCCTCTATGCGCTGCTATTCAGTTGATGGATTGAATTTTAACTACGAAGGTCGTTCAATAAGTACCTTGAATTTACGGGAGATTGCTCTCTTGGAATAAAAAAATAAATTTTCCCAGGAAGCGACACTCTTGATTAGTTAGCTGTTAGAGTTTCAGCTGTATGAATCCCATAGTTTCATTGTTGTTGCCGATTCCAGTGAACAACTTTCATTTGTTTATAAAAATACATTGCAGTGAGTTTCGTGCGGTGATCAAACACTTGTTTTTGAAAGGGTTAATGTCGAAAGAAATCGAAGTACCTTTGATTGAAGTTGACGGAAGATATGCTTCTATGTTTTCAAATATTTAAAAATGGGTATACTAATTTAAACGTGGCCATACACGCAAAAAAAGGAACGTCACTCTAAACGCCCTGTGGAAGTGTCTTCCGCGAAATGATTGGCGCAATCCACGAGACGTTTTTATGTGATTGACAAATCAAATTGTGCGATATACTAAATACCACAGACATTTTGTAAGACACGACCGCTTTAATGTTGCACGAAAAATTGGTTTTGAAAATAATCTTGGCAATATGGCTACCGCGTTTGCTTATAGTAGAGAATAAACCCAATGGTGTTGGGGTTTTGGCGCCTTTCAGTGGCAATCCCGAAGACTTTCTGCGTCGATATATAAGTTCTGATGAAATATGGATTACGCTACATTATAGAGACAAAAGAACTGCTAGAGAACATAAGTTTTGAAGGTAAAAGGCCTCCAAAGCAGGCAAATATGGTGAAATGGGTCGGCCAGGTTATAGCTACGATCTTTTGGGATGCAAGCGGAGAAATTATACATTGATTGTTTTGAAAAGAAAAGAACGATAACAGGAGAGCATCATGCATCATTTTTGGACCGGTTGGTGGGAGAAAACAAAAAAAGCGTCCTCCTTTGAAGCTAAAAAAATTCCTCTTTCAAGAAGACAGTGCATGGGTGCACATCTGTGCTGTGGCGAACACCAAAATGTCGGAAGTAAAGTTCAACCGTTAAAAAAATTAACCGTATTAATTAGATTTCGCCCCAAGTGACTTTTTCTTATTTTATTACCAGAAGAAATGGCTTGGTGGACAAAGTTTAGCGTCTAAAGAGGAGATAGTTGCCAAAAAAATGCCTATTTTGACTAGATTCCGAACTTTTTTACTTTTTTGGACGACTAAAAGTGTTTGAAAAATGCTTTAAAATGTTAAAGAGCTAATTTACGACTATGTTGAAAAATATATTCAAACTGTCCTAAAATAGTTTGTTTTTCTACCTTTTTCTATAGAATAAGTTCTTACATAGGATAAGTTTCTATAGAACAAGTTTATAAAGACTTATTGAACGTCTCTCTTATTATTAGAATTTAGTTTGGCGGAAAATGAGTCAAGACACTCACCTTATTCACGGTAGGATTCTCTGTTGCCTCCATGCCACAACCTTCTTCCTTCGATCTATTCAAAACTGATCACTCTTATATAGAGAGTGGATGGACCGTGGACTCGGTGTTGTTCCTAAGTTAAGAGGAAACTGGGATGCAAACGTCATTAATAGATATTGTTTATCAAGTATGTTGATTTTGCGTGAATCTTAGTCATACCGGACGTTTCACGTGTCAACTCAGGCAAAGTAGTTAGAAACATCTATGACGCGTGCTTCTGTGAGAATATCGAATAACAGTCGGAGTTCGTATTTCAGCATTCAGCGATAACAACAAGAATAACAAAATATCTATGGCTATAGGGTGGTTTCCAATTTTTTTTAATTGCCCAAATCGAAAGATTATTACTCCTGGAGTACGTATTTCACGCTTATGGATTTTTAAATGACGATATCTATTTTTTGCGATTAAATGAAAAGGGAAAATTTTCAAGCGCGTGAAAACGCGACGGCCTAGTATGAATGCTGGGGAAAGCCCGTGTGACGTCATTCTGGTTCCAGCTACCGCCGTGTGAGGCCACCTTGGTTCGATGCTATGAACGCTGATGCGATGCAGGCTGCTAGCAGGTAGCAGAGTACCCTGCTATATGTAGAGCGTTCCAAATTCAGTTGACCGTATGGGTTCTTATGGGGATTCGTTTCCCATGTTAATCTCCATTAGGTCGGGAGCGCGGTGTTGTCAATAGCAGCATAAAAAATTAATATTGCGTTATGCACTGTTTAGAAGTGTATTCTTATGTAAAAAGAGATGCTGCATTCATTGGCGTCAATCATTTTTACGTAAAAGTTATAGCAAGGCTATAAAAAACATTTCCTTCAATTTACGTTGCAAACGTGTATTTTTTTAAATTTTGTCTTCTTCTAGCAATTGCCGCACAACCGTTAAATATATTGAATCGAATCCCCTACAAAAAGTTCTTCATGCCATTTTCTCTGTGAAGGTTTTCACCGATTTTACAATAATTGAGAAAAAATATAGTTATGGTGAAACACACTTTAGGGAACGAAAATTGGAATTTTTGTGAGGTAAAAAGTAGTCGCCTACTAACTTACGTTTATTACGTAGTAGGTCCCTCTATGCTGCGTATCAAATTTGAAGACAACTGCAAAGTTACTTCTAGTGAAAAAAATCATGTACTTACCTTAATTTCGGGCGGAAAAGGAGATTTTTGTCCATCCATACCAGGAAATATGTACTCCTTCGTTACAATGTTTTTATTTCAATATATTGGTACATGAAGGAAAGCAAATTTTGACGACTTGGAAATAAGACGCAAATTTTACCTTGGGCCTTTCGGTCTATTCAAGGACACCAAGACAGGAAATTCTCATAATCTGTGCGAAGGACTACCCCTTCCAGGGCATGAATTTTACAAAAGGGCACTCTGAGTTTTTCCTCAAGTTCCATAAAACCAAGTTTCATTGGGTACCATAAAACATGTGAACGAGGTGCGACCCCAGAGGGGCCAGGGGAAGGATTAGCAAAGGGGTTTGTCGTTGCATTTTTTGGAGTGAACGAGTGTTGTGTGGTATGCTATAAGTTTGAGATTTGTTGAGTGTTTTTATACCAATCTCTGCTGTAATGTGCCCTTAACACAATGTACGAAACGAAGAGGAGGAGAGAAGGTGAGAAGCTCAGAAGCTGCGAAAGTGAGTTGGTAGTCAGCGTTTTCTCGTACTTCGCAAAATCTCTCAGCATCACTGAAATCTGCCGATAAACTTTGAAAAAGCCAACTGGGTGCTCGGAATTTACTGCTCACAAAGTAATAAAGGAAGGTTTCCATGGACTATTTATGACAACTTAAAAAAATTAGTTACCCTTTCAGAAATTACAAAGTAAAATGCTGAAATAGGGACGTCTGCTTTCCGCCATATGAGCAATGTAATTTTAAGCTGAATATTATGATTTTCAAATCTAGTTTTTAGCGCTAAATGGCCTTGACCCCCAATTATTTTTTTACAGAGCGACTGAGGCATCATTTCTCTTCAATGTATGAAATATCAGGGCATGTTTTCGAAAGTCCTTGTAGTAGAGGTTCTACCATAAAAGGACAACATTATATCGTCTTCTTGAGGACATAAGCTTCGGGTACGAACGCAGAATAAAAAGAAGCAGCCTTATCTGCAGGAATGATATTATTCGTTGGCGGCTAATTATTTTAGGCATCTAAAAAATACCGTCGCGAACAGAGGATCATTGTACTAACAGACGAAACCTGGATTTATGTTGGAAAATCAGAGGAAAAAATAGACTTGCCGCGACAAAAAATAGAAACTCCGTTTCTATTTTTTGTCGCGGCATTCAGCTTCGGCATTATACTGCTCGGCATTCAGTCCCCACTTCCCGAGGACGATTTGCAATTGCACATACGGGGATAGAAAAAGGGCTCATAAAAAGAGCATCGCATGTGTTCCATGCGAGAAGAACTCAATGGATGGGCATAACGAAGTTGATGTCGAATGCTACAAGACCTGGTTTGATCACTCACGTCCTGTAAACCTAACCGAAGGTCCTACTGTATTGGTAGATCATAATAGCATTTTTCCATGCATTTTAAGCCGTCCAAAAAGTAGAATTTCGGGATCTTCTTAATATAGGCATTACTTGGGGCTATGTCCTACCCATTAGATGCAAACCTTTGACCACCAAGCTATTTATTGAAGTTTTAAAATGAGAAAAAGTCATTGGAGGTCAAATCTTGTCCATACGGAAAGTTTTGTAACGATTGGAACATAAATACCATCAGTATGTCAAGGAAGTGGACATAGACATTACGCTCAGGGCCCGTATTATTATTTATGGTTAAACCTCACGTTAACTAACGTCGAGATAACGGTAACGTGGAGTTTAACGAGAGGTTGAGTTTTATAAAGCAAATCCTATCGCCGGTTGGCTGATGGGAACTTTGACGAGAGGAAAGCGCAGCTACTGTAATTCTCATACCAACAATTGATTGTGAAAAGTGAAACAAACGAAATTCGAAATTGAAAAACCGAGTGTGGAGTATAGTGAAAGATTTGTTTACGTTTGTTTTGAAGCGATGGTTAGCCTTGAAAACGAAGATGACACCAATATTTTCGCTTTAATCGTTGGCGATCTTATGGTCAATCATCAGTGTGTCGTTAAAATAAAAATACTCGCGTCAATTTGTGAATATTTCGCAGTTACAAGTATTAATTGTATGAGTACTGCGATTCGAGTAAACCATAAATTACACGGAGATAATGAATGACTATTTGTGAATGGATCGAATCAAAGTGGAGTCCCTTTGCAAGAAATAGTGGGAAATCAACCCTGTTTGTGCTTGTTACACGGGAACGAAGATTCTCATTTGTATTGTGAATCCAATTGAAATGGTTTTCTATTGAGTAGACAACCAGAGCGATTTTAGGAATATTTTGAGGCTACAATGTAATCATAATGACGATAAGTTTTAATCCTACTTTTGTGGTAAGATATATCTTCCTTAGCGTTAGTATGGCCCGTACGATAGCTTATCATCATCTCTGCGTTCCTTACGGAATTAGAAACTACTTGCAAGTTGTGAATAATCAAAGCCTTCCCCGTTTTAAAAGTACTCACCATGGCCATAATTTCAATAACAGAATTTATAACCAACAACCGTCTAACAGACAAATTCATCAGTGTTCATTAAAAACGATAATGTGCAGAATGGCTTCTGTCTCACTGAAGATGTCATTATTATGATCAGTTATTTGACAAATAATTCATGATAATTCCTTAGATTATATAAGAAACGGTCTCGGGCGTTGCTTTGTGGAATTTATTCATCATAGAATAAAATAAAATTACTTTGTTTTATTTTATTTTTTCCTATCATTAGATGATATTTGTGTTTTTATAGAAGAATTTTCGGATTTATTAAAATGTTCACAATAAGGAGGTATCTTCAGCCATTTGCCGCTCATGTAACAGACACGAAAAGAATTGAGCCATATAATTGTCAGCTAGCAGCGGATATTTCATAACTTTAAATTATCTCATCTTATTTATGACTATATATATACTGGTGAGAAGCAATATGTTTCGTAAAATTTTAATTAAGGATAGAACTAAGTTTAAATTTCTTCATTAGAGAGACAAAAACCTATTGCATGACACCAATCAGCCCTTACCATTGAAGTGTAAGGTGAAATATATTTTGATACTGGCTGTCAATAGTGAAGCTAATATCATAATAGGGAGGACTGTGAGTCTTAATGGTAATGTCATTGAGAATGAATTCATTGCCATCGTGAAATTTAATTAATGTTTAGAAATCACTGATTATGAACATAAATTCACTGTCTAAAATTAAATTTAGAGAGGAATGAATAAATTTTAAATTACTTATACTTAAACCTACCACAGTTACTACAAGGGCTCATGACCTAGTAAACTTGCCATCAAGTGATTAAATAAATTTTGCAGTTTGCAGCAAACCTATCATACTTGACAAGTAGGCTGCATGTTATAACAATATGCACCTGTAACAAAATATAGCTACTCTTTTTGGCTCATAGCATGGGATGGGAATCTATTCTTTATGTAAAGACTATTTTTGCAAACCTTGTGTTAGAATAAGTGTTAAGTGCTATCGCAACTGGACTTCATATCAAATCAACAGCAAAGGCTTTGATTGTATTAAAGATTTAAAGAAAAGAGATTAGGTGCAAAGATATTAAAGTTGTTGGGTTCAATTTTAACAAAATCTATTGAGAGAGATTAGAGTTACTTTTCATGACAACATTGAAAAGCCACTTACCCGTCTGATATAACCATCGTTGTCTAAAGCAACATTGCCTTTCATGGAATACTAGCCAGAGCAGCAAAATATTGCATAATATGGAAGGAATAGAAATTTAGTCGCATTCAGAAGTGGCGATACAGTTTATTTCTTCACTTAATAGTTATTTTTTTACATTACAGATTTGTTTGCATTGTTTAGCTTGTGTATATGGAATAAGTACATGTATAAAATAACAAAATACTTTTACTTTTATATTGCAGCAAAGGTATTTTAGTTTACGCTTATAAATTTCTTAATTTATGCCGTCTTTCGAGTGATCCCAAATTCCTATTTACACCATTTTGGTGCTCTATTATGTGTGGTCGCATACGATGTCAGGATGCCTGCCGGCGGAGCGGAAGCTTGGCAACACTGTTATCCATAATACACGTACTGTAAAATTAACGTGGAACGCTCAGTAGCAAGGATTATTAATACCCGATCAAACGATGGTAGCTTTCCTATCATAGAAAATTTTAATGGGTGATTATTAAATTATGTGTCCCTGAGCTCTCTGCTACATGCATGCATTGGTAATCTCAGACGATATAAAACTCCTGACTACTCGTGTAGCATCTGGGCCTCTGTGACGTCACGTGGAATGGCATCGCATGGGCGCCAATCTGGCCTTTTTCAAATGCAGTTAAAATTGACCATTGCCATTCGTCTAAACTGGGATTTCTAAACCCAAATAAATTGTATATTATGAATAAAATAATGGTGGGTAACGAATCGCAATCAATGCCTTTCGTTTTCTTTGATGAAGGAAACTATCATATTCTCCGAATATTTTATTTCAAGAAAGGTTGTTAGACTTTGTCTCCGGTTGTAACCGATACTGTTCATGTCTAACCCGAATAAATCAATTAATCAATCAAAAATTCAATGCCCAACAAATGACCAACTATAATCTATTAACTTTATGCTTGCGGGTGAGCTGTCGTGAGAGTCCGGATCAAGGAAGATGTAAATATCTGGAGGGGGCACCACTGATTTCGAGCATGCAGCGAAGTGCGGCCGGAATGGCGGTGCTTGGGTAGAATAAGCCACGCCGACTTTGACCGAAACATTGACAATCTCACAAGGGTCAATGCTTGCTATTTGGTGAAATTTTTGGACATAACTCGTTAATACATTAAAATAAACTATCGAACGCACAATGTAAACTTTTGTTCTTACTTCATTGGTAGACTTCGCGAAGTTATGACTCAAACATCTTTTCCCAGGGAAAAATTATTATCAATCGCCACGGTTACGTTCTTCAACCAGCTCAGCTGATAATAAAATTTTACGAGAATAAACTAGCCGCTTATCTGCACTTATGCTGGTAGTTTATTTTATTATAGCCAACGGAAATTAACTAGTACAATAATAAAGTATGTTTTCAAGGATATCCCCCTCAGTAAAGTGGCTAGCATACACTGAGTTTATACAAAGAAGAAGTATCGCGAATGTTGAGAAAAATTCTATGACAATCACCGGCAACATACTAACAATTATGGTAGCATTTTCCACTTAATTTAGTTCATTTTTAGAAAAAATCTTACCCACCTCAAAATATCAGTCAGAGACTGGGTCCAGAAATTGTCAAACTAGATGGCGTAACTTTGACCACGCCAAAAATTCGGAAATAGTGACTCCAGATATTTACAACCTACTTGGGCCTGAACACAATTAGAGGGCTTCGCTACTGGGGTGGGGGTAATGCCGAGGAAGAGCGAACTTAACGTTGCCAAATGTTCGTAGCCGCCCTAGTTTGTCACTAAAAACGTGTGAGTCATGAATGGCCACAGGAATTTTGGGCCCGGAACCGAGACAACGTACCTACTTAATTGGAAGTTATTGAGGATAATCCTCTCACAGAAGCCCAAGACATTGTCAGCAACCACGCTCAATGAGGTGAGGTGAAAGGCATAGTTAACGATATACAAGGAGAACGCGTGAGGTTTGGCAACGCAGTTCAACGAGCAGATTCACGATGTAAACTAGACGGAGGCCTGAGAGCGGCTGACAGAGGCCACGCCTGCTGTTTTCTGATTGGTAATGGGAAAGTCACGTGTCGAGAAACTTTCCTATCCCTCACCCCCACTTGCTTGCTTTAGCCACACCAGCTCACCCGCAAAGATAAAATGAATAGAGAATAGGGCTTGATGGATAAAATGATTCACTTCAAATGAAGAACTGATAGCCGGAGTTGACAACTATTTGCAGGCCTAGAGAAATCTCATTTTCTAGATGGGATCAAGGCGCTAGAATATCGTTGGAAAAAATGTAGTAATCTACAAGGAGACTATATTGAAAAATAAAATAATTTCAGTGATGTATGAACATTTTTTCTATTACATTTCGAGAACTTTTAAAACCACCCTCGTACTATCCCTTTGATGGAAATTTCCTATTCAACCAGCTCCCCTCCGCATCTTTGCCCTCACCCCAAAATTTCGTTGAAAAAATCGGTCTTCGACCTTCGTTGATGTGTCTTTGCTGTGCGAAGTTATTATTATTAGTGCCCCGTCACTTAAGTCACCACAGCTTGAAATGATTACATCGGGATTTTCATGCAAAACTCACGGATGCAGAGATGACGGTAAACCCACAATATACTGGATTTCTCTCCTCTTATGCCCCGTTCACATTACGATCGTCCGAGCCGTCGTCCTAACGATAGTTGACCGAACTAGCCGTGTGAATGCAAGTTCTGACTATAGTTGACGTAGTTCCCAACGTTGCCACTTTACTATGGTTAGGCGCTGGGAGACCGGAAACGGAAGCGACAAGAGAAGGACGAAAAGCTCGTTAAGCTCTATTATTTTCATGGATTTGTACTAGGAAGGAAGAATATGAGCGGAAGAAAAATTATTCGGTAAATACACGTTGAAAACAGTAACATCTTGTCAATGCAAACCTCAACAGCTTTGCTAATCATCAATTTCCCGTTCACTTTAGATGTCAGCACTAGAGAGCAGCACAGGTTTCAACCATCGTAATGTGAATGCACGATAGTTCCGACGACGGCTCGGACGATCGTAATGTGAACGAGGCATTTGAAAATGGCGAAACAATTGAATTTCTACTCTAGGTTTGCGGGGAATGAATTTAAAAAAATATGAGAAAATAATTTTCACAATGTTGTAGACCCAAAAATTCTTGGATTTTAATTCACTTTAGAATGTGTTTAGCAATAAAAGTTGTGAGCCATTACCGAATGAAACACTAAATTAAAGCTTAAAGCTTACATGTAAGTCTTTTTAATAATTACATTTAAATGATAGTCAAACAACTGCATAGATCTTGTTTCGGAGGTTTTAGTTTCAATTCCTCTATCAATCATATTCAAATTCATCTCTTGTGTGGGAATGCTGAGACTTCCTTCTGCGTGAAATTTTGTAGTTAGGAAACATCGGCATCATAGATGCTAACCAACATGGGAACCAGTGTTTGATTGGCTGTTCATTCACTCTCTGCCTCACCGTAATATTCTTTACACGGCTCTTCATTCTTCAGTGCCTTCTTGGCAGCTGTCAATACTCTTAACTCATCCCCTTGGCATGACGTCATTTCCTTCTCTGTGCATTCGAAAATGCGAAGAATTTGGCTAATGTGTGAAATAAAGAAAAAAGAAATGACTTAGGATCGATAATAATTTCGAAGCTGAAGTGTATTGTGTTAAAAATGAGTTTGTTATTTAGAAAATAGTCGGTATCTTGTTTGAATGATGATGATAATAATAATAGTAATAACCTTGCTTCTTACTTACCAACAAGCACCTTCCACAGTTTTAGGCTCATCACCCTCATTGCAGTTCAAAGCTGTCGGAAAAGTGCTTGGGACTGTGCTGTTATCTTGGCAAAAACTGATGTTGTCCATGAAGCAATTTCCGTTATCGCTGGCGGCCATGGCTGTAAAATTAAATTTTAGTCTCGGACAAAACAATAACTCCCTCTTTAATGATACCTGTATGCGAGTGCATCAGGGTGTAACCTGTTTTGCTTACAAAAAAAAATCTCCGATTCTTAAATTCAAACTATTCAAATACGCCGTTGGGAGTGTGATATCAGTATGCTAAAAAATGTGTCTATTGGTAGAAAACGGGGGAATTGAGCCTTAGACAAATTTGGTATTTTTCAAATCTTACTTCCTTTACATCCTTAAAAGTTTCAGGAAAATTCAGTTTTTTTTTCAATTACGCTCAACATCAAATAGGAGTTTTATCAGGTAATTAAGTCATCGAGCAAAATGAAAATTAGAACCTTGTCACACTCTATCAGCGATGTGGTGATATTCCCACCCTCTTATAGTAAGGTCTTAAAGAGGAAACCGGCGAAGGGCAATAAAAAAGTGCGTAAATAAAGAGGAGCTGATTTATTAATCATTGGCTCAAAATGTCATCTGGTTACGTAGCATATGATTGAGTTTAGTACCCGAGACTTCATGAAGCAAATACGTAGGAGTAGCTACCTCACAGTTGCGATAATACTTACAACTCTTCATCATTCACACATTCGGGATTTTCTCTCGTGTTTTTATTCGCTCTGCATTCCTTAAAAATTCTCTCTTTTAGATAACTGCCTTTACCTTGGCCTTTGAAAAAATGCACTTTGTTTCAAATTATTGCGGCCCCTTCATACCAGTGCTCACCATGAAATTCTCTCCACACATCCCTCTAACTTCACCTCAGCATTCTTTCCACCGTTTCATCACCGCTAGAATCCCCCATCGCTTTGAAAGCATTTTCGCTCTCATTCATCAAGATCCGTTTAAAATAATCACGGGGCATTAGAACTAAAAGGGCAACGTTTTATTTAACAGTGCATGATACAGTCCAAGAAAAGATTTTTTCACATATTAGCAGTGTAGAGATTCCAAAGAAGACAAAATAACATTGCGGTGAACAATTTCTTACTAACTCTGACATTAATGTAATTGATTAAATTTAATTTTTAAAAACCAATCTTCAAACAGGAAGTGGAGTTTGATTCATAATTCCGTAAGCCCTATTCCAGCATATGTTTCCGCGACAAACTCAAAGACTGGCCAGAAGATGTTCGCGGGATCTCCGGCTACACTGTAGACATCAAACATTAAAAAGCACGAGGGAAGTCTGTTAAATATTGTATCTAAGAGATCTAATCTGTTTACTATTTACTGTGTTGAGTTAAAGTAAAATAATATTGTCCTGTGCGTTGTGTGAAGTTATCAGTAAAATAATTAAAGAATCAGTGGAAGTTTCAACAGGTCATGGACCCAGGCACCAATATCCACCGAACGTTTGGATTTCAATGAAAACGTAAAAATATGGAAGACAGAAAAAAGACAATATTGGCAATAAAAAACACTAACAGAATATTGCAAAAAAAATAACGCACTCGGAAACAATGACAGAAGATCTATCAAACATTGAAATACTAAAAGGAGCTGAAACTTTTGAATTGTGGAAGTTCCAAATACGAATATTCTTCCGAGCAAGTGGCCTACTGGACGTGGTCGACGGAATTCAACGTCTGACTGACGTGAAAGATGAAAAAGACGTACGTCACTGGAAGATGTTGGACGCCAAGTCACAGAAGTATACATCTACATCTACAAATTACCCTGCGAGCCACCTCTAGGGTGTTTGGCAGGGGGTGATCAATCACCAGCATGCATTTGGACTCCCACATGCACACCACACCGTCCAAGAAACGTCCCGTATAATAACAAGCTATACTACTATATGCTGTTAGAAATAGAATATAGAATAGAAATTCAGAAACATGCAGTAAGTTTTACATAGGTTAGTAGGCTACATTACAAGTCATGCAATCTATTTACGCGTTCTATTGCTGCCGTTATAATCTCTTATTGATCGTGGAAAAAATGACATTCGGAATCTGTCTGTTCTGCAATCTATCTCTCTTATTTTATTTATATGATCTGATCTTCCGTAGTACGTTGGCGTCCGCAAGATATGGTTAACTTCGTCAGAAAAGACACTGCTCTTGAATTTATCTAAAAGGTTTAGTCTATTTTTCAATCTACGGTCCGACAGAGATTCCCATCCGAGTTTATGTAAGAGGTCAGTTACACTAACAAGACTATCGTAACGACCTTTCACATACCTGGCAGCTCTTCTTTGCACGCGTTCTAACTCTGTTATTAAGCCTTTTTCATGAGGGTCCCAAACACTGGCAGCGTATTCCAAATGTGGTCTAACGAGGGAAAAGTAGCTAATTTCTCTCACTTTGTCGTCGCACTTTCCTAATATTCTTTTAACAAAACCCATTTTACGATTAGCTTGACCGGTTATTTCTCGAATATGTTTATTAAAAAGATAATGGTGCATATTATGCCTTGTTTTACTGCCCATGATATGTTTAAAGCCCTGACGAATATATACGAGCGTGATACGGAGCAACAGAAGTGTCATTTACTGCAACAGTTCTACAATTTCCGTTTCGGGAAGAGTGCCGACATAATGACGAATATTTCCAACATCCAATCAATAGTTCATAAACTTAAAATGCTGCAGCAAAATATTGATGAAACCATGTTAATAACGAAGATACTTAGTGTGCTGCCCGCTGATTATCAAAACTTCAGCTCCGCGTGGGAGTCTACCGCGAAAGACGAAAGAACAATTGAAAACTTCATAGCGAAATTGGCGGCAGAGGTACAAACATTTAAAAGCTCTAACGATGAAGTAATACAGAACTCAGCATTAAGAGCAGAAACGAAATACTCGAGGAACCAAAATAAATGTAATAGCAAACCATTGCTTTGCAGTATTTGAAAGAAAAATAATCACGAAGAAAAGAATTGTTATTTCCGAGAAAGATCGAAATATCAAAAAGTGTGTGATCAAGGCAAGAGACCGGGACATTTCATCAAGCAATGCTGTTTCCTGAAGGATGAAGAAAGGAAAGATAAAACAAGTAAAAATGCATTCATCAGTTCTACTGCATTTTTCAATGAACGAGTAAATTAAGAAATATGGTACTTAGACAGCGGAGCCAGCGAACACATGTGCAATGAAATTGGAATATTTAAGGAATACCAAGAGATTAGCGAACCCAAGAAAATAAAAATTGGAGACGTATCAACGCTGGATGCGGTTGGATGCGGGACGATAAAACTTCTGGCGAACAACGGTGAAGAATGGATGCATACAATCCTTAAAAATCTAGTATGTGCCTGAACTTAAAACTAACCTTTTTTCTATGGGACTAGCCCTTGATAAGGGATACAAACTGGAGTCTGATGATAAGAAATGCGTAAAGAAGAACATGAACAATAAAATCTGTGCACAAGATATTCGATCCGGTAAATGGTGCGTAATGGATTTTCGAACAACCAAGCAATCAACTGGTGAGTTATATTTGGCAAAGGAATCCGAAACTTTGCAGGAGTGGCATTATAGATTTTGCCATTAAAACTTCACCTTAGTGGAAAGAGTTTTGGAGGAAAATAAAATTCCATTTATAGAAAACAACCTCAATTTTCGCAATTCCTGTGTAGAAGGGAAATATGCAAAAAGAAAATTCACTCCAACCAGCAGAGGCTCTAAAAGCATATGTGAATTAATACATGCAGGCCTATGTGGACCGATGGAGACAGAGTCGATTGGACGAAGCAAGTATTTTCTGTTATTGAAAGATGACCTATCACACTTCAAAGTAGTATATTTTCTCAGAAACAAAAGCGAAGTGAAAGAAAAGCTGAAAGTTTTTATAAAATACGTAAAAAATCAGACTGGAGAAGGGAGTAAAATTTTTAGAAGTGACAATGGATCTGAGTTTGTAAATAAGGAAGCAAGAAAACTATTTTTGAAGGTGAAGGCATTTGTCATCAAAAATCTGTGCCCTACAATCCTGAGCGAAATGGGAAAGCCGAACGAGAGATGAGAACTTTGGTAGAATCAGCTAGAACAATGATGTTGAATAAGAAACTGAGCAAAGAATTTACGGCCGAAGCAATAAAAAATCAGACTGGAGAAGGGAGTAAAATTTTTAGAAGTGACAATGGATCTGAGTTTGTAAATAAGGAAGCAAGAAAACTATTTTTGAAGGTGAAGGCATTTGTCATCAAAAATCTGTGCCCTACAATCCTGAGCGAAATGGGAAAGCCGAACGAGAGATGAGAACTTTGGTAGAATCAGCTAGAACAATGATGTTGAATAAGAAACTGAGCAAAGAATTTACGGCCGAAGCAGTTCATACTGCAGTGTATGTGATCAATAGAACTGGAACAACCTCAATAAAAGGCAAAACTCCTTATGAGTTTTGGATCGGTAAACCATTTGGAGATTTTGAAAAGCTCAGAGTTTTTGGATCAATAGTCTATGCTCATGGGCCATATCAGAAGAGACAAAAGTGGGATGCCAAAGGCAAAAAAGGGATGTTTGTGGGATATGAAGATTGTTCAAAATGAGTATGAGTATTTTTTATGGACAAAAGAACAGTTGAGGTAGTTAGAGATGCAGTCTTCATTCCTGGAATTCAAAATAACAGCAAGGAAGAGAGAGAAATTAAAAAGGACATAAATAGAGTAAAGGTGGAAAATCAAGATGAAGAAGATATAGTACAAGAAACAGAAGGTGTAACAGCTGGAAGAGAAAAAGAAGATGAAGGATTACACTACAATCATAGAGACAGAAATAAACTTAAAGCACCAGATAACTTGAAGGAATATCAATGTAAAATGGCTTTAATTTCGTATAATGAGGCTGTAACTGGACAGGAAAAAGATAAATGGATAGAAGCAATTGAAGATTTAAGTTTTAATTGGCATAGAGGTAAAAAAAAACTAAGGACTCTATTTTCCTATCTCAGAAGGGGTATACAGATCATATATTACATAAATTCGAGATGAAAAATACCAAGGGAGCTGATACACCTTTTCAAATTGGGAAAAGAGTTGATGAGCACGAAGAAAGGGATTAAAGTGTTCTCAAGATTACTTACAGAGAATTGGTTGGTAGTCTTTTATATTTGACGAATAAAACAAGACCTGACATGGCTTTTGCAGTCAACTATGAAAGCAGAGGTCTAGAAAATCCAACAAAAACAGACATTGAAAATGTAAAAAGAACATTCAAGTATTTAAAGATTACAGAGAACCTGGGTATTCGGTACAAAAGAAGATCAAACTTGACTCTGGCTGCTTATACTGACTCTGACTATGCAGGTGACTTAAAGACTAGGAAGAGCACAAGTGGACACGTCCTGATGTTCTGTGGAGGTCTAGTAGCCTGGTGGTCACGTAAACAACCAATTGTGGCTCTCTCCACTACAGAGGCAGAAAATATTGCAGCATCTGAGTGTGTGAAGGAAGTTGCAAAAACATTTATTGAAGAATTGGTTGGTAAAGAATTAAGTGTAAGATTACATCTGGATAATCAAAGCACTATTCGACTAATTGAGAAAGGACAGCTTAATAGACGAAGCAAGCACATTGATGTAAGATGTCATTTCATTTCTGAAAAGGTGTCACAAAAAGTATTGACTTTAAATTACTGTCCAACACAATATCAGTTAGCTGATAAATTTAAAAAAGCCCCTCAATAGCATAAAGTTTCATGCACATAAAAACTTATTACTGTCAAGTAATTGAAGGAATTTTAATTTTTGCTAAAACGTAAATGTAAGATTAATTTTTGTTGTATAATGGTTATAATTATATGAATTAATTCTATGATATAATTTTCAAAAAACGTTTTATGGTGCTGAATGATGTAATTTATTTTCTTATGTTTCTAAAGAAAAAAATTAAGAGAGAGAGTTAAATATTGTATCTACGAGATCTAATCTGTTTACTATTTACTGTGTTGAGTTGAAGTACAATAATATTGTACTGTGCGTGGTATGAAGTAATTAGTAAAATAATTAAAGAATCAGTGGAAGTTTCAACAAAGTCAACAAAATAGAAAAGAACTATTCATCCACCGAAGAACACCGGCAAATTATATAATAAATACGTGCGGCTTTTGGCGAATCAGCTAATACCTTTAGACTATAAATAAATACACGGTGACGTAAAATAATGTTTTCATTACTTATATTGTCATCAAAAATGATTTCTCGTACAATCGTAAAGAAAGAGGGACATTTCACCTCATTTATTCCATAATTATAAAAAAAAATAACATTGGACACTGCGCAACATTCTTCAAAATCAGTAATTGGCGTAAAAATATGGTGATCTTAAATGGTATTTACCACTCGCACAACATGATTATCCTTAAAACAAACAAATATTTTATCCACCCTCCTCTTCGTGGACAGAGCTCAGCCACAGCCACCTAGTCACTTCATTACAATGGAATTTAGCATAGGGAATAGAACTTGGCGAATTATCTGCCGCACGCCAGCAGACGGCATATCTGGCGCGGCAACAATACTTTCGTTTACCTTGGAAACCACAAAACGTAGCCGTACGGTGACATTTTATCAATTGGATTTTCCAAGCGATAGAGAGCGGATGCGTTAGCATATTGTGGTGTTATAAACGAAGTTTCAACGCACTGTTTACAGTATCAAACAGCTACAGTGAGTAATACATCAATCACTTGAGTAGCAGAAGAAGAATATAGTCATCTTGCAGGCGTTTGCAGTCAGCAACAGCCGGCGGAGTTCCGTCTTCGGGCGGCAGAGTTCGAAAAGAACACGTGCAAATACGAGATTCCATTTATATCCTGCAGTTGAATCTCACAATCGATTCCATTCGGTGAATTTGGAGTTGATACAAAACAGCATATCTCGCCATCCATATTTTCCGCCACGTACATCATGGAACGGATTTTAAAGAGATGTGCATCGAGCATCTCTGGAAGTGTGATGGGAAACAGCCTGGAGGAGAGGCTGGATCAAGAGTACATCGTCCACCTGGAGCACATTCAACCATATTTGATTAAAACTCCAAACGAGCTTCGCAACCAGGCTGAAAAATGGTTGATTTATCTAGTCGGAGTGACTCCCAAGACCCTGGACGAAAAGGAGAGGCGAAACATTCACCTGTCCGTTCTCCTCAATGACATGGCATCCGGAACTCTCACGGGGAAACACAAGCTGACGAATCCCCCAAGGCCAGGGGAGCCAATGCCTCCGTGCTCGGAAATGAACTTCGACGACAAAGAGGAGAAATTGCTGGCCGCGGAAGACGTTGAAGAAGACCTGAGCGACGCGTTGTGCTCAGAACTCACCGAAGCGGAAGGTGATGGTGCAAATTCGGCCAAAGGAGAACGTGTTCAAGACCATCCAGTGACACAAACTCCTGTCGTCGCTAGTGAAAGCTCGTCTGGTGACAAAAACCGTCTTCCCATGCCAGATGAGAAGGATAGAGAAGGACACGAAAAAAGGAGTGGTAACACCAACGTTCGTCCAGATACCGAAGGTGATGGAGCAAATTCTGCCAAAAGAGAACGTGTTCAAGACCATCCAGAAACTTTAGCAAAGGGAAAGGCTCACAAAAATGGGAACCTTACGGGCGATGTTGCAAATGACGGCACTTATTACGGAAAAAATGAAGATCATCCATCTGAGAGTAAAATAATTGGAAGGAAATATGACTCTGGAGTCGAGAATCATTTCTTTCATGGGAACGGTAACGGTATTAAAGCACATCACTACTCACCAGAGCCATTTCATGACTTCGAATATTCTCTTATGCCGCCTAGGAAACAAATATTTTGCCATAACATTAAAACGGGATGCAATGACGCTTTCGGCCATGGTGAAGGTGATTCATTAAAGCCAATTTATATCCCATCAGAACCCGTCGACGCCAACAACCTTCCTCATAAGTTGGCTGAATACGATAGAAAGAAATGGGACAATGGAATGGACCGCGAGAAACCATGTCAACATACCGAAGGTGATTATATAAATAAAAACTTCATTCCATCACAAAAAACCAGAGCCTCCTACCATACTCTTGAGCCGACTCAGCGGATGGAATATAGGACCCACAGAATGGATCGCAAGAACCCTCATCTTCACAACGAAGGTGCCTTTATGAACGAAAACTACGTTCCATCGCAATCACGTAGAGCCTTCCAAGATACTTATGAGCCATCTGAGCAGATGAGATTCTGTTCTCACGGATTGGACGCGAAGAATAGTCGCTTCAAAGCTGAAAATGACTTCAGGCATCCATGCCAACATGGACTCACAGAAGAACGGGAACAACGGAAAGGTGCGATGCCTGGTGTCAGGTTCGCAACTGATCCACCACCACCAAGGCGACCCCCAGGAAATCTGGGAATCTCAGAAATGCCGTTGGATTACCTCTTGGAGCTGGTGGACCGGGCTTGGAGAGGCGAGGCAATTGTGGAAGTTGAGATACTCCTGGAAAGCGTTTACGAGGATATGAGGGAGGAGCCAGAAAATGAATGGCTGTGGGAACAGCCCGACCCCCTAATAATAAGAGGGGCCCTACTACACAGGTTGACGGAGACAATCATCAACGAAATGGGGCGACAGGAGCATGAAGAGCTCCACCCGCAACAGACGACCCCTTCCCGCCAATACTTCGGCCAGACTTCACCTGGATACAAGTGTTCCTGCCACTCTTACTACCAAATGCATTCATCCCAAAATGTAAGTACATAATTCAAATTATATTAAAATACCTTTGCCGAGGGTAAAGGGTTTGTTTCCTCTGAGTTACATACTAAATATGCACAAGAGCGAGAATCGATTTCTGTTCTTGAGGCCGATATTGAAACGGTGAAAATCTAGATGCCGCGGTTGATCACGAACAATGCTCTCCACTTCTATAAGTCTTTCCCATGTCTTATAAGTCTTTCCCATGTCATATAAGTCTTTACCTTCTTCTAATCATAGGCCATGAATAACTATTGTTCTTTTATTAAATTTCCAATTTTTGTGAGAATGCTCCACATAAAAAGAAAATACATCACAAAAACATTTGAATGACCCCATTCAAAACTTATTTCTAAAAGCACATTAAAAGGCGTAGCCAAAATGATGAGTTCGAGGGCCACGTACAGGGAGGACCAGGGGCGTTGAACTCCCCTCTCGGGAATATATGAAGACATTTGTCTCTAGTAATCTCATTTTATGCTATTTTGACACTTAAAATTGCACGTTTAATCGGTCGTCGGGAAGTTGTTTGGCTAAACCATATTGGTGGAGTAGAATAAATTTGTTTTTTTACGTTAATATTTTTCTGCTTAAATGAATTGTCTTAGGGAATGACTGTCCCCCAGTGCCCCCCTTTCTACGCTGTTGACCACTTTAGATATCAGCTCAACATTATCCATAACGAACGCTTCCTTTTTCATCGCAGACGACTCGTAAGGATGACGGCGATGCATGGGAAGGAGAAGAAAGAACAAATCATTCCCGCACCCATTGCCGTAAACACATCATACCATCCATGGAGGAAACAAACCACTCCCAACGCAGAACTGAACATCTGGAAGGAAAAGTAGCTGATGAAACTCAGCCGCGAGGAAGACAGCGGAGAGATTCAGCAGATATGGCTGCCTATCTGCAAAAGTACGAAGAAATGGATCGCGATTTGAGAATTCTCGAGAAGAAGAGGAAATCTATGATAACGGCATACAATGAAGGGCTGCAGAAAATATCCAACCCAAATATTCCACTCCAAAGTGTATGGATGCCACTTCGCAGCGAACTGGATGACATCACGCGCGAGATAAATATGTTAAAATTAGAAGTATCTAAATTGGATCAATATTATGAAATAGATGTCAAAAAAGATATTCACTCTTGTCAACCTGTGATTGTACACAAACCTGTGATTGTGACACAAACTCCTGTCGTCGCTAGTGAAAGCTCGTCTGGTGACAAAAACCGTCTTCCCATGCCGGATGAGAAGGATAGAGAAGGACACGAAAATAGGAGTGGTAACACCAACGTTCGTCCAGATGCCGAAGGTGATGGAGCAAATTTTGCCAAAAGAGAACGTGTTCAAGACCATCCAGAAACTTTGGCAAAGGGAAAGGCTCACAAAAATGGGAACCTTACGGGCGATGTTGCAAATGACGGCACTTATTACGGAAACTATCAAGATCATCCATCTGAGAGTAAAATAATTGGAAGGAAATATGACTCTGGAGTCGAGAATCATTTCTTTCATGGGAACGGTAACGGTATTAAAGCACATCACTTCTCACCAGAGACATTTCATGACTTCGAATATTCTCTTATGCCGCCTAGGAAACAAATATTTTGCCATAACATTAAAACGGGATGCAATGACGCTTTCGGCCATGGTGAAGGTGATTCATTTAAGCCAATTTATATCCCATCAGAACCCGTCGACGCCAACAACCTTCCTCATAAGTTGGCTGAATACGATAGAAAGAATTGGGACAATGGAATGGACCGCGAGAAACCATGTCAACATACCGAAGGTGATTATATAAATAAAAACTTCATTCCATCACAAAAAACCAGAGCCTCCTACCATACTCTTGAGCCGACTCAGCGGATGGAATATAGGACCAACAGAATGGATCGCAAGAACCCTCATCTTCACAACGAAGGTGCCTTTATGAACGAAAACTACGTTCCATCGCAATCACGTAGAGCCTTCCAAGATACTTATGAGCCATCTGAGCAGATGAGATTCTGTACTCACGGATTGGACGCGAAGAATAGTCGCTTCAAAGCTGAAAATGACTTCAGGCATCCATGCCAACATGGACTCACAGAAGAACGGGAACAACGGAAAGGTGCGATGCCTGGTGTCAGGTTTGCAACTGATCCACCACCACCAAGGCGACCCCCAGGAAATCTGGGAATCTCAGAAATGCCGTTGGATTACCTCTTGGAGCTGGTGGACCGGGCTTGGAGAGGCGAGGCAATTGTGGAAGTTGAGATACTCCTGGAAAGCGTTTACGAGGATATGAGGGAGGAGCCAGAAAATGAATGGCTGTGGGAACAGCCCGACCCCCTAATAATAAGAGGGGCCCTACTACACAGGTTGACGGAGACAATCATCAACGAAATGGGGCGACAGGAGCATGAAGAGCTCCACCCGCAACAGACGACCCCTTCCCGCCAATACTTCGGCCAGACTTCACCTGGATACAAGTGTTCCTGCCACTCTTACTACCAAATGCATTCATCCCAAAATGTAAGTACATAATTCAAATTATATTAAAATACCTTTGCCGAGGGTAAAGGGTTTGTTTCCTCTGAGTTACATACTAAATATGCACAAGAGCGAGAATCGATTTCTGTTCTTGAGGCCGATATTGAAACGGTGAAAATCTAGATGCCGCGGTTGATCACGAACAATGCTCTCCACTTCTATAAGTCTTTCCCATGTCTTATAAGTCTTTCCCATGTCATATAAGTCTTTACCTTCTTCTAATCATAGGCCATGAATAACTATTGTTCTTTTATTAAATTTCCAATTTTTGTGAGAATGCTCCACATAAAAAGAAAATACATCACAAAAACATTTGAATGACCCCATTCAAAACTTATTTCTAAAAGCACATTAAAAGGCGTAGCCAAAATGATGAGTTCGAGGGCCACGTACAGGGAGGACCAGGGGCGTTGAACTCCCCTCTCGGGAATATATGAAGACATTTGTCTCTAGTAATCTCAATTTATGCTATTTTGACACTTAAAATTGCACGTTTAATCGGTCGTCGGGAAGTTGTTTGGCTAAACCATATTGGTGGAGTAGAATAAATTTGTTTTTTACGTTAATATTTATCTGCTTAAATGAATTGTCTTAGGGAATGACTGTCCCCCAGTGCCCCCCTTTCTACGCTGTTGACCACTTTAGATATCAGCTAAACATTATCCATAACGAACGCTTCCTTTTTCATCGCAGGCAACTCGTAAGGATTACGGCGATGCATGGGAAGGAGAAGAAAGAACAAATCATTCCCGCACCCATTGCCGTAAACACAACATACCATCCATGGAGGAAACAAACCGCTACCAACGCAGAACTGAACATCTGGAAGGAAAAGTAGCTGATGAAACTCAGCCACGAGGAAGACAGCGGAGAGATACAGCAGATATGGCTGCCTATCTGCAAAAGTACGAAGAAATGGATCGCGATTTGAAAATTCTCGAGAAAAAGAGGATATCTATGATAACGGCATACAATGAAGGGCTGCAGAAAATATCTAACCCAAATATTCCACTCCAAAGTGTATGGATGCCACTTCGCAGCGAACTGGATGACATCACGCGCGAGTTAAATATGTTAAAATTAGAAGTATCTCAATTGGATCAATTTTATGGAATAGATGCCAAAAAAGATATTCAATGTCGTCAACCTGTGAGACAATATTAATAGTTTCACAGTCATCATGTAGCAATAGGTGATCAAGTTCGAAATTATACTCTATGTAGAATGAAAAATTTTAGTTGCCACGATCCCTGATCAAACCATGGCATTAATAAAGTTTGTAAGAGCAGCAGGTCATTCATGATGAGCTCTACTAGCTCAAAAAATATTTCTCGAATGCTTTCATTTTCCTGATTTTTGAATTTTGTGTGTAAATGTGATTTTTCCCTGCATGGCCATATTGTTCTACATATGATGCATGTCACCAAAAGCATCGTCACAACGTCACCATGGCATGCCAAACACCAAATTATGTTTCATTGGATGTACTTTGGAATGCATTAAAATTTGATGACGTGGTTGGATATCTAATTGTATTGCATTATAATATTTTACCCTTATTCACCCGTTGATCTCTATAGATTATATATTCCGCTGAATTTCATTATTTGTAATGACATCCACTGCGCGTTATTTTTTTTTAATGGCCCAAAGTTCTTTGCTAATTATTTTTCAAGTTTTGAAGTATTCAATTGGTGCCACTTTAAATCTCTATCCACGCTTAATTAAGCCAGAATGACGCGACCAATATTCATTAACTTGTTCAGGGATGCCGCAATAGACGGCACATATTATGGCTCTCGGACGTAATCATTTTCAGATGCCATCATATTCCCTATATCCATCATTTTTTTCCATTGAGTTTGCCATCATTGGACACTTACGTGGAATAAGCAGCAGTGAATCAAAGTACGACAACGATAAGGAAGCCTTAAATGACGGAGTGATATAGAGAATGATGGTTTACGCAATATTTCCACAAGGGGTCTGCATAGAGGAGGTTCAATGTCATTCCGTAAAAGGCTGATGTATGTTGCCACTGCGGACACATTTTAATCTGTTTTCAAAAATTTCCGCGGCTCTGTGGTGTGTGTAACGCGATCCCCTTTCATCCAATATTTTGCAGTACAAAGTTTGTCATTGCGAGGAACAGCATTGAAAAATAACAAATTTGACAGATCACATCATCATGGGCGTACCCAGCGGGGGAAGGTCCAGTAGGGGGAAGCTGCCCTTCCCCCCCCCTGTAAGCAAAAGTAAATTTACCTCAAAGCTAAATTTTTTAAAGAAATTTTCTTCAGGAAATCCAAGAAAAGGGGAAGTTATATTAGTGCAGGGGAATGGAATTTTTACGCTTGTAAAATGTTATTTTCGGCTAAGCTAGTTGCACAGCGGAACCGTGATGATTGACAATAATTTTTCCCTGGGAAAATATATTCCAGGCATATTTTCACGAAGCCATCCCGTAATGACAGAAAAAAGGTTTACTGTGTTCGTTTGCGATAGTTTATTTTAGCGTAATAACCGAATATTTCACCAAATAGTTAGCATTTACTCTTAAGGGATTATCAATGTTTTGGTTAAAGTGGGCGTGGCTATCCTACCCAATTACCACCATTCCTGCCACACTTTGCTACACGCTCGAAACCAGTGGTTCCCCCTCCAGTATATTTACCTACAACCTCCTTGGCGACAACATATTTAGAGGACGACATGAGGATCCTCTTTTAATATTCGTGCTTTCCCCAGTCAAAGAAAATCATAACTGAAATGCGTGAATGCGTGAACTGAAGTACCCTGGATCGCCACCGTGTCATCAAATGCATTTCTGCCGACGTTTCGATGTCCAACTCGGCCATCGTCCCATGGCCTATTAGCGTTAGTTTTCACTCAATAGCCCTGAGGATTATGGCCGAGTCGGACATCGAAACGTCGGCTGTAATGCAGTTGCTGACACGGTGGCGATCCCGAGAACACTTCACGGAATCTATTCGCAGGGAAAGCACCAAATCATAGCTGAAATTATGACTGGATGATATTATGGACGACGTCACACGCAGGATAAATATGATAAGATTACATCGATCTCAAATGGATAAATATTGTGGATTCGATATCCAAAATATTACTCCCTCACGTCAACCAGTGAGGCAATATTATTAGTTTCGATGTTCTTATGTCGCAATAGGTGATCAAGTCCCAAATTATATTCTCTATAGTACTCCACTCAGGGGCGCAGGTAGGAATGAAGGCTGGGGGGATTGGGTGCAACTAATACCAAGGTGCGTGGAGGTATGGTATACCCACCAGGATAAGCGTTAGGTGCGAGATTAATAAATTGAGCAATTTGAAGATAAATGGTTCAAAATGGTGAGTTTTACGGCTTTCTGAGGGATATTTTACTATTTCGTTCACTATTCTATATTAATATCAATTCAATTAAGTAAAATGGATTAAACATAAAAACTTCTCTGAGCTCTAGGAGGGGGGTTTATCCCACTAACTCCCCCCCCCCCCCCGCCCTTCGCCTCTGATTCTGCTCAACTTTGTGGAAGTTCATTCTATGATATGAAAATAAAATTGTATTTATCCACCAATTTTATCTCGCGTTACAACTAGTATCGACGCAACGGCGTCTTCTTCAGGCACCTAATGATGATGAATGTACCTGATGAAGATGCCGCCTCGTCGAAAATAGTTGTACCGCGGATATAAATTGGCGGAAAAATACATACTTTCCTTTTCATTCCCCAGACTCTATCATTGGCCCTCACATTACGAGCTTTAAAATGCAAAATGAAGGAACATCCAAGGGCCACCAAGAATAGACAATATCACCTATCCGCCTTCGTCGAGCATGTATGGGAAGGACAAACGCAAAAGGCTTCGAAAATGCTTTACTCATTCCTAAAGAGAAGTATTACTATCAACGACTCATGCGAGAGGCTATCTAAGTAGACAAAAAACACCTAATTTCAAAAGGGAGGATAGCTAATCTTTCTCCAACTCCTCGATGAAACTCGTCCTTAAATCGAACAGTTAACAGGCACCTGCCCAAAACGAAGGATTATGTAAGACGGGAGAAAACTTGCAACCGACACTTCAAGCCTGAAGACGCCCGCAGCAATGCCGACGAAACTGTCATAGCGAAAATGAATTGACGCGGAGGACAACCCGAAAGCCAAGCTGCGAGTAATCTCCGTTGTATTCCACACACTATTTAATAAAGTCTCGACCGGTTTCAACCTTTTCAGGTCATTATCTTATGTCAGGTCAGTATTATGGTTCATTTTTTTCAATTACTCCATACTTCAAATAGGAGTTGTATCAGATACTAAATTATCGACCAAGATGATCATTGGAATCTTCTCACAATCAATCCGCAAGCTTGTGGTATTACCACTCTCTTAAAGTAAGGTCTTATGCCTGACATCGGTGGAAGACAATTTTTTTAAAATACTTAACTCGAGAAGGAGCTGATTCATTCCACATTGGCTCAAAATTCCACCATTTTATATAGCATACGATGAAGAAAGAAAGAAAAGGAGTAGGTAAACCGCATTCAATACTATATATAGATTACTGAAAACCGAATAAATAAAGAAATTTCAACGTGAGGGAATGAGGAGAGGCTAGATATATTAGCAAAATGTTTCATTTAAACCCGGATAAATCGAAATGAAAAACCCCGGATTAAAAATCTTCTTATGAAAGTTCAAGCATTCTCATGACTCTTCTACACGTCGCTGCATCAGTCAGTCCTGGTTCTTATTAAAATCACGCAAGCATTCATAAAATGAATTTGACCCATAGCTATTGTATCCCGTTACGTCCGAAAAAGGGTAGTTTCCTTCATCAAAGAAAACGAAAGGCATTCATTGCGATTCGTTACCCACCATAAGTGTATTCATAATACACAAATTATTTGGTTTTGGAAATCCCAGTTCAGACGAATGGCAATGGTCAATGTTAACCTCTTTGAAATAAGATCTGTTGGGCGCCCATGCGATGCCACTCCACGTGAAGTCACAGGCACCTAGACAAGTAGTCAGGAGTTTTACTACCTCTGATTTTACCATTGCATGCATGTATCACAGAGCTCAAACATTTCTTAATAATCACCTATTGAAATTGCCTATGATGGAAAAATTTTCTTCGTTTGATAGGGTACTAATAACCCTTATTTAATGCAAGTGCTACCTGCTAGCAGAGTACTATACACTTTCGCAATACTCGCCAGCAAGCAGCCTGCATCGTAGCGGCGTTCGTGGCCTCGCACCAAGGTAGCCTCACACAGCAGCAACCAGACGTCACACCGGCTTTTCCCAGCATTCATACTTAGCCGTCGCGTTTTCGCGCTCTTGAAAATTTTCACTTTTCATTTTATCGAGAAAAATAGATATCGTCATTTTAAAAGCTAAAGGCGTGAAATATGTACTCCAGGATTAATATTCTTTTGATTTAGGCAATAAAAATAATACGAAAACACTCTAGTGGCCGGAATCCGAGAGACCTACAGAATTGCCGGACATGTCATAATTAAAACACAAAGTGGACTGTATGGAAAAAGATAACTAGCCTCCAGGGAAGCACTGAGTGACTTACTCCAGGCCGCCAGGCTGTAGGCTCCACGGTCAGGCGTCTTGAATATTACGATGATGCCCGTTAGCCGGTGCGTCAGTGAGTGAGGCCGAATTCGTAGCCTCATGGGCCGAGGAAGGCATTAGATAACGAAAAAATATTCCGACAGGTGTCGCGGTTAGTGGCAAATCCCTTACTACCCTCTTTAGACCATAAAAGAAAATCCACTACAGGGCGCGAATATCAAACATCTATAGTTCTATTAATAACATCATTAAGGATACAATGTGGAAAGAAAAGACTAAAATTTTCCGTTCATTGAACTGCTAATTTGGAATAAGAGTTACGGGCATTAAGTATGGCCACAGTGTGACATCTTGAAAAATAACAATAATAATAATGAATTTTTTTTGGTGAATATCTCAGAATAACTTCATTTTGCGGGTCTAAAATTCTCTATTCGTGCTTATATAATGTATGCTGGTATTTTCCCTTTAGCCCGATGCCTGGAATTCCCGATTTTGACTTGAATTCTTAATAATTACAATTTATTCCAAATTTTCAAAATTTATGCACCTAATTTAGTCCATTTATTCTTCTAAGTATTTTAACCATATCTGGCTCCTAATCTATTTACTTATGATATAGGTAGTGCTAAATATTTTTCATGTGGAAGTCCGGTTGTATTGGAAATGAAATTACTAAGGCATTTTATATGCCAAAGAGGGCTGTTAAATCAATGCTAAGGGTTTTAATAAGGATTTAAGAAGGTCATAATACTCTGCCATGTATTAATATTCTGAATTGTTCTATGCTTGTCAGAAGTAATCGACAACTGTTTCTATTCAATGCTGCTATACGTAGCCATGAGACACGTGGTAGTGTTTATGTGGCTAATCAGCCTTTAAATATAAGCAAGAAAGGTCCTCACCATTAGGCCTCCATGATCAACAATAAGATTGAAGTTTCACTTCAACGTTTAGCCTGCCAAAATACCTTAAAATAAATTAGGAGGATTTAAAACTGCTTATTCATAATCACTAACGCAGCGTTGATGAGTTTTTTAGTGATTAATTTTTGTAGTATTCATTTTATTACTTGTTTTCTTCCTTTGTATGTAATTATTGTGTGTAGTTTTTTATATGACTGTCTTATTTTTAACTTGCACAATCAGCATGGCATTAAATATTATTATTTTTAGATTATTATTACCTCTGAGCATCTCTGCGTCATTGTCGCATGCAAAGGATACCAGCCTCGTCAGCATATCCCTCATAAAAACTCCTGTGTCTGTGGCGTTGTCAAATGTTCGCGTTAAGTTATCCGAACGCTCTCTCAGGCAATCAACAATGATGTCTTGACGGCTGTGGGAGGAGAGGAGACATTGAAATTCGGTACTGAAGAATTTTTCTCAGACGTTTTCACATATTGTGGATCATTTAAACCTCAGTCAGTACGGAACTGACTTATATTGATTTTACTTCGTGTATCTAAGAGACATAAAGGGTGGTTTTAGAGGGAATCGATAATTCTTCAGGAGATGGTAGGGGAGGAAATGTTAAGCTTTTTTTTCCAGTACCTAAACCTGGGGTTGGAACTCCTTAGTTACTGAGCGATGGCGATGCAAACTTTTTTTGGTCGCATCGCAGTTGCCGTGAATACGCTTTTTCTTGGGTATCAATTTTTTGCGACATTTTTTCAATACTTTGTATTTTTGCTGGAAATTGTAATTAAGGTTAGAATAAAATATATTACTATAATTTTCGGAAACGATTAATATTTGAAGAATCTGAGCTTTTCCCGGTGAATAGCATGGGTGAATGCTTATCGGGTTTCCGATCGGGTGCATGGTGTAGGCCGAGATATCGTTGTGAGACTTTTCCAGTATCATCAGGGCTGATGATGATGAATAATGAATCATAATCAGTGCTGAGAATGTTGGGGAAGTCTCTCAACAAAACGTCGGAATACACTATGCATACCCTGTCCCGGTTTGACACCCGAGAAGCTAATATCCAATAAATCTTTGCGCTGAATTATAAGAGAGATTGTAGAGGGTATCAACAATACGATGGCACAATCTCAACTATTTTAAAATTGCTTCAGGCAATTATAATCGCACATTTATGTTTAATCTTAATTATTTTAATATAAGACACGGTCTCCGGCGTTACTTTGAGGAACTGCTTCACCATAAAATAAAATATAAATGCTTTGTTCTATTCCACACTTTATTTAAAATAGTACGACGCGGGTTTCTACCACCTGATGACAGCATGATATGCAAAAACCCGGGTCGTAGTATTTTAGATAAAGTGCGGAATAGAACAAAGCATTTTTATTTTATTTTTTAATCATTTTATGTTCTTAAAAATGCAGAGGATTAAATAAAATGTCGAAAAGGCTTGATACTCAAGAAAAACCGATTTCATAAGATTTGAAAAGAGCATTCAAAAAAGGTTTTTGATGACATAGCTCAGTATCTAAAGAGTTTCGACCCCATTTTAATGGACAAAAAATGCTTAAAATTGTCTCCCCTACCACCTCAGACACACCCTGTTTATGACTCATTTACAAAATTCATTTTGTGGGACCATTGAACGATAAATATTAACGAAATCACTTGGTAAAGTTCCACAGAAATGAATTACATCGGGCTAGGTTTCAATTGAAACAGTCATTATAAAGATGCCAATATTTCACCGACTTATATATGAGGGGGTGAGAAGCCAAGGGGTATTGGCGGATCCAGGATAGAGCCAAGGGGGTGCTAAGTTTGGGGTAACCTCCCAGATAGAATTACCATTCTATCTAGTGTAAATTGTATATTCAAGGGGGGTTAACAATTTTAGTCCCTTAGCCCCCCTCCCCAATAGATACGCCACTGCGAAGGAGTACAAGCGATTTTTTTCTAAACAGAGTTAGTTACAGTTAATTGTTAAAAGAAATATAGAAAAACTTGGCTGCCAAGGGGTACGATCGAGTCTCTGTTCTGTACTGACATCGAGTGGAATATAAAATGCACTACTAAATGTCTAATCGATCTCCTTTGTTTCCTTTACCTAATTTCTGTACCTAACTCTGTTTAGAAAAAAATAAATCACCTGTACCCCTTAGCTTCTCACCCGCTCATATATATCAGGGCATTGTGTACGACATCACCCTCCTCGCCTCTTACTCCATAATGTAGTGTATAAGGTGGCTCGTGTTGAAACCTTCATAATGACACTTAAAGAATTAAGTTGAAACTTAGGTCGGTGATATAAATGTTTGTGGAACTTTGAAAAGTGATCTTATTTCGTTGTAGTATAGCTAAGGAGTTGGCAACTTGAGAAATGTGTCTTCTGACTTATAATAACTTTAAATGGCCTAGCTTTTATTTTTTAAATTTACTGTATGATATTGAAAGTAATACAGCAATAATGCCAATTTACAGTGGCCCAATAACTTGAATTGAAATTGCCATTAGCGGAGAGCATTATAAGTTTCTCTTTAAATTATCCATCAACAAGGACCGTAATGATTTCAATATAATGTCATTAGAAGTGTCAAAAGTTTTCTTAAATTGATTTCACTACAAATTCTCGGTTATTGGTGGGTTGTGACATATCAACGGTCATTCGTAAAATGTTATTAGACATTATGTGCCTATGAATATCAACATTAGTTTCCTTGTGATCTCACCCGCAAAACTGGCTTATGCGATTAGTTGTCCCATTTTCTGCTTTTGGATCCTCATCCGGTATTTCATGCTGAATACACGGCCATAAATATGTTGCTTCAGCCTGTAATTGAAAAAATTACGATTTCATTAGATGAATGTGATAATCAAAAGTACAGTTCAGGGTAACCACATATCCGAAAAACCCCGAGAAAACCCATTTAATTAAAGTTTTTCCAACGCGTCCATTGGAAATTAGCCAACTAAATCTTTAATTTTCTGAATTTACGAAATCAGAACACTTAATGATATTTCTATAAGGAGAAAATATTTTTTTAGGAAATACTTAAATTTATAGGTATTTAAACACTAAATTTGATTACTGGGCCGTTGTTTAAAAAAATAATATTAATTGCATGCCAAGGTATTATTGATATTGTAGAAGGTGTAAAAATTATGTTGAATTTTTTTGTTTAGTCGCTATTTTAGGCTATTTAAATTGAATTTAATCATTTTCTTGTCTTTTATTGCTTTCAATATTAAGTATAGGACCTTTCTGTATGATTTCATACACTTGTGAACATTGTAACTTTAAAGGATTTTTCGAGCAGTCGCACAGCTCACACCAAGAAAATGTTCGGGACACTCACTGAATGATGTCATCCACGGTATCTTACTTTTCAGGATGAGAGTATTCTCACTGTCAATGGTGAGGGTAATACCAAGAGCTGGGGTTCATGGACAATTGGTCGTAAACAGTCTCACTCCACACCCCCTGACTGTAAGCTCTGTACACTTGGGCGGATCGGAAAAATCGATTTTAAAAAATCCATTTGGCTCAATGGAAAAAAGTTGTGGGGCTGATCAAAAATAAGGCCTGGAAACTTTGAAACCTCTAAGTAAACCCCAGACCCTCGCTCAAATGCCATATAGGGGGGAGGGTAAAATATCGGAAAATTAAATACGTCATTCCCCAATTTAATATGGTATTTAATACAGTCATTCCCTGTAGTAAAGTATAGTATAATTTCAGGGAGCTGCGCTGCCTAACTGGCTGCATATTTTATTTTTTCAACTAAATTCCCGGAAAATTTCGTGACTGAAAAGTTTAAAGATTTTTCTGGAAAAGGAAACCACCCGAGTCACGTAGCACCATTGATAAACATGGAATTTGACCCGTACTTACATGAACCTCCCGTTCTCGCTCAACGGAATCATCATCACTGACGACCGTTGCTAAAACTTGGTTAACCATGAGGAATGCAACTAGTGTGCAAGTACCTGTGAAACAAGAAAACTTAAATGTTTTTTCAATACCTTGAGCCACAAGAAAGAGAAGAGCCTTCTTCCATTTGTCATGCTGGAATGATTTCAAATAAAAGGATGCACCCGCATAGATTCAGAGTAAGTATTCGTGTACTATCTTGTTTCCATTTTACACCTTGGGCATCTACCACTGCCGAGTTGGTTCCTATAAAATATCGTGACTGTTCACCAGCTGTCAGTCTATGAGCCATTCTTAAAAAAATGTGCGCTTTCCAAAGCCAAATTTTTTAAGGAAACATTTTGCTCGCCTGCTCTTAAATAAAGTATTTGTATAAAAATCATCTCCAAAGATGTTGTCCAATTAGTGGTCGTAGTACTCTAATAAAACTTTCCATTTTGTAAATACAAATAAATTTTTTATTTGAGTGGAGAATTTTGAAGCGTAATTTTGGATATAATCCAACAGAACTTTCGGACCTAAACATAATTATTATATTTTTAGACAAGACAAATTTTACCTTATTAATTTAAAAATAACATTCAGGTTAATAGTAATTTTTTAAAAACTTTGAAAATGAAAATGCATTGCTGAAAAACTTCTAACTAGTTTTTTCAACAATAAGCTTCACATCAGTAATTCGATTGAAGCCATATTAACGCTGATGAATGAGAGAGTAAAATCAATCAGCTAAAAGAAATCCACGCAAAAAATATTAAATGTACTTATTTACAGTGAATGTCCTTGAAAACATGTTGTGATTTCACACTCCTGTGGCTACGTCCGGAGAATTTCACTCACTTATCCATACCAGACTTTGGGTTAATTCACTGTGTGAATGACTTGAAACAATTCAAATTCAAGGAAGATCTGAGGTTTTCCGGCGTATGATGATGTGGAAGTTGTTTCGGGTTTCCCACCGGATGAGGTTCTCCATCTCTGCCGACGTTTCGACACGACCATCGAAACGTCGGCAGAGATGGTAAACCTCATCCGGTGGGAAACCCGAAACAACTTCAACAATTCAAATTCAACTAATAACGATGACGGCAAAAAGAAATAGTACGATACAACGAATGACAAAAATATCCTTCTCATCAACATCATACAATTTTTTTCTCTTATCTTCTGGAGTTTTAAAATAATTTTGGCCAGTTTGTGGAGAAAATAGACTGTGTAATCAACATAATTTTCTCAGAACGAATCAACAAGATAACAGAGCCACGCCTTCTGTAGACTCGACATCATTTAAGGGCGTCTTCTACTTATCTGAGAAGGCCGTCTATTTTTCGCTGCTTGGTCAAGAAGTAGAAAACGAATCGAAAAATGGAAATATGAGGGTGTCTTTTTTTCAAACTCTAACGAAATTAGCAGTATTTGATTCATTATCGCTTTAAATGAGGTGAATCGAATATCGAAGATTTTAACGTCGATAGTGATAAAAATTTCTCTTAGAACCCTCATTAAGACGAAAATCACATAGAATTTTAGCCAAGTCTTTATGCAAAAAACAACCACCTCTCATTGTATGAAACCAATGAAGTATGAACTTTTAAAAATTTGCAAATAAAAATGAACATTGTGACGGGAAACTTTTCTGTGAAGAAAATCAAGCAAAAATTAAAAAGTCAATGCCTTTACGTACGAGTAACCAATCTCTAATTTTATGCTTAAGTATAAAAATGCCTCTCTATTGAAGTTTCTAAAATATAACTCATCAATTATTTTCCAATTTTAACGTAAAAGAATTAGAGATAAGGAAAAAAATAAAATAGTGATTGATACTTAGTATGGCGATGGATAAGGAAAACATACGGACTAGGGGTATATGAAATTTACCATGAGTTGAGTGAGTGCCAATGGAGAGCTAACGGTATAATATATATGAATATAATTTCGCATTTCATAAATTTATTATTCACTAAGCGACATTTACTTACCCCTCACAAGTAACACTTTGGTCGACGAAGTCATGCTGGCGGCAAGTGATGCTAACCCCAGTTCAATATCAAAAATATATTCTAATGTCCAAAAAGATGCTGTAATGTGTAATTTTTCACTGAATCAAACTGGCGGTTCAAGTATTCTTCTCAAGGAAAGATACCAAAGTAGTAAGGAGAATTTCCTCCTACTGTTGCCAGCCGATTTCGTGATCTTTGACTGGGATAATGATTTCGGAATAGTTTTTTTTCCGATTAACTTGTCACTTGATGGCCGAAGGTCGATTCTTGAATGGGCAATAAAAATGCATAGGAGGAAAATTTTCCTCTTGGCGACACCGCTTCGACAAACTTACTCGGAGATTATGGGTAGATGAATTGCTACTTTGAGTTAATTCGCTCGTGAACGTTGGCCAAAATATCGATAGGTTATAGTGCCGTAAACGAACGACTATATCTCAACAATAGTTATTTTGGGAGCAGGTTGATATTCTCTTGCCCATAACAATTAGGTCACACCTAAAAACTTGATTAAAAAGTTCTCGCTCCGAATGTTCGACAGCTATATTTTCGTTCAAAATGGTGTTTACTGAGTTGCAAACGAACTTTAGCTTGAAGCCACTCAAATGGCATATTAAAAATATTATTAAATATGCGAGCGGCATGTTTGTTAGTTAAGTATAATCGAATGTAGCTAATAACAGTGAGGACATAGTGTTTATATTGATATTCTTCCTTTTATTGATAACTTCGCGACAAGTAAGTGCCGATTGCTGCCTATTTCGACGAATGTCTTATGCCTCTTTACTATACTAGTTTTTTAGTGCGCCTCATTCCTAACGTATTTTGTTTGCACTCGGCAAATGAAGGAATAAATATTTATGTTTGTTTTTCATTGCAAGTGATATCATGAATTTCTTTCAAATGAAGCTGGAGTATATAGTACCTCATTTCTGGGAATAGGACCCTCTCTGCGCTACGTCATATCCAATGATATTTGAACTTAATCGGTTAGGATTTTTAGATGTAACGTAAGGGACTGGCCTTATTATGAAAAGAGCGAAGTACATGAATGTAGTGGTGGCTGCCAGAATTCTTCTTAAGTACTCCATGGAAGCCTACCCAAATTGGTACAATAATTAAATAATATCTTGTAGGCCGCCCAGCCGAAGGCGTACCCACGATAATAACTAGGGGGGGCAAGCCAAGTTGTGACATTTGAAAAAATAGTTTTATTTTTCTTACATATCTTTTACTAATACATATCATTTTTCGTGGGTTTATAGAAAATTTGTTGAATACCGGGTGTTTATAAATGAATATCGGGGTTTTAACGCATTATAATATTTATTACATTATACTTATAGTTATAAATTATATGTCAAATGAAAGAGCAACTCAAACAGTTTTTTTTTTAGCAACAATGCACATTTGTGTGAAAATTTTCCGCCGCGATCCGCTAGACAGCGGTAGTAGCAAAGATGGCGACTAGTGAACAGAAAGCATTTTGTGCTTTACAGTTTGTTAAGACTGAATCTGTAGTTATTGTGCAACGTGTGTCAGTAATAACTGTTAACGGTAGGGACGTAGTTGTAAGCTTTTCCTTAAAACTTTCCAAGCAGTCGAAACAGGAATTTCTAATTCAGGACTAGCCTTCCGGACTGATTTCTTTGGACTACGAGAGAACGACTCTAACTCGCTCAACAGTCTCTTCGCTAATCCTTGGTCGTGGAACGCACGTTGCACACATTCAGTCTTTGAAAACTGTAAAACACAAAACGCTTTCTCTTCACTAGTTGCCATTTTGCTGCTATCGCTTTCTTGCGGATTGCGGCGGAAACATTTTACTCACATGTATATTGTTGCTAAAAAAAAACAAAACTGTTGGAGTTGCTCTTTTATTTGACATATAATTTATAACTGTAAGTATAATGTCATAAATATTATAAAGCGTAAAACCCCCGGTACTTTCATTTCAATTCAGTACTAATTTTCATTAAAGACTTTTGCGATTTTTGCTTCTGGGGGGGGGGGGGGGGCGGAGGGGGTGGTGGGCAGCTGCCCCCTCTGCCCTTCGCTGGGTACGCCCATACACCCGGCATTGTTCGGTGAGGATAGTACCCAGAGAAAAGGGAATCTTGGAACTTGGAATTCATGGCCACATAGCACGATGTTTAGGTGAAGGTGCAAAGCAGGTGTGATGACGGCATGAAAATATTCATTCCTGTGTTCGGTAAAGAGATCATCGGCCTATAACCCGCTCCATAACATTGATAATTGTGTGTGTATATATGTGCGTATAACAAAAATGTCATGTGAACGCAAACCCCGATAAAAAAGTTTGCACGGAGGGAATGATTAGGAAAATGTAGTATCTTTTGAGTTAAGTTTAACCTTAGAGAGTGTCAAGAGGTGTGCCTATCATACTTTATCGAATGTAAATTTCAAAGAACTGCCAATGATAATGGTCGAGGGAGTGAGCGTACCGTTCTGTAACAGAGTGAAAAATTTGGGGCTGACAACCATGAATCTTTCCGGGAAAGAAAACACGATGAGGATATCTAACAAAATAAATGCAATTCTACATCAATTAAGTGCATTTATAAGAAATACTTCAATATCTTTCCTCATTTCATTTTATCGTCATTAGTTTTCCTGAAAGCCCATAAAGGGATTCATAGGCGCTATAAATGAGAGGGAATAATGTTTCAATGAAATCAAATATTTCCTCAATGACACTAATGACCTTATTTTTTTACCGTCCATCGCAGAAATAATCTTTTCTAATCGCATCTTAGGCAAGGGCAGGATGCTTTTTCCTCATGTGTCGAAATTCCTATAAACATAATAGTTATCGGAATATAGAATCTGGCATATAAAGAACGCCTTTAACTCTTCTGGCAGTCTGAGGTAAAGACAGAGTGGAGGGAATAGATCTCTGCAGCCAAAACACAGGACTAACAGGTGCGTGTATCTTTTCATTGAGAAGCAGTAGTATTTATTGGTAATTGAGTTGTTTTTCGCTTGATCTAGTGGAATTCGAACGTGTTAGTTATAAATAATACATTATTGGTAACTTTCCACCAATGCTTAAATTTCACCTCATGTAAAGTTCCAATAAATTTCGTATTATTACTTTGGGTGTATCACCAGTGATTCATTATTACTGTCACTTTAGGCCTCTGCACGGCACTCTTGATAATATTTACTTGTTCCTCTGGGCACCCAATCATCTGTTGGCAAAGAAAGAGAATATTACGGCTATTGGACAGTAGGCCGGCCCTTATTTTTCAGAATTGAGAAAAGTTATGTTTTCCTAGTCTCAAAATGATCCGAATGAGGCTTATATTCTCGTGTTAAAATTTAGTTACTTTAAAATAACGGCAACCCGTGCCCCAAGGGCCCTAAGTACTGAGGACCCTCAACTGAGTTATTTTGGGCCAAAAAAGTGCTGTCCCTATTTAAAACGTAAAAGTAAAGCCCTTTAGGGCCGATTTTTTTGTTTGTTTTGACCTATCTCTAATCGTTTACGAGATATTGTGCGTCGTAATGTAATCCACACTCCAGGGCGCTACCCCGCACCGCGGCGCAGGTACGGCCCGCACCACTTACTAGAGACTTCCCCTCCACCCCTCCCCTCCGTCAGCAAAGTCTTTGCTCCTATTGGCAAGATTTAGCCTCTGAAGAAATGTGCTTCCGTTAGAAATAATTTAATTGCCATGACAGTATTTCCAATGCGAGTGATCAATTTATTTTCACTCTGTCCATGATTTTCGGTACATATTAACCAAAATAAAATACATTTTCAGTGTATTTCTAATCTTTCATTGACACCCCATATTTGACAATTAAAGTGTCCTTGCGCACGTTGGGGTCGTGTTACGATGAAAATTCACACTCAGTAATTCACTCTTTCTCCTACGTAACTGACTTAAAATCTTGAATTAGTTTCACCCATTTCCCTGCACGATCATTTACCACTTGAAGACCCCGAGTAATTTACAAATCGTTCTTGTAATCAGTATGTTCATCCCATTCTCACGTGGGCACATCAAAGAATGCCATGCATATTTCCAATGTATTAAATAGCTTTGTAGAATTAGTTGTGACAAAATTTGATATAGATACCTAAGTCAGGTCTTTGTGTTTATAGAATGCGTTCTTAGGTGGATCATATTATCCCTCACATGTCCTCGTACAGCGTATCACGTTTTCCTTTTCAATACTAGAAAAGGATCCGTCAATGAAAGACAGGCCTACCAACTCCTCACTCAGGTACCACTAGTGGTTTGAAAACCTCTTTTTTACTGCTTTCGCTAAGTCCAGGTTTACACTTTCGTAATTAACAAGTCTTTTTAGGAACTGCAGGTCACTTTTGCAGCAGATGTAGCACAAGGAGCGGAGAACATCATCTATTTCTTTCTTCTTGAACATATTGAAATATATCCCTCCAATAACTGCATTCCGTGCTCCTCTTTGATTGCGTAAGAATTTTATTTCTTCAGCCCAAGCTCATTTTTCCGAGAGATCAACTGCACATTCCTCCTCGTGTGTCAAAAATTCAATGGCACCGCTCCTTGCAATGTCAAACAAATCATCAAGTTTTGTCACGAAGGATTCTCTTCTCTTCATCTCTACGGTAATTCCCGTTCTCTTCTAATGTCGTCGCACTTTTATCCATTCCTTGTGTACTTTTTCCAACTTTTCAATCGCCTCATTCTCTGTAATATTCGGAATTCTCGTTTTTTCCATGGGTAAACGCATTCATGATGTTTTTTCGCGCACCAAGTCAACTACATTTCGAACCCATTGGGTGATAGAGAAAACACTCAGTACTTCTCTCACTGTAGGTAACTTTGAGCCAAGTATTTCTCCACTTTCTTTTTCTACCAGTTCAATGTCTGAATTTAGTCTTGAATTCATGCCTTTCGTTGTTGGCCTATTCTTAAAACGAACGTCAGGTGTATTCATTGTAAACTAGTTATTTCACTACTTTTCTCCTTAAATCCTGAAGAATTAGCACTCCCTATCCTTTGCACACTATATACAAGAACTATCTCTCCATATTGATCTACATCAGTGAACTGACTGCGTCATTTCTTTTACCTTAAATATTTCTATCTCCTGGAAGCCCTGCTCATTTCTTTAATTCCTTGATAATTCACGAACGCAATTGTATGACATACTCATAATATTGTATACATGAAGAGCACTTTGGAACAAAGCATGCTGGAATGGTGCACGGTCGTATGGTGGCAACAAATTAAGATTTAAGGGGTCGGTACCTAGTACACAAGGCGGCGTTGAAGGGTTAAAATTGACATTGCGGGATTTAACAACATTAATCATGACAAAAGAGGAACAGTCTGATCAAATCCGTACCACTGGCATGTAAATCTTGCCATCAGGAGCAGTCTTTGCCGAGGGAGGGGAGGGGGTGGAGGGGAAGTCTCTAGTAAGTGGTGCGGGCCGTACCTCAGCGGCGCCGCGGTGCGGGGTAGCGCCCTAAAGGGTGGATTACATTACGACGCACAATATCTCGTAAACGATTAGAGATAGGTCAAAACAAACAAAAAAATCGGTCCAAAAGGGCTTTACTTTTACGTTTTACATAGGGACAGCACTTTTTTGGCCCAAAATAACTCAGTTGAGGGTCCTCAGTACTTAGGGCCCTTGGGGCACGGGTTCCCGTTATTTTATAGTAACCAAATTTTAGCACGTGAATATAAGCCACATTTGGATCATTTTGAGACTAGGAAAACATAACTTTTCTCAATTCTGAAAAATAAGGGCCGGCCTATTGGACAGTTGCAGCATCCGCTTGACTACCACAAATGAAATAGAGTGATTGATGCGTGTCCCGTTAACCCGGAATGTTCTCTATTTGCAGAATGGAAAAGAGGGCGTTGCTAGCACTCTGCTTGGCGGTGGTCCTCCTGGCTCGAACGGGGACTGCGGAGTTTCCTGACGGTCAAGGGGACATGGGGATGCCGGTATCTGATGATGACGACTCAGCCTCGCATACTGACGCGCCGATGCGCTTCGGGAGAGGACTAAAGGACGAGCAAGTGGACTTGGGGAGGTCGGCATCTGATGATGACGACTCAGCCTCGCATACTGACGCGCCGATGCGCTTCGGGAGAGGACTAAAGGACGAGCAAGTGGACTTGGGGAGGCCGGCATCTGATGATGACGACTCAGCCTCGCATACTGACGCGCCGATGCGCTTCGGGAGAGGACTAAAGGACGAGCAAGTGGACTTGGGGAGGTCGGCATCTGATGATGACGACTCAGCCTCGCATACTGACGCGCCGATGCGCTTCGGGAGAGGACTAAAGGACGAGCAAGTGGACTTGGGAAGGCCGGCATCTGATGATGACGACTCAGCCTCGTATACTGACGCGCGGATGCGCTTCGGGAGAGGACTGAAGGACGAGCAAGTGGACTTGGGGAGGTCGGCATCTGATGATGACGACTCAGCCTCGCATACTGACGCGCCGATGCGCTTCGGGAGAGGACTAAAGGACGAGCAAGTGGACTTGGGGAGGCCGGCATCTGATGATGACGACTCAGCCTCGCATACTGACGCGCCAATGCGCTTCGGGAGAGGACTAAAGTACGAGCAAGTGGACTTGGGGAGGCCGGCATCTGATGATGACGACTCAGCCTCGCATACTGACGCGCCAATGCGCTTCGGGAGAGGACTAAAGTACGAGCAAGTGGACTTGGGGAGGTCGGCATCTGATGATGACGACTCAGCCTCGCATACTGACGCGCCGATGCGCTTCGGGTGAGGACTCACGTACGAGCAAATGAGAGCTGCCGCTGAGGCGATCGCTCTTCCGACCCCGCCGCCAACTCCATACACCGGACAAGTGGGCATTCCGCTTTAATACTGAGGAACCCGTTTTACAAAACTTACAATCCGTTGAGATACCAAGAGGTACCACGGTTTTTTTCTCTCTCTCTCGCAAATACCGGTTTTCACTCCGTTTCTTTGCAAATATAAGAGGAAAGAAGTTTGGGCTTGTAATACACAGAGGACATATTTCATGAATTCCTGTAAAAATATGGACAATAAACGATTCAAAATGAATAAAAATACAAAATTATTTTGAGAAAACGAGCGTAATTTCTTTTTTTCATCCTTTTCTTTTTTTCATCCCCCTATTTCCGGCAAAGCACGAGTACTGTATAAGTTGCTTCGAAAGAGAATAGGAATTTGGTGGGGGGGGGGGGATCGGGCTGGTGTGGTAGTTAGAGTGTTGACTTCCAACCTCATTGCGTGGAGAACATTTCGAGCGCAACTCTCCGTCCGTCGGATGGGACCAATGCCGACGCTGGGTTTCCCACCACTCTTCCCTCACGGCAAATTAGCTAAACTGTCGGTAGCCTCCTCCAAAATACCATACCAAGGAATTTGGTGAAACAAAATGTAAATAAATCCCGTTGATTTCGGAAACTCATTACAATGGGTTGAAGGGCTCGGTGGTTTGACGTCGAGTAAACCATCCACCAATGTAAGCCCCAAATCTGTCAAAGGAACGCACCTTTGTCCACCCGAGCCCGCCTCGAATACCATATTTTTCACGCAAACACTTGTTTTCTGGCAATTTTTTCTGGTAACCCTGTAAAAGCAGGAGATGGTACATCCATGCAAATAAGTAAGCTTTGCGAAATAAGGGGAAATAACCGAATAAGGGATTGCTAATGAAAAAATACAGAAAGTTTTCGAGGAAACAACTTACTAGTCACTGATTTCACATCTAGCTCTTGCGTAAGTGCACCATATGGCCTTACGCTCTCCAGTGTAAACGATCGTGTTTTAGAAGCACGATTGCTAATGATTAATGGACGTTGTTGATCAAGAAGTGAAGTGTAAAGTGTTAAAAAGGGATGAATGCCAACAAGAAGAGATAAAGTAATGCAGTCAATAAAGAGAAAATCGGCAAAAATTGCGGGAAATACTTGAATCCTTCACCTCTCGTTTTCAAAGCCTGTCATTGGATACAAGTGAAAAAATGGCAATGATCAGTGAAATCATTGTAATTGTATCTGATTTGATTTATTTGCTTCTTTTACCTTGCCCAGATGAGGCCACAATCCGGCCCCCTCTTCCTCTGGGCCAGGGCTTACTTTACAAGGTTATCAATACGGAAATAAAGGAATACAGGCATTTGTAAAACATTAATGTGACGGTAGATAAATTTACATTATAATGTAGTTAGGCCACGTTATATTTTTGTCAGCTGTCGGATCATCCTCGTCATTGACCAGTCGCGTCCGTCGCATCTCTTGTCATCCGACAGGGTGCTAAATGAGCCGACGAAGGTACATATAAATGATACTGCCTTAGCGAGAACCTATAGATTGGGAGCAGAAATTTGTTTCCCCCCGTGTCGCGTGTTCCAAGTATATACTGTATATCACCAAGCAGAGACATGCTGTTGTGGATCAAGGATGGAGTACGGTGCTTGAAATTTTCCACCCGGTTTGCAGCACTGCGGGTGTTCGACGCTCCTTGATTTTCGCCACCCTTCACGAGCTTAAAGGGGAGTCTGTGTCTTATAAAAAGTGTATAACACGGTCTGATGGTTAAACCATTGTTTCAGAAATCAAAGAGAAGTGACCTCGAATATCTTTCTACATACTAGACGATCTTTGACAGGGGGGCTACCTGTGGACGTCTGATTCTAAATAAATATTTTGCGTGATTATAAACAATTTTCGTACTCTTAGCAATCGACTATTATTGAATGACGTCCCAGATCACGTGGCTCGTGCTATCTTTCCCTGACCTCTCCGTATCTGGGATGATCCCTGCTTGCCCGATGCCGACGTTGGAGCTTGTTAGGATGTAGTTTATTACGATTGAATCTATCAACATCAAACGTAGAACTAAGGAAGAAGGAGATTGATCTATTCATAAAATTTATTTAATTTTACTATAGTTAAAACTTCCATTTTCTTGGGAAAATTATGCATTTCAAAGTTACAATGTTATCCTTAGATTTTAATCACAGCGCGGCCACTTTGATTGCTCTGTTTATATAAGCGCTTAGATTGTGAGTTTGGAGACCGTGAAAACAGCAAAAAAAAAAGCTATCAGTAAAACTCATCATCGAATCCAAATGAAGAAAATAGCATTTCTGGGAGTGAAGCGCCGTTTGAGTAGTTGCTATTATATCTATTCAGCTAAGTTCGATATCCCTGTCCTAAAATGTGAACATATGTACCTGCATCGAGTATAAATACCGCGGAAGTGGTCACTTGTCTACGTGAGCAACTGATTTCCAGCCATACACCTATTGTAGGTGTCTACAAGGTTATTCCGGCCGTTTTCCCAGCCTTCAATAGTTTTTACATATTTTGTTACATAAATAATCGTCGGAAGGTCATTTTTTATAGAAAAAAAGAGATTTGGAAGAATCACGAAAAATCGAGGAAATCGGCGATTGAGAATTGTGGAATAAAAATTACCCTTCAGTAAGATTAATAAATGATTTTGGCTGACTTTGCGTTAATTTATATTTCTAAGGAACCTTTATTACCTTCCAACGGATATTTATTATTTATATTCGTCACCATGTTTGTAAATTTATAAATAAGGTTAATTCCATCACATTTCCTTGGATATTTTTTTATCAAGCAAGTATTCATAACAAGGCTAGTTAGTCCTTAGGAAGTTAGTCCTCTCCGATGTTACACCGGATCAGAATCTCAACGTTGACCAATGTTACGTTATATTTATTTTTTGGCAAAATGGTCAGACGAACTATTCTGTTTTTCCTGAAGACTTTTGCTGAACGAGCGGGCCATACGTTTATTTTTGAGAGCTCATTCTGGCCGTGTGGCTGTTTGCAAGTCAGAAAATGCCTTTTATTTCGAAGAGGCGTTCGTGTAGTACCTTTTATGTTTGTGAAAGCTCATCCCCCAACAAACACGCTGAACGGTGAACACTAGCCGGCCATTTGATTTTCAAGCTCAGTGTTTTATCCTCTCTACACGTATGTCAAATGTAATGGGTCATAACGATTCCCTCTTATCTCCCTCCACTCAACTTCTGGGAAAGAGCCTTAACTACTAGAAGACGAGGTTCGATCAATTTAGTTCCGTTCCCCGGAGTAAAGTTTCTTCCTTCGTCGAAACTGAACTCCTTGGTGATTTAAATGTCGTGCGGGAAGAAAACTAAACCTAGACCTCGTATTTTCGTTTCCTTCCATGTCGAAACGAAACATTTTCGATTCATTTCACTTTCCATCTCTGCTTGAATACCGTCGCTGCCCTCCCATAAACGTAAAACGCAACCTAAAACCGTTTAATGCTGAATTAAGAGCGGAGCCGGAATTTTTTATTATTACTGTCTTTAAACCAACAACATTTGATTTTATTCTTGGATCAATTACTCCAACAATCCAAAAACGAAACGTTAACTATGGGCAGTGCATAACTCAAGAGGAAGGACTCTTGATGACATTAAAGCAAGGTTATTTATGCTATAAGTTCTCTCAACAACTAGAAAATACCACATTTTTCGCCTGTCCCTATAACTGCACTGCACTGCGGCGATCCCCGCGCATGCGCAGAACGAATTGTCTGAAGACTTCCGTCCGACTGGCGAAAATCGACAAGGCCCTGTTTTTAAGCCGCAGTTAATGTTGAAATTTTGGTCGTATTTCCTACTTTACAACGGCTCGCGGACTAAACGGGGCACGAATATTACCATAGAGGATCCTCAAGTCCGCCTCGTAATGTGTTATCGCCTACCGCTCACTTAAATGGGTTTACAGAAGTCGCCACTCGCGTTGCTGACGGACAAATAGGGTGGTTTCCTATAATTTTTTATTGCCTAAATCGAAAGATTATTACTCCTGGAGTACGTATTTCACGCATTTAGATTTTTAAACGACGATATCTATTTTTCGCGATTAAATGAAAAGTGAAAATTTTCAAGGGCGCGAAAACGCGACGGGTAAGTATGAATGCCGGGAAAACTCCGTGTGACGTCGTTCTGGTTCCCGACGCCGCAAGTGAGGTGACCTTGGGGCGAGGCTTTGAGCACCGATACGACGCAGGAAGCTAGCAGGTAGCTGAGTACCCTGCTAGCTGGCAGCGCTTGGCTTAAATAAGGATTATTACTACCTTATCAAACGAAGAAAACTTTCCAACCTTAGCCAGTTTTAATTAGTGATTATTAATACATGTTTCCCTGGGCTCTGTGCCTAATGCATGGATTGGTAATCTCAGACGATGCAAAACTCCTATCTACTCGTATAGAAACTAGGTCCTTTTGACGTCACGTGGAGTGGCATCGCATGGGCGCCAATCTGGCCTTTTTCAAATGAGGATAAAAATTGACCATTGCCATTCGTCTAAACCGGTATTTCTAAAACCATATAATTTGTTTATTATGAATACACTAATGGTGGGTAACAAATCGCAATCAACGCCTTTCGCTTTCTTTGATGAAGGAAACTACCCTATTCATGGGGACTGCATCAAGGAGGTTGTATATATACTGGAGCGGGCACCACTGGTTTCGGACGTGAGGGGAAGTGTGGCCGGAATGGGGGTGCTTGGGTAGGACAAGTCATGCCCACTTTGACCAAAACATTGACAATCTCATAAGGGTCAATGCTTACTATGCGTTGACGTTTTTGGCCATAGCTCGTTAATATTATACATTAAAATAAACTATGGAATGCACAATGTAAACCTTCTTTTCTTTCTTCATTGATAGACTTCGCGAAGTTATGACTCGAGCATCTTTTCCCAGGGATATATTACCTATTATCAATCACCACGGTTACGTTATAAAACTAGCTTAGGTGAAAATGAAATTTTACGAGTGCAAAATAGTCATTTCCCTGCACTTATATTGGTACCTATTTAATTTATTATAGGCAACAGGGGAGCAGCTAAGAATTAGGGCTGGAGGGAATTTTAGGTGCACTAATACCGGGGTGTGTAGTTTGTGGTAGATGGAATACCCACCAGGATAAGCGGTATGTGCGAGAGTAATAAATTGCGGAATTTTAAGATAAACGGTTCAAAGTGGTGAGTTTTTCTGAGAGATATTTTATTAACCCTTACACTATTCTACTAGTAATATCAATCCAATTAAGTAAAATGGATTAAACTTATAAATTTCTCTGAACTCTGGGGGGGTGGGTTTATCCCCCAAAACCCCCCTCTCGCTGCGCCACTGATAGGCAATGGCAATCCAAAAATTACTGTACAAAAGTATATTTTCAAGGACCCCCACCAGTAAAGTGGCTAACCGACACAGAGTTTATACAGTAATAGAAATATCGCTGATGATGGGAAAAACCCAATGACAATCACCGGCGAAATACTAATGATTGTGGTAGCATTTTTCAATTGATGTAGCTTATTTTTAGAACAAAATTTAGCCACCTCAAAATATCAATCGGATACCAAGTCCATAAAATTGTCAAACCAAGATGGCGGAACTTTGACCACGCCAAAAACTCGGAAACAGCACCTCCAAATATTTATAACCTCCTTTGAATGCATAGAGGAGGCCCAATTCCATCCGACGGAAGGCTAATTTCTGTCGCCTTTTCGGCCGCATTTTAATAGCTTTTCAAAAATGTCTGCGGCGCGGTCATGAGAGCAATGCGATCCAATTTTATTCCAATATTTTTCAGTATAATGTTTGTCATTGCGAGGAATAGCATTTAAAAGTAATGAATTCGATAGATAGCATCATCACCTGTATTAATTTAGCTTAATACTCTTAATTGCACTATATTTATCCTTGAAAATCGGATAAAATTTGCCGTCAGCTAGACACTCGTGTAGCTAAAGAATTTTGTGAGCTAGGCGAATGTTGTGAGCGCATTTAAATGCGTAGTGGGATACTACACATTTAGAGGCAGACTCGAGGATCCTCTTTTGTAATATTCCTGTGTTGGCCATTGCGCCTGCCAGGAGCTCACTTTACTATACTCTCCTTGTTCTTACCACTCCCATACATTTCACCTCCCCTATTTTGAGCACGTAATGGACGAAAGTTATTGCGAAAACCGTGGGGACAACCCATTTGAAGTACTCACATCAGTCACACGTTTGCATTCGAGGAATTGTTCGCTTGGTGTGAATTCTGGGATCAATTTGCCCGTTAGCGACACGAGTAGTGACATTTGTAAGCTCATTTAAATGCGCGGTGGGTGACTACACATTTAGAGGCCGACTTGAGGATCCTCTTTTGTAATATTCGTGGACAAATTGATCCGAGTTTCACGGGGAAATAAGGTATAATTAGGGGTGTCAACCGAAAGTTACAATAATAATGATGTTATTTATCAAATTCATAACCCCTTATTTGCCATCCTTCCCATTTGCAAACACCTTGCTGAAAAATATTGGAAAAAAAGTGGATCACATTGCACACATCATCGTGCTGTGGACATTTTTGAAAGTCGATTAAAATGCTACCGAAGTGGCAACAGAGATCAGTCTTATATGGGATGGAATTTAGCCTCCTCTATGAAGTTCCCTTGAGCCGGGGTTGAAAGTTTTCACCTCGGCCATTACTTTGGTATTTTGGAAGTTAATCGCGTGTTCCGAGGCTGCATGTTCCGTCACCACCAATTTTAATGGTTGTCCCAGCCAAACGGCACGCCTGTGCTCTTCTGTCTGGCTTTCACGGAGCGTCCGGTTTCGCCGATTTATTCGTTAGGGTCTTCAACCCGCTGCGCGCCGGCTTATTTCTCGCGGCCCCTTGAGGCTGAAGAAAATATTGTATCACAACAGCAAAAATAAAGCCAAATATCGACACAACCGTCAAAAATAAACAATGACAAAAATCGATTTGATTGATTGATTGGACTTTTTAACCAATCTTCTATATTATTTCTACTGTATAGATACCTTTTTCTCAACTAATTCGCAGCCAAACTCTACAAATGGAGTACCAAAATGCACAGAACTTATCAGAGAACATGCGACGGCATATCTTACTTCCTAAATATTGCTATTGTTTCCTAAAATTGGTTTTTAAATAATGAAAAAAAACGGTAAATATTCCTGACGTTAACGGCGCACAAACTGATACATTTGTTCATTTGCAACAATACCTCGCATTCTTTAAATAACTTTTATCAAAATGCGGCTAATTCCACATTCAAGTCTTCTGTTGATACGTAAGTATGAGTCATCATGTGCGTTTGATAGAGGATTGTGTAATTACTTCCAATGTTGTGTTTAAAGAGGCCCTCTGACCTCAATTTGTACATGAACATTACAATTAAATTTTTTCATAAGACCCTGCCTTTCTTTCTACATTTTAAAATTAGAAACGCGCTTATCCCTCTGTGGACCTGCGTTGAAAAGAGCGGGGGAAGCCCGCTGGGAGCGGGCGCAGCACGCTCATAAAGATTATTGCACTCTTTAAATTATTCGTTTTTTTTGTATAGTTTAATGATGTGGTGGTAAATTGACGAAGAGAATTGTGGCCCTCCGGACGATCTGAAATCGATTTTTGGACATTGCATTAAAAAAGGTTGAAGACACCTGTCTTAGGGCAATCCTAGCAGGTTGTTAATCCTTACTTGGTTTTGTGTGGTGATATTTATTAACGAGCCACGTTGTGTTCAGAAAGTAGCGGAAACTAAAGTATCTCGCTTATTTGGAAAGTCCGATTGTTATCATTTATTTTTATTATAGTTTTACCTCAGAGTAAGGATGGGGGAGAGTGCGCTTTGGCTACTGCGCATGTAGTCAAGATCCCGCATACACAGCATATACATCCCACACTTCCCACAATTCTTCCCACAAGGGATTCCCGCACTACTTCCCACGATCACGTGGTAACCATGTTGACTACAAGAATCTGCTACTGCGCAGCCTGATAGCGCCCTCTACCCCAATCCTTACTCTTAGAGTTTTACACATTCCCCTGAAGTATTATGAAATTTTCAGCTGCGTTAATTGTTTACTTTGTCTGTGGCAACCGCCAAGTTAACGCGTGTTTTTGTGAGCTGGGCGACTTTCGGCTCACACTTCATTGCTTTCTAGTGAATTTTTGGACAAAATCAGTTCTGTAACGATACCTCAGCCCCCCAAATTCACCAGGAAATACTCCGTGTGACTTATTACTGTTTTCAAATGTGAGAGAACCTTGAAGGGCCGTCGTTTTACAAGCATAGATGACATTAAATAAAATCGCTGACTTGAGCTAAAGACTATCCCCTGGACTGGCCCAATGGAATAAAGTAATGGGGCTGATCAAAAATAAGGCCTGGAAACTTTGAAACCTGTAGGTGAACCCCTGACCCTCGCTCAAATGTCATATAGTGGGGGAGGGTAAAATATCGGAAAATTAAATACGTCATTCCCTAATTTAATATGGTATTTAATACAGTCATTCTTTGTAGTAAAGTGTAGTATAATTTCAGGGAGCTGCGCTGCCTAACTGGCTGCATATTTTATTTTTTCAATTAAATTCGCGGAACATTTCGTGACTGAAAAGTTTACATGAATTTTAAAGATTTTTCTGGAAAAGGAAACCACCCGAGTCACGTAGCACCATTGATACACATGGAATTTGACCCGTACTTACATGAACCTCCTGTTCTCGCTCAACGGAATCATCATCACTGACGACCGTTGCTAAAACTTGGTTAACCATGAGGACTGCAACTAGTGTGCAGGTACCTGTGAAACAAGAAAACGTAAATGTTTTTTTTCAATACCTTGAGCAACAAGAAAGATAAGAGCCTTCTTCCATTTGTCTTGCTGGAATGATTTCAAATAAAAGGATTTACCCGCATAGATTCAGAGTAGGTATTCGTGTACTATCTTGTTTCCATTTAACACCTTGGACATCTATCACTGCCGAGTTGGTTCCTATAAAATATCGTAACTGTTCACCAGCTATCAGTCTATGAGCCATTAAAAAAAATGTGCGCTTTCCAAAGCCAAATTTTTTAAGCAAACATTTTACTCGCCTGCTCTTAAATAAAGTATTTGTATAAAAATCATCTCCAAAGATGTTGTCCAATAAGTGGTCGTAATACTCTAATAAAAGTTTCCATTTTGTAAATATAAATAAATATTATGTTTGAATGGAGAATTTAGAAGCGTATTTTTGGATAGAATCCAACAGAACTTTTGGACCTAAACATAATTATTATATTTTAAGACAAGACAAATTTTACCTTATAAATTTAAAAATAACATTCAGGTTAATAGTAATTTGTTAAAAACTATGAAAATGAAAATGCATTGCTGAAAATTTTCTAACTTGATTTTTCAACAATAAGCTTCATTTAAGTAATTTGATTGAAACCATATTAGTGCTGATGAATGAGAGAATAAAATCAATCAGCAAAAAGAAATCTACGCAAAAAAATATTAAATGTACTTATTTAAAGTGAATGTACTTGCAATTTTTTGTTGTGATTTTACACTCCTGTGGCTATTTCCGGAGTGAACACTTCACTCACTTATCCATATATACCTTTGGGTTGATTCACTGAGTGAATGACTTGAAACAATTCAAATTTAACTTATAACGATGACGGCAAAAAGAAATAGAACGATACGATGAATCACAAAATATCCTTCTCCTCAACATCATACAATTTCTTCCTCTTATCTTCTGGAGGTTTAAAATAATGTGCCTTGGTGGCTTGCCCATAAGGACTCTCGGACGCCGCCCATCCCAAAGATTTGAAACAGGAAAAAAGTAAATACCAATTCAATTATTATGGTACATCTAATTAACAAAAGTGTTTTTTTCAATCGCATACATCGGAAATGTAGGGAAAAAAAGCAAAAATAGCGCGAGAAGTTCGTATTTTTAGCCGTGGGGCGCTGGCCAGAACGTCCCAATCCATCGCCATGCAGTTATATGAAGAGTGGTAGCGGTAGGGGCTGCTGATGCTATGACGCGACTAAGCTTGTGTCTTATGGAAGTCTTGGGACGCTGCCCGAGCATGCGCAGAGCGATGTATCTACTGAAAGTACGTCGCCGCGCCGGCCGGCGGCCGTATAATCCGGCGTCTACTTGGTGCTGCAGTGTTGCAGAATATCTTGTTTTGCTTTAAATTTTACTGATATAAATATTTAAATCATATTATTTTAAATTAAACAAATTTAATACCTAGATAGCCTTAAAAAATCACTGGAATACCAAATTATTAAAAAAAAAAAATGTCGACACCCCGGTGTAGTCCCCCCGAACATTTGACTCACGAGCCGCCACTGTAATATTGGCCAGTTTTTGGAGAAATTAGACCGTGTAATCAAAATAATTTTTACAGTACGAATCAGCAAGATTACATAGCCACGCCTCATGTAGACACGACATCATTTAAGGGCGTCTTCTACTCATCAGCGAAGGCCGTCTATTTTTCGCTGCGTTGCTCGAGAAGTAGGAAACGAATCGAAAAATGGAATAATTTGGGTCTCTTTGCTTTTCAAACACTAACGAAATCAGCAGTATTCGCTTCATTATCGCTGGAAAATAGGTAAATGGAATATCGAAGATTTTAATGTCGCTAGTGATAAAAATTGCTCTTACAATCTTCATTAAGACGAGAATCACATAGAATTTTAGCCAAGTCTTTATGCAAAAAACAACTACCTCTCATTGCGTGAAACCAATGAAGTTTGAACTTTGGAAAATTTGTAATTAAAAATGAACATTGTGACGGGAAAATTTTCTGTGAAGAAAATCAAGCAAAAATTAAGAAGTCAATGCCTTTACATAGGAGTAACCAATCTCTAATTTTATGCTTAAGTATAAAAATGCCTCTCTATTGAAGTTTCTTAAATATTCCTCATAAATTATTTTCCAGTTTTAACGTAAAACAATTAGATATTAGGAGAAAAGGAAATAGTGATTGATACTTAGTATGGCGATGGACAAGGAAAACAAACGGACTAGGGGTATATGAAATTTACCGTGACTTGAGTTAGTGCCAATAGAGAGCTAACGGCATTGAATATAATTTCGCATTTCATAAATTTATTATTCACTAAGCTATACTTACTTACCGCTCACAGATAACACTTTGGTCGACGTAGTCATGCTGGCAGCAAGTGATGCTACCCCGGTTAATTTCAAAAATATATTAAAATATCCGAAAAGATATTTAAATATTTAATTTTCAACTGAATCGAACTGGCGGTTCAAGTATTCTTCTCAAGGAAAGATACCAGAGTAGTAAGGAGAATTTCCTCCTACTGTTGCCAGCCATCTTTGACTGGGATAATGATTTCGGAATAGTTTTTTTCCGATTAACTTGTCACTTGATGGCCGAAGGTCGATTCTTGAATGGGCAATAAAAATACATAAGAGGAAAATTTTCCTCATGGCGACACCTCTTCGACCAACTTACTCGGAGATTATGGGTAGATGAATGGCTACTTTGAGTTAATTCTCTCGTGAATGTTGGCCAATATATCGACAGGTTATAATGTCGTAAATGGACGATATTATCTCAACACTAGTTAATTTGGGAGCAGGATGACATTCTTTTGTCCATAACAATTAGGCCACACCTAAAAATTTGATTAAACAGTTCTGGCTCCGATCCTTCGACAGCTATATTTACGTTCAAAATGGTGTTTACAGAGTTTCAAACGAACTTTAGCTTGAAACCACCCGAATGACCTATTAAAAATGTTATTAAATAAGCAAGCTGCATGTTCGTTAGTGAAGTATAATCGAATGTAGATAAAAACAGTGAGGACATAATGTTTATATTGATATTCTTACTTTTATTGATAACTTCGCGACAAGTAAGTACCGAGTGCTGCCTATTTCGACGAATGTCTTATCCCTCTTTGTGATACAATTTTTTTTGGTGCGGTTCATTCTTAACGTATTTTGTTTGCAGTCGGCGAATGAAGGAATTATTATTTAAGTTTGGTTTTCATTATAAGTGATATCATTAATTGCTTTGAAACAAAGCTGGAGTATATAGGACCTCATTTCGGCGAAAATGACCCTCTCTGCGCCCTACATCATATCCCATATTTAAATGTATACGATTAGGATTTTTAAATGGAACGTAAGGGAGTGGGCCTTCAATTGCGAATTGAAGAGGGAAATACATGAAAGAAGTGGTGGCTGTCAGAATGCTTCTTTTGCAAATGCAACAGCAGAAATTGAATGACGTGTCGTAACAAAAGGTAATTAGAACGACGCAAAAGACGCGTTGGAAATTACTAGAAGTAGCACTATGGGCTTCGGGGGCATGAGGTGCACCTACGGACTAACTTTGATTGCTATCCATGCCGCCGTATGAAAATGCATAGCGGACAGACAAACAGACATTATCTTTTTATATATATATGGATGAGAAGAATATCGCTGCAAGTCGCGGCCTTGCCATTGCGCATGATTTAATGAACTATTGCGGTTGCTATTTATTTTATGTTTTCCTCATTTTTAGGTCGGAGGGGAGCGGTCCCCGGGGCAACCCATTCACATACCCCCAGCCGGAGCACTACATATTTGGCATTGATTTGTTGCTTACTGAATGTCCATATAAACCTCATAATTCAGAGTATACTTGAATAGCATTTACGTGTTGACATAATCCCTGAGTTAGTGGGAGAAACAGTTGTGTAGCAAAATATAGTTTTCCAACAACCAAGCAATATTATGATGTGATATTTTTTCTCATCATAATGGAAAGAAATTCATTTGGTTTTGCTATTGTTACTGATTAAAAAAAGTAAACAACTAACGGCAAGTAATATGATAGCAGTTAGAATTATCAGCATGTAGCTAAATTGCGAATCAAAGTGAATTGATAAGAAATATTTCAAGATCTTTCCTCACTCGTTTTATCATTATTAGCTTTCCAGGGAGCCCATAAAGAGAGTCATAGACAATTTAAATGAGAGGGTTTATGTAGGTTCGAAGATTTTTGCGGCGTTGATGAGATGATCTCAAGAGAATGCAGAGAGGGTTTATGGTTTCTATGGATTTCAATGTATCCAATGTCCTTATTTTTTACCGTCCATCGCAAAAATAATCTTTTCTAATCGCATCTTAACCAAGTGTGGGATGCTTTTTTCCCCATGTATCGAAATTCCTCGAAAAAAATATTCTTCATCGGAACATAGAATCGGGCATATAAAGAACGCCTTAAACTCTTCTGGCAGTCTGAGGCAAAGAAAGAGTGGAGTGAATACATCTCTGCAGCAAAAGCGCAGGACTAACAGGTGCGTACATCATGTCATTCAGAAGCAGTAATATTTATTGGTATGAGCATAGACGGATCTAAAGGGTGGGGAGCATGGGGGCACGTGACCCCACCACACCCTCAAAAAATATGCAAGATTTTTAATACGGTCCCATTATCATTGCGTTCGTTTTGTATCACGGGGTATCCTTATGCCCCCCCAGAATAAAATCCTGGATACGGCCTTACTTGTGCTCCTCCCAGAAAGAAATCCTGGATCCGCGCCTGGGTAAGAGAGCTGTTTTTGGCTTGACCTGGAGGAATTCGAATGCATTACTTATAAATAATACATTGTTGGTAGTTTTCCGTGAATAATTTAATTTCACTTCATGAGTAGTTCCAATAAATTTCGTATATTACGGTTGGTATATCATCAGTAATTCAATATTACTGTCACTTTAGGCCTCTGCACGGCACTCTTGATTAGACAATCTTATATTTACCCTGTTCCTCTGGACACCCCATCATCTGGCAAAGTAAGAGAAGATTCCGGTCGTTTGGGCTATTGTATAGTTGCAGTGGCGGATCTAGGATAGGGACAGGGTGTGGGGGTTAAAATTCCAGCTGTAGTGGGGTCGGAAAAAAATTAACATTCTACCTAGTGTAAATTGGATACCCAAAGGGTGGTCTATAGCCCCCTCAGATCCGACACTGGATAGTTGGAGCATCCCCTAGACCGCGACAAATGAAATAGAGTGGTTCAGTGGCGTAGCCAGGGGGGGGGGGGGGTCCGGGGGGTCCGGACCCCCGAAATATAAAAACACAATTATTGTCTTTCATAAAAGAAAACAAAATATTGAAAATCAGGAATTTACAAAATGTTTCTTTAACAAATTAAGTTTTTTAGATTGTGAAAAGTACTAAAATTAGTTGAAAAACCATTAATTAGAGCCCGGTTTTTCAAAACATTTTCCCCCTGGTTTTGGACACCCCTCCCGAACGAAATTCCAGGCTACGCCACTGGAGTGGTTGATATGTGTCCCGTTTAACCGGAATGTTCCCTATTTGCAGAATGGAAAAGAGGGCGTTGCTAGCGTTCTGCTTGGTGGTGGTCCTCCTGGCTGGAGCGGGGACTGCGGAGTTTCCTGACGGTCAAGTGGACTTGGGGAGGCCGGCGTCTGATGGCGACGACTCAGGCTCGCTTTCTTTCGCTCGGCGGCGCTTCAGGAGACTCACGTACGAGCAGATGAGGGCTGCCGCTGAGGCGATCACTCTTCCGACCCTGCCGCCAACTCCATACACCGGACAAGTGGGCCGTGCGATTTGATGCAGAGGAACCCGTTCTACAAAACTTACAATCCTTAAGGATACCAAAATGTACCGCGGCTATTTTTCCCTAGCAAATGCCGATTTTCAGTCCATTACTTAGCAAGTATAAGGAGTAAGAAGGTGTGCCTTAAAAACACAGAGGACAGATTTTATAAATTCCTGTGAAAATATAGAGAATAAACGATTGAAAATGAATAAAAATACAAAATAATTTTTGGGGAAACGGCTGTCGTTTCATTTTTTCATTCTTTAACCCTAACCTATGACCTATTTGCGGCAAAGAACGAGTAAATGTATAAGCTGCTTCGAAAGGAATTTGGTGGGAAATTGCCTTGATGCGGTGGTTGGAGGATTTCCCACCCCGTTGTGTCGAGGATATTTCGAGTGCAACTCTCCGTCCGTCGGATGGGACGTTAAGCCGTGGTCCCCATGGTGCCTTTAGTTTTGAACAGTGATGGCAATCGAATGTACTTGAACGAAAGTCAAAACCAGTGTAATTTCAATAGCTTCGTTCCCGGGACCGAAATGTAGATACGAAACGAAAAAGCATTGAACCTTGGGAGCTAAATTCAGGGTCGAAACGAAATCGGAGTCAAAACTTCTTCGGGTCGAAACTAAACTAAAACTCTGAGACGAAACGAAACGCAGATAATGCTTAGCACCGAGAGGACCACGTGCTTCGCCTTCGAACAGTTTAGTTTTGACCCACGCGCCGAGTGCGAAGTATGGTTGAGTGAAGTATAGGTTCGGCCTAACGCCATCAGATGCATAGGCCACTCGTACTTTTATCCTTGACAGGAGAACGGTGAAAGGAAACTGGACATTTGATTTTTAAGCTCGATGTTTTAACCTCTCAACACGCACGTCAAACGTTATGGGTTGAAACTATTCCCTCTTTTCCACTATTATATATTCCACTCAACTTCTGTGATTGAAAATTTGCAATGAGCAGCGGTGTATCAATTAATTTATTTTCGTTCCTGGGAATTAAGTTTCGTCCCGGGTCGAAACTAAATTCCTTGGTGATTTTAATTTCGTGCGGGAACGAAAGTAAACCTAGGCCTCGTATTTTCGTTTCCCTCTGGGTCGAAATGAAACATTTTCGTTTCGTTTCACTTGCCACCTCTGGTTTAGAGGAGGCTAATGCCGACGCCGGGTTTTCCTCCTCCCGTTCTTCCATACCCTTCCCTCATGGCAAATTACTTAAGCTCTCTGTCGCCTCATCTAAATAGGTACCATACCTTGGATTTTGGTGAAAAAACATTTAAATGAATCCCATTTCTTTCGGCACCTCATTAAAAATGGGTTGAAGGACTTGATGGCTTGACGTCGAGTAATCTATCCACTAAGCCCCAAATCTATGAACTATACGCATCTTTGTCTACCCGAACCCGCCTCGAGTTACACATTTTTCTCGGAAACAATTGTTTTCTGGCAATTTCTTTTGGTAGCCCTGTAAAAGCAGAAGATAGTACATTCATGCAAAGAACACAGCTTTGCGAAATAAGAGGAAATACCCGAGTAAGGGAATGATCATGAAGAAAATACAGGAAATTTTCGAGGAAACAACTAAAATTTGTCACTGATTTCACATCTAGTTCTTGCGTATATGCATCATATGGCCTTACGCCCTCCCGTGTAAGCGAACGTGTTTTAGAGGCATGATTGCTAATTATTTAAGGACGTTGTTGATTAAGAAATGAAGTGTAAAGTGTTAAAAAAGGAATGAATGCCAACAAGAAGAGAAAGAGTAATGCAGTCAATAAAAAGAAAATCGGCAAAAATTGCGGGAAATACTTTAATCCTTCATCTCCCGTTTACAAAGCCTGCCTTTCGATACAAGGGGAAAAAATGGCAATGATGTGTGAAATCATAATTGTATGTGTGTCTTTTAAAAAGTATTTAAGACGGTCTGACATTATTTAAAAAACATAGAGAAGTGACCTCGAATATAGTGATATATACTGGAAGGCCTTTGACAGGGGGCGCTACCTGTGGGCGTCTGATTATAAGCAAATATTATCCATGATTGTAAACAATTTTCGTCCACTACTCATACGACAATTATTGAATGACATCCTAGATCACGTGACTCCTGTTACCTTTCTCTGACCTCTCCGTATCTGGGATGATCCCTGCTTGGCTGATGCCGATGTTTGAGCTTGTTTGAATGTTGTTTATTACGACTGAATCTATCTACATCAAACGTAGAACTCGGGAAGAAGGAGATTGATGTATTCATAAAATATATTTACTTTTATTGTAATAACTTCCATTTTCTCGGGAAAATAATGCATTTCAAAGTTACGATGTTACCCTTAGATTTTAATTACAGCGCAGCCACCTTGAATGCTCTGTTTATGTATGCACTTAGATTGTGAGTTTTGAGACCGTGAAAACAGTAAAAAAGCTATCAGTGAAACTCATCATCGAATCAAAATGAAGAAAATAGTATTTCTGGGAGTAAAGCGCTGTTCTAATATTTGCTATTATTATTCGTCCAGCTAAGTTTGACTACCCTGTCCTTATCTGTGGACATATATACCTATATCGGATATAAATGCTGCATCTTTCGCGGAAGTGGTCTATTGCCTACGTGAGCAACTGACTTCCAGCCATACACCTATTGTAGGCGTCTACAAGGTTATTCCGGCCGTTTTCCAGGCCTTTAATATATCTACATCTACGTAATACCCCGCAAGCCGCCTATGAGGCGTGTGGCAGGGGGTGTTAGGACACCAGCCGTTTAATCATAAAAAATGAAGTGCTCTAACGAAGTTGGTACTAGCGTTTATTAAAGTCCTTTACGGTTCGGGGGAAAAACGAATCCTCATATCTATCCGTTCGGCAAAACATCTCCCTTAATTTGTCGCCTCTATCGGACCTGGAAATGTAATGCGGCTCTAGTATTATGTTCTCTGTGTCGCTCTTAAAAATATCCAATTTAAATTGTTCAAGCGATCTAAGTCTAGCGTTGTCTGTACGCCCGTAGCAGTTTTTGACGAACCTCGCAGTCCTCCTTAATATTTTGTTCAATTCGCGGATTAAGTCTTTCTGCACCTTATCTCATACTCTCGCGGCATGTTCAAGGTGCGGGCGGACGAGTGCGAAATAGCACCTTTCTTTTACTTTCTCATCCGAAAATCTTCCCACATAACGCTTGATGAATCCTAATTTCTTCATGGCTATGCCGCAAATATTCCTTGTATGTGATCCCCACGAGTCTCGAGGTTATCGTAACTCCAAGGCACTTCACTTCGTTTGTTGCCTTTACGTTTATACCATCTATTGTATAAATATGGTTATAGGTGGACGAATTACGCAAGAAATGCACCGTTATACATTTACTCAGATTAAGTTTGAGACCCCACTCTTGGCCACGCAAATGAACGTTGTTGTCCGATGATAGAAATTCATGGTGAGAGTGATCACTAATTTCGCGATATATTACAGCGTCGTCAGCAAATAAACGTATTTTATTTCTAATGCGGGAGCAGAGTTGTTACGTATTTTGTATTTTTAGTTAGTTAAAGTTGTTACGTATTTTTATTACGTATTTTATATTGCGTATTTTATACTTTTTAATTTTTTAAATATTTTAGTAATTTACTTTCTATCGTAACTACCTGGTACTTCACTTCATATATATTCGCATCCATTTCGAATAAATATTTCGGTTTGCCCTTTCGCGCTGCATCTTTCATATATTTTTTCAGAATGGGGAAGATGGCGCTAGTTTGTTACTTGGCGGTAACCGCACTCATCGGGGTCATCAACGCTGTACCATTAGAGCCTCCTGGTGATGTAGAAGTGACGGCCTTGTTGATAGCGCTGAGATTGAGAAGAGATCAACAGAAGAAACAGATCCATCATCGTAAGAAAGCGAATCATCATTGAAAGCGATGTATCAAATGTTATGTGGGAAATCCCAGCCCACTCAAAATGATCAAAAACGATCCAAAACCCACTCCAAGACTGAAAAATAATCGCAGAGCTTCGCGATGACCTAGCCATTTCTCAGGACTGCTGATTACAATCTACCAGAAGGATGAAGCTGCCGATCGTGTATTACGGTGTAACTTGAATATATTGAGGAAAGGGATCAACTATTGTAATAAATTTTTTTCGTCCAATAAAGTATCCTACTCCAAAAGTATGATTATTTTTTTTACTACTCTTACCTACTACTCTTAAAAAAACACGGTACACTCACCCCCATTTTCAATTTTTGAAGTACCCCTCCTTCAAGCAACGACCTCTTCGGTTATTTATAAAAGCGATGCTTTGTTATCAGAGCTTCCTTTGGATACATGTCATGAACAGAAAAGGCTTTGCATAAGTGGAGGTGTAAGCTATATCTTGGTTCGACGACCCAGATTGTTTCAATTACGTCAAAACTTATTTCAAAGAGAAAAATTGGGAAAAAAATCACATGCCGCATGAACACAAAAAATGGAGTGCATTTATATAAGCGTTCTGCATAAGTGTAGGTTCGAAGATTTTCGCGGCGTTGATTAGATGATCTCTGAATTCTATCCGGGTTTTCACCGCGTCCGTTGTGTTTTGGCTACAACAGTTTCGCTGACATTGCAGTCAGCGTCTTCAGGTCTTCCTTCTACCTGAAGACGCTGACTGCAATGTCAGCGAAATTGTTGTCGCCAAAACACAACGGACGCGGTGAAAACCCGAATAGAATGCAGAGATCGTTCGGCATAAGTGTTTTTAATAAATAAAACTTATTAATAGCATCCATGCGGAGTGAGATTTCAACTACTGTGTCTCAGAAAATAGCTTACAGAGGTATTACATTATTGGTGGTGTGGTATGTTATTTGGAGGAGGCGACCGACAGCTGAGGTCATTTGCGCCATGAGGGAAGGGAAGGTAAGGAAAAGTGGAGAGAAATCCGGCGTCGGAACCAGCCTATTGTTAACGAAAGGCGCCAAGGGGACCACGGCTTAACGTCCCATCCGACGGACGGAGTGCTGCGCTTGAAATATCCTCCACACAACATTCAAGCAGGGATCGGACAGTATCTGAGAACTCTCTGCCGTCGGGATTTGAGCCCGAGCCCGACGGGACGGAAGCCAACACTGTAGCCACCAACCCAACCCGAAATCGCAACTTATATTTGTAAAACAACAAAGGGTAAATGAACGGGAAAGATAAGGCGTGACGCAAAAAAATAATCAACTTTTAGACATTATTTCATAATTTAAAAATGAAAAAAAATACTACAGTTGCTTCCCACGTTTCATGAGTTAGTGACGTTGTTAGTTACGTTGCCCGAAAGGATTGACTGTTAATCGCCGGTTGATCCAGAGATGAACTGAAATCCAAATTATTGCTGAAACCCAGACATTTTACCGGCCTGCGAGCCACCCCTTTGTCATGAAATGAAACTCTGAGGAGAGAGCCCCGGATTGGGGAAGATGGGGCCACCTGGCCTCACCGAACCCAGGTTAAATAAACAAAAATCAAGTCAAGTCATTGGAGAACTGGCTCATTGGCGGGTTACAATATCCATTGGGTGGATGTTGTAACTGCGGACACATCTTAAAGTCTCTTTCCTGCGCATATTAGGCCTCAGAAGTAATATCCATCAAATGGATATATCAACCCGATGCACCAGAGAACCGGCGGATACGTACAATTACCGGCAGAGCCTGAAATCTGACATGGCTTTTAGATATTCATCGATTATTTAAAAAAAATCGTTTCATGGATCCTCCATGCATTACAAATAAGGGATATGAGTTGTTTGTCAAAGTGGTGAAATGAGAATTTCATTGGAGAACTTCTTTATAGTGACCTATCCTGCCTCCCATAGCGTTCATGGATTATTTTCTGGTGGTGGGGGCACAAGGGTCTGATTGGCAAACGGTCTTCTCACATTTGAGGTTAAAAACAATATACAGCAATTGAGAGGATAAGAAGCCAACGGGTTTGAGTGATTTTAATTCAAAACAGTGTTACGTACAGAAATTGATAGAAGAAATATACAAAAACTTGTTGGCCAAGGGATATATAAGTGAGTCTTTGTTCTGTGCTGACATCTAGTGGAAAATCAAATGCACTACTAAATATGTTTTTGTTCTCCTTTGTTTGCTTTACCTAATTTCTGTATCTAACTCTGTTTATAAAAAAAATAACCGGTGCTCCTGGGACTTTAACTCCCTAAATTATTGTGCCAAATATCTCTTTAATTTAATGTAAACGTTATTGATGTGAAAATATTAATAAGTTACAAGCATATTAACGACAGTTTTCGAGCTCCTTTCCCACTTGGACGATGCTTTTCTTCGAGCGCTGACTAGTGAATAACCAATGACTGGCAAATCTGCCTTCCTGAATTGCGCTCAAGGCTTCAATGATTGAAGTTCCGTCATACACAAAACAAAACGAACGTAATGATAACCGTGTAATTAGTCTTATCTACTTTTTAAGAGTCTGGAGGGGTGGGGGCACGTGCCCCCACGTGCCCCCGGAACCCCGCCCCCTGAATCCACGTATGTAGATGCTCATATTTTTATTGTTTCTAGAAAATACAGGGGAACCTCCCTCCCGCGCGCCCTCCCCCTTAATCTGCCGCTAGTTTTTTTGAATTCGGGAACACAATCGCTGCTGTAGAGAAGGTAAATGTGTGAGGTTGGTCAAATGGAGTCAAATCTTCCTGCGACAAGGCGCGTCTCCGCAATGCCCTATTCGATCCTTCGAATGGCTCAAGGCGATGCCTATCCCCGCCTCGGGAACCCGGAGTTCGACTAATGACGCCTCACCATACCTCCAGCCAGGAGGGGGGATGGCTTTCCCGCGTCCACCGGTCGTCACAAATTGCTAGGTAGGTACTCCAAATCCACCAACTCGCCGAACCAGCTCCATTCAAAACTTTCAGTTTGTGCTTCCTTCCTCCCCTCCAGAGCTTACGCCCTCCCCTCAAGAAAATCCTGGATCTACCTATAACCCCTCATACTTCTCCCATTCTCCGCTAACCAAGCGGCGAATGAAGGACGCCTGTTGTCGTTCATTTCTTTTCACGTTGGCTTTGGAACCGAACTTGTTGCGTGTTTGTGCTGTGGGAGTTCTTTCTAGTTCATTATTTGGAATTTCACGTGTGGCTTTGCGGCGAAACAATGCAGCATATTACTCTTCATTAAGTATTTATTACTTCGACACTATTCGGAAGAGCTTTATCTCGAGTCATTGAAGAACGTCTGTTTTCGTTCATTTTTTTCGCGATGGCTCTGGAACCGAACCTGCTACGTACGTGGTCCGTGAAAGTTCTGTCCAGCTGAATATATGGAATTCTACGTTTGCATTTACGGCTTAGCAGTGCAACATTGTGTTCCTAATTCGGTGTTCATCTCTTCGAGTGTATTTTGTGAAGCCTGCGTCAGTGTCACGTAACCAGTGTTCGCGTGGGGAATCGGGAAGGTGTGGTGTCTTCCCTCCGTGAGAGTCCCGCTTCGAATCCCAACGGTGCTGGATAATTTTCAGAGACTACGCGATCCCTGATTGAGTTTTGTGGAGGACACTTCAAGTTCAGCACTCCGTCCGTCGTATGGGCAGTTAAGCCGTTGTCTCCTTGCTGCCTTTCGTTAAAAGTTGGCCAATTCCGACGCCGGATTTCTATCTTCCTTCCGTTCTTAGCCTTCCCCCATGGCGAAAATGGCCATACTGTACCATTTTTCTCGTCAAAGAAGGTTTTTTGGGCCTCTAGCCGGGTTATCTCTCTCCAATTGGTCGACGTTTCGGAACCCGAGTCGCGTTCCATCATCAGGGCTGATGGCTAGTGTCCGTCTGTCCTCAAAATTTGCCCAGCTTATATCTGGTAAGTGACCAGCTGCCGGTGATTATATATACCACCTGTTCAGCGGCGAGAATTGTTCGCAAAGTACACGCGCAGGGAGAAAATGGCAACACAAGGGACCAGTGTAACCTTCCCAGTGTTAGTGCAGGTGGCTTCAGCCAACCGAATTCTCATTAGGGCCGATTTCCTCGCATTGTTGAGTGAATACCAAAGTACCTGTAAGGTCCTTGTAAGCCCGATGTACCGGGGATTAAGGTGTAAACATATTCCGAACACGCATTAATGCAAAGGGAGTTTATTGGCTCCAAGAAAAGAAAATATATTTTACAATACACTGTGACACTGTTAGTTATGAAGCACTGACACTCAGCCGACACGCGCGTAAGTCCTTATCACCAGTCCTCTCTCTCCGTAGAACTAACTGTACTTTCTCGCGCCCCTGGCGTGGCGCTCCTCATCCCTCTATCGGCGAGCCCTTAAATTACTTGCTGGAGACTCGCACAGGGGCGCCACACCACCCCCTTCCTAGTGACAGAGGCAATCTGGCATGACAAAAGAAAGAGAAAAAAAAAAGAAAATTTAAATGCAAACAAAATTAACCCACTGAGAGAGACAATTTAAGGCAAAAAAATCCCGGAGGTGCTCAGGAAAGTGCACTCTTCTTCCCGATCGGGTCGTCTGCCCTTCCTTTTCGGGTGCTGTGGGCACTCTGAGGGGTTCCCTCTGTGGTCCCCCTGACGCTATGACCCCCTGTGGAGGTATCAATGGTGTCTCAGGTCGTGGTGGCCGCAGGATGGTACTTGCTGGTGCAGCTGGTGTGGCCACTGTTGGGTCATCGGAGGCGATGAAAGCGGGCTTAAGGCGGTCAATTGAAACATTGGCCTCCGCGTGTGAGATCACACCTAACAAAAACAAAGGGAGAAGAGAACAAGGATTTAAATACAAATGTTGATCGTGCTCCATGGCGCGAAGCAGGTTGGGGACGAAGGCTTTGCATATGCTGCCGCAGCTGGACCACATAGTTGGTTTGGTCGTCTATGGTGTGGCTCTCGGTGGGGGAATGGAAATCTCCTGGTAGGCGAAGCGGCTCTCCATATACCAACTCTGCTGATGTGGTCTGCAGGTCCTCCTTCCAGGCGGAGCGGAGGCCGAGGAGGATGGTCGGAAGAATATCCACCCAACCCTCAGTCTCATGACTGCGGATGGCGGCTTTCAGCTGCCGATGGAGGCGTTCCACAAAACCATTTGAGGCAGGGTGGTAAGCCGTCGTCCGCAGGTGTACGGCTCCGGAGAGATCTGCCAGTTGTTGGAAGAGCTGGCTCTCGAATTGGCGACCCTGGTCGGTGGTAATGCGCTGTGGGACGCCAAAACGAGCGATCCACTCGCGAAAGAAGGCTTGGGCCACCGTCTCCGCCGTGATGTTTGCTATGGGGATGGCTTCCGGCCATCGGGTGTAACGGTCGATGACCGTGAGGCAGAACCTACAGCCCCGGGAGTGCGGTAATGGGCCCACAATGTCCATGTGGACGTGCTCGAAGCGGTGGGAGGGTGTTGGAAATGTACCAATAGGGGACTGCACATGGCGTGTTATCTTCGCGCGCTGACAGGGGAGGCACTCTCTTGCCCAAGAAATGCAATCCTTCCTCATGAAGGGCCACACGTAACGGGACCCGACCAGGCGCGAGGACGCCTTTCCACCCGGATGGGACAAGCCGTGAAGGGAGAGGAAGACTCGTCGGCGTAACTGGGAGGGCACAAAGGGGCGGGCTTTCGAAGTAGAAACGTCACAGTACAGGGCCACTTCACTGTGCGGGAGTAATACTTGTCGCAGGACGAGCGAGGAGGAATTTGAGCGGAGCAGCTCGGCGAGTTCGCTGTCACCCTCCTGCGCTACAGCGAGTTCATCGTGATTGACGGCGGCGGTGATTTCCTCGATCCGAGAGAGTGTCGGCCACTAAATTGTCCTTTCCAGCTAAATGGCGTACGTCTACGGTGAACTGAGCGATGTATGTCAGATGACGGCACTGTCTTGGCGATGTTTTATCATTCTTCTGCCGAAAGGCAAAAATGAGGGGCTTGTGGTCAGTGAATACACTGAATTCGCGGCCTTCGACCATGTGCCGGAAATGGCGCACAGATTCGAAAATGGCCAAGAGCTCCCGGTCGTAAGGGCTATAATTTTGTTGCGGCTTGGTCAGCTTACGGGAAAAGAATGCTAAAGGTTGCCAACCTAAAGGGGTCTTCTGTTGGAGGGCTGCTCCAATTGCAAAATCCGAGGCATCCGTGAAAAGGGCTAATGGTAGAGTCACGTCCGGGTGTGCGAGGAGGGCTGCATTTGCTAAACTGTTTTTGCAGGCGTCAAACGCTTTCCGTAACCCCGGTGTCCACGAAATGCGGTCCTTCCCCTTAGCCCCCCCGCGTAGCACTTCACTTAAAGGCGCCTGAAATTTAGCCGCGCCTGGTATGAAACGGCGGTAAAAGTTCACCATGCCCAGAAACTTTCTTAAATGCTCCACCGTTTCTGGCAAGCCAAAACCCGTTATCGCGTCCACCTTTTCCGGTAAAGGCGTGTAACCACTGCCAGACACACGATAACCGAGGAAATCCACCTCCGGCTGCCCAAAGACGCACTTAGATGGGTTGATGACTATCCCGTACTTACACAATCGGGCGCATAGCTGGTGGAGGTGATCTTCGTGCTCCTCTGCGGATTCCGATGCAACCAGGATGTCGTCGATGTACACGAAGCAAAACTCTAACCCCCGGAGGACCTCGTCCATGAAGCGTTGGAATGTCTGAGCGGCATTTCGTAGTCCAAACGTCATGTACGGGAATTCGAACAAGCCGAAAGGTTTTGTGATGGCTGTTTTCGGGATGTCATCTGGGTTGATGGGGATCTGGTTGTACGCGCGCACAAGGTCAACGGTGGAAAACGCGCGGTTTCCGCGGAGGTTGTGGGCAAAGTCTGCAATATGCGGAACTGGATATTGGTCAGGTATCGTCCGGGCGTTGAGAGCCCGATAATCACCGCAGGGCCTCCACTCATCCCCCTTCTTCGGGACTAGGTGGAGGGGGGATGACCAACAACTCTCGGACGGGCGCGCCGTACCAGCGCGCAACATGTCATCAAACACCCGCTTAGCGACACGCTGATGATCCGGTGCGAGTCTTCGCGGTCGGCAAGAAGTGGGTGGTCCGGCTGTGGTGCGAATGTAGTGCACGGTAGAATGTAGGGGATCTCTAGGGGCACCAGCTGGGCGCGTAATATCCGGGAAACAAGCGAGAATGCGGTGAAATTTGTTGTCGCTGCTTACCGCTTTTACGTGTGGGAACGGTTCCCGCACGGCTTTACCGCTCGCTTTAAGGTGGGTGGTGCCGTCGATGAGGCGTTGGTTCCTCATGTCCACTAGCAGTCCGTAAAAACGGAGAAAATCCGCACCAATGATGGGTTTGGACACGTCCGCCACCACAAAGCGCCAATTGAAGTCCCGCCGGAGGCCAAGGTTTATACATAATTCCAGCGCTCCATACGTCGGGATGACACAGTCCAGTTCATAAGTGGACTTCGTACGGGGGCCTCTCACTAGAGCGCGAGGGTATACACAGAGGTCCGAACCCGTGTCTACAAGGAATTGCCGCTTAGTGCTCGCGTCTGTGACAAAAAGGCGGCTGACATTCGGGCGGTAGTCGGTGGCCGCGTTCACCGACGGCCCTATAGGTTTCCCGCCGCCGTGTAAGAACACGGGGATTCGCAGCGGTGAGCCTTCTCTCCGAAGGTATAGTGGTACCAGCACATGTCCGACTCCCTATGACGGGAGCGGCGGCGAGGGTTCCCCCGGGAATGGCTGCGGGACCTCGGGCGGGACCGGTTATCCGTAGGACCGGAGATTTGCGCTGTGACGGCGGTGGCCATGTTTGTCATCTGCGTCATCAGGGCAGCGACTTGTTTGGTTAGTTCCTCTACCCGCTGGAGGAGGGCGTCGTTATCGGCGGGGGCGGTTGCGCTGGCCACTTGGGGGTGGGGGGTTACCTCGTGCACCTTATCCGCCAAGGCGGAAAGCGAGTCTAGGTCCGCTCCGCTCTGTACGGACAAAATGGCGTGCATGTTGGCGGGAAGGCGATTGACCCAAAGGGTGCGAAGAAAAGCGTCCGGAACGACGCCGCCTGCGAGGTTGCGGAGGTGGCGCAAAAGTTGAGACGGCTTTCGATCTCCCATCTCTTCATGCTCCAGGAGCTGTCGGATGCGCTGCTCCTGCGATGCCGTCAAGCGCCTGATAAGTTCCTCTTTTAGGCGGACGTATTTGTCTTGGGCGGGAGGGGAAGTAATTATGTCACTCACTTCCGCGGCATATTTATGGTCCAATTGTGACATAACGTAGTAAAATTTAGTGGCATCCTGGGTGATGCCATTAAAGTGAAACTGCCCTTCCACTTGCGCGAACCATACCGCGGGATCCTCGGGCCAGAATGGGGGCACACGAATACTGATTCGGTCGACGGACGCGGCTGAACCTCCCTCCATTTTTGCAAGGGGAAATAAAAAATAATGGCGAAAATACAGGTCACAAACACACACAAAAATAAAACGGCGCACACGGTCACTAGGGGGAATAAGACGGCCCACGTGGTCGTTAACTTTATCGGGGATCACGTCGGGGTCACCACTGTAAGCCCGATGTACCGGGGATTAAGGTTAACATATTCCGAACACGCATTAATGCAAAGGGAGTTTATTGGCTCCAAGAAAAGAAAATATATTTTACAATACACTGTGACACTGTTAGTTATGAAGCACTGACACTCAGCCGACACGCGCGTAAGTCCTTATCACCAGTCCTCTCTCTCCATAGAACTAACTGTACTGTCTCGCGCCCCTGGCGTGGCGCTCCTCATCCCTCTATCGGCGAGCCCTTAAATTACTTGCTGGAGACTCGCACAGGGGCGCCACAGTCCTCATTGACGGAGCTCAGGATAATAGAGACTGAATCTTTTCAACGTAAAGAAGAGGATGGCTACCTTGGGACGATATTGGGCTATCTCGCTGAAGGTGCAATACGTTTGCGGAGTTGGAAGGTAAGTAGTTTCAAACATTCTAAATGTGCTAGTTCTTCTTGACTTAAAATTTTCATACGTCCGGAAAATTCCGTGTTCCTACTCATGGAGCTCGATTATTCGAAATTACGGTTTTTTTATTTCATATGCATCAACTTAGCCTGTCTTTCTGGGTGCAAAATACCTTTAAAAATTGGCTTTGAAGCTGAATCACCCTTCCTGTGTTCAGACTGAGGTGTGATCCACCGATAGTTCATGGGTATATTTCTCATTGTCTCTTTCTCCTCTCATCGATTTCTCTTCATTCTGCTCAGTGTGACTCACTGGTGGACCTCAGGACAATCTTTTAGCCTCTGTCTGTAGGTAGTACTAAAAGTTCTGGTCTTCCTATAAAGGGTATGAGTTCTGAGGAAGCGATGGAGTAAAGGAAAATTACAGTTTTGGGTCCACTGCAGCCCTTAATTGAGATTACGTTACAGTGCAGTGCATATACATTGAGGTACATGCATTTGGCCTCTTAGGGGTCTATGCACATTTGATTTCTGATCAATCTGTCATCACCTGGGATGCACCACCTAAGTGGTCCCATAAACGCACTGCACACCCTTGCCTGGTTATTCAAAGTTGTCACATGCATATGGATCACCAAAATTAGCCTGTACCACCAAAAAAACCCTTTCTTTGACTCACCAAATCAAAGGATTAGTTCCTTTGGGTCCTTCACGATTGTCGTTCCATCTGGCTCTTTTCTTTGTTGGCAGTTGAAATGTAACTTATGAGTTTATGAATGATCAAACAAGGTTTCTAAGTGAGATAAGAGAGAATATTAACACAAAACATTCACTTGCCACAGGCATAAAGGATTGGTTTAACTTGCAGCAAATGAAATCTCATAAAAAATTGATCATAATTCAAGAAATAATAGGGGTTTAAAAGAACAGTTACAAATCAGTAAATATTTTGATTGGAATTCAGCATACAGTATCATGAAGCTTTGCTCAAGAATTTAGTATTTAGTAGATTAAGGTGACCTGCATCATAAAAAAACAAACAATGGTACATATATTTGACAAATGTTATGATAAATGGCATTTATAGTGAGTATAGGAATATTATGAAAAAAAACCTGTGTCAATATTCAAAATGCAAAACTGGATGTTGAGCTATTACGGCCTCGAAACTGTAAAAAGGAAAATATGTACTCAGATGACCATATAATTTTCATTCCTATTTATGTTAGGTTATCCTCCCGTCCTCTCCACTTTCAGCCTCGTGTTGGAAGTACTTTTGATTTTCGTTTAGCTCACTGAAGAGGGCTACCTTGTAGCTGAAATACGTATACGTATGGTTCCTTGTCCCCTTGCTGATCCTCGAGGACGCTCTCTTTGAAGCAATTTTTTCTCCCGGAAGATTGAAGCCATCTGTGGGTGAGTGAATGTGTGTGAGACTGCTTATTGAGTGTGTGTTTCTGCAAATCACTGGCTATCCCTAGCAGCAGTGGCACAGTGAGGGGGGGGAGGGGCTGGGGGATAAAACCCCCCCCAGATCTCAGAGAAATTTTTAAGTTTAATCCATTTTACTTATTTGGATCAGTATTACCCATAGAATAGTGCTATGATTAATCAAACATCCCTAAGAAAGCTATAAAACTCGCCATTTTGAACCATTATTCTTAAATTTTTTCTGGAGGAGGGCCCCCAGAACTCCTGCTTACCCTGGTGGGTATTCAATACCCCCACATTCGTTAGTACTAGTTGCTCCAAACCCCACCTCCCCCCAGCATTAATTCTTAGCTGCGCCCCTGCCTAGCAGACCTATCCTGTGAAGATTCACGTGTTTTTTGTGGAGCAAGAATCCTTAGTGGAGGTCCCTACAGCTCCCACAACCATCTTGTTTTGTATGTTTGTTGTGAGTGAATGTGTGTGTGATTCGGGCTTTCCGGTTGAGAGGCTAGAGTTTGGTCCCAGCAATGAATTTCGCCCCCTTCCCGCACACCAACGCAGTGACAATTTTGACTTGCAAGCTGGACAAGCCATGGGAGAATTATACGACCATCTGAGCATTTTTCTTTTTACAATATGAAAAATGAAGAAGGAATTTTTTGAAATGTTTTATGACGCATTCATTTTGAAAACAAATGTACTAATCTTCCTATTTTTTCTTTTCAGGCATAAGTATTCCCACTCAGACAATTACACACACCTCCATATATGAACCGCAAAATTTTAAATTTTTAAGGTGAGGAGTACCAATGGCGCAGCGAGGGGAGGGTTTTGGGGGATAAAACCCCCCCCAGAGCTCAGGGAAACTTTTAAATTTAATCCATTTTACTTAATTTGATTGATATTACTAATAGAAAAGTGTAAGTATTAATGAAAACTCCCTCAGGAAGCCGTAAAACTCACAATTTTGAACCATTTATCTTAAATTTCAGCAATTTATTAATCTCGCACCGACGGCTTATCGTGGTGGGTATACCATACCCCCACACACACCCCGATATTAGTTACACCTAAACCCCCTCAGCCTCCTAGCTGTGCCCCTGAGGAGTACAGGTTGATTCGGCAGTATATTTTCTCGTTCCCCTTCTCACTTTCATGCATATGCTGTTGCTCGTGGCAGTGATCACAAAAGAAATAGTGATCTTTTATATAAGAGTTGACAGTTGTCTTCATCCGACCATAATGTCCCACGATGTGGTCAATTAATATATACCATTGTCTAGGGGTTTTAGAAGTTTTCTCATTTCTCCAAATCTTCTAATGACTTCCTCACGACTCACTTGTTTTAACATTTTATCTTTATCATTGTGCTATTGCACACTACATTTGAAATGCTTACACTATCAGATTCTCTGCTCCTCTAATATCCATACCATACTGCCATTAAGAAACATACAAGCGTAGCATTTGATGGATTGTTTCTGTACTTCAATGCTTTTATTGTTAGCTTTCAGTATATTTCTTTTGTGCTGAAGATTTTACGTACAGCATCTTAAATCTTACTTAAACTTCTTCACCCAGGGCCGGCCCTAGCAGGTGCGGGGCTAGGGGCGAACCTTCAGTGCGTGGCCCTTCACTTAAAATATTAAACTCTATACCCCATCTACAAACTCGAGCATTTTGAATCCCTACCACTCTCTGGCTAAGTATGTGTTCCCCTCCCAAATTCAGACTTCGTAATTACTCACTCATGTCAAGTTCTCTCACTCGTTGTCATCACTCACATGACACAGTACTGTACTGACAAACGCAATTGCACAATAAAAATTACTGCATTATTATTACTTTTTCATAATATTATTTTTTGTCTAGCACGGACTTAACAATACAGTAATAGTTGAAATTGCGTTTTCAAATCTATAGTATATATATTTTTTTTTTTTCACAGCGGGGCCCCCCAAAGCGCGGGGCCCGGGGCGGTCGCCACGCCCCAAGGCCAGCCCTGTCTTCACCTGCTCTACTACACCACTGGTTTCTTGTACTGCGTGTCACGGATCCCTAGGTAGAAAAACTCTTTTAAGCTTCTATTTTTCTAGTTAAATAAAAGTTGGTCCTTGTCTCCTCTTCACTGCTGCATACTGCATGCTATACAATACTTTGGCTCTTTCTTCATATTAATTGCCAGCTCTCCAAGCTTAATTTTTGCCATAGCCTCCTTTCTTTTGCTGCAAACTAATTTTTAGTCTTCATTTTGCTGATTTGCAGGTGATATTTGACCATTGTCCTTTTCATAATTGTCAAAGTCTTCTTAAAATCATTCTCTGCCTTGGCTATTACTGCTTTGTCATCAGAAAATTGCAGCATACCAATTTCTTCTCCATGGATATTGGCACCTAAAGCCTTCTCTTTGTTTTCATTGATGGCTTCCTTGATGTGAACATAAAAAACTACTGGTTACCATGCTCTATCTTGTCTATTTCCTTTCCTTATTCTTGATTCTTTGTAGTTATGACCAGAATTTTATTTCTAATACATACATATATTACAGCTACTTCTTTTTTATATTGACTGAGGACAAGTCTTTGGTCTTTCTTCCCTCCAATTTCTTTCATAATTCTGAGAATTAAATTCCAACTCACCCTGTCAAAGGCCTTCTCCAAGTCCATAAATACTATGAATAGTGGGTTATTTTCTTCTATGTAGCTGCCTAAGGGTCAATATTACTTATTACTTCTCTTTGCCCTTGCTTTTACTGCATCTGATTCATTCCTCATCCATGAACTCTTCAGCTCTTGGTTCTATTCTCTAAATGTTAATTCTTGTCAATATCTTAGATGCATATGTCGTCGGACAGACTACCCTAGAATCTTACCTTATATGCTCTTTAACTTTTGAGATGGGAATAATGTTCTTAACACGTACATATTAATGCAAATAATGTTCTTAGGTCTATTTCCTGTTGAGCACATTTCACAAATGGATTGTTAGAGCAGGATAAAAGTCTTCTTACATGTATTTTTGATTAGCACTGTAGGAATATCATCTATTCCTCCACAGGTTTCTGCAGCTTTGCTAAAATGAGATCTTAGGATTCTGGCTCCCAGGTCATCTTCTTCACTTTCCTTTTGTTACTACTTTCGAGTTTAGATTGCCTTCCTTGTGTAGCTTGTTCAGGAATTTTTTCAACATCTTCACTTAGTCTTAGAAGGGGTTAGATAGTATAGTGCTAAACCTCACTTCAATGAAGTAAACGAAAGTAAATAGGACCAGGTTTATTAGATGTCAAGCAATTCAGTGATCAGTCCCTCATTACACTGCCAGTCTTGAGCAGGAGGAAGTCCTCTCTCTTTACTGTTCTGTCTCTCTCTCTCACGGTGCCTTGCTGGCACTAGGCACCGCTCACCCTGGCTCCATCGAGAGGGACTTTGGGGCCCCAAGGCAACGACCTCAGCCAGGTTGTACATCAAATCATTGGTTCTATATTCACTCTTCTCTAGTGCTCCTTGCTCACAGAGAAGTCTTGTTAGAATTTTGTTATATGAAGCCTACCCTTCATCAGTTCTCACATTCTTATTCTTTCCTCTTTCTTCAGTATGTTCTAATTTTAAGATTACATTTTCTTATTTATGACTTTTTCTTTGCAAGATTTCTTCTCCTCAGAATTCCTCTCATAGCTTCCATTTCAGTGGCGCTGACTCCATGGGGCCTGAGGGGGCCCGAGCCCCCTCAAAAATTCGTTATGGTTGTGAGAAAAAATGTGTCAGGCTTGTCGATTTTCCCCGGAGTGTCCAGATATCGAGATTTAAGTTATCAAGGTCCTAATGTTGATCATATGACTCTTCTAAAATGCTTAAAAAACTTAAAACCCAATACTTATAAAATTTCCCGGGGCAAGATCCTTGGTTTGGGCCCCCCCCAATATTTTTTCTAAGTCGGCACCCCTGTTCCATTTAAAATTAAAGATATTTTTCTGGCCCTTTTCCGTTGATTTCTCATTAAGATATTTTCCTTTTTGTTCTCCCCTGCCTCTTGAAAGACATGCGTTTGTTGTGACTCCTTCAGTTTCTCTTCTTGCCATATGCTGTACATTGTTTTCTTTGATTTTTTCAATTGAATGGCATTTTATTATCACTATGTTATGATTACAGTCAACATCTGCCCCAGAGTAGCTTTTGTAGTCTTTCTCCTGATTCCTAAACTTCTGATTCACTAAATGATAATTTACATGCTTGAAATCTCCTTCATATAAATGCATTTCACATGAGTATCTTCTTTGGATGTAACTCTTAAACCATGTGTTGGCAAACACTGCATTGTATTCTGAGCAGGATATTTGGAGTCCTTCTCCTTTTTCATTTCAATTTTCTAATCCATATTTTCCAGCTTTTCTTTGATTTTAGCCTTCTGTCAAACAATAATTTCTCCAACAAGAGCATTTCAACCACTAAAAATATTTTTTTATTCCCCTTATACATGTTTGATCACCTCTATGTCATTTTCAACTATCACTTCTTCATCTGTCTTCATGTCTCACTTCTTCATCTGTATAGAATAGTGGTTGGCATTTAGACCTACAGCACTTGAATATCTTCTGGTTAAGTCTCAATCCTTACATTTTCATAATGAGACTACTTGGCTGAGGCTTTTCATCTTGATCATTTTTGGAAATAATTTTTTTATGTACATATTGTGATTCATTGTGACATTAACCCATTAATGCCCAGAAGAATTTTTTCAAAATAATTTACTTTTTTTGATTAAATTATGATTAGACATCACACCTGATGTGGGAAAAAATGTTTTAAAAAATCTCTAACATTTGCATAGTACTTAATCCTATACGTATCTTAAGATACGTCTGGGCACTTAAGGGGTCAAAAAAATGTACATTATCATTTAATTGTGTTGATGCACGTTTTTGCTATATAATTCATAACTGATGCCTTCATCAGTGATTTTTGTACATGAATTTTAATTTTTACGCATCAAATAATATAATGTTGAGTATTATTATAGTATTATAACGTGAACAATTTACATTTGCACTTTGAAATTTTACAGCGGTGTGACCCTGTAACCCAGTTTTCTATACCGTAGCCATCCCTGTACAACTGATACATCAAGTCTCATCTAAAATAAGTGAACCAATTTTTATTCCTGACTGTTGTACGGTAACTTGCCAAGAATTGATCGCACAGGTCCACTCCACCCATGTGATAATTGTATTCTGCGATCGCCAGTGGCATTGGAATATAATTTTTTTCTTTTCGGAAACAGAAAAACAAACAGGAGTTTTCATTTTATTATGCATGCTATCAGTAATCATGGTAACTACCTATGTATTATTCATCGTTAGAAACTTTTCGATTTAACTTCAGCATTCCCCCTTTTGATTTTTGAAATGCAGCTTTTTCTGGAAGGATATACACATAATTGATTCTACTGTCACGAAGTGTTCCAGTGCCACACAAGCTCCTTCCAGTCAACTTTCTAAGCAGCTTTTCTGATATGAATAAGTTGCCAACAAATATGTTTATACCTGGTGGTAATTTACACTCATCCACGAGTCCTAAAACTACATCTCCTCCTTGACCAAGATCAGTTCTCTCAAGATTGGCACCAGCATGATAAACGTTGACGTGATTCAGAAATACATCATAATTTTAACCCAAATCTTACTGATTTCCCTCTAATACATTGCTTGCAGCCATATCTACCATAGTAGGGGTTGATTGATTCATCCACCGAACAGTATCCTCCAGCACTTACAATTTTGAAAGTCTTGTTCAAAATCTCAAACAAAAGTTGAACTTTATATAGCTTATCCTTGCCATCATTCTTCCCATTATAATAATTATCTGCCAGATGCAGAAACCTTAAAATTTATTCAAAACTGTTCCTTCGCATTGACTGAGAAACTATTTCGATGGTGCAGTCTGGAGATGACCTCCGATAAAGCCATCGACTAGGTAGACGGTGATAACCTGAGAGTAGCGATATTCCAAACACTTTATAAATCTCTTAGATTTGTACGAACGAATGTACTAAAATTTTAACAATTGTTCAGAAAACTTATCTTGAATTTTAGTGCTGACAGCGTTGATGGTAGAGCTATTTCAGATATGTTTCACCTCTGCTCCATCACTAAGGTACTTCTTCTCTTCTCAGCGGTGAATGGGAGCCCCTATGCTGTTTTCTTGACTTACATAGCAAGGGGTGTGCAACAAAAGTAACAAAAAAATCACTTACATAAGAGACGTTTGAGAAATTTTTAAAGCGCCGATTCCTCCTTATGTCAGGCATATCCTTCGAAAACTCGGACTTGAATACAAAGTACAAAGTTTTGGGTGACATAGCGTGATACATAATTTCTTTACCAATGTTCACTAAAGTTACTTATTTCCTACACTGATTTCCGGCTTGCAATCTGGATTTCATTGCCTGCGGAAAGTTTAACGAGAAACAAAGTAATCAATGCATTCCACCGTCGGCGATACAGAATACAAGTGAATCCAGGATAGTGGCGAATACACATGGACGGCCAAGGGTCACGCGCCCCCCTCTTACGGGGCCGCCCGCATTGCCTAATATCGCAGAACTACAATTGTAACTCCTTCACATCATAAGATAGCATTGCCTTGTATATATGGGTATAATTATTTTAAATAAAACTTTCCTAAACTTTGAATGTGACTTGATTTTTTTCGTTACGATACAAGTAAAGGTAGCTCAAGATATCTTTTGCGCCCCCCTTGAATTTTTTCTGATTCCGCTACTGTGCCAGGATAGGCAACTTGATATCGCGAGAATTTGTGCCTCCAGAAATTCAATACTGGTTCATTTTATGCTTCCAATGAAGGTAATTTATCACAATTCAAATGAGGATACCACACACCACCATTCTGAGAAAAAACCTGTTTTTTCTGTATTTACTTAATTGTTCAATATTATACTTCATGAAATGGCAGAAATATAAAATTGTCTCTGAGCTATCACACAATTAGGATTATAAAATAATTATTTACTTATTTAATCAGTAAATATAATGAAAAATTCATATAAGTCAAAACTTGAATTTTTAGTACCACAAGTGCCCAGACGTATCTTTAGATACGTCAAAACTTTACTGATTAGTTTTGCCATGAGCTTGAAAGAAAAATGAATTTCTTTAAAATGATAATATTCCTTATACATTTAAAATAAAACAGGTAAAAACTGGATTCATATAACTCAATGCTTTATACAAAAAATAAATTTTCACATGACCATACCGTAGCGCTTTCCGAGTAGTTCATGACCAGCCATGTAAAATTAAGCATAAAAATTGCAAATATAGAGTTAAATCATCTAAATCACTTGTATAGAATTTGAAGACTTTCTTCTGTCATATTACGAAAAGAAATTGCATAAAAAACAAACTAAAGCATATTTAGGAATTTTTAAAGTATGACGTATCTTAAGATACGTCTGGGCATTAATGGGTTAACTGAGAGATAGCTGGCTATTCCTGGACTTAGGTCCATAGCTCCCACTCATTGAGCTCTGTGATCCTTACACTAAAAAATACTTTTCGACATAATTAGGTGGAAACTTAACTTATCATCTTAAACGTTATTTTAGATTAGCCCCAGCAAAGGGTCAACTTAGTTTCTTATGCCTTGGGTGCTCACTAAAGCTCTTCAAGTTACTATATTTCAAAATTAAATTGCATAATACTACCTTCCAAATAAGAACACACAACATACCCTCCCATTCATCAAATCAAGAACTTCAACAGCTGATACGTGTGTTCAGCTGTTCTTGATGCTCCCACATCAGAAATATTCCTGATGTCATCAGCTTCATTCAACGGTTGTTGCGTTCAAGTATTGAGTTAAAGTGAAATGTATAGTGCATGGTCATTTTTAGTGCAGTTGAAAGTGTCTTAGTGTTTGTGTGTGTGCATCGAGGGATCGTCGGTGGAAAGCAGAGACACCTCCACCGTTGGACCAAGCAGTTTGATGGTAGGGAGTCGTCTCCTCTCCTTGCATGTCATCTAGGTGGTCTAGCTGGCACTCGAAAGTAGGCTTGTGCCACTTTTATGCAGGGAATATACTCAACGCCTTCTTCGTAACCAATTTAGTTATTGCCCCCGGCATAAACATTTCATAAGGTCAGGGTAGGCAGATGTGGCAGCCATGACAAAGAGAATATTACCGTAATACTCAGCCATTAATGCAATGTTTCGATAGCAAAACTTAAAATACTGATGGTAGCCTGACTTTGACTTCCCTGTCTGTATAAAATTCCAAGTCTCACTTGATGAGCTTGAGATTGGCCATTGCAGATCCCTTCCTCATCCTGAAGGGAGTGACAGAATTGACCTTGTGTGTGCTTTAATAATCTGCTTGCCTTTTCATCCACCTTGTATGTTGCCTTAAATAATTATGCGCATATTCTTCGTCCCTTTCACTCAAAACTTTCAAGTGTTGAAGCATGTCATGATACCTATGCATAGTGGTTATCTCATATATCTCTTTTAGTGAAGGAATTTCATCAGTTTAAGGATAAACATCAATGGAAGTATAGATACAAGATAATTCTCCGACAATGAGTTTATGCCAACCGTGAAACGTAATATTTATAATATTTCGGTTTGTCAAAAATTATCAGAGTTAAATATTTTTTTGCTGTTAGTGAAACTGGCTCTTAGCCCGAGTCCCAACCTTTGTAGGGCCCTGCTGCAACCCTGATGGGCCATTTGAAGTACATATCCTAATTTTTTTGCAACTTCTTCGAAGTGATCAGGTTGCTGTCTTCAATGAATTGTAAATCTCCTTTTACTACCCTCTTGTTACCATTGGTGCTAGTCAAACACATACACTTGATACGCACAATTTTTGGACCTCGTTTAACACGTTCCGTGCTGATGACGTAGCGTCTACGTCATGGCAGCCACTACCCAGTGACTGATGACGTAGACGCTACGTCATGATTCCCTTTTGCGTTATATTCCGCCCTGAGCGCCAGCCACCGCTGTTAGGGTATGGGAGAGGGTCAGTCACCACTCTTCGCCTGTTTGCCGTGCGGAAAGCTCCGGAAAATTTTTTTTTTCGATTTTTTCTGTGTTTTTCTATTTTACCTGGTTTTTCTCTGCAATGACGTCTTTGGGAGTGGCTTTTTACAATGTATTTTTTATTACTTTCATTTTATAATGCAGAAAACAGTTATATATTCTCACAATTGGTATTATACCTAAAAAAAAAACTTTTACAAATATTCAAAGCAAAATTATAAAAAGATACTTTTGCATTTGACGAGGATAGGTAATTACTTTATTACAAGGTATTTTGTCTTTCTTTATGACTTTTAACGCAATGATTAGATTGTGTTTATTTAATTGGTTTTTATAAGAAGGAATACAAATATTTTTCCCTTGTTGTTATATTTATTTTTAACTTCAATTAACGCTATCGTGGTAAATTGCTTAGCTGGTTGCCTAATTTCGGACATACTCCAGGTATGTGTATTTTTATCCTTACGATAACAATAAATGCTTCCGTTCTTATGCTTTTAAAGTTTCCGAGTGAATTTTATTTGCTATGATTTCATAATGGCAAAATTTGTTGTTATCCCTATGTTTATTTGCTGCTATGCATGAAATAATAAGTATATTTGCATAAATTTTACAATAACTTCAGTAAAGTCCTGGTTCCACATTACAATTTATTTTTACTATTTGCATTTCTTGCACAATAGGTAGACTTCCCCATCCTTATGTTCACTAGCATTTGAATTAGAGACTCATTACTTGATTTTTTCCATAATATCCAAAATACTTACAAGCATTCTATTTGGCATCCTCCCCAACAAAAAAAAAGCCTAAGATAACAATTTCCACTAACCCAGTTACGTGCCGCCGAACTCGGAGAAACTGATCCAGCCCGAGGATATATACATCCGAGGATATAAAATGGGCTATATGTGTCCTGAAGGAAATTTACTAGAGGAAATATTTAACCATAGAAGAATTTCCCCACTTTTTGGCCTTATTTTTCGTGCTAGAATTATCCAAATCTCCCGTAACTCCAATAATTGAAAATCTTGATCTTTATACGACTTGAATTGCTTCAGGAGAGAGAGGTCGCTTGAGATCAATTCATGTCGATTCTCCAAGCCCTTCAAATCAACAAGAACCTATCTACGTTCTCTGACTCTAACACTCCTCTGGCCCACTGATTATTCAAAATTAGCGCCATATAGACGCAATCAAGGAATCAATGGAAAAAGTAGTTACCCGCTCACGTGACCTAAGTTTGGAAGAGTATATGGTTCCTTGGAGAGCTAGGCTGAGATATAGTGAATATGTGAGGGGAAAGCGCTACAGGTACGCAATAAAGTTGTATATGTTGACGGAAGCAAAGGGTTTGGCACTGCAGGTCCTCCAACTCAGAAGTGTCTGGAAAAGGGCATTCCGAGAAGATGGTAAAGAAATGATGGAGGATCATTTAGACTGAGGCTAATCCTTTTAAATTGATAACTTTTATAACAGTGTAGCCAGTTCTAGACTCCATCCAAATGGGAAACCTAACTTGACGGGGACACTGAGGAGAGGCAAGAAAGTTATTCCTCTTGTGGTGCTCTGCTGCGAATTAAAGAAAGGTGAGGTGGTGGAGGCCTTTCATGAGTATAAAATCGGTATCCTAAGGTGGACGGATAAGAGGGAAGTGCGGATGATCATCGCTGAATTCAGTGCAAAAAATGAACGAATCTACGAAAAAACGAGGGTGCACGCCGAGAAAGCCACATGCGGTGGTTGAATACAGCAATTACAATTGTGGCCTCGATCATTGGGATCAAATGATGTCTGACTTTCCCATTGAAAGGAAATCCATCAAATGGTACTAAAAATTGGGAATCCACCTGTTGCTGAAACGTTGCTGAAAATCACTGTTGCTGAAACGTAATTTTTATTCAAAGAAAATTTTTGTAAAATTGCTCTCATCGACTTTCTAATTCCAGTTATAGAATCTCTTATGACAATATCTGTACCTTCGATCCCTTTGAGGAGATAGTCATCCTAGCCTGCCTCAACCAAAACCAAGGGCTTATTAGGACATTTACCCGATTATATGAAAAACACGATAGACAGAAAAGACGAAAACAGAAGAGATGTAGGCAGTGCTTCAAGAAGAATGTCAACCAGGATACATCATATTATAGCCCTGCCTATCTGATCCTCGATTGTGCCTTGACTGTTTCCAGAAGTATCACAAGAATTTGTGATGTAGAAAATTATTTACCCAGCAGAAAAAAATTATTTTTTAATGTTTACCTTTTATATTTTCTATTTAAATATTTATTTAAAAAGATATTATTTTATGCGAAGTATTTAGTAACTGAAAAATTATTCTAAAAATGCTGGTCAATTTTTGATTTGTAAAACAATATGTTTCGTTGCAACAATTCTTCGTTTATACAAAATTTCCCTTTCATTTATAAACCAATGTTTATCATTATAAAATCTTATCCAGAGGATATCATATAGTTCATAATAATTTTTCCACCATAGGGAGCAACACTTTTGCTGGAAATATAGGTAAGACTCGCAATATTTTCTTTTGAGCAATAAAACATTTAAAATCGTATTTGAATGTATCATTTCCAGATTATAAAAATAATGTTTGCTGCATTACTATTTCCATTAGTTTTTTCCAGAAAGTGATGAAGTCTGAACGGGTTTTCGCTACAGTACTGACATAGAGCAAAGAAATGTGGGAAACATGGAGGTGTGTTGCGGGAAGGCATCAAAAGTTTGACAGGATACTTTGAAAATTTAAATTTCATATTTTCAACAAATGAAGGGTTATTTAAAAAAAAAAGTTCGAAAGCATGTAGCAGGCATCACAAATCATAAGATCACGTCGTTAAAATAATAATAAAAAAATACAAATTTTTGCCAAAAAGTCAGCCACAGGGCATTTTCTTCAAAAAACGGTCAGCACGGAATGTGTTAATTGCTTTGCTTTGCATTGCTTTGTGATTTCTTTTGTTAAACTTATGATGTGATGTAGCAGTGATCTACTTTTTTTGTCCTTCAATGATATCCCTTTCCTGAGTGTTCCTTAAGATAAAGAGAGGAGCCCTATTATTTTGCTCTTGCTGTTCTCTCACTTGTTAGGTTAGGGCTCCTATTCACCAGAGGAATTGGGGTTTGGAATGTCATAAAGACCCATGATCTTCTATGCATGTGTTGAGGAAATATTTGAGGTGTCTTAACCCATTCACCTCTTAATTCTTCGTGGAAATTTTGGGCCTAAATCCCTTTTTATTTTTAAAGTTATCATTTACATAATATTATACTTAATATGGAATTTTATTAAGAAATGGACTCAGCTTTTTCTTGTTCTGTGAAAATCAGGAATTTGTAGAAAATTCCCACATAATGTAATTCCTTCATATTTTTCAAATTCCATGCTGTGTGTTTTTTTAAATATTTTATAAAAATCTCTCAGTGTTCAATAAATATGAAATAATTTCTTAATGTGACTGAAAAAAGGTTTTGATAATATTGAAAGAAATTTGTTGCGAAGATTACCTACATTTCTGTACATGATTTTAAATAGTGGCTAGATACCCTTTATTTTGCTATATTAGAGGTTAGCTTTTAGTCTCCTGTATACTTGGACCAAAATTTTTTGTACATTCTCCTGTGCATATTTATGTTAAAATCATTCAATTTTAATCTCCTCATTATAAATTCTTGTGGTAGACATTAAGTAAAAGTAAATTCTTTTATAATTAGAAGAAGTTGCATTTATGTGGAGAAAAATCTATGTATTGATTGTAAGGCTATGATATGAAAAAAGCTTGGCTAAATTTATCATGCCATTCCAAAGCCATTATATGAATGATTTACTACCTATCATGTGTGCTGACATGATTGTATCCATGCTAGTCTTAGGTGTTCATTAGTTTTGAATCTCCAATTGTGATTAGCTCAATTTTTCTCTATTTCATTATATATTGTCTTTGCAACTTATCTCTTTATTTTTATTTTCAATAAAATATCCAAAAATGGAATAATTTGGCTGTTTATTCATCAAAGGTAAATGATATTGAGACAGTTTTGACACAGCTCCCCACACATTTCGCCGATCAGCTTATCTTATCATATTTTCTTTTTCTATTATACTATAAACATTGCCATACCTTACTTTCTATACAAAGTTTACCATCAATATATTTACAAACATACTTTACATATCTCATTGGTGGATCAAGGAGAGGGGGAATGTGGAGAGGACCACACTCCCACTGGTAATTTCTGGGTGAATTGAAAAGATTGTAACCTTTCAGGTTGCTCTCCAACAAGTTTTTATTTCACCAGCTAAAAAATATTTAAAAATGATTGATGAATACCTAAAAGCCACTGTTTTATGCATATCAGGCCTCAGACTCTTTGCGATTGAGGGGTGCTGCGCAGTGGCATGGCCATGGGGAGATTTTCCGGATTGCAATGCCCTCTATGAGCCTTTTTAAGAGGTGCCTAAAACTTTATGCACTTTATTTAAATAAATACTTTTACAAAACTACTGTTTTTGAGTCCTATACATCATGATCTCAATGTCAAAAATCCCAAAATTTTCCCAGGACCCCCCTTTGCCCTGGTGTGTTTTCCATACACCCCATAAGGGCCCCAAAATCTCCTGTAGGCATAGGCGGATCTAGGGGAGGGCACGGGGGCACGTGCCCCCCCTCCCCAGACCCTTAAAAATATGCAAACTTTTTAATGCGGTACCATTATTATTGCGTTCATTTTGTATTACGAGGTATCGGTGTGCCCCTCCCAGAACAAAATCCTGGATATGGTCTTGCTTGTGCCCCCCCAGAAAGAAATCCTGGATCCGCCCCTGCCTGTAAGCCCCCCATTTTAAAATCCTGGCTGCACCACTCAGGGGTGCAGCTAAGAATTACGGTTGTGGGGGATTTAGGAGCAACTAATACTTAGGGGTATGGTGGTATTGCATACCCGCCAAGGTAAGCGGGATTTGTGGGGGCCCTCCTCCAGAAAATTTTTAAGATTAATGGTTCAAAATGGCGAGTTTTACGGGTTTCTGAAGGATATGTGATTAATCCTAACACTGTTCTATAAGTAATCCTAATCTAATGAAGTAAAATGGATTAAACTTAAATATTTCTCTGAGCTCTGGAGGGGGTTTTATCCCCCAAAACCCCCCTTTGCTGCGCCACTGGCACCACTGGTGCTGCATACTAGGAATGAACCTCTCCCGCTCCAAGAAAATTATGATTAGGTTTGTATTCTAAATAATGCATTGTGTGCTGTGAAGCAGATCTCATAGAGGGAGTTGTCATCACATGGCTGAGAATAGGGTAATGCACCCAAATCTACTTATAGTGACTTACAGCCAGTGTAGCTTACGGGGAAAGGAGTAGCCGACCATAATTTCTGAAAAATTGAAATGATAAGTGGCTTAACTGTGGGGGGGATGAGGGGCTAGATCCCCTCACAAAGAGTCGTAGAAATATTTTTTAAAACTACTATTGTGTGTAAAAGTAAGAGAAGCAGGTGAAATATAGTGGAATGACATCCTGTAAGTATCAAAAGAATAGAGAGATTGCACTTTTCCACATGTTGAAACACGTCGTACTCTCACTAAACCTGTGGAAAAGTGCCATCTTTCTATTCTTTCAATGCTTACTATTGTGTAGTTTTGATTTATAATAACTGCATCTGCTTAAAGTTAAATTTCAAGCGCCAATATTATGTAAAATGTATTTGCAGGTATGCCTTTTTTAAAAAATTTTCCCGGACCTCCCCTTGCCTGGGGGGGTCACTCCCTTGAGGCCACCCCATCCCTCCCCAAAGCATATTCCTAGCTAAGCCACTGGAAATGATGGTTATCTATAAGGTTGCTTTCCCATGAAAGTTTATTTCATCAGTAAAAAAAAAACATTTAAATATAATTTGAGGTCTGAAAGTCACTGATCAGGGTATTAGATCTCGGATGCATTCCATGAACTTTTCGTGGGTTTGCATGTAGGTAAGAAATTCTAAGGCAGCCTACGAGAAAAGTTTATTCATTCTATTTGCCTGGAAAGAGTTAAATCATTCATCTCAGAATCAGATACATCGTCGCTGAGAGGTGTGGCATACCAGCAAGGCGGCACAGAAAGTAGCAGTTATAATAATAACTAAAATCCCCAACTCACAACATTAAGCTGCATCTATTCACCGCGGAGAAAACTGTAGGAGAGATGAGAGAAATTGCCCTCTTATTTATGGAAGTGAGGCGTCAGTGGCCAAGTTTTTCTTACCAGGGATAATTGTGGCATTTTTAAATGATAATACCCAACAAATACTCAATTTATCGCAAAATTGGCTTCAAAATGGCAAGATGTGAAGTGATGCTTCACATCATTAAAAATTTTGTGAGTCAAATGTGTTGCCAACTCTCTTAAATTGTCAACATTCCTGACTCATAATGAAACCATAGTTTTTACTAAATAAAATTTAAGTTTTGCTTATACTTAAAGGAAGTCGATTTCTGTTGACAATTCTGTTCCTTTTCAAGTGATTTTCAAAAATGTGCGCAGCATTCAGGGGCGGTCTAGGGACAATGGGGGCCCTCGGCTAGGTCTCAAAATAGGGCCCTCCGTACCGAGGGATTAGGAGTCCTCCCCTGGGAAATTCCATGCCTGAAAATGGATTTTGACGCTATTCTGGCTCTTTAAAACTAGATAATTGGTAACAGAAAATAGCAATGTCGCTAAAAAATACATTATCAAAAGTCGGAATGTTACATCTTATAAAATTTAGTATGTATAGTATTACGGTTTTATCATCTACTAGCTGGCCACCCGGCGTTGCTCGGGAAGGATAGTACCCGGATAAGTGAGAAACTTGGATTTCAAGATCATAGTAATCATAGGATTTTTGTTATTTCGCTTTGATAGCGTCAAGTGGTGTGCCTACCCTGCAGGATGTCCAATTGCAGAAGTTGTATAACGTGACGTAGCAAACTGTAATGAGGAAAAGAGGCTAAGGACGCATTGGCTGCACTCCGGGGTTTGGGAGAATGAGATGCGCATGTGTATTAACTTTGGTCGAATTCATTGTAGCCGTATGGAAACGCATAGCGAACAGACAAACAGCCATCCTCTTTCATATATATAGATGTATACGTATATACAAGGGAGGAACTCTGTGAATTTATTCCTAGAAACTGCAATGAAATTAAAAAAAAAACTTCGAAAATAACCTTTCCGAATTACACTTTCAGAAAAAAATAATCAGGTTTTCTTTTATCTTCTGACACCGTTTTTTTTCAACCTCCGATGGGCCATGAACAGAAGACGAAGTGATTGATTAAAAATTATTTCATTGCTGAGTGCTGAGCACACTTGTGGTATCCTTTCTAAATAATCTCCTCGGCGATTGAGGAATTGGTAGTGCCTGTGGAAAAGCTTTACTAGGCCTTCTTCATAGGATGTTGCAGCCAATAACTTCCTACGAATTTTGCCTTTGCCCTGAAGCTCATCTCCCGTTTGAAAACGCTTCCCTTCCAACCGCGGCTGCATTTCAATGTTAAGATGTAAGTCACACGGCACTATGTTGACATTGCACGGTGGGTGATCGAAAATGTCCCATTGAAATGGCTCAAGGAGTAGTTGGGCTGCACCAATGCTGAGATGACGAGCGTTGCCATGGATCAGAACACTTTCAGAAGTCAGCATGTCTCCCCTTTTGTTTAGAATGGGAATGGGTGTCATGATGCACTCTGTTTCATACTCTAGCCACGGTGCATTAAAAAATTCTCATTTATTGGTATGTGAATTTTTTTCCCATATGAATGAATGAATGGGGATTGGCGTAATGTGTCACACTGAGCAGCTGAATTAACGCAAAAATCTCTTTTTACCGGCATAAGGATGAAGACGTGTCAATCCTGAAGCCATTCGGCGAGTTTTCTGGCTCTCTCTCCGCAGTGCACGCCCAGCGGGAGAATCAATTGAGGCAATGTAGGTAATGAGATTGCTACTAACCTTAAACTAACAACTTAAGGTCAAAAATGATTTGAGGGCTTGGCACGGAGGACAGAAAATACCTTACCTGCGCAGAACCCGCCTGTCGCTTGTATGGTGTTTTTAATGAGCAACCAGGGGTTGAAAAAAAAACCGCCCTCGTCTTTTTCAATAACCTTTATTTATACTTGTAGTACGTCGTAAATAAAAAAATTAATAAAAATGTATTATTTTACAACTACACAAAAAAATTGGTTCAAGTAATCTAAGTCTTTTCTATTACACTTTCCATAGAGACTTCACGATAGACGCGAGCGCCGTGGGGGGCCACCCTAAGCTCGAGGCCCTCTTCGACCACCGACCAGCCGTCCTTGCCAGACCGCCCCTGGCAGTACTGCAGAGTGAGCCAAATTTTTTTTCAAACGAATGCGGTATCGTATCAAGGGCGCACCCTGGATCGAAACTAGAGGGGGGCAAGCCGAGGTCGTTCAGGCTGTAGGTAACACAGAAAAGTTTAAGGAAACCAAACTTTCAAAAAATTATTACAGCGCTTTATTGGATTATATAATTATTTGCTCAGAAAAATATTTTTATTTTTATTACATGTTTTATACTAATATCACTTTTCTTGGATATAAAGAAAAATTTTCAAAAATTTCTTTGAACTAAATTTAGTTTTGCTTCTAGGGGGGCAGAAGCCCCTTCCAGTCCCCCGCTTGGTCTTCCATGTATCGTATTTGCAATCACGAGGAAGGTAAAGTTAATAATCTGATTGACGGCACTTTTGCAATCATAAATTTTGTTAGCCGCCCAAATTATATTACAAATATCTTCTGTTGTGCTAGGATAATTCATTTCTAGAGGCGTATTTGGAGTTATGAGAATTTATCAAAATTCCACAGTTCTCTCACCTGTAGTTTTGGATGTCTTCTGAAGAATAGCTTTATAGTTTCTCTATAACTCGTCAACTCTATTTGGTAAGGAACTTATTGTATTCTTTTTTTTTTACCTCATTAGCACAGAACTGAAGGGCAAAAGTGAAAATTCATTGATTATCTGGATGAAGAATTGAAGAGAGAATTGGAAATAGTGGCTTCATATCAAACGATGACTTGAAAGCTGATAATAGCGATTTCAAATATCAGTGTAAATATATTACGCCAGTAGTTATTTCACCTCTTAATTCATACGAGCAAGTAAATTTATTTCTTATCAAGCTAACTACTTTACTTTAGTATGAAATCGTGAGCTGTATGAAAATAAAATAGCTTTACCATCGAATTAATTACCATGTGTTTTTGTCTATAGCTATCACTAACTTAGCTATATTACTAAACTATATAGATTGGGGAATCTACACTAGTCTATCGAACTCATCGCAAATGCGTTTCTCAACTCAATGTGTCTTTCAATAAAGAAACACGATTGCTATATTCAGGGGAAGTCTGGAGTAAATGGGGTCCTCGGGTTTAGGGTCGGCTGGGGCCCTCCAGAAAATCTTAGGGAATTGCATGCTCGGAAATGAATTGACGCTATTCTGGCTCTTAAATACAAAATAAAGGTAAAAATATCAATTTCGTATTAAAAAAACACAGAAAAAATTGAAAATATCTCAGCTTATGTAATAATACGAATCTAAAAAAACCTCTAAAATAACCTTGAATGACCCTTTCAAAAAAGAATCAGGTCCTCCTGATTCTTGTGACTCCTTTTTTTAATTTATTTATTTTTATGTGAAAACCTTACACTGAGAATTTTGTAAATAAAGCAAATCAATGAAAGCTTTGAGTTTAATAGCATTGCAGAAACAAGTGACTTTGTACGCAATCACGCGCATGGGTGCGAAGTTGAATACACCAACGGATGAAGTTTGCCATGAAATAATATTTGATTTAGCCGGGATTCGAACCCGGATATCCCGATTGTCGGTAGGGTATGTTAGCCAGTTACACCACCGAGGCAAATATTTTTTCGAGGCGGACTTCATCCTTTGGTGTATTTAGGATTTTATAATAGCAAAAAAAGTTTGGTTCAAGTAATCCTAGTCTATCTTTATCACACCTTTCATGCACTCTTCACGATAGACGCGAGATTTGTGGGGGCCCTCAGTGATCGCCTACGAGCTGACCTGTCCAGACCGCCCCTGGATGTATTAATTTCATGATGAAATCTTGATAAACGCACATTTTACGGGGTTTGAATCCCATTACCTCCTCCCCTTGTCTTCGGCTTTGCCATCGGTGCAGGGAAAAACGAAGGTGAAAATTCTATAAGGAAATTTTTCTTTTAGACAAATGAACAAAATAATAAAACCCTTAATTTTTTCCATTATCCAAGTAATTAAATTTCCAAGTCATTTCGAGGAAATACTGCGCTTGGAGCTTCACTTCCCTTTTTTCAGTTTTTATGACGTCAAGGGTGAGACTAAGATCCTTATGTATTCGTTTGAAAAGATAGCATTTTATATCGCCCCGTCTCTCCAAGAAGACAGATACATCTGCCGATGTCTTTTCTGAGTAATTCTCAAAATTATGTTTTCCGTTGAAAGTTTTAAAGCCTTACTGGTATATAAAAGTTAACTGAAGATCTCTTCTGGCCATTATAGCATCGACGAGCTTTGGAGTCACTGTTATTTGGTATTCATCCTCTCTCAAGCACAAAGGTAAGCCATGTGGCGGAAGAGTTACCAAACTTTTCAATTCATATTTAATTCAGATTTTCCTTTTATTTGTTCCTATTTGGTTTTCATTTCGTGCTGCAATATCAGCTGTGAATACAGTATTATTTTCAGTAAATCAATAAATCTCATTTCTAATATATATGAAGCAACTGGTATTTCACCTTTGATAGTGGCTCCCTGTATAACATATGTCTCGGAGTTATTCGGAGTTATATGGATACATAATTTTAAACGAACCAATTATTTTTGCACCACCGGAGCTTGAAAGGTTTTGTAAATTAACAAGTAATCGAGAAATGTCTAATCCCTTTTCCAAGTTGAACTTCTACAAATCGAGAAATATCGATTCATAATTATTTTGAAGTTCAAGTATGTTGGAGAGAGGAATTTTTTCATTTATGTCTTAGGTAGGTATTATTCTCAAGCCCTGATGATGACAAAAATAATTTTACAAAATTGGCGAGAGAATTCGTTGATTTAAACAAATATTACCTCATTGTATTTATGGCCTATCTCCAAGAACTTTAGAAAATTTAATTTACTGTCATAATTACCAGTGTCATTACAATGTAGTATATATAAGTTGTTTTTCTGTTTTCAGCGTGAAATTATAATGCATGCGTCATTTATTGTCTATTCCCTGGTTATGTACTTAAGAGTTGCAATGTTTTAACGGCTACTTAAGACATTCCCTATGTCCGATGAAAGAGCCTTTATCTCATGAAATTTATCTCATTGTCAGTATTGAAGATTTTCCAATGGTTTTCCTTAGACTTTTCAATGTCTGGACATGGACAGAATTATTCAACAATTTTGCACTATGTTAACAATTCAGCAGAGTGCTCAACGTGCGATAGTTTTGTGTAAAATAGGGGTTATAATATATATATATATATATATATATAATATGAATGAATATTATTACACATTTCTTTAGATCACTTGGCGGTGGAGGGATAGGAAGAGTAAGAAAGTGTCTTAGTCTTACGTTTTTTGCAAAATTTAGCTACCGCGAGTAATTATTTTTGAAATTGAAATAACGTAGAAACCGTAAAATCCTCTTCTTTTGAGGTAAAATTTTACTTACATGAGAAATAGTGATTGAGAAATTGAAAGTAATCATAGCATGACTTGTGAGGTGATAATTAATATGTAAGGTTTTACACTTTCACGGCGGACATGTATAAACTCTTCTCGGGATACCGCGCGGGTAAGATCATGTAAGAGCGCCGACGTTTCGGGTACCAACTCGCCACCCAAGAATTAAAAGAAGTTATTTTAGTTGTTTAGTAGAAGTTGTTGTTGCTTACTTGCTAGTAGCAGCCGTGAGAATGGGTAGCGAGTCGGTACCCGAAACGTCGGCGCTCTTACATGATCTTACGCGCGCGGTATCCCGTGAAGAGTTTATATATGTTTATTAACACGTTTGAGTGTATCTCCTGGATATACCTACCTGTTGCAATATCCGGATAGGAGCCATTAAAAAAAAAGGAATGAAACGGAGATGTTCGTGAGAGATTCCTTGCTATTGTTGTCACTTAGGTTTTCTCGAAGATCTTTATTACAAGGGGAAAATTTATAATTTATATTTTATATATATTATATAAATTATATAATTTATAATTTATATAATATACATAAAATAAAAGGGGAATTTGTGTAACTAACCGTCCGGAAGAAGTGTCTTATTTTATCGTTTCTGATATACCTAGGGGCACAGTAAGATTCTCAGATGATTTTCACCGTGTCGCTCTGAAATATATCTGTTCTAATGTGCAAGCATGATGAGTCTTGCACGTAGACTCCGAGTCAGTAGCGCGCCCCACCGCGCGCGCGCACTGGATTCATGTGATTGCTGTTAGACTCTTTCTGATCGCTCGTAGAAGATCTTACTTAGAAGCAACAAGTATAAACTACCGAACAGAAAACCCTAGGTATATTACATCAGCTGTATAGATCAAAGAATATTATAACCCCCAAAATACGCGCCATCCTTGTACAAAAATTAAACCGTCCACACCTGGATTACTGGTCATCGTTGCCTACAAATATAGATGAAGAAAATAGCAACAAACTACAGGTGACAATGAACTCATCAATAGGAATTATTTTTGACCTCAAAAAATGGGATCGGACAAGTAGGTACCTCGTATGCCCGCCTAAGCTGGATGACATTCGAACGTCTCCTTTATCATATAACCTGCTTTACATTCAAAATAATTTCTTCCGGTAACCCACCTTATCTGTAGGAGTTATTTATTTGGAAAAGAAATATTCATTTTATATCCACCAGAAAACACAACTTTTACATCCATATCCTCCTCCATAGAACATCTCACCTCAATAGATCATTTATAGTTATAGCTGCCAGAATGCGGAACTCACTACCGGTAGAACTAAGAAATTTGCCACCAATAGATGTATTTAAGACTATAGTGTATAAGTTGTTTCATGATATTTCATGGCAATTCCCAGCGTAATTAGCCAGGCTGACGTGATTGATTACTGATGTGATGAGGAGAGAATATATTTTGCATTGATGGTGTAATTGTCTTTTTGTGCTACGTTTTTTTGTTAGACCTGAACGTTTTCCTTTGAATAAATAGTGATATTGTTTCCAATGTATTAAAATGTCTGGAAATGTGTGGCTAGATACCTGGGCATCCGCATTCGGGATGGAATTTTATGTATATGCTTATAAACTTTTATATTTTGTTTCCCCCCCGTCCCCCTTCGTTTTTTTTTCATTTTTTGTATTTACTGAGCCTTGTTGTCTTGTTTTTTTTTTGTAGCTCTGTCAAATTCTTTTCCTGAATTGTTTCGCTCTTGTAAATTATCTCAAGTGCCAAAAAGGCCCACGATAATAAATTAATTGAAATTGAGAATGAATAGAGATTTGCAAACGAGCCCGTTGTCGTTGGAGCTCGAACAGAAATTTAGCACAGCAAGTCCTGGGGACCGTTACTGTGAGAATTACTGAGCCCTAGGACTTTTTATACGACAGAGTAATTAGTTTTTCACTGTATCTATAGTTAAAGTATACAGTTGCCACAGAATGGAAAAACATGGGAATGAATTCCTTTTTGCAGACCATCTAACTGGATTATGATTACATTTTTGCGTTCTTAAAATTCTGTGTTTTTGAATTTATTTTTGAAAAAATACATAATACCGATATCATTCCTTACCACACTTGAACCGTTTAATTAACTCTTGATGTGAAAGAAAAAAGTATTTATTCTCATTGTTTCCGCAAAGGAGGGATATACACAAAAAATTGAATGATTAAATTTTCGAAGACATCTTCCAAATGGCGTGGCGTTAAAAAATCAAGGAAATGTTTCGGTTTGCCATATCGCTTCGTATCTTTCATTTGTCATCTATTTTCAGAATGGAGAAGATGGTACTAGTTTGTTGCTTGGCGGCAGTCGCACTCCTAGGGGTGACTAGCGCTGGACCACTACAGCCACCTGGTGACGGCGAAGTGAAGGGTCGGAGCCTTACAAGACGTACCGACACGAACGAGGGAGATATTATGAGACGCCAACCTGATCGCCTCGTGGTTGAGACTAGGCCAGCATCCACCCACCATATTCATCCACCATCGGAAGGGGCTGCATTATGTCCCTTTTTAAACTCGTTTGGCATAAACGTGACACCTGGGCAACCGGAGCTTACAACGCCGGAATACAAGGGCGTTATAATCACAATTCCTTGAGATATCCAAGCCATTTGACAGGTCCCTTGATTATGTCATCCCAGTAAATCATCCCGAAGGACGAAATCGAGGATTTTTTCATTTATTGTAATTGAAGCAAATTAAGGAAAGAAAATATTTTTTGTGCGCTATTTTTGACCAATAAAAATGCCCTTAAAAAAGCATGATGTTTTAGCTTCTTTTTCACAAAATAAAAAACTGAGAAAGCAATACCATCACTTATAACTTAGCTTTTAAGTATCTTTATTTCAGAAAGTGATTTCTTAAATGTTATCTTTTGAAAGCGGTGTAATTTGTGGCCATACTCCCTCACTACGCTCGTCATGAATGCCACAGGATTGTGAACAGTATAGGAAAAGCACATATATGGTATTGGGCAACGATTCTTGTTGACTCAGCTACGTAAAAACTCTTTTTTATAGAGATATAGTTACTTCATAAGCTAGCTAAGAAACATGTAACCCATTTTTATTTTTAATTTCATAATCTATCACATCGAACGCTTATCATATTCGGTATTCAATTGTCTAAGCGTTCAATATAATTGAAAAAAAAACATGACCAATTAATGCATCCTTATATCATTTATTTGTCTTACAATACAGTAATTACGGGTTATTAAGGAAAACTAGCATTTTAAAAAGAATAGAATATTGCTTTAGGAGCCAATGTAGCCGAATATGTAAAAAAATAGTAAAAAAATTATTGCTTTGATAATGCATGTTAGTACCTTGAAGAGAGTAAGTAATTACTGTGGTAGGTGTGCGGTTGGCTCGGTCAAAGCAAACATTTCCAATAGTTGGGCGCGAATGTCCACCGAGATTTTATGGTAATATCCTTGGACTTAATTCTTCAGAAATATTTGGCACACGAATCCAAGCTGCTTATTTGCGACTTCATCTTCGACACATTGGTTTTCATTGTTGGTGAACATGTTTCCGCTTCTGCTTCTGAACATTCAAAAAATTCCACTACTTTCCTGAAAGTAATTACGGGTGAAAAGAGAAGTGTGTAAGTCGATAAAATACAAAATAAGTATAAATTTTCAGAAACTAAAGAAATAAATATTTTTAAACAACATTGTTCCTGTGTTTTTGGGTGCTCATGAAATGACAAATTAGAATTTAAGATAATAATGAAACTAGCCACTATAATCAGCCAAATTAATTCAAGATATATGGTCTCACAAGCAAATAATGTGGTAATGAAAGGCAATATGACTTGTTTGTCGTTTTTTAACATTTCTCTGGTCTCGAGAAAAACTTGTCTACCTTCGTCATTAACACTTAATTGATTTTAAATAATGTTTTAATGCGACCTAATCAACTATTGTTTGAAAGGGAAAGGTTAAAATGAGTTTAATATGTTTGTTCACTTACTGACAAACATATCCCTTGGTGAATGGATCAGTTTCCTCATCCCCAGCATCACAAAATGCCACTCTTTCCAGATTTTCCATGAATGACAGCCTGGGTCGACTACATTTACTCCACACCTTCCTAAAGCATTCACTGTCCTCCTCATCTTCTAGTACTATTTAAAAGAAAATGAATTCCAGATAGGATTCATATTATATGTTTCACTAGCATGTTATCAAATAAAAAATTGAGGAGGAAAAAAATGTTACCATTCGCCATGTCACCATCGTTTTCACAGAGCGTGACCAAAGCTGCTTCCATCATCTCTGCTATGAAAGGAACCATTTCTAATGATTTATTTGATACGGTCCTTAAAGATTCGGCGCCGTTCCTCAGGCAATGAGTGAGCACAGCTTGCTTCCTGTAGAAATATGAGCAATATCAGTGGCGTGACTCCACTACAACAAAAATGAAAGGAAGAAGAAAACATGCGGGAAGTGAAATACCAAAAAATGGAATGTAATTACCCGATTAATATAATAATTAATTAAAATAATAATTAATATAAAAATTAATACCCGATAACTATAAATAAATTTATTTCTTACCAAATAATAATGCTTTGCTCATTTGTCAACAAGAATGAGAACCTTGGTATTTACGCAGTTAAGTTGGCAAAATTTCTAAATTTCAAATGTCTAAAAGTCACTTGTATACACCTATCAGAACTCAGGTGTACCGTCGCGAAGAGGTATTGTGTGTCCCGAAGGTGCTAGGAAAAGTTACAATTCGCCACACTCATTACAGCGACCACTATCCGGCCCTGCGTGGAGTCACATTAAATTTTTTATTACCTGCACAAGTGTCTGCACTTGGGGCAATTAGTATCGGGAAACATGCTCAAGGTCTCATTCATTTGGTCTTCCGTATAATCCTGAAGGATGCACTCGTAAATGGCCTCCCCTTTTTCCTGGAAAGGAATTCAAATATCAGATGGAAATAATGAAACTAATTTAAGACTGTTAATTTGAAAAACATTAAACGTCACCTTTGACGTAAAACCTCGAGAATAAAAAATATCAAAATTTACAGTATAAACAAAATCTATTCATTTTTCTGGTCATAGAAATTTAAAATGACTGTTTTGGTTTTTGAATTAAGTCATCATCACTGTTCAACAATCCTATGATTGGTTTGACACAGCTCTCCTTTCAATTCCCCTATCAGCTAATCTTTTCGCATCTACGTATTTCTTCTTTTTCACATCTTTATTTTCCTGTCCCACATATTTTGTTCAATGTATTCCTTTTCTGTTCTTGCCCTCCACTTGTCCCTCGACGATTGTCTTCATCAGGCCTATAAGGTTGTTCCGTCTTCTTATTAGGATTTTCATGAGCCCTCTCTTCTCTCCTACCCTTCTTAGGACTTCCTCATTACTAACTCGGTCGATCCATTTGATCCTCATCCTTCTTCTGTAGCACCACATTTCGAAGGCATATATCTTTGCTTTCTCCGCTGCTGTCATTGTCCATGCCTAACTTCCATATGGGAGCATACTCCAAATGTAGGTTCTTAAAGCCGTTTTACACGGGGCACGGAATTGCGCAGGATAGAGCTGCATCAATTTCTAAAATGGCGCGGAATTGCGCGAATGCATGAACGAAATTAGAACAGGGGCTATTTTGACGTCTCGCATCCACGCATTCTCGCATGTGTTCTAGCAATTCACCGCTTTACACGACGCAATTTTGATTGCGCCTTCGCACGCACGTCAGATTGCGCAATTCCGTGTACCATGTAAAACGGCCTTTATAATTTATTTCCTTAATTCCATATTCAATTTTCTCGCTGTAAGCAAGTCTCTCTCTTGGTGGAATGTTCTCTTTCTAATTTTGGAAGCTAATTTCCGCGGTACAATATGGGGAGGTGATGTCTCTTATTAGATGGAATGGCTGAGCGATTACGAATTAGCGTCGGTTACCGCTTCACAGTGAGTGCAATCGACCGCATTATTATCAAAGAATTCTTCCCGCTAAGGTGGGTTTGCATCGAGTATTGTTTAGATAAACACGCTCTCTCTCTCCTTTCCAAATTGGGATTTTATTTTCAATTCACAATAAGACCTCCTTTTAATTAAATCGAAAAATTCTGTTCTCTTCCTTTCTCTCTCTCGTTTACCCTTCTCTCAAACACGCATTTCAGCATCCTCTCTCCGCTCAGGTCTCAGTCCATCCAAACCCTATATCTCCTTTACATGAGACGGTGAGAAGCTTAGGGGTAAAAGTGATTTAATTTCCTAAAAGAGTTAGGTGCAGAAATTTGGTCAAAAAACAAACGAGAGCAACTAGATATCTAGTGTTGCATTTAAGTTTCCACTCGATGTCAGCACAGAGCAGAGAATCACTCGTATCCCTTGCTAACCAACGTTTAGTATACTTCTTTAATACATTTCTGTATCTAACTCCGTTTAGAAAAATAATGTCTATTACTCCTTGGCTTCTCACCCTCTCATATCTCATCTAGAAGTTTCTTCTCTCTACGTAACCTATGGGGATCGTATTGGTGTGCTGAATAGAGTGTAGGCTTCCCATCCCGTGGGATTTGGTGCAAACCCCGGTGGTGGTCTAAAAACAAACGAGAGCAACTAGATATTTAGTATTGCATTTTAGTGTTGCATTTTATATTCCACTCGATGTCAGCACATAATAGAGACTCACTCCTATCCCTTGGCAACCAATGTTTTGTATATTTCTGTTATACATTTCTTTATCTAACTCCGTTCAGAAAAATAATGTCTAGTACTCCTTGGCCTTTCACCCTCTCACATCTCAGCAAAAAGTTTCTTCTCTCTACGCACCCTAAGGGGATTGAAATGGTGTGGTGGATAGAGTGTAGGCTTCCCACCCCGTGGGATTTGGTTCAAACGTCGGTGGTGGTCTATAATTTTCAATGACTTTCCGATCTCTGCTTGACTGTTGTATGGAGCAGGGGCGCAGCCACGAATTAAGGCTGGGGGGGGGGGGGGGCTTAGAAGCAACCAATACCAGGGTGTGTGGAATACCCACCAGGATAAGCGGTAGGTGCGATATTAATAAATTGCGGAATTTTAAGATAAATTGTTCAAAATGGTGAGTTTTGCGGCTTTCTGTGGGATATTTTTTATTATTCCTACACTATTCTATTAGTAATATCAATCCAAATAAGTAAAATGGATTAAAATTAAGCATTTCTGTGAGCTTTGGGGAGTTTTTAACCACCAAAACCCCCCCCTCGCTGCGACACTGGTGTGGAGGAAATATCAAGCGCAGCACTCTGTATGTTGAATGGGACGATAACCCCTTATTGTCCAGGGGACATCTGTGTCCCAATTTTTTTTAATTCTCTCAAAATTGAATGAGAAGATGTATGATTCTAAGAATTGGTTCAATTGAAGAATAGGCTATTGGCTTCTAGTTTTTAATTATTTTAGTGATATCCTACAAATATCGTAGTTTCCACATTGTTAAGAATTTTCACTTGAAATGCTGTTTACGAAGTGGAAATTTGATAGTTTATAACAAATCAACGAGATCGTCAATAATAACGGTTCATCCTTCATGTGTATCTAGCCTGTGGACTTAGTACGAAAATTCAGCATTTGTACTTAAATTTTTACGGAGTTAGCGTTTTATATTAGCGTTATAAGTCATTGGACACACATGTCCCTATGGAGAATAAGGGAGCGAGAATTGGTATTGTTTCACGTCCCAGACTGTATCTCAGAAACTATTAGAGATATCGCTAAAAGGTTTAGTCTATTTTTCAATCTACGGTCTGACAGAGATTCCCATCCGAGTTATCTAAGAGGTCAGTTACACTAACAAGACTATCGTAACGAATTTTTACGTACCTGGCAGCGGTTATTTGAGCGCGTTCTATCTCTGTTATTGAGCCTTTTTCAAGAGGGTCCCAAATACTGGCAGCGTGTTCTAAATGGGGTCTAACGAGGGAGAAATAGCTAATTTCTCTCACTTTGTCATAGCACTTTCCTAATATTCTTTTAACAAAACTCATTTTACGAGTAGCTTGGCCTGTTATTTCCCGAATATGTTTATTCCACGATAGATCATATGTACACGTTATGTTTAATTTCATTTTGTGTTTAACTGTTACGCGCCGCTTTATATTGGCAGTGTTGATGGATGAGAATACAAATATGTGAATAAAAATAAATAAAAACATATTACGCGCACATTTATGCAGGTGGGATGAGCTACCAGCGATCCCAACTGGTCCCAACTTCGATCTTGGCCATATTCCTTGCTTCCTTACCTTCTCACCCTTTCGAGATACTTTTCCGCGATCGAGGAAAAGATCTCATGGCACTAAATGAAAAAGGTAAATGATTTTGAAATCTTCGCATTAATATTAGCCTAAAAACGTATTTTGTTATGCCATTTCAAGGCTGCAATCTTAATGGACCTTAAAGCCGTGGTCCCCTTGGCGCCTTTCGTTAAGAGCAGGCTAATGCTTATGCTGGGTTTCCCTCCTTTACTTCCTTCCTTTGCAAGGTTCTCGCACTCGGCGTTCCGGCTCCCCCATTTGAAATTCCCTTGGGGAATGGCAGACTTTTCCAAATTTTTCCAAATTCCAAATGGGGGAATGGCAGACTTTAAATTCAAGTCTATGATATGATAACTGCTCCAGACCATTGTTATATGATTTCACTGATATACTATTAAAATAACCTATAAATCATAAATTGACATGCCTACAGTATTTGTTATGCTATTAAAATATACTTTTGATGACCCTTGTAATTTTACTCATGCTATAATGATTAATTGAGATATAAGTTATTGTCAAGCAAAATAGAGTGATGAATTGAGAGAAGGTGAGAATGTGTAAATAGTGCATTGAAATAGGAGCAGCTGGTTGGGATCGGGTTTGTGTGGTGGCTAGTGTGTCGGCATCCCATCCCGTGGGCTGAGGTTCAAATCCCGGCGGTGGCAGAGAATTTTCAGAGACTGCCAGATCTCTGCTTGAATTCTACGTGGAAGACATTTCAAGATCAACACTCCGTCCGTCGGATGGGACGTTAAGCCGTATTCCCCTTGACGACCTTCGTTAAGAGCAGGCTGATGCCCACGCCGGGTTTCTCTCCACCCTTCCTTCCACACCCTTCCCTCATTGCGCAAATGACCTCAGCTGTCGGTCTACTCCTCCAAATACTTCCCCCCACGCACCATATCCGGCCCATGGTCGTTATTTTCCTCTCCGTCTGCTTCACCTCCTGCATTCTTCTTCACGTCAGAGTCTGGAATTCCTCCTCCACGAATATTTCAAAACAGGATCTTCTAGACAGTCTCTATACGTTTTGTCACCCGCCGCGCACTTAAATGGGTTTACTAAAGTCGCCACTCGCGTCGCTGACGGACAAAGTGATCCGAGTTCCACGGAGAGATAAGGTATAATGAGGGGTGTTAACCGATATTTTTATGCAAGTTGATGTATTCTATCAAATTGACAACTTTTCAATGATGTTCCTAGCAATTAAAACCAATATTCTGCAAAATTGTGGAAAAAATCTCCTTCACTTTTTTCTCCTCCTCCTTCCTTATCAGTCAATTTGAACACGGAATACAATCAAATTAACCCATTATAAATTCTCTTTCTACGATCGTAAGACGCAATGTGGGCTCAAGGGGACTGCATAGAATAGGCCCAATTCCATCCCACAGAAGGCCGATTTGTGTTGCCATTTCGATTGCATTTCAATCAGTTTTAAAAAATGACTGCGGCGCGGTGATGAGTGCAATGCGATCCACTTTTTTACAATATTTTTCTATATAATGTTTGTTATTGTGAGGAATAGCGCTGAAAGGTAATGAATTTGATAGATCACATCATCATGTTTGTACGTTTCGGTTAAAACCCCTAATTGAACCTTATTTACCCTTGAAACTCGGATCAATTTGCCCGTCAGCTACACGAGTGGCGAATTTGTAAGCGCTTTTAAATGCGCGGTAGCTGACTACACATTTAAAGGCAGACTCGAGGATCCTCTTTTATTATATTACTGTGTTGGCCATTGCGCCTGCCAGGAGCTCACTTTACTATACTTTCCTTGTTCTTACCACTCCCATATATTTCACCTCCCCTATTTTGAGCACGCAATGGAGGAAAGTTATTGCGAAAACCGTGGGGACAAACCATTTCGAGTACTCACATTAGTCGCACGTTTGCATTCGAGGAATTCTTCGCTCACTTCTAATTCTGGGACCGGATTTGAGATGACAACCGCTGCAAACATAGTGCATGCACCTGTAAGGTAAAAAAAGACAATTATTGCCAATGAGGGCGAAAAAGATCTTGTCACTAAGATGAGGAATGAAACTCAGAGGCGATATTTCAATACAGAACGGTTAAGAAGTGCAATAAAATGGTTATGTCAGAAAGAAGTACCTGATTTCCATATAAAATAGAAAATTAATTGCCATAAAAAAGTTTACAAGCAAAAAATTGAGTTTGGAGCACTTGAATGTGTTGAAATCATGGTTATTTTGCATGGGAAGTAAGTGAACAAACTTCTAATAGAGCCCTTTCCCCCCACTCCACAATCGAAACGGTGGATGGATGCTACTGAATAGCTACTGTGACCGAAACAAGTTGCTGAGAGGCAAGTAACTCTGTAAGGAAACCAAAATCGGGAACTATAACACCGTACAATCCAAGGCTCCACAGTTTGCTCTCTAGGAAACTCTCAAGAAAGAAAGTCATAACTATTGAAAACAAAATATTTAGGAAAAACTTTGATCTAATTACGAAGCAGGAGTTTGGATAATCAGAAAACATAGAGAACTGAAAGAGATCTATGGCGAGAGTAATTACTGCAATAAAAAGCAAACGCTTAAGGTACCTGGGCCACATATTAAAAAGAAATAACACCAATATAATAGAACAGATTTTTAATGATAGATTTGATCGTAGAAGACAGCGAGGATGATCTTGCCTACATTGGAGATATCAAGTACTAAAGGTAATGAGTCTTGGAGCATAAATAGAGACGACAGGAGATAGATAAGAACTGAGGCGGGTCTTTTTGGAGGCTTAAAACCAGCGTGTGCCGCAGGAGTAGTGTTAGCCGTAGTATTACTTACCGAGAATGGTTAGTAGACTCGTCTTCGTCATCCTTCCTTGTGGGTTTGGCACTGTCCTAGGATACGCACGTTAGTGGCGGATAGCGACTCAATGCAAGTGAGCTGAAATAATTTGTTTCTCGCTCTACGACGATCAATGCAAGTAGTCTGTGCACCGATAACACTCGTCGACTCGATAAATTAGGTCGCGACCCTAAGGCCTCGAGCAAAGCAAACTGGGGGCGCCACCCCAGGTCATACCATCCCCCCAAAGCATATTCCTAGTTACGCCACTGATTATATCCATCAAATAAAGATTATTGTAAGAGTGCACGCTTGCCGTTCTTGAGTCTGTTCAGTGTTGCTTTCGACGTAAATGTAGACGCTAGATGTGGGATCACTTTTAGGCGTGGCTGTAATACCTTGCAATACCTTGCAGCATGGAACAACACCGAAAATACCTTGCAACATGGAACCCAGTCGCGCTAGTAATTTTATAATGATATGACGAGGTGTGCATCATAGTTATGAAAGATTTCCCAAATAACATAGGAAAGTGGAATGAAACATGTAATTATACGCGCAAATTTATTCGAAAAGTGTGGAACATCAAAGAACTGTATATAAAGTTTAAAACTTTGAGTTTTTCAGGTATTTTATTATTTTGAGACAGGTTGAAAATTTGTCATTGCATTAGTTAAAGACATTTATCTGTATTATTTACGGTAATGTACGTGGAATAGCCAGCGACGGGCCTTTACGGCAACTTCCACATGTGTGCCGTAAGTCATGAAATGAAACAGAAGAGAAGCAAATGCCTTTAGCCGGATTTGTCTACCTTGCCGAAACTCCTAAGTGGTAAAAATGCCTAGTTAGCTTAAATGATTGAGCTCCGAGAAGTTATTCGGGAGATATCGACCATGGTAAATAATTTCCTAGTATAATTTAATTAATAATGGTTTAAGCCCGGTAATGTAAGCGCTTATTTTAAAATTTACCATCCACGAATTTTATTGACGATGGAAAAACCTTTCAAGTAAGCATGCAAAAAGCATTCGCTTAAAATCATCAGTCACGGCTTATCTTCTATCTATTAATTATTTCAATAAATTCCATAAAATCAAAATATCACGTTACGAACTGGTTTTGTCTATCCTGAATATCATTGTTATAGGTTACTGCAAGTGAAATTAAAGGGCATAGCCGAATAAGAGGGTGAAAAGTCCCTCCTCCAGGATTTTTCCCAGACTTGGGGCATAGGATTTGGGATCAAAAAGGACTAACATCCCCACACTTCCAGCCCGCTAGAGGCCCACCAGGGACGGCTAGCTCGAAAATTTGATTTCCACTCTTTTTTAAATATCTCGGGGTAGAAAACATATTTTTCAATGAAGTGTGCGGCATTTGAATTGCTTTCTTAATGTAGCAGATGCATAATTTTTTAACAACTTTTCAGTGGCATAAGGAGAAATTGCGTCGATTTGTAAATTTCAAACGCTAGTTTTCATAAAATATTTTTGAGAAGGCCAGAAAGGAAAAAAAAAGAGTTTCGAAGGATTATTTAAATAGCTTTCGGCTAATGTAATGAAAAAAGTATATTTAGGTGGTGGAACAATTCGAAAAAAATAAAATATGCGATTTTGGAAATTATTTGCTGTTTTTTCCATGACCTGTTCCCCCATAACTCCTGTTTCATACCATCTTGCACATATTTATACCTCTCACTTGCAAATATTTAATCCTCCTGGGTATGCTATTTCAAATATAAAAAAATTCCAGGCACCCAAACCCCTTCCACACCCTTCAAAACATAAATATTTATTCAGCGTCCACGTGGACCTACTAGTCAGATATACCAAATTGAAAAAAATCATTTAGACTACCCGACCTACGCTTAACCCTTGGGATTTTATCATAGGTTAATGTTAGGCAAGTGCTTAAGTCAAAAGTACAAAATGTTCAAGTTTTCAACTTTTTTTTGCAGTTGGCATACAATTAACAAAAAAACTTATGAACAATATCTGTTCAAACGGATTTTTGGTGAATTTTCACTAAACAATTATATTCGTCTTCCTCTAAATCTTCATTGGTAATGTCATAATATTTTCCTTCCTAATGTTGAATAGCATTCAAAAGTGATAAATTTGATAATTAACATTATCACGAATGTCAATTTCTGTTTACACCACTAAGTATAACTTATTTCCGCATGAAATTCGGATCGCTTTGCCCGCCAGGTACGCGAGTGGCGACTTTCGGAAAAGCCATTTGAATGCGCGGTCGGTGAAAGGATATCTATAGACCGACTTATGATTCCTTTTTTGTAATATTCATGGTCGAAACAATGCTGGATCCTTCAAAAATATTCTAGATAAAATCTCGGCCGGTCTTGCAATACTAGTAGCAATACTTGTGCAATACTAGTGCAATACTAATAATAGTACCGCCCATTGGTTAAATAATAAATTATTGCTGCTACATGAGCGCAACACCCTACAGTTCGATTACCGTTTTCATAATCACAGCAATATCGTAATATACTGTCTGGTCCGATCCCATTTGCTATATATTCTATATAACAATTATATTTCGCCTTATTTTTATGTCTAGATGGCACTGAAACTCTCAATATCCTATCGTTATCTTGAAAATAGGTAACGTTCAGCCTATTGTCATTATCCAGAATTTCAGCTAAATTTGATAGGATCTGGCTTAGCTGAAAACTCCCATTTCATAAAAATATGTCGACGCGGGCGGGATCAGATTTAATAGAGATATGAAAGATATTTATCAGTGAGCCGGATATAAGATATTTGAAACAATAAAAAGCAAACATTTAAGGTGGTTGGGCCTCCTGAGAAGGAATGTCACCAATATGACCAGTGTTGAACACCCAATTGTAGAAGTCCTCGAGAAAGACCTAGACTGAGCTGAAGAGACAGAGTAATGAGTGGTGTAAGAAGACTTTGAGCAGAGATAGAAACGACGGTAGACAGAGAAGAGGGGAGGCTGGTCGTTTGGAATTCTACATACCAACTTGGTTTTGCATGTAGGAGTGTATGAAGTAGCGTAAAGTTCTGGTATTACTTACGCAGAATGGTTAGTACACTCAATTTGCTCAGATGTAAACTGTCGCATCGTCACGAGATACGCAGCATAATTTTTTTTGCGGATAGGGACTAGATCTAAGCAAGCGGACACTATTTTATTTTCCTTCAACGACGTTAATATACGAGTAATCTGTTCAGCGATAATACTCGACGACGCTTTAATTTAGGTCTTGACCCTAAGGTCTCGAGGTGACATAACGCTCACGCTCATCATTGATGCTGTCCAAAGGCTTCACCAAACATTTTGAACCCAGATCCTTTTGATTTCCATCCAAGCGCTCTTCACATCTAGGCTACCATGCTCCGATGTTATTTTAAATGCAATGGCTATAAGAAATAACTGATGAAAATGCTAACAACTTAAGATACATTTACTTCCAAAGCCAACCAAGAAAGATGCACATTTCTATAAATTTTTTATTTTTTAATCTATCATTTCGAAGGAAATATTATTGTATTTGGTATTCAGGTTTTGTACGCGTTCAAGGTACTAAAACTTAAAAATAGGCCGATAATTACATAGTATCTCATTTATTTGTTTAAAAAAATACAGAGCTGCAATACAAAAGTATTTTGCGTCAAAGATTAGAATATTGTTTATGTCGCCAAATGTGTAAAAAAATAAAATATTCTACAGCTTTGATGATGCATGTTAGTACCATTCAGTAAGTTCCTCATAAGAAAGTTAGGAATACTGGTTGGTACGGATGTATCACTTCATCGGGTCGTATAATTTTCGGAAAATGTCTTTCACTTTTTTCTTCAATAATTTTTGTCACACGAATCCAAACTGCTCATTTGGGACTTCATCCTCGACACATGAGTTTTGACTTTCGGTGAACACGATTCTCCCTCTCCCTCTGAACATTGGAAAAATTCAGCTACATTCCTAAAAAATAATTTGGGATGAATAAATAACTATGTGCACGCATCAATAAAGTACATAAATAATAGACATAAATTTACATGAGCGAAAAAATTAATATTTATAATAATATTTTTTTTATTCGGGGAAATTCAGGAAATGATAAATAAGGCATTAGGACAACAATGAGATTAAATGAGCTTCTATTGCGATAGAAGCTAATTAGGTCAAGTATCTTCAACTGAAACAAAGCAGTAGAAAAGGAACCATTACATATTAGTCGTATTAGATACTTTTTTTGCTGTAGAGAAAAACTTGACTATCTTCATCATAAATTTTTACCATATTAAATGGTGAACTGATGCTACCGACTGCGTCATTTTTAGAACGGGGAAAGTTACACTGAGTTTTCTGTTTTTTCACTTACTGGCACACGTTATCCTTGGTGAAAGGATCATTTTCTTCTTCTTCCGAGTCACACAAAGCCAAAATATTCAGATCATCCATGAATGACAGTTTGGTTTTACATTTTTTCCACATTCCCCTAAAACATTCCTTGTCCTCTTCTTGTACTGAGTTTTAAACAAAAGAAATGTAAAGCGGTTAGGATTCATAAAACATTTCTCGATATCTTCTTATCAATGAAAACAATGGAAGTGGACAAAATATTACCATTCATCATATCACCATCATTTTCACATAGTGTGATCAAAGTGGTTTCCAACATCTCTGCTATGAGAGGAACCATATCTATTGATTTATTTGAGATGTTCCGTAAAGATTCGGCGTCGTTCCTCATGCATTGAGTGAGCAAATCTTGCTTTCTGTGAAGATAGAGGAAATGTCAAAGGCATAACTCCGCTACAACAAAAATGAAAATACTTATAAAAGTTACAGTCAGTGGTATGCCCGATTGTAATCACCGGATAATTAATGGGTATTGATTAGAATAGATTAGATTTATGGCTATTAAAATGGATGTAATACTTACCACGGAATTTATTACTCATTTTTAGGCAGGAATAATTATATTGGTATTTATGTGGTAAAGTGCGAAAAATCTTTAACTTAAAAAAAAATTAACTTTCTTTTTTGATGTATCATCTACTCTATAAAACTCCCTTTCATAGACAAAATTTAGGAGCCAAAGTTGAAAACATTGGCATAAAAATGCGATAAGTTTATAGAAAAACTAATTTCGTTTAATTTTTCATTCGTTGGTTATAGGTATGCTTGATTTTTTCATTATAATTTATTTCCGAAAGGGATGATATTGTTTTGATTCATTTTAAGTTTATATCACGGTAATATCCGATGGAATCGTATAAGCAATTTAGTGATACTGATAACTTGTAAATGTAATTAAATTATGCATAGATATCATTATGGAGGATAGGTAGGTATTCCAACTGGCAAAGTATGATTAAACAGTGACATAGCAAAGGAAAGGAAGAGTGACGAAAATTGTGTTTTTTTATGTTATAAATTAGCAAAAATGCGATATTTTGGTTTATTATTGCTTGTAACAGCTGCAACATCAACCGAGCTTGATTAAAGCGATAATTTGACTTGTAAAAGTCCGAGTTTTTTTTAAAACAGTAATAATAATAATAATGCTCCTATTGTTATTGTTTTCAATTTTTTATGAATGATTTTTAATTATTATTTAGGTTATTATAATTTAAATATTTTTATTTATTAAATTTTATTATTTTTATTGTTTTTAAATCTTGGACTTCTTTAAAGACAGAACTTCTTGGAACCAGTGGTGGATTATAGCTGGCATGGTTACATGTACACTTTTTTATTATATTTTATTCCCGAAAAGGATAATATCGTTTTTTATGTACTTTAAGTTCCCACATCATTATACGATGGAATCAAATAAGCATATTAGTGATAGCAACAATTGATAAATGTCTAGAATAAATATATGTCTGTAAAAAAAGCCAGACACCCAAGTTTGAGGAGCTCTATCGTCCAAACGAGGCAATCAATTTCAATGCAACAAAAAGCATACAAAAGAAAATTTATTTCTACCTTGGATCATTAACTAATAAAAAATTCCTTCTCAAAGTATTTCCTGTACTTAATTATTTCTAAAAAAAGTACCCGGTCTTTACGCGTATAATTAAGTTCCCCAACTTTTTGGAAGTTTTCGTTCCAATAACTTGGAATTGTGATATAAGAAGCCATATCGATAGTGACCATAATTTAGTTATGATGAAATGCCACCTTAAATTTAAAAAGTTGAAGAAAGCCGTGGAAAACATATGGCAGGTTGAAATATTGAGGGAGGTTCAGGATCAACTGGCTTTTAAAGAGGCTGTAGAAAATAAAATAGGGGAGGATACGACCGACAAACCAATGGAAGAGAGTTGGAAAACTATTAGAAGTGGTCTGCAGGCGGCAGCTGAGGAAGTTCTTAGTAGAAGAAGAGTCGTTATGAAAAAACCATGTATCACGCAGGAAGTATTAGATCTCATTGAAGAAAGAAGAAAATACATGGCTGCGAAAACAGAGGAAGGACAGAATCGTTACAAGAGGATAAGGAACGAAATATGTCGTAAAGCGCGGAAGGCTAGATAAACGTGGATGAAAAGCATTTGCGAAGACGTGCAAAACAATCTTAAACATGGGAAAGTAGAGGCCGCATATAGGATAGTGAGGAACCACTTTAAGGAAAGGGGCGTAAGATGTAATACCCTAAGGGACACAATCGGAGAACTATTGATTGAAAACGAAGAAAAAGAGAAGAGATGGAAGGAATATCTGGAAGATTTGTACAAAGGAAGTCACCTCAGAACGAATGCTATCGAAAACGAGAGGGAAGTGGATACCGATGACATGGTAGCCCCAATTTTAAGATCGGAATTTGATGCGGCTGTAAGAGACCTCAGGATAAATAAAGCGTCTGGCATTGATGACATTCCTGCAGAGCTAATTAAATATTCAGGAGAGAAGACGTTGAACCAGCTATACAAAAAAAAGCATTAGTGAAATGTATACGACAGGTGAGATACCAAAGGATTTCGAGAGGAACATTATAATCCCTATTCCTAAGAAGAAAAGAGCGGAGAAGTGCGAAGATTTTAGGACCATAAGCCTTACTACACATGCGTCGAAGATACTGACAAGGATCATCTATAGAAGAATAGAACGAAGAGCAGAAGAGTTCTTGGATGAGGACCAATTTGGATTCAGAAAAAACAAAGGCATAAGGGAACCAATATTGGCCCTAAGACTGCTCATAGAGAAGAGAGTGGAAATGAACAAGCCAATATTCGTTGCGTTTGTGGACTTAGAGAAAGCATTTGACAACGTGGATTGGAGCACGATGCCTGGAATCCTAAAAGAAAATGGGGTTCTTTATAATGACAGAAGAATCATCTACAGTTTATACAAAACCAAGTAGCCGTGATAAAATCAGGGCCCAGCTGTGAAGAAGCAAGAATTAAGAAAGGGGTGTGACAAGGCTGTACATTGTCACCCGTAATTTTCAACGTTTACATTGAGAAAGCTATTAATGAAATCAAAGAAAAGGAATTGGGAGTGAATATCCATGGAGAAAAAATTAGCATGCTAAGATTTTCCGATGACATAGCCGTTATAGCAGAAACAGAGAAGGATTTGAAAAATATTCTGGTTAATATGGGTAGGGTAATGAGTAGATATCAACTGAAAATAAGCACGAAGAAAAATAAGATCTTATTATGCAGCAGAAGAGAAGAAGTCAAGACCAACATTAAGATAGGGAGGCAAAAACTGATAGAAGTGGATGAATTCAGTTATTTGGGAAGCAAGATAACTAGTGACGGGAGAAGCAAGAAAGAAATTATCAGCAGAATAGCCCAGGCAAAGGGAGCATTCCACCAAAAGAGAGACCTGCTTACAGCGGGAAACTTAAATATGGTAGTAAAGAAACAATTCATAAGAACCTACATCTGGAGTATGCTCCTATACGGAAGTGAGGCATGGACAATGACCGCAGCGGAGAAAGCAAGGATAGAGACCTTTCAAATGTGGTGCTACAGAAGAATGATGAAAATCAAATGGATGGACCGAGTTAGTAACGAGGAAGTCCTAAGAAGGTTAGGAGAGAAGAGAAGCCTCATGAAAACCTCAATAAGAAGACGGAACAACCTTATAGGCCACATCTTGAGACATGATGGCCTGGTGAAGACAATCGTCGAATGGCAAGTGGAAGGCAAGAATGGAAAAGGAAGACCTCGGACAAAATATATGGAACAAGTAAAGAGAGATGTGAAAGAGAAGAATTACGTAGGTGTGAAAAGATTAGCTGATAGGAGAACTGAGTGGAGAGCTGCGTCAAACCAATCCTAGGATTGTTGACCAGTGATGATGAAGATGATGATGAGGTCTATTATTGACAATTTGCAGAAAACAAATTGTTTGTACCGCGAAAATTGACGGATTTGTATTAAACAACGCAAATGTCTGCTAACTTCGAAACCTCGGGTCGAGCTCCTCAAACTCGTGTGTCTTGTTTTTTTTACAGACAGTGGTAGGCAGTGTGCCGTGAGGCTAATAGAACCAGTGGCGGCTTCCCCCTCTATAGTTTTTGGAAATATTGAAAAGATGGTTGTCTGCGATGAATGGTATTATTTAACCAGCTGAGCAAGCTTAAAGGAAAAATTATTGCTGGATACCCACCCCCCCAAAAACACTTGTGATATCACATCAAAACTCAGGCCTATTATCGCGAAGAGTTGTTGCATACCACCAATGCGTTAGGGAAAGTACGCACTCAAATAAGGGACCATTACCCACCCCTGCTTGGAGTAAATGAAATATTAATCATAACCTGCACATGTGCTTGCATGAGAGACATTTGGTATCGGGAAACATTCTTAAGGTCTCGTTCCTTTGCTCTTCCGTATTCTCCCGTCGATAGCATTCGGTAGCAGCTTTCGCCCTTACCTGAAAAAAATACAAACATCAGATGGAAGCAGTGAAGCTAATTTGCGACTTTTAGTGGAATTAGTAACGTGTCAATCTTGTTAAAAATCAAACTTATATCCATCAGATAAACATTATGAAAAGATTATGAAGAGATGTGCATGAAAATTTTGAAAGTTTTCTCAAATAACAAAGAAAATGTAAAATGAAATCACGCGCAGATTTACTATAATAGGTAGCACATTATATAGCAACGTATATTTCAAAAAATTCATTTTTCAGGTATTTCATCATTGAAATTAAGGCTAAAAATACCTTATTGCAGTAATACAAGGTCGTTTTCTGCATTATTTGACATAAGAATACGAATTTCGTATTTATCCCATAATACACAAGTAGAGTGCGTATAAATTATTGCGTGCAACATAAGAAAATGTAAAAAAGGCAATTTGGACAGGAAATATTTTTCCTTAATACATGACTACACTCCGGATGTAAAATCCACTCGCCTAACCCGACAGAGGGATTTTAAGTTTTGACCGATTGATTCAGTGTTCGATTTTTTATTGTTAATAGCAAGATTAAATCAACAAATTTATATCTTTGGCATTACATAGCAACTAAAATAAACAAGTTCACTATCATAATTTCAAGTCGATTCTTCATCATCTCACTAATTCCTAACCTTATTTACAATTATTTGGGAATTATATCCATAAAAGAATAGCTTAATGAATTAAATATGTGTATAAGAAGTTCATGTGATGATTCCTCCAAACCAGGAAGAGTAACGACTCGGCTTTTTCACTTTTCTTCCACCATGTGTAATGATGAACTCCTCTTTGTTCTCAGCCTTCTTGACAGGCTTTTCCATTGAAGTCGACGACGTTTTTTCTAATATAAGTGTTGTCGTCGACATTGCTGCACCTTCATGTTGAGAAATCTCCAGCGGGTACAGACGTTGTAAGGGACGATTGATGTAGATAATCCCCTTAGCGCTATAAATCTTGATTTTTGCAGACCTCACGGTCCCATCTTTTCCACTGTAGAGCTCCTCAATTTTCCCAAGAGGCCACTCGAACCTCTTCTTGTTGTCACATCCAACGAGTACCACATCTCCCACAGAAGTGGGTCGAATGTTAACTTTCTTCTTCTTCTGGATGAGAAGGGACAGGTACTATTTTCGAAAATGATCCTTCAGCTGGGTTTGAAGGTTCTGCATTTTTCGGTAGCTCTGTTCCAGTCCTTGGGTAAAATTTCCTTCAGGGAAACCTCCTGGCATTGTAAGACATTGCAAGTGGAGAGAGAGAGAGAGAGAGAGAGAGAGAGAGAGAGGGAGAGAGAGAGAGAGAGAGAGAGAGAGAGAGAGAGAGAGAGAGAGAGAGAGAGAGAGACACAGGATCATTTCCATCTTCGGTAATGGTTGTAAGTGGACGGTCATTGATGGTGGCAGCCACGCTTGCGATACAGGTGCGGAACTCATCAAATGACAACTTGCTCTTGCCGATCATCCTCTTCAGGAGGCCCTTGACACTCCTTATGAGTCGTTCCCAGAATCCACCCCACCATGGTGCTGCTTCACAGAATCCACAAGAATGTCGTTGGGGAGCGGGACTGGCTACTAGACCTGCTGCTGTAGGAATATCATCTTCCTTCTTGGACTTCCAGTTTCCCTTTTTGTCCTTCCTCCTTTCGTAGATTGAGAGGTAACAGGTTCACTGGAGTTGAATCCTGCTTTAGCCAGGTCGGTCTGCTGGACACTTCGTACCTCCACTCTCATAAATTCCATTAGCGCCTTGAGTTGGTTGCCTTCAATTGTGCTAAATGAGCTTCTATGCCAAGCACGAAGAATTTCTTCACTAAGGCCTGACTCCACTAGTGGGAAGATAAACGTCTCCGGATTCACTTTCCCTAACTCCAAAGCTTCCAGTGATCGCAGATGAGAACTGAGTTTGAAGTAGTATGACGAAAGGGTCATTTCTTCCTTTCCATTTGTATTCGTGATGACCAAATTCAAGAGCTCTCGAATGTAAACTTGTAGCAACAAATCTTTCCTTCCGAAACGTTATTTTAAGGCCCTTCTGACATTGGGGTAGTTTTTAGTATCGGCTGGATATCTTTCCCTAAACTCCGTAGTTTCTGTCCCCTTCTCCATAGCCTGTGATAGATACTCCACCTTATCTGAATCCGCGAGTGGCTCGTCGTCATGAATATTTCGGAAATGAGACCACCATCCAAGCCATGACTTCAACTTCCCGTCAAACTTCTGGAGCTCAATCTTGGGGAGTTTGAAGCTTCTTTTGCTAACTGATCCTGCGTTACTAATGTTGTCCATTTCCGTTAAGGTCGTTGCTGAAGGCTGGATAGGATTGATTATACTCTCACACTTCCGTTGAACTACGGTGAATCGTCTTCGTAAATTCATTACTACTTGCATTTCATCTGCCAAGGCTTCTTCGGATGCTTCTGATTCCTCTAATTCCTTAAGGATGGTGTGGCATATCTCCTCCCATTCCCTCACAACGTCGTTCATCAGGGTGAGCTCGACTTCCAAGGCAAGATGATCAGGTTCTTTATCCTTGAGGGCAAGGAGCTTCTCGATGTCGGTCATCAACCTAGTAAGCTGTATCTTCAACGCGTTCCTTCCTCTAATAAGCTTCTACATTTATTTAGCGGCAACTGCGCACTCTTGCGACCGGGATACTTAATTATACGGCGCACAATAATAATCCGTTGATATCTGGAGCCACACTGGAATGACGCTGCTGTTCACTCCATTTCAGATGGGGAATTTAACCACGGTGAATGACACTCAAAGGGGTGCGTGACCCTTATGTTTAACGTCTTCATCGTATGTATATTCTCCCACACTCTGGCTGCACACTTGAACGTTGACGATTGGCCACTTCAGGTACTTATCACGAAAAAACGCTCTGATCACTGAATCTCGATGGGACCTCCAAAAATGTAAAATCCACTCGCCTACCCGACAGAGGGATTTAAAGTTTTGACCGATTGATTCAGTGTTCCATTTTTATTGTTAATAGCAAGATTATATCAACAAATTTATATCCATGAAATTACATAGCAACGAAAATAAACAAGTTCACATTCATAATTTCAAGTTGATTCTTCACCGGATATTAGCGATCAAACTTATACATTGCCGATCTCAGCAGTTGATCAGTATATAGTAGAGATCGAGAGTTTAACGCATCACGCTTTATCAGTCGGCGAAAATTTAGAGGACGCCTCACTAAGAGGAAATTTAAGTCTTATTTATAAAAATAAACTAGACGAAGGCTACTCTAACATTACTACTGCACTGAGAATGTTAGCCTATTCTTTACGAAAGGCGCCAAGAGGACCACGGCTTAACGTCCCATCCGACGGACGGAATGTTGCGCTTGAAAAGTCTTCCGCGTATAATTCAAGCATGGATCGGGCAGTCCCTGAAAATTCTCTTTCACCGCCGGGATTTGAACCCGAGCCCACGGGGTGGGAAGCAAACACTCTAGCCACCACACCAACCCGATCTCCCTAATACTTTACATTCTTGTGGTGGGAGGAGTGAGAGAGGGGAAGTAAACGGATCCCCCTCCCCTGACAAAACTCCTACTTCCGGCCCTGAGTGTGGGAACAACCACTATGGGGACCTCTATGGGACCTCTATGGGAACAACCCATTCGGAGAACTCACATCAATCTCCATTTTGCATTTGAGGAGTTGTGGGCTCATTGTAGGTACCGGTATCGGATCAGAGATGACAATAGCTGCAAACGTAATGCAAGTACCTGTAAGGTAAAAAACAATGAAAGCAAATGGGGGCGAAAAAGAGTCTTGACAATTAGATCAAGAATGTTGCACAAAGGCAATTTTTCAATACAGAGCGGCTACAATAGAAAAGTTTTGTCAGAAGGTAGTATCCGATTTCCATATACAATAGTAAGATTTAATTTAATAGAAGATGTTACCAGCCAAATATTGAATTCATTGAACTTGCTTGTGTCGAATGCATGGTCGTTTTGCGTGAGAAGTGGGTTAAAAAGAAAAGAAATTTCAACAGAGCACTTACCTCCCATTATACTACATCGATCTTTTTGCTGATGCATGACTCGCTTATAACCACGATTGGCAAATGAAATGAAATTAAAGTCGTTACAGGGAGCGGAATCTAGAAAAGAAACGAATTTGGATTTAAACCCAGGGAGCTAAACTCAGGGTCGAAACGAAATCGGAGTCAAAACTACTTCGGGTTGAAACTAAACTAAAACTCTGGGACGAAAAGAAACGCCGACAATTTTCGCACCGGAGCGACCACGTTCTTCACCATCGAAGGGTTTTGTTTCGACCCACACACCGAGTACGAAGCATGGTTGAATGAAGTACAGGTTTGGCCTGCCGCCATTAGATGCAAGGGGCACTCACATTTTCACCACTAATAGGAGAACGGTGAGCACAAAATGGCCATTAATGTTTAAGCTCAATGTTTTAACCTCTTTACACGCATGTCAAACGTAATGGGTCGAAACTATTCCCTCTTTTCTCCCTCCACTCAACTTCTGGGATCGGAACTTAGTAATGAGCGGCGGGGTTTCGATTAATTTAGTTTCGTCCGGGGTCGATCCTAAACTCCTTGGGGATTTCAATTTCGTGCGGGAGCGAAACTAAACCTAGGCCTTGCATTTTCGTTTCCCTCCGGGTCGAAACAAAACATTTTCGTTTCGTTTCTATTGCCAACTCTGATTATAACCTACCCTAAGTACTTGAAATTTTCATCCTATAAAAAGTTGGCCGTGATCAACATTTTCCTTTACTTTGAATTTGAAAATTTTACTTCTGAGTTTATTCAAACAGAAATCATTTTATTCATGTATTTAATACGGAAGAAATAGTTTTTTTTAGAATTCGCAGGTAGGGAAAAAAAACGTTCGTTAAACTATAAGAAGGCCGGAAAAATTTGTTTGAATGTCGTTTTTTGTATCATTTATATCTAAAAGAGTTGAAATTTTTTGAGGCAAATTTAATGCTGGGAAAATTTATATGTGCCAAAAATTGAGTCCGGAGTACTTGTAAATGTGAATAGTATATTTATTTTACATGAGAAGTGAATGAAGATAAACCTTTAGAGAGAACATTTACGCACTTCTCTAATTCTCTCTTGAAGCCGATTAGGAGCTAGTGCTTTACTAATGCGTAATATTTCAAAAGTAAATACATGTTCAGTTAAACTATTCAAGTTTATTATGGGGTAGCATACTTTAGCAACTTCAATTCTCTTTAAAGTGATTTTGCTCCTTTTTGCATCAGGTTTTTTTTATTTCAATTTTGTGTTATCCGGAGTGCTTTTCTATGGCATACGTTTTTCTCAAGCATTCAAAAGCTCCACTCGTGATAGCAAACTTCACTATTTCCCTGATTAAATTACTATTTTCAGACGCTGCAAATTTGAAGTTATCGAAGGGAAACAATCAACCACCAAGAACAAATTTTCTTGCTTCACAACCTTTGCTTGGCAAATGGAAACTGTTGAGATAAATATAAAATGTATTTGCGTATCCGATTGGAATTAATTAAGATCTAGGATAATCAAATTTTAAGTTGTTTTAAACGTTGAAAGACGGAGTAAATTCTTTTCAAGTAGACCTGAAGAAACTGCATGCTTTTGCCTAAGAATAAGTTCCCAACTTCGCTAGTTAGAAATGATCTCACTTTTTCCGCAGTTGGTCTGGCTTCTTTTCCACACACTTCTAAAATAGTGACCATTTTTTCGACATAATGAGCCATCGCCCTGTAGTATAGACTTTTCGGGCCTTTTCGTTTTTTCTGTCTCAATTATACTCAAACAGACGACAAATTTCAAATATTTTTTTTTGGTGCAAATGAAGATAAAAAATGGTGCCGATAAATATTTTCTTTGGGCATTAGATGTGAGAGTGAGAGAACCCATAATCTCTTTAAATGAGTGAGTATTTTCAGTTTAGTCAGGAAAAACTAGTTAATAAATACAGTGACTTTGTCACAGAGGGTTTTTCGGGTTACAACATTGAGTCTTTGAAAAATACGCCAAAAACGAGTAAGATGGCATCAATATATACTTTATTTTAATAAATGCTAGCAGAAATTCATGTTGGGAATTAAAATTCACATGTCCTACACCAAAAATCCACGCACCCACTTTACCTTAGGGTGTTTTCCATACACCGCGGAAGGCCCCCGAAATCTCCGGGACACCCCCCAATTTCAAAATCATGGTGACGCTTTTGAATTAATTTTTTCTCACAAACATGCGGACCCTAAAAGGGAAGAGGAAGGGTGCAATTCCGATAATTTTAGGGATAATAGGTGGTGCAAGATCTGATGCTTTTCCGACGAATATAGCCTTCTTTGATAATAGGTGGTAGATTACACAGCATTACATTTGGTCCTTTACTGGCCCACGATTAGGATGGATTCTTCATAGGATTGCCACCAGATGAGCTGTTGTGCCTGAACCGACGTTTCAATGTCAAACTCTGATATCGTCCTCAGGGCGTTGAGTTGAAATATCAGCTCCGTGGGAACAAGCTCCCCCTGGTAGGAATCCCGTGAAGCATTCATCTACAAAATATTGCTGTTGCAAAGGTATACAATGGAATCAACGAATCTAAATAACATGATGTAACACTTTCCCGGCGGACAGAATAAATAAACTTTTCACGAGTCTCCGTTCGGGTAAGAAAATGCAAGATCGACGACGTTTCGTGTTCCTTGTTTTTTCGGGTTGGGTTTCTGGTAGCCTTGAGAATTGGTGACGAGACCTAACCCGTAACGTGGGAGATCTCACGCATTATTATCCGCGCGGAAACTCGAGATAAATTTATATAACCTAATTAGCAGTTGGCGAGACGAAAAACCATTGGTTTACGTGGCCACAGGAGTAATAGAAGCCGTGGTATTACTTACCGAGAATGGCTAGTAGACTCAGTTTCGTCATCCTTCCTTGTGGGTGTAGCATTGTCACAGCATGTGCACCTCAAGTGTGTCTTGCAGATAGGGGATGGATCCAAGAAAGCAGGCACAATTTATTTCTCGTTCAACGACGTTCAATACGAGTATTCAGCGATAACACTCGACTACGCCATAATTTTGGACTTGACCCAGCGGGCAGACACTATTTTATTCTCGTTCTCCGACGTTCCATGCATGTGACTGATAACAAACAACGGCTAAATGATTCAGGTCGCGGCCCTTAGGACTCGAGGAAAGCAAATTAACGCGCAATAGTTCTCAAGGATAAAAAAAGACAATTCAATCTTCTTTGATCTTCAGTCGAGTCTCGCATCGGCGCCTGTATAAAAAATTTGTTTTCGGCAAACTGTTTATACCAGATTTGGCTTTCTTATATCAAAATTGCAAGTTACAGGAACAAAAACAAAGGGAATGCTTAGCGCTCAAAGTTGGGCAACTTGATTTTACGCGCAAAAAAACGGGTACTTTATTGAGGAAAAAATATGTGCAGGAAATACTATCGAGCCGAATGTTTCTAAAAGTAATTTAAACAACGTAAAAATAAATTCCATTTCGTATGACTTTTTTTGTTGCATTGAAATCGATGGCTTCGTTTAGACGCTAGAGCTCCTCAAACTCGGGTATCCTGCTTTTTTTACAGACCGTATGTCCTATTTGAGGGCACTATTAATAATGTCACATACGTTCACTCCGCCGTGCTCTACGAGGTGAGCGCACATTTTACCACAGAAACTCAGTCATTTACGACTGAATCTGAAATCGGTAAGAAGGGATCAGTGGAAAAGTATTTCGAGTGATCGAGTGGGAAGGTAAAGAGCCCTGTAATTTTCCACGAAACTTTTATTTAACCCAACCAGTTTAGACACATAGTCATTATCAAAAGGTAACACAGTAGCATAGATGGAAATAAGGGAGAGGAACGGGGTCACGAGCCCACTAGCACCCGCCCCCCAGACGATTAAAAGATCATCATCATCATCACTGGTCAACAATCCTAGGATTGGTTTGACGCAGCTCTCCACTCAATTCTCCTATCAGCTAATATTTTCACACCCACGTATTTCTTCTCTTCTACATCCTTCTTTACTTGTTCCATATGTTTTGCTCGAGGTCTTCCTTTACCGTTCTTGCCTTCCATTTGTCCCTCGACGATTGTCTTCATCAGGCCATCATGTCTCAAGATGTGGCCTATAAGGTTGTTCCGTCTTCTTGTTAAGGTTTTTATGAGGCTTCTCTTCTCTCCTACTCTTCTTAGGACTTCCTCGTTACAAACTCGGTCGATCCATTTGATCTTCATCATTCTTCTGTAGTACCACATTTCGAAGGCCTCTATCCTTAGTTTCTCCGCCGCGGTCATTGTCCATGCCTCACTTCCGTATAGAGCATACTCCAAATAAAGGTTCTTATAAATTGTTTCTTTACTTCCATATTTAAGTTTCCCGCTGTAAGCAGGTCTCTCTTTTGGTGGAATGCTCTCTTTGCCTGAGCTATTCTGCTGATAATTTCTTTCTTGCTTCTCCCGTCACTAGTTATCTTGCTTCCCAAATAACTGAATTCATCCACCTCTATCAGGTTATGCTTCCCTATTTTAATGTTAGTCTTGATCTATTCTCTTCTGTTAAATACTAATATATTGGTTTTCTTCGTGCTTATTTTCAGTTGATATTTGCTCATTACCCTTACCATATTAACCAGAATATTTTTCAAATCCTTCTCTGTTTCTGCTATAACAACTATGTCATCAGCAAATCTTAGCATGCTAATTTTTTCTCCATGGATATTCACTCCCAATTCCTTTTCTTTGATTTCATTAATGGCTTTCTCAATGTTAACGTTGAAAATTACGGGTGACAATGCACAGCCTTTCCGCACTCCTCTCCTTATTCTTGCTTCTTCACAGCTGGGCCCTGATTTTATCACCGCTACTTGGTATTTGCATAAACTGTGGATGATTCTTCTGTCATTGTAAAGAACCCCAATTTCCTTTAGGATTCCAAGCATTTTGCTCGAATCCACGTTGTCAAATACCTTCTCTAAGTCCACGAACGCAACGAACGTTGGCTTTTTCTTTTCCATTCTCTTCTCTACGAGCAGTCTTAGGGCCAATATGGCTTCCCTTATGCCTTTGTTTTTTCTGAATCCAAATTGGTCCTCATCCAAGAACTCTTCTGCTCTTCGTTCTATTCTTCTATAGATGATCCTTGTCAGTATCTTCGACGCATGTGTAGTAAGGCTTATGGTCCTATAATCTTCGCACTTCTCCGCTCTTTTCTTCTTAGGAATAGGGATTATAATGTTCCTCTCGAAGTCCATTGGTTTCTCACCTGTCGTATACATTTCACTAATGATTTTGTATTGCTGGGTCAACGTCTGCTATAACAGCTATGTCATTGGCAAATCTTAGCATGCTAATTTTTTCCCCATGGATATTCACTCCCATGCCTTTAGAAGATAGGCTAGGTTTTTAATATAGTCCTGTTATAATAACGTTCGTTTTGTTTTGTGTAATCAGTAATAGAGTTAAATATAGAGGTTATTTGAGAATCTTTTCTTTCACTCGTAAATACCCATCTCAAGAGTTATTTCCCCAGTAAAATAAAGAAATGGCAGCGAACCGAGATGGTATGACGCGAAATTCAGAAAACCATTAAGACGGCAGAGAGCATGCCAATCAAAGTTGGAAATAATCCGAACTGATTTATCCGATTAATCGCGAGTTAATAATGAACAAATATAAGCCGTTTACAGGAAACATAGAAGATAACTGTCGTTATTATATATGGAACTTATATTTTTATATTGATAACTTTTATATTTAAATAAAAAGTGTATTTACTACAGTAATAATAATATGTTGCCTTTACTCCCAAATTTTAGTAGACAGTTTGCCTGTTAGACCCTTGTGCCCTTGTGAAAGAGATCTATGGCGAAAGTAATTACTGCAATAAAAAGCAAACGCTTAAGGAGCTTGGGCCACATATTAAAAAGAAATAACAACAATATGATAGAACAGATTTTTAATGATAGATCTGATCGTAGAAGAGAGCGAGGATGATCTTGCCTGCGTTGGAGATACCAAGTACTAAGGGTATTGAGTCTTGGAGCATAAATACAGACGACAGGCGATAGATAAGAACTGAGGCGGGTCTTTTTGGAGGCTTAAAACCAGCGTGTGCCGAAGGAGTAGTGTTAGACGTAGTATTACTTGCCGAGAATGGTTAGTAGACTCATCTTCGTCATCCTTCCTTGTGGGTTTGGCATTGTCCCAGGATACGCACGTTTGTGGTGGATAGCGACTCAATGCAAGTGAGCTGAAATAATTTGTTTCTCGCTCTACGACGATCAATGCAAGTAGCCTGTTCACCGATAACACTCGTCGACTCGATAAATTAGGTCGCGGCCCTTAAGTCTCGAGCAAAGCAAACTGGGGGCGCCACCCCAGGTCATACCATCCCCCCAAAGCATATTCCTAGTTACGCCACTGATTATATCCATCAAATAAAGATTATTGTAAGAGTACACACTCTACGTTCTTGAGTTTGTTCAGTGTTGCTTTCGATGTAAATGTAGACGATAGATGTGGGATCACATTTAGGTGTGGCTGTAATACCTTGCAATACCTTGCAGCATGGAACAACACCGAAAATACCTTGCAACATGGAACCCGGTCGCGCTAGTATTTTTATAATGATATGACGAGGTGTGCATCGTAGTTATGAAAGACTGCCCAAATAACATAGGAAAGTGGAATGAAACATGTAATTGTACGCGCAAATTTATTCGAAAAATTGGTACACCAAAGAGCTGGATATAAAGTTTAAAACTTTGAGTTTTTCAGGTATTTTATTATTGTGAGACATGTTGAAAATTGTCATTGCATTAATTTAAGATATTTATCTGTATTATTTACGGTAATGTGCGTGGAATAGCCAGCGACGGGCCTTTACGGCATCTTCCACATGTGTGCCGTCAGTCATGAAATGAAACAGAAGAGAAGCAAATGTCTTTAGCCGGATTTGTCTACCTTGCCGAAACTCCTAAGTGGTAAAAATGCCTGGTTAGCTTGAATGATTGAGCTCCGAGAAGTTATTCGGGAGGTATCGGCCGTGGTAAATAATTTCCTTGTATAGTTTAATTAATAATGGTTTAAGCATGCTGATTGATTTAATGAAAACACCTTGATTACGTCTAGAATTTAAATGTGGCCGTGACAGATTACTTATATTAAATGCGTTTTACCTCAAGAATTGTGAGATAAATGAAACGAATGTTATCATCTTAAGTAAAAAAAATCCTAAGAATGGTTTAGCACAGCGCTCCATTCTGCTCTCCTATCCGTTAGCCATTTCATAGTGATAATGGCGTATTTATTCTCTTATGCATCCTTCATTACCTGCCCTAAGTAATTCATTCGGTGTCAATCCTTGCCCTTCTTCACTGCCACCTGTCCTTAAATGATAGTTTACATCAGACCATCATGCCTCATAATTTGGCCAACTAAGTTGTCTCGTCCTCTCCTTCTTATGAGACTTATTTTTTCTCCTACTTTTCATATCATTTCCTCATTACTAACTCGGCCGACCCATTTTACCTTAATCATTCTTCGGTATCATCACATTTTGAATGCTTCCACTCTTGCCCTCTCTGCACCTGAGATCTTCCAAGCCTCGCTCCCATAGAGAAGCATGCTCCATCGTATTAAGTTTTGTAATCCTCAAATAAATGCTACTGTTGAAGTGAAATCTCACTACTTGTATGGAAATGGTGACTTGATGTGGCTCGTAAGTTCTAATAAACCTACACTTTAGCAACATAAGTATTAAATCGTCCCGGTAATGTAAGAGTTTATTTTAAAATTTACCATCCACGAATTTTATCGACGATTGAAAAACCTTTCAAGTAAGCATGCAAAATGCTTGCACTTTAAATTATCAGTCACGGCTTATCTTCTATCTATTTGTTATTTCAATAAATTCCATAAAATTAAAATATATCACGTAACGAACTGGTTTTGTCTATCCTGAATATCATTGTTATAGGTTACCGCAAGTGCAATTAAAGGGCATAGCCGAATAAGAAGGTGAAAAGTCCCTCCTCCAGGATTTTTTCCGGACTTGGGGCATAGGATTTGGGATCAAAAAAGGACTAACATCCCCACACTTCCAGCCCGCTAGAGGCACACCAGGGTCGGTTAGCTCGAAAATTCGATTTCCACTCTTTTTAAAATATCTCGGGGTAGAAAGCATATTTTTAAATGGGGTTTGCGGCATTTGAAGGCTTTCTTAAAGTAGCAGATGCATAATTTTTTAACATTTATTTAGTGGCATAAAGAGAAATAGCGTCGATGCGTACATTTCAAACGATAATTTTCATAAAATATTTTTGAGAAGGCCAGAAAGAAAAAAAATGAGTTTCGAAGGATTATTTAAATAGCTTTCGGCTAATGTAATGAAAAAAGTATATTTAGGTGGTGGAACAACGCGAAAAAAATAAAATATGCGATTTTGGCCATTTTTTGATGTTTTTTCAATGACCTCTGCCCCCATAACACACGTTTCATACTATCTTGCACATATTTAGTCCTCTCACTTGCACATATTTGGTCCTCCTGAGTATGCTTTTTTCAAATTAAAAAAATTCCAGACACCCAACCCTTCCATACCCTTCAAAACTTAGAAGGGAATTGATTGGGAAGTGTACGATATTTATTCAGCGTCCTCTAGGACCTAGTAGTCAGCTATACCAAATTGAAAAAAATCATTTAGACTACCCGACCTACGCTTAACCCTTGGGATTTTATCATAGGTTAATGTTAGGCAACTGCTGAAGTCAAAAGTACAAAATGTTCAAGTTTTTAACTTTTTTTACTGCTTGCGTACAAATAACAAAAAAAACATACGAACAATATCTGCTCAAACATGGATTTTTTGTGAATTTTCACTGAACAATTTAATCGTCTTCCTCTGAATCTTCATTGATAATGTTATAATATTTTCCTTCAAAAATATTTTAGATAAAATCTCGGCCGGTCTTGCAATTTTAACTTAGTATCGGCCATTGGTTAAATAATACATTATTGCTGCTACATGAGCGCAACACCCTACTGTTCAATTATCGTTCGCACAATCACTGCAATATCGTAATATACAGTCTGTTCCGATCCCATTTGCTATATAATCTATATAATAATTATATTTCGCCCTATTTTTATGTCTAGATGGCACTGAAACTCTCAATATCCTATCGTTCTCTTGAAAATAGGTAACGTTCAGCCTATTGTCATTATCCAGCATTTCAGCTAAATTTGATAGGATCTGCTTTAGCTGATAACTCCCATTTCATAAAAATATGTCAACGCGGGAGGGATTAGATTAAATGGAGAATTGAAAGATATTTAACAGTGAGCAGGATATACGATATTTGAAACAATAGAAAGCAGATATTTAAGGTGGTTGGGCCTCTTGAGAAGGAATATCACCGATATGACTAGTGTTGAACACCCCCTCGAGGAAGACCTAGACTGAGCTGGAGAGACCAATGGGTGGGGTAATGGGTGGGGTAAAAAGACTTTGAGCAGAGATAGAAACGACGGCAGACAGAGAAGAGGGGAGGCTGGTCGTTTTGAAGGCTAAATACCAACTTGTTTTGCATGTAGGAGTGTATGAAGTAGCGTAAAGTCCTGGTATTACTTACGCAGAATGGTTAGTAGACTCAGTTTGCTCAGATGTAAACTGTCGCATCGTCACGAGATACGCAGCATAAATTTTTTTTTTTTTTTTTTTTTGCGGATAGGGACTTGATCTAAGCAAGCAGACAATATTTTCTTCTCGTTCAACGACGTTATTATACGAGTAATCTGTTTATCGATAATACTCGACGGCACTTTGATTTAGGTCTTGACCCTAAGGTCTCGAGGTGACAAAAACTCATGCTCATCATTGATGCTGTCCAAAGGCTTCACATAACACTTTGAACCCAGATCCTTTTCATTTCCATCCAAGCGCTCTACACATCTAGGCTACCTCGCTCCGATGATATTTTAAAGGTGATGGCTATAAGTAATGGTGAATGAAAATGCTTACAACTTAAGATACATTACTTCCAAAGCCAGCCAAGAAAGGTGCAACCTTTTTATATATTTTTAATTTTTTAATCTATCATTTCGAAGGATATGTTATTGTACATGTTATTCAGCTTCTGTACGTGTTCAAGGTACTAAAACTTAAAAATAGACCAATAATTACATAGTATCTCATTTATTTGTTTTTAAATTTACAGAGCTGCAATGAATAGAGTTTTTCTTAGGAAAAAATATTTTTCATCACAGATTAGAATATTGCATATGTCGCCAAATCTGCAAAAAAATTAAAATATTCTACTGCTTTGATGATGCGTGTTAGTACCATTCAGTAAGTTCCCAATTAGTAAGGTAGAAATACAGGTGGGTACGGATGTATCACTTCATCGGGTCGTATAATTTTCGGAAAATGTCTTATACTTTCTTCTTCAAAAATATTTGGCACACGAATCCAAGCCGCTTATTCGGGACTTCATCCTCGACACACGAGTCTTGACTTTCGGTGAACACGATTCTCCCTCTCCCTCTGAACATTGGAAAAATTCAGCTACATTCCTAAAAAAATAATTTGGGATAAATAAATAACTCTGTGCATGTATCAATAAAATACATAAATAATAAACATAAATTTATATGAGTTAAAAAAATAAAAAATATTTATAAAAAATATTTTTTTTATTCGGGGATGTTCAGGAAATGATTATTAAGGCATGAGGACAACAATGAGAATAAGTGAGCTTGTATTGCGATAGAAGCTAATCAGATCAAGTATCTTGAATTGAAATAAAGCAATAGAAAAGGAACCATTACATATTAGTCGTATTAAATACTTTTTCTTCTCTAGAAAATACTTGACTATCTTCATCATGAATTTTTACCGTATTAAATGGTGAACTGATGCTACCGACCGCGTCATTTTTAGAACGGGGAAAGTTATACTGAGTTTCCTGTTTTTTCACTTACTGGCACACGTATTCCTTGGTGAAAGGATCAGTTTCTTCTTCTTCCGAGTCACACAAAGCCACAGTATCCAGATCGTCCATGAATGACACGCTGGTTTTACATTTTTTCCACATTCTCCTAAAGCATTCCTTGTCCTCTTCGTCTTCTTGTACTGAGTTTTAAACAAGAGAAAAAAGGTAAAGTGGTCAGGATTCATAATACATTTCTCGATATCTTCTTATCAATGAAAACAATGGAAGTGGATAAAATATTACCATTCATCATATCACCATCATTTTCACATAGTGTGATCAAAGCGGTTTCCAACATCTCTGCTATGAGAGGAACCATTTCTGTTGATTTATTTGAGATGTTCCGTAAAGATTCGGCGCCGTTCCTCATGCATTGAGTGAGCAAATCTTGCTTTCTGTGAAGATAGAGGAAATGTCAAAGGCATGACTCCGCTACAACAAAAATGAAAATACTTATAAAAGTTACAGTCAGTGGTATACCCGATTGTAATCACCGGATTATTAATGAGTAATGATTAAAATAGATTAAATTCATGGCTATTAAAATAGATGTATTACTTACCACGGAATTTATAGCTCATTTGTTGGCAAAAAGGACAATATTGGTATTTACGTGGTAAGGTTGCCAAAAATCATTCACTTTCTTTTTTTATGTATGATCTACACGATAGCATTCCCTTTCATAGACAAAATTAAGGAGCAAAAGTTGATAACATTGACATAAAAATTGCGATAAGTTTATAGAAAAACTAAATTAGTTTAATTTTTCTGTCGTTGGTTATTGGTATGTTTAATTTTTTCATTATGATTTATTCCCGAAAAGGATTATATTGTTTTGATCTATTTTAAGTTCATATCACGTTAATATCCTATGGAATCGTATGAGCATATTAATGATGCTAATAACTGATAAAGGTAATTAAATTATACATAGATATCGTTATGGAGGGTAGGTACTCCAACTGGCAAAGTATAATCAAACAGTGGCATAGCAAGCTAAAGGAAGAGTAACGAAAAATGTTTTTTTATGTTATAAATTAGAAAAAATGCAATATTTTGGTGTATTAATAGCCTGTGACTGCTGCAACTTAATGTGAGCTTGATTAGTGTGATAATTTAACTTGTACAAGACCGAGAAATTTTTTGAGAACAATAATAATAATAATTTATTATTATATTTGTTTTCAATTTTTTATAAAGCATTTTTATTTAGTATTTAGGCTATCATAGTATTTTTATTTATTATATTTTAAATATTTTATTCATTAAATTTTACTGATTTTATTGTTTTTCATTCTCGGATTTCTTTAAAGACAAAACTTCTTGGAACCAGTGGCGGATTACAGGGATGGTTATATGTACCTTTTTTTTTAATTATATTTGATTCCCGAAAAGGAAAATGCAGTTTTGTTTATGCACTTTAAGTTCCTCTCACGATGGAATCAAATAAGCATGTTAATAATAGCAACAATTGATAAAGATACTACTGTCTGTAAAAAAAGCAAGACACCCGAGTTTGAGGAGTCTGTATTGTCCAAACGAGGCAATCAATTTCAATGCAACAAAAAGTGAAACGTCGAGTAAGAAAATGTTACCTACGCAGCAATTCCCGAAAACAACCACCAACATTGATAAAAAATTATCATTACCTGCACAAGTGCTTGCAAGGGAGACATTTGGTATCGGGAAACATGCTCAAGGTCTCGTTCCTTTGTTCTTCCGTGTACTCCCGACGAATGCATTCGTAAACGGCTTCCCCCCTCACCTGAAAAAATACAAACATCAGATGGAAGCACTGAAGCTAACTTGCGACTTTAAGTGAAATTAATAACGTGTCAATCTTGTTACATATTATGCTTATATCCATCAGATAAATATCGTGAAAAGAATATAGTCTGAGGTTTCAGGCGAGATGGAGTGGAAACGTGACATAATGAAAATGAAAAAGCAGGAGCAATTTCCACAAATTACATTTATTAAAACGACCGGTTTCGCTTTTCAGCATCATCAGGTCTATGATGCTGAAAAGCGAAACCTGTCGTTTTAATAAATGTAAAATTGTGGAAATTGCTCCTGCTTTTTCATTTTCATCGTGAAAAGATTTTGAAGAGATGTGTATGAAAATGTTGAAAGTTTGCCCAAATAACAAAAAAATATCAAATGAAAATTCGCGCGCAAGTTTATATGAAATATATCATGGAGTAACGTTTAGTTAAAATATTTGATTCTTTTACGTATTTTATCATTGAAATTCAGGTTAAAAATAAGTTATTGCAGCTATACAAGGCCGTTTTCTGCATTATTCGACATAAGAATGTGCAAATGTCCTATTTATCCCATAAATACTGGACGAGTTCCTAGAAAGTATTGCCAAAAACATAATACAATATAATAAAATACATTTTGGACGCGAAATATTTATTCTTAATATTTGACTGCACTCCGAATATCAGTGATCAAACTTCTAAATTGCCGATCTCAACAGTTGAAGAGTTTATATTTGAGTTGAGAGTTTCAAGCACCACGCTTTATCAGTCGACGAAAATTTAAGGTCGTCACATCAAGAGATATTTTGTCTTATTTATGAAAATTAAGTAGAGAAAGGCTACTCTATTATTACTACTGCACTGAGAATATTTATAATGCTGCCAGTTACAGTGTCATCTGGAGGACTAAGTTTTAGAAAACTCAAAATCATCAAAAACTACACGAGGAGTACAGTGGGATAATAGTGAATATCTAATTTAAGGACAATAATAGGTAACTGAACGTAAGCAAGCATTCTTTGTCAACTTGACGACATCATCAGTACAAGCAGCTAAACATGCTCAAAGAATTCAAGTTTGAGGCAAAATACATAGAAAATATTTGCGTAGTTGCAATTGAGTCACAATACAGACACATTATTTGAATTAGTCATGTTTAAGTGTATTGTATTGCGTTACTAAAAGCACTATTCTGTGTAAGTGTAATTCATGTAGTACTACGTATCAGTGTATTGTAGAAGACTAGAGAGAGTGAAGTGGGTGGGTTGAGTGAGGGATGAGGAGGTGCTGGAAAGAGTTCTGCATCTACATCTACACAATACCCCGCAAGCTGCCTAAAAGGCGTGTGGCAGGGGGTGTTAGGACACCAGCCGTTTACAGCTAAAAAATGAAGTGCTCTAACGTAGTTGGGACTAGCGTTTATTAGAGTCCTTAATGGTTCGGGGGAAAAACAAATTCCCATGCATATTTGCTCGGCAAAACATCTCTCTTAATTTATCGCTTCTGTCGAACCTGGAAATATAATGGGGCTCTAATATTATGTTCTCCGTGTCGCTCTTGAAAATATCCATTCTTAATTGTTCAAGCAATCTAAGCCTAGCGCGCAGCCTCCGAGTCGCCAGCGGCTCCCAGCCTAATTCGCATACCATCTGGGTAACACTGTCTTAACACCGGTAGCAGTTTTTGACGATACGCGCAGCCTTCCTTTGTACATATTTTATTCAGCTCGCGGATTAAATCTTTCTGCACCGGATCACATACGCTCGCGGCATATTCAAGGTGCGGTCGGACGAGTGCGAAATAGCACCTTTCTTTTATATGATCTTAGGTTTTCCCGGCGTATCAGTTGCAGAAAAGTTTCTCGGGTTTTCCACCGGTTGACATGGGAGACATGGACGACATCAGCCGGTGGAAAACCCGAGAAAATTTTCTGCAATCTTTCTTTTACTTTCTTATCCGAAAATCTTTCCACAATACGCTTGACGAATCCTAATTTCTTCAGGGCTATGCCGCAAATATTCTTTATTTGTGTTCCCCACGTGAGGTTCGAGTTGGGAAGGAAATAAATATTATTGAGAACTGTATAGAAGAGAAAGGGGAATCGGATCGGGCATATTTTAGGAGGGAAGGGGATTTTAAGTACAGCAGACGAGGGAACAGTGGAAGGAGCAGGGGCGCAGCAAGGAATTAGGGCTGGGGGGTTTAGGCACAACTAATACTGGGGTGTCTGGGGGTGTGGAATACTCGCCAGGGAAAACGGGAGGTGCGGTGGTACTAGTTTAGAAAATTTTCAAGATAAATGGTTCAAAATGGTGAGTTTCACGGCTTTCGGAGGGATTTTATTTACATTTACACTATTCTGTAAGTAACATTAATCCAATTAAGTAAAATGGATTTAACTTTTAAAACATTCTGAGCTCCCCCCTCGCTGCACCACTGGGAAGGAGAATGAGAAGAGTAAGAAGAAGGCTAAAGATGACGGACGAATTGAGGTTAGAAAGGATCTGGTTCTGGGTCTGGAGAAGGAAATCAAAGAGGGAGCCTTGTACAGAAGGATGAGACGACCTTGGTGTTTGTGACCTGGCAGTGAAAGGCAGAAAACCAGTTGATGAAGTGCATAAGTGTTATGAATAAGTGTCCGCTTCCACTTAGATTAATTTTCTGAATATCGTGCACCTATTCTCTATTTATTTTTTCAGTGGTTCTCTTTTATTGATCTGTAATGAAATGATATTTTGTAATCAAAGTAGACCGGGAAATAAAATGTGATTCTTAAACATGGAGGACACAGCTATCTCTACTCGAATAAAATCATTTTAATCCTTCCAATGAATCATGTTTTATGAAAAATGAATTAATCATGTATACTATGAATGTTTTAGTATTGTTAAGTTTTTAAAATAATTATATGGTTCCTCTAAATAGGGCTAAAATTATGAAAATCCGATGACGAGATACACTCGTCATTGCGCGGTTTGGCGTCGAAAGTTCATGACGAGCTAGACTCGTCATTACAGTGCAAGGGGTTAATAAATAAAACTTATTAATAGCATGCATGCGGTGTGTGATTTCAACCACTGTATCTCTGAAAATAGTTTACGGAGGTATTGCATTAATTGGTGGTATGGAATGTTATTTGGAGGAGGCGACCGACCGCTTAGGTCATTTGCGCCATGAGGGAAGGGGTAGGTAAGGAAGGGTGGAGAGAAATCCGGCGTCGGCATCAGCCTATTGTTAACGAAAGGCGCCAATGGGACCACGGCTCAACGTCCCATCCGACGGACGGAGTGTTGATCTTGAAATGTCTTCCACGTAGAATTCAAGCAGAGATCGGTCAGTGTCTGAAAATTCTCTGCCACCGTCGGGATTTGAACCCGATCACGCCGGGTGGGAAGCCACCACTCTAGCCACCACAACAACCCGATCCCCCTAATATATTTCATTATTGTGGTGGGAGGAGTGAGGGAGGGGGAGTATATGGATCTTCCTCCCCTGATAAAACTCCTAGTTCCGGCCCTGAGCGTGGGATCAACCCATTCGGAGAACTCACATCAGCCTCTGTTCTGCATTTGATGGATTGCGGGCTCATTGTAGGTTCCGGTATCGGATCAGAGATGACAATCGCTGCGAACGTAATGCAAGCACCTGTAAAGTAGAAAACCATGAAAGCCAATTCAATTCACTCCCTGGTCTCTGGTCTTATTTGGATACCGCAGTGCTATAAAACGACCCTTTTCGGCAGTCCTTCAAATAGGTATGGGGTGGGGGAGTGGAGGCCATGGGACACAGCTGACGGCTCGTGCCTAGAAAGTTTGTTTGTCAACACTGGAAGCACGTTTCCCTACGTTTAGTGCACGATTTAAGTCCATTTTCCTTAGTAGAAAATGGAATGTACTCAAAGAAAGAAGTCTTTCACTATACCTCTTGCAGCGCCCCGCGATTCTATAATAAGAGTAATTCTCATCAATTTTTGTTAATTTTATTTTCCGGTGACTATTTTCTATTACTCTAATAACGATCATCCAGATATGAAATTTAATTTGGCCATGTTGCATCGACATGCTTGCCGCGTCGTCGTACTCTCCGCCGCCGGCGCGCCGCGGCAGCCAGAACCCGAGTCGACGGCACGGAAAAAACGATGTAACATTCGGGGTTGCCAATTGGTGCAAGGTTTTACTTTAGATTCACAATATAGAAACTTCAAAGAACAACATGATATAAACTACTTAGTGTAAGTCGATGATAGTATCTACTTTTTCTCTACGTTTATGTAAAAAAATGGGCTGAAAACAGGCTCCGCCATTTTGTTATAAATCTATGGTTATTGATGAAACAAAATCTTTAAAAACCCTTCAAATAGAAGAAAAAGATTTGAAAATTAAGATGGTGAAACATTTTTTTCGATAAAACTATTCATAAAATCACTGCACGAGGATAGAGTTGGCAATTTTCAGAAAAAATCGAGGGTGGTCGTTTTTCGCTAAATTTGTTCAACTTTGACCTCACATATATTGCTAACGTGAAAACACAGGAAAAAAATAATCTGGAAAGCAATGCACAATTTAGTTGAGAATATATTTGCGACGTTTCATCTTCCTAGCTGAAAAAAATCGTTTTTGAGGGTTTGGTCAGCTTTTTTCGATTCTAGCCCACTGTGCGACGTTTCAATGTCTCTCTCATCGTCCTCAGGGCATGGAGTTGAAACGTCAGCTCTGGGGGAATAGCTCCCGTGAAGCATTCATCTACACAATATTGGTTTGGCAAAGGTATTCTAGGGAATCAATGAATCTAAATAGCATGATGTATCACTTTCCCGGCGGACAGAATAGATGAACTTTTATCGAGTTTCCGTTCGGGTAAGAAAATACAAGATTGGCAACGTTTCAAGTTCCTTGTTTTCTTCGGGTTGGGTTTCCGGGTAGCCTTGAGAATTGGTGACGAGACGGAACCCGAAACGTGGGTGATCTCACATTTTATTGCCCGCGCGGAAACTCGAGATGATTTTATTTAACCTAATTAGCAGTTCTACGGTGCGGAATCGTGGACACTGAGGAAAGAAGACGAGAGAAGATTGGAGGCATTCGAGATGTGGGTATGGAGAAGAATGGAGAGGGTGAAATGGACGGAGAGGAAAAGGAATGACGAAGTGCTGGATATGGTTGGCGAGGAGAGACAGCTTTTAGATGAGATACGGAGGAGACAGAAGGTATGGATGGAGTTAGTGCTTAGCGGTGAGGGGATGTTGAAAATGGTGTTAGAGGGTAGAATGTTAGGGAAACGAGGGAGGGGAAGGAAAAGAATAGGATTTTTAGATAGATTGAAAGAGAGTAGGCCTTACTGTGAGTTAAAGAAGGCAGTGCTGGAAGGAAAGGGAGGCTCCCAGATCACTTCTTGCGTACTCCATGGAAACCTACCTTAATCGGTAGAATACTATAATAATAATTAGCAGTTGGCGAGACGAAAAACCTTTTTTTTTGGTTTACGTGGCCACAGGAGTAATAGATGACGTGGTATAACTTACCAAGAATGGCTAGTAGACTCAGTTTCGTCATCCTTCCTTGTGGGTGTAGCATTGTCACAGAATGTGCACCTCAAATGTGTCTTGCAGATAGGGGATAGATCCAATTAAGCAGGCGCAATTTCCTTCTCGTCCAACGACGTTCAATACGAGTAATCTGTTCAGCGATAACACTCAACTACGCTATGATTTAGGTCTTGACCCAGTGAGCATACACTATTTTCTTCTCGTTATCCGACGTTCTATGCAAATAGTCTATCTACCGATATCAAACGACGGCTCAATGATACAGGTCGCGACCCATAGGATTCCAGCGAAGCAAACTAACGCGCAATAGTTCGTAAGGATAAAAAAAGATAATTTAATCTTCTTTGATCTTCAGCCGGGTCTCGCATCGGGTTACATCGGTGCCAAGGTCGTATTTGAGGGCACTTTTAGCCCTTAATTGGTCGCGAAAGTACATATTGACCAGACTGGATTTTCTGAGATGATTTTTACATAAAATAAAGCCCAAAATCCACTAACTCTTGTTTTACTTTGTGCTATTCCATTATAAGTTTTTCCTGGATATACACAATTACGTATACCACTTATTTTTTATCAGAGCCCGGATATCAATGAATTATCATCATCTTCAGGCGCTAATTAAAAAGCGCTTGAAGATGATGATAATTCATTGTAACCCGGGTCGCGCTCTGATAAAAAATAAGTGGTATAAGTAATTGTGTGTATCCAGAAAAACTTAAAATAACGCTGTTAGAATTTTTATTTTTTCTCTAGTCTATTATTTCTCGTACCGCTGAGTAAAGTTGGATTTTCAAATTATTCCGCTGTTTCGTTGCCACCGATGTTTTGACCCGACGCGACAGTGTGCGTATCAGATTTACTCCGCCTTTGACTGGACGCTTTATTCTTCTAGTTTACATCGATTGAATTTAAGTTTAATTTATGATTTCTTAAAATGTTGTTACGCTCAATACGTTTCCCAATTTTTATAAAATCCATGCTTCATAAATATTGATATTGCTTTCCATGCACCGGCCGTAATGTATGAATTTTTACTGTGTTTTAACTGCAAATTTAGCAATAAAATGCACATACATTTTATTGTAGAATTATTCTAACACTACTATATAATGCAAAGTTAGTAATTATAGTAGTGTTAAAATAACAACAATATATTGGTAATATTTTTTTAATCGCAGAGTCTTAAGAGATTGGCATGATTTCTAATACATTCCTGTCATCATTACGTTCGATTTGTTTTGTGTAATCAAAAATAGAGTTAAATGGAGAGGGCATTTGAAAATTTTTCTTTCGCTCGTAAATACCCGTGTCAAAAGTTATTTTCCTCGTAAAATAAAAAAGATGGCAGCGAACAGAGATGGTATGACGCGAAAGTTAGAAAACCATTAAGGTGATAGAGAGCATGCCATGCAAATATGGAAATAATCCGAACTGATATATCCGATTAATCGCGGGTAAATAATGAAAAATATAAGCTGTCTACAGAAAACATAAAATATAAGTAACTTATATATGTAACTTATTTATATTTTACGTTAAGAACTTTTATATTAAAATAAAAAGTAGATTTACAACAGTAATTGACATATATTGCTCTTACTCCCAAATTTTAAAGACCCTTCGCTTGTGCCCCACCACCCACAAAAAAATCATGAATCCGCCCGTGTATCGTTAATTAGTGCCTTGGAGTGTAGGTCTTTGAGAAATAAATATGAAGTTTTTGGCCAAATTTTCGGTAGATTTAATACGTTTTTTTTAACAAATCATATTCATTGAAAAAAACAAGCCCCGATGAAGGTAGGTATAAAAATGTACCGAAATGTGGCAAAAAGTTTTGCAATAAATTCTTATATGCCTACACTCTTAGACACTAATCAGCGTTAAAAATCGAGGTCAAGAAAAAATGACAAAAAAATTAGTGTATTATCTTTGAGTAAAGATTGGTAGATGGCAGGTGACGTCACTACTTTGTTCCCAACATACCTCGAGCGTCTAAATGATAACGTCGTATAGAGTCACGTGACTTGCTCACGATTAGAGAATCGTGAACTATTTCTGTGAATTAGGAAATCAAGAAAAATCATTCAATAGAAGCTCATTGACCTTTGATATTTGCGTAAAGTTGATTATATTTTAATGCATTGTATTTTATTTTAACGTGTGTTCAATTTTTCCCTCCGCGTTCATTGATGTGTAAATTTCCCTCTTCACATAATATTTATGTTTTATACTCGTATGTTGCGAAGAGGATACCATAGATGGTTTCTTACTGTTTTGCGGAGACTTATATTCTTTTCAACTCCTCTTTACAGGGTATTCATCGCGTTATTTAAGATGTTTACAGCTAGAAATTGAATTTCATTTCTAAGGATGAGATGCTAGTAATAATGTGGATCATTTTCTCTTTGAGGGTCATTCATTAATTTTGATCGAAGCCTGAGGGGTAGGAAATTTAAATTCACTAAAATGGAGTAAGGATTATATATTTATTAACTGATTTTCCTTGATTTATAGTGAATTCATCGGAGTTGGAAGGAAAAACCTGATTTTTGCTGGACCCTCATGATCTAGGCCAGGTGTCGTGATCAATACTACTTACCAAATTTAGGGTTCGCTGAACTTCTAAATTTTATTTTTGCCTTGGGAGATGCCAATTTTTAACGACATCAGTGATGCATTTTAACTGAAAGGTTTTATTTCATAGATAAATTATCAATATTTGTTGATAGTTTTGCATAATTATCTAGTCCAAAATTAAATTTCATCCATCAAAATCATCAAATGTATTTGCAATACCTGTATCTATACCATATAAAGTGAAATAAAATATTAAATAGTTGAAAATTTCTATAGGGGTTTCTTATTTTGTGCGGCAAGCCAAATAAAAATTCTGTAATTTGTCCCTCGGTGTTTTAAGGACTAATTACTATTCTGGTAATTGGCAATTTTGCTTATTGATACAAAAATTTGATCCCGTGAAATATTGCTGTACTCAATATTTAAAATTTTTTAAAAAGCTGCTTCGTTAATAGCACCATAGTGGATTGAAATTTTTAAGGAAACGAATGTCAGTATAATAATTAAAAAATATCTTTGTAAAGTTGAAATCACTTCCTTTTAGGTCTTTATCTCGGTTTAAAAAGTACTTCATGTTTAAACTGAAATTTTTGTTTCTGTGAATTTTTGGGAGCATATTTATCCTCCATTCTGGCGAAAGTTATGCCACTTAATTTTCTACTCATACAAAAATTTCACAGGTTTTAAGTTGGTCGGGTCGGATTGATGGACAAATTTTTCTTTGAAATAATCAAATTTTTATTCGTAAATTGCATGGAACTTACATAATATATACAATTATTAGCGGCAAGTTCTTTTTCAATTTTCGTTTTAATTGTGTACAATGAAAAAATAACACTCAGAAATTACTTGTTAAGTACATTCTTGAGTTCAAATGGATTTTATGAATTCAGTTTGACAGAATAACTCAAGTTTTTCATACTTTTTAAGGTTAGATGAAGTAAAGAGAGCCTTTTAAAAGTTGATGACTGATGGTTATGCGAGATATTCACCGCATGTTTCTGAATTTAAGAGCAGGGAGGTGGTAGTGGCATGAGTGTTTTTGACAGCGTCAGAGCAGGAATCAGCAGCCGTTTCTGTGCATTTTAAGTACTCTAAAAGTGTCCTGTTTTGATGAAATAGCCAAATATGTATGTATATGTATAACTAGGTAAATGGATATACATACAGTAATGCATAGTTATAGAATTAATAAAAAGTAAAAGTTAGAATTGATGTTGTTTTTTACAAAGTTATAGCTTGATCGTTGACAGTGAATTCTTTTGAAATCGTTATCATTTTATAATTAATCATTCATGGAATTTGATATTTTTTAACTGAAAATATCCCTAATGGTAAAGCTATAAAATCTATAAACGTGTAATAATATTCTTATTATTTCAGAGTATTCCAAATTATTAATTTCTTCATTTCAAGAGGTTTTTTTGTGGAATACATCATCAACCACCTTGTAAATATTGGATTTAGATGATGTTTAACTTAGAATATTAAAATTTTCATACTTACTGACAGGTAAACTTCCTGTTGTCTTCCCCATACTCTGTATTTTCTTTGTCGCAAAAGGCAAGGTCTTCCATATTATTGAATGGACTTATATGGGATCCACAGGATTTCCTACTCTCCTTGTAGCAACGGCCGTCTTCTCCATGGCTGTATCCTGTGAATTGCATCGTTTTTAAATGTTGGGTGACTCATTTATATTAATTTAGAAAATGGATGGTTAATAGAAATGTAAGCGAATAGTTAAGCACTTAATGAAATGTTGGCTAATTGGATCTGGGGCGTAAAAAATGCGAACTGGACGCCGTCTATTTTACAAGGTTGATCTATAAAGTCCACAATTTTCTATAACTCTGTAAACCAGACTTTAGAACATAATCTTGTTTCCATTTTACACTTATGATTCTTCAAAATGTCACAAACAGAAAATAACACAGGGAAACACTTACCTGCTGACATCAACGACTCATTCTCACAGAACTTTATGATAACTTCTTCGAATAAACGTCCAAAAAATGGTACCATTAACCTAGATTTGTTAGAAAGGTCCTTCACGTTGCCGGTAAAGGTTCGAAAGCAGTTCAAGAAAGTTTCTTGCTTCCTGTAGAAAATAAATTCATAGGTAAATATTCATGAAGTCATTATTTATGTGATATTTATTTTTTATGGTATTATATCGCAATACATGCCACCTATTACGGCAATGAAATAGTTTGTCTTAGGGGCAAAAGATGGCATACAGATGCCTGGAGAGACATGAGTGACTGAGTGGTACCCCAGAAGGGGATGTACCGTGTGGGGGATTGTATTGCCAAGCACGGGCGGGGGGCCAAGGCTGTATAAAAGATCTATGGGCTAAGGGTGCTTCGGAAGGGGAAGGGAGAAGAGACAATAGTGTGTGAAGGGACTGGAAGGGACGGCGGGACAACCAACAGTCACAACAGAGCGACCGTGGGTGTACGGTGCCTACTCCACGAATGTACGAACGATTCCAAAACAGCCGTAACAACGGTATAAAAAACTAAAATACAGTCCATTTTAAATCTACGACGTTTTATTTATGTTGACAAGCCGAAGGTGCAACACCATTGTGAACTGTTTAATCTCATGGAGAAAAAACTTCAAGAAGCTAAATATCAAAATAATTTAAATGAATACGTATAAATGATGAACACAATTTTTGATTTTGAAATTTATCATAAATAAACTCAATAAAATGCAGCTAGCGAAATTTTCGGAAGAAAAGTGATCCATTCAAAATTTTCATAAAAAGAAAATCAAATTTTTACTACTGCGGGAAAATCTTCGGAATCCGTAAATATGTTCACCGCATATGAGCACGGCGGCTTTTTGTAAGACTTATTCGTGAACATGACCAGTGGAGCCATCTTAGGAGTTTTTAGGATGAATGCTACACATTTATTTTCTTTATTTATTTTCTTATTAAATATCGTATTTCAGGATTCAGCTTAAAATTAAGCACGTTTATTAAAAAAATATACACAAAATCTTGCGCCAGCATTCCTGAAGACCTTCTCATCCTCTTGAAAACGCTCCCAATAGGAGTGAAACGCCGAGTAAGAGAATGTTACCTACGAATCAATAGGGTGGTTTCCTATTATTTTTTTATTGCCTTAATCGAAAGATTATTACTCCTGGAGTACGTATTTCACGCTTTTAGATTTTTAAATGACAATATCTATTTTTCGCGATTAAATGAAAAGTGAACATTTTCAAGCGCGCGAAAACGCGACGCTCAAGTATGAATGCCGGGAAATATCTCCGTACGTCGTATTTCTGGTTCCCCCTCCCGCCCGGTGAGGTGACCTTGAGGCGAGGCTTAGCGCTGATACGTCGCAGGCTGCCAGCGGGTAGCTGAGTACCTTGCTGAATGGTAGCGCTTGGCTTAAAAAAGGTTTATTAATACCTTATCAAACGAAGAAAACTTTCCGACCTTAGCCAGTTTTAGTAGGTGATTATTAAGACATGTTTCCCTGAGCTCTGTGCCTCATGCATGCATTGGTAACCTCAGACGATGTATAACTCCTATCCTCTCGTGTAGAAACTAGGTCCCTGTGACGTCACGTGGAGTGGAATCGCATGGGCGCCAATCTGGCCTTTTTCAAATGAGGATAAAATTTGACCCTTGCCATTCGTCTAAACCGGTATTTCAAAAACCAAATAATTTGTGTATTATGAATACACTAATGGTGGGTAACGAATCGCAATCAATACCTTTCGTTTTCTTTGATGAAGGAAACTACCCTATTCCCGAAGCAACCATCAATATTACTGAAGACCTATAGAGGCATAAGAAATCTCTTGAATGCAAATGTATTTGCGATAAAATAGTCACACTTGATATGGTACTTTTGTGAGTAACATAATTTTATTCGTGTATCATAAGGATAACGGCAATTAAATTTATGAAACATGATAGTAGGAAATAATATCACTATCAGCGGGGTGCCTCAGCCTATCAGATCGTTCGAGGGCATTCATTTTGGTTTTATAGTCGCTGAGGGTAAGAAATTCAAAGTAGAATAAATATGTAGATAATATCATGCAGGATTTTTCAAAAAGAATATACGTATTTCGAGTGCATATATTTATTTAACTTTAAGACGTGAGAATATGAAACTTTACACCCGTATTTACGAACTTCTCAAGTTTAGAATACGGATGTTTAATGTGTCCCATCAGCTGTACGAACAATATCACATCGATGTTCAAATTCCTCCCATCCTGGGGTAAGTATGTCCTTCGTCGCTGATGTTATGGCAGTACGGATTCGGATCTTAACCTCTTTCAGGTTCTGTGATAGTGGCGGTACATAAGCGTGGTCTTTAACGAAACGCCACAGGAAGAAGTTACACGGTGTCAAATCCGGTGACTGTGGAGCCCAACTGAGACATGCTCTAAGTTGCCGGCTCCTTGACGACCAATCCGACGGCTCGATAGAGTTTCATTCAGATGTTCACGCACTTGGCGGCTCCAGTGAGTGGTTGCCCCGTCGTGACGATCGACAGTTTCCTCAAAATAATACTTTGTAGTACGTATATTCTATTTGAAACATCCTGAATTTTCCAACGAGACATTTGAAAGGTGCACTACGTGAAACCAATCTTAGGATCCTGTTAACGATTATGTAGGGTAAACCTCAGCAAAAATCACTAGGCCTCGCGAGGATAATACAATATATAAACATAAAATAAGAAAGTATAAAATGTACCAAAAAGTAAAAAAAACTAGCTTTTAATCTCTCAGAGAATTAAGCGTTGGTGCTGAGAAAATGTAGTAAAATTGTGAAGTGTTGAGAAAATTTAAAACTGTTTTTCCAAATGGGAATTTAGTGAAGTAATTGAAGCACAATGGAACACAATTTCAATTTTTTTAATAATCGGATATCGCTTTGTCAACAGAAACAAACAAGTGTGCCAGATTTGAAGCCGATCCGACGATGGAAAGTGGATTAAAAATCAATCACAAGACTCCATCGATGAAACAAACAGACGAAGCAAGTTTAGAAAAAGAGTGTAAAAATGTCAGCAAAACTCGATAATTATATCGCTAACCTGAGATAGTGAATACATTACAGACTCTATCGACAATTTTTGTACTATTTTCATAAAGTCAGTTGATTTATCTGACTCTCTGTGAGCGGAGCTCCGTGCGACGAAAGAACCGAAATGAATCATGGCAGTCTGCTCGGGTTTTCCAGAGTATCCACGTTAGCATGGCTACCAATGTAATTTAGTCGGTTTCCATTTTCAGGGGCTGACTCAATTCTACCATGTAGATTGGAGCGGAGTCGGTTTTCAAAACGTAGGAAGTCAAAATTAATTTGCCATTGAAAGTTTCGCGGGTGGTCGTCGTGGTGATCAAAATATTTTCGTCCAATTCCGTCCCACCAATATTTTCGTGGCGAAATAGTCCAAAAAGTTTTCAATCACCATTCCATGGACAGCCATGTTAATCACGACCCGGTGGAAAACCCCAATAGCCTCTACGCCGTGAAAATGCCTTGGTGCGACCTCGGTGGCGGTGGGGTAAAGTCCTCGCCTGCCAATCCGTAGGTCGTGGGTTCGAATCCCGCCTGGGTAGGTGATCCCTATCCAGGGCATGGATGTTTGTGTTGTACCTACTTGTTAATATTGGATACCCTCTTTTTTGTAAAAGGCCGTCATGTGCTGTTTAAGGGGAAGTTGATAATAAATAAATAAATAAAACATACCGGGGACTACTTATCCGAAAAGACCAGTTCATTTCATAGTGCCGGCCTCGGTGGCGGCGGGGTAAAGTCCTCGCCTGCCAAACCGAAGGTCGCGGGTTCGAGTCCCGCCTGGGTAGGTTGCTCCTATCCAGGGCATGGTTGTGTGTGATAGTTGTTGTTTCATGTTATACCCTCCGATGTAAAAGGCCTTGTGAGCTGTTTTCGGGGCGATGGAAATAAATAAATAAATAAATAGTGATCAGAAACCTTTTTAGAAGTTTACTCTCTCAAGTTTTACCTTATTTTTCTCTCTTCTTCTTTGGACTCATGATTTATTTTTTATTTGAATTCTTGTAATTTATTATCATAAATTTTTCTTTGTTCCAACCTTGTGCATCACATTATACATTTGAATGTCTAAATTATTTTTCTGCTATTGGATATTTACTATAATTACATAAATCGGCACCAGCTGCTTCCTTAAGCAAACACAATACGGTATTCCTAATTCAAATTAACCAATGGGGTACATATACTGTATTCTAATCTATTGTTCGAAACTTTGGTAGCTGCAGAAAACATCAACTGGTGCGAGCATCGGCAAATTCCCTAAAATATCCACCAACGTGCATATCGCGGAACCAAAGTTTCGAAGTCCTGCCGGGATAGAGCGATACCACTTCGATTACCTGCAAAAGTTCCTGCAGTGAACGCATCTGGTAGTGTTGTACATGCGATACGTCTCCAGCAATTTATCTTCTTGGAATTCGCTATGAACGCAGTACATGAGCACCTCCACGTCGATCTGGAAGAGATTCAGTCCTGTTAATTCATTATGCTTACCCCTTCAAATAAAATACGTCATGAGAGCGGAGACTTCGGCAGTGTGCGATTGACTTCTTCATTTTCGATTACTACCGCATCCGTTTCTGTGGCGAAGACAACTGTGTCGCTGGCACAACTGTCAACGTCTTCGTCTGTTTCTATCAATTTTCGCACTCACCATGTAAAACCCACTTACCGCCAGTTCTTGGCGAACAGTTACAGCTAGAACTGGCGGCAAAGGGGCCCTCTAAAATGAGGGCGAAAATTGTGAGCCTCCATCTTCGACCTGAAGACAGTTGCAGTATTTCCTGCGAAACTGTTCTCTTCGCTTAGCAACCGATGCGGTAGTAACCGAAAATGTAGAACTTAAAGACACCATTTCTGCAGTGTATTCAGTGCATTCCAGTTCAGTGCATTTCTTTAGACGATTTAATGCATAGAAAATAAGCGATATGGTTGAATCTTAAATGTGGCAATTTTTATATCAACTTTCGATGAACTGAAGTAAATAAAAAAATTAAAATTAGGAAAAAATGCCCAGCATTGGATTTAAAGGGATAAAAATTGGATATAAATATCAAGAATTTTGTTACAGCGTTTCCCCTGACAAACTTCATCTCACCGGAAATATGGAAGCCATTCGATACATGGCAATTACAAGGTGAATTGTTGAAAATTTCCCATTGAAATTACTCAAGGAGCAGTTGGACTTCACAAGCACGGCGATTCATATCCACGACAACGGACGTTGTCGTGGATCTGAACAATTCCAAAAGTCTACATGTATCTTCCTTTGTTTTGAATATCCCTGCGCTATATAGCTAAATTTTCACACTAAACAACTGCATTCATCATTGATCCCGGCTCTATGACTTCCACAAGTAATAAAAATGTTTTGTCCCTAAACGCTGTAGCCACAACTTTCCATTGCTGAAGGCTTATTTGAATTTTCTTGATTGATTTGATTAATTTGTGTGCACCCGTGATCGTTGGTTTGATTAGGTTGTCATATTGATTTCATGAACTATCTCCAGTCACGAAGGATAACTTTTTTATATCATCTCCAGTCACAATGGATCGAAAAACTTTTTCTATTTTAGTAGAGCAAAAGTCATTAAAGCTCCAAGCTGAAGACACTCGAGTTTTGTGGATGTCGCTCCGTAATTCGCACAAAGCGGTAGAATCAATTGAGGCAGTGTTTTTTATGTCACTGCTTCTCGTCGAACACTGGTAACTTAAGCTCAAAAATGAACTAGAAAGACCCGCAATTGCCCGCAACCAGATTGTCGTTTTTAAAGCGTTTATAATGCACGATCAGATGCCGGAAAGAACTGACCTCATAGATCCAAGTAAAGAAGTTGATTTTCAAGGTGTTTTGGCTATTGATTCGTAGTAAATGCTTTATGCATGTTGCGACTACTTCTCCACCGTTCCTACACTAGCTACGTCAAGGGAAAGACCACACTTATTACAGAAACCTACGAATAGCTAGGAGGCCGTTAAATGTATTGAAATAGTGTAAAAATTTTCAAATTTGGCTTCAGAAATCTTGTACCAGAGCTCATCGATGCCAACCTTCGACCGAAGACAAACGATTTTTGCAATAGCTCGCTAACACTTTTGAAGGTGTTTCTCTTTCATGTTAAAAAAATTAGGTATATCATCACGTTACTTTTTGGCAGATCCAAACGTTCCCCGAACAATTCTGTTCGTTTTTTCAACAATGGACTGCCATGTGGGTAAACTTTTCTCGGGATACCCTCCGGGTTAATGTTTTTAAGCCACCTACAGTCACAGAGATAGCAAATCTTGATGCAGTTGACCAAATTATTTCGAATTTACAGTTAAAGAACTTCATTTATTTAAAAAGGCAACATAAGGAAATTAGACTGTATAATATAGGTGCGATAAAAGAATTGGCATCGTATTTTATTTTATTATTATTATTAATTTTTTATATATGTTTTTATTTAACTAAATATATTACAACAATTAGACTTAGCAACCAAATATTAAATAAATCAATATTCAACCCAGATGATGAGTGCCGAGAGGGTACTTGAAACGTTGGCCGTTATAAAAACATTAACCCGGTGGGAATCCCGACAAAAGTTTATCCACATTATTCGCTGGGAAAGCATAAAAACATAATGGACTGCCATATTCCAGGTATATAATGAATATCCTGTTAAGGGAGGGCTGTTTTTTTTTCAACTTCTGATTGCTATCCATAAACACCATACAAACGACTGTCGGGTATCGCATGCAGAAGGTACCTCTTCGCAATCTCTGTACATGTTCAGTCATTTGCGAGCATAAGTTGTTAGTTAAGTAACGGATTCATAAGAAAGGCCACCTCAGTTTATTCTCTTACCAAATGTGATATGCGGTGCTACAACTGCAAAACTATGCGAATGACTTTCACTTGCGCTCAGCATGACCTATATGCCGGTAAATGAGTGTTTTAAAATCAACAGTGGCTGTAGATGAGACGGATTAAATATCTACATCTACTCACAACCCCCGCAAACCGCCTCAATGAGCGTGTGGCGGGAGGGGAGGGGGTTAGGACACTAGCCGTAAATAAAAAAGAAAAGGGAATACGCTAAGTTCCTCCTAACATTATAATTATTCCTTCATATTATTATTGTTCGGGAGAAAACAAATTCCCATTCCTATCCGTCCGGCAAAATATCTCTCTTAATTTATCATTTCAGTCGGAACTGGTAATATAGTGGGTTTTTAATGTGTTGCTCTCTGCGAGTAGCCTCTTGCGTCCCTAGCGGCTCCCTATAACTCCTGAAACGAAGCAGCAATCAAATCAATCGATGCTCCAACAAAAAACCAGGTAATCAAGAAAATTCTGACCAGCCTTCAACAATTGAAAGTTTATGATATCGTTTTTTTTTGGATCATACAGGTCAGATTACTTGCAGATGGGGACAACGATCGACGCATCTGCTCATTGTTAAGCATTAAGCCAATTGCGCAGAGCCATTAAAAAAAAGAAAGTCATACTGACTTCTGGAAGTGTTCTTATTAATTTTAGTTGATAGACTTTTCCAAACTCAAAACAGCCTTCCATTCAGTGCCGCAAGATTTGGCTAGGGCTGTATCTAACCACTCTTCAGATGGAATAAATGCAGCATAATTTTTGTCTTCACTTAAGTTATGCTACAATTTTTTCGCTATTGTAGTGTGTACAGTAGGCCGGCCCTTATTTTTCAGAATTGGGAAAAGTTATGTTTTCCTGGTCTTAAAATGATCCAAATGAGGTATATATTCACGTGTTAAAATTTGGTTACTTTAAAATAACGGCAACCCGTGCCCCAAGGGCCCTAAGTACTAAGGACCCTCAATTGAGTTTTTTGGGGTCAAAAAAGTGCTATTCCTATGTAAAACGTATAAGTAAAGCCCAAAAGGGCCAATTTTCTGTTTGTTTTGACCTATCTCTAAGCGTTTAGGAGATATCGCCCGTCGCAATGAAAATCTCCCCAGGGCGCCACCCCGCACCGCGGCACCGCTGAGGTACTTACGTCCCGCACCACTTACTAGAGACTTCCCCTCAACCCCCTCCCCGCCCTCGGCAAAGACTTCGCTCGCACTGCCAAGATCTAGCCTCTGAAGAAATGTGCTTACCTTAGAAAAAATTTAATTGCCATAACAATACTTCCAATCCAAGAGATCAATTTATTTTCACTCTGTCCATGAATTTCGGTACATTAACCAAAATAAAATACATTTTCATAGTATTTCTAATTATTCTGACACTGTTAGGAGCGGAGAACCACACCTTTTACTTGCCTCTTGAACATATTGAAATCTATTCCACCAATAACTGCATTTCGTTCTCCTCTTCATTTGCGTAAGAATTTTATTTCTTCAGCCCTAGCTCAATTATCCGAGAGATTAACTGCACTTTCCTCCTCGTGCGTCAAAAATTCAATGATAATGCTCCTTGCAATTTCAAACAAATAATCAAGTTTTGTTACGAAAGATTCTCTTCTCTTCATCTCTACTGTAGTTCGCGCTCTCTTTATGTCGTTGCACGTTCATCCATTCTTTGCGTCATTTTTCTAACTTTTCAATCGCCTTATTTATCATAATAACAAGAATTCTAGTTTTGTACCTTGATTGAGACGCATTTCTCACGGTTTTTCTCGCACTAGGTCTTACAAATTTCGAACCCATTAGGTGATAGAAAAAACACACAATACTTATCTCACTCTAGGTAAATTTGAGCCGAGTATTTCTTCACTTTCTTTTCCAACCAGTTCAATGCCTGGATTTAGTCTTGATTACATACCATTCCTTGTTGGTTTATTCTTAAAATGAACGTCACGTTCATGATTAAGTATTTATTTCACCAATTTTTTCCTTAGATCCTAAAAACTTAGCACATTCCATCCTTTGCACACTATACACAGTAACTGTTTCTCCACAGTCATCTACATCCGTGAACTGGCTACCTCGTTTCGTCTTCCTTGCATATTTCTATCTACTGTTGGAGCCCTGGATGCCCTGCGCTTTCCCTTCATTCCTTTATAATTCATAGACACAATTGTATCACAAGCTTATAATATTTTGTACATAAAGAGCACTTTGGAACAAAGCCTGCTGGAATGGTTCGCGGCCGTATGGCGGCAAAAAATCAAGGTTTAATGGGTTGGTACCCAGTACATGGGTCGGCGTTGAAGGGTTAAAATTGACATTCTAGGCTTTAACAACATTAATCATGATACAAGAGGAACAACCTATTCAATACTGCACCACTAGCATGTAAATCTTGCCATCAGGAGCAGTCTTTGCCGAGGGAGGGGAGGGGGTTGAGGGGAAGTCTCTAGTAAGTGGTGCGGGACGTACCTCAGCAGTGCCGCGGTGCGGGGTGGCGCCCTGGGGGGATTTTCATTGCGACGGGCGATATCTCCTAAACGCTTAGAGATAGGTCAAAACAAACAGAAAATTGGCCCTTTTGGGCTTTACTTATACGTTTTACATAGGAATAGCACTTTTTTGACCCCAAAAAACTCAATTGAAGGTCCTTAGTACTTAGGGCCCTTGGGGCACGGGTTGCCGTTATTTTAAAGTAACCAAATTTTAACACGTGAATATATAACTCATTTGGATCATTTTAAGACCAGGAAAACATAACTTTTCCCAATTCTGAAAAATAAGGGCCGGCCTAGTGTACAGTGTACACTAACTCCATTCTTTATCACAACAATTCAATCTGTTAGGAACGGCAAATAGCTGACGAAAGTAGCATCAATTATAATGTACGTCGCAGTTATAGCGTGAAGCCATTTTGCATGCACCGTAAAAAAGACGACCGTGTATCAACAGCAAAGATTCTATTATATTTACCTCAGAAGAATTTCGGCACCGTTCAAATTCTAAGTCTGGACTGGGCGCTGGAGTTGCATAGCAGAGTGCTACGAAAAAGAATGCGCCTGCAAAGATTTTGAAACGCAAAATAAAAATCAGAAAAAAATGATTGTTAAAAAAATATTTTGCAATTCTCTTATTTTGTCTTCATCAGCTACCTCTTCTTCAGCCAGTATTACGAAAACGTGTAAATGTTGAAGGTCAAGTGAACACAAAAAATTTACTTAAGTATGCTTGCTAGAACTAGAGCATAGTCATCGGTAATTGAGGAAAGGTAAAATTGATTTAATTATTAACGGTGTAAGTGAACCAATATTGCCTAAAAATATCTTTTACAATAAGTTTTATTCTAAATAAAAGAGTACAAATTCAATTTTGATTTGTAACGACGTACCGCTGGTGCTATTCGTGGAACCTTGATTTTTATAGAGATTTTCTAAGATCTCATTTTTCATAGGAAAGTGAGAATTTGTTCTTGTTTTTGTCACCATTATTTTGTAAATTTCTCTAATTTTTCAGTATTGTAAATTTTCTAATGTCTCTAAAACTAAAAAAGGTGTTATAATACGTGTTTTCTGAACACAAATAAGGAATGCTATCTACATAATGCTATAAGGAATGGTATTTGAAGGATATAACGAGGCACCAGCTGCCAAGCCAATTATGGGGTTTAGGTGGTCCAATATTTATCTTATTATGCTAAAATGCAAATAAACGTAGAGAGAAATGCAGAAACCTGCAAAAGACAGTTTAACAACCCTTATTGTGGAGGAGCAATAATTTTATTGAAAACAGTAATCAGTTCATGAATGAAGACAATACAAAGCGCAGGTAATCGATGAAAACAATAGAATGTAAAGCTTTTGAAGGGGAAAGGATGTACCGATCCCGCTAGAATAGCCGGACGTATTTAGTTTATTTTCGTGACATGACGTAGCGATTCGTGGAGAGATAATGAGTTTCTAATTACTCCAGCAAAATAGGGGTGAACAGAAATCTATGTAGTGGATAAAGAATCGTTTCAGGCATGATGTGGTGGAAAAACGATATATCAGTGATAAAATATCAAACACAAATAGTATTTTCCACATTTTAATGTACAACACCGCAACTGACCATGCTTTGGACACTATAATGTAATTCTCAAGGAATTGAAATAGACACACTCACATATATTTATTCTTGGGATGAGTCGATTCCAAATGCTTATTTTCGATTCCACCCATTCTCGGGTATGGAATCCGAGTCGAAAATCGATCGGCTAAAGTCGATTCCAATTCCAGGAAGATAAATATTTTGTTCATAGACAATAAGTTGGGGGGCATAAAGGCCGCCAAACACCTGAGCCATTGAGAACTGTGCATTATTAAGTTAACAGTTTATATCTGGAGCAGTTGAAATGTTTATTATTTTATTAAAGCCATGGATATATTACAATAATTTAATCCACTATTTTAATGAGTTTACTTTTTAGACCACTTCAATGTTTTTATTACTTAATTCGATTCTATTTTAATGACCGCAATACAAATGACAAATCAATATCCCTCCTGTTAATATGAATAAGTATCGGTGGAATCGGAATCGAGAATAGATTTGAAAGAATCGGAATCGAAAAAATTGGAATCAAATCATCCATACAGTCTGTATCCCGTGGGGTGGCGCACGGTCCCGCCGGCTACCTTAGTCGGTCCCATAGTTTTTATGGTCTGTCCTTTCTTCCCCCGGCGCTCGCGGACCGACTCAGGTAGCTGGCAAATCAGTGCACCACCCTAGAGTCTGTATAATGAGGGAGGACAGGAGCGACCATAAAAACTGTATGGGACCAACTAAGGTAGCTGGCGCACGGGGCCACCACCTACCTAAGACGGTCCGCGAGCCGTGAGCGCCGGGGAGAGGAAGGGACCGACCATAAAAACTATTGGACCGACTCAGGTAGCCGGCTGGCCCGTGCGCCACCCTACGGCTTGCAGACTATAATGTATAGCAGAGCCATGATAACATGAGGAGGAGGATAACAACCGAACCCCACATTACGTTTTGCATAAATGGAACGTGAATTAAATCCAGATTTCGCATTAATTTTCCCGTTCGCGCCGCCGATGACCGATTGGTACAGTAATTTCGCGCAAAGTTCTCCTACCGAATAATTTATTGATAATTTTTTCAAACGAATCTACCTTTAAAATTGCCGTATTACGAGATAAATAGAACATTTGATCTCAAAGCTTGATGGCGGATGCCCGATGCCCGATTTCAAAACAGATTTCAAAAAAGTACTAAAAACTAGCTCAGCTAATAGTGTAGTATGCAACTAGGGTATAAACGTATACTAATTAGAACGGGAAGCATTCGTTACACATCAAATAATAGTAAAAGCCAACGCAAAAGGTATTTGAAATATAGTAGCGATACATTCGTCGGAAAGGCCCCAATTAAAAGCAAGGCGGGGAAACACATCTACCCCGATGGCTAGAAATTGTATCTTTTTTTCCCAAAATCTATTTTAACACTCGTAGAAAGAATTAAAAAAAAATTATGATGCATGGTTTTAAAGTTATAAATGCTATTTGGAAATTTAAATAAAAGATACATGAAAGGCATGAAACAGTTCGGTACAAAGCAAGTTCTTCTGGCAGATTTTGAATGAAATTCTTAATATAATCGAAAACAAATAAAATTGAAACTCTTACCAAGTATGCATGGTAGAATGAAGGATACACTTCCCATAGTTGATTTGGCCTTTTCTCAGAAACTGTACAAGGAAAACACAACAAATTTTGTTAGCTCTGTATTGTTGATGGAACTCCTGATTCGAATTTCTCAATGTCACGTCTCAGAGCACTGGATATAAGCAGTCTGCTGCGAAAATATTGTCGTCCAACACTGCAGTCGTAGTCACTGAGGTCGAAATGTCAAGACCTTAGGAGAATTTATCGTGAACGCATATCTCACTGCTGAAAAAATATGAGTAGAAAAAATCATTCCGGGGCAAGGAAGGCACGTAGCCTGAATATTGCTTCGGATGGGAGATTGGGTGGTAAGTGAAAGTCCCTTAAGGTGCGTTTGCACTGTATAACATGTTAGACGTAACAAGTTACTTGTAACATTTGTTTTATAGTGAAGCGGTGCCAAAAATGCACCAATAACATATTACAGAGTGAATCGCAATGGCAACCACGGGCAACAAATTAGGTATCAGGGGAGCCCTTCGAGGATACAACATACCGGGCCCGGGAACCAAGCCCGTGGCTTATACGCCCAGACACCCGGGGAGGGGGAGGAAAGGAGGAGAAAAGGAAGGAGGCGCCGCCGCGATAGGAGCCCTTCGACGCCTCTGGGAAAGGAAAGGGAAGGAAGGGACGGGACGAGGGAACGACACCTCAACGTTATAGAAGCGAATAGGGGTCTACTATTAGCGAAACCAAGCTTACGTAATTAATGTGCTAGCGATTTTAGTGGGTTTTCCTATAAGGAAGAAAAATCCATCGATCAAATCGCTAGAAGGCAACTACGGACAATGACACTTTGCTTGCTCTCGGAAAAAAATATTGCGCCAGTGACCTATTGAATGACGGGACGACCGAGATAGCAGGACGACCGAGATTTTTTATTCGGAAAACTAAGAACGGACGGTCATTTTAAGAACTTTCTTCGAATGACGAACCAGGATTTAGAACTATTAATATCTCTTATTGGCAAACGGATTGGTAAAAAAAGGTAAACCACCTTTCTCTGAAGGTGCGTTTACATTATGTACACATATGTTTTACGAAAAAGTTATAAATCCGTGTGACAATTTACATGTGGTATTGTGTTACAAAAAAGAATTCGTGTTACATAACAAGTTTTTGGTTTCTCGCACGAACAGGTAAAATTTGTTACGTGTTATAGAAAAGAGGTGAGGCGCATGGTGGGGATAGCTAGTTGACGGTTAGGCTGCGACTGAATCTGTTTCATGTTATTTGTAAATATTTGGCTCCGCTGGACTCTTGTTATAAAAAAATGTTATATAAAACAAATGTTAGAACTAGCTTGTTACATGCAGCATGTTTATATAACATGCTACATAGTGTAAACGCACCTTAACATGTTACAAATTTTCCCACGCGCGTGAAGCCAAAAACTCGTTATACAAACAAGAATGTTTGTTTTGTTACACAGCATTACTGTAACTTGTTACACGGATTAGTAACGTTTTCTTAAAATATGTTATATGTAACTTGTTAATATATCATGTTACACAGTGTAAACGCACCTTCAATGACACCTTGTCATTCTGAACGTTCCGGAAAACCATAGATTTCAATAAATCAGCAGTATCTTTCGTGTGCATAGAGTTAAAAGTTAAATAATTCGTTGCTTATGGGCATACTCAGTGGACCAATGGGGGAGCACCCCCATTGGGTTGAAACATACCCTTGATAAAATTGACATTTTTGGAGGTTGCCACTTTGTACAGAAGTATTCAGTTATATTTTCCGATATATTTACGTACTTTACAAATTGAAATGCAAATTAGTTCTGAAATTAGAGCCTATTTCACACGCTTTTGTTATGTTACAATCCAGTGGCAGACGCAGAGAGAGAGATTGAATAAACAATGTGGCCGCCTATAGCCACTTGGGTATCCAATTTGCGCTAGATGGACTGGTGATAATTTTTTCTGACCCCTACTATTGCTGGGAGATTGTCCCCACTTAGGCCCCCCTTGTCCCTATCCAGGATCCGCCGCTGGGCATGCTTAATGAAATATAACTACACAGAGTGGAGAAAATTATTATTATTATTATAGTATTCTACCGATTAAGGTAGGTTTCCATGGAGTACTAAAGAAGTGATCTGGGAGCCTCCCTTTCCTTCTAGCACTGCCTTCTTCAATTCACTGTAAGGCCTATTACCTTAAAATCTATCTAAAAATCCAATTTTTTTCCTTCCCCTCCCTCGTTTCCCTTACATTCTACCCTCTAACACCATTTTCAACATCCCCTCCCCGCTAAGTACTCCTCCCACCCATACCTTCTGTTTCGTCCGTATCTCATCTAAAATCTGCCTCTCCTCGCCAACCATATCCAGCACTTAGTCGTTATTTTTCCTCTCCGTCAATTGGAGAAAAATTATGTCACGAAATTTTAACCCTGAATAGCTGATTCCAGTAGGAAACAAAATTACAATTGATGTTTAGGTAAAAAACTACGGAAACATTCAGCGCACGGATCGGCCGCGAGGTTTTCCTGCTGCAGGGTAGCCATGAAAAAATCAAAGGGAAATGCAGGTAAAGGATTCGAAGTCATGAGTGTTCCACAGCATCCAGAAACAGGGAAAACTCGCGGCCAATAGGAGGTCTTGGTTGAATGTTTCCGTAGTTTAAAAATGGCGCGTCTTCGACCTAAGAATCACCGGTAATATTGGTAAAGATTTGAATCAATTAATTCAAGGTTAAAATATCGTGACAAATTTTTTCTCCCGACTTTTACATAAAAAATTGAATGCCAGAGTATAGTTGTCCCTCGGCTATTGGTCTCTTCAGCAGATGTACCACAGGTAGTTGCGACATGGGAAAAAATTCGTGGGAGGGGGCGTAAAAGGAGGGAATGGAGGCTGAAGCTCTTGGCTCCGAGCCTGAAAGAAGGCTATATTTCAGTCAAGGTGAGGAAATTATGCGCCGGAATATGAAGAAATATGTGTGATGGAAACTAATGGTGTTATTTTGACTAAAGAGTGGAAGCTAAAATTTCTGAAACGGTACTAGTCCACCTGGCAGTAATAAAATATGAAAAGTTTTCAAGTCAACTTTGTGGTTAATGTTTGGAGCATTGTTTTGTTTTTTTTCTATGAATAGATATAACATATTGTAGCATGTAAATTAATTTTTTTACGTATAATATGTAGAGTAAAGATAAGAGGCTTTGTTTGCTTAGGAGATGTTAAAAAAGTGGCTTGTCTTAAGGTTATGTTGTATTACTTGTATTATTCTGAGATTAGCGGCTTTTGTAAAACATTCTATTAGGATGTGGCGCGATGCATAGAATTGTCGGCCTTATTGGATATGCTTTCTATCCTCTTACTAGTCGACAGAATACATCTTCATGACTCAAACTTCTCCATGTAAAAGTGATTTCAGACATAGTTAGCTTTGGTGTATGCGACGATGTATATTTTATATATTTCGCGGATAGGAAAGTTTATGTGTAATATCTTTGGACTGGACCATTTTAGAAAACCGGTTCTTCCGAATTTCGGTAGTATTTGCTACCATTTACGTTTGAATTACCAGTTTACCGCTTAAGTTTTCATCATTACCAGGTCAAAATTATTCTATTTATCAAAAAACTTGTACTTTTCGTGTCGGTGTATATGTCTCATTGTCGATAATAAGCTTAAGCGAGAAAGTGTTCTGTATATTTTTCCTATAATTTTCGCTTCGGTGAGTCCACTTTGGTCTCCACCATTCTTTGGTTTTAAAGTCTCCATTTTCTTTCCTTTCCCCACATTCTGTGGTCGTTAATGCTCTATGTCTTCCTCGGTGTGAGCGATGGCTTACCTCCATATGCGATATATTAAATACACCAATGCATCAGATCCAGTGCGGGACCAAGAGTTGCCCCCAGGTACAGGAAATAGGCGCTAGGGACACGTTTGAAAACGTTATGAAGAATGTAAACCCAAGAAAATATGGTCGAGTTGTTCGTATGATTTCCCTTTTATGGCTCGTATTCATAAATATTGCATTCAGGATTCTTCACTCACGCGATTCAATTGATTCCAAGCGATTGCAATATATAGCGCCTCGCTAGAATACATGTCAACATTTGTATTAGCCTGTAATAGATACGCTACGAGGGGAAGGTAATCGTTTAATGCTGAAAAAAGCTCGATGCATATTTTATTAAGCTCAATGAATTAATATTAAGCTCAATTATACACCCAATAGTATGAACAAAAAACGCATTTGAATATTTACCAGTGAAACGTACTCCTTTCAAAACGAAAAGCATCGGCTTGATACCGGGGTCCAGTGGTCACGGTGATCGAATACCATGCTCAAGTTCCAAGGTCGATTCTCGTCTTAGGAATTCTTGATTTAGTAATTTCCTTACACTTTTTCTTTTACACACATTAGGACTGCTACTGTACCTAGTGGAGCCTCCTATGCATGGGCTTAGCCAGCGAGGGGCAGCGGGGGCAGCTGCCCCCCCCCCTAGAAGCAAAAATCGCAAAAGTCTTTAAGCAAAATCAGTATTGAATTGAAACGAAAGCATTCAACAAATTTTCTTTAAATCCACATATATAAGTATTAGTATTAGATATGTAGCTAAAATGCAACAATTTTTTCAAGGAAATAATCTCAATTATACAGCGATGTCATAGTTTTCTTAAAATGTTGGTTTCATTCACATTTTCCAAGGTAATATGTCAAGACTTAGCTTGCCCCCCCTAGGCTATGGCTTCCCTCCCATAGTTATGATCCTGAGTACGCCCTTGCTCCTATGGTATTATAAACTCTATGCTCATATTAATTGGGTGCTTTCCATTCAACGACACACGTTGACACAAATCGACTTGCATCGCGGTTTTCGTGTTCCATTTATTGTGACACAAGCCAACAAACGATTACGCGCAGGATTTGGAGAGTTATAAACAGTTCCCGTGAGCCGACACAAGTCAACGCGTGAGACGCATGAATTGAAAGCACCCATTGCAGTGTCATGAGAAGGTGCAGCGCAACAATTAATATTGCCAATATGCTCGAAAATTTCTATTTGACGCCTCTTGGTAATAGAATGATAAACTGAGACCCTGGGTCCCAAAATAGCACAAGTAATATAGCAAAGCTTTAAAACAAACCGCAATATCTTCTCTGCGACCAGGGCCTTTCATCTTTGCCATTTATCTTAAATTTTATCAGTGAATAAACGTGCTACAATATGTGATCCATGAGCATTTACCAGCCGTGAATTCCTTTCAGCTCTTTAGCACTTATATGTTTAAGAGTTATGACGAACCAGCGAGTTGGGAATTCAAAGTTAATTAGAAATATGTACTGGTAAAAGGTACATATTTTTCGCAGAGAGGATGAGACAATTTTATTTTTGGCGATTTTATTAACAAATAAAAGCAAGAAATAAGGGGAAAATAAAGGTTATAATAATAATTCATGATTTTAAGAGAAACTATTTTCTAGTTTCCGAATGCTATTGATTTTTATAAAGTATTAAATTTGTTTAATTACTGGAAATATGTAAGTGATGAAATCTGGAATACATTTATATTATTTTACATATTAAGGCACTCGTTGAAGTACATTTATATATAAGTGCTTATTACTTGATATTCGCAAACACCGAGCTGCCATATTGGTAAAACTTGTTTTAATACAAAATTACAAGGTGACATTAAATATAAATATTTTAAGTGCTGCAATCAAGTTTTGATTACACATTTAAAGATTATATTTGTGATGTAAATGAATACACGCCATTTGAGTAGACAAAATATTTTATTTATATTTCAAAAGTAATTTGCTTCAGAAAATCTGTTTCATTGGCGAAGGCAAAACATCAGTTTAATTCTTAGAAACATAAGAACTATGCTTGTCAAATTATGCTGCTGAATGGGCGATCCGCAAGTGTTGCATATCTTTTCTTCATACAAACTCGGAGCAGGTTGGCAAGTTTCTGAATTGGGATACAAGACTTCTTACGGCACTCTGAACATCCGAGGAGCAGGATTCGGCACCCCTCTCAGTACATTCCAGGAATCCATGGAATCCCCTGAGACGATTAAAAGGTGAAATAGTTAAGATCTTACACACATGTAGTGCTAATTACAGTAAAACTCTGTTCATTTTATCTTTGCGGGTGAGCTGGTGTGGCTAAAGCAAGTGGGGTGGAATTTTCTCGCCACGTGATTTTCTCTTTGTCAATCAACAGACAGCAGGCGTGGCCTAATATTTCGGAAACATAGGCGTGGCCTCAGTCAGCCGCTCTCAGACCTTTGCCGTGTTAACACTTTGAGACCGACCGTCATCTATAGATGACGCGCCGGTCTCTGCCCAGTACCGAGCGTCATTTACAGATGATGGCAGACTGTGATCGGCAAAATTTTCGGGTCTGGGCAAAGTTAAAATTTTTATCTTCGGGCTGAAAGTGTTCATATCGTGTATCTGCTAGTGGAGCTGCGTTGCCAAACCTCACTTGTTTTCCCTGCATGTCTTTAGATATGCCTTTCACCAACGGTGCGGTATTCAGCTTAGTAGTTGACAATGTCATGGTCATTTGTGAAGGGAATAATCTCAATATCTTCCAAATGAGTAGGTACCTCGGCGCCGGTCCCAAACTACCTGTGGCCACCCATGGCTCATGCGTTTTTATTTTTCGTAACACTGAACTAACTTGGGTGTCTATGTACATTTGGCAACGTCATGTTCGTTCCTGGTCTCTCCCTCTCTCGGTACTACCCTTCCCTCATAAGCGAAGCCCTCTCAGAGTGTTTTAGCCCACGCGAAAGCATAATGTGAACACATTAAAACAGTACATGATATGGTTGTGTTGCTCATAATGCCACCGAAACCAATAAAACTATGAAATGAATTTTAAATTTTTGCTGCCTTTGATCATTGGGTATGTTTTCTGCGTTGCTAAGTATAGAAAGGGAAGGAAATTACATTTATGGTGCTACAATTTACATAGCATAAAACTGAGATTTCCTAACGTGAATTAAAATGTTTGAAGCATAAAAAAGATAGTTGCTATTTCATCATTTTTTACCCATAAGAAAGTAAGAAATAGAACTCTCAAGCCTTGCAAAAAATAGTGTCGTAGAATATAACGAATTAATAGGATCTATGAAAAATGAAATATCACATTTGAAAAACTACTTTTTACGTCAGTTGCATGATGAATGTGAATTTTTTTAACAAAATTAAATGCTGTGAATCATTAGAAGAAATTGTTTGATTCAAAATAAAGAAATATTTATCAAAGTTGCATCGGGAGTAATTTTTATGAGCTTTACTTTATGAATACGTCTTCATGAGGAAACCTTTGAGTTCCGGATGTGAAAATATTGAACTATGGTTTTATTTTTATGTAAAATACCTCGAACGACCCACAAAAAACTTACCTGCAGAGGACACCTGCATCGATTGCACTGTATTTTGGGTTTGAAGAGTCACAGAAGGCAGCTTCGTCAGCCTCACGTATGAAGTTCAAAAAAGATATGCAGGCACGCCGTTTTTTCTGGAAGCACGCACTGCTTTCCTGGTCTCCGAAAACTGAAATATTATGTGAAAATATCAGTTTACAAAGTAGGGTAGGTAAGCGAAGAGGTTATTTTTAGTAAAGTAAATCAACATTAAATTTTTTTAATAAAGAACAACGTCTTAATCGCGAACTGGAAAGATTACAACTTTTGTCAGTAAATGTTTGTTCAATTAACTTTGAAATAAACAAATTTGTTGTTATGCGTTCTCGTTGTAATCATTCACCTTCGTTCAAATGATCGCAGCGCCGCCATCGGATTTTTGTTGCCATTTTTTGAAGTCGTTAATTTATTTAATCTATATATATAAAAGAAAGTCGAAAATCGTGTTAGTTATTCCTCGTTCACATTACGATCGTCCGAGCCATCGTCGGAACTATCGTGCATTCACACAACGATGGTTAAAACCTGTGCTGCCCTCTGGTGCTGACATCTAAAGTGAACGGGAAATTGACGGTTAGCAAAGCTGTTGAGGTATGCATGGACACGATATTACTGTCTTCAACGTGTATTTACCGAATAATTTTTCTTCCGCCCATATTCTTCCTTCTTAGGACAAATCCATGAAATGTCCACGAAAAAAATAGAGCTTCACGAGCATTTCGTCTTTCTCTTGTCGCTCCGTTTCCGGTCTCCCAGCGCCTAACCATCGTAAAGTGGCAACGTTCGGAACTACGTCAACTATAGTCAGAACTTGCATTCACACGGCTAGTTCGGTCAACTATCGTTAGGACGACGGCTTCGACGATCGTAATGTGAATGAGGCATTAGAACACTTAAACTCGAGAACGGCTGCACCGGTTTTCGTGACATTAGGCTCTTTGGATTCGTCTCAGCCCCGGATAACATTTAGGACATTAAAAAATAGGAAAAGTTCACAAAAAAATTCAACTTTTTCTTAGAGATATGTTTTTAGGAATTGATTGTTAAGACGGTCAAAAAAATAAGATTTTTTTTTCGTTTTTTACTAATGTATTGACTGATCATTTTAACAATATTAAACAAATTTAAATGTTCTAACATGTTAAAAATATTAAAGTAATATTAAAATAGTATTAAAATAATTGAATTAGAGGTAAGCTCAGCTCGAATTGAGTTGTCAACAAACACATAACTATTTTCGTCTGAAGATTTTCACAGCTTCTTTTATCTATGTTGGTGGTGGTTTTCGGGTATTGCTGTGTAGAAAACACATAACTACCGTGTGTGTAAACAAATCTCCAAGCAATTGTTGATTATCAGTAATTTCCGTGTACTCTGCATGAATTCAAACCTTTTGACTTTGTAATAAACGAAGACGAAGTCACCAAGTATCTATCTGAATATTTAAAGTCCTTGGACGCACCTGGCTTATCACGGCACGATTTACAGCTAAAGGTAGGCTCTGCGTTCATGATCTTTCGAAACCTAAACCAACCAAAACTATCCAACGGAACGTGTTTGATTATTAAAAAAACTGACAATGAAAGTGATTCAAGCCACTATATTCAAAGGAAAATTCAAAGATGAGGAAGTTCTCAATCCGAAGATTCCATGATCCCAACTTATATGCCCTTTTGAGCTTAAACGTATTCAATTTCCAATTCGTGTTGCATTCGTGATATCGATTAACAAATCGTATGGTCAGTCTTTCAGTTTTTGTTCTGTTTGTTCTCATGTGTTAGTGAAAACCCATGATTTTCTTATGGTAAATAATATGTGGTATGTTTACGAGTCGGTAAACCATCCGCTGTTTTTCTTCCTTCGCTTCAAGGGCGCAGCTAGGAATTAAGGATAGGCGCAGCTAATACTGGCGGGTCTGTAGGGTATAGAAAACTCGCCAAGGTAAGCGAGAGGTGTGGGGGCCCTCCCCAGACATTTTTTAGGATAAAAGGTTCAAAATGGTAGGTTTTGCGGCTGTGTGAACAGTTAAATATTTTGTGACTCATCCGTCCTCCTAATATTAATAACCAAATGTTTTATAAAAAGATTCTCTGAGCTTTTGGGGGGGTTTTAACCCCCAAAACCCCCCCTCGCTGCGTCCCTGCTTCGCTTCGCTATATTTATTTTGCTTCATTCGCTTTATCTTGCGCCTGATAACAAAACAAAAATTGTTGTTTATCAGAAGGCGCTTGACGCAAGACATTAAACCCGAATGTGTAGGGCTCACCGTGGTGCGTTTACGCATGCAGCACGTTTACGCAGTGCATTTTTTCCAAACAGAGATACTATAAATGGCGCGCCTAAAGTCATTTGATACGAATGCTGCTTCATAGGGGCTTTTCTTACACTATTTTGAGCATCAGCCAAGCGTCGGTTTAGCGTTGCGTTAACCTGCCCCGTGAACGAGCCAAGTTTACGCTACGGACTTAGACCTAAAAACATTTTTTGACGGTTAATAACACAAATAGCCAACAACTGAATGCGTATAATTTTTATGTCATAAATATTTTCTCATTTAATTTATAATAAATCAAATATAATTAAAACGATACAGCCGCTCTTTATTTATGAATGGTGCAACTAAACTATAAGTTCATTGAATGTTAGGCGGTACGAAGTTCGCCGGGTCAGCTGGTTTAATATATTTCATTTTAAATTCAGAACAAAATCGAAATTCCCTCAAAACCACAATAAAAGTTTTTTAAATATCGCATTGCGATCTAGTTCTTAGTTATTCTGAAAATTTCAGCTCGATAGGTAATCGGAAAGTGACTTGAAATTGAGTGGCAAGATTTGACCCGGACATGATGAAAAACAACAAAATGAGTTTATAAAGTCGTTAGAATATAAGCATATGAGTCATATTTTGGTGTAGATACATTACCAGAACTCAGAGTAGACTCTATCTCACAAAATGAAGTGAGTCCATCCCTTGTAAACTGAATGAGAATAGGAACCATTATTTTTGACCTGTTTGAAAGAAGCATAGCTTCTTCTGCGGCTGCTTCTATGCAATGATTAATCTCGTCGCGTCTCCTGTGGGGATAATGGAAGGAAGAACACATTAGGTACACTTTCTGCAACAAAAAAAGTTGGGTTTTAATCAAATTTGATAGGTTTGGAAGCCTACAAAATAGAAATACTCAAAGTTAGAGGTGACCCCGGAGTGTATACTTGGCACTGATTGGAAGCATTTCGATTGGTTATCATTTAGAACGGTAGATTCGAATTGGTTAGCGACGTGATTGAATTTATTTGTACATGAAAATATTCCGAGTGGAAGCATTTGAAATATGCTGCTACCGAAGTATGATGAAGATAAGATGGATCAACCGAGTGAGTAATGAGGAAATATTAAGAAGAGTGGGAGAAAAGAGAACTCTTCCAAAAACCTCAAGGAGTAGGCGGACAGTGGCGGATACATATGGGGGGCGCAGGGGGCGCGCGCCCCCCTTTGCGGGGCCTACCGCATTCCCTAATACTGCAGAACCACAATAACAACTTTTTTACCGTAAGATGGCAGTGTCATGTATAGGCGTAATATCAGTTTAAATAAAATTTTGTTAAACTTTGCATGTGATTTAATGTTTTGAAATTACGATAAAGGTAAAGGTAGCTCAAGATATCTTATGCGCCCCCCCCCCCCTTCAGTTATTTCTATATCCGCTACTTTAGGTAGGACAGCTTAGTTGGCCACATAATGACATATGAGGCATGATGACCTGATGAAAAAAATCTTAGAAAGACAAGTGAAAGGGAAGAAGGCAAGGGATGTCCCCGAATGAGCTACAGAGAACAGTTTATAAAGGATGTAAAAGAGATAGAATATAGAGATAAAAGAGAAGAAAACGAGAGGCTTAAGTTCTCCAACGTTTCTACCTGACCATAAATGGAAAATTCACAGTAGTTAGTGATTTTTATTTACTGGATTGTGCTTTCCTAAGATTAACGACTGTAAGGATTAAGGTTGATAGGGTAACTGGTTTGGTGATGCAAAATAACGGTTTCGATTAAAATCGAACTTCCTGTTTTAAATTTCAAGGATCGAGGAGATTTTTTTACATCTCTAATGTGTATTTTTAGTGTCTTTCGAATGTAAAATAAACATGTTTTTAAAAAACTATACATAAAGAAAAGAACCGTCGATTTTTTTTATTAATCGATCTTCCGGTTTAAATTTCGATTTTTGTTGAAAAGTGGTGTTTACTATTTCGATTAAAAATCGGTCGTTAGAAGAATTAATTTTGACCGACCTGTTTCCATCACTAATCTGGTTCATTTTTCAATACTTTATTGCTATGCAAGTAATTTATCCTTGGTGAGCGGCTAATTTATTGTTTTCTCCCGTTTCGGAGATTTTCCTTCCAACAATAATACAAATTATAACTAATAACTTCAGGCTTTACTTTGTGAAACCTCTCCATACTGGAAGTAAGGAAATAAAACTTTGTTAGGTTCACTATTATTTAATTATGGGCACGACCCGGGTTTCGTAACTTGGATACATCGGTAGGTGACTGATCTTGCATTCATCATACATTTATATACAAAGTACACAAGTGGCAGTGAGGACATCTATCGGAAAGGAAAAGGACTGGTTGAAAGGGTGGGGGTGAGGGTTAAACACGGAATAGAATAGTGAGAGGGGGGGGGGGGGGGTAAGGGGGAAAGGGGCAGCCTTGATTTGGGACGAGAGTTTTCCCTGTGAGGATAGGTATCTGACCAGCCAGGGGAGGGCGGGGTTAAAGTCCGGGGCGGGGTCCCCTGGCTGGTCAGATACCCTGAAGTATTCATCCAGAAACACCCTGTACACATGTAGCCAGGGTTGGGCCGATTTTCTCGTTTTAGATACGGTTGTCGGAAGAGCTGTTTGAAGGATGAAGGGAGAGGATAGGCGCCCCCCTTATTGAAGTTATTCCCATAATTAGCTATTTCTATACGGTCCTCTATCAGCCGAGGTGAATATTTTTTTTCCGACGATGATTTCTGACGCTTGGAATTATTACGGTCTCGGAGAATGAGAACTTTATATACAAGGAATCGAACCTCTTTAGACCCGAAGACGGGAACTGGAAAACGACAGACATTTATCCATTTAATCACCACGAAAGCCGTCGTACCAATCGCTAGAAATAATAATAATTTCATTTATTTTTCGTGAGCACCTGGTCCATGAGAGAAAAAACTTAACATCACTTTTAGCAATTTCAGAATCTATAAACGAATTAAATAAAAAAAGAATAAAAATTCAAACTAATGCACCCAGTGAGGACCGCCGTAAGTATGGGTATCATCCAATATTACAATATTGTCAACTTGAGGGAAAGATCATACTGTGCATTGATTAAACGTGAGGTGATTTTGACGATTTTCGGACCTTCTCCCTTGGTGAGATATCGCGAGATTTGGGTCGACCCCCTCCCACTTAACTCACGTTGGGTCAAAATGCGCATTTTCCGTGTGCATACGTTAATCTATGCATCATTTCGTTTGATTTATTAAAAAACAATTTTAAATAATGAATTAAAAACTTTTGGGCTATGTCGCCGCGTCAATTGTTGGGTGGCCCCCACGTTTCCCGACCGATGATGGTCGCTTTCTCAAGGGATTCTGAAGAGTTGGGAATTTCAATTCTTTTATATAGCTATCTGTGTCAGGAGGTGGGAAGTTTGAAGAGTTGGGAACTTCAATTTTAAATAAATAAAAGCAATTTAGAAAAGAAACAATGAAAAAAATATTTTCATTTAATGTTAGTTGAGAATAGTATTTAAGATTACTAATTGTAAGTTCGCATTTTCACACCGTTTCCTGCGGCAAAAAATTACGTGTTACTTGGCTGGACTCTCCCTCTCCCTCACGTTAGATTGGGTGAGGAACGGCTTGGCCCTCTCTCCCCCGTAAATCTTTAAGGTCCATAAAGATTGCGGCCAATAGATTGCATAGCAAAATACGTTTTTAGGCTGATAATTTTTAATGCGGGGATTCCAAAAACATTTATATGAAAGCGATACTTTTAATAGTTTCTGATGTACAGTCTGGGACGTGAAAAAATACCAATTTTCGCTCCCTTATAAGAGCGTATGTGTCCATGACATAAAAACAGTAATTTCATGAAAATTAAAGCACAAATGTGGAGTTTTTCGTCCTAACTCCACAGGAAAGGTACACGTAAAGGATGAACCGAAAGTCCCTTTACAACTGACCTTCTCATTGATTTGTTAAAAACTATATAATTTCCACTACAGCCGAAATACTGGAAACAATACCTCTAAGTTGGGACACAGCAAACAACATACCTCTTCCAACCTTCTATTTCTAGAACAGTCACCAAGCAAAAATTAAAACCCGTCTCCATGGGGGGTAGGTATTGCTTTCAACCTCAGTAACCGTTTATACGGTGCTAATATCGGTGGCCACTCAATTACGAGTCAATATACAATGCCATTCGCACCCCTTTATGGTCCATAGGGACATAATTGTCCCATAGAATTAAAATAACACTAATTCCCAACCCATAAAACTATACTAACCCAACTAATACAACTAATATAACTAACCCATAAAAAAACACTAATTTTGTCAAAATTAAATCTTAACAGCGAAGTTTTCCACACAAACTCCATCGGCTATACAAATAAGGGACACCGAAAGTTTCGTTATAATTGACCTTCTCATTGAATTGTTATAAAATATCAAATAATTCTCGCTTCGTAAACTGCATTTCAAGTGAAAGTTCGTCACAATGTGGTGACTGCAATATCTATACGATATCACAAAAAGAATTTAAAACTAGAAGCCAATAGCCTATTCTTCAATAAGTAGAAACAATTATTACTACCCACTCATTTAATTTTGAGAGAATGTAAAAATTTGGTACACACATGTCATTTGGACCTTAAAGGGTTAAAACGCCTCACATATTTAATGGGTGCCCCGTATTATAATCAATTCCACATTATACATTTAGCATTATCATTTCTGTCAAAGGAAGTTCGTTTCATTTTAATTTTGAGTGTTTTCTTAAATCCTACTCACCTGCACATGTTTCGGCATTTGACACACTTTGTATCGCTGTGCAATCGCCTCGTCTCGTTCATGCTCTCCTCTGAAAATAAATCTTCAATGCACTTGTTAACGGCCTCAAATTGGCTCTGAAAAGGAAACGTAATATATAGATTGACGATATTTTGAAATACTTGTTACCGCTACTCCCGCCGTTTTTGACAGTGATCATTAGATCTCAACCAAGGACTAATTTAATGGACAGATTAATATGTTACAAGATATTAATACATTAATGACATTGGGAAACCCACTTTCTTTTCTTTTATCGGTGATTTGTTTTTGACTGACTTTTCTTTTGGCCTCTGAATATGAAAGTTGTTATCTGTCACGTCACTTTTTTAGCTCTTTTTGTCTCATACGTCATAAAAAATTCAAATTAAGGAATGTAAAGTTACATCTTACCTTATCTAATGTCCGTAGAGGAAATTTTTAGGTAAAGATATTTTAACGAATGGTTTAGTGATGCGCGTGAAATGGGAAAAAAATCAGTGCATGCAATCCCCTCAACATCGAAAACCCCCAGGAAGTAAAAGTGCGTGCCATCGTCTCACTATAGTATCTCCTGCATAATTAGACTCCTATGCACTTATCGCTAGTCTATTTCAGCGTCAGCCACCGGTCACAAGTCTGATAGGGCTTATGTCGTGCAATTGGAGAGCCTCCTGTGATCGACGCTCAATCTAGCAGTATGTGGTCACAATGACACAAGGTTTTGTGAAAACACTTGACGTGCTAGAAGAAAACTAATAACAATTTTGAAATCAGTATGTCTATTTTAGTATAAAGCAGCTCAAAATTGGAAGTCGACCGTAAATGTGATGAGAAATGTTCCCCAGTGTAACCACGATAATCGTATAATCTAAACCTTTTCCGAATACGAATTAAATTTTACAGGCAGAGTCGTACACAGGGCGCTGGGCACCGTGCTGTAATCAAACAGCCACCTCATTCATGCATTAATGACACTTGAACTTCGACTCCATGTGCGAATAAATATAGTACTTACATAGGAAAAATATAACACTCAGTCATAGCATTAATAGAGGCAGTAGGAAGGATACTGGAATATAGATCAAGGTTTAATCATGTACTTTGTTTTATTATTATTATCATTTTTTTATATATGTTTTTATTAAACTAAATATATTACAACAATGAGACTTAGCAACCAAATATTAAATAAATCAATATTCAGCCCAGATGATGAGTGCCGAGACGGTACTTGAACGTCGGCCGTTATAAAAACATTAACCCGGTGGGAATTCCAAGAAAAGTTTGCCCACATTATTCGCTGGGAAAGCATAAAATCATAATGTACTGCCATATTCCAGGTATATAATGTATATTCTGTTAAGGGAGGGCTGTTTTTTTTTCAACTTCTGATCGCTATCCGTAAACACCATACAAACGACTGGCGGGTATCGCATGCAGAGGTTACCTCTTCGCGATCTCTGTACATGTTCAGTCATTTGCGAGCATAAGTTGTTAGTTAAGTAACGGATTCATAAGAAAGGCCACCTCAGTTTATTCTCTTACCAAATGTGATATGCGGTGCTACAACTGCAAACTATGCGAATGGCTTTCACTTGCGCTCAGCATGACCTATATGCCGGTAAATGAGTGTTTTAAAATCAACAGTGGCTGTAGATGAGACGGATTAACTATCTACATCTACTCACAACCCCGCAAGCCGCTCCAATGAGCGTGTGGCGGGAGGGGAGGGGTTTAGGACAGTAGCGGTTAATAAAAATGAAAGGGAAGACGCTAAGTTCCTTCTAACATTATAATTATTCCTTTATATTATTATTGTTCGGGAGAAAACGAATTCCCAGACCTATCCGTCCGGCAGAATATCTCTCTTAATTTATCATTTCAGTCAGAACTGGTAATATAGTGGGTTTTTAATGTGTTGCTCTCCACGAGTAGCCTCTTGCGTCCCTAGCGGCTCCCTATAACTCCTGAAACAAAGCAGCAATCAAATCAATCGATGCTCCAACAAATAACCAGGTAATCAAGAAAATTCTGACCAGCCTTCAACAATTGAAAGTTTATGGTATCGTTTTTTTTTTGGATCATACAGGTCAGATTACTTGCAGATGGGGACAACGATCGACGCATCTGCTCATTGTTAAGCATTAAGCCAATTGCGCAGAGCCATTAAAAAAAGAAAGTCATACTGACTTCTGGAAGTGTTCTTATTAATTTTAGCTGATAGACTTTTCCAAACTCAAAACAGCCTACCATTCAGTGCCGCAAGATTTGGCTAGGGCTGTATCTAACCACTCTTCAGATGGAACAAATGCAGCATAATTTCTGCATTCACTTAAGTTATGCTACAATTTTTTCGCTATTGTAGTGTGTACTTTGTACACTAACTACATTCTTTATCACAACAATTCAATCTGTTAGGAACGGCAAATAGCTGACGAAAGTATCATCAATTATAGTTTACGTCGCTGTTTTAGCGTGAAGCCGTTTTTTATGCACTGTAAAAAAGACGGCCGTGTATCCACAGCAAATATTCTAGTATATTTACCTCAGAAGAATTTCGGCACCGTTCAAATTCTAAGTCTGGAGTGGGCGTTGGAGTTGCATAGCAGAGTGCTACGAAAAAGAATGCGCCTGCAAAGATTTTGAAATGTAAAATAAAAATCAGACAAAAACGATTGTTAAAAAAATATTTTGCAATTCTATTATTTTATCTTCATCAGCTACCTCTTCTTCAGCCAGTATTACGAAAACATGCAAATGTTGAAGGTCAAGTGAAGACAAAAAATTTACTTAAGTATGCTTGCTAGAACTAGAGCAGAGTCATCGGCAATTTAGAAAAGGTAAAATTGATTTAATTATTAGCGGTGTAAGTGAGCCAATACTGCCTAAAAAATATCTTTTACAATAAGTTTTATTCTTTATAAAAGAGTACAAATTCAATTTTGATTTGTAACGACGTACCGCTGGTGCTATTGGTGCAACCTTGATTTTTATAGAGATTTTCTAAGATCTCATTTTTCATAGGAAAGTGAGAATTTGTTCTTGTTTTTGTCACCATTATTTTGTTAATTTCTCTAATTTTTCAGTATTGTAAATTTTCTAATGCCTCTAAAACTAAAAAAGGTGCTATAATACGTGTTATCTGAACACAAATACGGAATGATATCGTATTTGAAGGATATTACGCGGCACCAGCTGCCAAGCCAATTATGGGGTTTAGGTGGTCCAATATTTATCTTATTATGCTAAAATGCAAATAAACGTAGAGAGAAATGCAGAAACCTGCAAAAGACAGTTTAACAACCCTTATTGTGGAGGAGCAATAATTTTATTGAAAACAGTAATCAGTTCATGAATGAAGACAATACAAAGCGCAGGTAATCGATGAAAACAATAGAATGTAAAGCTTTTGAAGGGGAAAGGATGTACCGATCCCGCTAGAATAGCCGGACGTATTTAGTTTATTTTCGTGACATGACGTAGCGATTCGTGGAGAGATAATGAGTTTCTAATTACTCCAGCAAAATAGGGGTGAACAGAAATCTATGTAGCGGATAAAGAATCGTTTCAGGCATGATGTGGTGGAAAAACGATACATCAGTGATGAAATATCAAACACAAATAGTATTTTCCACATTTTAATGTACAACACCGCAACTGACCATGCTTTGGACACTATAATGTAATTCTCAAGGTATTGAAATAGACACACTCACATATAAGTATTTACACTTGGGATGAGTCGATTCCGATTCCAGGAAGATAAATATTTTGTGCATAGACTATAGGTTTGGGGCATAAATGCCGCCATATACCTGAGCCATTGAGAACTGTGCATTATTAAGTTAACAATTTATATCTGGAGCAGTTGAAATGTTTATTATTTAATTAAAGCCATGGATATATTACAATAATTTAATTCACTACTCTAATGAATATACTTTTTGTACCACTTCAATGTTTTTTATTACTTTATTCGATTCTATTTTAATGACCGCAATACAAATGACAAATCAATATCCTGTTAGTTTGAATAAGTATCGGTGGAATGTGAATCGAAAAAATTGGAATCGAATCATCCATACAGTCTGAATGCCGTGGGGTGGCGCACGGTCCCGCCGGCTACCTTAGTCGGTCCCATAGTTTTTATGGTCTGTCCTTTCTTCCCCCGGCGCTCGCGGACCGACTCAGGTAGCTGGCAAATCAGTGCACCACCCTAGAGTCTGTATAATGAGGGAGGAAAGGAGCGACCATAAAAACTGTATGGAACCAACTAAGGTAGCTGGCGCACGGGGCCACCACCTACCTGAGACGGCCCGCGAGCCGTGAGCGCCGCGGCAATGAAGAAATTGCAAATGAAAGATGATAAAATATTTGATAGCTTCATCATTAATTCGCACGGAGCGATAATAAGGTCACCTAATAATTAATTTCGCGCAAAGGTCTCCCTGCGAATAATTTATTGATAATTTCTTCAAACGGATCGACCTTTAAAATTGCCATATTATGAGATAAATAGAATATTTGATTTCAAAGCTAGATGGCGGATGCCCGATTTCAAAACAGATTTCAAAAAAAGTACTAAAAACTAGCTCAGCTAATAGTGTAGTATGCAACTAGGTTATGAACGGATGCTTATTAGAACGATAAGCATTCGTTACACATTAAATAATAGTAAAAGCAAACACTAAAGGTATTTCAAATATAGTAGCGATACATTCGTCGGAAAGGCCCCAATAAAAAGCAAGGCGGGGAAACACATCTACCCCGATGGCTAGAAATTGTATCTTTTTTTCCCAAAATCTATTTTAACACTCGTAGAAAGAATTTATAAAAATTTATGATGCACGGTTTAAATTTATAAATGCTAGTTGGAAATGTAAATAAAAGATACATGAAAGGCATGAAATAGTTCAGTACAAAGCAAGTTCTTCTGGCTGATTTTGAATGAAATTCTTAATATAATCGAAAAAAATAAAATTGAAACTCTTACCAAGTATGCATGGTAGAATGAAGGATATACTTCCCATAGTTATTTGGCCTTTTCTCAGAAACTGTAGAAGGAAAACACAAAAAAATTTTGTTAACTCTGTATTGTAAATGGAACTCTTGATTCGAATTTCTCAATGTCACGTCTCAGAGCACTGGTTATAAGCAGTCTGCTGCGAAAATATTGTCGTCCAACACTGCAGTCGTAGTCACTGAGGTCGAAATGTCAAGACCTTAGGAGAATTTATCGTGAACGCATATCTCACTGCTGAAAAAATATGAGTAGAAAAAATCATTCCGGGGCAAGGAAGGCACGTAGCCTGAATGTTGCTTCGGATGGGAGATTGGGTGGTAAGTGAAAGTCCCTTAAGGTGCGTTTACACTGTATAACATGTTAGATGTAACAAGTTACTGGTAACCTTTGTTTTATAGTGAAGCGGTGCCAAAAATGCACAAATAACATATTACAGAGTCAATCGCAGCGGCAACCACGGACAACCAATGAGGTATCAGGGGAGCCCTTCGAGGATACAACACACCGGGCCCGGGAACCAAGCCCGTGGCTTATACGCCCAGACACCCGAGGAGGGGGAGGAAAGGAGGAGAAAAGGAAAGAGGCGCCGCCGCGATAGGAGCCCTTCGAAGCCTCTGGGAAGGGAAAGGGAAGGAAGGGACGGGACGAGGGAACGACACCTCAACACTATAGAAGCGAAGAGGGCTCTACTATTAGTGAAACCAAGCTTACGCAATTAATGTGCCAGCGATTTTAGTGGGTTTTCCTATAAGGAAGAAAAATCCATCGATCAAATCGCTAGAAGGCAACTACGGACAATGACACTATGCTTGCTGCTGCCTCTGCGTTTGCCATTATGGGCTCGGGGAAAGAGCGCTTTAAAAGGCGGTATTGGGTGCGGCCAAGTTTAGCGTCCCGGAAAAAAATATTGCGCCAGTGAGCTATTGAATGATCTTCAGCGGGACGACCGAGATTTTTTATTCGGAAACTAAGAACGGACGGTCATTTTAAGAACTTTCTTCGAATGACCACCCAGGATTTAGAACAATTAATATCTCTCATTGGCGAACGGATGGGTGAAAAAGGTAAACCACCTTTCTCTAAAGGTGCGTTTACATTATGTAAAATGTTACATATACAAGTTACATGAAACATGTTTTACGAAAAAGTTATAAATCCGTGTAAGACGTTACATGTGATATTGTGCAACAAAAAAAGAATTCGTGTTACATAACAAGTTTTTGGTTTCCCGCATGAAGTGGGAAAATGTGTAAAATGTTACAGAAAAGAGGTGAGGCGCATGGTGGGGATAGCCAGCTGACGGGTGGGATGCGACTGAATCTGTATCATGTTATTTGTACATAATTGGTTCCGCTAGACCCTTGTTATAAAACAAATGTTATATAAAACAAATGTTATATAAAACAAATGTTAGAAGTAGCTTGTTACATGCAGCATGTTTATATAACATGTTACATAGTGTAAACGCACCTTAACATGTTACAAATTTTCCCACGTGCGGAAAGCCAAAAACTTGTTAGACAAACATGAATGTTTGTTTTGTAACACAACCCTACATGTAACTTCTTACACGGATTTGTAACGTTTTCGTAAAACATGTGATATGTAACTTGTTTATAGAACATGTTACACAGTGTAAATGCACCTTCAATGACACCTTGTCATTCTGAACGTTCCGGAAAACCATAGGTTTCAATAAATCAGCAGTATCTTTCGCGTGCATAGAGTTAAAAGTAAAATAATTCGTTTCTTATGGGCATACTCAGTGGACTAATGGGGGAGCACCCCCATTGGGTTGAAACATAGCCCTGATAAAATTGACATTTTTGGAGGTTGCTACTTTGTACAGAAGTATTCAGTTATATTTTCCGATATATTTACGTACTTTAACAAATTGAAATGAAAATTAGCTCTGAAATTAGAGCCTATTTTACACGCTTTTGTTATGTTACAATCCAGTGGCAGACGCAGAGAGAGAGATTGGATGAACAATGTGGAGGCCTATAGCCACTTGGGTATCCAATTTGCGCTAGATGGACTGGTGATAATTTTTTCGGACCCCTACTGTTGCTGGGAGATTATCCCCACTTAGGCCCCCCTTGTCCCTATCCAGGATCCGCCGCTGGGCATGCTTAATGAAATATAACTACAAAGGGCGGAGAAAATTATTATTATTATTATTATAGTATTCTACCGATTAAGGTAGGTTTCCATGGAGTACTAAAGAAGTGATCTGGGAGATTCCCTTTCCTTCTAGCAATGCCTTCTTCAATTCACTGTATGGCCTACTACATTTAAATCTATCAAAAAATCCAATTATTTTCCTTCCCCTCCCTCTTTCCCTAACATTCTACCCTCTAACACCATTTTCAACATCCCCTCCCCGCTAAGTACTCCTCCCACCCATACCTTCTGTCTCGTCCGTATCTCATCTAAAATATGCCTCTCCTCGCCAACCATATCCAGCACTTCGTCGTTCTTTTTCCTCTCCGACAATTTGAGAAAAATTATGTCACGAAATTTTAACCCTGAATAACCTATGCCAGTAGGAAACAAAATTACAAATGATGTTTAGGTAAAAAACTACGGAAACTTTAAGCGCTCGGATCAGCCGCGAGGTTTTCCTGCTGCAGGGTAGCCATGAAGAAATGAAAGGCAAATGCAGGTAAATAATTCGAAGTCATGAGTGTTCCAGAGCATCCAGAAACAGGGCAAACTCGCGGCCAATAGGAGGACTTGGTTGAAAGTTTCCGTAGTTTAAAAATGGTGTTTCTTCGACCTAAGAATCACCGGTAATATTGGTACAGATTTGAATCAATTAATTCAGGGTTATAATATCGTGACAAATTTTTCTCCCGACTTTTACATAAAAAATTGAGTGCCAGAGTATAGTTGTCCCTCGGCTATTGGTCCCTTCAGCAGATGTACCACAGGTAGTTGCGACATGGGAAAAAATTCGTGGGAGGGGGTCGTAAAAGGAGGGAATGGAGGCTAAAGCTCTTGGCTCCGAGCCTGAAAGATGGCTAAATTTCAGTTAAGGTGAGAAAATTATACGCCTGAATATGAAGAAATGTGTTTGATGGAAACTAATGGTGTTATTTTGACAAAAGAATGGAAGCTAAAATTTCTAAAACGGTACTAGTCCACCTGGCAGTAATAAAATATGAAAAGTTTTCAAGTCTACTTTGTGGTTAATGTTTGGAGCATTGTTTTTGTTTTTTTTCAACGAATAGATATAACATATTGTAGCATGTAAAATAATTTTTTTACGTATAATATGTAGAGTAAAGATAAGAGGCTTTGTTTGCTTAGGAGATGTTAAAAATGTGGCTTGTCTTAAGGTTATGTTGTATAACTTGTATTGTTCTGAGAATAGTGGCTTTTGTAAAACATTCTATTAGCAGATGGCGCGATGCATAGAATTGTCGACCTTATTGGAAATGTTTTCTATCATTTTACTAGTCGACAGAATACCTCCTCATGACTCAAAATTCTCCATGTAAAAGTGATTTCAGACATAGTTAGCTTCGGTGTATGCGACGATGTATATTTTATATATTTCACGGATAGGAAATTTTATGTGTATTATCTTTGGACTGGACCATTTTCGGAAACCAGTTCTTCCGAATTTCGGTTGTATTTGCTACCATTTACGTTTGAATTACCATTTTACCGCTTAAGTTTTCATCTCTACCAAGTCAAAATTATTCGATTTATCAAAAAACTTCTACTCTTCTTGTCGGTGTATATGTCTCATTGTCGATTATAAGATTAAGCGAGAAAGCGATCTATATCTTTTTCCTATAATTTTCGCTTCAGTGATTCCACTTTGGTTTCCACCTTTCTTTGGTTTTTAAGTCGCCATTGATTTTCCTTTCCCCACATTCTGTGGTCGTTAATGCTCTATGTCTTCCTCGGTGTGAGCGATGGCTTACATCCATACGCGGGATATTAAATTTACCAATGCATCAGATCCAGTGCGGTACCAAGAGTTGCCCCCAGGTACAGGAGTTAGGCGCTAGGGACACGTTTGAAAACGTTAAGAGTGTTAACCCATGAAAATATGGTCGAGTTGTTCGTATGATTTCCCTTTTATGGCTCGTATTCATAAATATTGCATTCAGGATTCTTCACTCACGCGATTCAATTGATTCGCAACGATTGCAATATATAGCGCCTCGCTAGGATACATGTCAACTTTTGTATTAGCCTGTAATAGATACGCTACGAGGGGAAGGTAATCGTTTAATGCTGAAAAAAGCTCGATGTATATTTTGTTAAGCTCAATGAATTAATATTGAGCTCAATTATACATTCAATAGTATATAAAAAAAACGCATTTTAATATTTCTGAGTGAAACGTACTCCTCTCAAAACGAAATACGAGTGCTTGATACCGAGTTGCAGTGGTTACGGTGATCGAATACCATGCTCAAGTTCCAAGGTCGATTCTCGTCTTAGGAATTCTTGATTTACTAATTTCCTTATACTTTTTCTTTTACTCATTAGGACTGCTACTGGTACCTAGTGGAGCCTACTATGAATGGGCGTACCCAGTGATGGGCAGGGGGGGGGGCAGCTTCCCCCCCCCCTAGAAGCAAAACTTGCATAAGTCTTTAAGCAAAATCAGTACTGAATTGAAACGAAAGTATTCAACAAATTTTCTTTAAATCCACAAATATAAGTGTTAGTATAAGATATGTAACTAAAATGCAACTATTTTTTCAAGGAAATGATCTCTAACTAATACAGCGATGTCATAATTTTCTTAAAATGTTGGTTTCATTCACCTTTTCCAAGGTAAAATGTCAAGACTTTGCTTGCCCCCCCTAGACAATGGCTTCCACTCATAGTTATGATCCTCGGTACGCCCTTGCTCCTATGGTAATATAAACTCTATGCTCGTATTAATTGGGTGCTTTCCATTCAACGACACACGTTGACACAAATCGACTTACATCGCGGTTTTCGTGTTCCATTTCTTGTGACACAAGCCAACAAACGATTACGCGCAGGATTTGGAGAGTTATAAACAGTTCCCGTGAGCCAACACAAGTCAACGCGTGAGACGCATGATTGAAAGCACCCATTGCAGTGTCTTGAGAAGGTGCAGTGCAACAATTAATATTGTCAATATGCTCGAAAATTTCTATTTGATGCCTTTTGGTAATAGAATGATAAACTGAGGCCCATGGTCTCAAAATAGCACAAGTAATATAGCAAAGCTTTAAAACAAACCGCAATATCTTCTCTGCGACCAGGGCCTTTCATCTTTACCATTTATCTTAAATTTTAACTGTGAATAAACGTGCTAGAATATGTGATACATGAACCAGAGAGTTGGGAATTTAAGTTAATTAGAAATCAGTATTGGTAAAAGGTAGGGGAGACTGGGGCACAGTGGGACAGTTTTAGCAATTCATTTTTATTTCCCACAGAATTCCCACACATTGGAAAATGGAAAATTCTGGTGCCATTGCTTGGAGAGTATATTCTAAAACGTATATAAAAATCTGCAAGTAATAGAATTAACTTAAAATAGTTGAAATATTTAAGTTTCTTCTTTGAAGAAAAGTGTCCCACTCTGCCCCAGCCTGGGTTAGAGTGGGACAGTGCACGGGGCAGAGTGGGACAGGCTCGCATTAATAAATAAAATATATAGTTTAAATTAATTGAGGGTACAAATGAATAAATTAACACTAATAGGTCAAATATACATGCTAGCAAACTTATTAATCAAGAAAGTTTTATTCAAGATACATGAGCTGATAAAAAATATCAAGTCATATAATTATAAACTTAAGTCACAATTTATTTCTTCAAAATTTAATTTGTTTAATGGCTGAAGTTCTGTCAACTGTCCTTTGTGGTAAATTTAGTCACTGTATTCTAAAACTGTTTTCTAACACTGTAGCTATTTTTTCCATTTCCAATCCTTTTTTGTAGTCCTTTAATGTGAAAATCTTAAATTTTCTTGACATTTTTATCGCTCATTTTATAACATTTTCTTATGAGGAGGCTGTTTTTTCTCCCTTTCCTTAGATGATATTAATATTCCAGTCTCTTTTTAACTTGTGTATTCGTAGATTTCTTATCTTTTCTTTTGTCTAGTATTTTTAGATATTAGCCTGATAGATTTTGGACGTATTTCCTCAGGGGGTGACAACTTTGCCCTCTAAAACAAGGTTTCAACCTGGGATATCTTGGGCTTTCGAGATTCTACTCGGGTTCTAAATTAAAGTCTAAAGGTGCAACAAACTGATCTTTGACAGTGTCTTGGACAAGGTCTTTGTCATTAAAATACTTGGGTTAACAAGGCATATCCTAGTTGAACCAATCATACAAATAATATTATTAGGTGTAAATGTTTTTTTTATATGCTCTACCCACTAACTCAGCCAAGTTGCAAATTGTTATTCTCTCTCCTGGGTGGTTTATTGGCCATTTACGGTCATTTTATGTTTTTTCAATGGGCCGAACACACAGTTATCTAATTGCTGCGGTTTGTGACTGCAGTGAGGAGAAAAAGTAAAAAGTACCACCCAATCATTTTTACTTAATCAATAGCATCGGCAGAAATGTACGATTCATGATTATGTAAAATAAGCAATGCAGGATTTTCTTTAAAGCATTTTTCATGAATGATGAAATGTTTTAAAACCAGCAAAAATAAACTGATAGTCATCCATCCAGAAGGGTTTGCGGTATCTACTGATCCCATGGGTCACTTAAACAGTAATTTCATTCTAGATAACATAAAAAGTGGAGGAATTGTATTAACCTGAACATTTATAATATAGCATAATGTCATTGAGGAACCTCTTTCAGAGGAGACAACTTTACCTACTTGTTTTTCACCTTTGGGGGCTATAACTTTTCCTTGGAGTTGAACGGTAGTGGAACCACTTTCATCATGATTACACTTCCAGCGGAAAATACGTGTTTCACATAAATACCCGATGGATTGGAATAAAATGCACTCACAACCGTCCTATAGAAGCCAATGCCTCTTGCCATTGAGGTTGCCTCTAGTTTCCGTTGACTAATCGAAGGATTTCGCTTCATAAAACCGTAAAACAAACCATCGTCAGTGATTTATTTCTGATCGCAGGTTGGCGGGTATTTTTTTCCATTTCTCTGAGCAAACTCATATGCTAATTTTTTCGTGCGCAGAGGAGATAATCGGTGGTGCAGTCGTGCTGCAGTTGTAAGTCAGAGTTTACTTTGGTGGTAATTTACTTCATAAGCTATGAATCTAAAAAATTCAATTTATAAATAATTTGAATTAAGTAGATAATATAAAACAAATATTCTTGTCTCAAAATTCTCTTTAAAAATTAAATTTTAATTGCCTACTATCCTTCCTTTCACGCTAATCACTGAATGTTCCCTGAGCAAGCCTATAGAAAGGAGAAACGTCGCAGCAACTAATGTTTATGAGACTCTCTCTTCTCACTACCTCAACCTCGCTTTTGGCCAAGACTGAACTGTTCCGTACAAAGTGCACATCTATAAAACAAATGTGAGATTCAGGAAATGTAGACAAATTGTCGCATACGATCGGGGTTCACACTAATTATTCACTTCGGCTTTACTTTTCTTATGTTCATTGCTGTTGGCATTTTGTAGTATTGTCCTCACATTCAGGGGCGGATCCAGGATTTCTTTCTGGGAGGGGCACAAGCAAGGCCGTATCCAGGATTTTGGTCAGGGGGGGGCACAAGGATACCTCGTCATACAAAACGAACGAAATGATAATGGGACCGTATTAAAAATGTAGCATATTTTTAAGGCTCTGGGGGGGGGCACGTGCCCCCGTGCCCCCCCTGGATCCGCCTATGCTCACATTGTTGAATTGAAATGTACTTCAAATCCTAAGGAATCAATATGGAGTCAAAACACTATAAAGTAAGCATGATATGAAATTTGAGTGCGTTTAGGTTACAGAGATTGATAATTCGAAGCACCTGGGCTGTATGTCGGCATCCAACTGTGCCCCAATCTGAGTTGTCCCACTGTACCCCAATCCAAGTTGTCCCACTGTGCCCCAATTTCAGCTGTCCCAATGTGGCCCGCATGTCCTGAAGTCTTATTTTATTCAGAAAAATGTTTAAACGTGTTACTTTCGTATAATATGCTTAGTAAATTATTTTAAAGTCTCTAAATAATGTATTCGCCAAGTATTTCCGGATAAAACTTGCTATAATTAGGAGAATTGCATTAATTTTCACAACATGAAAGTTGCGAAAATCATAGCAAAAAACATATTTTATAACATTTACGCGAAGCTACATAAGATTATGAAATAAGATTTTTGTGTAACATTCCTCGTAATATGACCTCCTTAATTTTAATGAATTTGTCTTTTGACCGAGTAAATTGTTTAAATAAAGCAATTATCCCACTGTACCCCGTGTCCCACTGTGCCCCAGTCTCCCCTACATATTTTTTGCAGAGAAAAAGAGATAATTTTATTTTTGGCGATTTTATTAACAAATAAAAGCAAGAAATAAGGGGAAATCAAGGTTATAATAATAATTCAGGATTTTAAGAAAAACTATCTTCTATTTACCGAATGCTATTGATTTTGATGAAGTATTAAATTTGTTCAATTACTGGAAATATGAAAGTGATGAAATCTGGAATACATTAATATTATTTTACATATTAAGGCACTCGTTGAAGTACATTTATATATAAGTGCTTATTACTTGATATTCGCAAACACCGAGCTGCCATATTGGTAAAACTTGTTTTAATACAAAATTACAAGGTGACATTAAATATAAACATTTTAAGTGATGCAATCAAGTTTCGTTTACACATTTATAAATTATATTTGTGATGTAAATGAATATATGCCATTTGAGTAGACAGAATATTTTATTTATATTTTAAAAGTAATTTGGTTCAGAAAATCTGTTTCATTGGCGATGGAAAAATATCAGTTTAATTCTTAGAAACATAAGAACTATGCTTGTCAAATTATGCTGCTGAATGGGCGATCCGCAAGTGTTGCATATCTTTTCTTCATACAAACTCGGAGCAGGTTGGCAAGTTTCTGAATTGGGATACAAGACTTGTTACGGCTCTCTGAACATCCGAGGAGCAGGATTCGGCACCCCTCTCAGTACATTCCAGGAATCCATGGAATCCCCTGAGGTGATTAAAAGGTGAAATAGTTAAGATGTTACACACATGTAGTGCTAAATACAGTAAAACTGTTTTCATTTTATCTTTGCGGGTGAGCTGGTGTGGCTAAAGCAAGTGGGGGTAGCGGGGATGGAATTTTCTCGCCACGTGATTTTCTCTTTGTCAATCAACAGACAGCAGGCGTGGCCTAGTATTTCGGAAAATTAGGCGTGGCCTCAGTCAGCCGCTATCAGACCTTCGCCGTGTTAACACTTTGAGACCGATCGTCATCTATAGATGACGCGCCGGACTCTGCCCAGCTCCGAGCGTCATCTACAGATGACGGTAGACTGCGCTCGGCAAAATTTTCGGGTCTGGGCAAAGTTAAAATTTTTACCTTCGGGCTGAATATGTTCATATCGTGTATCTGCTAGTGGAGCTGCGATGCCAAACCTCACGCGTTTTCCCTGCATGTCTTTAAGAATGCCTTTCACCAACGGTGCGGCATTCAGCTTAGTAGTTGACAATGTCATGGTCATTTGTGAAGGGAAATTTCTCAATATCTTCCAAATGAGTAGGAATCTCGGCGCCGGGCCCAAAATACCTGTGGCCACCCATGGCTCATACGTTTTCAATTTTCGTAACACTCATCTAACTAGGGTGGCTATGTGCTATCGTTTTCAAAAGTATGTAGACACCCACGAGCCCCACTTAAATGATGTGGTAGGGTCGGTAAAAACTTGGAAGGTTGGCACATGAGAAAGCCTGCATCTCTCACCAGTACGCCGACAAGAGCCGACGAGGACAGACGCGGGGGCGATCGGGATAGCGAGACAGGAGTCAAACTACAAGCGCTATAGCCCAAGCGGATGGAATACACTGAGGAAACTCACGATCACGCACACGTTTTGGCAGTATGGAGATTTTTCATTTGGGCTCCCTGGCGAGGTTGTTCCTCTCTTTAGATTCAAATTTGGACTCACCGTGAACACGGAATGTTTATATGGCTCCGTTGTTGAGTAGGATTACTTCACGCGCATTTGATGCTCTGAAGTTATGGGGGGGATTCGAATCTGAGTCAATTGTATTTTATTTATTTTGTGAAAGGTCAACTGATAACATCAACATAATAGATATAGTTGACTCAATAAAAAAAATTAACACCGAATTTTTTCAGCGACTAATTTTTTTTTAAATCCTCAATCCGCCTCAATCAATGACTCAATCTGCCTTAACACATTTATTCCTAAGCAAATTTATTCAAAGAGTGGAAATAAGCAGGGGAGGAGGCAGACGTTGTAATTTGTCCTTGCTACTGTCCGTTGAAGAAATGGATGATATCCATCCGGTCATAAATTTATATTATTTATATCAATGACGAATTTAAATAATTTTTTCTCATGAAAACAATCTTAATTTTTGCAATGAAGTTCTCCCTGTTATGGATACTATTAGTTTTGAATACAACACAGATGATTAGGTTCATTGATTCCTGTAACGACAGTTTAAAGGCTGTTTTCTAACATAATGGAATTGAACTCCCCTCGAAAGCATTAGCTCATGGAATTGACTTGAAAGAATCTTACCAGAATATGTAGTAAATTTTTCATTACGAAAAATTGGTGGAGAATCGAAAGTAGCTGCATTTTTACTGGGCATACAGTTTGACTGCACGAAATATTATTGCTTCTTCTGCGATTGGGATAGCAGAGACAGAAAAAATCATTACTTGAAAAAAGATTGGCTCTAAGCACTCGTAAGCACTCGTTACTGGATTCAAAAATGTCCTTTCATCTTTTTTTACGATCCTAAAAATATCATTTTGCCACCTCTAAGTATTAAATTAGGGCTTTTTGAAAATTTTGTAAAAGATATGTGTAAAAATGGTGCAGTTTTTGCTTATTTGAAACAAATTTCCTAAAAATCACTAAAAAAACAGATAATAGAAGGTTTTTGCATTGGGCCACAGAATTTTTTTAAGATGCGCTGAAGAATTCGGAATTTTGACCACAAGAGTTCCACAAAAAAATCGCGTGGAAGGCATTCAAAAATGCATTTGAAGGTTTTCCAGGAAAGAGAGTAGCTAAATATCACCACAATCTGGTGGTTAATGTAATTAAATAGCACAAAAAACGGGCTGCTCTACTTATTCAAAACAAATCACTTCATTGGCTCACACCTGGACTTTTTTCCTACAAACTTTGGCGCCGTTAGTGATCAACACGATAGGTGTTTTCACCAGAATATTCTACAGATACACGAATGGCACCAAAAGTTCAGCAACATTTTATCAGATTAGTAGTGGACACTGAAAAGGGATACGGCAGAAGCTAAATGTGCGAGAAAAATGCGAGTGAGTACCCATTTTTCACATAATTTTAACTAACAATTTATTTACTTAAACTCCCTTGAATCCCCGTTGAATTCGATTGTCCTAAAAAAAACTTAACGTGATAGAAAACATCTGGGCCCAGTTTCGGAATCAGCCCGAAAAATACCAGATGATCGGCGAAAAACATGGAGAAACTATTTTTTGGTTCATCAGCGTTATCGATTGAGTTGCAAACATCATGATCTACGGCTATCAATATGATTTCAACAACGAGTGTATCTGGCTATTTATTGAGTATTGTCCATGATATCAGAAGAGATTTTTATCAATGGAAAATTGACAGTAGCAAGGACAAATTACAACCTCTGCCACTTCCCCAGCTTATTTCCACTCTTTGAATAAATTTGCTCTTTGAAATAAATGTGTGCAGATTTAGTCATTCATGTTAAAAAATTAGTCACTAAAAAAATTCGGTGTTAATTTTTTTATTGAGTAAACTATATATATTATGTTGATGTTATCAATTGACCTTTCACAAAATAAAAAAATACAATTGGTTCATATTCGAATCCCCCCCCCCCCATAACTTCATTGCGCGTGAAGTATTCCTACTCAGCTACGGAGCCACAGACACATTCCGTGTTCACGGTGAGTCCAAATATGAATCTGAAGAGAGGAAATCCTCGCCACATAAACCTATGAAATGAAACCAATAAAACTATGAAATGAATTTAAAATTTTTGCTGCCTTTGAGCATAGCGTATGTTTTCTGCGTTGCTAAGTATAGAAAGGGAAGAAAATGACATTTATGGTGCTACAATTTACATAGCATAAAACTCAGATTTCCTAACGTAAAATAAAATGTTTGAAGCATAAAATTTGCTACCCTGGGCCAATGAGCAAGCAATTTAAAGATAGTACTATTTCATCATTTTTTTACCCATAAGATAGTAAGAAATAGCACTCTCAAGCCTTGCAAAAAACAGTGTCATAGAATATAACGAATTAATAGGAACTGTGGAAAATGAAATATCACATTTGAAAAACTACTTTTACGTCAGTGGCATCATAAATGTGAATTTTTTTTATCAAAATTAAATGCTGTGAATCATTAGAAGAAAATGCTTGATTCATAATAAAGAAATATTTATCAAAGTTACATCGGGAGTAAATTTTATGAGCTTTGAGCTAGCTTTTAATATGAGTTTTACTTTATGAATACGTCGTCATGAGGAAACCTTTCAGTTCCGGATGCGAAAATATTGAACTATGGTTTTATTTTTATGTAAAATACCTCGAACGACCCACAAAAAACTTACCTGCAGAGGACACCTGCATCGATTGCACTGTATTTTGGGTTTGAAGAGTCACAGAAGGCAGCTTCGTCAGCGTCATCAATGAAGTTCAAAAAAGATATGCAGGCACGCCGTTTTTTCTGGAAGCACGCACTGCTTTCCTGGTCTCCGAAAACTGAAATATTAAGTTAAAATATCAGTTGACAAAGTAGGGTAGGTAAGCGAAGAGGTTATTTTTAATAAAATAATACAACATTAATTGTTTTTTATAAAGAACTACGTCTTAATCGCGAACTGAATAGATTGCAACTTTTGTCAGTAAATTTTTGTTCAATAGCATTGAAATAAACAAATTTGCTGTTATGCGTTCTCGTTGTAATCATTCTCCTTCGTTCAAATGATTGCAGCGCCGCCATCGAATTTTTGTGGCCATTTTTTGAACTTGTTAATTTATTTAATTTAATATAATTCATATTGAATTCAGAATAAAATCGAGATACCCTCAAAATCACAATAAAAGTTTTTTAATATCGCATTGCGATCTAGTTCTGAGTTATTCTGTAAATTTCAGCTCGATAGGAAATCAGAAAGTGACTTGAAATTGAGTGGACAGATTTGACCTGGACATGATGAAAAACAGCAAAATGAGTTTACAAAGTCGTTAGAATTTTAGCATATGAGTCATATTCTGATGCAGATACATTACCAGAACTCAGAGTAGACTCTATCTCACAAAATGAAGTGAGTCCTTCCCTTGTAAACTGCATAAGAATAGGAACCATTATTTTTGACCTGTTTGAAAGAAGCATAGCTTCTTCTGCGGCTGCTTCTATGCAGTGATTAATCTCGTCGCGTCTCCTTTGGGGAAAATGGAAGGAAGAACATATTAGGCACTTGGACCTTAAAGGGTTAAAACGCCTCACATACTTAATGGGTGCCCCGTAACAGAATCAATTCCACATTATATTTTTAGCATTATCATTTCTGTCATAGAAAGTTTCGTTTCATTTTAATTTTGTGTGTTTTCTTAAATCCCACTCACCTGCACATGTTTCGGCATTTGACACACTTTGTATCGCTGTGCAATCGCCTCGTTTCGTTCATGCTCTCCTCTGAAAATAAATCTCCAATGCACTTGTTAACGGCCTCAGTTTGGCTCTGAAAAGGAAACGTAATATACGTATAGATTGACGATATTTTGAAATACTTGTTACAGCTACTCCCGCCGTTTTTGACATTGATCATTTTATCTCAACCAAGGACTATTTTAATGGACATATTAATTTCATAATAATAATCTGTTACAAGATATTAATAAATTATTGACACTGGGAAACTGCCACTTTCTTGTCTTATATGGGTGATTAGCTTTTGACTGACTTTTTTTTACCTCTGAATATGAAAGTTGTTATCTATCAAGTTAACTTTTTAAGCTCTTTTTGTCTCATACGTCATAAAAAAATTCAAATTGAGGAATGTAAAGTTACATCTTACCTTATCTAATGTCCGTAGAGGAAATTTTTAGGTAAAGATATTTTAACGAATGGTTTAGCGATGCGCGTGAAATGGGAAAAAAATCAGTGCATGCAATCCCCTCAACATCGAAAACCCCCAGGAAGTAAAAGTGCGTGCCATCGTCTCACTATAGTATCTCCTGCATAATTAGACTCCTATTCACTTATCGCTAATCTATTTCAGCGTCAGCCCCCGGGCACCAGTCTGATAGGACTTACGTCAGCCAATTGGAGAGCCTCCTGTGATCGACGCTCAATCTAGCAGTGTGTGGTCACAATAGGGTGGTTTCCTATTATTTTTTTATTGCCTTAATCGAAAGGTTATTACTCCTGGAGTACGTATTTCACGGTTTTAAATTTTTACATGACGATATCTATTTTTCGCGATTAAATGAAAAGTGAAAAATTTCAAGCGCGCGAAAACGCGACGCGTAAGTATGAATGCCGGGAAATCTCTCCGTCTGACGTATTTCTGGTTCCCGCTGCCACCCTGTGAGGTAACCTTGAGGCGAGTTGAGCGCTGATACGACGCAGGCTGCTAGCGGGTAGCTGAGTACCCGGCTGGCTGGTAGCGCTTGGCTTAAATAAGGATTATTAATACCTTATCAAATGAAGAAAACTTTCCGACCTTAGCCAGTTTTAATAAGTGATTATTAAAACATGTTTCCCTGATCTCTGCGCCTCATACTTGCATTGGTAACCTCAGACGATGTATAACTCCTCTCCTCTCGTGTAGAAACTAGGTCTCTGTGACGTCACGCGGAATGGAATCGCATGGGCGCCAATCTGGCCTTTTTCAAATGAGGATAAAATTTGACCCTTGCCATTCGTCTAAACCGGTATTTCAAAAACCAAATAATTTGTGTATTATGAGTACACTAATGGTGGGTAACGAATCGCAATCAATGCCTTTCGTTTTCTTTGATGAATGAAACTACCCTATTACACAATATTTTGTGAAAAAACTTGACGTGCTTGAAGAAAACTAATAACAATTTTGAAATCAGTATGTCTATTTTAGTATGAAGCAGCTAAAACATTGAAGTCAACCGCAAATGTGTTGAGAAATGTTCCCCAGTGTAACCACGATAATCGTATAATCTAAACCTTTGCCGAATACGAATACAATTTTACAGGCAGAGTCGTACCCAGGGCACTGGGCGCCGAGCTCTAATCAAACAGCCACCTCATTCATGCATTAATGACACTTGAACTTCGACTCCATGTGCGAATAAATATAGAACTTACAATGGAAAAATATAACACTCAGTCATAGCATTAATAGAGGCAGTAGGAAGGATACTGGAATATAGATCAAGGTTTAATCAAGTGCAGTAAAACTCGCTTATAACGATCATGCTTGTGACAAAATCTCGCTAATAACGAGGTGACTTTATGTAGTCCGTTGGACTTTCCTATGATCACCAATGTTAACTTCCTCGCATGTAACGAATTCGGATGATACGAAATCCCAGCTAAAGTATTATTTGTTCCCTAGGGGAACTATAACCTCTTCTATAGAAAATAAAGGCAATATTCGCTACCTAACAATTCCCAAACTTATCATCAGTTGTTCTCACGCGTAGCCATTATCACATAGTTTATTTATTTAACACCAAAAACAGCACTGAGGCCTTTACATTGGGTTATAAAATTAGTAATAAATTATGTAAATATGATAAAAACAATTATAAAATAAAATCATAAATGACAAGGATGTGTAACCAATGCAATATGTACAAAATAGTGGGTATCATAATGAGAGGCTTTGTAGTTGGCTGTTGAGACTGGTGCTGGAGGCAAAGAGGTCAAGGGAAAAAGAAGAAGTTCTAATCTTGATCTCATAATCCGTCCCTTTACAGTTGTTTGATGGAAGGAGTGGAACGATGGTTAATTGTTACGGATCTGTTGCTTAAATAAGGACGATTAACAGAATATTAGCCGGCAAAATCCTTATAAGACCTGAGTAAGATCTTATAAGGATTTTTCAAGGATATTTTTAAGGATAAGAAGTATCTTATAAGATAAGAATCTATAAATGAAGAGGGCAACATCCTTTATTATGAATATAACGAAATTCCGATTATAAAAAAATAGATCGATGTTTCCCTGAAATATTGTTCTGAGCGAGTTTAACATAATTGGAAACTAATATTTTTCTTCAAGAAGAGGAAAATATGTTGACTGCCCAAATAAGACTTTATAAAGACTTAAATAATTATTTCATGCACATATAGTAAGCGGAAGAAATGCATGCATGCCATTTTTCACAATTTTGTGGGTAGTTACCACAGCTTTTGACTGACATGCCGCAAGCACTGGGTCCTGAGCGATAAGGGTTGGTGATTCATCAGATTCGGATGATGATTCGTCGCTTGAAACGGCGGCTAGTAATGCCATTAATGTGCCTGTGAGTTGAAGAGAAAGAAATAATGGAATGAGAACAACTTCTCACCTCCCTCAAGCATGATTGACGTTTTCACCACTTACAGTTCTGTACTCTTTGTCACTGTCACAATTGATGATGAGATGCCAATAATAGACAGCAAACCAGAATAGGTTGTCAAATAAATGTCCAAAGATTTCCTAATTTATTATCACATGATTTTTGGGAGATGAGTATGCATCAATATTTGTTTATCTATTATTCAGCCTCAGACAAAATCACCTCAAACGTAATTATTCGTAAAAATACGGTTCAAAAATTCAAATAAAGGAACTTCTGCGCTGAAATTTGAGATTTTTGTAGCATTTTTTGCGGATTAAAAAATTCGCTCGAAATTAGGAACCTTGTGTAAATAAAAGAACGCGGAGATATTCAAATCAAGGAAAAAAGGGGTAATCACAGAGATAAAATAATTATAAATGGATAAAAAATATGTTAAGTGTTAAATAGAGCAGAATTTTAGAATAAAGAAAAACAATTTCCCGGAAGATGACATGAATTTTAAGTTAAAATTAAATATGCTTAAACTGAAGTGCTGAGCGTGAAGTCAGTAGGCACGTCTGATAAATGAACCTTATCACTCTTTCCTCTTGTCTATCGTGTCCTCTCGACTTCAGGCCAAATACGTCAGCTCTCAGTCCCTGAGAAAGATGTAAATGCAATATCCTGAATCACTCTTGCTACCACCCTCAATTTCTAAGGACATATCTCAATCTCCCCCGCCTAACAAAGAATGTATGGATATACGTACTCCTGCCATGTTTTAATCCATATTCATAATGACATAGTTCGCCGAAGTCAGGATCGTTCAGTAAAATCTGTTTACCATATAAACTCTTTTCTGTGATTATGCAACCTTTTTCACGGTTCCGCACAAAATGGCGACATCTATCCTATTTAGGCTTAGCTTTCACTACATGCTGATATGGCTTTAGATCTTGACGAAAGCGCAGTAAGCGATAATGTATGTAAATGCCCGATCGAAGAGAACGGACAAAAATTGATAGTTAAAAAACACAGAAACACATAAAAAAGGGACACTCACAAAAACTAGCAGACGTTTCAGCGGGTTCACCCGCTTTCAATATCTCAATCAATCTTAGCCTATCAAGTAGTCTACGATTTTTTACCGGCTCTCAGCCCAAGCAATACAAGTCCTTCGCCACGCTTACTGATCCGGCTTCTCTACATACTGAAACAGTAATTCCGGCAAATATTTTTTTTTTGAAAACCGAAGTAATTAACCGCAAAAACTTTCACAGGCAGAAACTTTCTCGTGGCGAATGCTTACAATTGGGATGAATATTAATAATTGGTGATGTGAATGAACTTATAATTTAACTTATAATAGCAATGGGCTATCCCAAATAAATTCGCAAAACATCGCGAAAGAAGCAAAAATTATGAGAATAAGTCAGTTTTCTTACCAAAAATGATGAAATATTTGTTCGACATTGTTCTCCTGGTTAGGAGCTTATTGTTTTAAAATATATCTTGACCTCCTAAGTGTAGAAATCGTTATTAGGTCTCCTATGCAAAAATCACTGTAAAATATGTCTGTACCACTTGTCAGTTCGTCTTCTTGCTTACTTCTCGTTGGAAGACACTCGTTAAGAATGATCCTCAATGAAATTTTTTCCAATCTCTCGTGCCCATCAAGGTCATGACCGCAAGGCATCAGACTTACGATTCATGGAGCACACATGCCCTCGGTTTAAAAATATAAAATCCGAAAGGCGATCGCTCTTTTAACGAGCTGAGAAAGCGAAGTTCAATTATAGCACAAGTTTTCGCAATACTTACACACCACCGACGAATGGTTTATATTCTTAAAGTCGCTTCTCTAGTTCTATCCATTAAACACGCCTTTATTTTCGAAATGATAATTTTTCACTAGCCGATGTTACATTAATTTATATATACAGGAAAATAAATTAATGAGTTCCTTCGGATAAGTGTAGCGATATGCTTACTTAGTCAAAATTGTGCGAGAACTCCAAGCAGAAAAAATCATTCACCTTAACTGGGATTCAAACCCGGATCCTCTGATTTTCAGTCGAGTGCGTGAATAGGCGATCCGGTTTCGAATTCTGGTCAATTCGAATGATGCTTTCTATGTGGAATTTTCGTACAACTTGAGCATTGCGGGAGACTCCGTTAAGATATCAACGTGGATAGTCCCGATATTCTTAAATTAAACTTACTTAGCGCATTTTTAAAAGGTTAATCGCCATTTGTCCTCCTGTTTGCCGGCCTCGGTGGCAATGGGGTTTAGTCGTCGCCTACCACGGCGAAGGTCGCGGGCTCGAATCCCACATGGGTAAAACCTACTTATCCGGTTATGGTTGTTTTTTAATGTGCTGTTCAATGTATGACAATTATCGTATTTTGCGGCTCTTGTTTTCATTAGAGATATTATTTTTAATGCTATTCTCACCCGGCTTTCTGCACATTCTATCTCTAACAACTTGAAATATGAATGAAAACTTGAAAATTTTAAGTCAGACTCGGGGGAACCGACCCATCATAAAGGAAAGATCTTGCAAGTTCCTTAAAATCTCTATCTACTACACGACGCATTTCGACGCTTAGACCTCATTATCAAATTACTATAAAATTAATATTACTCTATAATGGTCAGAAGAAAAGAGCTAGGAAATGATGTGAAGGAATTAAAACGCATCATTAAGTGAATAAGGGTTTCTGTGGAATTAGGAATAAGGTTATTTTGCAAGATCTTTTTAATTCATGAAATATTCATAGTCACGCCTAAGACTAGGTGAAAAAAGAGACCCTAAAGTGGCCACACAGGAAGCTAAGAGTAAGGCTATTACTAAACAGCCAAACTTCGGCAATACTACGGGAAATAATTCACGTAATAAGTACATCTACAATCGGTAATATTAACATCCTGATAATTCTCCCCGTTCGTTCAAATCAAGTTTGATGGTAATTAATTTGTCAATTTATTTATTCTTCAAATTAAGAAAAGCAGCATTCAATTTTTTTAATCCGCTTAAAGCGATTATTTGCTTTTCCGTAAATTTATTTCATTTCCATTTGTTTTCGAGAATGGAAAAAAAACGTTCCGCAAGAATAGGTAGGTACTAGCCTTACAGCATTTCCTCAAAATTATTTAAAATTTACCGTAGACTCTATAAGTAATGATTTTAATGAAAATATGGCATGTGATTTCTTCAAACATGTTATTATTGGATTATGTGGCTTCATTTTTTCAAGAATATGATTCTTTTTTCATTACAACTGCTATCAGCGTGCGATTTTTCCGTACTTGATGACCGCGTGGAACCATCAGTTGGGCCGCCGCACAGTGGTCCCAAATCGAAAAAAGCTGGCCAAAATTAATTACGCCGTTGTTATTGTGTATATATTTGACCTAAAGGTCTATTCTTATTGTTTTTGACCCGCTTATTCTGAATTTATAACTATTTTTTATGTATTTGCAATAATTTTATAGCTATTTCACATTTTGTTTAAACAATTAATTTTTTTAACATTGGAATTTGAGATTATACTGGTGATAGTAAATTAAAATTATGCATATCATAAAACTGAATTAGTTATTTAAAACATACATAAATGCATATAAAATGACTGCATTGTTTATTTTTGGACAAATTTTGAACAACTTATTTTGAATGAACCAAGAGAACATTTTCTACTTTCTCATATGTTTGATCGTATTTGATACGAAAAATAAGTTAATACTAATTGGAAATTTATATTATAAGTATATTATTAATATTATTGTACTGCATTAATTGTTTAAAAATTATAATATCTAATTCTAATTAAGTAGACAATTTTATAGTTCCTTGTAACGTGCCAATGGATTTGGTAGCAATTTTAAACGGGGTTCCGTATTTCACAAGTTTCAACGGAGGCATTATTACAATCATTGAAATGTTATAAACAGTATTTCATAACTCCTATAACTCAAGTTAAACGCCAAATTTATTGATACGCTCGCAATAAGCTCTTTACGAAGTGAGGCATCAATTTAACGAGCACATGATTTGGTACGAAAAATTAAATGAGATTTTCCATTAATTTGGGCTTTTTTAATTATCAAAAAAATAAGTTAACATTTCTCCTTATCTTTCTCAGTCATTGTTACGAAAAAAAATTAAGTACATTCATGATCACTATCCGACAAATCCTCATCACAGTCGTCATCCACTCAATTCTTCCAGGATTAATAAACTCTTTACCTCGACTGGTAATTGAAGTAATTTCCTTCTTTGAGCCTTAGAAATACTTGATATCATTGCATCTGAAGTTAGGAGTAATCTTTTAAACAGGTCTTCATTCGTTGCTATCCAGAAAAATTTCCTTGCATGGTGCTCCCTGAATCTTCTTATGTCCTTATTCCTCGCCTCCATTGCCTCCTCGGACAAGTGGACAATAGGAAGGGCAGCTTCTTTAGATGTCCGTCGGAGGAGCAAGTACTGATGTTTCGTGAAATTACCAGAAACGATCATGGAAAGGGCTTCTTCGTGGGAGATTTTACTTTGCCTCACATCCTTGGCTCTCCATTTTGATAACACTCGCCGCGCTCTTGAGAGAGTGGTTGCTGTCACCTCATTTATTATTTTCGCCACGAACTCATCACCTTTGCTTCGATAACTCATGGATGCTCTACTGGCGATGTGCTACCTCTAAGATCCTCCGTTTTCCATCTCTAGGCCCTTTCACTGGACTTCTCAAATTGTTTAAATAAAGGCGGAGGAAATTTCAACTTCTCATTTAGGCAGTCAGCGAACTTTCTTCTAAAAAACCTGTCATTTCTTTTTCTTTCCTTCCACCGGCGAAGATAATTTGAGAGAAAAAACACTTCTCCGCAATTTTTTTAGGATAACTTTTGAATTAACGTCCTCATCTAACTCTAACTTGTTGCTCCAGCAATCCAATAAGTATTGGTTTTTAAACGATACGGACCCTTTTCCACTTTCAAGAAATTTTTCATGCATCTCAAGACGCGTGAAAATTTTCAGAGTTATCGAACTAAAACACTATGGGCACTCTTCTTAAACCCCACAAGTGTTCTTTAAAAAGTTCGAGGATACTCGACTTTTTCAAGACTCGATCTTCACGCTTGAGGAAACTAACTTTCACGTCTTTCGTTTGGCAAAATCTGAGTAAAACTGAGTTTTGGCGAGAAAATTTCGGGCAAGCGATGTCTAGAAGTAATTTGGGGGTTCCACAGTGTGAGGTTCGCGATGCTATTATCTCCATTTTCTAGGAAATATCACATTTGAAAGGTGAAAAGGCTTACTCCGTTCATCCCCGGTGGCCAAAGTGCAATTCATAACAAGTGTATAGAGAGCGGTGGTTGTGTTTTCCCGATGGGCGCAATCAATAGCCTAGGCCTTTTCGGCCGTCGTTTGCCCTGCATGTGGTTGAGGAGGCCGCTAAGGAGGCGACAGAGGGACAATGTGCCGCGTGAGGGCGAAAACTAACCCGTCTAACGGAAGGAAAGGGTGGAGTAGCATTTGAGGGATTCTTTTTTGTTTTGAATGCATTCATGTTTTACTTACTATACTATAAGCACATCTGCGAAATTTCGTTCCATAAATATATCCTTCCGCTCGAGTCCTTAAGCAATTTTTATGAGAGCATGGGCACGCGTAAATAAAAGGTAAGGTCAAATGGAAACTATTAATGATAAAACGTTCTACGTATGACAAGAGATGTTTATTCATAGGGTAAATATTTTTTGTAGAAATAAAATATCCAACAATGTTGAATAACACCCATAAATACTGGATTTCCTCGAGCCCTACCACGCGCCAGCCAGGCCGCCGCCCGCGTCAGCGCATTGCATCATTACAGTTAAATCAATGCTGAGGTCGGAGTAGCAACTAGTAGCAAAAATGTTCTTCACTACTGCGTTGCATATACTTTTCCCTTTGTATTGGTGCAAAAGACACCGTGCATTCACGTGCCTCTCTAAACGATATTGTACATTTTATTTGAAAATTCGGGTAAAAAACACTAAAAGTTACAAAATATATATAAAATAGTAAACATAGTAAAATCCGAATAAAATTTATGTCCTACTATGTATTAATGTTTATATTTGTAGTTAAAAATGTTTTTGGCCAAATATATCGCGTAAAGGTTGTCCTGCATGACGCTGAACTTCCTCAAAATCGACCGATTTCACGCAACCGTGATTTTTACGGTGAATGCTCCATGTTTGACGGATCACTGCAGCCGCTCTGATGAACAAAAATACTAACTTAGTAGTGTATTTTGTAGACCATATCCTGTAGAATCCGAAAATAAGGTTCAAAAATTCCTTGAAAATTTTCGAAAAAACGACTTTTGGCCAGCTTTTTTCGATTTGGGACCACTGCGCGCCGTTACATAACCACATGCGATTCGCTGGCCAACTATATTATATCCGAAGCGAAGGCCAGCATCTACCACTGCTTTACGGCAGTCAAAAAGAACGAACGAACGGCTTCGAAATATGCAGAGTATTTCAAAAAAAGAATCAAAGGCAGGATCACCAGGGAATATCATTACCACAAGTTCAAAGGTAATATGAAATCCTTCGTTGACATGCGGTGTCAGGGCGGCGTCTTGTGTGAGGTGGGAGACACGGAAGATGGAGACCTGATAGTGAACGTGAGGATGGAGCCATAGAAGAAGGAGCACAGAAATAAGGGCGGAGCCTTCTTGGGGCATCGCCACTCGGAGGGGGGGCCTCATGCGCGGAGGGATGGGGTCCAAGGTTGCGGTAACCAGCCCCTTCGGCGGACCTCCCCTGTGCGCTGCCCTTCCCCTCGGAGAGTGGAAGGGCGATGAAGAAGACGTTGAACGAAAGAAAATGAATGAATGAAAATGAAAGAATAAAGATGATATTGATGAATAAAACTAGATGGTGACGGAAATATATATACCTTTAAAAAAAACCGCCCTTAGAATAATAATAATAATAAAATAAACCATATGTTAACAGGATGAAAATAATTTTTCCGTCAGCGAAACGAGTGGCGATTTTTGTAAACCCAATTGATTTCGCGGTGGGTGAAAACAAATTAAGAGGCCGACTTGAGGATTCTTTCCAGTAATACTCGTGACTCCTCTATTTGTAATTGAGGACTGGGCCTGGGCCTGGAATTATTAATCCAGAATCATGACTTGTTACCCATCTAATTTTTTAAATACATTTAAAATTATATCGAGAGATATGAGCTATTGTATTGTTTGAAAAGAATTTTGTTATTTATCCTAGTAATGTGGCTCAGCGAGACTTGGCCGATTCCTGATGCCGTGGTGCGTATATCTTACTATAATACCGATAAAATATAAAATAGAACTTTTGATTACATCATTATCACGTGGAAAAATTAATCTTTAAATGATTATTTGACTGACGAGAAACTCATAAATCTTAAAAGCCGTGGGTGAAATGCATTGATATATTGCTGTTGAATTCGCAAATAGCCGCCCAGTTTATTTGTAATATGTATTCTCTTAGTGTAAACTGGTTAGTTAAATAGTTATGCGATTTTTAGTATTGCAATAAAATTTAATTCAATCATGCAACAATAAAATTTCTGGTGTAAATGAAATTACTCCCCAATAATAAGAAAATATTTTATTTATGATTTACAAAGTTTTAAGCTGCGATAGTCGGTTGTATTTTCGAAGACTTATTGGCAGATATTGAAGAATCATGGTAGTAATATAATGCTGCTGAAAATTGACGGAGATGATCTATGTATCCGTTCTTGATAGAAACTCAGAGCAGGATGGCATGTTTCTCAATTGTGATTTTATACTTGCTACAGCCCTCTTTCCATCCGTGGAGCAGTCTTCGGCGCTGTTCTCAACACATTCCAGGAATCTATTAAAGCCCCTACGATTAATGAGGAGGTATTTTAATGAAATTACCCATTCATAATGATAATTGTAGTAAACATAGCAATAAATAATTATGCTACTCAGGGGGGGATCCAGGATTTTTATCTGGGAGTGTTTTTTTTTAGTACCTACAAGGGTCAGATAGGTCTCCTCACATTTAAGATTAAAAACTAACTACAAAAATTACTGTAGAAAATATTCTCATTATTTTGATATAAAAGGTATTGATAACAAATGAAATGATTGAGGCTTAGTAATGACCAAATTAAACAGACATGATGATAACAGTATTAAATTTTTTTCTTCTTTTAAAGCGCCTGGGAGGTCACCTATGATGTTTCTCATAATATAATAGGGAGTTCAAAAGTAACGCAACACATTTTTGTTCACGGCCAGTTTTGGTTAAAAAAAATTGGTATTCCTTATGGAACATTTTCAAACATTCATGCTTTGTCTCGTAGGTACAGTTGAATTCCGGTTGGTGACCGCGCTATACTGTGCTTTTAAAATGACTTCTGTAACGGAGGTGCGTTTCAAACAACGAGCAGTGATTTGAAATTCTTTCGGCAGAAAACCTGTGGCGTCATGGCAAAATTAGCATCGCCGGAACGCACTTTCTTCAACATTTTTTTAGAAGTGAAGTATTACTCTGTATGTTTTTTATTTCAAATTATGCTTTATATTTTATAACAAAATGTTTTGTTTTGGTTTCGAATGTAAATATCCGAAATTTTGAGTCTACAAAATTGATAAAAGTGTTATTTCACTATCATGTCGTCTGTTAACCAGTGCTGTTAGTTAAACAGCGATCCGGCGCGTTCCGGCACCATGATACCACTGCGGAAAACTACGGTATCTCTCATATTCATAGGCGCTTGCAGAATGTCTTCAGTAATCTGGCAGTGCACGAAAGCACGCTGTGTTGTTAGACAATGCATGTTTCATCCTCGCCACTTCGGTGGTCATAAAGACGTCATTGAAGCAGTGCGAACTTGTTTCTGACATTGACCATTGCATTAGTACCGTGTAGGCATCCAGGCCCTTCCTAAAGGTGGCGTCAAACCACATTGTTGGATGGAGATTACGTTGAAAAATAGTCCTGTCAAGATCAAAGATAGGGGAATATCATGGTATATTTGAATGCTGTATAAAACAACCCGAAAAAAACCGACTGTTCCCGAAATAAAATGTGTTGCATTAATAGTTGAACTCCCCGTGTATATAAAAGCTATACCCAATGAACGTAAACGAAAATTTCAAGATATTTCTGCCTTCGGGAATCACAAATTATTTCCTTTTCCCCCATGAATAGCAAATAGAAGAAATAACAATGATACTGCTATTCGTGAAATGGAAATTTAGGAGGTATTAAAAGAAAACACCTCTGGCGTGATTTTTAAGAAATAGTTTTCCTAGCATTATAATACCCGCAAGGTGATAAAGTGAAACAAATATGTCTGTGGCAATTTGTATTCGGATTCAGTAGAAACTATTTGGTTCCATCGTCAGAAAATACAGTATTGTTATCCTGGAAAATACCCCGAACGATCTGAATGAAACTTACCTGCATAGGACACTGGTATCAGTATAATTGTACTTCGGATTTGATGAATCACATAGGACGATGTGTTCATCGTCATCTACAATGCGCATAAGAGATAGGCATCGGTTATTTTGCCTTAAGCAGACGCTGTCGTTCTGGTGTCTAAAAACTGAAAAGTCACAAAAATAATAGTTCACAGAATGGGCTAGGTAAAACTATTGGAAAACTAGAAAAAGGTGGTGTTACAGAGAAATTTGGCTGTTGGGCCATATTTACGTATAAATACGTTACCATGGCTCAGGGAAGATTCTATTTCACACAGTGCAGTGAGTCCTTCTTCCAAAAACTGTCTAATTATAGGAATCACTATTTTTGACCTGTTTGAAAGAGGCACAAGATTTTTTTCGCCTTGGATCATGCAGTCCTTAATTTCATCCTGTTTCCTGCGGAAAAAATGATAAAAAAAATTGTAAAGTAATTGTTTGAGTCAACTTTTTCTGCATCAATGGTAGGTCTTCATCAAAATCATAAGTTAAGAAGTCTTTAAAATGTACAGGATAGAACACAAAAATTATGTTTTAAGGCCTCGGATTTTCTTTCTCCAGATTAAAAGGAAATAGAAACATGGCTAATGTCTTCAAATTAAAGTGCACTCTTTGTCAAACGTGACAGAAATTGCTTCACTGTATGATTTATAGAACTCATTCGGTAACATCGAGAATGAGAACTTTTTTAGACACTTGAAATGACGACGTTCTCCATGCACGAAAAGCGCCCAATCGTTCGTTTTCTGCCTTTGCGGGGAGTGACACCAATTGAAATTCATCGGCAGATGAAGGAGACATGTGTTCATGGAGTTATCCTTGTGACTTTTGCTGTTCCCAACAATGAAAGACTCTCCGTGACCGAACATTCATCAGCCGTGCTGCCATTGCTTCAACAATTTTCCAAGGGGTCAAAACTGACTCCTAAAGATTGCATCGCCGCGGCCATAGAATCATGGCGACAATGTTATAAAAATGTGTGCGTCTGTAGGGAGAATGCATCGAGAAGTAACAATTGTTTTATAATTTTCGACAGAGTTGTTTGTTAGAAAAGAAATCGGAGACCTTAGGACTTATATTTGCGTGAATCTAGAGACACTACTCACCTGCACGTGTGGGCACATTTGACACATATCGTGTCGTTGCGCAATCGTCTGGTCTCGTTCAAGCTTAGAAACACATTGTCCATACACACATAGACGGCTTCCAGATGATTCTGAAAGGAAAAATGACATATAGATAACCTGGAAAACTTGTTAAATGTTTTTGAATACCACAAGTATAGTTTCCGACAGCCATTATTCGCCCCTATCCAACATGTATCATAGTTTGATCATGATTTTTTCCGAAAATCAGCATCTATTAGATATCGCATTTATATACTGAAGGAAAAAGTGGCTTCGAGCTTATACATAGCAAAGGAAATACAATAGATTCTGGTAATTCGGATACGGCCAATGTGCTCCATATCTATCCGAAGTATCCTGTATATATGCATGAGTGAAAATTTAAGCGAGAGACAGACCTATTAATGAGAACAAGTGCGCAAAGTTGTTGCCTTAATTGCTTGTAATGGCTATTGGAGCAACACATTGGTAGGTCCAGCTATTACGTAAGCAGGTAGATAGTAGATGTAAGATTGAGGTTTTTTTTGCTGCTTGTATACTTAAAATTAACAGGCCATTTTTTTAGATCGCTTGCAGTATTTTGTTATCTCAGAGTATCTAGCCAATAACAATACCAAGGTGGAAATGAAAATGTGATGTTTAACGTAGATATATAATTTAGGTGCAGTACTGATATTATATGGAACCATTGATTTGAATATAGGCAGTACTTACCTCTATGAGAAAATGAATAAAATGACAAAGAACTGCCTTTTTTAACAGAATCTAATGTTAATTCATGCTATTATGATTTTGTTGCATCAATAAAGAATTGTTTATTAATATTAATTGAGCAAGCATTAAACTAATGTGTTGTGTTACTAGTCCTTACAGTGTGAAGAACTCCATAGAGCCAGCCACACAATTAGAGAAGGTGAAAACCCCTAAGAAATGTGTGTTAGTTTTATTTGACATATTGAGCCTTTATTTTGGCGTTGCAAAAGGAAAATCAGTGGAAATTGCTGAGGAAGTGTAAAAAAAAGCCAAAACCTCCTTAATATTGTGACAGAACTTATAAATCTCGTTAAGCTCTGCGATTATCAGCACTATTTCGAGTTTTAAAGCAAGTACTATTAGCAAAAGTGTGGATCAGCCATAGGGTCACCACGTTCACCTTTAATCAACTAGATGTTTATAGAAGATATAGGAAAAGGATATTTGTTAATATGAGTCCTCTGTAATTGGCCTCGTGCTGTTTTTGGCCTGGATTAATTAAATAAAATGAAAATTATTTCGAGGCAAGAATCCACTTCTGGAAAAGGTGCATTATTGTCTATGGAATGAAAATAAATGTTGTGAAGAAGTGAGACAGAGATCAAGACAAGCATAGCTATTGAAAAGGAAGCTATTAATAAGATGATAACGGAATTGTGCTGCAGTATGGACCTAGAGCTGAGGAAGAGACTGGTGAAGCGCTATGGAGTGTTGCGTTGCATGGATGCGGAACGTGGACCTTGGGAAGAAGAGATTGGGATAGGATCAACGTTTTTGAGATGTGGGTTTGCAGAAGGCTGGAGAGAGTGAAGTGAATAAAGTGAGGATTCTGAAAATAGTTGGGGAGTAAAGAATATTATTGATAACTATGATTAAGGGAAAGGGGAATTGGATTGGGCATATTTTAAGAGAGGAGGGGATTTTTAATACCGCAGTCATAGGAACAATGGAAGTGGAAAAAGAGAAGAGGGAGAAGAAGGCTGAAGGTGACAGACACAAAGAGGTTAAAAAGAATTTACAAGGAAACCATAGTAGAGGCCTTGGACTGGAATTGGAGGCAGGAGGAGGTGGAGACAACTTTGGAGCTGAAATGAAAGTAAAACAGTTTTTGACACTCCTGAATTTATTGGAGAAAAAATTGAATTAACTGTAGAGCTTCAAGATAATGACAATTTAAATCTCCTGGGTCGGAAAATATCAATTAAAATTGGGAAACACATGTTTGGCATTTACCGAAAGCCAACATATACTGATCATATGATTCATACCTTCTCAAAACATTCGCCCAGTAGAGAGTTAGCATCGTTCCACAGAGGAATCAGCATTCCTCTTTCGAGCGAAGAGTTTTATGATGAAATCAGCGTAAGCAAAAGCCAATGATTTTTCAGTGACCATTGTTGATAATTTTGCGAATAAATGCTACAATTGGTACCCATCGTTTTGATTCTCTAAATGAAGATTTCATAAAGACTTCATGCTCGGAAACAAATCTATTCGACCAATGAATAATTCATTGATCAAGCAAATATTGGAGCTCCACAGGTTCTTAACATGGCAAAATTGAAATTTCATATTAACTGTCAACTGTGTTAAGCTATCCTATGGTTATTAATCGAATTTAATGGCTTTACTTATAGATGAATTTATTTATCTAAAAATTAAATAATAATAAAAATCATTAAAATAAATATTTACTTAATGCATAATTTAAACCACGTTAAGTCAGTAGAGGGTATATATGTATACGATTTTTTAAGCGCGGAAAATTACCTTAGCATTTCGTTTGCATTCCTTATACGCAGGGTCCTGAGTGACATGAGTTGGAGATGTATCAGTGGCAGCGACAGCAAATAATGCTGAAAAAATTCCTGCAACATTGATAGAAAGGAGTTATGGAATACTTCCAACCTCTCCATCTTTTTATATACATATCCTCTAGAATACTTATGTTCATAGGCGGATCTAGGGGTGGGAGGGTAGGAGGCACGTGCACCCCCCCCCCCCAAGACCCTTAAAAAATATGCAATGTTTTCAATACGTTCCCGTTATCATTGCGTTCGTTATGTATTACGGGGTATCGTTGTGCCCTCCAGAAGAAGATCTTGGATACGGCCTTGCTTGCGCCCCCCATAAAGAAATCCTGGGTCCGCCCCTGCTTGTGTTCGCCACTTGGAGCTGTCACCAGACAGTAAACTACATTCATTACATTTGAAAAGGTTGGTTTATAAATTTGTATTGAATTCCTGAACGATTCTCATATATTTCAAGATCTCCAACTTCAGTGTTGATACCTACACTGCATAATCGCTTAACAATCGCTCACCGAATCAAATCCGCTCATAAAGATAGTCCTTGTAGTACTAGATGAGCGGATTTGATTCGGTACGCGATTGTTGAGCGTTTATTTAGTGGAAGTATCGGTATGTATCTTTGGATTTATGAATCAGCTACCGATAAAATCACCATGTAGGCATACATTCGTTCGTTACCTAAAAGTCGTGTGGCAGTGGGAGTTAGCACCGTAGCCATTTGCACATAAAAATGAGACGCCCAAACGAAATTACGACCGGCATTTATTAAAGTCCTTTAATGTTCGGGGGAAAAAGGAATTCGCATATCTATCCTTTCGGCAAAATATCTCTCTTAATTTATTGCTTCTGTCGGACCTCTAAATATAGTGGAGCTGTAGTATTATTTTCTCCGTAGCTCTTAAAGATATCCATTCTCAATTGTTCAAAGTTCAAACAATGTAAGCCTAGCGCGCAGCCTCCAAGTTTCCAGCGGCTCCCGGCCTAACTCGTTTAACATCTTCGTAACGCTGTCTGTACGGCCGCAGCTGTTTTTGACGAACCACGCAATTCATGTCCCCACATTCTGTGCAACCATGAAATTGAATAAAAATTTCCATAATGTCACCAAAATCCTCGGAGTACGTCGCCAGCTACCTCATCGAGCATTAGGTAGAAAATGTTATGAAATAAGTCATTTATCTCCTCGAAAATAAGCGCGAGTTTTTTCTATTTCCTATATAATATAATATAATATAATATAATATAATATAATATAATATAATATAATATAATATAATATAATATAATATAATATAATATAATATAATATAATATAATATAATATAATATAATATAATATAATATAATATAATATAATATAATATAATATAATATAATATAATATAATATAATATAATATAATATAATATAATATAATATAATATAATATAATATAATATAATATAATGTAATATAATGTAATATAATGTAATGTAATGTAATGTAATGTAATGTAATGTAATGTAATATAATAAGAAGCGCGTTGTTTTTATTTCCTTTTATATTTGTAAATCCTTTTTACCAGTGGAATAAACGAATTTCTACAACGAATCGTTCGGAAAAACACCTGTCTTACACTATCACAACCGTAAGACGTAATAATGTGTTCCTATGAGGAATACCTGTTCTTTATTGCTCAACCCATCTTACGCTGTCATGTTTCTCCGAGTCTCTAGCCTAAGGCATTCAAATGCTGTGAAGTGCAGCTCTCTGTTACATCAAGTTCCTACAATGAAACAGCATCTTCAGCAATTTTTTTTTGGGTCACGCAGTATAAAAATATTAACTTCAACGGAGGCAAAATATTTCAATTTTCCATATTGATGAATGATTATTGTCATATGATTGAACATATCTCTCAGTTTTTTAATGCATGAAATCGATTTTTCAGATAAATGGTCATTTTTGGAGACGTAATCCAAAGAAAAAGCTATAATTATGAGAAGAAGTCGGTGTAATCTCACCGATAATGATGAAATGTCTGTTCAACATCGTCATCCAGGATGGCTTCTTATTGTGTTTTTCAAAAATATATCTCGATATGTTAAGTAAAGAAATCGTTATGTGAACTCCTTCGCTGTAACTTGTTATAAGAACTTCCCGCTGCAAGACACTCACTAGGAATGATCCTCGATGAAAATTTCTCCCATATCTCGCGACCGTTGAGGTCATGATCTCAAGGCGTCCGGCTAACGGCTGGCCAAATATGCATGCCCTCGGTTGAAAAATATAAAATCCTAAAGTCGGTCCATATAAGCAACTCGCCGAGGAGGCAAAGTCGAGTGATAGCATAGAAGATTTTACAATATGTACTATCTGGCTGAAAAGCTCTTTTTTCTAGTTACCTACTTCGTAAACCACGTGGGAAATTTTGGAGCTGAAAATTCTCCACTGGTCTACTTTATATCTGTATATAGCAATGTCAAAATAAGTTCACGTAAATTCTTTGAATACACGAAGAATCAGTGGCGTAACTATGGGCGGTTAGGGGATAGATCCTTCCCCCAAAGCCACAGAGAAATAAAAAATATTAAAAGCTATTGTCTAGTTTTGACATTTAATAATTGCAACTGCTTAACTCCAAGGGACATATATGTCCAAAATTTTTGTAAATTTCTCAAAATTGAATGAGAGGTTCTATGACTGTAAGAATTGGTTCTATTGAAGAATAGGCTTATTGGCTTCCTGTTTTTAATTATTTTTCGTTATCCTTTTGATATTGCTGATTACACATTGCTAAGAACTTTCACTTAAAATGCTGTTTACGAAGCGAGAATTTGATATTTTATAACAAATCAACGAGAAGGTCAATTATAACAAGACTCGATGTCCCTTATTTGTATCTAGCCGATGGATTTTGTACAAAAATCTTCGCTGTTAAGCTTCAATTTTGACAAAATTAGTGTTTTTATGCTATGGGACAAATATGTCCCTGTGGACCATAAGGGAGCGATAATTGGTATTCTTTCCCGTAAATTGACTCGTAATTGAATGGCAACCGATATTAGCACCGCATAAACGGTAACTGAGGTTGAAAGCAATACCTACTCCTCATGGAGATGGGCTTCAATTTTTGCTTTAAGACTGTTCTGGAAACGGAAGGTTGGAAGTAATATATTGCATGCTGTGTCCCAACTAAGAGGTATTGTTTCCAGTATATCGGCATACGCTTGCATGAAGTATTATAATCTGCTCTCGGCATCATGCTCCCTGGCATAAGGGAAAATTCCTTTAAGTTTTGTATGCCGTGTGTTATCTCTTGGTATAGATAGATTTACTAGACACTGCCCCTGGGGAAAATTTACATAAGCTAAACTGCCTGGACGCCGCTGACCCCAACTATTATCCGTGGTACAATCCTTCCGTAACACTACAGCCCTACAAGTATTTCTTTATTATTTTCAAAACGCATAGCGATCCTGATGATCTCAAAACTCCTTAGAAATATTATACTATCAATTATAGGCAATATACAGTACTTGCATGTCAGGATCAACAGTCCCTAAAACTCGGAACCACATGATAAATCATCACTAAATTTATCCCCAAAAACATGCTAATCTCTTCGGCAGTAGCTTGGAAAGATTTTTTTGTATTTTTTTCGTGTATGTTCACATTGTTGAACGATAAGAGTGACCAGTTCATCAAACTGCAGGCTTTTCTAAAAACATCCCTGAATAAATTTTCTGAGTTTAGGGGGGTAGAGACCCTTAAGGTTGTGGCTATGGTCTCCATATAGAAGGCAGGCTATGAATGACATGCTTCTTACTCACCTTTGATGTGCTGTATTTCGGCAAAGATGCGTATGTTCAAACAACGAAATAGGTTTGGTATGAAGAAAAGGCACAACATATCGCTTTAACGGCGCCGACCATCCCTTCCTTCCGTGATAAAAACTCTCCTTCCACTTGTGTGAGGTGGTCAGGGTCCTCGACTCTTATTCATCCCCTTGTTGTATTTTGACTCACTCCTGCGCAGACCTCCATGCGACGCAATTGCCTCTGCTGGTTGAGAGATTCTCTTTTTTTAACTGTGGTTTGGTACTTTGAGCAGCGAGATGAGTGAATTCCCTTTATTTCAAATGTAGTTCATGAGAAGCGGTAGAATGAGTGTTGGTGCTAACACGCTTGTCAGCTGCTTCGTTTCAATGGTCAGCCAACTATGAAGAATGCCGATGATAGAACGCATTTTTGCGAGTAGTATTTTGTGAGGAGTTATCAACACATTTGATTTTCATTTTTAGGAACTATTGTTCTTCTAATTCTTTCAAGCAATTGCCTATTATTGCCAACAATTGAAAATATAATCACTGGAAGGTATTTTGTAATCGTCAGGAACGCTTTGCGATTTGAAAATAATAAAAGAAAGCTTCCCAGAAGTCTGTTCGATTATGATCAAGCTTTCCAAGTTCTGCCTCTGATTTCAGTGGAACCCTGTTTTCAGGAGGAAACAAAAAAAATGCAGAAAAGATCCAAATTCATTGTCTAGAGATAATAATAGCTATAAAAAATTTACGGGTAGGGTCAATCTAATAGTCCAAAAAAATCTCATATAAATTTGATAAGGCAAAGATAGCTACTAATTGCAAATTTTTTTGGTATGTTGGGTATTGCTGTAAATAGTGCTATCTATGTACAAAGCTATATGAATACGTGAATTCTTAGCATAAGGCTTATCGCTTCTTCAATACAAGTAAATCTTAGCAAGGTTCCTTATCGGAAACTATTTCAATATGAAGAGAGATGTTTTAGCTGATCCTGTCCGTAGTATTAGGAATAGCATGCTAGCACTATAGCCTGAAAAGAAGTTACTGAAAATGCCTGGATGAAAGAGACGCGTTGAATGTGCAAAATATGAAATTGAAAACTGAACAACTAATATGTGTGGAACATACCAGGTTTATCTGTGTTTCCCAAGAGTACACACTGTTATCACCGTTCGTAGGATTTCAGTTACACGAAAAGTTCTTTATGTTGTATTTTGAATTTTTGAGATAATTGTTTATTATTAATTGTTTATGGATAAAGTATGTTTCTTAATAATTGTAATTGGAACAATGTACCGTAAATTTTAATATTACCGACGTTGATGGATGCTCTGAAAAAATTTAAAATTTTTCTGTTATATTTCTTTAATTATTATTTTTATTAATTTATGGACATGCCATACGTTAGCATATTCATTGAATTTTAAGATTTTATATAATATTTAAAATACACCCTTAGGAAGTATTCATGGGCCCAGTAGATAGTAATAAAACAAACCATAATTAGCACATATGATTTTCTTATTCTGAATGAATTTTACCCTTACCGTCCATAAGAACATATTTGTCCCAGATTATATCTCAGAAAATATTAGAACTATCACTCTTATTTGAATGTTTTTGGAATCTACGAATCAATATTAGCATAAAAACGTAATTTTTATGCAATTTAATGGTTGCAATCCTTAAGGACCTTAAAGGATTAATGCTAATTTTTTTTCTGCCTAAATTATGTAAAATGTATTTCCAGGCATGCCATTTTTCAAAAATTTTCCCGGACCCAAGTCACCCAGACCATCTCATCCCTCCCTAAGCATATTTTTAGCTACGCCACTGCGAAGAAATATACTGACGTGGTTCACTTTTCGGTGATATATCGCCGTAGTCCTTTCTGTTCTCGCACGGTTCTCTGCACATTTAATTTCTTAGAACATGGTATATTCATGCTCAAACTTAAGATCGAGGGCACAGAAGAGCTCTTCTGGTGTCTGCGTAGCAATAAAAAATTGAGACAAATATTAGAAACCCTAATCTCAGTGACACTAAGGATATATTAAAATATTAACAAAGCATCTATTATGGGCGAATAAAAGGTAGAACTCTGAAAGTTAAGCATTTGTGTAAAATCATACTGAAGCTCCAAAGGGTCGTATCGTATGTTATTTTACTCATTGTTTATACGCTTACATCAATTAATCATTATACATTGGTGAAACGTAAAATTTTAGCTTCTATGGTAGTAAGAGTGAAAAAGTACACACGATAAACAATTAGAACGGCGAAACGGTCATTTCCTTCATCTCGTCATGGGAAAAATATTTAATTGGTATATTTCAATGTATTTTTTATAGAGATAGCGACATATTCGCATTGCAAATGGCTTTTTAAAATAAAATTTTATCCATTATTTGATTTTGAAAATGGGTGAAATGTTGATTTCAATATCCGAGGTGTAGAAAAAAAACGAGTATTAAAATTTCGTATGCAATATGTGTATAAATTTTTTCTAAACTTTTCATGTAGGAAAATATTTACATTTATCCTCTTACTTAAAATAAACCACAAGGACGAAAATCGTCGTTTTGAGGTAGTGCATTGCCATATGCAATGTAGGTATAGTCGGATTCAAAAGTATTGCAACAAATGTACCGGCGCCACTTTCGCCGCAGTTTGGAAATTTGAGTTTTGTTATTTTCTATTGTACCAGTGGGAGGGAAATTTGAACAACATCCCCACCTCCCTCAGTATTTTTATGACAGCATCATTAAAGGGAAATCTTTCCGGGTTATTCGCAATGCTTAATGCCACATAAATTGTGCAGCTAATGCTAGATAATAAATCCACGTCCAGAACGACCTTTTAATTTCTGTCGTAAGTTGGCCGTTCCGTCGAAGTTGGAAGATCCGTCTCACAATTAACGCTGAAGTTTTTGAATTCAATAGGAATTCAATTTGCCTCTGATTATTCCATGAAATCGAGGTAACTCCTGAAATGATAAGTTTCAATCAACACCCATTTAATTCACTGTTTGTACGCACTTTTAGACCTCCATAGGAAGATTTCAATTTCAATCGATCGAATTATACATATAAATAAATTGATTAACATGTAAAACTAAGTAAGAGTCTATAGTTAACTTATGGAGTTAAAACAACTCGGATGTATACGGTTAGTTCCCTTCCAATTTCTCTTTCCTTTATCTTCCATCGAAAGAAGTTGTAAGGCATTTTTATTTCCGGTCTGAGTTACCTACACAATAGGGTGTTTTCCTATTATTTTTTATTGCCTAAATCGAAAGATTATTACTCCTGGAGTACGTATTTCACGCTTTTAGATTTTTAAATGACGATATCTATTAAATGAAAACGATTAAATGAAATGTGAAAATTTTCAAGCGCGCGAAAACGCGACGCGTAAGTATGAATGCCGGGAAATCTGTCCGTGTGACGTATTTCTGGTTCAAGCTGCCGCCCTGTGAGGTGACCTTGAGGCGAGTTGAGCGCTGATACGACGCAGGATGCTAGCGGGTAGCTGAGTACCCTGCTGGCTGGTAGCGCTTGGCTTAAATAAGGATTATTAATACCTTATCAAATGAAGAAAACTTTCCGACCTTAGCCAGTTTTAATAAGTGATTATTAAGACATGTTTCCCTCAGCTCTGTGCCTCATGCATGCATTGGTAACCTCAGACGATGTATAACTCCTATCTACTCGTATAGAAACTAGGTCCCTGTGACGTCACGTGGAGTGGCATCGCATCGGAGCCAATCTGGCCCTTTTCAAATGAGGATAAAAATGGACCATTGCCATTCGTCTAAACCGGTATTTCTAAAACGAAATAATTTGTATATTATGAATACAGTAATGGTGGGTAACGAATCGCAATCAATGCCTTTCGTTTTCTTTGATGAAGGAAACTACCCTATTGCATAATTTTTCATTTTTGGAAAACCCATAATATAAAAACCCAATAAGAAAAGTAATTCAAGCTCGTAAACTGTCGATTTGTTTCGTATTTCCCGCTCAAACATATGAAATACGCTGGCTAAAAAATACATTTTGGCGAAAATTGACTCAGATGCTCCAGAAATTATGTAAGACCAATAAATGTGAAGAATTTGAAATTCAGTTTAACCTTATTTATTTAAATTAAATGTGTCAAAAAACTACAGCTTTGTGTCATAAAAAATTAAGTTGACAATTTTTAAAGCAAATATAGAACGCTTGATAAAGAATAAATTCGTAAAAATTATATTGTATGCTTTACAATTAATCACATTAGACACTCAATTCATCGTGTCCATTGAAATACTAGTTTTTGGGAATATTTTCGAGATACTTGGAACAAGAGGTTTCTTGTTTCCATTTCGATATGATCCTGGTCATAGCTTTTTTCATCTCCTCTGAACACTTGTCAAACTTTTCTTCTGAGCACTCCATGAAATCGAGGTACTTCCTGAAACGATAAGATTCCATCAAAACCAATTTCACTTACTGTGTGTACATAATTTTGGACCCACTTGTGAATTTTCATTTTCCAATGATACCGGAATTTTTTATATGAAATACTTACCTTTTTTGACGGATTAAACCAAAAATAATAATAAAATCGTACTCAAATGAGTAAGGGAAAGGAGAGATTCAGAAATATCATATTTTGCTTGCGAGGGAGGAGGAGGGATCAAAAATGTGTTTGGGCTACACTTGAACGGTCCCTCACTAAAAGGAGGCCAATATGCACTGATTGCACGTTAACTCACTGGCAAAAGTAGTTTTGGTCCAAGACATCCATCTCTGGGATCGGGAAGTCGCAGATGGCTATCAGGGGTATGTGATCCGCTCTATCCAATCGGGATCGACATTCACTCGTCACGTTGGAGAAGCAGGTGTTCTGACCTTCGTTCATGAACACTAGAAACGAATAGGTATTTATTTAGCTATTACGTACCACTGCAAGTAGGTTATTTCCTGGTGCAGAATTAGATTTAAATACATTAATGACAAATATAACTCATATCATAACAAAGCAACGAAGCCGACAATACATCAAAAATAAATATACAATGTGTGGCGCCATAACATGGATAGGTGTTCAACTTTCAATCGGACGGCCCGCGTTCAAATCCCGGCCGGAAAGTTTCCTATTTTTCTTTTCCAGAAAAGTTTTTGAATGTTCGAGGAATTTCCGGTGCGGCGTTTGAGAGATTTCGCCGCCAATATTCAACCAAGCCATCTCGACTTCGAAATCAGTTTGTAAAATGAAGTGGTAATAAACGTTCCTTTACAGCAATTACATGATAACATCAGTCGGTGTCGCCACAAATACATTGAATCTAATATCATACAGCCAGCAAATGAAGATTTACCCAAATAACCCAATTTCAAACTCTGCATCATAAACCAAAATGTAATCAACCAAGAACCTATGAACTATTATCCCTAAAGATTTTGGTATCTTCACTTTTATGAACATTTTTTTTAAATCCTCAGGTATTACGATTAGGAAGAATTTTTTCAAAATACCTTTTTTCTGTTTTTTGAACTTAATTTTTAATTTATGATCGTTCCTTCCTATGTATTAGAGTGAGTCAAGATTTAGACACATGTATAAGACTTAAGGAACAGAAATATGGGACGTTATTCCGTATTTACAAGTGAAAATTAGTAAATTTGGAGACCTGCTGCATAATAAAATGAATCTTTCAAATGGTGAAGTGAAGCTCGAGGCAACCACGATGATATGATATAAGTGAACCGCTTTCATAGAAATGAGTCCACTAAAGTAGTCTATAAATCACGCGCTTGCTCATTGAACTTAGGAAGGGTGCCCATACGTGGCATAATATGTAAATCTATCCAAATTTGAGCTCGAATCCAGAAATACGGAATAAATCCCAGGAGTTAGGAACGAGGTTAAACCTTTGTAGTACTATTCAGACCGTAGAAAATATTATGAAAACCAAGTTTCTTACATTGGCCATTTTGCTATCCCAAAACAATAGATCGTACGACATTAATAAATATGAACGTTTTAGCCCATGGAGGTTACCCGAGAGGTAAGAAGGCCTCTATTTTATCCCAATCTCATTACTTGCTCAGTCGTTTCATCTTACTTTCATCATTCTTAGGTAGCTGTACATTTCAAATGCTTTCACTCTTGACATATTTGCTGCTGTCAGCATTTAAACATCGCACCCATAGATAAAAATGCTAGATAAGTGGTATCTGATGAATTGTTTCTTTACTTTATGTTATGAATCACAATTCGAGGAACATGCATGTACATACAGCTCAGTAATTCGGCGTCGTTATCACACAATGCACGGATACTCTCCTCCACCAATCCACCCAAGAAAGGGGCCATGGTCCCAGACTTATTGGAGACTGACTTAAATTCGTTGACAGTTTTTCCAATGCATTGGAAGATCTCTTCCTGTTTCCTGGAATAAGATAGAAAATTCATTTTTCTGTCTTATGCGTTAAAACGACACGTATCCAGTACTTTAGGTGATTTTGGCAATTTTTGGAAACTTTCCTCCCTCATTAGATACATATCGTGAGATTTGGATTGACCCCGACCGTTTAATATCACGTGAAATTGTTCAAAATATGGATTTTCAAAGTAAATAGGAAATATTAGTATGCTTTATTGCATTGGATTATTAAAAAAAAACAAATTTTAAAATTATTTTTATTTAAGTTTTATTAATACATGTATTTCAGATTACTGAAATCCCACTTTAGCAATCTTTCTTGCGGAAGAAATTACGGGATACTTGCCACGACTCTCTCTCATCTGATATAGGGTGAGAATCGGCTTGCCTCCCCCCCTTCACGTGACATGCATTTGATAGATGCCCCCTGACCAAAGTCACCCACAAAACTGTGCTTTCATCCAATTACCAGCTTCAATTTTAGCCTTCCTCCGAGGGAATGTCTTTACTAAGAACGAGTTAAAATAGAAAGGTAGTAGGTAGAAAAAGGTAGAAGAAGGAACAAGAAAGAAGAGTTGGAGGTTATAAAACTCATCAAGAAACGTCCTCGACTTAATGACAATCTATTTGAAAACATTTCCCCTTCCTAAAATCCTTTCTGACTCTCACGGAAAAACCAGCAACCCATAAAACTTCCCCCTCCCCCTTCTCTTACGGACACCCCCGTCATAACAATAGTCACCGACAACTCTCCGAAACTCCCAGCCAACGGTCTTCCACACCCCGCCCTCTACAACTCTCACCACCCGCTCATGCCTCGTTTAGATTACGATAGTTCCAGCAACCGTCGGAGCAATCGTGCATTCACACGACGATGGTTAAAACCTTTGCTGCCCTCTACTGCTGACATCTAAAGCGAACGAGAAATTTTGCGGTTAGCAAAGCTGTTGAGGTATGCAGGGTCAAGATATTACCGTTTTCAACGTGAATTTATCGAATAAATTTTTCTTCCGCCCAAATTCTTCCTTCCTAGGACAAATCCATGAAAAAAATATAGAGTGAAGACAGCTTCACGAAGTTTTCGTCTTTCTCTTGTCGCTCCGTTCCCGATTTCCCAGCGCCCAACCATCGTGAAGTGGCAATGTTCGGAACTACGTGAACCATTGTCAGGACATGCATACACAGTTGGCCGAACTATCCGTGTGTAATACACACGGATAGTTCGGCCAACTATCGTTAGGACGTTCGCTTGGACAATCGTAATGTGAACGAGGCATCAAAACGCCATATCATCTCCTTGAGATTTACCCTGCCACTCCTTCCACCTACCTTATTCCTCTCTCAATCACAACGTTCTGATGATTCGTAAGGACGTATATGTTTCTTGGTAACTGATGTTGACATTGGTGGGTGAATACATAGTTTGTTCTTTCCATTTGTTCGAATAAACTTCCTCGTAGCTGAGCCGGGTACTCTAAAGATTACTAAGTAGAGCATTTATTTCACACTAACCGGCCTCCCGGCGTTGCTTGGGAGGTTTGGTACCCAGAGAGGGGGAAACTTAGAACTTGGATTTCATGGTTACGTTGGCGTTTCAATGGGGAAATATGAAAGAACGTATCAGGAAAGATGATTTGTCGGCAATGCACGGTTAAAAGGAAAGGTTATTCGTTGGCAATTTAACTGTGAACGGAGAAGTTGCGAGAAAAGGCAGTATTGGAACTGGAAGACCCCAAATCGGCCTTCACATCGCACAAAGGGCGCACAAAGGTATACCAACTGGGCAAAGTTAATGGGAATGTTATCGGAAAATGGAAGAGAAAGCAGAGGGAGGGGAATGGGTGCTAGGTGGCGCTGAGACTCAAACTTGATAAAACAAGCCACGCGTTGGGCGCCATTATGCAATGATTCACCGCGGGTCGACCGGATGAAGACCGCAATGACCACCCATTAGAGATAAATCACACTCCTGATTAGTTGTCACCGAGGACGATTTACTAAAAGATTTATTTCATTAAAATGAATACAGTTAATCTCGTGGTGAGGAGTTCCTTAGTTGAAATAGGGTGAGTGACGACTCGGAGACAGGTGAGGGAGAAGAAACAGGTTTCGTAGGGACAGCAAAAAATAAAAAGGACGTTTCATTCATCAATTCATCAAAAATGTATACCAGATTCAAAGAATACCTTAAATATACATTGACCCCAGTGAGTGGAAATGACGGCGTTAGTAATGAGTAGATGAATGCTGAATTGATCATGCAATGTTACTTACCTGCATATGTGCTTGGATTTCATGTAATTAGTTTCGTTATGAAGTGCCATCGTCGCATTGATCATTTCCTCTGTGAATTCTTTTGAAGTGCATTGATAAAAAAGTTCTTCCTCTTCCTATGATAAAACATATTTGCATTATTTTCAGCAGTGATAGTCTTTTTTAATACACATTTATTCTTAGTAACCCTGTATTAACTTTGAATATGGATATAAAATTTTAGACAAGTTTTCATTATGTTCTTGTTTATTACTCATGCAATGCATCACAGTGGGGGGTTTAAGTAAATAAATGCTTTATATACCCACTTACAATACAAGTGTAAAAGTCATTTAAAAAAATTTGAATGAGGACGACAAAGCTCTCAATATCATTTTTATGTAGAACAAAGTTGTGAAAAAAATTAGGAGAGAGAAGGAATTTATTGTAGTTTAATTGTGATTGATTCAACAAAATCTTTCATTTATGTGATATACCTATACATAATATTTAATGCCAATAATTATATGGTATCATGTGAGAATGATAAAAGAATCTTCCAAAGTAGTTTAAAATATGGTATGTTGTTCAAAATATTAAATATGTATAATTATTCGGAAAATATCAAGCAATTGGGAGTGGTGGAGGGGTTTCTCAAATCTTAATTTTTTGCTTATAAGAGTGAGGGATGGGTTCAAAAATTTACTCACGTAATACTTGAACGCTCCCTCAGCCAAAAACCTCGTCCTCTTTACATATAAAAATGATTATGGCTGTAAAATAACTTACATTATACCTTATGCCGCATTCTATTAATTGCTGGAATGCGGCATCCACGAAGTCCGGTTCTTCAGTTGTGGTTGCAATAATAAGAGTTGGAATCACTAAAATAGTGCCTGTGGTGATGTAAATGCAAGAATTGTCAATTTAGTCAATTAGATGTGAACAAGTTAAAAATGAAATTTATGAAAAGCTTGGGGATGCATATCTCTTGCTCGATTTCTCTTTGTTTTAGATAGATCGCTAAAATTTGAAACTCTTTGCATCACGAAACATCATCACTGGTACACTAATAGGCGACACTGTGCGCTTTATAATTCTCAAAGTAGAATGACACTGTATGAAGTGTTGAAACCTGTGTCGAAGGAGACGGCGTATAGTGTAGATAGGTAGGCCAGGCCATTAAAACATTTGTGGAACGTACAATATTGGTACATTTGTGAATATGTCAATTATAAGATAGTGATCATCACCAAAATAGGTAGAGTCGATCATTTTTACACCTCCTTAAGTCAGAAAACTTGGCGAACAGAGCATTAAAAAGCAAAGTTTTGTCCACTTTAGCTAGTCATTTGAAAATATAATATTCGTATATTTATTCGTCGAATGGGGATAAATTCTGCTTTGCGAATAACATTCATTATTGTTCTATCAAAAGTGAAGAGGCTTGAGTGCTGGTAGTTAGTTTATTATTCTTCAATGGTCGATAACAGTTCATTGAGAAATAGATAGGGTGAACTATTGCGAGGACTTAGAAGATAAGTAATTAGTGTTTAATTGTTTACAAATAGCTACGGCGAACTACTGTGGAAAGTTAATGGTTGAAATAAGTAGCGTTTAAATATGCTGAGAAAATTGAGAGTTAAAATATCACTGGGTATAATTCTTTATAAAACTCTTACTCTTTATATTTCGTAATTATTTATATATATTGCTATTCGATACAGATATGTTACGCCTTAGTCGTCCACGTACCCTGTGTAGTAATATTTAAGTCTCAAAGATAGTAGGCGGGATGAGAAATATTTTGAAACCTAGATGGGAGTGCTGGATCGTTGACGTCATCTGATATGATGATCTTATGAATTCACTATTTGAAGGACAAGGGAAAGGTAAGGAAACACAATAACGCCTCGATAAATTCAGCCGATGACGGCAGACTCAAAACTGAAGCTTAACGTTGATATTAAAAGATTTTCTAATGGGAGATTTGAGTTGAAAGATGCGTGTAACCAATTTTCGGAATAGGTGAGCATGAATAATTTTAAATACAAAAACTTTATTATAGTGCTACATTTATTGTGTATAAAAGACCTTATAACGTTAAGTACCAAGAAAGTTTGTTTAAATCCTCTCCTAAAGGGACCAGGAAGCTGTGTGAAGTCATATGTGCGTGGTGAGCATAAGACTTCCTCTCGGTGTTATATTCCTTGGATAGTTTCGATAAAACAGAGCAGAAAAACACTTATGATATTTTTCATCGCTCCAAGTTTCGTTAAGGCAAATCCGTCAAGTGTATTCAACTTCTATCGTTCGATATCTGTATTTACGGTTCGTGGTATTATTTTAAAAGTAAGTACTCACCAATAAAGATCAGATGAATCGAAGACGCCATTTCGGTCGACAAATCTCAATCCAATGTAGAAGAAAGGGTGATGGAATAATTGGTAGAAGAAAATTTATGCGACGTACTCCGGTGTTCTACAAACTGACTCAATTGCACTTCCTGCGCGTCTCATTAACTCATAAAACTGATTCTCTTTGAGGAAAAGTCGCCCCGTTATTATCTAAGTTGTGACCTTTTGAGTTTGAGCTCGAACTAATAATGAAAAAAGTAGTATCCATGCGGAATAGATGGCATCCAATGATGATGATAGGCCGATTTCAAATGATGATTTGCGATTCCGTCGATTCCAAGAACATAAATGTTTTGAAAATTCACGATAAGCTTGTGGCATAAAGACCGCCACACCCCGCAGTCATTGTGTGCTGTACGTTAGTAAGTGAACAATTTATCACCGAAATAGGTAAAAAGTTGATTTTTTTACTAAAACTGAGGGCACGTTATTGTAATATTAATTTTCTATTTATAATAAATATAGATTTTTTGCCACTTTGCTGTCTTTGTATTTATATTCCATTCAATACTCAAAAAAGAATTACAGCAACTCCACGTTCAACTCAATTTTCCAGGTGTTGGTATTAATAAAAATCGATGGAATCGGAGTCGATAATCGGAAATCGATTTCAAAGAATCGCTATTGGATTCGGAATCGTAAAAAGGTGGAATCGACTCATTCCAACAAATAAATAACCCTGCGCCGTGTCCATATCCTCCCCCACCTTCTTCAAACCCAACCCCTGGTAGCCTAACCCCCTGTCAACTCAACTCTCTGCTAGCCGACCCCCTGTCAACGACTACCGTTCGTAATTACAATTATCTAGGCCAATGTTATCTATGGAACCATGTTAAAGACAGCCTCTCCCGTCAATCTTTCCTCATCGTCCCATTCCTGGCCAGCTGTTCCGTCCATTGCTTTTCTTGATGAATATCGTGCGTTTTGCGACCATTAGTAGTATTGACATCACACACGAGATTGCATGTTTGACTCATAAATTATAGCGATATAATTATTTTTATCAGCTTATGCTGTTTGGATAAAATGAAGAAATTTTTACTAAAAATAAATAAAATTTCCTGATCTTGAACGAGTGATTATAAGCTCTGTAGGTCTTCAAGGCGTAAAACCTCTGTATGATCATAAATTATGTCGCGAAATAAAATATTCTTCCTTTCTTCAAATGTTTTTCACGCTCAAGAAATGTAGCTGTAATGATGAGAAATGATGAAACTCTTTCGCATCAACTTTGATATTTGTTGAGTGCTTTCAACTGTTAAGTGGCCTCCTTGATTTGGAGACAGAAATCCAGGAACGCTAAATCATGCTAGATGGGTTCCTACTGCTAACCGCATTTAACGACTCTAAATTGCTTCAAATTTACCTTGAATGGTTTTGGAGGAATGGGCTAAAAATCTTGTAAATGTGTATGCGAGAAGTTGGTACTCAATAAAATGGAACCCAAAACTGCAAAGAGGAGTCAAAAACTCGTGGAAAAGTATTCAGTTCACAAGTTACATGAAAGATGAGCAAAAAAATGTTATTAACAAATCTTACAAGATATTGGATATTTTGATAACCCAGAAAAAGCTTAGTTGGGATGTTAACGGGCAGCAGGAAATACATTCACCTGCTCACTATCTGGCGAATGATGAATACCCGAAAACAATAGTGAAAGAGCTTCTGAGAGGGCATTTCATGTACTGAAAATTTACTTTTTAGTAAAACACTACATCGATTTAATTTTATGGTAGAATGTAAGTGCACAAAATGTTAACATAGATTGCAAAAATGTTTTTAACAAATGCTTGCCAAAGATTGGACATTTTGTTCACACAGAAAACATCTTAGTTGGGATGTTTACAGATAGCAGGAAGCACATTCGCTTACTCGCTATCTAGCGAAGTATGAATGCTCGAAACCACGCAAGTAATGATGAAACAGCATGTGTTAGGGCATTTGATATACCAAAAACTATCTTTACAGCAAAAGACTACATCGATTTAATTGTGTGGCAATATGTGAGTACAACATAACCACCTACCTTGTCTGAATTGCACTACAATTATTGATCTTATCTGAATTTGATCCGTACATACTCTTGGAGTTCATTCATGTTCATTCGCTAAGGAGGAAATATTTTCAATATAGCAACTTACACGCAAGCAGTAGCCTGAGCTTTCAATGAAGTAACAAAGTCACCACTGCAGTTATGTGATCAAAGAAAGAGATATGAAATAGGATGACACAGGGGATTTCTTTAACTCGATAAAAAATCTTATCGACGTTGCTACGTCGTTAGCTTATCGATAATATTAGCTTACGACAATTGGTTTTCTCTATGCATTCTTAGCGATATTTTCACGATAGCACTAACGAAAAATTTCGACAGCCTATCTGAGTGCTTGAGCACGTCTTAAGCTCTTCCACGCCCGCCACAATGCTTTTCGATATCGGTTGCTCGGTATATGGTAAAGTTTTAATTCAGCAGCAACAAAGCGATTGAGGAATTTTTACTTGAAAAATTATAAGGAACGCTTTTTCAAAGAGGGTGGAAAGCATTAATACGTTTTGCAGTAATCGATAATTATAAAATGTGGCGATAGAGACATTAGGTACTGGTGGGGAACAAGCACGTTGTTTCGAAGTTGATTTAAGAAAGTTTTTTATCTTGTGAAAATTGGCGTGAAGATGACATTTGCACATGCCAATTATGATGCTTCGATTATTTTTACAGTCGGTGGTTCCCTTCGGCTCGTTTGGTGGCTCTCCACTTTTTAGGTATGGAGATAATTCCTCCAGAGGAAAGAGCAAATGTAATCGAGCGTCTAATGCAGAGTACATTAGGCTGATTAATGTTGCCATTTTGGCCGCATTTAAATCAGTTTTCAAAAATATCCGCGGCGTGGTGACGAGTGCGATGCGATTTAGTTTTTTCCCATATTTTGCATTATGATGTTTGTAATTTCGAGGGATAGCATTGAAAAGTAATAAACTTGATAGATGTCATTATTATGTGCATAAATTTGGGCCAAAACCCCTAATTATATCTCATTTCTCCGTGAAACTCGGATTAATTTGCTCGTTAGGGACACGAGTTCGACTTTTGTAAACCCATTTAATTGCGTGATAGGTGAAAACGCATTAAGAGGCAGACTTGAGGATCCTTTTTAGTAAAATTCGTGACTCCTTTATTGGTAATTGAAATCGGGGCCATCTATTCATCCCAAATCATTACTTGCTACACATCTAATTTTTAAATTACAACTCAATTTATATCGTGAGCTATGAGTAATGGTTGCAACGGATTGTGATGCCTACCTTACTAATTTGACTCAGCCAAACTTCACGAATTCCTGATGTCTTGGTGTACATCCCTTACTAATATCCCGATAAAATATGAACTAGGAAAGTCGATAAATTATTAAAATATGGTAATGTTAATTTTTGAATGAGTATTTGACTGAGGAGAAACTCTCACTAAATCTAAAAAGCTGTACTTGAGATGCAATAATATAACGGCACATTGCGGTTGAATTCGCAAATATTCTCCCAATTAATTGGTTAAATCCATTTTATTTGTGTAATATGGTTATTTGAATAGGTATGCAATTTTTATTATTGCATTAAAATTTAATTCAATAATGTAACAATAATATTTCTGTGTAAATGAAATTACTCCCATTCACAATAAAATATTTTATTTATGATTTACAAAGTTTTAAGTTTCGATAGAAGATAGCATTTTCGAAGGCTTATTAGTAATTATTGAAGAATGATGTTAATAATGTAATGCTGTTGAAAATTGACGGTGGTGATCTATGTTTCCGAGCTTGATAGAAACTCGGAGCAGGACGGCATGTTTCTCAATTGTGATTTTATACTTGCTACAGCACTCTTTCCATCCTGGGAGCAGTCTCCGGCGCTGTTCTCAATACATTCCAGGAATCCATTAAAGGCCCTAAGGTTATAATGAGGAAGTATATTAGTGAAATTACCCATTCACAATGGCTATTGTAATAAACAAAGCAAAAAATAATTATGCTGCTCAGGGGCGGATCCAGGATTTTTTTCTTGGAGGGGTAATTTTAGAACATGGGTCTGATATGTCTTCTAGATACATTAAAAACAAACTACGGCAATTTCTTAAGGAAATATTCTTTTTATTTTGATATGAAAGTTGTTGATATCAAATTAAATGGTTGAGGCTCAGTAATGCAAAAAATAAAGCTCAAATGATGATAACCGTTTTCAAAATCCTGTCTATTTATTTAGGCGCTCATAATTCATAATATGATTGGGGAGTTCAAGGTTAACGTAACACATTTTTTTCATGGCCAGTTTTGGTTAAAAATAACTTGATATATCTTGCAGAACATTTACAAATATTCCCGCTTCGTCTCTTACCGATGCATTGACTTCCGATAGGTTACCGCGGTATACGGAGCGGTTAAACTGACGTCTGTAAACGAGGTGTGTCCAAACAACGGCAGTGGTTAAGTTTCTTTCGGCAGAAAACAAGTGTTGTCATGGCAAATGTAGTAGTGCTGGAACGTGCTTTCTTCAACATTTTTTTAGAACTGAAGTATTACTCTGTAGGTTTTTCTATAAATTACAAATTATGATTTACATGTTATATCAAAATATTTTGTTTTGATTTGGAATAAATATATATTAGGTATTGTGGGTAAACATAATTGATAAAAGCGTTATTTCTCTATATTGTTGTTTTTGCTAGAAGGAATGTTAGAAACAGAGGAAAGAGAGGAGGACACATAAGAATAAGACAGAAGAATGTACTTGGGCAATGTACAGTAAATCAAACAATGAGCTGAGAATGGAAACACAGAAGACGAAGGAGAATTTTTTATGGATCGAATGTGAAGTTTTGGAGGAATTAGGGAGAATAGGCCAACATGATTTCATGTTGAGGAAGGTGAAGGATTTTGCAAAGAGAGGAAGAGCAAGAACTAGAAAGCTTGAAGATAAGGAAGTTAAAACAATATATGAACAAAGGGAAGTAGGAGCAAGATGGATAAAATATGCAGGGGAGATATAAGCAACTGTTGAAAATCTAAAGCATTGGATGTGGAAAATGAATGGGAATGAGAGGATGGGACTAAAGGATCGTCAATACAGACGAGTGAGGTGCAGAATGCAATAAAGGAAAATAAATATTAGATGGCAACTGGAGTGGATGAGCTTCCATTAGAGTTTTTCAAATGTTTAACAAAAAAGATAGTGAATGTAATAGTGCATTTGTGCACCAAAATATATAATACTGGGAAATGATCGGAAGACTTCTTAAAGATTGTGAAGATACCAATTTCAAAAAAGATTGGAAAAAATTACTGTTTATAGAACGATCAGTTCGAATGCACTTATGCTTAAATTCTGTTAATAGTGTTAAATGTAAGGTTAAAAAGTATACTGGAAGAAAATTTTGGTGAGGAGCAGTTTGGTTTCAGGCAAGAAAGAGGAACGAGAGACCCCATAGGACTACTGAGGATGGTTGGAGAGAGATAAATGGAAAGAAGAGAAGGAATAAGTGTGTGTTTTTTAGACTTAGAAGAGGTTTTTGACAGGGTAAATTGGAAGAAAGTGATGGAAATTATAAAGATAAAGAAAGTAGACTGGAAGGAAAAAAGACTAATAAGTGAATTGTATTTGGGACCATAGACAGCAGTGGATGTGAATGAAAATATGGCTGAATGGGTGGAGCTATGTAGAGGGGTTAGGCAAGGATTTTGTCTGTCACCAACTCTGCTCAATATGTATGTTGAAGAAATGATAATTGAGACATTAGATGATAGAAATAGAATAAGTATTGGTGGAGTAAAAATGAGATGCATCAGATTTGCTGATGATATGGTGGTTTGAGCCGATGACACAGAGTCACTATAGATATTGATGACAGGGTTGGAGGAAGGAATGGAAAAATATGGAATGAAAATAAACGTTATTTGTGTAACACGAGATAAGACTTAAATTGAGGATGAGATTGGTCAAGTGTCGTGTGTGGAGTGTGTTTACGTATGGATCTGAGACTGTACGATAGGGAGGAGAGACTGGGACAGGATAGGGGTTTTCGAGATGAGAGTTTGCTGGAAGAAGGAGGGAATACGGTGGACGGATCGAGTGTTGAACAGGGTAGATGAGGAAAGGACATAGATGGCTAAAATAAATTAATGGAAGAGTAAATGGATGGGACTTGTGATGAGAGGTAATGGGATATTAAGGTAGCCTTGGAGGGAACGGTGGATGGGATAAGTAGAAGGGGAAGGAGAGGCTTAACTTGATTGATAATTTAAAGATGGGAAAGGATAGAGTGTTCAAAGAGATGGCCGGCAACAGGAGGGGAAGGAGACGGCGCGGCGTCGGCAGGAGGGATCACCTGCCGATGGGCAGAACACCAGGTGATGATGATATCTTTTGTTGACCAGTTCAGGAAAAGCGTTCCGGCGCGTTCCTGCACCATTACATCACTGCGGAAAACCAAGGTGTCTCATATAATCATAGGCGCTTGTAGAAAGTCTACAGTGATCTAGAAGTGGACGAAAGCACTGTGAGTCGTTGGGCTATGCGTGATTCGTCATCGCTTCTGGGGATGATGAAGTAGTTATTGAAGCAGTCCGACGTTGTTTCCGACATTGACCAATGCAGAGAAAAAAAAATCATTCGCTTCGGCCGGGATACGAACCCGGATCCCGCGATTTCTGGTCGAGTGCTCTAGCCAATTAAGCTCCCGAGGCCCCAAACCTGGTCATGGCGAATGATTTTTTTTCTCTGTGGATTTTTCGCACAATTTTTGGATTGCGGGTGAGTCCTGTAAAAGTTAGCACTGTGGCTAGTCCCGGTATACTTAAAGTTTGACCATTGCTATGGTACGATGTAGGCATGCAAGCCTTCCCTTTAAGATGGCGTCAGGCCGCAGCATTGAATGGATATTATCTTGAAAAATAGTGCTATGTAGCTCCAAGATTGGGGAATATCATGGTGTATTTGAATGCTGTGTAAAACAACCCCTGTTTCAGAAAAAAAATATTTTGCATTAATTATTGAACTCCCCTTACATATAAAAGCTATGCCCATAAACATAAAGAATAAATTCAAGATAATACTGCCTTCGAGTATCACAAATGATTTTTTATTCCCCCAAGCATTGAAAATAGATGAAATGGCTTTGATACTAAATATAACTTTACATAGCAAGAAACTATATTCTTCTCTCATAAATCTATGCATTTAATTACCAACAATAAGCTAGCATTATAATGAAGAAAATGATAATGATGCTAATGAAGAACGCTTTTGAAAAAGAGTTCTTATGTCATTGGCATAATGAATGAAATAACTTCATTGGCACAGAATTGGGAGGCCCCAAGAAGAAGACACTCGAATTATGAAATGGAAATGTAGGTAGTATTTTTAAAATATCACCTCAGGCGTGATTTAAAAAATTCTTTCCCCAGTATTGTAACATCAGCAAGACAATCAGTTGAAACAAATATGACTGTATGAAGTTGCACTTGAATTAAAAAGAAACTATTTGTTCCATTGTAAGAAAATATAGTTTTGTTATCCTGGAAAATACCCCGAAAGATGTGTGTGAAACTTACCGGCATAAGACACTGGCATCTGTATAATTGTAATTTGGATTGGATGAATCACATAGGGCAACGTATTCAGCGTCATTCACAATGCGCATAAAGGACGCGCATTTTTTATTTTGCCTTAAGCAGACGCTGTCGTTCTTGTGTTCAATAACTGAAATGTCACAAGAATATTAGTTCTCAAAATTGCCTAGGTAAACCTATTCGAAAACCAGGAAAGGGTTATAATTTAGGGAATGATTGGCTGATGGGCCATGTTTACGCATAAATACGTTACCATGACTCAGGGAAGGTTCTATTTCACACAGTGAAGTGAGTCCTTCTTCCATAAACTGCCGAACTATAGGAACCATTATTTTTGACCTGTTTGAAAGAGGCACAAGGTACTTTTCACTTTGCATCAAGCAGTCCTTAATCTCTTCCTGTTTCCTGTGGAAAAAATGAGAGAAAACACGTGTTTCAATCACCTCTTTTCTACATCAATGGTAATACTTAATCAAAATCATATGTTTATGTAAGATATAAAAAAGTATATGTAAAATATAAAACATTGCATTCAAGATTTTAGGCCGTTTTCGAGTGCCTTATTTGTAAGAAAAGAAGTGGAAGGCCTTAGGATATGGAAGTGTATCATATTGTGCCCCAAATAGATTTATTTCGCGTGATTCTAGAGAGACTACTCACCTGCACATGTGCGAACATTTGAGGCATGTCGTGTCGCTGCGCAATCGTCTCGTCTCGTTCAAGCTCTCATCAGAAAACAAATTTTCAACACACGAATTGACGGTTTCCACATGGTTCTGGAAGGAAAATCACACATATATAACCTGGAATACTTGTTAAATGTTTTTGAATATCATCACTCTAGTTTGCGAAAGTCATTATCCGCCCCCATCCAACGGACCCTATCATAGTTCAGAGCCGGAAAATATCAATTAAAAATGGGAAGCACGGATATTTACGGAAAGCCAATATGTACTGATCACTTGATTCATAACCTCTCAAAACATTCCCCCACACAAAGAGTTGGCAGCGTTCCACAGAGGTATCATCATCCCTCTATCGGGCAAAGAGTTTTGTGATGAAATAAGTGCTATTAAGTCTTTTGCAGTAGGCAACAGTTTTTCAAGAATGAATGTCAAGAATGCTGATAATTCAGAGAATAAGAATCATATCGAAGAGCTACTGTTGTTACCCATAGATTTCATTTTTACTTAAAGATGTCATAAGGACTTCATGCGCGGCAAAGAAGAACAATTTACGAAAAATGGATTATTGATTGATCAAGGAAATATCGGAGCTCCTCAGCTTCTTAACAGGCCGCAATTAAGTTTTCATGTCAAGTGTCAGCTGCCTCAATGCCAACTGTGTTCATGCATAATTTCAAGTACTTCAAAGCAGTTGACGGTATGTAAGCTATGGATATTTCAAGTTCGGACTATTACCATAGCAATTTTTCTGCATTCCTCAAACACAGGGTCCTGATCAGCATGAGTCGGCAATTCATCCTCGGAAGCTGTTGATTCATCAGTGGAAGCTACAGCTAATAATGCTGTAAGAATTCCTGCAAAATTGATAGAAAGGAATCAGCGAAGAAGCCTTGCATCTCCCCTCCTGTTATGTGCATATCCTGCAGAATACTTGTGTATACCCCCTGGAGCCCTCACTATTAATAGACAGTAAAAAACATGGCATTTGAATAGATTTGTATATCAATGTGTAATGCATTCCTGACCAAATCTCATTTGTTTCAAGATCTCCCAATTCAGTATGCATCACTTGATTTGTGATTCATGCTTAGATTAAACTACCATTTACGCATACATTTGTACCAATAGATTACATAAAATTTCAAACTGGAAATGCGTTTGCACATTTGATATAGGAGCTTTGTGCAGAAGATGTGGCGAAGAATAATTTGGGTGAAAAGAAGTACCATGTAAGCAAAATTTACGGAGACATCGACGGATTTATGGTGGGATACAGGGGCACGTTAGCCACCTGACGTTTAAAAAATAGCCAAGATTTTTGATACGGTTATCATTACGTTCGACTTATTTAGTGTATTACGGAGCCTCAGCCATTTAATTAAAATTAACAACTGCCATATTTAAATTTATTTTGGAGCATATTAATGAGTAGATATCTGAAAAAGAAAATAACATAACGTTATGACATTAGTATGGCCAGTGGCGGCATATTGATAAAGACCTGGGCAATGACAGCGTCGGATGAAGAAAGACTCATAACCGTCGAAAGACATATCCTTCGTTGAATATATGGCCCGAAATACCTAATGGCTGGAAAATCGCTAATGTAACGCCAATATTCAAAAGTAGAGACAAGGAACAGCCACCTAATTACAGGCTGATATCTTTAATGTCCATCTCATGCAAGGTCCTTGAACACATCGTAGTCAGCTCCGTAATGAAACACCTAGACGCACAAAACTTATCAATGGGAACTCAACATGAATTCAGGAAAAGCAGATCGTTCGAAACCCAAATAGCGCTTTTCGCCCTCGATATTTTAGGCTCCGGAGAAGACAACATTCCGGTAGACGCGATTTTTCTTGATTTCAAGAAGGTATTTGATAAAGTACCCCACGGAAAGTTAATAATATAACTGAAGTCTTATGACCTAGACGAAGATGTCATTTCCTGGATAAGAGAATTTTTGATCGACCGCGTCCAAAGAGTAGTATTAGACGGTGCAGTCTCCAATGAGGTTATAGTCACTTCTGGCGTTCCTCATGGTAGTGTCATAGGCCCACTCCTATTCCTTCTTTATTTAAACGACGTTTGCGAAGTAGTGCACAGAAAGTTACGATTATTTGCTGACGACGCTGTAGTTTACAAAGAAATCCGTTCCAGCAAAGATATAGATGAACTAACGAATGACCTTGCTGATATCCAAGCGTGGTGCTATGCTTGACAATTTGAAAAAAAATGCGTCATAATGAATTTCTGGAAGAAGAATAACTCCCTACAATGTAGCTATTTAATTCGGGGTACCTAATTAGAGACTGTTGAATCCGTGAAATATCTAGGAGTAAGACTCAATTATGATCTATCGTGGAATAAACATATTCGAGAAATAACCGGTCAAGCTAATCGTAAAATGGGTTTTGTTAAAAGAATATTAGGAAAGTGCGACGACAAAGTGAGAGAAATTATCTACTTTTCCCTCGTTAGGCCACATTTGGAATACGCTACCAGTGTTTGGGAACCTCATGAAAAAGGCTTAATAACAGAGTTTGAACGTGTGCAAATAAGAGCTGCCAGGTATGTGAAAGGTCGTTACGATGATCTTGTTAGTGTAACTGACCTCTTAGATAAACTTGGATGGGAATCTCTGTCGGACCGTAGATTGAAAAATAGACTAACCCTTTTAGATAAATTCAAGAGCAGTGTCTTTTCTAACGAAGTTAACCATGTCTTAAGGACGCCAACATACTACTGAAGATCAGATCATATCAATCAAATAAGAGAGATATATTGTAGAGCAAACAGATTCAGAATGTCTTTTTTTCCACGATCACTAAGAGGTTGTAAGGGCAGCGATATACCTTGTAAATAGATTTCATGACTTGTAGTGTAGCCTACTTATCTATTTAAAACTTAATGCATGTTTCTTAATTCAATTATTATTTCTAACAGCATATAGTAGTATAATTTGTTAGTATACAGGACGTTTTCTGGACGGTGTGGTGTGCATCTGGGAGTCCAATTGCATGCTGCATGCTGGTGATTGATCACCCCTTGCCAAACACCCTAGAGGTGGCTCGCAGGGTATTATGTAGATGTAGATGTATGGCCCAGTATACGACCAGGGGATTGGAGGGTATGATATAATGAGGAAATAGGAAACTACTAGGAAAGAACGGAGTAATGTTCATCAAGGCACAGAGAAAATGATGGATGGAACATGTTAAGAGAATGTCAGGAGATGAGATAACAAAACGGATGGTCAAAGGGAGGCTATTTAAGGAAGAAGACAGGGAGGACCCACGATCAGATGTATGGACCAAGTACCGTGTGACCTGAACAAGAAGGGAGTGAAATGTTTGCGGGAAAAAACTGCCAATGGAAAAGAATGAGGAGCAGTAGTGCAGAAGGCCAAGGCCCACACTACGCTGCGACGCCACGAAGAAGAACTGTCACATCAAATTAAAGGGAACGTTTCTACAGTAATTGGTGTGTGTTATTTTTAATCTCGAATATGAGTAGATCTGTCAGAATCTTGTGGCTCCCCAGAAAAAAATCCTGGATCCCCCCCTGAACGAAGGCATTCAGATTAGCAAAAGATGACTAAAATTTCTCGGATAATAATTAGAAACGGATGCTAATCAGTTCAGAATATAAAAATAGAGGAGAATTTAAGAAACAAAGAATGAATTTATGACATGAGAAGATATGGAATTTCTATTAAAATAAAATCAACTGATTTCGGCGTTACTTGGTGGAACGATGAAATTATCATGGTGAGACCAAACACAGTACTATTCCACAAACTTTTATTTTAACAGTCTACTAGTTTCAACGTTTACACCGTCATTATCAAGACTAACATTGGTTCGTCTTGATAACTCTTGTTAGTCTTGATAATGACGGTGTAAGCGTTGAAAATAGTAGACTGTTAAAATAAAAGTTTGTGGAATAGTACTGTGTCTTGTCTCACCATGATTCTGTAATGTACGTAACTTAGAATTAACGAATAAAAGCAAACCAGAATTTATTAGTAAATACATTCCAGGTTTTAAAGCTTCTCTAGCCAAATGTAATTTTAAAAGGAAAATAAAGTCAAAATCTGATTAAATATGGAGCAAATTCCATGTCATGTGCGCTTTGATGAGTGCGGGTGTAATAATTCTTTCCGTAATTCATGTACCCACACACTATCTAACCATTATATCAACTGAAAATATCCATAATTTCACCTGAATCCTTAGACTACGTAGCCAATTACCTCATCAAGAATGAGGCAGAAGATGTTAAGAAATTAGTAATTAATCTGCTCGAGAAGTATATTAGCGCGACGTGAGAGTTTTGAGTAGGCATAGGCTTTCATCCTAACAAATTGTTAGAGGTGGAATGGAAATATTCCTGTAACGAACCTTCCGGAAAAATACCTTTCTTATGCTATCGCTACTGTAGGACCTACTAATGAAGTGCATTTTAAAAATGATGCTCTTTGAGTGAAAAATGCCTGCTCTCAATTGATCAAGCCATGTAACGCTGTCAAATTTATCCGGAGTCTCTAGCCTGAGGCATAAAAATCCTGTGAAGCGGAGCTCTTTGTTATGTCATATTCCTTTAATAAAACAGCAGCTTCGGCAATTATTATTTTTTGGGTCATGCATTATGTAAAGATAAACTTTAACGAAGGCAAATATTAGAATTTTTCATACTGATAAATCATTGTTGTCATATGATTGAACATATTTATTAGTTTTTTAATATATCAATACGATTTTTCAAATAAATTGGCACTTGAGGAGACCTAATTCATAGAAAAATCTAAAATTATGTGAAGAAGTCGGTGTAATCTCACCGAAAATGATGAAATGTCTATTCGACATCGTCCTCCTGGATGACTTCTTATGGTCCTTTTAAAAAATATATCTTGATGTTTTAAGTAAATAAATCGCTATTTGGACTGGTTTGCTGTAACTCGTTATAAGTACTTCCCGCTGCAAGGCTTTCGCTAGGAATGATCCTCAATGAAAGTGTATCCAATATCTCGCATCCTCTGAGGTCATGATCTCAATGCGTCTGGCTAACGACTCACCAAGAATGCATGCCCTCGCTTTGAAAATACTGAAATCCTTAAGTCTGTCGATATTAGCAACTCGCCAAGGAAGCAAAGTCCAGTAATAACATCAAAGTTTTCACAATATCTAATCTATAGAGAAGAATGATTTTTTTTCTATTTACTTCACAAACGATGTGGGAAATTTTCGAGCTGACAGTTTTTCACTACTTAACACTATATATACCTACGTAGAAAAAAACTTCTCACAGCTTCTTCGGATACGTGAAGAGATGTGCTGACTTCTCTCATTTCTTAGGTATTAATGTTGTTGCCATTGTCTTTCCTGTTCTCGCGTGGTTAGCTACACATTTAATTTCTAAGAACTTGAGATATTAATGCTCAAACCTTAGATGAAGTGTAAAAAAGGCCTCTTTGAGTGGCTGTATAGTAACAGTAAATTTAGAACTAAATTGGGAACCCCAATTTAAATATTACTGCGGAAATTTTAAATTTTAAAAAGGTATCGTGGTACTTCTATAATGAGTTATCTTTAAACTATGCAAAGGTTCCTTCTGATTAACTTGAGTGGAAATTAATTTATTGATAGAATTTAACTTCCGTTAAACAGCGTCCAATAGACATTTAAAATCAGTTAATCAGCTCTAACGCGTCAACAGCCAATATGAACAGGATAATCATCTTGCCAGCAAGATGGTATATTCTCCATGTGCCGTAAAAATGGGGTTGATTGGTGTAAAAAAATGCTTCTAAATAAATCACTTGCTTTTTATAGGTACCGTATCTTGGGTACATTGCTTCTCGGAAACTATCTACAGTCTTGTCCACCATGCCTTAAACTTCCTAGTGTGATATTATCTTTGATTTTTCAAGTCTTGAAGTATCTGCAAACAGAGCGGACATCATTTACATCAAGATTGGCGCTGCAGATGCCATGAAATCATTGCTCGTGTGATCGAATTAGCCCTTTATAATTAGATTTCCTTAAGAAGTAATTAATTACACATATTTAGGCATTATATCATTGCGCAAAGTTATTTATGGTAAACTGATGAAGACACAGAATACTTGAGGTAAACGACTCTTGACGCTGAATGAAAAGGACAGCATTATTTCAGACGCTAGCCAGCTACATAAGCTCATGGAGTTTGAATTGATTGAAGCGCTAGATAAAACATTATTTAGAAATCTCGGGGAAAAATTATGGCTTGCGATTACACCAACGTTCGGGTTGCGCTTGATGAGGCGTCATTCAAGTGGCTACTCTTGATTGCCGTCTTGGTATCAGCTCCAGATAATTATAGCATGGGTTTCTATGACTTTGATCAAAACGATCGCGGTCTAACCTTCGTTGAGAAGATTAAAAAAAATTTTATTTGCTCGTGTGAGGAGAAAATTATGACTTAATGGGCTTCAAATGGTCTAATAAGAGATGTAGGCAACTAAGCTTAGATGATCAAATCATCTAGTATACATGTCCTTGGGCTGGGAGAGTCCTTAACCATCGATGAAATTAATCACAAGGGAAGTGATGAAATCTCAGTACGCGGTCGTTCACTCTGGCTGAAAACGCAATACTTTGAAAGAATTGTGTACATATATAGAAGGGAGACAAAGGTGACGACGAAATTAGTTTTCTTCAATCAGCCATTTTGTCGTCACTTTTACCTCTACAATTTGCAAAGGTCTTTGCTCATTTTTCGCGAGTAAATGGTGCCACTGCAGTTCTAGATTATTTACTCGTTCACATTAGTTCATTAGCCAAGATTTGTGACGAACATGATCCTCGCCCGTGAAATGTCTTTTAAAGGCCGGGACAAACGTTCACATACGTAGGCAAGCCGTCTCCGATCATGTTTACTTGTATTTTATGCTTTGGTACATAAGACAGTCACGGAGAATAATAATTGCGCACATCACAATTGATTAGCCATTACTTCTCTCATTTACCAAATTTATAATTTAAAGGAACGTCTACCCCTGAAAATTCGCGAATTTTCAGCAGTTGCCTTCATTGAAGAAAGAAATCCCTCACAAAAGCGTGAACAATATGAAAACCATGTGAGGCCCATGTGCGAGGTCAGGAGTGGCTGTTTATTATAAGCCGTGAACTGGTCGGCAAGAAATCTTGACGTCATTCACTTATTTCTGCAAGAGTCAAGGCCGGTTAATTTTTGGCCGCGAATAACTCCGGAGAAAGGCGACGAATCAAAAATGGAGAATATATCGGTCTCTTTATTGTATAACTTTATCATAATCGATAATTGTAATAAAATGGTAAACAAGATCATTCTTTTAATCCTTGTACACGTGAAATTCTTCGTAAGTACATGAATTATTAATGAATATTTATATTTATAATCAATAGCACTAGTCCAGCGCCCTTTCATCTGGGATGCCGCCTATTGTTTACCTCGTATTTTGGTGTGTAGGTACTAGGGTTGGGCTTCTGTACCTTCTGTTTAATCCAGAATTACCTCGTGCCATCTCGTACCGGTATTCTTTAACTCGATGGAAATATGTTTTGGTAATATTTTTAAATTTATCAACGTAAAATCCCAAATAAATTTTCATTCGAGGTCACAAAAGAAGCAGAAATATAGAATTAGTTTTATAGTATTCTCTCCAAAAATGATGAAATGCCTTTTTGAATTTATTCACCTGAATGGCTGCGTATTGTTTATAAAATACATTTTATCTTTTAAGTATCAGAAAGGTTATTTGGGCTCCATAAATTTGCTGTTACATTTGTCTCTATCACTTGTTATAAATACTACTCGTCTTCAGACTCTAAAAATTATCCTTAATGCACGTTTTGCAATGGCTTACATCCATTGACGTCATGATCTCAAGGTCTCAGGAGAACGACTCGCGGAGAATACATGACTAGGTTGAAACGTATAAAATCTGAAAGACGATTGATATTTTCAACGAGGCGAGAAAGCGAAGTCTAGTAGTAACTCAAAAGTTTTCACCTACCCCGCACGCATTATTATTTTCTCTAGTTACTTCAAATAACATGTGTTTAGTTTTATAAATGAGAATTTTCCGAGTCGAGTCGACTTTACAGCAATATATGCGGACATAAAAATTACTTTTACTTAGCGTTTGCGGATATGGGCTGGCTTAGTTAATTTTTGGTGGTTTATCGCCAATTCCCTATCTATTCTCGCGCGGTTCTCTGCACATTCCATTTCTGGCAACTTCATGGCATGCAGATTTTGACTTAACATGTTTTAGCTATCTATATATGTATTTACTTCTTAAGCTGACGACTCCGTGTTCTAGTATTTGCATGAGATGGATATGAGGGAGTTAGTCCATAGTTACTAGGATCTTCTGTATTACTTAATATTAAAAATAAGGGTAACTTGCGCTATTTTACAATATTGAGGGATTAGATACTCCGCGAGATATTTTAAAAATATTTATATAAAGAACGGTGCTATTTCAGTTCCTAGGTATTCATGAACTCCGGTGGGACTTCGAACGGTACCAGGGGATTTTTTGGGGTCGATTAAAGGTAATTTTCTATCCCGAGACAAGAAATATAAATACACTGCATTCGATTAGCATACAAAATATGAGGGTTAGCGGTATTTTTTCAGAGGTAAGGATATGAAGACGTCTTGAAAGATGGAGTTAAGGACATTCGCTTTTTCTAAGCTGTCGCTGTCGCTAGGTCTTTCTTCATCGCCGTATTTGAGTGACACTGCCATGTATTTATTACCTTGAACCTCCTCACGTACTGTTGCACCAAAATACCTTCATGTATTCATCTAAACTTTCACAGCATCTCCTTGGTCTTATCTTCCTATTTCTTGGACGCTGTTGCTGCTGATGACTCTGTGCAAGGGTTTCGCATTTGACCACCTCGTGGACCATGCCCACCTAGCTGCCGAGAACGACACCCGCCCTTTGCGGACGGGTATCATTCGATGAGTCTCCGAATGATATTTCTTTGCGACTGGTTCCATCAGTGTTAAATCAATCAGGTTATATCAGCAGAGACATTTCCGTCACATGCATATTGGAGTTTAAAATACTGCTTTGCAATGTAAATAAATTAATATTTATAGATAAAATGAACACACATACACAAGAACAATAGTATCGTAAAACTTTAATATTCAAATGAGTACTACATCAACACATAAAATTTTCAAAAGTAATTCAGATTAATTGAAGCTATCATACATGCATCAGAGTGTACGTTCACTATAATTTAAAGCTAAAGTTAAATTAAAACTGCTTTCCTCGAGTTGCAACAGATACTTTGAGCATTGTTCAGTGTTCCTCCATTTGTTAATGAGTATTTGGGCTGAGGTTTTCATTTCCAGCGAGCACTTTTCGGTATCCTTCTCTGCGCACGTCAAGAAGTCTAGGTATTTCCTGAAAAAAAAAATATTTATCCTATATGATATAGTAGGGCATGTCACTGTTATTTACATTTCAATGTCTACGAAAAATTTGATTTTGAATACGGGTCAATGAAATAGCAGCACTGCTGTCACCATAGATGTTTCTGATGAAGGCATTAGTAATTCCAACTACCGTTCACTGGTGAAGCTAAGGATACCCCATTTTGTTTTATCAAGGGATGAAGTAGTATACGTAATTTTTTCTTCAACGACATCACAGCAATACCTTTTCAATTCATTTCCGCGAAGAAAGTTTATTGTATCCGTAACATTAAAGTGTAAAGTCTTTATAACAGCTTATCAAAGATAATAATCACCCATTGCGTTATAAAAAATTAGGTTGAGCTGATAATAATTGGCTCAAATGAAATTAAAAAGTTTAAATTATTAAGTCGGTTAAATATTTTTATTAAAGTATATCTTCTCTGAGTGCCCGTCCCACAAGTTTAAGTGTCAGTACTATATTTACTCATGAAGCAGTATGGCCGTGATTAAACGAAATTGGGTTGAATTTTACTAATACTATTTTATGGAATTTAAGGAATACACTTGTAAATTTATTATATTATTTTGATTTTTTCATTGCTATTACAATCATAGAATTGGCACACTGAAGCCATGCATTCTTTTCCGATCCATAACTAGATTTCTCAATCTCAACGAGGCTATTCTTCCCCAAATCCTTTTTGATCTGTCCTAGGTACATGTCCCTTGGTCCTCCCCTGGGGAATGGCCGATTTTTTCCTCCATTTTATATCCAACGTTATTGCTGTTTTACGTAGAAAATAGAAATATTATTACAAATGTGGCCATTTTAATCTTAGCCCTTGTTTCTGTTAAAACGCCATCAGTACATTCCCTTTAAACGGAAATATAGCAAGGTGTAGTAGACGAATGCTTCATCCAAATTTTCAGGGAAATACATTTTACCCACCGTGAAGGAGGGTACTCGTTTTTATCAATTTATGCATTCTTCTGGACAGAATTCTCCTGCAACAATTGAGTCCTTCCTTAAGAAAGCAGACCTAAAGTAATCTCCCCTGCCTTAATCAAAAAAAGACTAAAAAAAAAATTCTGAAAAACCTTCATCAGCGATGTCTTTCATGTCTGTGTAAGATGTAGGCTTTTTTTTTAAATTAAGATGAAGGCTTTAATGTTGCTATGATTACCTTTACTAAACGGGTCGTGATTCTGGTAGTCCATATGTAAAAACTACTCGGAATGGGGACAACTGACAGCTTGCGTCGGGGGAAACGTTGTCAGAGTCCTGCCCTCATTATGTTGATGAAATATGCAATTTACCATCTGCATGTTTCGTCAGCCTCGGAATGGAGGAAAATTTCCGATTCATTCCAGATGCACGCTAATGGGAAACAAAAAAAGACGCGGTAGGTCAATAAGGCGTCCGCATTCATGGAAAATGTTAGGCTGACTTCTCTTTTATACATGAATGCCTCCTCAAGAAATCTCTATGATTGTAACCTTAGAGTAGGGATAGGTAAAAATTGGGTAGCTAACACTCTGTTTGGTATACATGTGTGCCCATCATATGTATCGCTTGACGTGGGAAATTAACGCGACAGTTCAAAGTGTCACGCTCCGCAATCTTCTTCAATGTCCTTGAGGAAGCTGTAATTGATAAAATCGCATTGTGGAGAAGCAATTCGTGTTGATTATACCGCAATAATACTATATTTTGACGTAGAAGCTACACACTCATGATTGATCGATCATTGTTGAAAATTTAGGGACGTATTAAATTGAAGCGCAATAGACTAAAGTATTTTTTGCTTTAATCAAATATGAAAAATCACTATGATTACCTTGAATGATTATTCTTGGCACTCAAATGTGAAGCAACAATGAACCGATTCGCTTACCGTACGCAGGTCACGAGACGAAATATCACGTTACTACTGAGACTTTCGAGGTGTGTTGGTACCAAGTTAGTGACGTCATCCGCCTGCACTCATCCTTACTCTAAGATTGTATTCAAACAAATAGATTCCCTGTATTTTTTGGTACATGTACCGTCGTTGATGGTTTGCGGAATTCACTCATGATGAATGAAAATTGAACTTTGTTTTTCCACACATATCTATTTAATCACGACCGCGGTTTCGACGCACTGCGGCGCGGTCGAATATATGTGGAAAAACAAAGTTCAATTTTCATTCACATGTGCCGTCACTAATTTTCAGTTATATTAGAATGATGGGTGAATTATATTTTTCATACTAAGCCCACTTGCCGGCAAATGAACTGCTTGGTGTAAGGATCATTTTCTGAATTTACGAAGTCACAGTAAGCTATCCTGGTAAAATCGTGTGCACCCTCAAAATGAGACTTGCACTCATGCCAACTGCTTGTCAGGCAATCGCCTTGATCTTCGTCAAGAAATGCTGGAAATAAAGCGGAAGATGTTTCTGAAGTTTTCCCCAGATAGAAATGACACTAAAACACACTATAATCACCGCAGTTATATTCGACAAGATTGCTTTGCAAGTTTTTGTGGAGTAATTGATGAATAGTCTCCATCTTTAGTGTATCCACCGCGTAGGGCTACTGGCAAAACTGTCGTCACAACCAATGACTCCTGTGCGGTGGCACCCAGAGGATTGAGTGTTTTCTTATTTAGGAAGGACTAACAATCTGACAGCTTCCGAAAGACAAAGATATTTATTTGAGATGTATGTATAAAGTATGTCTATCTAACGATTTGATCGTTGAATTATTCTTCCTCATAGAATAATCCTCCAAGGTCGTTAGATTATTAATTGCGTAAGCTTAGTTTCGCTGTTAGTAGGACCCGCCCGCCTAGTGACGGTGCGGGATTCCTGATCCCTTCCCTTTCTTCCCTGTCCCCTCCCAGGAGGCGTCGTCGGGCTCCTATCGCGGCGGCGCGGGCGCCTCCTTCCTTGTTCCTTCACGTCCTTGCCCTCCTGGGTGCAGAGGAGAAAAGCTAGCGCTTACAGTCCCTGCCCCAGGAGTGTATCCCCGCGAACCCACCCCAGGGTTTCGTTTCCATTGTATAAAGTATGTCTACTGGTACCTGTGATCAACTCAGCATCATTCTCACAAAGTGTCTGAAGACTCATCTCGACCAATTCCCTGACGAACGGAACCATTTGAGCCGATTTATTCGAGAGGGAAATGAACAATCCCTCTGATTCGCGTATACACCTCAGTACTTCACTCTGCTTCCTGAAACAAAAACCGGGATATGATGTAAAATATGATTATCATCCATGATAGATCGTCTGTTTTTTCGAGTATGCAAAATTCTCGGAGGAAAAATCATTTGCCTTGACCGGGATTCGAACCCGTACCTCCCGATTCGATCCCGATTCGTATTTTCTGGAACGGCCAAGGTGTCTTCTTCCCTTACCTTGTTTTGTTTCCAATCCCGGTTAAGACAAATGATTTTCCTCTCTTTCGAAGTTTTACAGTATAAGTGTACATTCGGTTGATTTTACAGAGGTAATACGCTGCCTAGTACCCGGTTATTCTTGAATAACGCCAGAATTTAAATTTCAATCAGTAGGTGGAATTCTGTCATTGATTATTCTTAATCTCAGAAAAATTTATAATTCAGAAGAATACCTACTTCTGGATCCACCTTAGTCCACCACATGATTTAATCAACCAGTATTTTCCCAAATGCGATTATCTTAAGATACTGCTTTTTCTAAGCCAAAACTTTTATTTCATAATTTGCCAATGGTCTCAAACAAATATTACTTTTAAAATGCTAGAAAATTGATGGTACGGAAGCAAAATAATTAGCGATAGAAGAAGCATGAAAAAATTAGCTGGAGAAGAATCTGAGTTATGGTGACAATGGATGAAAAGAAGATTTATACTTTCCAGCCGGAGGTTTAACTAAAAGAGCTATAAAATAATCATTCAAACATACGCTTTACTATGGTGATTACGCTTATACGATGACATCAGCAGTGGAATGAAGGGTAAAGGCATTTAAAATGTGGTGCCGCAGAAGAATGATTATAATGAAATATATCTACTGAGAGAGAAATGAGGAAGTCTCAAGAAGATTAGAAGGGAAGAGGAATCTCATAAAACTGAAAAAAAGGAATCACTTAATAAACCATAGTTTGAGGCGTGAAGACCTGGTGAAAACTATCTTGGATTGACAAGTGGATGGCATGAACGGAAAAGAAAGATCTCACATAAAATATACATCTACAAAGTACCCCGCAGCCGCCTAAAAGGCGTGTAGCAGGGGATGTTAGGACACCAGCCGTCTGCGCATAAAAAATGAAGTGCCCTAACGAAGTTGGGACTAGCATTTATTAAAGTCCTATGTGGTTCGGGGGAAAAACGAAGTCCCATATCTATCCGTTCGGCAAAACACCTCTCTTAATTTATCGCTTCTATCGGACCTGGAAATATAGTGAGGCTCTTATATTATGTTCTTCCTGTCGCTCTTAAAGGTATCCATTCTCAATTGTTCAAGCAATCTAAGCCTAGCGTGCAGCCTCTAAGTATCCAGGGGCTCCCAGCCTCATTCACTTAAAATCTGCGTAATGCTGTCAATACTCCCGTAGCAGGTTTTGACAAATCGCGCAGCCTTCCTTTGTATTTTACTCAGTTCGCGGATTAAGTCTTCCTGCACCGGATCCCATACGCTCGCAGCATATTCAAGGTGCGGACGGACGAGTGCGAAATTCTTTTCACTTTCTCATCCGAAAATCTTCCCACAATACGTTAGACGAATCCTAATTTCTTTAAGGCTATGCCACAGATATTCCTTATATGTGGCCCCCACGATAGGTTTGAGGTTATCGTAACTCCTAGGTACTTCACTTCTTCTGTTGCCTTTATTTTAATACCATTCACAGAATAAACATAGTTATAGTTGGACGATAAGTTCCGTAATATATGAGACAAATAATCAAGGATGCGAAAGAGGAGAATAGCTTGAATCCGAAAATAGTTTCAGATTGGAGAATTGAGTGGGATGCTTTGTCAGACCAATCTAACGTTTGTTGATCTGTGGTGATCATGATTATTTGAGATGCGTGAAAACAGCAAATGCGATCGTAGATGCGATGTGCGCAAATAAATGCAACATAGATGGGATGATTGGACTTTGATGATATTTTTGCGCAAATTTGCCTTTTCGACTGCAAAATTCGTACATTTTGTGCCGAGCGCAGTTTAAATACTCCTCCGACACTCACCGCTTAAAGCATGTGAGCGACTGGCCAACTGCTAATTGGCTGGGACTCAACGTAGTAGTTAACTACAGATGGGCGCAGGCAAGCTACACCTCCGCCACTAAATGTCTTATTCCTTAATTTATTATTGTCCTAATACATTCCCACTGTCCCTATCTGGGATTTTTCTTCCTCATAGGAAAATCTCCTCGGGATGGTGGAAGATTAATTGCATTTGCTTGGTTTCGCTATTTAGTGGGCCCTTTTCGCTCTGTAGCGTTAAGGTGTTTTTCCCCGTCCCCTCCCTTCCGTTCCTATCCTTTTCCCAGAGGCTTCGGCGGGCTCCCATCGCGGCGGCGCCTCTATCCTTTTTTCTTCCTCTCCAGCCCCTCCCCGGGTGATCGGGCGTATAAGCCACGGGCTTGGTTCCTGGCCCCGGTGTGTTGTACCCTTAAGAGGGTTCGCCTTGAACCATCATGATTCTTGTCCTAATACAAAAATTTTAAATGTTCTGTATTTTATCATACAACTGTGTTTCACTACATTTTATCATCAATCTACCTCATTATGAAAATAGACGATATAAAATGCGATAAGCTGTTATTGAAAGTGCGATAAAATAGAAATGAAAGTGCGTCTTTCACGCATCAATATTGATGATTCAGTTTCTAAATAGTGTACTGCAGAATAACGAATTTTCTTTATGTGTTTAGGATAGTGAGGATCAAAATTGGAAATGCAGGAAATGTTTTAATAGAAGAAATTCATGTGCCACTAGCTAATCAAATATTGAGTAATTTCAAACGACACTTTAAATTTGGAACGCTTCCTAAACCAATGAAGGTGTCTTTTCTCACTTACCTGCATAAGTGCTTGCAATACAGGCATTTTGTCTGGTTGTACATTGACATTGTCACGTTAACTTCTTCATCGGAAAAATCATGATCAAAGCAGCTCCTAAAGATTCTGGTCCTTTCCTGAAATAATAATGAATTTGTAAATAGTTTGAGAAGCTTTTTACTGTGAAATAACTTGAATTATGTCGTATTGGTGATTACTTGCTTTCAGTTGGTGTAATAAATTAGTTTGTAACGGGTGTCTCTCGTCGGGTTTGCAAATTCAGCCTAATTCGACTAGAGGCCCGTCCACCACGTAAGCACGCGGATAGCTAACAGTGGAGTAAATAATAACAAGAAAACAAATAAGATAATAAGCAACGGAAAAAAAATTAAAGGTACTATCCAGGGTTTCTAATGACTTTGAAGAAAACGACACGTTTCAATAATAGCTGTTACAAGCCAAGGTAAGATATTTATTTCTCCAACTATTTTGGATATTTGGCAGCACACAGAAAGAACGACAATTTTAAAATACATTCTCGCCTCATCGGCTAATATAGCAATCCTAATCACAAAATAATGTTTTCCCCCAACTATTTTAATATTTGGCAGCTCACAGAAAGAACGACAAATTTACAATACATTCTCGCCTCATCGAGGCCTATAGAAATCCCAACCACAAGGTAAAGTTTGGCATAAGGCGCACGTGGTCCCGAAGACCTGACATAAATGCACATGAATTGGAAACAGCAAGGAACACAAACCAAAATCAACGCTAAGAATTTAGATCCCAATAACGGGCACGTAACAGAAAATCACGAAAAGCAAAATTGAACATTAGAAATCATCAAAGCCCTTTAGCCACATACCTCAATCCCTCACTCACACACACACACTGGTTTGAATTTTTAAGCACACTTGATGGAGAGATGTGGACTCCTGAAAGTTCGTAGGCCAAAGAGAGCTTTTTCGTGGCGAGCTCTTCTCTCTAGCATTTCCCTCACAGAGGGCAGCAGCAGCGTCGCACACTAGCAGACGCTTCATTCCGGTGGCACATACACCTGCGCGCGCCTCCTCGCCGGCGGGAATCCAAACTGGGCGCTCTGGTTAGTCTGCGCCATGCGTTAGCCTGACCTTTTCTCTTGCGGTGGTCAGCCGTCAGAAGAAGAAGGCGGGTATCGCCCAGACCACGGCCAGGGATGACCAGTCCCTCTGCCGCGGACCCGTGGATCGCCGATGTCCTGAGTGCTCACAAACCTCAAATACATGCACACAACTTTATAAAAAAAACAAGACACACTTGATTATTGACGTACGTGGCTATCGGATTTGAGTTTATTCCTCCCAATTACAGAGGCAATGAACTTAGATAAAAAAAATACGAAATCTAAAGAAAATAATTTGTGGCTGAGATAACAAAAGAAAATAATTTTTTTTTCTTTGGAGCAAAATAGATACAATATATTCACACATTCCAAAATAATAACAGAGTGCATTAGTATTTACAAAAAAAAACTTAACATTCCTCTAATTGCTTTACAATCAACATAAGGCAATAGAAACAAAATAAATATAGCTTTTTATCCTAACACCTCCCACCTGCTCCTTTGCCTCCGAACTTTCGGGATTCATTCTCCAACTTTTGAGGGTTACAAGTTTAGTTTAGCAACTTACATTTTTCGATAAATATATATTGATCAAATTTTTATGCATTTGTCATCATCATGTTTACTGGCTATCAAATTCCGGGGAGGAACTTAATCCCTTACCATTTGCTATTCAGGGTGACGTAAATAGTCTTTATAATAAGCAAAAAATGATGATGAAATGATTTCTAAGAGTAAGGTGCTTTATGCTATTACTTTTTCATAACTTAAAGTTGACAAAGTTATGTTAAATGTATTCAAGACGATATCAGAGTGATTGCTTTATTAATATAGATTGGTAACAATATTGGAAAGAAGTGTTTCCAAAAATGAAAACACTGTTCCTTAATTCAATTGATCACTCGCGGATCTTTTTTTGTACTTACGATTTCAAAAGGGGTAACAAAAAGGAATATTTAGAAGTGATATGGATTAAATATAATTTTTCATAAAAGATACAGTGTCCGGCGTCATGCGGTGGAAATCTCTATTTAATAAGATATATATAATTTTTCAACCCATGAATTTTAGAATTCATTATCTGGCCTCTATCTAGTAAAATGGGTGGTTAACATATGAATAAACTACTTACTTGCAGTATTTATTAAATTGAAATGACGTTTAGAAGTAAAAAAATGATAAATTAAGCAACTTTATTTGAACCGGGGATTTTATATCCACCATATTCAAAGTATCCTTGAAGTAAATAAGAGATAATCTATCTTGAACTGAAAACAGCATGGATTTTTGCTTTAATGAGAATTTGAAGCAATGTTTAATAGTTTCTGCCACATAAAGTACTTATTCATTAATGGTTGCTTTAAATTATGCTAGTGCACTCGTTTTCCTTGGCACAGTGAACTAATAAACTATTTTGCTCACCTGAACCTGGTTTTGACAGTTCAACGAGTCTTCACCAATATTACCAGATGGAGCATTGGTGCTACATAGGATATGAGTTGAAAATACCATTACAGCACCTGTTAGGATAAAATGGGAATTCAGACGGTGATTAGGTAGTCAGAGGATATATCATCTCTTTTTTTTCGAATTTCTCCAGAATCCATTTCTATTGATCTACTCACATCTCAATCTCGAGGTAGTTTGCTGTAAATATCCGGCGAGTTATCGTCTTGATCCGAAGGATATTTCGATGGAAACCCAAGCAAAAATCTTACCAAATGATTGCCATTTTTCGACTTAAGCCACGTACTTAAGCATAGGCCCATCGTTATGCTAAAACACTGTCATTTTTCCGTAGAGTGCCGCCAAATAAGTACACTTAACCGTTTGTCTTTAACATCATCTCTATGCAACAGTTTTCATGTCAATGAGTTAGAATGTGCGTCAACTGTGAGCACGTTAATAAACTTCAGATTATAAGGTTATCAGAACGCATTTGTTTCGTATGAAAGTTGTTTGTGTTAAATCTACGAAAATTAACGAATAATTTTGAGAGCTGGTACAAAGTTGAGTATAAAAGGCAGAGAGCGAAAGCATTATTAAAACATTGCTTAATACATTCACTGCGCTATTATTCTTATTATTATTATTGTTCAGCCAAAAGACCGTGCAACTTATTTATTGAAACTCATTTCCCAGAAGATCATGAAACTCATTGACGGATTTAATCGAAATATTTACTGATGAGGAATTGTCCGTTTATTTTAATTTTCAGTTGGATGATGGAAAATAATAAATCTCCATGCGTCTCCACGCCTACGCTTCGATACAGTCATTAGTTATGGGTCAAACAATGGTAGTCTGCGTTGATATCCCTTCGCACTTATTATGAGGCAATCTAGAGAGTAAGTCCGAGTTTGTCCCAAGATAACCCGCCATCACAAAAGAAACCAATTTTATCGCAGACAGATGATGGCGGCACTATAACTTTGTCGAATTAATTGTTTCTCCAGTAGCGTGTAACGGAAGAGAATAGCATTGCCAAACTGCCTGTTCCACAGACAGGTTGACTCTGCTACGCAACCGGTCTATTGCCTTGTCGCCAATCGTTGTGGAGCAGTTGCCTGTCATAGTGTTGCACCTGTTGCTGTCTTTGTACTTGTTCCTGTTCATGGGCGTACCCAGTGAGGTGCAGGGGGGGGAGGGGCAGCTGCCCTCCCCCTAGAAGTAAAAATCGCAAAAGCCTTGAAGAAAAATTAGTACTGAACTGAAACGGAAGTATTCAACAAATTTTCTTTAAGCCAAAGAGAAATTGAAATACATTTATATGAGATAGGTAACTAAAATAAAACTATTTTTACCACAAGGAAATAATCTCATACATTCCATGGCTTCTCCCCCCCTAAACCATGGCTTGCCTATCCCCCTAAATCATGGCTCCCCCCCCCCCTAAGCCACGACCTGCCCGTCCTAGGTACGTCCTTGTCCTGGTTGCTGTAGGGAGACAGGAATTGATGCGGCTTTCCGCTGCTTCTCTCCCGTTATGTGGGCTGTCTGTTTTTGATTCCCCTTTGCACTCTTTTTTTTTTACCCGCAACAATACGCAATGTCAAATTACTGCTCTGGGCCAAACTTTAAAATGTACATACAAAACCTCATCCCTATAGAACTTGGTGTGATTGAGATAGACCCTGAAGTGTGACCGGGCAAAATAGAGAAAGACTGAAAAACTGTGATCTTAATACTAGAATTTCGTTCGCGATACAACCTGCGTCAGAGTATTAGTAAAGCAACGCTGCACTGCAGTGGCGAACTAGGAATATGCTTTGGGAGGCATGAGGGGCCTAGGGCGCAACTTCCCCCTCCAAGCAATCGTGATCCGAGAAAATGTTTGAAAAATGACATGCCTGGAAATGCATTTTACATCATTTTGGTACAAAAAAATTATTTTAAAGTTTAAATTTCAAATAAAGGCAATAGTTTCATAGTAGTTTTTTTTTCTCTGAGGCTTTGGGGGGGATCTATCCCCCTCATCCCCTCCCATAGTAAACTCGGGTGGGAATCCCTGTCAGACCGTAGATTGAAAAATAGACTAAATCTTTTAGATATATTCAAGAGCAGTGTCTTTTCTAACGAAGTTAGCCATATCTTACGGACGCCAGCATAATACGGAAGATCATATCATATAAGTGTATAAGAGGGATGGACTGTAGAACAGACAGATTTAGAATGTCTTTTTTCCACGATCAATGATAGATTATAACGGCAGCGATAAAACTCATAAATAGATGAGATGACTTTTAATGTAGCCTACTAACCTTTGTAAAACTTAATGCATGTTCTGACGAACATTTCTCGGGTTTGCATCCAGGTTAAAGCTTTTATGCAAGTGGATGTAAACCCGAGAAATATTCATCAGGAGTATTCACCAGGAAAAAATTAAATCGCTTATTAATGCATGTTTATTATTATTATTTCAAACAGTATATGGTAGTATAATATGCGTGACGTATTTTGTACCCTGTGGTGTGCATGCTCTAATTGCTTGCTGCATGCTGGTGATTGATCACCCCCTGCCAAAAACCCTAGAGGTGGCTCGCAGGGTATTATGTAGATGCATGTAGTTACGCCAATGCTACACTTAAACTAGGATTAGGCTCTTACCGAAAACAATCAGGAGATGGTACGAAGTCATCAGGTCAGCATTCATATGGCCTCTCTGCAGCGGGCGTATCTCGAGAACTGCCTTGCGAGCAATGCACGAGATGGGTGGCTGTATCTGGAGCTGCATTCATGTGATCATCTCACGTCTCGTGAATTGGTTTAAGTGGCAGTGAAACGAGGACACTGCGTTGAAGGATGTCAATGATGCAATAGGGAGTTATTGCACTTAAAAACTTAAAGGGGAGCGATTCATCTAGACTCAGATTCGCGTCCGTAAACATTTTAAGTGCAGTTTTACCTCCGATGAATGCTTTTCCGGTGTCAGGTGATCGATCATCAGACCTTGGGGTGTAAAAAGTGTCCTAACGGAAATTTGGCATCCGCCATGCAGACCATAACCCGGTGGGAAACCCGAGAAGTATTTATTAGGTTAAAAACTTAAAGATGTCAATTTCAATGAAATGGGGAATTAGTAGGAAAAGTTAATCTATATATATATAAAAGAAAGTCGAAAATCGTGTTAGTTAGAACACTTATAACTCGAGAACGGCTGCACCGATTTCAATGAGATTTGGTTCTTTGGATTCGTCTCAGGCGGGGTTAACATATAGGCCATTACAAAAAGGATAATTTCACACAAAAAATTCATCTCTTTCCTATGGACATGCTTTTAGGAGTTATAGTAACACAACAATTGATAAGTCGGTCAAAACTACAAATTAAATAATTTGTTTTGTTTTTACCACTTTAATAACTGAATTTAGTAACATTATAACATTTTAATTACTAAATATTCAAAATATTAATTAAATTGAAATTACATTTAAAAAATTTAATTCGAGCTGATTGTAATCCCAGCCGTGGCCCAGCTCGAGTTGACACTTCACTACCGTGTTTGTAAACAAATCTCCAAGCAATTGTTGACAAACGGTAATGTCCGTGTTCCTGTCGAGGAATCGGGTAGTTTTAACTCATTTCCTTGGAATGATTGCAAATTAGTTTCAGTGAGCTCATCAACAAAGAGTTCCAGAATATGATTGATCACCAAAAGAATCAAAGATGGTTGATTTAGCGAGCAATGACGAAGATGTGGATGACTAAAACGAGGTAAATTCAAATAGTTCGTACTCTGCATGGATTCGAATCTTTTAAATGTGTAACAAACGAAGACGAAATCACCAACTATCTATCTGAATATTTTAAGTCCTTGGACGTACCTGGCTTACCAAGGCACGATTTACAGAAAAATGTAGTTTCTTTGTTCATGATCTTTCGAAGCCTAAACCAACCATAACTATCCAACGGAACGTGTTTGGTGATTGAAATAATTGGTAATGAATGTGATTCACGCAACTTTACTCAAAGGAAAATTCAAAGGTGAGGAAGTCCTTATTCCGTAGATTCCATGATCTCAACTCATATGCCCTTTTGAGCTTAAACGTATTCAATTTCCAATTCGTGTTGCATTCGTGATAACGATTAAAAAATCGCATGGTCAGTCTTTCAGTTTTTGTGTTGTTTGTGCTCATGTGCTAATGAAAACCCATGATTTTCTCATGGTCAATTTAACGAGCTATATTCACGAGTCTATAAACCATCCTCTGTATTTCTTCCTTCGCTTCAAGTGCGTAGCTAGGATAGGGGGTTTTGGGCGCAGCTAATACTACGGGTATGTAGGGTATAGAAAACTCGCTAAGGTAAGCGGGAAGTGTGGGGCCACTTCCCCCAGACATTTTTTAAGATAAATGATTAAAAATAGTGGGTTTTGCGGCTGTGTGAATAGTTAAATATGTTTTGTTTGTTAGTCATCCGTCCCCCTAATATTAATAACAAAATCTTTCATAAAAAATTCTCTAAGCTCTTGGGGGGGGGGGGGTTTATCCCCCAAAACCTCCCCTCGCTGCGTCACTGCTTTGCTTCGCTATATTTATTTAGCTTCATCCGCTTCATCTTGCGCCTGATAACAAAACAAAAACTATTGTTTATCAGGTGCTTGACGCAAGACATTAAACCCGAATGTGTAGGGCTCACCGTGGTGCGTTTACGCAGTGCATTTTTTCCAAACAGAGATACTAAAACTGGCGCGCTTTAAATCATTTAATGCGAATGCTGCTTCATAGGGACTTTTCTTGCACGATTTTGAGCATCAGTCAAGCGTCGGTCTGGGGTTGTGTCAACCTACCCCCTGAATGGGCCAAGTGTATGCAACAGACTTGGACCTAAAAACATTTTTTTACAGCTAATAACGCAAATAGCCAACAACTGAATGCGTATAATTTTTATTTTATGAACCGCTTTATTAAACCACAATGCCCAAAATTTCTTGAGCTAAAACGTGAGAAAATTTGTTGAAAAAAATCCGCGTAAACGTGCTCCGATCCACCCTATGTAGATTCAATAAAGAAAATGTCTTTCTGACAAGCAATTTTGGTACTCATTTACGTAGTTTTATTGAATTTGTATCCTTATTTTATTATAATAAATTAAACATGATTCAAGACGATACAGCCGCTCTTGATTTATAAATGATGTAAGTAAACTAAGTTCATTGATTGTTAGGCGGTACGAAGTTCGCCGGGTCAGCTAGTTAATTATAAATTTAACTCATAATTTAAAAAGTGAAAGATAATAAAAAATTGTTTTGAATGTCAAGTCAACTTGAGACCAAGCAAATCTTAAATAAAGGATGTAAATAGCAAATGTTATAACTAAGACTTGAATAAGATATCTGTAAACGTAATTAATAGTCTCTAGTCAAATTATTGAGTTAAAAAAACTCATAAATATACAGGAGGGAAAGATTCTATATCCTTCGTCATATTTTTTTCCTGTTAATTCTCCACCAATTTTTCTTACCTTTCTCTTCCATCTAACGTAGTTGTACGGCATTGTGATTTCCGGTCTGAGTGACCGACACCATTATGTGATATGTTATTTTTGGGAAACTGATAATATAAAATTAAAAACCCAATAAGGAAAGTGATTTAAGCCTGTAAACTGTCTTTTTGTTTCGTATTTCCCGCCCACACATATGAAATACGCTGGCTAACAAAATAAAATTTGACGTAAATGGACTCAGATGCTCCAGTAATTATTTAAGTCCAATAAATATTAAGAAATTTTCAATTCAATGTAACTTTATTTATTTAAATAAAATGCGTCAAAAGACTACAGCTGTGTGCCAGCAAATATTACGTTGACAATTTTTAAAGCAGGTGGAGAACGCTTGATGAAGAGTAAGTTCATAAAAAACTTATATTGTATGTATCGATCACGTTCGGCACTCGATACATCGTATCCATAGAAATACTAGTTTTTAGGATCATTGTCGAGATACTTGGAACAAGATGTTTCATATTTCCATTTCGATATGATCCTGGTCGCAGCTACTTTCATCTCCTCTGAACACTTGTCAAACTTTGCTTCTGAGCACTCCATGAAATCGAGGAACCTCCTGAAATGATAAGTTTCCATGAATACCAACCTAGTCAGTGCGCATACGTACTGTTGGAGCCTCATGTGAATTTTAATTGTTTCAGGGATAGCAGCAGTATTGTTATTTCATTGAATAACGCTTTGGCTAACTGAGTATATGAATGGAAGAATACTAGGGAGTTTGCCGCGCAAAATGTAAAATAAACTTTTCGTGAAACCAGTAAAAAAATTATATTTTCTCATACATCGCACATAAAAATCGCTCATCAAAGTCGAAGCCATCGAGGTTCATCAAAGCCAGTGCATTTACATAGGGACACTTGAACATATTTTTTGGAATGAGCATAATTTTTTTAAAAATTCATTAAACAAATTTATAGGCATGAAGGAAAAGTTAATATTTTCTAGTACAGTGAGCAGTTGATAAGGGGAGATTCAAATACTAGGTATGCACAGATGTTAACAGTTTTTACTTTTGAGGATGTGTGGGAACTGGTGGAGATTCAAAGAACTCCTCACGAAAGTTAGGAAAGTTTTACTCTATAGAAAATAAAAGGGGATAGTTATAGTATATTTTACTAAAATATTAAGTACATAACTAGTATTACACTATAGTATTTTACTGTATTACAGTATTGTAATATATATAGTTTTTTAAATTTTACTATTGAGTAGAGTCAATTTCGAGAGATAGAATATATAGTATTTAGCGTATTTTTATTAAGTTATTGATAATAAATACTTATGATTGTATCTCAATTATGCCTACGCTTTATACTGGTCTCTTTGAAATTTAAGATACTCTTAAAAATTATATTAAATGCATGGTTTTTTGGATGGATTAATTGTAAAAGTAATCAAAAAGATCTTGCTTAAGTGAGTAAGGGAAGGGAGAGATTCAGAAACATCATATTTCGCTTGCGAGGGGGGAGGAGGGATCATAAATGTGTTTGAGCTACTCTTGAACGGTTCCTTATTGGAACGGAGGCCGATATACCACTGATTGCAAGAATACTCACTGGCAAATGAATTTTTGGTCTAAGTTGTCCTCCTCCGGGAGTGGGTAGTCGCAGATGGCTACCTCGCTGAAGTCATCCGCTCCACCCAAACTGGATCGACACTCACTCCAAACGTTGGAGAAGCAGGTGCTTTGATCTTCGTTCATGAACACTGGAATCGGAAAGTTAATCATTTATTACATAATACTGCAAGTATGCTATTTCCTGGTGGTAGCATTAGATTCAAACACATTAGCGATAAATCTACGTATCTTATAACGATGTAAAGAAGCAGAAAATACACATATGGTGAAAATACAATAATTCTAACGTCATACAGCTAACAAATGAAGATTTACCCAATTTTTAACTCTCCACGATAAACCACAGTGTCATCAACCAAGAACCTATGGAGACGTATTCCTAAAAATTGTGGCGTTTGTGGGGAAGATCTTAAAAATCTTCTTCTTCTTCCATCCAGGACTAGGCTACTAAGCCTGTTCCCACTCCTCATTACCATATTTTTCTTGGTATTAAACACTTCTTTTGCCAATTGGTCGATATAGCACTGCTTTTTTTGGAATTCTTTCATTTGGCAATCGAAGTATATGCTCATTCCATCTGGTTTTGTATTCTTGTTATTTATCAGTAGCTGCCTGGACACCCAGTTAATCTCTTATTTGAGTACAATTTCTAAATTTATCCAATCTTGTGCAGCCTTTCACTGATCTTAAAAAGTTCATTCCAGACGATTCTTTCCGTCTTAGTTCGTTCTGATCCGTAGTGTACAGTAAGGACTGCCATCACTTTCACGGGGTTACCCGAGAGGCAAGAGGGCTTCTATTTTCTTCCTTTCTCCTTAGCACTTCCTTATTACTTGCTCGATTATTCCATCTTATCTTCATCATTATTCGGTAGCAACAAATTTCAAATGTTTCCACTCTCGGCCTATCTGCTGCTGTCACCTTCTAAACCTCGCACTCATAGATAAACATGCTACAGATGAAGTATCTGATGAATCGTTCCTTGTTTACATGCTTTAATTGGGCGCAGTCGAGGGCTTGCTTGAGACCATGTTACGAATGCAAATTTGAGGAACCTTCCAGTACATACCGCTTAGTAATTCGGCATCGTTATCACACAATGCACGGATACTCTCCTCCACCAATCCACTCACGAAAGGAACCATGACCACCGACTGGTTTGAGAATGACTTAAGATCGTCGGCAGCTTCTCTAATGCATTGGAATATCTCCTCCTGTTTCCTACAAGAAGATAGAAAAATCTCTTTTCGGTATTTGGCATTGGTAAAGCACTTATGAATGAGGGGGCATTTAAGGGGCTCCATCACCTCCACCCCAAAAACTTTTTTCTCCTAAGGCAACTGCTCGCGATACATCCGATTGAGGACAATTATTCCAGGGGCGACACTTTTCCGACATGACTCCATAACCCTGTTTTTGCCGAAATACAAAGAATACATAGGCATTGAATACAATTTGGTTCGAGGTTGGCAAAAAATGTCGAAGGAATAATTTTATTTTTTAATAACATTTAAAAACTTAGTAATTAATTTTTGGGAAGACCAAAATTTTCTTTCGTGTAATATAAGCTCAATTATTATTGAAGATTATTTATTAACTGAAAATTTAAAAGTATTTTACTGCATTGGATGCAATCAGCGAATGTCGATGGAGCCGAAAAAATTGAAAAAAAATCCGGTGGATTTCCATGTTATATTCCTATCGAGAACATAAAATATTAACTAAGTCAATGTCCTCCGTGAAAATCAAGTTTATTCAATGAAAATTATGGAATTTCTTCCATCAATTTGACGGTACATTAGCACAATAAGAAAAAAATGCTATCTAAGCCTTTCTCGACGTAAATATCTTGCAATGCTCTTGGCAGTGAAAGAGGTTCCCAACTATTAAGATATTCTAAGTGTTTCCGTGTACGTAATTTGTTTCATATTGTCTTTAGTGCAATTCAAAATGCACAAAAAGCTGATTAATTTTTGCACGAAAATTTCACTGTGGAAATATCATTTGCCGTAACCCAGTTCCGGAGAAGAAGCGCCAGCGCTAGGGCCAAATTTGGAAGCTTTCATTAAAGTAGCTAGATAGCTGACATTAGTTGCACGTGATATATTCATAAAGTAAGGGCCGTTTGGTCACAGGAAAAAATATACTCATATGAAACACATTTTAATGGCATTTTTAGTCAGCTAGAAACCTACTCCTCTCTCTACATAATCGCTGTTCACTTATAAACATTTTTCGTACCGCTGCACCAGCTTCTTTGACTCCTCTGCTTAGAAGCTCGCCGCCTGAGGCTTGAGCCAATTGACAATGCCGTTAAGTTCCCCTTCGGTTTCGAAATGTTGCCCATCGAGTAACTGTTTCAATCGCAAGAAAAGGAAATAGTTGCTAGTTGCAAGGTTATAATAATAAAAAGCTTTTTTACTACAGACCAGCCAGATCGTGAGAAGATTCCTGGGTCGGGCATGATCGGACAGTGTAGGAGAGGGTGAATTCCCTTCCTTAACATCCGAGCCTAATCCTAAATTGATCTCGGGATAGGTGAATATTTCCAGCTGGTTTTAATCAGCTGGGAAAGTGCATAAACTCAAAAATAATAATAATAACAATTTGTTTTTATTATACACGCGAATTTAGGACAGCATTGTCCTCTCTTACAATTAACCTGTTGGACATTCACAAACATCCATACCCTGGACGGTAGCCAAGCCACCCAGGTGGGATTCGAACCCGCGATTTTAAGGTTAGCGGTAGGGGACCTTACCCCGGCGCCACTGAGGCCGGCAAGGTAAGGACATTAAGGTGGGTGGTGAAAGGTCCCAACGAAAATCTTGAATTTTCTCATTGGTTTTGTCAGAAGTGTAAGTCCATTTGGTTTAATTTATGAATAACCTTTTTACTTTATAAAAATATGCCTCGAAATACCAATGAGAAAATGCTTTCACATTATAATCGACTCTAGGTCCGACAAGAACCAGCGATCTTTGATTTTTGCGACCATTTGTTCGCCGTTTAAGTTGAAAGACTTTTATCTCCTGATTTTTTTATCATCTGAAATTAGAATTATGCACCCAAAATTTTCACCATGGGTCGAAATGAATGAAATCTTACCTGGTCTCCATCGACCAAGTAAGTGAATGCAATTCTCTTTTACGGCTGTATTTGGGACGCGTAATTGAACATTATGGCCGGAATAGTTCAAATACAGTACTGTCCCACATCTTATTGGGTGAAATAAAATTTTAATTGAGGTGGGTGGTAGGATGATGGAGAGAAATAACCTTTCTGTGCCTCAAAATCACCATGTGCATCTGGACAGACTCAGCGGCAGTTCGAAGGGTAGCGAGAATTCTGGCGGTTCAGTTATTGAATTGAAGCCAAAAGAACGGTGCAGCTCACAAGTCATTATTGTAGAATGAACAGTTTTCAAGCTTACATTTAGGGATGTTAAAGCTGCGAAATTGCTATTTTTTATACAAATAGGCTTAACATGAAGATGCATTTATTGAATGGAGAAATGTCAGAGGGATTAATTTCCCAACTTTGAATGTGCACACGCAGAGCGGCTTTTCTGAAAACTTCGCAGAATAGACTTGCGCTATCATTGAATTGACAGCTTCAATTTCATTTTTCCTCATTGAAAGTCAATGTAATATAAACAAAAAAAATGTGGGCGTGGGCGTGTGCAAAAAAATATTTTTTGTTATTTAGTTTTTCAAATACTTATTGGACCATATATTTCATACAGTACGTAGAATGTTTCTTACCTGCATACGTGCTTTGATTTTATGTGATCTGTTTCGTCATGAAGTGCCAACCTCGCATTGATCTTTTCCTCGGTGAATTCCAATAAAATACATTCCTTCATAATTTCATTCCTTTCCTATGAATAAAATAGATTTTACATTATTGTTAGCAGTGTTAGTAAATTAAATATAAAAGTATTCATTCTCATTTTTCTCGTGGTATTTTTAAAGATGGAAAATATTTTTTTTTCCATTTTCTTTATTTTAAAGTCTATCGTTTATACAAAATAAAGGTGTTCCTGTTTTTTTTACGAAGTGAATAATTTTATAACTACTTTTAAATTTAGGCTGTAAGACATAAGAACAGACTTGGATATCAATGAAACTCAACATTATTGTTGCATAGAATATATCAGCGGAAAGAGATGAGGAGCGAAAATAAGATAATTATGGTTTCATGGCGATTGATTTATTTACGAATAATTTTATAGTTTCTATGTGTCGATTGATAGCTTTAAGTACTTTATACCACTATTTTCACGTTTATCACGTGACGTCGGTAGAGAAAAACTCCCAAAGTAGTTCAAAAATTTGATTTTCTAAACATTAAACAGTGTGTCTAATTAGTCGAAATAACTTAATAAAGTGCGGATAAGGGAGGAGTTCGGGTCCTCTTCAAGTACTAGTATGATTATGGAAGTACTTACATTTGCCCTGCTACTGCATTCAATAAACTCGTTGAACGTGGCATCAGAGATGTCCGGTTCCTCAGTTGTTGTTGCAAGAATATGAGTTGGAACCACTAAAATAGCACCTGTGGTGACAAAAATTAAATAACGGATGGTTATAAAGTCAATCAGATGGGTACGAAGTAAAACCCAATTTTGCACGAGGACGAATGTTCTCGTGTGTAATGTTTCCATCGACCAAGATGAGAAAGGAAATATCTCAGGTCAGTGGATACCGATCAAATCCCCTTTAGACCTTTCGGACTGTCTGCGAAGATCGCTGATAGACTGATTCCGGCGACATGTTGTTTTCTTCGATCGAAAACTCAAATCCAATGCTTAAAAAACAAGAATAAATTGCATAAATATTGCACAAATAAACAAAGTAATAAATTGTATAATTTTTTAAATAAAATTTCGTTTAATTTCTGCAATTCCCATTATAATATTGACAATGGGGGCTTCAGTATATTTCTCAGCATTTGCCTTCTTCCAACCGCTTTGAAATTTATGTTTACTCTGGGCACGTACGAAGATCATGGTGTGCAGACGAAATACTTCGAATTCCAAAGATGAGAAGGAAAATTCTTTATTCAAAGTCAGAAATTTATACGACGGTGCCACTTCACCACGGCCGGATTTTGGGTAATTGTCATTGCCACAGGGTATCTAACCGCTGCAGGAACGTTGGGAAGGGACGCTTCGGTTTAAATTTTGCTTGTGTGCGGCGGTATATCGTTTCAACCCAATTTTCGTAACCCATGACTACGGTGAAATCATTAAATTGAAACCATATTTTAGTAATACTTCGACACAAATCTTTGTTGAATTAATGCTAGTGTCAATAAGATATCGTTTAGGAAAAACCTCGAACGCCGGAGAAAGTGCATTTAATTTTTGCTGTTTGAAATTTACATAACACGGCATTTTTACACGGTGCGTGTAAACATTAAAGAAGAAGGTACTCACCAATAAATATCAGATGCATTGAAGGCGCCATTTTGATCAGTAAATTTGAATCCGATACAGAGAAAAGCATGGTAGACTATTCCGTGGAAGGCAAATTGAAGCAATGCACTTCGGTGTTCTGAAAACAGATTCAAGTGCACTTTCTGCCTCTCCTGTACTCATAAAAGTGATATTCTGTGAGGAAACATATTGCCCCGTCATTATCGAAGATTTGACCTTTTGATTTGAGCGCGAACTAATCATAGATATAACAGCCTCTTAACGGAAACCAATGGCATTCAATACTACTGTACCCGTACAGCCACCGCTCTCCTTACCGACACTCTGTCAATATTTTTCTATCGTAATTACCTAACCTAGTCTAACGTATTATATGGAACCAAGTCAAATACCGCTCTCCCGCCAATCTTACCAACCACAATCTTGCCGAGCTGCATCGTGCATTGCTTTTCTCAATGTAAATTGTGCGTCTTGCAACAATTTAGTAATCTATGCGTCACACATGCATTTATGCATGGCAGTTAAAATAGGGAGAGAGATTTATTTTAGTTAGTTTATCGCGGTTAAGATAAAATGATAAAGGAGACAATTACTGTAAACTATAATTCCTGTACTTGGAAGGGTGATCACAGACTCTGTCGTTCTTCATAGCGTAAAACGTCTGTATACTTAGAAATAATTTAGCAGACTACACATTATTTCATTTTTTATATTGCAGTGAAAGGGATATTGCTTAGGTGATATGAACTGTCGCACTTTTTCGTATATGAAGAATCAAATGAAATGTCGGATCATATTATTACGATATCATTCATAAATTCGCTAGAACGCTTTTGACACTTTGCGTAGAATGCTCACAAATTGCATGCAATGGCTGTCAATTTTTTTAGTCATTTTAAACATAATTTTTATTCGCCATCTCACTAAACCATTTTTTCAATTTTTCTTTCTTGTTACTTGGTCAATGTCGTTGCGGCAGTGGTCTTTCGTACTTCTTCTTAGCTTCAATATTGAAAAATCATGGAATGTAGCCTTTTTACTAAGGATTCATCTAGCCCTGATATCTGAGGAAGTTTTTGAAAGAGGCATTGGGAGAAAGGTTAGGGAATCGATACATTTAAGCCATCAAATTCAACCGATATCATTTTAGCCCCTGTGGAAATTATTTTTGGTTGCCAATTCATATGTTATTCATCACGCAGTGCGGCAAAGAATATGATAGTCATTTCTTCGTAAAATTAATGGCTAATAAAATGAGTGCGAAAAATCCACAGGGAAATCATTCGCCTTGATCGTGTTAAATTAATAAAATGAATTAAAACCTAAAATAATTTTAACAGGGGATAAATTGATGTGGTTTAAATTTTGGCTGCTGCTTCTCGGAAGTCAAGAACCGGTTATGAGATACGAAATATTTTTATCTCTCTCCAAATCGCGTGCACACACTCATGGATTCGTCGCTAATACGGCTATATCGAATTTTATGTGAGATGAAGGGGTTGGGTGAGTGGAGAAAATGTCCCGACTTTTCAAGCAAAATCATGTCTTGTCCACACCCTATATCATAAAAGAATAAAATTACTTTGTTCTATTTCACGCTTTATTTTAAATAGCACGACCAGGGTTTCAGCATCTACATCTATACAATACCCTTCGAGCAATCTCTGGGGTGCTTGGCAGGGGGTGACCAATCTCCAACATGCAGCATGCAAGAGGACCCCCACATGCACACCGCACGATCATAGAAATACTAAGCATGCTAGCGAAATATGCGCGCTTTTTCTTAAAAAAAACTTTCCTAACAGATCAAGCTAATCGTAAATTGGGATTCGTTAAAATAGTGATGGAAAATTGGGACGAAAAAGTGAGAGAAATCAGCTCCTTCTAATCTAAATGATGTGGGCATGTTGGTATGTTGGTGATGGTTCACCCCCTGCCAAACACCCCTGTACGTCACTGGCAGGGCAATATGCTGATGAGTCACTCGAACTCAGGACCTCTCTTTGGGAGAACACATACGCGAAATCTATCGAAAGGGTAATTGTAAATTGTGGTTTTTAATGAGTGTACACCGGAAACGCGACGAAAAGTTCAAATAAGGAAACTATATGTCTTTATTTTTCCCTAATCTGGAGTGTGCGGCTATCTTTTGGGACCCATTTGAGATTGGGCTGATTAGGAAATCCAGAGCTATAAAGATTTGGTTAGCTGGGGGATGTGTTGGCAGGGGTTGTGTGCGAAGGGAGAAGGGTTAGCGGAGGATGGGTTGATAGGGGGTGAGTGGGCTGGGGGTCTGGGGAGGACATTGGTCTGGTGTCATAGTGAAGGGCTCAGTATGCCGAATGTCATCTATCACATTTAGCTCGGTTTCTTTTTCCAGGATTAGATCGCGGTCAGCTCAAAAAGTAAGAAATTCGATAATGACGGGCCAACACGTTTCCTAACAGAAAATCACTTTTTTGAGTTCACTAGACCGAGAAAGTGCACTTGAATTTGTTTACAAGTCACCGGAGTGCGTTGCCTAAGTTACCATCCACGAAATAGTCTACCACAATGTCCTCTATATCGGATTCACCTCTACCGATCGTCATGGCGTTTCCGGTTCATCTGATCTTTTTTGGTGAGTACATAATTGCAAATGAAAAATTGCATTCGTGATGATATAATCCCTAGAAAATCATAACTTTTCAATGCTATTCCTTGCGATTAGAAATAGTTCGTTGCATGTATTTTGAATGAACGGTTTGCTCCTCGCTAAAGGAAACACTGAGCATTTGAAAATCAACTAAATTGTTCCCAAAGTGATATCATAAATTAAGATTCTTCCCGGTGGACTCTTCTACTTACTCCTTTTGCCAAAATGGCACAATGTCATGAGCTTTCGCTATGCCTGCACGTGATATCTTATTCAATTGCTATTTGCTATCATCTGAAAGGTTGAGAAATAATGTGCGACGAGTTCAGGTTACTATAGTAACGAACAACTCGTGACACCACGTGTCGATTATCCGCTGACCTTAGGCTGTGTTGACGTGGTTTATACTTCTTCCTTATCACCGCATGCATTCCTTATCGGACTTGCTTTTCCATGGGTGCAGATGGTCAGTGTGGACCCCTTATTAGCGTCCCCTTTTATCAAGAAATTTGCACAGAATTATGCGCTCTTCAGAAATACCGTAGGCCTATATCTACCTACTACACCGGAAGCCGCCTCAATAGAATTGTAGCGGTGCTAAGCTACGTCATTTAAAGGTGATAATCGCCGGCAACGTATTATTCAGCCATGTTGAAGGAGTGACTGGATGCAAAGAAAAATGACCGTGTTACCTGCAGACAAATTTCAATGGAGAGTTGGTATTGCCGTGTACCCCAATCGAAATGGATAACACTGCTCTCTCAAGGAAACTTTCGAGAGGAATTATGGCAGGAACTCTTTATTGAAATTCTCTCTTCTGACGTTTAAAACGAGTACATGTTTTTCGTATTGGAATATAGATTTGTTTATCTTCAAATATAAACAGTTGTAAACTTCACGCCTATTTTATTGCCAGTCACCACAATATTCAGCTTGGATCCATTTTCTAGGTATAGGACACTTAATTATGACCTGCCGAAACACGGGTCGATTAGCACTAAAATACATGTAGACCTAACAATTATGGTTTAATATTAAAATCAGCGATTTAGATTTTAACGTGGTATTATAGCCGAATAGCCGAAACCGGTAATAAATAGAAACTGTGTATTTTGTGGAAGTAACAAAGTGTTTTCATTGTTAATACCGGTTTCGGCTAATACAACCATTTTCAAATGGTGTAATAGCCGAAACTGGTAATAAATGGAAACTGTGTATTTTGTGGAAGTAACAAAGTGCTTTCATTGTTAATATGGAACCCTTCCACCACGTACATGCTTCAAGTATTGATTTAATTTCGAGTGGTATTATGGGTCAAGGATTAAGGTCAGTTTGTATTCTCATTTTTAGTCCAAATAAAAACGTTGATTTCCAGGAATTTTTCAAAAATTAATTGCAATTTGTATTTCCAACAATTTTTGACTGGCCATTCTCAGTGAAATTTTCAAGTGTCTTACTTCTTTTAAATGGGCCTAAATTTTTTTGTCACGGAGTCATTTACTTACGCAACGACATTGTGGTTGTATTAGGAAATGGATGATCACAGTACTTCAATCTTAGAAATTGTGAACTGCATCCCTCCAAGCTAGTCCCTTCAGTTTTCCTTATTTTTCCTTGCACCTTTTTAATCTGAGCCAAGTACTTACCTCACGGTATTCATCGTGAATTTCTTCCCCCCATAACGGTCCCTACGTAGTTGCAATGTCCTGTTGCTTAGCGTATACAGCGGGTTATTTTCTGGCGCACGGTGCTCTACTATTGCGCAAAAGTTTATAATTAATATTCAAATGTATAGACATGTTCATAGCATAATACGCTTCTTCAAGTGTAGGAAAACTGTAAAAAAAAAATACTGTGTGAAAATTCTTCCATATAGATTTCCGTGCGTTTAATAACTAATTCACATGCTAATATTAATTTTATTCGAAAAATCACTTACAATTCACACGATTTGACATATTTTTCGCAATAGTAACTACTTGCAGAATGTTAGAGTATTACATTACATTTATAAAACGCACCATTAGACAAACTAATCAATGGAGTTTGTTACTTTTATAATTTCAGAAGTTCCATTTCTGTTGACTTGACCCACAGGCAAACGTCATTTTATCTCTAATTTGTTTTTATTTTTCTTTAAATCTATAATTAAATCCCCAAGATCTTTTTTTTATGCGACCTCAGCGTCCCCAGTTCATGGTCGCTTAATTTTTTATTCTGTTAAAGCTCATCTATTGTAGATTTTGACTCTAGCTTTTCCCGCAATCTATTTAATTAATCTATCGTCCCAATATTTTAAAATGCTAATGTCAAAGGTTTTCGGATCACGACGGAAAAATGTGCCCACACGATCACCAAGTTGCCCTTTCGTATCTGATAACGGAACCGAGGCGTTGGGAATTCCAAATTTATCATGCCCAAAATTAATTCACTTCCACGCTCCTGTCCTTTAGTGATTTGATTTAGGTTAGTGGGTATAGGCGCGCTAAAATGGCTTTGCGTGGATTGCCGATAATTTTCGGTAAGTACTGCATGATGTTATTGTTTTTGAAGATAAATGTGAATTTTGATTTGACCAAGGACTGAGTGATCCCTGAATATTTGAAACTGCGCCATTCACATTCACAGTGCTGCAGTTCTCGGATTTGTGTAGTACTATATTAGGCCACAATTTCACCCTTTCCAAGCCAGTAATTTCCTGATATATTTCTCCTATCTATCCCTATTTATTTGCCCTAAGTTCTTTGTACATAAATATTGAATAATCACCGAAAAATGATAAGACGAATAGCTGTCATCATTCCTGTTAGTGGCAATGAACACCGATGCGCGCCAAGTGCAACTCCGCGCCAACTGCTTCCCTGAGACTATACTGTTCCGGACTCACTTCTCTCAGCATGAAAGTAATACCTCTGTGTCAAAATCTTGTATCTCTGGAATTCATCGGGAGATTAATTTCAACAGGGAGCCTAAATAGCTTTTATACGCGATCTTATCGAGGAAACGAGTGTAGTTTTGGGCCTGTGATTGAAATATCATCGATTAATATGCGGATGGCTGGTAATGTATATAAATTATTGAATATAGATATGGATAGCTGCTGAATAGAGAGCCTTAAATGGAACCCATATATATATATATCTCACGTGTGGTCGTATTTTTTGTTTATTGTTGACTAATTGTTCGTTAAAAAAACTAACGCTGTCACCTTGAAATTTTTAGGTTAGGTCGAATAGGTGTTTTTCAAAGTTTCTGTATCTAAAATGTCAAAAATAACAAATTAGTGGTAAAATTTTCAAATTTGAGATTTATTTTTAGGTGCTCTATGCGTCACCAAAACAGATCAGTGAAGGGATGCGAGTCCTCTTTAAGTGGGAGGTGATCAAAGTAAAAGAACTGGATGTATACATCGACGTTTAAAATACTTTACTGTGAGGCTAATACCGCAGTGGGCTCTATCCTCTAGTATCCCTAAAACGATTCTGATTGAATTGCTGTAAATGGGTAATTTTTTTAACTGCCTAAAAAATATCATCACAACCGCTTGGTTAATGATCATCCGATGCTATTAATGGTGTCTATAAAATTAAATAACGATAGCTTTACCTGAGGGATCTCTTACCTTGAGATCACCTTGTTCCAAGATCAGGGTCGGCACCTATAGAAAAATATTGTATGGCATATCACTAAATTAAAAAAAAGAGTATGCTGAGGTTATATCTATTTTAAATTAGGGTGAAATTTCTTCAGTTCAAAATGTAATAGTCATTGTTTCAACACGATGTATCGCTTAATTTTGCTATGAAATGCAGAATGTATCAATACTTAATAATAATGAGAGCGGCATGTTTGTCCTTAGTTCTCCATAAGTCCTCGTGAGATATAACGGACATCGGTGGGCGGTGAAACTCAACCATTCCCGCTCATCAATATGGTGACTAATTCTTCGCAAGGTGGACGAGCGTTAGGAGATACTATACGGCCATTTGAGTTTTTCTTTTCATAATGCGTATCAGGCGCGCCGCCGACTTACCGAAAATATTTGGGGGGCCCAAACCGGGGATATTGCCCCGGGAAATTTTATAAGTAATGAATTTTAAGTTTTTTAAAGAATTTTAGAAGAGTCATATGATCAGCATTAGATCCCTGATAACTCGAATCTCGATATCAGAACACTCCTGGGAAAATCGACAAGCCTGACACATTTTTTCCTCGCACCCATTACGAATTTTTGAGGGGGCTCGGGCCCCCTCAGACCCCATGGAGTCGGCGCCACTGCGTTATAGACGTCGTTCGACAATATCTTGACCTTGTACTCGCAAATACAGCAACATACTAAATTTCTTATTAGATGAACTTTCTTCACCTAATCACCATCCACTTGCACTCTCAATTTCTTAATTCATTTACAATTATTGAATTAACTCGAGTCACGGAGGAGACCTGGTTGGTGTGGTGGCTAGTGTGTTGGCTTCACACGCCGTGGGCTCGGGTTCAAATCCCGGCGGAGGGTGAGAATTTTCGTAGACTGCCCGATCCCTACTTGAAAGGTGCGTGGAGAACATTTCAAGTGCAACACTCCGTCCGTCGGATGGGACGTAAAGCCGTAATCCCTTAGCGCCTTTCGTTAAGAGCAGGCTAATGCCAACGCCGGGTTTCTCTCCACCCTACCTTACCTACCCTTCCCTCATGGCGCAAATGACCTCAGCTTTTGGTCCCCTCCTCCGAATACCATACCATACCATACCATTGAGTCACGGAATTCGATGAAAAACAAAATTACAGACCTAAGTTTAAATTTCATCAGAAGCTAATCTGATAATGAGCGTTTCTACGTAACTGTCATACTAGGGTTCAAAAATTCAATTTGAGGTAAATGGACCGTTCAAAGTCCTAACATGGTGTAAATATTCCAAATTTTAATAATCCGTACCTGTTTCTCCCCATACTCCAACCATTTTTTACAAAAACGCCGCGGAATTGAGCACTTGTATCACATGAGCAAATGATTCCGTTTACAGAGCCATTATATTACTGAAGATTTCGCAACTAAGATAAGATTTTTCTATGAAAATTTACAGTTAACCATTCTCCCCGTGCGCGTGCTCCCCAATCATGACTGTGTCTTACCAATCCATTTCATCAATACTTGAAAGCCACATGTTCACGCAGAGGAATGTAACGCAACAGTGCGTCGTTTTGGTGTCAGTCAGTGACGATTGACATACATTTTTTTCCGCTGACCAAAATCGAGGGATGCGGGAGATAAATCGTTTCGTATCCAAATCAAGTCCATCCCAAGGATGAAAGATCAGAATTAAAAAATTCCCCAGAATTCACCGTTTTTGTTCCTGAGGGCCGTCACTGACTGACATTTTAACCTGTGGTATTGCTCAAGTTTCAAATTTTGGTGCGTGCGCTTCATTGGCCCCGATTGGTACACTAAATTCGTGGCATAATATGTTCCTCGAGTAATAATGTTATATCAGTTTTATTTTTCTTGGTAAATTGTTTGTTTATGCAGCGGAATATTTTATTTTTTTGCCAATTGTTGACTTCAGCATGCCGCGTATCATCGTCACCTTCATTGTCGTCGCGTCGCTTCGGTACGTTTGTTGTGAAAGCGGGACATAGGAGCAGAATGATTGTTGAGATCTGAAATCCCTAATTGTAACATATGTCAGGATTTATTAAGATGGCAAAGACGGGAGCAGAGAGACAGCGCGAGCATCGTGAGAGGAAAAAGTAAAGAGGTGAACGCGAGGAATTAAACAGGAAGAATAGAGAGCGGCAATGAAGTCGTAACAGATCATGGAAAGGGTGGTGTTGATGTAGTTGGGGGCAAAGGCAGAAACATGACCTGGGAAGCTTTTAAGTCGGGTTCTCCTGTAATAAATGCAGTATGAGTGTGTAATTAAAACAGCATGAAAATAAAATTTGCAGAGATCCCTGTACACGGCATTTCTGCCTCCAATGAAATGCTGGACTAACAGTGGCACGGCATTTCACCCATTTGGAACACACTCTATGTTCACCATGTGGAGTTAGTTGCTATAAATATAACTAAGATGTCTCCTTACGCAATAGATCATAGTGCTAGGAGTACTCACCATTTTAAGCAAGAATATAGAAATCGAAGCAAAATTACTGGATAAAATACATACTATGTGCTTATGTTTCAGTGGAGTAGCCAGGAATTTCGTTCAGGGGGGGTCTAACACGGGGAAAATGTTTTAAAAACAGGGTACTAGGTAGAGGGTTCTAAACTAATTTTAACACTTTTCTCTGGAGGAAAATAATTGTGTTTTTCTTTTGTGAAAATAATTTCGGGGGGGGGGGGGGGGTCCGGACCCCCTGGCTATGCAACTGTATTGTTTCTTTTAAATAAATTTCTGTGTTCAATATACATTTATTTTGCAATGCTCATTCCATGAAAAAGAAAAGTTAACACGCATCAAATCACATGTGTCAGTCAGTGACAATTCCCGTCAGTCAGTGACGCTCCATTTTTATGGCCAAAGAGAGGAAACCATTACTAACACAAAGTCACGATTTTGTATACGTTTGGGCAACACTTAGAACTATTTTAAGTATTTCGTGGATTTTATTTATCTTGCATAATTTCAGAGCAATGCGAAGAAATGTGACAACGTCACAAAACGGAGTTTCATTTTTGTCAGTCAGTGACGACGACTTTGAAGTTTAAAATCTCCGGTTCTACTGGGGTCACAGGGTGGTACCAAGGCCAGTGTATGCTTTCACTAACTTGTTTTTGGTGTAATCCTCCAGAAAGTTCCTAAATTGATTTGTATTAAGTCAAAGGGGAAATACATGAACAAAAACAAGGTGTAACGGTCAGTCAGTGACGCGTAGAAACGCTCTAATAGGGAAAAACGGTTGATGTAACCACATCAACAACTACTTCTTTTGACATCGCGTATGAATAATCTGCGTGATTCGTCTGAACTGATACGAATGAACATAGTGCGTTGTGCAGCTGTTACCAGGATCAGGTTGGCAGCCGCTAGACCTCGGAGCATAAGTACTGGGCAAAGATTGTTTGAGCAATTGAGAACAGATGTCTTCCAGAGCGAAACGGAGAACATCATCTAAGAAATACGCTGTATTTCCATGCTCGGCAGAAACGGTAAAAATGAGGCCGCTTGCAGTGTATTATGTTGATGTTGATGAATATCAGCAAGAGCAGTTGCTTCGCTGATTTGTTTCATAAATCACATTCGTTTTCTACAGTGACGGTAAATGTGCTGTGAAAAAGTAACCGAGCTCAATTACATTTACTTTTTTAAAAAAAGGTAATCAAATAAGATTACAAATTAATTTCTTAATTAATTGTTTTAAAAAGTAATCAGTAGAATTAAAATTACTTCTTTTAAGATTGTCCACTAAGGAGACCACTTGCCAACTGTCGAACACTGGTCACAGAAACCTATGAGCGGCTTTTGTGCAAAAAATATATTGCAATAAAATTATTCCTGATTATGCTTTGAGTAAGAAAAGAGATGTGGTGTCAAATAAGGGTATGTGTGCTTCGCCTGTAATATTATTTAGAGCATGAGCAGATTAGCGTCGTGTGTGTAATTAACGTTTTCCCCCTATAAACATTTTTCACCAGCATTAACACTTCTTTCTTGTTTTACTTTTATTTCATCTCACCGACGCGCCGTAAAAGTATTGTGCTTTCGCAAGTAACTTTGCATCCATTAATAAAGCCCAGTGAAAATATAAACGTACTGGAAGGGAAAAATTCTCCATGCATACATTTTACCTTAAATATTACCTCTGAGGACGTGTCCAACTAATACACTCTATTTTGCGCGTCCTGCCGGGATAAAAAAATTCTATTCTTACTAATGAAATATTCGCATTTTTTTCATCGGTTTTTATGCCAGATTAATTATACATATTTCTCAATAATGTGTAATTGATTAATAGAAATTTCCAAAGTTGCAACTTCCGTATAAGCACTGTAACATCACAAGGGGTGTAATATTTTGAATCCATTACTCGTAGGCTACATCATAAGGATGGCTGAGCCTGAAAATGCAAACTATGGCACTCAGGAATTCCAATTTATCTGTAGATCTAGTGAAAACGGTAAAGTAAAAGTAGATTACTAGCAAGTAACGATTACAACGAAATTAACGGTTACTCTTTCACTGCAAGGAGTACACTACATGTTAATACTACATTTCGTAAAGAGGAAACGGTACAAGTCATCCGATTGTTACTGTTCGATTACTTAACAACCCTGGTTTTCTACTGCCACGTTATCTTTCTAAAAAAAATATGGTGAAGCATGGCTCAAAATTTTGTTTTCCAGGTGCGTTCTTGGCTATCTTCTTGGTAGTGCTATGTGATCCAATACCGTCATCAGAGGACGACCAGTAATTTTTGCAATGTCGAACCAAGGTGCATGTGAGTACTCGCCAAGTTTCTACTTAAAAAAGCGGCAATGCACTCTACCATAACTATTTTTGTCTTTCTTGTTTATTTTAAGTAAGAGGCACAATATGAACATTTCCTTGCATGAATAGTTTAGAAATGTTTTTCACGCACAGCATTCGTAATTCATCTACTCTCCTAAACCTCGGAAATTGAAATATACCCTTCGGCCATTTAAAAAATCGAGGATTCAGTAAAATTTAATTTTATAAAGCTCTTTTTTATGCAGAAATGTTGTCTTCACTGTAAAAATTACAATGAAATTCACCAATTAAATATTTTTTCCCGTGGCGAGGTGAAGAAGACGACCGTTTCACCATTTTTATTGTTTTTCGCGTGTTCTTCTTCACTCTTTCGACCGTAGAAGCTAAACGTTTACGAATGAACGTTGATAAATGATTCATTATTATAGCCAAATAAACAATGAGTAAAAAGCTACATGACACGACCCTATGGAGCTTCGGCAGAATTTCATACAAATGCTTAAAATACAGCGTTCTGCCTTTTTACGGAGATATTAGGTTCTTGTTTAAAGGGAACAATTTTGTATGAACACAAAAATGAGAGTCTTTCCAATCTAAAACTTCTGTCACGCCACATTTCTGTATCCTCCAAAGAATTTTTTATTTTCAAATAGCGTTAAAATTATGATTTCATTATTATTTTCTCCTGTTTTCCTCCGCTTTGATGATATCTTCTTGGAACTCTTTTGTTATGCTGTCCTGTAAGTTTATCGCTCACAACTAGTAAAGGGGTTCAAAAAAGGCTATTCGGGCTTCCAGCCGGGTGGTCTCCCTCCATTCTGCCGACGTTTCGGAACACGAGTCGGGTTCCATCCTCAGGGCTAATGGTGAGTGGATGAAGTTTGCCAGCTTGTTTACTTTTCAGTTGGTTGTGAGGTCTAAAGTGATTGGCTCGGAGGCAGCCAATCTTATTTTCTTAAGTGCCGGTTTCCATGCATTACTCAGTGAATACCCTGTGTCACGATTGAGGGTGTTAGTTGCCAGCCGGATCTCGATGGATTCCTTAACCAGTCTTTTCCAGAAATCAGTCTCGCGGCATAGAATTTTCACGTCATCCCACTTTACCCTGTGATCGGATTCAATGGTGTGTTCTACAACCGCGGATTTTTCCGGTTGGCAGAGCCTAAGGTGTCTCTTATGTTCTTTTATCCTTGTATTGATAGTTCTCCCCGTTTCCCCCACGTAAACCTGCCCACACTCACAAGGAATTTGGTAGACCCCTGGAGTTTCAAAACCACAAGGATCCTTCGCTTTAAGAAGTAGATCTCTTAGTTTGGAGCATGGTTGGAAAACGGTGTCAATACTTTGTTTTTTGAGGATCCTTGAAATTTTCCCGGACACCGTAGACACATAGGGAATTTTGGCAATAGCGATGGGCTTTGGTCTTTCTTCCTCCTTTAAAGAGCCTAGATTTTTAATGCTCCTTTTTAGGGCCGAGTGTATCTCCTCATTACTGTAGCCATTTTGCTTGAAGGTGGTTTTCAGATGTCTTATCTCTTTTGGCAGGCTTTCTTGGTCCGCTATGGCTTTGGCTCGATGGAAAAGGGTGGACAAAACTGCTCTCCGTTGGGCGGGGTGGTGATGACTTCGCCCATTTAAATAGAGGTCCGTGTTGGTCGGCTTGCGGTAGACGCTGTGACCGAGCGTACCGTCGTTCTTTCTATGGATAAGGATATCCAGAAACGGGATTCGGTTGTCTTCCTCGATTTCCATCGTGAATTGTATATTTGCATGTCGACTGTTCATATGGCTCAGGAAATGTTGTAAACTCTCCCTCCCATGAGGCCAAATGATAAAGGTATCGTCGACATAGCGATAGAAGCATCTGGGCTTGAGGGTTGCAGATGAAAGTGCTTCTTCTTCGAAAGACTCCATGAAAAAGTTGGCTATTATAGTAAAGGGGTTGATTTAATGATATTAGGTGTAATTATTTCTATGTTTATACCTATGTACTCTTAGATTTTGTAAAAGTATTTTTTTTGTTAAGTCCTTCAGAAGTAAATATCTTTCTGAATCTAAATCTAAATCTACGACTGAGGGATCTACACAGAGAGAAAATGTTCTCTTAGACTAAGAGAAAATTATCTATTTTCCTAAACTATGGCATCTTTAAAGCGATTTTAGATTCTGAGGACTTTCCATTATGAACGTGTCCTACCAATGCTATCCATCTTACACATTCTGCCGAGCTGAAAAAAATGCTATTCATGCCAATGAATTATTGCATTTTTCCCCTCGATTTTCATACTATATTGATTAAACATATAATTATATATAGGGCATTTATAATTTGGAGACATGAGACGATTATCAATGGATTATTCTTTAAATTGGAATATTTTATTGGGAGTGATTTCCCATAATATGGCACTTCAAATTGTGCAAGTCTGCTGAACAACGTCAATGTTAACCCCTTATCGTCACATAATCAGAAAAAGTTACTTCCTTCAGTTTAAAGGCTTGGTCCATCAAAAATAATGCTAAATTGTCCTACTAGTGACTTTAAATTTACATGGAGCATTTTGTAGATTTCCCTGGCATCTTATTTCCTCCCGACTTGGACTTCTTTCTTCGCAATCAAGCCTACTCCCTTTCATTCTCTCTAAAAAATCCAATACTCCTCTCGATTTCTAGCTAAAAAAAATTCCCTTTAACACGGATTAGCGCAGAGCTGCCTCTGGGAGAAATTCAATTTCAAGACTTTTCATTAAAAAAATGAGATAATTTTCGACTCAATCATAACTATTATGGCAGCTACATGTTTAGCTCTTAAACATTACAGCCCAAAAAATGTACAATATAAATCTTTCCTGAAGAGAGCCGAAAATTTATACATCATTGATATTACTTAGAAGCAATATTGGGGATATATACTAGCCATACCCTCACCCGATCAGTACTCCCTCCATACGTATCATGGGAAATCACTCCCAGTAAAATATTCTAAATAAAGGAATAATCAGTTGATAGTCGTCTCATGTCCCCTAATTAGGAATACCCTCTTGAGAAATATAGGTATAATTAATCTGTTATAAAAACCGAGGACGTTCTGTCTTGAATCACATACTAATGAGTAGATTTTGTTTACCCGTTGGGGATAAACTGAACAGTTTAAAACCGTTTTAAATCTGTTTGAACACCAATGGCTGTCATAATACAATATTTCTTTTACAAAAGACTTTAATAACTCTTTTTCTTTTTATTGCAGCTGATAAGTCTTAGTATTTTTCCACACATTGCGTTACTTAATTTTTCAAACGTAGTTCAAATTTTATTTCTTGGATAGCACTAGATCTAATCTATAAATATAGTAGTATAATTTGTTTGAGGCTGTATGCATTCCTATACATGCCATGTAAAAAGTATTCTGTAATTGTGCATGTAGGGAATTAATTTATATTATTATTAATTTACCTTCATTTAGTGGGTATTACTCATTTAATATTACGCATATATGTATTGATAATATGAATTTTATTTTTCATAAGCGTATAATGCAAGGCTTTGAAACCTGTATGACCAAGGTCTATGAAATGGATATGCAAAATGAAACGCTTCGACCATCAAGCGAAGAGGGATGCTCGACGTGTAAACTCATGTGCAGGCAAGCAATCACATGATGTAACTTCAGTAGTTTGTGTTCCACTCAAAGCATATGCGCTGCATGAAAACATTTTTATGCTTTTGTAACATGGTAACAACGTATATTTGCAATTCCAATCGCTCATTTGAGTTTTTTCCTCGGTTTTATACGCCAGAGTGCACGCTTTTTCCAACATCTTCAAATAGTAACGGGTGTTTCAAAATGGATAGCGAGATTTCAACGCTTTCTAATATTTATTGCACCAAACCCACGATTATAACTTGGATCAAAATGAAAGAGTGACTAAATGAAATCCTACAAATGTTCAATCTGAATAACATCCACCACACGGCACACGTCAAGGCGATGTTAGAGTTCTTCCCAAACCTATATTAGCGTCTCTTGAGTAATTTTTGCAGCAGCTACTTCAATCCTGTTTCTTGATTTGGGAAGGTCATCGGTTGGGCACGGATGTTATTATCACAGCCGAATTTAATGCGGAACTTAAGTTGCACGGTAACTGCATGTTCCCTCTTTTGAAAACCCCAAAGCACAACAAAATATTTCTGTTCGCGAGTCGTCATCTTTGCTACTAGTGCTTTCTAACAGATGGAAGTGGAGACATTGGTCTACATAAGCATTGTTGCCATCAAAACACTACTGTCTGAGTTACACTTTCGTTTGATGCATCATTTGTTGCTGACAGTTCACGGTAATAAATATTATACAGCTTTAAAACTCCTCTATTAATTTTGAAACACCTGGTATTTTTTTAGGTAATTGTACTGGTAAGAAACGGAGATACTTAAAATGGCGTGACTTAATTAAATTGGTTGGACAATTAAAGGTGAGAAAAACTGAATAAACCAGGAGGAAGAGTTGAGTTGATGCTAAGAATATAATTTATTTCCGGGTCATTTCTTTTCTCTCTAGTTTCCTTATTTATCTAACGGGATACAAAACGGGATGGTCCTTCTATTATTTTATTCTAAATTTTATAACTTATTACTTTTAAGTTTTATTATAGTAATTATAAAAATGATAGAATGACCACGTTATGGTAGAACTGTCATTTTAATAATTTCCCAAATAAGTTGGTAAATGGATAACTTTTGTCTTTCTTGGATACTTTCTGTCGAATATCTATCTTAAGTTGATAAAAGTGATCCATTATAGTAAAAATGTCAATCCCGATTATTTTACATTGATGATGGAATAGTATAAACACGGTAATTGTAGCTGGGAACGTCTTCCCTTCCCTCAGAAAAATTTGCAAAGTGAAAAATAAAAAAAAATTCACTATTAAATAAACATTTCATCAGAGATTAGGCTTGATATGAGTCCCGAGAAAGTTAAATTTAAAGCATTTTCTGGGGAAGAAAAAGAAACACTATTGAAATTGGGGTACCCCAATAGACCCTCTTAGCCAATTTCTCTGCCTACGTCCATGTCAACACTTCCAGTTACCTACATTGGTTACAGAAACGTTTGTTGATTACAATGAGGACGTGACGTAAGTCCACGCATGCTCACTTTTTAAAATCTCTGTGAATCCATATCATTCGACAACTTAGTAAATTTTTAGTCAAATATGACTATTTAATTAATATCCTGTTGTATGGTTTGCAATTTATTTGCGAATATTCTTATCAAATGTCGCCAATTTAGCTAGAGTATGGATATCGTTCCGAATTTTCATTTAGAAGTTAAAATTCTTTTTATTTTTTTCACAGGAACATTGATGCCGTCTTACAGTGCTTGCGGAACGCAGAGGAATCTCTAATATCCGTCTCAAATAAGTCACAAACCATGGTTCCATTTCTGGTTAACATGATTGATGAAGCATTTCATGCAGGTTGTGAAAACAACGCAGATATAATGATTGGTAAAAATTTTGAATCTTAATTTTATATTTGTTCTTTAAATGTTAATTTAATCGCTCAATGATATTAGGAGGTCTAGAAGGGAATTTTAAAACTTTTCTCCTACGAACATCTACCTGAAAGGGCTTATTTGGCAACCATTGCAAAACTTTTGCTGTCGCAGATTCCTTTGCAATTAAGAATCATGGAAACGCCAAAAAGTAGTGATTATCTGGATACTGAAACAAAGTGATTGTCAACGAGTTGACCTCGTGAAGGTCCATAGATAGTAATAATTGAAGCAACTGAATTAATTTTCCACACTTTTTAAATCTCACTCGACCCATTTCAATACTTATTTGTTTTATTTATTTTCTTATTTATATCAATTACCCCCGAAAACAGCAAAATGTGACCTTTTACATCGAGAGTTTATGCAGCCAACCACAAACGAAACACCCATGTCCTGGAAGGGGCAACTTATCCAGGCGGGACTCAAACCCGCGGTATGGTAGGCGAGGACTTATCCCCGCCGCCACCGACGCAGACAATAGGCATAATTTTCAAGAGCAGTGTCTTGAAAATGATGCGTAAGCATTGAAACCGGTCGAGTAAGATTAAAAAGAGTGTGGAAAATTACTACACCTGTTTCAATTATCACTGAAATATAACTTTAACAGGCTTCAAAAACTTCCTTACTGCCTTTTCGTATCTGTTTGGCCCAAAATTTGTTTTTTCTTCCTATAGGGAAGATGAAAATCCCACCCTCCTACCCAAAGTTGTCCCTCCCTCACCCTTCAAGGGCCGCATTCCTTCCCCAGTTGCTGTCAAACCCTCTTCCTAAAGTACCTTCTGAGAGTTCTGGTTAACCTTATCGTTTGGCATACACAACCACACGTTACGCTGATAGCCGGCCACGTAACCAGAAATAAATAAATCGCTGACTCAAGGAGTTTGGAGTCCAAGTTCATGGGAAAATATCTTAAAACTTCCTTCCCGCGCACCTCTCATGCACTGGACCATAGCACGTGCTTGAAAGCACCAATAATCAGCTTAACTTGATCTACAATTCACTTGATGACGAAGGAGAACGGTCACACTTGAAAATTTACGAGCCATCTCCAACGGGCGGAACATTTAGCGGTCATCGCCATGTTTAACCGTCTTTGTGCCATCTCCTTGGATTGGCACTGGCGAGAAATGCCAAAGGTATTTTAATTTAATGTAACATCTTCGAAAAAAAAATTTGTAGTATCTTTTTTTGGCATGTCAACATGATGTTTTTTTATTTCACTCCCGTTATTAAAATTTTTAACCGTATAATTAATCCTGATTTTTCATTCAAGTGCTTAGCCACTGCATAATTATTGTTTTTTTTTTGCTGATTTGGTGCTATGCGGACATGTATTGTGTGAAATTTTTGGTGGAAAATTTGGTGCTACGGGGACATATATTTTGCGAAAAATGGTATTTTGAAGGCTTTTTAAAATTTTTTGGTACTTACTATTTCGTTATTTATTTGGGGTTATGCATATTATTGTGTCTTAATTTACTTCCTAAATTTATGTTAACACCCGACTTCATGGTCGACTTGTAACTAAATATTTTAATAACAATAATAATAATAATAATGCCCGGTTAAAAAGAGGTGAGCTATATAAGGAAATTAATGGAGGGGACAATGGTAGCTATTCAGGACAGAGTAATTGGTACGAAGAATTATAGGAAATATATAATCAAAGACGGAAGCATATTAAATGACTTATGCCGTAAATGTAATGCAAAGAGTGAGACGATAGAACACATAATTAGCGAATGTACGAATTTAGTTGGTAATGAATACACCAAAAGACACAATAGTATATGCAAAATTATTTATTTAGAAATAGCATATGTTACCGGATTAAAAATGGATCATGAACCATATTACCTGTTCACCCCTGCTACAGTGCTGGAAAATGAAAATTACAAATTAAACTGGGACAACACAATTTACACAGACAAGCCTGTTCAGCATAACAGACCGGACATAATCTGGATTAAAAAAAAAGAAAAGCAGACCTTTATAATTGAAATAGCAGTTCCGGCTGACCACAACCTTAATAAGAAAAACGAGGAAAAGAAACAAAAATATCAAGAACTCGCAAGGCAAATAAAAACTATTTGGAAGCAGGACGTGATCACCATCATCCCCATAGTAATATCATCAACAGGAATAATAAATTCATCACTTAATTTTGGAATTGAACAATTAAAAATTAAAAGAAACACAAATATAACATTCAAAAATCTGTAATACTGGATACATGTAGAACAGTTAGATTGTTTTTAAATCAATTGTAACTTGAGGCAGCGTCTTGGCAAGGCCCGACACTGGCAGACCTCCAAGTAAATCTTGTGGAAAAATAAATAATAATAATAATAATTGTAAATTGGAATAATCAAGTACCCCAAAGCTGGTATTTGAGTATGTGGCACTTTTCGGCTGAGAAGGAAAAACCGATGTATCATCCCGCGGCACTGAGAGGGTTAATAAATTCGGTACAACGGGTACCATTTGAAATTCCATGCTAATTAAAAAAAAAAAAAAAAAAAAAAACTCGGCGGTGACCCAGATATCACTTCCATTTGCAGTGGTTCGTGAAATATCAAAAGGGGGATCGGGTTGGTGTGGTGGCTAGAGTGTTGGCTTCCCACCCGGTGGGCCCGGGTTCAAATCCCGGCAGTGGCAGAGAATTTTCAGAGGCTGTCCGGTCCCTGCTTGAATGTTGTGTGGAGGACATTTCAAGCGCAACACTCCGTCCGTCGGATGGGACGTTAAGCCGTGGTCCCCTTGGCGCCTTTCGTTAAGAGCAGGCTAACGCCGACGCCGGGTTTCTCTCCACCCTTCCTTCCATACCCTTCCCTCATGGCGCAAATGACCTCAGCTGTCGGTCGCCTCCTCCAAACACCATACCACCATATCAAAAGAGATCTTATTCCTTCGTCACCTCGAAATCAAGATATTCTGATCGATGGCTCTTATGAATTCGCACCTAACCGTAAATTAATCTTTGCGTTTAATTGAGTGTCAGTCACTTCCCTTTTAAATGTTGCAATAATTTGAAATAAACAATCTTCTCATATCGATTTTATCGTTTTTTTTCAGCAATTGCCGACGAAGGAAACAAAGAGTGCGTGCAAAGTGACTGGGCAGCATGCTCAACTCATCTCAATGGAATGGACAGTTGGCATAGCATATTCTTCTGTGATCACTCAGACCCAGAGAAAAATTCTATAACGCCTAAGAGCTATTGCCAGTAAGTACATCTCTATTGGATTGTGCGTAACTGATATTGATTTAGGACGTTTGAAACATCATTCAACAGTGCTGTCGGTCGGTCAGAAATTATGGCGAGGGAAGACCATTTTTGTGGCCGTCAGTGAATGTGGTGCTTCCGATCATAAGATGATGATCATAAGTGATGATATTAAGAGATGCTCTAAAAAATGTTGTAAAATTTCTCTGCCTCCTGGATCAAACTCTCAAAGGCTTTTCTATTTGGAGTTAATTTGTTACTTTGGCCTCACCGTTTTACACAGGTCTGAAAGCGACTGAGTTGCCCTGAGCCTAGTCTCAGTCTATCCCACTTTGGTGGGCTTTCAGGAAGTCAAGTGCCCCCTGCCATTGTCCACTAAAATATTTGGGCGTGTCTCTCAGTCGCAAAGATATTTGAAATTAAATCGACTAATTGAAAGTTTATAAAGCTTATGAATGTTGGCGAATCGCAAAATCCTCCTTAAAATTAGTCTAATTAATCATATAATATTTCATAGCACATTTTAATATTTCAGGAAAATACTTACATCTCTGGAGTGCATCAAGTCACAATCAGAACAGTGCTCACAACACATAAAGAGGGTTGTTCCACTTCTTCTGCTTAAATTACGGAACTCCACCACGTGTTCCAGATATTACTGATATTGAAGATCTTATTGTCATTAAATCATCAAATTTGTTCTAGACTCATGGGAGCGAGTTAGGTGGAAAAGAACGTTTGGAAGAGATCGACGATCTTGGTTTGTTGTAATTTTTAGATTCGAAGAAATCGCTTAAGTAAATTATCCACCAAAGCTGTTTTTTTTAACTTTAAACAGTAAATGTTCTCTAATTGTTGTGTTATCGTATATTTTTGTACTCGAATTCTTGTTTTCATTGACAATTCCTGCATTAAATGCATGCATTTACATGAGAAAAGATATATCTATAGAATCTCCAGGAAATGGACGTGAGTACTGATAAGAGGTAAATATTTCTATGTTCAATCATGTAATGCAGCATAAGTGTAGAGCATACAAAAGCCTATGAACGGCTTTTGTACTCAAAACTATGTTGTAATAAATTTTTTTCTGATTTTGCTTAGAGTATGAAAAGTGATTTTGTTTCGATGTAGGTGTGTGCTCCGCATGTAAAATTATTGAGTGCATGTGCAGATTAGCGTTGTGTGTAATTACGGTTTTCCCTCACTAAATATTTTTAGCCAGCATTAACACCTCTTTCTAGTTATGCTTTTGTTTCATCACACCGCCTTTAAAATTATTGGGTTTTTCGCAAGTAACTTTGCATCCATTAATGAAGCCTGGTGAAAACATATACGTACTCGAAGGAAAAATTCACCATGAATATATTTAACCTTAATTAACTGGATTCAACCCCCGGATTCTCAAGCGATGGTGAACTGTGCTGTAGGCCGGCCCTTATTTTTCAGAATTGAGAAAAGTAAGGTTTCTCTAGTCTAAAAAATGATCCCAATGAGGTTTATATTCACGTGCTAAAATGGTGGTTGCTTCATTCTTAGTTTGCTTTGGCATCCAATTTTTAGGATACGTTGGAAACTGAAAGGTAAGCCTTTATAAGCTTGTATATATTTCAATCAATTTCAACTCATATTTTCAGATTTTTATTGGAAAAAAACAAATTTTTTACGTCATATTCATAGTTTCAGCCGTAAATACACTTGTCAAAGTTGAATTATCGCTCTAGAAAATGTTTTGTATCTTTCGTTGAACAATGAAGATACAGAGAGAAAATAATTAAATTAAAAAATATTCATTATGAAATATAAGTTATGTGTCGCGGATTATTTTGTAACAAGATTTTGACGGAATGAAATCAAGCAGTAGAATAATATTCCGACGCACTCTGTACGAAGAATTTTTTCCCGAAATATCTAAGGAAGTGGAATCAAAGATCTAGGACAGATGAGCATTTCAAAAGGACGTTGCAGCAGGAATTGAAAGTCCCTCCGGAGGTATATCAAAATGTTCCTCTCGCAAAAAGTTAGTGCAAATGATTGCCGTGAATGCAAAGCTGGCAAATATATGCAATGAGTAGAGAAAATGATTAATTAATCTCAATAATCATACATTTAAAGGTGGAGTTTAAATTCAGTATTTCATTTCAGACAAGATGAAATTACGTGTAAGCACTTTCACTCTCCTAACGAAACAAAGTGTCTGCATCCACGACCATCAAATTTGGCTAATTGGATACTATAAGGATGTACATATTGGCAATTAGAAAATGCCATACTATGATAAATTTTAATTCACATTTACTAGAACATGACAAACCCGAAATTTCCGCTTCCAGACTTCAGCCGCTGATTAATATTTCTGAAATTTATGAACGTACTATAATCGTGGAAATATGATGGATATAACAATAGTTATTTCTGCGTAAAAATTATAATTTTGATCAGGATATGAATAGCTAAAGGCTTTATCAAAAGGAAAATAAAGAGATAAAGCTTTAAAGTAAGAAGCAGATTTACTTACGTGACTGAGAGACCAAATGGATCAACACAGAACGTTAGCCAATCTCCATTTATAGGAATTTATAGTCATATAAGAGAGACATATCGGTTATGAATTTGACGTGAACAACTTTTTACATTTCTCTTTTCATTCCGTTTATTGAATTGACATTTCAGTTATATTTCTTATGATCATCGATATACAATATCTAATTTGCATGCAAAAGTCATCACATGATTTTGTATATTAATTATGGGTTTATCATGATACTAAAAATATTAGAAAATATTTAGCAACAGTTCCAAGAATGGCAGTAACTGCAACATCGTAGTAGGATACCTGGTAGTAACAACCTATTATAACTGTGATTACCTGATGAGTATTATTACAATCGCAGTGTAATATTAGACATTTGCAATTGATTTATATGCACTATAATAGTGGATTCCATGTCGTTAAATACTATCTCCGAATTTCGAAATGGGCAAACAACAATTTTATACTAATTACAGAGTATAGATGCAAAGAAACGATTTTTTCGAAAGGGATTGCTTGCTTATGAAATTAAATTAAAGGGCGAGGTACTTTATTCAAATATGTGACAACGTAAGTAGCTAAAATAGCTGCAGTATGTTTTTTCCAGGTTTTTAATAAAAAAATGAAAACAATCGTGAGTGACATTAAACGCTAGTTCTCACAAAAGGGTAAAAGGAATCACCCTTTATTATTTTAATTAATGTGTACGTCGCCTTTTCTTCGTACTCCAAAAATTTTATGATCAAGGTTTATTAAGATTTTCCGGTGAGAATCAAGAGCCAATTTCTACAATATTGTGTCTAATATCGTCTGAAAGTGATGACTACAGCGAGGACAGGAATACTTTTCAATTTACCCAACTCCCCTCAACCCTTCCTTCTCCCCTCACTTTCTTTCTCTTCTCACTCAAGAATAATGGGCTGCAACACATCTTTCCCGAGCAACGACATAGCAGATGGTTACACGGGGTTTGAAAAATAGTGCCGCGAAAATTTAACCCAGGGTAGCTGATGCCAGCCGAAAAGGTCCCACGGTTTGGCCCTGAGAAGGAAGGAAGAAAGAACTACCAGGGCCACGAATCAAGTCCGAGACTTATTCGCTTCGCCGTCTCGGGGGAACAGCCATTGGACGGATAGGAACAAAAGAAAGCCTTATTAAGGAGAGGAACCAACTCAGATGTGCCTACATTCGCACAAGGGATCCCCTGTTTCACTGTAAATTTAAATCACACAGGAATAAAGTTAAGTCACTCATCAACAGTACCAAGCGCCAATTCTACTCCAATGTATTCACCAAACCAATGCACTCTAATACTGCCTGGCAACATCTACGGCAACTTGGTCTACTGCGGCAGAAAGAAGGCCTGACTATCAATGACTTCTCATTAAACCAGTTCAATGAATATTTTACAAGTCTCACCAGCGGTGATCCGAATGGATCAGCGCAGCATATTACTAGTATTGAACCGTTAGTCCCATACAACGACAGAAACTTCTACTTTACGCATAATACTCCTGATCTTCTGACCAAAGTGCTACGTCGCTGCAAGTCATAATCCCTGGGTATCGACGAAATATCAATAGACTTTATAAATAAGGCTGGCGACGTCTTGGTCCCCGTCATCCTTGAAATTTTTAATCATTCTTTATCCACATCTGTTAATCCATCTATGTGGAAGTCAGCAATAGTTCTACCAATTAAAAAAAATGAGAAATCCCTCTTCACCATCTAATTATCGACCTATTTCTCTACTCTGCTCATTATCTAAAGTTCTCTAGGAACTTGTTCACCAACAAGTCATTGATTACCTGATTAAAAATAACAAATTAGGCCCCTACCAGTCTGGTTTTCGAAAGAACCATAGCACTCAATCCGCCCTTCTGAAAATAACTGACGACATTCGTCTGGCCATTGATAGAAAATTGGTTACAATTTTGGTCCTTTTTGATTTTAGCAAAGCGTTCGATCGAGTAAAGCATGCTACACTCCTCGCTAAGTTTGAAATTCTCTGCCTCTGTTCTGAACTGGTTTCACTCTTATCTCACAGACCGTAAACAGGCTGTCAAGGACTCTGTTGGAAACTTGTCCTCATGTTTGCCAGTTAAGCATGGTGTTCCCCAGGGGTCAGTTCTTGGCCCACTTTTGTTTGAAATTTACATTTTGGACCTTCCAAAAACATTAAAACACTGTAAATATATGCTATATGCCGACGACCTACAAATTCATTTTCAATGCCATCTGCATGATCTCTTCGATGGAGTAACCCAAGTCCAGTGTGATGCTAAGGCTATCTCCTCAATGGTAAAAGACAACCAACTAACTCTGAATAGTACAAAAACTAAAGCAATAATAATTGTTAGTTCTAAATTCATAAATAAAATTAATTGCGATATCATACCGCGCATAGAAATCGATAATGTTACTATTCACTACTCTAACGTAGTCAAGAATCTGGGAATTCTTATGAATACCAATCTCACCTGGCATGATCAAGTCAACCACATTTCAAATCGCATTAATAGCATCTCGTATCAGCTTAAAACCCAGAAACAAGTCTTACCAACTCATACAAGGACGAATTTAATTAATGCCTTAGCATTTTCCCATTTAGACTATTGTTCCTTGGTAAATGGGGATCTAACTGAAGAACTTAATGAGACACTTCAGATGACCCAAAACTCTTGTATTAGATTTATTTTTAACCTCCGCTACGACGAACATGTGTCCTCTTAGGGGGAAAAACTATCCTGGTTGCCTGTCAAGGAAATACGTAATTATCTGCTTTGTGTTTTCTTATTCTCCACCTCAGAACCAAAATACCTAATAGATATGTTCGAACACCAACCAAAGCCCCGCACTATGAATACTAGAAGCGCGTCGTCCGACTTTTATTGCCCCACCCACAGAACCACCAAATACCATCACTCCTCCCTCGTAAGCTCAACAAAATGATGGAATTCCCTCCCCATCAACTTAAAGAATATTTCAAATGTCCAGTCCTTCAAACCAAAACTTCATTCTCACCTTTCCCGCAAAACATAATTCAATAATCAACAATCAAATAGTAATCCCAACTTCAATACCCAATAGAATTTGCGGTGGTTTTCCTCTTTTTTCTTAAATATTTTCTGGTATATTATTCATTAAATGTTATAAAATGATAAAATTTTATCAAGTGTCAAATTTTTTATTTATTATTATGTTAAAAAAACCTTATTGAATGACATTTTTAAGTTTTCACGCTTCCATTAAATTCAACTTGATAACCGAAAGTGTATTATCTACTGTAAAATGCTATTTATCTATGTTTATATGTAATTCTCGTATAAAGAATATGTAATAAACTGTATTATGTCTGTAATCTGCTCACCACTTATGTACAATTGTGCTCTTAGGGGTATTGTACCTAGAGCAAATAAATATTATATTATATTCATTCCCAAGATATCGCACTGAGAGTAAGCGCGCGTCACGCCAGTCAGACCCTTGTGGTGGCACCCGCGAGGCAAACTCTTAGTTTTTGTTGATCATTTTCACTCCTCGTACGAGCATAATTTTTTTCGATAACCTTTAAATCGATTTAAATTCGCTATACATTGTATATCTTTCTCATTGAACAAGGTCTGGGTTTTAACTCATGATATTTTATTGCTTTGCGCCAGGAAAAGGCGTAGTTAGTTGAGAGATAACAGAAGGGTGACGCTAATGAGGATCGGATTGCAAGGGGGGGGGGGAAATATTGGCGAGAGCACAGGGCACTATAGTAAATGGTACATCATGGGTCCGGGCGTTGGCGATTCGGGAATAGGCATGTTTTCCCGGGATCTGATTGCAAAAATAATTTTCAGAATTCATTTTCTCACCAAATGGGACAAAACTGGGGAGCGTCCCAAAAGAAATTCGAAAACTTTAGAAATTAGGACCACCCTCTCGCAGGCGTCTTTTTTGCATGCCCTAAATCTAACAGTATTGCCGCCTGGATCTTAGTACTGCAGGAAATAAGTTTAATCTGTATCTCCATCTGCACCAGAATAATGCGGTAGGCATCAGAATGAATGGTCCAAGCTTGGTGAGACCTTGGTAAAGTTGATGGTTTGAGGCGTTACTGAGTGGAACTTACTCATGATGAATAAAAAATTTAAACTTTGTTTTTCCACAGAATATATTTATAATTACACGACCATGGTTTCGACGCTCCGCGTCATTCTCAAGTCGCGTCGAAACCATGGTCGTGTAATTATAAATATATTCTGTGGAAAAACAAAGTTTAAATTTTTTATTCATTGGTGAGACCTATTTTCTGCCACACAATGGACGAATCGCGTCGATATGTCGAGCCGTGATGCTGCTGTTATCCCTGTACTATGTGCAGCAGGCAGGGGTTTAAGATGAGGCGAATTAATGAATCAATGGGGAATAAATCATAAAATAATTGTGTTCAAAGATATAAATGACATTTATTGTCGAAATCATTTAACAGCTACAAATTGAAGAAATCTGAGGTTGAACAGATTACAATAAGCGAGGGTTTATTGAGACTATTATTGGTTAAATATGCTGCAGTACCAGGCCACTAAATCTCATGTTTACATAGCTGATTTGATATCATTTTTTGTGAAATTATCTCGAGCAAAAAGACGAATTTCTCCATATGGACATGACTTGAGCGACAGATGTTTTAAATTCCTCCGGACACCTTCTGGTTTCTTCCTCTCCGCATTCAAAGTATTTGTTAAATTGCCTGCAATGAATAATATTTTGAGTAAATAAACACATTGGACCGGCAAAAAAAGTTACCCAAAATGAGGTGACCACGATTCTCTAGGGATTATGCCAACGGATATTTAAGAAAAAAATTAATAATAAACTACACTCTAAAGGCCGAATTCATAGTATCATCGTAACTGTACGCTAAAGTTCGTCTTGATTAAAACCTTCAAATTGGTCAAGGCGAGTTTATTAGGTATCCGAATTCAAGGTCAACAAATAAGCCAGTCTTGACGAAGACGTCTTGATTAAAAAGCGGAATTAATAATAAGCACATTCTTGAAACAATCTTCGTCAACAAAATACTTATGACTTGTCTACGAATACGTCCCTAACTGTCAAGTAACTAATTAAAGCCTTTACCGTGTAGGAAAGATTTAAAATAACCCTTACATTAGCGATATTTTTATGATAGTATAAAAAAGTTTTGATTCGAAAAAAATTGGTAATAGGAAATATAAGTCTTCAAGAGATTTTTTGATTTACTTCCCATTCATACTCGGGGTGGTGGTTATATTGTAATTCGCCTTAGGCTTAAGGTCCTTCTATTTTCTAACTCTTAGTGGCATGAGGACTGTTTTCATGTTTTGATTTATCACTTGATTTAACATTAGCACATTGTACCTTGCTGCCTCTATATAGATATTATGTCATTTGTAGGTGGAGTAGGTATTACTCCGGTTAAACTCCCGTCATCACTTTCGAAATTTAAGAAAACACCGAGTGTTGTTAGTGAGTTTTTCCCTGTTTATCAATTAGAAGAAAAATCTCAGTAGAGAACGGTCCGGGGCTAATTATAAATTTGGAACACGGAAAATATTTACCACTGTCTATTGGTTCGCAGTACCTTGTAATCAAAAGGTATAAAAATATTCAATGTCAGACAGAGCCAAATGTCGAAATGGTGCGAGTAATATTGATTATACACCCTGAAGATTTCAAGAAAAATATATAAGTTTCAAAAGATCTGTCACAAAGACGAACGGTCAAGCAGGATGTATACGTCTTCATAAGGCAACTGATAGCTTGACAGTCAAAGACTTTGGCAAATAAATCATCTTATACCATACTCACTCGCAAATGAATTGCTTGGAGAAAGGATCCAGCCCCGGTTTGCCTGTGAATTCGCAAAAACCGACGAGGTCTAAGTCCACATATCCTTCCAGATGATGCCCACAAGTGGTCCAGGGTCTGTTAAGACATTCCCGGTTTTCTGCGTCAAAGAGCACTGCGAGTGCAACAGCAAGGAATAGAGTGAGAGAAAAAGAGAAAGACAAAACATGTGAGTGACAGAGATGGGCTACGATAATTTCTCTACCAATGCATTCACGGTCCGCTCAATGAGTTTCCCTCAGTGCATATTTATCTCTCGCGCAACGGCAACGCCGGATAATGGTGCTTTTTCAATTATTTGATTTTCGCATCCATTATATGCTGTGGTCCTAGGGCATTTAACCTGCTGCCACATTCCTCATTCGTTCCGCTGGGAAATCCTTTGTGGACTCTGGATACTGAATAGAATATCGTTTCAGGAACCTAATGTCGACACACTCATCAAAATTAAAAAAAAGGCATTAAATGTATTGATTGATTGAACTTTTTAACGCATAATTATTATTAAGTCCCTTGGAATTTTATGTTTTTATTAATTTTATTGACGTGGTAATAAAGTGAAGTGGAGCATAGTGGCCCTTCGGACAGTGGGAATTAGATTTCTAGCAACTACATGAAAAAAGGCTGAAAATACCTTCATTATTGTAGTCCATTTTCGAGTTTACTGCAATGCGAAATGAACATTTATCCTTCAATATTTCGTTCATCCTGCTGGGAATGAGACTATAACGCTTTTCATATAAACCTCAAGGAATAAAAGGCCATCCCACGTAGTACTGAAATTTAAAATGAATAATAGTATAATCCTTTTCAGGTATCTTTCTGATTGGCCCAGTTGTGCATCTTCGGGCGTTTCGAGCATAGTCGTGGCAGGAAGGCTTTACTTCGTTGCACATTTCAAATTGTGCAAGTAAAAGCCCCATGAAAAACTGGCTTTAGTGACAGTGACTTTGTAAGCTCGACTACCATTGCTTGTGCCACAATATATGTTTGAAACGAAAAAAAAGCACTTGTGTGGATAACCGTTTTGTGTAATCTGCCTTGGAGTAAGATGGCTTAGTGATTAACCAGCAGCTGTATCGCATAGACACAATCAGGAAACTCGTTGAACAATCCCTGTATTATTTAGATTTTTATATGAATTAAATATATCCAAAGTATATTTAAGGATAAGAAAAATCGGTACCACTGAGCGATGCAGCATCGTTTTCGCAGAGGGTATGAAGGCTTTCTTCGACGAAACCTCGTACCAAGGGAACCATTTCCAATGATCTATTCGAAGGATGAGGGAAGAGGGTGTCGACATCCCAAGACTCTCTTAAGCAGCGGCGTATTTCATCCTGTTTTCTGAAAAAATGTCAATAATTATGTTCATTACTATGGGAAATATGAGAGATAAAAATGGAAAGTGTTTGACTTTGATGGTACTAACATAAGTTTCCAAAGTGTCCCGCAAATATTCTCAAGATAATTCTTTGAGAATGTTTAAAGTACTTTGTGTAGTAATATGACGTGAGGTAATAAACAGTAGCGATAATACTACGCTACGAACGCGTCGGACACAATCAGAATTAATACAAATAGTGCTTGGGAGCATGAGATGCTCCTACGTACTAACTTTGGTGGCATTCTAGGCAGGCGTATGGAAATGCGTGGCGGGGAGACAAAAACATCTTTTGTAAACATAGATTTGCATGTATTTTAAAATAAAATGTGTATAATAGTGACTCATACGTTAATTAAAACTAATTTCTCACCTGCATACGTGCATGCAAAAGGGGCATCTGGAATCTTTGTACAATTCTTTGGTCTCACTCAGTGCTTTTTCGGAGAAGTCATTCTCTAAGCATTGACGTATCACCCACCTTTGAGCCTGGAATTTTTATGTGAAAATCAAAAGGAATGATTACAAAGATTATGTAAATGAGTTCACATATAGCCATGATAGGGTGAAATAGGGTGAAATGGTGACATGTATGCAGTCAAGTGTTGTTTAGTAATGGAGCAAAAGTAATGGGTTTATTGTAAGATTACTTTTGCAGTAATTTGTACTTTTAGCAGATGCTTTTTACGTAATGTAATTTTTAATCGTATTTTACTCCGTAAGGCGAAAGAGGATCATGGCTTTCGTTATAATTGTTACTTTCTCGTAATCGATGGTTTTTAAAAACTAAATTTCACTTATCCGCGGTAAAAGAAAAACATCGTAATTTCCACACTTTTATTTCAAAAACTCAACTACCGACTAGGATTTCAACATATTTTGTCATGTTCAAGGTGATACAAGGAACACTATCTCAGTATGAAGAAATCATACAACAATTGGGGCGTAAGTAAAGGTCAGGGTTTTGACGTCATGGTGATGTTTATTTTTAAAAAGTTTAATTAGTACAAAATAAAACATCAATGCAAAGTACATCCGATCTAATGGAAATTGAGAAATTTTACATAACATCTAATTAAAGCTCTTGTGATTGCAATGAGTAATATATATATGTCAAAATCTAAAATTAATGCTCAGGTATAATTGTTAGGAAAATAAAAACGCGGGTATAGTTTTATATATATATTGACGAAAATCAGTTTGGGTGAACAAATGAATGAATGAAGGCCGATGAAATAAAACATGCAACAAGTGGGGCTTGAGTGAAAATCAGGGTTTTGACTTCAGGAGACTTACTCAGCTTGTTTACTCAGTTTATTTACTCAGTTTATATTCATTTATTTAGTAATGAGATTAGATTAGAGGTAACGTTAACAAAGGTGAGTCGTTACAAAATAAAAAAATCAATAATAGGTACATCCGGGCTATTGGCAATTTCGAACATTTCCACAAAATAAAATGTAAGTACTTATTACACCTATATGCATAGCTCTAAGGATAATTCGAGTCCCTGATTAACATGATTTATTTATAAAAGTTTCATCTCTTGTTAAAGGATTTTATGTTGCTGCCTATTAATCATAGGCACAAAGTATTTCATCCTATGTGTTGTTGCAGTAGTTATAAATACATGTTTCACAAGTTGAATTCCTACTTAAGCAATTACTATCGCCGCATAAGTCCACTTTTTCAATCCAATAATCCACAGTTAGAATGTGTCTCCGGACTGGACAATAGTAAACGAAGATCTTACGGTAATTTTACTGATACTTTTATAAAATCAGTATCTTGAACTCTAAATTGATTTTTTTAAGTATCTTTAATTGAGCCCAGCTTCTTTTTCTCATTACTTTTACCGACACTGAGGATATTATACCGTTTTATACATTAATACTGATCAAAATCTAGCAAATGATTATCAATGACCACAATAACCTTGAATTTCTTATCTATATCAAAATTAAACAATATATAGATAGTTTTTGATCCGGATTGGCAATATATTTTTAATTCGGTAAAAAGCATCAATGTAATTATCTCTGAAAGCTGTATATGTTTCTTAAGATTTATTCCTTTCATCCATGTTTTGTGTCAAATCATGTTCTGTAAATTATCATTCAGGAAATTTTGCAAATTAAAATTATGGTAAATAAATGGAAATCAGTTGAAATCAGAGGAAAATGAGAAAATCAGTTGTAAAATCATTAGAAAAATGAATTATTCGAAAATTAGGAATAATTCACAGAATACCAGAAACCCACAATATAACCTTCTCGGTCGTGACGTAATCTGCACAAAGTATTCTAGTTTGAATTTTATTCCCGCTTGGCTGATTGAAATGCCGTCATTGCAAGAAGTTCAGTGCCTCCTGAAAGATGGCAATGTCATAAAGAAGCATTATTTACAGAAATAGCGAATGTCGTTAGTTCACATAAAATTAGAAAACATGAAATTCAGACCAAAAATTACGGTTGACATATCCCGGGGCTAAGGAGGCTACTTTTTTCTATCGCTACGGTAGACTACCCGATTATTTCATTTTTATAATACAAATATCAGATGAGTAACGAATCGGAGAGGTGTTCCTATGCAACGATAGGTCTAGTGACAAACGATGAAAATTTTATGAGTATAAATTTGACGAATGCGTCGACTTACCTCAGTTCTTGCTCGACAGTCCATATAGCCTTCCATTGGTTCAACAAAAAGAAGATCTTGGTGAGCTAGTGCCGCTGCTAGTGCTATGGCAGCCCCTGCGAGGTCAGAGTCGTAACTTGAGAATATTGATCGGTGGAATTGTACGGGAATCAATACCACTAAACTATAAACAATAATGCTAAAAATATTAGTTTTTATCACAAAATAACAATGTTGTCCTAAATTCGGTTGAAAAAAAAGGTGAAAAAAGATGAAGACGAAATTACGTTGCATCGAGTGGAAAAATAAGTTTTCATGCCCTTGAAAAGTTTCGGAGAAGTGTGGTTAGGCTTACAATCTACAAATGATTTTCCTTCCCCAATTGTATCCCTTCCGCCATTGAGGTCTCAGCCACTAAAAAAATAGTCCCTCTCTGCTCCCGATCACAGTCTTATGTTTTAAGAGTTGAGGACCACAAGTGAACGATATGCAATGGCAGGCAAAGTTAAAGTAATCTATTTCGAACGAAACCAGAGACCATGCTTAGATTTAAAACTTTTACTTTGATGCACGAGGAAATTTAGGCGGTATATGTCATTAAGATGTTTGTTAAATTGCGTAAAATTTAATTCCATTAGATAAAAAGACGAAAATAACTCAAACCAACTCATAAATATTTTTCCGTTATATAACCATACAAAACTGCAAAATTAGCTTTTACAGAACAACGGCCTTTCAAAAACTGAGAACCGAAGTTTTCGGCTTGAGGCTGCAACAAAAAAGTAAAAAAACCTAAACCTGTCTTAGATTGCAGAGCTAAGGAAATCAAAGTAAAATTATTTATATAATTGATTAAATTAGAATTATTTACTTGGAATTAAATAAGAAATAATTATGTTTTTAAACATTTCGGTAGGAACACATGCTGCATGTGCTTTTAAAAATGCCAATGTAGCAATTTATGCACTAATATCTCTGAATAGAAACTTAGCCTGTCATATAAATACCATTTACGGTGGGATTGAGTTTTGTTTCAATAAATGTAAGACCAATATCTCACCAAAAACAATCAAATGCCTCGTGGTAGCCATTTCGGTGGGTGGTGCTGGTGTCAACTTGAGGAGTGATCACTAGCTTGTGTGCAGCTCCACTGAAAAATTACTTGCACAGGCACTGTAAATTTTGTTGTGACTACGTCCTAAGCGTTCATACTCAAGGAATGATTTAACTGATCTGAGATAAAAATTGCCATTCGTATATAGCCTTATATTGCTGAGGTCGTGAACTGAAGACCTTATTGGAAGTTGAATCGAAAGCTCTGCTTCCTGGTTACCACACAAGTGTCTTTGTTGCTTATCACGAATGATGCATTTTGAAGATCATTGGGTATTCATCGCTGAAACTTCCCTGATTAATAATTGGCTTAAATAAACTTCTAAAAATTCTGGCATAAATAAATTTACTGAATTTAAAAAGTTCTTGCTTAAATTTAATTGCTGATTAACTTATGAAAATTCTGGCTTAAATAAATTTTCTGAATGCCACATTGAGGCCCGAATTCCGGATCCTGATGTTATCAAATATCTCTCAAATGTGGCGACGGCCTTGCAGCATTATTTTGCAAGAAAGTTTGAATTTTTAACCATAATGTATTTCATATTTTTTGAATGTGCATGAATCAAGGTAAGTTAAGGCATTCCGGGAGAGTTAAAGAATTCGAATTAAGTCATCATGAATTTGTCACGAGTAAGGATTTTAATTTAGAATATCAAAAGCGAGGATTTATCGGGGCGCGGGACTTTATAATGATGAAAATTATAACTTTCTGTGGATACAATAGTAGTATATTTAACGTATATATACATATATGAATATAACAATAATCGGAGGGAATCTGTTGACCTTTCCTTAGTGCAAGTGTTGGTGCATGGAATGAGGAAAATAGACAAGGGAGAGGAATACTGTTGGAAACTGTTGTATTTGAAATTGGTGCTTGGAAATAAATGAGACTCGATTGGCTTGACCGGCACGCCGCCTACCCCGGCTTCTCAGCTGCAGTCGTTAGCTCGAGGCCAGTTGCTACCCTACCTGCCGCCGAGCCAGTCGGACTCGCTGAACTGTCAATCACGTGTGTTAAATCATTGAGCCCGGTACACCACAAATGGCGACGAGGATAAACTGTGTGGAAACTAGCGTTATGTAACAGATCGATAACGGCTAGGATAAAGGAAGTAATTCTGTGTGATCCAGTAATTCTGAAATGGCTGGAGTAATAGGCTCGGTTGGCGAGTTTGATAGTACGATAGACACGTGGTCGTCGTATGTCGAACGATTTGAATTGTTCGTGGAATGTAACGAGATAAATGCGAGTAAGAAAGTGAGTACTCTCTTAACCGTTGTGGGAGTTAAAACATTTAATTTGATTCGTGATTTGTGCACGCCGAACAAACCATCGTCAAAGACGTATAGCGAGTTAGTAAAGCTGGTAGAGGACCATCTTTACCCGGCACCATCATTTATTGCTGAGCGCTACAAATTCAGCAAGAGAAATCAAAATGAGGGGGAGACGGTAGCTGATTACATCGCAAACCTCAAAAAGCTGTCAATATATTGCCAGTTCGGGTCTTCCTTAAATGACTATTTAAGGGATCGCCTAGTAAGTGGCATCAGGAATGAGTCGACGAAACAGCGACTACTTGCAGAGGCCAGCTTGAGTTTCGAGCAGGCAGTCAAGATTGCCAGCTCAGTGGAGGCAGCAGAGAAGAACGCAGCAGCCTTGGCTGTCCAAGGAGTCGACAACGGCGGCCGAGTACAGCACATCGCATCATGGAGAGCAACGCGAAGGATCAACAACCCTACATCGACCAGGTCAAACTCAGTGTCCAGGGATGGTGGTGTGAAGTGTTTCTGTTGTGGGCAAATTGGGCATGTAAAGAATCAGTGTAAATTGTATGGTGTTACTTGCCATAAGTGTGGGAAGAAAAACCACATTGCCAAGGTTTGTCGATCGACGAGTGCGATGACAAGTGCGACAACTGTGCGTAATAATAGTTACGGCTCTTCCAGACCACCAAAATGTAAGTCTTTTAATAAGTCTATGTTAAAGCCAAAACACAATTTCGTGGGTTTGGAAAAATGTTCCGATACGCCGAGTGCTTTTTGTGTGGGAAATCAAGCTGACGATTTTCACATCGAAGATATTCAGCGTATGTTTGTCATGTATGAGGAACATATCGAGAAAGTCAAAGTTGACCCAATTGGGGTAGATATTGTCGTTCAGGGTGAAATGACTACGTTCGAAGTAGACACAGGAGCAAGTGTGACTGTTATTAGTGATACATTTTACAAGAATAATCTAAGTTCTTGTACGCTTTACCCTAGCGAGTTAAAGCTATGTTCCTATACCAATCAACCGATTGTTCCAATTGGTAAAATTAAAGTCAAGGTCAGCTATCAGAATGTAAATAAACTTCTTGATATGTATGTAATCCAAGGGGGATCACATCCGTTAATAGGACGTGATTGGCTTAAAATATTGGGCATAGACATTTCCTTCAAAAATAAATCCGATCTGTACGGAATTAGCGATTCAAGTAAAATATTTGATAAGTTTGATTTAATGGTTAACAATTTAGTAAAAAAGTTCCCTGAAGTTTTTACCAATAAATTAGGCCAGTACAAAGGCGAACCAGTACAATTAATTCTTAAAGAGAGTGCTAAGCCGAAATATTTCAAGCCAAGACCCATTCCCTTTTCCTTGAAGTCAAAGGTTGAGAGGGAATTGCAACGTCTAGTGGACGAAAAAGTGTTAATGCCTGTACGTAGCTGTAATTGGGGTACGCCAATTGTGCCCGTGTTAAAAGCTAATGGTGACATCAGAATCTGTGGGGATTTTAAGGTCACATTAAACCTGTATTTGGAGGTTGATAAATACCCCATACCTCGCATTGAGGATTTATTTGTAAGCATGCATAAAGGTAGGCATTTTAGCAAAATTGATTTAAGCAATGCATTTATGCAATTGACCTTAGAGTCTGAGTCACAAAAGCTTTGTACTATTAGCACACACAAGGGTCTCTTCTCTTATTGCAGAGTTCCCTATGGTATTTCGAGTGCTCCAGGTGTATTTCAAAAGGCCATTGAACAAACCTTAGCAGGGTTAGAAGGTACCGTTGTGTTTTTAGATGACATTTTGGTTAGTGCACCGGATACTAAAACTCATTATGAGCGATTGGAGGCAGTGTGTAAACGTCTTAGTGAATGTGGTCTAACAGTAAAAAAGGAAAAATGTAAATTTTTTGCAAGTAAGGTTGAATATTTAGGGTTTAAAATTGATAAAGACGGATTGCACACATCCCAAGATAAAGTAGCTGCGATTGTGAATGCACCCATACCAAAATCAGTCAATGAAGTTCGAGCATTTATTGGTCTTGTGAATTATTATTCTAAGTTTATTAAAAACATGTCAACCATTTTAAATCCTATGTATAAACTTCTACGTAAAGATGTTCCGTTCAAATTTGGCAAAGACTGTCTTTATGCATTCAATGAAGTGAAGAAAATCTTGACGCAAGCACCTGTGTTGGCACACTATGATCCAACACTGCCCGTGAAATTGGCAATTGACGCCAGCTCCACCGGACTTGGTGCTGTTTTAAGCGTAGTCACTCAGGAGGGTGTCGAAAGGCCAGTTGCATTTCATTCGCGAACCTTATCTCCTGCCGAGTGTGGGTACTCGCAGATAGATAATGAGGCATTAGCAGTTGTTTTTGGCGTCAAGAAGTTCAACCAATATTTGTACGGACGGAAGTTTACTTCATGTACCGATCACAGACCCTTAGTAAGCATTTTCGGCCCAAAAAGGGGATTACCTGTTTTTGCCGCGAGTAGACTGCAGAGATATGCTTTGTTTTTATCAGGGTATAATTTTGATGTTCAGTACGTAAAATCTGAAAAACATGGTAATGCTGACGCTCTTTCACGTATGCCATTACCTGACTTACACTCTGTTAATAAAGAAACAAAATTTGTAGGAACTTATTTGCATTGTGTAGCTGAGAGTTCCGTACCACTAAATTTTGAACATGTAAGAAAAGAAACTCAGGGTGACCCTATCTTAAAGAAGGTGTATAATTATGTAATGAATGGGTGGCCTAACTTTATCTCAGAGGAAAATAGTGAGTTACAGCCATATTTCTTAAGGAAAGATGAACTGACTGTAGAGCATGGTATTATTATGTGGGGGTACAAAATTGTTGTTCCAAGTAAATTGCGTGACTATGTTCTGAACGAATTGCATTCGGGTCATCTAGGTATTGTAAAGATGAAATCTGTGGCTAGAAATTATGTTTGGTTCCCTAATATTGATAGACGAATAGAAGACCTAGCTAACAATTGCTCGCCTTGCCTTAGAGAACGTTCTAGCCCTCCCAAGAGTGAATTTCATGTGTGGCATTATCCCGCTTCTCCTTGGGAGATGTTACATGTGGATTACTTGGGCCCTTTTAAAGGAAAGATGTATTTAGTGGTGATTGATGCTCATACTAAGTGGCTTGAGGTATTTGAAGTTAGCTCTACCTCGGCTAAGGTAACCATAGAAAAGCTCAGAGAGCTATTTTCAAGATTTGGACTACCTGTTTCCTTACATTCCGATAATGGCCCACCTTTCACTTCATTAGAATTTAGAAATTTTATGGTATCAAATGGTGTGAAGCACTCATTTTCGCCGCCATACCACCCTCGATCTAATGGCCAGGCGGAGAGTTCTGTTAAGTATGCTAAGCATAAGTTAAGTTGCGCTTTTGTAGAAAATGCAGATGTAAATATTGCCCTGAGTAATATATTGTTTAGTTACAGAAACTCTATTCATATTACTACGAATGAAACCCCTGCTAAACTAATGTTTGGTAGACCTTTAAGATCCAGACTAGATCTATTGAGGCCTAATGTGGTCAAGAGAGTGGAACTTAAGCAAGAAAAACAAAAAGAGTATTTTGGTGTTAAGAAAACAAGGATTTTGTTTGAAAATCAACCTGTTCTAATTAGGGATTATCGCTGTAAAGACAAATGGGTTGAAGGGATCGTATAAAAACAATTAAGTGGTGTCATGTATTCCGTAATGTTCAAGTCTGGTTTTATTTGTAACAGACATATTGATCAGCTCATTGGGATGAATTCCAGCTCAGTGTATGCCAATTCTGATAATGTTAAAACGGGTGATTTCAATGTCAATAACGACGCAGTAGCGGAGAGGTCCCCAAACAAAAACAACCTTTCCCCTCACTCCTCACCCACCTCTAGCATTCCCAGTATGCCACGTTTGCCTCACCCATCCCCATCGCTGCAATCCCCGGTTCCTTCTCACTCTGACACTCAGTCAAATGCAAGTGTTCCATCTCCAAACGAGGGATCAGCTGTTGATAAAAGATACCCTCAGCGCATTAGGAAGCCGGTTGATAGATTTCACTCGCAATGATCTTGTTTATTTGGTTATATTTGAGAGTTTAGTTGGTGTTTATATTAGTTTTTATAGTTTATGCATTGTTACACTGCTATTGTTATTGCTTTATATTTCCAAATATGTGTTTCCAAGAATTGTTAAAATTTTGTTTATTGAAACAAATTTATTTTTTTATTTATTAAGTTTTGTTCTATGATGCAACCATTTTTGAAAGGGAGGAATTGTTGTATTTGAAATTGGTGCTTGGAAATAAATGAGACTCGATTGGCTTGACCGGCACGCCGCCTACCCCGGCTTCTCAGCTGCAGTCGTTAGCTCGAGGCCAGTTGCTACCCTACCTGCCGCCGAGCCAGTCGGACTCGCTGAACTGTCAATCACGTGTGTTAAATCATTGAGCCCGGTACACCACAGGAACTAGGGCAGCAGAGATAAATACGATGTAAATGTGGCATTAAAGAAGGAGTATAAGGGTAATATTCAGGCGACCAGCGTAAATTGTATTTGGGGTAAAAAATAAGACTGCCGGTGTATTGGGTTGCACATGGCCGATGAATGATATCACCAATGTCTAAATAGAATATAATCGGGTTTTCAATACTGCAACTTTCCTGGTTGGTAATTGGCTTAAATTAACTTTGGGACTTAACGCGCGATCAGGTTGTTCTACCAGTCAAGTCTTTCGGGAATTTTGTACGACATGTAGAACTTCGCAAAAGAGTGTCTCCAACTTGCACGATGACAAAAGCGACATACTTGAGATTCCTTCGACGGGAATTCGTCAAAAAAGATCAAGCCATCATGGGGTAATTATTCTGGGTTTCCCAGTGAAAATAAGCGCATATTGATACAAAACTCAATGCTTTTCGAGCTTTTAGCCATCGAAAGTACCAAGAAAACTCCTACATCTGTGCAACCCACATCACATAAAAGCATATTTCTACGTCCTAGCAACGGATCGGGGGATAATTTTGTTCCGTCGGTTGCATACAAACAGGCGATTCCGTTTTACTTTCCGTCGCTAATATCTTGAGAAGTGCTGAGCGCTCGCAGCTGAAACTAAATTACACCTTATTTTATGAGGCTGACGACGATGTTACGTCTCTTGCATTAGGATATGTGAGAAAAGAAGGAAAAATGAAATAATCTAGCACCATCAGCAAGACGACGTGAGCTACGATTCATTGTCCATATAATTCTCACTAGATTTATTACCTTAGCGCTAATGCTTCTTAATTAGTGGTCTGTGCTCATATCTGAACTCATTGTTATTGGACTGATGTTGACATAAGTACTTTTAACAAATACTAAAAGTACTTTTAAGAAACTGAATACCACATTGAAGTCTTAATTCCGGATTATGAGCTTATCAGTTATCTCTTAAGTCATCAAAGGTGGCGTCTTTCTTTCAGCATTATTTTGTAAGAAAGTTTACGTACATAGCCATAAAATGTTCCATATTTTATAAATGAGCCTGAATAAGAGTGTGCTGAAGGATTCAGGGAAAGTTTAAGAATTCAAATGAATTCATCCTTGAGTTTTCATCGGTAAGTATTAGAATTCAGAATCGCGAAAACGAAGATTTATTGGAGTGTGTGAGTTAGTTCAAGCCTAAGTTCAGCTCAAACATTCCGGTCACTACATACCAAAATCTCATTTAAAAACCTGCCATGCTACCTTACGTCATTTTCGATGCGTTTCAATAAAGCAAAAAATTAAGAGGATTGAAATAAATAGGACTTAAGGAAACTAATCACAACTTCCAGTTTTATTTAGCCGCTTAGAATAGGCTTATTGCATGTACTTTTTGGGTAAACCTCCCACTATCGTACAAAATTATGTCCATTGACTGCCACAAAAAATATTTCAGCAAAACTAAACCGATTCATTATTTTATATTCTCTTTTAATGCTTTCCAAGTGACAATTTACTAAAGATAAAATTATATTGTATTTTCATTGCCACATAATGTCACAATCATTTTTTAACAACCTTTGCTATATAATTTATAATAAAATCTATCATTATCAGCACTGACGATAGCGGGTCAACCCGCTGAAACGTTTGCAAGCTTCTTTGTGAGTGTCCTTTTCTATGTGTTCCTATGTTTTTTATTAGTGTTTATTCTGTCCGTTATTTATACTATCGCGTAGTGCGCTTTCCTCAAGACTTTATATATATATATATATATATATATATTCCAAAGAAGTCTTTTTGGGTTGTTTTTATTTCGTAATACTTATGAGAAAAACAACTTTTGTACTACCCAAAAAGTAATGTCCCAAGATACACAGGGCAAAAAGAGAAATATTCGTAGAAGATGATCGTAGCTCTGAACAGCCAGAGTGTAACCCAGCCAGGTGTTTGTCTGCTGTATTGGGTTGTCTGAGTTTACAATTGATTTAGTGAATGTTTTAATGCAGGAGGAAAACGTTTAGTTCAGTTTGTTGAAAGAGCCAGGATCGGCCAGTAATTTTCGTGTACAAGTAAAAAGAGGAAATTCTGCACCTTTTATTAATTACAATTGAGATTTTTTTAGGGCTATCAGATGCAAGTTCAATGTAGTAAGGAGAGTGCCCTAAAATACTGTCAGTCCCAACTATAAATTAATTTAGAGGAAATGAAGATGGCCGTTGACATCATGTTCACTCATGAACTCTGTATTTCACGGGTATAGCAGATGGTGACGGACATGTTGATTTACCATGACTAGTTACGGAATGCCCAATGACAAGTAAATGAAACTTTTTCTCGGGAATAAACTCACAACGTTCTGGCCTATCCGTGGACATATATATCATACCCGTAGACTTACGAACCATATATATGGACAACAGAAGAGCAAACATGGAATAGAATATGTATACTACAAACGATCTCTACCACTTATGTTGTGAAAATGTATGACTGACAAACTGTAATTACACAATTTTAGCTCTCATAAAATATGAAATTATTGTTTTTTTTAATTTTCCTGAAGAAAATGTACGTTTTTGAGAGAGAGATACCCTGTATACAGGATTTGAAATATTGTACCACGAAAATTTAACTCAGAATAGCTGATGCCAGCTGATAAGGTCCCACTGTGGGCCCTGAGAAGGATACAACTACCACGGCCAGGAATCAATTCCGAGACTTAATCGCTTAGCCGTCTCGGGGGAACAGCCATTGGACGGAAAGCAACAAAATAGTTATGCGATTTTTAGTATTGAAATTGAATTTAATTCAATCATGTAACAATAACATTTCTGGTGTAAATGAAAATACTCCCATTGACAAGAAAATATTTTATTTATGATTTACAAAGTTTTAAGTTGCGATAGTAGAATTCGAAGACTTATTGGTAGATATTGAAGAATCATGGTAGTAATATAATGCTGCTGAAAATTGACGGTGGTGATCTATGTATCCTTTCTTGATAGAAACTCGGAGCATGATGGCATGTTTCTAAATTGTGATTTTATATTTGCTACAGCCCTCTTTCCATCCGTGGAGCAGTCTTCGGCGCTGTTCTCAACACATTCCAGGAGTTCATCAAAGGCCCTAAGGTTATAATGAGGAGGTATATTAATGAAATTACCCATTCACAATGGAAATTGTAATAAAAAAGCAAAAAACAATTATGCTGCTCAGGGGCGGATCCACGATTTTTTTCTGGGAGAGGGCTATTTTTATAACAAGGCCCTGATAGGTCTTCTAGTAGATAGTAGATACATTAAAAACAAGCTTCAATAACTACTTAAGAAAATATTCTCTTTATTTTGATATGAAAGCTATTGATATCAAATTAAATTATTGAGGCTCAGAAATGCAGAAAATAAAACGTATATGATGATAACCGTGTTAAAAATCTTGTTTATTTTTTTAAGCACTTGGGGGTTCACCAATGATGCTGTTCATAATATAATAGGTGTGTTCAAAAGGGACGCAACATGTTTTTTTCACGGCCAGTTTTGGTTAAAAAAAACTTGGTATTTCTTGTAGAACATTAACAAGTATTCCCACTTCGATTCGTTCAGATGCATTGACTTCCGATAGGTTACCGCGCTAAACGGAGCTGTTAAAGTGTCGTCTATAACCGAGGTGCGTTTCATAGAACGGGCAGTGATTTGAAATTCTTTCGGCAGAAAACCTGTGACGTCATGGCAAAATTAGCAGCGATGGAACGCACTTTCTTCAGCTTTTTTTTAGAAGGGAAGTATTACTCTGGAGGTTTTTTTTTAAATTACAAATTATGATTCATATTTTACAGCAAAATATTTTGTTTTAGGTTCGAATCTATGTATTAGAAATTGTGAGGCTACAAAATTGATAAAAACGTTATTTCGCTATTTTGTCGTTTAAGACAGAAGGAATGTCAGAAAAAAGGAAAGAGAGGAGGACACATAAGAATAAGACAGGAAAATATATTTAGGCCATGTACAGGAAATTAAACAGAGTTTGAGGGTCCAAGGCGGACCCTTCCAAGAATACAACACACCGTGCCGGGAACCAAGCCAGTGGCTTATACGCCCGATCACCCGGGGAGGGGCTGGAGAGGAAGGAAAAAGCATAGAGGCGCCGCCGCGATGGGAGCCCGCCTACGCCTCTGGGAAAGGATAGGAGCGGAAGGGACGGGTCGAGGGAAAAACACCCCAACGCTATAGAAGCGAAAGGGGCCCTACTAATTAGCGAAACCAAGCGTGAGCTATTAATATTCTACCAATCCTAGTGGATTTTCCTATGAGGAAGAAAAATCCATTGATGGAATCGGTAGATAGGAAATTAAACAATGAGGTGAGAAGGGAAACACAGAAGGCGAAGGAGAATTTTTTATCTATCGAATGTGAAGTTTTGGAGGATTTAGAGAGAATAGGCCAGTATGATTTCATGTTTAAGAAGGTGTAGGATAACATATGTGAGGGAAAGAGAGGAAGAGCAAGAACAAGAGAGATTGAAGATAAGGAAGGTAAAACAATATATGAACAAGGGGAAGTTAGAGAAAGATGGAAAGAATATGTAGGGGAGATATATGCAACTGATGAAAAATCTGAAGCATTGGATATAGAAAATGAATGGAAATTAGAGGATGTGTATAAAGGATCATCAATACTGAAGTGTGAGGTTCAGAAGACAATAAAGGAAATGAAATTTAGTATGGCAACTGGAGTGGATGAGCTACCAATAGAATTTTTCGAATGTTTAACAGAAGAGATAGTGAATGTGATAGTGCATTTGTGCAAAAAAATATATAATAGAGGGAAATGACCGGAAGACTGCTTAAAGATTGTAGTGATACCAATTAAAAAAAAACTGGAAAAAAATTATTGATTATAGAACGATCAGTTTAATTGCACTTGCTGCTTAAATTCTGTTAAGAGTGTTAAATCGAAGGTTAAAAAGTATAATGGAAGAAAATTTTGGTGAGGAGCAGTTTGGTTTCAGGCAAGGAAGAGGAACGAGAAACCCCATAGGACTACTGAGGATGGTTGGTGAGAGATAAAAGGAAAGAGGAAAAGGAATAAGAGTGTGTTTTATAGACTTAGAAAAGGCTTTCGATGGGGTAAATTGGAAGAAAATAATGACAATTATAAAGATAAAGAAAGTAGACTGGAAGGAAAGAAGACTAATAAGTGAATTGTATTTGGGACCATAGACAGCAGTGAATCTGAATGAAAACATGGCACAATGGGTGGAGCTATGTAGAGGGGTTACACAAGGAATTTGTCTGTCACCAGCTCTGCTCAATAAGTATGTTGAAGAAATGATAAGTGAGACATTAGCTGGTAGAAGTAGAATAAGTATTGGTGTAGTAAAAATAAGATGCATCAGATTTGCTGATGATATCGTGGTTTAAGCCGATAACACAGAGTCACTACAGATATTGATGACAGGGTTGGAGGAAGGAATGGAAACATATGGAATGAAAATAAACGTTAATTGTGTAACAAGGGACAAGAATTAAATTGAGGATGAGATTGGTCAAGTGTTGTGTGTGGAGTGTATTTATGTATGGATCTGAGACTTGTACGATAAGGAAGAGAGACTGGGACAGGATTGGGACGTTCGAGATGAGAGTTTGCTGGAAGAAAGAGGAAAAAAGGTGGACGGATCGAGTAAGGAATGAGCAAGTGTTGAACAGGGTAGATGAGGAAAAACATTGATGGCTAAAATAAGTAAAAGGAAGAGTAACTGCTTGGGACATGTGATGAGAGGTAATGAGATTTCGAAGGTAGAAAGTAGGAATATTTTGGAGGGAACGGTGGAAGGGATAAGAAGAAGGGGAAGGAGAGGCTTAAGTTGATTGACAGTTTGAATATGGGAAAGTACTGAGTCTTCAAAAAGATGGCCGGCGACAGGAGGGAAAGGATATGGCGCGGCACGGCGTTGGCGGGAAGGACCTGCCAATGGGCAGTGCACAAGGTGATGACGATATCTTTTGTTAACCAGTGCAGGAAAAACGTTCCGGCGCCATGAAACCACTGCGGAAAACCACGGTAACTCATTTAATCATAGGCGCTTGTAGCGAGTCTACAGTGATCTAGCAGTGGACGAAAGCACGGTGAGTCGTTGGGCAATGCGTGTTTCATCATAGCTGTTGGGGATGATGAAGAAGTTATTGAAGCAGTCAGGCGTAGTTTTCGACATTGAACATTGCAGAGAAAAAATCATTCACCTCGGCCAGGATACAAACCCGGATCCCCCTTTTTCTGGTCGAGTACTTTAGCCAGTTAAGCTACCGAGGTGCCAATTCTGGTCAAGGCGAATGATTTTTTTCTCTGTGGATTTTTCGCACAGTTTGTGCAATGCGGGTGACTACCGTAAAAGTTATCACCGTGGCTAGTCCCGGTATACTTAAAGTTTGATCATTGCAATGGTACCATGTAGACATGCAGGCCCTCCCTTCAGGATGGCGTCAGGCCGTAGCATTGAAGGGAGATTACGTTGAAAAGTAGTTATGAGTATCTCAAAGATAGGGGAATATCGTGGTGTATTGGAATGCTGAATAAAACAACCCCTGTTTCAGAAAAAAAGTGTTGCATTAATTATTGAACTTCCCTATATATCTTCCCTATATGAATAAAAGCTATTCCCAATAAAAATAAAGATAAATTCAAGATATTACTGTCTTCGAGCATCAGAAATGGTTTCTTTTTCCCCCAAGTATTGAAAATAAAAGAAATGACTATGAGGCTGCATATTTTTTACATAGCAGAAAACAATATTTTTCTCTCATAAATCTATGCATTTAATTACAAACAATAAGCTTGAATTATAATGAAGCAAGTGATAATTGTGTTAATGAAGAACACATTTGAAAAAGAGTTCTTGTATCATTGGCATGATGAATGAAATAATTTCATAGGCACAAAATTGGTAGGCCCCAAGAACAAGCAACTCGATTTATGAAATGAAAATATAGGTAGTATTTTTAAAGTATCACCTCATGATTAAAAACATTGTTTTCCCTGTATTATAATATCAGCAAGATGATAAACTGAGACAAATATGACTGTTGCAAGTTGCACTTGAATTAAAAAGAAACTTTTTGTTCCATTGTAAGAAGATATAGTTTTGTTAACCTGGAAAATGTCCCAAAAGATGTGTGTGAAACTTACCGGCATAAGACACTGGCATCAGTATAATTGTAATTTGGATTGGTTGAATCACATAGGGCGATGTAGTCAGCGTCATTCATAATGCGCATAAAGGACGCGCATTTCTTATTTTGCCTTAAGCAGACGCTGTCGTTCTGGTGTTCCATAACTGAAATGTCACAAGAATAATAGTTCCCAAAATGGGCTAGGTAAACCTATTCTAAAACCAGGAAAAGGTAATTTTTTAGAGAATTATTGGCTGGTGGGCCATATTTACGTATAAATATATGTTACCATGACTCAGGGAAGATTCTATTTCACACAGTGAAGTGAGTCCTTCTTCCATAAACTGCAGAACTATAGGAACCATTATTTTTGACCTGTTTGAAAGAGGCACAAGGTACTTTTCACTTTGCATCAAGCAATCCTTAATCTCTTCCTGTTTCCTGTGGAAAAAATGAGAGAAAACACGTGTTAGAATAACCTTTTTCTACATCAATGGTAAGTCTTCATCAAATTCATACGTCAAGAAGTCTGTAAAATATAAAACATTACATTCAAGTTTTAAGGTCGTTTTCGGGTGAGTTGTTCGTTAGAAAAGAAATCGAAGACCTTAGGACATGGAAGCGTCTCGTTTTGTACCCCGAATAGATTTATTTTGCGTGAATCTAGAGACACTACTCACCTGCACATGTGCGAACATTTGACGCATATCGTGTCGCCGCGCAATAGTCTCGTCTCGTTCAAGCTCTCATCAGAAAACAAATTTTCAACGCACGAATTGACGGTTTCCACATGGTTCTGAAAGAAAAAATGACACATAGATAACCTGGAATACTTGTAAAATGTTTTTGAATACCCCAACTATAGATTCCGACAGCCATTATCCGCCCCTATCCAACGGACCATATCATTTTCCTAGGCCCGAAAATATCAATTACAAATGGGAAAAAGTGGCATTTATCGAAAGCCAACATGTACTGATCACTTGGTTCATAACTTCTCAAAAAATTCCCCAGTCAAGAGGTAACATTGTTCCACAGAGGCATCAGCATCCCTCTATCGGGCAAAGAGTTTCGTGATGAAATCAGTGTAATTAAGTCCATTGCAGTAGCCAACAGTTTTTCAGTGAAAGTTTCTGATAATTTAGTGAATAAGAATTATATCCAAATGCGACTGTTTTTATCTACCGTTTTCATTTTCTATATTAAGACTTCATAAAGACCTTATACGCGACAAAAAGGAAAACTTTTCGACAAACGGATAATTGATTGATGAAGGAAATGTCGGAGCTCTACAGCTTCTTTGCATACCACAATTGAGTTTTCTTGTAAACTGTCAGCTGCCTCAATGCCAACTGTGTTCATGCATAATTTCAAGTACTTCAAAGCAGTAGAGGTATATAAGCACAGAATGTTTCAAGTACGGACAATTACCATAGCATTTTGTCTGCATTCCTCAAACACAGGGTCCTGAACGGCATGAGTTGGCGATTCCTCCTTGGAAGTTGTTGATTCATCAGTGGAAGCAACAGCTAGTAATGCTGTAAAAATTCCTGAAAAATTGATAGAAGGGAATCAGCGAAGGAGCCTTACATCTCCCCTCTTGATATATGCGTATCCTCCAGAATACTTGTGTCCGCCTCTTGGAACTCTCACTGTTAACAGACAGTAAACTGCATTACATTTGAAATGGTTTGTAAATAAATGTATAATGAATTCCTGACCAATTCTTATATATTTCAAGATCTCCAGATTCAGTATGCATCGTTTGATTTATGATTTATCCTTAGATTAAAATACCATTTACGCATCCATTCGTACCAATAAAATGCAAGAAATTTCAAATTGGAAAAGCATTCGCGCATTTGATAAAGGAGATTTGTGTGGCACGTGTGGCGAAAAATAATTAAGGTAAAGATGAGTAACTTGTAAGCAAAATATACTGAAGCATTGGCGGATTTAGGGTGGGGCACAGGGACCCTTCCCCCTCCTCCAGTCGCTTAAAAAATAGCCGAGATTTTTGATACGGTTGTCATTACGTTTGTTTTATTTTGTGTATTACGGAGCCTCAACCATTTAATTCGAATTAATAACTGTCATATTTAAATTTATTAAGGAATAGATTAATAAATAGATCTCTGCAGAGAATTTTTATGAAAAAGAAAATTACATGACATTATGACATTAGCATGGCCAGTGGCGTGATATTACTCAGAGACCTGAACAATGACAGCGGTGGATGATGAAAGACTCAGAACCTTCGAAAGACATATCCTTCGTACAATATATGGCCCAGTATACGACCGGGGGGTTTGGAGGGTAAGATATAATGAGGAAATAGAACAACTGATCGAAGGAAAGGACATAGTAAAGTTCATCAAAGCACAGAGGATACGATGGATGGGACATGTTGGGAGAATGTCAGGAGATGAGATACCAAAACGGATGGTTAAAGGGAGGCTATTTAAAGGAAGAAGATAGGGAAGGTCCAAGAGCAAATGGGTGGACCAAGTACAGTGTGACCTGTGCAAGATGGGAGTGAGAGGTTGAGGGGAGATTACTGCCAATAGGACAGAATGGGGAGCAGTAGTGCAGCAGGCAAAGGCCCACACTGGGCTCTAGTGCCGCAAAGCAGAAGAACTGTCATATCAAAATAAAGGGAATATTTTCTATGGTAAATATTGTAATTATTTTTAATGTCAAATATGAGAAGACCTGTCAGACCCATGTGGCCCCCCAGAAAAAATCCTGGATCCGACCCTGAACGGAAACATCCAGATTAACAAAAAGCACTAAAATTTCTCAGAGAATAATTAAAAATGGATGCAAAACATGTAAGGTATAACATGAATAGAGAAGAATTTTAGAAACAAATGAAATTATGACGTGAGAAGAAATAGAATTTCTGTTAAAATCTGCATAACTTAGAATAAACGGATAAAAGCGAACCAGAATTTATTGGTAAATACATTCCAAGTGTTAAAGTTTCTCTAGCCAAATGTTATTTAGAAAAGAAAATAAAGTCAAAATCTGAGTAAATATCGAGCAAATCAGGTACGCTTTGATGAATGCGGGTATAATAATTACCAAATTAGCACTAGGCAGAAGGTGTTAGGAAATCTGTCATTATTTTGCTCGAGAAGTGTATTAGCGCGAACTGAGAGTATTGAGCATAGCCTAAGTTTTATCCTAACAATTTTTTTATCGGTGGAATAAACAAATTCCTACAACGAACCGTCCGTAAAAATTCCTGCCTTATACCGTAAGACCTACTTATGACGAGCATTTGTAAAATGATGCTCTCTCTGTGAGGAATGCCTGTTCTCCATTGCTCAAGCCATGTAACGCTGTCATATTTCTCCGGAGTCTCTAGCCTCAGGCATACAAATGCTGTAAATCGCAGCCCTCTGTTCCATCATCTTCCTACGATGAAACGGCAGTTTCAGGAATTTTTTGGTCACACAGTATAAACAGATAAACTTTCACGAAGGCAAATATTAGGATTTTCCATTTTGACAAGTGATTATTGTCATATGTTTGAACATATCTATTACTTTTTTAATGCATCAATATGATTTTTCAAATAAATTGTCATTTGTGGGGACGTAAGTCAAAGAAAAGGCAAAAAATTATTAAAAGAAGTCGGTAATCTCACCGAAAATGATGAAATGTCTATTCGACATCGTCTTCCTGGATGGCTTCTTATGGTGCTTTTAAAAAATATATCTTGATATTTTAAGGAAATAAATCACTATTTGGACTGCTTTGCTGTAACTTGTTATAAGTACTTCCCGCTGCAAGGCACTCACTAGGAATGATCCTCAATGAATGTGTATCCAATATCTCGCATCCCCTGAGGTCATGATCTCAATGCGTCTGGCTAACAACTCACCAAGAATGCATGCCCTCGCTTTGAAAATACTGAAATCCTTAAGTCGGTCGATATAAGCAACTCGCCAAGGAAGCAAAGTCCAGTAATAACATCGAAGTGTTCACAACATCTAATCTATAGAGAAAAATGATTTTTTTCTATTTACTTCGTAAACCATGTGGGAAGTTTTCGAGCTGACAGTTTTTCACTGCTTTACACTGTATATACCTACATCGAAAAAACTTCTCACAGAGTCTTTGGATACGTGAAGAAATATGTTGACTTCTCTTATTTCTTAGGTATTAATCTTGTTGCCATCGTCTTTCCTGTTCTCGCGTGGTTCGCTGCACATTTAATTTCTAATAACTTGAGATTTTCATGCTCAAACTTTAGATGAAGTGTAAGCAAGGGCTCTTTAGGTGGCTGTATAGTAACAGCAAATTTAGACCTAAATTGGGAACCCCAATTTAAAAATTATTGCGGAAATTTTAAATTTTAAAAAAGTATCGAGGTACTTCTATAATGAGTTATCTTTAAATTCTGTAAATTTTCCTTCTGATTAACTTAAGTGGCATTTAATTTATTGATAGAATTTAAATTCAGTTTAACAGTATCCAATAGACATTTAAAATCAGTGAATCAGCTCTAACGCGTCAACAGCCAATATGAACAGGATAATCATCTTGCCATCAAGATGGTATATTCTCCATGTACCGTAAAAATGGGGTTGATTGGTGTAAAATATTAGTCTAAATAAATCACGTGCTTTTTATAGGTACCATATCGCGGGTACAATACTTCACGGAAACTATCTACAGTCTTGTACACCATGCCTCCAACTTCCTAGTGTGATATAATCTTTGAGTTCTCAAGTCATGAAGTATCTGCAAACAGAGCGGACATCATTTACATCAAGATTGGCGCTGCAGATGCCATGGGACAATTGCTCGTGTGATCGAATTGGCCCGGTATAATTAGATTTCCTTAAGAAGTAATTAATTACGCATATTTAGGCATTATATCATTGCGCAAAGGTATTTATGGTTAACTGAAGAAGACACAGAATACTTAAGGAACTAAACGGCTCTTTACAATGAATGAAAAAGCACAGCATTATTTCAGACGCTAGCCAGCTATATAAGCTCATGGAGTTTGATTGAAGCGCTATGTAAAACTTTTTTTAGAAATCTCGGGCGAAACTTAGGGCTTGCGATTACACCAACGTTCGGGTTGCGCTTGATGAGGCGTCATTCAAGTGGCTACTCTTAATTGCCGTCTTGGTACCAGCTCCAGATAATTGTAGCATGGGTTTCTATGAATTTGATCAAAACGAACGCGGTCTTACTTCGTTGAGAAGATAAAAATATTATTTTTATCTGCTCATGTGAGGAGAAAATTATAACTTAATGGGCTCAAACAAATCCCAGTTTAGACGAATGGCAATGGTCAATTTTAGCCTCACTTGAAAAAGGCCAGATTGGCGCTCAAGCGATTCCACTCCACGTGACGTCAGAGGGACCTAGTTTCTACACGAGAGGATAGGAGTTTTACATCGTCTGAGATTACCAATGCATGCATAAGTCTCAGAGCTCAGGGAAACATCTCTTAATAATCACTTTTTAAAATTGTCTAAGGTCGGAAAGTTTCCTTCGTTTGATAAGGTATCACTAATCCATATTTAAGCCAAGCGCTACCTGCTATCTGGGTACTATGCTACCTTCTAGCAACCTGCGTCGTATCAGTGCTCAAGCCTCGTCTCAAGGTCACCTCACAGGGTGACAGCGGGAACCAGAAATACATCACACGGGCTTTTCCCATCATTCCTACTTAGCCGTCGCGTATTCGCACGCTTGAAAATTTTCACTTTTCGTTCAATCGCGGAAAATAGATATCGTCATTCGAAAATCTAAGAGCGTGAAATACGTACTCCAGGCGTAATAATCTTTCGATTTAGGCAATAAATAAATGATAGGAAACCACCCTATTATGTAGATAGGTAGTTAGTAGGGAGACATAGGTTAACACGAAATTAGTCTTCCTCAATTAGCCATTTTGTCGTCACTTTTACCTTAAAAATTCTCAAAAGTCTTTGCTCATTTTTCAAGAGTTGATGGTGTCATTACTGTTCACGTTAGGCTTTTTACTCGTTCTTATTGGGTCATTAGACAAGATGGGACGAACCCCTTCTCTCGCCCGCGAACCATGGTTTAAGAGCCGGGACAAACGTCCAATTACGTGGGCAAGCCGTGTCCGATTACGTTTACTAATATTTGATGCTTTGGCTTGTGGGAAAGTCACGGAAAAAATTTGTTGCGCACATCACAATTCATTAACCATTACTTCTCTCGTTCACACAAAATGTAGTAAAAAGGAACATCTATCCATGAACATTCGCATTAGCAATTGCTTTCATTGACGAAAGCAATCCCTCACAAGAGTGTGAACAATATCAAAACCACGTGAAGCCCATGTGCGAGGTCAGGAGTGGCTGATTATTATAAGCCGTGAACTGGTTGGCAAGTTTTCTTGACGTCATCAACTAATATGTGCAAGGGTCAAGGCCGGTTAATTTTTGGTCGCGAATAGTTATGGAGAATGACGACGAATCAAAAACGTAGAATATATCGGTCTCTTTACTTTATAACTTTATCATAATCGAGAATTGTAAAAAAATTGTAAACAAATTCATTCTTTTAGTCCTTGTGTATGTGAAATTCTTCCTACATGAATTATTAATGATATTTATATTTATAATCAATAGCACCAGTCCAGTGCCCTTTTCATCAGGGATGCCACACATTATTTACCTCGTATTTTGGTGTGTAGGAACTGGGGTTGGGCTTCTGTACTTCACTGTTTAATCCAGAATTACATCCTACCATCTCGTACTGGTATTCTTTTACTCGATGGAAATATGTTTTTCGTTATTTTTTAATTTATAAACGATATATCCCAAATAAATTGTCATTTGATGTCAACAAAGAAGCAGAAATTATGAGAATTAGTTGTATCGTATTCTCTCCAAAAATAATGAAATGCCGTTTTGAAATTGTTCACCTGAATGGCTGCTTATTGTTTATAAAATACATTTTATCTTTAAAATATCAGAAAAGTTATTTGAGCTCCACTAAAAATTCTGATGCATCTGACTCTATCACTTGTTATAAATACTACTGGTTTCCAGACACTCACTAAAAATTATCCTTAATGCACGTTTTACAATGGCTTGCATCCATTGACGTCATGATCTAAAGGTTTCAGAATAATGACTAGCGGAGAATACATGACCTAGGTTAAAACATGAAATCCGAAAGACGATTAATATTTGCAACGAGTTTTCACTATGTGTACATCCCACGCACGCATTATTATTTTCCCTATTTAGGTACTTACTCCAAATAACACGTTTTAGTGTTATAAATGAGAATTTTCCGAGTCGAGTCGACTTTACCCCAAAATGTACCGATACAAAAATTACTTTTACTTAGATTCTTCGGATACGAGAAGACATGGGCTCACTTAGTTAATTTTTGGTGGTTTATCCCTATCTATTTTTCTATTTTCCTATCTATTTTTGCGCGATTCTCTGCATATTCCATTTCTGACAACTTGAAAGCATGCTGATTTTGACTTAACATGTTTTGGCTATCTGTATATGTATTTCTTTCTTGAGCTGACGACTCTGTGTTCTAGTATTTGCATGAGATGGACATGAGGGACTTAGTCTATAGTGACTAGGATCTTCTCTATTACTTGATATTAAAAATAAGGGTATCTTTAGCTATTTTACAATATTGAGGGATTCGATACTCCGCGAGATATTTATAACATATGTGCATAAAAAACGGTGCTATTCCAGTTGCTAGATATTCATAAACTCCGGTGGGACTTTGATCCGTAACTGGGGATTTTTTTGGGGTCGATATAAGGGAATTTTCCATCCCGTGACTAGAAATATTAATTGACTGCATTGGAGTTTTATACAGGCTGGGGTGGCTAGCGGTATTTTTGCGGTTGTGAAAACCTCTTGAAAGATGGAGTGGAGGACATTCGCTTCTACTAAGCTGTCGCTAGGTCTTTCTTCATCGCCGTATTGAGTGACACTACCATGTATTTATTACCTTGAACCTCACGTACTGTTAGACCAAAATGCCTTCAGCTCTTTATCTAAACTTTCACAGTATCTCCTGGGTATTATTTTCTTCTTTCTCTGACGCTGTTGCTGATGATGACTCTGTGCAATGGTTTCGCATTTGACCACCTCAAGGACCATGTCCACCTCGCTGCCGAGAACGCCATCGACCGGTACCCGCCCTTTTCGGGCGGGTACTGGTCGATGAGTCTCCGTGTGATATTTCTTTGCGACTGGGTTCATGAGTGTCACGTTAATCAGGTTTTTTTTGAATCAACAGATACATTTCCGTTGCATGCATATTGGAGTTTGAAATCCTGCTTTGTAATGTAAATAAATTAATATTTATAGATAAAATAAATATCCATAGACAAGTACAATAGTACCGTAAAGCTTTAATATTCAGATGATTACTACATCAACGTGCATAAAATTCTTAAAAGTAATTCAGGTTTATTGAAGCCACTATACATGCATGAGAGTGCACGTTCGCTATCATTTAAAGCAGCTAAATTAAAACTGCTTTCGTTGAGCTGCTACAGATACTTTGAGCATTGTTCAGTGTTCCTCCATTTGTTAATGAGTATTTGGGTAGAGTTTTTCATTTCCGACGAGCACTTTTCTGTAACCTTCTCTGCGCACGTCAAGAAGTCTAGGTATTTCCTGAAAAAAAGTATTTTTCTTATATTATAAGGTGTGGCATGTCAATGTTATTTAAATTTCAATGACTACGAAAAATTTGATTTTGAATCTTGTTAAATGAAATAGCAGCACTGTTGTCACCATAGAGGTTTCTGATGAAGGCATCAGTAATTCCTGCCACCGTTCACCGGTGAAGCTAAGGATACCCCATTTTGTGTTATCAAGGGATAAAGTAGTATAAGTACGTAATTTTTTCTCCAAAGACGTCACGGCAATCCCTTTGCAACTCATTTTCGCGAAGAAAGTTTATTGGATCCGTATCATAAAAGTGTAAAGTATTTTTAACAGCCTATCAATGGTAGGTAATAATCACCCATTACATTATAAAAAATTGGGTTGCGATGATAATTGGCTCCACTGAAATTAAAAAGTGTAAATTATTAAGTCAGTATTTAGCTGATGAAGCAGTATGGCCGTGATTCTACGAAATTGGATGGGATATTACTATTACTATTTTATGGAATTTAAGGAATTCACTTCGAAATGTAATATATTATATTGATTTTTATTTTTTTGTACTATTTCAATACTAGAATTGGTTCACTGAAGCCATGCCATTCTTTTTCGATCCATTACTAGATTTTTTATCTCAACGAAGCTATTCTTCCCCAATTCCTTTTTGATCGGTCCAAGCTACTTGCCCCTTGGTCCTCTTCTGGGGAATGGCCGATTTTTTCCTGCATTTTATATCCAACGTTATTGCTGTTTTACGTAGGAAATAGAAATCACACTACGAATGTGGCGATTTTAATGTTATACCTTGTGGTCTGTTGAAACGCCATCAGTATATGCTCTTTAAAGGGAAATATTACAAGGTGTAGGAAACGAATGCTTCATTCAAGTTTTCAGGAAAATACATTTTAGCCACCGTGAAGTAGGGTACTCGTTCTTATCAATTTATGTTTTCTTCTGGACAGAATTCTCCTGCAACAATTGAGTCCTTCGTTAAGAAAGCAGACCTAAAGTAATCTCCCCTGCCCTAATCTAAAGAAGACACCCAAAAAACCCTAAAACTTTTGAAAAACCTACATCAGCGATGTCTTTCGTGTTTGTGTAAGATGTTGGTTTTTTAAAATAAAGATGAAGGCTTTAATGGTGCTATGATTACCTTAACTAAATGGGTTGTGATTCTGGAAGTCCATATGTCTAAACTACTCGGAATGGGGATTACTAACAGCTCGCTTCGGGGGAGACGTTGTCAGAGTCGTGCCCTCATTATGTTGATGAAATGTACAATTGTTTTTTACCGTCTGTATGCTTCGTCAGCCTTGGAATGCAGGAAAATTGTCGATTTATTTCAGTTGCACGCTAATGGGAAACAAAAAAAAAACGCGGTAGGTCAATAAGGCGTCCGCATTCGTGTACAATTTTATGCTGACTTCTCTTTTATACATGAATGTCTTTTTTAGAAACCTCTATGATTGTAACCTTAGAGTAAGGATAGGTAAAAAGCGGGTAGCCAACACTCTGTTTGATATACATGTGTGCCCATCATATGTGTCGCGTGACGTGGGAAATTAACGCGACAGTTCAAAGTGTCACGCTGCGCAATCGTCTTCAGTGTCCTTGAGGTAGCTGTAATTGATAAAATCGCATCGCAAATCGGAGTAGCAATTCGTGTTGATTTTACCGCAATAATATTATATTTTGACGTAGATGCTACCTTAAACACACTTATGATTAATCTATCATTATTGAAAATTTAGGGACGTATCAAATTGAAGCACAATAGACTAAAATATTTTTTACTTTAATCAAATATGAAAAATCACTGTGGTTACCTTGAGCGATTATTCTTGGCACTCAAATGTAAAGCAATAAGGAACCGATTCGCTTACCGTACGCAAGTCACGTAACACAATATCACGTTACTATTGAGACTTTCGAGGTACGTTGGTGCCAAGTTAGTTACGTCATCCGCCCTCCGCCCATCCTTACTCTAAGGTTGTATTCAAACAAACAGATTCCCTGTATTTTTTGGTACATGTACCGTCAGTAATTTTCAATTATATTAGAATGATAGGTGAATTATAATTGTCGTACTAAGCCCACTTACCGGCAAATGAACTGCTTGGTGTAAGGATCATTTTCTGGATTTACGAGGTCACAGTAAGCTATCCTGGTAAAATCGTGGGCACCCTCAAAATGAGGCTTGCACTCATACCAGCTGCTTGTCAGGCAATCGCCTTGATCTTCGTCGAGAAATGCTGGAAATAAAGTGAAAGATGTTTCTGAAGTTTTCCCCAAATGGAAATTGCACTAAAACACACTATACTCAACGCAGGTATATTCAACACGATTGCTTTGCAAGTTTTGTGGAGTAATTGATGAATAGCCTCCATCTTTCGTGTATCCACCGCGCAGTGCTACTGGAAAAACTGTCGTCACAACCAATGACTTCTGCGCGGTGGCACCCAGAGGATTGAGTATATTCTTATTTAGCAAGGACTAACAATCTGACCGCTCCCGAAATACAAATCTATTTATTTGAGATGTATGTATCAAATATGTCTACTGGTACCCGTGATCAACTCAGCATCATTCTCACAAAGTGTCTGAAGACTTAACTCGACCAATTCTCTGACGAATGGAACCATTTGAGCCGATTTATTTGAGAGGGAAATAAACAATCCCTCTGATTCTCGTATGCACCTTAGTACTTCGCTCTGCTTCCTGAAACAAAAACCGGGATATATTGTAAAATATGATTATCGTCCATGACAGATCGTCTGTTTTTTCAAGTATACAAATTACTCGGAGGAAAAATCATTTTCCTTGACCGCGGCTCGAATCCGTACCTCCCGATTTCGAGCCGTGTTTTCTGGAAGGGCCAAGGTATCTCCTTCCCTTACCATATTTTGATTCCAATCCCGGTTAAGAAAAATGATTTTTCCCTCTTTCGAAGTTTTACAGTATAAGTGTATATTCGGTTGATTTCACAGAGGTGAAACGCTACCTAGTGCGCGGCTACTCTTGAATAACTTCAGAAATTAAATTTCAATCAGTAGGTGGAATTCTGGTATTTATTATTCTTCATCTCAGAAAAATGTATAATTCTGAACAATACTTCAGGTTCATCACATTATTTGATCAACCAGTATTTTTCCCAAATGCGATATATCTTAAGATACTACTTTTTTCAAGCCATAGCCTTTATTTCATAATTTGACTATGTTCTCAAACAAATATTACTTTTAAAATGTTCCAAAGATTGGTGGTGCGGAAGCAAAATAACCAGCGATAGAAGAAGCATGAGAAAATTAGCTGGAGAAGAACCTGGGCTATGGTGACAATGGACGAAAAGAAGGATATACTTTCCAGCTGGAGGTTTAAGTGGAAGAGGCATAAAATAATCATTCAAAATTACACTTCTCTATGGTGATTACACTAGTACGATGAAATCAGCAGTGGAATGAAGGGTTAAGGCATTTAAAATGTGGTGCCGCAGAAGAATGATTATAATGAAATATATCGACTTACTAGAAGCATAGAGTAAGTATAGACTTACTCTATGCTAGTAGTGAGAAATGATGAAGTCTCAAGAAGATAAGGAGGGAAGAGAAACCTCATAAAACTGAAAAAACGGAACCTTTTAACCAACCATAGTTTGAGGCGTGAAGGCCTGATGGAAACTATCTTCGAGGGACACGTGAATGGCATGAATGGAAAAGAAATAGCTCACATAAAATACAGGGTGTCCCATTTATCTTGACCACCCGAAATAACTTTTTGTCCAGATGCAAATTCAAAAATGTGTCAAGCAAATGTTCATCAGCCGTCAGGAGGATATTAATCAGCATGATTGCCTTCCTTGTAGCTTTGTTATTTACAAATATATGAACAGGAGTTATAGGAGAGGAAATGAATTGCCCAATAAAAAATATAGGGTGCCATTTAAAAAAGACATACCGCTGTTCATACCTTTGTGAATAACAAAGTTACAAGACGGCAATCATGCTGATTAATGTCCCCTTGACGGCTAATGAACATTTGCTTGAAATGATGAAAGATGCGAAAGAGGAGAATTGCTTAAATCCGAAAAGAGCTTCAGATTGGAGAATTGAGTGGACTGCTCTGTAAAACCAATCTGAGGTTGCCGAACTTTGGTGATGATGATGACCCTCGTTATAAACAGTGTATTGCAGAATAAGGAATTTTATTTGTGTGTTTAGGATAGTGAGGATCAAAATTGAAAATGCAGGAAATGTTTCAATAGAAGAAATTCATGTGCCACTAGCTAATCAAATATTAAGTAATTTCCAGCGACAATTTAAATTTGGAATGCTTCCTAAACCAATGAAGGTGTCTTTTCTATCTTACCTGCATAAGTGCTTGCAATACAGGCATTTTGTCTGGTTGTACATTGACATTGTCACGTTAACTTCTTCATCGGAAAAATCATGATCAAAGCAGCTCCTAAAGATTCTGGTCCTTTCCTGAAATAATAATCCATTTGTAAATAGTTAGAGAAACTTATGGCGGTAAAATAATTTGGATAATGTGGTGTTGGTGATTACTTGCTGTCAGTTGGTGCAATAAATTGACACAGTCGATTATTTTTGCAATTTTTTCCGATATATATATTTCGATCAAATCCATTATTCATCATCATGTTTACTGGCTATGAAATACTGGGGATGAACTTAATCCCTTATCATTTGCTATTCAGGGTAACGTAAAGAGTCTTATTAATAAGCCAAAATGATGATGAAATGATTTCTAACTTTTTTGTAAGAGTAAGAAAAAAAAAGAAAAATTTTTGTAAGAGTAAGGTGGTTTATACAATTACTTATTCATAATATTCACTTAATATGGATTGGTAACAATGTTGGAAAGAAGTGTTTCCAAACATGAAAACGCTGTTCCTTAATTTTATTGATCACTCGGGTATCTTTTGTTGTACTTATGATTTCAAAAGGGGCTACAAAAAGGAATACTTGGAAGTGATATGGGTGAAACATAATTTTTCTACCCATGAATTTTATAATGCATTATCTGGCCACTTAGATTAAAATGGGTCGTTAAAATATGAATAAACAGCTTAATTGCAATATTTATTAAGTTGAAATGACGTTTAGAAGCAAAAAAAAATCAACTTTAATTGAACCTGGGATCTTATATCCACCACATTCCACTCTTATATCCACCAAAGTATCCTTGTTGTAAATAAAAAGATAATCAATATTGAAATGAGAACAGCATGAATTTAGGTGATATTGAAAAATTGAAACAATATTTAAGCGTTTCTAACACAAAAAATACTTATTCATTATTGAGTCCTATAAATGATGTTAACGCACTCGTTTTTCTTAGCACAGTGAACTGTGCACAGTGTACAGTACAGAACACTTAGCACAGTGTAATAAACAATTTTCCTCACCTGAACCTGGTTTTGACAGTCCAACGAGACTTCACAAGTATTACCGGATGGATCATTGGTGCTACATAGGATATGAGTTGAAAATACCATTACAGCACCTGTTAGGATAAAATGAAAATGCACGGTGATTAGGTAGTCTGAGGATATTTAATCTGCTCTTTTATTTCGAATTTCTCCAGAATCCATTTCTATTGATCTACTCACATCTCAATCTCGAGGTAGTTTGTTGTAGATATCCGGCATGTTATTGTCTTGATGAGAAGGATATTTCGATGGAAACCCGAGCAAAAATGTTACCAAATGATTGCCATTTTTCGACTGACACCACGATCTTAAGGACAGGCGCGATCATTGTATTAAAGCAATGTCATGTTTTCGTAGAGTGCCGTCAAATAAGTACACTTTACTGTTTGTCTTTAACATTATCTCTATGCAACAATTTTCATGTCAGTGGGATAGAATGTGCGTCCACTTTAAGCTCATTTAAATGCAGTATAAATTAGTTGAAAAAACTAACGTTTTCAGTACAAATTTTTTAATGTAAGAACAACTCTTTCTTTTCAACATAATATCTATTTCTCATGTCAGTGAGATATATTGTGCGTCTACTCTAAGCTCATTTTTGCGGTAAAAAACTTCAAAATATGAGAAAATTATCAGAACGCATTTTATTCGTATGAAAGTTTTCTGTGATGAATCTACGAAAGTTAATGAATAAGTGTGAGAGCTGGTTCGAGGTTGAGGATAAAAGGCAGAGAGACTGAGTATTATTAAAACATTGCGTAATACAATCACTGCGCCATCATTCGTGTTCAGTTAAAAGACCGTAAAACTTAATTATTGAAAAATAAATGTCCATATTTCTCGACGCCTTCGCTTCAATAGAGTCATTAGTGATGGGTCAAACAATGGTGGCCTGCGTCGACATCCATTCGTACTTATTATGAGGCAATCTAGAGAGTAAGTCCGAGTTTGTCCCAAGATAACCCGCCATCACAAAGGAAACCAATTTTATCGTCGAAAGATGATGGCGGCACCATGACTTTGTCGGAATACCTTTTTCTCCAGTAGTGATAGAGTATAGCATTGCCAACCTGCCTGTTCCACCGACAGGTTGACACTGCTACCCTGCCGGTCTTTGCCTCGTCGCCTATCGTTGTGGAGCTTTTGCCTGTGATAGTGTTGCACCTTTTGCTGATTTTGTTCATGGGCGTACCCAGCGAGAGGCAGGGGGGCAGCTGCCCCCCCCTGGAAGCAAAAATCGCAAAAATGTTTAAGCAAAATTAGTACTGAATTGAAACGAAAGTATTCGACAAATTTTCTTTGAACCCAAGAAAAATGATTTATATTAATATAAGTTATGTAACATAAATAATTTTTTTTTCAAGGAAATAATGTTATAAATCCCATGGCTTGCACCCCCCTAGACCATGGCTTGCCCTTTCCTTGTTATAATCCCGGGTACGCCCTTGTCCTGGTTGCTAAAGGGAGACAGGAATTGATTGTGGCTTCTCTCCCGTTATGTGGGCTGTCTGTTTTTGATCCGCGTTTGCACTTTTTTTCTCGCAACTTTACGCAATGTCAAACTACGGTGCTGGGACAAACTCTAAAATGTGCGCGTAGAAATTCTGCGTCAAACGCACCAAACCCCATCCGTATAGTACTTTGGTGCCAGTGGCGTAACTAGACATAAGCTTTGGGAGAGGGATGGGAGGGCGACCCCTCCCCTGGCAACAAGGTGTCCGGAAATTTTTTTTGAAAAATTACGTACCTGGAAATACATTATATATCATTTTGTCACTTAAAATCTAGCTTGAAGCAGATTCAGTTATTTCATGTCAAAACTAGACAATATAGTTTTAAATATTTTTTATATTTCTCTGAGTATTTGGGGGGAGGATCTATCCCCCTCATTCCCCCCCATAGTTACGCCACCGCTTGTTGCGATTGAGATAGGCCCTATAGTGTGACTGCACAAAATACAGACAGATTGACTCGCTGTGAAATTAATATATCTAGAAGCACCAGAATTTCGTTCGTGATACAGCCTGCGCGAGAGTATTAGTAAAGCAACACTGCACTGAAACTAGGATTAGGCTCTTACCGATGACAATCAGTAGATGGCACGAAGTCTTCATGTCTGCATGCGTATGGCCCCACTGCAGCAGGCGAATCTAGTGAACTGCCTTGCGAGTAATGTACGAGATGGGTGGCTGTAGCTGGAACTGCATTCATGTGATCATCTCACGCCTCGTGAATTGGTTTAAGTGGCAGAGAAACGAGGCCACTGCGTTGAAGGATGTCAATGATGCAATAGGGAGTTCTTGCACTGAAAAACTTAAAGGGAGGCGATTCATCTAGACTCAGATTCGCGTCCGCAAATATTTTAAGTACATTTTCACCTCCGATGAATGCTTCTCCGGTGTCGGGTGATCGATCATTAGAACTTGAGACGTTAAAAGTGACCCAACGGAACTTTGGTATCCACCATGCTGACCCTAACCCGATGGGAAACCCGAGAAGTATTTGTTTGGTTCATAACATGATGATGTCAATTTCAATCAACCGGGAAAATAGCTGGAAAATTTAATTAATTATAAATATTATTATTTTTATTATTTTAGAATTATTTTGAAGGTCCAGTCAGCTTGAGACAGAGCAAATCTAAATTAAAGTATTTAAATAGCAAGCGTTATTGCTAAGACATATGTAAATAAGAGTCTCCAGTTATTAAGAAAAAAAAACTCAGAAGTATGCTTGGGGAAATGATTCATATACTTCGCCATATTTTTGACTGTTTATTCACTTCCATTTTATCTTTCCTTTCTCTCCCATCGGGCGAAGTCGTACGGCATAGTGAATTCTGGTCTGAGTGACCGGCATCATGACATAATGCTTCATTTCTGGGAAACTCATTGTATAAACACCCAGTAAGAAAGGTGATTCAAGCCTATTAAATGTTGTTTTGTTTCGTATTTCCCGCTCACTCGTATGAAATACGCTGGCTAAAAAAATACATTTTGGCGAAAATTGACTCAGATGCTCCAGAAATTATGTAAGACCAATAAATGTGAAGAATTTCAAATTCAGTTTAACCTTATTTATTTAAATTAAATGTGTCAAAAGATTACAGCTTTGTGTCATTAGAAATTAAGTTGACAATTTTTAAAGCAAGTAGAGAACGCTTGATGAAGAATAAATTCGTAAAATTATATTGTATGCTTTGCAATTGATCACATTAGACACTCAATACATCGTGTCCATAGAAATACTAGTTTTTGGGAATATTTTCGAGATACTTGGAACAAGAGGTTTCTTGTTTCCATTTCGATATGATCCTGGTCATAACTTTTTTCATCTCCTCTGAACACTTGTCAAACTTTTCTTCTGAGCACTCCATGAAATCGAGGTACTTCCTGAAATGATAAGTTTCCATGAATACCAACCTTATTCACTGCGTGTACGTACTTTTGGACCCTCATGTGAATTTTAATTGTTCAAGGATAGCGGCATTTTTGTTATTCCGTTGAATAACGCATTGGCTGACTGTGTATAAGAAAGGAACAACACTAGCAAGTTTGCCGTGCAAAATGTACAAAACTCTCGTAAAACCGATAAAACATTGACATTTTCTCATATATTGCACATAAAAATGACCTTCGAGACCCATCAAAGCCAGTGCATATACTTATGGACACTAAAAAAATATTTTTTCGGAATGAGCACATTTTTAATAAAAATTTCATGGAATAAATTTAAAGGCATGAAGGAAAAGTTAACCCTAGAACGACGGGCTGGGTCCAATGGACCCAGTTCGTAGTTTTGAAAGTTTATAATTATGTCAAAAATGCACGAAACTGATTTTTACGCCGTGACTTTTCCTAAATATATGTCCTCTAAAACATAGCAAGAAATAACGAGAATGGGCTCATTACATTTTATAGTATACTACAAAGTTACATAGTGGACGGACTGGGTCCATTGGACCCAGTCGACTATTTTCAATGCTATGGGTGATTCATTTCAACTTATCAGCAATTTACTTATTTACTTTGTATTTTTGGGAGATTCAATATTTATGGTGATATAAACAAAGTGGTAGGCGATAGTTATTATGAATATACTAATGGTGGGTAACGAATCGCAATCAATGTCTTTCGTTTTCTTTGATGAAGGAAACTACCTTATTCTACCTACTCTTTATAGTGGTCTCTTTTAAATTAAAGATAAACTTCAAAAATTAAATGATATGCTTAGTTTTTTTTTGGATGGATCAAATGTAAAAGTAATCAAAAATCTTACTCAAGTGAGTAAGGGAAGGATGAGATTCAGAAGCATCATATTTTGCTGGCTAGGTGAGAGGGGAGGTCAAAAATGTGTTTGGGCTACTCATGAACGGACCTTATTAAAACGGAGGCCAATATACCACTGACTGCAAGAATACTCACTGACAAATGAATTTTTGGTCAAAGATATCCTCCTCCGGGAGTGGGTAGTCGCAGATGGCTACCTCGCTGAAGTCATCCGCTCCACCCAATCTGGATCGACACAATTTCGAAACGTTGGAAAAGCAGGTGCTTTGATCTTCGTTCATGAACACTAGAAATGGAGAGTTATTCATTTATTACATATTGCGGCAAGAAGGCTATTTCCTCTTGGCAGCATTAGATTTAAACTCATTAATGGCAAATGTACCTATCTAATAACAAAGTAAAGAAGCAGACGATACAATGTATGGTAAAAATACAATACAATAATTCTAACGTCATACAGCTAACAAATGAAGATTTACCCAATTTTAAACTCTCGACGATAGACCACAGTGTCATCAATCAAGAACCCATGAAGACGTATTCCTAAAAATTTTGGCATTTCCAGGGAAGATCTTAAAAATCTTCTTCTTCTTCCTTCCAGATTAGGCTACTAAGCTTGTTCCGGCTCCTCATTGCCATATTTTTCTTGGTCTTAAACACTCCTCTTGCCAATATTCCATTGCTTGTTGTGGAATTCTTTCATTTGGCATTCGAAGTATATGGTTCTTCCATTTGCTTTTGTGTTCTTGTTATTTATCAGTAACTGCCTGGACACCCAGTTCATCCCTTACTTGAGAATTTCTCAAGTAAGGGATGAACTGGGTAATTTATCGAATCTTGTGCAGCCGATCTTAAAAATTTCATTCCCGACGATTCTATCTGCCTTAATTCATTAATGTTTGGTACCCAACATTCTGATTCGTAGAATAAGGACTGCCTTCACTTTCACAGGGTTACCCGAGAGGTAAGAAGGCTTCTGTTTTCTCCCACTTTCCTTAGCACTTCCTCATTACTTGCTCGGTCGTTCCATCTTATCTTCATCATGCTTCGGTAGCAGCACATTTCAAATTGCTTAAACTCTTGCTTTCACTCTTGACCTATCTGCTGCTGTCAGCGTCTAAACCTCGCACCCATAGATAAACATGCTACATGTGTAGTATCTGATGAATTTTTCCTTACTTATATGCTTTAATTGTCCGAGATCTAGGTATTGCTTGAGATCGAGTTACAAATGAAAATTTGAGGAACTTCCCAGTACATACCGCTCAGTAATTCGGCGTCGTTATCACACAATGCACGGATACTCTCCTCCACCAATCCACCCACGAAAGGAACCATGGTCACCGACTTGTTGGAGAATGTCTTAAGTTCGTCGACAGATTCTCTAATGCATTGAACGATCTCGTCCTGTTTTCTGGAATAAGATAGAAAATTCGATTTTCTGTATTTTGCATTGGAGAGATACGTGTCCAGGCTTAAGGTGGCGTCCATTAATTACTTGAGGCGATTTTAGTGATTTTAGTACATTTCCTCCACCACATATGGTGAGACTTGGTAAAGATCCCCTTCCTTTACCCTCAGATGAGATCGTTCAAAATGCGTATTTTCAAAGACAATAAGTTAGAATATACATAATTACATTGAATTTATAAAAAAACTATTTTTAAATTATTCTTATTTAAAGTCAGCTAAAACTTGTATTTAAGATTACTAAGATCCCAATTTTTCTGTTTCTTGCGGAAAAAAATTACGCGATACTTGCCAGGACTCTCCCTCACTTGAGGTAGGGTGAGCATTGGTTTGCCCCATCCGTCCCTAAACGCCTCACGTAATTAATGGATGAACCCTATCCAAACTCACCCACAAAATTGTGCTGTCATTGAATTAACAGCTTCAATTTTAATACTCCTCCTGGAAAATCACTATACCAAGAACGAGTTAAATTACAGACGACTACAGAAATAATACTTGTTGTCAGTCATTGTAATATTTTACCTTATTTAGATTTTAAAATACTAAATAAATTATTTATTACAATATACATTACCAGCCAGCGACTCGCCGTTGCTTGGGAAGGATGGTACCCAGAGATGGGGAAACTTAGGGCTTGGAGTTCATGGTTACATTGGTTATGGTTAAATGGTCATATTTGCCTCTCAATAGGAAATTTTGAAAGAACGTAAGAAGAAACACGATTTGTCTGAATGCTCGGTTAAAATGACAGCTTGGTTGTTTATGGGCCATTTACCTGTGAACGGTGAAGTTGCGAGTAAAGGCAGTACTGGAACTGAAATTCCCCCAATCGGCCTTCACATCACACGCAGTGCGCACAATGATGTGCGAACATGGCAGAGTGAATGGAATGTTACCGGAAGATGGAGGAGTAAGCAGAGGGTAGGGAATGGGTGCAAGGTGGCGCTGAGCGCACTTGCTGTCAGGGATGGCAATAGAAACGAAACGAAAAGTCGAAACCGATACAATTTCAATACTTTCGTTCTCAGGAGCGAAATGTATAGACGGAACGAAATGGATTTAAACCCGGGGAGCTAAACACAGGGTCGAGACGAAATCGGAATCAAATCTACCTCGGGTCGTGACTAAACTAAAACTCTGGGACGAAACGAAACGCAGATAATGTTTCGCACCGGAGGGACCACGTTCTTTACAATCGAACAGTTTAGTTTCGACCCACACACCGAGTACGCAGTATGGTTGAATGAAGTAGTGGTTCGGCCTATCGCCATTAGATGGATGGGGCACTCATTTTTTTTTACCACCAACAGGAGAACAGTGAACACAAACTGGCCGTTTAAGTTTTAAGCTCAATGATTGAACCTCTCCTTATTCTGTCATGGCTTGGTTAGAAACTGCTACCTCTTATCCCCCTCCACTCAACTTCTTGGATCGAAACTTAACTATGAGCATCGGATTTTCGATCAATTTAGTTGCGTTCCTGGGAGTAAAGTTTCGTTCTGGATCGAAACTAAACTCCTTGGTGATTTTAATTTCGTGCGAGAAGGAAACTAAACCTAGGCCTCGTATTTTCGTTTTCCTCCGGGTCGAAACGAAACAGTTTCGTTTTCTTTCACTTGCCATCCCTGCTTGCAGTGTATAATGGTCTAGGAGACTGCATAGAGGAGGCCCAATTCCATTCCATAGAAGGCTGATATCTGCTGCCGCTTCAGTCGCATTTTCATCGGTTTTCAAAAATGTCCGCGGCGCGGTGATGAGTGGTGCGATCCACTTTTTTTCCAATATTTTGCACTGTAAGGTTCGTAATTGCGAGGAATTTCATAGATCACATCATCATGTTTATTAATATCAGATAGAATCCGTAATGATACTTTATTTCCCATGAAACTCAATTTGTCCGTCAGCGACACGAGTGTCGAGTTTTGTAAACTCATTTAAATGCGCGGTGGTTGACAACACATTTAGAGGAAGACTTGAAGATCCTCTTTTGCAATATTCTTGGTAATGGTAATGAGAGAACGACGCAAAGTATGCGTCGGACGCAACCGAATGAAGTACTACAGGGTTCGCGAGCATGCGATGCACTTTTGTGCTAACTTTCGTCGCAATCCATGCAGCCGTATGGTAATGTATAGAGCACAGAAAAACCGATATCCTCTTTTAAATGTGTTTATTGATAATATGTTGAATGCTTCTTACCTGCATGTGTGCTTGGATAGCATGTACTTAGTTTCGTTATGAAGTGCCATCGTCGCATTGATCTTTTCCACGGTGAATTCTTTTGAAATACATTCATGCAAAAGATCTCTTCTTTTCTGTGGAAAAATAGATTTCGCATTATTTTCAGCGGCGACAGTCCCTCGAATACATATTTATTCTCATTCACTCATTACTAACTTGGAATATGGAAATAAAATTTAGGGAACTTTTTCATTATTTTCTTATTTATCATACATGAAATGCACAACAGTAACTGGTGTTTAAGTAAATACATGTTTTATATCCCCTCTTATAAGACAAGGCTGAAAGTCGTAGGAATAGATTTGGATGCGGACGACAAAGCGCTCAACATGATTTTTATATGGAACGAGGCATTGAAAAAAATGAGGATAGGGAAGGAGTTTATTGTAGTTTCATTGTGATTGATTTATCGACAAATTATATTATAAATGTGATATACCTATGGATAATATTTAATGCCAATAATTACATGGTTATTATGGGAGAGTTATCAACAAAATCTTCAAAAGTAGTTAAACATACTATATGGTTTTAAAAATACGAAATATTTATGCTCAATGAGAAAACAGCAAGCAATTAGGAGTGTTGGAGGGCTTCGGCAAATGTTTTTTTTTGCTTACGAGTGGGGTTTAAAAATTTGCTCACGTAATACTTGAACGCTCCCTCAGCAAAACACACGTCGTCCTCTTTACATATAAATATGATTATCACTGTTATAGTACTTACATTTGACCTGCTCCTGCATTCAAAAAACTCGTGGAATTCGGCCTCAAGGGAGTTCGGTGCCTCAGTTGTCGTTGCAAGAATAAGAGTTGGAATCACTAAAATAGTGCCTGTGGTGATACAAATTAAAGAATGGTCAATTTAGTGAAGTAGATGTGAACTAGATTGAATGGAAATTCACGAAAGACTTGAGGATGCATATCTCTTGCTTGATTTCTCTTTTTTGAGATCGATCGCTAAAACTTGAAACTTATTGTATCGGGAAACATAATCACAGGTACACTAACATGCGACGCTATGCTCTATTTCATTCTCTAAAGAGACCTCATACATTCACCCTTGAATATGACTTCGTGTGAAGTGTTGAAACCTTTCTTAAAAGAGAATGGCAGCGTATAGTGTTGATGCGTGGGTCAGATCATTAAAGCATTTACAGACCATACAATATTGGAGTATTTGTGAATATGTTTTCTGTTACACAGTTTTACCGCATATCTTCATCCGCCCTTAAGTTGGTTATGGTTTCATCTTGATATCAAAAGTATAAGTAAACCAAGCCTAGGCAAAAATATGCCTTTATCTCACCTGTAGATAGTTTATTCCTCAGAATTTTCGCAGGTGTTTTTTCTATACTTAGCATGTAGTAAAAGGTTGAAGAATGAAGAACAAATATGTAGAAGGTCCACCTTATGTGCCATAAAAGTCACAGTGAATGAATTAGTATTAAGATAGTAATCCGTCACCAAAATAGATTGATTTGATCATGTTTGCACTTCCTTAAGTCTGAAAACTTTGCGAACTAAGGACTAAAAGGTCATGTTTTGTCTGTTTTAACTTATAATTTGAAAAAATAATATTCTTATATTTTTGTTTGTCTAGTGGGGATTAATTCTGCTTGGGAAATAATATTAATAATTTTTAAATCTGTCAAAACGTAAAGAGGATTGAGTGCTGAAAGTTTGTTTTTCATTCTTCAGTGGTCGTTAATAGATCATTGACAAATAGCTAAGGTGAACTATTGTGGGAAGTTATCGGTTGAAATAAGTAGCGTTTAAATTTGTTAAAAAAATAAGGGTGAAGTCATCGCTGGATTTATTTTTTCCTGCAACTCTTGTTATTTAGTAACTATTAGCTAACTATATTCATTGCCCTTCTAAATGGATATGTGATGCGTAAGACTTCTACGTCACTCTCGTGTGTAACGTTGAAGTCTAAAACAGAGTAGGAGAGATGAGAAGTGTTCTGAATACCTGGAGGGGGGACTGGGTAACCTAATCTATCATGATTATTTTATGAATGCAATCTTTGAAGTAAAAGAGGATGCTAAAGGCAACAAGAGGACGCCTAGAGAAATGGAGCCGGTGATGATAGATGTAAAACCTAAGCATTACGTTGGTACTAAAAGATTAGCTGATAGGAGAGTTGGGTTGAAAGATGCGTAAAAGCAATTTTCGGATTGAAGGTGAACATTAATGGTTTTGAATGTGAAAACCTTGTTATAGTGAAATATCTACTGTATAATACAATAATATATAACGCTAGGTGCAGAGAAAGTTGGTTTAAAATCTCACCTAGAAAGAGTAGGAAGCTGCGCGAAGTCATATCTGCGTGGTTAATGTAAGACTTCCTCTCAGTGGTGTATTCCTTGGACTATATCGAGAAAATGGTGGAGAAAAGCACACACTTCTGCCTCATGCGTTCGTCTCACGTCTAGTTCCTTTGGCGGGAGCAGTGGCAGGACGGTACGCACCACTGGATCATAGCTGCCGCATTAAAGTGATTTTGAGCGTGATGCCTTAAAGGGGATCGAAGGAAGCATTTTGTACTAATACAACCTCCGAAAAGTGATCAAGCGGTGGTATTGATAACTCGGTCAAATGAATCGTGAGTGGTAAGTAAATTAGACGCATTCATTCCCTAGAAAGATATGGTTATGTTACTTCCTGATGTTTCCCTTGGTTACCGTCAGGTGGATCACGATGATTTAACCAGGAAAATCGATCATAGCTCATGAAATACTCTATTTAATTGCTAGTACAAGAAGTTATTTCAATCGGATTCTATGTTGTCTAAGTCCAAAAGGAACAGGATTTGATGAAAGAACTTAAAAATATTCCACTGAGTCTGAATTTCTCAGAACAATCACTTTTGGCATATTAAGATAGAGATTTGTGGTTCTCAATAAAATTCATCCTTATTTACATAAAATAAGGGCAGTGATGTGTAAATTCCAAGTATTTTTTTATATTAATGTTTTCTTTGTAATATTTTGAAGCCTATCGCAGCGTCATTTTCATGTAATTAATATAATTAGACCTCATTTAGCTTTAATTTGCCATTAGATTAAAAATTTGTAGGGTGATATACCTTTGTTTTACTTGTATCATTTATTGGTGTAGCAAACGTATGAAAAGAAATTTGTCACCGCAAAATATTTATTCTTGCCGTTTGCAGCAATTTATCTATGGCTATACAGGCTTCACCATAAAAATCCTGGGTAGCAATTCTGGTTTTTAGGGTGATATTTCCATTAAAAGAGCATTGGAAGCTCAGTTTTTCTTACTTCTCACCAATGGTGTCGAAACGCTGGCAAAATGGAAATTGTAATGGAGTGTATCTGAGAATCACTGCGGACCCATAGACTCAATTTTATGTGCAAATTCGAGAAAGAGAGTCATGATGCCAAATTCAAAAATACCAATAATTACCTTAACATATCTTTCTTGTTGGATTCGTCCAAGGAAATACTTTTTGGGAATTATTAATCTTTCTAATACAACACATTTTGTTAGCTCCTGACCTAAATCAATGTTAATGGACCCGGGTTCGATCACAATCGGGTAGGTCACAATCAGTATCAATCTAGGCCTATAAAATGGTACTGAGCTGAAACCCGGTGTGGTTGACATTAAAATAGGCGTGGTGTTAACAATTGTTTTAATATGAAGATAAAAATGTCTAGATTGATGTACTAAACAAATTTATTCGTTTCAAACGTCTGCAGGGGTGTTTGGGTAAGATGTTCCCGCCATTGTTCTGATTGTGTTTCCCGGGCAGTTCGATATTTTCCACTTCAATTGGCATACAAGACGACACCAACTCTATTGAAATTTGGTACCTTTGCAACCAAACACTTCGTCAACTTTGTTAGGCAACACTTTGCCGTAGAGGCTGGCGTCGGGGTTGTATGTAGATATATTTATGTTTCTGATGAACGCATCATTCAATGCAAATTTCATAAATACGGGAAGGAAATGCAAGTCCGATAAGGAGAGTATAGCGCGATATGGGGAAAAATATAAACCACATCATCACAGCCCAAGGTCAGCGGATAATCGACACGTGGCGCCTCGCGTTGTTCGTTTCCAAAGCAACCGTAATTCCTCCTTCAGTCTTTCTCAGCTTCATAAAAAATAAATAAAATAGCAATTGAATTTTAAATCACGTTCAGCTATGGTAGAAGCTTTTGGTATTGTGCCGTGGACAATTTTCGGCAAAAGGACTGCGTATGGGAGGTTCACTTCTGTCCGGCTGAATCTTGAAATTCCTCACAGGGCGCTTTTCAATATATGTGCAACTGTTCAAAGTGATTTTCCTTCTCTTTGATTCGACTAGGACTGGAAAATAAACATCTCTGATCTCTTGTTACCCAAAAAAACCCTTAGACCTTTCTGTCTGTCTGGGATGATCGTTGATTGATTCCGGTATCATGTTGTTTTCTCCAATTAATAACTCGAATCCATTGCATAAAACAGTCATGATTATGGGAATGCAAAACGGTTAATACATATCACGATTATAATACATGCATATTCATTTAATTTTTCATTTCCCATTGTCATATTAACGTCCACGTCTAACTGCTGAATCTTAATTTATAGTATTCTCTGAGCGCTTTTCAATTTGTTTTCCAAAATGCCTGGATAGTGTCGCTGAGCGCTGAGCAATCTATTTATTCGAAATATATGCAATATAGTATTTGCAATGGCAAGAAATAGCATTGAATAGCTATGATTTGAAGTCATTTAATAGCATAATTGGAATCGCTCTGCGATCAGTGTCTTAGTAGCGACCTCTGCAACAAAACATCTAGCGGCCGACTGGTAAATCTTCTATTATATTATTGGAGACTTAAACTTTAATGAAAAAATGCACTGAAGAAGTCCGCAGTGATGGGGAAATATGGCCCAAAAATGACGTATTTAGAGAGTAAATAAAAACTAAAGTGATTTTCCTTTTTTTTTGCTTCGACTAGGACTCTAAAGGAAACATATCTGGTCTCTGTTTATCCAAAACTCCTCCTTTGACCCTTCTGTCCGTCTGGGAAGATCGCTGATTGACTGATTCCGTTGACATGTTGTTTTCTCCAATTGAAAATTCTTATCCATTGCATAAAACACTCATGATGATGGGAATTCATCACGATTTTAATATAATGCATGCGTAGTCGCTTAATTTTTCCTTTTCCCATTATAATATTGAGTATGGGCACTTCGGTGTGGTCCACAGCTTTTGCCTACCGTCAGCCACTATGAACTTAATTTGACTCTGAGGACAAGCGGAGATCATGGGGTGCAGGCAAAATAGTTTTACTGCCAAAGTTGGGAGTAGTAAGCTGTTCATTAAAAGTCGGAAATTGATACCACGGTGCTATTTCACCATGACCATTCTCAAAACTAATATGCGAAGCTCGCAAAGGGACACCAACTTCGTTATTTCATTAGTCTTTCCATTTACCGCATATTTAATTAGACTTTCTAATGAAATACTTTTCTAATAGTATTTACCAGAATGGTGGCGAAAAAAGTGTAATTTTTGAGCAAGTTCAAGTATGCTACCAACTTTCGTCGACTATTTTTTGGAGAAAGATCATTAAATTTAAACCAAATTTTAGAAATATTTTGATACAGACATTTGTGGTTGCTCCTCGTTTTGTTAAGGCAAGCCTCTGAATACGTCAGGTGCATTCAATTTCTATCGTTTGGTGTATGTATTTACGGTGCGTTTGAGTAATTTAAAAGTAAGTACTTACCAATAAAGATCAGATGTATCGAAGTCGCCATTTCGATCGGCAAATCTCAGTCCAATGTAGAAGAAAGAGTGACGGACTAACTCGTCGAAGACAATTTATGCGACGTTCTCCGGTGTCTTGCAAACTGATTCAAGTGCCCTTCCAGCGCGTCTCATGAACTCATAAAACCGATCATCTGTGAGGAAATGTCGCCCCTTCATTATCGAAGTTGTGACCTTTTGATTTTGAGCGCGAACTCATCTGGAATAAAGCGGCCTCTAAACGGAAAAGATGGCATCCAATAGCGATGATGAGTCGATTTCAAATAACGGTTCTCGACTCCACCGATTCTCGGGTCCGGTATCAGAGTCGAGAATAGATCGCTTAAAGTCGATTCCTAATGCAGGGAGATCAATATTTTGAAAATTGAATATTAACTAGTGGCATAAAGGCCGCCAATCACCGCAGTAATTGTGCCCTGTACATTATTAAGTAAAAAATTTGTCTCTGAAACAGTTAAAAAAGTCATTGTTTTACTAAAGCTAAGGATGAATTTAAATAAAGGGTATATTATTGTTATATTAATTTGCTATTTTTAATAAATATATTTTTTGTGCCACCTAACTGTCTTTGTTATTTTATTTAATTGAATTCTAGAATACAATGACAGTAATGCCACTGACTAATTAATATTCCAGCTGTTAGTATTAATAAGAATGGATGGAATCGGAATAGAGATTTGGGAATCGATTTGAAAGAATTGATACGAGAATCGCAATCGAAAAAGGACTCATCCCTACAACTATAAAACCCCCCACCGGGTCCATATCCTCCCCCTACCTTCTGCAAACCCAACCCCTGGTAACCTAACCCCCTGTCAGCCTACTCCTCTGCTAACTGACCCCCTGTCAGCCACTCCTGTTCCTAATTACCACTACTCTGTCCTGAGTATTTCATGGACACAAGTAAAAAACCGCTTCTCCTGCCAAGCTTACCCTATCTTCCTGGGCATCGTCACACACGGGATTGCAGGTATGGTTAATGAAATAGATCCAGAAATTTGTTTTAATTAAGTAGCTTATTGCTGTCAAGATAAATGAAGAAAGTCACAATAATTATGATTAAAATTTAATGTATTTGGACATGTGATTACAAACTATATAGTTATTCACAAAAATCAACGTCCCATAATTAAAAATTATTTGTTGGAAAAAATATTCGTGCGTTTTTCAAATTTTTGTCCTCCGAAAGGGGTTAAACTCAGATTATAGTTAATTGTTAGGGGTACTGATAGAAGGGCAGGAAGCTGCGAAAAAGGTTGTCAAAGTTTAGACTATATTCCACCGTTCGAATATTACGTAAGCGCATGGGTTAAGAGTTCTTACTTTTGGCTAAATTTGGGAACGGGAGGAGATTCACAGCATTTCTCGCGAAAGATAACAAAGTGTAACTTTTTAGCAAAGAAAGGGAAGTAGCCGAGTAGATTTAACGGTAGAGAATAATATTCCGCGTATTTATAATAATTTACTGATAAATACAACAAGTACTTCAATTGTATGCGCAATGAATTAATTCAAGGAAAACTTCATAAAAGGTATAAACTATTTAGTTTTATTTGGAATGGACCAAAAATAATAACAATCGAAATGGGTCGTCAAAATTTAGGCTATATTCCACCGCCCAAAAGGTTATGCAAGGTAGGAGTAAAATTTCAACAAGTATTTAAGGCTTCAATCGTTGTGAGACGTAATCATTACCTCATACTAGGTTTTACGAAGAATTTAACATTAGATGAATGTTACATTAATGGAAAAAAGTGTGCAAGACTTCTTCCGTCATCAAGAGGTTCCTGAGCTGGCCGCATTCTGACGCCAATGAGCTTTGCGTTAATTTTTTTCCGCCACTGTAAGAATTACGTCGTTGTATACTTTTTTTCGGAGGTCAAGTCCACCATATGCCATTGAAAGCTTCAATGATTTTTACACCAAAAGTTATACTAAGACTTGCTATATATCAATAACACCAAGTAATAGTTATTAACAGAGTTATTGAGTTACATTAATATCAATAATATCAAAGAGTATGGTAATATATATTACACTATGGTAATTAACTTGGGGGAGTCTTTCGCCATTTTTTTGCCTACTAGTATTGTATTTAAATATTATTTATATTATAAATGAAATACAATAGGAAATATGATAAATGTAGCATAAATGTAATATAAGCGATACATTAGTTTGTTAATGTTATAAAATGTTATGTTTATAGAAAACCACACGCACATAAGCCATTTTCCTCACGGAAAAAATGACAACTGATGGAATTATGTAAATATTTATGAATTATTGTGTTGACAGCATTATTTTTGCAAACAAAGGTATTTTATTTTCGGTTATCTTTCCAAAATAAAACCTAAATCTAACACTAGTTATTTTGGTAGTTTTGTGTGGAATAGTCCCAGTAGTGACATAGTTTATTATATTTGATTCAAGAATTTATTTATAATTGAATAACTTTTTAACAAATTTTTAAGCGGATTAATAGTTTTCAGTTTTCAGTCCTGTATAAACATTGGAATAACGCAAATTTTCCGCGTAGAATACACTTTCAGGTCTGAAGCGGCTATTGAGAATACTTACATCACTGATACTAAGCCTTTTTTTGCGATGATTAGTAATAAATATAGCATTCAAGGTTATATTGACGAAGTTTAAAGTTTTTCAAAATAATTTTATGGTTTTATGATGGGTGAGAATGATCAACAAATATTAACCCAAAAATGCAACCCAAAAATATCTTCCTGGGGTGACACGCGCTCACTCTTAGTGCGATATTTCGGGAACGAAAGATAAAAAAATGAAAAAATATTTGAGGCGATACACCATAAATTTCCAACATTTCGTTGTAAAACACAAAAAAGTGATAGAAAAATCCGAGAGTGACATCATCTTCAGTTATGTCCGAAAAACACCCAAAAATACCAAAATTTCAAAACTCAAAGTGCGATGCGGCACGTTTTCCCGGAATCCGATTGCAAAAATAATTTTCGCGATTTATTTTATAACCAAATGGTTAAATTGTGATAACTGCATGAAACCTTTTGACAGGATTTATCACTTAGAAGGACCAGGTTTGTGTGGATGCAAGTGAAGACGTTCTCTCATTTAAAAAAATCTCGGGGGCGTCCCAAAGGGAATTTGAGAACTTTAAAAATATAGACCACCCCATTGTGATAACTGCATGAAACCTTTTGACAGGATTTATCACTTAGAAGGACCAGGTTTGTGTGGATGCAAGTGAAGACGTTCTCTCATTTAAAAAAATTGAAGCCTTCTTTTGGTTTTCATCGTAACTTTTTTTTCCTCTCCATCTACCAAAGTCTTATGGTTAAATACGGTTTCAGGTCTTAGTGAACGACACCAAACTCAGACACAAATGGACTCAGCTTGGCTTCAGGAATCATGTAAAAACAATACACGCGAAGAAATGTTCCATTAACTATAATCTCATTTATTTAAATTAAACGTTTTGAAAAAATGCAGCTTAATGTCAATGACATTATTATCTTGCAAAATTTTAAAGCAAGTAGAGAAAGTTTAACGGAGAATAAGTTTATTATAAAAATGATATTACATTGTAATCGATCGGTTACGACATTTCTTACACCGCGTCCATTGAATGACTAGTTTTCGGGAACATTGTCGAGATACTTGGAACAAGTTGTTTCATGCTTCCATTTGAATATCATCCTGGTCACAGCTTCTTTCATCTCCTCTGAACATCTATCAATCTTGGCCTCTGAGCACTCCATGAAATCGAGATATTTCCTGAAATGACAAGTTTCAATCAAGGTCAATTAATGTCACTGCGCATACTTTTTAATCAACCTAGTTATTTTCATTTTGGCAGGATGGCGAAATTTTTTATATTTCATTAAACCAACGCAAAGGCTGACTAAAGAAATTATGGTAAAAAATCTTCAAGTATGCCGCGAAAAATGGTAAAAAATAATTTATGGAAAGCAATAAAGCAACGATATTCTTTCATATATCGTAGATAAAAATTACCATCAAGGCCAAGGTGAAGGCATATATACTTATGAAAAGGGGAATCTGGGTACGGTTGTGACTATTTTTTTTGATCGCCTTTAATTCTGTAAGTAGGCAACTAAGCTGAGCAAAGAGTGTTTCGTAATGTAATTTTTACATAATTATAGGTATAAACAATAAGTTTTTATCCCTGAACACTATGGTTAGCTCATAGGAACAAGTTATAAAACAAATGATAAGCGTCCTAACCGACCACGCTCCAGGAACGGTTGTGACAGGTTTCCAAAATACTCTGCAATGGTCTGAAATCATTTTAATTGTAAGGAAAATTTAACATAATACAGCATAATCTTCTTGCTGAAAACATTGCTACTTAATAAAAAAAATAAAATCTGGGAACACTTCATAAAGCATAAGGCATCATAACATCTAAAATTATTATGTCAGTCTTCACATATACTCTATAGTTAATACATTTTTTTTCATTAAAAATTAGTGAAGAAGTTCAGTAAACATCTTTAGTTATGCTTTAAAGGAATTCTATCGAAATAAAAAAGTCCATAGGGAGGTAGTCCAAAATAAATGTCCGCGCTACGTGATAAGTATTTTGATAGCTGATGCTCTTGTTCTGCCGATAGGTGAAAACACGTTGACAGGTTCTGTTTCTGAGAAAACAGTTTCTCACGCATACTCTGGGCATCTAAAACGAAGAAAAACAACTTTTACTCCTGTCACAACCGTACCCAGGAAGAATGTCAAAACCGTAGCCAAAGCACTCTTTCGCAAAAAAACAAACGCCATGTCGATACAAAATAACTTAATAACGAGGTAATCGCGGCTATTGAACTAATAATGTCTATCATTTATCGAGGAAAAATAATCAACATTATATCTATATTCATGTAAAAAAATAATCAAAACAATCGAACAAAAATACTTACTTTTGTCTGTTGAAAACCAATATGGGCCTCTGCTAGCGTTTATGGCGTGGGGCGGCTAACGCAATACGGAGACATCGGTCAAGACGTGCAATCTATTCCTCTATCCCCTAACACACTCCGCTATTCCCAAGGGAGCTGTAATATACTGGATGGGGCACCAAAGGTTCCGAGCGTGGAGCGAAGAGTGGTAGGAATGGGAGTGGTTGGGTAGGATAAGCCACGTCTACTTTGACCAAAACATTGACAATCCCATAAGTGTCAATGCTTACTCTTTGGCGAAATTTTTCGTCATAACTCGTTAATACATAAAAATAAACTTTGAAACACACACTATAAACCTTTTTTTCTTGCTAAATTGGTAGGCTCCGCGAAGCTCTTAAAATCTTTTCCCTGAGAAAAATCATTTTCAATCACCGCAGTTACGCTCTACAGCCAGCTCAGCTGTAAATAAAGTTTTACTAGTTCAGACTAGTCATTTTCTTGCGCTTATATTTAATTTTATTATTGCCAATGGAAATATAACAATTACACTAATAAAGTATATTTTCAAGGATATCCCCACCAGTAAAACGGCTAACAGAAACAGAGTTTAAAAGTTAACAGAAGTATCACGAATGATCTGGGAATGAACGGGTAAAATCCGATGGCAATCACCGGTGATATACTAATCATTATAGTATCATTTTTCAATTAATGCACTGCATTTGTAGAACAAAACTTAGCCATCTCAAAATACCCGTCGTAGACTAAGTCAAAAAATTGTCAAACTTAGATGGCGGAACTTTGGCCACGCTAAAAACTCGGAAACAGCGCCTCCTGACATGCCAACCTCCTTGGCTATTCCTAATAATTTTGCTAATACGACGGCTGTCACTACCGTACCCTGGCATAACCGTACCCAGTCTACACTACTAATGTGAGTATTTTTTATTTGGAATGGGCAATTTTTCCTTAAAATTTCATAGATTAAATGAAAAGATATAAGCAGGGGCGCCGACTTGTAAAAAATATTGGGGGGGCCCATATCGGAGGTCTTGCTCCGGGAAGAGGTGAAATTCAAAGTGTGTCGCAGCACCGAAACACTATCATGATTCACACCACTTTTTTCAGCTAACCTGCCTTCTACCGTATTAATTATTCGTTTAAATTCATTACTGAATGTTTTTTAAAAGGTAACTATCGTCAAGCATGGGGAAAAAAATTACTGATATATTTTTGTGATTTCACAAAGCATAATATAACTTAATTATTTTCTTGAATTATTGAGGGGGCTCGGTCCCCCCAAACGAACATTTGAGGGGGCTCGGGCCCCCTCAGGCCCCATGGAGTCGGCGCCACTGGATATAAGGGTAAAGTTATTGTTTTCTGAAACAGCGAAATATTGATAAGGTGACGTTCAAAGATTACGTAATCACATGGGTTACGAGTTCTTACTTTTGGGGACATTTGGGAACGGGAAGAGAGTCATAACATTTCTCGTGAAAGATAGCAAAGTTAAACTCCTTAGCAAAGAAAGGGAAGTGGCCGAGTAGATTGGACGGTGGAGAATAGTAGTCCGCGTATTCGTAATAATTTATTGATAAACACTACCAGTACTTCAATTGTATGGACGATTTTTTAATTCGAGGAAAACTTCAAAAATGTATAAAATACTTAGTTTTCTTTTTAATGAATAAAAAATAATGACAATCGAAAAATCTCGCTCAAGAGAGTAAGGCAAGGGAGAGCTTCAGAAAATTCATATATTGCTTACGAGAGGGAGGAGGGATCAAAAATGTATTTGGGCTACACAGGAACGGTCCTTCATTAAAATGGAGGCCTATATGCACTGATTGCAAATATACTCACTGGCAAATGTATTTTTGGTCTAAGTCCACCGGCTGTGGTATTGGGAAGTCGCAGATGGCAACGTCGTCGAATTCATCCGCTCCGGCCAACTTAGGTTCACATTCATCCGCAACACTGGAGGAGCAGTTGCCTTGATATTCGTTCATGAGCACTAAAAACAAAGAGTTGTAATGAATTAGAATTGGGAAACAGGAATAAGGGGGTTTATAAGGTTTCTTGGTTGGATAACTTAAGGATGTGTTATCGTTATCCAACCAAGTAACCTTTAAATTTAATACCACGCAGTTCAAAATCATCATCACTGGTCAACAATCCTAGGATTGATTTGACGCAGCTCTCCACTCAGTTCTCCTATCAGCTAATCTTTTCACTCCTACGTATTTCTTCTCTTTCACATATCTCTGTACTTGTTCCATATATATTATGTTCGAGGTCTTCCTTTTCCATTCTTGCCTTCCACCTGTCCTTCGACGATTGTCTTCATCAGGCCATCATGTCTCAATATGTGGCCTATAAGGTTGTTCCGTCTTCTTATTAAGGTTTTCATGAGGCTTCTCTTCCCTCCTACACTTCTTAGGACTTCCTCGTTACTAACTCGGTCGATCCATTTGATTTTCATCATTCTTCTGTAGCACCACATTTGAAAGGCTTCTATCCTTGCTTTCTCCGCTGCGGTCATTGTCCATGCCTCACTTCCGTATAGGAGCATACTCCAGATGTAGGTTCTTCTAAATTGTTTCTTTACTTCCATATTTCAGTTTCCCGCTGTAAGCAGGTCTCTCTTTTGGTGGAATGCTCTCTTCGCCTGGGCTTTTATTTTTCAAATTCTTCTCTGTTTCTGCTATAACGGCTATGTCATCGGCAAATCTTAGCATGCTAATTTTTTCTCCATAGATATTCACTCCCAATTCCTTTTCTTTGATTTCAATAATGGCTTTTTCAATGTAAACGTTGAAAATTACGGGTGACAATGTACAGCCTTGTCGCACTCCTTTCTTAATTCTTGCTTCTCAGTTCAAAATAAGTTCGTGAATATTAAGACTGTATTTAAAAATGAATCTGACCACATTTTGAGGCCTGTTAAATCCTCAAATTAATCGTTCAAATATTAAATCATTGCTCGAGGGAACAACGCTGAAATGATGTAAATGAATCATTTACATGGAATTGAATTCCCTTAATCAGTCATTAATAGCGCGTCTTATGCGGTCATTCATTCAACTTTCAAATGATTCCCGCATTTGGCTGAATACGTGTCGTTATCCGAATTTGAGCGCGAATCCGGAAATACAGAATAACTGACGAAAGTTGATGAGCGAAATTGAGGTGTGTACAATATAATTCAAGCCTGAGAAAATATTGCTACATTGAGGAGGTACAAGCCAAGCGGTACAAGTGATTTTTTTCTAAAATGAGTCTGGTATAGAAATTAGAAAAGAAGACAAACGAGATGAAGAAGATATTTTGTAGTGCATTTGATTTTCCATCAGATGACAGCACAAAACAGAGACTCAATCAGTTCGATTGGCAACCAAGTTTCTGTATATTTCTTCTATCAATATCTGTGTCTAATTCTGTTTAAAAAAACCTCTTACCCGTTTGCTTCTCCACCCCTCAATTAATCTCAACACTCTGTTTCTTTAGCTATCCTCCTATCTTTTCGTCGAACGATATTAATGCATGTACATGAGGGGTATGGGCCATTGAGTTTATCTGAGAGGACTTTAGCTAATCCTCCTTCCATTGGCATGTGGGAGTCCTTACGATTTCGAGCCGTCCACCACCTCGATCTACCTCGAGTGAGTCTTAAATACATAAACTATATCCCAACCCACTAGTTAGGTACCTAAAGTCCTGGATTTGGGCATGACGCTATCTTGGAAGGGTGTAAATCACATTAGGTAGCAAAGAGGCGCGAATTTAGGCACCTTTTTTGTCCACCAGATTTGAGCGTCGACGTGTGCATCCATTTCTCATGATTCAAAGCGTGCATAGCGTCTTTGGGAAGAATTCTAAGGAAGTGCAACATGGGAAGAATTTTGGTTATAAGCACCTACCGAAGAGGGAAATAATTTTGGTTTTAAGCAATGCTAATATTTTTTGTCTTTTTCGAGTACTTGGTGATTACTATTTCGTTTATAACAGTGAAATATCGTTGCAGGGAGTGATGGCATGGCGGAAATTTTTTTTCAGTTTGATGAGAAAAGGTGTTACCTTAGAAATACCAAGTTTGACAAAATTGCTAAAAAATGAGTAAATTTTTTAAAGTGTACTTGGTAAATACAACGATTAAAATACTATTAACTACTTAAAAAGGAATATGCTTTAAGCCTTTGAACCCAAATAAGCTAATGTCTACTAAATAAACGTGAAAACTAGGTTCTGACGTAAAGCTGCGAATGAAAAATACCTAAACTTTACCTACTATTTAAGCAAAAAGGATGTCTAATTTCCTTTAAGGATAAGAAAATAATTATCTCCGACATCCAAAACTCAAAATCACTGGGATCAATACACAATGCACGTGCACTATTGTTATTGGTAATCAATGTCTAGTTAAAGTGTTTTACCTTGAATTATTGGTAAAAAATAATAAAAATTAATAAAACAGAGCATCATCAATGTAGAATATGAAGTGTTTCGTTCTTCATTTGTTCAATTCATTCAAATTCCTCTTGATTTTCATTGGTTCCGGGCCCCGGAACCAATGAAAATTTAGAACAGGATGTCTCTGTTCACGTTCTTAATTATCTGAGGGCAAGATACTGGTTGTGAGCGAGTTATGAATGAAAATTTTAAAAACATGGAAATACATACCACTCAGTAATTCGGCGTCGTTATCACACAATGCACGGATACTCTCCTCCAACATTCCACTCACAAAAGGAACCATGACCACCGACTGGTTTGAGAATGACTTAAGATCGTCGGCAGCTTCTCTAATGCATCGGAATATCTCGTCCTGTTTCCTACAAAAAGATAGAAAAATCTCTTTTCGGTATTTGGCATTGGTAAAGCACTTATCAATGAGGGGGCGTTTAAGGGGCCCCATCACCTCTACCCCACAAACTTTTTTCTCTTTTGGTAACTGCTTGCGATACATCCGCTTAGGCACAATTATTCCAGAGGCGACTCTTTTCCGTCATGGCTCCACAAACTTGTTTTTGCCGAATTGCAAGGTATACATACGTATTGAATACAATTTGGTTCGACGTTGACAAAAAATATGTTGAAGGAATAATTTTATTTTCTTTTAATAATATTTAAAATCTTAATGATAATTTTTTGGGAAGGCCAAAATTTTCTGTCATGTAATATATATTCAATTATTATAGAAGTGCAATTATTAACTGTAAGTTGAAAAGTATTTTCCTGAATTGGATACAATGAGCGAATGTCAATGGAGCCAAAAAAATTGAAAACAATCCGATGGAATTCGAGGTTATGTGTCTATAGATAACATGAAATATTAACTAAGGCAATATCCTTTGTGCAAACCACTGACTTAAACCTCCAACGTTACATAAAAGAAATATATATGTAGTTTATTCTATGAAATTTATGGGATTTCTTCCATCGATTTGACGGAACATTATCACAACAAGAAAACCAAATTGCTATCCAATCCTTTCTCGACGTAAATTTCTGGCAATGCTCTTGGCAGTGGACGAGATTCCCAACTATTAAGGTATTTCACGTTTTTGCGTGTACTTACTTTGTCTCATATGGTCTTTAATGCAATATAAAATGCCCAACAAGCTGATTAACTTTTGTACGAAAATTTCATTGCGGAAATATCATTTTACGTAACTCTGCTCAAGAGAATTAGCGCTAGGATTCCCTTATAAGTACAAAAATTATAATTCAGGCGATTAGAATTCGGAATCTTTTTAATCGAAACATTCGAAAGCTTTTATTAAAGTAGCTAGACAGCTGATCTTAGTTGCAAAAGATATATTCATAAATATAGGGCCGTTTGCTCACAGGAAAAAATATACTCATATGAAACACATTTTATTTTCACTTTTAGTTGGATACAAACCTACTTCACTTCTCTACTAAATCGCCGTTCACTTATAGGCAATTTTTGTAACGCTGCACCAGCTTCTTAAATTCCTCTACATAGAAGCCAGCCGCCTGAGAGTTGAACCAATTACAACACCGTTGACTTCCTCTTCAGTTCCGGATTGTTGTCCACTGAGCCACTGTTTTAAGTGTAGGAAAGTGGAGGAAATAATAGTCGCTAGATGCAAAGTAAGGACTGATCGAGGAGTTCCCAACGAAAATCTGGAATTTTCTCATTGGTTTCGACAGCAGTGTAAGCCTGTGGCTAAGTCCATTTGGTTTAATTTATGAATAATTATTTTACTCTATGAATATGCCTCGTAATACCAATGAGAAAATTCTTTAGCCATATAATCGACTCTTGGCCCGACAAGAACCAGTGATCGTTGAATTTTGCGACCATTTCTGAACCGCTTAAGTTAAAGGACTTGTATCTCCCGATTTTTTATCATCTGAAATTAGGATTATGCACCCAAAATTTTCACCAGGGGTCGAAAAGAATGAAATTTTACCTGCAACAGCCAACGGGTATCCACAGACTAAGAGGATAAAGTTTCTTTTACGGCTGTATTTAGGGCTTAAAATAGAATATTAAGGCCGGAATAGTTCAAATACAGTACTTTATCACATCTTCTTGGGTAAAATAAAATCTGAGTTGAGGTGAGTGGTAGGATGGAGAGAAATAACCTTTCTGTACCGCACATGTAACATGTGGTTCTGGACAGACTCATTGGCAGTTCGAAGGGTAGCGAGAATTCTGGCGGTTCAGTTGCTGAAATGACGCCAAAAGAACGGTGCAGCTCACAAATCATTATTTTAGAATAAACAGTTTTCCAGCATACATTTAGGGATAATAAAGCTGCGGCATTGCTATTTTTATACAAATAGGCGTAACATTAAGCTGCATTTATTCAATGGAGAAATGTCAAAGTTGTAAACTTCCCAATTTTGAATTTGCACACGCAAAGTGGCTCATGAGCTAGGAATTAAGGCTGGGGGGGGGGGGTTTAGGTACAACTAACACCGGGGTTTGTGAGGGATATTTCACTAATTCTTACACTATTGTATCTATTATATTAGTAATATCAATCCAATTAAGTAAAATGGATTAAACTTAAAAATTTATCTGAGCTCTGGGGGGGGGGGGGGGTTTATCCCCCACAACCCTCCCCCTCGCTGCGCCACTGGAGTGGCTGTTCGCGCAATCCGGCCCGTGATGAACCAGAAGATGTGCGCGCGGGGACGTGTGCTCCGGAGTATATTCAATAAAGGGCGAGGACAACTTTAGTCGAATTCACTTTATTTCGCGCGCGACTTACAGGGAAGCGCACGCCAAAACTCAAAACCGGATTTCGGTAAACACTGAATGACACCCAAGCCGCGGAGCGGGTGTCATTCAGTGTTTGTAAACCGGGTATTGAACCCGGGTTCAGACGGTGTGGCGTCGGCAAGGGCATGGATGAGAGGGTCTGAGGGTTACTGACCCTGGAGTAACGGCACTGCCCTCACTCCGAAAGGGTGCGAGTCAAGTCCCCTTGGCGGAGACCACGAATGATGGGCCGGACCTTGGGAAACCCCGAACACGGTGACACTCGCCGTAGGGGAGGGGAGGAAGTACCCAACGGTGGCTTTTCTGATGGTCCACTAAAGCCCGTATGACACTTGCCAATTTATTGGCGAATATATCGGCGCGCAATATTGGTTAAAATATTGGGCTTTAGGCATTGTATGACACGTACCAATATTTACACCAATATTGGCCGTTATAGTGTTCTAATACCCCACTAGAGAACGCCACATAACACAAAATGACAAAAGAGCATCTCAAGACGCAGGTTAATTGCCAATGAGCTACAGAATGGGAGGTGGCATAATAATTGTAAATTTAATAACTATTTCAAGGGGCTACAAAGATATTCTTGAATTGCTCGAAATTTCATTCGGGTGAGTTCCTTGAATGATGAGAGATAGGCAATATGGTGATCTCATAGGTGAGCCAAGATAACGTAGCGGCTCGTTTTGGCTGGAATATGTTCATCGAATAAACAGAGATTGTGTCATCAATTGGGACTTTCACCCGAAACTTTAGCGCTCAAATCATGAAAAATAGTTTAATAATTGTAAAATAAACAAAATATAGACGCTATCGAGGAGAAACACGACGTTTTTATTCATTAAATATCCGAAATGTTATTTCCGAATTACCCACTTTAGACAGTTTATGTTTGTGAATTTATATTCTCTCAAAGTACACATTAATTATTTGAGCTATTTCATGGGTTGCTATGCTTGTAAAGTTTTTATATATGATATTAAAATTCCGAGGTGAAATGTTTTGCAAAGAGCTTCTAGTTTTGGCCACTAGGAGTCGACAAGACTGAGTTCTGATTGGAGATTGGCCTCGAGAAAATAGAACCTGTTCTAAATTGTAGATTGGCCAAGAAATTGTGCCCAATATTGTGAAACTGAGATTGGGCTAGAAATTGGCGTGTGTCAGTGGGTACACAATCCAATATCCAATGGATTGGCCAATAAATTGGCAAGTGTCATACGGGCTTAAGGAAGCTGGATAAGGCTATAAGAAGAGCTCTGAGATCAATCACGAAACTTCCAAAATGGGCTGGAAATGAAGCCGTATATTTAACGACGGATGAGTCACCACTGGAAGATAAGCTGAGGACTTTAGCGAAGCATTTCTACGAGCGAACAACATCATCTCAAATCAGCGACATTTCTGCCCAAGGAGTAGCCAACGTTAATGCATGGGATCGCTACTCTCGACCGATTTCCTCTACGGGAAATCCAGAACATCAACCTCACCGCCGGAATTCCTAAAAAATTCCCAGTCCTGGAATAGGACACCATTCATGAAATAACATCATAGTGCCTGAAAAGGCGGAATGATGTGAAAACAAAAGCAACACTCTGAGAAAACTTCGCAGACTAGACAAGTGACAACATCGAACTGACAGATTCAATTACATTCCTCTTGATTGAAAATCAATGTAATTTGAACAAAAAAATTGAAGGCGACTAGCAAAATATCACCATGACTGACTTGCCTATTAATCATGGTGATATTTTGTGTTATTTCGTTTTTCAAATACGAATTGGATCATTTATTGCATGCCTTACGTAGAATGTTTCTTACCTGCATGCGTGCTTGGATTTAATGTACTCTGTTTCGTTATGAAGTGCCAACGTCGCATTGATCTTTTCCTCAGTGAATTCCCTTGAAATGCATTCCTTCATAATAACTTTCCTTTCCTATGAATAAAATAGATTTTACGTTATTGTCAGCAGTGATGGTAATTTAAATGTGTATGTATTCATTCTCATTTTCTCGTGGTAAATTTAAAAATGGAAATGATTTTTTTGCCAATTTCTTTATTTTAAAGTCTATTTTTTATGCAATATAAAGGAGTTCTTGTTATTTTAGCTAGTGAATAATTTCATGCATACCTTTAAAGTAAGCTTTTAAGACATAAGGATAGACTTGGATATCAATGAAACTCAATATCATTGTTGCATTACTTTACAAAGGGAAATTAACAATTAACAATGAAGAACATTGACATACGCCCATGCCCTGGGCAAGGGTAACTTACCCAGGCGGGACTCGAACCCGCGACCTTCGGTTTGGCAGTCAAGGACTTTACACCCCGCCACTAAGGCCGGCCGACTATTTTCATGGTTATCACGTGACATTGGTAAAAAAACTCCAAAAGAAGTTCAACATATTTGATTTTCAATATGAAACAGTGTGTATAATCGAAATAACTTAATCAAGAGCGGAAAAGGGAGGAGTTAGGGTTCTCTTCAAGTATAAGTATGATTATGATTATGAAAGTACTTACATTAGCCCTTCTACTGCATTTAATATACTCAATGAACGTGGCATCGGAGATGCCCGGTTCCTCAGTTGTTGTTGCAAGAATGAGAATTGGAATCACTAAAATAGCACCTGTGGTGAAAAAAATGCAGGGATAGATGGCTACATAGTCATTCAAATGGGCACTAAGCAAAACGCAAATTATACAAGTAGAACGCATGTTCTCATCTGAAATGTTTTCATCGACCAAGATGAGAAAGGAAATATCTCAGGTCCTTGGATACCGATCAAATCCCCCTGAGACCTTTCGGACTGTCTGTGAAGAGTGATCCGGCGACGTGTTTTCTTCGATTGAAAATTCGAATCCAATGCATAAAACACAGTAATAGGTGCATGAATATTGCATAAATAAACAAATTGATAAATTGCATAAATTAATTCATAAAATACGCGCATAAACTTTAATTTCTCCAATTCCCATTATAATATTGGCTATAGTGGCTTCAGTGTAGTTCTTAGCTTTTTCCCACTTCTAACCACTATGAAATATATGTTTACTCTGTGCACGTACGAAGATAATAGGGTGCAGACGAAATAGTTCAAATTCCAAAGATGGAAAGGAAACTCCTCATTCAAAGTCAGAAATTGATACGACGGTGCCACTTCACGACGACCGGATTTTGGGTAATTGTCATGGCAACAGGGTATCTATCCGCTACTGTAACATTGGGAAAGGACGCATCGGTTTAATTTTTGCTGAATCAACTCGCCTAGTGTACCGCGCTATGGCGTTTCAACCCAAGTTTCGAAACCCATAACTACGGTAAAATCATTAAATTGAAACCATATATTAGAAATACTTCGATACAAATCTTTGTAGAATTGATGCTAGTTTCAATAAGGCATCGTTTAGGCTAAACCTCGAACGCCGGAAAGTGCATTTAATTTTTGCCGCCTGAAATTTATATGACACGGTATTTTTACACGGTACGTGTAAGCATTTAAGAAGAAGGTACTCACCAATAAAGATCAGATGAATGGAAGGCGCCATCTCGATCGGTAAATATGAATCCGATTCAGAGAAAAGTGTGGTAGACTATTCCGTGGAAGGCAATTGAAGCAATGCACTTCGGTGTCCTGAAAACAGATTCAAGTGCACTTTCTGCCTCTCTTGAACTCATAAAAGTGATCTTCTGTGAGGAAACATATTGCCCCGTCATTATCGAAGATTTGACCTTTTGATTTGAGGGCGAACTAATCATGGATATAACAGCCTCTTAACGGAGTCCAATGGCATCCAATACTCCTGTTCCCGTCTCTATAGAGCTGAGTATATTACTTCCCCCCATCTCCCGAAAAGCCACTATCTGGTCAGCCACCGCTCTCCTTACCGACACTCTGTCAATATTTTTCTTTCGTAATTACCATTACCTAGCCCAACGTCTTCTATGTAACTAAGTCAAAGATCTCTTTTCCCGCCATTTTTACCAACCACAATCTTGACGAGCAGCTCCGTGCATTGCTTTTCTCAATGTAAATTGTACGTCTTGCAACAATGAGTAGCCTTTGCGTCACGACCGGATGTACGTATGGCAGTTAAAATAGGGGGAAAGATTTATTGTAATTAGTTTATCGCTGTTAAGATAAAATGATGAAGGAGACAATAACTATAAAGTAAAATTCCTGTAATCGGAAGGGTGATCACGAACTCTGTAAGTCTTCATAGCGTAAATCGTCTGTATACTTAGAAATAATTTAACGGAAACTTTTTCTTTCATTTTCATATGGCTTGCACGTGAAAGGGATGTTGCTGAGGTGATAATAAATGTTGCACTTTTTCTCATCTGAAGAATCAATTGAATTGTCGGAACAGTTTGTTATTATATCATTCATAAATTCGCTGGAACGATTTTGACACTTGGTGCACGCTTTGCCTTGAACGCTCACACGTTGGATGCAATAGATTTCATTTTTAGAAGTCATTTAAAACATCATTTTTATAACACCATCTCACTAGACCATTTTTTTAATTTCTCTTTCTTGTCATTTGCTCAATATAGTTGCGGAAGTGGTCTTTCGTACTTCTTGTTTTAGCTTCGGTATTAAAAAGTCATGAGATATAGCCTTTTTACTAAGGATTCATCTAGCCCTGACATCTGAGGAAGTTTTTAAAGAGGCATGGTAGAAAAGTTAGGGAATCGATACATTTTATGCCATCAAATTCAACCGATATCACTTTAGCCCCTGTGGAAATTATTTTTGGTTGCCAATTCATATGTTATTCATCACGCAGTACGGCAAAGGATATGATAGTCGCTTCTTTGTAAAATTAATGGTTAATAAAATAAGTGCGAACAATCCACAGGGGAATAAATCGCCTTGATCGGGATACTTAAATTAATAAAATGAATTAAAACCTAAAATAATTTTGACAGGGGATGAATTGATGTCGGCTACATTTCGGCTACTGCTTTTCGGAAATCAAGAACCAGTTATGAGATACGATATATTTTTGTCTCTCTCCGAATTGCGTGCACACACTCATGATTTCGTCGCTAATACAGCTATATCAATTTTTTTTGTGAGATGAAGGGGTTAGGTGAGTGGAGGAAATGCCCCGGCTTTTCAAGGAAAATCATGTCTTGTCTACACTCTATATCATAAAATTCAAATAAAAACACTAGCAGAAAAAGTCTCCTTTTTCTCGGAAAATGTGATAAGAAGGTCAAATTAAGAAGTTGCACGTCCGCAAATTAGCTCTCTGCTGGATTGTGCAGCCAGCATGTTAGACCCATACGACGCAGCACTGATTGCAGACTGCAAGCACAGGGCAGGTAGATTTTTAATGGGTTGCTTGGATAATCAGAGCAGCGTAAGCGCATTGCTAGATTAGTTAGGCCAGGATTCGTTCTTGAGCGAAAAACAAAATACAGTATATTCCCGAATATGTTTATCCCACGATGGATCATTATTGAGTCTTGGAATACGTGGAAGATAGAGTTAAATTTGAAAAAAATTCGTATTAATAAAATTCTGTAAAAAAAATATTCTCCGCTATATACCTATTTTATTCAGGGTACCCAGTTCGAGACTCTAGGATCTATAAAATATCTCGGAGTTAGATGCACTAATAACGTCTACTTCTACACCTATACAATATCCTGCGAGGCATCTCTTGGGTATTTGGCAGGGGGTGACCAATCTCCAACATGCAAGAGAACTGCCACAGGCACACCGCACGGGCATAGCATACTACAGTCTGGCCGCTGAGAGTTGTCCGATGACTTTTAGAAGGGTCTAGTTCGGGGTAGGGGGCAAGGCTGCTAGGTAAGAAAGGGAAACGCCCGCCTCACATGTAAACAAAAGGGTTCTCACATGTAAACAAAAGGAGCCAGAAGGGACGACGAGAGAGGACCCAAAGGAAGAATCCCCTACTTTGGTCATTTGAAGAAAGGGCTTGTTTTGGTGGCTCAGGCTTTTCAGTACTTCATATGCATGTGGCAACGTTGTACGACTAGGCGAGGGTGTGAGGTGTGTTTGGGGGACAGCGATTGGCTGCAAACCGTGCTGGCGCAAGGTTCTCCTTCCCTCCTTTTGGACTTCCATCGGACAACTCTCGCCGGCGGACTGTAGCAAAATATGAGTGCTTATTCATAAAAAAAAACTTTCTTAACAGATCAAGCTAATCGAAAATTGGGATTTGTTAAAAGAATAACGGAAAATTGGGACGAAAAGCGAGAGAAATTAGCTACTTCTAATCTAATTGATGTTGACATGTTGGTATGCTGGTGGTGGTTCACACCCTGCCAAACACCCCTGGCTGGTACGTCACTGGCAGGGTAATATGCTGATGAGTCATCCGACTCAGGACCTCTCTTTGGGAAAACACATACGCGAAATCTGTTGAAAGGATAATTGTAAATTGTGGTTTTTAATGAGTGTACACAGGAAACGCGACGAAAAGTTCAAATAAGGAAACTATATGTCTTTATTTATCCCTAATCTGGAGTATGCGGCTATCTTGTGGGACCCACTTGAGATAGGGCTGATTAGGATATCCAGAGCTATCAAGATTTGGTTTGCTGGGGAATCTGTTGGCAGGGGTTGTTTGAGAAGGGTGAAGGGTTGGCGGAGGATGGGTTGATAGGGGGTGAGTCGGCTAGGGGTCGGGGCTGGTCTTTGGTCTGGTGTCATAGTGAAGGGCTCAGTATGCCGAATGCCATCTATCACGTTTAGCTCGGTTTCTTTTTTCAGGATTAGATCGCGCTCAGCTGAAAAGGTAAGAAATTCGATAATGACGGGCTGACATGTTACGTAGATCAGAAAATCACTTTTTTGAGTTCGCTAGACCGAGAAAGTGCGCTTGAATCAGTTTGCAAGACACCGGAGTGCGTTGCCTACGTTACCATCCACGAAATAGTCAACCACACTGTCCTGTGCATCGGATTCATCTCTATCGATCGTAATGGCGTCTCCGGTCCATATGATCTTTTTTGGTGAGTACACAATTACAAATAAAAAATTATATTCGTCATGATATAATGTCTTTAAATCGTAACTTTTCAATGCTATTCCTTGCGATTGGAAAAACTACATTGCCCGTGTTATAAACGGATAGCTCCACGCTCAAAGACACACAGAGCATTTTAAAATAATTAAATTGCGCCCAAAGTGATAATAAACAAGGATTAAACCAGGATTCTACCGGGCGGACTCTTCTACTTATTCCTTTTGCCAAAAAAACCCGCAGAACAATGCCATGAGCATTTGTTATGCCTGCATGTGATATCTTATTCCATTGCTATTTAATATTTTTTCAAAGGTTGAGAAATAATCTACGACGAGTTCAGGTTACTATGGTAATGAACAACTCGTGGCACCACGTGTCGATTATCCGCTGACCTTGGGCTGAGTTGACGTGGTTTATACTTTTTCCTTATCACCACATGCTTTCCTTATCGGACTTGCTTTTCCTTGGGTGCAGATGGTCAGTGTGGACCCCTTATTAGCGTCCCCTCTTATCAAGAAATTTGCACAGAATTATGCGCCCTTCAGAATCACCGTTGACCTACATCTACATACTACACCAGAAGCCGCCTCAATAGACTCGTAGCGGTGTTAAACTACGTCATTAAAAGACAATAATCGCCGGCAGTATATTGTCCAGCCATGTTGACGCTGTGACTGGTTGCAAAGAAAAATCGCCATGTTACCCGGAGAAAATTTTCAATGCAGAGTTGATGTTGCCGTATATTCCAATCGAAGTGGATAACATTGCTACCCCAGGGAAAATTTGAGAGGAATTATGGCAGGAACTCTTTTTTTGAAATTTTCTCTGTAAGCAATTGTAAATGTCTGCACCTTTGAAGTGAGTACATTTTTTTCATATTGGAATATAGATTTGTTTATCTTCATATTAAAACAATTGTAAACTTCACGCCCATTTTTTTTCGTCAATTGGTTAAAACTTTCACGGTCCATGGTATTAAGATCTTTATTTTTTGGGTTTACCCGAGTCACAAATTAAAATTCCAACAGATCCCATTTTTTGTTAGTCGACACCCCGATCTTCAGCTCAGTTCCATTTTCTAGACTTATTGTGACCCGCCGAAACCAGGGTCAATTAGCATTAATATTTATGCAGATCAAGGAAAACTTCATAAAAGGTATTAAGTATTTAGTTTTATTTGGAGTGGATCAAAAATAGTAACAATCGAAAAGGGTCGTCAAAATTTAGGCTATATTACACTGCCCAAAAGATTATGCAATGTAGGAGTAAAATTTCAAGTGTTTAAGGTTTCAATCGTTGCTAGACGTAATCATTGCCTAATATTAGGTTTTACGAAGAATTTGAGATTAGAAAAATGTTACATTAATGGAAAAAAGTGTGGAGGACTTCTATCCTCAACAAGAGGTTCCTGACCTGACCGCATTCGGACGCCAATGAGCTTTGCGTTTATTTTTTTCCGCCACTGTAAGAATTACGTCGTTGTATACTTTTTTTCGGAGGTCAAGTTCACCATATGCCATTGAAAACTCCGATGATTTTTACACCAAAAGTTATACTAAGACTTGCTTAATATCAATAACACCAAGTAATAGTTTTTAACAGAGATATTGAGTTAATTGAATTAAATGACATGTGATGGAATTATGTAAATATTAATGATTTATGGTGTTGACAGCATTATTTTTGCAAACAAAGGTATTTTATTTTCGGTTCTTCATCATCATCATTAGTCAACAATCCTAAGATTGGTTTGACGCAGCTCTCCATTTCTCTCGCCTATCCGCTAATCTCTTCATAGCTACATATTTATTCTCTTTTACATGCTTTATAACCTGTCCGATATAACTCATTCGGGGCCGTCCCTTGCCCTTTTTCCCTTCCACTTGTCCTTCAACGATTGTCTTCATCAGACCATCGTGCCTCAAAATGTGGCCAACTAAGTTGTCCCTTCTTCTGCTTAACGTTTTTAGGAGGCTTCTCTTTTCTCCTACTCTCCTTAGCACTTCATGGTTACTCACACGGTCAATCCATTTTATCTTCATCATTCTTCGGTAGCACCACATTTCGAATGCTTCCACTCTTGACTTCTCTGCTGCTGTCAACGTCCAAGCCTCGCTTCCGTATAGAAACATACTCCATATGTAGCATCTGATGAATTGTTTCCTTACTTCTATGCTGGTATTTTCAGCTGTAAGAAGATTCTTCTTTTTGTAGAAAGCCCTCTTCGCCTGCGCTATTCTACTGTGTATTTCTTTCTTGCTCCGTCCATCGCTGGTAATTCGGCTTCCCAGTTAAGAGAACTCGTTCACCTCTTCACGCTTATGCTGTCCTAAGTTGATGTTTGTTTTAGCCTCCTCTTTTTTACTGCAAACTAATATCTTAGTCTTCTTTTTGTTGATTTTCAGCTGATATCTGGCCATTGTCCTTTCCATGTTTGTCAACGTCTTCTTCAAATCCTTCTCTGTCTCGGCTATGACTGCTATGTCATCAGCAAATCGCAGCATACTAATTTTTTCTCCGTGGATATTGACACCCGAAGCTTTCTGCTTGATTTAGTTGATGGCTTTCTCTATGTTAACATTAAAAATTAAGGGGGAAAGCGCACAACCTTGTCTCACCTCTTTTCTTATTCTCGCTTCTGCACCGTTTGGTCCACATTTGATCACAGCTACTTGGTTTTCATACAAACTATGAATAAAATTTATGATCATTGTAGAGTACGCCGATTTCTTTCAAAATTCTAAGCATTGAATTCCATTCCACGTTATCAAAGGCCTTCTCTAAATCGACAAATGCTATGAAGGTTGGTTTGTTTTTCTCCATTCTCTTCTCTATGATCATCCTAAGAGCCAAAATTGCATCCCTTGTGCCCCTGCTTTTCCTAAATCCGAATTGGTCCTCATCCAGGAGTTCTTCTGCTCTTCGTTCAATTCTCCTGTAAATGATTCCTGTCAGAATCTTCGACGCATGTGTCGTCAGGCTTATGGTCCTAAATTCTTCGCACTTCTCAGCTCTCTTCTTTTTGGGAATGGGAATGATGATGATCTTCTCGAAGTCACTAGGTAAATCTCCTGTTGAGTACATATCGCAGATAGTTTTATACAGTTGAGTTTAGACCTTTTCTCCTGCATTTTTTATTAACTCTGCTGGAATATCATCTATTCCTGGGGCCTTATTCTTTCGCAGGTCTCTTACTGCAGCGTCAAATTCCGATCTAAAGATGCTTGCTCCAATGTCATCCTTTTCAACTTCACTTTCCTCTCCGAGAACTTTTGAGCTAAGTTTGCTCCCGTTGTATAATTTCTCCAGGTATTCCTTCCATCTCTCGGCTATGTCTTCGTTTTCAATTAGCATGTTTCCATTCCTGTCCCTTATGCTATTACATTTTGTGTTTCGTTCCTTGAAATGGTTCCTCACAATTCTATAGGCCGCTTCCACTTTCCCTTTTACGAGGTTTTTTTGTACGTCCTCACATATGTTCCTCATCCACGCTTCTCTGGCTTTCCTCGCTTGGCGGCAAATCTCGTTCCTTATTCTCTTGTAGCAAGCCTGTCCTTCTTCAGTATACGTATTCTTATACTTTATACTTTCTTCAATGAGGTCTAGGATTTCATCCGTGATCCATGGCTTTTTCTTAACACATTTTCTTATCCCTAGAACTTCTCTAGCGGCCTCCTGAAATCCACTTCTTAAGGTAGTCCAGTTATTCTCAACTGAGTTTTTAGACTGATCTAGTCCTATCTTGCGCTCCACTACTTCTTGAAAGGTCTGTTGATTTTTTGGCTCCTTAAGTTTCCCTAATTGCCAGGTGTTCTTTGCTGATTTCTTCAATTTCTTGAATTTCAGATGGCATTTCATCATCACTAGATTATGATCACTGCCGATATCTGCCCCCGGGTAGCTTTTAAAGTCCTTTATCTGGTTTCTAAACCTCTGCTTCACTAAAATATAGTCTAGTTGAAATCTTTTTTTGTCTCCTGGCATTTTCCATGTGTATCTTCTTCGCATGTGATTCTTAAATAGAGTGTTGGCAACCACTAATTTGTGTTCTGTGCAGAACTCTAACAGACTTTCTCCTCTTTCATTTCTATTTCCTTATCCATATTTTCCGGTTATTCTTCCATCCTGTCCTTCGCCGACGACAGCGTTCCAATCACCTAAAAGAATTAGGTTTTCTTCACCCCTTACCTTTGTGATTACTTCCTTTATATCATCGTAGACGTCTTCAACTTCTTCATCCTCGTAGTCTGTCGTGGGCATGTAGACTTGTACCACTACGGTATATACTGGCTTAGTCTCTATCTTCAACATAACTATCCTTTCATTGTACTGTAGGAAGCTTTTCATACGCATTCCGGCGCTCTTTCTGAGCATTATCCCAACCCCAGCATTACCGTTCAGGGATCCTGTGTGTATAATCCTATAGCTTCCACTCCAAAAGTCTCCCTCCTCAGGCCATTTCATTTCGCTGATTCCTTGCACGTCGATATTCAATCTTTCCATTTCTACTTTAAGGTTTTCTAGCTTACCGCAAGTCCTGAGTGATCTCACGTTCCATGTACCTATTCTCATAACTTTATCACAATTGACCGATGTACCCTCTCGGGTAGTCCCCGCCCGGAGATCCGAATGGGGGACTAGTTTACCTCCGGAATTTTTTACCTGAGAGAATTCCATCATGTCAGACAATTTAAAGTTGGAGTAGCTGCGCCTCCTCGGGATAATAATGTGGTGGTTTCCCCTTGCCTTCCACATCGCAGTACTACAGCCGTTAAAGTAAATGTTACCACGCCTGAAGTGCAATGAGTGCCGCTGTACTGACCATTGTGATCTCCACCTTCACTCATATGAAGAAGAGCTGCTACCCTCTCCTCCGGGTGATGTGAGGCATAATTGTTGGCGGCCTCTCATCGCCAAGTCACGGTATCTTCACAGGTTTAGTGTATCATTTAAATGGCCTATCTCACCCAGGGATAGACCCATACCTCCTCGGATAACCGCCGCTTTTTGTCCACGACTGCTTATTCGACAAGTAAACTTGCTTATATCGCAGCTAACCTCTATATCTAGAGGTTGACCCACCATCCGCAACCCGGTGGACGCACTCGGTGGCTTAAAGCTCAGCCGCGAGTTATTTTCAGTTATCTTTCCAAAATAAAACCTAAATCTAATACTAGTTATTTCGGCAGTTTTGTCCGGAATAGTCCCAGTAGTGACCTAGTTTATTATATTTGATTCAAGAATTTATTTACAATTGAATAAATATTTAACAAGTTTTTAAGCGGATTAATAGTTTTCAGTTTTCATTCCTGTATAAACATGGGACGAACGCAAATTTTCCCCGGAGAATACACTTACAGGTCTGAAGCGGCTATTGAGAATACTTACATCACTGATACTAAGCGTTTTTTTTTTGCTATGATTAGTAATAAATATAGCATTCAAGGTTATATTGACGAAGTTTAAAGTTTTTCAAAATAATTTTATGGTTGTACGATGGGTGAGAATGATCAACAAATATAGAGCGTATGCAACCCGCGTGCCACCAAAGATGTCTTCCAGGGGTGACGCGCGCTCACTCTTGGTGCAATATTTCGGGAACCAAAGATAAAAAATGAAAAATATTTGAGACGATACACCATAAATTTCCAATAAGTCGTTGTAAAATACAAAAAAGTGATAGAGAAATTTGAGAGTGACATCATCTTCAGTTATGTCCGAAAAACACCCAAAATGACCAACATTTCAAAACTCCAAGTGCGATGCGGCATGTTTTCCCGGAATCCGATTGCAAAAAGAATGTTCGCGATTAATTTTGTAACCAAATGGAACGAATCTCGGCGGGGGTCCCAAAGGAAATTCGAAAATTTACCTAAACGTCATTATGATGATAAAAAATTACCTAGTCTCATGTCTATGCTTGTCGCAATTGCAATTAATGAAAAAGTTGACGCCGTAAGATCACAATAAAGACAACAAAATATACAGCCATCACGAAATCTCGAACCCTAGTCCCCTTAGAGGCAGCCGTGAACGCTACCACTACCCCACCTGACCCATCTTCTAAAAGGTGCAATATTATGAAATTATACGCGGCTTTGAAAAGTACCGCATGAAAATTAATTAATTACAGCCAAACTAAGGACCATTTAACGAAACCACTACTAGTTCAGGGATGTGTTCACCATTCCGAAGGCCATAAAAAATACGGCATAGAAAAAGGCGGAGCAAGTTTCGTGGTCTGCCCTTGTTAGAAGGACCAAGGTTGTATGAATGCAAATAAAGGCAAATTTAAAAAAAATTAAAACTTTCTCTCTCATTTACTCTCTACAAAACTCTCAAATTTAAAAAAATTAAAGCCTTCTTTAGGTTTTCATCGTAACTTTTCTTCCTCCCCATCTACCAAAGTCTTATGGCTAAATGCGGTTTCAGGTCTTAGTGAACGACACCAAACTCAGACACAAATGGACTCAGCTTGGCTTCAGGAATCATGTAAGAACAAAAAACGTGAAGAAATGTTCCACTTTAATCTCATTTATTTAAATCAAATGTTTTGAAAAAATTCAGCATAATTTCAATAACATTATTATCTTGCAAAATTTTAAAACAAGTAGAGAAAGGTTAACGGAGAATAAGTTTATCATAAAAATTATATTACATTGTAATCTATCGGGTACGACATTTCTTACACCATGTCCATTGAATGACTAGTTTTCGGGAACATTGTCGAGATAATTGGAACAAGTTGTTTCATGCTTCCATTTGAATATGATCCTGGTCACAGCTTCTTTCATCTCCTCTGAACATCTATCAATATTGGCCTCTAAGCACTCCATGAAATCGAGAAATTTCCTGAAATGACAAGTTCAATCAATGTCAATTAATGTCACTACGCATGCTTTTTAATCAACCTATTTATTTTTATTTTGGCAGGATAGCGAAATTTTTAAAAATTTCACTAAATCAAAGCAAAGGCTGAATTGAGGATTGAAGGTAAAAAATCTGAAAGCAATACGGGCAAATTGGTAAAATAATTTTTGAAAAGCAATAAAACCACGATATTATTTCATATATCGTACATAAAAGTTACCATTGAGGCCAAGGTCAAAGCATATATACCTACTTGTGAATAGGGGAAACTGGGTACGGGTGTGACAATTTTCATTTGATCGCCTTTAATTCTGTGAGTAGGCTATTAAGCTGAGCAAAGAGTGTTTCGTTATGTAATTTTTACATAATTATTGGTATAAACATTACATTTGTATCCCTGAACACTATGGTTAGCTCATAATAACAAGTTATCAAAAAAATGATAAGTTTCCTAACCCACCACGCTCCAGGAACTGTTGTGACAGGTTTCCAAAATACTCTACAATGGCCTGAAATAATTTTAATTGCAAGGAACATTTAACACAATACAGAATAATCTTCTAGCTGAAAACATTGATACTCAATAACAAAAATAAAATCTGGGATACATCAGTTTTCATTAACAATTAGTTGAGAAGTTGAGTAAACATTTCTAGTAATGCTTAAAAGGAATTTCATCGAAATATAAATTCCATATGTCCAAAATAAATATCCGCGCTACGTGTTAAGTACTAAGAAAGCTAATTTGGATAGCTGATGGTCTTTTTCTGCGGAAAGGCGAAAAAACCTTGACAGTTCCTGTTTCTGAGAAAACAGTTTCTCACGCATATTCTGGGAATATAAAATATTTAAAAAACTTTTATTCCTGTCACAGCCGTACACAGAAAGAATGTCAAAACCGTAGCCGAAGCACTTTTTTGCAAAAAAAACAAACGATATGTCGATTCAAAATAACTTACTAACAAAGTAAACGCGCCTATTGAACTTATAATGTCAATCTATTTTCGAGGAAAAATGATCAACATTCTATCTATATTATCAACAAAAATCATCTAAATATATCGAACAAAAATCTTACTTTTGACTGTTGAAAACCAATGTAGGCCTCCGCAAGCGTTTATGGTGTGGGGCGGCTAATGCAATACGGAGACATAGGTCAAGACGTGCAATCTATTCCTCTATCCCCTAAAATACTCCTCTATTCCCGAGGAGGTTGGAATATACTAGATGGGGCACCACAGGTCCTGAGCGTGGAGCGAAGTGTGGCGGGAATGGGGGTGCTTGGGTAGGATGAGGCACGCCTACTTTGACCAAAACATTGACAATCCCATAAGTGTCAATGCTTTCTATTTGGTAAAATATTCGGTCATGATCGTTGTTACGTGAAAATAAACTTTGAAACACACACTATAAACACTTTTTTCATGTTAATTTGGTAGGCTCCGCGAAGCTCTCTTAAAATCTTTCCCCTAGGAAAAAATATTATCAATCACCGCAGTTACAACCTACACCTACAACCAGCTCAGCAGCAAATAAAGTTTTACGAGTTCAGACTAGTCATTTTCTTGCATTTATACTGGCATTTAATTTCATTATTGCCAATGGAAATATAACAATTGCACCAACAAAGCATATTTTCAAGGATATCCCTACCGGTAAAACGGCTAACAGAAAAAGAGTTTATATGTTAACAGAAGTATCGCGAATGATCTGGGAATGAATGGGTAAAATCCGATGGCAATCACCTGTGATATACTAATGATTATAGTATCATTTTTTACTTAATGTAACGAATTTTTAGAACATAACTTAGCCATCTCAAAATATCCGTCGTAGACTTAGCCCAAAAATTGTCAAACTGAGATGGGGGAACTTCTGCCACGCTAAAAACTCGGAAACCGCCTCCAGACATGCCAACCTCCTTGGCCATTCCTAATAATTTCCTAACACGACGGCTGTCACTATCGTACCCTGGCATAACCGCACCCAGTCAACACTACTAATGTGGGTATTTTTTATTTTGGAATGGGCAATTTTTCCTCTAAAATTTCATATATTAAAGTTAATGTTTTCCGAAACAGTGAAAAATCGATAAGGTGACCTTCAAAGATTACGTAATCACATGGGTTAAGAATTCTTACTTTTGGGGACATTTGGGAACGGGAAGAGAGTCATAGCATTTCTCGCGATAGATAACAATGTTTAACTCCTTAGCAAAGAAAGGGAAGTGGCCGATTAGACTGGACGGTACAGAATAGTATTCCTTGTATTCATAATAATGTATTGATAAACACTACAAGTACTTCAATTGTATGTACAATTTTTAATTCAAGGAAAACTTAAAAAAAAGGTATAAAATATTTAGTTTTCTTTGAAATGGATCAAATATAATAACAATCGAAAAATCTTGCTCAAGAGAGTAGGTAAGGCAAGGGAGGGCTTCATTATATTCATGTATTGCTTAGGAGAGGTAGGAGGGATCAAAAATGTATTTGGGCTACACAGGAACGGTCCTTCATTAATATGGAGGCCTTTATGCACTGATTGTAAATATACTCACTGGCAAATGTATTTTTGATCTAAGTCCACCGGCTGTGGTATTGGGTTGTCGCAGATTTCAAAGTTGTCGAAGTCATCCGCTCCGGCCAACTTGGGTTCACATTGAATTGCAACAATGGAGGAGCAGTGGCCTTGAGTTTCATTCATGAGCACTAAAAAGGAAGAGTTGTCATGAATTAGAATTGGGAAACAGGAGTAAGGGGGTTTATAAGGTTTCTTGGTTGGATAGCTTAAGGATAAGTTATTGTTATCCAGCCAAATAGCCTTTAAATTTAATACCACGCAGTTCAAAATAAGTTGGTGAGTATTAAGACTATTTACAAATGAATCTGACCACATTTTGAGGCCTGTTAGATCTACAAATTAATCGTTCAAATATTAAATCATTGCTCGAGGGAACAACGCTGATATGATGTAAATGAATCGTTTAGATGGAATTGAATTCGTTTAATCAGTCATTAATCGCGCGTCTAATGCGGACATTCATTCGACTTTCAAATGATTCCCGCATTTGGCTGAATACGTGACGTTATCCGAATTTGAACGCGAATCCGGAAATACAGAATAACTGGCGAAAGTTGATGAGCGAGATGAGGTGTGTACAGTATAATTCAAGCCTGAGAAAATATTGCTATATTGAGGAGGTACAAGCCAAGCGGTACAAGTGATTTTTTTCTAAAATAAGCCTGGTATAGAAATTAGATAAAGAAAACAAACGAGATCAAGAAGATATTTAGTAGTGCATTTGATATTCCATCAGATGTCGGCACAAAACAGAGACTCACTCAGTTCCCTAGGCAACCAAGTTTCTGTACATTTCTTCCATCAATTTCTGTTCCTAACTCTGTTTAGAAAAAAAAAACTCTTACCCGTTCGCTTCTGCTCCCCTCAATCTTATCACTCTGTCCCTTTAGCTATCCTCCTATCTTTACGTCGACCGATATTAATGTATGTACATGAGGGGTAGTGTCCATAGAGCTTATTTGAGAGGACGCTAGCTAGCTAGTTAGAGGAGTGATGGCATGGCGGAGAAATTTTTTTGAGTTTGATAAGAGAAGGAACCTTACCTTAAAAATACCAAGTAAGACAAAAAATTGCTAAAAATATGAGGAAATTTTGAAAAGTGTGCTTAGTAAATACAACGATTGAGGTAGTATAAACTACTTAAAAAGAATGCACTCTAAGCTTTTGAAACCAAGTAAGCTAATGTATACTAAATAAACGTGAGAACTAAATTCTGACTTAAAGCTGCGAATGAAAAATACCTAAACTTTACCTACTATTTAAGCAAAAAGGTTGTCTAATTTACTTCAAGGATAAGAAAATAATTATCTACGACATCCAAAACTCAAAATCACTGGGATCAACACACAATTGCACGTGAACTATTGTTATTGTTAATCAATGTCTAGTTAAAGTGTATTACCTTGAATTATTGGGAAAACACAATAAAAAAATAATAAAACAGAGCGTTCATCTTGTGGAATATGAAGTGCTTTGTTCTTAATTTGTTCCATTCATTCAAATTCCTCTTGATTTTCATTGGTTCCGGGCCCAGGAACTAATGAAAATGAAGAACAGGATGTCTCTGCTCACGTTCCTAATTCTCTGAGGGCAAGATACTGGTTGAGAGCGAGTTATGAATGAAAATTTGAAAAAAATGGAAATACATACCATTCAGTAATTCGGCGTCGTTATCACACAACGCACGGATACTCTCCTCCGACATTCCACTCACGAAAGGAACCATGACCACCGACTGGTTTGAGAATGACTTAAGATCATCGCCAGCTTCTCTAATGCATTGTAATATCTCGTCCTGTTTCCTACAAAAAGATAGAAAAATCTCTTTTCTGTATTTAGCATTGGTAAAGCACTTATCAAAAAGGGGACACTTAAGGGACTCCATCACCTCCACCCCACAAACTTTTTTCTCCTATGGCAACTGCTCGCGATACATCCGATTATGGACAATTATTCCAGGGGGACACTTTTCCAAAATGACTCTGTTTTTGCCGAAATGCAAAGAATACATAGAAATTGAATGCAATTTGGTTCGGCGTTGACAAAAAAAGTTGAAGTAATAATTTTATTTTATTTAAATGATATTTAAAATTTTATTAATAATTAATTTTTGGGAAGACCAGACTTTTCTGTAAAGCAATATATGTTCAATTCTATTAGAAGTGTATTTATTAACTGAAAATTGAAAAGTATTTTCCTGAATGGGATGCAATTAGCGAATGCCGATTGAGCCGATAAAATTGAAAAGAAAATATGCGGTGGACTTCGAGGTTATATGCCCCATTGTTTTTTTTTCAAATTTTTCGGCTCCATCGACATTCGCTAATTGCATCCGACTCAGGAAGTACCTTGCAACTTTCATTTAATAAACACTTCTATAATAATCGAACATATTTTACATCATAGAAATTTTTTGCCATCCTTCCTTCGTGAAAACCACTACTTTAGCCTTCATGGTTACATAAAATAAATAAATAGTTATTCAATGAAATTTATAAAATTTCTTCCCTAGATTTGACGGTATATTACCACAATAAGAAAAACCAAAATGATATCTAAGCTATTCTCGACGTAAATTTCTTGCCACGCTTTTGGCAGTGGAAGAGGTTCCAAACTATTAAGGGTTTTTATGTTTTCCCGCGTACTTAATTTGTCTCATATTGTCATTAATGCAATATGAAATACACAAAAAGCTGATTAATTTTTATACGAAAATTTCATTGTGGAAATATCATTTGCCATAACTCAGTTCAAGAGAATTAGCTCCAGGGTTCACTTAAAATAATTACAACAGTTATAATTTAGGAAGTTACCATTCAGAATCCTTTTTATCGAAAATTTTGAAAGCTTTTATTAAAGAAGCTAGGTAGCTGGCATTAGTTGCACGTGATATATTCATAAATTAAAGGCCGTTTGGTCACAGAAAAAATATACTTATATGAAACACATTTAATTTTCACTATTATTGGGCTACAAATCTACTTCACTTCTCGACGAAATCGCCATTCACTCTGCATCATATAAAGCCCGCCGCCTGAGAGTTGAATCAATCACAACTCTCATGACTTCCTCTTTGGTTTCGGATTGGTGTCAACTGAGCCACTGTTTTAAGTGCAAGTAGAGGAGGTAGTCGCTAGATGCAAGGTAAGGACTATGCGGTGGGTGGTTAAAGAGTTCCCAACGAAAATCTTGAATTTTTTTATTGGTTTTGACTGCAATGTAAGCCTGTGGCTAAGTCCATTTGGTTTAATTTATGAATAATTATTTTACTTTATGTATATACCACGTAATACCAATGAGAAAATGCTTTAACATAATAATTGACTCTTGCTCCGACATGAACCAGTGATCGTTGATTTTTGCGACCATTTCTGCACCGCTTAAGTTAAAGGACTTGTATCTCCCGATTCTTTATCATCTGAAATTAGGATTATGCACCCAAAATTTTCACCAGGGGTCGAAATGAATGAAATTTTACCTGCAAAAGCCAACGGATATCCATAGACTAAGTGAATGCAGTCTTTAACGGCTGTATTTGGGACGCACAATTGAACATCAAGGCCGGAATAGTTCAAATACAGTACTTTATCACATCTTACTGGGTAAAACAAAGCGTTAATCGAGGTGAGTGGTAGGGTGGAGAGAAATAACCTTTCTGTACCGCACAAGTAACATGTGGTTCTGGTCAGACTCAGCGGCAGTTCGAAGGGTAGCGAGGATTCTTGCAGTTCAGTTGTTGAAATGAAGCCAAAAGAACGGCGCAGCTCACAAATCATTATTTTAGAGTAAACAGTTTACCAACATACATTCAGGGATGGTAGAGCTGCGGCATTTCTATTTTTTATACGAATAGGCTTAACATCAAGCTGCATTTATTCAATGGAGAAATGTCAAAGGTATAATCTTCCTAAATTTGAATTTGCACACGCAGAGTGGCTCAGGGGCGCAGCTAGGAATTAAGGTTGGGGGGGTTTAGGTGCAACTAATACCGGGGTGTGTGAGTGATATTTCACTAATCCTTACTCTATTATATTAGTAATATCAATCCAATTAAGAAAAATGGATTAAACTTAAAAATTTATCTGAGCTCTGGGGGGAGGGGGGGTGTTTATCCCCCAAACCCCCCCCCCCTCGCTGCACCACTGGAGTGGCTGTTCGCGCAATCCGGCCCGTGATGAAACAGAAGATGTGCGCGCGGGGACGTTTTCTCCGGGGTATATTCAATAAAGGGCGAGGACAACTTTAGTCGAATTCACTTTATTTCACGCGCGACTTACAGGGAAGCGCACGCCAAAACTCCGCGTCCACACGCTCCCGGATTTTGGTAAACACTGAATGACACCCAAGCCGCGGAGCGGGTGTCATTCAGTGTTTGTAAACCGCGTATTGAACCCGGGTTCAGATGGTGCGGCGTCGACAAGGGCATGGATGAGAGGTTCGGATGCTTACTGACCATGGAGTAACGGCACTGCCCTCACTCCGAAAAAGTCAAGTCCACTTGGCGGAGACCACGAAAAAGGGGCCGGACCTTGGGAAACCCCGAACACGGTGACACTCACCGTGGGGGAGGGGAGGAAGTACCCAACGGTGGGTTTACTGAAAACTTCGCAGAATAGACTAGTGGCAACATCGAACTGACAGATTCAATTACATTCCTCTTGATTGAAAATCAATGGAGTATGAACAAAAAATTGAAGGTGACTAGAGCAGTCACCATGACTGACTTGATGTCAATCATTGTGATATTTTGTGTTATTTCGTTTTTCAAATACTAATTGTATTATTTATTGCATGCCTTACGTAGAATGTTTCTTACCTGCATGCGTGCTTGGATTTAATGTACTCTGTTTCGTTATGAAGTGCCAACGTCGCATTGATCTTTTCCTCGGTGAATTCCAATGAAATGCATTCCTTCATAATTTCTTTCCTTTTCTATGAACAAAATAGATTTTACATTATTGTCAGCAGTGATGGTAATTTAAATGTGCATGTATTCATTCTCATTTTCTCGTGGTATATTTATAAATGGAAATGATTTTTTTGCCAATTTCTTTATTTTAAAGTCTATTTTTTATGCAATATAAAGGAGTTCCTGTTTTTTTAGCTAGTGAATAATTCCACGCAAACCTTTAAATAAAGCTTTTAAGACATAAGAATAGACTTGGATGTCAATGGAACTCAATATCAAAATTACATTACTTTACAAGGGGAAATTAACAATTAACAATGAAGAACATTGACATACACCCATGCCCTGGGCAAGGGTAACTTACACAGGCGGGACTCGAACCCACGACCTTCGGTGTGGCAGTCCAGGGCTTTACCCCCCGCCACTAAGGCCGGCCGACTATTTTCATGGTTATCACGTGAAATTGGTAAAAAAAACTCCAAAAGAAGTTCAACATATTTGATTTTCAATATGAAACAGTGTGTATAATAGAAATAACTTAATTAAGTACGGATAAGGGAGGAGTTAGGGTTCTCTTCAAGTATAAGTATGATTATGATTATGAAAGTACTTACATTAGCCCTTCTACTGCATTCAATATAATCAATGAACGTGGCATCGGAGATGTCCGGTTCCTCAGTTGGTGTTGCAAGAATGAGAGTTGGAATCACTAAAATAGCACCTGTGGTGACAAAAATGCAGGGATAGATGGCTACATAGTCATTCAAATGGGCACTAAGCAAAACGCAAATTATACAAGTAGAACGCATGTTCTCAGCTGAAATGTTTTCATCGACCAAGATGAGAAAGGAAATATCTCAGGTCCTTGGATACCGATCAAATCCCCCTGAGACCTTTCGGACTGTCTGTGAAGAGTGATCCGGCGACGTGTTTTCTTCGATCGAAAATTCGAATCCAACGCATAAAACACAGTAATAGGTGCATGAATATTGCATAAATAAACATATTGATAAATTGCATAAATTAATTAATAAAATACGTGCATAAACTTTAATTTCTCCAATACCCATTATAATATTGACTATAGTGGCTTCAGTGTAGTTCTTAGCTTTTTCCCACTTCTAACCACTATGAAATTTATGTTTACTCTGTGCACGTACGAAGATAATAGGGTGCAGACGAAATAGTTCAAATTCCAAAGATGGAAAGGAAACTCCTCATTCAAAGTCAGAAATTGATACGACGGTGCCACTTCACGACGACCGGATTTTGGATAATTGCCATGACAACAGGGTAGCTATCCGCTACTGTAATGTTGGGAAGGGAAGCATCGGTTTAATTTTTGCTGAACCGACTCGCCTAGTGTACCGCGCTAAGGCGTTTCAACCCAATTTTCGAAACCCATAACTGCGGTAAAATCATGAAATTGAAACCATATATTAGAAATACTTCGATACAAATCTTTGTAGAATTGATGCTAGTTTCAATAAGGTATCGTTTCGGCCAAACCTCGAACGCCGGAAAGTGCATTTAATTTTTGCTGTTTGAAATTTACATAACACGGTATTTTTACACGGTACGTGTAAGCATTTAAGAAGAAGGTACTCACCAATAATGATCAGATGAATGGTAGGCGCCATTTCTATCGGTAAATATGAATCCGATACAGTGAAAAGTGAGGTAGACTATTCCGTGGAAGGCAATTGAAGCAGTGCACTTTCTGTGTCTCCTGAACTCATAAAAATGATCTTCTGTGAGGAAACATATTGCCCCGTCATTATCGCAGATTTGACCTTTTGATTTAATGACGAAATAATCACCTCTTACGAAGTCAGCTGCCCGTTAAGAACCAGGAAAGAGAGTGGTAATCCACCCTGGTGGGGAGCAGAGTTAGAAAGTCTCCGAAAGGAGACAAGAAAACTCTTTAATAAAGCAAAGAGAACCAGGTTGCCGCAAGATTGGGAAACCTTTAAGGACACCCAACGTAGGTATAAATCAGCGATTAAAATCTCAAAAAAGAAGTCTTGGAGGCGCTTTTGCGAGAATGTGGAGTCAGTTCCACAACTCTCAAGATTTCATAAAATCATTGCAAAAGACCCGTGGGCCGGAGTAGGGTCTCTTTTGCTTCCTCCGGGAGAATATAAGTCTTCTGACAAGGAAGCATTAAAACTTCTGTTGGAGACTCACTTTCCAGGCTCCAAAGAGTCGGAGGAGATGCAAAAACGGAAGCCTCCCACCCGTCCGGCTTGGACGGACTGGAGATTGGCCTCCAGCATCGTTAAATATGATATAACAAGATGGGCTATAATTAGTTTTAGGCCTTACAAATCGGCCGGCGAAGATGGAATTTTCCCGGCACTTCTACAAGAGGGACAGGAGCTGGTATTACTCCCCATGGTAAGGATATTCCGCTCCTGTCTTGCATATGGGTATATCCCAAAGAAGTGGAGAGCTACCAAAGTTGTCTTTATCCCAAAACCAGGGAAGACGGACTACACTTTGGCCAGCTCATTTAGGGGCATTAGCTTAATGTCTTTCCTGCTGAAAACGCTGGAGAAGATAGTTGATAGATATATCAGAGATGGCCCCCTTAGGGACCATCCTCTGCATCCACATCAGCACGCCTACCAGAAGGGCAAGTCTGTGGAAACTGCACTCCACAACCTAGTATGCAGGATAGAGAACGTACTGGAACATGGTTTGTATGGGTTTGGAGCGTTTCTAGATATAGAAGGAGCCTTCAACAATACATCCTTTGAACAAATCTGCCTGGAAGCAGACAGGCATGGAATCCATACACATATTGTGAGATGGATTAGATACATGCCTGAGCAAAGAACTGTTACCGCCCGCCTTGGAGGGAGCTCGCTGACGGTGACTGTGACAAGAGGGTGTCCACAGGGTGGGGTGCTGTCCCCATTACTATGGAATATGGTAGTCGATAGTCTGCTGTCAAACCTCCACAATACCGGTGTATTCACACAAGGATATGCTGATGATATCGTGATCTTGGTTTCAGGCAGATTCCTAGACACAGTATGTGAGCTTTTGCAGAAAGCCCTGGACAGAACAGCCCAGTGGTGTTCCGAAACAGGACTCTCTGTTAATCCAGAGAAGACCAATCTTGTTCTTTTCACTAAGAAAAGGAGGAGAGAGGGATTTACTTCCCCTTACCTCTTGGGAAAGAGACTAACACCGTCCTCATCGGTCAAATATCTTGGAGTCGCTCTAGATTCCAAGCTCAACTGGAGAGAGCACATGGATAGCAAACTCAAAAAAGCATGTGCCTCATTATGGACATGTAGAAGAGGCCTTGGTAAATCATGGGGCCTTCAACCCAGAGCCATTAGCTGGCTATACAATGTAGTGGTGAAACCTAGTTTCCTCCACTGCTCAATTGTATGGTGGAAAAAGACCAAACAAATTACTGTTAGGAACAAGCTTAACCACCTACAAAGAATGGCCTGTATGGGCATTACAGGAGCAATGAGGACGACTCCAACCTTGGCGATGGAAACTCTGCTGAACCTTCCCTCACTTTATGTGGAAGTAGAGGTTCATGCAAGAGCCACGTTATACAGATTGAGAAATCTAGGTATGACAGAGGAAATTTCTCTGGACACAGACAACTGTGGACGGGACTGAGGGAGTCTGGCACAATTTTTGAGATGGGGTCGGATTCCATGATGGCGACGTTCAATTCTTCACCGCCTCTTTTTAAAACCCATTTCCCAAACAGGGAATGCTGGGCAAAAGAAGAGGGGAAAACCCTTCATAGTGGAGCCCAAGTGTGGTGCACCGATGGCTCCGTGAAAGAAGGGAAAGCAGGGGCAGGCGTCTACAGCCAATCCCCCCTAGGAGCATACATGTTCCCCTAGGAAGATATGCCACAGTGTTTCAGGCAGAAATCTTTGCCATCCTAACCTGTGTGCACGCCATTGAGGAGACAGGTCTCTACAAGAGACCAATCCATATATGCACCGACAGTCAGGCTGCTCTAAAAGCCCTGAACTCACCTTGGTGCAGATCTAAACTATTGGCTGAATGCTACAAGACTCTCAATATTTTGGGCAGCCGTTGTAAAATAGAACTTTTCTGGGTACCGGGACACTCAGGTATCACCGGAAACGAGAAGGCAGATGAACTGGCAAAGGCCGGCGCTGAACAGAATCCAATTGGCCCAGAACCAATTGTGCCAGTTGCCCCATCAATGGGGATGGCTGCAATCAAAGTGTGGGGATCAACCCAACACTTAAAGATCTGGCGAGAAACACCGGGTTTACGTCAGGCAAAAACCCTTATAGGAGAGGTATCTCCTAGACTCGAGAGAAGACTTCTTCTTATGAACAGAAGTCAAGTGCGGACGGTGGTAGGTCTGCTTACGGGACACTATCACGTAATGAGACATATGCACCTGCTGGGGATAACAGACTCAGATAGGTGTAGATGGTGTGAGATGGGAGAGGAAACAACCACTCATCTAATATGCGAGTGCCCCGCAATCATGAGGACTCCATATAGACACCTGGGCTCACCTTTTATAGAGCCCAAGGAAGTAAGAGATCTTCCGATTGGTAACCTTTTGCCCTTCGTCAAGGATATTGGCCTCTATGGGTGATCCATTATCGGTGGTTAGCACAATGGACCTACAGGTCTAAGTGCCCTGGGAGCTGATCCCCCACCGCATAAACTAATCTAATCTAATCTAACAGCCTCCTAACGGAGTCCAATGGCATCCAATACTACTGTTCCCGTCTCTATAAAACTGAGTATATTACTTCCCCCATCTCCTGAGAAGCCATTCCCTGGTCAGCCACCGCTCTCCTTACTGACGCTCTGTCAATAGTTATCATTCGTAATTACCAATACCTAGCCCATCGTATTCTATGGAACTAAGTCAAAGATCTCTTTTCCTGCCAATTTTACCAACCACAATCTTGCAGAGCTACTCCGTGCATTGCTTTTCTCAATGTAAATTGTGCGTCTTGCAACAATGAGTACTCTTTGCGTCACGACCGTATAGCAGATAAAATAGGGGGAGAGATTTATTGTAATTAGTTTATCGCTGTTAAGATAAACTGATGAAGGAGACAATAACTATAAAGTAAAATTCCTGTACTTGGAAGGGTGATCACAAACTCTGTAGGCCCTCATAACGTTAAACGTCTGTATACTTAGAAATAATTTAGCGGAAAAAATATTCTTTCATTTTTTATATGTTTTGCACGTGATAGGGTTGTTTCTGAGGTGATAAGAAATGTTGCGCTTTTTTTCATCTGAATAATCAAATGAATTGTCGGAACAGTTTATTATGATATCATTTATAAATTCGCTAGAACGCTTTTGACACTTAGTGCATGCTTTGCCTTGAACGCTCACACGTTGGATGCAATAGATTTTATTTTTCGAAATCATTTAAAACATCATTTTTATAACACCATCTCACTAGACCATTTTTTTAATTTCTCTTTCTTGTCATTTGCTCAATATAGTTGCGGGAGTGGTCTTTCGTACTTCTAGTTTTAGCTTCAGTATTGAAGAGTCATGAGATATAGCCTTTTTACTAAGGATTCATCTAGCCCTGACATCTGAAGAAGTTTTTAAAGAGGTAAGGGGAAAAAAGTTACGGAATCGATACATTTTATGCCATCAAATTCAACCGATATCACTTTAGCCCCTGTGGAAATTAATTTTGGTTGCCAATTCATATGTAATTCATCGAGACGTTTGACAAAGGATATGATAGTCGCTTCTTTGTAAAATTAATGGTTAATAAAATGAGTGCGAAAAATCCACCGGGAAATCATTCGCCTTGATCGGGACACTTAAATTAATAAAATGAATTTACAACCTAAAATAATTTTGACAGGGGATAAATTGATGTCGGTTACATTTCGGCTACTGCTCTTCGGAAGTCAAGAACCGGTTATGAGGTACGAAATATTTTCGCCTCTCTCCGAAATGCGCGCACACACTCATGGATTCTTCGCTAATACAGCTATATCAAATTTTTTTGTGAGATAAAGGGGTTGGGTGAGTGGAGAATATGTGTGGCTTTTCAAGCAAACGTGGCAAGTAGATTAGTAATGGGTAGCTTGGATAATCAGAGCAGCGTGAGCGCATTGCTTGATGGTGGCAAGTGGCTTTTCAAGCAAAATCATGTCTTGCCTACACTTTATATGATAAAATTCACACAATAACACTAGCAGAAAAAGTCTCCTCTTTCTCGGAAAATATGATGATAAGGTCAAATTAAGAAGTTGCACGTCCGCAATTAGTTTTCAGCTGGAATGTGCAGCTAGCTTATTGGACCCATACGAGGCAGCACTGATTGCAGAATGCAAGCACAGGGCAAATAGATTAGTAATGGGTAGCTTGGATAATCAGAGCAGCGTGAGCGCATTGTTAGATTAGTTAGGCCAGGAGTCGTTTAGTGAGCGAAAAACGAAATGCAGTATATTCCCGAATATGTTTATTCCACGATGGATCATTATTGAGTCTTGGAATACGTGGAAGATAGAGTTAAATCTGAAAAAAATGCGAACTAATGAAATTCTGTAAAAAAAATAATTCCCCGCTAGATAGCTATTTTGTTAAGGATGTTCGAGACTATGATCCATAAAATATCTCGGAGTTAGATGCAGGGTCATTCCATGTCAGTTCATCCAGGCATGACACCCACCGACTCGGATTTTGATGAAACTTGGCAATTTTCATCCTTCCATGTAGGAATGAAACAGTGTAAAACATTTCTTGGCTATCTTATATAGCTTTTTTTCACGACCATTTGAAGTTTGGGTGAAACTGCAGTTTTTCAATGAATGCGGTCTCCAGAGGCACTTGTACCTCCAGAGGGAAATAATTTGTCTCAGCCATAGTTTGAATCCGATTCTTATGAAAATTTGCAGGTTTACTATAGAAGTCATGAGAATTCCAAAAACTAATTGAAAAATATCCTAAGAGATATTGTAAATTCTCTAAACTCATATGTTTCATAAGATTTTAGAAAATTTTGCGTCAAAAACATCGTTCTATTAAACATCAAATTTTGACCTGAGGCAATATCTGAATCAAGCTAAATTATTTTTTCTAATATTCCTTAAGGTATGACCCACCACCTGTAAAAATAAAATTCATGGCTTTTTGCTTGCTTTGTTGTTAAAGAAATTTTTATGTAAAAAAAATCCCTTTTCACGACTCTGGTAGTCAGTGCTGGGTCCTCCTTCAAGTGCTTGTGTCAACTGTTTTCTATATCTAAGCAAATATTTACAACATAAATCTAGTACATAATAAGTTCAAAAATTAAAAAAATTTCTCCCGATAAGAAAAAATATTTTTGAAATAGAATATTTTAAGGAATTCATAGCACTTACCCACTTGGGATAACTTGATTGTTGCTTTATAAAACACATAAAAATACATGAAACATGTCAATACAAGCAAACTCTCTCCATTATATATAGACAAAAAACTTCAGGAATGTGTCTTTCTTCATTAATGTTGCACAACTTATAAATCAACAATCGCAATATATAGTCACTTTTGTATGAGCATCAGTTTGTGGTTAAAAAGCTTAGTATCCAAGGTCTTCACTGAGGCCTATCTCTGAGAAACCTAATATTTCAGTTGACACTAGAGTTACATTTTTATCCCAGTAGTGGTAATTCCAAGTTTTCCTTTTAAATCCAGGAGCCGCTGGTTCACACGTTCAATGTCTTTCTCCGAGAAATAATACATTCATCCTGAGCCTCTTGTGGTAGTAGTTTCCTCATTACAAATGACATTATTTACAGGAACGTGGCATATATCTTCTTTCTCTTTTGGCTGGTAAAATGATCTTGCAGGCCCATAAGGATGCAAGAATTTCACTTTTATATCACATTGATCAACATCCTTTGACATAACTAGCCTAAAAAACCTGTGATTGTCATACAAGCAGGCCACAAAAGACTAAGTACAAATTTTTGTCATAATTTCTTCCCAACTTGATTTTATCAAGAAATTGTGGACAGAACTGTACGTGGTATCAAAGCTAATTTTTTTTGTCGCAATAATGTTATTTGGAATTGGTATAAAAGAATGGTAGCTACGAGTACCTGGGATTGTTTTTGCATGGCACCAGCGAGTTTCTAATTGTTGCCGAATCATTGATAAATGTTCTTTTTTTAAAACGTACAATGAAATTTTATCTACTTTGTACTTGCAGAACTCAAACACCTTTTCAATGGAAATCATTGTGTTACCCAGATTCCGCTGAAGGCTTTCTCTAGTAAGAATGTGCTTAACTGTTCTGCCTATCCCATCACCAGGAGATTTCCCATGACTAGTTGAAAAAAATGACCAAGAAGCTTGCAAGTCAAGGTCCAGGTGATGATGGCACAGGTTTATAAAGTTTTTACAGTTCTTATATTGGCCAGCACAACCATCACTGAAATTTTGCACTTTCTTTACTTCAGGGAACTTTTCCTTTAAAAACTGAGTGACTATTTTTTGCGTTTCAAATACGAAAGCTACAACATGTTCTAGATCATCAGAAAATACACAAAAACTTGAGACACAGAGATCTTTCTACAGCTTTCCACGAGAATAATTTACCGCTGGATGTAGGGAACAACCATCCTGATTCAGAGATGAACCTGATACTCATCTTGTCACATAATGTTAGTTTTCACTGAAATCCAGCAAAACAATGGCTTCATCTGGCTGTAGGTTATTTTTTTAGTTCTTTTAGGTATCTCGCCTGTGGTTTGGCTATGAAGGAATGTGGGAGAAGTTTTTCCAGATTGTTCACCAGAATATTGATATATTCATCCAGAGTCACTGTTAACCTAATTTGTAGGGTTCGATCTGTTGTCACCCATGCACTGCATGTCACTTCATCTTCAGGGTCCCATTCCTCAAATTTACTTTTCAGATGTTCCTTCAGTCGTTTGTCAGCCATACATTCTGAACAGTGCCGTAACATGCAATCCCTGTTATCTTTGGAACATACCAAATAATCAAATAGGTTGTTGTAGGTTTCCTCTAAAGAGAATGCGTGGAGAAAAAGTGATGCATACTGATGGATAGTACAGACACGTACAGAATGGGTTCCAGAGGAGCCTGCCAACACGCACCATTTAGGTCGCAACAGACAGAATTTTGAAAAACATATTTTTACAAATGGGAATTCAAATTAAAAAGCTGCATACAGCTCATTTAGGTTACTTAAAAGTAACCTCTTTTGCTTGTGGACATTTTTGGACAAACTCACCTTATCTTTCATTCCTGGCATAAGGCAGTAATACTCTTCATTTTGGTACTAAGTCCACTGCAGTTTTTTTCAATGTTTTTGCCCCTCCTAGGATCTGGTATGGCTATGATGCCTTTCATTCATAGAAGTTCCCTAGCTTGCCGAATTGTATATTCACTAACATTAAATTCGGTGGCTACTTTTTCCCTACTCCACGATGTCGGAGCTAGTGTTAGTAGCTGAATCATCTCTCCCCGAATGCCTGCTGTCACCAATTTTTCTTTTAGTAACCCAACTAGCACATCCATATCATTCGCTTTATCAAGAACTTCTGAATCATGCTCTGGAAGGAAATCTTTATCTGGTACTTTGCAAACCTTTTTGTTCAAACACACTCGTGAAGTTTTTTGTCAATACAAAATGGAGTTAATATATATGACAATACAAAATGGAGTTACAATAAAGTTAACTTGTATTGGCATGTATCATGTATTTTTATGTGTTTTATAAAGCAACAATCAAGTTATCCCAAGTGGGTAAGTGCTATGAATTCCTTAAAATATTCTATTTCAAAAATATTTTTTCTTCTCGAGAGAAAATTTTTAAATTTTTGAACTTATTATGTACTAGATTTATGTTGTAAATATTTGCTTAGATATAGAACACAGTTAACACAAGCACTTGAAGGAGGACCCAGCACTGACTACCAGAGTCGTGAAAAGGGATTTTTTTACATAAAAATTTCTTTAACAACAAAGCAAGCAAAAAGCCATGAATTTTATTTTTACAGGTGGTGGGTCATACCTTAAGGAATATTAGAAAAAATAATTTAGCTTGATTCAGATATTGCCTCAGGTCAAAATTTGATGTTTAATAGAACGATGTTTTTGACGCAAAATTTTCTAAAATCTTATGAAACATATGAGTTTAGAGAATTTACAATATCTTTTAGGATATTTTTCAATTAGTTTTTGGAATTCTCATGACTTCTATAGTAAACCTGCAAATTTTCATAAGAATTGGATGAAAACTATGGCTGAGACAAATTATTTCCCTCTGGATGTACAAGTGCCTCTGGAGACCGCATTCATTGAAAAACTGCAGTTTCACCCAAACTTCAAGTGGTCGTGAAAAAAAGCTATATAAGATAGCCAAGAAATGTTTTACACTGTTTCATTCCTACATGGAAGGATGAAAATTGCCAAGTTTCATCAAAATCCGAGTCGGTGGGTGTCATGCCTGGATGAACTGACATGGAATGACCCTGCAATAATAATATCTACTTCAACATCTACACAATACCCTGCGAGCCATCTCTAGGGGGTTTGAGAGGGGGTGACCAATCTCCAACATGCAGCATGCAAGAGGACCACCACAGGCACACCGCACGGGCATAGCATACTACAGTCTGGACGCTGAGAGTTGTCCGATGACTTTTAGAAGGGTCTAGTTCGGGGTAGGGGGCAAGGTTGCCAGTTAAGAAAGGGAAACGCCCGCCTCACATGTAAACAAAAGGATTCTCTTAAGAAAGGAGCCAGAAGGTACAACGAGAGTTAAGGGCCCAGAGGAAGAATCCCCTACTTTGGTTATTCGAAGAAAGGGCTTGTTTTGGTGGCTCAGGCTTATTTCAGTACTTCATACGCATATGGCAACGTTGTATGACTAGGCGAGGGTGTGAGGTGTGTTTGGGGGACAGCGATTGGCTGCAAACCGTGCTGGCGCAAGGTTCTCCTTCCCTCCTTTTGGACTTCCATCGGACAACTCTCGCCGGCTGGACTGTATTAAAATATGAGTGAAAATTGGGATTTGTTAAAAGAATAACGGAAAATTGGAACGAAAAGCGAGAGAAATTAGCTACTTCTAATCTAATTGATGTTGACATGTTGGTATGTTGGTGGTGGTCACACCCTGCCAAACACCCCTGTACGTCACTGGCAGGGGAATATGCTGATGAGTCACTCGAACTCAGGACCTCTCTTTGGGAAAACACTTACGTGAAATCTGTTGAAAGGATAATTGTAAATTGTGGTTTTTAATGAGTGTACACCGGAAACGCGACGAAAAGTTCAAATAAGGAAACTATATGTCTTTATTTATCCCTAATCTGGAGTATTCGGCTATCTTTTGGGACCCATTTAAGATAGGGATGATTAGGAAATCCAGAGCTATCAAGATTTGGTTAGCTGGGGGATCTGTTGGCAGGGGTTGTTTGAGAAGGGTGAAGGGTTGGCGGAGGATGGGTTGATAGGGAGTGGGTCGGCTAGGGGTCGGGGTTGGTCTTTGGTCTGGTGTCATTGTGAAGGGCTCAGTATGCCGAATGCCATCTATCACGTTTAGCTCGGTTTCTTTTTTCAGGATTAGATCGCGCTCAGCTGAAAAGTTAAGAAATTCGATAATGACGGGCTGACAAGTTTCCTAACCGAAAATAACTTTTTTGTGTTCAATAGACCGAGAAAGTGCACTTGAATCAGTTTGCAAGACACCGGAGTGCGTTGCCTACGTTATCATCCACGAAATAGTCTACCACACCGTCCTCTGCATCGGATTCATCTCTATCGATCGTAATGGCGTCTCCGGTTCATATGATCTTTTTTGGTGAGTACACATCTACAAATAAAAAATTATATTCGTCATGATATAATGTCTTTAAATCATAACTTTTCAATGCTATTCCTTGCGATTGGAAAAACTACATTGCCCGTATTATAAACGGATTGCTCCACGCTCAAAGAAACACAGAGAATTTGAAAATCAATTAAATTGCGCCCAAAGTGGTATCATAAATTAAGATTCTACCGGGCGGACTCTTCTACGTACTCCTTTTGCCAAAAAAAGCCTACAGCACAATGCCATGAGCTTTTGCTATGCCTGCACGTGATATCTTATTCCATTGCTATTTGGCTTTTTTTTTCTAAGGTTGAGAAATATTATACGACGAGTTCAGGTTACTATGGTAACGAACAACTCGTGGCTCCACGTGTCGATTATCCGCTGACCTTGGGCTGTGTTGACGTGGTTTATCCTTTTTCCTTATACCCGCATGATTTCCTTATCGGACTTGCTTTTCCTTGGGGACAGATATTCAGTGTGGACCCCTCGTGAGCGTCCCCTTTTATCAAGAAATTTTCACAGAATTATGCGCCCTTCAGAAATACCGTGGGCATACATCTACATATTACACCGGAAGCCGCCTCAATAGACTTGTAGCGGTGTTAAGCTACGTCATTAAAAGGCGGTTATCGCCGGCAACGTATTTTCCCAACCAATTCGAAATGCTCATTGCTCTCCCAAGGAAAATTTGAGGGGAATTATGGCAGGAACTCTTTGTTGAAATTCTCTTTCCTGACGTTTGAAATGAGTACATGTTTTTCGCATTGGAATATAGATTTGGTTCTCTTCATATTAAAACAATTGTAAACTTCACGCCTATTTTTTTTGTAATTTCCCCGAGCTTCGGCTCGGTTCCATTTTCTAGGTTGCTGTTTGATTCAATTTATTGTGACCTGCCGAAACCCTGCTCGATTAGGATTAAAATACATGGATATCTAACAATTACGCTTTATTATCAAAATCAACCATTTAGACGTATACAGAAACATACTTAAACCATCTTTTTTACTATGAGGCATTCAATTATTGATTAAATCATCAATATTGATTTGTTTAGATAAAAAACTTAATTACAGTAAGCTTGGAATTTTTGAAATGTAAAATGTAGCCGCCTGCTAACTTTAGCTCATTACGATTTAGGTTTATTTATGCCGCGTGTAAAATTCGGAAAAAAACAGGAATTGATTTGATTCTTAATGTAATAAATATATGTATCTCCATTTGGGTTAGAGCCGCGATTGTAACGAAGTTAAGACATATGATCGCGGCGCGCACCGGCGCACAGTGGGCTGAAATCGAAAAAAGCTGGACAAAACCTCGAAAATGGTTTTTTTGAGTATGGAAGTTGAAACTTTGCACAGTTGTTGCCAACACATTAGTGCATTTTTTGACGCAAAATGTTTTTCATAGGTTAATTTTTTTATATAAAATACATAGCCTCAAAGTTGAACAAATTTGGCGCAAATTGCCCGCTTTGAATTTTTTTCGAAATTCAGCATGTTTAAACTAATGTCACACCTTTAGTAATAAATAAATAGCAACAAAAATTCATAAAATTGTTAAACGGTTTGTTAGCATTGATTACCATCAACTTTTACTACTTAGTTGTCGTATTTGTGATCAATACGATACAAAATGGCGGACCCTGTTTTCGTCGAATTTTTGTGTTTATGTAGGATTTTAAAAAAAGGATCACCGAGTTACCTCGAGATATTTACACCACATATACAGCAAAGTATGTAGATTATGATAACCGGAAAGACAGCTGCGACCATCTGCGACGCCGAAATTAAGATCGATTTTTCGAACGTGCGGCTGCGCCCGGAGCTGGCTGCTGGCCACGGGAATTGCCGTACTCGACGGATGTTGGATAGTGAATCATTTTAAGCAAATTTATTGTATAATAGCTATGATATATTATTACTACATTTATTTTCCTTTTGTTGTAACCTGATTTCTCTACTGTCTTGTAATATTTATCGTCGATGCAGTACAAAATGGCGGACACTAATTTCAGTAACATTTTTGCCCGTGTGTGGCTATATAAAAAGAAGGACCCCGAGTTGCTCTCAGATATTTACATCGTAATTGAATCAAGCCTTTTAGAGTCTCCATCCACAGAAATAATCTGTGACCGTTCGCAACAAACAAAATAAAATCGATGTTTCTAGTCACTAGTCAGTAAAAATGGATAGAGGAGCGAATTCATTTACCTAAAGTGACAACAAACCAACTTGAAATGAAATAGTAATAATTATGTTGGAATAAAACATATCCACAGCAAAGACTTCATAGCGCTTTATGATGTACGCTGCGTCACGACATTCAATGAGCCCATGGAGCATCCGCGGACTGCGCGGCACGGTAAAAACATTTGCGCCAAATTTGTTCAACTTTGAGGCTATGTATTTTATATAAAAAATTAACCTATGAAAAATATTTTTCTTCAAAAAATGCACTAATGTGTTGGCAACAACTGAGAAAAGTTTCAACTTCCATACTAAAAAAAAACATTTTCGAGGTTTTGTCCAGCTTTTTTCGATTTCAGCCCACTGTGCGGCGGTTGATCCAGTTCGGCCGTTACCCAGCCGCTATGCCTGCTATCTCGATCTTCCCTCCTCCATTCACGATAAGAACTATTCCATACCCCACTATCTATAAAGATAGAAAGACAGAGAGTTTAGCCACTAAGGGGTTGGGTTTGCAGGGGGTGGGGTCAGGTCAGTCACCCTGTTCAATTTTAACGGGTATAGGAGTTCCAATCTATCCTTGGAGGATGCTGCTAGCCTATTTGGCCGGTCCGTTTCTCTGGCATCTAAAGCCTTCTCTATAGAAGGAGTAACATTAAGGAAACCGAAGGGAGCACTTGATGTGAGACTTCAATATCTACATGTCAACGATGGCGTTCATGGAGTAATGAAGCCCCAAGTAAAGCTAAATAAACGCAAAAAATATCTTATTTGGTTTGGTCGATTTTTTTTAGCGTGAAATATTTGAAATGTATAAAAATGTAGGCATAAAACTGTATACAATGGAAAACTGTCGCAGTCATTCCTTTCATGCATTTTCCCTCTTTTTCTGAATGAAACTGTGTGTAACGAATCTTACAGTCGATTATCTTTAGTCTACTAGCTAATCGAATAATAAAAAACATTTCAGGATTTTACGATAATCTAGAAGTCAGAGCTCGCCGATTGCCGTTATGCTACGATACATGACAAATTTGAATTTTTTGGGAATAGAGAAAAGAGGGAGAGAAGGGATAAAGAGCAGGGGTCTTTACATTGCTTGAATTGACTCACTTATTCGTCTGTTAATCCGTTTGTCTGTCATTTTGGACAAAAATCTTGCTGCTCACGAATTAAAAATTGTCAAATTTGACCCACATTCCGTCTAGCTATCAACTTATAATTTTTAATATAGGTCAGAACCAAAAGAAATTGCATTCTTTCACTGCATGCACTTCTTCATATGCATTAGGGGACGCATCTTCTTAGGCATTTTCTGCAGTTAACATTTGCAATTATTGCTCAGCTGGAGGAAATAGTTTAACAATTTCCAAAAGTTCAAAAATGTATTTCCGGCTATTCTTTGCTGATCGAATGTAAACACACAAGTTAAGTAATAACATTGCAATACATTAAAATTTTAATGTAAAATCAAGTTTATATATGGAATAAGGAGTGAAAAATATGAAATTAATTTCGATACCTGCGATTTTATTCCGGCAAAAAGAAGAAAATTAACCACCCTTCCTTTCCCCAAGGTCCCGCGTTTAATTACTAATGATGAAGAGAACCAAAACGTGGAGTGCATTTTAACTTCAATATCTTAAATTGAAATTTTCTCCATAAATATTCATTATAAATTAAATCACAAATATATGATAGTAAATTTATATCACTCCAGTGTCAATTGAAGGTAAAGTGAATACGCACCACGTTTGTGGATTTGAATGTGTCGTCGTTCATCTGTAAAATTTAAACGTTGGATTATGGGTCAAGGATTATAGTTAGTTTATTTCCTTTTTTAAGTTCAAATGAAAACGTTGATTTCTAGGTATTTTTCAAAAATTTATTGCAATTTTTTTCGATAATTTTTGGCTGACCATTCTCAGTGAAATTTTAAAGTGCCTTACATTATTTTAAATGAGCCTTAATTTTTTTAACTTAATGTGTCACGGAGTCACTTAGTCACACAAGTGGCTTTATGGTTGTGCTATGGTATGAATTACTACGTTACTTCAAGATTTGTATACTTTGTAAGATTTGCAGCCCTCCAAGCTTGTCCCTCCAGTTTTCTTTATTTTTCCTTGTACCCTTTTTAATCTGAGCCAAGTACTTACCTCACGGTATTCATCGTGGAATTTCTTACCTCCATAACGGTCCCTACGTAGTTGCAATGTCTTGTTGCTTAGCGTATCCAGCGCGTCATTTTCTGGCGTACGGTGCTCTACTATTACCCACAAGTACCATGTCAATAAATCAAGACAAAATATAAGCGTATTACACTATGCTTAGATCTTCAGAGGCTGTTTTCGACGATTCGCATGTTAAGTGATTCTGACGCTTAGCTCCAGAGTAGGTGTTAGTGATTTCATTCTTCATGTCTTCAACAGGTGTCATATGGCGCAACGGTTAACGAGTCTGCGTAGCGATTAGAATAGTGCATGATCAAATTCCCGGAATAGGCTGCATATAATTTCTAAATCTATAGCTGTTGTGTACAGGTTGACTTTACGCGTCTTGAATCGTTCAAGGTTATGCTTTTTCGCATTTTTTACGAGGAATATTTGGCAGTCGAATGGGCATTACTTTTTTATAAAATTATGAAAATAATATTTAAATAGTTTGAAAAATTAGTTAAAAATCCACATTCATATTTTTACTAAAAGAAGAGAATAATAGGAAATATAAAGTACATGCATTTTCCAAAAACAATATAAAATGTACTAAAAAGTAAAAAAATAAGATTTACATCACTCGGAGAACTACGAGAGGGTGCTAATCGTTACTCACCTGTCAGGATCCTATATACTCATTGCTAATAGATTTCGTCAGCAGAAAAAAGCGTGTTTTTAATCTCTTTTTATTCATTTGTTCCGATTGTTCAAGTCTTTGATCCTTCGAGTACCACTTCTCATACAAATTAGACCCTCGCCCTGAGAGTGTAGCAACGCACGCCCCCCGTCCTGTGTACTCGTTCCACCAGCTCATAAGAATATTTACTTTATAAACTACCGGAATAAATTCATGGGGCATTACAGATGACAGGCTTCTTGCTACTAAAGGTTCAAAAATGACTCATGACTCGTACAAACAGTCATGTTTTATCTAGATTTCTAAACGTATTATATTTATTTATTTATTTTTTTTAAATTTCCCCGTAAACAGCACTTTGTGGCCTTTACAACGGGTTTTCAACATTAACAAAGCACGACACAAACATCCATGCCCTGGTTAGGGATCACCTACCCAGGCGGGATTCGAACCCACGACCTACGGATTGGCAGGCGAGGACTTTACCCCACCGCCACCGAGGCCGGCAATTTATAATATATAATAACTTATATGTTTCTAACTCGCGACTAATGAAATACGGACAGCGTAGTGACATGCGCAGTGGCCCGAAGAGCAAAAGAGCCGTGGTTGACTTCCAGTTCTGGGGTATTTTTCCCTGTTATATATTTCATGCGGAAGAAATTTTACGAATTGAAAAGTTCAACAGAGAAAAAGTGGTGAGAGTTAAGTCACACTAAACTCACTGTATTTACCGGCCTTGGTGATGGCGTGGTTGTCTTGACACCTAATCTAAAAGTCACGGGTTCGAGTACCACCTGGATAAGTTAATTGTACCCAGGTTATTAGTGTTCGTGGTAGCACAGTTGTCAGTTGTTGGGGTCTTCAATGAAAAGGCCTTTGTGAGCTGTTTTTAGAGCATGTGGAAATAAATTTTCTAAGCTCACGTTTCCATTTATAAAATTTCAGTTTGCATATTATGGTGTATTCCCTAATCAGTAATTAATGATAGATAATAATATCAGTGCTACGTCTAAAAGAGAATAAACACTTTTCTCGGCTACCGAAATTTGCTCCTACTTACCAAAGATATCAATGCTTGAATGGTTATCATATCGGCTCATGAGCAGATCAAGGAAGAATTAAGATTAATCTGCATTTTTTCGGAGTGTGGATCATTGGTAACCCATTATAATTCATACGATTGAAACACCACCAGTTTATCATCAATTATATCCCGTTTATTTCCTCTGTTTTTTTGAAATGGTCTCAGTTTCGTGAAACATTATCCTCTTCAAATAATTTAGTAGCAAACTGAATATGATTATGAATAAAAATACACTATTATCAAAAGGAACGCGCAAAATTGGGTATTTGGTACTAATGTGAAGCGTCTTTGTTCCATTGATCCATGAAATATTTTAAACAAGAAGTTAATATTATTGAAAAATGAACTCGCTACTATTAACAATCAACATATGCAACAATTAAGCCTGTTTTTGAAATACTTAAAAATATTTTCAACAAAAGGTGCCACTGTTCCATTTGTATAATTTCACGGCCAACTTATGGTTGATGTGAAGCATGTTTCATTCAGCGTTCTTATGATTCAAACAAAAGAATTCACAATTTAAAATAGTTCGTATTCACTCATAAGCGCGGTTTATTTCATGTCCGTCGATTTTCGGGGAATTTTATGGAAGGTATTTCGAACATATTGTTTCCTTTGGCCATCTGGCTTTGAGCGTCTTCACTGCATTCTTCATTACCTCCGAGCACATCTCTCCCATTTCTTCAGCGCATCCCAGAAAATCAAATATATGCCTGGAATGATAAATTACAGCCGAGATCAGTTAAGGAACGTTGAAATTGTGTAATGCCTCGCTCAATAGTAAATTTATGAGCGTAAAAAACCCCTATGGACGTTTATTCTGGTCCTCTCGTTGCTGAGGCCTAGGTTGTTAGGTCGCTAAGATTCAGTTGAAATAAACCAGCCGCATGTTGATAATGCCGCAATGGAAGCGAAATCGGAAATTGGAGCGAAATCAAACGATTTCTTCCCCAATCGGAGTACGCGTACACAAACTTTTTTATGCAGCAGAGAAAAGTTTTTTTTTTTTTAATTAAAAGTTCTAAATGAAATTATACCTCTTGAATTCGAAAAGCATTCCCAAAATATCGTATCACTCGCAGTTTTGGTGAATATCATACATTCCGCCAACATCGATTACACATATGTAGGTAAATAGCACCTATATAGTGAGTGAATTATGTTGAAGTAGAATTTAAAATTAAATAAACAGTATATTGAAGTATGCACGCAGCAAACAGATGTAAATATACACAGGAAATACTTTCTGCCTTATATTAACTTAAAATTTTTACATTGTGGTTTCTTTGTTGTCATGACATGTAGATCCTTCTTTTCCCCTTATGGGGCATATCTGTTTGCTCATACAGCAGTATTCGTTAATCATTCGAACTTGCCAATTTTTCTTGTGTCGTCGTTTCATTCCTTGATAGTCTGATGGAAACTTTCACAGTTTTTTTACACTTGCCGTTTTAAGTATGCATAAAAAATTAACATAGTTTATTATCATTAATTAAAAATTTGTGCTATTTTACGCGAATTCTATGGGTAATACGATTCTTTTAGTATCGTTTTCGTATTCCGGAGGTCAAAATACATTCCGAACTACTTTTCGGCAACTAATAATATGTGATACTTTCAGCAGACAGCTGCAAAGCTGGGAACTGTAGTTTGAAAACAAAAATGTGATATTTTAGCGTAGCGTAACCTTTTTGAAAGAGGTTTGCATGACCTGGCAATGAGGTTTAACCAGAATAAACGCCCGGGTTTATCAATTTCCTCCAATCTCAGACATACTTACTGGCATATGCTCGCTTTGGTGAAGCGGTCATCCCTCGGATCAGGAAACTCGCAAATTACAGATTCATCGACGACGTCCACTCCGCCAAGACGCGAATGGCACTTCTGGCTTTTCAATGTTCTTTCCATGCATTCCACTTGATCTTCTCCGAGGATTGCTAAGCATGGAAAATTTTCAGAATGAGAAATACAGATCTTAACATTAGATGTGATATGAAACGATGAACTGCCCTTCTACCTACAAAGCACAGCCATTCCATGCTATTCATTTAACAAGAGGGAATACTCAAAATTACTCCTGAATATAAGGGTCCGAGTTCTACGGCATTCAATACAAAGGGTATGGTCACCCCCTGCCAAACACCCTAGAGGTGGCTACCAGGGTATTGTGTCAATGTAAAATGAAATGCCCCACAAGCCGTAACGTGTTACGCTCGTCCGTTTTGCCCCGACCCGGGTTTTATAGCACTGGTTTAGGGGTATGAAGCAAATGACCGCTGGGATCGAACACAGCCTCTCAACCGGCATTATAAGTAGTTAAAATAATTTAATCTAGCATTATATGGATTCTAGATATAATGAAAATAAATCCGTATACATTTGATCAGGAGTTTTGAAATTGGATACATTCGTTTGCTTACCGAAATTAAGAAATTCCTAAGCAGTCCACCCTTAATAATATCTCAATAGAACGGATTACACTACCAAATATTATGTTTGATTTATTATCTAACGAGAGTAATATGGGCTATCACAGAATTTTACTCTTGAGCGCCAAATAATTTCGTCCCTAGAGCTGTTTGAATCTTCAACTTGAATATTGTGCCAAATTTTTTTCCGCGATTTTTAATTTTCAATGATATTTATAATGAGATGCTCTTTAAGCAGTTGTAGCGCACGCCCGTTTTCGTCGACCAGGGTTTTACTGTATTCGTTTGCGGGGATGGAGAAAGTGATCGCAGAGACCAAATAGAGCCTTTCAACCAGCAAACGCTGACGCTCACTCACACAGGCTAATAATGAATTAACCAAAAAGAGCTGAACAAGACGTAAATTTGGATATGTGGTGTGTGTTTTCATCGGGGACTCTTAATTTTACATGGCTAGTATTAATGTTTTGAATTTCGGTCGTTAAATTATATTACTTGCAATAATCCTGTCATTTTATCCTCTGTAAAGTTGCATTAAAGATTACATTTATTCTAATACGCATCGCGGAATGGACCCTCTCCTAGCGCGAGATCAGTTTCTATTCTCTGGTTATGATACGTATTCGTACGATACGCAGTTAGTGCTGAACATGTAATCATTACATATAGTGCGCATTACATCAAAAACTTCATTGAGGAGTAAACTTCGATAGAAATAATCCTTACCACTGAGTATTTGGCTGTTGTTTTCGCAAAGTATGGCTATAGATTCTACGATCATGCCTGTTGCGAACGGAACCATTAACTGCGACTTATTCGTGAATGTCTGTACCATATCCGCAGTATCTCTGATAACACCGATGATTGATTCCTTTTTCCTGAAAAAAAGATGGAGTGATGATAATAATTATCGCATTCAAAGAGTCATAAAGTCAATGTTTTACTCTCTGCAAAAAATCTTTGATCATGATTGTGGTGACGTTTCAAAAACAATTATCACCCATTAAAGTGATGGATATGACTCTTTAACTTTCAATTACTATGTTCATTCACCTGTCCTTGAACTATATTTTCCCTTAGACCCCCGTGTCCCATAAGGTAATCGAGGGAATTATTCCATATTCTATTCAAGGTTTTCAAAACTTTCCAACCTTTCTTAAAACTTCCTCATCACTCACACCATCTATCCATTTGATCGTCATCACTCTTCCATAGCACCACATTTCGGAAGCATCCAACCTTCTATTCTTCGCTGCTGTAATTTCCCATTGCTACAATAAAGAAGCCCCACTACCATTAAGATGCATGCCCCAAATGTATGTCCTAATAAATTGCTTCCTACCTTCAGCCCTTAAATTTCCAACCGTAAGACTCCTTCCTCTTTTTGAGAAATGACCTCTTTGTTTGGGCTATTTAACTGACCATCATAGGCCACCTGACTACACAAGGTGTAGAACTCCTTCATCTCTTCATGCTTACTACTGCTAAGTTTATGACCAGATGCATAAGAGGGAAAGTATCCCTTAAAAGTATCACAATTACAGAGATTCTGGTGTGTTTATTAATTCCGGAGAACTAGAAATTAACGTTTAGTTAAGTGAAATAATGAAACTGGATACCATTAGCAACTCTAAACATTGGTTTGGCCCCGATGAGGAGCGCATCGACGATGACAAGAGGCGTAGTAGGCATGGATCAAACGAATCAGCAACTGCAGAAAGGCATAATGTCCAAGTTGGACGATTTTTCTTTTTGTTTCTTAAAATTGTTGCTATGCGTGAAACTCAACGTTTCCTACTGAAAGGAAACATGCTAATAACACCGAGCGCAAATGTTTCCTTTTAGTAGGAAGCGTTGAGTCTTGCACCTACCAACAACTTAAAGAAGAAAAAAGAAAGATCGTCCAACTTGAACATGATGCCTTTCTGCAGATAGCGTTTCTAATAAGCAGCAGGACCCTGGTATGAAGATAGTTGAGATTGAGACGTGACTCATGTTGTGGTCGCATAGAAGCAATTTATGGTTGGAGATCATAGGAAGGGGGGATTGCTTTGGTATGTGATCTGTGTTTATTATATTATTATTAATATTGTTTGGAAAATGTTATAATGTTGTTCAACCGACTAGAAAAATTTCAATATTTCTGACCTGCACAAATGTACGGGATCGAGGAGCTTCGTGTCGTTGGGAGTTTGGTCTGCTGCTCCTTCAAGAAATAAGGATTCTAAATTAAACCCATCCATAATGCAGTGAATCATGAGTTCCCTTGGCAACTGAAAAATAACATTTTCAAATCAGTTATTCTTGATGTACACGCAGCGCATGTTGATAACAAATTTTATTGCCCCAATAAGTCGAATAATCACTGGCCCCAACCGTGGGAATAAATGCAGGCTATAACCACTCTTTCATATTACTATGAAAGGCTCCTGCTTGAGGGGATGTATTTTTTCCCATTTGGAGGTGCGGAAGTCATTTGCCTCTCAGCATCAAACTTTTATGACTCAGACGTAACCAATCTATTTCTGATGATTCTCTTAATTGACTCAAAATTCTTCATCAAATACTTTTATTATTAGTTCATCATAAAGCGCGATCACCTGTGCTAAGAAAAAACATGTTTGCTTGGGAATGCCGTTTGAAATAAATGTGAACAAAGGCCGTGATCTTTTTCTTTTTATTATCTTGGGATTAAGAAGCATATTCTAGAATGAAATAGAGGTGACGGGCAAGAAACATGCAACGTTAAAAAGAATTTAAACTGGTCAACCTATTTTTCGTAGTAAGTGCGCGTGAAATATCACTGTTATTTCGTTTGTTATCCTTGTAACTTACAGGTCAAAAAGTCACTACTACCACGCCACATTTTTTGGTAAATATCCTCTTCAACATCGTTATTTTGTGAAAACGTGAAATGCTCAAGTGATGCGATAGGTGTTTCTTCCACTCTAAAAGCACTGAGGTTTAAAAGTTATAAAAAGAATGCTGGAAATCGAAGCCGTGAAAATGATTTCAAATCAGTGAACTAATTTTAGAGCTGAAATTTTAATTAGACGATTCAATGCCGCACAAAGAGAGAAAGAATATTATATATAACATGATTTTAGGTTTTATTTTTTAGAGAAATTTGACAGTATGCCAATTATTTGAGTTTAAATCAGGTACTTTAAATTTTTTCACATATGCGATTCATAGCGTACTATACCTATTTATTTGAATTGCAACTTTTTCTGGATAACTTTATGTGACTTAATTTAGCTTTATTTGACACATAGTACCAACACATCATCAAAATTGACTTAGGTTCTGCAGGGTGGATCTAAAAAAAAAAAAGGCACACAAAATGGGTGAAAAGCAAGTATAATAGTGGTAGGAAAATACCGGGGGCTATGCTTAGATTGCTTGAGTTATTATGGGAAGAAGCCTTTAAGAGCCACTCGAACATATCGTTCTAGAACCGTGCTGTATTTCTAGATCCAGTAGAAACGATTTAATAACGAAGGAATTGGTATAGGAATGATATGGTATTAAAGGACTTAAATGAATTCTCGGTGGAAATCATGAGTCGAATCACCTCAACGCGTACCGTGTTTTCTTTAAACGGCTGGTGTCCTACAACCTCCGCCACTCATCTTTGGAGGCTGCTTGCGATGTAATTAATACGTCGATGTAGATTAGCGGATTTTTCGAAACGTCGGTGCTTTTAAAAAATTATATGAATTGCTAACTAAAGAAAGGCTTCATGTTCAATTTGGGCGATTTTTCTTTTTTTTTCTTTAAGTTTTTGCTGGGTTTAGGACTCAAACGTTTCCTACTAAAAGGAAATGTATCAGCTCGCTTTTATTAGCATGACATATTACCTTTATTTTAAGAAACGTTGAGTTTTGCCCCTATGAACAACTAAAAAAAAAAAAAAAAGAAAATTACTCCAACTTGGACATGATGATTTTCTGCAGTTAGCGATCCATATGTTACCAGATGAAAAGAGCGAGAAAAATATTTTTGCAATCAATACTTACTTCGGCGGCTTTCTTACATTCCCGAAACTCGATTGTTGCCGGATCTGTATTGTTAGCATCACCAGGCGAGCCGCAAATCACCAGAGTGGGAGATACTAAAAGCAAACCTGTGATGAAAGCAAAGTCTAATTTTAACCTTTATTGGTAGAATATCATTTATCATTTGAAGCCAAGTTTACGCGTTGAAGTTGACTTTCATGGTAGTTGATCAAAACTGATTATAGCTATTATCGACGCAAAAGGGTCCTAACAATGCCAATGCCATTCACGATGGCAGGGGCAACAAGAGCGGGTAAAACCAGTAAAGTTAGTACAAAATCTTATCCTGACACTTTTCTTCTTCCTACAAAGACTGCTTTTCAAACTCGTACACTATCAACTAAGAGTATTAGAGACATTTACAATATGAGAGCATAAAAAAACAATAAAAAAGGGGGTTCGCTGTGAATCGCCAAAATACTTTCTTTCTGTATAAACTCAAGGCTGAAGTTGGACGAATCAACACGTATCATTTGCAACAAAAAGGACGAGCTAAGCGGACAATAAGGAGAGGTCAGTGGCGGATCCATATGGGGGTGCGGGGGCGCGCGCCCCCCTTCAAGGGCCGCCTGTATTGCCAAATATTGCCGAACCACAATCATAACTTTTTTATAGTATTGTATTGATATGAGTATCCAACGAAATGATCGCTGGATTCTTCTCATAATGGAAAAATCTGTCAATTTCGTTGGTAAATCAAGTAATGGTTTCACTAGTAGTGGGCCCCATTGCTACAATGGCAACACAGGTATTCCCCTACCCCACCCTTCCACCCCCTATCCCCTCTCCGGGTGATCGGGCGTATCGATTGAATTATTGGGTTCCGGCCCCGGTGTGTTGTATCCTTCAAAGGGAATCCCTCATTCATTGTCTCGATATGAGTATAATCACTTTCATTGAAACTTTATTAAATATTGCGGGTGACTTAATTGTTTTTATTGTGATAAAATTAAAGGCAACTTAAGATATCTTTGGCGCCCCACCCCCTTGATTTTTGCTGTATCTGTTACTGGGAGAGGTATAGACATTATGTCAGAGGTAGGAGGATACCGGGGTCTGGGAAGAGGCAGAAAGAAAATACGGGTTCGGAAGATAAATATTTCCATCTCCTTGTCTTGGTGAGGATAATGAATAAAATTTTGTATTACCATTCAGATCGAGCGAATAGTGAAATATCGAAATGTAGAGAAACGATTTCATGTTATAATTGTGATTGTGACAGCACGAAAACGAATTGTGTACTCTGAAGGTGTAGTTTACTCGTTTTATTGCAATTATGGATAGGAATACTGTTTAGATATACTCATTATTCTAATTCTAATATTATAAAAAAATAACCTGTAACTATGTTCTTTTCCTGCGCGGGTAAATGATCATTTGCCGTTAGAATAATTTGCTGGAAAACATAACTCCATGGTACGCGCCTCAATTTAAAATGTAACTTACGCTTAAACGACTATTCATCTTGGCTGCCCTCCCGTATTTTTTGCGTGTATTAATAGGTCTCTACTTGCCGGAAGAGAGGGTTTAGCGATATGCATCTTGCCCGCGGGCCTTAGTTTTTGGTGACCCCTTTTATCAGATTTCTCGCGAGTTGATAGTTTTTACTAGCACTCGCCTTTATTCACGCTAATGTTATCCTTTCACTGGTATGCTCGTAACCACTTCATTCACATTGAAGTTTATCTTGAAAAACTAAAAATAATTCAAATTATTATCCTCTTCTTCACAACCTCACAACCTTTCTCCCAACTCAATTATTTTTCCTCAGAACTAAATAGAGCACGGGAAGACTCCCTCGTTTAATTATGGTGCATATATGAATAAATCATCACATTTCCCACGGTATGGCTAAATTTACAATACATGATGTTCGAATCGCACCGCGTCGACGGCGATCCTCCACACTACGTCATACAAACGAAACTATCGCATCTCTAAGGTACTGATATACGACCGAGGTCAATGAACTCAAAGCAATGGATGGCTAGCGAGTGCTCGCGTTTAGTAAAATACTGCTGTACGACTCGACGCGAGCGGAAGATATGTATGCATAAATTTGTTTTGCGCAGAAAATACTTGCAATTCATCTGCAAATCTATGAATTTCACCACTGAATCAAATGGAAAAACAATATAAATTTGCCGGCTTCGGTGACGGCGGAGTAAATTCCTCGCCTGCCAAACTTGAGGTCGCAAGGTCGAGTCCCGCTTGGACAAGTTGCCCCTATCCAGTTAGATCGTTTACGTGTAATTGTTAAATTAGTTTAACACCGCAATGTAAAATAGGCAACATGTCCTGTATTCCGTGGTATGAAAATAAATAAAAATAAGTAAAATTGAATGATTTGAATAGCTTCAGTTTCTTGCGACTAAAACCCAGATTTTTTTTCCAATTATGTGATCGTTTTATATATTTAAAGTTTTAAATTTTTTCGCCAATATTATGCGACGCGAGTAGTACTTTATGTAACGTTTATTCTATCTAACTTTATCTAACGCCACAACTTAATAGTTAACTGGAAAATCAGATTGAAAGCATGGTCCATTTTGAAAGGGAATAAACTATCGTCTTGGATAAAAGTAATTAATCTTCTAAGTCGCAACCTCATCCGAAATGATGCAATGCCTGTTTTTTTCCGGCGAACGATGGCAGTGAAGATCTCTCTTAGGTTTCACACTAACGACTTTACGATGTGCAGCTCGCCCGTCGTCCTAAGGGATTCAGATATCCATGGAGGTCCAGAAATCCATGATTCATACTGGATTCATCATTGAATTCCCGAATCCATGAGGACGAATTCTCGTCCAATTGCACATCGACACGTCGCGACGAGACGAAGGGAGATATGGAAATTACCTAGATTGAAACCACAGAAATCTTCAACGTCATCCTAAATGTAAAAGAATTCTAAGCTGCAAAAATTTTCCATGCATTTAAATGGAGCGCAACTCTGGAGGTCCTTGTCAAGGCCGTTTTATACGGAGCATGTGATTGTGCATATGAGAACTACATTAATTTCTCATGAAGGCATCAAATCGCAAGTATGCACGAACAAAATTAGAACAGGCTCTATTTTGCCACCTTAAATCCATGCATTCTCGCATGCGTTGTAGCAAATTCACCGCTTTACACAATGCAATTTTGACTGCGAGGTCGTGACCACGCCAAATTTTGCAATTACGGGACCCGTGTAAAACGGCCTTTAAGAGTCCAGATGCGCAATTTCTTAGCCTCTCTTAGGAATGGGATGTTAGCATTTCATTTTTTACAGTTCAGTGACCATGATTCACAATGTATTAGCTAATGCACTAGTACCAAGTATTCTTTAGCATGTGGATTCGGGGCTAGTGAACGATCGTTTGACTAGAGTTTAGGCACTCGATATGTATCCAGCCGCAGGCGATTGAAATCTGACGAAAGTGAAAGCGATTAAGCCTGCCTCTATGCTTAACTATACCCTTTCCTTCATTTCTGTGTGACTCCGAGTTGGAAAATATCTATTACCAATGCTTGGAACAATAGAGGTGTGTGAATTACTTTATAAGCTATGTTGACATTGTACTTGCGTTTTTATCGATTAATGTATTCATGAAATTAATCATTTTACTATGAATTGAGAGCTAAATGGTAATATTAAAATACAGAATCCTTACCGAAAATGATTAGGCGAGTAGCGGAAGCCATTCTTGTTGGTCACTATGAACTCCGATAAGTGCAAACGGAACACTACGCAGACTGACTCACTTACGAAGGATAAGAATATACTGTTCCTGTCTCACTTCTTTCAGCACGAAAGCCATCCCTTCGTGTCAAAATCTTGTATCTCATCATCTTATTATCAAAGTTCTCAACTTTGGACTGTGAACTCACTCTCCAAAAAAAATACAGAAATTATTGCCAATCGAGTTAAATCAATGGTAAATAAGTTAAACTGTTAGAAATTATGAGCAGAATCTTTTAGTTGACGGCAATATAGAGACTTTAAGCTTCCAAAAAAAGTGTTAGACCTACATTATTTGAGCACTAGGGAAGAGGGAAAATAGTTTTTTTCTCTTTGATGTCCTCTCTCTCCAAGTGAACCACGGATATCTTGTCAATGAGCATAAAGAAAATATAGCAAAATAATGTGAAATCCGGTCAAACAATTTAACTTTTTTTGGTATGAAGTACTCAAAATCTATTTCACCAATCTCTATTGCCTTCACGAAGCTCTGAATTTGACCATATGTTTTCTATAATTAAATTATGGGGCATCATTTAATGATCGTTCACGAATTATCGGCGTCATTGCAAATCCATTCGTGAGCATTTATATACAATAGGGAATGAAGTGTAATAACTCCAGCCCTGGACTTCACCTATATCATCGCTCTCCTATATTCTCCCTGCAACTCCACAATAACAAATTACCGCTTTCCAACCCATGTCTCTTTAATCGTTTTCTCTTGAATTTTTTGAGTATATTTAATCGTTTTACTTTCATGTTTTGTTTTTATCTATATTAAATACTATTGTTATTCACTACGTTAACCGTCGAAACCATGGTAGTAATATAATAATAAATTCTGTCGATATGCGAAGTTTAAGGTAATCAATCAAAATGCTCAGCAAATTCGCCAGTGTCGCCGGAAACGAATGGCCTTTGTGCTGTTTTGTCTGGTAAGTTTGTAAATGAAAATAAATAGATGCGAGGCCCGAAAGTGATCATATTGTCAACAGCCATTAATTGCACTCACTGCAAATATTGCGCTGTTCGTAAAATTTTAATTGCAAGTTAAAATATTTATAACTATTGATGTTAAAAGTAAATAATTTAAAACAATATGTAAGCCACCTCAGTAATTTTTGTCTGTGCACATATTCAAGTTCATACACATGTTCATAACTTAATATTCTTCTTCAAATTCAGGACAATTGTAAAATGCCTTTGCACAAGAACTCGTTCTCATGGATTCGGGAATTCAATGATGAATCCTATATGAATCATGGATATCTGGACCTCCATGTATATCTGAATCCCTTGGGACGACGGGCGAGCTGCACATCGTAACGTCGTTAGGAAATATGCAGGACATTACTCACAATCAGTGTGAAATCTAAGAGAAATCTTCACTGCCATCGTTCGCCGGAAAAAAACAGGTATTGCATCATTTCAGATGAGGTTGCGACTTAGAAGATAAATAACTTTTATCCGAGACGACAGTTTATTCCATTTCAAAATGGACCATGCTTTCAATCTGATTTTCCAGTTAACTATTAAGTTGTGGCGTTAGATAAAGTAAGATAAAATAAACGTTACATAAAGTACTACTCGCGTCGCATAATATTGGCGAAAAAATTTAAAACTTTAAATATATAAAACGATCACATAATTGGAAAAAAATCTGGGTTTTAGTCGCAAGAAACTGAAGCTATTCAAATCATTCAATTTTACTTATTTTTATTTATTTTCATACCACGGAATACAGGACATGTTGCCTATTTTACATTGCGGTGTTAAACTAATTTAACAATTACACGTAAACGATCTAACTGGATAGGGGCAACTTGTCCAGGCGGGACTCGACCTTGCGACCTCAAGTTTGGCAGGCGAGGAATTTACTCCGCCGTCACCGAGGCCGGCAAATACATATTGTTTTTCCATTTGATTCAGTGGTGAAATTCATAGTTTTGCAGATGAATTGCAAGTATTTTCTGCGCAAAACAAATTTATGCATACATATCTTCCGCTCGCGTCGAGTCGTACAGCAGTATTTTACAAGACGCGAGCACTCGCTAGCCATCCATTGCTTTGAGTTCATTGACCTCGGTCGTATATCAGTACCTTAGAGATGCGATAGTTTCGTTTGTATGACGTAGTGTGGAGGATCGCCGTCGCCGCGGTGCGATTCGAACATCATGTATTGTAAATTTAGCGATACCGTGGGAAATTTGATGATTTATTCATATATGTACCATAATTTAACGAGGGAGTCTTCCCGTGCTCTACTTAGTTCTGAGGAAAAATAATTGAGTTGGGAGAAAGGTTGTGAGGTTGTGAAGAAGAGGATAATAATTTGAATTATTTTTAGTTTTTCAAGATAAACTTCAATGTGAATGAAGTGGTTACGAGCATACCAGTGAAAGGATAACATTAGCGTGAATAAAGGCGAGTGCTAGTAAAAACTATCAACTCGCGAGAAACCTGATAGAAGGGGTCACCAAAAACCACGGCCCGCGGGCAATATGCAGATCGCTAAACCCTCTCTTCCGGCAAGTAGAGACCTAATAATACACGCAAAAAATACGGGAGAGCAGCCAAGATGAACAGTCGTTTAAGCGTAAGTTACATTTTAAATTGAGGCGCGTACCATGGAGTTATGTTTTCCAGCAAATTATTCTAACGGCAAATGATCATTTACCCGCGCAGGAAAAGAACATAGTTACACGTTATTTTTTTATAATATTAGAATTAGAATGATGAGTATATTTTAACATTATTCCTATCCATAATTGTAATAAAATGAGTAAACTATACCTTCAGAGAACACATATCGTTTTCGTGCTGTCACAATCACAATTATAACATGAAATCGTCTCTCTACATTTCGATATTTCGCTATTCGCTCGATCTGATTGGTAAGAAAAAATTTTTTCATTATATCCCAATAATTCAATTGATACGCCCGATCACCCGGAGAGGGGATAGGGAGTATTGAGAAGAGAATCGTCGCGATTCAAATAGCTGTAGGGAATACTGAAGATCAGTCTGGAGGTGAACGTAAACATCAGTTTATTCTGATCAATCCATCAACATCTGCGTGTGATGGAAGCGACGAAGTCCAAGATAGTGAATCCGATGGCGACTTTGGCGTGATAGCAAATGCACAGCTCTATCCAACAAAATGCAGCTGTCCTTTTATAAGGTAAATTCCAAATAAACCAGACAAATTTGGAATCCAGTACTGGGTTTTGACAAATGTGAAATGAAAATACAGCCTAAATGAATTTCCATATGGTGGCAAAGATGATTATTGGCCATCAAATCAAGCGTTGGGGAAATAAATAGTTACTGAAGTGACCGTAACGTACAAGAATTCAGGAATAAACGTAACTTCTAACAATTATTATCCATCCATCCAGCCGGCAGGAAGTCATAAAAAATGGAAAACTTCTCTTGCATGGACGATCTGAAAAAAACAGGTGTGACGCACGAATATCCATGACCCCTAAAATAGCCATGTAATCCATTCAACGCCAGTGTTCAAAAATACTTTAGGCCATACTCTTACGTAGAATCAGGCAAATTAGAATAATAATGTACTTTCACTCAGCAGCATGATCTCAGACGACACTATTTCCGAAACGAATAAAAGAATACCAGAGACCATCGTATTTCATAATAAAAACATAGCGGAAGTAGATATGATGGATAGCATGTATCAATTTATTTACACGTCTCCAAATCCAACAGCCATATCTCCACGGGCAGAAAAAATAAAAAGGTGCCAAATACCATCAAATTGAATCATTGCACCAATTTCCTTTCCATTTTCCAATTCCTTTTCATGTGCAAACGGCTGGTGTCCTAACACCCCCTGCCACACGCTTTTAAGCGGCTTGCGGGTTAGTGTGTAGATTTAGATGTAGATGAATGAATCGTCCAATGAACGCATTCAGCGCAAAAAATATTTTATGGAAACAGCGCTGAAAAAATACTGTCCGTCTGAGATTTAAAACAAAGTAATGTTTTAAAAATTTTAATGCAAATTTTGTAAACCTAGTACCCCTATACAACTTTTGTATTGAGTGTGTGTATTTTCATTATTTGATTTACAATCGACTACTACATACGGTTTAATTCATGATTCTTTAAAATAATTGTTATTAACTAATGCCAAAGGTGGAAGGCAATTTTGGAAGAATATTAGCATTATCAGGGGTAAACAAGTCAATAAAAATAATGATGACATGATAATAAAACACCTTTGTAAGGATAAAGACATTACTAGTGTATGTAATGAATTTGTATCTAATTATACACATGGCATAAATAATTTAAAAAGTAAATGTTCAAATAAGCTATGGAAGTCATATCCAGAGTCAATGATAAATAGTATGCATCTACCAGAACCTACCAATTCTGATATTGCTAATATTATTACAAAGTTAAAAAACAAGGCCTGTGGAGAAGATAAAATTAGAATTAAGGATATCAAAAGTCAAAAGGCTTTAATACCAGTCTTGACCGCTCTTGTAAAAAATAGTGTTAATGAAGGTATTGTTCCACAAGGTATGAAATTAGCCTTAATTAGACCAATATATAAGGATGGCACTTTTACTGACATGAATAATTATAGACCTATATCAATCTTGTCATCTCTCAGCAAAGTCCTTGAAAAATATGTAGCTGCTCATTTAACTAACTATGTATCTAAATACAGACTTATAAATAAAAATCAATATGGTTTTCAGAAATGTAAGGGTACAAGAGGAGCTCTTGAAACTTTTGCTGACATTGTGAACTCTTGTCTAAACAAGAACAAGTATGTAATTGTTTCTTTCATAGACTACAAAAAAGCATTTGATACTGTAAACCATGAGATACTATTACAGGATCTCCAACAATTTGGAATAAGAGGAAATGTCTTAGATTGGTTTAAGAGTTATCTGTCAAATAGAAAAGTAGCAGTCAGGATTAATAATGTTCAGAGTAATTTCATGATTACTCAGTATGGAGTACCTCAGGGATCAGTACTGGGACCTATATTGTTTAACATTTATGTGAATGGAATATTTAAAGCAATTAAGTACGGTAAAATTCTACTTTATGCAGATGATGTGGTTATAATTACAAACCATAAAGATTACACTCAAGCAGTAAATTACATGCAAGAAGATCTGCAAAACATAGCTGCATGGTCTCACGATCACGACCTAACAATAAATCCTAACAAAACAAAAGTTATGCAAATTACTAATGTAGGATTTAAGATTACTCCCATTATACTCTATATGCATGACCACAAATGTCTACATAAAAAGGGCCTTTCTAGCACTTGTAACTGCACTCCTCTGGAACAGGTTACACATTACAAATACTTAGGTATAACCATTGATCAGTATTTGAAATTTGATAGACACATAGTTAAAATGAACAGTAAACTAAGTAACATTAATTATCAGATGTATCAAATTAATACCCTAGTTCCAAAGAAAACAAAGATTATAATATATCACGCACTGGTTGAATCAATACTACGCTACGGAATTACCATTTGGGGAAGTACTGCCCAATACTATCAGGACACTCTGTTAAAAACTCAAAAAAAAATACTCAAATTAATTCACGCAGGGATTGAATCAACAACAAACCATAAAAATGCAGGTATTTCCCTCAAGGGTTCTCCTGATCATAATAAATCTTTGTATGAAGAACTCGGTATACTAAAGGTTACTGACCTTTACATTTATGTGTTAGTAATTAATAATTATTTCAACAATACATTAAAGATTCACAAAGATTACAAACACTCCATGGAAATGAGAAATCTTACTCATTACTATGTACCGAAATATAATAACAACTATGGTAAAGGTGTAATGAATATTAAAATCCCAATGGCAATAAACGAGTTACCAGATAACTTGAAGAGAATAAAAACTATTAGGGAATTAAAAAGTAAACTAAAAAAGCACCTACTGGAGAGATCGTAAAACGGTTGTCTTATTATTTCTTAGATATGTTTTTGAGTGTCATAATGTAATACTCTATGTGGCTAGGGGGTATATGTATATTGTCTATGTGTTAACACTTAATAAATGTTTTGTAAAAGTAAAGATAATAATGGAACCTGCTGATAAGCTTAATGCTTAGCGGGACCATTAAAATGCAAATAATGTAGTTTTCATTCAAATGTCAATATTTAAAGAACCTGAATGTTTTATTGGAATATATACTTAATTGAATTGAATTATATAATGACAATATCTTTTTTTTTAGATAATATTTTATATATTGTAACTTTTTTAAAATTTTGTAATATGTTAAGCAATATGACTACTTATTTGAATGGCTATTAACGAATGGTTAATATTTTATAGGTATGGAACTATTGTATGAAAATATTTTTAACTATCAAATGTATTATTGTAAACAATTTTTTTATCCTGTAACAATAAATATTTACAATATTAAAATATAAAAAAAAAAAAAAAAAAAACATTTGACGATGGAAATAATATTTAATAATGTTAAATAGTGTTTTTAATGAACTGATTCAACAATTAATACGATTAAACTGAATATTGGCTGAAAATTAGGCGTTTTATTCTAAAATAAATTTTAGGGGTCAAATGACCCCTAGCCGTCCTTCTAGGTAGCGCGAAACTCCCGTCCTGCTAGTGTTAAGTGATTCTGACGCTTAGCTCCAGAGTAGGTGTTAGTGTTTTCATTCTTCATGTCTTCAACAGGTGTCATCTGGCGCAACGGTTAACTTGTCTGCGTAGCGATTAGAATAGTGCATGTTCAAATTCCCGGAATAGGCGGCATATAACTTCTAAATCATTAGCTGTCGTGTACAGGTTGACTTTACGCGTCTTGAATCGTTCAAGGCTATGCTTTTCCGCATTTTTATGAGGAATATTTGGTAGTCGAATGGGCATCACTTTTTTATAAAATTATGAAAATAACATTTAAATAGTTTGAAAAATTAATTAAAAAATCACATTCATTTTTTACTAAAAGAAGAGAATAAAAATAGGAAATATAAAGTACATGCATTTTCCAAAAACAATATAAAATGTACTAAAAAGTAAAAAATAAGATTTACATCACTCGGAGAGCTAAGAGAGGGTGCCAATCGTTACTCACCAGTCAGAATCCTATATACTCAGTGCTAATAGATTTCGTCAGCAGTGTTTGGAAAAAAGCGTTTTTTTTATCTCTTTTTATTCATTTGTTCTTATTGTCCAAGTCTTTGATCCTTCGAGTACCACTTCTCCTACAAATTAGATCCTCCCCCTGAGAGTGAAGCACCGCGTGCCCCCCCTGTGCACTCGCTCCTCCTGCTCATACGAATTAGGTAATCCATAATAATTCTAAAGACTGAAACATCACCAGTTTATCATTAATTATATCCCATTTATTTCCACTGTTTTTTTCCGAAATGGTCTCAGTTTTGTAAAACATTATCTGCTCAAAATAATTTAGTAGTAATCTTAATGGTAACACTAAGATATATTAGCTACTAAGCATGAATAAAAATACAGCATTATCAAAAAGAATGCGTAAAAAAGCGTCTTCGTTCAATAGCTCCATGAAATATTTTAAACAAGAAGTTAATATAATTGAAAATGAACTCGCTACTATTAACAATCAACAATGAAGGCTGTTTTTGAAATTCTCATAAAATGTTTTAAACAAAAGGTGCCACTGTTCCATTTGCATAATTTCACGGCCAACTTATGGTTGATGTGAAGTATGTTTTACTCAAAGTCATTATGATTCCATTAAAAGAATTCACAATTTGAAATATTTCGTATTCACTCATAACTTTCACTTTCATGCGGCTAATTTTATGTTCGTTGATTTTCGGGGAATTTTATGGAAGGTATTTCGAACATATAGTTTCCTTTGGCCATCTGGCTTTGAGCGTCTTCGCTGCATTCTTCATTACCTCCGAGCACATCTCTCCCATTTCTTCAGCGCATCCCAGAAAATCAAATATATACCTGGAATGATAAATTGCAGCCAAGGTCAGTTAAGGAACGTTGAAATTGTGCAATGCCTCGTTCAATAGTAAATTTATGAGCGTAAAAAACCCCTCTGGACGTTTATTCTGGTCCTCTCGTCGCTAAGGCCTAGGTACTTAGGTCGTTTAGCTTCCGCTGAAATAAGCCAGCTGCATAATGATAATGCAGCAATGGAAGCGAAACTGGAACGAAATCATATGATTTCTTCCCCAATCGGAGTTCGCGTACACAAAATTTTGTATGCAGCAGAGAAAAGTTTTTTTTTTATAAAATTCAAAGTTTAAAAGAATTTATACCTCGTGAATTCGAAAAGCATACTCAAAATATCGTATCACTCGCAGCTATGGTGAATATCATACACTCCGCCAACATCGATTGCACATATGTAGGTAAACAGCACCTATATGGTAAGTGAATTATGTTGAAGTAGAATTTAAAATTAAATAAACAGCATATTGAAGTTGCATGCAGCAAACAGATGCACGTGTGCATAGGGAATACTTTATGCCATATATTAACTTAAATTTTTTACATTGTGTTTTTTTTGCTGTTATGACATGGATCCTTCTTTTCCCCTTATGAGGCATATCTGTTTGCTCATACAGCAGCATTCGTTAATCATTAGAACATGCCAATTTTTCTTGTGTCGTCGTTCCATTCCTTGATATTCTGATGGAAACCTTTTTTGGATAGAGTTTTTCTACACTTGCCGTTTTAAGTATGCATAAAAAATTCCCACAGAATTTACGTTAAAGGGCATACATTAAATACGTATGTATTTTACGCAAATTATGTGGGTGATACGATTTTTTAGTATCCCTTTAATTCCGGAGGTCAAAATAAACTCCGAACTACTTTTCGGCAACTAATAATATGTGATACTTACAGCAGACAGCTGCAAAGCTGGGAACTCTAGTTTGAAAACAAAAATATGATATTTTAGCGTAGCGTAACACTTTCGAAAGAGGCTTGCATGACCTGGCAATGACGTTTAACCAGAATAAACATCCAGGTTTATCAATTTACTCCATTATCAGACATACTTACTGGCATATGCTCGCTTTGGTGAAGCGGTCATCCCTCGGATCAGGAAACTCGCAAATTAGTGATTCCTCGACGACTTCCACTCCGCCAAGACGGGATTGGCACTTCTGGCTTTTCAGTGTTCTTTCCATACATTCCACTTGATCTTCTCCGATGAATGCTAAGCATGGAAAATTTTCAGAATGAGAAATACAGAACTTAACATTAGATGTGATATGAAACGAACTGCCCTTCTTCCTACAAGGCGCAGCCATTCCATGTCATTAATTTAATAAGAAGGAATACTCAAAATTACTCCTGAATATGAGGGTCTGAGTTCTACGGCATTGAATACAAAAGGTATGGTCACCCCCTGCCAAACACCCTAGAGGTGGCACCAAGGTATTGTGTCAATGTAAAATGAAATGCCCCACAAGCCGTAACGTGTTACGCTCGTCTGTTTTGCCCCGACCTGGGTTTTACAGCACTGGTTTAGGGGTATGAAGCAAATGACCGCTGGGATCGAACACAGCCTCTCAACCGGCATTATAAGTAGTTAGAATAATTTAATCTTGCATTATATGGATTATCGATATAATCAAAATAAATCCGTATACATTTGATCAGGAGTTTTGAAACTGGATACATTCGTTTAATAAGTTTTCGTTCGTAAGTGGCTATCAAGATACTGAGTAAGCCAGTAGATACATTAATTATCCAAGTGTACTTGCCAACATCAGATGCAGAAGAAGAAGAGATTGAACGGATATATGAGCAAATAGAGGAAGTATATGAAGAAAATGGAAAAGGCAAAGTAAGAACTATAATGATGGGAGATTGGAACAGTGTAGTGGGGAATGGAAGAAGGACGAATGTAGTTGGAGATTATGGTCTTGGAAGTAGAAATGAAAGAGGAGAAAAATTGATAAATTTTTGTGAGCGCTTGGAGTTATGGATTGCAAATACTTGGTTTAAAAATCATAAAAGAAGGTTGTACACGTGGAAAGCACCTGGAGATATTTCAAGATATCAGATAGATTTTATTATTGTCAATCAAAGGTTTAAGAATAGTGTTAAAATGGCAAAAACCTACCCAGGAGCAGATGCTGACTCTGACCACAATCTTCTAGTTACTGATATAAGAACACGATTGAAGCTTGTTAAGAAAGGGAGGTTGATAAGGAAATGGGATGTAATAAAGCTGAAAAATGAGAAGAATGAAGCATATAATAAAAATGTTGAGAAAAAATTGGAAGATGTAAGACAAAGTAATGAGGTATCAGAGGAATGGAATAACATTAGGGATGTAATATGGGAAGTCTTAGAAGAGGAAGTTGGTGTTGTACAAAAGGAAAGAAATAGGAAGGAATGGATCACTCAGAGCATGATAGATAAAATGGAGGAAAGGAGAAAGTGGAAAAATGTTCACACTGAAGAAGGAAAAGGGCAATATAGGAAACTTAACAATGAACTACGAAGATTAACTGATAAGGCAAGAGAGGAGTGGATGGAGAGAGAATGCGAAAAGATGGAAGTCCTAGAAGAACAAGGGAGATTGGAAGAAATGTATAAAACAGCTAAAAAGTTCACAAAAAGAGAGCCAAAGAAAATAAGTAAACAAGGAATGTTAAATAAATACGGAAAGATAACAACAGGTGTTGAGGAAAACAAAAACATATGGAAAGAATATGTGAAAGTACTATATGATAGTAAAGATGATCATTCTGAGATGGAGCTGGAAGAGGAATGGGAATGTGAAGAGGTGAATAGAGGACCAAACATACTGAGAAGAGAAGTGGAAAAGGCAATCAAGGATCTCAAGGAAAGGAAAGCAATGGGATGCGATAGAATACCATCAGAAGCATTAAAGAACCTAGGTAACAGTGCAATGAGTCGACTAACAAATTTAATCAATAGGATATATGATACCGGGAGCTGGCCTGATGATCTACTTAAAACTATTCTAATACCAATACCAAAGAAATGTAATGCCAAAGAATGTAAAGACTATAGGACAATTAGTCTTATATGCCATGTTACCAAAGTAATTACAAGGATTATATTAAAAATAATCGAAGGAAGAATTAAAGAAAATATGGGAGAAGATCAATTTGGATTTAGGAAGGGTAAAGGGACTCGTGATGCAATAGGATGCTTGAGGATGATAGGAGAAAGAATGATGGAAGTGAATAGAGATTTGTACATTTGCTTTATTGATTGGGAAAAGGCATTTGATAAGGTTAATTGGAATGTGTTATTGAAAATTTTGAAAGACATTGGCATTGATTGGAAAGATAGAAGATTAATAAAGGAGATGTATTGTAGGCAGGTAGTAGTTATAAAAATTGGAGATGATGAAACAAAAGAAATTGGCATAGGAAGAGGAGTGAGGCAAGGGTGCTGCCTTTCTCCAGAGCTCTTCAATGTTTATGCAGAAAAAATGATGGAGAAAGCTTTAGAAAAAGCTAGAGGAGTTATAATAGGAGGAGAAAGAATAAAAACAATTAAATATGCAGATGATCAGGCAGTGCTGGCAGAAAGTGAAGAAGATTTACAACAAGTGATGGATGATATAATGGATGTGGGGAGGGAATTTGGAATGAACTTAAACATAAATAAAACCAAGGTGATGAGAATCAGCAGAAAAGAAGGTTGTGTTTGTATATCCTTAGAAGGAAATATCATACAGCAAGTACAGACTTTCCAATATTTGGGAAGTCTGGTAAGATGGAATGGAAGTTGTACTGAGGAAATAAGAAGAAGGATATCAATAGGTAAAGGAGCGTATGGAAAGGTAAAAGCATTGTTAACAGCAAAAAGAATTCCAATAGAGATGAGGAAGAGGTTTATGAAATGTTTTGTGTGGAGTGTAGTGTTGTACGGATGTGAATCATGGACTGTTAAAAAGAAGGAGGAGAGATATTTAGAAAGTTTTGAAATGTGGGTATGGAGACGAATGTTGAAAGTGAAGTGGACTGACAGAGTGAAGAATGAGGAAGTTCTAAGAAGAATAGGCGAGGAAAGAAAATTAATACATATGATTCATAAGAGGAAGGCAAGTTGGTTAGGGCATATATTAAGAAGGAATTGTTTGGAACGGAGAATAATAGAAGGGAAGATAGAAGGAAAGAGAGGAAGAGGAAGAAGGAGGATGGGAATGTTGGATGATATAAGAAGAGGAAGAAAATACAAAGACCTAAAGGAGGATGCTCAGGATAGAGAAAGATGGAGAGAAGTCCAGTGGAAACCTGTCTAAGGACAGTAATCACTGATGATGATGATGATGACATTCGTTTGCTTATCGAAATTAAGAAGTTCCTAAGCAGTCCACCCTTAATAATACCTCAATAGAACGGATTACACTACCAAATATTACGTTTTATTTATTATCTAACGAGAGTAATACAGGCTATCACCGAGTTTTACCCTTGAGCAACAAATAATTAAGTCCCTAGAGCCGTTTGAATCTTCAAATCGAATTTTGTGCCAAATTTTTTTCCGCGATTTTTAATTTTCAATGATATTTATAATGAAATGCTCTTTAAGCAGTTGTAGCGCACGCCCGTATTCGTCGACCAGGGTTTTACTGTATTCGTTTGCGGGGATGGAGAAAGTGATCGCAGAGACCAAATAGAGCCTTTCAACCAGCAAACGCTGACGCTCAGTCATGCAGGCTAAAAATGAATTAACCAAAAAGAGCAGAACAAGATGTAAATTTGGATATGTGACGTGTGTTTTCATCGGGGACTCTTAATTTTATATGGCTAGTATTACTGTTTTGAATTTCGGTCGTTAAATTATATTACTTGCAATAATCCTGTAATTTTATCCTCTGTAAAGTCGGCATTAAAGATTACATTTATTCTAATACGCATCGCGGAATGGACCCTCTCCTAGCGCGAGATCAGTTTCTATTCTCTGGTTATGATACGTATTCGTACGATACGCAATTAGTGCTGAAAATATAATTATTACATATAGTGCGCATTACATCAAAAAATTCATTAAGGAGTAAACTTCGATAGAAATAATCCTTACCACTGAGTATTTGGCTGTTGTTTTCGCAAAGTATGGCTATAGATTCTACGATCATGCCTGTTGCGAACGGAACCATTAACTGCGACTTATTCGTGAATGTCTGTACCATATCCGCAGTATCTCTGATGCAACCGATGATCGATTCCTTTTTCCTGAAAAAAAGATGGAGTGATGATAATAATTATCGCATTCAAAGAGTCATGAAGTCAATTTTTTACTCTCTGCAAAAAACCTTTGATGATGATTGTGGTGATGTTTCAAAAACAATTTTCTCCCATTAAAGTGATGGATATGATTCTTTAACTTGCATTTACTATGCTCATTCACCTGTCCTTGAACGATATTTTCCGTTAGACTCCCGTGTCCATAAGGTAATCGAGGGAATTATTCCATATTCTATTCAAGGTTTTTAAAACTTTTCTTCTCTCCCACCTTTCTTAAAACTTCCTCATCATTCACACCATCTATCCATTTGATCGTCATCACTCTTCCATAGCACCACATTTCGGAAGCATCCAACCTTCTATTCTTCGCTGCTGTAATTGCCCGTGCTACAATAAAGAAGCCCCACTACCATTAAGATGCATGCCCCAAATGTATGTCCTAATCAACTGCATCCTACCTTCAACCCTTAAATATCCAACCGTAAGACTCCTTCCTCTTTTTGAGAAATTACCTCTTTGTTTGGGCTATTTAACTGACCATCATAGGTCACCTGACTGAACAAGGTGTAGAACTCCTTCATGTCTTCATGCTTACTACTGCTAAGTTTATGGCCAGATCCATAAGAGGGAAAGTATCCCTTAAAAGTATCACAATTCCAGAATTCCTGTTGTGTTTATTAATTCCGGAGAACTAGAAATTAACGTTTAGTTAAGTGAAATAATGAAACTGGATACCATTAGCAGCTCTAAACATTGGTTTGGCCCCAATGAGGAGCGCATCGACGATGACAAGAGGTGCAGTAGGCATGGATCAAACGAATCGGCAACTGCAGAAAGGCATAAAGTCCAAGTTGGACGATTTTTCTTTTTGCATCTTAAATTTGTTGCCATACGTGAAACTCAACGTTTCCTACTGAAAGGAAACATGCTAATAACACCGAGCGTAGTAGGAAACGTTGAGTCTTGCACCTGCCAACAACTTAAAGAAGAAAAAAGAAAGATCGTCCAACTTGGACATGATGCCTTTCTGCAGATAGCGTTTCTAATAAGCAGCAGGACCCTGGTATGAAGATAGTTGAGATTGAGACGTGACTCATGTTGTGGTCGCATAGAAGCAATTGATGGTTGGAGATCATAGGAAGGGGGGATTGCGTTGGTATATGATCTGTGTTTATTATATTATTATTAATATTGTTTGGAAAATGTTATAATGTTGTTCAACCGACTAGAATAATTTCAATATTTCTTACCTGCACAAATCTACGGGATCGAGGAGCTTCGTGTCGTTGGGAGTTTGTTCTGCTGCTCCTTCAAGAAATAAGGCTTCTAAATTAAACCCACCCATAATGCATTGAATCAGAAGTTCCCTTGGCAACTGAAAAATAACATTTTCAAATCAGTTATTCTTGATGTACACGCAGCGCATGTTGATAACAAATTTTATTGCCCCAATAAGTCGAATAAACGCTGGCCCCAACCGTGGGAATAAATGCAGGCTATAACCACTCTTTCATATAACCATGAAAGGCTCCTGCTTGAGGAGATGTATTTTTTTCCATTTGGAGGTACGGAAGTCATTTGCCTCTCAGCATCAAACTTTTATGATTCAGACGTAACCAATCTATTTCTGCTGATTCTCTTTATTGACTCAAAATTCTTCATCAAATATTTTTATTGTTAGTTCATCATAAAGCGCGATCACCTGTGCTAAGAAAAAACATGTTTGCTTGGGAATGCCGTTTGAAATAAATGTGAATAAAGGCCATGATCTTTTTCTTTTTATTACCTTGGGATTAAGAGCATATTCTAGCATGAAATAGACGTGACGAGCAAGAAACATGCAACTTTAAAAAGAATTTAAACTGGTCAACCTAGATTTCGTAGTAAGTGCGCGTAAAATATCACTGTTATTTCGTTTGTTATCCTTGTAACTTACAGATCAAAAAGTCAGTACTACCACGCCACATTATTCAGTAAATATCCTATTTAACATCGTTATTTTGTAAAAACGTGAAATGCTTAAGTGATGCGATAGTTGTTTCTTCCACTCTAAAAGCACTAACGTTTAAAAGTTATAAAAAGAATGCTGGAAATCGAAGACGTGAAAATTATTTCAAATCAGTGATCTAATTTTAGAGCTGAAATTTTAATTACACGATTCAATACCGCACAAAGAGAGAAAGCATATTATATATAACATGATTTTGGTTTTATTTTTTTGAGAACTTTGACAGTATGTCAATTATTTGAGTTTAAATCAGGTACTTTAAATTTTTTCACATATGCGATTCATAGCGTACTATACCTATTTATTTGAATTGCAACTTTTTCTGGATAACTTTATGTGACTTAATTTAGCTTTATTTGACACATAGTACCAACACATCATCAAAATTGACTTAGGTTCTGCAGGGTGGCTCTAAAAAAACAAGACACACAAAATGGGTGAAAAGCAAGTATAATAGTGATAGGAAAATACCGGGGGCTATGCTTAGATTGCTTGAGTTATTATGGGCAGAAGCCTTTAAGAGCCACTCGAAAATATCGTTCTAGAACCGTGCTGTATTTCTAGATCCAGTAGAAATGATTTAATAACGAAGGAATTGGTATTGGAATGATATGGTATTAAAGGACTCAAATGAATTCTCGGTGGAAATCGTGAGTCGAATCACCTCAACGCGTACCGTGTTTTCTTTTAAACGGCTGGCGTCCTACAAACTCCGCCACTCATCTTTTGAGGCTGTTTGTGATGTAATTAATACGTCGATGTGGATTAGTGGATTTTTCGAAACGTCGGCGCTATTAAAAAATTCATATGAATTGCTAACTAAAGAAAGGGTTCATGTTCAATTTGGGCGATTTTTCTTTTTTTCTTTAAGTTTTTGCTAGGTTTAGGACTCAAACGTTTCCTACTAAGAGGAAATGTATCAGCTCGCTTTTATTGGTGTGACATATTACCTTTATTTTAAGAAACGTTGAGTTTTACCCCTGTGAACAACTAAAAGGAAAAAAAAGAAAATTGGACTTGGAAAAAAAAAAAAAAACTTGGACATGATGATTTTCTACAGTTAGCGATCCATATGTTACCAGATGAAAAGAGCGAGAAAAATATTTTTGCAACCAATACTTACTTCGACGGCTTTCTTACATTCCCGAAACACGATTGTGGCCGGATCTGTATTGTTAGCATCACCAGGCGAGCCGCAAATCACCAGATTGGGAGATACTAATAGCAAACCTGTGATAAAAGAAAAGAGTCTAATTTCAAACTTTATTGGTAGAATATCATTTATCATTTGAAGCCAAGTTTGCGCGTTGAAGTTGACTTTCATGGTAGTTGATCAAAACTGATTATTGCTATTATCGACGCAAAAGGGTCCTAACAATGCCAATGCCATTCACGATGGCAGGGGTAACAAGCGCGGGTAAAACCAGTAAAATTAGTACAAAATCTTATCCTGACAATTTTTTCTTCCTACAAAGACTGCTTTTCAAACTCGTACACTATCAACTAAGAGTATGAGAGACATTTACAATATGAGAGCATAAAAAAACAATAAAAAAGGGGGTTCGCTGTGAATCGCCAAAATACTTTCTTTCTGTATAAACTCAAGGCTGAAGTTGGACGAATCAACACGTATCATTTGCAACAAAAAGGACGAGCTAAGTGGACAATAAGCAGAGGTCAGTGGCGGATCCATATGGGGGTGCGAGGACGCGCCCCCCCCCCCCTTCAAGGGCCGCCTGTATTGCCAAACATTGCCGAACCACAATTGTAACTTTTTTTTAGTATTGTACTGATATGAATATCCAACGAAATGATCGATGGATTCTTCTCCTCATGGAAAAATCTGTCAATTTCGTTGGTAAATCAAGTAATGGTTTCACTAGTAGATGGCCTCATTGCTACATTGGCAACGCAGGTATTCCCCTCTCCAACCCTTCCACCCCATATCCCCTCTCCGGGTGATCGGGCGTATCAATTGAATTATTGGGTTCCGACCCCGGTGTGTTGTATCCTTCAAAGGAAATCCCTCATTCATTGTCTCGATATGAGTATAATACTTTCATTGAAACTTTGATAAACTTTGCGTGTGACCTAATAATTTTTATTGCAATAAAATTAAAGGCAACTTAAGATATCTTTGGCGCCCCACCCCCTCGATTTTTTCTGTATCTGTTACTAGGAGAGGTATAGACATTATGTCAGAGGTGGGAGGATACCGGGGTCTGGGCAGAGGCAGAAACAAAATTCGGGTTCGGAAGATAAATATTTCCATCTCCATGTCTGGTGAGGATAATGAATAAAATTTTGTCTTACAATTCAGATCGAGCGAATAGCGAAATATCGAAATGTAGAGAAACGATTTCATGTTATAATTGTGATTGTGACAGCACGAAAACGATATGTGTTCTCTGAAGGTATAGTTTACTCGTTTTATTGCAATTATGGAAAGGAATAGTGTTGAAATATACTCATTATTCTAATTCTATTATTCTAAAAAATAACCTGTAACTATGTTCTTTTCCTGCGCGGCTAAATGATCAATTGCCGTTAGAATAATTTGCTGGAAAACATAACTCCATGGTACGCGCCTCAATTTAAAATGTAACTTACGCTTAAACGACTGTTCATCTTGGCTGCCCTCCCGTATTTTTTTCGTGTATTAATAGGTCTCCACTTGCCGGAAGAGAGGGTTTAGCGATCTGCATCTTGCCCGCGGGCCGTGGTTTTTGGTGACCCCTTCTATCAGGTTTCTCGCGAGTTGATAGTTTTTACTAGCACTGGCCTTTATTCACGCTTATGTTATCCTTTCACTGGTATGCTCGTAACCACTTCATTCACATGGAAGTTTACCTTGAAAAACTAAAAATAATTAAAATTATTGTCCTCTTCTTCACAACCTCACAACCTTTCTCCCAACTCAATTATTTTTCCTCAGAACTAAATAGAGCACGGGAAGACTCCCTCGTTTAATTATGGTGCATATATAAATAAATCATCAAATTTCTCACGGTATCGCTATATTTACAATACATGATGTTCGAATCGCACCGCGGCGACGGCGATCCTCCGCACTACGTCATACAAACGAAACTATCGCATCTCTAAGGTACTGATATACGACCGAGGTCAATGAACTCAAAGCAATGGATGGCTAGCGAGTGCTCGCGTCTTGTAAAATACTGCTGTACGACTCGACGCGAGCGGAAGATATGTATGCATAAATTTGTTTTGCGCAGAAAATACTTGCAATTCATCTGCAAATCTATGAATTTCACCACTGAATCAAATGGAAAAACAATATGTATTTGCCGGCCTCGGTGACGGCGGAGTAAATTCCTCGCCTGCCAAACTTGAGGTCGCAAGGTCGAGTCCCTCCTGGACAAGTTGCCCCTATCCAGTTAGATCGATTACGTGTAATTGTTAAATTTGTTTAACACCGCAGTGTAAAATGGCCAACATGTCCTGTATTCAGTGGAACGAAAATAAATAAAAATAAGTAAAATTAAATGATTTGAATAGCTTCAGTTTCTTGCGACTAAAACCTAGATTTTTTTTCCCAATTATGTGATCGTTTTATATATTTAAAGTTTTAAATTTTTTCGCCAATATTATGCGACGCGAGTAGTACTTTATGTAACGTTTATTCTATCTAAAGTTAATTAGACTAACTTTAACTAACGCCACTACTTAATAGTTAAATGGAAAATCAGATTATTGAAAGCATGGTCCATTTTGAAAGGGAGTAAACTTGGATAAAAGTAATTTATCTTCTAAGTCGCAACCTCATCTGAAATGATGCAATACCTGTTTTTTTCTGGCGAACGATGGCAGTGAAGATTTCTCTTAGATTTCACACTTATTGTGAGTAATGTCCTGCATATTTCCTAACGACGTTACGATGTGTAGCTCGCCCGTTGTCCTAAGGGATTCAGATATCCATGGAGATCCAGAAATCCATGATTCATATAAGATTCATCATTGAATTCCCGAATCCGTGAGAACGAGTTCTTGTCCAAAGGCAAGTTGCACATCGATATGTCGGAGGGAGATATGGAGATATTACCTGGTTTAAAACCACAGAAATCTTCAATGCCATCCAAAATGAAAAAGGATACAGAGTTGCGCAATTTTCCATGCATTTAAATGAAGCGCAACTTTGGAGGTCTTTATTAAGGCCGTTTTATATGGAGCATGCGACTGTGCATGTTAGGACAGCATTGATTTTTCATTAAGGCGTAAAATCGCAAGTATGCACGAATGAAATTAGAACAGGGGTTATTTTGCCATCTCACGTTCATGAATTCTCGCATCCGTTCTAGGAAATTCACCCCTTTACACGACGCAGTTTTGACTGCGAGGTCGTGAACACGCCAAATTGTGCAACTACGTGTCCCGTGTAAAACGGCCTTTAAAAGTCCAGATGCGCAAGATTCCATTGCATTCCATTTTTTACAGTTCAGTGACCATGATTCACAATGCATTGGCTAATGCACTAGTACCAAGTATTCTTTAGCATGTGGATTCGGGGCTAGTGAACGATCGTTTGGCTAGAGTTTAGGCACTCGATATGTATCCAGCCGCAGCCGATTGAAATTGGACGAACGTGAAAGCGATTAAGCCTGCCTCTATGCTTAACTATACCCTTTCCTTCATTTCTGTGTGAATCCGAGTTGGAAAATATCTATTACCAATGCTTAGAACAATAGAGGCATGTGAAATACTTTATAAGCTAAGTTGACATTGTACATACGATTTTATCGAATAATTTATTCATGAAATTAATCATTTTTCAATTAATTGAGAGCTAAATGGTAATATTAAAATACTGAATCCTTACCGAAAATGATTAGGCGAGTTGCGGAAGCCATTCTTGTTGGTCACTATGAACTCCGATATGTGCAAAAGGAACACTACGCAGACTGCCTCACTTACGAAGGATAAGAATATACTGTTCCTGTCTCACTTCTTTCAGCACGAAAGCTATCCCTTCGTGTCAAAATCATGTATCTCGTCGTCTTATTATCAAAGTTTTCAACTTTGGACTGTGAACTCGCTCTCCAGAAATATACAGAAATTATTGCCAATCCAGTCAAATCAATGGATGAATAAGTGAAGCTGTTAAAAATTATGAGCAGTATATTTTAGTTGACCGCAATATAGAGACTTTAAGCTTCCAAAAAAAGTGTTAGACCTACATTATTTGAGCACTTGGGAAGAGGGAAAATAGTTTTTTCCCTTTGATGCCCACTGTCTCTATGCAAAACACGTATATCTTGTCAATGAGCATAATGAAAATACAGCAAAATAATGCGAAATCCGATTAAACAATTTAACTTTTTTTGGAATAAAGTACTCAAAATCTGTTTCACCAATCTCTATTGCCTTCACGGAGCTCTGAATTTGACCGTATGTTTTCTGTAATTACATTATGGGGTATCATTTAATGATCGTTCACGAAGTATCGGCGTCATTGCAAAATCCATTCGTGAGCATTTATCTACAATAGCGAGCGAAGTGTAATAACTCTAGCCCTGGCCTTCACCTATATCATCGCTCTCCTTTGTTCTCCCTGCAACTCCGAAATAACAATTTACCGCTTTCCAACCCCTGTCTCTTTAACAGTTTTGTTTTGATATTTTTGAGTACAGTTAATCCTTGTTTTTCATGTTTTTTTTAACTATATTAAATACTATTGTTATTCACTACGTTAACCGTCGAACCCATGGTAGTGTTCTGTGGGTAAGCGAAGTTTAAGATAAGCAATCAAAATGTTCAGCAAATTCGTCAAAGTATTGCCGGAAACGAATGGCCTTTTGGCTGTTTTGGCTGGTAAGTTTGTAAATGAAAATAAATAGATGCGAGGCCCGAAAGAGATCATTTTCTCAACGGCCATTAATTGCACTACTGCAAATATAGCGCTTTTCGTAAAATTTTAATCGCAACTTAAAATATTTATATGTATTGATGTAAAAAGCAAATAATTTAAACAATATGTAAGCCGCATCAGTAATTTTTGCCTGCGCACATATTCAAGTGTATAGACATGTTAATAACATAATATTCTTCTTCAAATTCAGGAAAATTGTGAAATGATACTGTGTGAAAATTCTTCCATATAGATTTACGTGCGCTTAATTACTAATTCACATACTAATTGTAATTTTATTCGAAAAATCACTTACAATACACACGATTTGGCGTATTTTTCGCAGTAGTAACTACTTGCAGAATGTTAGAGTATTGCATTACACATATTAAACGCATTATGTATTAGAAAAATTAATCAATGGAATATGTTACTTTTACATTTCAGAAGTTCCATTTTTGTTGACTAGGCCCACATACAAACATCATTTTATCTCTAATTTGTTTTTATATATTTCTTTAAATCTTTAATTAAATCCCCAAGATCTTTTTCTTTATTCGCCCTCAGCGTCGCTGGTACATGCTCGTCTAAGTTTTTATTCTGTTAAATCTCATCTATTCTAGATTTTGACTCTAGATTTTCCCGCAATCTGTTTAATTCATCTATCGTCCCAATATTTTAAAATACTAATGTCAAAGGTTTTCGGATCACGACGGAAAAATGTGCCCACACGATCACCAAGTTGCCCTCTCGCATCTGATAACGGAACCGAGGCGTTGGGAAATCCAAATTTATCATGCCCAAAATTCATTCACTTCCACGCTCGTGTCCGTTAGTGATTTGATTTAGGTTAGTGGATATAGGCACGCGAAAATGGCTTTGCGAGGATTGCCGATAATTTTCGGTAAGTACTGCATGATGTTATTTTGAAGATAGAAGTGAATTTTGCTTTGACCAAGGACTGAGTGATCCCTGAACATTTGAAACTGCGCCATTCACTTTCACAGTGCTGCAGTCCTAGGATTGGTGTAGTACTATATTATGCCACCATTTCACTCTTTCCAAGCCAGTTATTTCCTGATATTTTTCTCCAATTTATCCCAATTTATTTGCCCCAAGTTCGCTGTACATAAATATTGAATAATCACCGAAAATGACAAGATGAATAGCTGTCACCATTCTTGTTATAGGCAATGAATGAAATTGAATTGATGAAAAAAATACCTTCTGATCAAAGTTTAAACTTCATCAGAGACTAATCTGATCGTAGGGAAAAGCGGTTGATGTGACCACATCAACAAGTACCTCTTTTGTTATCGCATATGAATAATCTGCGGGATTCGTCACAACTGGTACAAATGGACAGATTGCATTGCATAGCTGTGACAAGGACAGGACAGGAGCCGCTAGACCTCGGAGCATAAGTGATGGGCAAAGATTGTTCGAGTAATTGAGATAAGATGTCTTCCGGTACGAACCGGAGAACATCCTCTTAGAAATACGCGGTATTTCCAGTCCCGAGTCCCGGTAGAAACGATAAAAATGAGATGGCTTGCAATATAATATGTTGATGCAGATGAGTATTAGCTAGGGCAGTTGCGTTAATGATTTGTTTCATAAATCACCTTCGTTTTCTACAGTGACGGTAAATGTGGTGAGAAAAAGTAACTGGGCTCGAATACAGATACTTATTTTTAAAAAGTGATCAATTACGAGTACAAATTAATTATTTTAAAAAGTAATCAGTAGAATTAAAATTAATTCTTGTAAGATTGTCCACTATAGAGACCACCTGGCACTGTCGAATAATGCTCGCAGAAACCTATGAGCGGCTTTTGTACTAAAAGATATGTTTTAATAAAATTATTCCTGAATATGATTTGAGTATGAAAAGAAATTTGGTTTCAATATAGGTGTGTTTGCTCCGCATGCAATATTATTTAGTACATGAGCAGATTAGCGTCGTGTGTGTGAAATTAAAGTTTTCCCCTATAAACATTTTCACCAGCATTAACACCTCTTTCTTGTTTTAATTTTGTTTCATCTCACTGCCGTTTAAAAGTATTGCGCTTTCGCAAGTAACACTGTATCCATAAATGAAGCCTGGTGAAAATATAAACATACTCGAAGGGAAAAATTCACCATGCATACATTTTACCTTAAATATTATCTCTGAGGACCTTGTATTATGAACGTGTCCAACTAATGCACTCCATTTTTCGCGTCCTGCCAAGCTTAAAATATGCTATTCATACCAATGAAATATTTGCATTTTTCCTCGGGTCTTATACCAGATTAATTATGTATATTTCTCAATAATATGTAATTGATTAATAGAAATTACCAAAGTTGCAACTTCCGTTGCGAAACGTGCAGTTATAATTACTGTAACGACGCAAGGGGTGTCATATTTTGTACCTATTACTCGTATGTTGCATCATTAGGATGGCTGCGCCTGAAAATGAAAACTATGGCACTCAGAAATTCCAAAGTATCTGTAGACCCAGTGAAATGGGTAAAGTAAGAGTAGATTACTGGAAAGTAAAGATTACAGCGAAATTAACGGTTACCCTTTCACTGTAAGGAGTAAATTACATGTTAATACTACATTTCGAAACAAGTAATCCGATTGTTATCGCTCGATTACCTCCAAATCTGGTTTTCTACTGCCACGTTATCTCTCTAAAAAATGTGGTGAAGCATGGATCCAATTTTTGTTTTCCAGGTGCGTTCTTGGCTATCTTCTTGGTAGTGCTCTGTGATCCAATACCGTCGTCAGAGGAAGACCAGCTATTTTTGCAATGTCGAACCAAGGCGCATGTGAGTAGCCGCCAAGTTACAACTAAAAAAGCGGCAATGCACTCTACCATAAACGAAGATTTTTGTCTTTTTGGTATATTTTAAGTAAGAGGCACAATATGTACATTTCCTTGCATGAAAAGTTTAGAAATGTTTTTTAACCCTTAACCAGTGTCGTGCAATTCTTGTTACACTACCAGTGACGTGCGGTCTGGGAGACCCCAATAAATCAAAAAATCATTAAATATTGCTACGCGATTTTTATTGTTTTGTTTAATTTTTCTTTGAATGCTTAACTATTTTAAAACTTATATTAAAATTTTTACACCCCTCATACGAACCAATTTGTCATAAAAAATTGTGATTTGAAGCAGGATCAAAAAACTGATGCCAAAAACACTTGAGTTATAATTATTATATTTGTGTATCAATATTTCGCCAGATTATAAAGAGGCCTTAGATGTTAAAGTTGGAAGGCTAAGTAGTAAGTAGCCATGAAATTTATCCCGCTTATTCCTTTTCTTGATGCATTCTTGGTAAGTGATGTGCGGTCTCACAAACAGCGAATCGAGTTCAATTGCAAATTTACAGAAATTAATAAAAGGAACGTTAAATTGTAAGAGTGGGATGTCCTTGTTATGCAAAAATATGAAGCTAACGAGAATTATAGATATTTTGAAATCCTAATTTTGAAAATATTCATAATTTTAGAAACGCAGTGGTCTCTCAGACCGCACGTCACCGGTTAAGGGTTAAATATAGGATTCGTAATTCATTTCTCTCCTAAACCTCGGACTTAAAAATCTAGCTTTCGGCCTTTTCAAAAATCGAGGAGTCGGTAAAATTTAACTTTAAAAGCTCTTTGTTGTGCAGAAATGTTGTCCTCACTATAAAAAATGCAATGAAATGCACCAATGAAATATTTTTCCCGTAACGAGGTGAAGAAGACGGCCGTTTCACCGTTTTCATTTATTTTCGAGTGTTCTTCTTCACTCATTCGACCGTAGAAGCTAAACATTTACTTTTAAAAGTTGATCAATGATGTATTATTGTAGCCAAATAAACATTGAGTAAAACGATAAATGACACGACGTTAAGGAGCTTCGGCAGAATTTCATACAAAAGCTTTAAGCACAACGTTCTATCTTTTTGCGTCGATAGTAGGTTCTTGTTTAAAGGGAAAAACTTTGTATGAATACAGAAATAAGAGCCTTTGTATGAATACAATAGTAAGAGTCCATTCTAAAACTTCTGTCACGCGACATTTCTGTGTCTTCAAAAGGATTTTTTATAAAAAACGTACAGTATAAGTCTTTCGTGAACAGAGCCGAAAATTTATACATCATTGATATTACTTAGAAGACATATTAGGTTATAATGTACTAACCATCCCCTCACCCAATTAGTACTCCCTCCAAACATACTATGGGAAATCACTCCTAATAAAATATTCTAAATAAAGGAATAATCTGTTGATAATCGTCACATTTCCCCAAATTAAGAATGCCCTCTTGAGAAATATAGGTATAATTAATCTGGTATAAAACCCGAGGACGTTCTGTCTTGAATCACATACTAATGAGTAGATTTTGTTTACCCGTTGGGGATAAACTGAACAGTTTAAAACCGTTTTAAATGTTTGATCATCAATGACTGACGTAATACAGTATTTATTTTACAAAAGACTTTAATAACTCTTAGCATTTTTCCACACATTGCGTTACTTAATTTTTCAAACGTAGCTCAAATTTTTTTCTTGGATAGCACTAAATCTAATCTACTAATATCGTAGTATAGTTTGTTTGAGACTGCATACATTCCTATACATGCCATTACTTGTGTAAAAGGTATTCTGTAATTGTGCATGAAGGGAATTAAGTTATATTATTATTATTTTACTAGCATTTTGTGGGTATTACTAATTCAACATTACGTATATATATTGATAATATGAATTTTATTTTTCATAAGCGTATTATGCAAGGCTTCGAAACCTGCATGGCCAAGGTCTATGAAATGGATACGCAAAATGAAACGCGTCGACCATCAAGCGAAGAGGGATGCTTGGCGTGTAAACTCATGTGCAGGCAAGCAATCACATAATGTAACTTAAGTAGTTTGTGTTCAACTGAAAGCATATTCACTGCATGAAAACATCCATATGCTTTTGTAACATGGTAATAACATAATATTTACCATTCCAATCGCTCATTTAAGTTTTTTCCTCGGTTTTATACACCAGAGTGCACACTTTTTTCAACATCTTCAAATAAAAACGGGTGTTTCAAAATGGATAGCGGGATTTTAATGCTTTTTTATATTTACTAAACCCACGGTCTAAAATTGTATCAATCATGAAAGAGTGACTAAAACAGCTTAAAATTAAATCCTACAAATGTTTACCCCGAATACCATCCGTCACACCTCATGGTGATGTGAGAGTTCTTCCCTAACCTATATTAGCGTCTCTTGAGTAATTTTTGCAATAGCTGCTTCAATCCTGTTTCTTGATTTGGGAAGGTCATCGGTTTGGCACGGATGTTACTATCACAGCCGAACTTAATGCGGAACGTAAGATGCACCGGAACTGCATATTCCCTCTTTTGAAAACCGTAAAACAGAAAAAAATTTCTGCTCACGAGTCGTCATCTTTGCTAATAGTGCTTTCTAACAGATCGAAGTAGAGACATTTAGTCTACATAAGCATTGTTACCATCAAAAAACAACTGTCTGAGTAACAATTTCGTTTGATGCTTCATTTATTGCTGAAAGTTAACAGTAAAAAATATTATACAGTGTTAAAATTCCTCTATCAATTTTGAAACACCTGGTATTTTTTTAAGTAGTTGTACTTGAAACGGAAATACTTAAAATGGCGTGACTTAATTAAATTGGTTGGACGATTAAAGGTGAGAAAAACTGAATAAACCAGGAGGATGAATTGAGTAAATGCTAAGAATATATTTTCATTCCAGGTCATTTCTTTTATCTCTAGTTTCCTTATTTATCTAACGGGATACAAAATGAAATGGTCCTTCTATTATTTTTTCTAATTTTTATAACTTATTACTTTTAAGTTTTAATATATTAATTATAAAAATGATAGAATGACCACGTTATGGTAGAACTGTCATTTTTATAATTCCCCAAATAAGTTGGTAAATGTAAATTTTCTGTCGAATATCTATCTTAAGTTGATAAAAGTGATGCAATATGGTGAAAATGTCAATCCCCATTATTTTTAATTGGTGATGGGGTAGTATAAACACGGAAATTGTAGCTGGAAACGTCTTCCCTTCCCTCAGAAAAATTTGCAAAAAGAAAAATAAAAAAAATTCAGTATTAAATAAACATTTCATCAGAGATTAGGTTTGAGATGAGAGAAAGAGAAAGTTAAATTAAAAGCATTTTCTGGGGAAGAAAAAGAAACACTATTGAAATTGGGATACCCCAATGGACCCTCTTAACCAATTTCTCTGCCTACGTCCATGTCAACACTTCCAGTTACCTACATTGGTTACAGAAACGTTTGTTGATTACAATGAGGACGTAACTTAAGTCCACGCATGCTTACTGTTTAAAATCTCTGTGAATCTATATCATTCGACAACTTAGTAAATTTTCAGTTTAATATGATTGCTTAATAAATATCCTGTTGCATGGTTTGGAATTTATATAAGAATATTCTTATAAAATGTCGCTTATTTTGCCACAGTATGGATATCGTTCCGAATTTTCAATTAGAAGTTAAAATTGTTTTCATTTTTTTCACAGGAACGTTGATGCCGTCTTACAGTGTTTGCGGAACGCAGAGGAATCTTTAATATCCGTCTCAAATAAGTCACAAACCATGGTTCCATTTCTGGTTAACTTGATTGATGAAGCATTTCATGCGGGTTGTGAAAACAACGCAGATATAATGCATGGTAAAAATTTAGAATATCATTTTATATTTGTTCTTGTAATGTTATTTAATCGTTCAATGATATAAGGATGCCTGGAAGGGAATTTAAAACATATTCTCCTACGAACAGGTACCTGAAAGGGCTTATTTGGCAACCATTGCAAAACTTTTGTTGTCACAGATTCCTTTGCAATTACATATCATGGAAACGCCAAAACGTAGTGATTATCTGGACAATGAAACAAAGTGATTGTCGACGAGTTGACCTCGTGAAAGTCCTTAGATAGTAATAATTGAAGCAACTGAAGTAAATTTCCACACTTTTTAAATCTCACTCGACCCATTTCAATACTTATTTGTTTTTATTTATTTTCTTATTTATATCAATTACCCCCGAAAACGGCACAATGTGAACTTTTACATCGTGCGTTTATGCAGCCAACCACAAACGAAACACTCATGTACTGGAAGGGGCAACTTATCCAGGCGGGACTCGAACCCGCAGTATGGTAGGCGAGGACTTATCCCCGCCGCCACCGACGCCGACAATAGGCATCATTTTCATGAGCAGTGTCTTGAAAATGATGCGTAAGCATTGAAACCGGTCGAGTTAGATTAAAAGAGTGTGGAAAATTACTACATCTGTTTCAATTATCACTGAAATATAACTTATACAGGCTTCAAAAACTTTCTTACTGCCTTTTCGTATCTGTTTGGCCCAAAATTTGTTTTTTCTTCCTATAGGGAAGATGAAAACCCCACCCTCCTACCCAAAGTTGCTCCTCCCTCACCCTTCAAGGGCCGCATCCCTTCCCCAGTTGCTGTCAAACCCTCTTCCAAGTACCTTCTGAGAGTTCTGGTTAACCTTATCGTTTGGCATACACAACCACACGATACGCTGATAGCCGGCCACGTAACCAGAATTAAATAAACCGCTGACTCAAGGAGTTTGGAGTCCAAGTTCATGGGAAAATATCTGAAAATCATCCTTCCTCCGCACCTCTTATGCACTGAACCATAGCACGTGCTTGGAAGCACCAATATTATCAGCTTAACTTTATCTTCAATTCAATTGATGACGGAGGAGAACGGTCACACTTGAAAATTTACGAGCCATCTCCAACGGGCGGAACATTTAGCGGTCATCGCCATGTTTAACCGTCTATGTGCCATCACCTTGGATTAGCACTGGCGAGAAATGCCAAAGGTACTTTAATGCCAAAGGCCAAAAAATGCCTAAGAAGTTTCAATTTAATATAATATCTTCGAAAAAAAAAATGTGTGGTATATGTTTTGGTTCGTCAACATGCTGTTTTTTATTTCACTCTCATTATAAAATTTTTTTACCGTATAATTAATCCTGATTTTTCATTCAAGTGCTTAGCCGCTGCATAGTTATTGTTTTTTTGCTGATTTGGTGCTATGTGGATATGCATTGTGTGCAATTTTTGGTGAAAAATTTGGTGCTATGGGGACATGTATTTTGTGAAAAATGGTATTTTGAGGGCTATTTAATTTTTTTTGGTACTTAGTATTTTGTTTTGTATTTTGGGTTATGTATATTATTGTGTCTTAACGTACTTCCTAAATTTATGTTACCACCCGACTTCATCGTCGACTTGTAACTAAATATTTTAATAATAGTAATAATAATAATAATTGTAAATTGGAATAATAATGTTTTTAAATCAATTGTAACTTGAGGCAGCGTCTTGGCAAGGCCCGACACTGGCAGACCTCCAAGTAAATCTTGTGGAAAAATAAATAATAATAATAATTGTAAATTGGAATAATCAAGTATCCCAAAGCTGGTATTTGAGTATGTGGCACTTTTCGGCTGAGATGGAAAAACCGATGCATCATCCCGCGGCACTGAGAGGGTTAATAAATTCGATACAACGGGTACCATTAGAAATTCCATGCTCATTAAAATCTAAAAAAATAACTCGGCGGTGACCTAGATATCACTTCCGTTTGCAGTAGTTCGTGAAATATCAGAAGAGATGGTAGTCTTTCGTCACCTCGAAATCAAGATATTCTGATCGATGACGCTTATGAATTCGCACCTAACCGTAAATTACTCTTTGCGTTCAACAGTGTGTCAGTCACTTCCCTTTTAAATGTTGCAATAATTTGAAATAAACAATCTTCTCATATCGATTTTATCGTTTTTTTTTCAGCAATTGCCGACGAAGGAAACAAAGAGTGCGTGCAAAATGACTGGGAAGCATGCTCAACTCATCTCGATGGAATGGACAGTTGGCATAGCATATTCTTCTGTGATCACTCAGACCCAGAGAAAAATTCTATAACGCCTAAGAGCTATTGCCAGTAAGTACAACTCTGTTGTATAATGCGTAACGGATATTGATTTAGGATGTTTGAAACATCATTCAACAGTCCTGTCGGTCGGTCAGAAATTATAGCGAGGGAAGACCATTTTTGTGGCCTTCAGTGAATGTGGTGTTTCCGATCATAAGATGATCATATTAAGAGATGCTTTAAAAAATGTTGTAAAATTTCTCTGCCTCCTGGATCAAACTCTCAAAGGCTTTTCTATTTGGAGTTAATTTGTTACTTTGGCCTCACCGTTTTACACAGGTCTGAAAGCGACTGAGTTGCCCTGAGCCTAGTCTCAGTCTATCCCACTTTGGTGGGCTTTCAGGAAGTCAAGTGCCCCCTGCCATTGTCCACTAAAATATTTGGGCGTGTCTCTCAGTCGCAAAGATATTTGAAATTAACTCGACTAATTGAAATTTTATAAAGCTTATGAATGTTGGCGAATCGCTAAATCCACCTTAAAATAAGTCTAATTAAGCATACAATATTTCATAGCACATTTTAATATTTCAGGAAAATACTTACATCTCTGGAGTGCATCAACTCACAATCAGAAAAGTGCTCACAACAAATAAAGAGGGTTATTCCACTTCTTCTGCTTAAATTGCGGAACTCCACCACTTGTTCCAGATATTACTGATATTGAAGATCTTACTGTCATTAAATCATCAAATTTGTGCTTGGCTCATGGGAGCGAGTTAGGTGAAAAAGAACGTTTGGAAGAGATCGACGATCTTGGTTTGTTGTAATTTTTAGATTCGACGAAATCGCTCAAGTAAATTATCCACCAAAGCTGTTTTTTTAACTTTAAACAGTAAATGTTCTCTAATTGTTGTGTTATCGTATATTTTTATACTCGAATTCTTGTTTTCATTGACAATTCCTGCATTAAATGCACGCATTTACACAAAAAAAGATATGTATAGAATCTCCAGGGAATGGACGTGAATACTGATAAAAGGTAAATATTTCTATGTTATATCATGTAATGCAGCATAAGTGTAGAGCTTACAAAAGCCTATGAACGGCTTTTGTACTCAAAACTATATTACAATAAATTTTTTTCTAATTTTGCTTTGAGTATGAAAAGTGATTTTGTTTCGATGTAGATGTGTGTGCTCCGCATGTAAAATTATTGAGTGCATGTGCAGATTAGCGTTGTGTGTAATTACGGTTTTCCCCCACTAAATATTTTTAGCCAGCATTAACACCTCTTTCTAGTTATGCTTTTGTTTCATATCACCGCCATTTAAAACTATAGTGTTTTTCGCAAGTAACTTTGAATCCATTAATGAAGCCTGGTGAAAATGTATACGTACTGGAAGGAAAAATTCTCCATGCATACCTTTACATCTACATTTTACCTTTAATATTAATTCTGAGGACCTTCTATTATGTACGTGTCCAACGAATGGACTCTTTACGCCTCCTGCCGAGCTAGAACAATGCTGTTCATACCTATGAAATATTTGCATTTTTTCCTCACCATGCATATATTTAACCTTAATTTACTGGATTCAACCCTCGGATTCTCAAGCGATGGTGAACTGTGCTGTAGGCCGGCCCTTATTTTTTAGAATTGAGAAAATGTTTGTTTCTCTAGTCTCAAAATGATCCCAATGAGGTTTATATTCACGTGCTGAATTTTGGTTACATTATAATAACAGGAACCCGTGCCCTAAGGGCCTAAAGTACTACGGACCTTCAATTGAGTTTTTTGGGAAAGGCTCTATTCCTATGAAAAACGTGAAAGTAACGTTCTTCAGGACCAAATTTCTGTTGTTTTTATCAGGCATTGCCAAAACAACATTATCAACTGCAGAATAAGTCTTCACTATATGGGTCTTGGGGCTTGAAGGGTAAGGCGGAGGATTGAACGGGATATCCTCACTTCTAGACACCCAAACCCCATCCTCCGCCTTGCGCTCATAAACCTTATGTTGCACTTGATAATGTTGTTTGTAACAACGAAACGCGTTCTGTTAAAATAAAACCCAGTGGAGTTATTGCAATGTCTAATTTTACTAGATACCGGAATAATGGCTTAAATAAATGAATGAATTATCGACGCTAAGAAGTGATATTTTTAACGCATGATATTCAGGTCATATTCTCATGTAAAGGGTATTCTAAATGAGTTAAATATTGACTCTTAATATTAAGACCACCCTCTGAAAAGTGAGAAGATATAGTAGCCATTGATCGAATCAAATCACATCGCCTATTAAATATAGGGTTGTTTTCGTAGGATTGAGAAAATTTTATATAATACATCTAAGTGTCTATAATACGTTGTAATTGGATGCAGTTAGGGTTTGGATATTTCTGTCCCTACTTTTTTTTTAGAGAAATAACATGGTTTTGAAATTTTGAATCAATCTTTGTTGCATAAAAAGTTCGCATTTAAGATGCAGAGGTTCGGAATGCATCGTGACTAATACAATGAGAAGGAAACTGGGTTTACGAACAGAGGACGAGTGCCCGGAGTGTGGGAGGCAGGAGGACATGACGCACACAGTTCTGGGTTGCAACCATGACGTATTTTGGGAAACCATAATAAACATTTTTAAAGAATTTGACACCTTCGGATCGGGAAGTGTTAACGATAAGGATCTACTGAAATTAAATTTCCAACTCTTCCCAAGCACGAAGGCACACATTTTATCAGAACTAATAAGCACATATGTTTTTAACAAAATTAATAGAGGAGACATCAGATATAATTTAATTAAAAAAATTATATATTTAAACAAAAAAATCAATACAACAAAAGAGCAGAAAGAATGGCTGTTGAATGTTTTTTAATACGGAAATGACATCTGCTTGGGAAATATTTTCCCGTATTGTATTCTCTCAAATTTTATGTAAAATAATCCTTTGTAATTAATGTTTGCTTATTTTTACATTCAATTTTATACATATACATAAAAATGTCTGTATAAATATATGCTTTAAAAATCTGTGCTGAGGTAGAAATGGACGTATGAGCAGGTCCCATACGAAGGGTTGGCCTCTGTGCCGAGGATCGGACGTTCGTTACCGAGCCCCGCCGGTCATTTTTACCTATGCTTTTTTTTTTTTTTTGGAAAATTTGATAAAAGAATAATAATTTGTTGTTTATGCTCTTTGCTTATGTTTACCTCCAAATTTTTATTTGAATGAAAATGTCTAAGACACGCATAGAAAAGCATATTTAAATGATTGAGATCAAAATATTTAATGTTTATAATGTTGTACTTTTATATACTTGTATGTGATACTAATACGTTTGAAATTGTTCCCACTAGATGTATTATATATCTGTTTTGTATCAAAAATTAAGCAATAAAAGCTTATTTAATCGAAAGCCAAAGGTCCGTGGTTCGATTCCCGGTCCAGGGGAATTTTTTCTCATGGCAATTCTTGTATATGTGACAGCGTAAGTTTTTTTAATGAAAAATTTAGTCAGCAATAAAGAAAAAATATGCTATGAACATGTCTATACATTTGAATATGTGCGCAGGCAAAAATTACCGAGGCGGCTTACATATTGTTATAAATTATTTACTTTTTACATCAATACTTATAAATATTTTGACTTGCAATTAAATTTTTACGAACAGCGCAATATTTGCAGTGAGTGTAATTAATGGCTGTTGAGAAAATGATCTCTTTCGGGCCTCGCATCTATGTATTTTCATTTACAAACTTACCAGCCAAAACAGCACAAAGGCCATTCGTTTCCGGCGATACTTTGGCGAATTTGCTGTACATTTTGATTGATTATCTTAAACTTCGCTTATCCACAGAATTTATTATTATATAACTACCATGGTTTCGACGGTTAATGTATTGAATAACAGTAGTATTTGATATAGATAAAAAACAAAACATGAAAGTAAAACGATTAAATATACTCAAAAAATTCAAGACAAAACGATTAAAGAGACAAGGGTTGGAAAGCGGTAAATTGTTATTGCGGAGTTGCAGGGAGAATATAGGAGAGCGATGATATAGGTGAAGTCCAGGGCTGGAGTTATTACACTTCGCTCGCTATTGTATATAAATGCTCAAGAATGGATTTGCAACGACGCCGATACTTCGTGAACGATCATTAAATGATACCCTATAATTTAATTACAGAAAACATATGGTCAAACTTAGAGCTTAGTGAAGGGATTAGAGATTGGTGAAATCGATTTTCAGTACTGCATACCAAAAAAAGTTAAATTGTTTGACCGGATTTCGCATTATTTTGCTATATTTTCTTTATGCTCATTGACAAAATATCCGTGGTTTAGATAGAGACAGCGGTCATCAAAGAGAAAAAACTATTTTCCCTCTTCCCTAGTGCTCAAATAATGTAGGTCTAACACTTTTTTTGGAAGCTTAAAGTCTCTATATTGCGGTCAACTAAAATATACTGCTCATAATTTTTAACAGCTTCACTTATTTATCCATTGATTTGACTGGATTGGCAATAATTTCTGTATATTTCTGGAGAGCGAGTTCATAGTCCAAAGTTGAAAACTTTGATAATAAGACGACGAGATACATGATTTTGACACGAAGTGATGGCTTTCGTGCTGAAAGAAGTAAGACAGGAACAGTATATTCTTATCCTTCGTAAGTGAGGCAGCCTGCGTAGTGTTCCGTTTGCACATATCGGAGTTCATAGTGACCAACAAGAATGGCTTCCGCTACTCGCCTAATCATTTTCGGTAAGGATTCAGTATTTTAATATTACCATTTAGCTCTAAATTCATTGAAAAATGATTAATTTCATGAATAAATTATTCGATAAAAACGCATATACAATGTCAACTTAGCTTATAAAGTATTTCATATGCCTCTATTGTTCCAAGCATTAGTAATAGATATTTTCCAACTCGGAGTCACACAGAAATGAAGGAAAGGGTATAGTTAAGCATAGAGGCAGGCTAAATCGCTTTCACGTTCGTCCGATTTCAATCGGCTGCGGCTGGATATATATCGAGTGCCTAAACTCTAGCCAAACAATCGTTCACTGGCCCCGCATCCACATGCTAAAGAATACTTGGTACTAGTGCATTAGCCAAAACATTGTGAATCATGGTCACTGAACTGTAAAAAATGGAATGCTAACATCCCATTCCTAAGAGAGGCTAAGAAATTGCGCATCTGGACTCTTAAAGGCCGTTTTACACGGGACACGTAGTTGCACAATTTGGCGTGTTAACGACCTCGCAGTCAAAACTGCGTCGTGTAAAGCGGTGAATTTGCTAGAACGGATGCGAGAATTCACTAACGTGAGATGGCAAAATAACCCCTGTTCTAATTTCGTTCGTGCATACTTGCGATTTTACGCCTTAATGAGAAATCAATGCCGTCCTAACATGCACGGTCGCATGCTCCGTATTAAGCGGCCTTAATAAATACCTCCAAAGTTGCGCTTCATTTAAATGCATGGAAAATTGCGCAGCTCTGTATTCTTTTTCATTCTGGATGGCATTGAAGATTTCTGTGGTTTCAAACCAGGTAATATCTCCATATCTCCCTCCGACATATCGATGTGCAACTTGCCCTTGGACAAGAACTCGTTCTCACGGATTCAGGAATCCAATGATGAATCCTGTATGAATCATGGATATCTGGACTTCCATTGATATCTGAATCCCTTAGGACGACGGGCGAGCTGCACATCGTAACGTCGTTAGGAAATATGCAGGACATTACTCACAATCAGTGTGAAATCTAAGAGAAATCTTCACTGCCATCGTTCGCCGGAAAAAACAGGCATTGCATCATTTCGGATGAGGTTGCGACTTAGAAGATAAATTACTTTTTTTCCAAGACGACAGTTTATTCCCTTTCAAAATGGACCATGCTTTCAATCTGATTTTCCATTTAACTAATAAGTTGCGGCGTTAGATAAAGTTTGTCTAATTAAAGTTAGATAGAATAAACGTTACATAAAGTACTACTCGCGTCGCATAATATTGGCGCAAAATTTAAAACTTTAAATATATAAAACGATCACATAATTGGAAATAAATCTGGGTTTTAGTAGCAAGAAACTGAAGCTATTCAAATCATTCAATTTTACTTATTTTTATTTATTTTCATACCACGGAATACAGGACATGTTGCCTATTTTACATTGCGGTGTTAAATAAATTTAACAATTACACGTAAACGAACTAACTGGATAGGGGCAATTGGTCCAGGAGGGACTCGACCTTGCGACCTCAAGTTTGGCAGGCGAGGAATTTACTCCGCCGTTACCGAGGCCGGCAAATATATATTGTTTTTCCATTTGATTCAGTGGTGAAATTCATAGTTTTGCAGATGAATTGCAAGTATTTTCTGCGCAAAACAAATTTATGCATATATATCTTCCGCTCGCGTTGAGTCGTACAGCAGTATTTTACAAGACACGAGCACTCGCTAGCCATCCATTGCTTTGAGTTCATTGACCTCAGTCGCATATCTGTACCTTAGAGATGCGATAGTTTCGTTTGTATGACGTAGTGTGGAGGATCGCCGTCGCCGCGGTGCGAATCGAACATCATGTATTGTAAATTTAGCGATACCGTGGGAAATGTGATGATTTATTCATATATGCACCATAATTAAACGAGGGAGTCTTCCCGTGCTCTACTTAGTTCTGAGGAAAAATAATTGAGTTGGGAGAAAGGTTGTGAGGTTGTGAAGAAGAGGACAATAATTTGAATTATTTTTAGTTTTTCAAGATAAACTTCAATGTGAATGAAGTGGTTACGAGCATACCAGTGAAAGGATAACATTAGCGTGAATAAAGGCCTGTGCTAGTAAAAACTATCAACTCGCGAGAAAACTGATAGAAGGGGTCACCAAAAACCACGGCCCGCGGGCAAGATGCAGATCGCTAAACCCTCTCTTGCGGCAAGTGGAGACCTATTAATACACGAAAAAAATACGGGAGGGCAGCCAAGATGAACAGTCGTTTAAGCGTAAGTTACATTTTAAATTGAGGCGCGTAACATGGAGTTATGTTTTCCAGCAAATTATTCTAACGGCAAATGATCATTTAGCCGCGCAGGAAAAGAACATAGATACAGGTTATTTTTTAGAATAATAGAATTAGAATAATGAGTATATTTCAACACTTTTCCTATCCATAATTGCAATAAAACGTGTAAACTATACCTTCTTGGAACACATATCGTTTTCGTGCTGTTACAATCACAATTATAACATGAAATCGTTTCTATATATTTCAATATTTCGCTATTCGCTCGATCTGAATTGTAAGACAAAATTTTATTCATTATCCTCACCAGACATGGAGATGGAAATATTTATCTTCCGAACCCGTATTTTGTTTCTGCCTCTGCCCAGACCCCGGTATCCTCCCACCTCTGACATAATGTCTATACCTCTCCTAGTAACAGATACAGAAAAAATCAAGGGGGTGGGGCGCCAAAGATATCTTAAGTTGCCTTTAATTTTATCGCAATAAAAATAGTGAAGTCACACGCAAAGTTTAACAAAGTTTCAATGAAAGTGATTATACTCATAGCGAGACAATGAATGAGGGATTTCCTTTGAAGGATACAGCACACCGGGGCCGGAACCCAATAATTCAATTGATACGCCCGATCATCCGGAGAGGGGATATGGGGTAGAAGGGTGAGGTAGGGTAATACCTGCGTTGCCATTGTAGCAATGGGGCCCACTACTAGTGAAACCATTACTTGATATACCAACGAAATTGACAGATTTTTCCATGAGGAGAAGAATCCATCGATCTTTTCGTTGGATATTCATATCAATACAATACTATGAAAAAGTTACAATTGTGGTTCGGCAATGTTTGGCAATACAGGCAGCCCTTGAAGGGGGGGTGCGCGTCCTCGCACCCCCATATGAATCCGCCACTGACCTCTGCTTATTGTCCGCTTAGCTCGTCCTTTTTGTTGCAGATGATACATGTTGATTCGTCCAACTACAGCCTTGAGTTTATACAGAAAGAAAGTATTTTGGCGATTCACAGCGAACCCCCTTTTTTATATTTTTTTCGTGCTCTCATATTGTAAATGTCTCTCATGCTCTTAGTGGATAGTGTACGAGATTGAAAAGCAGTCTTTTTCAAAATTGCCAGGATAAGATTTTGTACTAATTTTACTGGTTTTACCCGCGCTTGTTGGCCTAATCTGTGCCTAGCACTGTCTATTAAAAAAATCACTTGTACCCCTTGGCTTCTCATTCCATCAATTCATTGACAACTATTGAATTAACTCTTGAGTCGCGGATTTTGATGAAATAAGTATTTACAGACCTAAGTTCAAATTTCATCAGAAACTAATCTGGTCATGGGAAAAAGCAGTTGATGTATTCACATCAACAACTACTCCTTTTGTTATCGCGTATATGAATAATCTGCGGTATTCGTCTGAACTGGTACGAATGAACAGAGTGCATTGCTGTTACAAGGATCAGGTTGGGAGCCGCTAGACCTCAGAGCACAAGTGCTAGGAAAAGATTGTTTAAGTAATTGAGTTTATATGTCTTACAGAGCGCAACAGAGAATATCATCTTAGAAATGCGCTGTATTCCTGGCCCGACAGAAACGGTAAAAATGAGGCGGCTTGTAGTATATTATGTTGATGTTGTTGAATATCAGGAAGAGCAGTTGCGTTGCTGTTTTGTTTCATAAATCACATTCTTTCCCTACAGTGACGGTAAATGTGCTGAAAAAGTAACTCGGCTTAGTTACAGTTACTTTGTAAAAAGGTAATCAATTGTACATACAATCGAGTACACATTTATGATCTTAAAAAGTAATCAGTAGAAATAAGATTACTTCTTGTAAGATTGTTCACTACAGAGACCACCCGGCAACTGTTGAATAGTGCTCACACAAACCTATGAGCCTCTTTTGTACTAAAAAATACATTGTAATACAATTTTTCCTGGTTATGCTTTGAGTATGAAAAGAGATTTGGTTTCAATAAAGGTGTATGTGCTCCGCATGTACTTTTAGTAAACGCATATGCAGATTAGCGTCGTGTGTGTAATTAACATTTTCCCCCCTAAACATTTTTCACCAGCATTAACACTTCTTTTTTGTTTTTTTTTTTTTAATCTCACCGCCATTTAAAAGTATTGCGCCTTCGCAAGTAACACTGTATCCAAAAATGAAGCCTGGTGAAAATATAAACGTGCTCGAAGGAAAAAATTTACCATGCTTACATTTTACCTTAAATATTAACTCTAAGGACCTTATATTATGAGCGCGTCCAACTAATGCACTCTATTTTACGCGTCCTTCCGAGCTAAAAAAATTCATAACAATGAAATATTTGCATTTTTTTCTCGGTTTTTATACCAGATTAATTACGCTTATTTCTCAATAATATGTAATTGATTAATAGAAATTGCCAAACTGGAAACTTCCGTTGCGAAACGTGCAATTATAATCACTGTAACAACACAAGGGGTGTCATATTTTGTACCCATTACTCGTATACTACATCATAAGGATGTCTGAGCCTGAAAATGCAATCTATGGCACTAGGGAGCTCCAAGTCACTGGCGTAGCCAGGGGGGAGGTCAGGGAGGTCCGGACCCTCCGCCCCCCCGAAATATTAATACACAATTATTATACTTCATAAAAGAAAACAAAATATTGAAATATCAGGAATTTGCGTAATGTTTCTTTAACAAATTAAGTTTTTCCGATTACGAAAAGTGGTAAAATTAATTTAAAGCTCATTACTTAGTGCCCGGTTTTTCAAAAATTTCCCCCCCTGGTTTTGGATACCCCCCCCCCCCCGAATGAAATTCCTGGCTTCGCCACTGTTCCAAGTTATTTGTAGACCTAGTGAAATGGGTAAAGTAAGAGTAGATTACTAGAAAATAACGATTATAACGAAATTAATTATTCCTCTTTCACTGTAAGGAGTACATACCATGATAATACTACATTTCGTAAAAAGGAATCGGTACAAGTAATCCGATTGTTATTGCTCGATTACCTACCAACTCTGGTTTTCTACTGCCACGTTATCTCTCTAAAAAATATGGTGAAGCATGGATCCAATTTTTTGTTTTCCAGGTGCGTTCTTGGCTATCTTCTTGGTAGTGCTCTGTGATCCAATACCATCGTCAGAGGACGACCAGCTATTTTTGCAATGTCGAACCAAGGCGCATGTGAGTAGCCGCCAAGTTACTACTAAAAAAAGCACTCTACCATAAACGACGATTTCTGTCTTTCTGGTTTATTTTAAGTAAGAGGCACACTATGAACATTTCCTTTCATGAAAAGTTTAGAAATGTTTTTTAACCCTTAACAAGTGACGTGCAATTCTTGATACACTACCAGTGACGTGCGGTCTTGGAGACCGCAATAAATCAAAAATTCATAAAATATTGCTACGCCATTTTTATTGTTTTGTTTAATTTTTCTTTGAATGCTTAACTATTTTAAAACTTATATTAAAATTTTTACTCTCCCAATACGAACCAATTTGTCATAAAAAATTGTGATTTGAAGCAGGATCAAAAAACTGATGCCACAAACACTTGAGTTATAATTATTATATTTGTGTATCAGTATTTCGCCAGATTCAAAAAAGGCCTTAAATGTTAAAGTTGGAAGGCTAAGTAGTAAGTAGCCATGAAATTTATCCCGCTTATTCCTTTTCTTGATGATTTCTTAGTAAGTGACGTGCGGTCTCACAAACAGCGAATCGAGTTCAATTGCAAATTTACAGAAATTAAGAAAAGGAACGTTAAATTTTAAGAGTGGGATGTACTTGTTATGCAAAAATATGAAGCTAACGAGAAATATAGATGTTTTGAAATCTTAATTTTGAAAATATTCATAATTTTAGAAACGCAGCGGTCTCTCAGACCGCACGTCACCGGTTAAGGGTTAAATATAGGATTCGTAATTCATTTCTCTCCTAAACCTCGGAAATTAAAATCTAGCTTTCGGCCATTTCAAAAATTGAGGAGTCGGTAAAATTTAACTTTAAAAGCTCTTTGTTGTGCAGAAATGTTGTCCTCACTATAAAAAATGCAATGAAATGCACCAATTAAATATTTTTTCCCGTAACGAGGTGAAGAAGACGGCCGTTTCACCGTTTTCATTTATTTTCGCGTGTTCTTCTTCACTCATTCGACCGTAGAAGCTAAACATTTACGTTTAAAAGTTGATCAATGATTCATTATAGTAGCCAAATAAACATTGAGTAAAACGATATATGACACGACACTAAGGAGCTTCGGCAGAATTTCATACAAAAGCTTTAAGCACAGCGTTCTATCTTTTAGCGGCGATAGTAGGTTCTTGTTTAAAGGGAAAAACTTTGTATGAATACAAAAATAAGAGCCTTTGTATGAATAAAATAGTAAGAGTCCATTCTAAAACTTCTGTCACGCGACATTTCTGTGTCTTCAAAAGGATTTTTTATTTTAAAATAGCGTTAAAATTATGATTTCATTATTTTCTCCTGTTTTCCTCCGCTTTGATTATATCTTCTTGTGTATGATATATTCATCTTTCTTCCTTTTTTGAACTTTGTATGATGGAATTCTTTTGTTATATTGTCCTGTAAGTTTACCGTTCATAACTAGTAAGTGAGTTGCTTTCATGATTTTATGCGTAATTAATTCTATGTTTAAATCTACTCTTAGATTTTGTACAAGTATTTTTTTTTTGTTTTTAGAGGGCATAAGTCCTTCAGAAATCTTTCTGAATGTAAATCTAAATCTTCGACTGAGAGATCTACACAGAGACAAATTGGTCACTTTAACAAGAGAAAATTGTCTATTTTCCTCAACTATGGCATCTTTAAAGCAATTTTAGATTCTGATGACCTTCCATTATGGACGTGTCGTACCAATGCCATCCATCTTACGCGTCCTGCCAAGCTAAAAAAAATGCTATTCATACCGATGAATTAATTGCATTTTTCCTTCGATTTTCTTGACCTTTTAATTATGCATATATTTCTATAGAGGGCATTTCTAATTTGGGGACATGAGACGATTACCAACGGATTATTCCTTTGCTTAGAACATTTTATGGGGAGTGATTTCCCATAATATGACACTAAAGTTTTTTCAAGTTGTGCAAGTCTGCAGAACAACATCTATTTAAACCCCTTATCATCACATAAACAGAAAAAGTTACTTCCTTCGTTTGAAAGGCTTGGTCAAACAAAAATATTATTAAATTATTCTACTAGCTACCTTAAATTTACATGGGGAATTTTGTATATATCCCCAGCCTCTTTTTCCTTCCCAACTTAGACTTCTTTCTTCGCAATCAAGCCTACTCCCTTTCATTTTATTTAAAAATCCAATACTCTACCTTTCACTCGATTTCTTGCAAAAAATATTCACTTTAACACGGATTAACCCAGAGCTGCCTCTGGGAGAAATTTATTTTCAAGACTTTTCATTTAAAAAATGTGATAATTTTCGACTCAATCATATTTATTGTGGCAGCTATATGTTTAGCTCTTAAACTTTACAGCACAAAAAACGTACAGTATAAGTCTTTCGTGAACAGAGCCGAAAATTTATACATCATAGATGTTACTTAGAAGCCATTTTAGGTTATAATGTACTAACCATCCCCTCACCCAATTAGTACTCCCTCCAAACATACTATGGGAAATCACTCCTAATAAAATATTATAAATAAAGGAATAATCTGTTGATAATCGTCTCATTTCCCCAAATTAGGAATGCCCTCTTGAGAAATATAGGTATAATTAATCTGGTATAAAAACCGAGGACGTTCTGTCTTGAATCACATACTAATGAGTAGATTTTGTTTACCCGTTGGGGATAAACTGAACAGTTTAAAACAGTTTTAAATGTTTGATCATCAATGACTGACGTAATACAGTATTTATTTTACAAAAGACTTTAATAACTCTTTTTCTTTTTATTGCAGCTGATATGCCTTAGCATTTTTCCACACATTGCGTTACTTAATTTTTCAAACGTAGTTCAAATTTTTTTCATGGATAGCACTAAATCCAATCTATTAATATCGTAGTATAGATTGTTTGAGACTGTATACATTCCTATACATGCCATTACTTGTGTAAAAGGTTTTCTGTAATTGTGCATGAAGGGAATTAAATTATATTATTCTTATTTTACCTTCATTTAGTGGGTATTACTCATTTAATATTACGCATATATGTATTGACAATATGAATTTTATTTTTCATAAGCGTATTATGCAAGGCTTTGAAACCTGCGTGGCCAATGTCTATGAAATGGATACGCAAAATGAAACGCGTCGACCATCAAGCGAAGAGGGATGCTCGAGGTGTAAACTCATATGCAGGCAAGCAATAACATAATGTAACTTTAGTAGTTTGTGTTCAGCTGAAAGAATATTCACTGCATGAAAACATCCATATGCTTTTGTAACACGGTAATAACATAATATTTACCATTTCAATCGCTCATTTGAGTTTTTTCCTCGGTTTTATACGCCAGAGTGCACACTTTTTTCGACATCTTCAAATAAAAACGGGTGGTTCAAAATGGATAGCGGGATTTTAACGCTTTCTAATATTTACTACACCAAACCCACGGTTATAAATTGTATCAATCATGAAAGAGTGACTAAAACAGCTTAAAATTAAATCCTACAAATGTTTACCCCGAATACCATCCGTCACACCTCATGGTGATGTGAGAGTTCTTCCCTAACCTATACTAGCGTTTCTTGAGTAATTTTTGCAACAGCTGCTTCAATCCTGTTTCTTGATTTGTGAAGGTCATCGGTTGGGCACGGATGCTATTATCACAGCCGAACTTAATACGGAACGTAAGATGCACCGGAACTTCATATTCCCTCTTTTGAAAACCGTAAAACAGAAAAACATTTCTGTTAACGAGTCGTCATCTTTGCTGCTAGTGCTTTCTAACAGATCGAAGTAGAGACATTTGGTCTACATAAGCATTGTTGCCATCAAAAAACAACTGTCTGAGCAACAATTTCGTTTGATGCTTCATTTATTGCTGAAAGTTAACGGTAATAAATATTATACAGTGTTAAAATTCCTCTATTAATTTTGAAACACCTGGTATTTTTTTTAAGTAAATGTACTTGAAACGGAAATACTTAAAATGGCGTGACTTAATTAAACAGGTTGGACGATTAAAGGTGAGAAAAACTGAATAAACCAGTAGGATGAATTGAGTAAATGCTAAGAATATATTTTTATTCCAGGTCATTTCTTTTGTCTCTAGTTTCCTTATTTATCTAACGGGATACGAAATGAAATGGTCCTTATATTATTTTTTTCTAAATTTTATAATTTATTACATTTAAGTTTTAATATAGTAATTATAAAAATGATAGAAGGACCACGTTATGGTAGTACTCTCATTTTTATAAATTCCCAAATAAGTTGGAAAACGTGATAACTTCTTTCTGGGATACTTTCTGGTGAGTATCTATTTTAAGTTGATAAAAGTGATGCATTTTAGTGAAAATGTCAATCCCGATTATTTTACATTGAAGATGAGGTAGTTTAAACACGGAAATTATAGCTGAAACGTCTTCTCTTCCCTCAGAAAAATTTGGCAAAAATTAAAATAAAAAAATCAGTATTTAATAAACATTTCATCAGAGATTAGGCTTGATATGAGTCTCGAGAAAGTTAAATTAAAAGCATTTACTGGGGAAGAAAAAGAAACACTATTGAAATTGGGGTACCCCAATGGACACTCTTAGCCAAATTCTCTGCCTACGTCCATGTCAACACTTCCAGTTACCTACATTGGTTACAGAAACGTTTTTTGATTACAATGAGGACGTGACATAAGTCCACGCATGCTTACTGTTTAAAATCTCTGTAACTTTATATCATTCATCAACTTAGTAAATTTTTTAGTTAAATGTGATTACTTAATTAACAACCGGTTGCGTATTTCGGAAGTTATTTAAGAATATTATTATAAAATGTCGTCAATTTACCCAGAGTATGGATATCGTACCGAATTTTCAATGAGAAGTTAAAATTCTTTTCATTTTTTTCCACAGGAACATTGATGCCATCTTACAATGTTTGCGGAACGCAGAGGCATCTTTAATATCCGTCTCAAATAAGTCACAAACCATGGTTCCATTTCTGGTTAGCATGCTTGATGAATCATTTCATGCGGTTTGTGAAAACAACGCAGATATAATGCAAGGTAAAAATTTTGAATCTTAATTTTATCTTTGTTCTTTAAATGTTAATTTATTCGTTCAATTATATTAGGACGTCTGGAAGGGAATTCAACGCATTTTACTCATGAACATTTACCTGAATTATTTGGCAACCTTAGCAAAACTTTTGCTTTCGCAGACTTTTAAGTTTTAACATAGTAATTATAATATAGCAATTACATGTTATGGAAACGCCAAAAAGTAGTGAAAATCTGGACACTGAAACAGACTGATTGTCAACGAGTTGACTTTGTGGAAGTCCATAGATAATAATAACTGAAACAGCTGCAGTAATTTTCCACTCTCTTTTCATCTTACTCGACCTATTTCAATGCTTACCAATCGTTTATTTATTTATTAATATATTTATTTATTTACATCAATCACCCCCGAAAACAGCGCAATGTGGCCTTTTACATCGAGAAATTAAACAACCAACCTCAGACGGTCAAACACACCCATGTCCTGAAATTGGCAGCTGCAACATAAGTCATTTTCAAGAGCAGTCTCCTGAAAATGATGCGTAAGCATTGAAAAAGGTCGAGTAAGATTAATAGAGTGTGGAAAATTACTATGGCTGTTTCTAACATCACTGCAACATAACTTTTTCAGGCTTCACAAAATTTCTTTGTGCCTATTCGTATCCGTTTGGCCAAAAATTTGTTTTTTCTTCCTATAAGGAAGATGAAAATCCCACCCTCCTACCCAAAGTTGTCCCTCCCTCACCCGTCAAGGGCCGCATTCCTTCCCCAATTGCTATCAAACCCTCTCCAAGTACCTTCTGAGAGTTCTGGTTAACCTTATCGTTTAGCATACACAACCACACGATGCGCTGATAGCCGGCCACGTAACCAGAAATAAATAAACCTCTGACTCAAGGAGTTTGGAGTCCAAGTTCATGGGAAAATATCTTAGAATATTCCTTCCCATACATCTCTTATGTACTGAACCATAGCACGTGCTTGAAAGCACCAATAATCAGCTTAACTTGATCTTCAATTCACTTGATGACGAAAGACAACGATCACACTTGAAAATTTGCGAGCCATCTCCAACGGGAGGAACATTTAGCGGTCATCGCCTTGTTAAACTCTCTAAGTGCCATCTCCTTGGATTAGCACTGGCCAGAAATGCTAAAGATATTTTAATTAAATGTAACACCTTCGAAAAAAATTTGTAGTATCTTTTTTGGTATGCCAACATGCTTTTTTTATTTCATTCTCATTACAAAATTTTTTAATTGTTTAATTAATCCTGATTTTTCATTCAAGTGCTTAGCCGCTGCATAATTGTAAATTGGAATAATCAAGTACCCCAAAGCTGGTATTTCGGTATGTGACACATTTCGGCTGAGAAGGAAAAACCGATACATCATTCTGCGGCACAGATAGGGTTAAGAAATTCGGTACTAGGGGAACCATTTGAAATTTGATGCTCATTAATTAAATTTTTAAAAACTCGGCGGTGACCCAGATGTCCCTTCCGTTTGAACTAGTTCGTGAAATATCAAATGAGGTCGTAGTCCTTCGACATCTAGAAATCAAGAATCAAGTTAACATGATCGTTAGCGCTTATGAATTTGCACCTAATCGTAAATTACTCTTTGAGTTCAACAGGGTAACAGAGTGTCAGTTAATTCCTTTTTAAAAGCTGTAATAATTTGAGATAAACAATCTTCTCATATCGATTTTATCGTTTTTTTTTCAGTTATTTACAACGAAGAAAACAAAGAGTGCGTACAAACTCACTGGGAAGCATGTTCAACTCATCTCGATACAGGGGAAAGCTGGCACAGCATATTCTTCTGTGATCACTCAGACCCATCGAAAAATTCTTTAACCCCCAAGATCTATTGTCAGTAAGTACCACTCTATTGGATTATGCGTTACGGATATTTAACGAGTCACAAAAGCGAGTCAAATCTCTGCAATGCCTTGGCGAGGTTCTCCCTGAATAGTTGGCCGATGATGAATATGTCCGTGGATTGGATATACAACTATGAGTAATAAAATGAATAATATCTCGGTTAAAGTCTACTTTTTGCGGAGAGATGTCGTGGAACAACAAATCTAATAGATAAAAAGGTGAGCCTTACGGCCTCAAGGTCAACTGGGGAATAAAACACTCCAATGGCCGTAACAAGGGACCTCGTCTCAGGTATAAACAAAACACTGTGTGGTATGCTGGAACGGGAAGATTCGCAGCAGTGACCAACCCCAGCCTCTCAACCGGAAACCCTTCTAAGCAAGTAGCGAGTGATTGGATTCAGCATAAGCAGCCTTAGCGAGGTCCCCCAAAATCCTCGCGAAGTCTTCTTGAAAAGCTTCTCATTCACTGTTGAAAGTGTGTTAGCGAAGCGTTTCCGGTTGAGAGGCTGGGGTTGGTCACTGCTGCGAATCTTCCCGCATACCACACAGTGTTTTGATAATACCTGAGACGAGGTCCCTTGTTACGGCCATTGGAGTGTTTCATTCCCCAGTTAACAAATCTAATGATCAACGAAGATATCGTATTGCCCACTGTTAACAGCGTACTAAACGTCTTTCAATTGTTACACAATGACCATCAGGTACTAACCAGTTGAGTATGATTGTATAGCAATTAAAACTTATGTAGCACGTTGTTAATAAAATTTTTGGGCAATGCGATATCTTCGTTGATCATTAGTATCTCGGAAACCGGGTGCGTAGCATGACCTGTGGAAAACGTCGTAAAAATGGCTTGCTTTTGTTGATGGTTGTTGCCTCATTTCATGAATTTACTTCTGTGCTTCAAATTCCCGGTGTAACAAGATGTATGCCGATAATAATACCCACCGTGGAATATTCACCGACGAAAACAACATTCAACTGTCCTGTCGGTCGGTCTGAAATTGTTGAGAGGGAAGACCACTTTTGCGGCCGTCAGTGAATGTGGTATTTCCAAATATAAGATGATCATATTTAGAAATATTTTTAAAAAAATGACGTTAACTTTCTCTACCTCCCGGACCAAACACTCAAAGGCTTTTTCTATTTGGAGTTAATTTATTATTTTGGCTTCACCATTTTACACAGGTATGAAAGCGACTGAGTTTCCCGGAGTCTAGTCTCCGTCTATCCCACTTTGGTTGGTTTTCAGGGAGTCACGTGCCCCCTGCCATCACCCGACAAAAAAGTTGGGCCTGTCTCTCAGTCGCAAAGATATTTGGAATGAATTTGACTACTTGAAAGTTTATAAAGCTTCTGAATTTTGGTGAATCGCCGAATCCACCTTAAAATTAGTCTAATGAAGTACATAATATTTCATAGTAATTTTTATATTTCAGGAAAATTCATACATCTCTGGAGTGCATCATATCGCAATCAGAACAGTGCTCACAACAGATAAAGAGGGTTGTTCCACTTCTTCTGCCGAAATTACGGAACTCCACCACTTGTTCCAGATATTACTGATATTGAAGACCTTATTGTCATTGAATCATCAAATTTGTGCTTGGCTCATGGGAGCGAGTTTAGTGGAAAAGAACCTTTGGCAGAAATCGACGATCTTGATTTGTTATAATTTTTAAATCCCAAGGAATCATCCAAGTAAATTATTGACCAAAGCTGGTTTTTCAATTTAAACTGTAAATTTTCTCTAATTGTTGTGTTATCGTCTACTTTTATACTCAAATTTTTGCTTTCATTGAAATTTACTACATTAAATACATGCTTTTACGTTAAAAAAGAGATCAATAGCATCTCTTGGAAATGGACGTGCATACTGATAGTAACATTGGCTATGTTTTATCATATAATATAGTACTAGTGTAGAGCTCACAGAAGCCCATGTGTGGTTTTTGTACCGAAAACTTTATTACAATAAAATTTTTCCTGATTATGGTCTGAGCATGAAAAGAGATTTGGTTTCATCAATATGAGTGACTGTGCTCCGCATGTATTATTTGGTGCATGTGCAGATTAGCGTTGCATGTGTAATTAACGTTTTACCCCTCTAAGCATTTTTCGCCAGCATAAACACCTCTTTCTAGTTATGCTTTAGCTTCATCTCACCGCCGTTTAAAAGTATTGTGCTTTCGCAAGTAACTATGCATCCATTTAAGAAGTCTGGTGAAAATATATACGTTCTCGAAGGGAAAAATTCACCATGCATATATTTCACAGAAATTAACTGGATTCAACCCCCGGATTCTCAAACGATGGTGAACTGTGCTGTAGGCCAGCCTTTATTTTTCAGAATTGAGAAATTACTTAACATGTTCCCAGTGAATATATTGGATGATACTCGCTCTGACTTTCACCCAAGTTAGAGCTTCCTCTACGCCGATGTTTAGATAACTTGCTCTCCTGGGTATATTTGTGTCTAAAATTGGCTAAAGCCTAAATCTTAAGATCCTTGGTCATGTAAAAATACTAAGGACGCTAGCAAGTAGAAGATATCAAGGACCAAACCTATAATGCTTAAAAACTTCCTGCCTGAATCACACGATCGTTGGGATTGTTTGCGTTTATTGCTATGCTTCTAGGCTTAGTTTTTTTTTCGCAGAGAGTAATGGTACGTTCACTTATTCCTAATGCTTGCATTTTTACAGTCCAATAGCTAAGAAAACTGAAAAAGCACTCTTAAAAGACGAAAATATATTATTAAAGCCGAAATATTCAAATTATACGATTGTATATAACAAAATATTGAGTGAAATATTGCATTACGGTTAATGCCAGCAGAGTAAGGAACATATCGTACTTTGAAAAGCTAATTTCTCAGCTGCCGCGACTGTATTTACTTAATATTCTTTATAAAATGATTATAACTCGCTAACTCTCATCATCCAATAACATAAAATTGGCTTCTAAGAAAAATTATGGAGAGGGTTTAAAATTTCAAATGGGCCGCATTTCCCCGTTAGCGTAATTAGTGTTATGTCAATTATATTATCAAAGGTGAGGTACTAAATACTTATAGGATCTATTAATTAATTTCATTAAATACTCTTTACGCTTGTATTTTCCCAAAAATTGGAAAGGCGTATTTACGGAGCATTGCGAACGTGCCGGTTGCCGGACCTGCATAGTGCTCTAAATGCATATTTTCCATTCAAGTAAAGAATAAATGCGCATCAAATCATATCACATCATTTCATTTCGTTTCGTGGACCATGTATTTTCCCGTGAACTGGTCTCGCCCTCAATGGTCCTTATCCTGGGAGCCAAAGGTCGGACGATGGCCTAAAGAGAATGACCAAGAGATTTATCTCAGTCGTTTACCAGCTTTCGATAAATGAGCTGCTTGAAGAGCTCTTAAACCAGCCTGCCTGATTTAAATTGTTTTATCTCGTCATGTTCATAAGTTTTTTGAATGCATAAATTGATCGTGCTTGTGTAGAAGATGGTGTCATGCAGATTATCACTTGTTTTGGGTGAGTGAAGCTGTTCATTTTTACGATGGTTAACTTCTTCGCCACCTCATGTCTTTGTCTTTCGCTCAGCTTCATGAAGACAATTACCTTATTTATGAATGCAACGCAGGTCATGTAAATGATAAAAAATCAATTGGGCAAATATAAAATCTTCCGTCAACACTTTCACGGGCCTGCATTGGTGAAATCGAAGATACTGTAATCTCTTGATCTCTTTCTCCGTCGGTAGGTGTTCAAAAAGTTAAATGGCCTTGTTTACTTCTTTAAATATTTTCTCTTACCTGGTCGTGGATTGCATTGACAGTTACTGATATCGTGTTACACTGGACTTCGAACGAATAGCCTTGCAGTTTTTAGTTGAAATACTGTCCAAAGAAACTGTTTTTTATTTACAGGCATTTTGGTTACATTTTTCACCCTCGCACTGCTTGATCCGATTCTTACATCATCAGAAGTTAGATACTTGGAATGTCGGCAAAAGGCACATGTGAGTAAAGTTAATTCTATGCTTTATCTATTTTTGGTTCTATAACAATAATCATGGAGTGTCGGTAACTCATCCATTTGCTATTACCTAGCTCTTTACTTTATCTTTTTACTCCCTCCCAAAGCTGTTCATCAGGACCATTTACTAGATTCATTTTCCAATTATTAATTTTAGTGAAAAATTAATAGACACGTATTTTTCCATTTTTCGATCTATTGACTACTTCTCGTAGTAATTATACGAAAATTCGATGGCAAGATAATGACCTTTTATGATGTCACGAACTAATAACAAACGGGTCGCAACTTTTTTGTTGCTCATGGCCATTGTGCATGGTATCGCGTGTTTTCTTGCTGTGGTTTACACTCTTATGAGCAATTACTTCCCCCAATGAAAGATCCCCACTGAATGAATAAATGAATCGTAACTCTAAGAATGTCAGTGAATCATGAAATATTTACGGCAATATTCATCAAGATCTGCATGATACCTTGTAAACAATCTCTAGGGTGTTTGGCAGGGAGTGAGCAATCACCAGCATGCAACAGGATCCCAACATAGACACCACACGGTCATAAATATTTTACGCAAAACAAAAAATATTTGCTCATTCATGCAAAGGAAAAACTTTTCGGCAGTTAGTAATTCCTATACTAAATCCATGCAAGGTTAGAGCAATGGAAAAAGATAGAGAAGCAATGATTCGTCCTGGCGAGTGACGTTCTTAATTTCATTCATCAAGACACCATTGCCAACCTTAACAGTACGAAAAAAGAATACAATTTAAAGTTTTTCTGTTTTTCAGTATTATATTTTCGTTCATTTTCTTCTCTTGACCTTGTCTACCGCAGTACGGTGTAGTTACGAAGGGATGGAAATTCGCGTTTTCTTAATTTTAACTCACAAGAGATTCACCTCATGGGGAAGATATTTTCTACTCCGTTTATCTTTCTATTCCATCTACCGAATTCATTGATGAATTGTAATTAAGGACCTGGGTGAACGACGCATTGTTTTGGAGTTTTATATCGCTGCTTATGGACTTTCACACATTTGGAATTGGGGTTGCTTCCTTGAGGACCGCCTGAGTTTATCGAGTCAAATCATGCCAGCTACCGCCTTTACTAATATATATGTTATTCAAGAACGTTACGCGGCAATGAGTGGCCTATTTTTATGCCGTAGTAGATGACAATTTTCAAATCAATCCATCATTTTTGTAAGAATGTTTTAAAAATTCAAAATCTACTCAATTAATGATGAAAATCATTCCTAAAACTGCTATGTTGTATTTATAAATCATGCAGTAGTGAGCACTCTATTGCCAAGAGCAACTTGAATTTTTAATTTTGATAGAAAGCTTCCGCAGAGTGGTCTTGAATCTTCAAATCATTCTTGAATAGAGGGGTGAAATGTGTGGAAGGTATCAGGGAAATGATCTGAGGGGGGGCAATGAGCACGTAATTGTCTCACCTTAATTTACATCATTTCGCCGTAAATGAAAGGCCAGGCAATCAGTCAAAGGCTCAGATGATGGGTGGATAAAGTGGGGAGAGTTTCTGGGGTTACGCCTTACGAAACAAAGATGGCGGCTTTTGTTTACATTAGGAGATTGTGTCGTAAATGTTGATTTTACAAAGATTTGTTGACCGTCCTGGAATATTTCGTCAATAATTTGTTTTTACACGGACTAAATTGTGGAGAAAAGCAACTTACACGCATCTGCTATCTTCACATGACTGCTTTTATATTTTGAGTATCGTGGTGACACCTTTGTAAACAAAGACGGGAACTTGTGTTTACATTTGGAGATTGTGGCGAAACCGTTGATTTTGCGTAGATTTATTGACAAACCTGAAATATTCCTTCCATATTTTGTTGTTACAGAGATTAACTTGCGGAAAAAGGCAACTTTATATGTATTTGCCACCTTTACTTGACTACTTATACATTTCGAGTACCTATTCTGCAACGGAGACACCGGCCGTAGGAATGAGATTTGTGTTCCCTTACATGAAAATTGCGCGATTATCTACTCTGTTTGATTTTTGATAACTTATATAGATTTATGTTTTTGCACTAGCCCCCTTCACACGCGATTTTTAATTTAAGTGTTGCCATAAGTTTTGATGCAATAATATTCGATGAAAATGATATAATCGTAAGTACTACCACCTAACTATATAGCTTGGTAAATGGTTTTTTTCTGAATGCGTTACGGAGACGGACTTTGCTTAGGCTACGCTTCTGAAATTAAAAACATTACAAAGTGTTATTTTTCTCTTAAACAAAGGCGTTCATGTATGATACATGAATGGTACAAGATTATTTTAAAAGTGAACGTATCTTTTTTTGACAATTGTCCCACTGTATAGCAGATAAGTCCTCCATCAAATGGACCAGTGCTGACCATTGGCCGTGCAGTATAAATGCCGTGATGGTTTATTAACTTGATCCGAGTACAACAGAAACGAACACTGGCTTATGTAAGATAAACACTCCCAGTGCCAAAATCATTTATTACGCAGTATCCCGCTAGCTTTCGCGTGACCTGCTTGCAATTTCTCGTTTCTTTGCTATTTCATATGCTTTTGCTAACATTGAGGAAGAGGGGTGAAGAGAGAAAAGGAGAAGAGGTATTAGTTATTTTGCAGACCAATCATACGTGATGCCACGTGTCGTTTATCCGCTGACTTTGGTGATGTTGTTTATACTTGTCCTTATCACCCTATATTTTAACCCTATATATCGCTGTACATATTATATTATTATTATCATTCCTTATATATCTCCCTATCGGCCTTGGTTTGTTCATGGTTGAACAAAATAACACAGAGCAATTCCACAAACATTATGGTGCTGTCGACTAGTTTCGAGGGCGATATCGTCATTCTCAAGGCAAACAGGAGGATCAAATACAATATATTTACATCCAGCAACGGGAGGAGGTGGAAGCCGGGATGAGTGAAGGCGGAGTAGGGGGAGGGTCAAAACTTAAAAGTATGACAACGAGGAGGGAAGGGCAGGGAGAAGGTCAGACGGTGATGCGGTTAGTGGGGGGGATTGGCCAGGAATAAGGCAGATTTTGAAAGTGTTGAAAAGAATTGGGAACATTGAAATATAATTAAGTCATTTAAAGTTTTGATATTAGGGGCAAGAGATCATTTAGTCATTTCAGGATGTACTAAAACATCCAATTTGACAATATTTTGTAAAATAAATGTAAAAATTTAACGTTGAAATCACACATACAGCAGGATTCAATGAGGTGTTTGAAAAAATGTGACTTGAAGTCTTTCAATATTGTACTCCTTTTATGTACGTCCTTGGTTTGCTTCAAGCATTTATTTAAATGGATCCCCTCTGTCTGTCCCCATTTATTTTGGTAATTGTGCTGAATAATACGCCATTTAGAAGAAATTATCGGCAAAAACACTCCAAAGCAACAGTTAAATGGAGTGTTTCTGTCTTAGCGGAGACTCTTAACTAAAAAAATGGTTTACAGGTCGCTGAGTACCACGAACGAGAGAAGCTTAAGCTAGTGTCGTCCGGGTCCTTCAAATATAGACGACTCCGATGTGTTTTAAATAGGAAAGTGCGCGAAATGTGATCCTAGGAAAAGATCATTTAGAGGTGGAAAAAGAGTACATTGGAATGCAAATAATTTATCTATAAAGGCGCAAAAATATCCAAGTTATATATGCTGAGAAAAAGATGCGTTACGCTATTTTTCGATTTTGTTTTCTTTTTTTTTAAGGAAGGGAGGATAGAGTACGAGGCTTGCATAGCGAAGGAGCTTTCCGATGAGGTATTGAATGAAACTAGAGCAATAAACGATGATGAGAAGTGCAAGAATTGCAAACATTTCTGCAGGTGAGCCATTTTTTCCTTTTAACTTCCTGAATTTAATGTGATTCTTTAAGAGTGTGACCAAGATCATTTGATGCTGCCTTCAGAATTATCGATAATGCTATCAACAAATTTTCAAGGACTTTAATTTATGATTGATTTCATTGAAGTTCTCTTTCCATATTTATGATTGCATGGAGTAAGTGATTCTATTGGGATTCCCAATCGGTTACAAACTCTACTTTTGCCGACGCGACGTTTCGAGCTCTGACTCCGGGCTCCTTCACTGGGGTGGTGTGTTGGCCAGACAGTCCTTAGTGCCTGGGCCTATCAGCTTTCCAACATTTCTTTTTTCATCTGCTGTTTCCTTCGTAGAGGTTCTCCTGTCCATTTCTTCCCTCACCTCCGTCTCTTCTTCGGCGGCAGGTCCCTTGCCAGTTGAAGAGCATGCCACTTATAGCGGTCATGTCCACAAAGATGGATACGAATTATAGATACAGAACATGATTTTACAAGAAGTTTATAATAAGAAATAGATTATTATTAGAAAACACAAACAGCTGCGATAGATGAACCTGCATTAGGCATTTTAATAAAGTTTTTATTGTCTGGTACACCACATTAAATATAATATTGTGCCATAGTAATAATGAAAAAATAACTCCGCGATAAGAAGATCTGTTTCCTCGAAACGACATCTATATTTGTATCTACGAGGTACCGCGCAAGCCACCACGAGTGTGTGTAGCATGGAGAGATTTCGCACTATGCAGGCATGCAGCACGCATCACGACGCGCCAATCAGACACGTGCTCGCCTGCCGAAAACGGGCCAAGCACGCCAAACAGAGAGATTTGGTCTGACCAGGTAGAGAGTGCCAGGGACACGAATATGCTATCATGCAAATGAAACTATTAGTTAATAATAGAAAACGAAAATTTCGCTTTTTGTGCGATCCACGCATGAGTTATAACATGCCAATAAATGCACGCAGATAGCAATTATAGTAAGTAATTAACTACGCATTCCTATTTCACCTAGACGGAATCAAGCAACCGTAGAGCTAAACTATCGCAGATATTATGCTCCTTTATTACGCGTGGAAGAAACGATGTCTTAAAATGTATTGGTCCCGTTGTATATTTCCCAAATATAATAATAGGGTGGTTTTCTCTTATTTTTTATTGCCTAAATTGAAAGATTATTACTCCTGGAGTAGGAATTTCACGCTCTTAGATTTTTAAAAGACGATATCTATTTTTCGCGATTGAATGAAAAGTGATAATTTTCAAGCGCGCGAAAACGAGACGGCTAAGTATAAATGCTGGGAAAAGCCAGTGTGACGTCATTCTGGTTCCGCAAACCGCCGTGTGAGGCCACCTTGGTGCGTGGCTATGAGCGCCGCTACGATGCAGGTTGCTAGTAGGTAGCAGAGTACCCAGATAGCAGGTAGCGCTTGGCTTAAATAAGGATTATTAATACCCTATCAAACGAAGGAAACTTTCCGACCTTAAGCAATTTTAATTGGTGATAATTAAAAAATGTTTCCGTGAACTCTGTGCCTCATGTATACATTGATAATCTCAGACGATGTAAAACTCCTATCTACTCGTATAGCTTTTAGGTCCCTGTGACGTCACATGGAGTGGCATCGCATGGGCGCCAATCTGGCCTTTTTCAAATGAGTTTAAAAGTGACTCCTAACATTTGTTTGAACTGAGATTTCTAAAACTAAATAATTTGTATATTATGAATACACTTATGGTGGGTAACGAATCGCAGTCAATTCTTTTCATTCTCTTTCATGAAGGAAAATACCCTATTGTGATCGTTTCTGTCATAACAATTAGGCTCTCTCAAAATATCTTCAATATCTGGCTAAAGGTATTCTGCTTGAAAGTTCCGGAAATTACTATTCAAGAACATTCCGCAACCCTGAGGATGAGCCCGGAGTCGGAGCTCGAAACGCCGGCTAAAATGGAGTCTTAAACCCGGTGGGAATCCCGAAAAAATTTTATCCACACAGTTCACCGAATAAGCATGCAATATATTTTCAGAATAAGTGCATCCGGTTCACGTAATTGCTAGCTATAGGAAAATAATATTCTCTTGGCATCGTTCACATGTAGCACTTTATTGCCGACAAAGGTTTCAATACTGAAGCACGATCATTATCTACATCTTTTATCAGGAAGCAGAATGAGATCATCCACTGTGCCCGGAAAGTAGGAAATTTTACGGTGACCCTATCAAATAAGGCGTCATACATGGTTCCTTTTTTGAGAGATGTCTTCGAGGAAACTATTGCTGCACTGTGTGAGAACGACGAAGAAATATTGAAAGGTATGGACATGCAAGCCGGTAATTTTTCTTGATAAAAATTCCTGAATCCCAATCATCAGTTTTCATCGTTTTCTTCGTATCATTTTCAGCTCTCGCTGATACGGAAAATACACCATGCATGGATAGGCACTGGGAGCCATGCGACTCCCTTCTTATGGTATCTGGTTACTTCAATAAGGTATTTTTCTGCGATTCTACCGATCCAGCAAACAGTACTTTCACCCCTCAATATGTGTGCCAGTAAGTATATATAGGTTGAAGTTATGATAAATATTTGACTGATTCCTTCCATTTACCTAAAACTCATCTCCAAGTTTAGTGAATAAACTGTTAAAATGATTAATGCAATTATTTACTTTACAGGAAAATGCATACGGCTTTGGAATGTTTAAGGCTGAACAGTATCCACTGCTTAGAAAGCTTGAAGAAATCTATCACCCTTCTATTATCTAAATTGAGAAGCTCAGCTTCCTGTTCAAAATATTACTGAATGTTTTTTGAAAAGGCTTACTAAGACTACTTTATATGATATTCGTGCCAATAAGCTTGACTAAGTGAGTGAAAATGAAAATTTTGAACGCGAAATAGTAGCTCGTGACACCAAATTAGTATTAAATCATGAAAAGTATTTAAATAAATATCCTCAGAAGAATTACGTTTCCAATAAATTTCATCGTTTGTGCCTCTGAATTTAATAGAATATTTCCCGCTTTTTTACACTTTTATTTCAGACAGTTGGTTTAGGTACCATTTTCAAAAATGCTCAGGTTGCAGTGTACTGTCTGTAGTATTTATGAAAATTAGTAGTTTCAAATTAATATTTATAAAACAGTGAGAGAGACATACTAAGTTGCATGCCAATTAAAAGTAACTTATAGATACGTTACATCATAGCAACCCATATACCTCAAACAATATACTAAATAGTTGAAAATGTAGTGTAAATATTCGCTGCACACTTAAAACGAGATTAGAATCTCCAACATTTATGATGAAATATTATGGCCCCCCATAAGTGGTAAGGAGCTAGATTTTTTTAGACTGACAGCGAAAGCTTTTGCTTTCATGCCCTGACCACGATGGACAACTCTAACATGGAAACGTCGGCCGAGATGGAGTTAGAGAACCTGACCCGGTGGAATTCCCAAGTATCCCTCTACGATTCGATGCGCCGGGAAAGCCTGCGATCATTCTTCTTACAATTTCTTGAAGAGATGATAAGAATTTGTAGGTTGACGTCAATGGTAAGGTTATGGCTGTTGATATTCTAAGGGTTGTTTATACGAGGCCTGTACCGCAAGGTTCCGTCTTGGGCGCGATTTGGGGTTTACTCTCTACAGTGGTTTTACGAACACATCATTACTCACGTCCTATCTGACAAGCTTCCTCAATCGAGCGCAGCAGCATATAAGATCCTCAATATACTGAGAGAATATATGATCCGTTTGCAGAAAGGCAACCCATGAACTTAATAAATTACAAAGGAAAGCAAAGCGATTCGTCAAAAACTGTTATAGGCGTACCGTCAGTGTTACCCAGCCGTTAAACGAATTAGGCTGGGTGCCATTATAGACACGGAGGCAGTGAGCTAGGCTTATATTGCTTGAGAAATTGAGATTGCTGGAACAATTGAGAAAAGCTATCAATAAGAGCGCCACGGACAACATCATCTTAGAGCCAAACTATATTTCCAGGTCCGACAGAAGCGATAAATTATGAGAGATATTTTCCGAACGGAAAGACATGGGATTTCGTTCTTCCCCCGAACCATAAAAGACTTTAATAAATGCTAATTGTAATTTTGTTTGAGAAAATTCTTTTCATATATAAACGGCTGGTGTCCCCACCCCCGCCACACGCCTTTTAAGCGGCTTGCGGGGTAGTATGTAGATGTAGATCAGTGTTTCCCAAACTTTTTCGAGCCACCTTGGATCCATAAACCTATACTCAACGCCCCCCTAATCGGTATCTTTAAAATAATACTCAGAATCATATACTAATTAACCAAATGAGGAACATTGTAATAATTAAACTAAAAACAATGACTGATCAAATTACTAATAAAAAATTAAGTTCTCTGTGTTGTGACGTTGTACCAACGATAGACCAAATGAAACTAAACCCCTTCAAACGTTTCCCTCGTCCAAGAAAGGCTTGAAAATATTTTTCAACAGTTCTTACTTTAAAATGTACGAAAACGCATGGTTTAAATTACTTCCATATGCGGGAAACAAAGTACACTTTAGAAGCGAAGCTTGAAAACGAAGACAAAAGGGAGGCTACGGAAACTTCCCATTTGTCACATTGTCAGGAGCCTCCGGCGCCCCCCTTCCGCCCCATGGCACTTTTCGCCCCCTTAGACTACAGCAACACCCCTCAGGGGGCGGAGGCGCCCACTTTGGGAACCACTGATGTAGATGAACAGATTAGTAGTGGAATGAGTAAGAATTTCAGCCGTCAACCTTTATGAGAAACTAAAAATCAAAGTACGCGCTGTCAGTGATTGACCAAGCTCGTGGGCCTTTATTGGACGACGGAAAAACGAATTCCTATTTCCATCCGTTGGAAAAAGTATCTCTCGTGTATCGGGAGCCTAGGAATAAAATGAGGTTCTGAGATTTTTTCTACGTGTCACTCTGGTAAATGTCTGTTCTTCTCTGCTCAAGCATTTTAAACCTTACATTTAGCTTCTGAATCTCTAGAAACTACCAACCCAATTCGTGCAAAAGCTTTGTTGTAACAATTTCTATTCGCTTTTAGTAGTTTCTGACAAATCTCACCGCTTTCCGATTCATTGAATTTATCTCGTGAATAAAATAAGTATATGCTTGATTACACATGCCGTGAAATACACATCACCGTGTGAAACGAAGCGCCTTGGTTCATGGTTCATGAAGCCTAACCTAGATGTACATATCAGTAGCTTACGCTATGAGATGGTGAACTCAGGACTTAATGCCCCAGCTTCAATTACGTGGGGAAGTGGTATGCCCACAAAATTTCGTTTCGTGTATAGTTAAAAGAATTCTTGAGCAGTGTGAACAACTCTTAAACTGTGCATTACAACCTGAGGTTCAACTTTGCCTGTGAGCACTTTCAAGTTGCATTTTGAAATAAAAAAAACCTTTGTGGATGTCATAATAATTGATGCGGCGATGGTGTCCTCAAGAAAACCGTGGATTTTTACTGAGTACATAATCTAAGTAGACATGACAGATTATTTACCCACTAATCTGGGGCTGTATCCACAATGGGTACATCTTAATCGGAGGACTGCGAGCCCTGAGACCATCGTAGCATTCTTTTCCTCTTTGCGTCACTCCCATTATCGCCGGCACGATCGTACACGATCATGCATGCTCTCGCACTGAGACGATAACGACTGTGCTGCCGTCAAGCGCCCAACGGTGGAACTCATGGTGCTCCAACTGGACAATTGAGAGCACCAGGTTTAAAAATGGCGCCAATAACCTTGTAATATTTTAAATGTATTTAAATTAAGGTAATTAAGGCAATTCACTGGAAAATATGATTCTGTAGTGGCTCTTTCCCTCGTATAGCTGCTCCCTCTAAATTTCCAAATTTTCACTCCCACTCTCGGCGCCAAAGCTGTGTACTATCATGAAGTGTCTGCGTTCAGAACTGCGTTTAATTGACGCTCTGAACAAGCATTAACACTACTGTTATCTTTTTGCAATCGTACGGATAATCGTGAGAATTATAGTAATGAGATTTGGTTGCATTCGTGCCCTTGACACTTAAAATTGTCGCTTCTTTTTATGCTTGTTTTAATAACACTACCATTTTATTTTGTGTTCTAAACTAGCTTTAAAAAGCCATTGTAAAAATGCCTGTTTTTAAAAATCCGTCGTTAAAAATTTAAATCATGGACTTGACAGGAAATTTGAGCTCTGAAATTTCTCTGATATTCACACAAGGCGTAGTAATTAAACGATACGTCGAATTTCTTTCGTAAATATTTCAACATCTACGAGGTACCGTGCATGCCAACACCAGAGTATAAGGCATAGGGTGATTCCATTCCAGGTATGCATCACTCATCCTAGTCTTAATAAGATACGCGCTCGCTTGTGGGACACAGGACAACTATACGCGGTCAGGCCAGAAACTTGGAGAGTTCAAACGACACGAACATGCTATCATGCAAATAAAACTATTTGTTTGCAATATAAAACAAAATGTTAGCTTAGTAAATGATTTAAGCATGAGTTCCTACATGCCAAGAAATGCAAGCAGCGGACATCTACACGGAAAAAAAGTTTGGTTAGAAATATCGATTTCTGATGAAATTTATCAAACTTTTGGGTTCACATGGCACATTGAAAAATTCAGTAATAATTACCAAACCAGTTTGATAAATTCTATCAAACTGATTTGGTAATTGTTACCGAAATGGCCCAAGCAGTTCGATAAAAACTATCAAAATCGAGAGGATAATAAAACCGATCTAGCCTGCACATGTGAAATATTGTCTTTCCAGAAAACACCATTCTGATTGAAAATCATAAAATTAGGAGTTTAACATAAGTTTCTGCAAAAGAAATACAAAAAAAAGTGAAAAAATGGTATTCCTGCATGAAGCATTGAATGTGGGTCCCCCGCGTGGTAGCAACGCACTCTAACAACTAGTCTAAATTTTTTTTTCCGGTTGCCATATTAATTGATTACTCAAACGCTGTAATATATTATTATTGTAAATAATCAACCTTTGTTTTGAAATGTGAATAAGGAGTGACTACATCTTCCCTTTGTAAGCTTAGAAGGAATACTTGATGCACACAATTGCATGAAGTAGTTACTCCATATGAATATCAAGTGCAGATGCGCAAGTAAACTTTATTTACAGGCTTTTAACGTCGATATGGAGATGACTTTAATGTACTGGGTGATATCCTTAGCATGGATTGGGTCTAGTATGTCAACTTTTATCACATGTTATTAAACATGATCGCGAATGATTATACCTCAGGAATATCTCTAATTAAAGTTTTAATGTGTCGAAATATACAAACATTTCCTTAAAGCTTTAATATCCAAGGTAATACGCTATTCAATCATTGTCTTTGATGCACCAGCTTTCGGATAACATTGCAATTTAAAGCAAGAGCAAACAGAAAAATGAACGTAAACAAAATTAAACCGTTATCGCCATCACAAATAATGAAAAAAATCATTTCTACCAACATATCTTTTATGTAAGGCTTGTTTAAGACTCTTTCAACTGCAAATGTGCATTGGTATGAACAAAAGAGGTACGACAGACCGTTCGATAGATTACGAAACGCTTATTAAATTCTATCAAACCAAATTTGTATAGCAATGTAGAGTTTGATAATTTTTACCATACAAGCAATCACCTTCGTAAAATTAACCATAACTTCGAAGAAAGTTACCAAACTCAGAATCGTATTAAATTAATTCAGTTATTTTTACCAAACTCTTTCGTGCAATTGACCAAATTATGCAATACCAAAATTTTTGATGAAATATATCAAGAGCTCACGCTAGCGTTTGGTAAAATAAATCAAGTGCTTAATAATTTGCATCAAAGTTTAAGTATATTTAACAAAAATACTCCCTATCACACCAGTTCGATAGTTTTAAACAAATTTTTTTTCCGTGTGGTATTGGCAAATACAATAGGATATTAACCGTACATTCAAAGCTTAGTTTACCTAGACAGAGCCAAGCTGCCCTAGAGTTGAACTGCCGCATATATTATGGCCCCATATAGCACGCGGAAAAATCGACATCTGAAATGTGTTTCTGCAGTCAAAATTATAGCCGCTGTGAATAAATTGTAACTGTGTGAGAACATTGGTTCGGACTGACATTTTAGGATAGAAAATTTGGGTGGTTCATTTGTGGGGGGGGGACCCGTTGGCGGGAGGGGGTTTACCCTTTCTAACCCAGAGCTGCTTCCGGGAGAAATCAAATTTCAAGATTATTCATTTTGAAAACTTGACAATTCTGCACTCAATCATAATTATCGTGGTAGCTAAATATTTCGCCTTTACAATTAACAGCACAAAATAATGCGTAGTTTAGATATTTCTTAAATAGAGCAGTAAATATATACATTTTTGATGTTACTCAAAAGCAACATTGTGTTATAATGTTACACTTGACAAATATCCCACATAATTTTTGGAGTGTTAGGATCCCTGGCTATCCCCGCAAGTTAATGTCTTGCTTTCATTAGAATGTATCTCATCGTCTTCACGGACAAGTTAATCAATCAGTCTTCATTTAGTAAATCCCAGGATTGGGCTGACGGTTTTCTACCCTGAATTCTACCAATATGCGCCCTTCTCATATATATAACTATATTTATTTTCATTTACGTCTTTAGTTACTTAGTCTTCATCCGGGGTCTCCAAACTATGGCCCGAGGGCCACATCTGGTCCACATAATTTCATCCCGCCCTTCAAACATATAACTGTGTGTTGGCCTTGAAAAAATAATTACTGTGCCGGTGGCATCGCTGAACTATTTAAAGCTGAGGTTGCTGACTGATCTCTGATGATAACTTGAAATCAATTGTTACAATTGGCTCATCAAATGTGGAACCTGATTTTAATGAAATTTTGAAGTCAAAAAACGAAAGTATCATTTGTCACACGGATTTGACTGCATAACACTAAAGGCAAAAATCTATTTAATTTAACAAAAAGATACTAAATTTTTCCATTATATAGTTAATGGCATTGATTTGTTCTTAATTTTATTTTTTATATTCATTCGACCAGCATAAATGTGTGAAATATATATAATGTGGCCCTTGCATCGAAATGTTTAGAGACCACTGGTCTACAGAACTCCCCCGAGGTCATTGCCGTCCCTTACCTCAAATTCGAATTTCGGTGACTCCTTTCAAACCATCGTTTCTCAAGACGAATGGTGTGGGCCAATAGGCCAGCACTTGTTTTTCAAAATTGTTATTTAGAGATCAGGAAAAGATAAGTTATCTTTTGCTGATCTCTAAATAACCTAAATAATATTCCTATGCGTTTACAAAAATCTGGATACTTTGAAATATCGGGACCCCGTTCCCAAAAGAGCTTTAAGTACAAAGGACCCAAAATTGGATTTTTTTGTGGCTGTAAGGACCCTATTCTTAACCATTTTAGTGCCAGCATATTTTTTCCGGTACGTTTAAGAATGCCAGGTTTTTTTTGACGAATTTGAAGGTTTGAGCTAAAAAATTTACATAGAGCCCAATATGCGTTTTCTAAAATTATTTTTTTAAATTTACTCCCAAAAATTACGGGTATGTTAAAGCATGACAGATACTAAAAAATAGTTACGAAAGCTACATGAAAAACAATAAATAATATGCGTAAATGTAAAAACAACCGTTAAAAGGCCCTTGGCACTCTTCGCACGTACCCCCCGGGCCGATGGATAGGCCCGCAGCAGCGCGCTGGCACTATAAGGGTTAAAGCCAGTTTGACACTTCCCAATTTATTGACCAATCCATTGGATATTGGATAGTGGTCCAACTGACACACACCAATTTGTAGTCCAATATCCTTTTCACAATATTGGGCACTATTTCTTGCCCAATTTGGAATGGAGAACAGGTTCTATTTTCTCGCATCCAATCTCCAATCAGAAGTCAGTGTTGTTGACTCCTATTGGCCAAAACTAGAAGCTTTTTGCAAAACATTATGTTTGGCGGTAAAACATATTTTATTCCCAAAAATTCGCTTGAAGTTTCTAAAATGTGAACGAAAGAAGTTGTTTCACTATTGAATGAAACGTGCAAATCGCACGGATGCTTATGCAACGTAAAAACATCGACATACAGTGGTGTACTCTAGCGGGACATTAGAACACTATTTCGGCCAATATTGGTGCAAAAATTGATGCGTGCCGTACGGTACGTAACGTCCAATATTTTGAGCAATATTGCGCGTCGATTTTTTTGCCAATAAATTCGAAAGAGTCATACGGGCTTAAGTAAAACGTGAAAGTAATGAGCGCCTGGCGCGCTGAAACGGATTGCGGGTAATCTCGGGGGATTGCGGGTAATGCGGGGGGATGAGGAGGTAGAGGAGGCAGTTCCTCAAAGTTATAAAATAATTATATGAAACTATTGTCTAGATTTGGTATATGATAACTGCATCTGCTTAAAGTTTAACTTTTAGTGCCAAAATGATATAAAATGTATTTCCAGGCATGTCATTTTTCAAAAATTTTCCCGGACTCCCATTGCCTGGAGGGAGCCCACATTTCCCCAAAGCATATTCCTATTTACGCCACTGTATTTATGTAAGTAAAAGAAGATGTTTGTTTGTCTGTCCGCTATATATTTCCATACGGCCACACGGATAGCAACCAAAGTTAGTACGAAGGAGTATCCTACGCTCCCAAAGCTCATAGTGCTACTTTTGGTTGTGTCTAACTCATCCTTTTCTCATCGCTCTTTGTTATCTCACGCCATACAACTTCGGCGGTTGGCCATCCTGCAGGGCAGGCATATCTCTTGACACACCCAAAGGGAAAACATTATTTAAATTATTCCTTACTTAACTATCTACCCTTATGGCGCAATACTTTTTGCTTGAATATGCCTCCACCTGACGATTTTGGTGAACACGTCGGAATAGTACAAGGAATCCAGATGCCCCCAACACGTTCACGTGTGAAGGTGAGAAATGAGTAACATATTTATCGTGTGAAAAATCTATTTTACTCATATTTTTCTTACTGTACGCAAATATATATTTATAAAAGAGGATGTATGTGTGCTTGTTCGTTATACATTTCCATACGGCTGCATGGAATTCAACCAAAGTTAGTACTTAGGTACATCTCATTCTCCCAAACACCTTTTATCCTACTCTTTGTTGTGTCCGACTTGTTCTTTGCATCGTTTTCCCACTACATTGCCTTACGTCACGTCATCCAACTTCTGTGGTTTTCGTCATCCTGCCGGGTAGGCACAAACATTGACATATTCAAAGAGAAAATATACATCAAAGGAATCTACGCATGACAATTATTCAACTTGCTGCAAACCTTCTTGCTGGTGCAAGGGTTCAAAGTGACACTTATGGTCTGCGTACGTACGGATCCACACAACGATCAATGCTTTGGAGAAGGGTATAAGCTGATCCCGTGTGCGGTGTACCGAAAACCTTTATTTCCTTTGTTTTCCGTTTCATACGTATGTCATCATCATACCTAATTTGTTCCTTTACTTAAAAATCGTACCATGTGGCCATGAATTACAAATTCCAAGTTTCTCACTTCTCTGGGTAATTTTACTTCCCGAGTAACGCCCGGTGGCCAGCTAGTGTCTTATAAACCCTTTAAGATACCTCAAAATAAACGAAATTTCCGGACTTGAGGTATCGACTTACTGTTAACATCAGAATTAAACCCCAAGCAATCAGAAACAAAGACCCAAAAAATCTGATTTTGGGTCCTTAACATCAAGGGCCCACGGAGATGGGGTTCCCGTAATTTTCAAGTAACAAAATTTTAGCGCATTAACATTAGCTTTATCTAGGTTATTTTGCGTCTAAAAACATAAATTCTCCTGATTCTGAAAAAGGAGGGCCAGCGAAGTGGCTATGTCCATACGTGGGCATCTATGAAGACTTTGTTCGAATTACTCTCCAGATGCTTAGGTTTTAATTTTTCTTGTTTTCTTACATACAATTTGGAGTAATTACTTCCTCATCGAAAAAATACAACAATATTTGGTGCATTAAGTCCTAAAATTACCGTAACATATACGTACTTTCGGGTGTACTTTCTATTGGAAATAAATGTGCGGAGACACCTGACTTTTAGAATTTTTTTATCATATCCTTCACTGAATATTCCTCACCTCGCAACTTTTATAAAGTTTTCCCCATTCCTGATCACACTGTGCGCCGCGATGCCACCAAAAAGATTGTCCCGTCATTGGAAGGATTTTTAGAATATTTCTCCATCCCATGGTTCATCTCGTAAGGCAGGTCTCTCGCTATTTGTTCGATGCATTTGGCTGCAGATAGACAGGATTGTGGTTGATTACACAGAAAAGGATAAGTGACAAAGTGAAATACGCGTCGCTCAGTTACTCATTGATCGCGACGTGACGTCATGAAATTGAGTGATGTGACATCATGGAACTAAGCCAAGTAATGTCATGGTACTGATCCCTCACCGGTTTAGAGAGCGAGGAAAAATTCGCTCGCTCCTGATCACTAGAAGAGAGAATAATAATTGACAGCGAAATAAATTTAATGCTTCAGTTCATAATCCAATTTTATATTATAATTTATATCATTGGAGGTATATCTACTATGTATTTTGAGACATTCCATGTTTGCTCTACACATCACTTAATCCAAACTGGTGAAAAAATATAGCCAACCAAACACAGACTTACGGATTTCACTGACCGTAACCTTTCCCTGATAAGGAACACGCCAAGCTCGCGATGCGTAAGCCTTGAAAGCCCAAGTTCACGACCTCATTAAATAGTTGGCGAGATACACCAGTATGCTTTCCTTTAATGGCAGTTTTATGTGTTCACGAGCACTGTGAAGATCACTTTTACCATACGGAACAACGCAAATAGTCGCTTTGGGAGTGAGTATTCCCCAGGAGCAATATAAAATACACTATAACCGTGTGTATGCCATATCCTTATTAGAAGAGATGGTGTCGCCAAGGCAACTGTTGATTCTTGGTGAGTAACTTCTATTAACTAGCTACCAAAAAGACTACATGACGGTGTCCCCAACCCGTTTCGTGGAATCTTGATTTAGTTTGTCTATTCCTTCGCGTTTTAATAATCAAATGTGTCTTATAATCGAATATTTTATCCTATTCTATGTATTGTAGTTATTTAATTTACTATAAAATATTCAATGCATGATAACTAAACATTAATGATACTGCAGATTGGCTAACGTTCTGAGTGTATCCATTTCGTTCTAATGCGTACGTAGGTATATCTGCTTCCTATGCCAGAAACGATAGAAAACAGGTTGATCCGTCTATTTTCGTTTATAGAAGGTCTTCTATTCTTCATATACTGCTCAAATTTATATTTTTTTCCACAGAAATAACTATTGTTGTACCCATCACATTTCTACGATTACAGGAGATTTATAAATTTCAGAAATATTAATCAACGGCTGGTGTCTAGAAGGGAGAAGTTCGGGTTTGTAATGTTCTAATAAGTGTGAATTAAAATTAATTAATGTATGGCATCTTCTAATTGCCACCAAGCAAAATCTGACAAATAGTTTGACGAAATTTAATGGTCGTGGTCGCAGACGCTTTGTTTCGTTAGAAGATTGAAAGTATTATGAGTATGTCCATGTCCTTGGGTATTTTACCAAATGCTAGTCGTATAATGTTATTTATTTGCTTTTTATATGTGGATGGCTGGTGTCCTGCCACACGCCTTTTTGAGCGGCTAGCGGGGTAATATACAGATACATATATAATGGGTTTCAAAAATGTTCACAACGCGGCGTCGCAATGTTAGCTCGGGGCCGTTGGTGATTACCTAGCAGCCTACCTGGCAAGACCACCCCATCTCTAAGATACAAATTTAATACTTATGCATGACTACATGACGAAATTAATGGACACCTTCGGTAATTGAGGAAACAAGATCTCTGGGGATTTGTTTAATTTTCGCAAAAATTACCTTTCTGTGCGTGAATTGAGATAATCAGTTACAAAATACTGGTATACCGTATAAAAAGTTTTAATCTTAAACGATAACCTAGAGAGGGATATGGTGCCCTGCCTTAAAATACAACCATTCTTGTCTTTTCAGGATCTTTTGTAGGATTATTTACACTAATCCTTAGTAATCCAACTGCTCCCCCTTACGAAGATAATGAAGGGTTTTGGGAATGCCGAGGTAAATCTCTTGTGAGTATGAGCTTCATAAGTCATTTTCCTTTATGTATAAAATAATAGATAGTTAAAACCAAACATCACCGTTTGCATTTTGAGAGGCTAAGTTTTAGAATTGAAAATTAAATTTAATTCAGTTCTATAAATATTGGACGCACAAGGGTAACAATCACCTTTAGCTGCTTTAGCATATGGTTCAATCATCTGATAAGCCATTAATGTTTTATGCGTATTTGTCAGATCAGGTCAAATAATAACATACCTACAGATTAACACAAATATAGTTGTAAATCCATTGTTGCTTTTATTCAAATTGATTTGCAATTTGAGTGCAAAGAATATATATTTTCTCTCCTTCAAAATATAAATAATTATGGCAAGTATTGATTAATTTTTTGTAATCATTCGGGCTTTATAATATTGCCAATCAACGTTAGACAATACTAAAATTTGCAAAAATTTTCTCTCAAATTGATTAACAAATATTCATAGCTATAATTTTTCCACTTGTCACCATGACAACTAGTTAAGGAAAACTCAGTTTCAGTGGTTTCTAATAAATAATATAAATCCTTATTTTCACAATGTTTAAGGTACAAACGGTTTCATATTAGTAGTATCGTACTTAATTGAGTCATTACAATTTTTAGGCTCAAAGAAACAAGTTTGATGAATGCCTAAATAAGGACTTTTCGGATGAAGAAGTAAATGCGACAGCTGCGATGTACCCGGACAGTAATTGCATCGTGTGTAAACATTTATGCAGGTAAGATCTGTGATACTCTGCCAATTGGCATTTGTCAAGCATGAAATCAGTCACCAAATCGGGACTACATTCTCATTGTCCTATACTACCACCGCTATGAAATCCTCTTGGTTTCATGATACATTCCTATATTCACTTAATCAATCATTCCCTGCCTCTTTCCTTTACTCCCTATTCACCTCTTCCAATTCTGTAACATTAAAAATGCCATTCATAGTATAATAGTCGGACAGACAACGCAACAGAACACTAGCGGATTACCGAAAAACGCCGGATAACTGGAAACCATTAATTATGATGCAATTTAACGGCGGAAGTAATGCTTCATTGCATACAACCATGCATATGATATGTTGCATTGTACGCTACATTGCTACATACACGCAATTGAAGTCTTATCGTGAATATAAATTACAATGAATAAAAAATTAGCTTACATTACCTACTGTATTGCTTCGTATCAATAGTCCACATTATTACATTGAAGTGGAGGGCATAGTAAAGTATTCTTTTTTTGTCTGCTCTTTTACTTTAAATTTTATTTTGAACACTTGATCTGAGCTGTACTAGGATCACCTGTATTTACCTGTACCAGGCTTACCTGAGGCCTGTATAAAACCACCGGTTTACCGGCAGGGCCGGTGAAATGTAGTGCTGAATTGTAAAGGGATTACTGTAGTTTTTTTCTTATGACATTACCTATCTTCCTGCCGTATTCTGGTGCCTCGCTGCCGTTGTGGTTACTATTTTCTCTTAATAGTCTTGATGATGACGCTATAGTGAAACATGTGGAGTAGAATAAATTGCTATTGTACTTCATTGAATTATCCTCGGTTTATTTGCTTTTCTGTCTCAATACTTTTTAAATAACCTCATTTCAAATGAATTCCTCACTTCATAGCCTTCGAAAATGATCTTCCGAAAAAATGTATACTAATGTGTAAACGTCATTGGCTAATAACCAAAGCTATATTAAGGTCACAGGGCCAATTATGTAAACGTCGAAAGCCTCAAAGCAAATGGAACGAAGCGGACAAGTTCCTTGTGTGGCCTCCATTTGAAGATGGCACCTTAAACCAATTTGACATCTATACAATTGACTAATTGCGTGAATTTATTGTTGTTAATGGATGAAGTACAGCTTTAAAAATTGTATGATTGATAGCAACAACTGCAATTTCTGATCAGTGGTACCTTCATATGTTAACTCTTTAATAAAGTAAGATCAAATATGTGACTTGCGGAACGATATGGTTGACAAAGTTAATTATGCTCTGTTTCCTCCTAAATTTCCAGTAAAATTTACTTAAAATTGAGTGATTAAATGTTGGATGAGTGAAGGAATCAATTTAAAGGATCAGTCTTGATTATTGAGATTATTGACGCTTTAATGTAAAAATTAATTTCTTAATCTCGTTATTTAAGCAATTGCCTTAAATATACGGGGTATCATCCGTTCTTCGATTAATCATTTAGTGCATGTTATGTAATAATATTTATAAAGCAAACGTGTGTCATTTTTTCAATACCAAAAACTTAATCTCTGGATACCATCATTTATACAGTATGCCTTTACTTTTGCAGGAAACTGGACGTGGTTCAACGTTGCATGAGGGAATCATCAGATGTCCTCCGAACATTTTCCAATAAATCTGAGGAAATGGTTCCTTTCGTCAAAAGTTTGATAGAGGAAAGTCTTCAAGCCCTCTGTGATAATGAAGGACAATTAATCAACGGTAAAAGTTTTTTTTAAAGCAATGGATGGGGTAGCTATTAACAATAGAATCATGGAAGAGATCAACCTTGACCATTGTTATCACTATATATACTTTCATTAGTTTGTTCTGGTTTCATCGACATTTAACTGATAAAAAAATGTATTGGTAGAGCAAAGCAAAATATAATGACGTCCTCACCATCATCAGTGGTAAACAGCCTTACGATTGGTTGGACGCAGCTCTCCGGTAAATTCTCGTATCGACTGATACTTGTATTCCTTTATATAGCTTCTCTTCCACATCCTCAATTAACCGCTCTACATATACCTGTCATTGGAGGTCCTCTGAGGTTTTCCATTCTTGCCATATACTTATCCCTCGACGATTGTCTTATTCAGGCCATTATGCCTCGAAATATGGCCTGATATGTTGTTCCGTCTCCATCTCTATGTTTATGGCAAAGTGTTCCTTTCCCCTGCTCTTTTGACATCTTTTTCATTGCAAAATCGGTTTGATTTGGATCATTCTTCTGCAGCAGTGCATTTTGAATGCCACCCCCCTTGTTTTTCTGCTGCCGTTTGCACAGTCTTCACTCCTTGACGGAAAAATATGGTACATACTGATGTAACTATTAACCTAGGCTTTCGCAGTGAGATTCATTTGTATCGGAGGCTTTTGGGATCAACCCCGTTTTGCGTTGTTTCAGGCGAAATTTCGTGGATATTGCGTGTCGCATCATCATAATTGGAGCGCCTTGTATAATGCTTCCTTCGCCTAATGATGCCACCTGCAGTGGCCGCGAAAACTAGTCTGGCAAAGCGCAATACGTAGCTGTTTCCAAAAGCCTCCTGTACTTCTAATATAAGTTCTAATTCTTTCTGTCTGAGTATTTTTGTTTCACATTTTTTGGAGCAAATCTTTCCCTCCATTACTATTCCTTGGAATAAACAAAATTTTGTTCATTAGGACTCAGATTACCCATTATAGCCCAGAGCTGCTTCTGGGAGAAATTAAATTTCAAGGATTCTCATCGTAAAAATGTGAAAATTTTCTACTTAATCATAATTATTGTGGCGACTTTATATTTCACCATATAACTTTACAGCAAAAAACAACAAGAAGTTTGAATATTTCCTATAGATAATAATTTCCTAATAGATTTGAAAATGTATACACTTGGAGGAAAAATTGGGTTATAATGGGTTTAAGGGGTAATAATGTATTTTTTTGTCGGTAACTTTTCTTCGTGCGGTATACAGAGTGTTGCTGAGCTAAAATTATAGGGGCGCTGCCATTTCCAGCACCTCATAGTTCCTTCTCCTCTTCGTAGACTTCACTTTCTCCATTCTTTCAGACCTACATCTAGAACGCCTAAAATATTATGTAGTCCTCTTTTTTAAGTGTCAATATTTCAAGACTGTATAGCGCTACACTCCAGATAAAGCTACTGTGGCCTTTTCTTCAAACTAACAGGTAATACCTCCTCTCATATAACGCACATACTCTCATTCTCTCTTTCCTATTTATTAATGTCACGTTTGCCAACAGAGAAATGAATGCTTTTGCATGACTTCTAATGTTCATTCTGTTTGATCCTTGATTTTCTCTCTTGTATAGTCTATATACTTGAATTACTCAAAATGCTCAAGTTTGTGACCACATACATTTATCGTGAGCCTCGCATTCCTACCTTGCGATGCTTCATACGATCGCTTAACTTTGGTGTTTTTATAATTAATCCTTGCGCCATATTTCTTGAAGCGATCCTTACGTCGCATTTGCCCATTTCCAGACCTCTCGCAGACTGAAAGCCACCTTTGGGATTTGATTAATACACGCCGCTTATTCCATTTTCTCACACGTAATTGATTCTGTTCTTCTATATCCCTCTAGCACTGACTAATTGCCTTCCAGTGTTCCTCAACGATGACAATGGTGATTGCTTAACCAGCAGCTGGCGAGCTTGCGAGCACGTTTTAGAAGGAGCTGGGAACATACATAGAATTGCCGTATGCGACTTCACAGAACCAGAGGGCGATCCTTACTCTAAAGAGTTCATTTGCCAGTAAGTTTTACATGCCTGAGCCCAACCGTATTTAAACAATAACTTACACATTTATGATTGATTGCCATTGCCAAATTGATTGCCAAATTGATGCCAACACTGCAGTGTGTTTTAGTAGCTACCTTTCATTCACACAAAATAAAAATTTAGCATCATGGACTGAAAATTAATGGAAAGGAAAAAAAAATTCAAAATGGTTTTTCTCAGTGAATTTAGATTTAGTAATTGAACAGAAAGGCGTCTAATATGAATAAAGAGCAAACACAAAAATTTACTCTGAAGTGCGATTGGCCCAGGTTTATATCAAAGAGACACCATTTCTCGAGAGCGTTCATCGAGGCTGCGCGGTTGGGAAAGCAGTGTGTAAACATTACGGTCAATCGGTACAATTTGCCAATTTTTTCAACTGATTTCTTGTAAGGTAAAATATGATAATGCTTTAAAACCATCATAAACCATTATTTTTTGTCTTTATCTTCAAAATGTGTGAAAAATGACAACTTCATTTAAAGTTTATTAGTCAATAATATTAAGAAAATAGTTGGCAACGATTCCACGGAACTGGGATAACTTTTACAACTGAGGTGTAGCGGTGAAAATCTCAATAATTCAACATTTTTTAAATTCTTCATTATGAAGAAAGATACATTGAGATACTCTAAATATTGAAAGTGGAATGCTTAAAATTCACACATACCAATACTAAAAGGAAACTTTGAGATTATCGTCAGAAAAGGTAATGATGCCACGGGTTTTACTATAGGAGGGCCAATTATTTCGCCTGTGCGATGAAAATATAGGCGCTTCTCTTGATTACAGTCCGGCCGGCGAGAGTTGTCCGATGGCACTTTGAAAGGAGGGGCGGAGAACCCTGCGCCAACATGGTTTGCAACCAATCACTGTCCCCCAAATTCACCTCACACCCTTGCCTAGTCATACAACGTTGTCACATGCGTATGAAGTACTGAAACAAACCTGAACCACCAAAAAAGGCCCTTTCTGCGAATCCCCAAAACGAAGGATTCCTCCTTTGGATCCTTCACGCTCGTCGTCCCTTATGGCTGCTTTCTTCACGGAACCCTTTTGTTTGCATGTGACGTGGGCGTTTCCCTTTCTTACCTGGCAACCTTGCCCCCTACCACTTCCAGCTGTCAACGGACAACTCTCGGCGATCGGACTGTAGTTCGGGAACTTGGTAGGGCGTCGAGCATGATATTTTTCAGAACCTCGCAAAAATTGTCCAACTTGGAAAAGTTTTCCCGGTTTGCGGTACATCACCTGATCTTATTATCAGACGCAATGGTGACGTCTGTGTTTTGATTAGGAGCGTCATTTAGGATTTGTAAAATCTCCCATTAACCTCTTTGCGCAGTTCCTCGACTATCTTTAGTTTTTCAAATAGATGTGCAAAAATATTGGTCATGAGTAACTTTAAGTTTATCTTTCCAGGAAATATCTCGATCTATTGGAATGTGGAAAAGTGGAGAGTGGGAAGTGTTCGGAGGAAATGAAAAATTCTCTCACTGGTGTCATATCAAAATGGAGGGAAGAAGCATTTTGTGGAAAATATCTCAATACCCTTGAAAACTAGAGGCAGATCAGCCACACATTAATCTCTCCTTGGACTTCAAGTATGCGACATTTGATGGACTGACTATTGTCAAAATGAAACTGATAAAGAGTGATCATCCCTCTATTGCCAACGCTAGCGTTTTCATGACAACCACGCTTTTTTCATCATTTTAATTGTATAGATTCGTAAAAAAACATACGGCAGCTATTTTAGCTACTTATATTGTTCAATATTTGAATCGTCCTTAGATTTAATTCCAAAAACCAGCAAACCCTTCGAAAACTGCCTTTATTTGTGTCTCTACAATGTAAGTCAATATAAAATTGTCGTTCACCTATACATTTCAGATTTGGAGTTACCATTTAACGATATTAAATCAACAATGATACTGCATGTAAACAATTTAAAATTGTCTATATTGCATTATGAATTTTTTAAATTTTACCCGGTATTCACAGTTATGCGTGGTTATTACTGTGTTAATACCCTACTGTGAGGATGAAAATTTTACATCATTAAAAAAAATATGAAATTCCTTTCTGAGAGCTGTTGGTAAATGTTTCCTTTTATTTTTATATATAACGAGAAACCCATTTTTTTAACATATGTAAAGCAATCATATGTAAACACAGCTATGATTTAAACTTATCGACAGTTAGTAGTGAAAAGACTACTTTCTACGTCAATTTTAAAAAAGGAATCACACGAGTATTTTAACAAGTCGTAAAAGTAAAATTGATAACAGAGGAGTCTGCCTCCCAAAAAAATATATTTTTGAAATTTTGACATTGGTGCCATTGTGGTACCATCGAAGCAACAAATGAAGTATTCAGAGAGGTAGATCAATTTTTTTAATTTTTTGTAAGGTATTTTAAAATTTTTTATTTCTTATTTTAAAAATGAGGTGAAAGCAAATACAGGGTTGAGAATACTTGTATTAAGAAAATGTAACCCTGAAAACCTGATTCCAGTAGGAACCAAAATTACTAATAAAGTTTAAGTTGAAAACGCACCATTTTTTTAATAAAAGAAACTAAGTGCTAAGCGCCGATTGTGATAAGTGATTGCCGCGAGAGTTTGTCCTGTTGCCGCGCTACCACTGAACTAGCGAGCTTCCTTTGATGCATGGCGATCTCCGGCTGGCAAATCAATCGAGGCCATGACTTATCCAGACCATGAGTTGTACCACAGAGTAAGTATATATAGAGGCCTCACCGCTCGTACCAAAAAAAAACAACAAAATAAATCAAAATGATAAAAAAAAGATAAGAACACATCATTCAAAGAAATGAATAAAGAAAAAGAGACAAAAAAAGAGAAAAGAAATTCCATAGTCATCATTAAAATTTATAACACAACTGTAAAATTAACTCAATTATCAAAGTAAAGAAAACCTATAAATATATGTTCCAAAATATGTATCTATGTATTCAATCCAAAATAATGTAAATGTCAAAATCCTCATTAGTTATAAGCTTCTGCTCAAACAAACAAAACACTACCCGCACAACACAGACAATTGCGCAAAAAAAATAATCATCTGTGGTCTGGCTGGTTAGGGTGAAATAATTCACCGGTACAGCGGGAAAGCGCCTTCGCCGCATCAATTAATGAGTGTGAATCGTACAAAAATCGTATGCGGAACAATTAATCAGATGGCGAGGAACAATTTTTTGCGATTTTTTTAATTTGCTCGTTCCACAAGTCTAAAAATATGTTCTGAAACAGAAAGAGTCGCTTCGTTTTGTAAAGAAAATAATTATTCGATTTTGTTTATAAAAATTGTTATAAAAAATATTTCCTCGAATTTCGTCTAGCAGCTTGACTTTTCCGAGTTTGTATTCCTAATACATTTGCCGGCAGACTGTTCTTAGTATTACGTTGAAATTAGCAGGAAACGTTTATTGTACATACTTTTCCATACTGGTAAACTTAAATTTGTTCATAACTCAGTTTCAACGTTGTTTTGTGTGTTTATATGTCATCCGGACCAAAAACCTGAAATTTTGCGGGGTAAAAATCAATCGCCTGCTTATGTTCGTATCTTACGATATAGGTCCATACTTGCTGCGTATGAAATTTGAATGAAACTATAAATTTATTTTTGGTGAAAGAATTGTACCTTTTTCTCGATTACAGCGGGAGTTATGAATTTTTAATGGCCGCTCCTCGTCAGGCTTTCCTTACTGGCCTGAGTCTGCGCTGAAAAGCTCCCACCTCCCAAGGACACGGTTTTGCCATTAGATAGGTTGGCGAGGCGAGGCTGTTCTTCTAACGAGGAAGAGATTTCCGTGAGGGAAGATTTTTTCGCTTCAGGAGGCAATATAAATCGTACTGATGTTCATCGCTTCGTTTAACGATCAACATATTGAATGAAATACATTTCACGTAGTGTGCTTCAGAACTTCAGTTAGGAATTACCTCACTTTTGAAGTGCAAATGTTATTTACAACATTAAGTGCCGAAATATTAGAATAAAATAGGAATGCGAGATTGGACCCCTACACTGAAAAACAATGCACTGTTTACCTTTCGCTAACGGTCATAGCCTCTTCACCACAGTATGTAACTAAAGCTTTAAAAGTATTTGGTAATCAATTCTTAAGAGCGCCGCTGCAAACGAACACAGGAAGTAAGCATCAGCAGTAGCATTATATTTTTGGCAATAAGGGTGGTCGGTGACCTTGATTTGCTTGCATAATAGCGGGATGAGTAATGGCCCATTCTGTTACCACGTCGAAAATGAAAAGGTTTCTTTCGGTTCTACCAGATTTCGACTTCGGGTCTTACGTATGGAGCCGGGGATCATCTAACGTATGGTTTTGCCTTTCCTTGAGACCTTATTTGAAAATTGTTGTGATAATCGTCGTCTCGTCAATAACAAGGCGCATTGCCATTTGAGGAAAGTTTTGATTTTAGTGTAAGTCGGTTTACATGCAGTTGTGGCTCTGAAAAGTAAAACAAATAGCGGCTGCAACTGGGCCCGGGTTCACTCATGGCTTAAATTCTTGCCGTCGGGACATGAATCTCTTCTGCCAAGGGCCGAAAAACGAAATATCCATAGATATTTTTTATGCGGTGAGCATTTATACAGCAATATCAAATGGAGTATTTTTAGCATGTTCAGATTGTAAGTTGTCGCGGCACTAGAAAAACATGGCAATTCATAGCTTTGGATTGTTCAAAACGTTTTCAAGAACCAAATTCTAATATTATTGATGAAGAATAAACATAAACATAAACAATGCCTATCACACTTATTGTTAGATCAATGGTAATTATAGTTTATAGCCATACTGTAAAGCTTCTATGAATAATTTTTAGTTTTCCCTGTGTGCCCACGGACATTACTTTTTTGGGAATTACAACCGCTTTTTTTATTTTATAATAAATATTATGAAATAAAAGCAACCCAATAATACTTCTTTGGAGTATTTATATTATTTTACCACGTTTAATGATGGATTTTATGCTAAATTATATAGCTAAGATTGTTGATACACTAACCCTTAACCGGTGATGTGCGGTCTGAGAGACCGCTGCGTTTCTCAAAATATGAATATTTTCAAAATTGATATTTAAAAATATCTATAACTCTCGTTATCTTCATATTTTTGCATAACAAGGATATCCCACTCTTAAAAATTAACGTTCCTTTTATAAATTTCTGTAAATTTGCAATTGAATTCGATTAGCGGTCTGTGAGACCGCACGTCACTAAATTAGAAAAATCGATAAAGGTAATGCTGGTGGAAATCATTAAAAAAATTGTTAAAAACAATTCGTAGTTATTTATCAACTATAATAATAATTAATATTTTGTTAGGAAGCATCTTAAGTCGTACAAAGTGGATAATTAAGCACTTCATTTTTCTAAAATTTAGAATAAATGACCATTCAAGTAGTTTCTGAAGGCGAACGAAAAAGAAATGAAATCCAGTTTGTATTGGAAATATTACTAATTTTGTTTGTTAAATTCCAACATTTTTATAGATGTTATCAATAATTAGAATAAAATGGTGGTGAATTTCTCGTACCCCTAGGCAAAACACATGTAATGTATGTTATTTGTAAATTGGAACCAATTGAACCCCGAAATTTCGCGCGCCAACGGCTGGAGCGCAACATTTATTTGCCTTTCATTTATCTTGCAGCAGTCGATCTCCTCATAACTATTTGGGGACAGAACATCTTAGCATAGATTTTTATCGCAAGAAGAAATAAAGCAGCCTAGGAAACACCGAAGGTCGAAATGCAAGTGAGGTTACGTTTACATTTTTCCGAAGCATTTTTCTGGCCCCTTTTTTTCCAGCAACCATGAAAACTCTCGAATTCGTAGTTTCTGAAGTAGTGCGAAAATCTGTCGACAAAAGCCGACAAATACAACTGGTAATGAGGGATGGAGCACAGACGATGACAAAAGTGATGTAGTAAAAGATCTCCCCAGGCAAGAATATTTTTTTACAGGATAAATCGCTATATGTGGTCATGAAATGAGCCAAAAAAGAAAATACGTATACCTTTCCATAACACCGTTAGTCAGAAACCTGATTTGAAGGATTACACTACCTCACTGGGTAGGGATATTGAGCCTCTTGATTATTAATCTCAGATTTTTTATGAGCGAATTTTACAATTGAATACGTTGGTACGATCAAAAAATAAAAAGGTCCAATGATTTTGAGTCATCCAAAGGACGCACAATGGGCTCTTCATTTTGCGGATTCACGGCGAAGAAGACTGTAATATCCAATGCCCCCAAAATACATAAGGCTGTTTGCTTGGTTTCATTTATGCACTACAGGGTGAGTGATTATATAGAGTTAGGGAAAACCAGTAGTAATTGCATTTTACAACGTAACTCAAGGTTGCGTAGATACTATAGACAAAATGTACAGTATATAACATCCGGGAGGTTGCCAATGGCAGTATTTTTCAGAATATTGAATATTTCCTTTGTCAACTCTTTTGTGCTTCAGCAGTCTGAGAAAGATAATAGATATATGATACGATTCAGAGGTATTAAATAAATGGTGGAGATTTCGTTAGACTTCATATGGGAAGGAGAATGTCAAATGTAAGGCTCTCGAGACAGGGAGGATAAATTATTGCGCAAATTCTCCATCTACCATAGGAAGATGCTGAAGAATTTGTAGATTCATACAATATGTAGACTTTTCCCGCCGTACAAAAACACGGAAAGCCTCTGGGCAATTCCATTTGTGACGGAATTACCTTTAGAGAAACCTATGCAATTGGTTATTTCGATTGAATCGTAAAATACAAAAAAATTGTAAAAATTTTAACTGTGCATGATCAAAAAACATTTGTGAAAGTGATTTTCATGTACATAAACAAAATTAATTATCGAAATACCTTCTAAACAAGCCCATAATTAACATGTGACGGAATTACTACGAGGTCAACCTCCTAAGTGTAATGATTTTAAACATCTTCAAAGCTCTGTGAATCGATGTATAGTTTGAAAACTTTAAGCAAGGTTGTGAATAATATTTTAAACATTGATTTCTTGAAATTCAATCAATTGGCTGTTGATTTATAAAGATAAAATATTTCCAGCCTAAATTTTAATTTGTGAGAAAAAGTTGACATTTTTATGGAAATGCCCCTCTTTCTTATTTTTCCAATGCAAAAAGCCTGTGTGTGCCTTTGTGAAAAATTGTAATTTTGATCGCCTGCAGAATGCATCAAGAAAAGGAATAAGTGGGATAAATTTCATGGCTACTTACTAATTAGCCTTCCAAATTGAACATTTAAGGCCTCATTTTTATATCTCGCGATATTTTGATACATAAATATAATAATTATAACTCAAGTGTTTTTGGTACCAGTTTTTTGATCCTGTTGCAAATAAAAATTTTTACTGACAAATTGGTTCGTATTGGGAATGTAAAAATTTTAATATAAGTTTTAGAATAGTTAAGCATTCAAATAAAAATTAAACAAAACAATAAAAATGGCCTTGCAACATTTTATGATTTTTTTATTTATTGCGGTCTCCCAGACCGCACGTCACTGGTAGTGTAACAAGAATTGCACGTCACTAGTTAAGGATTAAGAACCTGTTCGAAAACCTATTTGGGGCTAACTGTGGACATTTAATTTGGAAAATATAATTTTTTCTTTACCTATTTGTCACTTAAAGTAGTAAAAAGGGAACATAAAATAATGAACCAATTTAATTTTGCTTTAGTATTATTGGTTTGCTTGTGGCTGCCCGTGGAAATAGTTTTGTACGATTATATGGGAGAATGACCTACAAGGCACATACTATAAGCCTATTATATGCGACTCTATGGCAACTGGAAGTTGTAATTATTTTTCTAAAGTCCTATTTATTTCAATCTCCTGAATTTTTTGCAATATTTAAACCCATCGAAAATGACGTAAGGTGGAATCGGAGGTAGTTGAATGAGTACTTGGTATGCACTGATCGGAAATACTGAATTCAAATTTAGGCTTGAACTAACCCACGCCCCAAAAAATCCTCGCTTTCGCGAGTCCAAATTCAAATCCTAACCCGTGACAACTTCAGGATGAATTTATTTGAATTCTTAAACTCTTCCTGAATTAGTCAACACACACTGATTCATGAACATTCATAAAATATGAAATACATTTTGGTTAAAAATTCAAACTTTCATGCAAAATAATGCTTAAAGGCAGTCGCCACCTTTGAGAGATATTTGATAAGCTCATGATACGGAATTTAGGCCTCAATGTGCCATTTAGTAAATTTATTTAAGCCAGAATTTCTAGAAGTTAATTTAAGCCAATTATCAATCAGGGAAGTTTCAGCGATGAATACCCAATGATATCTAAATGTGTCATTGGTGATAAGCAATATAGACACTTGTGTGGTAAACGGGATGAAGAGTTTATGATTCGACGTCAATAAGGTCTTCAATTCACTATCTCAGCAAAAAAAGGCGATATACGAATGGAAATTTTCATTTCAGATCAGTTAAACAAGCCCATGAGTGATGAACGCTTGGGACGTAGTCACAACAAATTTGAAGTGTCTGTGCAAGTAATTTTTCATTGGAGCTACACACAAGCTAGTGATCACCCCTCAAGTTGACACCAGAACCACCCACAGAAATGGCTACCATGAGGCAATTGATTGTTTTTGGTGAGATATTGGTCTTATTTTTATTAAAACTAAACTTGATCCCGCCAAAAATGGTATTTCTATGACTAGCAAAGTTCTATTCAAAGAAATTAGTGCACAAACAGCTACATTGCCATTTTAAATGAACTTCATACAATAACTTTCAATTTCTATTTTTATGGTCCTCACTTCCATTTTATTTTATCTGGTGTATGTACAGCTTATGTTTCTATCAAAACGGATAAAGAAACTAATCATTTATTGCTATTTAAAAGTAAATAATTCCAATGTAAACAATTATTTAAAATATTTCTAAATAAGTAAATACAAAAAAATTAATTAAGTACTTTTATTAGGATTTTCTGAGCCTTACTATCTAAGAAAGGTTTAATTTTTAATTTTTTTACTGTAGCCTCACATGGAAAATTTCGGCTCTGTTTTTGAACGTCTTTTTCTCTAAAAAAATAAACTTTGCATTTTTGTACAGTAATATATAAAAAGGTTTAAATTTCATATTTTTTGGTCATTTTTGCCTCTTTAGCAGTTAGTATTAATTTCTGTTCCTATGCAAAAAATATCTAATGTGATATACATATACCGCCTTAATGTCCTCGTGCATCAAAATAATTGCTTCAACCTAATTATGATCTCCTCATTCGTTCAAAATAGTTTAATTTAGCTATGCCTGCCATTGCACATCCTTCATATTTGGTCCTCATCTCTTCCTGGCATGTAATGATTGGCTAAAATAAACAAGTCTGTAAACGGGAGTAGAGATGCACTTTTTTTTGTGGTTGAGATCTCAATGGTGAAAGGCATACGTTTCGGGAAGGGCGAATCATTTGGAGAAGGTAAACTGAACCCACTTTACCGAAACACTCAAGAGCTTCAAAACTCTTTCCCCACTTGATGCAGCGCAATGAAAGAAATACCATAAGGTTTTTTTATTAACGGTTTATAACAATTTTTATTAACGGATTCTTGGATATTTTCAGATGCAAAAATTAGATTTTCAGCATTATTCTTCATAACTTATTGTTAGTGGTCGGGAAACCCACACCAGTCCACCGGTTAATATTCTCATGTTACGACTTTGACTTCGCAGGAGCCGCCATAGCACTTGCAACATTTGCACGCGCTGATCTTTTTATTGAACCATTGGAAGGATTTATTGAATGCCGACAAAAAGTTTTAGTAAGTTGACGCATTCCTCAAATTTATACTTATAAAAACTTTATCGTTTGTCACTAGACCTATCATTGTATATAAACAGCTCTCCAATTCGCTATCTCACCTGATATTTGCAATACCAAAACAAAATTATCGTGTAGTTTACCGTAGAGATATGAAGCTATAGGCTCCATAGCCCTGGGATATATCAAGCGTTATTTTTGGTCTGAATTTCATGTTTTCTTATTTTATGTTAATTAACGGCGTTCGCTGTTTCAATAAATATTGCTTCTGCATGATGTTGCCATCTTTCAGGAAGTGCTGAACTTGTTGTCAATAACGACATTTCACTCAGCCAAGCGGGAATAAAATTCAAACTAGAATGCATTTTATATAATACGTCTGGACCGAGGAGGTTAATTCCGGATTTCTCGTATTATATAAAACATCTCTAATTTTTGAAGATTTCAATTCCCTAATGATTTTTATTACTGATTTGATTAATTATTTCCTGAATTATAATTTACAAAATATGATTTCTCACAATACATGGATGAAAGTAATAAATCTTAAGTCATATGTACAGCTTTGAGAAAGAGCCATAATGGTATTTTTCTCCGCATTAAAAATATAGTTCCTATCCGGATAAAATTAATTATCCATATGTAGTTTATAATAGCAAGAAATCATAAATTCAAGGTTATCGTAGTCATTAATAATTATTTGCTATGATTTTGATCAGTATTAATGTATATTGCAATTTAATTTCATCAGTGTTGGTGAAAGTAATGAGAAAAATTAGCTGGGCTCAATTAAAGATGCATAAAAAAAATTCAAGTACCTATTTCAAAAAGTATTAATTGAATTTGCTGTAAGAATTACTTCTTTTACAATTATTCACTGTAAAGACCGGAGTAAATATATGGAATGATTGAGTGATAGTAATTGCTTAAGTTGCGATTCAACTTGCGGTGCATGCAATTATAACTTCTGCAACAACACAAGGGATGACATATTTTTTACACATCATAAGTTGGCTACAATATAGGATAGGCTAATCCCATAGCAAGTAAATTATGTGACTCAGGAACTCGAATTATCTGTGCGGCTAGTTAAATAAGCCAAATAAGGGCTTAGATTAAATTTTATGGAAAAATTCGAATTTGACAATAGCCCGAATGGACTTATTATTAATTTTTTATTTTGTGCTGACTCACCTTTGTAAAAGTTATGCATCCCGATGACGTGAAATCCCTATCCTTCACTCACGCTCCACTTGTAGTATGTGCTCTGTTATCGGCCTTCATTCATTCGTTCGCCTAAACTCCTTACCCCTCCCATTCCCCTCAAACCAATTCCATTTGCCTCCACATCCTATCTTGACCTGAGTACATATACTGAGAGAGTGCTGGTTGTATCCCCTCGAAAATGACAGAATGAGTTGAAACCATGGTCGGTTGTTAAGTTTTGAATTATAAGGCTTGAAATTACCTTTTTGGTTCTTTTTTATCATTGATGAGTGAAATCAGTTTTTAAAAATCATCGATGACGAAAAACTAACGATTATAACCAAAGCAACGATTCTTTTTTCACCGTAATGAGTAAAATTCGAATAAAAATTACATTTCGTAAAAAGCATTTGTTGGCCTTTCATACTCCCGCCGACGCGTCGTGGTTCACCGGGGAGACGAGGCGTGGCGCTGCCGGCAGTTCGCGGTTGGAGTGTGTGCGGAGCGACGAGACGTGAAAGGGACCAGAACGGACTCACATGTTCATTTGTATTAGCAACCAAATTTGTTCTTAAATTGTAATAAACTATCTCAAGGCACAACGACTTCGCGGCGTTATAATTATTGTCCAGCTGCAGGCGTTGTGACCTGCGTCAACAGCATTTGTTAAAAGTACAAATTACTCCAAAAGTAATTTTACGAATAATCCCATTACTTTTATTCGATTACTAACCAACACTTCATACATTTCACTATTTCACCCTATTCTAATATCATGACTATACATATATGGACTCATTTACATAATCGTTGTAATCACTCCTTTTGATTTTCACTAATAAAATTCCAGGATCAAAGATTTGTGATAAAAGACTGCTTAGGACAGGACTTCTCCGATGTAGCAATGAATGCGACCATTGAGTTGTATAAGGATTCCAGATGCCCCACGTGCATGCATTCATGCAGGTGAGAAATGAATTTTAATTCACGTGTGAATCATTATCCTATTCATTTTTTTTAATTCGTGCAAATCTATATTTATGAAAGGGGATGTATTTGTCTACCCGCTATGCATTTCCATACGCCTGCCTGGAATGCCACCAAAGTTAGTTCGTAGGTGCACCTCATGCTCCCTATCCCCCTCTCTGCCACTTCTGGTTGTGTTTGATGTGTCCTTTGCGTCGTTTTATCATTACCCTTTGTTACCCCAGTTCATACTACTTAACATTCTGCAGGGTTTGGTTTTCGTATGGTTTTATGACATCCTGCCGGGTAGGCACATACATTGACACGTTAAAAGGGAAAATATACCTCAAACGATTCTACGCCAAACAAATTATTCCTCTCGGTGCGAAACTTTTTGCCGGGGTATACGTCTACACGACGTTTTTTCGTAAATACGTGCGGACACACACAGCAAACAATGCTGTGAATGCAGGGATATAAGCAGCATTCCAGGCCGCCCCCTTCATAAAAAATTATCTGAGTGTTGGTAGGATTAGTGATGAAAAATGGACTTAGGTGCCTCTTTGGGTTAGCGGCCCTTTTGGCCGCGTGACTTGATTACAGCTTAAATCGGCCTTGTGTATACCGTCATCATGACCGCTTTGATCCTTTACTTAACCTATGCTTAAAAATTATTCCTCTAGGTGCAAACTTTATTGCAGGGGTATGAGTTCACAGGACGCGTATGGACTGCCCACGTGCGAACACACTTAATGTTTTATGTTGAGGATTTCGGTATAAGCAGACACCATGCATGGCATACGGAAATCGTATTTTTCCATTGTATACCGTTGCATATGCATACCATTATGATACCTGTTTTGTTTCTTTACCTAAAAATCCTGCTATGTATCTATGAATTCAAAATTCTAAGTTTACCACTTCTCTGAGTACTATACCTCGCGAGCAACGCCAGGTGGCCTGCTAGTATATGTATACGTACACAAATATCAACTTTTATGACGATTAAGCGTAATATATTAAAGTTGTAACCCTTGATTCCTGCTTTGGGAAAGGTATAGATTAAACTTAAGTTCTTGCCAAAATTCAGAGTAGTGATTTGGCCGTTTCTGACCCGCGTTTTCACGATTTTTTTTATCATTTAGACATTTGTTTTTGTGAACATCTGAGATTATTTTAATACACATACTACATTCATACAACAGAATTCTCCACTAAGGGGACAAATTAAGGCATTTGTCCTGCTTTTCTGACTTCTTTCCACTGAGTGCCTAGCCTCGAGCGTGTTTGAACCTGATTATTTCTAATTTTATTTTATTCAGTACATATTGACCTTCTTTATAGTTTACCCATTGGTTATGGACACAGATAGGCCCTTGATTGATAAAATGAAGTGAATAATAGAGCCTGAAGTTAACAATTAAGGATGAAAACATATATTCCTTTTACTGTTTTCATCTTTGATTTCATCACATTGGAGTATAATAAATAATATTCATCCAAAAAAATTATCAAAAATTTCTACCTAAAGTATTAATACATTTCAAAACTGAGGCATCATTTTATTAATAAAAAACGAATATCTGGTTTAGTAAGATAGTAAGTGATAAATAAGCTCTACGTGTGCCAACTTTTAGGAAAACTGGTCCAAATACAGCACGGTATTCGACGTGACATAAAAACTGCTTATTTTTTACCTAACATATCATTGAATGGTTCGATTCTTCAAAAGGTATCCCGTCAATATTTGCTGGAAACTATTTAAAACTTATGTTACTGCCATCAAAGTTTACTTAATATTGAAAACACCCATTTTCCCTTGTTTTCTCTCATTTTTCCATAATAATGAACGTGACTATTTACATTTTTTTCAGCAAAGTGGACGAAATACACCGCTGCATAGGAGAGTCTTGGGATGTCCTGCCTCTTCCTTCAAATAAATCAGCGGAAATGGTTCCCTTCGTACGAAGTTTGGTCGAAGAAGGTTTTCACACCCTCTGCGAAAATCGTGCTGCAATGTTCAGAAGTACAGATTATTCTTATCCAAATATTTACTTGGAATATTTTTAATTCAAGAAAAAATTTGTCTAATACAGGGTTTGTCCAATGAATTTCCTGATTGTGTATATGCGATAAAGCTGCTGGTTAAACACAAAGCTATCTTACTCCAAGACTCCGGATTACACAAAACGGTTATCCACGCAAGAGTTTTTCGTCTCTAGCATACTTTGTGGCATAAGCGACGGTAGTCGAACTTACAAAGTCACTGTCACTAAAGCCCATTTTACACGGTGATTTTAGATTCACAATATCACATGAACACTATGGCAAAACACTCCTTCCGCGACGACAATCGAAACGTTCCGATCTTGCACGACTGGGCAAAACGGAAATATATTTGAAAAGGTATATAGTATATTTCATTTTAACGTTGGCCTCTACGTGGGATGAACTATTATTGTTCGACGTTTATGTGAACAACGCAAAAGTCTCATGACGACATTCCCAGCAGGAGGACAACATGCTGAAGAATAAAAGTTCATTTCAGGTTGCATTAAAATCGAAAAGAAATTACACCAGAGTTGGGATTTTAAGCCGTTTTTCATGCAAGGGCAATAAATTGATTTCACATCGTCCGGAAAGCCACAATGCTCAACGTAATTTTAGCACCACATCAATAAAACTAATTAATAAAATATACAACTCAAAGGGCAATAATAATTATTGGTTAAATAGTTCAATCAATAAAAGCGTTTTTTGACATCTTTAATTTGGACGAGTGTGTCATTTATTTGGTTCGTAATACAGTATTCTATTTACTCCCAAGGGTCCAGAGGGATTTATCCGGCGAGACGCATGCGGCCCGGGGCCCGCAGGTTGAATACCCTTGCACCTCCGTATATAAGCGTTGGGAAAATCAAATAACTAAAAAAGACCAGAGGTCTGAACGTACCATAATTTTGCGCTCCCGTTGCGCGAAGGAAAAATTAGTACTGTTGGAAACTTATTGAACGCACCCTGAATGTAAGAGAGGAGAAATAATCGTAGCCCTTCTTTATTATTCAAATTTTGTATCTTTCTCTCTTCATCTCTCCCTATAACTTGCTGTTGCACTCGCAGTGATCCTTGAACAAGAAAACTACGACTGTCTTATGGGTGCCTGGCGCACTTGCTCGGAAATTGTGAAAGGATGGGAGGATTTAGACCTCATCGCTTTCTGCGAGATCACAGACAAACCGGAGCTGGATCCTTTCTCTAAGGACACCATTTGCCAGTGAGTATGGCATACGAAGGTGTCATATGCCAAGGCCTTTGACTGTTAACCTATCGGTTACCTTAATTTGATGTACACGTCCAGCTTGACAGTTAGTTTTTGCTACAGATAACTCCTTTAAACTTTATACATTTATCTCGAAATTTTAATGGTGTACGAAATGTATTACTATCACCATTTCAACATTTGCATATGTGTTAAATTGCAAATTTTGTACCTTTTCATTAGAAGGTACCGCAAACCAGTAGACTGTGGTCAATTTGAAAATTTCACCTCGGATCGTTCTCTAATGCAAATTTTCTTCTAATTGAGAAATAAGAAAATACTCACAAACATTTACACTATGGGTGTATTCTGAAAATTCGAAAGTGATGCGGGAGTAATGCCTACGTCACCTAAAAATGCAAAATACCGATCGAAAGGCAGCAATGTGTCAATGAGATGATGTGAAATTAAGTGATAATTTCAAAACATAAAAAGATCCTCATGTTGCCTATGTCGAATTAATATATAGCCACCACCCAAAGTATGACTGAAAAGTTAACAAAAAAATCTGTTGCAGAAATATTTCCTTTCACAAATTTTTGTTTAAATCAGAGCATTTTTTTATAATCAGACAGATATTATGTCATTAGCAATACCTCTAATCGGAGGGTTATTTCCAATCTTTGCCACTAGATAAAGGCTTTAATTAGTGACTTTACAGTTAGGGCCGTACTCATAATCACGGCTTTAGTATTTGCTTGATGAATATCGTCTCAGAAATGGGCTTATACGAAAATTCAGCTTCATAATCAAGGCACCTTCGTCGAGACGACCTTCTTTGTTGACTATGAAAGCGGCAACCAAATGAGCTCGCCTTGGCCAATAATGCGGTTTTAATCAAGATGGTCTCAAGTGTACAATAAAGACGCGACTATGAATTCGGCCTTTAGTGTTAATTATTACTGACTTTTCAAATATCCGTTGACATTATGCCCAATGAATCGACTTCACCTCATTTTGAATGCATTTATTTGCCACTTCAATGTGTTCATTTGCACAAAATATTATTCATTTCAGGAAATTCAAGAACTTCTTTGAATGCGGATTGGAAGAAACCAGAATATGTACGGAGGAAGTCAAAACTTCTCTCAATCAAGTCATATCTATGTGGAGAAGTCAGCCTTTTTGCTCGAAATTCTATCACACAGAGGAATGAAAAACCAACTATGTAAATACACAATTCACATGAGATTTGGTGGCCTCGTATCGCAGCATATTGAACCATAAAGACTCTTAATAACCCCTTCCTTGTTGTACACTCGTCTGTTCAACCTCAGATTCCTCAAATTTGTAAAGTTGAATGATACTGTCAATAAAAGGCGACATTGAAATAAAAAAACTTACATATCAGTAAGCGTATAAAAATGTTGTGATTATTGTCAAATTTAATCTCATCAATTAAAAAAACCGCTTAAAGATGCCTAAAAAATTAACTTTACAATGTTTATTTTTCCTAGTTGCTACATTTTATTAAAATACCCTCCGCATTTTTCGACTGTACCCCGGGAAGAAGGCTAGCACTAAAAGGGTTAATATCTTTGCACACAATCATACTGTAATAAATTCCCCATTTATTGATTCATTCCCCTCATCAGAAGCCCCTGCCTGCAGCGCACTATATATAAGTATGGATACTCGCAGTATTACCCATTAATATATCCACGCGATTTCTTCATTGTGTGACAGGAGTTAGCTCTCACCAAACACATGTATTCTGATGACTACTGCAGTGCTCAGGTCCAAATAGAAATATAGCTAAAACTTATGCCCTGCAGTACTCAAATCCAGGTGGTGATACAGTTAGACTTACGGCATGCAAGAAAGACTGCGTGCATATCGGCCATTATAAAATTTTGGGAATATTATTCATTAATATAAGGTAAACGCATAATGACGTTAAAATTTCGGGACAGTCATTTTCTGCACCATATATTTATCGTGAAAAGCTCTGTTAAAATCTCCCCAGCGAATTTATTTTATAGTTTTTAATTTCCAAATTCCCAGCTTTACGGCTGTTTCATAGGCGATTCTGGAACAGTTGATTGCTGCTCTGAGATTAGAGTCAAATGAAGACATGGGCGTAATCAGTGACTAAGTGAGCGTGGTGTCGCTCAGTTACTCACTGCTCGCGACATGACGTCATGAAATTGAGTGATGTAACATCATGAAACTACGCCACGTAATGTCAAGGTGCTAATCCCTCACCGGTTTTGAGAGCAAGGAAAAAACACTCTGTCCTAATCACCAGAACAAAGAATAATAAGTGACAGTGAAATAAACTTAGTTCTGAAGTTCATAATTCAATTTCATGAAATAATATACATCATTCATGCTTGATCTCCACATCAGTGAATCCAAACTGGAGAAAAGATTTAGGCAACCAAACACGGGCTTACGGATTTCAACGAACGTAACTTTTCCCTGATAAAGAGTACGCAAAGTTCGCGATGCGTAAACCTTGGAGGCCCAAGTTCACGACCTCATTTAGCCCGGTCAAAATAGACATTGACCATCGCATAAATTGCCAACAAGCTGAAAATTTGCATGAACCTCAAGGATACCACTCTAATGAAATCCTGAAAAGTCCCCATCGATCCCGTGCGTGCAAAAATTTTATTCAAGGTAAAAGGTCACAAAAATGAGTTTTTTTTGTCCAAACGGTTAGTTTTATGATAAAATTGCTCCGATCAAAATTGTAGATCAGAAAATTGTCTACGAAATTGTCTCTTCACTTTTTTCTCTAAGATTTACCGTTTCTGAGAAAAAGCCATTCGAATGTAGGCTGGAGATGAGATAAAATGTCGTCGATAGAAATTACCTTTCCTTTAAATTCAATACGCTCGTTGGTTGCCAAAATAAAGTGAGATTAATTTATCGTCTGTAAATTTAAAACTCGCCTCTTTATTTTGAATATTTCGCGATTTTGAATTGGCGGCTACGAAAAAATAACTAAATCTCTCTCTTCACTGTGCGAGCAGTTTTTAAAGGGACCTCCGCTTTCTTACTCTTGGAAGAAAAAAAAACCTCCTTCCGCCTGGCCGGCTTGCCGTTATCTCTCCCGCGGCAAAGAAAAAATATATTATTTTCTTATTTTTCGCTTATCTTTTTCGTCCTCGCGGCATTGTCCGCCAGCCTTTTGTTTTCAATTCCCTACGCGCTTCCTTATGTATGACCTATCCCAAACTAGTGAGAGAGAATGATTTATTTTTAAAACAAATTTAATAATGTTTGCGTATTACTCTACAAGCATTCGAGATTTCATTGATTTAGAAGCAGACTAACCTCTACTTTTGAAATCCCATTCCCAGAAAAGAATGCGAATAGTATCGTCTCTCTCCTCGTGAATGCAAACGGGGTTGACGGTTTTAGTGATCGTGGGACAGCGTCGGTTTGGATGGGTAATGTCCGGTGCTGTGTTGACCGGCAGAACCCAGAGCTCCCTCAGCTTCTCTCCTTCTCAGATGCATCTATGAGGGAAGAAAAACCAAACTGACCGACGAAGACAAAACATCCTCTGGAAGCACGCCTTGGCCTGGGGAACGATGAACGGCTTCTAGTTATGGAGTTATTAAAGGAGGGGTGGTAGGTAGTGAGAGAGAATACCTTCCCCCCTCAGCCCGAATTCTCCCCTCAATCTTCCCGGTTTCTCCTCCCGGTCTTGGCCATTCTCGGCCAAATACCGGGAGCATAATGCGTAGGGACTTGAGGTGGATAACCGGTCATTTGACCGGGGCCAGGAGCCAACTCTCGCGCCCTTTAAGGGGGGTCCTGGGTCTCCTCCGCCCCCTCCTCCGGCTGGGCTTCCCCTCCAACGGCCCCTTCGGCGTCCTCCTCCCCCGTCACCGAGGGCGACCCGTCAGAAGTCGAGGTGGATGATTGTGCCCGTTGGGGGTCTCGTTCTGGCCGTGGGGAGTCGGGCCATGTTGCAGGGGGTGTTAGGACACCAGCCATATACACATAAGAAATGAAGTGCTCTAACGAAGTTGGGACTAGCGTTTATTAAAGTCCTTTATGGTTCGGGGAAAAAACGAATGCCCATATCTATCGGTTCGGCAAAAGATCTCTCTTAATTTATCTCTTCTATAGGACCTGGAAATATAGTGTGGCTCTAATATTATGTTCTCTATGTCGCTCTTAGCCTATCCTAATATAAGCATAGCGCGCAGCCTCTGAGTCTCCCGCGGCTCCCATCCTAATGCGTTTAACATCTGGGTAACGCTGTCTGTACGTCTGTAACCGTTTTTGACGAACAGCGTAGCCTTCTTTTGTATTTTATTCAGTTCGTGGATTAAGTCTTTCTGAACCAGAATCCATACGCTCGCTGCATATTCAAGATCCGGTCGGACGAGTGCGAAATAGCACCTTTCTTTTATTTTCTCATCCGAAAATCTTCCCACAATACGCTTGTCGAATCCTAATTTCTTCAGGGCTATGCCACAAATATTCCTTAAATGTGTTCCCCACGAGAGGTTCGAGGTTATTGTAACTTCCAGGTACTTTACTTCGTGTGTTGCCTTTATGTTAATACCATCCACTGCATAAACATGATTATAGTTGGACGAATTCCGCAAGAAATGTATCGCCATGCATATGCTCAGATTATGTTCGAGTCCCCACTCTTAGCTCCACATATGAACGTTGTTTAAATCCTATGATAGAATTTCATAGTCAGAGTGATCGCTAATTTCGCGATAGATGACAGCGCCGTCAACTGCTAATGGGGGAGCAGAGATCATTAATGCATGTAATGAACAACAGGGGGCCGATCACGCTTCATTATGGAAAACCTGATGTAACTTTTACTACTTCAGAGCTAACTCCGTCGAGAACTACTTTTTGTTTACGATCTCTGAGAAAGTCGCGTATCCAGTTTACCACTGTTACGTTTAATCCGCATGACTGTAATTTGCATAAAAGTTTGCTGTGGATACCGTGTCGAAAGCTTTCTTAAAATCTAGAAATAATGAGTCAACTTGTCTTTTCGATTCACCAGATTTTACAACGCCGTGAAGAAAAAGCGCGAGCTGTGTTTCGCATGATCTACTTTTTCGGAATCCGTGATGATAGTCATGGAGGAAGTTACGTCTGTCCAAGAAAGTCATGATATTGCTAACGACGATATGCTCAAGTATCTTGCCTATAATCGATTTTAATGAAATCGGACGGGAGTTGCCTGGGTCATGTCTGTTTCCCTTTTTAAATATGGGTGTAACCCTTGCAGTTTTCCAGTATAGCGATAACTTTCCTTAGGAAAGTTACTTCTTGAATATCATATCTGAGGAAGGTGCGATCTGAAGAGCTAACTCCTTGAGGACACGCGCGGGTAATCCTTCCGGACCCGGAGATTTACTATTCTTAATCGATTGTAGTTGTATAGTTATCCCATCAAGTTGTATAGAGATTTCTTCCATCGGTTCCTCAGTGCATGGGTTGTCTAAATTAAATTGAGTATCGTCAGTAGTGTACACACTTACGAAGTGGGAATTTAACGTATTAGCTTTGTCGATATTTTCAGTGACAAGTTTACCAACTTTATCAAACAACGAATCTACGGTTGAATATTTTCTCTGAAGCTCTCTTGCGTACGACCAATAGGATTTCGGATTTTCTTCGAGTAATTCACCGAGTACTTTTTTCTTGAACTTTTGCATTGCAGTTCGCATTGATTTCTTGGTTATTGAGCGTTGTGCAGTGTAACTTTCGTTAGCTTCAAGTTCCTTCGATTTATTATCCAACGTAATGGATTTTCTGTACACGTTGTATAGTTTTCTCTGTTTCCTAAGTTCCTTTCTGACATCGATGTTGTACCAGCGTGGTTCCTTATAATCACATTTCAGTTTTTGCGGAATATGTTCGTTGATTTCTTGGCGCAGAATTTCTGAAAAGCATTTCCATGCTACACCTGTGATTTTTTCCTTTGATGTAGCTACAAATTTTTTGCAGGAGTCATTGAGCATCTCGCCAAATTTAGTGATGTTGCATTTATCAAATAAGTAAATATTGCGTTTTGGTTTTACGGCTGACACAAAATCAATTTTTAACATTGCAAAGATTACTTTGAGATTGCTTATACCGTAAATAATATCGACTTATTTTATCAACTTAGGATGGCTTACTGCTAAAAGGTCTAATATCTTATTTCCTCTCGTAGGCTTGTCAACTAATTGGGCGAGAGAGTGATTTACAAGTACGTTGAGTAAGATCTCGCTTATTTCTCTACTCCTTGAATTCGGTTTTACAGTATAAGTATCCCAGTTTATAGATGGAAGATTAAAATTTCCCCCGATACTATTACACTTTTACTGTCTCTCTGAGTAAATGCGGATATTTGATTTTCTAGTTGGTAGATAATATCGTCTTCGGAGTTTGGAGGTCTATAAAAGGAGCAAACATGAATAATCCTTTTTTTTCGTTGTTCAATTGTGCACTGTACGCTTTCTATTTCGTTGTCAATTATTTCGTGGGCGGCGCTGTGCAAATGTGATTTAACTGCTATAAAAATTCAGCCACTTGTACTAATGCGTTAATCGAATTTGTAAATTTTATATTCTGGAGGAAAATTTCGCTGTGGCTTATATCTTCCATAAGCCAGCTGTCTGTCCCCATGACCACGTCTGCATCCTGAAAAATATGCTCCATTTCGGCGCGCTTGCTTTTACGCTATGGCCATTAACTACAACAAGGTTAATGATATACTTTGTAGTTTGAGTTTCGGTTGGTTCTTTTCCAAGCTTTTGCGTACTCAGCGCATGAATTTTATAGGCAGTGCTAATAATTTTTGAAATATGTCTTTTTTCTCTGGAGCACGTGTGATGGGAATATGGACGCTATTGTCCGGCGTTACCGCTCCTAAGCTTACTTTCTTGTGAATACTTTCGCAATGCGGATTTCCTCGGAGGCTAAAATATGTATGCTTGTTATTAATGCCATATAGCTAACAAGTGCACATAATGCCAATTTTAAAAGATGATTCGCGCTGTTGACTGTAGTTCCTGCCTTGTTGCCAATACTCGATTGCAGTAGAAATATATCTAAACAAACCTTCCTTAAAAGAAAGGTAGGTAAAAATGATTTTATTTTCATTGTTTGTGATGGCGATAATACTTTATCTATTTTTTACGTTCTGTTTTCTGTTTATATCCTTTTTAATGTGCACTGTTATCCGTGAGCTGGTGCATTAAAGGTAGTGACTAATAACATATGCAGGCTAAGTGCAATTTTAGGTATTTATTGTTCAATTATTTGTCTCACGAAAATCACGTTTCATTGAGTGACTAAGTTAAAAATATCGAAATCTGACATTTATAAGCTCCCCAGTCAATTTTACTGCGCATTATATTGGATATCAAATATGTAAGGAGATGTTTTGATGATGAAAGAGAGATATTCCTAAACTGGTGTCATTCGCGAACATGATAAATAATCTTTCGATAAAATTCGTCATACTAGGCCTAATTCATGCTAAGGATCTACACTTTGCGCATTTGCAATGGATATTGATATTCAGTTCCTACGTAATTCTGTTGTTTATACCATCCTCTCTTAAGCTTACGAAAGGAAACCGCAGTCACACCTTAGTCAAGTTTCAAGATTTTGGGTTGAGTATTGTGAAAAATGACTATGGGAGGAAAATATTTCATTTGCTCACGCTTAGTCGGGTTTATTATGCCTTTCATCTTATTTGTTTTATCAAATTGATGGGTGCCTTATTAACAGTATTTATCAAACTACATTTATCAAAATTATTTTGTCAAAGTAACAGAAATATGTAATGCTTGACATAAATCCTAATTGCAATGAGCTCGATCAGAAACTTGTATTCCTAACTGTACTTTTTGTAGAGTTCATTTGCTTTATGTAATGCTTTATTCATTAACACTAAGAGGACGGGAGTTTCGCGCTACCTAGAAGGACGGCTAGGGGTCATTTGACCCGTAAAATGTATTTTGGAATAAAACGCCTAATTTTCAACTAATATTTAGTTTAATCGTATTAATTGTTGAATCAGTGCATTAAAAACACTGTTTAACATTATTAAATATTTTTTCCATCGTCAAAAGTTAATAACAATTATTTTAAAGAATCATGAATTAAACCGTAGGTATGTAGTAGTCGATTGCAAATCAAATAATGAAAATGCATACACTCAATACAAAAGTTGTGTTACATGTTTAAACAATAGGGGTACTGGATTTACAGAATTTGCATTAAAATTTTTTAAACTTATTACTTTGTTGTAAATCTCAGACAGACAGTATTTTTTCATCGCTGTTTCCACAAAATATTTTTTTGCGCTGAATGCGTTCATTGGACGATTTATTCATCTACATCTAAATACACACATTTACCCGCAAGCCACTTAAAAGCGAGTGGCAGGGGGTGTTAGGACACCAGTCATTTGCACATGAAATGGAATTTGGAAAATGGAAAGGAAATTGGTGCAATGATTCAATTTGATGGTATTTGGCACCTTTGTCTTTTCTGTGCCCGTGGAGATATGGCTGTTGGATTTGGACACGTGTAAATAAATTGATACATGCTATCCATCATATCTACTCCCACTTTGTTTTTATTATGAAATAGGATGGTCTCTGGTATTCTTTTATTCGTTTCGGAAAAAGTGTCGTCTGAGATCATGCTGCTGAGTGAAAGTACATTATTGTTCTAGTTTGCCTGATTCTACGAAAAAGTATGGCCTAAGGTATTTTTGAACACTCGCGTTGAATGGATTACATGGCTATTTTAGGGGTCATGGATATTTGTGCGTCACGCCTGTTTTTTTCAGATCGTCCATGCAAGAAAAGTTTTCCATTTTTGTATGACTTCCTGCCAGCAGGATGGATGGAAAATAATTGTTACAAGGTACATTTATTCCCGAATTCTTGTATGTTACGGTCACTTTAGTAACTATTTATTTCCCCAACGCTTGATTTGATGGCCAATCATCATCTTTGCCACAATATGGAAATTCATTTAGGCTGTATTTTCATTTCACATCTGTATTCACATTTCACAAAACCCAGTACTCGATTCTAAATTTGTCTGGTTTCTTTGGAATTTACCTCATAAAAGGACAGTTGCATTTTGTTGGATAGAGCTTTGCATTTGTTATCACGCCAAAGTCGCCATCGGATTCACTATCTTGGACTTCGTCGCATCCATCACACGCAGATGTTGATGGATTGGTCAGAATGTCCTGGAACTGATGTTTACGATTCACTTCCAGACTGATCTTCAATATTCCCTACAGCTATTTGATTCGCGACGATTCTCTTCTCTTGATATATTTCTCGACTTCTTACTTTCTTCCTCAACTCGCTACTGATATGCATGCGAAAAAATCTACAAACGAAAGCGCATTATGGTAGAATCTTCTCTAGTTGCATTGGAGGTATAGAGAGCTGGAGAGCATTAGAAATTCATACAAAAGGACAACATTTTCAGAAGTAACGCTAATTGCCGTTCGAAAGGCAGGGACTCAACCGCCCACCGAATCCTGATTCGTATCTTCCAGGAACTTGAAGTAATGCTTCTTTTTCGACCTACGTGCGCATTCCAAGGGTAGGATTTACATCAGAATTTTACAGTCCACCCAATTCCTCCGCTCTCTCAAAAAGAGACAGGATTTTTCCCCAGGACGCAGCGTGCAGTCAACCCGCCCCAAACCCCGACGGGGTCAGGCGGCACTAATGCTGGACACACGGCAAAGGGGCTACGTCAAGTGACAGTGCCGTCAGGCCAGAAAAATGAAAGTTATTCGTATACCTGATGAGTCGATATTGAAAATAATGTCTCTAAGAGCTCTGAATCTTGGACGACGGAAAACAATTCTTGGGATGCGTGACGATTTTCCGGTGTGGGTAATACAATAATCATTGAACAATAAATAAAACAAAATTAAAATATCATAATTACATGAATTTACGCAAATCAAGGATTGAATAGGTTTTATTTCCTTTGCTGCCCAAAAAATAACGAAAGATTGTGCACAACAAGTCGCTATGCCTAGGTTTTCGAATACAGATAGGAGCCTTTGGGACGAAACTGGCATTGAACCGGGTACTTCCAGATTCAAAATGAAGCAAATAATCTACCACACTAACCTCTTGCTGATTATATGATATACATGGCACTAAAGTGCCCACGGGCAAGAAAATAGCGCGAAAACCAGTTGTGGGTCAAATGACCCCTAGCCGTCCTTCTAGGTATAACACGTCATAAAAATTTAAAACAAATCATTATTGTTGAATTTTCACTAATTTATCAAAATATAGACCAAAATGAACAAAGTCAAAAAGTTTCAAAATTAAAAAAAATATTTTAATAAGAGAAAAATAAAATTGAATTCTGAAAATGGGTCAAATGACCCCTGCCGTCCTTCTAGTGTTAAAATGTAGTCAACTGTAGTTGATTATATTTCGTAAATTCGTTGTTATGATACTAAGTATTAATTGAGTGTTACAGTGGAACATGCTCTCAACCTTTTTATGCTTGAATTGAATAATTCAGAGAACCTGTCAGACTATTTTATTTTTTAAATTAGGAAAACGTTGCTCTTCCATAAAAAATTATTTTGACGTGGTAACCTACGTATCATGCGCTCATTTTAATTGAAAGTGGAAATATTGCTTATATCTTACCTAGCCAATGGATAAGTAACGATCTGTAACAAACAAACGGTAGAGAAAATGTACAAGACCTTCCATAGTGATCATAACAGGCCGCAGGCCTTTTACGAGGGTCCTGGGGGGCGAGCACCAGCGAGTCGTAACATATACGTACTTTCGGGTTCCAGTCTTTCAGAGTTTACGTCGCCCCAAAAAAATTTTTATCCTATCCTTCACTCAATATACCTCATTTCGAAACTTTTAAAGAGTTTTCCCCACTGCTGATCACACTGTGCGTCGTGATGCGACCAAACAGATTGCTCCATCATTGGAAGAATTTTTAGAATGTTCCTCTATCCTATTGTTCATTCCATAAGGCGAGTCTCTCGCTATTTGTTCGATGCATTTGGCTGCAGATATATAGGCTTGTGGTAACGCTTATAAAACTTCGCAGGAAAGGAATGGGCGCTATCAGTGAATAAGTGAGCGACGCGTCGTTCAGTTACTCACTGCTCGCGACGTGAAGTCATGAAATTGAGTGATGAGACGTCATGAAACTAAGCCATGTAATTTCACGGTACTGATCCCTCGCCAGTTTAGAGAGGGAGGAAAAATTTGCTTACTCATGATCACCAGAAGAGAGGAGAACAAGTGACAGCGAAATAAATTTTATGCTTAAGTTCATAATTCAATTTGGTGAAATAATTTACATTATTCGAGGTATTACATATTTTGAGTCATTCCATGTTTGCTCTGCACATCACTTAATCCAAACTATGGAAAACATATAGCAAGCCTAACACAGGCTTACGGATTTCACTGATCGTAACCATACTCTGATAAGGAGCGAGCCAAGTGCGTGATTCATAAACCTTGGAGGCCCAAGTTCACGACCTCATTAAATAGTTGGCGAGATACACCAGTATGCTTTCCTTTAATGGCAGTTTTATGCGTTCACAAGAACTGTGAAGATCACTTTTGCCATACAGCACAACGCAAATAGACGCTTTGGGAGTGAGTATTCTAAAGAAGTAATATTAAATATACTATATCCGTGTGTATGTCGTATCCTAATTAGCAGAGATGGTGTCGCCAAGGCAACTGATGATTCTTGGTGAGTAACTTCTCTTAGCGATTACTAAAAGGACTGCATGAAGGTGACACCAAACCCGTTTCGTGGATACTTTATTTAGTTTGCCACTTTCTTCGCGTTTTAATGATCAAATGGGTGCTCATCATCGAATATTTTAACTTACTCTATGTACAGTAGTTATTTTATTTGCTATAAATAATTTAATGCATGGTAACTGAACTTTAATGGTAATGGAGATTGGCTAACGCTCTGTGTGGATCCATTCGGTTCTATCAGGCACGCAAGTATATCTGCTTCCTACGCTAGAAACGATAGAAAACCGGTTGATATGTTTATTTTCCTTTTGAGAAAGGCTTCTGTTCTTCAATTGCTACTCATATTTTTAATGGTTTTACACAGAAATAAGTATTGTTAGATATCATCATGTTCCTACGATTATAGCAGATATATAAATTTCAGAAATATTAATCAACGGCTGATGTCTGGAAGCGAAAATTTTGGGTTTGTCATGTTCTAGTCAGTGTGAATTAAAATTTATCGTAGTATGGCATTTCATAATTGCCACCAAGTAAATCCTTACATACATTTAGGCAAATTTGATGGTCGTGGACGCATACGCTTTGTTTCGTTAGAAGAGTGAAAGTATGTATGCATGTATCCATGCCCGTAAAGGACTTTAAATAATGCTAGTCGTAGTTTTGTTTATTTGTTTTGTATGTGTTGATGGGTGGTGTCCTAACATCTCCTGCCACACGCCTTTTTAAGGGGCTGGCAGGTTAGTACATAGATATAAATATAATAAGATTTCAAAAATGTCCACAACGCGGCAATGAGCGTAAAAGCGATCCATTTGTTCTCAATATTTACAATTAAGTATTTCCACTCGCGTGGAATTGCTCTGAAGAGATATTACTTTGTAATATTACAACGCTAGGAATCTATGTATATTTAGGCCAACGGGCGTAGTTATGGTTTATTTCCCCTTGAAATTCAGATATTACTGCCTGCAGTGATGTGAGTGGCTATGTCTTCAAATCTATTTCATTGCGTGTAAGATGATAGCACTCTCATGGCCGACTGGGAAAACCTCTTTTATAATATTAGTAGCTTTATCTGGTAAATTAACTCTTTATCTATCAAAAATGGCAATTATGGGATATTAATTTCAATATGGTTCCGCTGTGATATATGTGAGTCCAGTCTAACTCCTGAATCCCGTTTTTAGGATACATTAATCCTGTTTCATGTCTCAGAACGCGGAAAATTTCAATTTAAAAGAATAATCTCATTAAGTCGGGAAATTTTTAAATCTATCATTGCCATAAAATTAAGTTTTTTCCTATTCCTGACCACAGTATTTCATACAAATTTTGAATGCTGGCGTTTAGGTTTTAAAAATCAAAACGATTCCTAAAAAATATCAGACATTGACTATGTTAAATTTATTATTATTTAACAAATCGTCTTGACAGGTAATCATGAATTGTATTATCTTAGTTTCCATCAATATACATTTCAAGAAGGAATTTCGGAATTCTATACTCTTCTTTTTGTAAATATACAACTAAACGCTATAAATAAACTGAAACGTCGGAAAAAATGAAGTTTAATTAAAATATCTACACTCGTAGACAGGGACGGTCTACGGTGATTGGGGGCCCTTAACTGAAGCTCATGATGGGACTATCCTTATTTTGGGATTCGGGGGTCTACCCACAGAAAATTTTCATTAATTGCATGCGCGGAATTTTATTTTGATGCAATTTATGGCTCTTAAAAATTAGATAGAGATTAATAAACAATAGAAATTTTGTAAGAAAAATGCTATGAAAATCAAGAACATAGAAGTTTATATAATTTAATAATGTTTATGGTTCTATTTCATATGAAGCGATTTTGCTTCTGGAAACTGCACTTCTGCTGAAACTGAAATATAACATACCTCCAAAATTAGCTCTTTGAATAAACCTTCCAAAAACCTATAATTTTCACGATATCCTTCACTATAGACGCGAGCGTTTTTGGAGCCCTGGACGATTGCCAACCAGCCGTCCTAATAGCCAGACCGCCCCTGCTCCAAGACACAAATTAAATACTTATCCATGCCTGCATGCCGAAATAAATGGTCACATTCGGCATTGGAGGAAACTAACCATCTCGGGATTTGTTTACTCTCCGCGTGAATTTACTTTCTGTGCGTGAATTGCGATAATCCATTCCAAAATAATGGTTTACCGTGCAAAAATATTCAATTACAAACGATGACTAAGAGAGGGTTATTGTGCTCTGTTTTTAAATACAGCCATTCTTGTCTTTGCAGGATCTTTTGTAGGATTATTTACACTAATCCTTAGCAATCCAAATGCTCCTCCTTTCGAAGACACTGAGGAATTTTGGGAATGTCGAGGTAAATCTCTTGTGAGTAAGAGTATCATAAGTCATTTTCCTTAGTGTGTAAAATAATTGAAAGTTAAAACCAAGCATTACCGTTTGAATTTTGAGAGGCTAAGTTTTAAAATTGAAAATTTAATTTAATTCAATTCTATAAATACCTGACGCACTAGGGTTACAATCATCTTTTTCTGCTTTAGAATATGGTTCAATTATCTGATAAACCATTAAGGGTTGAAGCGTATTTGTCAGATCAGGTCAAATAATAGCATAAATGCAGATTAACACAAATGTTATTGTAAATCCATTGTTGCAATGCAAATGTTGATATGCAATGTGAGTGCAAAGAATATTTAATTGCTCTCCTTCAAAATATAAATAACTATGGTAAGCATCGAATAATTTTTTGTAACCTTACGGGCTTTATAATATTGCCAATCAGCTTTAGACAATACTAAAATTTGCCAAAATAATTTCTCAAATCGATTAACATGTATTCAAAACCATATTTTTTCCACTTGTTACTATGAAAACTAGTTAAGGTAAACTCAGTTTCAGTGGTTTCCAATAAATGATATAAATCCTTATTTTCACAGTGTGTAAGGTGTAAACTGTTTCTCATTAATAGAACCGTGATTAATTAATTCATTGCCATTTATAGGCTCAAAGAAGCAAGTTTGATGAATGCCTTAATGAGGACTTCTCGGAAGAAGAAGTAAATGCGACAGTTGCGATGTACCCGGACAGTAATTGCATCGTGTGTAAGCATTTGTGCAGGTATGATATGTGATACTATCACCATTATCAAGTGGTAGTCTGCCAATTGGCAGTTATTAAGCAGGAAATCAGTCTCCAATTCGGAATTAAATCCTCATTGTTCTACACTACCACCTCTATGAAATCCCCTTGGTTTCATGATACATTCCTATCTTCACTTTATGAATATTTCCCTGCTTCTTTCCTTTACTCCCAATTGACCTCTTTCAATTCTATAACATTCAAAATGCCTTTCATAGTACAATGTCCTCTCGATAGTCCAACAGATATTGGACCAGGACACTGCCGGATTACCCAAAAACGCCGGATAACTGGAAACCATTAACTATGACGCAGTTTAACGGCAGAAGCAATGCTTCATTTTAAACAACCATGTATATGATATGTTGTATTATACACTACATTACTACATGCACGCAATTGAAGTCTTAACGTTAAGTAAAATTACAATAAAGAGAAATGAAGCTTATATTACCTACTGTATTGCTTCGTATCAAACTTCCGCATTATTCCATTGGAGTGGAGGGCATAGTAGAGTTTTCTATTTTCGTCTGCTTTTTCACTCTAAATTTTATTTTGAACATTTGATCGGAACTGGATTAGGCTCACCTGCGAAGTTGGCTACTCCAAATTAGCGTGCTCCCCACCAGTTTGATGCCTGTATAAAAACACCGGTTTACTGGCAAGGGCGGTGAAGTGTAGTGCTGAATTATAGAGGCAGTACTTTAGCTGATATTCCTTACGACATTACCTATTTTCCTTGCGTATTCTGGCGCCTCGCTGCAGTGGTATTGCTGTTGTCTCTTCCGAGTCTTGATGATGATGCTTTAGTGAAACACATGGAATAGAATAAATGGCTTATATACTTCATGGAATTATCCTCGGTTTATCTGCTTTTCTGTCTTTATTTTTTAAATAACCTCACTTCATGGCCTTGTACAATATTCTGCTGAAACAATTATACTAATGTGTAAACGTCATTGGCTAAGAAACAAGTTCATTCAGCGTCATTAAGGTCTTCGGGCCAATTATGTAAACGTCGAAAGCGTCGAAGCTAAGGGAACGAAACGGACAAGTTCCTTCTACGGCCCCAATTTGAGGATGACACCTTAAACCCATTTGAAATCCATACAATTGACTTATTGCATAAATTTATTGTTGTTAATGGATGAAATACAGATTCAAAAATGCTATGATTGATAGCTACAAACTGCAATGTCTGATCAGTGGTATCTTAATATGTTAACTCTTTAATAAAGAAAGATCAAATATGTGACTTGTGGAACGACATGGTTGAAAATGTTAATATTGCTCTGTTTCCTTCTAAATTTCCAGTAAAATTTACTTAAAATTAAGTGATTAATTGTTGGATGTATGATGGAATCAATTTAAAGGATCAGACTTGATTAAAAATGCTTAAATATTAAATATTTAAGATCGTTATTTAAGCAATTGCCTAAAATATACGTGGTAGATCCGGTCTTGTAATAATTATTAAGTGCATGTTAAGTAGGTATTATAAAACAAATGTATGTCAATGAATTTAGGATTTTTTCAATACCATAGCGAAATGTACTCTCTGGATGCCCTCATTTATACAAAGCGCCTTTATTTTTACAGGAAACAGGACGTGGTTCAACGTTGCATTAGGGAAACATCAGATGTTCTCCGCACATTTTCCAATAAATCTGAGGAAATGATTCCTTTCGTGAAAAACATGGTAGAGGAAAGTCTTCTAGCCCTCTGTGATAATGATGGACGATTAATCAACGGTAAAAGTTTTTTTTTTAAGTTATGGATGGGGTAAACATTAACAATAGGATCATGGTAGAGGTCAACCCTGACCATTGTTATCACTATGTATTCTTACAATTATTTGTTCAGGTTATATTGACATTAATGCATAAAACGTTTATTGGTAGAACAAAGCAAAATATGGTGACGTCATCGTCATCATCACTGGTACATAACATTAAGATTGGTTGGACGCAGCTCTCCGCTCAATTCTCGTGGCAGCTAATACATTTAGTCCTATGTATAGCTTTTCTTCCACATCCTCAATTAACTGCTCTATATATATCTGCCATTGAAGTTCATGTGAGGTTTTCCGTTCTTGTAAGATATTTATCCCAAGGCGATTGTCTTCTTCAGGCCATTATGCCTAAAAATATGGCCAAATAAGTTGTTTTTTCTTCATCTCTTTGGTTATTTTAATGTGTTCCTTTCCCCTGCACTTCTGAGAACTTTTTCATCGCACAATCGGTCGATCAATTTGATTTTCATCATTCTTCTGCAGCGTTGCATTTGGAATGCCTCCCCCCTTGTTTTTATGCCGCCGTTTGCTTAATCTTCAATGCCTGAGAGAATCATGCGATACTGATGCAACTAGGAACCTAGGCTTTCGCAGCAAGATTCATTCGTATCGGAGGCTTTTGGGAGAAGCTGCGCATTGCGTTTTGTAAGGCGAGCTTTCGCGGTCATTGCAGGTCGCATCATCTCATTCATCTCCTGATGATGCGACCTACAGTGGCCGTGAAAACTCGTCTGACAAAGCACAATATGCAACTGCTTCCGAAAGCCTCCGATACTGTACTGATTTAAGTCCTTATTTCTCCTATTTGAGCATTTCTGCTTCACATTTATTTTGGAGTAGATATTTCCCTTCATTACTATTCCTCGGTGAAAGACATTTTTTTAAACTAAGGGCCGGTTTTATAATGTCGAGTTAAGTTTTTTCGGAGCATAAAAATCAGAGTTAGCTATATCTTCCACTTGAAGTAACCTGTTAAACTAACCGTTATCCTGAACGACTTTTCACTACATTAACTTTGAAATACCTTCAAGTTAAGATTACGACAATATAATGTTCCAGTTAAAGCTAACTAGACATTATAAAACCGGCCCTAAGACTCGGTTAACCCTTTCTAACCCAGGGCTGCCTCTGGGAGAAATTAAATTTCAAGGCTTCTCATCGTAAAGATGTGAAAATTTTCTACTCAATCATAATTATTGTGGCACCTACGCATTTCACTATAAAACTTTACAGCGCAAAACAACACTAAATATTTCCTGAATAGAACTGATACATTTTTTATATAACTTAGAGGCCGCATTGGGTTATAATCGGCTAAAATGGGCATAATGTTCTGCAGGAATATTTCTCGGGTTTCCCACCGGGTGTCGTATCGGGTTGTAGTTCCCAACGTTTCCATGACCAAGTCCGTCATCGTCATCAGGGGTTAATCTTATACCCCGATGACGATGACGGACTTAGTCATGGAAACGTTAGGTACTACAACCCGATACGACACCCGGTGGGAAACCCGAGAAATATTCCTGCAGAGCATACGCCGGGAAAAACTCAGATTCTACATTGGGCATAATGTTATTTTTGACAGTATATTTCCTTCGTGCGGGATACAGATTTCGGCTGAGCTAACGCGACGATAGGGACGCGTCCATTTCCAGCACTTCATAGTTCCTTCTCCCCTTCCTCCACTTTCTCCATTCTCCTCCAGACCTACATCTAGAACGCCTAAAATATTTTCTAATCATCTTTCTTAAGTGTCCACGTTTCAACACTGTGTAGCACTACACTCCAAGTAAAACTACTCTGGCCTTTACTTTAAACTCACAGGTGATGATTCTATCCCCATTTCTTTCCTATTTATGAATTTTTCGTTTGCTGACATATAAATGAATGGAATTTAGCAAGATTGCTGATGTCCATTCTGTTTTATTCGTTTATCCCTTTTGTTATCCGTATATATGTATTTGAATTGCTCTATCTGCTTAAGTTTGTGACCACATACATTTAACTTGAGCCTCACAATGCTAACTCACGATGCTTCATAAGGCGGTATAACTTTGGTCTTCTTATAATGTATTCTCGTGCCATATTTCTTGTGCCGATTTTAATGCGTATTTGCCTCTTTTTAAAAGCTCTCGCAGACTGAGAGCCACCTTTATGATTTGATTAAAATAATCGCCGCTTATTCCATTTTCTCACACTTAATTGATTTTTATTTACTATCTCCCTCTTACGCTGACTATTTCCTTTCCAGTGTTCCTCAACGATGACAATGCTGATTGCTTAAACAGCAGCTGGCGCGCTTGCGAGCACCTTTTGGAAGGAGCTGGGAACTTTAATAGAATAGCCGTATGCGACTTCACAGAACCAGAGAGCGATCCTTACTCTAAAGAGTTCATTTGCCAGTAAGTTTTGCACGCATGAGCCTAACCGTATTTAAACAATAATTGAGGCATTTATTATCGTTGATGCCAATATAAGTATCTAGTAGTGTGTCTTAGGAACTCCATTTCATTTAAATGAAATTAAAATTGAGCATGATGGATGGAAAATAAACGGAAAACAATGCATTTTCAAAATGTTTTTCTCAGTGAAATTTGAAGTAGTTATTGAACAAAAAGGTATTCATCACGAATAAAGGGCAACAAAAAAAATTACTCTGTGGTGCGATTGGTCCAGGTTGATATCATATAGATACAATTTCTTGAGAGCGTTCATCGAGGCTGCGCAGTTGGGAAAGCTGGGTGCAAACATTTCGGTAAATCGGTACAATTTTGCCACTTTTCTCAACTGCTTTCTTGTAGGTGAAGGCATGATAATGCTTTTAAATCATCATAAACCATTAGTCTTGGTCTCTTTTTTCAAAAGATGTGAAAAAATGACTACTTAATTAAAAGATTTTACGTCAAAAAATAGTCGGCAAATATTCCATGGAACTGGGGCAACTTTAACAACTGAATTCTAACTGTGGAAATCTCAATAACTCAATGGAAAATATAATTTTGAACTTTATAAATTTTTTTATTATGAAGAAAGATAGATTGAGCTACTCTAAACATTGAAATTGGAAAGTTTAAAATTCATACATGCCATTACTAAAACAAAACTTTGACATCATCGTCAGAAATGGTAATGATGCCACGGGTTTCATTGTAAGGAGGATCAAATATATCGCTTGTGTGATGAAAACAAAGGCACTTCTCTTTGTTAGTTCGGGAACTTGGTAGGGCGTCAATCATAATATTTTTCAAAACCTCGAAAAAATTGTCCCACTTGGAAAAGTTTTCCCGGTTTGCGGTATTTCGCCTGCTCTTATTATCAGACGACATGGTAACGTCTGTGTTTTGATTTGGAGCGCCATTTAGAATGTGCAAAATCTCCTAATAACTTCTTTGTGCAGTTCCTCGACTATCTTTAGTCCTTTTATAAAGATGTGATAAAAATATTGGTGATGAGTAACATTAAGTTTATCTTTCCAGGAAATATCTCGATCTATTGGAATGTGGAAAAGTGGAGAGTGGGAAGTGTTCGGAGGAGATGAAAAATTCTCTCACTGGTGTCATATCAAAATGGAGGGAAGGAGCATTTTGTGGAAAATATCTCAATACCCTTGAAAACTAGAGGCAGATCAGTCACATATTAAACTCTCCTTGGGCTTCAAGTATGCAATATTTTATGGACTGATTATTGTCAACATGAAACAGATTAAGAGTGAACATTAGGGTTATGACTTTTTTGTAACCCCATGTTCCTGTGCTATAAATTGATGAACTTTTGTTCAAAACTAAAGAAAAAGGCATTATTTCCATTTTATTTTTAGAAAAGGTCAACCCCAACCCAAAAAACTACTTTTACCATAATAAGGTATTCGGTGAAAAAAGCATTTTGTACCAGTTTTTTAATTTTATATTATAAATTAAATTATAATGATGCAATTTTATAACACTTATGCATTAACACACATCTGTTCAATGGCGTAGCGAAGAGGGGTGGTCCGGAGGGTCCGAAATAACCCCCATCACCGAAATATAAAACACAATTACTTATCTTCCTAAAAGATTGAAATTGAGGCAGTTGGCAAACAAAATATTGAAAAATCATGAATTTGCAAAATATTTCTTTCAAAAATGAATTCATCTTGATTATAAAAAGTGTTAAAAGCAGTTTAAAATAGACCTTAGAACCCCGTTTTTCAAAACTTCCACCCCCCGGAACGTAATTCATGGGTACCCCACTGGATATGCCCAACTGTCGGGGATTAATCTAAAAGTTTTGAGCAGGTCTTTTTTCTGGTAAATGAATAAATGGCAAAAGAGCTAGTATTGCTTGGGAATTACACCTGACATTACTTATATTAGGTATTTTCTGAAACTTTACTTTAGAAAATCTTCCAGTTTCTTCAAAAAAAAAAAACGGAGAATCCGAGTTAAATGAAATAGAAATTTCATATCATCACGTCATCCTGCTGATTCAGTAATCTATCCTTTACGATTGTTGAATTTAATTTTTAGCTATTCATAATTATTTACAAGTTCCGGAATAAATGAATATTCAATGTTGGGAGATGTCTCTTTTCCTTCAATTTCACTATCCATTACTAACTGAAGAGCTTGGTCAAGAACATGGTGCTGACAGGCAATGGATTGTGGCTTTCCTAGTTTCTTTTCAGCAAACTCTGAATAACTGATGACAACGCCATTCTTTCTTCCAGTATTCACATTTGTAGTGTTAGCAACAATCATATTTACACATTTCCATAAATTTTTCCATTTGTCTCAATTCTAATTTCCATTATTTTTTTAATTAAAAATTTTTCTAATTGTAGCATTTTCTTCATTTCTTATTTTATTGTAACGCCTTCTTTAATAGGAATCTGTAAGTACCCGATTGTGAAGGCATATCCACATTATTCCCATCTTGAAATAGCTGTTTACAAACTGCTGTTGCTTTACTGCTTGATAAATTTAAGATTGTGGTTTTGCTGTACTCCTTACATGTGCTTGTGGAATCCTCTTCTTCGGACTCTTGATATTCACTATCAGTCTCTGATACACAAGCTGACATTATTGTTGCAGTTGCTGTTGAGGAAGTATATGCCAAAGGCATTTTTCTTATTTTGGTTGGATGGATAGATTCATTACTGGTTGAATTTTCAGTAGAATAACCTACTTTTCCTTTACTATCAATTTGTGGATGATACAACTTTCTAACCTCACTGCACAGCCATTCACTATTATCTTTTGTTATGTCAAGTACCTACTTCACCCAAAGAATATTATTTTCCTTGCTTTACACATTCATCATAGGTCTTAGCACGTGTTCTAGTTTTGATTGTACTACTTGATTTGATAGAGTTAGGAAATGTAATTTCTTTCGCCACAAACTTGTAACTTCTTTCATAATCTTTTTTACTTTTTCCTTCCTTCCTTTGATAAATGTTCCAAGGATTAGATAGCGGCCAAAAACTTGGATTTTCAGTGGTATCCTGCTGTTCTTTTCCAGTGACTGTTCTTCTAGTGGAGCGGTTCTTCTTTTTTCTATTTGAGTCTTGATATCGAGTAGGATTATTCTCCCAGATCTTCTTGTTTCCTTCAATAGTAGTTGCACTTACCTTATGAGACATTACGACTTCAAATTGCAGTTGGATACTTGGAACAAATTAATAATAAATTAAGAATAAGAATTAATAAGAAGATCACAAACGTATACAGTTATATACTAAAAAAATGGAGAATGTTCTAGAAATTTCTGGACACTTCTATTGAGTAATATAAAATTCAATACTGTCATAGAAGACTTCAGAGAGTCTTACAAACATCCAGACTACTCTATCGAGTTCCATCATACAGATTGAGATCTTTGAAGAACGTTTGACAAGACTCTCGAAAGAACTTGTATAGGTCTGAAATTCTAATTAGTAATTTCTTGTTGGGGGTGACCTTTTTAAAAAATAGAACAAAACTAAGGCTTCGGACGTTATATTTGGGCGAAAGTTCATCCTTTTGTGGCACAGGAAATCAAATTTTGTACAAAAAGTCGAAAAGTCATAACCCTAGTGAACATCCCTCTATTGCCACCTTTAGCGTTTCCATGACAACCACGCTCTTTTCATCGTTTTAATTGTATAAACCTGAAATAAAACATACTGCAGCTATTTCTGCTACTTATATTGTTAAATATTTGAATAAAGTACCTCATCTTCCGATTTATTTGCAAAAACAACTAAACCCTTCGAAAAATGCCTTTATTTGTATCTCTACTCTGTAAGTCAATATAAAATTGTCTTTTACCCATACATTTCCAAATGTGGAAATAACATTTAATGATATTAAATCCAAAATGATACTGCATGTAAACATTTTGCAACTGGCTAAGATTGCATTATGAAGTTGGTAGACGTTTACACGGTATTCACAGTTATATCTGGTTATTACTGTTGTAATACCCCGCTTTAAGGATTAACATTTTACCTCATTAAAAAAAATTTAAAAAACCTTTCGGAGAGCTGTTGGTAAATATATCCATTTATTTTTAGATATAGTAAGAAACCCATATTTTTTACACATTTAAAGCGAACATTTGTAAACACAGCTACGATTTAAATTTATCGACAGTCAGTATTCAAGCGACTACTGTTTACGTCAATTCTAAGAAAGGAATGACACGAGAGTTTTAACAAGTTGTAAAATTAAAATTAATAACAGAGGAGTCTGCCTCCCAAAAATATATATTTTTGAAATTTTAACATTAGTACCATTGTGGTTCCACCGAAGCAACAAATTAAGTATTCAGTAGAGGTAGCTCAAATTTTTTAATTTTTTTGTAAGACAGGTATTTTTACATTTTTTATTTCTTATTTTTGAAAATGAGGCGAAAACAAATACAGGGTTGAGAATACTTGTATCACGGAAATGTAACCCTGAAAACCTGATTCCAGTAGGAACCAAAATTACTTATAACGCTTATGTTGAAAACGCACCATTTTTTTTAATTATAAAGACCTAAGTGCCAAGCGCTCCGATTGGCCGTGTGAGTTTGCCCTGTTGACGTGCTACCACTGAGCTTATGAACTTCCTTGGATACATGGCGATCTCCCGCTGGCAAAGCAATCGAGGCCATGACTTATTCAGGCCATCCTGTAATAGGGCAAACTCGCGGCCAATAGGAGCAAACATTCAAAATGAAAAATTGGTTTTCGTTATTTAAAACAAAAAAGACATTAATGTAAAACACACCCGCCCAAATTCAGAGCTCATATTCGATTTTTACCCGAAAAAAGTAGCATTAAAATTCCGCTAGGAGTTTCGGCCACGCCCATGACGCGAAGCGTATTTCTATTGGCTTACGCCGCGTGACGTGTGAGCCTCATGAATATCGCATGAGTGATGCTTGAAGAAGCCGTAAACACATTAGGTTCATGTCAATAGCGGCCAAAAGCTTATCATCAAGGCGAAACAAAACGTTAATTTATTTGTGGCTGATTCCCGAGATGTACTGACATCAACCGAGATTCTGAACATTTTTTTTGTCTCAAAACGAATCATTTTATTGAAATGATACTTCTTAAGATGAAATGTTTACGGTTTCAAGTTAGACACTAATCACTGCAATTATCGTGGATGGTTTAATTTGTGGGCATACCATCGTAAAATCCTTTTTTATTGCTGCTTTTTAGTTTCCGGATGTAAATTATGAAGTAAATGAAAAAATCATCACAATCAATATCTTTCCTCTACTCTTGTAGCTTTTTTCTCTCCGTCGCACGTCCAACACTAGGCCGTGTGTCGGCGCGGGCTCGGTGCGGTTATGTGTGTCCCGACCTTTAATCGCAGCTCGGATCGCCTTGATGAAGGCGCCAAAATATTCCATTCTTTCTTCTTTCCTCCCATATCCTAATATTAGGGACGTCTTAGTTGGGCTCATAAGAACCACGGCACGCCTAAATGTAAGCAACCCACGAAACAATATTAGCCGCATTGCTCCGTTGCTAGGATGCAGAACACTCTCAGTTCATGTATTTGATGTGGGTTACATAAATTTAGGCGTTTTCCTGGTTCTTTCGCTGGCTAAAATCTCGAATAGCATTGAGTATTGAATCAGTATGCGGTCATTTCCACTAGGAAACACAGAATGATCCCCCCTGATGGATTGCTATTCTTGACGAACAATACTCAAGTACGTCGCTAGTGCAAGTTGGAGAAAATACACCAGCAGTCTTATTTTTTACCCCGGGTTCAACTTACGCAGGTCACCTGAATATTACCGTTGTAATCCTTCTTTAATGCCTCATTTACATCGTATTTAAATCTCCTGCCCAAGTTCCCTGTATCATTCCTCTTCCCCGTCTATTTCCCCGTCCTCATGCCAAGCAGCAACTCTTGCACTGAGGCAAGTTCAACCGATTCCCTCGGATTATCGTTATATTTATTTATGTATGTCAATTTTACAAATATTATATGCAAGGTAAGGATCGGTTTTCACCATTTAATACTTAAAGTATTGTTGGACGATGATCAATCGGTGCCTCTCCCGTAGATATGAACATTATTGACTATGTTTCGATAAAAACATTCGCCTGACCTCACCAACTACATTAAAATTGCATAAAATAAGCAACTCAAATACAGTGAAATTTTCCCAAAAAAAGTGTCTGGCAGAAAAACCTGATCATGTGGTAATTCCGAGGTTTATTTAACCTTATTACCAACCACGAAATCTTCAGCGATGAATACCCAATGATCTTATGATAGCTACTATGGTTAAATCATTCATTGGTGATAAGCAACACAAACACTCATAATGTCGTAAGCAGGCTGCAGAGTTTACGATTCGAAGGCCAATAAGGTCTTAAGATCACGATCTCAGCAGTTAAAGGCGATATACGAATGAAAATTTTCATTTCAGATCAGTTAAACAAGTCCTTGAGTGATGAACGCTTAAGACGTAGGTGCAAGAAAATTGTCAGTGTCTGTGCAAGTAATTTTCCAGCGGAGCTACACACAAGCTAGTGATCACCCCTCAAGTTGACACCAGAACCACCCACAGAGATGGCTACCACGAGGCATCTAATTGTTTTTGGTGAGGAATTGGTTTTATATTTACATAAACTAAAAGCAATCGTACCAAAAATGGTATATATAAAACAAGCTGAGTTTCTATTTAATATAAATTAGTGCAGAAACAGCTACATTCCCATTTTTAAATGAATTTATAACAATAACTTATAATTTAAAATTTTATGGTCCTCCCTCGAATGTTTTATAATTTAGCGTATGAAAAACTTTTATTTCACTCGCAAAAAAATATAAAAAACATAAAATGATAGCTTTTTACATCTTCAAAATAAATTTTGCCAATAAAAACAGTTACTCTAATACTTTTACTAGGATTTCCAGTGCTGCAAAATCTTAGGAAGGTTTGATATTAGATTTTTTTATTGTGGCCTCATATCGAAAACTTCGGTTCTTAGTTTTTGAAAGGACATTCCTCTGAAAAAATATACTCTGCACTATTGTACAGTGTAGAATATATTGAATTGAATCAGCGTTGTGAATCAAGTACCATTTAGTACTGTTTAATTTTACGGATAGTGGAAAAGTATAAATTTAATATTTTTAGACTTATTTTTGCCTTTCTGTCAATCGGTATTAATTTTTTCCGTATACAACAAAGATATTAAATATATACTCATCCTAAATGCCCTCTTGCATCAAAATACCTATTTGTCTTTGTCTATGACATCACCAAATGTGATCTATGGTATCCTAATGTCATTATGAAACATTTTATACTTCTAACTGCATCATTTGATAATTTATCGAGCTTATGATTTTATATTATATATCTTACAATGTTGCTACGCTAAGGATTTTGTTTGTAAAAAATAAACAATCATTCTGACTGTGGGTATTGTTGTAAGATTTGCATTTCAAGTTTAGTTATGGTGCTCTTATTTCGGGCTTATATTTTTAATTAAGTTATAAGAAAACCAAGATCTCCACATTCGCTCTAAATATTTTCATTAAACTTGGCCGGCAATTGTGTATGGCTTACATGCGGTCCTTACAACTTTCTGGGATGTAATGTTTCGGTAAAAGAAATAAGCCTGTAAACGGGAGTAGTGGGGACTTTTTTTTTGGGGTTGGGATCTCAATGGTTAATGGAATACATTTCGGGGAGGGGGAGACATTTGGGGAAGGTAAACCGAATCCATCTTCTCCCAAACATTTAGGGGGGGGGGGCTAGAAACTCTAGTCCCCCCAGTCCCACCTGCTACAGCATAGTGAATGAAGTACCATTTTGTACTGTTTAATTAACGGATACTGCGTACTTGCTTTATTTTATGACGTAAAACTATGGTTTTAACCATTATTTTTCGCAATTTTGTGGTCAAGACTCCCCTAGTCACCGAAACATAGTCTTAACATCCGCCCTTGACTTCGCAGGAGCTGCAATGGCACTTGCAGCGTTGGTACTTGCTTACCCAACTCCTCTCCCTTTCGAACCATTGGAAGGATTTTTTGAATGCCGACAAAAAACTCTGGTAAGTTAACGCTTTCGTCAAATTTATTTTCATGAAATCTTCATCATTTATCTCTAATATTGTCAGTGTTTAGAATCAGCTCTCAAATTCTTTCTCCCATTTGATATTTGTAATATCAAAACGCAATTATCGGTAAGTTTATCGTAGAAATATGAAAGTGTAACCTCCTCAGTTCTGGAACATATCAATCGTTAACGTCAACATTATTTTTGGTCTGTTTTTCATGTTTTCTATTTAATCAGGTGTTAACCAACAACAATAGCTATTTTAATTAATCATGCTTCTGTTTGATGCTGTCATCAGTCACACAAAGCACTGAACTTGTTGTGAAAACGATATATATTACTCATCCACGCGGGAAAAATATTCAAACTTAGATATGTTGTATACAATACGCCAGGACCGAGTTGTGGGTTTCCGGTATTCTGTGAATCATTCGTAACTTTCCGAAATCTTTTTGCTTATGATTTTCATAGCTGTTTTCATTAGCAACTACCGACTTCAAATTTAAGAAATATCGTTTGATATGAAAAAGGGATGAATAGAAAAAAGTTTTAATAGCCTGTACAGCTTCCAGGGAGCAGCATTTCGATGTTTCTTACCGCATTAAAGATATAGTGCCCATCTGGACAAAAAGATTCTCTAAATATTGTTTATAATTTAGAAGCTTAAGAAACGTAAGATTATTATTGTCACTACTAATCATTTGCTATGATTTTGATCAGTATTAATTTACATAAGGATTTAACTTCATCAGTGCTAGTAAAAGTACTCAGAAAAAGTGACTGGGATCAATTGCAGTTACTTTTTAAAAAATAATCAATTTGGCGTTCAGATAACTGATTTAAAACAGCAATCAGTAAAATTACAGTTATAATTGTTTCTACGTATTCGACTCTAAACACCATCAGGCAAATATCGATTATTGGAGTAAAAATGTGGAATTATTAAGCCAGAGAAATTACTTAAGCTGCAATTCCAATTCTGATAAATACTTTGTGTAAAAACAAAAGGGGAGTCATATTTTGTACCCGTCATAAGTTGGCAACAACATAAAATAGACTGATCCTAAACAGGCAAACAATGATAATCAGGGACTCGAATTTTCTGTAGGCCTAGGCAAATGAGTGAAATCACTGAAATAAACGTCCATTACGAGAAAGAAACGATTAGGTACAGGGAAAGTAATGATTTATCTTTCACCGCGAGGTCTGAATATTATATTTATAAGTATTTCGCAAAATTTAATTGCTGAACTTATTCCTTATTCCAAAATTAATCGTTATAAGTAACCCGATTACTTTTACTCGATTACTGACCGACACTAAACATAAAACATCTCACCCTCTTGTAATAGCATGAGTATATGTGGGCTCATTTACATAATCGTTGTAATCATTCCTTTTGATTTCCAGGCTCAGAGAGGCGTGATGAAAGAATGCTTAGGCGAGGATTTCACTGATGAAGCAATGAATGCGACCATGGAATTGTACAAGGATTCCAGATGCCCCCTTTGCAAGCACGTGTGCAGGTGGGAAATGAGTTTTATTTTACGTGTGAATCACTATTCCGTACATTTGATTTTTTTTAATATATGCAAATCTATATTTATAAAAGTAAACATCTGTTTGTCTGCCCACTATGCATTTCCATACGGCCGCATGGGCTGCAACCAAAGTTAGTACCTACATAACTGCATCTCATGCTCCCAAATCCCTTTTGTGCTACTTGCGGTAGTGTCCGACGCATCCTTTGTGTCGTTTTCTCATAAAAGTTGTTACTTATGTTATATAACCTCAGTGGTTTTGAGACACAGCCGAGAAGGCACATAAATTGAACACGTACAAAGGGAAAATATGCGTCAAAGGATTCTAAGCTTAACAATTATTTCTCTTGGCCCAAACCTTAGTGCTTGGGTGAGAGTTCAGACAATTTTTATGGTCTACGCACTTACGGACACACATAGTGATCAATATTGTGGTGCTGGGTAGAAGCTAATCTTATGCGCGGTACACGGAAATTGTTTTTTACATTGCTTTCCACTACAAATGTAAAACTTCATCATAACTGATTTGTTCCTATACCTAAAAATCCTGTTATGTGACCATGAATTCCAAATCTGTAGGTGTCCCACTTCTCTGGGTACTATTCCTCCCTGCCGACGTCTGTACATGTACATTAGGGCGGATCGCAAAAATCGTTTTTTTTCAAATCCATCTGGCCCAATGAAAAAAAGTTGTGGGACCGATCAAAAATAAGGCCTAAAAAATTTGAGACCTGTACGTGAACCCCTGACCCTCGTTCAAATGCAATTTAGGGGGGGAGGGTCAAAATTCGAAAAATATAATATTTTATGGTCATTCCCTATAGATTTTGCCGAGTTACTGTCCTTTAGGACAAATATTTCGTGCATTTTGACGTATCTGCCACCGATTAGCCACAAAATGCCTAATTTGAGTCCGCGTCCGCGAAGAAAATATTCCAACGCCCACGCAGCGTCGCGGATACCAGAGCCGCAGGCCGATCCCTTCCCCTCCGCGCTCGCTTCTCCCCCTCCCACGCCTCTAACACAGTAAAATCCATCACGCGCATGCTGCTAGGAGGTCGTTTATCTTTGATAATATAAATCAGAAGATGGTAGAAGGTAAAAAGCGATGCGTAGTGAGACGACTTGTCCCTTATTTGGCGCCTCGTCGGCGTTAAACAAATTGATGGTACCAACTTTTAGAGAAGTGATGAAATAATTTTAGATCTGCGAACTAAGGAAAGGAGACTACGATCTTGAAGACACCTCTCGAGTTGCTATAGAGGTTTGGGAACTTAGGTTATGCACTTACTTCTATTCCGGTATTGTCCGACAGCTGTGACTAAATGGATGAATAAGGGTGAAGGCCGCCGGCGTACCCTCCCCGCTCCCCTCTCGAACGCCCCAGATGCAACAAAATTCACACCAAGTGCGTCTTTCTTCGTTAGTTTTACTAATATTTGATGTATCAGCATCGTCCAGTGAGGAACAATCACGAAGGAATTACTCAATTACCTGCTCTACAGTCTGTATTTCTTATGTTAGTGTCATTCCTCGTCTTTTGCTGCTGTCAACAAAGTTTTGGTAAATTCTTTCGCGAATCTATCGTCCGTATGTATAATAATTGGAATATTGAAATTTAAATTTGAACTTCCATCAATAGATTTTTAAATTCCAGAGCGCTAAGCTCAGATATAGCCGAAGGAACCGAAGTCTCTCTCCAATATATCATCAGCCTTTATGTCGATATTAAAATCCAGCAATTAAAAAAATCTCGGATTGGTCGCCAAACGCATCCTTGCAGACAAGCAAATTTGGTCCCTAGATTACCCTCCCAACGGTTATGCCGCAAATTCAAGTCAACATAGTGCAATTAGCAAATAGACCACTGTAAGGGATGAAATACGATTTGATGCTTTCCCGGCGAGTCATGTGGGTAAACTCTTTTCGGGGTTCAACAGAATTTATCCCTAAGGATGAGCCCCCAGTCGGAGCTTGAAATGTTGCCCATTATGGAAAAATTAACCCGGTGGGAATCCCGAGAAGAGTCTACCCACACTGCAAGGGATGTTGGAATTATGCTTATAGCAAAGGGATGATGCCTCATTTTTGGGCGGTATTCGCTTGGTACCATCACAATCAAATCCTTTTTAATTCTGTGTATCTAATTTTCACTCCGAAAGGACTCGATCATCGCAGATTTTATAATTTTTTCTAATCCTCCGACGGGGGAGGCAAACCTCCAAAAGTGGGACCCTGTTTCTTCAACAACACCACACATTCCCCTCTAAACTTGTATTGATAAGTCCTCTTGCCTTTTTTCATCGGACAAGAGTATAATCTGTCATTCCAATAAAAAAAGGCCCTTTAATGACACCTCTCTTTTCTTATTCACAGTAATTAGCATCTTTTTCTGTCTACGTAAGTAATTCTGGTGCACTAGCTTTGATATATCTTACGAAATTATGACTTTTGCGACAGCTAAAGTTGCGGGAACGATCATTGCTGTGGCTTGGTTCTTGCATATACCTCTATCACAGTTGGCAGACGCATTTTCCCCGAAGAAGTTCCGATTTGAGGTTATAGTCCTTAATGTTTATTTCATGAAGAAAGTAAAGATACAAATCGGCTAATTTCTCGCCAGTTTCATTTTCTTCGGATGAATTGATGAGGAAAATTTTTGATACTATTTTCCCGCACAAGAATTGACGATGATGACTCAACGCTCTCCTACGATTCCCTTTTTTCCTCAGTTGTCGAGTTTCTTTAGGGTTCAATCCAGCAGCCATCATCTTTCTTTTCGTCAGATTGTCTCTCAAAATACTTCTCATTGGGGGAACCTTATGCTCCTCCATGCACTTACACGCAAAAATATCGCATAATTTAAAATGTTCCTTTGAAATTGTTTGAGTATTATACTTCAATAAAACCCTACTTTTGGCCTATTACGATTTTCCGTAAGTTTTAGTACTTCCTGTTGTAACACCTAATTTTGAGTGGTTTGTTTTGGTATTTGGTGTGACGTAATACATGCAATAATAAGCAGCAGAGGTGGAGTGAGGTAATTGTTGGGATTGTTGACGGCGCGGGAGGAGATGAAAAAAGGAGAGTCGGATTGTGATAGTTATGGCGGACGGGTGTTCCCTCACTCCCGAGTATGTATTATTTAAAGTGAAATAAAATGTTTGAAAGTAACGTGAAAACGAAGTGAAATTAATTGAAACGTTACATTTTGGCGCCGCAACGTGTAGGGCACGACTTCTCGAGAGGATCGAGACCACGGAACGCCTGAGGAACGAGTCGCGTCGTAGAGAGCGGGAATTCAAGATGGCGGGAGTGAAAAAATTTTACGAACTGAAAAAGGTGGATTTACAAAGTTTGTTGAGGGATCGGGGATCGACGACCCAAGGGGCGAAATTTGAGCTGCAAGAGCGTTTAAAACCGCTTTTGATAAAAGAAGGGGTAGATATAGAGACACATGAGTTTGAGATGGAGACGCAGGACCAAGGATACAGTGACCTACGGGTGCTACTAAGACAGATGCTAGAAGAACAGAAGAGTCGAAATAGAAAATGGGAAGAAGAACGGGAGAGTCGAGATAGAAAATGGGAAGCAGAACGGGAGAGGCGAGATAGTAAACAAGAAGAAAGAGACAAAAAGTTGGAGGAGACAATGAAAAGCATCAACGAAGGGCTAGCGGCGTTTCGGCGAGAATGTGAGGGGAGAAAGGAAAAACAAGCGGAGGAAGTGCCCGGGAAGATGGCGGACGAGATAGGACAAGAATCCACCACAAAGGCAGCTGGGCTAGATGAGGAAGCAGCCCAACGCATCGTGCGTGAGAAAGACACGAGACCCAGCGTCACAATGGCATCCGCGGTACAGTTGAAGGTCCCGACGTTCGATGGGAGGCATACATCAGCAGCTCGATTCTGTAAATGTGATATGGCGGTCACAAGCGGATTTCGTCAATGTATTCACGGCTTTGACGCTGGAGCGATTCTGAAACTTTTTAGTGACGTCACTCTCACAGCCGCGTCCGTGAAAGTATTCACGCCCAAGAGGGCCCGTGGTAGATTCGTCGCGGCAATGCGCTCTAATTTTTCATTATGAATTTACGCTGTGATTGATAATTAATAGCACATTATTCATTAATTACGATGGTGGCTATTTCATATTGTCACTTCCCATAAGTAATATGTATTAAAAACAAATAAAAGAAATGCGTAAAGTTAAATTTACATTCGCGTCCTATTTAAATTGATTGGCCTTCATTGCGATTGAAGTTGGTGGGAAGTTAAACCTTGCGCTGAGGGTTTGACAATTATCTTATATTTTTGCATCTTCTAGAATGTACAATTAAAATACTCACAACTTAATGTTCATAATAATTTGGAGTAGAACCAACGGTAAAAGTATTGTGCGGTATTGAATGTTAACAGATTTATTTAATATTTGTTTCGTAAGTTCAAGCCTTCGATTTGTTTTTATTAACGAGAATGGAGGCTCTTTACATACCTCCACAACTGTTGCATGAGCACCAATGTCGACGGAGGCAATAGATGCATATACTTCGGCGGCAGATACGCGATATCAATCCCTTCGAGACGCGAGATTGGCGATGGATCACTGAGTTCGCACCACGATTAATTCGTAGACGTTTAGATGGCTTGCCGGGGCATACTTTAGTACGTTAAGATAAACATTGATCATCTATTCCATCTCTTCCATGCATTATTGCTGCCGTTCAGTAACACGACCAACATGATTCGTTTTTCTGTTGACATAATAGAAATACTAAGACATGTAAACATCTCGCCCTCTAGCAGAAACTGCTAATAATCTACTCGTATTCGCGCCAGAAACATTTTCATCAGTATAAATCGTGAATAGTGGCATGTGCTTGCACAATCAGACATATATATGTATACACACCACAGCGCATTTAAAATTATGTACTGAAATGATGAGAACAGCTCAAACGCATACGAGAATGAACCATTATAAAATAACACTTGTTCTCATTCCGCGTAAGCATTAGCTCCATATTATGAGGAAATTAGAGCTAATAGTGCAATTACGAGCCCGCTACGTGATAACTGACTTTGATACGCAGCACTTGACAACATATAAAAGAGGTAATATACAGTTAATAGCTATAAACTAATTAAGCAACCGTAACTTATCATTGTTAGGTACTTTTAAAAGAAATTACCTCACTCAAAATTGAGTAAAGAAGTATTATTTACTTAGGGAGTGAATATTCCACGGCATTGTATATGTTTCTCTATGGTAACTGAAGTTGCAGTTCATTGCAGTTGGCCGCTAACTTTGTGTCGGACATTCTGATTCGTTCCTCGCGTCCGCACAGCTACCAACATAAGAAACTGAAGTGATCGTTCGCAATCCGTCAAACATCTCACGACACAGGCTTACAGGATCGCTTGAACGTCTTTCACGGTGAGAGGCGTGAGAACTCCACTGTGGTTCGAACCACGCGAAGCACAGGTATGACATTTACAGAATCGAGCTGCAGGACCCCGTGAGGAGAGTGCGTGGAGGACGTCGGGAGGCGCGTTCCAGCACAACCAGCAGCACGGATGGGACTCGAGGAAGTCGCAGCAGCAGGAGTGGCAGGCGTCGAGCCAGCAGAGAGAGGGACGACGAGACAATGACTTTCTCGGCGATGGATACTTTCACCGGCCGGGCGAGAGATCAGCTGATCAGCGGCCTGCACTAAACAATGTAGCGGAGGCGCGCCAACCGGAGCGACAGCACCTTGTCAATTCCATGATGGCGGAAGGAAGCAGTCACATAACCGAGCTTGGATCGGCGGGAGAAGGTGACTCTGAGAGGATCGCGAGAATATTTAGGATACGTGAAGGTAACGTAAGAAGGGACGAAGGTCGGGTGGCGAGAAGAAGGAGGAAGGAGAAAAGGAGGAGAGTAAAATTTAAAATGGGGCAATTAGATAGGTGGCGAGAGTGGTTACACCCTGGAGAGACGGTGGAAGGGTGATGTGACAGGAGAAAAGTGAGGGTAAATACATGTGTAATAATTTGATATGGATGATTGCAGGAGTGTTTGTTGATTGTTTATTAAGTGCATGGTTGGTATTTATATGCTTGGAATGAATGATGACAGTGATGAATGAATGAGTAAAGTGAACGGAGAAGGGGAGTGATAAGTAAGAGAAGTGTGACAGATGGAATAATGAAATGCCGGTGTGTGAAGTGGAGTGAACTGTGTTTGTGTGATGAAAAGGGGGAAGTTCAAAACTGAAGGCGTTGGGGCCACGCCCGTAACCCATAATACTTTGTTTTTGAAGGCTTTGAAAAAGAAAATTGCATGTCATTCCATTTTCTTTTCCAATGGGGCAAATGTAACACCTAATTTTGAGTGGTTTGTTTTGGTATTTGGTGTGACGTAATACATGCAATAATAAGCAGCAGAGGTGGAGTGAGGTAATTGTTGGGATTGTTGACGGCGCGGGAGGAGATGAAAAAAGGAGAGTCGGATTGTGATAGTTATGGCGGACGGGTGTTCCCTCGCTCCCGAGTATGTATTATTTAAAGTGAAATAAAATGTTTGAAAGTAACGTGAAAACGAAGTGAAATTAATTGAAACGTTACACTGTGGTACCGCTAAATCCATTTAGTCACATTCATAATGGAAGAGAAGCGCGTCACCATAGTTCGCACCCCTTCATAGCCACTCGAGAGGCCTCTTCATAGACCGTAGTCTCCTTTCCTGCGTGCGCAGGTCTAAAATTATTTCATCACTTCTCTAAAAGTTGGTAACATCTATTTGTTCAACTCCGACGAGGCGCCAAATAAGGGGCAAGTCGTCTCACTACGCATCGTTTTTTACCTTCTACCATCTTCTGATTTATATTATCAAAGATAAACGACCTCCTAGCAGCATGCGCGGGATGAATTTTCCTGTGTTAGAGGCGTGGGAGGGGGAGAAGCGAGCGTGGAGGGGAAGGGATCGGCCTGCGGCTCTGGTATCCGCGACGCTGCGTGGGCGTTGGAATATTTTCTTCGCGGACGCGAACTCAAATTAGGCATTTTGCGGCTAATTGGTGGCAGATACGTGAAAATGCACGAAATATTTGCTCTAAAGGGCAGTAAATCGGCAAAATCTATAGGGAATGACCATAAAATATTATATTTTTCGAATTTTGACCTTCCCCCCCTAAATTGCATTTGAGCGAGGATCAGGGGTTCACGTAGAGGTCTCAAATTTTTCAGGCCTTATTTTTGATCGGTCCCACAACTTTTTTTCATTGGGCCAGATGGATTTGAAAAAAATCGATTTTTGCGATCCGCCCTAATGTACATATAAACAAATATCAAGTTTTATAAGTATGAAGCGAAATATATTAAAATTTAGCCTCCTTCATTCCTGCTAGGGGAGTGGTACACATAAAAGAAATTTAAGCTAAAGCCAAAATTCAGACCTGTAAATTATAGAAATGAATGGCATATATATATGTTCCTAGAAATTTGGTCGTTATATTTTTATATTATTATATTTTTCCAGCAAACAGGACGTGATCCGCCGATGCTTAAGAGAATCTTGGGATGTCCTCGCTCTTCTTTCAAATAAATCAGTGGAAATGGTTCCTTTCGTACGAAGTTTGGTCGAAGAAAGTCTTCACACCCTCTGCGACAACGATGCTGCATTGCTTAGTGGTACTTATATCTTATCTTTTCCTAATATTAACTTGAAATATCTTTAATTTAAGTAAAAATTTAACTATAAGACCCCTCATTCTGCCGCTCGAAACGATCCGATCTTGCACGATTGGGTCAATCAGAGGTATTTGAAATTGATTATAGTATAATTTATATTAAAGTTCACTGCTACGTGGGATAAACTTTTATTGCTCGATGTTTCTGTGAACAACCTGTAAGTCTACTGACGATATTCCCACCAGAAGGACGAAATTTTGAAGAATGAAAGTTAATTCCACGCAGCAGTTAACCTGAAAATGGATAACACTAGTATAGGGATCTTCAACCTGTTTTCATCCAAGGGCCAAAAATCGATTTTGCATCGTTCGTGGGGCCATAATGTTCCACGTCGTTTTACCACCACTTAATAAAATAAATATAGAAACCATATAATTTCAAATTGCAATAATATCTGTTGGTTAAAAAGTTAAATCAAGGGGATCGGGTTGGTGTGGTTGCCAGAGTGTTTGCTACCCACCCGGTGGGCCCGGGTTCAAATCCCGGCAGCGGCAGAGAATTTTCAGAGACTGCCCGATCTCTGCTTGAGTGTTGTGTGGAGGACATTTCAAGCGCAACACTCCGTCCGTCGGATGGGACGTTAAGCCGTGGTCCCCTTGGCGCCGTTCGTTAAGAGCAGGCTAATGCCGACGCCGGGTTTCTCTCCACCCTTCCTTACCTTCCCCTTTCCTCATGGCGCAAATGACCTCAGCTGTCGGTCGCCTCCTCCAAATACCATGCCAAGTTCAATCGACCAATGCGATTTTTGATTTTGTTTATTTTTGACGAGTTGTGTCTATGTTTGGTTCGTGATACAATATTTTCTGTAGCCTCTAGGGGTCGAAAGAAATCATCCGATGGGATGAATGCAGCCCGGGGGCCGCGGGTTTAAAGCCCGTGCACTGGTGCATAATAAGTACAGTCGCAGTAATAGTGCAATCGCCGCGAAAATCAAAGAATAATAAAAGACCTGTGGTCTAAATGCTCTATTATCCTGCGCTCCCATTGTACGAGGGAAAATGAGTACTGTAGGAAACTTAATGAACGGACCCTGAATGTAAGAGTAAAGAAATTATTGTTGCTTGTCTCTATTATTCACATATTATATCCTTTCTCTCTCTCTCTCTCTCCTTATCCTTTTCTATTGCACTCGCAGTGTTCCTTGACGAAGAAAACAGCCAGTGTCTTACCGATGCCTGGCGCACTTGCCAGTCTCGTTTGGAAGGAGCGGAGGACTTTAACCTCATAGCTTTCTGCGATTTCACAGACATACCGGACCTGGATCCTTACTCTAAGCCATTCATTTGCCAGTGAGTATGGTAAACGAAGTGATTATATGCCAAGGCCTTTGACTGATAACCTATCTGTTGCCTTAAGAGGATATAAACCTCCGGCTTCAATCCTCGTTTTTGTGACAGATTACTTTTGAAACTTAAACAATTTTTCTTGAGCTTTTCAGGGTGTATGAAGTAATCTCTATCACCACTTTAACATTTGCCTATGTGTCAAATGGAATATTTTTATACCTTTTGATTACAAGGTACTGCAAAACAGTTGACTGAGATCAGTATTTTCCCTTGTTCCAACTTTGAAAATTTTGCCTCGTAACGTTCTCTAATGCAATTTCTCTTCTAATTGAGAAACAGACAATACTCACAAACATCTACACTAAAGGTGTATTCAGAAAATTCGAAAGTAATGGTGGAGGTTTTACGGGAGTAATACCTACGTCACCTACAAAAGATATAATTCTGATCGAGAGGCAGCAATAGGACAATGCGATGATGTGAAATTTTGTGATAATTTCTAAACATGAAAAGAATCCACTTGTCACTAAGAGTTAGAAAAAATGAAAGAACTCGTAATTTAGCCTATAGCGGATTAATATATGTGTAACCACTTACCTGAATATGACTGACAAGTCAATAGAAAAATTTGTTGCAGAAATATTTATTTTTGCAAATTTCTTTTGGAATGAGAACCTTTTTTATCTTCAGACAGATGTATTCTCATATGAAGTTCCTAACCGAAGGGTAATTTTAAACCTTTGCCACTCGACAAAGGCTTTGATTAGTGACATGGCAGAGAGGGCCTTATTCATAGTCACGTCTTAAGCATTTGCTTTACGGAAATCGTCTCAAGCATGAGATTATTCGCAACTTTTTGTTTGTTAATGAAGACGTCTTCGCTAAGACGAGCTTATGTTGTTGGCTATGAAAGTGGTAGCCAGAAAAACTCGCCTTGACCAATAAAGAGGTCATCATCTATACGGTCTGAACTGCACATTCAATACGCAACTATTAATACGACTCTAAGATTGTAATTTATGATTGATTTCTATCAATATTTTTGATTTTATCCGTCGACATAAGACCCTCATGAGTTTTGGATGCATATATATTCCGCCACATGAATGTGTTCATTAGCAAAAAATATTATTCATTTCAGGAAATATATGGACCTCTTTGAATGCGGTGAGGAAGAAACCGGAAGGTGTTCGGAGGAATTGAAAACTTCTGTCACTCAAGTCATGTCCATATGGAGAAATCAGACTTCTTGCTCGAAATATTTTCACACAACAGAATGAAAAACCAGCAATATAAATTCACAATCCCAATGACATTTAGTGGCCTCGTATCGCAGCATATTAAACCATAAGGACTCTCAATTGCACCTCGTTTACTGTATGCGCGCCTGGTCAATCTAAGATTCCTTCAGTTCATAACAACAGAATGATTTCGCAAATAAATGGTTTGAAAAGTTACTAATATATTTTAAACTTGCATAGTGTGATAAATTTTCTATTTATCGATTAATTCGCCTCACCGAAAACCCCTGCCAGCAGCACACAACATATGGATACCAGCAGTATCTCCAAATTAAGATATCCACGTGTTCCCTCATAGTGTGGCAGGAGTTAGCTCCCACCAAGCATGCACCATTTCTTCTGATGCCTACGGTGGCAGTACCATGGTCGAGATGGAAATACAGCTAAAACTTATGTCCTGCAGTACTCAGATCCAGGTGGTAATATGATTAAACTCAGGGCATGCAAGAAAGACTGCATACATAGCGGCCGTTGATTACTCTTGGGAATATTATTCATTACTATAAAGTAAACACATAATGACGTTACTAATCTATCAAAAAAAAAAGGCCATTTATGCATGGTTAAGAAAAAATTTAACCATGGATAACTGATACCAATAGGAAACATAATATTAATGGAATTTAGGTTGAAAACGAACTATTTAAAAACCGCAGGCCGAACTTCGACGCAAGCGCTCCGATTGGCCGCGAGCTTCCCCTGTTCCCGTATGCCTTGGGTACATCGCATGCAGAACATTCAAAGTAATGATTTGTCCAGAATATTTTTCTTCTGAAGTTTAGAATAGGAGTCGTTTTGACTTAGGCATCATTGGTAATTTTGGCGCCTACTGTTATCCGCTATCCAGTGTTAAAATTTTGGGACAAATTCTCTCCATATATTTAGCGCGATTAATTCTGTTGTACAAACGCAACGAATTTCTTTTGTAGTTTTTTAATTTCCGATTCCCAGCTTTACGGCTCTTTCTTCGGAGATTCTGGGACAGATGGTTGCTGTTCTGAGATTACAGTTACATGATGACATAGGTACAGGTTTAGGCATTATGGGAAAAGGACAAAGGTGGGTATAAGGGCAATTTTGGGACCTATGGGATTTAGGTTGGTTCCAGGATTCAGAGTCCCATAGGTTAGTAAGCATTTCACTGTCGGATTTTGAAAAGGATTTTTTGATTTCGACACGTTCTCATTTTAGCTTGTGCAAAAAAATAATTAGTTATATGTTTCCTCTTATATGTTTAGTGCTGATGAAAGAGGGTGCACTGAGTATTTATCTGTCAATTGTATTTTATCTTGGTAGTTATTTTTGACGGTGGAAAGGGGCAGTAAGGAGCAAAGCCGGAGAGTCGTATCTTACTTAGCAACGATTCAATCGTATTATTGTTCAGGAGTATCTTCACGTTTTCTGCAACTACGTCACTACTTTTGTATAAGGTTAAATCGAATATTATGATTAAGTGCAGACAATTCTGCCCCAAATAATTTCTTTTTTACTGAAAATAGCACCCGCAATGTATTGTTTTGTCGGCTTGCATAATCATGTCTGCCGGTTTTTCATATATCATAGCTACAGTCTTACATAAAATTACCATATCTTAGTTTAGAATGACGAGTAAACTCAGTCGCCTGCACTTATTTACGTTCCGTAAAAATTTGACTCCAACACATATTTCTCGCTTCACCCCTTATGGTTTCCACTCCAACTTGCTTCAACAAAAGTAATATTCAAGGAAAGATTTCCACGGAATTATTTACAAGTGCGACTGATTTTAGACATATTTGGCCTTTAGGGCAAATATATCTTATTGACGTCTATTCTCTGGATCTCCTTATCATCGCTTACAACTTTCCACGAGATATGAATCAAGCTCTCGGACGGTTTCAAATACATATATTGTTCGCCTGATCCAAGCTCCTTTTTTGGAGTAATTTCTAGCTTCCCTCAGAGTAGTGTCATAGGCCCACTCCTCTTCCTTCTCCATATCAGCGATGTTGGCGAAATAGTGGACAGTAAACTCGATTATTTGCAGACGGCGCTTAATGTACAGAATAATCCGCACCAGTAAAGGTAGGTATTAGATAACGAACGGCATTAATGCAATCCAAGTATGGTGCGATGCGTAGCAGCTAAATTTAAATAGTAGAAAAGTTGTAATAATGAAATTCCGGAAAAAAGATAAACCCTCACAAATTTCTCAGGATATAACAGGCCGAGCAAATCATAAATTGGAATTTGTTGCTTGGGAATGTTTTATAGAATAATAGGAATATAGGATGTTGATGCCTTTTTTGGTGATTTATTGCTTTTTTATAGCTCACGCTATTTTCTTGTGATTTTCAGATCATGTATAGTAAGTGTATGTTCCTGTCTATATCATTCTTACAATTTATGAAAATATTCCTCCAAGGAAATATAGGGGAAAATAATTTTCATTGTGTTCACAATTTATATCCTTTTCAACCATTATTGACGGTGTCAATATTCTATTAAACTTAATGGGCATAACATAAAAAGACGTAAAGACCCGTTCAAAGGGTCTCTCCGTCTTTTTATGTTACGACCCGACTAAAGGGACCCGTTAAATGGGACCCGTTTGGGTGGTATTGAGGCGTCCTCTTACAATTCTCACCAGGGAAGTCCCTCAATTGTTACCTCCAATTGTCAACTTCATGAATTTTGTAACTCAGCGTAGGGAAAACTTCTGCGTCTACAGCATTCATCTTCCACAATAAGCTGCAAAAATTAGTTGAGATAAATGAAATGGCTTCGTCGAAAGTAGCGGGCCACCTGGTATTGCTCGGGAAAGATAGTAGGTACCCAGAGCAGTGGGAAAATTGGAACATGAAATTAATGGTCACAGCAGGATTTATAGGTAAAAGAACAGAGCATGTAATATAATGATGGCATATATATGTAATAACAAACAATACAAAAATTATTTCCGTACACCGCACACGGGATCAACTTATACCCCGCTCCAAAACATTGATCGTTGTGTGTGCCCGTGCATGCGTTGGCCAAAAACGTCGTGTGAGCGCTTAACCCAGCAAAAAGGTTTGCTCGAAGAGCTTTGATAGTTAAGTGTAGAATCGTTTGAGCCATGTTATCTAATTATCCCATTTAGCGTGTCAAGTGGTTTGCCTACCCAACAGGATTCCCAACAACAGATGCTGTATGACGTGCATAACAAACGCTTTTGAGAGAACGATAATAAGAACGAGTCGGACACAAGCACAAGTAGAAATACAGGCTTCGAAAACATGAGGTATACCTACGTAACGATCTTAATTGCAATCCCTGCAGCCGTATGGAAATTTATTGCAGCCAGACAAACACACATCTCCATTACATACATAGATTATCAGAAATCCAGAGGACACAGTCACACTGCCAAATTTTAGCGTCATCTGGAGGTGACATTTTTTGCTTTCACTTGTCAGCCTATTGTACCGTGCTCATTATTTATATTAAAATATATTTTACAAGTTCTCCCATCAATCAAAGTCAGAGAGTCATAAAAATATTTATTCATGCAGTTGATGGCTCTAAACAAGTAAAATTCTCACATCTGATGCTCGGTCCTACTTGAAGTTAGGTGATCAAATATTTGGAGCAGGCAATAAAATTAATAAAGCTATTGAAATTTTTTTTATATTTACTTGACCCGTAATGTCATGTACACACAAGTTACAAGTCATATTTAGCGCATGCACCATTGTCCTTGAAGGTGGATACTGCACCACCTACAAAGTTTTTCAAACCTGAGGAACATGGTTCTATGGTCGCCTTTGAGCACTCCAGATACGATATGACGCCCCTGTAATGAGAAATAAACGCAAATTATTGTACAGACCAATGAGTTGACTCAAAGGAATAGTTTGACGGTAAAAACCGGGCATAAATTACTAGTACTATTGTCGTGTATGTAATTTATTATCTTAGTCATAGAATATCAAGAACAGAAAGCAAAAATTGACTCACAATATTTACATGTATTTTTTATAAATACTGTCAATAGTATCTTTGTTTTATTCTTCGGAATTTAAATTTTTTACCACAGCTTCATGCATATTTTTTGGTTTGACCATTTTCAAATACTGATAAAAAATTTCCTTATTATTTAAAATTTTCTCAATGCACATCATTTTGCAGTCTCCTAAATTATCGTTTCCATGGAGAATGGCTTCCAGAAGTTTTCTCCACTAATTTGAATTTGACTCCTACTCCTGACGGCCATGTCACCACTAACTTTTTTCGTATGTTCAACTGTGAGCAGAAATATCAGATATCGGCGAATTCAGGAGTCTGAAAATGCTGCAAATTGTCGAAACCTAAAGCTGCCGAGGGTGCCAAACGCTTTTGGGCTGGCATATCAACTTTTAGATAAAGGGGTTTGGGAAAAAAATAAGCGAGTTTGGACGTCAACCATGCTTTCGTGGCTGAAGACGATGGCATTCCGAAGTTACATTAGTGTCTCCCTCGGTAAGATGTGCCTCGTGAAAATTCTTTAGTCGGAGGCCACTTACAATATTATCCGCTTCACATCACCTGGGGGAGGGGGCAGTAGTTCTTGTTATTACCAGTCAAGATGAAGACCACGGTAGTTTGCAGGGCGACCCGCATTTCAGTGCAGTCGTCCTCACCTCACCTTTTTATCTTATTTTTTTTATTTTTTGGCATGTTGTAATTCTCACGAGTATGAGAAAAATAGACATGCGTGGTTGTGAGGAGATTACTTGATTGAGTGGATAGCAGCGTATTATCAATATTACGATTCTTGACTAGTTATTGACCAGACTTTGTGTAGAGCTTGTGAGGTTCATTTGATTTAAGGAATAAGCATTAAGTTATCGGTTTTCATAACACGATGTACATTCATTAAATAATTGTACTCACTGGCAAGTTTGTTTTCCAAAGGAGAGGTCATTTGCTTGATCCTGATTTTCACAGAAACTCAGGTAGCTCGGCATACGAACCATTGACATATATTTTTTGCATTCTCCGGCGTTCTCGCGGATGCACCGGTCATTTTCTTCATTTATCAACTCTGAAAAAGTATCATAGGTTACACAAGATTAATATTATTATATAATGATTTTTCCTTTAAAATTTACGAGGGCGGATTTAATTTCACTCTCCGATTGCTCAAAAAAAAACACCATACAAGCAACAAGCAGTTACTGATCGGATAGGGCAACTGTGCGTCCTCCCCACCATGCGCTAAAGCCAATTTGTTAGTTTAAAGTTTGTAATCTAATTATCTACTCTGCCACAAATGATTCTTTCGCCAAAGGTGCCCTGCGGGGAGACAGCCAGAATGACTCGCCGAATGGCTTCAACATTCACACGCTTTGAGATTTATTTATTTTTTATTTTTATTTTATTTTATTCTCAATCCACCGGATAGAGCTCTTATTGGCCATTTTACACCGGGGTGTTCAACAAATGTAACAAGTAAACGTACACATACGACCATGCCCTGGATCGGGGAAACCTACCCAGGCGGGACTCGAACCCGCGACCTCTTGTTTGGCAGGCGAGAACGTTACCCCGCCGCCACCGAGGCCGGCGATATGTCCAATACAAATTATGCCGATAAAGGCGATTTTTTTTTAAATTTTCAGCGGCGAGAAAGTGAAAAGAGTGTTATTTAGAAAACTGTGTTAAGAAAAATTTTAGACATAGGCGAGAAAGCTGTTCAAGGAATGAAGTTTTACCACACAATTTAGTATGAATAATCAAGTCGGATTAATCTTTGAAAACAATAATTACCGTAGAACTCAGAGACCATTACTATTATATTATCCATATTATTTTTAGTCAATATTGACTTAATCAGGATTGACGACTATATTTTGTGTTTCTCATTTCCATCATGACGTGATTGTATTGGGAAATAATAATTGGCTTCCATAGTGAGGATGATCCTTGTAATATATATTTATACATAATTTTTATTAAAATGAGCTCATGAGATGTGGAAATAAAGTATTCCAAAAAAATCTACGCAGCGTAGAAGTTATATTGAAGCAAATTATCTGGAAGAAATGGGAAAGCTCTGTATCTCCGAATAAAAATTACTGCATTCAGAGAGCTGCTAGGAAGTGAAATGAATTGTTCAATGAGTCATTCATGCCTCAGGAATTTATGCAGAGGCAACGGTAATGAACTGTTTCCGTGGAAGTGAGCACAATTTAAGAGCTGGCATCCCAGCGCCGTAAACGGTGACTGATAAAAATTATGCACATGGCTAAGCGTAACCTAATCCAAATAACTAGTCCTCATTCGGACATACAGAGTATCTCCCACCAAACTAGAAATGAAATCAATTTTACCGGCTAACATCGTTGCATTATTATCGCAAACGAATGGAATCCCACTCTCGAAGAAATCCACCATGAATTCTGTCATTTCCTTTGCCCTTGGCAAGATTCGAGACAGAGTGGTCGCTCGCTCATGAATGCATTCCAGCACAGATTGCCTGCGGCTGATGGGAGACCGAAAAAAGAAAACAAAAATCATTTTAAAAATAAGTTACAGTGAACATTTTTGATTTTTGGCAGTGAATGTTATTTCTGTTAACTACTCCCCTCTTTTAACTTCACAAATAATGACAATTGGTATCACTGGTTGATGATTAACTAGAATTTGAAACAATTGTGTCATTTAGTAAATAATTTCATTGATATAATAGGAAATGGGGGTCCATGTTGGTGTTGTTGCTATCAAGTTGGCTTCCTAGCCAGTGGGTCCCGGTTCAAAGTTCGGAAGTGGCGAAACGTTTTTAGAGACAGCCCTATACCCCTGTATCGTCGCCTGCGTCGGGTGAAAGACTTATTGATGGAGGACTTAGTGGTGAGTTTAGGGGCCGTGCTGGCGTAAATAATCTAGGCGTGTAGTCGTTCTACAGGATATGAGCTGGCTTGAGTCGGTCGATGGACACAGTTCAAGGACTACCATAAATACTGAGTGTATAAGCCTTCTGTTCAGGGCTGAGTAAGGAATATTATCCCGTGTAATGCGGTTGCAGGGAAGATCGCACCGCGTCTTGGCGGGTAAAGTCGTGGGTAGACATTTCTAGATCTTTGTGAATAAAGACTTGTCGATGGGTGATGTGACGTGACACCGGGGTCGGACGTAGCTGGGCCATGTAATCACGCGGATGAGGTACGAGGTCCGTTGAGTACGGGTGTTCCACGGAGTCGATGAAGAAGTCCCCAGGGAGATGCAGTTGCTCCCCGAAGAGGGTTTCCTCGGGCGCCGTCTTCACGTCGCCTCTTCAGGTAGCGCGGAGGCACAGAACAGTGGTAGGTGGGGCATCTATCCAAGAGTTAAGTATAAAGACGCATAAAAGCCGCTTTGAGGACGCGGTACAGCTTTAAAGGAGTCCTTTGGCCAGGGGATAACTCGTGGTGCGTTGCCAATTTGTTTCCAGGTTTGCAAACGGAGGTTAAAAAAGAGAAGGGCGAAACGGACAGTCACGGTCACACTTGATGTACTTTGTGCAGCCGTTGTGAGCGACCGTTCCCAGAAGAAAGGCGCGGAAGACGCTGTATTCGGTGATATGTACGAGGGGTTCTACCGCTGGCCAGTGAGATAACCGGTCGACCATGGTAAGGAGATAGAGGTAGGCGCCGCATGGTGGTATTGGTCCAACGATGTCAGCATTTGAGCGGAAGAATCGCATAGTTGAATCCCCCTTATCATTTTCCCGTGCAGTTCATCTGAGAATGACCAGGGTCACAAGCTCGTTCAAGATTTAATTCGACATGATATTCGAAAGAATCATTATAACTTGTTTTTATAATATTCTTCCTATTATGGTAGGTTTCCATGGAGCATTTATGAAGAAAAATTCACTGACTGACGATTAATTTTGTGGTATTCCATTGTAAGTTTTCTTGGATATTACAGGCGCAGCGCCTGACGATGATGATAATTCATTGAAGCACGGTTCGCGCCCTGTAAAAAATGAATGCTATAATAAATTGTGTATTATCCAAGAAAACTCACTTAAGAATCATTCTGGTAGCCTCCCTTGTCTCAAGCACTTTACCATTAGGCTTACTCCCTTTCGTCCTTTTAGCTATAAATCTTATTCTATTCCATTCTCTGCGTTGCTTACTTATCATATAACATTACTACCTTAAATTATTATTAAAGTATCCAAAAAATTGGGGCAGATTTCCTTGAAGTACTCAATCATTCAGGTAGCCTCTCCTTCCTTCATTAAATTTCCTCTTTGATTCACAGTAAGGCCTGCTACTTTTCATTCCATCTTAAAATCTTATTTCCCTCCTTTCTCTTCCTCGCTCACCTAGCATTCTTCCCTCCAACATCGTTCTCAACATCTCCTCCCCGCTATGTACTCGCTAGATTCATTCCTTCTGTCTTCTCCGTAACTCAAAAACAAAGTTGCTACTCCTCTCCTACTATGTCCAACAGCGGATACGAGACCCTAGGGCGGGCTCACTAGGATACACTCCCGAGGGCAGGGTTTGGAAGCGTTAGCTTATCACCTCTGCACCTCAGAAGGATGTGGACTGGAGGGAAAAAAGGAAGGAAGAGCCGCCGCGGTAGGAGCCCAACGACACCTCCTGGGAGTGGATAGGGAAGTGGGGATGGGACGAGGAATCCCGCACCGTCACAAAGGTAGGCGGGTCCTGCCATCAGCGAAACCAGGCAACAGCCATTGCTATTCTCACAATTTTGGAGGATTATCCGATGAGGAAAAATAATCCAACGATCAAATCGTTAGGTACTATGTCCAGCACTTCGTCATTCCTCCTTGTCTCATTCCACTTCACCTTCTTCATTCTTGGCAACACCCACATCTCAAACGCCTCCAGTCGTCTGTCGCCCTCCTTCCTAAGTGTCCACGTTTCCGCGCCATGATTATGAAATGTTATCAACCCCGATGTAAAGGCCGAACAGTGCTGTTTTCGGTGGTGTGTGAAATAAATAAACAAATAAAGAGCTGCACTTCAAAGCAGACTCTTCACCAACCGTTTCTCTCAACTCTTGCACAACGATCCTCACAGGAGTTCCTACCTGTTCATTAACGCCTCCTATGCTAATTATATTCTCTTCCTTTTTTTACGATATTTTATTAAAATAATGTATTAAGACTCAAAAGGATAGCGGTGGGAACCGGGTAAATCCCCCTAGAAGCTTTGCCACTGCTTTGAGTTGTCCATTAAATTGCTGGCAGTGGGTGGGTTAAGGGGTTGCTTACGTCATATTTTTGGTGACAACTGAAGCGACAGCGGAAAGATGTTTTCACTGGTACCATAGAGAACCACTAGCAATCCCTAAATATTCTCATCGTTGTTGATAAATTATTTTTAACTCAGAGCTAATGAATTTTTTAAACATTCTAATTAAAACTTAAAAATTAAAGTGAAAATATTATAAAATAATAAAAGAAAGTGATAAAAACAAAAATTGTAATTTACACACTATTTAATACATTACTAAACGACTGAACATGGTTTCAACACATCGTGTAATTTTCAAGGTAATGGCAAAGCAACACAATGTGCTGAAACAATAGTGGGTCGTCGAGTGTTGTATTAAATAGTGCGAAAAATTTCGATTAGTGTTTTAACATGGATATACCAAACTTCAACAGAATCAAACCTGAAATGATTTCATATAAAAAAATGAAATTAAGCATTAAAACTTAAAACCCCAATCCAATTATTTATGTCTAATATAACTTTAAATACTAAATTACATTTTGATGGATGCTTATTTAAAGAAAACTTTTGATGAAAATACTACCTGCAAAATTGCTGACATCGAGGGCATTCACTATTGTTGAAGTGCTTAGCTGCTTCTTCTATTTTCTCCGTAGTAAACTCCATTTGCATACAGACAAATACATCTATTTTGGGATCCTAAAGAAATATTGGCCCAAAATTAGCTCCTAGCTTACAAAATCTACTGTATATGCTAGGGAAAAATTACCAATTTTTTTTAGCAAAAAAATTCAAGGTTAACATCGCAAATAATGATAATTGACGTTGAACCTTCAAGCATTTTATCATTTCCAGGCATTACCATTGACAGTAGTGCCATTTCTTATGCATAAAATCTTGCAACTAAGAATCATTAAATGAAACTTATAAAACTTATATAATGAATTATAAGAATACTTGTGAAAAATTAAACGCCAATTCTTTCCGATGAATTTGAAATTCTCCTCATATTCTTGTCCTCATAGAAAATTGTGGCTATTTTAGACTATTAAGTCGCAGTTACTGCGTAATCCAGGCCATGAATAATAGCGTGCTGATGTATACTGATTTATGACCTCTTGCATATAAAACCTTTTTAATTTACGTCAGTTATAAATTTTACATTTAAAAATTTTTAATTTTATGAGTACAAATCCATCCTATTTTTTATATTTGTGTTTCTAAGCATATTGATTCTGTTCATTCGAAAGAGATGTTGATGATATTTAATATTTTAAATTTTCATCATCTGGGTATTTGAAAATTCGTATAGTAAGTATATTGATTTTTTTCATTTTAATATCATTATGCTTGCCTTCATTAATTCTATGAATGGTATGTAAATATACCTAAAAGTTAGATGTTCTCATAGGAGTAATTTCAACCATTTACCATGTGTCTGTGAAAGTATATAGTTTACATGTATTGGGATACTGGCGTTTGAGAAGAAAATAATAAAATCATGCTTCTATAATTCTTACCAAGACAAATCTCTCACATTCTGTCAAATTCCTTTCGGGCGTGGTCGTTGCCGAGCACGGATCAAATGCTATAAGAATGGCGAAAAACCCTGTAAAAGAACGAGTTTTTCGGAGTACATCATAACAGCCTTCATTTCAATAAAACAAACTCCAATTGACAAAATTATTTCTGGAGATGAAAATTAGAAAATGCAGATCAAAATGGTCGAAAGCACAATTGTCTTTTGTTAATGATGAGTGGTTTTCAAAAGAGCCTTGCGAAAGACTACAGCGCCTAGTGGCCCAAAATGCTAATATTTATTAAATTGAAACCCAAATTAAAGCAAAATACGTGAGCATATGTTTGCTGGTCGCTGTTGAAATTTGATCTCCATTAAATACTAAATGGCGAAACCGCGGTCGATTAAAGAAATTGTGTAAAATCACGAAGTCAAAACCTACCATTCACAATAGTATAAATTAACCAATAGGTACGTAAAAAAGACTTACCGATTGTGAAAATTTGCTTTAATGAATCCATGCCGAGGGTTGGTTGAATAATTCCTAGGAGATTTTGCTCGCCTTAAATGCTATGATGTTTGTGGATCGCACTCTTGTGAATGCTGGAGAGTCAGCTTACTCTTCCCTGAGCAAAGGTTCAAATCCGCCAAGTGGCGGATATTTTTCACTGAACGACCGATCCCTCGTTGTGCTATTTATGGAGGGCACTTGAAGTACAGCAGTCCCTCCGTCGCGTCGAGCGGGACACTAAGCGGTTGTCACCTCAGCGTCTTTCTTCAAGAGCAGGCTAGCGTTTTGTATGTTCCAGCCTATTTGCTTTTCAGTCCTTCCTTATGGATCAAATTAATAAGATCTCGGTTACCTCCTCCAAAGACCTTGCTTGCACCTAAGCTTGCTTCTTCTCTATTACTTTGAGCTGAAAATTTTCCTGGTTTAAGGAACAGCAAAATTTGCGCTTGTACTCTTTGAAGTATTGGGCAATCGAGTGATCAGAGAAAGAAATGCACGCCTATCGTCACGGACTAATTCAGTCCACGATCTTTGGCCTTACTGATTAGCTCTTGGAGTGATTGGGCCTTTATCCCTCTAACAAAAATACAGAGAAACTTTTAGATAACGGGTAAGAGCACCGTAGTCTAATCAATGGAATGATCCCAATCCCGAGACATGCTAAGGAATTGCGCACTTAAAGAAAGTGCCGAGATAAATGACCCTCACTCACATGTGTGAATGAAGAACTAATGCAACTTAAAGTTTTTCTCTGTGCATATTATTGGAAAAAGGAACGCGACTTGGAGGATAGATTACTTGGATTCTATGCGCCTGCATCTACGCGGTGCCGTAGAAGCCAACACAAGAGTGTGAGGCAGATGGTGAGAAATTACGTTGTCAAAATAAATTTATTTTTATTGCATCTGATTACATATTACTTGGGAAATGTTTTCTTAATATTCTCTCCCTTATTATTGTAATGAATTCTGTGATTTTGACTTGGCGTAATTTACTTTGGTGGAACATATTTGTTTCTTTATTGCCAAGCAAGTTGTGCCAGTACTTATTTATTTTTTCATTGGTTGAGCAGAAATTGTCATCTGTATTAGTAATTTTCGTAAGGAGAAACACCGAGCATAATACGTTTTACTGATTCATTTACTGATCATGGGTTTGGGGCTTGGCGGGTCAAACCTTGTAAATTGGTTATAGATGAAATTGGATGATCTTGGTGACTTATATATATGAAAATATTTATGCATGCCTTTTATGACTCTAAACAAGTAAAATTCTCACATTTTGGTCATACTTGACGTTAAGTGATCAAGCATTTGGAAAAGACAAGAAAAGTAATCAAGTCATTGAAATTCTTTTGATATTTACTTGACCCGTAATGTCATGTACACACAAGTTACAAGTCATATTTAGCGCATGATGCAATGCCCGTGAAGGCGGATATTGCACCCCCGACAAAGTCCTTCAATCCTGAGGAGCATGGTTCGATATTCTCCTTTGAGCACTCCAGATACGTTATGACGCCCCTGTTATGAGAAAAAATCACGAATAATTAAACTAACAAATTAGTTGTCGATGCTAATTAGTTTGACGTTAAAAGTATGACAAATTACCAGTAAGATAATCGTTTATGTAATTTGTAATATTAAACATAGAATGTCAATATCAGGAAACGTTAATTGAGCGACAATATTTAAATATATTTGTTGATAAATACTTTCACTACTATCTTTGCAATAATCATCGTATTAAATTCTTTTTTACCTCATCTTCATGTATTACTTTTGGGTTTGACGATTATTGAATTTTTTCATATGTTCAACAGTGAGCAGAAATATCAGATATCGGCGAATTCAGGACTCTGTAAATGCTGCATACTGTCGAAATCTAAATCCACCGAGTGTGTCCTACGTGTTGGGGACGGCAAATCCGTTTAGATGTAGAAGTTTGGCACAAAGTCAGTGAGTTTGCACGTCAACCATGCTTTAGTGGCTGAATGTGACGGCATTCTAAATTTAATTGAGTATATGCTTCAGTTAGAGATGTGACGCTTCTTGAGTTACAGACGGTAAGCCTCCCACAACATTATGTGCTTCACATCTCCTGGGGTTGAGGGCAACCGGTCTTAGCTCTTTTATTACCAGTCAAGGTGGAAACCATGGTAGTTTGGCAGATCGACACGCATTTCAGTGCAAGCGTAGTAACATTTTCTTAGCTATAACTAACGCTAGCTTACGTCAGGCTAACAGTTAACTTACGCTGGCTAACAGCTATGAAACTGCGATTTCAAAGGTAGGGAAAACCCCCACATAATTACCACGAGTTTTACCTCACCTGTTTTTTTATTTATTGGCATGTTGTAATTTTCACGAGTACGAGAAAAAATAGACATGCGTGGTTGTGAGGAGACTACTTGATAGGAGAATTCAGTGGAAAGCTGCGTAAAACCAAAATAACGATTCTTGACTAGTTATTGACTAGAACTTGTGTACAACTTGTCTAGTTCATTTTATTTTAGGAACAGGCAATAAGTTATAGATTCCATAACACGATGTATATTCATTAAATAATTGTACTTACTGGCAAGTTTGATTTCCAAAGAAGAGGTCATTTTCTGCATGCTGATTTTCACAGAAACTCAGGTAGCTCGGTAAGTGAATCATTGGCATATAATGTGTGCATACTTGGCCGTGCTCATGCAAACATCGCTCATTTTCTTCATTTGTCATCTCTGGAAGAATATCATAGGTTATACAGCATTATCTAAGATGAATATAAAAAAATATATCCTTTCAAATTTATGAGGGCGGATTTTTTTCATTTTCCGAACTCTTAAAAATTTAAAAACACTTTATAAGTGACAGGCGGGTATTGCTCAGATAGGGCAACTGCGCGTCCTCCCCACCATACGCTCAAGAAACTTCTCACCGTAAGTTGATAGTTTAAAGTTTGTAATCTCATTAGCTACTCTGCCCCATATGATGATTTCGCCAAAGACGCACTGCGGAGCGACAGACAGAAAACTCGCCGAAAGGTTTCAGCGTCGACATCATCTTGACCTTTACGCCGATAAAAGAGAATTAATTTGATGCACAGTGGCTGGAGTGTTAAACTTTGTGGAATACTAGGTCCATTCCTATTCAAAAGAAAAGAATACACATGCTGACAAATGGAAGTGTCATCTCAGCGCTGAAGCAGACCAACTGCTCCTTGAGTAATTTCATTGGGGCATTTTCGATCACCCGCCGCACAGTGGGTGGAAATCGGAAAAAGCCGGACAAAACTACAAAATGGCTTTTTTTGAGTTATAAACTTGAAACTTCGCAGGTATACTAAAAAACGATTGAAATTTATTGATATGTACTTCATTTGACATAGATCCTACCCGTTACTGAGATACAGAGGCTCAAACGTGACGAAATTTCCATAAAAACTTCGCCGTGCAATGCCAACCTAGTGCCGCGTGGCTTCGGACATTACGCTGAAATAAAGATGTGGCTAGGAGGAAAGCTATTGCAAATAAGCGATGAGCTTCACGACAAGGCAAATTTCATTGAAAGTTAATTGCGTCACCTTCTATGGTAGGCATCTTAAAGCATTTCCAAAGGCGTGACCAATAGGGTAGTTTCCTTCATCAAATAAAACGAAAGGCATTGATTGCGATTCGTTACCCACCGTTAGTGTATTCATAATATACAAATCATTTGGTTTTAGAAATACCGGTTTAGACGAATGGCAGAGGGTCAATTTTTATCCTCATTTGAAAAAGGCCAGATTGGCGCCCATACGATGCCACGCCACGTGACGTCACAGGGGCCTAGTTTCTATACGAGTAGATAGGAGTTTTACATCTTCTGATGTTACCAATACATGCATGAGGCACAGAGCTCAGGGAAACATGTCTTCATAATCACCTTTTAAAACTGGCTAAGGTCGGATAGTTTTCCTCGTTTGATAACGGCATAAATAATCCTTATTTAAGCCAAGCGCTACCATCTAGCAGGGTACTCCGCTATCTGATAGCAGCCTGCGTCGTATCGACGCTCAAGCCTCGCCCAAAGATCACCTCATAAGGATGGAGGTGGAACCAGAAATCCATCAACCGGACTTTTTCCCATCATTCCTACTTAGCCATCGCGTTTTCGCGCGCTTGAAATTTTTCACTTTTCATTTAATCGCGAAAAATAGATATCGTCATTTAAAAATCTAAAAGCGTGAAATACGTACTCCAGGAGTAATAGATTGGATTTTTCGATTTAGGCAATAAAAAAATAATCAAAAACCACCCTATTATTACATGATAGAGGCGATTATGGTGAAAAGACACCACGACTGTGCTCAATATTTAGCTATGAAACAATTTTTCATCAATCACTTCGTCTTCTGTTTATGATCCATCGTAAGCTGAAAGAAACTGCCCTCAATATCAATAATTGACTTAATACATTTTTCACTATGCTGAACATTTTTCACCGCTCTGAAATAAAACATGAGGCCCAATTCCACGTATCATCAACCTTAATTATCGTACACCGGAAATCAGATTTTTGTAAACTGATGGATAAAAATAAGTTTCCGGACAGATCATATTGCACTGCTTGGTACAGATAGCTAATTAAAGGCGATATAAATTTTTCTTATCTTTACAATGTCAATTAATACAAAAATTACTGTCCATCGCTTGATCACGCCAAAAAGTTTTCCTTTTTTATTAAAAATAGGACTGGTTAAACCATTTATTAAAGTGGGTAAACTTTTCTCGGGATTCCCACCGGGTTAATGTTTTAATATCGGCCAACGTTTCAAGTACCGTCTCGGCACTCATCTTCAGGGCTGAATCTTGAGGGCATTCAGCCCTGAAGATGAGTGCCGAGACGGTACTTGAAACGTTGGCCGATATTAAAACACTAACCCGGTGGAAATCCCGAGAAAATTTTACCCACATTATTCGCCGGGAAAGCATTAAATCATATTTCATTTATTAAAGTGTCTATGTTATGTAAGAGCTTAAAGAAAAGGTTAATGAAGAGTTTGATCTGGAGTGTAACTCTCTACGGTGCGGAAACGTGGACACTGAGGAAAGAAGACGGGAGAAGATTGGAGGCATTCGAGATGTGGATATGGAGAAGAATGGAGAGGAAATGGAACGACGAAGTGCTGGACATGGTGGGTGAGGAGAGGCAGCATTTAGATGAGATACGGAGGAGACAGAAGGTATGGATGGAGGGAATACTTAGCGGGGAGGGGATGTTGAAAAAGGTGTTAGAGGGTAGAATGTTAGGGAAACGAGGGAGGGGAAGGAAAAGAATAGGATTTTTAGATAGATTGAAAGGGAGTAGGCCTTACAGTGAATTGAAGAGGGCAGTGTTGGAAGAAAAGGGAGGTTCCCAGAGAACATCTTTATTACTCCATGGAAACCTACCTTAATCGGTAGAATACTCAAATTCAATTCATTCAGCGATATACATGTATATCGGTGTATACACAGGTATAAAGTGCTCGGGGGTAACTGGGCTCTTAAGTTAACTGGACCTCATTCGGTCCCATGTTGTGAGTGTGGGCTGCTGTAGAATTTAACTGTGGATATTTTTCAAAGGAGTGAACTGTCTCGGAAGCACCTGATATAGCATCGTTATTTAGAAAACTATGTTATGAAAAAATTGTAATCACTAGCAAGCTAACTGTTCATGGCAAGTTTTACCACAAAATATAGTAAGAATAAGCATGATGGATTAATCTTGGAAAACATTAATTATTGTAGGACTCAAAAATCATCATTATTATTTTATTATTATTATTACTATTATTATTATTATTATTATATTACCCATATTATCCTGATTATTTTTTAAATTAATCTAGCCTTAATCATGATTGGTGACTATATTTTGTATTTCTAATTTCCATTATGCTATTGTATTGGCCAATAACAATTGGATGCCACAAAGAGGATGTTTCTTGTAATAGATTTTTATACATAATTTTTATAAAAATGAGCATATGAGTTATTAAAATGAATTCTTCAAAAAAATGGAGCATAGGAGTTTTATTAAAACAAATTATCTGGAAGAATTTACTGCATTCAAAGAGCAACTTAGTGTTGAAATGAATTGTTCAATGAGTCTTTCATGCCTCAGGAATTTATGCAGAGACAACGGTAATGATTCGTTTCCGTGGAAGTGAGCCAAATTAGTGATCTGGCACTCCAGCGTCGTAGATGGTCATTGATAGAACTTCGAAAATTGCCCGCATATGGCTAAGTGTAACGTAATTCGAATAACAACTCCTAATTCAGAAATACAAAGTATCTCCCACTAAACTTAAAATGAAATCAATTTACCGGCTAACATCGTTCCATTATTGTCGCAAACGAATGGAATCCCAATCTTGAAGAAATCCACTAAAAATTCTGTCATTTCCTTTGTCCTTGGCAAGATTCGAGACAGATTGGTCGCTCGCTCTTGAATGCATTCCATCACATATTGCCTGCGGCTGGTGGGAGACCGAAAAAATAAAAATATCATTTTAAAAATAAGTTATAGTGAACATTTATGATTTTTGGTGGTGAATATTACGCCTGTTGACTACTTCTTAAGTGTAAATTAACAAATAATGAGAATGGGTGTCATTGGTTAGTGATTAACTAGAATTTGAAACAAATGAACAATTAAGTTAATACTTTCACTGGTAAAATAGGGATAGGGGTTCGTGTTGTTGACGTAGCTATCAAGTTGACTTCCTAGCCGGTGGGTGCCGGTTCAAAGGTCGAAAGTGGCAACGAGTTTATAAGGACTGCCTGATACTCTTGCATTGTCGCCAGCATCGGATGAAAGACTAATTGATGGAGGAGCTAGTGGTAAATTTTTGATGTTGAGCTTAGCGGCGGTGCTAGAAATGAAGGAATTCTACTGGCGTAAAGAATTTAGACGTGTAGTCCTCCTGTAGGATATGAGCTGGCTTGAGTCAGTCGATGGACCCAGTTGAAAGTCTACCATAAATATTGAGTGTCTAGTCACGGCTGAGGATGGAATATTATCCCGTTTAAGATTGTTGCAGGGAATTTTGTACGGTGTATTGGGGAATAAAGGCGTAGGTAGACATTGCTAGATCTTTGTGAATAATGACTTGCCGATGGGTGATGTGACGTGACGCTGGGGTCGGACGTAACTGGGCCAAGTAATCACGCGGATGTGGCAAGAGGGCGGTTGAGTGATGGCGTTTCACGTAGTCCGATGAAGAAGTCCCCAGGGAGACGCTGTTTCTCCCCGAAGAGGAGTTCCTGGCGCGCTGTGTGCACGTCGCATCATCAGGTAGTGCGGACGCAAAGAATAACTGTAGGTGAGGCATCTATCAAAGAGTTAAGTATAATGACACATAAAAGCCGCTTTGAGGATGCGGTACAGCTTTAAAGGAATCCTTTGGCCAGGAAATAACTCTTGGTGCGTTGTAAATTTGTTCCCAGATTGGCAAACGGAGGTTAAAAAAGATAAGAGACGAACTGACAGTCGCGGTCATCAGTGATGTGCTTAGAGCAGCCGTAGTGAGCGACGCATCCCAAAAGAAAGGCGCGGAATACCCTGTCTACGGTGATATGTTCTATGGGTTCCTCCACTGGCCAGTGAGATAAATTGTCGACAATTGTAAGGATGTAGCGGTAGCCGCCGCATAGTGGTAGAGGTCCAACGATGTCAATATATAAGCGGAAGGATCACTTAGTTGGCAGGAGAAAGTCTCTCAGCGGCGATGTTTTATGGTGGAGCACCTTGCAATGCTGACAGGCAAGACAGCTGCGAGCCGATGGAGAACAGTCTGCACGCATGGAAGGTCAGTTGTATGGACGGGAGATGAGTTTGATTGCGGTGTTGTCATGAGAATGATTAAATGAGGAGATATCTTTGGAGCTGAACCGACAGTGTGGACGGATAAAATGGTGGTTTGGCGAAGGCATCCCCAGTGAGATGTCTGTCTACTTTAAAGGCACCTGGAGATGCTGAAGAGCATCGCTGTCTTGCAGGAGCTTACAGAGTTCCTAGTCATCATCTTGGGACCGACACATAACGGTGAGGTCGGGCGGGGTAGGAGTGGACAGATTCTATCTGAAGGGTGATAATAGATTCTCTCATGAAGAAGCAGTCCACGACGATGTTTTCGAGTCCAGAGATTTGTATTACACCCGTGATGACCTGCGACATGAACACAAGATGATGAAATTGCCAAGGTGAACAAGTGTGGGTTTTCTGGTTCGTGGTACTAAGGCGTATTATAGGGGCTGTGGCCTGTGAATATAGCGAACTCGCGGGCTTCTACCGTCAGCATAGTTGTTAAACTGCTTGGTAGGCGGCGAAGTGTGCACGGTCGTTGGCACTCCTCTTCTATTAGAAAGGCGTCAGCTTCTCTGAGAATAACTGATGTGGTCTCCAAGATCACCGGTCGAGTTACTGCAGGAAAGTACAGATTGCAGTTAGCCTGGCACCTACGACGAGATCCAGAAGTGCAGAGGTTGTGAGTATGGGAGAGGGTTGCGGCCCTAGAGACACCAGTTTTCCTCGAAAGTTTGTGGGATCTCTGGTGTCCAGGAAATTAAAGTGAAGCTTTTGAGCGTCTTGAGGTATTGAGTTGAGTGGAGCTTGGACATATGCGGCATGTGGAAAGTGAACAGTTCAGCATTCCTATTAATCATCGCATACAGCGAATGGTCTTGGGTGGAGCGATGTTGTTGATTTTGGTAACTTTATCAGACAAGGGTAAAAAGTCGTCAGCGCTGACATCGAAGTGGAGAAATGGGACCTTGCGAGATCCGAAGACGCACTTACCTCCGTTCATGACGGCTTCGTAGTCGGACTGGAAATGGAAAAGGATCCGGAGATTTGAAATATGTTCTACATTAGAGCTTGAAAACACCATAATATCATCCAAATACGGAAAGTAGAGCTCTAAAACACCATAATATCATCCAAATACGGAAAGCAGACAGCCAAGCCTTCGAGACCTTCGTTAGTGATACGCTTAGCAGCATTAGGAGCTCGAATGTGAAGATAGGTGTAATTACTAATGTCTTTTCGATGTCTTCGGGATCCATAGGAATTTGGGTGAAGACCTAGGTGAACTTGATAACGTAGAAGACGGTGCATCCTTGAAAAGCATTTGAGAAATCGAGAAGATGTCGGACGGAGTAGCGAACTGGAATGGTGCGTGTGTTGAGGTTCCTGTAGTCACCAACGGTATCTAGAAGTCATCGTTCTAGCGTATTCCGCACCGTAAAGAACCACATTCCAGATCAGACTCTTCGCTAATCTCTTCTTTCAGCTCTTGCGCAAAGATCTCCTTCGCAAGAAGCTCCCTTCTGTTCAGGAACGCCTCCTTTGCTTATGCAATTCTCTTCCTTTAATGAATCCTGATAGAGGTTATAAAATAAAAATTAATATCTCGAAGACTTGCCTTTCATTTGGCTACTCAGCCATCATCTGGCATGGGAATGTGTTTCAACCGTATTAAGATTGATTAGTCTTGAGTATTGTGCGGAGTCGATGTGACGACGTCACGGATGAGGGGGGCTCTTTCACGGCAGGGAAGAGGTGTTTCATGGCGTCACAGCTTCAGCGGGAAATCTCACCTTAAGGCAGTAGCGTAGTTAGGATTTTGAAATGGGGGGATTTGCTATAGATTTTGGGGCCCTTAACCTGGAGTGTATTGAAAATACCCCATGACAAAGTGGGGTTCGGAATATTTTCAGGAGCTTCGATGTTAAAAACGTGATTTTTCGGGCTTAAAAAAATTATTTTTGTACCAGTATTAATTGAAACCGTGTAATAAAAGGTTGAAAGGGGGGTTGGTATCCGGGAAATGCCCCTCGTAGCTATTCCACTGTCTTGTGGGGCCCATTAAGTTGCTGACAGAGAGGGGAGGATAAGGCGGTTGCTTACGTAATATTATTGGTGACAACTGAACTGACAATGGGTGGAAATTGTAACTGGTATAACAGATATAGCAATCTATAACTCTTCTTACTATTAACACTAGAAGGACGGCAGGGGTCATTTGACCCATTTTCAGAATTCAAATTTATTTTTCTCTTATTAAAATATTTTTTTAAGTTTTGAAACTTTTTGACTTTGTTCATTTTGGTCTATATTTTGATAAATTAGTGAAAATTCAACAATTGTGTTTTGTTTAAAATTTTTATGACGTGTTATACCTAGAAGGACGGCTAGGGGTCATTTGACCCACAACTGGTTTTCGCGCTATTTTCTTGCCCGTGGGCACTTTAGTGCCATGTATATCATAAAACCAGCAAGAGGCTAGTGTGGTAGATGATCTGCTTCATTTTGAATCTGGAAGTACCCGGTTCAATGCCAGTTTCGTCCCAAGGGCTCCTATCTGTTTTCGAGAACCTAGGCATAGCGACTTGTTGTGCACAATCTTTCGATATTTTTTGGACAGCAAAGGGAAATAAAACCTTTTCAATCCTTGATTTGCGTAAATTGATGTAATTATGATATTTTAATTTTGTTTTATTTATTGTTCAATGATTATTGTATTACCCACACCGGAAAATCGTCACGTATCCCAAGAATTGTTTTCCGTCGTCCAAGATTCAGAGCTCTTAGAGACATTATTTTCAATATCGACTCATCAGGTTTACGAATAACTTTCATTTTTCTGGCCTGACGGCACTGTCACTTGACCTAGCCCCTTTGCCGTGTGTTCAGGATTAGTGCCGCCTGACCCCGTCGGGGTTTGGGGCGAGTTGACTGCACGCTGCGTCCTCGGGAAAAATCCTGCCTCTTTTTGAGAGAGCGGAGGAATTGGGTGGACTGTAAAATTCTACTGTAAATCCTACCCTTGGAATCCGCACGTAGGTCGAAGAAGAAGCATTACTGCAAGATCCTGGAAGATACGAATTAGGATACGGTTGGCGGTTGAGTCCCTGCCTTTCGAACGGCAATTAGCGTTACTTCTGAAAATGTTGCCCTTTTCATGAATTTCTAATGCTCTCAAGCTCTCTATATCTCCAATGCAACTAGAGAAGATTCTACCATAATGTGCTTTCGTTTGTAGATATTTTCGCATGCATATCAGTAGCGAGTTGAGGAAGAAAGTAAGAAGTCGAGAAATATATCAAGAGAAGAGAATCGTCGCGATTCAAATAGCTGTAGGGAATATTGAAGATCAGTCTGGAAGTGAATCGTAAACATCAGTTCAAGGACATTCTGACCAATCCATCAACATCTGCGTGTGATGGATGCGACGAAGTCCAAGATAGTGAATCCGATGGCGACTTTGGCGTGATAGCAAATGCACAGCTCTATCCAACAAAATACAGCTGTCCTTTTATGAGGTAAATTCCAAATAAACCAGACAAATTTGGAATCGAGTACTGGGTTTTGACTGATGTGAAATGAAAATACAGCCTAAATGAATTGCCATATTGTGGCAAAGATGATGATTGGCCATCAAATCAAGCGTTGGGGAAATAAATAGTTACTAAAGTGACTAAAGAATTCAGGAATAAATGTAACTTGTAACAATTATTTTCCATCCATCCTGCTGGCAGGAAGTCATAAAAAAAATGGAAAACTTCTCTTGCATGGACGATCTGAAAAAAACTGGCGTGACGCACAAATATCCATGACCCCTAAAATACCCATGTAATTCATTCAGAGCGAATGTTCAAAAAATTCCTTAGGCCATACTCTTTCGTAGAATGAGGCAAGCTAGAACAATAATGTACTTTCACTCAGCAGCATGATCTCAGACGACACTATTTCCGAAACGAATAAAAGAATACCAGAGACCATCCTATTTCGTAATAAAAACAAAGTGGGAGTAGATATGATGGATAGCATGTATCAATTTATTTACACGTCTCCAAATCCAACAGCCATATCTCCCCGGGCACAAAAATGAAAAAGGTGCCAAATATGTACCATCAAATTGAATAATTGCACCAATTTCCTTCCCATTTTCCAAATTCCTTTTCATGTGCAAATGGCTGGTGTCCTATCACCCCCTGCCACACGCTGTTAGGCGGCTTGCGGGTTAGTGTGTAGATTTAGATGTAGATGAATAAATCGTCCAATGAACGCATTCAGCGCAAAAAATATTTTGTGGAAACAGCGCTGAAAAAATACTGTCTGTCTGAGATTTACAACAAAGTAATAAGTTTTAAAAATTTTAATGCAAATTTTGTAAACCCAGTACCCCTATTGTTTAAACATGTAACACAACTTTTGTATTCAGTGTATGTATTTTCATTATTTGATTTGCAATCGACTACTACACACGGTTTAATTCATGATTCTATAAAATAATTGTTATTAACTTTTGACGATGGAAATAATATTTAATAATGTTAAATAGTGTTTTTAATGAACTAATTCAACAATTAATACGATTAAACTGAATATTGGTTGAATATTAGGCGTTTTATTCCAAAATACATTTTAGGGGTCAAATGACCCCTAGCCGTCCTTCTAGGTAGCGCGAAACTCCCGTCCTCCTAGTGTTAAAGATAAATTTTGTTTTAATTTTGAAGTGATAAAATTTCGTAAATATTTTGCATTAAACGTAAAATTTAAAGTAAACATAAAATAAAGAAAATTATTAAATACTGTTTTCAAATTGAAAAGTCCAATTGAATAATTTCTTCCAAATATAACTATTAGTAAAAAATAACTTTTGATAGAAATCAATTTATAGTAAACTTAGAATGAAAATACCACCTGCAAAATTGTTGACATCGAGGACATTCGCTATTGTTGAAGTGCTTATCTGCTTCATCTACTTTCTCCATAGTAAACTCCATTTGGATACAGTTAAATATATTGGTTCTGGGATCCTAAAGAAATATTGGCCAAAAATTAGCTCCTAGTTTACATAATCTACAGTATGTGCAAAAGAAAAATTACCAATTTTTTGAGAAAAAAATGGCAAGATTAACAGCGCAAATAAAGATAATTGACGTAGAACTATCAAACATTTCATCATTTGCAGGCATTACCAATGACAATAGAACAATTTCTTATGCATAAAATCTTGCACTTAATGAAACAACTTATAAAATGAATTATGAGAATACTTGTGAAAACTTAAACGCCAATTCTTTCATAAATTTGAAATTCTCCACATATTCTTGTCCTCATAGATCATTATGGCTATTTTAGACTATTATGTCGCAGTTACTACGTAATCCAGGCCATGAATATTACACAAACGTTAATAGCTTCCGGATGTATACTGATTTATGTCCTCTTGAATATAAAACCTTTTTACTTTATGTCAGTTATAAATATTCAATTGTTGACTGAATTTTTCATTTAAAATTTTTTAATTTGATGAGTACAAATCCATCCTATTTTTAATATTTGTGTTTCTAAGCATTTTGATTCTGTTCATTCGAAAGAGATGTTGAATATATTCAATATTTTAAATTTTCATCGTCTGGGTATTTGAAAATTCATATAGTATATTGATTTTTTTCATTTTAATATCATTATGCTCGCCTTCCTTAATTCTGTGAATGGTATGTAAATATTCCTAAAAGTTATATATACTTGTAGGAGTAATTTAAACCATTTACCATGTCTCTGTGAAAGTATATAGTTTACGTGTATTGCGATACTGGCATTTGAGAAGAAAATAATAAAATCATGCTTCTATAATTCTTACCATCGCAAATCTCTCACATTCTGTCAAATTCCTTTCGGGCGCGTTCGTTGCCGAGCATGGATCAAATGTTAGAAGAATGACAATAAACCCTGTAAAAAAATGAATTTCTCGAATGAGTTCGATCATAACAGCCTCAATACAACAAAACAAACTCGAATCCACCTTATTATTTATTAAATAGATCAAAATGAACTCCAAAGTAAAATTGTCTTGAGTTCAGGATGAAAGGTTTTCAAACGTGTCTTGCGAAAGCTTACAGTTCACAGTTGCCGAGAATGCTAATATTTATGACACTGAAGCCTAAATACAAGAAACACATGAGCTTGTTTGCTGATTGCTGATTAAATTTGACCTCGGAAGAATAAAAAATCAGAAAATGAATGAATGAATTATATGAAAATGTGAGAATATATTCAGGTATTCTTGAAATATACACAACGAGAGTGATCTCAATTTGGAAGATTAGTTTTCTTTATGTTACTTTATTTGAATTCATAAGGTGCGACAGTGATAGGGTGTCTTCGACTTGGTCAATCGTTGCCGAAGTCTAAAATTCCAGTAAATTCTGAGGCTCTCCGAGGCCGCATTAACTCCAGGAACTCCAGGCTTAGTTTAATAGGTTGGCTTATGGCTACGAGTTCTTCTTTGTTCTTCAGGTGATTCCCCGAAAGCTCGCTATGGCTCAAAGGCTGCTCGTTCTCGCTCGATTTTAAAAATGATTGAAAACCTTCCTCTAGGTCCACTTCTAGATTATGTGGTCAACCCTTCCCGTAATTCTGAGCTTTGAGGGGTCGGCGGAAGAGTCACTCTTAGACGAGGTTGGGAGATTCTGGGGGAAATCCCATTTATGTCTGGGATTGATGCCTATTGCTAGAAGAGAATAAAATATCCTCTTTTATATCCCGCTCTCTGATGTGTGTATTTCTACCCCGAGATCAGCACCCAGAGAGACAGAAAACCATAGGGAAGTTACGGTGATAGTAGTAGTAGGCAGAGGTAGGGCACGCCGCGGCGTCCTGCTAGGCATGGTGGGCCATGAAAGATTGTTTCTATATTAGATACAGAGAACAGTAGTGGATCTATGGGGGCATCTAAGCCCCATTCATTTTCGCTGATATTCTCTTATTAACGCTTTGCTTTTTCGAAGTCGAAGTCACGGTAGACTTTACCTTAATTTAATCGCTGTAGCCTCCCCCCCCTCTTGGTTACCCAATTCACACTTCATAGAGTAGAAATTTTGTTTGGATCCCCACTACTGCTGGGAGATTGCCCCCACTTAGCTCCCTTGATCCTACCCTGGATCCACCACTGACTGAGGATACTTAGGTTCTGAGCTAAAAGAGTAGGTTAAAAATCGATTTAGAAGGAAGAATGGATGGTGGGCGGTGGAATAGAACATGATGTATGGATATAACGAAAGCGATTAAGCCTTATTGTGAACTAAAGAGAGAAGTACATGATGGGAAGGAAGATGGCCGGAATAGACCGGAAATGCTCTATGTTAACCTACCTTCACCTTCAGTAGTACATTTTAGTAGCAACGTTACACTTCTGGAGAAACCAAGTGATTAAGCTTTCTATGTTTAACTCATTTTTTTTTTCTTTAGTGGGCCGCGTAAAGAAACCATCGCCAGTAATGCCACCATCCGTGGATCTAAAATAAATTAGAATGTCTCGGGAATCTGAACGCCTTAGTGAATAGAGTGGGTGGGATCATGGGGGTCGGCATGAAGATTTCGTTATCTAGTCTAGTCCCACGGATTAATCGTGGACATTTCAATTGGAGCCGAGAGGAAGGAATAGATCAAATACTAAGTCACTTCCTCAAGGATGTTAGACCCTCCATCCTTGATCTGTGGCCGATTGTGACGGAACTGTTCGAGAATTGTAGTCCTTTTCTAGAATTCATAGTAGAGATGGTTTTATGGTAAAACCATGGGGTCACAGAATCCAGCCAAACAAGAATGTGTTAAACCACCGAAATAAAAAAAATAAAAAAATCCCTTTTTTGAAAGCCACCCAAAGAACCATTCCCCTGTTTGGTAAAAGTCACTATTTCAAAAGTCACATTCCTATTTCGCGATGCTTTACGCAACCGCATGACCTTATACTTTATACGATTAATGCTTATGCTATTCTCCTCGCAACATTTGTGTAACGCATTCGGAAGAGTCCGCAGACCTTTCGCTGACCGGTACCTCAAAGCCTGAACTTACGCGAACCTCGCTGATTTTAACGTCATTTCTCCAACTTTAACAGTAGCTTCCAACTCATTCCAAGCCTATCTTACCACCTTCTCAACATATACGTTTAAAACATCGGTGAAAGAGCAAAGCTTTACCTTTTCGGCAATGCTTTCCCACCCAGATTCTCTGGTTAACATCCCTCATATGCGCAGTCTGGGCGTACGAATACGGCGAACGAGTCGCCTATCCATCCAATATAAGCCTATTTTCTTCAGGAGATTCATTTGCTTCACCCAGTTCACTCTATCATATGCCTTTCCAAAATCAAGGAAGAAGGAGGATCGAGTTGCTGTGAGGGCTAAAATGTTGGCTTACCACCTTGTGGGCCCGGGTTTAAATCCTGGCGGTGGCAGAGATTTTTCAGAGATTCCTGCTTGAATGATGTGTGGAGGACTTTTAAAGCCCAACACTCCGTCCGTCGGATGCGATGTTAAGCCGTGGTTTCTTTGCTTTCGTTACGAGCAGGCTAATTCGGACGCCGGGTTTCTCTCCACCCTTCCTTACCTGCTCCTCCCTAATGGCGCAAATTACCTTAGCTGTCGCTCACCTCGTTCAAATGTCATACCGTGTGCCTCTACGAAGAAGGTAAACACGTCCTTGCCATTACGTAATTTCCTCTCAACCAAGAATCTCATTATACCTTCCATACTACATCACACAAACATTCACTCGTCATCTCACAGCAATTAATTAGAAATATTTTTTGTCTCTTCGAACAAAACTTTTTTTTCCACCAGGGATGACATGTGAAACGAAACAAAAATGTTTCGTTCATGGGCGTACCCAGCGAGGAGCAGGAGGGGGCAGCTGCCCCGCCCCCCTTAGAAGCAAAAATCGCTAATTTCTTTAGGGAAAATAATTTTTTAATAATATTATTATTCAAGCAAATATGTTTAAAAACTAATAAATTGCTGTTACAGTTTCCTTAAAATGTTAATTTCATTCATCTTTTCCATGCTTAAATCTTACCTACGACTTGAATTTCCATGGTTTGCTCCCACCCCGAAACGAAACGAAAATAAGAGGTCTAGGTTTAGTTTCTTTACCGCACGAAATAAAAATCACTAAGCAGTTTAGTTTCTACACAGGACAAAACTTTACTCCCAGGAACGAAATCAAATTAATATAAATACCGCTGCTCATAGTTAATTTTCGATCACAGAAGTTGAGTAGAGGGGGAAAAGAGGGAATAGTTTCGACCCATTTCATGACAGAATGTAGATAGGTTAAAGCAACTAGCTTCGTCATATTGCGATTGAGCACTGCGTAGCACATTATGAGTGGAAAAGTGCCCCATGCATCTGGAGTCTGTAGAGCGAACCTATACTCCATTCAACCGTACTTTGTATTCGGTGTGTGGGTCGAAACTAAACTGTTCGAAGGTAAAGCACGTAGTAGTCCCTCCGGTGCGAAACATGATTTGTTTCCTTTCGTCCCAGAGGTATAGTTTAGTTTCGATCCGAAGTAGTTTCGACACCGATTTCGTTTCGACACTGAATTTAGCTCACAGGGTTTAATTATTTTTCATTTTGTTCCTACATTTCGAAACTATTCGGAAACGAAACTATTGAAATTTTACATATTTTGACTTTCGCTTAGTTTTGATTACCATCCTCGGTTTCCACGTGCTGATGACGAACCCCGTTGAAACCAAGAAACTGCGGTTGATTAAAAACTTTTTGTAAAATCACCGAGTCAAAACTTTTCATTCACAATAGTATGAAATATACAATACGTAAAAATGACTTACCGATAATGAACAATTGCGTCAATGAAGCCATGCCGAGGGTTAGCTGAATAATTCCAGGAGATTTTTCCCGCCTCAGATATTATGATTTTTTTGTGGAACGGATTCTTGTGAATGCTGGAGAGTTAGCTTCTTCTTCCGTGGGCGCGGGATCAAATCCAGGTAGTGGCGGAGATTTTTCACTGAACGACTGATCTCTCGTTGTGCTATTTATGGAGGGCACTGGAAGTACAGCACTCCATATGTCGGTTGGAGCATTAAGTGGTAGTCAGCTAGGCGTCTTTCTTCAAGAGCAGGCCAGCGTTTTGATGGCCCCGCCTCCTTGCTTTCCTATCCTTCCTTATGGATCAAATGAATAAGGCCTCGGTTGCCTCCTCCAATCACCTACCTACACCCAAAGTTTAACTCTTTACTTTGAGCTGAAATTATGCCTAGTCCAATCTATAGCAAAATTTACGCGTGCACCCGTTAAAGTATTGGGAAGACGAGTGATGGGATAAAGAAGTGGACGGCTATCGTAGTGGAATAATTCAGTCCACGAGCTTTGACCTTACAGATAAGCTTTTGAATTGATTGGGCCACCCATTCCTCAAAACTAATATAATTAGAAAATTTTCGATGACGGAAATAGAAGACAGTGTACCAGTCAATGGAGTGACCCCCAAACCCCAATAGTTCATTACATTCCGCTACATTTTTTATAATTTTTCTTTCCTTCATTCAAGTACAGGTGAAACTTTTTCTGTATGAACGTGCCGAGATTACGACTATAATTATTAGCAAATACATACATTTATTACGAAACCAAATATTTATTTAACACATACGAGGTGTGTGAGAAAAGTTTGTGAAACGTTGAATGTGTGAGGGCTCTTCTGAGCTCAGACCGTCGTTTAAAATTAAGAATGATGAGATAACAGTAAAATTTAGACAATTTTACCGCGAATGATTCCTTTGAGACCCGACATTGCAGACAAGTGGATGATAATGATAATGACAACGACAACTTCACCGTGACAATGCCCCGTGTAACACGACTGAGAGAAACGGGTGAACAGTCAACGTTGTGTCCACCGGTCTGTGATAGACATATTTGTTCATCTTTTGCACTTCTTCAGTGCGAGTTTCAACCCAATGCAGCAAATACATTTTTTTGACACTGCCATCAGTGAAGTTGTGTTTTTTTTTGTGTTACAGAAATAGAGCACCGTAATTTAGAGAAAATTTCTGCGATAAACTATTGTGTTACACTTGATGAATCCGCAAATGTGACTTTCGAGAAGTTGAAACTGGCCTATGGAGTTAGGAAAAAATAAGGACCTTAAGACTACGGCGATTTACAATATAACCACCACCCCGATTATGAATGGGAAGTCAATCAAAAAATCTGTTGAAGACATATAATTCCTTTTACTAATTTTTTTCGAATGAAAACTTTTTTATGCTCTCATTAGAAATATCTCTAATGTGAGGGTTATTTCAAATCTTTGCCACTTGCTTAAGGATTTAATTAGTGACTTGACAGTTAGGGACGTATTCATAGGCAAGTCATAAGTATTTGCTTCACGAATATCTTATCAAGAATGTGCTTATTCGCAAATTCCGTTTCATAATCAAGACGCCTTTGTCAAGACTGGTTTATTTGTTGACCATGAAAGCGGATACCGAATAAACTCGCCTTGACCAATAAGAAGGTTTTAATCAAGACGAACTTTAGTGTACAGTTACGATGCAACTATGAATTCGGCCTTTAGAGTGTAATTTATTATTATTTCTTTCTTAAATATCCGTTGACATAATGCCCAGAGAATCGTGGTCACTTCATTTAAGATAATTTTTTTGCCGGTTTAATGTGTTTATTTACTCAAAATATTATTCATTGCAGGCAATTTATGTATTTCTTTGAATGCGGAGAGGAAGAAACCAGAAGGTGTTCGGGGGAATTCAAAACAACTGTCACTCAAGTCATGTCCATATGGAGAATTTCGTCTTTTTGCTCGAGATAATTTCACATGAAATGTGCGATTTTTCTGCAATATTAAAATGGTGCATTGTCGACAAAATCATCATTGGTATCAGCTACCCATTTACGGAAAATCATAAGGTTTTTATTCTCAATAAGAAAATCTTTTCTTTCCGCAGGAACATTAAATTATGTACAAGAATTGCCATGAGAAAAAATTCCCCTGCACCGGGAATCGACCACGGACCTTTGGCTTTCCGGGCCACTGCGCAGACCACTACGCTATCCAGGTTCTTTAATTCCCATTACAATTATACCGAGGCTCATGGTATAATGGGCATTGAGCCTCAAGTACCATGAGCCTCGGTATAATTGCCATGGGAATTGAAGAACTTGGATAGCGTAGTGAGCTGAGCAGTGGCGCGGAAAGCTAAAGGTCCGTGGTTCGATTCCCGGTTCAGGGGAATGTTTTCTCATAGCAAAACTTGTCTATTTCACCACCGTTCACACGGCAGGGTTAGAAATATTACACTTACATTAAATTATGGTTTTGCTATTAGTACCTTATTCCGTCTAGTGACGACGCTGGGATTTCCCTATCCCCTTCCTTCCAACCCTATCCCCACCCCGGAGTCGTCGGCGGGCTCCCTATCGCTACGGCACTTCTTCCTTTTGTTCCTTTCCGTCGGATCCCCTCCCCGAGATGACTATGAGAATATCTCTCGGATATGATTCCTGGCCCTGGCAGTTTATCCTTCCAAGGTCCCACCCTGGGTTCTTATCCACTTTCATCAGATACCATTGGTTTAATATTCGTAACACAATTTTTTTCCAGCCAGTACACAGGGGTTTTTCTCCCAAAAACGTACATTTTTTAAGGGAAAAATATAAATAACATTATTTTTATTTTTGTATGAGCCAAAATTGAGTAATCAAAAATTTTCCTACATAAAATCTAATTACATATATGGCAGAGATCGCTTTTAGTATTTACACTGTTCTTTTATTTTTACACTTTTGTTATCTATGTGGTTCATTTGTCTACGAATATGATGCATTTATATATACACTCGGATACGACGGCACAGGAAGAATTTGTGCTTATTCCCGAAAAAAGTTTGTTTTATTTATCATTGGATATTTGGTAACTAGTCATCTTGTATCATCATGTCCGTCACTATCTTTTATATCCGTGGATTTCCACTAAATTAAATTATAGTCGGGTCGGATAATAGGTTAGAACACTGCCCTTGCTACATTGAACTTTCATCTTATAGCCTCAATTGTAAATAATAAAAGGTACATAGTTTTTTTCTTTTTACTTGTCCAGGAAAATTACTGACTTATCTTGGCTCTTCCAACAAACTGAGCTAAACGTGTTCTTTCAGCGTTAAAACATTCACTAAACCAAGTACAAACCCAAATAAACCTGACAATTTCCTTCTCTACGCACTGGCAGTTCTGGGCTACCATCATCTTCTACTAATAATTTATTCTTTTCTCTATGTGTCCACGGACATTCCTTTTTTGGTAACTACAAAATATTTTTTTAATTTCATAATAAATATTTTAAAATAAAATCAACTCAACAAGTCTTATTTGGAGTATTTATATTAATTTACCTCGTTGAATGATATATTTTATAATAAGTTATATAGCAGAGGTTGTTGATATAAATAACACCAGATCGAAAATCTTTTTCGGGCTCTCTTTGGACATTAAATTTGGGTACTATAATTTTTCTTTACTAATTTGTCACTTAAAGTAGTAAAAGAGTGCCTAAAAATGATTTATTTTAGCTTTGCCTTAATGTTATTGGATTTTTATGGAAATCCATGGACATAATTTTGCACGATTATGGGAGAATGACCAACAAATTACATATTATAAGCCTATTCTATGCGACTTTATTACAGCTGGAAGTTGTAACTCGTTTTTTTAACCCTATTTATTTCAACCTACTGAATATTTTTGCTATATTAAAACGCATAAATGACGTAAGGCAGCATGGCAGATCATTGAGTGAACTTTTTGGTGTGTACTTTAGCCGTGCATGCTGGCTCGAGGTCGGACTGGCAGGCCGTGCGGAAGTTAAACGAGGACGTGGCAGGACGACGCCGGCAGAGTCACCCCCCCTCCACTGGCTGGGGCTGATATAAGGCCCTCCCGGGGACGAGACTTGGGACTGTTTTCGCCTCTTTCGGCCCTGCTGTCCTACCCTCTCCTTCCCCCTCCTCCTACCACCAACTCCACCACTACCACTTACCAATTTTTCTTTTGTATTTACTGTAATAAATACTCGCCAGAGGGTGACGAGTTTTCTTGGTTTTATCCGGTTAGTTTTCCTTTTTTTATCCTTTTTCACTAATTTTCCGAGAGGTAGCCCTTCATACTGATCGGAAGATCTGAGTTCAAATAAACGCTTGAACTAACACACATGCTCACTTTCGCGATCCTGGTATTAATATTAGGTACGTCGTCGTCGGGCTTGCGGTGGCGATAAAATAAGGTTGTTTTAGTTTCAGCTGCGAACGCTCAGCACTTTTCAAGATATTAGCGACGGAATGGAAAACCTATTCGCCTAAATGCAACCCACAAAACACCATTAGCCCTATTGCTCCGTTGCTAGGACGTAGCACATTAAAAGTGCATTTCTTTAATGTGGGTTGCATAAGTGTAGACTTTTTCCTGGTACTTCCGCTACCTAAAATCTCGAAAAGCATTGAGTGTTGAATAATTATGAGGTCATTTTCAGTGAGAAACACAGAATGACCCCTCCCCCTGATGGCTTGCTATTCTAACCTGACTTCACGACAAAGGATACTCTAGTACGTCGCTATTGTCACCGTGAAATTTGGAGAAAATACACCGGAAGTCTTATTTTTTACCTCGAATTCAATTCACGCTGGTCATCTGCATATTACCCTCATAATCCTTCTTTAATGCCTCATTTACATCGTACTTAACTCTTCTGCCCAAGTTCCCAGCATTATTCCTCTTCCACGTCCATTTTCCTCATTACAAGCACCAACTCTTACATTTCAGGAAAGGTCATCCGATTCCCTCGGATAATCGTTATATTTATATGTATACGTGATATTTTCATCATTATAAACTTTAAGTATTGTTAGACGATGATCAATCGATGCCTCTGCTGTAGATATGGACATCACTGCCTTTTTCCAGTAAAACTACACCTACTAACTCACTGACTTAAAGATAACATACATTAAGCAACTCACATGCTATACGATTTTTCAGAAAGATTTGACTGACAGAACAACCTGATAATGCGTCAAGTCCCGAAGTTTATTTAAACCAGTTATAAGTAAGGAAAATTCCCAGTGATCTTCTAAAAGCGACTTTGGTGATATCAATCTTTGGTGATTCGCAACACAAACACTCATACGGGTAACTGGATGCAGAGTTTACGATGCGAAGGCCAATAAGGTCTTAAGGTCACGATTATGCAATGAAAGGTCGATATAGGCAAGGAAAGTTTCATTTTAGATCAGTTTATCAAGTAATTGAGTTGTGTGAAGAACCTTTAAGACGTACTACAATATTTACAGTGTCTGTCTAAGTCATTTTCGATTGGAGCTGCACACAAGCTAGTGGTCAACCCTCAAGTGGACACCATAGCCATCCACAGAAATGGCTTCCATGAGGCATCTGGTTATTTTTGGTGAGAAATTGGCCTTATATTCATATAAGCAAAACTCAGTCCTACCATAAATGGTATTTATGACAAGCTATGTTTCTATTCAAATAAATTAGTGCACGCACAGCTACAATGCCATTTTGCACTAGTAGCATATGTTTCTATGGAACCGGATATGAAAACTAATCATTTTTTGCTACTTTAAAATAAACAATTCCAATATAAACAATTATATAAATACTTTGAATGTGATTGCTCGAGCTGTAGAATCAAAGGAAGGTTTGATATTAGATTTTTTATTATTGTGGCCTCATATTGAAAACTACGGCTCTCAGTTTTTGAAAGGCTATTCCTTTGAAAAAATGTACTTTGAGGTTTTCTACAGTAATGCAGTGGAAAAGTATTATTTCAGTTTTATTAGAGTTATTTCTGCTTTTTTATCAATTGGTATTATTTTTTTCCCTATACAAAAAATACACGATTGAAATATACCGCCTAAATGTCCGTACATCAGAATAATAGTTTTAATGTAAGTAAGATCTCCCCATTTATTCTAAATAGCTTAATTTAACTTTTTCTACCATTGCATATCGTTCATATGCGGTCTTTGACACTTTTGGGTATGTAATGGTTGGGTAAAACAAAAAGTCTGTAAACGAAAGTAGAGAAGGACTTTTTTTAGGGATTGAAATGTAACCTTTCCACCTCAATGGTGGAAGGTTACATTTCGGGGAGTGGGTATCATTTGGATAAGTTAAACTAAACCCCCCGAAACAATTAAATTTAAACTTATACCCCCACTTGATGCAGCGCAGTGAAGGAAATACCATAAGGTTATTAAAGATACAATTTTTATTAACGGATACTGCGTACCTACGGTATTTTCTGACAAAAACTGATATTTTTAGCATTATTGTTCATAATTTAGTGGCCTTGACTCCCATACTATTCCGCCGAGTAATTTTCTCAAGTTACGAGTTTGACTTCGCAGGGGCTGCCATAGCACTTGCAGCGTTGGCACTATCTCACCAACCTCTTCTTACATTTGTACCTTTGGAAGGCTTTTTTGAATGCCAACGAAGAACTCTGGTAAGTCGACGCATTCCTCAAATTTATACTCATAAAATCTTCATCGTTTATCACTAGACCTATCGTTGCATAGAAACACCTCTCCGATTCGTTTTCTTATATGATATTTGTATTATCAAAATAAAATAATCGGGTAGCCTCCTTAGTCCCGGGATATATCAACCGTTATTTTTAGCCTGAATTTCATGTTTTCTATTTTTATGTTAACTAACGAAATTCTCTATTTCTGTAGATAATGCTTCTGTATAATGTTGCCATCTTTCAGAAAGCGCTGAAGTAGTTGCAATAACGATATATCACTCAGTCAAGCGGGAATAAAGTTCAAAGTAGAATGCTTAATGTACAAAACGTCAGGACCGAGGAGGGTGAATTGCGGGTTTCTGGTATTCTGTGAATAATTCCTAATTTTCAAATGATACATTTCGCTTATGATTTTACAACTGATTGCATTAATCATTTCCAGAATTTTATTTACAAAATATGGTTCGGCACAAAGCATGGATGACATGAATAAATCTTAAATCACATGTAAAGCTTTCGGAGAATCATTTTGATCTTTTTTACCGCATTAAAAATAGAGTGTCTTTCCGGATCAAAAAACTATGTAAATATTGTTTAAAATTGCATGTAATTGTGGTCATTAACAATCATTTGCTATGATTTTGATCAGAATTAATGTATACAACGATTTCATACCATCAGTATTTGTGAAAGATTTAGAAAGGAGCTAGGCTCAATTAAAGATACTATAAAAATTCAATTTAGAGTTCATGTTACTGACTTTATAACTTTATCGGTAAAATTACCTTAAGAATTACTTCTTTTACGATTGTTCACCCTTAAGACCACTTGTTAAATGTGGAATATTGGAGTATAAAGGAGGAATAATTTACTGATAGTAATCGCTTAAGTGGCAATTCAAAATTGCGATGCATGCAATTATAACTTCTGTAACAACCCATACCCTGTGATATATTTTGTACACACCATAAGTTGGCTACAACATAAGAGAGGCTGAACCCTTTACACGTAAATTACGTTACTCAGGGACTCGAATTATCTGTAGGTCGTATGCGTATAAGTAAAATAAGTGTTTAAATTAAATTTTATGGAAAATTTTGAAATAGCCAATAGCCCTTGGAATTTTTAGTGATTTTTTATTTTGTACTGACTCACCTTGATTAAAGTTAAGCATCCCCATGACGTCAAAACCCTGACATTCACTTGTTTTATGTTTTCTGTTATCGTCCTTCATTCTTTCTTTTGTTCACCCCACCTGATTTGCCGTCATTTTATTTATGTAGACTTTCATCTATATTCTTGTTTTTCATCCATTATGGGTGAATAACCATTTTCGATTTTGACATAGATAATATACATTTTAATGACAGAGGGCTTAAAATATATTTTATGAAAAAAATTCTTAGTTGCCAATAGTCCGGATAGACTTTGATTTGATATTTTATTTTGTACTGACTCACATTTGTTGAATTAAACATCCCGATGACGTCAAAACCCAGACCCGCACTAAGGTTCCACTTGTTGTATGTTTTCTGTCATCGGTATTCATTCATTTCTTCACGCAAACTGTTTCCCCTCCCACTACCCTCACTCCAATGCCATATGCCTCCACATCCTACCTTGGCCTGAGTATTAATATTGAGAGAAGCTGGCTAAAAATGACACATTGAGTCGAAATTATGGTCGGTTGAGTTTTTCATTAAAAGTGTGGAAATAACCATTTTTGTCCTTTTAACGTGGATAAATGAAATCAGCTTTTTTAAAATCATCGGTTACGAGAAAGTAACGATTATACCGAAAGCAACGATTCCCCTTTCGCTTAAAGGAGTAAAATACGAATAAAAATTTTCATTTCGTAAAAACCATTGTAAAAAGTACAAATTACTCCAAAAGTAATCTTACAAATAATCCCATTACTTTTGCTCCATTACTAACGAACACTTGACATCATACATTTCACCATTTCACCCTATTGTAATATCATGACTATATGTGGACACATTCACATAATAGCTTTAATATTCATTTTGATTTTCACAAATGAAAATTACAGGTTCAAAGGTGGTTGATGAAAGACTGCTTAGGCAAGCACTTCTCCGAAAAAGCAGTGAACGCCACAATAGAATTGTACAAGGATTCCAGATGCCCTTTTTGCAAGCACGTATGCAGGTGAGGAATTAGTTTTATTTAACGTATGAATTACTATTCTATGCATTTTATTTTTAAATAGATGCATATCTATATTTATAAAAGAGAATGTCTGTTTTTCTGTCCACTATGAATTTCCATACGTCTGCCTGGAATGCCACCAAAGTTAGTACGTAGGTACATCTCATGCTCTTAAACGCTCTTTTCCCTACTTCTGGTTGTGTGCGCTGCGTTTTTTGCGTCGTTTTATCATTACCGCTTGTTACGCCACGTCATACTACATTACAACCTGCCGTTTATGGTTTCCGTATGATTTTTTCACATCCTGCCGGGTAAGCACACACATTGACACGTTCCAAGGGAAAATATAACTAAAACGTTCTACCCCAAACTATTTCTTCCTCTTGGTGCAAAAAGTTTTGCTTTCATATGCGTCCACACTACGTTTTTGGTAAACACGTACTTAAACACACACACCGATAAATATTGCGGAGGGGGATACAAACAGCATTCCGGCCGCCCCCCTTCATAAAAAAAATCAGAGATATGGTAGGATTAGTATTCTATTCAATTCAATTTATTCAGTCAAAATAAGCATATGAATTATGCGTGGCTTTGTTATTAATATAACATGTTTTACACTTCATATAAATATAAAACATTATCCACAATATGAAAAATACAAATGCATACAATTTACTATTCTTTGGGATTAACGCATTTCAATTATATATTTGAATTGGTTTGCATTATAAAATCATCTGCACTATAGAATAATCTACATAAAAGTAGCTTTTTTAACGGAAAACTTGAATTTAAAGGAACTTTTGATATTTTTAATATAAGTTGGCAATTTATTGTACGTAAGTATTCCCTGATGATCTAGCCCTTCAATCGTTTTATTTACTCTGTGATGACTTACATGTAATGCATTATGGCTTCTCGTTTTATGACTATGAAGGTCAAAATTTTTAATTAACATGTCTTGATTTTAATGTTAATAAGAGATACTGTTTCAAGAATATATATGCAAGGAAGAGGTAAGATTTCTAGTTTTTAAAAGTAGGTTTGCTTGGAGCTCTGTTAATAAAATTAGTTATTATGCAAATAATCTTTTTTTTGCATTTTAAATGATTTTGGAAAGAAGATAGAGGAGCCCCAAAAGGGAATACCATAATTGAGAAGTGACTGCACATAGCCAAAATATATAGTTCTCAATACTTGAGTGCAAGTGGTTTGCTTGAGTACACGGAATTCATAACAGATTTTTGCCAGTTTTTGAGTTTATTTATTAATATGTTCCTCCCATGAAAGATTAAAGTCAATTCAAATACCTAAAAATTTTGTTACCTTTAGTTCTTTTATGGGGCAACTGTTAATTATTGGATTAAAATTTATTAACTTCCTCTTGTGATTGAAGTTTAAAAAATGGGTTTTACATACATTTAGATATAGCTTATTATCGGTGAGCCAGTTCATCAAATTGTGTGTAGCATTTTTAGTTATTGAAAAATGGACTGAGCGCTTAGGCCCCCTTATGCTTAGGTGGCCCTTTTGGTCATACACGACGCTTATGGTCTGCTCACGCAGGAACACACTTAATGTTCAATATTTAGGAGCGCGGTATAAGCTGACACCATGCATGCTATACGAAAATCGTATTTTTTTCATTGTATTCCGTTGCATATGCATACCATTATGGTACCTGATTTGTTCCTTTACCTTAAAATCCTGCCATGTGACTAATATTCCAAATTCCAAGTTTACCACTCCTCTGGATACTATCCCTCCCGACCAACGCCGGGGGCCTGCTGGTATATGTATACATAGACAAATTTCAACTTTTATGACCATAAAGCGAAATATATCAAATTTATCACCCTTCACTCTTGCTACGGGAATAGTATAAATGAAAATTAAGTTCAAGCCTAATTTCAGAGCAGTATTCTGTAAAAATGAATGGCCGATATATGCCTCTAGAGGTTTGGTCGTTTCTGATCCTCATTGCCTATTTTAGGAGTAAAATCTATGGCACTTTATTTAGATATCTGTTTTTGTGATCAGCTGAGAGTATTCAAACGAGACGCGGGAATTTCGGTTCATTTGTTGGATTTGGTTCATGGGATGTGATTCGTGGCAATAAATCGGTTCTTTAAATCATTCATAATGAACCGAATAAAATGTGGGAATATTGAATCCATATTAAAATCGAATCAATCTGATTCTCTAATCCATGTGAATTTTGAATCTATGGAGAATTCGTAATATGTATGCGTAATGTATTAATCATGCTATAGACCATGAGAATCTGTCAACCTACTGCATTTCAAATATGACGGATAGCAAATCATAGTCATTTTTTTTTCATTTTAAAGGCATTTCTAATGAAATGTTTTCGGATTTTAAAACCTCTTCGATTTATATGTATATTATGCTTAAAAGAATAAGTAGCCCACGATGAATTAATTGCGAAATGCAATTACTTTTAATGTAAATATCTCTTAAACGAAGTTCAATTCCTCAGATCACAGACATTTTTAACTGTTACATTGCATGCAACTATTTCTCAAAGACTTTCATTCTTATTAAAACATTTAATTGTGAGAGTGAAGAATTCATTTTAATTGCATCTAAAAATTCCACTGCCTCAAAAATTTTCATTTCACCGGACTTCCAGAAAAATACTTGTATCACTGACCGAAATCAGTGAATATTTTGTTCCATCATACTAAAATATATACCCCATATCTCTACGAGTAAAATCAGTAGTAATTTTTGCGAAGAGTTAATTTTTATTGACAACTTGTATGGCTATTCGTCAGAATCTAATGATGATTCACCTCCTATCATGGAAAGCATCAACGCAGTCAAGCCGAATTCAAATCGTTCTTATTGAAGGATTACGATTTGTAGGATTTGAATCTTCTATCGTTCATTTTGAACGATTTGGATTCGGCGGATTTGAATCTTCCATAAAATTGTTCATTTTGAACGATTCATTCATGAACGGCACAGCTCTAATTCATGCACTAGATTCATGTCTCCCTTAAGGGAGAAAAAAATTAATAAATTTGTCCTGCTGTTCCGAAGCGTTTCCACTAATCGCTTAGCCTTAGCGTGTCTGAAACTGATAATTTATAATTTTATTTTATTTCTTACGTATTGATATTCTTTATAGTTCACCTATTGGTGGTGGACTTGGAGGCCTTAGATTAACAAAATGGCCATAGAAATAGATTCTGGATTGGGTAATTAACCATTAAAATTTTTATTCCTTCTATTGTTTTTCTCATTGATTTAATCACATTATCGTATAAAAAATAATGCTTTATGCAACTAATATACTTTATAAAAATGTCTATTCAAGGCCTTAATGCATTTTAAAAACTAAGGCAACATTTTATAAATCAAGAACGATTACGTTGAAATTACCAATGGTACTTAAAAAACAGTTTACAAAGAGATTAAGTGATAAATAAGGTTCATGCTTGCCCAATTTCATCAAGGCTGGTACGAATACAGCACGGTATACGACGTCAAATAAAAACTGCTCATTCTATACCAAATGTCCAATTTAATGATTCTCAAAGAGTTATCATGAAATACGGGAAATATTTTGAAACTTATGGTGGTACCATCAAAGTTCAACTATTATAGAAAACACCAATTTTTCTTGTTTTCTCGTATATTTTTATTAATAATAAATATGACTAATTACATTTTTAGCAAACAGGACGAAATACGCCGCTGTTTAAGAGAAGCATGGGATGTCCTCCCTCTTCCTTCGAATAGATCATTGGAAATGGTTCCCTTCGTACGAAGTTTGGTCGAAGAAAGCCTCAACACCCTCTGCGAAAACGATGCTGCATCGCTCAGTGGTACCGATTTTTCTTATCTTAATGTATACTTGGAATATATTTAATTCTGCGAAAATTTTGAATAATACAGGGTCTGTTTAACAAGTTTCCTGACTGTGTCTATGCGATACAATATTTATTTAGTCCATAAAGGTCCACAAAGAGTTATTAGGGTATTATTAGGGTCCACAAAGCATTGTCCGGCGAAATGAATGAGAAATGGTGGCTTCAGGTTGAATGCCCTAGGACCACTGCATATAATTGCTGCTAAAATCATATAATGAAAAAAGTACCATTATCCTGCGCTCCCGTTGCGCGAAGGAAAAATAAGTTCTGCTGGAAACTTATTGAACGGACCCTGAATGTTAAAGTGGAGAAATTATCGTAGCCCATCTTTATTATTCACATGTTGTATCTTTCTCTCTTTTTCTCACCATTTTCCTTGTTGTTGCAATCGCAGTGTTCTTTGACGAAGAAAACAGGGAATGTCTTACCAGTGCCTGGCGCACTTGCAGACATCATGTGGAACGGTATATGGACTTAGACCTCATCGCTTTCTGCGACATCACAGACAAAACGGAGCTGGATCCTTTCTCTAACCAAATCATCTGCCAGTAAGTATGGTATTAGTAGGATTTATATGCTAAAGTCTTAGACTATTAAGCAATCAGTTGCCTTAACCCTTAGAGGACCAAGGGAGGGCTAAAAAATGTCCACCTTTTTATTTTTTCAATATTTTAAGTACTCATTCACCCAATACAGATTTATAACTTCGTTATATTGACAAATATAGGTTTAAAAAGATATATACATCTTGATATATATGGTAAATTTTGTTCATACAACGTTATGAGAGCGTAAATACGCGGTGGACACAAAATAACCCTCCCTTGGTCCAACCTGTGACATATTTTTCGACCGAATGGAATCGTGTAATGGGAAAAATAGTTTTGTTTGGCATTATTATTTATAACTTAAATTGTTTAAATTAAGTATTAATGTTTATTTTAATTCAACAATACGCTCCATATTGTATTTATGTATTTTAACTATAAGATGTAATTACTTTGATTTTATTTAACAAATTTCTACTTTACATAGTTTCAATTATTATTCTATTCTAATAAATCAGAATTCGTAAAAATAGTTTTCAATATATTTATCTTATATATTGATTAATTTTCTTCAAAAATTTTGAACTGCATGTATAAATAATTACTCTCTGTTTCTATTCACTTTGCGTACTCTTATTGGCTCTGCTTGGCAGAATTATAAACTGATGCATTATATCGAAAAAAAGCTTCTGAATACCCTTCTGAAAATTTGAATATTGAAGTCATTCCCTCTATAATACTTTCAAAAAAACCTTTTCACTGTATTTATTTTATTCATTCATGAACAGGAAAGGGCGCAAAGAGCTCTATCCAGCCATTCATAAAGCACCTTTTACAAAATAAATTTTTGCATACCCCGGAAACACTCTGGTTACCTATCTAATCAGACTCGCAAGAATTAGAAGTACTTTACCTTCATGTCAAACTGGAATGCCATTGATGCGAAAATATGAGTGCAACATTAACTAGCCCACTTTCTTACGGTGATATTAGTGTTTTTAAATTTGTGACGCACCGGCTAATTTACTCAATACCTTCACCCTCACCTGCTGTGTGATTTGAACTCTCGCCACTCAAGATGCAATCTGTATACAATATAATGCAATTTATACAATCAGGATACAATTCAAAAATTACCTATCATACGGTGAGCATTTACGATGCATGAAATGCTGTCTGCAAAGCTACTATGAAATTTTGGTCCTCATGTTGACGTCTAGAGCTACTATGCGGTGGCTTTTGAGTGAAAGGGTATATATCTTTGAAAAGTTTTCCTATCTGCTTATCTACTTGACTGAGAGTGACGTGTAATGAGAATTGAAAATTATAAGTGACACAGAATAAATCAGTAATGAAGAATTGAGTGATACTGTAGTCCATGTTAGTGAAATCAGTTCAAATAATGACAGTAAGGCAGGTGAAGGAAGTGACTTTTGTAGGAAATAAGGCAGCTAGGAAGATATCGAGTACATTGCAAAAACGGCAAGGAAAAACCTGAGTCATCCTCCTCGTGTGACTAAGCGAACCATTCAAAATATATTGCGGAAAAAGCAATGTTTACTACCTGCTGGTAGGGAAAAGGATATGCGCAAGTCACTTGAAAAAATTTCAACCCTGAAATTCTTGACATGATTTTACAGCATACAAATGAAGAAGTAGAACGAGCTCGAAGCCTAAAAATGATACGGTAGAACTAAAATCCTTCGTAGGAGTTTTGATATTGTTCGGTGCAAACGGTGATAGCAAGTGACAATTGCATGATTGGTGGTTACATAGATTCGGAAGGCATATGGTTTTCATATGTTGCTGCGAAGAGTTGAAACTGATATCAGGAACTATTGCCGTATTTGATGAAAAGTCTACTCGGGGAAAGACAAAGATGAAAAGACAAAGTTGTGCTTATTTTTCGGTATTCCAAATAGTCAATGCAATATCACCCAAATATTACATTTGTGAACCCGATATGTTAGTTGATAAAATGTTATCATTGTTTAGGGGAAGGTATAGATTTATAGTATTCATGAAATAAGGGTAGCATGGGATACTTATAAGAATGTTCACCAACCATTATGAGAGGTATGTGTTCAACATGGAAATTGTTGCCACAGAAAATAATGAACCATCAACAAGCAGAGGTTCAAACGAAATAGCGAACGCCTGGTGGTCCCAATCAAGAATTCCGGGGAAAATGTGTCAATGGGTAGATACTATAATTTTGTGGAGCCAGCAGAAGAACTTTATGGATTGACTATTGTTGTAACTATGCAGAGTAACAGAAAACGTATTCCTGAACAATTGAAGGGAACAGCTAGTCAGAAGATTTTTTCAAGTTTGTTTGAATTTACAGACCCGAGATCTGGGAGTCCACCGGTGACTCTTATCATTCATCACCAATGAGAAGCCTAAGAAAAATATCGTTTCTCTATCTAAACAGCATATAGAAATCTATTCATAGCCGATATAAATGTCAGTAATTGTTTCAAAAATAAATGTGACGTAAATTTGCTCTACTACAACACCAAAGGAGGAGTTGATGTCATTGATCAGATGCTATGCAAGTATTCCACCAAAAGATCTACAAGAAGTTGGCCAATCTGTCTTCTTTGCACTAATCGGCATTGCTGCCCTAAATGGATTCTCTCTTTTTATACTCATTTTCCTCAGTAAAATATGAAAAAAATTAAATGGAGACATCATTTAGGCATATTTTTTGGGCCTTGAACTTGTACGGCCACAATACAGTATTAGTTGGAAAACACAATAGGTTTACAGAACCACATTTCGTTGGTGATGGAAGGGGTCGCGGATAGAAAAATACAGCCATCATATGTTGCTGTCAAAGTAATTGGCACAGGAAGTTTCCACGCGTGCAGCAACGCATTCACATCAAAAAGAGAAAAACCAAACAAATTATAAAAAAACTATGATTATATGTTCTATATGTAACAGTTATATTTGCGGTAAACATGGCATAAAAACTAACGTATACAATACGAAGGCAATAATGCTGCCTTGTCAGAAGATTCGAGTTGATTATTCATTAGTGATTGCTGATTTTAATAATTTTATAACTTTATCGGAATGATATGGTTATTGATAAATAAATACTACGAACAATATAGAACATAATTTTTTAAATGAGGAGACGTATTATGATTTATCATGTACTTTTAAATTAGGTAACTGAAAACGGAGTGGAAAATTTTAGGTTTATTTTAAATAATTATAAAATTGTTGTCCTGGAGTACGGTTGCTGTAAATTGACTTGAATTTGAAATACTATGCCTTATTGTTATTTAAGATGTACAGTTATCGGTGATTTAGAAACTTAATTTTCAAATAAGAACATGAAATCCGGAACCTCTGTGAAGAAGTTTTATCATAATTTCGTTTATGATCAGTTTAAAAAGATTTGAAAATTTCAATATTTTTATTGCAATTTTATGACTTTTAGCTGGATAAACAACTTTTAAAATGTTTTAACAATGTAAAAACATAATTGTTGAAGTTATATTCTGTTTCATGATTAATTAAAACGAAAAAATATAAGTGGGCATTTTTTGACCCTCCCTTGGTCCACGGTGTAACCGGAAAAAGGTTGGTCCTTTAAGGGTTAAGAGGACGTATACCTCCGGCTTGACCGTTCGTCTTTGTGACAGATAACTCTTTTAAAACTTTTTTCAATATTTCTTTTTTTTCAAGAAAATATTTTTATTGAAAATTCCAGGCTGTTTAAACCATATCAATATCTCCATTTCATCAATATGCTGTGTGTGAAAGTGGATTATTTGTACATTTTGATTGCAAGATACCGTAAACCAGTACACTGTTGTCAATATTTTCCTATATTCCAAATTTAAAATTAACCTCGGAACATTCTCTAATGTAATTTTTCTTAAAATTTAAAAGCAGGCAAATATTCATAACAAAAACACTTGGCTTTTTCTGAAAATGCAAAAATAGCGGAAGTTTTACGGCACTAATGCCTACATCACCTGAAAAGGCAAAATACCGATCGCGAGGCAGCAATGTGACAATGTGATGATGAAAAATTAAGTGATAATTTCAAAAACATGGAAAGAACCTTCATGCCAATAAGAGTTAGAAAAAATCAAGGCACTCGCAATATAGCCTAGGCGAATTAATATAATAAAACCATCACTCCGTGCATGACTTGTAAGTCAATCGAAAAATCTGTTGCAGAAATATTTCCATTTACCAATTTTTGTTCAAATCAAAACAATTTTATTATTCAGACAGTTATTATCCTCTTAGAAATACCTCTAATCCGAGGGTATTTTAAATCTTTGCCACTCGATAAAGGCTTTAATTAGTGACTTGACAATTAGGGACGTATTCGTAGACAAGTCTTAAGTATTTGCTTGACGAAGATTGCATCAAGAATGAGCTTATTCGCAAGTTCCGTTTCATAATCAAGACGCCTTCGTCAAGACGAGCTTATTCGTTGACAATGAAAGCGGATACCAAATAAGCCAAGCTTGAACAATAGGGTGGTTTTAATCAAGATGAATTTTAATATACCATTAAGACGCGACTAGAAATTCGGCCTTTAGAGTGCAATTTATCATTCATTTTAAAAAAATATCCGTTGAGAAAATGCCCAACGAATTGTAGACACCTAATATTGGATGTATTCGTTTGCCGTTTCAACATATTAATTTGCACAAAATATTATTCTTTTCAGAAAATATAAGAACTTCTTTGAATGCGGAGAGGAAGAAACCAGAAGATGTTCGGGGGAATTGAAAACTTCTGTCACCCAAATCATGACCATATGGAGAAATCAGCCTTTTTGCTCAAAATAATTGCACAAAAATGAATGAAACACCAGCTATATAAATACACAATCAATGAGATTTAGTGGCCTCGTATCACAGCATATTTAACAATAAGGACTCAATAACCACTCGTTTATTGTACACGCGTCAGTTAAACCTCAGATTCCTTTAATTTGTAACAGCTGAATGATATCGTCAATAAAAATATTTAATATATTAGGAAACAATTATACTGTAATAAATTCTCCATTGATTAATTCGCCTCGTTTGAAACCCCTGCCTGAAGCACACAACATAGAGGTAACAGCAGTATTACGGCTAAACAAATCGACGCGATTCCTCCATTGTGTGGCAGAAAACAGGTCCCACCAAGCTTGCACCATTCATTCTGATTCTTACCGCAGTACTCTTGTCCAGATGGAATTACAACTTAAACTAATTTCCTTCAGTGCTCAGATCCACTTTCCCGGTGTCCGATTTTGATCTCGGACACCTGGAAAACTTGCCTAAACCCGAATCACCAACGCCAGGACCCATGATGTGACATTTATTATTGTGCCCTGTGCCCTCGACAATCTTTCCTATCCCCCCCTTGTATTCTATCCTCATTTGCGCCTTGTTTCCTCACCTACATCTCCCTCTGCTGGTCGAAGATCCATCAAAACTGGGAAATCCACACAACAAAAGGGCATCACTCCCCCACCTATGTATTAGCTCTCAACTAACTCCACCTTTTCCTGGTGCAAAGAAGTTTAATCTCATGACTTGAAACCCAGAGCTTGTACGATGACAAAGATATAAATGATGGAAGAAGCACCTTTATATACTATTCTGGGAGTTAGCTCTTAAAAGTTGTACACTGAATTTAGACAGAAGCACTTAGATTTATGATTTAGGTATGGGGAATACCCCATTGCTACGAAGCCCGTTTTGGTTATAAATAGTGATAAATACAACATTCAAGTTTATATTGATCAAGTTTAATGTATATCTAAATAATTTTGTTCTTTTACGATGGGGTGATATCTCGGAAATCAAAGGGCAGAAATGAAAGAAATTTGAAGTGATACTCTGCAAATGTCTAAAGAGTCGTTGTTAAATACAAAAAAGGGATAGAATAATCCGAGAGTGACGTCATATTCACTTTTGTCCGAAAAACATCGAAAAATACCAAAATTCATAAATTTTATATGCGATGGTGCACGCTTTCCCGGTATCCGATTGCAAAAATAATTTTCTCGATTTATTTCTCAAGTTTTCAAGTGGAAAAAAACTGGGGGGCACGGCGTCCTAAAAGGAATCCGAAACGACGACCGTTAATTACTCTTGAAAATATCAATAATTAATATAGGTAAATATTTAATGGCGTTTCTAATCCGTCTAACAAAAGGTCACTTATACAGAGTTAAAAAAATTATGTTACAAAAGTTTAACCTTGGATAGTTGGTACCAATAGGAAATAAATTTCGGATAATGCTTTGGTCGAAAACTTATTTTTAAACTACTGAAACTTCGAGCTCCGGTTGGCCGCAAGTTTCCCCTGTTCCCGGATGACTTGAATACATCGCGATCTCCCGCAGGCAAAGTATTCGAAGCCATGATTTGTCCAGAGTATTTTTTCTTCTGAAGTTTACAATTGAAGTCTTTTTGACGTAGACGACATTGGAAATTTCGACTCCAACTGGTATCCGCTATCTAGAGTTAAAATTTAGAGACACCAATTTTCTCCGCCATATATTTAGCTTGATAAATTCTGTTTCACGGACGGAACGAATTTATTTTGTACATTTTATTTTCCAAGTCCCAGTTTTACGGTTGTTTCTGAGGTGATTCTGAAACGGCTGGCTGATGTTCTGTTATTACAGTTAAATGATGACATAGATTCAAGTATAGGTATTATGGGAAAAGGGTATTGGTGGGGTTAAGGCATTTTGGGAACTTTGAAATTAAGGCTGGTTTCAGAGAAGAAGAAAAAGGGAGCATAAAACAATTAACTGGTTTAGTTTTGCTTTCATATTTTTGTTTTTTTTTTTTTTTTGTGGCAGTCAATGGGCATAATTTCGCACGGTTTTGTGAGCCTTAACACACATAGTACGTACTGTAAGCCAAATAAGCGTTATAATGTAAGCGTTCAATGTGACTCTAGTACAACTGAAGTTTTAACTAGTTTTCTGAAGTACTATTTATATCAATCTCCTAAACGTTTTCGCTGAATTAAAATGCTTAAAAAATGACGTAAGGCAGTATGGCAGATTTGAATGAGCTTTTTGAGATGTACTGATCGGAGCGTTTGATTTCAAATGTACGCTTGAACTAACCCACACGCAAAACATCTTCGCTTTTGCGATCCTACGAGGATCGTTCAATGAGCCCTTACAATATCCCAGAAATTACTCCCTTTTTTCTAAGGTTATGAATTTGCCACTACCAACTTTTTAAATTACTTTTGTCACAGCGTTAATTTAATAAACATTTTACTAATTTCGACTGACGGTGAAAAATATCGACAATATGGCTACCGCGATTTGTCACATTGGAGTATAAACGTATTTGTGTGGTCAACTCAAAGGCTGAGATAGCGATTTTTCTTCACTAAACTGAGGATTCCACGCATCAATTCATAACTTTTGATGAAATATGAATTCAACACAACTCTACTGACAATGAGACAAAATAACAGCTAAAGCAATGGAATATTGAAAATCAACGGGCCCCAAAGCAAGCGAAGATGTTGAAATGGGCCGGTCAAGTCAGGGCGACGATATTTTGGAATTAACGCAAAATTATCTACATCGATTAGTTCGAAAAGGGAAAAACGATAAAAAGAGAGTATAATGCATCGTTTTTTGACCGGTTGATGTTAGAAACCAAGAAAAACGCCCTCGTTCAATGCAAAAAAATTCTTTCCTTCAACGAGACACAGCACGACTGCACACCTGTTCAGAGTCAATAGCTAGAATTACAGAATTAAAGTTTAATTATCACAAAATTCCCCCTATTCTCCAGATTTGGCTTCCGTGACTATATATAATTTCAAATGTTGAATAAATGGCTCTGCAGATAAAGGTAACGTCTGTGGAAGAGGTCATCGTCCAAACCAATGCCTATTTTGAAGACATAGCGAAATTTTTCTTTTTAAATGGCTTAAGCTCCTTTTATGATGCTTAAAAAAATTTAAATGCCTGAAAAAAACTCCAATAAAAATATAAAAAATGGACCCAATATAATTTTTTATACCTTTTCTTAATGACTTATTGAGAAACCCAAGCCAATCCCATTCTTACCCATCATAACTTGAGGATGAACTTATTTGAATTCTTAAACTCTTCCTGAATTCTTCAAAGCACTTAACTGATGAATAGCCGATGGTCTTCTAAATGCGACATTGGAGATGTCATTTGTGATGTGCAACACAAAAAGTCATGTGGTAAACAGGCTGCAGAGTTTACGATTCGAAGGCCGATAAGGTCTAAAGTTCACGATCTCAGCAACGAAAGGTCGACATGCGCATGAAATTTTCATTTCAGATCAGTTTAAGCCCTTGAGTGTTGCGAAGAACGCTTGAGACGTCCAACAAAATTTACGGTGTCTGTGCAAGTAATTTTTCAGTGTAGCTGCACATAAGCTAGTGTTCACCCCTCAAGTTGAGACCAGAACCACCCACAGAAATGGCTACCACGAGGCATCTGATTGTTTTTGGTGAGAAATTTGTCTTATATTTACACAAACATAAATCAATCCTACCATAAATGGTATTTATAGGACAAGCTATTTTTTAAATAAATTAGTGCACAAACAGCTACATTGCCCTTTTTAAATGAATTTAAAAAAATAACTAATTATCTAAATTTTTATGGTTCTCCCTCGAATGGTATACAATTTAGCAGATGAAAAAAATATTCCAATCGAAACATGAAAAATATAGTTGTTTGCATCGTAAAATAAAGAGTGCCAATAAAAACAGTTACTTTAATACTTTTACTAGGCTTTTCTGAGCTGTAATATCTGTGGTAGGTGTCATGATTTGTTTTTTTTTATTTTTGCCGCATATCGAGAGCTTTCATTATCTGTTTCTGAAAAGCTACATCTCTGAAAAAATATACTTTGCACTTTTGTACAGTAATACAGAGGAAAAGTACAAATTTAATTTTTTAGAGTTATTTCTGCCTTTCTATCGATCAGTATTAATTTTTTCCGGGCACAACTAATTTCTTGATTATATACACATCCTAAATGAATGGGTGAGAAGCCAAGGGGCACAAGTGATTTCTTTTTCTCTACACAGAGTTAGAAACAGAAATTAGGTAAAGAAAAAAACGGAGGATGCTTAGTAATGGTGCATTTGATTTTTCCACTCGATGTCAGTACAGAACAGAGACTCACTCGTATCCCTGGGCGATCAAGAGTCTGTGTATTTCTTCGAAAATTTGACTTTACCTAACTCTGCTGACAAGGAGACATCGCCAAAGTGATGTTCGGGATCTGCATGCGGATGTTATTAAATGAAACTATTTAGGTAAGGTAGAAAAAGTGTCACGCCTTTCTTCCACATAAGCCCGGGTTCGAGAGATATTCGCTTGTAAAGATTTCGCGCAGCATGACATCCCTTGAGTAATCGCTACCTCTTACTTACGGCCGAGTTTTTCTCTCTTCTAATTTTTGAAATCACCGTTACATTTTATCCCCATTCGTTTTATTTAGTTACTTCGCGATTTTTAAAATTTAATATAAATTTATGGATTTTAAACGAAACTCCGAATTGTGCCTTACCACGGCGATTACTCAAGGGATGTCATGTTGCGCGAAGTCTTTAAAAGCGAATATCTCTCGAACCCGGGCCTATGTGGAAGAAAGCCGTGACAACTTTTCTACCTTACCTATATAGTTTCAGAAAATAACAACCGTATCCAGATCCTGAACATCACTTTGGCGACGTCTCCTTGTGAGTAAAAAAATCACTTGCATCCCTTGGCTTCTCAACCAATTAAGTATCCTCTTGCATCAAAATATTTGTCTTAATCTAAATAAGATCCATGGCGTCCAAATGTCGTTAATAAATATTTTATCTTTCTAACTGCATCATATGACAATTTAGCGAGCTAATAATTTTATAAAGTTATTTTTACAATGCTGCTACGCAAAATATTTTATTAGTGAAAATAAACATTCAGCCTGGGATTTTAACATCGTTGTCGGATTTGTGTTTCAAGTTAAATGATGATGCTCTTTTTTCGGGCTTACATTTTTAATTAAGTTTTTAAAAACCCTTAGATCTCCACAATCGTTCGAAATATTTAAATTTAACTTGGCCTGCAATTGCGTATCGGTCATATGTGGTCCTCACAAATTTCTTTGCCTTTTTATCAATCGGTATTATTTTTTCTGCATTCAAAAAATACCTATCTCAATTATACCTACATCCTTTTCGGTAAAACAATGAGTCTGTGAACGGTAAACTTTTTTTTGGGGCTGGGATCTCAATGTTGGAAGGAATGCATTTCGGGGAGGGGGAGACATTTGGGGAAGGTAAACTGAACCCCTCTTCTCACAAACACTTGTGGGGGTTAACTTGATGCAGCGTAGTGAATGAAGTACCATTTAGTACAATTTAATTAACGTATTTTGCATACTTACCTTATTTTCTGATGTAAAACTATGGTTTTAACCATTATTAATCATAATTTAATGGTTGAGACTCCCTTAGTCACCGACGAATGTTCTAAACTTCCGCCCTTGACTTCCCAGGAGCTGCCATAGCACTTGCAGCGTTGGTATTTGCTTACCCAACTCCTCTTCCTTTCGAACCATTGGAAAGCTTTTTTGAATGCCAACATAAAACTCTGGTAAGTTGACGCTTTAGTCAAATTTATGTTAATAAATTCATCACCAATTTTCACTAATCTTGTCAGTGTTTAGAATCAGCTCTCCAATACTTTCTCTCATCTGATATTTGTAATATAAAAACACAGTTATCGGTTTGTTAATTGCAGAAATATGAAAATGTATCTTCTTCAGTTCTGGGACACGTTAGTGGTTATTTTGGTCTGTTTTCTAATTGATCAGGTGTTAACCAAGAACATTAGCTTTTTCTATGAATCATGTTTCTTTTTGAACTTGGTGACGGGAAACATAGCAAAAGATACACTGATGCATATTCCACAGAAGTTTACTTAACCGACCCAGGTTTCGACATTACACTAAGTATACCTTTGAAAATGACATAGTTTAATGCCGAAACCTGGGTCAGTCAAATGTTTCGACATTACACTAAGTATACCTTTGAAAATGACATAGTTTAATGCCGAAACCTGGGTCAGTCAAATGTTTCGACATTACACTAAGTATACCTTTGAAAATGACATAGTGTAGGTAATATCGAAACCTGGGTCGGTGAAGTAAACTTCTGTAGAACATACAACAGTGTATCTTTAACTATCTTTCCTGAGAAAGAAGCAATTGCAACGAAAGTAATGATTTCTCTTTCACCGTGAGGGGTAAATATTATACTCACAAATAAAAATTACATTTAGTAAAAAACACTGTTAAAATTACAAATTACTGCAAAATTAATCTTACAAATAATCCGATTACTTTCACTCGACCACTGACCAACACTTATTGTTAGCGTCAAACATTTCACCCTCTTGTAATGTATACATGTATGGAATAATTTACATAAATTTTGCAATCATTCGATCTTTTAATTTGTACATAACATTTTCCAGGCTCAAAGGGGCGTGGCGAAAGAATGCTTAGGCAAGGATTTCTCCGACGAAGCAATGAATGCTGCAATGGAATTGCACATGGATTCCCGATGCCCCCTTTGCAAGCACGTATGCAGGTGAGACATTAGTTTCATTTAACGTGTGAATCACTATTCTATGCATTTTATTTTTTTAATATATGCAAATCTGTATTTATAACAGAGGGTATCTTTATGCCTGCTATGCATTTTCATACGGTTGCATTGAATGCCATCAGATTTAGTACGTAGGTACATCTCATGCTCCCAAACCCCTTTTATGCTACTTCTGGTTGCGAACGACGCATCATTTGCGTCGTTTTATCATAAAAGTTGTTACTTCACGTTGTATATCTTCTGTGGTTTAGACACACAGCCGGGTGGGCACATGCTTTGAATAAGTTCAAAGGGAAAATATAGCTTAAAGGATTCTCAGGTTAACAATTATTCCTCTTGGTGCAAACCATTTTTCTGGAGTTCACACGACGGTTATGGCTTGCACACGCACGGACACACATTATGATCAATATTGTGGTGCTAGGTATTAGTTGATCTTATGTGCGGTGCATGGAAATCGTTTTTTTTCCATTGCTTTTGCTACAAATGCATACCATCGTCACACCTGCTTTGTTCCTTTACCTTAAAATCCTGCAATGTGACCATGAATTACAAATTTTTAAGTTTTCCACTTCCTTGGTTACTATTCTTCCCCAGCGACGCTGGGCGGTCTGCTGATATATGTATGCATAGACAAATATCATGTTTTATTAACATAAAGCGAGATACATTAAATTTAGCATTCGTTATTCTCGAAAGGGGAGTGGTATACATGAAATAAACTAGAGCTTTTGTCCAAATTGAGAGCAGTAAACTATAGTAATTAATGACATATATATGTTTCTAGAAATTTGGTCGTTTCTTATCCGCATAATCTTTTTTACGAGTAAAATCTATGATATATGACTTAGATATATTTTTAATGTGATCAGCTGAGAGTATTCATACACAAATATTAATTACCTCTCCCTTAATGGGAAAAATGAAGACAATTATACTCCTTTCTACTGAGCGCTTAGCCTCTTGCGTCTCTGAACATGATTATTTCTTATTTTTTTTAATCAGTATGTATTGACACTCTTTATAATTCACCCATTGGTGTTGGACACGGAGGCCCTCGATAGATAAAATAACCAGAGACTTAGATTCTGGATTGGGTTGCTAAGCATAAAAAGTTTTATTCCTTCTATTGTTTTTCTCTTTGATTTCATGACATTATAGTATAATAAATAATGCCTCATGCATCAAAAATACTTTGAAAGAATGTCTTCCCAAGTGCTTTATACATTTCTAAGAATAAGGAATCATTTTATAAAGAAAAAACGCATGTAAATAAATAATTATTGTATATAATTATTATTATATATAATTATATTTTATTATAATATAATATTTATTAGAATGAACCTCCACAAAGTTGAGCCTGTTACGATAGAGATTTTCAAAAAACGCATGCTTGAAATTATCAGTTTACAAAGATAGTAAGTGATAAATAAGGTCCACTTGTGCCAAATTTGATCAAAACAGATGCGAATACAGCATGGCCTTCGACGTTAAATAAAAACTGCTCATTTTATACCAAAGATCCTATTGAATGATTCGATTCTCAAATATTCATCAAGAGAATATTTGCAGGTAACACTGGACGGCAAAAAAAAAGTTTTTCTCGAGCCCTGATACCATTCGTACTGATTCTTATGTAAAATGACCTCCGAAATCCGAATATGACATCCGTTTTCCTCCATCACCCACCATTTTTGGGGGATAGGCCCCCCCTCTAATTTTCATCACTTTTGCAATAATTTGGAGGAATGAAAAGGATTATATTAACATTTATATTTCTTATTAGGTTTTTGAGATTTGAAACGTTCTAAAACATGATGATTAATGGTAAGGATGTAGATTTGGGGGGATTATTTTCCGTTACTGATTAAAAAATCATTAAAAATTATCAACCTTTCCTTTTTTCGCGATTTTTCCCTTATTTTCTTCATATTTCAGCTCCCATTTCATCTTTTCCTACCTGAAATATCCCAGAATAATGGAAAAATATATCAACAGCTTATATAGGCCACAATAAAAATATTTAAGAACACGGTATAGATAAAATAATGAAAATGTGTGCCAACAGTTCAGAAGGTACGCTACCACGCTGGCGCTCTCAATACCACCCGCACATCAAGAAAGAGAAAAATAACCATTGTGAAGACGATGAATAGCATAAGTAATTTGGTATTTGATTTCCCTTTATGCACTGAGGTAGAAGTTTCTCATAAAAACCAGTAGCAGGCCTAATATACACACCAAATTGCGCGCATTCAACTTATCTGAAAATCCCCTCTCAAAGTTGGTGTTATCTTCATGGAACCGTCCCCAATGTTAATCTGAAACTGCTCCAAAATATTCTATGACAAGGTGTGAATGAAAGAAATGCATTTTAGTGATTTGTTACACCCAACGGCCTAATACGATAGCAGAAATTCCTCGACGTAGGCGAAATAATCATCACTTCTTTGTCACCCAAAAAGTTTCAGAATCCAAGCCAAGCTCGATTTTCTTTATGATTCAGGTGTTTCATAAACGTTGAATCTTGGAAAAGTTTCCTAATCTGGGGGACCACGAATTTCTTCCTTTGTTTCAGACTCACTAAGAAGAGGACTTAAGGTTAAAAATTGAAATTCAGCTCCTGTCTTGCCAATTGCTTTCACAAAATATTTCATCTGTCGTAGTTTGATGTGCAATGGTGGAAAGTGAATATTTTCTGTCGGAACAAGGGAAACATGAGAGAAATTTTTATGACCATGAGTGAAGCTTTCGCGCAGAGGCCAGTTCCGTAAGATGTAATGTTTTTCTCGGGCGTGGCTGCTGTATTCACAAAGGAAGCAGCAGTATTTCGTGAAGCCTGATCGCAGTCCCGTGAATAAAGCGACAACGTTCAGATCAGCGCAAACTTACCAATTATAATCACGATAGTTAATGTTTTCAAGGATTCGGCTGATATTTCCGCACGTATCCTTCATATCGGCATTGTATGTAGATATAACAGAAGGTAACTCATTCCCATTGGCCAACAGGACACCAAAAGAGTTGACACTGGGATCGCTAGAGGTATCGACAACTTCAGTATACATAATTGATTTGAGAGGCTGATACTTTATGGAACTCCATGATTAAGGAGAAAGAATACTTTTTAACTCCAATGACTGCATAAAAACCTATATCTTATATTTTTCGTGGAATTAGAAAGTATTGCTATTCCTTTTTAGCTGCGAAAGCAAGAGAATTGCCGTCCATGCCGGAGCGGGAGAGGCACTGCGAGGGCCAGCGTAGTAAAGTGAATCTTCCGAGCTATTGCGAAATATTTTAATTATTGTTGCTATGCTATGCAACAAAATATTTTTATTGTTACTGCTGTATCTTGTTGTCGTATATTTATATCATTCCGAAGAGGATGATGTGAAATGGAAGCAGGAAATTTTTTAAAATACGTGAAAATTCGCGAAACAATGACAACATTGATCATTTTTGATGCGTTTTTACACAATTTATGGACACTAAATCCCCCCAAAACTACCTCTACACCAAAAAAATTAATTTTTTAGAATTTTGCATCCTTCAAAAACCCATAGAAAATTTTCAATGATAAAATAATCCTTTTAATTACTCCAAATGACCGAAAAGTCCTAAAAGTTGGAGAGGGGAGGTCCCCCGAAAATGGTGGGTGATAAAGAAAAATGGAGTTCATATTCTGATTTAGGAAGTCATTTTACACAAGAATCTGCAGGAATTGGGCCGATTTTCATGCCGTTCAGTGTAATTTTTTGAAAATTATGTTAGTAGCATCAAAGTTTGCCTTAAATTAAAAACAACAATTTTCTCTTTTTTTCTCACCTCTTTTCAATAATTATTAATATGACTTTCTATATTTTTTCAGCAAACAGGACGTGATCCTTCGCTGCTTAGGAGAATCTTGGGATGTTGTTGCTCTTTTTTCAAATAAATCAGTGGAAATGGTTCCTTTCGTAAGAAATTTGGTCGAAGAAAGTCTTCACAACCTCTGCGACAACGATGCTGCATTGCTTAGTGGTACCGATTTTTCTTATCCTAATATATAATTGGGATATCTTTAATTGAAGTAAAAATTTGACTAATACAGGGTTTGTCCTACGAGTTTCCTGATTGTGTACATGCGATAAAGCTGCTGGTTAAACACTAAGCCATCTTAATCCACGGCAGGTTACACCAAATAGGGTTATCCAAACAAGTTTTTTGCGTCTCGTGCTTGCTTTTTGCACAAGTGACAGTAGTCGTGCTTGCAAAGTCACTGTCACTAAATCCCGGTTTATTCGGAGCTCCTAATTGCACTATATGACGTATGTACGAAAGTAGACCTCTTCTTCTGCCGAGAAACGTTAGGCGAAACGTTACGATATTGAACGACTGGGCCAGTCACAAAGATATTCGAACATCTTTGTCAATTATTTTAAAGTTCTCCGCTAAGTGGGATAAACTTTTATTGCACGACGTTTCTGTGAACAACTTGAAAGTCTCCTGACGACATTCCCAGCAGGACGAAATGTTGAAGAATAAAAGTTCATTTCACGTTACAGTAATTTCGAAAACCGATTACACTAGAAAAGAGATTTTCAGCCTTTTTCATGCAAGGGCAATAAATCGGTTTGCCATCGTACGGATGACCACAATGCTCCCCGTCGTTTTACCGGCATGTCAATAAAATAAATATAGATAACAAATGACTTCAAAGTGCAATAATATCTGTTGGTTAAAAAATGCTATTTTGATATTATTTATTTTTGACGAGTGTTTCGATATTTGGTTCGTGATACAGTATTTTATTTAGCCTATAGGGGCCGCAAGAAACCATCCGGCGGGACGCATGTAGCCCAGGTCCGCGGATTTAAAATCCGTGTATCAGTGAATAATTATTACAGTCGCAGTAGTAGTGCATTCGATGCGAAAATCGAAGAAAAAGAAAATAACTGAGGCCTAAAAGTTCCGTTATCCTGTGCTCCCGCTGTGTGAGGGAAAAATGAGTATTGTTGGAAACTTATAAGACGGACCCTGAATGCAAAAGTTGAGATATGTTCGTAGCCTGTCTCTATTATTCACATATTTTTCTCTTTCCCTATCCTTTCCTGTTGCACTCTCAGTGTTCCTTGACGAAGAAAACGGCCAATGTCTTACCAGTGCCTGGCGCACTTGCCAGTCTCGTTTGGAAGGAGCGGAGGACTTCAACCTCATAGCTATCTGCGATTTCACAGACATACCGGAGCTGGATCCTTTCTCTAAGCAATTCATTTGCCAGTGAGTATGGTGTACCAAGGGATTACACGCTAAGGCCTTTGTCTGATTACCGATCAGTTTGTTGATAACCGATATTGAGAGGACATATACCTCCGGCTTCAATGTTCGTTTTTATGACAGATAACTCTTACAAAACGTACCTACCTATGCATTTTTCTTGAACTTTCCAAGGTGTATGAAGTAGATCTGTGTCACTTTTGACATTTTCTTATGTGTCAAATTGGAATTTTTTATATCTTTTGATTACAAGGTACTACAAAATAGTAGACTCTAGTCAGTATTTTACCGTATTCCAACGTTCTCTAAGGAAATTTTTCTTCGAATTGAGAAACAAGCAAATACAAATATCTAAACTTAGATGTATTGTGAAAACTCTAAAGTGATGGCGGAAGTTATACGGGAGTAATACCAACGTCACCTAAAAGGTAAAACACCGATCTTTGGGCAGCATTGTGATGCTGTGAAATTTGAGTGATAATTTCAAAAGAATGAAAAAATTCTCATGCCACTAAGATTTAGGAAATGTCTGAAAGAACTCGTAATTTAGCCAATGGCGGATTAATACATAGCCACCACCCCGAGAATGAGTGACAAGTTCTGTTGCAGATATATTTCTTTTTGCCAATTTATTTTGGAATGAGAACCTTTTTTTATCTTCAGACAGATATAAACTCATAAGAAGATCCTCTAATCAAAGGGTAATTTTAAATCTTTGCCATTCGAAAAAGGCTTTGATTAATGATTAGACAGTCCCGTATTCATTGTCACGTCTTAAGCATTTGATTTACGAAAATCGTCTCAAGCATGAGCTCATTCGTAAGTTTTGTTTCTTAATGAAAAGGCCTTCGTCAAGACGAGCTGGTTATGTTGTTGGCTATGAAAGTGGTAGCCAGATAAGCTCGTCTTGACCAATAAGGTGGTCTTCATCAAGACCGACTCAGCTAAACAATCAATACGCGATTATTAATACGGATCTTCAATTGTTTTTTATGATTGATTTATTTCGTTATTATTATTATCCGTCGACATAACACCCGTGGAATAGTGATCACCTCATGAATTTTATATGCATGTATATTCCGCTTAAATGTTTTCATTTGTACAAAATATTACTCGTTTCAGGAAATATGTGGACTTCTTTGAATGCGGAGAGGAAGAAACCGGAAGGTGTTCCGAGGAAATGAAAACTTCTGTCACTCAGGTCATGTCCATATGGAGAAATCAGACTTCTTGCTCGAAATATTTTCACACAAAAGAATGAAAAACCAGCAATGTAAATACACAATCCAAATGAGATTTTTTGGCCTCATATCGCAGCATATTAAACCATAAGGACTCTTAATTACACTTCGTTTATTGTATGCGCGTCTGTTCTGAGATTCTAAGATCTAATCTAAGATCTTATCTAAGATTCCTTCAGTTTATAACTGCAGAATGATTTCGTCAACAAATTTTTTGAAAAGGCATTAATAATTTTTACGCATGCATTGAGTGATAAATTTTCCATTTATTACAACAGAATGATTTCGTCAATAAATGGTTTGAAAAGTTATTGATATATTTTAAACTTGCATAGTGAGATAAATTTTCTATTTATCGATTAATTCGCCTCACCGAAAAACCTTTTCAGCAGCATGCAACATATGGATACCAGCAGTATTTCCAAGTTAATATATCCACGCAATTCCTCCATTGTGTAGCAGGAGTTAGCTCTCACCAAGCATGCACCTATCATTCTGTTGCCTACCGCACTACTCAGATGCAGATGGTAATGCAGTTATACTGAGGGCATGCACGAAAGTCCTCATACTTGCCGATTGTTAATTGCTCTTGGAAAAATTATTCATTAATTTTAAGTAAACACATATGGACGTTACTAATCTGTCTAACAAAAGGTCATTTATACAGGGTTAAGAAAAATAATGTAACGAAACTTTAACCTTGGATAGTTGATACCAATATGAATAAGAAATACTAATGACGTATATGTCGAAAACCTATATTTAAACTACAGAAATTTCGAGCCAAACGCTCCGATTTGCCGCGAGTTTCCCCTGTTCCCTTATTTTTTATTTCTTTATTGGTTGATCGGAAATTTTTATGTGTATTTGTATTTTTCGTAAGGAGAGACACAGAGCATAATAATTTATACTGATTTATTCGTATTATTTTGGACTTGGTGGGTTAAACCTTTTTAATTGGTTATAGATGAAATTGGGTGATCAAATATTATGAGAGGACATTAACCCTTTCACTGCTGTTCAATCTCCAAAAATTTTCTCCTCACATGCGACGAAAAGGTTAAAATGCTTTTCGTGCAGCCAAGGAGCAGGTACTTCCAGAATGGGCATGGTATACCCTCCGAAGGGTCGCTAATCCGGAACCCTTTCCTCGACGAGCTCACCCTCGCTGGCCCCTCTCTTCGACCCTCTGAGCGGGGGGCCTCCCTCCCCAAAAGTGACTGCTCTGACTGCATTTTGAAAATCGTTCAATTCATCCGATCATCAAAAACTGATTGTTTGCGTCGCACTCCTGCCAATCAAGCAATAAGTACGTCTTTGAACCGTGTTTCTGCGATGAAAAATAACGATTTTTTTAACTTTGCTAAAAACGTGGCTGCAGACCACCGGAAAATGGGCATTTTAGCAAAATCGTTATTTTTCATAGCAGAAACGGCGTAGAAACACGGTTTGGTTAGTCAGAGGTCAAATGTTTGCACATGAGAAACGGGTGAGTTTTTGCATGTTTTTGCTCATAGTAATCGGGAAATATTGACAGAGTGAAAAGTTTTCAAGTAACGCGCTAGGAATAAAAAAAAGGAATAAAAGAAAACAACGAAACAAGCGGGATTTTAAGAGCGAAATTGCTTTGCAAAACATAAGTAGAAATTGATAGCTAAGAAGCCTAGATCTATTGGTAATGCAATGAAAGACCCCATTTCCACTTGCCATCCACTTACCACAAATAATTTATTTTTAATTACTTAAAATGCTTCAAATCATCTCATTCACGTCAACACAGAGGGATAGTTGCTGTGGAAATGAAATGGCAGAAATTTTCATATACGCAAAGGCTTTAGCAAGCGGTCTGAGAGTTCCAGTAGCCCTCGGAAATTTTTGTTGATACGATCTTGAAATATAAATTAATGCCTTCTACTCGACCGTTTTTTATTCAGACGAATTGCTCACATGACTTCCATTAGAAATTTTCTGGGCGTAGGTATAAATTATAAAGAGGTGGAGGATAAAATGCGTTGGCGTGGTCAGAGAACCATACAACAATAAAATGTGCAACGAAATATATTTCTATTAATATTTGGAGGGATTATAGTCAAGAAAAATAGTCCTATTTATCATAATTGATGTAGACCCAAGCGCCAGTTCCAATGTTTCAGCTCATGCAGGCATGATCATTGGCAATAGTGGAAAAAATAGCATAAAATCTTACAAAAAGGATTAACAAATTATATAGTTCCGTGGTAATTATAGTAGTGACAACTTAACAGAGAATTATTTGCATTAAATTTGAAATTATCTGCATGTTAAAAGGCTCATAGTCCATAGTGACGGATGTTATCCCAGCCATGAATATTATGCAAGGTATTGTGGCGAGATGACGTTACCTATTACGTTTATTATGAAGATTTAGCCATTTTCTAAATTTTGTGTTTTCAAATTTAATTTTATAGGCACACATCTGCCCTATTTTCTTTATCATTTTACGCATGTTAACTTTGTTCGTTACAAAGGGTTCCTCGAGTAAATATTGTTCCACCACAGTTGAATGAATTAATTATTTCTAGCAATAGGCCACTTAAAGTCTAATTGTTTTACCATCCGTGTATTTAACTTAGGTTTTTAGTGTTATGATTTATTTTTTTTCACATTATTATGTTTAGTTTTGCTTTATTAGTTCTTAGAATAGTAAATGATTTTTCGTAAACGTTGCCTTTACGAATGAGTGTAATTCAAACCACTTACCAAATCACTATAAAGATATTTGTAAAAAAAAGGGTAAATTAGCACTTGAATAAGAAGTGATTAGCATAAATATATTTATTTATTGACATCGGCTTAAAATAAAGACGAACAAATTATCGAGAAAAATCACGCATTAGTAATTCTTAACTTATCAAATTTCTCACAGTCCCTCCTATTACTTTCGGAAATAGGAGGGACGGTGGTTGGTGAAGGCGAGCTTGGATCGAATGTAAGTAACAGGGCAGGAGAGGCTGTAAAAGAACTAGTTCTGCGAGTACGATCAGAATAACGACCTCCGTTTAAAAAAATCATCAGGTGTTGTAATACCTTTCGCCACGCACCTTTTGATGCTAATTGGAGCTGACATACAGATGTATATCCCTAACCATCCTGCATTACCCAATCATGCTCTTGTCCCCTCTGAACTTTAAATTGAGCTACCTCTTCCTTCATCTGTTCCTTGCTGTGTGTTTCTACGTGTTTTAGTGCATGATGATGACGTCGTTTGGCATAGAATTCGTGGTAAATTTAATAAATCGTGCGAAATTAAGAAGTCATTTTTAATAAATTTTCTTTCTCAAAAATGAAGCATACAGCACTTGAAAATGACTTACCGATAATGAACACTTGCGTCAGTGAAGGCATAGCACTGGTTGGCTGAATAATTCCCTGGAGATGTTTCCCGCGTTTTGATAAAATGATTCATTGAGGATCGGTTTTGTGCGGAGGTTAAAATCTTAGTTCCCTTTACGTCAGATCTGGTTCAAATCCTTGAAGTTAAAAAGATTTTTTCCCTGAACGAAGGGCACTTATGTTACAGATCGACGTTCTTCTGATCGGATATTAAGCAGTGCTCATCTGGGCGTCTTTCTTATGGAGTAGGGCCACAAACGTCGATTCAGTCTGTTCAACCCTACTTCCTCTTAAATCCTTCCCTATGGATCAAATTATATAAGGTCTCCGAAGCCTCCTCCAAATCACCTTCCTGCATCTAAGGTTTAACTCTATTCTTTTGAAATGTGACTTTACCTGGTGCTATCTGTTGCGAAAATTGAGCGTAAATTCGTTTTAGTAATTGGAACTATTTGACATAAGCATTTGGAGTACACAGTAAAGAAATGAAGCCATTGAAATTTATTTTATATTTATTTGACCATTAATGCCACGTACACACAAGTTACAAGTTATATTTATCACATGGTCGATTGTTCTTCAAGTGGGATATTCCACCTGTTATAAAATTCTTTATTCCAGAGGAACATGAATCCATGGTCTTCATATTGCATCTCAGTAACCCAATGAGGTTTCTATGAGGAAAGAAAACACAAATAAAAAAAACATCCATTGGGTTGGTGATGATAAAAATAAAAACCTTCAAAAAACATCAATAAATTAGAAATTCTAAGGTGAAAATAAAGAATAAATTATTAGGCAGATACTCATTAATGTAATTTAGCTTTTTAATCAATTAACATACATAAATTTATTACGACACCAAATATTTATTTAGTTCATACGAGGTGTGCGAGAAAAGTTGTGAAACGTTGAATGTGTGAGGGCTCTTGTGAGCTCAGACCGTCGTTTAACATTAAGAATGATGAGAGAACAGTTAAATTTAGACAATTAACATCAAGAAAATTTGACATAAGAAATAGCTACATTTTTAGAACGTATTGTTTAGCTCTTTTTATGCAGCTTATTTTATTATTTTCTGGTTAGGCCATTTTTGCATGCTGATAATAACTTTCATTTTTAATCGCATAGCTATTTCTACCAATACACAGAGTATGCTTATGTTAGACTTTTGCGCTCACTTGCATAGAGAATGGCTTCCAAAAGTTTTCTCCATTAATATGAATCCCTTGCAGATGTGTCACCATTAAATCGTTTTACAGTTTATTACATTCTACTACATTTTTTAAATAATTTTTCTTTCCTTCATTCAAGTGCATGTGAAACTTTTTCTGTATGAACGTGCCGAGATCACGACTATAATTATTAGCAAATACATAAATTTATTACGAAACCAAATATTTATTTAGCTCATACGAGGTGTGTGAGAAAAGTTGAATGTGTGAGGGCTCTTGTGAGCTCAGACCGTCGTTTAACATTAAGAATGATGAAAGAACAGTTAAATTTAGACAATATTACCGTGCATCAAATTTTGACGGACGATTCAAACATTTGAAAGATTTCTCCCTAGAGTGATTCCTGTGAGACCCGACATTGCAGACAAGTGGATGGTTCACCATGACAATGCCCCGTCTAATACGGCCATTTTTAATGGTGAGGTTTTGACCTCTATATTCATTGTTGTCGTTCCAAAACCCCCCTATTCACCTGATTTGAGTCCTTGTGAATTTTCCCTTTCCTGAAATTGAAACAAGCCCTCAGTGGGCATCATTATGAAACCCAGGAGAACATTCAAAAGACCGTGACCGACCAGTTAAAAGCCATGCGATTTCGAGACTTCCAGCCTTGCTACCAAGAGTGGGAACGACACCTCCGCCGGGGGCAGCTGTCTAAGGGACCTGCTTTGAAGTGGAAAACATTAATTTTTAAAATGTTTAAAAATTTTTAGCACAATGTCAGTCTTATTACTTTTCTAACACACCTCGTATTGTTACAATTAGGCTATAGCTTAGTTATTACATGAACAGACTTGATTCTTTCGAGGTGCGGGAGGAGAGAAGAATAGAGAAAGTGAGAACAGAACGAAGTTAACTGTACGTAATGATTCGGTAATTCTAGAATAAAGTAAAAGAAATGGGCGAGGCTATGAATTTTCAAGCAGGCGAAACGGGTGATCGTATCGAAAATATCCAATCAATTTATTACAAAAAAATTGCATGAAATGTTAAATATACGTTTTAGGAGAACATTTCAGTTATCGCAAACGAAAGACGTGGTGGTCATGTGCTTGGCAATGTAGGAAGTTCTAAATGCAGCCATTAGATTGCATATATACCCGATACAATGGTTTCTAGGATGGTCGTGCGATTTAGGAAGCGGTGTGATTTAGGTAACATTGCCTCGGTGAGGAGCCCAAAATAACTGTGACCAGCCATTATTCACACGTTTTCAGTTACTGGTTGGCTATGTGAATGTGGAAATTTTAAGTTCACTTCTGTTCTTACTTAGTAGAAACAACCCATCCCCCATCAGCTCAGCCATCCGAGAGTGTCCATACTCTCACGAAAGCTCACCCGCAAACTTATGAGTGAAAAGGTAATAGATCTCGTCAGTTCATTCGATATAAGAAGCTAGATCTCAGCTGCAAATTCAATAGTACGATATCTATTCATCAAGTAATCGTACTTACTGGCAGGCATGATATCCAACGAGGAAGCCATTTTCTAGATTAAGATCTTCACAGGAACTCGAGTTGCTCGGGGAGGGCTCTTCCAACCAATCTCTGCATCCGCCGAGACGGAGGCATTCTCTATTTTCATCATTAAAGAACGCTGGAATAAAAGATAGCATGATGTAACTCCAAGGGGCTAACGGCGGAGAGTAAGCAAGCGCAGTCGCGGGTCAGGGGTGTAAATAATACGGAACTCGCGCGCGAGAGAACTCAACGCACGCCGTGAGGTAGATTTTCTCGGACGCCGAGAGGGGAAAAAAGGAGGGGAAGCAGAGGAGGTGTCAAGTCGGAGGTGAGGCCCGGGGGCTCTCTCTCTCTCTCGTCAACCATGGCTGTGGTAGGATCGCGGAAAACCTTGCCTGGTGGAAGGTTGATGGTTGATTCCGCCAGGACGTCGGAAGTTATCCTGATTTCGAGCGGCGACGTCGCCAGGACCGTCCTGGAGTTCCACCAGGACACCAAAGTTGTGAGCCCCAAGTACTTGCCTTGCCCGAAAATTGTCGTGTTGAGTTCTCTCGCGATTTGGTATGATGTGAATGAGAGAATGGGGTATGTTTTCCGAGTTCCGTATTTTTTGTTTGCTTGTCGGCGCGTTACATGTGCCAGTCTTTCCGCGTTTGCTTCTTCTCCAACCGAAATATTCATTTTCATCGCATGCATAGTCTGTTTCTCTGTTAATGAAGGTAATTAAATTGCATATTTGTTTGTTAATTGCTGTTGTGGATACTTGGGTCCCGACCTTTCATTTGGCAACAAGTCACGGTTCCTCGGATGAGAACCTATTTCACGAACCGATTTACGTAAGCATGGTATAAGTAGTAGCGTAGACCGAGGGACGGCGCCCGTGCGGTTACAATGTGTTATACATGGATTTTTATTATTATTATTAAATATTAGCTTAACATTTCAAATTTAATAAAAAACTTAAACTTAAAAAACTGAAAATAATTAATGCCTAACTTTTCTGGAGATTTCTTCACCGTTTCGAAATAAACGCCAGCCCAAGTCAGCATATAATCAAATTTAAGTATCTTAATCTGGACATCGACAATATTCTGGAATGTTACAACCGATATTAGTGAACCATTCCATAAAAATACGTATCAGGCCAGATGATTTTATACCACTTCGCATAGGTTAACTGGTGAACTGATACGTTAACTGATACGTTAACTCATGGATTGACTGATAGGTTATTAGATAACTGACTAGGAGTGATACAACCTGTTCGTATTTTTACAGTGTTAATCTAACCATGAATTACTATTCATCTGATAATCACTTAATTCCATGAACAATTTCCTCGCATTTTAGTCCAAAAAGATAATTAAACCATTATTAAATCATCAAGCAACTGAATTTAATCTGTTTTTTTTATTTCTATGGTGATTCGATAGATTTTACAATAAAGCATTGTCATTATAATAAAAATCATATTTCTGTTCTTTAGGCATAAGTTTTATAAATTTGAGTACATACTAGGCAAAAATAAATAAATATATATATATATGTATATACTACTTCATTCATTCACACGACGCCTTAAGCGCAAATATGCATATAAATTCACAGGTAAGGAAAGAAAGGGAAAGTTTCCTTACCTGTGAATTTATATGCGTATATATGTATATATATATATATATAGTCTTTTACCTAACTCCGAGGAAGGTGGTAATGCCACCGAAAATTTAGTTATTTTGTGAGTGTGAGTTTCTATTCTTTATTGTGTGTTCTGATACTGCCCACCCTAGGGTTTTTTATGATATTTACCTCGCCGAGGAACCTTTCGAAGTGTATATATATATATATATATATATATATATATATATATATATATATATATATAAATAACGGACAAAATAAACACTAATAAAGAACATAGGAACACATAGAAAAGGACACTCACAGAGAAGCTTGCAAACGTTTCAGCGGGTTGACCCGCTATCGTCAGTGCTGAAGGTGAACTGCTGCAGGCCGATCCTCCAGAAGCTCTCCTTGGTGAAGTAGTGGGGGTGGAAGAAGGGGAAGGGGAGAGGGGGGAAGGGAGGGTAGGGTTTGCTTTGACTATTAGTGGGCAATGTTTAGCCCGGGCGTTTCAAACGCCTTTTCAACCCAAATATGTGCCATTTCCCTCGTACTCACCTCGATGATGGTTGCCTTTTCTGGCAGAATTTCAATGATGGTTAGGGAAAAACATTTATCGAAGGAACTATTGTGTGAGGCGGTGTGAATGGGGACGGGTTCATGAAAGGGGGGGGTTTTGCAGGAGTGTCTGTGGTTGTTCATTCGGATGGATATGGGTGTGGTGCATTCTCCTATGTAGTACGAGGGGCAAAAATTACAAAGTAGCTTGTAGACAACGTTGAAGGAGGTACAAGACGGTATGGAGGAGGATCTATTGATGACAGGTGAAGTGGTGGGGCGTAGCAGAGGGCAGCACTTGCAACGGGGGCGGTTGCATGGAGTAAGGGAGGAGAGTGGGGGGAGTGTGTGTCGGAGGAGGGGGCGGGTGGATTTTAAAATATTACCTAAGTTAGGTGCTCTTCTGTAGGCAATGGAGGGGCAGGATGGAAGAAGAGCAGCTGTGGTTTTGTTTTTGCTGATGATGGGGTACAGATCTTTTAATATTTTTTTTAATTTTTTGAGTGCCAGGGAAGAATGTAGTGGTGAGATTGAGTTTTCTGGTTTGTTCTTTTTTGGTGCGTGGGGTGTACTGTTCGGAGGGAGAGAGTATTTTCTTTTTAAGCAGGGATTCTGGATACTCTCGTTTGAGGAGAGCATGGTGGAGGTTCTGTGTGGCTCTTTGAAGAGATGGTGAATTGTTGCAGATGCGATGGGCGCGGACTGAGAGGGAGTATATATATATATATATACTCCCTCTCAGTATATATATATATATATACTGAGAAATGAAACGTTAAAGCAATATTGAACTAAATATTTAAAATATAAGGGGACTTCTCTGAATTCCCGAATATAAATAAAAAACAGTCATAGAGCTGTTGGGCGTTGAAATGAATCAATCAATGAGCCATTCACTGCTCGAGGGAACGACAAACCCTCGACTTTAATGAACCGTTCTCACGGAAGTGAGCGCAATTCATGAGCCGGCACTCCAGCGCCTCAGGCGGTCACTTATCGAACTTCCAAAATTGGCCGCATTTGGCTTAATCTGTTGTGCCATTTACAATGAAGTATTAATTCGGAAATACAGAATATCTCCCAGGAAACTTTAAATATAATCAATTTTACCGGTCATCTGCGTTGCATTGTTGTCGCAACCAAACGTAACCAGTGCCTGGGCCATCTCAATCATAAATTCTGTAGTATTCCTAGTCCTTGGCGAGATTTCAGTAGTAATGATCGATGGATCCCTAAGGAATTCCAGTCGATTTTGGATTTTGCTATTGGGAGACATAAAGAAAGAAAATAAAGAATTACATGATTAAAAAATTGAGATTTTTTAGATTTTTTAAATTCCAATCATCTCTGATAGCTATTTTTCACAATGAAATTTACAAATAGTGAGAATAGCCATCAATCTTCGGTCATTAAGAAGAAATTAGAAGCATTTTTACAATTTATTAAAAGCTTTCACTCTTTAAATAAAAATAAGGGTTTTCTGGTTGGTGTTGTAGCTAGTATATTGGTTTCCTAATTAGTGCGTCCGGTTTCAAAGTCCGGCAGTTGCAGAGATTTTTTTTAGAGACCAAGCGCTTGAATGCTTTGGGTAGGCCATTTCAAGTACCGCACTCTCTCCGTCAGATGGGACGTTACGGCCTTGTTTCTTTCTGTCCAGGGAAGGCTTACGACGAAAATGAGATTCTGTCCTCTCTTCATTCCCTTCCATTCGCTCGCAAGGGATCAGCTTTAGCTTTCGTTTGACTCCTCCAAATAATAATCAAGAATTTAACCCGATTATGAAATAGCGCAACACCGCGGAATCCGCGAACGATATCGACCTACCTGCAAACTACTCTTGCGGCGAGTAATCTTTGTACTTAGTTAGCATAATTGGTTGGGGGTGCTAATTGGCTGAATATTTTAAGGGCCCTCATCTAGAAACCTCACTACTGCTAGATGCGTCATCAGATGGTGACGTAGCTGCTATAGTAGCCGAGCATCGCTACAATCGCCCGCTGCGAAGTCTAGTGAGGTCCATGGCATGCTACTTGCTACAAGTAATATGCCGCCTGATTTCGTCTGCTCATCGTCTCGCATTTATGATGAATTTTTATTTGAAAAATATTGATTTTTAAAGGGCTTTATATATCGTGATAACCATTTCTTATTGTATAAAAATGTATAAATGCTTCAATAACCGGATTTGATACTAATGAGTAAGTATTTTACTTAGCATAACTACTGTCACCAATACCGCGATGAAACCTCTTCGACTGTGAAATACTTTTTTACGTAAAATAACACTTGTCAACACAACTATACTGAAACCTGAATGGATTTGCTTTTCTAATAGCTATTAACTTCGGTGTGCCTTGAAAACCATTAATATTTATATGTAAGTGCCTAATTAAATTTGCAATCATCCGATTAGTGCCTGCGAAATCCACAATTTGCGAAAAATGCTAAAAAAAAAAGCCGTTTTCCAGTCAGCTACATCATGATACGAATAAAAAGTAAACTAAAAACACTGTTTAAAGACCTTCTCGAATGGTCTTAAATATCTTTTAGCGTCCAAGAAAACTTGTTCAACGTTTCTTGTTCAAGACATCTCCAGTAGTGTGGAAGATGCTTTAGTTTATAAATATTATAGCTTTCTAAATGTTCATGGTATTTATATTTAGGAGTAAAGGCAAACCGTAATTTTAAGATGAATATAATAACTTTTGTAAATCTACTCTGGCGTTTTATTTATAAAAAACTGAGGTTCATTTACAAACAGCCCTCGTATATTAAGTGTAGTGTCCACTTCATTCAATTTGGCAGTGGTTTGACAATTTATGCTGTTTTTTTTAACTTACTGGTGGAGGGAAAGGCCAATCATTAGTTTGATTGCTGCACCTGTAAGGCCAGTAACAAAACATCTACTAATGCAAATTTAGCAAGGCATATATCTGCCTGAAGGAATGCTTTCGGATAATCGAAAAATAAACACTCCATTAATATTTACGTCCCGTTATATGACACCTGTAACCACTGGTTTTAAGAAAAACTTCATAAATTTTAACCTCTTATAACCCAATATTGCTACTAAGGAACATCAAAAATGTATATATTATACGCTCTCTTTAGGAATTATCTAAACTGCGCATTATTTTGTGTTGTTTATTGTAATGACGAAATATGCAGCTGCCCCAATAATTATGATTGATTGCAAAATTTTCAATTTTTCATTATAAAAAACCTTGAAATGAGAATTCTCCCAAAAGTGGCTCTGGGTTAGAGACGGTTAACGCTTCAGCTTATGGCAAAATCACGAAGATGGGCTGTGGAATATGGACACATGCGCAAGAATACCGTTAAGTATTCCTTGTGTACCCTTCAGTAAGCCCTTCAGGAAGCCTTGTGAAGCAAACAACCCAAAAAACGATGTACGATCGCCATAGATGACGTTTGGCAACTCTGTGGGCGGGAGACCGATGTTTACGTATTTAAGAAATTGACACAATTTGGTATCCATTGAATTGCTGGCATCAGGGAGGATTTCTCGCGTCACATTGCTAGCGGGAACTAACTGGGAATAAGAATTTTACATGGTTTCACTACTCACTTTCTCATTATTACTATTCTAATTATTTCAGAGGGAATTTTATTTTGATTTCAACTCGTAAAACTTAGGTGAAATATTTTAGGGCAAAATCATAGAGAAAGAAAATGAGGTGTTATTGAATTATTTTTGGCAATGATGCATAAATTAGGAAAAACATCTTTTGATGGTGGCCTATTTAGAGTCAACTTTTGATGAAAATACAACCTGCAAAATCGTTGACACGAAGGGCATTCTGTGTTGTTGAAGTGATTAACTGCATCAAGTATTTCATCTTCATAGTGTGTCAGGCCGTTCCAAAGAAGTAACCCGAGAACGGGAACCTTAAAAAAATATTGTCCAAAAAATGAGTTCCTAGTCTATGCAATATGAGCAACTAAACACATAATTATCATGATTAGGAAGAATAAATTTCAAGAATAATAGGTCAAAGTATGATAATTGATGTAGAATGATACACTGTTACATCGCCTGCAAGCATGATAATTGGCAACGATAGAAAAAGTACCTATATTAAATCTAACGGAAAGAATCATCAAATTATATGACTTCATTATGAGTATTGCTGTGAAAACTTTAAAAGAATCGTTTCCATTTGAAAATCTTTATAACTTATTTCGGATGGATTCTTTGCGTAAATCATTTTCACCACAGTTGAATGAATTAATTATGAAATGTATCGCAAAACAAGAGAAAATTTCATATTTTTATCGTCTGTACTTTATTTTTTTTGTTTAGTCTTCTGACATTTTTTTCCATTTTAATATCGTGATGATTTAATTATTATTTCTATGAATGATAAGTAAGTTACCTAAATGTTGATTTACACATGAGTATAATCTAAATCATTTACCATACTTTATCAAGATGTATAGTCTACATATATATAAAAATAGGTAAACAAGCAATTATTAAAAAATTATGTGAATCGACCCATTTATTTATCGACTTTAATTTTAAAGAAAGAAGCACATATAATCACTTATCAAGTAAAAAACTTGTCTACAATTCTTACATGCCAAAAAGTCCCACACTCCGTCCCATCTCTTTCCGGGATGGCCGTAGGAAAAGTTGAGCATGGATAAAATGGAAGAAACAAGGCGACACAGCCTGTAAAACAGGGAATTTTTACAAGTACGACCATTGAAACCTTCATTTCCAGCAAAAAAAAAGCTAATCCAAAGGTTTATTTGAGAGTAAGCTTATAAAATTCAGAGCAAAATAAAGCTATGAACTCCACTACTGCGAGAGCCCAATAGGCTGGATTGTAAATAAATGGTTTTCTAACATTGTCCTTGGGAACGCTTGCGGCGCTTACTGCTAAATGTTGCACCTAGGAAACCGAAATTGAAACAAAAGTAGAAAATTTTCAAGATTTTGTATGATTCATAATTAATTTGACCATGGAAATTTAAATATTTAATATTGTAACCGTACGGGCGCCGTTCCTCGATCTACACCACTACTAAACTAATACCAGGCTACCGTAAATTGGGTCGTGAAATTGGTCCTCGTCCGGAGAACCGTGATGGGTTGCCCAAGGAAAGGTCGGGACACATATATCTATAACAGCAATTAACAAACAATTATGCAATTTAATTACCTTCATTAACAGAGAAAAAGGCTAAGCGTGCGATGAAAATGAATATTTCGGGCGGAGAAGAAGCAAACACGAAATGACTGGCACACGTAGCGCGCCACCCGCGACCAAGCAAACCAAAATACGGAACTCGGAAAACATACCCCATTCCCTCATTCACGCAATACCAAATCGCGAGAGAACTCAACACGGCAATTTTCGGGCAAGGCAAGTACTTGGGGCCCACAACTTTGGTGTCCTGGTGGAACTCCAGGTCGGTCCTGGCGACATCGCCGCTCGAAATCAGGATAACTTCCAGCGTCCTGGCGGAACTCCAACAGCTCTTCCGGCGAGACCGCCGCTAAGAATCAGGATCGTCGCTCCACCGCGCAATCAGCCCTTGACCGGCCACCATCAACCTTCAACCAGGCAAGGTTGTCCGCGATCCTACCACAGCCGTGGTTGACGGGAGAGAGTAAACCTCCTGGCCTCACCTCCGAACTGGCACCTTCTCCACTACCCCTCTTTTCCCCTCTCAACGTCCGAGAAACAGCTGCCTCCCGACGCGCGTTGAGTTCTCTCGAGTGCGAGTTCCGTATTATTTTACACCCCTGACCCGGGATCGCACTGGCTCACCTTCCACCTGCTGACCCGGTGGAGTTACAATATATTTTCGAGCTCTTAATATCTGAAAAATTTGTATAGGTTTTCTTGAAATCTTGTCACCTGGAATGTCTACTTCGTCAGGATGAATTGTTTTAAAAAAATCCCGATTAGGCATCAATTGACATTCGGTTATTACCAGTCATGATGATTATTCTGTTTTAAATCCATCGATCATTTTCACCTATCTCTAAGTTCAGTTGAAATTTCTTATTCACGTCCTTTAGTGATAGAGCCAGTTATTCTCTCGATTATGTTTAATCAAAATTATATATAACGTAGCTCCCTCTTGCTTAACTTCTTTGAATTCATAAGTTGCTGTGGTAATGAATTCGGTTGCTCCCGACCAGGTAACACTTCGTCGGTATCGAAAATGGCGACAAATTAATGAAGAGGCTCTACTAGCACGCATTGATGCATTGTACATAAAGATGCGGGAATATAGGGCTCAGTTTGAAATAGTGCTGAGTATAAATTAACTCATGATACTTAACAGGGACAGCATTGGGGAGTAAGAGATGAGGGTTTGGAGGAAGTTGGAGGGAATATGGTGGATGGATCGAGTTAGGAATGAGCAAGTGTTAAATAGGAATATAATAAAAAATTTAAAGGAAGGGTAACTGGCTGGGACATTAGATGAGAAGGAATGCAATTTTGAAAGTAGCTTTGGAGTGAAAGGTAGAGGGGATCAAAAGAATGGGAAGGAGAAGGCAGAAGTTTATTGGCAGTTAGCGTAAAAATTGGAAGATGTGGAGACTTCAAGGAGATGGCCGGAGACAGGAGGGAATGGAGACAGCATTGACGCAGGGGACCTGCCGACGCAACGGGCAGAGCACCACAAGATGATGAAGTGCTCAGGTCGATTTCGTCAATGTGGGCGTGGTATATCCCACCCCAGCGCGCCCATTTCTGCCGTTTCTACCCTACATTCCCTCCCCTGAATTCGCACCTAGTTTGCGCAATTTTGGATCGCGATTGAAACGGGTACACTATAATTACCTTCTCCGTACCTCAAACTCCACGTTTGCGCCTTCCTCCTTACTTCATATTTCCAGAGGAGTGAGTAAAAGAGAGTCACTACTTATTTTCGCACTCATCCGTCTCCATCTTGTGTACAGAGCGTGCTTATTGAATTCGATCCAAAAAAACTAAATCCATAAACTTAATACTCTTACGCATATATGATACGAATACGGTAGTTTCCTTCACCAAAGAAATCGATTGGGATTCCTTACCCACCATTAGTGCATTCATAATATACACTTTATTTTGTTTTATAAATCCCAGTTTTGACGAATGGCAATTGTCAATTTCAACCTCATTTAAAAGAGGTCAAATTGGCGCCCATGCGATGCGACTCCACGTGACTTCAAAGGAACCTAGTTTCTATACGAGTAGATAGGAGCTTTACATCGTCTGAGATTACCAATGCATGCATGAGGTTACCAATGCAAGCTCAGGGAAACATCTCTTAATAATACCCATTAAAGTTACCTAAGTTCGGAAAGTTTGCTTCGCTTCAAAGTTTAATAATAATCCTTATTTAAGCCAAGCGCTAACTGCTAGCAGGGTATTCTGCTACCTGCTAGCAGCCTGCGTCGTATCAGCGCTGAAAGCCTCGCTCCAAGGTCACCTCAAGGTCAACGGCGACAGCTGGAACCAGACATACGTCACACGGGTTTTACCCAGCATTCCTACTTAGCCGTCGCGCTTTCGCGTGCTTGAAAATTTTCACTTTTCGTGTAGTCGCGAAAAATAGATATCGTCATTCTAAAATCTAAGACCGCAAAATGCGTACTCCAGGAGTAATAATCTTTCGATATAGGCAATAAAAAATAACAGGAAACCACCCTATTACCCAGGGAGTCGCTGGATACTCGTAGGATACGCGGAAAACTTAGATTGCTTGAGCAATAGAGGATGGATATCATAAAAAGTGACACAGTGAAAACCGTTTACGAATCCCAACACATTTCCAGGTCTGGCAGCAACGATAAATTAAAAGCGATGTTTTGCGGAACGTTTAGGTATGGGAATTCCTTTTTACTACACATGATGAAAGACGTTGATAAATGCTTGCCGTCATTTCGTAAGATCATTTCCTTTTTTACTTTTCCCTCATAAGACCCCATTTAGAATACGCTGCCAGTGTTTGGGACTCTTATGAAAAACGTTTAATAACAGAGTAAGAACGCGTGCAAAGAAGAGCTGCCAGGTACGTGAAAGGTCGGTACGATAGTCTTGTCAGTGTAACTGATCTTTTAGATGAACTCGGATGGGAATCTCTGTCAGACCGTAGATTGAAAAATAAAATAAACCTTTAGATAAACTCAAGAGCAGTGTCTTTTCTAACGAAGTTAGCCACATCTTACGGATGCCAAAATGCTACGGAAGATCAGATCAAATAAATAAAATAAAAGAGATAGACTGTAGAACCGACAGATTCAGAATGTCTTTTTTCCACGATCAATAACAGCTTATAACGGCAGCGATAGAAATCATACGTAGATTAAAGGACTTGTAGTGTAGCCTACTAGCTTATGTAAAACTTAATGCATGTTTCTTGTCTTTATTTTTATTTCTAATAGCATATGGTAATATAATATGTTAGTATTAGTGAAGTGTTTTGGAATATGTGGTGTGCAAGTGGGAGTCCAATTGCATGCTGGTGATTGATCCTCCCCTGCCAATCACCCTAGAGGTGGCTCGCAAGATATTATGTGGATGTTACGTGTAAGCGGCTGGTGTCCTAACACTCCCTGCCCCATGCCTATTGAGGCGGCTTGCTGGGTAGTATTTAGATGTATATACATATCCCATTCTGCATCACCCAAACAGACACTCATCCCGTCAAAACTATTAAATGGAAATGTTCTTTGCCTTGCCTGAGCAACCTTGAGTGTTTCCACTAGCGTTGGTCCCTAATGATGACGTTTCACTTGAAAACCATACTCAATTTAAAAAATTAAATGAAATTATGCAGTCAAAGCTTTTCATTCAAAAGAGTATAAAAAAATCTAATACATAAACATGACTTACCGATAGTGAAAATTTGTGTCAATGAAGCCATTACTCAGGTTGGCTGAATTATATCCCGGAGTGTTTTCGTGTCGTTGATCTGATGTTTTTTTATCGGGCTGGTGTGAATGGTGGATAGTTTGATTCCTCTTCCGTGGACGCAGGTTCAAATCTTTTTAGTGGCGGAAAATTTTCACTGAACCGATCCCTCGTTGAGCTATTTATGGAGGGCACTTGAAATACAGCACTCCATTTGTCGCGTCGGTTGGGACACTAAGTGGTAGTCATAAGCGTCTTTCTTGAAGAGCAGTCTAGCTTTCTGGATGTCCCCGCCTCCTTGCTTTTCAGTTCTTCCTTATGGAACAAATGAATGAGGTCTCGGTGGCCTCTTCCAATCTTTTACCTACACCTGAGGCTTTACTTTACTATCTTGACCTTAAATTATACCTGGTTTTATGTATAGCAAATGTTGTGCGCCTACTCGTTAAAGCGTTGGGAACTCGAGTGATGGGATAAGGAAGTTCACTCCAATCGTCACCTACTAATTCATTCCGTGACATTTGACCTAAGAGATAAGCTCTTGATGTTTTTTGCCTCCCATTCCCTCTCAAACAAATACACATAGAACGTTTTCTATGACGGGTATATAGAGGATCGAGCACCAGTCAATGGCGTGATCTCCACCCCAAGGCATGTTAAGAAATTGCGCATTTAAAGAGATCATCAAGAGAAATGCTCTTCACACAAATAATTGAAAGGAAAAATGATGCAAATTAAATTTTTTTTCTCTATTCATATTATTGGAAAGAGAATTCGACTTGGAGGATAGATTATTTGGATTCTATACATTTACAACTGCGAGGTACTGAGCAAGCCACCACCGGTGCATGTACCTCATCGTTATTCCACACTAAGAATGCAACACTTATCCTAGCCCTAATCAGAAACGCGCTCGCTTAGCGAATACAGACAATGCACTCAGGACAACGACACACGGTCAGACAAGAAATTGGGAGAGGTCTAAGGACACGAACACGTTGCCATGTAGCTAAAACGCCTAGTTAGCATTAGAAAAACGAAAAGTTAATGTAGTAAGTGATTAATGAATGAATAATAACTGGGGATGGTCATATCGGATACATCGGATCCAAATTTCCTCGGATATTGCCCTTCATCGGATACATCGGATCCAAAGTCACGGGAGACATCGGATCTGGATACGATATTTTAAATAATAGCTTCAGTGAATGCAACGCAAATAAGGGTGGAAAAGGTTCCGATTATCTCTTCGAATGCACCGTCGCATGCGATTCTTGTCCTACTCATGAACCGTTTTGTTTGAAAGCTCTCGCAGAGGTTACCTAGGAGAATTTCAGCCGTGAAAAATAAATAAGGCAAAATACGACTGGCACATAGTGTGACTCTTCCAATTGATTGAACAATCATCGGGGAAATCAGCGAAAGGCGTCAGGAATTTGAAAATGCATTTGGATCCGAAAATATCCGTTCCGAAAGATCCGGCTCCGAAAATCAAGGATCCGATCCGAATCCGGATCCGAATAAAATCCTGGTTCCGTCCATCCCTAATTATTACATACCAAAAAATTCAGGCACATAATTAGTATCTAAAAATATAATAAGTTATTAAGTATAGATATAAAGCTAATTTTACCAATTCCGAATGAAACTGTCCTGGTGCTGTTCTTTGGTACTACGATATATTTTATGTTACCATAGAAGGTTCCATTAGGTAGCACGAGCAGTCCTAAAGTAAACCCGGTCATCACGCATTAAGTATCATTCCAACTCTTGTCACTAGTGGCACGAGGATCGCGTGCCTAATCTTGTGAAGTGGACAAAGGGGATTTCATATAGGAGGCCCAATTCCATCACATATAAGGCAAATTTCTATTGCCACTTCGATCGCATTTTACTCATTTTGCAAAAATGTCCGCGACGCGGTGACGAGCGCAGTGCCCTTTCCCAATATTTTGCATTATAACGTTCGTAATTGCGAGGAACAACATTTAAATTATATTAATTTAATGGAACGCATCGCCATGCATGTAAAGTTCGATAGATACACCTATGTAATTATGTCTTATTTCCCTGAGAAAGTCGGATCAATTTGTCCGCCAGTGACGCGAGTGGCGACTTTTCTGAACCCATTTAAAAGCGCAGTCGGTGATAACACTTTTAGAGGCCGCCTTGGAGATCCTGTATTGTAATATTCGTGACAATATTAATGGCTGCTAATATCAGAAGCGGGCGAGTGATGCAAAAAAAAAACCTTTGAGAAAATTAGTCAAACATGAACCTCATAGCAGCAGCTGAGGGTTGCCCGGCAACGTCTGTCCTGTAGCACTTTATGTTGCATATCAATCGCTTTTGAGAGACGGGATCGCCAGCAGTGAGAGATTCTGTCACTCCTATAATTACAAAATGGAAATTATTACATTTATAAGCGTCGGTTACGGACAATCGCAGAATTCTATACTTTGGAAAGAATATTTTTATTAACGTCGCTTATTAATGCATAATTTATCAAGTATAGAGTTATTTTATTTTACTGCCATTGGGGTAGCAATTTATTGCATAAGGAAGAGTACACACACAATTTGTATTATTTATGTTAACATTTAATTTAAAACGTATTAACAACTCAATGGGAGCATTGCCAATAATTACATTTTTTAGACCGACCCTTAATTTAATTTTCGCAGAAAATTACTAGAGGAGTGAATGTCATCATATAAAAGTTATTTTTAGTAGATGGAGAGCTTTAAAAGTACGGTGTATTTTTTAATCGCTTGTACGCAGGGTCGGAGCTAGGAGTAGTTCCTGTCACTTCCTCAACCATCACTGCTGCTTACATTCCCCAATTAAAATAGTTCCAAATCATATATATGTAGACTACTTAGGTTAGATAGCCTGGGCCATAAACATCATTTGGTATTGGCTAATATATTTCAATGTTAATGATAATTGTTTATTTTTATACCGTTTAAGAAATAGTAACGTTGTGTTGGTGGTTTCTGAAAATGGCAACTTGCATTACCATTGCGTCGTGGGTTGTCATTAACATGCAAATATCATCGTCTGGATACATTGGATAGCCTGGGTCGTTAAGATGATTTATTACTGGATAATATATTTTATTTCAACGATAATTATGTTATCTATGTCCCTTAACCCTTTAAGACCCACCAAAATAATTGTAGCCGTTAAAATGCATACAAAATACGTTTTAAGGCTAAAATTAATGCGTAGATTCCAAAAACATTTGCATGAAGGCGATATCTATTATGGCTTCTGAGATACAGTCTGGAACGTGAAATAATGCCAATTCTCGCTCTCTCATGGTCCATAGGGATACATACGCCACATGACATAAAAACGCTAATTCCATGAAAATTAAAGTACAAATGCTGAGTTTTTTGTACTAACTTCACAGAGTGGGTACACATAAAGGATAAACCGAAAGCTCTATCATTACTGACCATCTCATTGATTTGTTGTAAACTATCAAATTTCCACTTTTTAAACAGCATTTCAAGTGAAAGTTCTTACCAACGTGGAAACAACGATATCAAAAGGATGTCAATAAAAGAATTTCAAACCAGAAGCCAATCGCCTATTCTTCAATCGAACCAATTCTTACAATCTTACAATTTCTCATTTTATTTCGAGAGAATTTCAAACTTTTGGGACATATATGTCCCTTGCACCTTAAATTGTTAGGAAATAGTAAAATCTCTACTGGTGGTCTAGTATAAAAGTGGTGGTGCTTTCTGACAATGGACTCTTGCACCACCGTTGTGGGTTATCATTGACATACAAATATCATCGTCTAGATAGATTAGATAGCATGGATCGTAAAGATGGTTTCTTATTGGCTAATAACTTTTAATGTTAATGATAATCGTATGTGTTTATACCCCTTAAGAAATTAAACGGCATGGTGGTGGTTCCCTGAAAAAGTCAATTTGCACCACCACGGTGGGACGGTGTACCGCCCCACAAAGTTTTGTCCAGTGTGGATGATACAAAAGTGAATGTTATTTCTATACATCACGTACAAAAATGACATACTTTTAGAGACACATTTTGGATATAGTACCGATGATTTAAGATTTTTGCAATGAGATATAAATTTATTAATTCCCGATTCGTGATAATGGCGAAATCTTTTCGGTTTTTCCACCGGGTGAGTTGATTGTAGGCCAACGTTTTGATGGCAGCCTATGTCATCGTCCTCCTCAGGGCTTCACAATCCGAAAATGGTGCCATTTTATGCTGCGGTCTGTTTCGCGCTAAATGTTGTTAGGTTCCTTCTGGTTAGGATAACAAAGGAGGCGATTGAGATCCGAATGGAAACAAAAAAAAACTTCAAGCGTGGCACAGGCTACACTTTAAGCGCCGCCTGGATCGCAGCACTATGAAAAATCGAGGTAGAAAGGGAGAAAATTAGCGCGGGACAATCAGAAGGAATCAGACAAATTTTGGTGCGAAACAGACCGCTATATAACAAGGCACCATTTTCGGAGTGTGTTGCCCAGAGCACGACGGATGAGGCAGCCATCGAGACGACGGCCTACAAGCAGCTCACCTGGGGTAAAACCCGAGAATATTTCACCAGTACACCATGAAACGTTTCCTGATATGTCATTTTGTCTTTCAAGCTCAGAATTGATAGTCATTGCGGACGAATGTTGGCTAGGTTTGAGGTGATCTATTTTTAGGTAGACATTAACTTTTGCTATCTCCTAAAAGATATCGCATGAAAAGCGAAAGAAATACGTGGCTTATTATTTAAGGATTAAGTAAATCAACATAGTATAGAAATTTAATTGGGTAAATTCTAGTTATCTTTCTTTGTGTGACCGCGTTTTTCTATAAGTATATATAGATCGACGAACCCCCTCATTGCTGCGACTGTGAGCAAATGTCCAACATTAAAAATTCATTTGATTTCAGCAAATTGTTTCTCATGAAATGATATCTTAAATATTTTTATTTATAGAATGCGTATGATTTCTCTAATCTCCATGATTAATGTTGTGTTTCGACGTTGAAAATACATATTTCGTGTGCAGTGAATTTCTTAAATACATCAAATACTGGAGTATAGGCGCATATCAATTTTCAAGTATTAAGTTTCATTTTTTGTTAAATATTTACGAAAAAAATGAAATTATTATGTAAATCAGAGGAATGACCCAATATTATTCGTATGCGTGCGTAAAAAGTAGTCCGTTGTGAGGCATGAAGATTTATAAGTAGTTCTAATTCATTTTCCATATTAAATGTTCCCCTCAGAGTGCATGTTATTGAGTTAAATTATGATTAACTGCAAATTGAATTCCTTCATTGAACGATTTGTGAAGTTATTTCTCACGCTAATACCGGCGATTGTCAGTTTTCAATGGCATGAATTATGGTATGTGCTTTTGTTTTAGAATTATTTATGAAAATATATTTTTGTCACCAAGAGCCCATTATGTTCTTATACGCTGACAAATTTAGTTTATTAATATTCAAGTGCTAAAAAGCATATAATGGCTGATAAGGTAGATAAGGTTCTCGTTCTTCAAGTCTGAACTATGGCGCGTATAAATATATTCGCCCCGACCCGTTTATGGTTGCCTAATTTGCTAAATTATCCGGAGATATATTTTCCCATTTTAATTTGAATTTGGGATATTCCTTCCCTACAATCCAATCCATATGCAATGTGCATGTGACCAATTACGACGGAATGTTCCTCTGTGGATTTTAATCCCCTCGAAAGATCAAGGTGATGACCTTAATGACCGAGTCGCAGAAGTTCTGTGCTTGGAGCAGTTATTCTTTCTCAGTATCGCGTTGAGTAGGGAGTAGCAGTTTTATTTGCACAGCTACCACCAACGATAAACCTTCGACTCTTTAAAAATGCTTCGCCCATGTGGAGGAAAATCCCCACCGCGTCTGCTACTTATTTTTGGTAAGTGATAAAAATCTTGATTCAACAATTTTTTCACATAGATATGAATATTCTTTGAGATTGAAGGGATTGATTAAACTCATAATTATTGTAAAATACTTAAAAAAAAGCAGTTGAAACTATAGAATCGCGATTTACCCCGCGGAACTTTTCAATCGTGGTGATATAAACGCAAACTTAAATAATTTTCCGCACCTAATTCAATAACGCACATACTCAGATGTGATATTGTTTGTGGCTACTTCGCCACTGCACTCATTTTTAATTTGTGCTTCCTCCATATTTTGTCATTAGGTCATTTTAGTTTAGAGTATGATCTATGAGTAACGGCATTTTTGACTTTACAGGTACCTGCATTACATTATCAGTTGCTGTATTTTGCAGTCAAATTTCAGGGCATGAATCGAACAGTGATTTTGTGCATTGCGCCGAACAATAAGAGGTGAGGAATACAATCTTTTCCCATCTTATGCGAGCGAATGGAAAAATTATTATTTCTGGGTACTCATACTTCATTCTTCTGTGTAATAGATTTCTAATACGTGATAATCATTGTAAATTGCTCTTTTTTATTCACATGATCAAGGATAGGGGTTTAAATACTAAATAATCATCACTGTACAATAATTATTTAAGAAACTTATAATATTATGATTATTATTGGGGACAAAAATATGAACGTCTCATTAATAATTATTAATTCTAGTTTCATTCGAATTGTGCATAATTATAGCTATTGCCTCCTTAAATTCATTTGTTGGTTTGAGCGACAACTTTTTCAAAGGTTCGAGCAGCTGGTTTATGGGATTTCAGCAAAGTAATTAAGCTGAGGGAACTTTTGTGTGGCGAGTCTTACAACAGCCATTACGATTTTATGTAAGAATGAGTTTTGAGTTACACGTGGAAAGGTAATTCATAACACGAAATGGGGGAAGTTAGTATTTATTTTATACCCCAGGAGTACCAACACATAGCACTGGCTCAGCTCACCACTCACCAACAGAAGAAACGGACTAGGACACAAGAATGAAAGAAAGATACACACTCACGCGATAGCTGAAAGATACGAAAAAATGCGTTTCGGGGCATGCTGAGCCCAAGTGAAATTAGCCATCATGGCTGATACACTACTTCATTCATTCGCACTTCACCTAAAGCGCAAAAATGCAAGTAAATTTATAGTGCAAGAAAGAAAGGGATAGGAACTGTGCTGTGGTAGATGGAAAGCGCCATTATTCAGAGGAAAAAATGCTCAAACCGAAACGAATATATGTCCTCGAAACGCATTTTCCTGTCTCTTTCAGCTATCGTGTGAGTGTGTATCTTCCCTTTCATTCTTTTTTCCTTATCCATTTCTTCTTCTGGTGAGTGGTGAGCTGCTCTAGTGCCATCTATTAGTTACCCTTGTGGGCAAAAGCAGAGAGTTTTCTTTTTCTCTACCCGCCGAAATCACTTTAAATCCTAGCGTCCTGATAGCGCAAATGGTACAGCATCCGGTCGACAACCTTAAGATTCTGGATTCGAGTCCGAGTAAGGGTGCATTTTTACCCTTTGATTTTCTTGCTTTTTCCACCTACCAAAGCACCGTTGTCCTCGTCCTTTTTGCATTATATGTTCCTATCCCTTTCTTTCCCTTTGAATTTATTTATAAAGTTTTAAATCCATTCATAGACTCTCCGTTTTGGAAAAATATCGTCCCCCGTAATGTGTCGAGAGTCTTTGGTGAATTTCAGCCTTCCAACCACAGAAAAATGGTTACTGAACCTTGTCCTTCTCTGTTTCATTAGATAGCGGAGCAGCCATGATTAACAGCACGACAGTGATAGCGAATAAAAAGTGGGGAAAACCTTGTAACTCCGCAAAATATATAAAGTACCACAGTGGCGTAGCCAGGAATTTTGTTTAGGGGAATCGGTGCGAAACCAGAGGGGGAAATTTTTGAAAAACAGGGTTACTAAGTAAAGGGTTTTGAACTAATTTTAACACTCTTCGTAATCGAAAAAACATCATTTTTCAAAGAAATCTTTCGTAAATTTTATGATTTTTCAACATTTTGTTTTCTTTTATGAAAAAATGTAATTGTGTTTTTATATTTCAGGGAGGGGGGGGGGTTTCGGACCCCCCGACCCTCCCCTAGTACACTAACGTATGACCTAGGTTTCCACGTGGCACGTCATCGTCTGGTATAGATGAACAGAAAGCAGAGAATATACAGTCTCACACAAAATTATTTTTAAAAATCTCAAAAATACAACTGTCTGAGGAGAAGGTCAAGGGGTGGAATTTTTAAGTTTGACTACAGAGGTGGGGAATGGGTAATTATATCAAATGATAACGAAAATAACCTAGAGGCTTTAAACTTGCAAAAACATAACAACAAATATACAAAACATGCGTCATCAACCTAAAATGACAGTATTATCAAAATAACCAAGATAGAACTAAATTGCGGAATGTAATTTACCTACCCTCGCATTTATATAAACATAATTAAATGGATCTGCTAGTCTCCAGTTAGTATAGAGAAGATGATTAAAGAATGTCCTGATATTTTAAATTCAGGAATGATTTAGATCTTTGATCTCGATTTGATACTTTTTAAATGTTAGCATATATAATATATGATACCCTGTTAGCACCCTCTAGGGTGTTTGGGGGGGGGGGATAAATTATCACCACCTTGCAGCATACAAATAAAACCGTGTACATCTACATAATACCCTGCGAGCCACCTCTAGGGTGTTTGGCAGGGGGTGATCAATCACCAGCATGCAGCATACATTTGGACTCCCACATGCACACCACACCGTCCAAAAAACGTCCCGTATAATAACAAGCTATACTACTATATGCTGTTAGAAATAGAATATAGAATAGAAATTCAGAAACATGCATTAAGTTTTACATAGGTTAGTAGGCTACACTACAAGTCATGCAATCTATTTACGAGTTCTATTGCTGCCGTTATAATCTCTTATTGATCGTGGAAAAAATGACATTCGGAATCTGTCTGTTCTGCAATCGATCTCTCTTATTTTATTTATATGATCTGATCTTCCATAGTACGTTGGCGTCCGCAAGATATGGTTACCTTCGTCAGAAAATACACTGCTCTTGAATTTATCTAAAAGGTTTAGTCTATTTTTCAATCTACGGTCCGACAGAGATTCCCATCCGAGTTTATCTAAGAGGTCAGTTACACTAACAAGACTATCGTAACGACCTTTCACATACCTTGCAGCTCTTCTTTGCACGCGTTCTAACTCTGTTATCAAGCCTTTTTCATGAGGGTCCCAAACACTGGCAGCGTATTCCAAATGTGGTCTAACGAGGGAAAAGTAGCTAATTTCTCTCACTTTGTCGTCGCACTTTCCTAATATTCTTTTAACAAAACCCATTTTACGATTAGCTTGACCGGTTATTTCTCGAATATGTTTATTCCACGATAGATCATTATTGAGTCTAACTCCTAGATATTTCACGGATTCAACAGTCTCTAATTGGGTAGCCCTAATTATATAACTACGCTGTAGGGAGTTGTTCTTTTTCCAGAAATTCATTACGACGCATTTTTTCAAATTTAATTCTAACTGCCACGCATCGCACCAAGCTTGGATAGCAGCAAGGTCATTCGTTAGTTCATCTGTATCTTTGCTGGAACGGATTTCTCTGTAAACTACAGCGTCGTCTGCAAATAATCGTAACTTACTGTGTACCACTTCGCCAATGTCGTTTATATAAAGAAGGAATAGGAGTACCCAGGATGCCCACCATATACATAGTTATAAATATATTATACCAATATTATTCTTATAATGATAAAATTGAAATGAAAGATTTCGTGGTGTGAACTACCTCGAAGCTTATAGCGTGCCACACAAATCAAGAGAATGAAAAAATAGACTAATTTTGACAGGTAAAATTTGCTCACGGTTAGTTATATAGGAATGAGTCAATTCAAGGTTAAAATAAAATATGGGCTTAGTTTTTGTCTTACCTGATGGGTATTTTGTTAAGTATTTACTCCCTCAATTTAATTTTTCTTATTCAATCTCGTCGAAAATAATTAGAAGGTTATATGAAGCTATGTATTTTCATTGTTTTAGGTGCAAGGGTACGCTCTCAAGTATTGTCTTCGCGCGCTTCACGCTCCCGAAGAAATGAATAAGACACGAAGCATTTACGGCAGCCCGCGATGTCTCCTCTGCAAGCACACGTGCAGGTGAGGATATGATTTTATAATTCCACCGCAAATTACATTGGGGTACAATTTTTATCTTATTTCCTGTTCACCTCAAATCTTGAGGAGCTGCAGGGTAAAATAGGCATGCTAATTTCAAAACTGTAGTTAGTTTTCTTCCACCCCATCTGTATCTTGAGGCATCTCGAAAAACGGTTATTTCGAAGGGTAATATTTGTAAAAACGTGGAGGAGCTCGTGTGTGTACCTTGGGTCGGAAGAAGCTAATATATTTTTTAAATTATTCCCGCAGGCTGCAGCACGAAATATCAAATTGCGTAATGACCGGGCTGATTGCAATGCAGAACGTCTCCACTAAGTCACAACACATGGTTCCACTCCTGAAGAGTATGTTGGAAATCACAATGACCTCTTTGTGTGAAAATGATGGCCAAATAATGGACGGTAATCGCTCTATCACTTGGAGTTCGGAGCCTTTTATTTTTATTCGAAAGATTCGAGTTTAACCTAACGTCAATGAAATTTTCCTTCGCCACAGTCGATGATGAAGAGGACGCGCAATGCAGTCTTAGAGCATGGACCGAATGCAAATCCAAGTTCGATTTCTTAGACAACTTGGACAGAGTGGCTTTCTGTGACTCTGCTGATCCAAGTACGGATCCGTACCCTGATGGGTACGTGTGCAAGTAAGTATGCAGCTGTTTTATGTTATCTTTAAAAAAATGACATGTCGGAGACACTGCCATAGTACCACAACTTAAACTTTTCAAAAGAAATAAACTCATCGAAATCATGATCGATGTATCATTCCACATTAAACATATTGAACAAACCGACCGCTTTCAATTCCTTTGACCTTTGTGGCATTCTTTCATATAAAATCGTTGCAGGCTTGATTTTGTGGAAGTTCGATATACCCATGATTAAAAAAACACAAATAACAAAAAATAAAGTCTGAGGACTGTGGTCTGTGTTATACTGGCCAGTCTGGTAGAAGTTTTAAACACAGAGTGAAGGAACACAGAAGAAGTTTTATGTATGATGACGGAAAATCTTGTTCTGCAAACCATTTATGCCTGAATAACCTTTTTAACAATTTTGAGATAGATATTTTACATTGTAATGACAAAGGGCTTCAATTAGTTGCTTTAGAAAAATTCGAAATTTCCAATGGCCCTCCCTAGTGATGTTTTATTTTCTACTGACTCACCTTTGTTAAATTTAAGCATCCCCATTTAATTGAATCTAAAGTCGTTTCAATATTCAATGCATCCCAGCGCGTAAAATATCCCGTAATCATTTTTATTTCTTTCTAATAATCTCACCATTTCCTATTTTTATAGGGAGGTGGTTGATTTCTTCGACTGTGCTGATAGAGAAACGGAGTCATGTTCGGAAAAAGTTAGAAGTTCGTTGGCTCACCTGAAATCGAAAACCAGCTCGTGGGAATCCTGCACCAAATATTTCTGACTGCAAGCACCTAGATTCTCCCTACTTCGCACCATCGAGGCCAATGGTGCTACACATATCTTTCATGCCCATAAGCATTATTATCTCACTTCATTTCTTGTTGTCATTTTAGCAGCTATTGTTTTGAACCATTTATGAAGATTTAACGCCTTTAATAAAGGAGAGCTTCCAGAAATAGTTCAAAAGAGGTCAAAACATCTTCTTACTGAGCTAGTTTGTCTATATTTTAAATCCAACTGTAATTTTCATCACTTCGTGAGATGGCTACTGATATCTGCCCAAAAACTACGAATTATAACTTATCAGCAAAGGCATCAATAAACAAAACAATTAGTTCCATTGATTTCATTGGTTTTCTTTTTGGTTCACAACCTTGGGCCCTCTGCATAGGATTACACATGATAATTTAAACCAAAATATGCTCAACAGTAAAAATATTTTTAAAACTCAGAACCAAAGACAACCTAATTTTCCTGCGATACATCTGGTGGTTACCGACAGCATTCTCAGTTTAAAATACGTGTGAGAATTGCCATGTAAGTACCAAAGTTAAAAGCTAAAAAAAGTATTTACTTTGAGAGTATTCCTATAAATCATCTCCTCGAGATCCTTCAAGAGATATTTTTATCCCCTCGCTTGCGTACTCTCATATCACCAGGGAGGCTACTATATAGTGGCTGTAACACTCTCTGATTTAATTCTACAAATGTTGCCATAATTCTTTTGTGCAACCGAAAAAACTAGACGTTCCTTAGTGGGTAGTATTTTTCATAAAAAATTTTTTCTCCATAAATGTATGTGCATTTCTACAATTTTGTCAATGAATCATCTTTGTTTGTACATCTATGAATATCGTTGTCATTATTTTATTTGGGTTAACTGAATATATTTACATTTAGCATTGGAATTGAGTGGACATCAATTAGACTTAGTTTTCCCCATACTCCCCGACATTTCCCTCCACCCTCCCCAAAAATAAATTTCCTGCTACTTGCCATTCCCATGTCAAGTTTGGGGAGAACTTTAAATTCTGTATGTTTGTACTGGGCGCCATTGAAATTGAATTCTTCTTTCCTCCAACTTTGGAATGGTGTCCATGTATGGGATATGAGAAGGAGATAATTACATTTGGCGTAACCTTTCACTTGCCGGAAGGGTAGATGCACTCACAGTCTGACCCGGTTACACTCATAAAATTGCAAAACAGAGGAGAAAATATGTTACGTGCTAAGAGCACAATAGTCTGGATAGAAATGAAGTAGCATTAGGTGAATTCAAACAGTTTGAGTGAAAATGAATTGTCATTTGTTTTGTCAATTCAACGATACTTCAGGATTTATTTTTTTAAAATATGATATAAACAATTCAACATAGTTGCCTGGTGCGAGTATTAAATAATGATGGACTTAATGTGTGAAGATATTTTATAAACGTTACAATGAGAAATGGTGAATCTTTTATAGTCGAAAAACCGCACCATTTAAACAAATTGTTGTAAGTGCAGTAAATTAATGAAGTTATACTGAATGGTTTGTGATTTTTTGCTTGCAAATTCACAGGTGAAAAACTAGAATATAATGCATGAGACACCAACTAGGGTTTACAAATATATCATAAAAGCGTGGAAATTATACACCAAGATTATTTATACATATTTTTTTCGATGTCTTCATCATATCTTCATCATATCTTTTACGAAGTAAATACAAGTTGAATTTATCCAAAGACGAGAGACTCCAGCAAAATGGCCGTATTCTTTTTTTTATTGATACACTGATGCTCAGAAACGTGAGTAAACTTACTCCATTCATATCTTTCTGTGATGACTAGGTCAATTGTAATCAGTGCAGAAATCAAGAGGTTAATAATTTCGTTTTAAATAGTCTTCTAGCTTTCACTACTTTATCTGAGCATGATGCAACGTTTTCAATCCAGAAAATCCGCTTGTTTCCTGTTTGATAAAATAATAAAAAATAAATTATATTAATGCCATAAAAACATTTCCTGCAATCATCAGTAATTCGTGTACACCATAATTCTCTTCATAAATGAATATATTAGAATCATTTGAAAATTCTATATATCTCATCGTTAATTATTTGACTTCGATAGGATTGATAACAGAAAAATAAAAGAAAAGCGCATCTTAGAGACTTAGTGCATTACACCAGATTACACCAGAAAATCATTTGCCGGAATTAGCGTTCAATACAATTTAAAGTAGTGTATGAGTTGAAAAGATCGCTGATTTTATAACTACGCTAGGTTTTCCTCTACCAGAATCTGTATTTTTTCCGTAGTACATTTAAATACGATCACTTTCCCTAAAATCTCAATGTAAACAGAGAGATATTTAGTTGAACCAAGGAATAGAGTAATTGGTTTGCAAAGTAAAACTTGCTTTTAGAAAATGTGTGTTTCACGCTCTGTTAAGCAAAAAAATATCGTTACAAAATATTTTTTCAAGATCATCTCTATTAGCTTGAGAAATAATAGATCATGTCATAGGTTTTTATTATTTCGTAGAACACACAAGAGCGATTATAAATTTACCACCAAAAAATCAATTTATGTGAGAGTTGTTCTTTTTCATGGAGAAAGAAGCAAAAGTGTCTTCGCTAAATAATTTTGACGCATAAAAAAGTACTTAGATGCAAATGATGTCATTTCATAGCATAAATTGCAATTTTGAAATTTGTTACATTAGTAATGACTGATACCCCAAACTTCTTGGGATCACATGGAGAAAGAATTCTATAGCACTCCAATCCCTGAAAATTAATAGAACGCTTAAAAAAATCTTTTAACAAAGCATCACGTGATACGGTTGAGTCTCTAGAAAGAGTTTTCTTGGAATTATTGCAATTTAGACCTACAGGAAATATTCTTTTAATTTAGAGGAATAGTTACATAAGTTAAGCGAACAAATCCGCGAAAGTAACGCTGTTTAAATCGTTTTTTTTTCTTTTTCATGTCCAGTATCTACCTAATAATTCTCAAACAGCAATGTTTATGGTAAATTTTGGGGGAATTAAGCCTGTTTTTAGCAAATTTAATCAAGTATGTAGATACATGGAAGATTTATTATTCAATTCCTTAAGAAATAATTTTTGCAAGATTCACTTGATTCAAAGACATTTGAGACTCTATATTGCAGTGTGCTGTGTATGTTAGCATGATACAGTGATAAAGCATCAGGATTATCATCGAAACCTGTCTTAAAAAAGGTTTTTTTAGCTTATTCAAATGCTCTGACGGCCATTTCCTTGGTAAATCTCCCTATTTAAAAAGTACTGCTTCAGTTTTAAGTGCGAAACACTGCGTCAATTTTATAACAATAATATATGTATTTTTTCCTTCTTTGGCATTTCTTCCAGACATTTTCCATTGTATTATCAGATAACTAAAGTTGATTCAAGGCTGAGAGTCTAATGGATGTGAAGATGTGAACAAATTTACAGTATAAATATACTAAAGGCTTCAATTGCCACGTTTTACAATGCCGTAACCAAAAATTCTGTTATTTCATGAATATCCTATGAATATATGATAAATATTTTAACTAATGGAGATAACATACAACCAGTAGTAGGTATTTTCCAATCCATAGGTTTCATCCTAATAATCTTAGAATGAACGCCATATGGCCATACGGCCCAAAGTGTATACTTCATTAAGCAGAGTCGACTTGATAACAAAGTTTTCGTGGGGCACGAATGGGTTAAGCAAGCATGCTACTATCAATTCCTCAACCCTACGCTAAACTCTTACAGTTAGAATATTGCCATTTGCCATATGCTGTAATACGAAATAAGAAAATTGTACTCTTGTTGGCAGTTTTTCTAAGGCTTCATTAGAAAAAAACTAACCAAATCTAAATCTTTATTCTGCAAATTGATAACTTCCCTACCAATCTTACGCGAATTTTAATGTAACTAAAGAGTATGAAGTACCCCTTTACCTCGCATCCATTGGCGAGAGAAAAATATTCTGGAGCACCATTAAAAATATTTCATGGGTTTTCACCATTAGAGAAATGTAAACTGTGGTAGTATAACATAATACCGCATTTTGACAATGCCGGAAAAATGAAACTTAATCACCCCTTACTTTACTGCTACTTACTCTACAGGTATTGCTTACTGGCTGGTAGCAGTTGCTTTAAGTAAGCCATTCTGGCTTCCTTATGTGGACTTACTGCCGTAATTACTGCTATCTTCATGAGGATTATTTTTTAAAGGCTACTCAGTGATATAATTTTGTAGCATGTTTGTGATCAAATTGTTCTCTATGATCATCAAAGAAAACAATCATGCTTTCTGTGTCGGTGTAAATGAGATGGAAACATTTTGGGGTGTGTTACTGCTTACATCGTACACACAGACCACCTCTCACAGATAAAGAATGCATTGGTCTCTTGATGAGAACTCGGGTGCTCCTCTCATAATGGGCAGTATTGTCAAGTAGCTGATAAAATCCAACGACCTTTCCTGATGTGAGTATGAAATGAGGATAGGCAAACTGAAATTAAAATATTTAATAAGTACATGTGTTTCTTAGCGAAATGACGATTCTCTCATAGTAAAACTGCCATGCCATTCACTGAAAATGCAAATTGATGTTGTAAACTCATAAAGATGCGCTTATTGGTTTGTGTTGTATTGATTGCAAATTCAAAAATTGAATTAGAATTGAATTAGAACCTGGATTAGAATTTGAAGGCACCAATTAAGGTTCACAGGTAAACCATGAAAGCGAAGGAATTATACACCAAGTTTATAATCAATCGTGGTATCTATTTCGAAGTAAATGCAGGTCGAATTTATCGAAGATGAGATGCTTGAGCCAAAATGCGAGATCTCCATTGCTACTGAGACACAGAAACGAGAGTAAACTTGCAACATTCACATATTTCTGGGATGACTAGGTCAATTGTATTAAGCGCAGGAATCAGAAGCCAATGGTTTTGTTTTAAATAGGCTTATAATTTAACTCTTTCATCTGAGCATGGTGCAAAGTGTTCTTCGAAGCAATCCAGGATATCACCTATTAGCCTGTTTGAAAAAAATCAATTAGATAAATGTCATGACAAATTTTTCTATCATCGCCATGAATTCATGTAAGCCAAATTTGCATTCATCAATTTCAATGGAATAATTTGAAAATTGTTTGCTGTGAGGGGATTAATTACTAATAAATAAAGAAAAATTTCTCCGCAGTACTTTGTGTGAAATTTATGACATTAGAAAACCATTTTGGATTATTTTTGCGTTTATTACAATTTCAAGTGGCATTAGAGTTACATAATTTCGGAGATTTCATAATTGCATGAAGTTTTCCTCTATCAAAATTTGTGTTTTCGCCACAGTTCATCTTTTTGACCACTTCCCGCTGAATCGTCTGATCTTAAATTGTTAAGCAATGGAACACAATCTCCTGCATTCATCTGAATTCTCACGTACTTCATACCCTGACGCAGGGGCGCAGCCAGGAATTAAGGTTGGGGGGGGTTTGGTGCAACTAATACCGGTGTAGTTGGGGATATGGAATACCCACCAGAATAAGCGGTAGGTGCGAGATTAATAAATTGCGGAATTTTAAGATAACCGGTTCAAAACGGTGAGTTTTACGGCTTTCTGTGGGATATATTGTTTATCCTCACACTATTCTATTGGTAATATCAATCCAAATAGGTAAAATAGATTAAACTTAAATATTTCTCTGAGCTCTGGGGTGGGAGGGATTAACCCCCAAACCCCCCTTGCTGCGCCACTGCCCTGATGGATAGTAAGCAAAAACATTTTTTTAAAACAGCTGAAAATTGAAAAAATTGCATTAATACACGTAGGTGATCACTGTGTATTTATCGAAATAATGTTGGATGTTTAAAATATCTGACCTTATTTCATAAAATATGCCTCAAATACTTTGCCAAAATTCAGGCGTACCGTATATATAGTTAATACTCGCTATGCTCGCTAGGGGGGCTCTGCCCCCCTAGACCCCCCGAAAAAGGCCTTCGGCCTTGTTTTGGTCGCTATGGAAGGTCTTATACTTTTTGTATGCCGCTTGTTACTTACGGATTTTTTACTTTTCAATTGGCTAGATTATATATAAGTAATATTTCCACTTTCAAGTAAAACGAGCGTATGGTACGTGGGTTATAATATGAAAATAAAATATTAATGAAGAGGAACGTTTTTCTGAAATACTAAAAAAATAAAATAGATTTCTATGAGTCTGACAGAGTTTCTAACTTATTCAATTCAAATACAAATTAACGTTGAGAGCATGTTCCCCTGTAACACTCTATTTAAACCTACTTAATATCATAATGTAACGAATTTACGAAATACAATGAACTACAGTAAACTACGTTTTAATTGATAAAAAATTTAAGAAAGCGAGTAAACACTGCGGAAAACATAGTTAGAAATACCAGTTTCTGATCGAACTCTTCGAAATTTGGATTAATATCGAGTATTGAATAGTACTTCTGTTACTTCTTACAAACAAGTTTGATTAGTGTAGTTTGATAAATACTATAAATATATGTTTATATATATATATAAACATCGCACAGTTCAGATCGATAAAACAGCAAAGACCAAATGCATAATAAACGCGACGTAGCGTGAGCATATGAAAGAATTTCCTCCCAGAAAAACATTGCTCTGATTGAAAATCATGAAAATAGGAGTTCAATATAGGTTACCTCAAAGTAGATACAAAAATGTGGAGAAGAGATGTGCCTGCATAGGGTACTGAACACGGGCCCCCAACGCGTCATAACAGACTCTATTGACCAAGCTAATCGGTTGTTATGATAAATATTAAAAACACGTTTATTAATTATTTTCCCCATCATTCAGCCAAATTCTTGAAATAGGAATAAGGTTGTACTGCAGTTCCCCTACGTAAGCTTAAGAGAGGACGATGCACACAATAGAATTACGTAGGAACTTAATATCAATATCTAGAGAAAATGCACAAAGCGGAGATCCTTAGCATGAATTGGGCCTAGTATGAAGAATTTAGAAATGACGATTTTATTGAAAGATTATTCGTCATGATCGCAAATAATACCACTTCAGGAAAACCTCTATAATTTTTTTAATGTGTGGGTGTACACAAACATCTCCTTACAGCTTTCATATCCAATATAATACGAAATTAAATCATCTGGTGAGTAGCAGATGACAACTTTTGATGAACAAGGCATCATAAATGTCATGGTTTAGAATATATTTAAGCTAAATAACTTAGTCCCTCAATGAAACGTGCTTTTTGTAAGACAAATATTTGAATAAGAAATAATTATAATTGCACTTATTCTCCATATTCTTATATTCACTTCCTACGATGCACCAGCTCACGGATAAAATTGCACATAAAAAAATTGTAGCAGAAAAGATCGTAAAGAAAAATGAAACGCTAAAAATAATTTTTACCCACCTATCTTTAAAGGAAAGGTGGTATAGATATCTTTCTACAGTAATCGTGTATGGGCAACAAGAGAGGAACTACATTATGTGCACTTGTTAAGTATGGAATTAATAGCAACCATACTTTCGATTCTATAATCGCACTTATCCTCCATATTCTATTATTCACTGCCATTGATGCACCAGCTCACGGATAATATTGCACATTAAAAACGTTAGTAACAGAAAAAGGATCTAAAGAAAAATAAAACGTTATCGCCATCACAAAGAATGAAAATAAAATAATTTTGCCTACCTATCGTTTAAGGAAGGTTTGCTTACCTTATATTTCTCCTCTTTTCGTTTGAATACGCTTTGATCTGATCAATTTTTTGTTCGTACGGAAAGACGCCACTAAAATATTGACTTTTCAAAAATAAATCCTATAAAATATCTTTATAATCCTTGCGTTTTAATTCCTTTACCTTCAATTCCAATTTCGCTCCTTTTGTGAGTATAAACAAATATGTTGCTATGATGTTTTATTTGTATCTGATCACCGCGCTGCCATTGGATTTTGGTGGCAATTTTTTGAACTAATCCCCATAGTCAATTTTAATTGAATAGACAGATAAATAATTGGAAATTTATCGTTTTCATAATTTTCCTGGGGTTTCAGACAATTTTAGAAGGGGTCTTCATAAGACTTTTTGTCGTATCTCGTCTCGTTCACCCCAAACATTTATATGAGTGAGTACGGGGAACAATTTACGGGGAAAAGGTGATGAAACTTAAAGGTTTTACTCGGAGCGGAAAGTTCGTTTCATTTTTGTCAGTCCGTGACAGTGAGTTTTAAGTCACGTCAGTCCTGTGTGATAGATAGTTAACGTCCGTGTATGAAAAAAGTGTACAAAAATATCTACATTGAAGATACGATTTGACGAAGTATCTGAGTGTAATAAACAAAATGAGGTATTGTATGCTGAGCTCACTCGTCATCTATGCGCTAAAAACATGTTTTGCTATTTAATTTTTATGGCCACTGAATGACTGTATTTTATCTATTTTGAGGTTCGTTCATTATTTTGAATGATTTTGAGAGTTTTTGAATACATTTGTCTAGTTTATTTTGAATTGAAGAAATTATTTTTTTAATTTTAATGTCAGTGAATAAGTTTATAACAAAAGGGAATCACAAAAGTCAGTCCGTGACATTTCTGGTCAGTCCGTGACGATGCTTTTCAAGAGGAATTACTCCTCTGTAAAATTAGTTAATGTAATGGGCTTTGCACCATTATGAAATATACATTTGGAGTTCTGAGATGTATCTTACTGAAACTCTGAATCACTTTTTGTTTCAGAGCAAAACTTAAAGGTTTTACTCGGAGCGGAAAGTTCGTTTCATTTTTGTCAGTCCGTGACAGTGAGTTTTAAGTCACGTAAGTCCTGTATTTTTCAAGACACAGTAGTGTATCCACCCAAGTCAAATGTCTCTCAGTTGTGAAGCAATTTAGAAGTTGAAAAAGTTTAGTATGTCCGTCCATTTGCGCTAGGTGTGTTATTAAAAGTTCAGAAACACATTGTGACGGTCAGTCTGTGACGTGTGGAATCGCCCTGAATGAGTGGTCGTGAAGGGGCTTTATGGTATATAGATTAGGAAAATATATAATTTTATTAAATAAGTAATAACTGGGATAAGATAGCAATGAGTAAACTCATGAGATGATTGATCACTGAGCAGAAAACTTACCAGATGGCTATTTCTTTACTGCGATAGTAAAAATTGAATGGAGAACTAACACATAAAATATAAATGGTAATATAAAGGTATTAAGCTGCAACAAGGTATAGAGCTATTGCTGTGCTAAGCTCAACTTGTAACTAGAAAATGTGTTTTATTCTCCGATAAGCTAAAATAATGTAGTTTCAAGATAATATTTATTACCTTGTGATATGATCTATCATATCATAAGTTTGATTAGCTCGTAGAGAACGTCGATATGATGATAAATTTTCCACAAAAAATCTATTTACGAGACATAATTTGTTCATTATGAAGGCCATTGCGTTTTTGCAAAATATGGAAACGCCACAAGAATATTTCAGTTGAAACGATCTCAACTTACTGTCTATCGATATCTTCAAAATGTGTTACGTTATTAAGAAATTGCACCCCAAACTTGTATTTTCACGAATAAAGAATTCCGTGGCAACCCAACCCCAGAAATAAATGGAACATTTAAAACACATATTCGTGTAACACAGCAGCAGGTGATAAGGTTCAGCATCTAAACAGAGTTTTCTAGAAATAAATGCTATGTATGCGTAATATTATTATAAGTTTTCATTGAGGTAAATAGTTACATAAGTTAAGCGAACCGATCCACGATGATAGATCTGTAAAAATTGCTTTCTTTTCTTTTTAAGCTTCTTTATTATCATAATAACGTACAAATTTTCCTGACTGCTATTTTTGTGCCAAACCTTGACCGAAAGATTTGGTCACCCTGTTTGTAAAATTTACGTCCAGATATTGCAATAGGAAGCACATACTCGGCAAATTTCTGCAAAAAATCTGTATTTTTTCCTTTTTTTCGCATTCTTCCCAAATATTAACAATGGTAACATCATCTGACTGAGGTGAAGCCACAATTGAGAGTTCTATGAAAGTCGGGATGTAAACAAAATTGTCATACAAACGAAGCTTAAGGCTTGAAATAAGGACTTCACCAACCTTTCTGTTTATTCGCTGAAGAACTACCTCATATCCATAAATATTCAAGTCAACTGTTTAAGTAAAGGAGATAACCTTATTATAAATGGAACATTCCCTTAACCAGTAATAAATAATGCTTCCATCCTTCGATTATTGAGATAAAACCCACGAATTTATCCCAAAGTGAATACTGAGTTAAACATATCGGTTCTCAATTTGACATAACTCAAGTTTCCGTGGGGAATCAATGAGAAAAGTAGGAACATCTAACCATTCCCTCAACCCTACGCTAAGCTAAAATGGTTAACATATTGCCAATAAATTTAGTTTAGGTTTAAATACAAAATAAAAAACTTGCACCCCGTGTTGGCAGATTTTCTATGGCTTCAGTGGTCAAAAAATACCCAAAATTAAAATAATTATTTTCAATCTTTTATGTATTTCTGTGAATACATAACTACCTGGCCCACAAACATCTTACCTAAGGGTACCTAAGGGTTACAAAGGTGCCATAGGCTGGCATCCAATGGCGAAAGGAATATGTTATATGGCACCATGAAAATATGGCCTAGGTTTTCACCATTAAAGAAATATCACCTGAGTTAGTATAGCATAGTAATTAATAATATTCAATATATTGTGACAATGACAGAAAAATTGCAGGATTGAAACTCATCACCCCTTACTTTTCAAATATTTATTCGGCAAATGTAACTTACAGACTAGTAGCAGTTGCTTTCAGTTGGCCATTCCGGTGTCCTTATGTCGACCTATTGCCGTAGTACGGTTAATTTATTGTGTGTGTAGCCCTGTTTATTGTTTTAAAGCAGTAGCTCTGCGGGTAAGTAAAATGTTCTTCTTGCAGCAAGCTACAGCAGAGCACAGCTCTCAAGTAACGTTCCAACACTCTAGTACCCGAATTGATATTCTCTTTGCGAAGCATCCACCGTTATCCTCTAGGGGTCGCGAACTTGGGACTTGAGATTTAAGAAACATGACGCCTTTTATTCATCTCGTTTGAAGCTGTGCAATTATCTGAATGGAATAGAAGAAATCGGGCTTCGTAGTGAAGAATTTGTGCGTTATTATGCCCTCTTTTTACGCTATATGTAGGCTAAATGTAAATACGCTTTTTACTCTAAATTTAGATACTGCTACATTTATTACACGATAGATAAGAAACAAAGATGATTCCGGACGGTCAAGTTTTATGTTGATAACCGGATTACTGTCCGTCACAATCGCGTTGAAGATTAAACAGTTTTCCCTGCATTCCCACTAAAGTATTTGTTCCGAATTGGGTACGTCCAATTATAAAATCTGACTCCATAATGTGGGTCCAAACGCAAAATTGGTCCTAATTGGTTTCAATGTTAAAATTTCAGGCACGAAAGCTTGTTTCTCCCTAATGTGGCTCATACTTCAGCGCCCTTTGACCTCCGCATAGCCATTGAAGGTCCTATGGGAGAAATTTGATATTGTATTTAATGATCGTAATTTTGCTAAACCCAATGTTGATCGAGAAAATTATTTTAATACGCACTGTTTTCGTAGTTATGAGCATCAAATTATTTTATAGATAACGTTATTCTTTATCGTCGGACGCTCGGAAATTCTTGATACACTTTTAATTGCTTGCCAAATTCTTTTTCAGCCGTCGGTCATTTTCTTGTGGCATTGATGGGTAAAGTAACTATTAGGTAATTCTGCTGAGAATTGCTTTCTGAGTGTTAAGAAAAAGAAAATATTGCATAAAAAATTAAAATTAGCTGTGTTACTTATTATAATATATGGATTATACCAAATTTTCCTATACCTGCAGGATCACATTAAAATATACAATTCTTGATTAGTGATTCATCTCATTCATCGACGTCATTTCATATTTATACTTTCAGATTGATTCATTGAAGCAGAATGCTTGAAAAAAAGACCCTGACTATGTTTTTTTTCTCATCTATATAGCCCAATTACCTATTACATAAGCCACGAGATGGTATTTCCATGTATGCACTCGTTTGCTTTAATATTATTAAGTCCTATTCTTGTTTTTTTGTGTTTCGTAAGTTGTATTTATTATTTGTTAGTATGACGCATTATATTGTCAGAAATGCTGTGGGTGTATATGTACGCAACATGTCAGCATATTAAATGCAACGCCATAATGAGAGTAGATGGAAAGTTTCAACGTAATTTATAGGACAACGGGATTGAATTACGACATAACAACACATCTGAAGCGTCATATTTTATTTCTTATATTTATCTGTGTGATTGATATTGATAACGATAAAGAACCCTCTTGTCCTTAAACATAACAATGTATTTTTCCTATATATCTGGCTTAATGTTGACTATGTAGCACAGAGAAGGTTCCGTAACACTTTCCAGTCATTGTAACACAGTTTAATCTATTTCATTCAATTAATTGAGCAATCTTATAATGGTTGAATGAAGGGCGCCATATCTCTTAAATACCCAGTCCTAAGTTCGCGACCCCGAAGAGGATAGCGATAAAGGCTTCGTTTTCGATTTTCAATTTTCGAGGCTTCGCTTAGCATTTCAATTCAGCTAGTTCAGCTTTTCAGCTCGCTGCAAGAAGATCATTTACAAAGCTACCGCTTAAAAATAATAAACGACATTCTGAAGCAATAAGTAAGCCAACTGCAGCAATAAGTGCACAATAAGGACCCAAGGATGGCTTACTTAAGGCAACTTCTACTGCCCGGTGAGTAGTGTATGCCGAACATATGATTATTTATTTATTTATTATAAATGTACTTGGTGGGGGTTATTATTTCCACTTTTGTGATTTTTCGGGCATAGTCATATCAAAGTGGATACTATTAAGTACTTTGTGGCACCATCATTTACATTTCAAATATGGGGAAAACATATAACACAGTTTTCACGGCATCGAAGAGCATATTTTTTTAGCGACTGCATGCCAGGTTAGGGATTATTCGCACATCTTAGATACTTAAATATGCGTGTGAGATAGGTAGGGAAGTTATCTATTAAGAGAATTAAGATTTAAATTTTTTGTAGTGATTTTCCATTAAAACCAGGGATGGCAAGCGAAACTAAACGAAATGGTTTAGTTTCGACCCGGAGTGAAACGAATATACGAGGCCAGGGTTTAGTTTCGTTCCTGCACGAAATTAAAATCACAAAGGAGTTTAGTTTCGACCCGGGACAAAATTTTATTCCCAGGAATGAAACTAAATGAATCGATACTCCGCAACTCATAGTTAAGTTTCGATCCCGAAAGTTGATTGGAGGGGGATACGAGAGAATAGTTTCGATCCCTCACATTTGACATACTTGTAGAGAGGAAAAAATATTCTGCTAAAAATCGAATGGCCAGTTTCCGTTTACCGTTAAGCCGTTTATGTTAAATAAATTGACCCCGAAAGGTCACAGTCAACGTCATAAGGGTGGCAAAAAGAATAGCATACCTAAAAGGTGTCAATTATTCGGTTTTAAGCGGTGCCCAAGTCAATAGTATTCTTCTTATACCCGTACTATCCACGAATTGCCCTTCCAGATAAATACGGATGTCAAAGGTCATAGAGTTAACCGCCTGGCCATCATGACAACCAATGTCTAACCATAGGTTTTCGAGGATGCCCAAGTCATTTATGCAGTTCATGGATCCGTATTGTTATTTGTTGACCTTCGGAGGACATAATGGGGGTCAAAGGTCAATGAGTTAACATACTGGCCATCATGACAACCAACATGTCAAACCATAGGTTCTAAAGGGTGCCCAAGTCATTTATGCAGTTCATGGATCCGTATTGTTATTTTTTGACCTTCGGAGGACATAATGGGGGTCAAAGGTCAATGAGGTAACATACTGGCTATCATGACAACCAACATGTCAAACCATAGGTTCTAAAGGGTGCCCAAGTCATTTATGCAGTTCATGGATCTGTATTGTTATTTGCTGACCTTTTGAGGACATAATGGGGGTCAAAGGTCAATGAGTTAACATACTGGCAATCATGACAACCAACATGTCGAACCATAGGTTTTCGAGGGTGCCCAAGTCATTTTTGCAGTTCATGGATCCGTATTGTTATTTTTCGACCTTCGGAGGTCATAATGGGGGTCAAAGGTCGTAGAGTTAATTTTTACTGAAGTTCATAGATTTCCTAGCTTCATTGTGGTCGCGTCCACAGGAGTTGGTAGGTATAAAAGAAGCTAGGATAGAACCAGCAGTTTCTGACGAAGAATTGGTTGTAGATAATGACGAAGATCCACTTGAAAGCCTTCTGGAAGCTAATGAGAGAATCCAGAAGGAAAATTCACAAGGATACAACCGTGGAATTTCCATTAAAACATTCTTGGAATAGTTCTCTGGAGCCCCGAGAATAAGTAAAAGTCAGAACATTTTACTGTATTGAGAATCACAAAAGTCAAAGAAACCTGAGTTGTATGATTAGGCTAACGTAGCATTAGCCCTTCCGATGACGCAAGTTAGTTTTGAACGGATATTCTCAAATTTAACATTTGTTCTCGGCGTTCTGCGCGGTAAACTATGTCTTCAAGTGGTAGAAGACGTTCTGCTTGTCAGATGCAGTAAGTTATTCAAAGATAGTGATCTTTGAATAACTTATTGCATCTGACATATTTTATTTCATAACATATTACATATTAACTTATTTCATCTTAAAGTTAGTTAAATATTAAACTATTTTTCACTACGTTTCACGGAACTGTTTGTTATTTTGATTTTTTAAATAAATCTTTAAGCCATATTACCATCTATGAAGTTTCATACCTTTCTGTCATTTATAGAATTAATTGTTTAACATTTTTGGCCAGTTGACATACAAATATTAAAAATTCTAATCTTAAAAAGAATGTTTTCTTTAATGTGGATTAGCATCTGCTAACTTGTACTCTAGTTGAACGCTATTTCTTTGTGATACAGTGAAATTCAATTATCGCATTGTATATTTAACAAAAAAATACACATGTACATCAACTAGGGTTTCAATCAAAGATGATATGGTCATACGTCATCGTAACCTCAGTGTTGGCACCAAAGAACCGCCATTGCCTCCCGAACGCGGAGTCGGAATAACTTTTTACGGTTCTAACACGAGCCTTCAAGTTTGTTCTCTAGAATGTTAGTGTGGCTTTCGAGAGGATACTGGAAGGTGACTATATGAGTTGAAATTCTGTATTAATTATTTGATTAGTGAGAAGGGCATTTAGGGAAATAACTATACAACCTTTGACCCCATTATGACCTCCGAAGGGCAACAAATAGCAATACGGATCCATGAACTGCATAAATGACTTGGGCACCCTTTAGAACCTATGGTTTGACATGTTGGTTGTCATGATGGCCAGTATGTTAACTCATTGACCTTTGACCCCCATTATGACCTCCGAAGGTCCACAAATAACAATACGGATCCATGAACTGCATAAATGACTTGGGAACCCTTTAGAACCTATGGTTTGACATGTTGGTTGTCATGATGGCCAGTATGTTAACTCATTGACCTTTGACCCCCATTATGACCTCCGAAGGTCAACAAATAACAATACGGATCCATGAACTGCATAAATGACTTGGGCACCCTTTAGAACCTATGGTTTGACATGTTGGTTGTCATGATGGCCAGTATGTTACCTCATTGACCTTTGACCTCCATTATGTCCTCCGAAGGTCAACAAATAGTAATACGGATCCATGAACTGCATAAATGACTTGGGCACCCTCGAAAACCTATGGTTAGACATGTTGGTTGTCATGATGGCCAGGCGGTTAACTCTATGACCTTTGACCTCCGTATTTATCTGGAAGGCAATTCGTGGATAGTACGGGTATAAAAAGAATACCATTGACTTGGGCACCGCTTAAAACCCAAGAATCGACACCTTTTTGGTATGATATTCTTTTTGCCACCCTTATGACGTTGACTGTGTCCTTTCGGGGTCAATTTATTTACCACTGACGGCTTAACGGTGAACACATACTGGCCATTCGATTTTGGGGATGAATCTTTTGAGACGGTGGTGGGTCGACACTAAACTGTTCGAAGGTGAATCACGTGGTCCCTCGGGTGCGAAACGTAATTAGAGTTTCGTTTCGTCCCAGAGGTTTAGTTTAATTTCGACCCGAAGTAGTTTTGACTCCAATTTCATTTCGACCCTCAGTTTAGCTCTTCGGGTTTAATTCCTTTTCGTTTCGTTTCTACATTTTGTTTCTGGGAACGAAATTGTTGAAATTTTACTGGTTTTGACTTTCGTTTAGTTTCGCTTGCCATGCCTGATTAAAACCTTAAATGAAATGCCACCAGGAGTGCAAGTTTCTTACTTAGTATTCTAGTATATGCTTGAATATATGGTAGTATTCTACCTTCAGGCTTAGCGTGGAGTTGAAGAGATTGATAGTAGATTTCCTGCTTTACCCATTCGAGTCCCGCGGAAACAGAAGTCACACAGTCCACTTTGTGTTATGCAGTATGCACTTGTGGATAGATTCATTGGTTTCATCCCAATAATCTTAGAATGAACCCCATACTCACTACTGGTAGTGCAGTATCTCCATTAGTTAAACTGTTTATCGCATATTTTCAATTTTGATAACAGTGATGGACTGGAAAAAGAGTTCATTTGCATCGAAATATTCTTGTGGGGTGTCCAATATTTAGCGAAACGCAATAGTTTTCCCACCTGATAGAAATGAAGAATATCAATTCGCTTGATTTTTTGCGGTAAATTTATCATCGTTCCCACGGTCTAACCAAACTAAGCTAATGAAAGTGGTCTTGAAACCACATTTTTACGATATTTTTTTTGCTTAAAAGAGCGTAAAACACATTCTGTAGTAGAAATTTGAAATTTACAAGGAAATAGCTCTTTACCTTGACTAAGCTTAGTTGGTACATTTCCATGCCGTATAGATTTTATGTTAATTCGTCATTTAACTTTTACCTACGCAGAAAAAAACGATTACTTTTCAAACCTTAATCAATTTATTAATTGATTCTTTTCAGCCTTATCCTAGTTAATATTTATTTAACTAACTCGTATTTAAACCTTATATTTACCAATACTTATGAACACCACAATTTAGGCAAAATTTTTAGCCTATTTTATGAAATAAGGGTATAACGTAATTTTTTGTAAACATCCACCACACGACACGATAAAAATACAAAGACATGTTGTTAAAAATTAACTTATTACGTGTTTTAATTCAATTTTTTACAACTTTCAGCTGTTTTCCTGGTTATTTCGACTTTCGTTTTTGCTTTACCTCCGCCAGGGTATGAAGTAAGTGAGAATTTACAAGAATGCAGGAGATTAGCTGGAGTAAGTATTGCTCGTATTACAACTTCACTTGTACATGGAAATATCTGGCGTTCCTCACTAGGCAATAGAAAATGCCAAGGTCATTTAGATCCAAATAATTATTTGTGTGCTTTTATCGTATCTCTAATTATAGTCTTTCCCTATACGACATTTACAAAGATATTTAAGTAACCACTATATGCAACCTCTGAATACCCGCCAGCTCGTTTTGTAATATAATAACTGTCACTGACATAATTGATTTCTTTGACATCTTTCCGTAAATAATCTATACACTCCGAGAATAAACCATCAGTTAATGTTTAAATAAACATTAAAAATTAAATAATTCCCTCAAACTGGCTTTAGCTCAAGCTATCCATTAGATACAGAAAATTTATAATTCAATCTGCCGCTCCATTTCTTTTTTATTTCGATAAAACAAAATCTACTTAATATTCCAAAACATATTCGAGTTCTCGCGTCGTAAGTATAGTAGGGAGTAGTTTATTTGAAATTTTCTCGGATTTCTGTCTCTTCAATTTTGCTATGGAAAGCAGAATGGATGCACAAAGAATTTCAGTCCTACTGTTTAACATTTAGAGGTAATTCACAGAGCATAAATGCAAGAGCATTCAATTTCCCCTATTTTAAATAATAATATAATTTTCAGAGGCAACGCATAATTTTACAGAGCTTTGGAGCCACAATTTTCTCCACTTTTACGTCCGTTTAACAGTTTTTCAGGAGTACAATACTTTTACGCGAGTTACAGCCGGGCGTCTCATCCTTAACGGCGAGCTAGTCGCTCACAGACTGCATTTACGGTCAGCTGATATTTCCAGCGCCTCTCATTGCCTTAAGCTAGGTTTACACCTGCGAGAAAAGTTGCGACATAAGTTGCGCGAGTGGTGTCGCATAGTGTAAACTCACAGATGCAATTTTTCCCGAGAGTTGGACGCGAGTTATTTTGCGAGCTCTCGCGCGAGCCAGTGTCACTGTTGGTTGCGACAGTTGGTATGAAATCCGTTTACATGTGACAGCATTCGGTGCATTTTCAACTCGCGGAAGTGGTCCCTCCCGTACCGTGGTCAGTAGCTTTTAACAATGTCACGAAGTAGACGTGCGCAAACTTCCGCTACAAAAGTGTTACGTGAATAATGGCATAGAGTACATAAACAGAAAAAAAGGAAGAGGAGTATCTGGGTTTGGGAATGGATTGATAGAAGGCAACATTTGAGAGCTTTCACGACTTTAAGTAAATGAGTTACAAATAGAGGACTCTCAACAGTTTAGGATTTCATCAGGATGTCTGCTACAGAGCTGGAGAATCTGCTCTACTTTGTTGGCCCATAAGTCCAAAAACAGGACATAGTTTTGAGGGAATCGATATCAGCGAGTCAGCGGCTGATAGTTATAACCCCACGTTTTCTTGCCTCTGATAAGTATAATAGTTTTTATTCGTTATATTGGCCTGTTTACGTATGTGTAAATATCCACGCCCCACCACACCCTCGCGCCTTCCCTAGCGGAAGTCGGCGGAAGAATGAGGATTTACTTAAAAAATGTTTTTGTTCCTCAGAGCAAATCTACTGGGTGATTGTGATTGAGCTGGTGCGATTGTTTGCTTCAGTGTATTTCAGTTCAATATTTGTGCATCATCCCATTGTCATCCTTCTAACTTCCCACACACACAGACTCCTTTTTTGCCCAGGAATGAGAACGGCCTTGATGAATTTATCTTCTTTCAGCCAGACAAATGGTTTGGTGGGGGGAAATGATGATGTTTGGGGGGGGTGGGAGGTGGGGGGGGTTGGGTTGTGTAACTGTTACCTGCTCTGATATTTTGATTTCCATCCGAATGCATCGATAAATCATGCATATCATTAAATCAGCTGTATATTTCGTCTTGCAAACAATTATGAAAGTTAAATTTTATTAACACTTATTTCCGTTTACATGCTACCTTTCCGGACATATGTAAAAAAAGAGGGTAGTTTTTAGATTAAATATTGACGTGATAGATAAAAACTGGGGTCATTTTTTATCCAGGGACCATAAATTGGTGAAAATAAAGCCTCAGATTCATGGAAACAAGCTAGCTGCTCCCCTGAGTATTTTATTGATTGTACTGTTGAACTGTAATTTTCAGGACCTCTTGGAGCCTGCATTCGACTGTTATAAAAATGAATTTTCTGAGGAAATGATGAGTGAAACAAGGCGATTGGTCGGAACAACCACTTGTGTACCATGCAAACATTTGTGCAGGTAAGGTTAAATATCCTATCTCTTGTTTTATGTTTTTAACCTTGACCATGTTGATGTTTAGATACACCTCCTGAGAGAGTATTTAAAAATTAAATTTACACAAATTTTCAAAATAATTTTCCCTATCATCTACATTTACATTTACACCACAATACCATCCCACATATACGCCTAAAAAGGCGTGTGGAAAGGGATGTTAGGACGCCGTTTACATAAAAATCAAATGCTCTACGAAAATGCTATTAGCATTTATTAAAGTCCTTTATACTTCGGAGGAAGTTGTGGGCAATACATCTTCATTGATCATTTATTATGTTTTTTCACGACATACCCCCAAAGAAAGTTGACAAATGGATGCGATATAACAACACATACCATGCCTTTGATTAAATGTTATATAGTTTCATGCACCAAATTACTGTAACATCGTAACATTGCAACCAAAAAAAAAACAAATAACTCCACGATAAGAAGGTCTATTTACTCGAAACGACATTTTAACAACCCTGAGGATGAGCCCCGAGTTGGAGCTCGAAACGTTGGAAATAATTTAGTTTCTAACCCGTTCGGAATCGTGAGAGAAGATTAGCCACAGAATTCGATGGGATTGCATCAAAGTTTTTTTACTGATTCAAACTTTTTTATTTCGCCACCTTCTCATTATTGAGGGGCTGAGAATCCAAGTGATTTTTTCACTAAACAGTGTTAGGTGCAGAAATTTATGAACGAAATATATTCCGTTTATCAGAAGTACAATATCTATCCTGCTGCTGACGTTGAGTGGAAAATCAAATGAACTACTAAATGTCTGCTTGATCTCGCCTGTTTTCTTTACTTAATTTTTGCACCTAACTGTTTAGAAAACTAAATTCTTTGTATATCTTCACTTCTCACCCCTTTATGTCAGATCACCGTATAAGGCAAATTAATAATTCATTAAATTATTATCACTATTATTTATTTATTTCTTTTTCTTGACCTTAATTTTTAAATTATGACTAACGTCTTGGAGCATAGGCGGATTTAGAGGAGGGGATTGGATCATGTCTGTTGAGCAGAATATGCAATTTTTACAGCTTTTTGCTCCAAAGGGTACCTCGGTGATAAAAAAAGCTTTTTTTCAATCATTCACTGTGTGCCGTTTCTCCGGAGATGAGGAAGACAAAGAAATGCAGCGACTCCTTTTTAAGGACTCCAATTGAGGGATGTAATTATTTGGTTGCTCCACGAGTTTTTAAATAATTACAACAAATTTTCAAATTGTATCCACATGAACTAACCATTTTTTTCTGCTGTGAACTAATATTTGAAAATTCTCGCAGGAGACATGACCAGATCTCAGCCTGCGTGAGGCAAGGTGTTGAGCTTGGGAAGGATATCTCGAACAAATCAAAAATCATGATTCCGTTTACCGGCCAGTTAATTGATACTACACTGCATATCCTTTGTGACAATGAGGATGAAATGTTTCCTGGTAACTACGTATTTTGTATGAAGATGCGTATTTTCTTGTTTTTTTTTAAGATAAATCTTCGAAATATCAGTTATAAAATGTACTTCTCATTGCATGTTATATTGTTATCATTCTTAAAAAATTTTAATATCATATAAATTTATCTTTTACCTCAAAAATTCTGCTGTCTTCTAATTTTCAGTGGTCACAAATGAGGAGGGACTATGTTTTCGGAATGCCACAGATACTTGTGATCACCACTTAGATTTCATCCACAATATGGAAGTTGTTGCATTCTGTGATTCTGCGAATCCTGATACTGATCCGTTCACCCAGGAATATATGTGTCGGTATGTCTGAAAGCATGTGTGGTAGTTGCTATGGTTAAATATAATTACCATTAATCGGTTATAAGAATTCCAGTCATTCTGCTGATTTTAATTGAATTCTGCATAATTTTCTACTCTTAGATTCCCTGATTGTTACTGGTTAAATAATATTGGCACGATAATTTATCGAATTCACAATATATTTGCTGCAATTATTTTTATATTATTATTATTATTTTGTTCTTTAATTTTCTTCAGTTTTCACTGAGTAGCTTTAGTGTTAAGAGCACGGGTTCTCACCAAGGTAACTCTTTGCTGTTGAATTGGGTTGAGAAATTTTCTCGTGATATGACAGGTTGAAATTATTACAGCCTTTTGCAGTTTGATGTATGTATTTGGATGGAGGTTGAGTATTTTGAAACTATTTTGTATATGTTTTGGAATGATACCGGTAGCTGAGATGACAATTGGAGCTATATAAACCTGTTCCATATTCCATATTCTTTTTATTTCTATTGCCAATTCTTGGTACTTGTTAATTTTTCCTGTAATTGTCTTTTCGATGTTATGCGACAGTGGCACGGCAATATCAACTATGTAGCAAGTTCTATATTTCTTGTCAATTAACACTATATCTGGTCTATTATTAACTATAGTTTTATCTGTTTGAATAGGCAGATCGTAATAGATTTTAAATGCGCCGTTTTCAAGCACTGTTTCAGGGTGGTACACATAATATGGGGTCTTAGTATCTATTAACTTGTGCTGGTAGGCCAGTTTTTGGTGGATAATTTTTGCAACTTGATTAGGTCTACATAAAATTATTATTATTATTATTTGAGTTTATGCACTTTCTCAGCTGATTAAAACCAGCTGGAAATATTCACCTATCCCAAGGTCAATTTAGGATTAGGCTCGGATGCTAAGGAAGAGAATTCACCCTATCCTACACTGTCCGATCATGCCCGACCCAGGAATCTTCTCACGATCTAGCAGGTCTGTAGTAAAACAGATTTTTGGCCGAGGTTAATCAGTTGTTTTTTAATTCCCAGGTCTTCGACTTCTTTTTTGAATCTTTTAGACAAGACTCCCTCCGCAGAGATTATCAGTGGGTGTATGCTGACGTCTTTCAACTTCGAAATATTTTTTATTTCACCGGCTAAATTCTGATATTTTTGTATTTTCTCTCTTTCCGTAGACTCAACAATGTGATTTAGTGGCACTGCTACATCGACTATGTTTGCTCTTTGCTGTAATTTGTGGATCAATAAAATATCAGGCCTATTGTAATCTATGGTTTTATCTGTAAGTATCGGTCTATCCCAGTATAAGATGTGTGTATCTGTCTCTAGTACGGCGGGAGGATGGTATTTGTAATATGGTGGAGTATTTTTTAAAAGTCCATAGGTAGTTGCTAGGTTTTGGTGGATAATTTTGGCCATTACCAGCAAGAGCTGAGCACCCCGAAGTTATGTGTTCAATGGATTCACCCGTTTTCCCACATTTTCTACATTTATCTGCAATTTCAAGTTTTAATATATTTTTTTCATAGTTGTGAGTTCGTATAACTCTGTCTTGAATTGCCATCACAAACCTTCAGTCTCCGGGTATAAATAGCCATCTTGGAGCCATTTCAGAGAGGCGTTTCTGTCAACCCAATCCTCCTGTATGACTGTTGGGAACTTTCCATGCAAGATTTTAGACTTCCATTCCTGCTTCTGTTGGTTTAGGTCTGGTATTTGAATCCGATCTTGGTTCTCTCCAAAATTCAATGGTGTGTATCCCACGTCAGCCTTTATAACCTCTTTCATTAATGCATCTTTTGACGATTTTAAGGAGGATTTCATTGACTGTTCCTGAGATCGGCATTGTCGGAGAATATTTATTAGGCCTCTACCTCCTTCCTTTCTTGGGATATATAACCTAATTACTGAAGCCTTATCATGCAAACATCGGAATTTATTCAAAAGTCGTCTAGTCAGTCGGTCCAGCTCATTTAGATCCGTGTCAGACCATTTTAAAATTCCGAAGGAGTAAGCCAGCACAGGCACTGCCCAGGTATTTATAGCCGTTATCATGTTCCTTCCAGATAGCTTTGTGTTCAGGATCTTCGTCACCCGACTTTTATATGCATTTGCTCGGGCTTTCTTTAATTCAGTATGGTCTATCCGATGATTTTGATAAAAGCCTAAGTATTTATATGAGTATAATAATAATTGTTTGCTAGTCTTTAGCTTTGGTAACCGGGGCCTTGCTGTTGGATGAAGACCAAAGAATTCTATAATCGCCTTTTCAACTTCATTTTCAGCTCTCAGGTTCCTGTTTTCGTTTTCACCCTCAAAAGCATTACAGACGTATGGTTCATTAACAGTGATGTCCGTGTCATTTGCAGGAGCATTACGTACAGATTGGTCTATAGCATAGTTGGAGCGACGTGCGACGTCCCGTGCGAGCGACGTTGGAGGGGGGGGCGGTGCCAACGTTCTAGCATTCCATCAGCTTGAGGATGGTAGCTTGTGGTAGGGTGAAGAGCAATGCTGTTGGAGGTTTGGTGATTTCAGGAAACTTGGCGAGCAGGCGGTGATACGCTGTTGTGCCGGGGATTGTCCGAATGCTGGCCTGACGAGAAAAAGCACGGTGTCCCTGAGTACACAGGCCAGTAACTTGGTCGATGAGCTGGGCAGTTTTTAAATCCGGAACCAGGTGAAAATGATCGAGGAAATCCGCTCCAATGAGTGGCTCGCTGACTTTGGCGACGGTGAAACGCCAGACAAAATCACGACGAAGGCCTAAGTTGAGTCGGAGTGGCATCGTCCCATATGTGCTGATCCGGGATTCGTTGGCCGCGGAGAGATCGTAGTTGGTTTCGACTCGTCTGTCGTTGCAGAACTTTACCGGAAAGATTGACAGATCAGAGCCGGTATCGACGAGAAATCGATGACGGGAGTATTTATCAGTAATGAAAAGGCGGCTGCTCCCTATAGGGCGGGCGGTGGCCGCAGTCACTGCTCGCCGCTGGAGTTTTTCCGTAGCTCGGGAGCAGGGCGCTTGGCACCTCCTGGCTGCATTACCGAAGCGCCGATGGTAGTAGCACAAGCTGGCGTCGTCGGCTGGGTGGTAAGTCTGGGAGGGGCTTCTGGACCGTGAGGGAAAATAGTCTCGGCTGCGGGAACTGCTGCGTGAGCGCCGGTGCTGATCGTTTAGTTGCGAGAGGAGAGCCGTTAGCTGTTTTTCGAGGCTCCCCAGTCGTCTGGCCAGCGAAGAGAAATCTGTTGAGCTTGTTGTAGCGCAGACGGCGGGAGCTGAAGTGTCCGTTGAGCTGGCAACAGCGTTGACGGCTAGGGCTGGTGGTGGAGGCAGCGGTGTGATCTCGACGATCCGATCGGCGATTTTGGCGAGTTCGTCTAGCGGCAGTGTTGTCTGTGCTTGCAGAATAGCTTGGACGGTAATTGGAAGGCGCGTCAGCCATATTTGTCGCAAGAGTGTATCCTGGATTTGGAATGATCCGTTGAGTGAGCGCAGATGGCGTAGGAGTTGCGACGGCTGCCTATCCCCAAGTTCTTCAGCCTGAAGAAGTTGCCTAACCCTCTTTTCCTCGGAGAGTGAAAGGCGGCGGATAAGTTCATTCTTCAGGTGTTCATACCGGTTTTGAGCTGGTGGATTTGATAGAATGTCTTCCACTTCCTCGGCGAAATGGTTGTCCAATATGGAGACGACGTGGTTGTATTTAGTCTCTTCCCGTGTTATGTTGGCAAGTGCGAACTGCGCCTCGGCTTGTGCGAAACAAACTGAAGGCTTACTTGGCCAGAAGGACGGTAGTTTCACGGCTACGCGGCATGCCTCCTGTTGATTGGTTGCCTGGAGTCGTGCGGCATTTGCTTCGGCGTCGTGCTGTGGTGGCGGAGGTTGCGAAGGCTGCTGCTGCGGTGGTTGCTGTGGCGGCAAAAGTGGCTGCGGTTTTTGCTGCTCCGCCGCAAATGCCTGTCGAAATTGTTGGGCCTGATCGGCGAGGGCCTGCTGGTGTTGTCCAACAAGCGCCTGTTGTGCTTCCGCGTGTTGCATAGCAGCCGTCTAGAGTTCTGTTCGAAGGTCGTTCAGTTGACGAGTAAGCTCGGCGATTTCTTCGTCCTTGCTGGGCATTGCTGGTTGCGTTCGTAGTTCGGGGTCACCAATGTAGCAGGCGTCGAAGTAGGCTGCTAACAATGAAGATTCGATGGAATGGTTTGGACGATGTTTATTGAATTGTGTACAATTCCACACTGAACTGCCGGCCGAAAGGCCGCAGTATTTATTCAGTTTGCCAACTTCCAGTATGTTCTATCTTACTGTTCTTGAACATTAAAGAAACTTCTAGAAGGGAATTCTAGAAGGCCAGAAAAATTAAGTAATAAAACATTCCGGCACGGAGAATCGAACTCGGGCCGCCCGCTTGGGAGGCGGCCGCGCTACCGCTGGGCTATCTGGACTGTTGGTTAGGAAGCGATGACGGAGCGCGATTTAACTTGCCTCCGGGCAAGCGGTGTGGCGGCGAGGCAGGAGGTGCGGCCGCCACATATGAAATAAATTTTCCCGTAAACGGTGAACTGATATGAAGGGATGAGATTCCAAAGGATACATAGAATTTTGTTTTCTTAGGTACAGTACTTACTTACTTAAACGAACTTAGGTACAGGAATTAAGTAAATAAAACAGACGAGATCAAGCAGACATTTAGTAGTGCATTTGATTTTCCTCTCGATTTCAGCATTGGACAGAGATACAACCTTATCCCTTGCCCTCCAAAATTTTGTATATTTCGTTTATCAATTTCTGTACCTAAGACTGTGTACTAAAAAAATCACTTGGCCTCTAAACCCCTAAGTTATGAGAAGGTGGCGAATTACAAAAGTTTGAAGCAGTAAAAATATTTGATGCATTCCCATCGAATGATGTGGCTAATCTTCCCTCGCGATTCCCTATGGGTTATAAACAAAATTTTTTAAAACATTAAAGCATTTAAACATTTAAACATTTTTAATTTTTTAAAGAGGTCTATTTCTCAGGAGGTGTATCTATACTTCACCATGGTCAAAGATAAAAAAGAAAACAAGACATTACACATTTATCCTTACCTGCAAAAAAGTTTGCATTCTAAACAAGTGGATGTTCCAACCAATCGCCTTGTTTCCCTCATCATTTCCTCAGAAAATTCATTTTTATAACAGTCGAATGCAGGCTCCAAGAGGTCCTGAAAATTACAGTTCAACAGTACAATCAATAAAATACTCAGGGGAGCAGCTAGCTTGTTTCCATGAATCTGAGGCTTTATTTTCACCAAATTATGGTCCCTGGATAAAAAATGACCCCAGTTTTTATCTATCACGTCAATATTTAATCTAAAAACTACCCTCTTTTTTTACATATGTCCGGAAAAGTTAGCATGTAAACGGAAATAAGTGTTAATGAAATTTAACTTTCATAATTGTTTGCAAGACGAAATATACAGCTGATTTAATGATATGCATGATTTATCGATGCATTCGGATGGAAATCAAAATATCAGTGCAGGTAACAGTTACACAACCCAACCCCCCCACCTCCCACCCCCCCAAACATCATCATTTCCCCCCACCAAACCATTTGTCTGGCTGAAAGAAGACAAATTCATCAAGGCCGTTCTCATTCCTGGGCAAAAAAGGAGTTTGTGTGTGTGGGAAGTTAGAAGGATGACAATGGGATGATGCATAAAAATTGAACTGAAATACACTGAAGCAAACAATCGCCCCAGCTGAACCACAATCACCCAGTAGATTTGCTCTGAGGAACAAAAACATTTTTTTTGTAACTCCTCAATCTTCCGCCGACTTCCGCTAGGGAAGGCGCGAGGGTGTGGTGGGGCGTAAGGCAATGAGAGGCGCTGGAAATATCAGCTGACGGTGAATGCGGTCTGTGAGCGACTAGCTCGCCGTTAAGGATGAGACGCCCGGCTGTAACTCGCGCAAAAGTATTGTATTCCTGAAAAACTGTTAAGCGGACGTAAAAGTGGAGAAAATTGTGGCTCCAAAGCTCTGTAAAATTATGCGTTACCTCTGAAAATTATGTTATTATTTAAAATAGGGGAAATTGAATGCTATTGCATTTATGCTCTGTGAATGACCTCTAAATGTTAAACAGTAGGACTGAAATTCTTTGTGCATCCATTCTGCTTTCCATAGCAAAATTGAAGAGACAGAAATCCGAGAAAAGTTCAAATAAACTACTCCCTACTATACTTACGACGCGAGAACTCGAATATGTTTTGGAATGTCAAGTAGATTTTGTTTTATCGAAATAAAAAAGAAATGCAGCGGCAGATTGAATTATAAATTTTCTGGATCTAATGGATAGCTTTTGTTAAGGGAAGTCCAAAAAGTGGAAACTGTCGACTTAAACACTAAAATTGTCCAAGAAATCCCAACCTCATTGCTGGAATATTTTAAAAACGAACATGTAAAACCCTTGCCAAATTGAAACTATTAGATAATTTAATAAATATCATTATATCATAATAATAATGAATAGTGTAATCATTAAAATAGTTTTAAATTTCTACTGTTTTTAATAATGTTTTCCTACAACCAGGAGGTTCTTTTGTCAAACTATTTAATATATGGCTATTTTGTGGAAAGTGGTCGCATTAAGATGGGGTGAAGTACAATAATAATAAATGTGATGGAAGAAAAACTTAGTGAATTGGTGGAATCTACTAGCTTGTTCAAGTCACGGTGAAAATTGTATTACCCGCAAATAGACAAATGGTTTTCTGGTTTAATGAATATTGCACGAAGTCAACATGATCTTCCTTCATTTTTCTGTAATCAAACCTCCCTTTGTCATATATTCTACGATGGGATGCGTATAAATTTAAATTTATTCCAACGTAAGAATAAGCAATTGATTCCATCGGCAGAATTATGGTTAATGCGAATGATCATGACTGGAAATATGTTTATGGAATTGATCTGACTGATTTATTTTTTTTTTAAACAGGAAACTAGCTGATTTTCTGGATTGCTTCAAGGAACTCATTGCATCATGCACAGAAAAATTAGTGAAAACTGCAAGCACATTTAAAACTAAATTGTTCAATTCTGATGCCTGCGCTGCATACAATTGACCTAGTCATCTCATATGGAAACGAAGTGTGCAAATAAAAAAACATTTCTCATCAGAAGTATCTCAATAGTAATAAGGATATAGCTATTTGGCTGAAGTACCTAATTATGGGATATGTACTCCTTACATTTCATTTGAAAAAGAGATTTTAATTGATATCCAGAATTGGAGTACCAATACAATGCTTCCACGATATGTAATGGTGAACCTTAGTTGGTGTCTCCTTATTCCACTCCTTGGTGTAAACCTGTGAGTTTCCAACCAATAAATTAAAAACCGTTGAGTGCAACCCTATTTATTTATAAAACCTAATACGAATAACGACGGATCCATCACTGCTCTGTGATGCATAGAATATTTTGATACGTATATTCCCATTTGTGTTGTTCAATTAATAAGAAAAAATGAATTATTCATACCACCCAAACTATTAGTGACGAATAGTTCTACACTCAGAAAAAAATTTGATGCAAAAGTAAGCGTAATTTGCTATTATTTATCACAGTTTTCACTTTTACGAGTGATTTATGAAAAAAGAGTCTAAGCAAGATGGATTAATGTCAATCAGATGTGTAATACTTACTGTGACACTTTGAAAACGCAAATTTTACAACCACTAAGTGTTTAAAAGCTCATTGACATCATTCCCTCGTGTTACCTGTTTGGACAGATTAAATTATCAAACCTCCGAAGGTTTTTAGCCCCTCCTCCATCCAGTCGACTTCTGCCCCAACTCTTCTCACGTCTTCTTCGACTTGGTCCTTCCAGTAGAGTTGAGGCATTCCCAAAGATCCTCTTGGAGATATATTTCTGATACAGATTATATTATTGTGGTAAGTCCTCTCCTCGATTCTTGGCCTGCCCTCTTGAGATTTGTACTCTTTATTTGTACCACTGTGTCTGGGTCTTCTCTTCTTGATTTTCAAAATACATCTCATAAATAATTACTATATATCAAGTGTAGTATAAAGAAATATACTGCATAATATAATAAAGGTTGTGTCTATAAAGAGTTTTCCTGGAATTAATGCAGTTTATACCTAGAGGAAAGTATCATTATAATTTAGAGGAAGAGTTACATAAGTTAAGCAAACAAATCCGCGAAGGCAACACCGTTTAAATCGCTTTTTTTCTTTTCCAACTCCAGTATTGACCTAATAATACACATACGGCAATATCAATGGTACAATTTGGACGAGTTAGGCATATTTTTAACAAATTTAAACAAGTATGTAAATACATGCAAGATTTATCATTGAATCTTTAAAGAAATAATTTTTGATTTTTGAAAGATTCACTTCACTCATGGAAAATGGAGATCCTTATATCGATCTTTTCTAGATCCTGAATAATCTCTAAATTGAGGGTTATCGAAATAGTAGATAATTCCATATTGTAATGTTTTGTGCATGTTAGCATGATTAAGTGCAAAAGCATCAGGATTATCATCGAAACCTGTCTTAAAAGAGGTTTTTTTAGTTTATTCAGATGCTCTCACGGCCATCTCTATGGTAAACCTTGAAAAGATTCTATCAGCCTATTTAAAAAGTATTGCTTCAGTTTTAAGTGCAAAAGACTCCGTCAATTTTATAACAATTAAATATGTATTTTTTCCGTCTTTGGCATTTCTTCCAGACATTTTCCATTGTATTATCAGATGTTGATAAGTTGATTCAAGGCTGACAGTGCAATGGATGTGAAGATGTGAATAAATTTACCGTATAAATATACTCAAGGTTTCAATTTCCACGTATTACAATGTCGTAAACAAAAATTCAGTTATTTCATGAATGAAAACAGTAATCTTATATATATGATAAATATTTTAACTAATGGAGATAACTTACTACCAGTAGTAGGTATTCTCCAATCAAAAGGTTTCATCCTAATAATCTTAGAATGGACGCTATATGGCCATATTGCCCAAATTGTATACTTAATTACGCAAGGTGGACTTGATAACTAAGTTTTCGTGGGGCACGAATGGGGTAGGCAGGAATGCTACTATCAATTCCTCAACCCTACGCAAAGCTCTCACAGTTATAATTTTGCAATTTGTTTAAGCTTATGCTATAATACGAAATAAGAAAATTGTACTCTTGTTGGCAGTTTTTATAAGGCTTCATTAGAAAAAAAACTTACCAAAATCTAAATCATTATTCTGTAAATAGGTAACTTCCCTACATATCTCACACGAATGTTAATGTACCTAAAGAGTACGAAGATCCTTTAGCCTGGCATCCATTGGCGAAAGAAAAATATTCTGGAGCACAATTAAATATATTTCATGGGTTTCCACCACTATTAGAAATTAAACTGTGGTTGTATAACATAGTACCGCATTTTGACAAGGCCGGAAAAATGAAAATTAATCACCCCTAACATTACTACTACTTACTCGACAGATATTGCTTACCGACTGGAAGCAGTTACTTTAAGTGAGCCAGTCTGGCTTCCTTATGTAGACTTACTGCCGTAATTACTGCTGTTTTCATGAGGATTATTTTTCAAAGGGTACTCAGTGATATAATTTTGCTGCATGTTTGTGATCAAACTGATCTCTGTGATCATCAAAGAAAACAATAATGCTTTCTGTGTCGGTGTAAATGAGATGGAAACATTTTGGGGTGTGTTACTGCTTACATCGTACACACAGACCACCTCTCACAGATAAAGAATGCATTGGTCTGTTGATGAGTTCTCGGGTTCTCCTTTCATAATGGGGAGTATTGCCAAGTAGCTGATAAAATCCAACAACCTTTCCTGATGTGAGTACGAAATGGGGATAGGCAAACTGAAATTAAAATACTTAATAGGTACATATGTTTCTCAGCGAAATGATGATTCTCTCATAGTAAAACTGCCATGCCAATCACTGAAAATGCAAATTGTTGTTGTAAATTCATAAAGATGCCCTTAATGGTTTGTTCATGCAAATTCACAAATTGGAACCTGGATTAGAATTTGAAGGGACGAACTAAGGTTCACAGGTAAATCATGAAAGCGATGGAATTATACACCAAGTTTATAACCAAACGTGGTATCTATTTCGAACTAAATGTTGGTCAAATTTATCGAAGATGAGATGCTTGAGCCGAAATACGAGATCTCCATTGCTATTTAGACACAGAAACGAGAGTAAACTTGCAACATTCACATATTTCTGGGATGACTAGGTCAATTGTATTCAGCTCAGGAATCATGATTTTGTTTTAAATAGGCTTATAATTTAAATATTTCATATGAGCATGGTGCAAAGTGTTCTTCGAAGCAATCAAGGGTATCACCTATTTACCTGTTTAAAAAAGAAATCAGTTAGATTAATGCAAGGACAAAATTTTCTATCATAGCCATGCATTCATGTAAGCCAAATTCGCATTCATAAATTTCAATGGAATAATTTAAAAATTTTAAGCTGTGAGGGGAATAATTACTAATAAATAAAGAAAAATTTCTCCGCAGTACTTTGTGTGAAATTCATGACATCAGAAAACCATTTTTAATTATTATTGCGTTTATTAAAATTTCAAGTGGCGTTAGAGTTAAATAATTTCGCAGATTTCATAACTGCATGAGGTTTTCCTCTATCAAATATTGTGTTCTTGCCGCTTTATTGTTTTTTCACTTCCCGCTGAATTGTCTGATCTTAAATTGTTTAGCAATGAGACACACTCTCCGACATTCTTCTGAATTCTCACGTACTTCACACCCTGAAGGATAGACAGCAAAAAAGAATGTTGAAAACAGGTGTAAATTGAAAAAATTGCATTAATGCACGTAGGTGATTTATTATGATTAAATCACTGTGCATTTATCGGATAATGGTGGATGTTTAAAATATCTAAGCTTACTTCATAAAATATGCCTCAAATACTTTGCCAAAATTCAGTCGTACCGTATATATAGTTAATATTAGGAAAATAGACAATTTTGTTAAACAAATATTAACGGGAATAAGTATGAGTAAATGAGTAAACTCATGAGATGATTAATTACTGAGCAGAAAACTTAACAGATAGCTATTTCTTTACTTCGTTGGTAAAAATTGAATGGAGAACTAACACATAAAATATAAATGGTAATAATAAGGTATTAAGCTGCCACAAGGTGTAGAGCTATTGCTTTGCTAAGCTAAACTCGTAACAAGAAAATGTGTTTTATTCTCCGATAAGCTATAATAATGTAGCATCAAGATAACATTTTTTAGCTTGTGATATGATCTGTCATATCATAAGTTTGATTAGCTCGTAGAGAGCGTCGATACGATGATAAATTTTCCACAAGAAATCTATTTACGAGACATAATTTGTTCATTTTGAAGGCCATTGCGTTTTTGCAAAATATGGACACGCCACAAGAATATTTTGGTTAAAATGATCTCAATTTACAGTCTATCGATATTTTCAAAATGTGTTACCCCGAAATGGCACCCCGAAGGCCGAACTTTTAAAGAATTCCATAGCAACTCAACCCCAGAAATAAATGGAACATTTAAAACAGGTATTCGTATAACTCAGCAACAGTTGATATGGTTCAGCATCTAAATAGAGTTTTCTAGAAATAAATGCTGTGTATGCGTAATATTATTATAAGTTTTCATTGAGGTAAATAGTTACATAAGTTAAGCAAACCAATCCAAAATTGTAGCTCTGTAAAAATCTCTTTTTTCTTTTTAATCTTCTTTACTATCATAATAAGACACAAATTTTCATTACTGCTATTTCTGTGTCAAACCTTGACCGAGGGATTTGGTAACCCTGTTTGCAAAACTTGCGTTCAAATATTGATATAGGAAGCACATTCTCGTCCAATTTCTTTTAAAAAATCATTTTTTTTTCTTATTTTCGCTGTCTTCCCAAATATTACCAATTGTAACATCAGCTGACTGAGGTGAAGTTAAAATTGAGAGTTCCATGAAAGTCGAGATTTAAACAAAATTGCCATACAAACGAAGCTTAAGGGTTGAAATAAGGACCTCCCCAATCTTCCTTTTTATTCAGTGAAGGACTACCGCAAATCCATAAATATTCGAGAAGCTGTTTAAGTAAAGGAGATATTGATTTACCAGTAATAAATATGGCTTCCATCCTACGATTATTGAGATAAAACCCATGAATTTAACCCGAATTGAATACAGAATTAAAGAAATCGGTTCTCAAATTAGCATAACTCAAGTTTCCGTGGGGAATCAATGAGATCAGTAGGAAAAGATATCCATTCCCTCAACCCTACGCGAAGCTAAAATGGTTAAAATATTGCCATTAAATTTAGTTTAGGTTTAAATACAAAATAAGAAACTTACACCTCAAGTTTGCAAATTTTTTAATGGCTTAAATGGACAAAAACTACTCAAAATTGAAATACTTATCTTCAATATTTTAAATATTCCTGTGAATATAACTATCTGGCCCACAAAAATTTTTATGTACCTAAGGGTTGCGAAGGTCCAATAAGCTGGCATCCAATGGCGAAAGGAATATGTTCTATGACACCATTAAAATATGGCCTAGGTTTTCACCGATGGAGAAATATCACCTGTGTTAGTATAACATAGGACTCAGTTATATTCAATTATTTAGAAAATGACAGTAAAATTGCAGGAATGAAACCAGTCACCCCTTACTTTTCAAATACTTATTCGGCAAATATAACTTACAGGCTAGTAACAGTTGCTTTCAGTTGGCCATTCCGGTGTACTTATGTGGACTTATTGCCTTAGTACGGTTAATTTATTGTGTGAGTAGCCCTGGTTATCGTTCTTTATTGGTTCTGCGGATCAGTAAAATGTTCTTCTTGCTGGAAACTACAGCTGTGCACATCTCCCAAGTAAGGTTGCAACATTCTAGTACCGGTATTGCTATTCTCTTTGCGATGCATCCATCGTTGTCATCTCAGGGGTCGCGAACTTGGGACTGGAGATTTAAGAAACATGACGCCTTTTATTCTTGCACTTTGAGGCTATGCAATTAGCTGAATGGAAAAGAATAAATCACGCGTCATAGTGAAGCAATTTGTACGTTATTATGCCCTCTTTTTACGCTACGCCCCTTTTAGTTGATATAGATTCTGCTACTTTTATTACACGATAGACAAGAAAAAATGATTATTTCTGACGGCCGGGTTTTACGATGATGATCGGGTGGCATTTTATTTTACTGTCCGTCAAAATCGCAATGAAGAGTAAATAGTTTTTTTTTTTTTTTTTGCATTCCCCTAAAATTTTTGTACCGAATTGTGTACGTCCAAATATATAATATGACCCCATAAATTGGGTCCTAGCGCAAAGTTGGTCGTAATAGGTTTCAATGTTAAAATTTCAGGCATGCAAGCTTTTGTCGCCTTATGTGGCTCATCGTTCAGTTCCCTTTAACTCCGCCTAGCCATTGAAGGTCCAATGGGCGAAATTTGAAATTTTCTTTAATGATCGTAATTTTGTTAAACCCAATGTTGATGAAGAAAATTACTTTAATATGCATTGTTTTCGTAGCTATGTGCATCAAAATATTTTTTAGATGACGTTATTCCTTTTCGTCGGACGCTCGGAAATTCTTGATACACTTTTAATTCCTAGCTAAATTCTTTTACAGTCGTTGGTAATTTTCTTGTGGTATTGATGGGTAACTTTTAGGTAATTCTACTGAGAATTGCTTTCTGAGTGTTAATCAAGGGAAAATAATGCATGAAGAAGTAAAAATTAGATGCATTAAGATAATGTATGGATTATACTATATTTTCCTAGACTTGTAGGATCACATTATAAATATACAATTATTGATTAATGATTCATCTCATGCGTCGACGTCATTTCATATTTATCCTTCCAGATTGATCCATTGAAGTTGGATGATAGAAAAAAAGACCCTTTCGTCCTTTACCTGACTGTGTTTGACGATGCCATGACATGGTATTTCTATCTATGCACTCGTATGATTTAATGCTATTGAGCCCTATTCTTGTTTTTTTTAGTGTTTCGTTAGTTGAATTTATTATTTGTTTGTATGACACCTTATGTTGACAAAAATTCTGTGGATGTATATGTACGCAACATATCAGCATATTATATGCAACGCCATAATGAGAGTAGATGGCAGGTTTCAACGTAATTTATAGGACAAAGTGAGTGAATTACGACATAATAACACATCTGAAGCGTCATATCTTATTTCTTTTATTTATCTGTGTTATTATTATTATTATTATTATTAATTAATTGGTTACAAGTCGACCATGTAGTCGGGTGGTAACATAAAGTTATTACACAATAATATACATTAACCAAAATGCAAAACAAAATACTTAGTACCACAAATTTTTTAAAAAGCCCTCAACAAAACCATTTTTACACAATACATGTCCCCGTATACCTAGCACCAAAACAAAAAAATACATTACATATCTACATTTACATTGCCCTCAAAATCCATTTTTACACAATAATATACTAAGACCAAAGAAAAAAAACAAGAAACACAAAATTTTAAAAATATACAATTACAAAGCCGTCAAAATTCAATTTTATCTACCCTTTTGGTAAATATAGAGGCGTGAGTTGGAAATGGCTCAGAAAAAATTTCTTCGTAAGCCATTCCAATCCTCTATCCCCCGATGTAGGAAGGAAAATTTTAGTCTATCTGTCAGCTGCCTTGGGGCGTTAATCTTATAATTATGATCCCTCCTCCCTAGATAACTTGGTCCTTTTAACCGCTTCGTTAGCTCCCTCCACGCAGGATCACCACTGTAAGTTTTAAATACACACTTCAAGCGTGCTTTCTTCCTCCTTGATTCTAAAGAATTCCATCCCAGCGTTTTTAACATTTCCGTGACGCTTGCCTTCCTTCTGAAATTTCCCAAAACAAATCTAGCTGCTAATCGCTGAACTTTTGCTAATTGCTTGATCTCACGATTCAAATGAGGATCCCATACTGATGCCCCTTTCTAGCAATGTATTCTAGAATGGGCCTAACAAACGTTTTATACGCGAATTCCTTTGTTTTTTTTACAGCTTTTTCCAAGGGTCCTCATAAAAAAATGTAACGCCCTGAAAGCTTTGGTCGCAGTTTTTTCAATATGAGTTCCCCATTGCAAATCCCAGCTTAATGTCACTCCTAGGTAATTACAACATTTGGTTTCTGACAGTAAGTCACCCATAATATGGTAATTATTTTGTACACAACTCCTACCTTTCCGAAATCTAATTAGATTAGTTTTGCTGGCATTGATGATCATTTTATTTTCTTTAGACCATTTATCCAAATTATTTAGGTCATTTTGTAAGATGATACAATCATCTACTTTGTCAATGACTCTATAAATAATGCAATCATCTGCAAACATTCTAATTGTGCTCTTTATATTCCCACTAATATCATTTACGTAGATAATAAATAGCAAAGGACCTAGCACACTTCCTTGCGGTACCCCTGAAGTGGCATTGAATTCATCGGAAAAAATATCGCCGACTCTAACACGTTGTGATCTACCTACAGTAAATGAATTTATCCATTTGACGACCCTACCATCCATTGATGTTGATAACAATAAAGAACCCTCTTGTCCCTAAACTTAACAATGTATTTTTCCTATATATCTGGCATAATATTGACTACAGCACAGAGAAGGTTCCGTATCACTTTCCAGTCATTGTAACACAATTTAATCTATTTCATTCAATTAATTGAGCAATCTTATAATGGTTGAATGAAGGGTGGCATATCTCTTAAATACCCAGTCCTAAGTTCGCGACCCCGAAGAGGATAGCGATAAAGGCTTCGTTTTCGATTTTCAATTTTCGAGGCTTCGCTTAGCATTTCAATTCAGCTAGTTCAGCTTTTCAGCTCGCTGCAAGAAGATCATTTTACTTATTTACAAAGCGCTTAAAAATAATAAACGATATTCTGAAGCAATAAGTAAGCCAACTGCAGCAATAAGTGCACAATAAGGACCCAAGGATGGCTTACTTAAGGCAACTTCTACTGCCCGGTGAGTAGTGTATGCCGAACATATGATTATTTATTTATTTATTATAAATGTACTTGGTGGGGGTTATTATTTCAATTTTTGTGATTTTTCGGGCATTGTCACATCAAAGTGGATACTATTAAGTACTTTGTGGCACCATCATTTACATTTCAAATATGGGAAAACACATTATAGAGTTTTCATGGTATCGAAGAGAGCATATTTTTTTAGCGATTGCATGCCACGTTAGGGGATATTCGCACTTCTCAGATGCATAAATATGCGTGTGATATATGTAGCTAAGTCATCTATTCAGATAATTAAGATTTAAATTTTTTGTATCGATTTAACAATTGGAGATTTAGATCAACTGCCACCAGGAGCCTAAGTTTCTTACTTGGTATTCTAGTCTATGCTTGAATGTATGGCAATATTCTCCTTTTTAGGCTTAGCGTGGAGTTGAAGAGATTGATAGTAGATATCCTGCTTTACCCATTCGAGTCCCACGGAAGCAGAAGCCACACAGTACACTTTGTGTTATGTAGTACGCACTTTGGGATAGATTCATAGGTTCCATCCCCATAGGTTTCATAATCTTAGAATGAAACCCAAACTCACTACTGATAGTAAAGTATTTCCATTGGTTGAACTGTTTATCGCATATTTACAATTTCGATAACAGTGATGGACTAGAAAAAGAGATCATTTGCATCGAAATATTCTTGTGGGGTGTCCCATATTTAGCGAAACGCAATAGTGTTCCCGCCTGATAAAAATGAAGAATATCAATTCGCTTGATTTTTTGCGGTAAATTTATCATCGTTCCTGCGTTTTCTAGGGGCTAACCAAACTAAGCTAATGAAGGTGGTCTTGAACCATATTTTTATAATATTTTTTCTATAAAAGAGCGTAAAAAACATTCTATAGTAGAAATTTGAGATTTGCAAGGAAATAGCTCTTTACCTTGGCTCAGCTTAGTTGGCACATTTCCATGCTGTATAGATTATATGTTAATTCGTCATTTAACTACTACCTACGCAGAAAAAAACGATTTCTTTTAAAACCTTAAACAATTCATTAATTGATTCTTTTCAGCCTTATCCTATTTAATATTTATTTAACTAAGTCATACTTAAATCTTATATTTACCAATACTTGTGAACATCACAATTGAGGTAAAATTTTTAAGCCTGTTTTAAGAAAAAAGGGTACAACATATTTTTTGTAAACATTCACCACACAACACGATAAATATACAAAGACATGTTGTTAAAAATTAACTTATTACGTGTTTTATTCAATTTTTTTTACAAATTTCAGCTCTTTTCCTGGTTATTTCGACTTTCGTTTTTGCTTTTCCTCCGCCAGGGTATGAATTAAGTGGGAATTTACAAGAATGCAGGAGATAAGCTACAGTAAGTATGGCTCGTATTGCAACTTCACTTGTGCATTGAAATATCTGACGTTCCTCAATTGGCAATAGAAAACGCCAAGGTCAATTAGATCCAAATAATTATTTGTCTGCTTTTCTCGTATCTCTAATTTTAGTCTTTCCCTCTACGATAGTAACAAAGATATTTAAGTAACCACTATATGCAACCTCTGAATACCTGCCAGATCGTTTTGTAATATAATTAATGCCACTGACATAATTGCTTTCTTAGACATCTTTCCGTAATCGATCTATAAACTCCGAGAATAAACCTTCAGTTAATTTTTACATAAACATTAAAAATTAAATAATTCCCTTAGACTGGCTTTAGCTCAAGCTATCCATTTAATCCAGAAAATTGATAATTCAATCTGCCTTTCGATTCCTTGTTTACTTCGATGAAACAAAATCTACTTAATATTCCAAAACATATTCGATTTTTCGCATCGTGAGTATAGTAGGGAGTAGTTTATTTGAAATTTTCTCGGATTTCTGTCTCTTCAATTACGCTGTGGGGGACAGGATGGATGTACAAAAAATTTCAGTCCGACTGTTTAACATTTAGAGGTCGTTCACAGAGCATAAATGAAATAGCATTCTTTTTCCCCTATTTTAAGAAATAACTTTATTTTTAAGAGGTAACGCATAATTTCACAGAGCTTTGAAGACACAATTTGCTCCACTTTTACGTCCGCTCAACAGTTTTTCAGGAATACAATGCTTTTACGCGAGTTGTAGCCGGGCGTCTCAACCTTAACGGCTAGCTGGTCGCTCGCAGACCGCATTCACGATCAGCTGATATTTCCAGCGCCATTCATTGCCTTACGCTCCACCACCCCCTCGCGCCTTCCCTAGCGAGAGTAGGCGGAAGAAGGGATGAGTTACTTAAAAAATGTTTTTGTTCCTTAGACCATATCTATTGGGTGATTGTGATTGAGCTGGCGCGATAATTTGCTTTAGTGCATTTCAGTCTAATTTTTATGCATAACCCCATTGTCATCCCTCTAACTTCCCATACACACACTCCTTTTTTGCCCAGGAAAGAGAACGGCCTTGAGTAATTTATTTTCTTTCAGCCAGACACATGGTTTATGAGGGCGGGGTGGGGTTGTGTACATGTTACCTGCACTGATAATTTGATTTCCATCCAAATGCATTGATAAATCATACCTATCATTAAATCAGCTGTATATTTCGGCTAGCAAATAATTATGAAAGTTGAATATCATTAAAACATATTTCCGCTTACCTGCTAACTTTCTCGGACGTATTTAAAAAAAGAAGGTAGTTTTTAGATCAAATATTGAAGTTTTAGATAAAAACTGGGGTCATTTTCTAATTACAGACCATAAATTGGTTAAAATAAAGACGCAGATTCAAGAAAACAAGCTAGCTTTTCCCCTGAGTATTTTAATTGATTGTACTGTTGAACTGTAATTTTCAGGACCTCTTGGAGCCTGCATTCGACTGTTATAAAAATGAATTTTCTGAGGAAATGATGAGCGAAACAAGGCGATTGGTCGGAACAACCTTTTGTGTACAATGCAAACATTTTTGCAGGTAAGGATAAATGTCCAATCTCTTGTTTTCTTTTTTAACTTTGACCATGGTGAAGTATTGATACACCTCCTGAGTGATAGACGTCTTTAAACATTAAATTTACACAAATTTTCAAAATAATTTTCCCTATCATTTACATCTACATACTACCCAACAATACGCCTAAAAATGCTTGTGGCAAGGGGTGTTAGAACGCCGTTTACAAAAAAGCAAATGCTTTACGAAAATACAATTAGCATTTATTAAAGTCCTTTATGCTTTGGAGGAAGTCGTGGGCCATACGACATATTTATCGATCATTTATTGTGTTTTTCCACGACATATCCCCAAAGAAAGTTGATAAATGGATGCTATATAGTAAATCATATCATGGCTTTTATTAAATTTTATATAGTTTCATACACCAAATTACTGTAGCATTGCAACACTCCTGCCAAAAAAAGCTAATATCTCCACGATAAGAAGATCTATTTACTCGAGACGACATTCTGCAACCCTGAGGATGAACTACGTTTTGGAGTTCGAAACGTTGGAAAAAATTTAGTTTCCAACCCGTAGGGAATCGTGAGAGAAGATTAGCCACATCATTCGATGGGAATGCATCAAATATTTTTACTGCTTCCAACTTTTGTAATTCGCCACCTTCTCATAAGTTAGGGGTTAAGAGGCCAAGTGATTTTTCAGTACACAGTCTTAGGCACAGAAATTGATAAACGAAATATACAATATTTTGGTGGGCAAGGGATACGGTTGTGTCTCCGTCCTGTGCTGAAATCGAGTGGAAAATCAAATGCACTACTAAATGTCTGCTTGATCTCGTCTGTTTTATTTACATAATTTCTGAACCTAAGTCCGTTTAGAAAACAAAATTCTTTGTATCCCTAGGCCTCTCACCCCCACGGGACTTTTCAGTCTCAACCTCGCCCGAATAAAAGCATTTTATTATTATTATTATTAATGTCAGATCACCGTTTACAGGCAAATTAAGTTCATGAAATTATTATCACTATTTATTTATTTTTTATTTTCTTTCTCTTTCTTTACCCTAATTTTTTAAAGTTGATGAACGTTTTACAGCATGGACGGATTTGGGGGCAGGGGCGTGGGGGGCACGGGAGCGGTTCCCACCCACTAGACGTTTAAAAAAAGATATTTTTTTCAATACTGTACCCATTATGTTCGTTTTGTTTTGTGTATTAGGGACTAAATGATTAATTTCACATTAATGATTTCCGTATCCAATGAAATTAATATTTTTAACAGTAATTGTAGTACCTTTTTTAATATATACATTGCTGCAGGAAGGCGATTGCTTGGTGGCGGCATTAAATTTATGTACATAATTGTACATGTGCATATAAAAATGTATACATAAACGTCCCAATCTAATAACTAAGTAAGATACAGAAAGACGCCAATGGTAAAAATATAATACATTAATTCTAACATCATTCAACTAACAATTGAACGATATATTGAATGACATGTATAAAAAAATTAATAATTTGCACATCTTTCACCTTTTCTCCGAGATGTTAATGAACATTACCATTATTATCATTGTTATGCAACTCACGTTTCATTCATTGGTGTGGTTTATGTCTGTTGAGCAGAATACGCCATTTTAACAGCTTTTTGCTCCAAAGGGTACCTCAGTGATAAAAAAGTTTTTATTCAATCATTCACTAATTATGTGCCGTTTCTCCGGAGATGGAGTATACAAAGAAATGCAACGACTCCTTTTTAAGGTCTCCTATTGAGGAAAATAATTAGTTCGTTGCTCTAGGAAATTTTATAAAATTACAAAAAATTCAAAATTTCAAATTGTATCTACACGAACAAACAATTTTTCCTGCGGTGAACTAATACTTGAAATTTCTCACAGGAGACATGAGCAGATCTCAGCCTGCGTGAGGCAAGGTGTTGAGCTTGGGAAGGATATCTCAAACAAATCAAAAATCATGGTTCCGTTTTCTGGCCATTTAATTGATACTATGCTGTATATCCTTTGTGATACTGAGGATGAAATGTTTCCTGGTAACTACGTATTTTGTATTAAGATGTGAATTTGATTGATTTTTTAAGATGAAACTTCGATTTATCAGTTATAATATGTAGGTACTTCTCCTTGCATGTTGTATTGTTATCATCCTTAAAAAATTGTTAATATCATATAACTTTATCTAATGCCTCAAACATACTACTGTTTTCTAATTTTCAGTCGTCACAAAAGAGGAAGGACTCTGTTTTCGGAATGCCACTGATACGTGTGATCACCACGTAGATTTCATCCACAATATGGTGGTTGTTGCACTCTGTGATTCTGCGAATCCTGATACTGATCCCTTCACACAGGAGTATATGTGTCGGTATGTCTGGAAGCATGTGTCGTAGTTGCTATGGCTAAATATAATTACCAGGACTCGTTTGTTAGAAATCTACTCATTCTTTTGATTTTTATTACATGCTGTATAATTTCAACTCATAGATTCCCTGATGGTTACTGGTTAAATAATATTGGCACGATAACTTTTCGAATTCACAACATGTTTGTTGCTTTAATTCTTATATTATTATTTTTATTTTTAAATATATTTTCACAGCATTTTTGCTGGTTTTAGGCGAGGTTCGGGTATTACGTATTACTCTCGTCTTTTTACTCTGTGTTGAAAAATCTTCAGACAATCCGGCAAGTATTTAAAATTGGTGCTTTCTGTATTGTAATAAACAAGTTTTTCGGCAGTCCAATAGTTTGAAAACCTTGATGGAGTGAATGAGGCACTACTCCTTTGGCAGAGATAATGATAGGTATTATGTGTACTTTATCTGATTTCCACAATCTCTTACTTTCATTTTTAAGTTCTTCATACTTTTCCATTTTGCTGTTTTAGGTTGTAGTGATATTATGCGAATTAGGTACGGCAATGTCTATCAAGTACGTTTCATTGTGAGTTTTATCTTGTACTGCTAGATCAGGTCTATGGCTATGGACTGTTTTATCGGTAATAATTCGAAAGGTCATAATAAATCTTACAGTGGTCGTTTTCAAGGATGGTTTTAGGTGTGTATTTATAATAAGGAACTCCATTTTCTATGAGTTTATACTTAAGAGCTAATTTCTGGTGTATGATGTTGCATATTTGATTATGACGGTGCAGATATTCTTTTTGGGTTAGGTTAGTGCATCCACTTGTGATGTGCTGTATCGTCTCAGAGGCATTATCTCATTTTCTTCATCTGTCATCCTATAAATTTGGGTTTTTAATTTTATATATTTCATAATCTTTTGTTTTCACCACCTGGTCTTGTATTGCGATCATAAATCCTTCTGTTTCTGGGAAGAGTTGCCCATGCCTGAGCCATGTGTGCGATGCATCTTTGTCGATTTCAGGAGCCTCCAGGGCATGAGGGTGTCTTCCATGAAGGGATTTAGCTTTCCATATTGACATTTTAATGTCTATAGTAACAGTCATTTCACTAATTTGCATACTTTCGTCAAATAGGTTTAACGGTGTGCACTTATTGTCTGCGTCACAGATAGTTCTCAGGAGATCCGAGGTACATTTCTTGCTGAAAAAATATTTCCGTAACTACGAAAGTTATGAGTTGTGATGATTTTTGATGTCTACGATCCTCCTTCCACCAATGGGCAACGTGCTCCTCTCTATATTCGAGTTTTCATGGAGCATATTTTTCTCTGTCATTTGCGACCGAATTTTTCTTGGAAGGTCGTCTAGATCTGTTTGTGACCATTTGATTATACCAAAGGAGTATGTCAGGAGAGGGATGGCAAAGGTATTAATTGAATTATTGAGGTTTTTGCCGTTTAATTCCGTGCGAACAAGTTTCTTGATTCTATCTTGGAATTCAGTCGAAAGATTTTGCTTTATCGTAGAGTGGTCTAGTCGTCTTGCTTGTTGGAATCCTAGGTATTTACTATAGGTATCTCCCTCATCCATGGCCTCTATTATTTGCCCATTCTATAGTGGAATATCATTTATTTGTACTTTACCTCGGATTATTGTTATAGTTTTACATTTATCTACTTTAAATTCCATGTTTATATCCTTAGAAAATATTTCAGTTAAACGGACTAATTGATTTAGATTATTATAAGATCCTGCATACAGCTTGAGATCGTGCATATAGAAAAGATGTGATAACGTATGGCATCTTAGTTTTTTTCCTTTTATTTTGACTCCATATTATTCAGGAGTTTTGATAAAGGGTTTAGCGCAAGGCAGAACCATAACGCACTCAAAGAGCCACCTTGAAATATTCCCCGTTTGATTTTGATTTTATTTGTCTGCCAAAGGCCCTCGTCAGTTTTTATGTGCTCCATTTTTTCATCACGGTATGGAGACATTTAATAACTTCTGGGTGAATTTTATAGATGTTTAGTACTTCAATAAGCCAGGAATGTGGAACAGAGTCAAAAGCATTTTTGTAATCTATGTAGCAACTGTGTAGGTTCCTCTTTTTTTCTTGTATTTGTTTAAGAATTATTGAATCAATTATCAACTGTTCCTGGCAACCTTTGCTTTCTCTGCGACACACCTTTTGTTCAACCGTTAAAATTTGTTTCACATCTATAAGGTAGTGGATTACTTCCGTTATGCCGGACTCGAAAATTTTATAAAATGTTTGTAGACAAGTTATCGGTCTATATTTTGATGGATCGTTACATGCGACTTCTTTTGGCAGTAAATGTGTTTTACCTTCCATTAAAAAAGCTGGAATAATTTCTGGAAACTTTAAAAATTCGTTTATATATTTTAGTAGATGCTTATGACAGCTGGTGAATTTTTTTGTAGCAAAGGTTGTGTACATTATCACTTCTAGGGCTTTTTCAATTATGGGTTCAGCTAAGAATTTTTTCCAGAATTGCAATTGTAATTATAGGGGAATCATAGTTTCTATGTTTTATGCTGCTGCTCTTTCATTTCTCATTCAGGTCGCATTTCCCTTGTGGGATGCATCATTCCACCATATAGTTGACCAAAATTTCTCCACTTCCTGAGAGTTAAAATTACTCAGGTTTTTATTTTCAAAAGAAATGGATTTCACCTGTTTGTTATTGCCCAATTTTCTGTAAAAATTTCGTTGAATATTTTCAAATTGGGAATTCTGTTGTTTTCTTTTTGTGCGTTTACAATATCTGTTGAGTCTCATTTTTGTGGCTGCAAGTTTTTGCTTGAGGGTGTCGGTAATTTCTTTTATATTTTCATTTGCTCTGTCGCATTGAGTGTGCGAACGGTATTTTATGAATGCCTACTCATTATTGTTATTATTATTATTGCTGTTGTAATATTATTATTAATATTTTCAATGATAATTATTTTTATATCATTGAAATTATTTTCAAGTCGTGGTTAAGGTTCTGTTTCTGGGGCCATGTCACAGGTAGCCCCGAGATAGATAGTCAACACCTCTTTCCGCAAATCGCTTATCCTCGCCGGCCTCCCTACTCGACCCACCGAGCGTGGGACTCAACCCCTCTCCCCCCTCGCCCCCCCCGAATACTGACCACCCATGCGGTTATTGTAATAACGAGTGGATGGGTGCTTGAATTCTTCAAGCGGGTGTGTAAGTGGTAGAAAATATGGTGGTGTCAATTGTAGCCTAGTCCTGGGTCCATAAGTTGGTAAAAAGTTCGAAATTTTCACCACGTAATGGTAAAGATTTTCGACATATTTTATGAAAACGCATATTCGATATAAATCTAAAGGTAGTCCATTCTCTTCATTAATTTTTATTGGGAAGTAAGAGGAATACTAATATGCACACACACTTCAAATTTCATTGCTCTAACTGAAATAGTTATGAAGATATGTCATTTTGAATATTTTCTACAGTAATCGAATCGAACTTAAAAAAAAGTAACATCTATTTTGAAAAATACTAAAATCTATTCATATTTTTATTAGGTTATACATTTCTTTTCATTCTATTCATCGACTATCAATTAATTTCTCAACTATGCCCGTGGATACTAAATTCTATGTGGTATGGCAATTCGTTATATTTTAAGGAAACGCATATTCGATATATATCGAATTTGACGCAACATACAAAACATACTGTGCATAATGAGGAATGCCAATATGTACCCATTTACCAAATATCGTTCATCTACCTCAAATACTTATCATGTTATGTCAATATTGGTATAACTTCCAATGATTTAATCGAACTTTCGATTATATGCTGACATCTGTACAGTAAATTGCTCATAGCTTTTGGTTATAATTTCATTCTATGGTCATCCACTATCTATTTCCTTCACAACTATGCCCGTGGATGCTAAATTCTATGTGGTATAGCAATTCGATATATTTTAGGTAAAAGCAGATTCGATATATATCGAATGTGAGACTACATAGTAAACATATTTCCCCTGTGCATTATGAGGAATACCAATATGCACCCATTTACCAAATATCATTCATCTGCCTGAAATACTTATCATGTTATGTCAATATTCGTATTTATTGTAATAATCGAATCGAACTTTCGATTATACTGACACTTGCACTGTAAAATGCGCAATGCTACTGATTCAAATTTCCTTCTGTGGTCTAACACTATAATATTCCCCCTCAACTTTGCCCGTGGATGTTAAATACAATGTATTATAGCAATTCGATATATTTTAAGAAAACTCAGATTCGATATATATCGAATATGAGACTACATAGTAAACATATTTACACAACACATTATGTGTAATACCAAGATGCATCAATTCACCAAATTTCATTGGTCTAACAGTAATACTTATTAAGTTATGGCAATTTACGTATTTAGTAAAATAATCGAATCGAACTTTCGATTATACTGACATCTGCACAGTAAAATGCCCATAACTATTGATTAGAATTTCAGTCTATGGTCGTACACTATCTACTACCTTCTCAACACTGTCCGTGGATGCTAAATTCTATGTGTTATAGCAATTCGATATATTTTAAGGAAAGGCAGATTCGATATATATCGAATGTGAGACTACATACAAAACATATTTCCCCTGTGCATTATGAGGAATACCAATATGTACTCATTTACCAAATTTCATTCATCTACCTCAAATACTTATCAAGTTATGTCAACATTCGTATTTGTTATAATAATCGAATCGAACATTCGATTATTCTGACGTCTGTACAGTAAAATGCTCATAGCTATTGATTAGAATTTCATTCTATGGTCGTACACTATCTATTACCTTCTCAACTATGCCCGTGGATGTTAAATTCTATGTGTTATAGCAATTCGATATATTTTTGGAAAACGCAGATTCGATATATATCGAATGTGAGACTACATACAGTACGTATTCCCAGTGTACTTCATGAGAAATACCAAGATGTACTCATTTACCAAATTTCGTTGGTGTAACGAAAATACTTATCAAGTTATGCCAATTTACTTATTTGGTATAATAATCGAATCGAACTTTCGATTACACTGACACCTGTATGGTGAAATGCGCAACTCTAATGATTCAGAATTCTTTTTACGATCATCAACTATTTAATACCACCTCAACTTACCCCTTCGATGCTACATACTATGTGATATAGCAATTCGATACATTTTAATAAAACGCAGAATCGATATATATCGAATATGAGACTACATACAAATTATATTTTTACAGTGAATAATGAGGAATACTATGATGTACCAAATAACCAAATTTTATCGGTCTATCAAAAATATTTAAGAAGTTATGCTACTTTACGTATTTGGTATAATAATCGTATCGAACTTTCGATTATGCTGACCCCGGAACTCTGAAATACGCAATTTCATTGGTTGGTATTCCATTTCTTGGTCTTTCTCAATGTTAGCCCGGCACCTCTGTCCCCATTTATGAATATTCCAAGTACTTATTAGCATTCGATAAAATACAATAAAACGTAGATTCGATATATATCGAAGGTGAGCCCACCAGCAGTAGTATGTTTAACATTGCTCCGTGAAGAATACCAAGATGTACCATTCCTGCAAATTTCATTGGTCTACCTGTAATACCAACCAAGTAGTGCAAATTCACGTTTTTCAATGGCAGTATAGGTTCGCCGAACAGGCAATGGCGGCCCTTATATCACACTCATATACCCATCCATGGTGCATGAGGCCTAAGATAATAATTTGAAAACAAAAGAGCAATGCATTTCGAAGAATGGACCGCGATGGTTGATTGGGTATCGTCCCATACTTATCGTATTTCTCCCGTCTACTGCCATGCTCCCTCCTATAAGGCGATGCGTGTCTTTCTTACCGAGTCCGACCTCAAGCCGTTTGGCGGGGAGGAATGGCGGCGATCGCCGGGAAGCCAAAAAAATAATTTGGGAAAATTTCAAAATGAAATAATTCATTAACTATTACAATACCTAATTAAAAAAGAAAACCCAAAGTCTACCGAATAGGTAGGCTTGTGCCAACATCTTCGCGAGCTACATAGCTTAAGTTTTGTTCGCCAGCTCTCAAATCGAAATCACATAAGAACGCGTGTAAATCGATATCTCGAAATCGGCTCGACTTAGAAGCTTCTAACCCATGCCAAAAAAATCGGCCAAAAAACTAATGTTTCCCATTTGGATCTCGTCCGCGTGCGGCGATTTAAAGTTGGTCATATCGCGAATTTATTTTTTTTCCATAAGAGCCCATGTTAAAGTAGATCGATATATCTCGAAAAGTATCGCACTTTTTGGCATTTTCAGATTTTTTCTCCCGATGAATATTTTTTTAGTTTTTCCACAAAAAATCTCAGCTCGATAGGCCCGGTAGTTTGGGCTGCTAATTATGGTCAATCACCCAATCAGTGAATCAGATTTCAGCTATTATTGTGTAACGAGTCGATTGGGCGCTTGAATTCATCAAGCGGGTAATTAGGGGGGTGGGAACATAGTTGTGTCACATGTTTCCGAGTCATGTGCCCATAAGTGGTTCAAAAAGCAAAAGAAACACCCCAAATATCGTTTAAATGAGTGAAATATGCGGGCAATACGTTCATTCACTGTCAACAATACTTAAGACCTTCTAAAGGCCGTATCACACTAGCGACTGCGGCCGGCGCTGCGGCTGCGACCGCGACTGCGACTGGCCCGTCGACCAATCAGAGCGAGGCAGTCGACGCTGCGACTGCGACTCCGAAGAATAGCCGACCGGCTATTCTTCAGAGTCGCAGTCGCAGTCGCAGCCAATCAGAGAGCTCCATTTCAATCTCGCGCGCTGGCGGCAGACGTGTTTGTTTGTTTTGGTTACCGTAGCGAGGGAAGTTCAAGAAGGTTATAAGATAACGCTGAGATAATTTCGGATTTTTAAAGTGAAGATGGAGGCCCAGTATATTGGATATTGCACCCGAGTACACAGGTGAATGAAAATGAAGTACGTTTTAACATATTTTAGGAACATTTTCAACAATTGCTGCTCTCTATCTATTCTTTGGGCTTTCGTAAACAAACAAGCCACAAGCAGAAACGTTCATACGTGCGCATGCGCGATCGTGGCGTCGGCCGCAATGTGTGATGGGGTGTAGTCGCAGCCGCAGCCGCAGTCGCAGCCGCAGCGCCGGCCGCAGTCGCTAGTGTGATACGGCCTTTAGTAGCCACGGTGATCAATGCTTCGGGAAACCGTTTTGATATGAATGATATACGCAACGTAGAAAAATATATAGTGTACGATAGATGAACTTAAGAAATGTAGCCGATTTTTCTTATTTTAGTTCTTACCCTAATATTGTATCACCTCCATTTTGATTTTTAACGTTTGAATACAGAAGACTTAATGAAATTAAATACATCATTATTAAAAAAGAAACGAACGTAGACTAATGAAATGATTATCCGAATAAATATATCTCGAATAATGAAGTAATATACGGATTTCTCTGACGATGTATGTCTCTCAATGCTGTCATTTTTTTATATCTAAGGAAGATTTATAACAACAAAACGCATTGATTACAATAAATATATTAATACGGTTATGAAACTTGAATTGGAGAAAGAACGGAAGAATGTTCAACTGTCCCCGTTGATGTTATAATCGGTAAGTAAAAGCAGTTCGATATATTTTACAAAAACGTAGATTCGATATGTGTCGAATGGGTGCTTGGAAAGCAAATATATTTAATTGGTGCAGCATGAACAATGCTTTAATAAACATTCATAAAATTTCTTTTGTTTAGCATGAATAGTTCGACAGATACGAAAATTTGCATATTTGCTACCATAATCATATCGAATCATCAAGTATACTGAAACGTGAAATGAAAATCTCGCAATCCTATTGATTTATCTTCCCTTCTGGTCATCTACCCTATATTTCATGTTCAAATACGCCCGAGGATGTAAAATGCTGCATGTTATAGCCATTCGATATATTTTAAGAAAACGCTGAATCGATATATATATAATGAGACACTGCATGCAAAACATATTTCCGTTGGGCTTTGTGAAGAATACCAGGATGTACACATTCACCAAATTTCATTGGTCCAAAGGATATACGAATCAGGTTATACCAATTTGCGTATTTTCTATAATAATCGATTCGATCATTCGATTATACTGAATCTGTAATGTAAAATTCGCAATGCTTTTGATTTTAATTCCGGTCCATGGCCATTTAACATATAATTCCTTGTCAAGTTTGCCCATTGATGTAAATTCCGATGTGTTATAATAATTCCATATATTGTAAGAAAAAGCAGATTCGATATATATCGAATGAAGCAATACATACAAACAATGTTCCCATTGGGCATTGTGAGGAATACCAATGTGTACCCATTCACCAAATTTCATTGGTCCAACGCATATACTATTCAAATTATGCCAGTTTGCATATTTGCTACAATAATCGATTCGATCTTTCGATTAAAATGCCATCTGCACTGTAAAATCCGCAACGCTGTATATTATAATTCTAGTTAATAGTCATCTACTCTATAATTCCTCGTCAACAATGCCTGTGGATGTAAAATCCTAAATGTTAAGGCAAATCGATATAATTTGGTAAATGAAGATTCGATATATATCGCATGTGAGACCATATACAAAACATATATCTATTGGGCATTGTGAGAAATTCCATGATATACCCATTCCCAAAATTTCTTTGGTCCATTTATATAGCAATCAAGTTATGCCAATTTGCGTATTTGCTATAATTATCGTATCGATCTTTCGATTATACTGACATCTGTACTTAAATAACCGCAATACTATTGGTTTAACTTCCAGTCTACGGGTATTTTCTATATGATTCCTGGTCAACTATATCCTTGGATGTAAAATCCTATATGTTATAGCAATTCGATATCTTTTAAGAAAAAGTATATTCGATATATATCGAACGTGAGACTATATACTAAAAATATTTCCATTAGGCATTGTGAGGAATACCAGGATATACCCATTCACGAAATTTCATTGGTCCAGCGGACATATAGTATTGAAGTTATGCCAATTTACGTATTTGCTATAATAATCGAATCAATTTTTCGATCATACTGACATCTGTACTGTAAAATCCGCAATGCTATTGGTTTAACTTAAAGTCAATGGGTATCTACTGTATAATACCTGGTCAACTATGCCCTTGGATGCAAAATCCTATTTGTTATAGCAGTTCGATATATTTGAAGAAAAAGCATATTCGATATATATCGCACGTTAGACTGCATACAAAACATATTTCTGTTGGGCATCGTAAGGAATACCAAGATGTGACCAATCGCCAAATTTCATTGGTCCAACGATTATACTTTTCAAGTTATACCAATTTGTGTATTTGCTATAATAATTGAATCGAATTTTCGATCTTACTGACATCTGTACCGTAAAATCCGCAATGCTATTGGTTTAAAATCCAGTGTATGGGTAACTTTTTTTAAATTCCTGGTCAACTATGTCCCTAGATGTAAAATCCTATATGTTATAGCAATTCGATATCTTTTAAGAAAAAGTATATTCGATATATATCGAACGTGTGACTACATACAAAACATATTTCCATTGGGTATTGTGAGGAATAGTTAAATGCACCCATTCACGAAATTTCATTGGTCCAGCGGTAATAGTATTGAAGTTATGCCAATTTACGTATTTGCTATAATAATCGAATCGATTTTTCGATCCTACTGACATCTGTACTGTAAAATCCGCAATGCTATTGGTTTAACTTTCTGTCAATGGGTATCTACTATATAAAACCTGGTCAACTATGCCCTTGGATGTAATATCCTATTTGTTATAGCAGTTCGATATATTTGAAGAAAAAGCATATTCGATATATATCGCACGTTAGACAACATACAAAACATATTTCTGTAGGGCATTGTGAAGAATACCAAGATGTGCATATTTGCCAAATTTCATTGGTCCACCGGGTATACTTTTCAAGTTATACCAATTTGTGTATTTGCAATATTAATTGAATCGATTTTTCGATCATACTGACATCTGTACTGTAAAATCCGCAATGCTATTGGTTTAACATCCAGTGTATGGGTAACTTCTTTAAAATTCCTGGTCAACTATGTCCCTAGATGTAAAATCCTATATGTTATAGCAATTCGACATATTTTAAGAAAAAGTAGATTCGATATATATCGAACGTGAGACTGAATACAAAACATAGTACCATGGAGCATCGTGAGGAATACCAAGATGTACCTGTTTACCAAGTTTCATTGGTCCAACGTATATACTTATCAAGTTATGCCAATTTGCGTATTTGCTATACTAATCGAATCGTACATTGGACACTGCTGACATCTGTACTGTAAAATCCGCAATCCTATTGATATCCCTTCTATGGTCACTCCCTTATCCCTGCCTTCTCTAATATCCCCGCTTTCAAAATTAAGCCCATGTTCTTATATTGGTGACGTAATTGGACGGGATGCGTGTATTTCTTACGGGGGCCTAATACAAAAAGATATAAATTCAAAAGGATGTATTTTCATTAGGAAACATAATTCATCTAAATAATTTATGTGTGCGCATAATTCATTCTTTTCCTTACATATTGTTAAAATTTTTATCTCCGTAACTATGTAAATAAGCCCAAAAAATGGCTCAATCGAATACAACCTTGTATCGATCATAACTTCGAGTCTAATCAATCGATTCGCCTGATTTAACTTTTGTCGGATGAATGACATTTTCAGTCGTATTTTGTATGTCATTCATGTTCAAAACTTGATTAATTAAAAAAGTTATTAGCGATTAAAGCGTATCCAAGGAGATTCGTATCGATATAACTCGCACATGAATCGATCGAGCGGAATGGTCATCATTGCAAAAGTTGACCATTTTAATAATATTATTACTCTGAAAATTTCATTCCTCTAGCTTAAACGGTTGCTAAGATATTCAAGATTGCATGCTCCACAAAAAAATGGCGACAATGATTTTTCGCTTGCAGGACATTTTTCGGAATTTAATTATTAATTAACCAAGAGGATTACGGCGGAAGTAAGCTCAAACGTGAGGGTTCGGAGAACCCTCTAACGGTTTTTCTTAAAGATTCCAAATTTTCATATGGCACATGTCTCAACGCCGAAATCCAAGATTGAAAATTCGACCACCTCTACAATGGAAAGTCGAAATCGTTTATTCCTCGGAATTGTTTCGACATATGAAAATTCCGAGATAGCCAAAAAATCAACCAAAAAATCTAGTATCTTGCGTTTCAAGGAATTTGTCCTGTGATGATTGCAAGTTGGTCAAAAAAATTCTTTACGTAGTGCCATAAGAAAAGCATGGGGCACTTTCAAAAAATCATAAAAAATACTAAATATCAATTTATCGCAATGACAACCACACCAAAAAATCAAACAAAAAATCTAGTTTATACCAAGGGAATCTCATGTTCCTCACATATTTAAAAGTACATAATAAAAGTGAAAAAGTTGTAGTCCCATAAGGCTCCCATGTTAATTTAAGTCGATATATCTCGAAAACTAATCGACTTTTTCAACTTTTCAGATTTTTCCTCCCGATGAATTTTTTTTTACTTTTTCGTCCAATATTCCATATACCCACACCTATCACAGTTTGGGCTACTAATTTGTATCAATCACCCAATCAGTGAATCAAATCGCAGCTATTATAGGGACGTTAACGAGTCGATTGGGCGCTTGAATTTATCAAGCGGGTAATTAGGGGGGGTGGAAACATAGTTGTGTCACATATTTTCGAGTCATGTGCCCATAAGTGGTATAATATTCAAAAATTTCCCCGCCGTTTTTTGAAAGGGTAAGAAACTAAATTTTTCACTGTTAGAAATATTTGTTATTTTCAATATGATTTTATTTGACGGATAATTGATTCTTTGATCCATTAAGTTAACCATTGACACATATTCGGAATAAGGTTTTAAAAATTTCAAGAGAGTGTTGATTGTGTGGTTATTATTCAACTGTTAAAGTCCATAAGCATTGTGATAAGCCACTCTTGAAAATACAACGCAGATTCTTTAGAAAAGTATATAAAGATATTCCACTTGCAAAACGAATGTCCATAATGCAGTTTGTAAAATACTGAATTGTAACGATTCCTCTAATTTCTTTGGTCTTAAAAAATAGTTATTCTCAAGATATTCCAATTTGCAAAAAAGATTTGGCATATTTGCTATCATAATCGTATCGAATTATCAAGTATACTGACACGTGCATTGAAAATACGCAATCCGATTGATTTACCTTCCAATCTTTGATCATCAACACTAAAATTCCTGGTCGACTATTTACGTGCATGCAAAATCCTATGTTATAACGATTCGATATATTTTAAGAAAAAGCATATTCGTTATGCATCAATCGTGAGACTACATGCAAAACATATTACCTTTGGGAATTTTGAGGAATACCAAGATGTACCAAGCACCAAATTTAATTGGTCCAACGGATACACTATTCAACTTGTGCCAATGTTATGTATTTGTTATAATAATCGAATCCATTCTTCGATTATACTTGCATTTGTATCGTTGAATCCGCAATGCTATTGATTTAACTTACAGTGTATGGCTATCTGCCACATAATTATATTGGTCAACTATGTCCTTGGATGTAAAATCCTATATGTTATAGCAATACGATATATTTTAAGAAAAAGTAGATTCGATTAATACCGAACGTGAGACTATACACAAAATATGTTTCATTTGGGCATTGTGAGGAATACCAAGATGTACCCATTTGCCAAATTTCATTGGTCCAACGTATAAACTAATCAAGTTTTGCAAATTTGCGTATTTGATAGAATAATCGAATCGATCTTGCGATTACACTGCCATCTGTACTGTAAAATCCGCAATGCTATTGGTTTAATTTTCAGTCTGTGTGTCTACTATGCAATACCTGGCCAACTATGCCCTTGGATGTAAAATGCTATATGTTATAGCGGTTCGATATATTTGAAGAAAAAGCATATTCGATATATATCGCACGTTAGACAACATACAAAGCATATTTCTGTTGGGCAGTGTGAGGATTACCAAGATGTGCACATTCGCCAAATTTCATTGGTCCAACGGGTATACTTTTCAAGTTATACCAATTTGTGTAAATGCTATAATAATCGAATCGATTTTTCGATCATACTGACATCTGTACGGTAAAGTCCGCAATCCCATTGGTTTAATTTTCAGTCTATGGGTATCTATTATTTAATACCTGGTCAACTATGCCTGTGGATGTAAAATCCTACATGTATTAGCAATTCGATATACTTTAAGAAAAAGTAGATTCGATATATATCGAATGTGAGACTACGTACAAAACAAATTTTCATTGGGCATTGTGAGGAATACCAATATGTACCCATTCACCAAATTTCATTGATCCAACGGTAAATCTATTGAAGTTATGCATATTTACGTATTTGCTATAATAATCGAATCGATTTTTCGATCATACTTACATCTGTACGGTAAAGTCCGCAATTCTATCGGTTGTAAACCCACTCTATGGGTATCTACTATTTAATCCTTAGTCAACTATGTCCTTGGATGTAATATCCTACATGTTATAGCAATTCGATACATTTTAAGAAAAAGTAGATTCGATATATATCGAATGTGAGACTACGTACAAAACAAATTTTCATTGGGCATCGTGAGGAATACCAATATGTACCCAATCACCGAATTTCATTGATCCAACGGTAAATCTATGGAAGTTATGCCCATTTACGTATTTGCTATAATAATCGAATCGATTTTTCGATCATACTGACATCTGTACTGTAAAATCCGCAAGGCTATTGGTTTAAAATCCAGTCAATGGGTATCTACTATTTAATCCCTAGTAAACTATGTCCTTGGATGTAAAATCCTACATGTTATAGCAATTCGATACGTTTTAAGAAAAAGTAGATTCGATATATATCGAATGTGAGACTACGTACAAAACAAATTTTCATTGGGCATCGTGAGGAATACCAATATGTACCCAATCACCAATTTTCATTGATCCAACGGTAAATCTATGGAAGTTATGCCCATTTACGTATTTGCTATAATAATGGAATCGATTTTTCGATCATACTGACATCTGTACTGTAAAATCCGCAATGCTATTGGTTTTAAATCCAGTCTATGGGTATCTACTATTTAATCCCTAGTAAACTATGTCCTTGAATGTTAAATCCTACATGTGATAGCAATTCGATATATATTAAGAAAAAGAAGATTCGATATATATCGAACGTGAGACTGAATACAAAACATACTACCATAGAGTATCGTGAGGAATTTCAAGATGTACCTGTTTACCAAGTTTCATTGGTCCAACGTACACACTTATCAAGTTATGCCAATTTGCGTATTTGCTATACTAATCGAATCGTACTTTAGACACTGCTGACATCTGTACTGTAAAATCCGCAATCCTATTGATATCCCTTCTATGGTCACTCCCTTATCCCTACCTTCTCTAATATCCCCGCTTTCAAAATTTAGCCTATGTTCTTATATTGGTGACGTAGACAGACGGGATGCGTGTATTTCTTACGGGGGCCTAATACAAAAAGATACAAATTGAAATCGATGTATCTTCATTAGGAAACATAATTCATCTAAATAATTTATGTGTGCGCATAATTCATTTTTTTCCCTACATATTGTTAAAATTTTTATTTCCGTAACTATGTAAATAAGCCCAAAAAATGGCTCAATCGAATACAACCTTGTATCGATCATAACTTCGAGTCTAATCAATCGATTCGCCTGATTTAACTTTTGTTGGATGAATGACATTTTCAGTCGTATTTTGTATGACATTCATGTTCAAAACTTGATTAATAAAAAAGTTATTAGCGATTAAAGCGTATCCAAGGAGATTCGTATCGATATAACTCGAACATGAATCGATCGAGCGGAATGGTCATCATTGCAAAAGTTGACCATTTTAATAATATTATTACTCTGAAAATTTCATTCCTCTAGCTTAAACGGTTGCTAAGATATTCAAGATTGCATGCTCCACAAAAAAATGGCGACAATGATTTTTCGCTTGCAGTACATTTTTCGGAATTTAATTATTAATTAACCAAGAGGGATACGGCGAAAGTGAGCTCAAACGTGAGGGTTCGGAGAACCCTCTAACGGTTTTTCTTGGAGATTCCAAATTTTCATATGGCACATGTCTCAACGCCGAAATCCAAGATTGAAAATTCGACCACCTCTACAATGGAAAGTCGAAATCGTTTATTCCTCGGAATTGTTTCGACAATGGAAAATTCCGAGATAGCCAAAAAATCAACCAAAAAATCTAGTATCTTGCGTTTCAAGGAATTTGTCCTGTGATGATTGCAAGTTGGTCAAAAAAAATCCTAACGTAGTGCCGTAAGAAAAGCATGGGGCACTTTCAAAAAATCATAAAAAATACTAAATATCAATTTATCGAAATGACAACCACACTGAAAAATCAACCAAAAAATCTAGTTTTCGTCCAGGGAATCTCATGTTCCTGACGCATTTATAAATACCGAAAAAAACCAAAAATATTTTAGTCCCATAAGGCTCCCATGTTAATTCAAGTCGATATATCTCGAAAAGTTATCGACTTTTTTAAGATTTCAGATTTTTCCTCCCGATGAATTTTTTTTTACTTTTACGTCCAATATTCCATATACCCACACCTATCACAGTTTGGGCTGCTAATTTGTATCAATCACCCAATCAGTGAATTAGTTTGCAGCTATTATAGGGACGTTAACGAGTTGATTGGGCGCTTGAATTCATCAAGCGGGTCATTAGGGGGGGTGGGAACATAGTTGTGTCACATATTTTCGAGTCATGTGCCCATAAGTGGTTTAATATTCAAAAATTTCCCCGCCGTTTTTTGAAAGGGTAAGGAACTAAATTTTTCACTGTTAGAAATATTTGTTATTTTCAATGTGATTTTATTTGACGGATAATTGATTCTTTGATCCATTAAGTTAACCATTGACACATAATCGGAATAAGGTTTTAAAAATTTCAAGAGAGTGTTGATTATGTGGTTATTTTTCAACTGTTAAAGTTCATAAGCATTGTGATAAGCCACTCTTGAAAATACAACGCAGATTATTTAGATAAATATATAATGATATTCCACTTGCAAAACGAATGTCCATAATGCAGTTTGTAAAATACTGAATTGTAACGATTCCTCTAATTTCTTTGGTCTTAAAAAATAGTTATTCTCAAGATATTCCAATTTGCAAAAAAGATTTGGAATATTTGCTATCATAATCGTATTGAATTATCAAGTATACTGACACGTGCATTGAAAATACGCAATCCGATTGATTTACCTTCCAATCTTTGATCATCAACACTAAAATTCCTGGTCGACTATGTACGTGCATGCAAAATCCTATGTTATAACGATTCGATATATTTTAAGAAAAAGCATATTCGATATGCATCAATCGTGAGACTACATGCAAAACATATAACCTTTGGGAATTGTGAGGAATACCAAGATGTACCAAGCACCAAATTTAATTGGTCCAACGGATACACTATTCAACTTGTGCCAATGTTATGTATTTGTTATAATAATCGAATCCATTCTTCGATTATACTGGCATTTGTATTGTTGAATCCGCAATGCTATTGATTTAACTTACAGTCTATGGCTATCTTCCACATAATTATATTGGTCAACTATGTCCTTGGATGTAAAATGCTATATGTTATAACAATACGATATATTTTAAGAAAAAGTAGATTCGATTAATACCGAACGTGAGACTATACACAAAATATGTTTCATTTGGGCATTGTGAGGAATACCAAGATGTACCCATTTGCCAAATTTCATTGGTCCAACGTATAAACTAATCAAGTTTTGCAAATTTGCGTATTTGATAGAATAATCGAATCGATCTTGCGATTACACTGCCATCTGTACTGTAAAATCCGCAATGCTATTGGTTTAATTTTCAGTCTTTGTGTCTACTATACAATACCTGGCCAACTATGCCCTTGGATGTAAAATCCTATATGTTATAGCGGTTCGATATATTTGAAGAAAAAGCATATTCGATATATATCGCACGTTAGACAACATAAAAAGCATATTTCTGTTGGGCAGTGTGAGGTATACCAAGATGTGCACATTCGCCAAATTTCATTGGTCCAACGGGTATACTTTTCAAGTTATACCAATTTGTGTATATGCTATAATAATCGAATCGATTTTTCGGTCATACTGACATCTGTACGGTAAAGTCCGCATTCCTATAGGTTAAAAATTCAGTCAATGGGTATCTACTATTTAATCCTTAGTCAACTATGTCCTTGGATGTAAAATCCTACATGTTATAGCAATTCGATATATTTTAAGAAAAAGTAGATTCGATATATATCGAATGTGAGACTACTTACAAAATAAATTATCAATGGGCATCGTGAGGAATACCAATATGTACCCAATCACCAAATGTCATTGATCCAACGGTAAGTCTATTGAAGTTATGCCCATTTACGTATTTGCTATAATAATCGAATCGATTTTTCGATCATACTTACATCTGTACGGTAAAGTCCGCAATCCTATCGGTTTAAAACCCAGTCTATGGGTATCTACTATTTAATCCTTAGTCAACTATGTCCTTGGATGTAAAATCATACATGTTATAGCAATTCGATACATTTTAAGAAAAAGTAGATTCGATATATATCGAATGTGAGACTACGTACAAAACAAATTTTCATTGGGCATCGTGAGGAATACCAATATGTACCCAATCACCAAATTTCATTAATCCAACGGTAAAATAATGGAAGTTATGCCCATTTTCGTATTTGCTATAATAATCGAATCGATTTTTCGATCATACTGACATCTGTACTGTAAAATCCGCAAGGCTATTGGTTTAAAATCCAGTCAATGGGTATCTACTATTTAATCCCTAGTAAACTATGTCCTTGGATGTAAAATCCTACATGTTATAGCAATTCGATACATTTTAAGAAAAAGTAGATTCGATATATATCGAATGTGAGACTACGTACAAAACAAATTTTCATTGGGCATCGTGAGGAATACCAATATGTACCCAATCACCAAATTTCATTGATGCAACGTTAAATCTATTGAAGTTATGCCCATTTACGTATTTGCTATAATAATCGAATCGATTTTTCGATCATACTGACATCTGTACTGTAAAATCCGCAATGCTATTGGTTTTAAATCCAGTCAATGGGTATCTACTATTTAATCCCTAGTAAACTATGTCCTTGGATGTAAAATCCTACATGTTATAGCAATTCGATACATTTTAAGAAAAAGTAGATTCGATATATATCAAATGTGAGACTACGTACAAAACAAATTTTCATTGGGCATCGTGAGGAATACCAATATGTACCCAATCACCAATTTTCATTGATCCAACGGTAAATCTATTGAAGTTATGCCCATTTACGTATTTGCTATAATAATCGAATCGATTTTTCGATCATACTGACATCTGTACTGTAAAATCCGCAATGCTATTGGTTTTAAATCCAGTCAATGGGTATCTACTATTTAATCCCTAGTAAACTATGTCCTTGAATGTTAAATCCTACATGTTATAGCAATTCGATATATTTTAAGAAAAAGTTGATTCGATATATATCGAACGTGAGGCTGAATACAAAACATACTACCATAGAGTATCGTGAGGAATACCAAGATGTACCTGTTTACCAAGTTTCATTGGTCCAACGTACACACTTATCAAGTTATGCCAATTTGCGTATTTGCTATACTAATCGAATCGTACTTTAGACACTGCTGACATCTGTACTGTAAAATCCGCAATCCTATTGATATCCCTTCTATGGTCACTCCCTTATCCCTGCCTTCTCTAATATCCCCGCTTTCAAAATTTAGCCTATGTTCTTATATTGGTGACGTAATTGGACGGGATGCGTGTATTTCTTACGGGGGCCTAATACAAAAAGATATAAATTCAAATCGATGTATCTTCATTAGGAAACATAATTCATCTAAATAATTTATGTGTGCGCATAATTCATTCTTTTCCTTACATATTGTTAAAATTTTTATTTCCGTAACTATGTAAATAAGCCCAAAAAATGGCTCAATCGAATACAACCTTGTATCGATCATAACTTCGAGTTAAATCAATCGATTCGCCTGATTTAACTTTTGTCGGATGAATGACATTTTCAGTCGTATTTTGTATGACATTCATGTTCAAAACTTGATTAATAAAAAATTTATTAGCGATTAAAGCGTATCCAAGGAGATTCGTATCGATATAACTCGCACATGAATCGATCGAGCGGAATGGTCATCATTGCAAAAGTTGACCATTTTAATAATATTATTACTCTGAAAATTTCATTCCTCTAGCTTAAACGGTTGCTAAGATATTCAAGATTGCCTGCTCCACAAAAAAATGGCGACAATGATTTTTCGCTTGCAGGACATTTTTCGGAATTTAATTATGAATTAACCAAGAGGGTTACGGCGAAAGTAAGCTCAAACGTGAGGGTTCGGAGAACCCTCTAACGGTTTTTCTTAAAGATTCCAAATTTTCATATGGCACATGTCTCAACGCCGAAATCCAAGATTGAAAATTCGACCACCTCTACAATGGAAAGTCGAAATCGTTTATTCCTCGGAATTGTTTCGACATATGAAAATTTCGAGATAGCCAAAAAATCAACCAAAAAATCTAGTATCTTGCGTTTCAAGGAATTTGTCCTGTGATGATTGCAAGTTCGTCAAAAAAAATCCTAACGTAGTGCCATAAGAAAAGCATGGGGCACTTTCAAAAAATCATAAAAAATACTAAATATCAATTTATCGCAATGACAACCACACTAAAAAATCAACCAAAAAATCTAGTTTATGTCAAGGGAATCTCATGTTCCTCACATATTTAGAAATACATAATAAAAGTGAAAAAGTTTTAGTCCCATAAGCCTCCCATGTTAATTCAAGTCGATATATCTCGAAAACTAATCGACTTTTTCAACTTTTCAGATTTTTCCTCCCGATGAATTTGTTTTTACTTTTTCGTCCAATATTCGATATACCCACACATATCACAGTTTGGGCTGCTAATTTGTATCAATCACCCAATCAGTGAATTAGTTTGCAGCTATTATAGGGACGTTAATGTAATAATAATAGATGATACAACCATAAATATCCCTATTTATTTGGTATCCCATATTCTCAATCACAATATTCAGTAACTTAATTAAACTGAAAAAAAAATATTAAGAGAAAATGTTAGCTTGCTTAAATGATTGTTTCCAATATTTGTAGTTAACTCAGTAAATAACTTGAAGGTCACAGATGCGAATTTCATCCACGCCTTGAAGGCATGGGCCATAATTTATTATGATTTTGAATTGTCAAGCAAAGTAATTAAAAATGAAAGTGTCATGGATTATGCATAAAAACAGACACAAATCATATACGAACACAAAATATCGTTGTTTTAAAAACGGTCAACTTTAATTGTTTATATAATTTATCAATTATATTAAATATAACTATTAACAGGCACAGATCTGACAAAAAATACCTCTTTTTATTTGATGCTCATCAATAAACACCTTGAATGATAAACTGAGTACAATTTCTATTTTAACATTTAATTATTTAAATAATTGGCCATATAAAACAATAATATCAAAGATACAACAAAAATAACTTCAAATTCGGATTCAGCGGGTAAAACTCTGAATACGCTTCTTCATAATACAACAGCGACTAAGAATAAAGGCGGTAACAATTTCGACCACCTTTTTTCGATTTTGAACCACTGTGCGCCCTGACTGCAATTTTAACATTCGAAACTACAAAGTGCAAAAAAATAACTTTTTGCATCGTATTTCCGCAAACCGTACGATCAAGTGCGCCTTCAAACCTTGATTCTGCGATTCGAATAAACGATTTCGTGAACTTTGCTAAAAATGTGGCTGCGGACTTCCGGAGGAAGGCAAGAATGTGTAGGAATGGGTAAGTTAGCGGGCTATTTTAAGGTTTTCGAGTATGATTTGGCCATCTCGTACAGTTCATTTCCACGCCAAGGCATCATTTACTTTATCGGGGAAGCTGAATGACAAGCCCGGATTTGAAATGAATGTTCTTATCTTCGTTGAGTGACGAAATGGCGCCGATAAAAGAGGCATCTCTTAAAAGTGTGGTGCTAGGCTTCTCGATATTCTGGTTTCAAGTGGGGGATTGAGATACTTCAAATGTACCACTATCCCAGAGTGTCCTCTCATGTCTGTTCACAATTTTCCGTTTTCTTGATAAATATATATTTTTGACATAAGCTATTGTGCTTGTATACTATTGCAAGCGGTGTGTGCTCCCGCCAAACATACATCGTGCCATGCAGCATAAATCGCAATAGTAATAGACTTTCAAAAAGTGTTAAAAGTCCTACGGGGGTTAAGTATTAAAGAAAAATTTACGGGCTGTGTAGCAGCAAGCTAAGATGACAAAGGTAAATAACGGAAAATAACGGGTAAACCCGTGCATGAAAGTGAAATATGTAATTATAAGAGGAATTAATATCACAACATTATAGCGCAAGAATGTGTTGCAGTAGGAATAATATATTGGCCATCAAGATTGGAAAACAAGTGATGGTTATGACAGCAATATTCTGAGTGCACAAGATTGCACTTGCCAATCAATTAAACACCTAGATTTCATGAAACCAACAGCACCGATTTTACAAGGGATATTTTCTATTAACCATGATGGAATGAAAATAGTCCCAAGGTGTCAAAAACATGACCATGTGAATCAGCACAACTATTTGGGCAGCGCATTATATGAAAACGGATATAACAGTAAAGACATTTGGAAGATAAATAGAAATAGAAGAATTAGTGTTATAGGTAGATAGAATGTGATATTGTAGCGCTTTTCGGTGAAAAAATATGGACATTAAGGAAAAATAACGAGATGAGACAAGAAGCATTCGTAAAGCGCGTGTGTTGGAGAATGGAGACGTTGAAGTGGATGGAAGGGTGAATGACGAAGCGCTAGACATCGTGGGAGAGATAAGAACGATTTTTGGTTCATTACGGAAGGAACTCATGGTTTGGAATGATCGAGTTAAGAGGGGAGTACGCTAAAAATCATAATAAGATATGCGTGAAAATCACAAATGCGATATTGATAGACTTTTACGATTTTTTGTTGCCTTTTTGCCTTTGCCAAATTTGCCTTTTTTACGGCAAAATTCGTACATTTTGTGCCGAGTGCAGTTTAATCCTCCGCCGACACTCACAGCTAAAAGTATTTGAGTGACTGGCCAGCTAGTTGGCTGGGACTCAACGTGGCCGCGAACTACAAGTGGGCGCGGGCAAGCTACACCTCCAACACTATACGTCTTATTCCTTAATTTATCATTTTTCTACCACATAATTATTTAAAATATTCTGTATTTTGTCATATAACTTTGTTTCACTACATTTCATCGTCATCTATCTCATTATGAAAATAAAAAAAGACGCTACAAAATGCGATAAACTGTTATTGAAAGTACGATACAAAAAAAATTAAATTGCGATATTCACGTACCTCTAACCATAATATATAACCATGGTATATATACATATATATTTTTCCATATAATCGGGAAGCAGTGTTGCAAGAGGGAGGAATTCTTGGTAGGCGGGTGAAGGGAGGATGAGAGAAATAGCATAGCCAGGATTTTGAATTGTAGGTGGGGAGGTTTACCGGAGATTTCGGGGCTCATCCAAAGTGTATGAAAAATAAGGGATCGGGGAAAATTTTGCCATTTTTTAAAATATCGATAGGGTAATTTTTAGGACTCAAAAACAGTAATTTTGTATGAGTATTCATTAAAATAAAGAAAAGAGTTTTACATTTTACCGCTGGGAATCCCTAGAAAAGTTTATATATTCGGTTCGCCGGGAAAGTTTAAAATCTAACATAAAGTAGTAAGGGCTCGAGGGGGGTTGCAACTCGGAAAACCACTCCCCCGTGGCCAAGCCACTGGATGAGAATAAAATTAATAGTCTGGAATGAAGCGTATAAGGGGCCGTATTTTGATTCGTTAAGGGAAGTCCAAGAAGTGGAAACTGCCGACTTAAATACTAAAATTCTTCTTGAAAACCCAACTTCATTGCTAGAAAATTTAATAAAGAACATGTAAAACCCTTGGAAAATTGAAATTCTTAGATAATTTAATAAATGACATTATATGATATTATTAATAAATATTTTAATAATTAAAATGTTTTGATTTTCTACTGTTTTTAATAGTTTTCTCTTACAAACAGGAGGTTCTTTTGTCAAACTATTTAATATATGGCTATTTAGTGGAAAGTGGTCGCATTAAGATGGGGTGAAGTACAAAAAAAATAAATGTGATGGAAGAAAAACTTATTGAATTGGTGAAATCAGCGAGCTTGTTCAAGTAACGGTGAAAATTGTATTACCCGCAAATAGACAAATGGTTTTCTGGTGTAATCAATATTGCACGAAGTCAACATGATTTTCCTTCATTTTTCTGTAATCAAACCTCCCTTTGTCATATATTTTATGATGAGGTGCATATAAATTTAAAGTTATTGCAATAAGCAAATGATTCTACGGGTAGAATTATGATTTATGCGAGTACATGACGATGACCTGAAATATGTTAATGGAATTGATCTGACTGATTTATTATTTTTTAAACAGGAAAATAGCTGATTTTCTGGATTGCTCCAAGGAACTCGTCGCATCATGCTCAGAAAAAATAGTGCAAACTCTAAGCACATTTAAAACTAAATTGTTCAATTCTGATGCCTGCGCTGCATACAATTGACCTAGTCATCTCAGATGGAAACGAAGTGTGCGTATAAAAAAACATTTCTCATCAGCAGTATCTCAATAGTAATAAGGATATGGCCATTTGGCTGAAGTACTTAACCATGGGATATGTACTCCTTACATTTCATTTGAAAAAGAGATTTTAATGGATATACAGAATTGGAGTACAAATGCAATGCTTCCATGATATGTAATTGTGAACCTTAGTTGGTGTTTCCTTATTCCACTCCTGGTATAGACCTTTGAATTTCCAACCAATAAATTAAAAACCATTTAGAGCAACCCTATTTATTTATGAAACCTTATACCATTATGAGAGATCCATCACTGCTCTGTGATATATAGAATATTTTGATTATCTATATTTCGACTGCCTTGTTCAATTTACAAGAAAAAATGAATTATTCATACCACCTATGAGGGACGAAGAGTTGTCCGCTCAGAAAAAAATTTGATGCAAAAGTAAGCGTAATCTGTGATTATTTATTACAGTTTTCATTTTTACGAGTGATTTCAAGAAAAAAAGAGTCTAAACAAAATGGATTTATGTCTATCAGATGTGTAATACTTACTGTGACACTTTGAAAACGCAAATTTTACATCCACTAAGTGTTAAAAAGCTCATTGACATAATTCCCTCGTGTTACCTGTTTGGACTGACTGAAAAACGTGTGAAAAAGGTGTGACAGGGAATTCCAATGATATAAATGTAACACGTAATCGTAGCAAATCTTGGCAACAGTTTTATTTTAATATCAATGATAAAAAAATTGGTAGAGTAGAAGTATTGTGAAGGATTATATGCTGTGTTCGTTTTTCGTGAACATTTCAGGGCATTATTTTTCTTTTTTGGAATTCTTGCACTTAAATTCTTATTACGTTCTTCTATTCCTGGAATTTAATTTCATTTTTTGCCTTCATTCGGCTGCAAATGAAGGAAACTTACAAAAATATTGAAACGTACAATCAAAATGATAGTTTGAGGCGTGATTTTGTGCAATCTACATCTACATCTACAAATTACCCTGCGAGCCACCTCTAGGGTGTTTGGCAGGGGGTGATCAATCACCAGCATGCAGCATGCATTTGGACTCCCACATGCACACCACACCGTCCAAGAAACGTCCCGTATAATAACAAACTATACTACTATATGCTGTTAGAAATAGAATATAGAATAGAAATTCAGAAACATGCAGTAAGTTTTACATAGGTTAGTAGGCTACACTACAAGTCATGCAATCTATTTACGCGTTCTATTGCTGCCGTTATAATCTCTTATTGATCGTGGAAAAAATGACATTCGGAATCTGTCTGTTCTGCAATCTATCTCTCTTATTTTATTTATATGATCTGATCTTCCGTAGTACGTTGGCGTCCGCAAGATATGGTTAACTTCGTCAGAAAAGACACTGCTCTTGAATTTATCTAAAAGGTTTAGTCTATTTTTCAATCTACGGTCCGACAGAGATTCCCATCCGAGTTTATCTAAGAGGTCAGTTACACTAACAAGACTATCGTAACGACCTTTCACATACCTGGCAGCTCTTCTTTGCACGCGTTCTAACTCTGTTATTAAGCCTTTTTCATGAGGGTCCCAAACACTGGCAGCGTATTCCAAATGTGGTCTAACGAGGGAAAAGTAGCTAATTTCTCTCACTTTGTCGTCGCACTTTCCTAATATTCTTTTGACAAAACCCATTTTACGATTAGCTTGACCGGTTATTTCTCGAATATGTTTATTCCACGATAGATCATTATTGAGTCTAACCCCTAGATATTTCACAGATTCAACTGCCTTTAACTGCGCGCCCCGAATGACATAGTTACGCTGTAGGGAGTTATTCTTCTTCCAGAAATTCATTACGACGCATTTTTCCAAATTTAATTCTAACTGCCAAGCATCGCACCAAGCTTGGATAGCAGCAAGGTCATTCGTTAGTTCATCTATATCTTTGCTGGAACGAATTTCTCTGTAAACTACAGCGTCGTCTGCAAATAATCGTAACTTACTCTGCACTACTTCGCCAATGTCGTTTATATAAAGAAGGAATAGGAGTGGGCCAATGACACTACCCTGAGGAACGCCAGAAGTCACTCTAACCTCATTGGAGACTGCACCGTCTAATACTACTCTTTGGACGCGGTCGCTCAAAAATTCTCTAATCCAGGAAATGACATCTTCGTCTAGACCATAAGATTTCAGTTTTAATATTAACTTTCCGTGGGGTACTTTATCAAATGCCTTTTTGAAATCAAGAAAAATCGCGTCTACTGGAATGTTGTCTTCCCCGGAGACTAAAATCGGTTCATAATAAGCTAAAAAAAAGCCTTGTAAATTTCACATTAGTTTTTAATAACAAATTGTTTCTACTCAGTGCGATGTCGTTAGGTTCAAATACAGCGTATGGGGAGAGCATGACCATATATCCATTGAGTCAGTAGGGCTGGAAACTCTAGGTGGGGAAACTAGGAAAGAGGGTGCGAAGGTCCTTACGTTATGCAAAGCTACCAAATGGTAGACAAACAAGTTACAAAATTACAGACAGGGAGGAACATAAATGATATAAAATGGAATATGGCTGACTGATTTATTATTTTTTAAACAGGAAAATAGCTGATTTTCTGGATTGCTCCAAGGAACTCGTCGCATCATGCTCAGAAAAAATAGTGCAAACTCTAAGCACATATAAAACTAAATTGTTCAATTCTGATGCCTGCGCTGCATACAATTGACCTAGTCATCTCAGATGGAAACGAAGTGTGCGTATAAAAAAACATCTGCATGGTTTTACAACACAAAATGGCGTACCCATTTTTCGCGTGTGGAATTGGAAGTGAAGTAGACATTATCTTTCGTTTACGAAATATGTAACTCGGAAAATCTACATCACAGTGTAAAGTAGACGTTTCTTAAGAATGCTGAGAAGAAATCTTTGGAAAAAATTTGCTACCAACGAATGTAGATAATGCGAAACAGAGTTCGCGCTCTTTCCTCACGATGTTCTCAAATCTGATGAATCGAAAAGACAGGTTGACGCATTATTTCTAGATTTTAAGAAAGCTTTTGACACGATACCTCAAAAGAAACTTTTATACAAATTACAGTAATGCGGATCAAACGAAACAGTGGTAAACTGGATACGCGACTTCCTGAATGATCGTAAACAAGAAGTTGTTCTAAACGGAGTAGCTCTGATGTAGTTAAAGTGACATCAGGTGTTTCACAAAAAAGCGGTCCCCTTTTGTTCCTTATATACATTAATGACCTCTGCTCCCGAATTAGCAATAAAAATATGTTTATTTGCTGATGACGTCGTCATCTATCGCGAAATCAGTGATCATGAACTATGACTATAAAATTCTATCATCGGATTTAAACAACGTTCATTTGTGGAGCCAAGAGTAGGGACTCGAACTTAATCTGAGCAAATGCATGTCGGTACATTTCTTGCGGAGTTCGTCCAACTATAACCATGTTTATGCTGTGGATGGTATTAACATAAAGGCGAAAGACCAAGTGAAGTACCTGGGAGTTACAATAACCTCGAACCTCTCGTGGAGAACACATATAAGGAATATTTTTGGAATAGCCCTGAATAAATTAGGATTCGTCAAGCGTAATGTGCGAAGATTTTCGGATGAGAAAATAAAAGAAAAGTGCTATTTCGCACTCACCCGACCGCACCTTGAATATGCAGCTTGAGTATGCTCCGGTTCAGAAAGACTTTATCCGCAAACAGAATAAAATACAAAGGAAGGCTGCGCAGTTCGTCTAAATCTGCTACAAGCGGACAGACAGCGTTATCCAGATCTTAAACGAATTAGGCTGGGAGCCACTGGAGACTTGGAGGCTGCGAACTAGGCTTAGATTGCTTGAAAAATTGAGAATGGATATAACTTTAAGAGCGACTCGGAGAACATAATATTAGAGCCACACTATTTTTCCAGGTCCGATTTAAGCGATAAATAAAGAGAGATGTTTTTCCGAACGGTTAGATATAGAAATTCGTTTTTCCCCGGAACCATAAAGAACTTTAATAAATGCTAACTTTGTTAGAGCACTTCATTTTTATGTGTAAAAGGCTGGTCTCCTAACACCCCCTTCCACATGCCTTTTAGGCTGCTTGCGGAGTTTTATGTAGATGTTTTATGTAGATGAAGGAAAAGTCAGCGATATTTCGATCGCGCGTCAAGTCTGAGCTATGCGACGCGAGACCCTGAGGCTCGGTAACTGCGGTCGATTTATCCAGTTTTTAATATTTATTCCTTAAAAATCTTCGTTTCAGCATGGCAATTGGTCAGTATTGGCCTAAAACACTATTACCCGGATAATGGATCGATCGACTTGACCATTTAACGCATAACTCTCGTGACGATTTTTGTCCGAACCATTCTACGGATAAGAAGTATACTTCGGATATTGAAGTATCGTTAAGAGATTTAGTCGGAATGCAAAAAAAGGGAGAGAGAAATAATCAATTTCTGGGAATGGACACAACTGTTGCTCTTTGTCCCTACCCTTCCTTTTCAATCCTTGCCGAGGTGAGTCGCGCATGAAGGAACTTTCATTGCGACGAACAGCCTTGGAAGGTACTTGGATTCCTCCACAATGGTTTTCCTTTTTCCATTTGACCAAGGCTATGGTAAAATTTTAGGACAAAGAAAGCGAATGTTACTAATCTTTGAACATATAATATGCATCTTATTTTAAGACGGTAAATTCAGAGTTAACTTGAATTGGGCAAATTTCTCTTTCGGTCGTCCATCATGAACAAATTTGCTAAGGGAAATATTTTAGACTTTTTTCCACTTTTCCCGATTTCGGTCCACCGTGCAGCGGTATCTTTGGGCGATGCGAGGGTGGGCGATGATTAACTGTCACAGAGCTATTACTTATGTAAAGAAGGTTTACGGTAGTTAGCCGGCAATCCTGTGATTTATAGGGCAAAATCCTGTATTGTGGAAATAACGAAATTCCGTTTACAACTTAACTTTTCATCATCGACTATTTTTAATACTCTGACATTTCAATGCACTGAAACATTTTGACTAGTTGACAATAAAAGGTTAAGTTGTAGGAAGAAAGATGATATTTTTCCTAACTTAAAATGGAGTTCTACAATGTTAAATACTTACCAATTCAGTGCATCCAATGATTTTTCTCCGTGTAGAATGTGTTGTACTTACGTTGGACTTAAGGGTGGCTTCTTAAAATTACCCAATGGGCTATTCCTATTATACTTCCTTTTAAAAAAAAAGGTTTTTTTTTATGTTGAATGGCATGATGTTCTTTATAGAAAATAGTGCGACTCTGTTTTCATGATTGGTAGGTGTCAGTTTATCTTTAGCTTTCATTCTGTTTTCAGATAAACATTGTATTTATTTGTATACAATTCCCCGAAAACAGCGCTTTTAAGGTCTTTGCATAGGGGGAACCTTACAGACAAAAAAAGATCAGTATTCACTGCAGCGAGTGACATACTGCGCACTTTCTCTGGCAAAGATCACTTTTTACTGCAATTAGAATATAAAACTGCGATTAGTTTATTACACTGCTATTAAATATGATGTTAAAATTGACCGTAAATAGTTATTTACAAAGGACATCCTAAATCCGTTTTTATAGCAATCAGTACATCAAACTGCTGAGAGTAAAGATAACTAGATTTTATATTAATCAGTTCTTAACAATGATGTAAAGTTAATGGAATGTTTACAGCACAAATATTCTGCCTAAAATTAATCAAAAGAAGTTACTCAAGTTATTTCGCAAAACTCGATAACAACGAAAATACAAATTCATCATGTCTAACCTAACAAAGCCTCAGACTAAGGCCGTAGATTCGAGACTTGGACAACATCATATGTTTTTGGAAACGGCTTTCCATACCGAGCGTAGAACCACCATTGAAATCATGTAAGATTGCCGGCTTCGGTGGCGGTGGGGTAAAGTCCTCGCCTGCCAAACCGCAGGTCGTGGGTTCGAATCCAGGCCTGGACGAATTCGCAGGCCTGGGTAAGTGACCCCTATCCAGGGCATGAATTTTTGTGTTGTACTTTGTTCATATTGGAAACCCTCGTTGTAAAAGGCCATTATGTGCTGTTTACGGGGGATGTGATAAATAAATAAATTAATTAATTAATTAAAAATTGACTTGAAAGTGAAGACAAATACACAGATAAACCGAATACTATAGCGCCTATTTTTCCCATTGAGTGCATATTCTCCCATACATGAGAAAATGAGTTCAAAACGATGGATGTTTGAGAGCACACACTTCATGGAAAGTGGGCCAACCCGCGACCTTTGGTTTGTAAGGCAAGGATTTTATCCCGCCGCTATCGAGGCCAGTATTTTTCTTTCTACTATTATGGCTGGATTGGAGCTGGTTCTATAAAGTTTCCTAATCAAAATCGCAATTTTCCTGATCTCTTTTGATTTATTTACGCAACAACATTGAGAATATTCTTGCGCCATTTCTCAACCTATATATGCAAAGTACGCGATCATATATAAGATATCAGCTGGTCAGTATTGTTAGAATCATTCTGGGTTGAGCTGAGTAGCTTGCCGAATAGAGAGCGCTCGATTTTCCTCGAGTTTCGGTTTACTTTACCAACATTCTGAAGTTATAATACTATTAATATATATATCAACAAGTGCTACCAAAGCATGGCGTCGACGAATCAACTATTTATATTCGGTGAGTAATCAGCGTTTTAAAAAGTTGCATGCGAAGTTGGGATGCATATAATTTTAAACCATTGGCAGTTTTTTTTATTATTGAGTCTCTCAAAGCAGTATTATTTGACTTCTACGACTTACTCTTTACTTAGAATGCAAATAGGCTAGTTTTAGTGCTAAAACTACATTTTTGTGAATAGCATAGAGCTTTGCAGCCACTAACACTTGATATTTTTATATCCAATGTGCAATAGATACTTAAAATAGGTCTACTCTATAGCACATATTGACACCTAACCTGCAAAAATGATCAACAGTCGCCCACCGAATAAAAATCTGCTCTCCCAGGAGCCCAAAATACGCATACGCTCAGCTGGCAATAGGCAGAGCTCAATCGCTCACCGCCGATGCTTGTAGAAATAGGGAAGAGTTTTTGTGGTCCGGATAGTGCCAGCTGCGCGCATTCGTATCGCTTGGCTTCTAGATGAGCGGATATGAATCGGTGGGCGATTGTTGAGCGCCTGTGCAGTGGAGGTATCGATACATGTGCTTAGAAAGTTTAGAAATGCTAAAAGTGGAAACTTGAAACATGTAGTACGTCAGGAAAGGGGGTCAAAATTGAACCGATATAACGGGATTGATTATTCATCTTAAAGCCGCGCAACTTTGAAGAATGGCGATGAAGAACCTAAACTTTAATACTTACTCATTACACTTCGTTCTTAGAGTATTTGGAAGACGATTTGATACTTATATATGAATCAATAAGAGTTATAGAATAGTTATTTTGTGCGACTGTTAGTATTATTTAACATTGTTATACAGACGTAGATTCTGTCAATAAAATTCTTTGTGAAATATATTCTATCTACTATTAAGACATCCTTTTTTGACCCTAGTTTCCACCAACTTTGTCATGAGTGGCTTTCAAAGAAATTTGATTACCGCTTTATTTTCTTCGACTGATTACCTTGGGGAACAATTTTTAACACATTTTCTGTTGATTTCAATATTTGAGCTACTTTATGCTAAAAAGGGCATGCTCATTTCGAAACTGTAGTTAGTTTCCTTCTAAGTTTTTTCCCTGCACCGTATGTGACTATGACCTAAATATATTAACATAAATATCATCCATTGCAGCATAAACATGGCGTCGACGAGACTTATTTTTATATTCGTTTAGTAATCAATGATTTAAAAATGTTGCATGTGAACATGTGATGCATAGGATTGCCAGATTTTTCATTATTAGTCTCTTAAATCAGTGATATGTGAATTCTAGGGCATATTCTTTATAAAGAATGCAAATGGGCTGGATTACGATCAGAATTACTTTTTTGTGAAGAATATAGATAGCTCTTTCCAGTCAAATGAGGTTTAATTTTTCCATATCCGAGATGCAATCGATAGTTTAAAAATGTCTACTCTATACTAAATACATATGCTTAGAAAGTTTAGAGATGTTTGCAGCGGAAATTTTAAACGTGCAATTCGTCAGGAAAGCGAGCCAAAATCGAACCGATAAAACGGGAATGATGCGTTATCATGAAAACAGCTTAACTTAGGAGAAAGGCGATGAACAACCCAAGATTAAATACTTAAGCATTGAACTCGTTCTTAAAGTATATTGAAGACGGTTTGATACCTATAAATGAATCAAAATTTCCCGGTAAAAATAGACATTGATCCTTGCATAAATTTCCAACAAGCTCAAAATTTACAGGAAAGTTAGGAATACCACTTTTATGAAATTCTGAAAAGTCCCCATCGATTCCGTGTGTGCAAAATGTTTTTCTCTAGGTGAAAGGTCACAAAATGGGTGTTTAGCATTTTTTGGCCAAACGGTTTGTTTAATGATAAAAATTGCTCAGACCAAAATCAGGAAATAATATGCAAATTTGTTATTATACTTTTTTCTCTATGATATACCATTTCTGAGAAAAAGCCATTCGAAAGTTGCCAGGAGCTGTCCAATAATGTTCGGAGAGTGCAAACATACATATTATGGAGTTCATTGCAGCGAATTTCAGGCAAGGATTTGCAAATGAGACGAATCACGGCGATATTCATCCACCGCTTGTTGACTCCAAATCAAAAAGCGGTACGTGTAGCTGCTTGCCTGTACTGTAGGTCACTGCTTCCTCACCCATCCTACTTACCAGACATCGCACCTTGTAATTTCCTTTTGCTCCCCCGTAAGAAAATGGTGATGAAAGGGAAATCCTTAGGACACATCTCGGAGGTGAAGAGGAAAAAAAAAATCACTAATTCTTAATGAAATTAATTATTCTTAATTAGCGCCTGATGATGATGATTACTCATTGAAACCCGGGTCGCGCTCTTATAAAATAAGTGGTATAAGTAACTCTCTATATCCACGAGAAAAAAACGTGAAGAGAAAATCAAAGACAGCCCTGAAAGGAATCGGAAACTAAGAGAACCAAAAAAGTTTCGCGGAGTGGAAAAAAAATTTAAATCAGTATATCAGTGCAAATGGAGAGTACTTCGAAGGTGTCTTGCGTTTGTAACACAATAAGTTAAATTTTGAATTTTCTAAAAATTTTGTCCGGTTATTTTTGGATCCCTCCTCGTACATTTTACTACATTATTTTGGAACTTAGCTGCAGTTACACTGGTTGATGCAGTTATCACATAGGGGTGTTTGAAGCCAACGGGTACACGTTATATTTTCATATATATTGAGTTAGGTATAGAAATCAGATAAACAAAACAAATGAGATTAACTAGATATTTAGTAACGCTTAAGGCTGGGAGGCGTACTTGGTGGAACTCGGTCACAGGAAACGTAATAAAGATACACTTTTGTATGTTTCACAGAAGTTTTAATAACCGACCCAGGTTTCGACAGTACACTATGTCCATGACCTTGATAATGACATAGTGTACTGTCGAAACCTGGGTCGGTTATTAAAACTTCTGTGGAACATACAAAAGTGTATCTTTATTACGTTTCCATTTAGTAACGCATTTGCTTTTCCACTCGACGTCAGTACGGAAGAGAGATTCACTCGTACCATACTTGCATATTTCTTCCATCAATGTCTATACTTAAATATAAAGAAAACAATCACTGGTATCACTTGGCTCCTCACCCCCTCTTATTTCAAAACAGAAATAGTAGTTTTAGCCCTAATACGGGCAAGGTGAGTCTCTTGGACTCAACGCAACACATTTTTGAGAATTTTATTATGTTATTGAAAGGTCAGCATGTTGTAAATTTTTTACTTCTTCTAATTGTATATTTCCTATAAATTAGAGTAATTCAAACTTCTATCGGAATGAAAGTAACATAGAAATAATCTTTTTCCCTGAGTTCCCACAAATCCGGGCAAGGTGAGTCTGTTTGCACGAAATGTAAAAAGTAATGTGCATTTCACAAATATTTGGTTCAAATTGTCAAAATAATGTAAAATTATCACTATGTACATGTAACGTTAAATATTTTGCGTTTTCATGTTGTGAAAACAGAAAGAATTAGTCAAATGAGTCTACTGTACTCGCTGTTTGACTCTGTATGAAATTAATAAGTAAAGTAAAATTTTGTTAAACAAAAAATAATCAATTTTATGTTAAATGACTCGCTTTGCTCGCTGGGGGGGTTCTGCCCCCCCCCTAGGCCCCCCCGACTAAGGCCTGCGGCCTATAATGGTCGCTGTGGGAGGTCTTACACTTTTTTTGCCACTTGTTACTTAATGATCGTTCGTTTTTAAGTTGGCTAGATTAGGTATAAGCAATATTTCCACTTTCACGTAAAACGAGCGAATGATACGAATGCTACAATATGAATATAAATATTTATTGAATAGAAACGTTTTTCTGAGGGGCTAAAAAAAGTAAAGTAAATTTTTACGAGTCTGACAGAGTCTCTAAATTGTTCAATTCAAATACAAAAAACGTTGAGACCATGTTCCACTTAACACCCAATTCCTACGTAATATCATAACATAACGACTATACGTGTTATAATGAAAAACACGTTAATTAATTATTTTTCACAAAACCCAACCAAATTCTTGATCTATGAATAAGATGTGACTGCTGTTTCCCTTCGTAAGCTTTAGAGAGAGAGATTGTACACACAATAGAATTACGAAGGAACTGAATATCAATATCTACTGCAAATGCGCCAGATGGGGATCCCTCACATGAATTGGGGCTAGTATGACTTATTTTACCGAAATATTATTTACCATGATCGCGAATGATACCACTTCAGAAATACCTCTATTTAAAGTTTTAATGAATCGGGATACACAAATATCTCTTAACAGCTTTAATATACAACGCAATGCGCTATAAGATCATCTGTTGATTATAAGATGACAGCCTTTGGTGAACAAGACATTGTCTATGTGAAGATTTCAATAATATTTACAGCTAAATAACTTAGTCACTCAACGAACGTTATTTTCGCAAGACTTGAATAAGAAATTCCTTTCATTGCACTTATCCTCCATATCGTATTATTCACTGCCTTTGATGCATGCCACGGATAACATTGCACATTGAAAAGGGCATTAACGGAAATAAGAACGTATACAAAAAGAAAAAGTTATCGCCATCACTAACAATGAAAATAAAACCATTTTTACCTACCTATATTTTATGGAAGCCTTGTTAAAGTCTTTCTATTACAATCGTGTATCGCCAGCAAGACACGAACTACAGTCAACAGCACGAATCATCTTTTTAAAATGGCATTATGTGCACTTGTCAACTATGAAATTAATAACAACCACCTTTCGATGTAATATACCAAAAACAATAAGTATTTTCCTACCTTATATTTTTTCGCTTTTCATTTGAATACGCTTTGATGTAAACAAATGTTTGTTCATGTGGAAAGAAGACGTGAAGAAATAGACATTTCAAAAATTACTTTCTAAATTTCCTACCTTATCTTTATCAGTTTTTCGTTTTAATTACTTTATCTTCTTTTCCAATGTAGATTCTCTTGCTTGCATAAACAAAGGTGTTGCTATGATTGTTCGTTTGTATGATTGCCGCGCCGCCATTGGAATTTGGTGGCCATTTTTTGAACTAATCCCCATACCCAGTTTTAATTGAAAAGACAGATAAATAATTGGAAATGTATTGTTTTAATAATTTTTCCTGGGGTTTCAAACAATTTTAGAGGGGGTCTTCATAAGACTTTTTGTCGTATCTCGCCTCGTTCACCCCAAACATTTGTATGAGTGCGTGAATGAATGAATGAATGAGTGGTCGTTTGGGGACTTAATAGAATATAGATTCTATAGTGCACAATATGTACAAATTGATGTGAAAAGTAATATTTTGTCACTGTTTAATACTTTAAATTAAAAGCGTAAGTTAAAAGAGTCCATTGGACTCACCTTGCCCGATTACGTCAGAAAAATATGTTGCCCGTATTAGGGTTAAATATGTTTTTTAATCCTCTGAGGTTTTGGAGGAATCTATTATCCTAATCCCTCCATAGTTACGCCACTGGCCCTCAATATCTATCCTTTTGATCTTCACCGTTCTTCTATCACCTTCACACTTCGAAAGATACCAACCCAAATTCCTCCATAGATGTATATGCTACTAATTTAAATTTTATTCTCGACTTCCAGGACTTTTCATAGCATTTACATCGTTCACAGTTGCTGAACCGGAGCCATACGATCTGGAAACTGTGAGATTACGGGAATGCCAGAGAAGAATGGCTGTGAGTTATGGATCAGAATAAATTTATGTATCATTTTTATTTCATGAGAGTGTCGCCTTGCTCATTAAATTATAGCTACCACTGTAGACTTATTATTGACACCTTGTCCTTTTTGACGCCATTTACTATTCAGTGCGTTGAATGATAAAGCATCGCTCTCTTTCCCGTTGCAATTGGTCACCATTATCTCAAAATTACAGTCCAATCACGAATATTGAAAAAGAGGAATCTCAAGAAGGTAGGCCCATAAATTTCTTGTCAGCCACCACGCACTTAAATGGGTTTACAAAAGTCGCCATTCGCGTCGCTGACGGACAAATTGATCCGAGTTTCACGATGGAAAATGGTGTAATTAGTGGTACTAAGCGAAATTTATATATGAGGGGGTGAGAATCCAAGGGATACAAGTAATGATTTTCCTAAACAGAGCAAAGTACAGAAATTGATAAACACACAAAAATACTAAATATACAAAAACTTGGTTGCCAAGGGAAGGGAATCGCCATTTCTCTAAATTACAAAGAAAGTAGGTACTGAAAAATATTGTAATAACTGTATCGCATTGCACTCATATTTTTGAAAACCGATTAAAATGCGAGCGAAGTGGAAACGGATATCACCCTTGTATGGTATTGTACCTCCTCTTTGCAGTACCCTTGCTTCCAATCTTTGATGTTTTGCCCCCTTGTGCATTTTCTTCTCCATCTTGAGCGCTTTCCTTCATCTCTTCCCTTCCAAGATCACACTGAAAAATTCATAATTTTTACCCTCTTATAATGTGTTCAAGTTGTTAGAATTTTCTCTTTTCTTCCTAAGAAAGCGATCAAGGCCTGCTCTACGCACAGCCTAAGTGTTTGAAACAATGTTGATACATAAAATTTTGAGATGCCATATTAAGTTGTTTTCAGTCTTTTCATTATTGTTTTCTTCATCGTCCAAGTTTTCCACTCCATACAATAAAACGTTCTTTCGCATACTCGAATATTTTATATTTTTTCTTTGAAAATCAAAAATTAATTACACATGAATTGCTTGAATTTCCTTCTCTAATAAATGCATAATTTAAAATTCTAAATTTGATATCATCTTTACCTTCCAGCAATTTATATTACTAGGCTAGTTCTCTTTATACAGACAGCCTTTCATAATGACGTGTAAACGTTGAAACCGAATTGAGTGAATGAAATAGTGTGGAAAATATCCACAGCTTGTTTTGTCGTATTACAATGAATTTCCACAAAGCGAACTCGTCAACAATCGATGTGAAATTGGCGATTTCTGCGATTTGGTGCAGATACTAATTTATCCACATTCTGAAGAAATACTTTCAAACAATTTCTTGAGTGAAGTTTTTCGCGCTTAAATTAATGTCCGCAGCTCTAAAATGTTTCCTGTTAAGTACTTCATATGCAAAGATAAGCGATATCTTTTAAAGTTATAATAATTTACTTTACTCATCTGAATTTATTTGTCTGCAAATAAGAGCATACTACTGGGAATGCTGTTGCCTTAATTTATATTAATTGGAATATTTTCACCATCTCAGATGATTCGAAAATGCCGGTACTATTGAACTGCGGCTAAATTTATTTATAAAAAATATTGTTCAGACTTATAACTGAAAAGCACTCTGATACATATGCATGCTGCTTTCTTAAGGACTTTCGCTGGTCAGTCATTTTGTATTTGCATCTGTTTTCGTTCCCTTTTACTATGACTTCTTCAAGGGGATATTTAAATTAAATTCTAATGCAATAAATTCAAGAACAATGGGATGGATCTGAATTTTTAATAAGTCGTAAATACGCATAAAAGGCCGTTAAAAGTTTTCGCTATAAAATAAATGAAAAAAATACGACATGTTGACCAATTTTAATATATGAATACTGTCAATTTGACTTTTGGAGAGAAGTTTTAATTTCACATGCATTATCAAATTTAGAAGACGTATTGCGAACAAACAGTCAAATAAGTTATATTGATAAATTGTTACAATTATGAAATTTAAGTAAGAAGAAAAAATTTTCAGAATCTTTCAGAGACTGTAGAACGATGCATCTACGATGGATTCTCACCGGACGAGGGGTCGGACACAACAACGTACACATCTACTCCACGTCTCCTATGCAAACACGTGTGCAGGTGAGCATTGATACTTTATTACTTACATCTACATGCATCTACAAATTACCCTGCGAGCCACCTCTAGGGTGTTTGGCAGGGGGTGATCAATCACCAGCATGCAGCATGCATTTGGACTCCCACATGCACACCACACCGTCCAAGAAACGTCCCGTATAATAACAAACTATACTACTATATGCTGTTAGAAATAGAATAAAGAATAGAAATTCAGAAACATGCAGTAAGTTTTACATAGGTTACAGGAGCATTGCTGAAGTGAGATTAATTGTTCTACTGCATGAAATGTATAAGTTAATGCCCGATAGATTAATCTGCCCTCACTTTCGACTTCACTTTCAGGAAGGAATAAAACTTAGTCAGTTTCACCATAATTTATTCACTTTCGACCGGTTTCAGTACAGTTTATCATTTTCTGGCGAAGTTTAAAAGAATTCACAGACGTTAAATAGGAGCATGCAAAAGGAAAAAAGAGAAAAGGGTTATGAGAGGGGGGCGGAGAGGGAGAAGAAGCGGTGGGGGAGGAGAACGAGGAGTGGGGAATGATGCAGAATGCTGGGTTGCAGGTTCGTGAATCATGGGAGGGAGGCAAGGAAGGCCTGGATGTCGCTGCATCCGAGTACACGCACCGCGGCAAGGAGTAAACAGCTGTAGGGCTAATCGGTAAAGTGATGATGGGGTTGGGAATAATAAGTGTTGGAGGGGGAATTCCACGAGTACAAATGGTCGGTGACTATAATAATATATGTATGAAATATGGGAATGGAATATGGGAAAATGTCCCTTACTCAACGATATCCTATTTGAAAGGTTTTCCCCCTTCTAAAAGTATCTCTAAACTACACTGAAGGACGTAAAAACCCTAACCTCCCACTCAACCCCACACCTACTGATAACCCACATCCACCCTAATCCTTATTAATGACCCTTGCACTGTCCTCGCAGTGGTTTTCCCATCCCTCACCATAACCGCCACCCATTACCACCCCCCCTCCTAATACCCACTTCCCCCTCCAACCTTCTCAAGTCCCTTCCTGGAATAATTTACCCGACTTTTGACAAAATTTTGTACTCGTAAATGACCGCTCAAGGTCGAAACATGTCGTACCGTAAAAATAAATTAGTGGAAGAAAACGAAGTCGTTTTTTCATTTGTGAACTTCAACTTCCGATAACCGTAACTGAGACCAGCGTTGAATCAGTGTGGTGTTTAATTAAATGTCCAAAATTCAAAACTATTTTATTATGTTCGTATTACAGACCACCTAACTCAGATATAACGTCAATGTTGGATTTTCAAAATCAAATAAACAGCGTAGCATCCAAGTATCCTGAAAGAAACTTGATTGTGGGTGGAGATTTCAACGTACCTTCTATAGATTGGGAGACTTATAGCTTCATTCCTGGTGGGAGGGATAAAGTGATCTGCGAGGCTTTATTACACACTTTCACATCTAATTCATTGTTTCAAATAGCATCCGCACCAAACAGAGGAGAAAATATTCTTGATTTATTAGCGACAAATATACCACATCAGGTAATAAACGTTGGCACTGTCGAAGGAATAAGTGACCATAGGGTAGTAACTGCAAAGTTTTCTCTAAATACCGCTGTAAACTTTAAAAAAGAGCGTAAAGTTTTCATTTTTAAAAGAGCTAATTTTGATGGGTTTAAGAGTCATATGAAAAATGCTTTCCCCGAGTTTCAAGAATCAGTATTAAAGTTAAATGTAGAGAATACTTGGAAAGCTTTTCTTTCGCTCGTAACTTCGGGAATAAATAGCTACATCCCTAGTAAAATAGTAAAAGAAGGCAGCGAACCGAGATGGTACGACGCGGAAGTGAGAAAATCATTGAGGCGACAGAGAGCGTGTCATGCTAAAATGAAAAAAGTCAGCACGGATTTATACGCTAATGAACGCGAGCTAATAATCAAAAAATATAGGATGACTAAAGCCGCCACGAAGGAAGCGTTAAGGAATGCGTTCACGAATTTTAAAAGAAAAACACTAGTAGAGCAGTTACAGGATAACCCAAAAGCATTTTGGTCATATGTTAGGGAAGTTCAAGGTAAACGATCTACCGTATGTTCGCTGAGAAACGACAATGGAGATGTGTTGACAAGCAGTTACGATAAAGCCAATTTATTAAATTCCTACTTTAAGAGCGTGTTCACGGAGCCTTCCGAAAACTCACGCGAGACCGATGACAATCCTTGTATAGATAAGATGTCAGCTATTGACATTAGTACGCTCGGAATAGAAAATATATTGAAATCGCTTAGTCCAAATAAATCACCTGGTCCAGACGAAATCCCTTCTCGCGTATATAAAGAACTAGCCTCAGAACTTGCCCCCTACTTGCAGTTAATATTCAGTAAATCCATCAAGCAACACGAAGTACCTAATGACTGGAAAATCGCTAATGTAACGCCTATATTTAAAAGTGGAGACAAGGAACAGCCATCTAATTACAGGCCGATATCTTTAACGTCCATCTCTTGCAAAGTCCTTGAACACATCGTAGTCAGCTCGGTAATGAAACACCTAGACGCGCAAAACTTATTAATGGGAAATCAACATGGATTCAGGAAAAGCAGATCGTGCGAAACTCAGTTAGCGCTTTTCGCCCACGATATTTTAGTCTCCGGGGAAGACAACATTCCAGTAGACGCGATTTTTCTTGATTTCAAAAAGGCATTTGATAAAGTACCCCACGGAAAGTTAATAATAAAACTGAAATCTTACGGTCTAGACGAAGATGTCATTTCCTGGATTAGAGAATTTTTGAGCGACCGCGTCCAAAGAGTAGTATTAGACGGTGCAGTCTCCAATGAGGTTAGAGTGACTTCTGGCGTTCCTCAGGGTAGTGTCATTGGCCCACTCCTATTCCTTCTTTATATAAACGACATTGGCGAAGTAGTGCAGAGTAAGTTACGATTATTTGCAGACGACGCTGTAGTTTACAGAGAAATCCGTTCCAGCAAAGATATAGATGAACTAACGAATGACCTTGCTGCTATCCAAGCTTGGTGCGATGCTTGGCAGTTAGAATTAAATTTGGAAAAATGCGTCGTAATGAATTTCTGGAAGAAGGATAACTCCCTACAGCGTAACTATGTCATTCGGGGCACGCAGTTAAAGGCAGTTGAATCTGTGAAATATCTAGGGGTTAGACTCAATAATGATCTATCGTGGAATAAACATATTCGAGAAATAACCGGTCAAGCTAATCGTAAAATGGGTTTTGTTAAAAGAATATTAGGAAAGTGCGACGACAAAGTGAGAGAAATTAGCTACTTTTCCCTCGTTAGACCACATTTGGAATACGCTGCCAGTGTTTGGGACCTTCATGAAAAAGGCTTAATAACAGAGTTAGAACGCGTGCAAAGAAGAGCTGCCAGGTATGTGAAAGGTCGTTACGATAGTCTTGTTAGTGTAACTGACCTCTTAGATAAACTCGGATGGGAATCTCAGTCGGACCGTAGATTGAAAAATAGACTAAACCTTTTAGATAAATTCAAGAGCAGTGTCTTTTCTGACGAAATTAACCATATCTTGCGGACGCCAACGTACTACGGAAGATCAGATCATATAAATAAAATAAGAGAGATACATTGCAGAACAGACAGATTCCGAATGTCATTTTTTCCACGATCAATAAGAGATTATAACGGCAGCAATAGAACGCGTAAACAGATTGCATGAAACACTTGTAGTGTAGCCTACTAACCTATGTAAAACTTACTGCATGTTTCTGAATTCCTATTCTATATTCTATTTCTAACAGCATATAGTAGTATAGTTTGTTATTATACGGGACGTTTCTTGGACGGTGTGGTGTGCATGTGGGAGTCCAAATGCATGCTGCATGCTGGTGATTGATCACCCCCTGCCAAACACCCTAGAGGTGGCTCGCAGGGTAATTTGTAGATGTAGATGTAGATGTTCCACAAAGTTGAGCCTGACACCATTGAACGGTCGGTGACTAAGTTGATGTCGGGGTTGGTTCGGCCTTGAAGAATTTCGAGTTTTTTTAAGGCATCCAATTTGGGTTCGTTCCTTTTTTGTGAAGAATTATTTCGGTTTTAAGCGACTTGTGTGGCCACACACAAGGAGATGTTTAGCAAAGTGGGAGATATCGTTGCTGTCTTAGTAACATGAGCTGTGCTCCTTCGTTAGAATAATTTTAACTCGACTTGGTCTTTATTAAACGAGGCCCACGTGAGGACACAATCCGGCCTCCTCTTTCCCTGGGCCTTGGCACTGTTGCTTGGTAAAATAATTTCATTTCAGTGACTCGGATCAGATTTATATATGAAAATGTTTTACATATGAGATTCTCAAAACATCCATTGAACGTATGACGCTTTCTTCCTCTGACGGTTAACTTCCGTGGATATCAGATTGAGCTGGTCAAGTCATGGTTGAGCCCACTGTCGGTAATATCGGTCAGAAAGCAAGGATTCAGGATATATTTGTGTATAAAAAAAGGATAGTGGGCATATGTAATTAAAACCAGGTAAAGTACGTAACAAACATAGTAAATAACAAGTTAAAGAACATTGAGAGTTGGTGGATTATCCAATATTAGCTACAATGAAAAATTTTATAAAGCCATTTAAAATAATTACAGTAAAATCAGTTAAATGTGTGCGTAAAATTTAAAACTGAATGAATTAATAAAAAATTGAATAAAAAATTTAAAAAATTTTAAACGAAAAGAGTTAAAATCAAATAAGGCAAAACAATAATAAATACTGAAACTCTTTAACGGTGTGTATGATCGAAAACTTTTAAAACAACACAGCTAATAAATAATTAATCGCCGGAATGTATTAAATAAATAGAGAAACAATAAAAGAATAAAATTCTACGGTACCGGCATTGTGTTGTACCTTTTTTAAAAATATGATTGCAACTTTTGTTCAGACATGCTTTGTGTTAACTCATGCGGTAGGGAATTAAACGTTCGGGAAATTGATATCATAAAAGATCCTGACATACAGGAAGTGTGATGATTAGGCATTAATATCAACCTATTCCTCGTTTTTCGCATCGTTACGCTGCCCTATCGGAGAGAAAATGATATACGAGGGTAATCCGCGTAAGAAAGTATCCGCCATTTAAAAATTAAAATTAAACCGGAGAAATTAGAAAAATTTTAGTATCTTAAAATCAAAACTTTTCTTTATTTTTCCGGGTGGTCGAAAAATCGATTGCTATGCTTCATGAAAATCTGTCGTCAGTGAATGGAGCCAACCTGTCACTGCGTTCTGAAGATCTGCGTTATTGTTGAACCCCCGAAATCGTTGATGTTGTCGTGAGTCGTGAATGTTTGTTCATCCATTTTTGAATAATCGTGCCCAATGACAGACTACACCTTCACTCATACTGTTTGGGCCGTAAACCCCACTCAATTCACGATGAATTTCGGTCGCTGATTGATATTTTCCCAAAAAAAATCGTTTAACACCACGCAATTCACAATTCATTCTATATATTCTGACATAATTAATTGACTGTATAAATCACATTGGAGATAATCTTTTCTTTTGATGCGTAAAGTTTTTACCAGATCGAGATATATATTTGAAATATTTTAAACTTTCCTCATCTAGAAAACGGAATACACTAACGCTATATGTGAATAAAAGACCATTTAGAAAAAGGATTTAAGTTCGTTCACCTTTTTTTTGCTACCAAAACTTTATATTTATATATATGTTCGTAACGATTTGTGGTAAAACTTATGTTTTTGTGTTATTGGTACAGAGTATTTTATGGTGTTATTGTCCAATCATTATTTTTTTCTTGTTATGCCATGCTATGATGCCATCATTGCAGAATACCCCCTGCATTGCAGAATACCCCCTGCCAAACACCCTAGAGGTGGCTCGCATGGTATTATGTAGATGATGTAGATGAATATTTTTTTTATTGCTTATTTGGTGTATTTTGCTTATATTCTGTAGTTATCTTTTTACGTATTTGTTCATTCATTCGACACTTGCAGTTAGGAATTTTATTCGGGTGGCATATAAAACCAGGGGGGAAATTTTTAAAAAACAGGATACTAAGTAGAGGGTTTTAAACTAATTTTAACAATTTTTATAATAAAAACACATTTTTCATAGAAATATTTTGTAAACTCATGATTTTTTTAATATTTTGTTTTCTTTTATGAAGAAAAGCAATTGTTTGTCATATTTAGTGGGGGGGGATCCGGATCCCCCCGAATCCCTCCCCACAGGCTAGGGCGCTGATCACATGATATGCTCAAATTCAACCTGTCTCCTTCAGTATCTTGATTTCATGAAATTATAGTATTATATTGCGCAAACAATGCTTATACCATATTTGAATCTTTCTTCCAGGAGACGAGAGCAGATAAAAGAGTGCGTGATGCAAGGAGTCGAAACTGTGAAGGAAGTCTCAAATAAAGCAAAGACTATGCTTCCATCCAGCGTGCATGTGGCTGAGGCAATCGCAAATTATTTCTGTGACAACGAAGAGGATATTTGTCTTGGTAATTTGTAGTACCCACTTTATTGGATCACTGAAAAGATAACTTGCAATTTGAAGAGAAATTTCATCAACACGCCATTACATTTTGAGCGCATATTTTCATATATGGGATAAAAAGGCGCTATTCTATTTGGTTTGTCTCTTTATGTATCTAACTTTTCTCACTTTCACGTCAATTTACAGAGTACCACGCAACGTAACATGATTTCAATGGCAGTTTTAGGTTCGGCATGGAATGCCTTTTCCAAAAACATTGTTGATGACCAGATCTGTAATCCACGAACTTAGTATGAGGCTTTTTTTGAATAGCCATGATGAATTCTTTTTGTGATTTTCAGCGAATTTCGAGGAATGACTTCATTAATTTTGATTGTGATGCTAGATATAAATTTGCAACAGAATTCTCAAGTTTTGATCTCGTCTCAAGGTCATCTAATGTCGCTCAAGGACACTCATGGTAACCCAAAGTCATTCAAGGTCTCCCAAGGTCAAATTATATATTTTTACCAAAAAACGCGAAATAACTTCATTGAAACACATCTCTAAAAGAGAAAATACGGTTTATGTCACTCACAACACTGGCTGCTGATCTATTTTTTTTGTAACCATTCATCAACTTTTCAGGCCTATCCGACGCAGAGATAATTTGTTCGACCTATATTTGGGGATATTGCAGTTCACAATTAGACTTCGTGGATAACGAGTACATGAGAGACATTGTGTTCTGCGGTTCGAAAGATCCTCTCCTTAATCTGTATACGATGGAATACGTGTGTAGGTAAGTATAAACTTATAACATTGAAATATAGCATTAAATGGACAGTGCTGACAGACCGACTCACGCTTTGGAAATCTTTAGTGTGATCGAATCGTGACAAGAATCATCCCGACGAACGATACAACCTTTTTGGGTATTTCCGACCGAATCAGTCGTCCGTGAGACCGAAGTCGGTCGTGACTGGCCTAGGTGATGGCCGATTTCGGTCTTGATTGACATAAGTAGTGATCGGCGATCGACTATTTGCGATTGACTTATTTAAGTGAATGGTAAACGCTGATCGATATCACTGAACGACTGGCTCTGGTAACTCCGGTAAAAATCGGCTTAAAACAAAAACGTTAAAAGCATGATCTTATGTCAGTGCATGTGTGCTATAATGCAGTTAAAGGTCAAATTTTAATATTTTCCAGCATCTGTAGCTATAGTTAAATCAAGTAACGATAGGAACGAACGATACAGACTTTTTTTTGGGTATTTCCGACCGAATCACTCGTTCGCGAGTGAGACTTTGGCGGGATGGTGCCGCATGGGTAACAAAGGTTTCGGGTTGACCTTCGCGTTGATTCATTTTCATGACGACAGTTTCGCCGGTGTTGCAGCTGGCGTCTTCAGGTTCGCGGTTTTTGATGCAGATTAGATATTAATTCTTAGCTTTATATAGTCATTTAGCCTCTATAATGTGCATTTATAGCCTGAATCACATGATTAATGTTTCAATCCATTCAGAGGCACAGCCCCTGCGATCGCTTCAATGATGGTGGAAAAAAATGACCTCCATTCGCGATGATTTTCCGCGACTGCTCGGGCAATGGAAATCCCATCCCTTATCCCATCCTTCGACACGTCCCTTTTCCCGTCGCTGAAACGATCGCTGACACGGTAGCTAAAAGCAATTGTAACGCCACCTTTCCCTTTCAATTTAATGACAGTTTTAAATACGGAAAATGATGGAATAAATTATGATAAATGGGGCGGAGGGAATGGCTCAGAAAATTATGGATCGAACGATCACTTTTTTGGTCCCTGCAACTCTATCGCTGGAGATATCATTCGGAGGGGCGGAAAAAATGAACGTGTAGTTTAGCCCTTAAGTAGCGTCCATTATTATGTGAGGTGTTTTTTGCGCTTTTTGCGTAGCCCCAATCTTCCCTCTCTCCAGTGAGTTATCGTGAGATTTGGCCCTATCCCCTTCCCCGCGGCGGCGCCCCTTTCCTTTTTCCTTCCTCTCCAACCCCTCCCCGGGTGATTGGGCCTATAAGATACTGGCTTAGTTCCCGGCCCCGGTGCGTTGTATCCTTCAAAGGGTTCGCCCAGAACCCTCGTACTCTCTTTCCCCTCCCCCCATCCAACGAAATGATGGATGGATTTTTCTCTTCTCTTTAGCAGGAAAATTCGCCAAAATCGTCGGCACATTAATGGCTGATGCCGGGTTTCGCTATTGGGCCCTTTCGCTATTTCGCTAATGGGCCCTTTCCGCTTCTATAGCGGCGAGGGTGTAGCCCGTCCCATCCCTTCCAGCCCTATCCCTATCCCAGAGGAGTCGACGGGCTCCTATCGCGGCGGCGCCTTTTTCCTTGTTCCTTCCCATCCAAACCCCTCGCCACGCCACGCCAAAATTTCCTTTGGTGGTGATCACCACTCCCAGCTAATTTGGCTGTCTATGGTGAGTTTCTTAAATCGTCATTTCAGGTAAAATTACTCAAGGTAGTCACAGTGTGGCAATTGGTAAAAAATTATGGGGAAGGGAAATGGTTGGGTTTGAGGGCAGTTTTTGGGGACTTGTGCGTTTCAACAGGTATAGGAGTATAATCCCAAAGATGAATGGGTAGACTATTTTCCGGCGATGCCAGTGATTTCTCAAAAGTTACTAAGTTTGATGTGAGGTCTGTTAATATTGGGGTAATTTTTAAATCCTTCCGGATATCCTTATTGCGCAGGAACCAGGGAGCCCCTGCAATCTTCCTTACAATCTTATTTTCCGTTGTTTGCACTTTCTTGAGGTGGGTTTTTGCCGCCATGAGCCATGCTGGCGAAGCGTACGTAAGTAATGGCTTTATCATGGAGTTGTAGATAAACAGTTTAGTCTTCAGTGAAAGTTTCGAGTTTCGATGGAGCAGGGGTCCAAGTGAAGCTGCGGCTGCCATTGCTTTACCGGTAGTGAAGGTGATATGCTGCTTCCATCGCATTCTTTGGTCAAGAATTACGCCAAGAAATGTAGCTTTTTCAGCTCGAGGAATTTCTGTATTGCCGTAGAATAATGGTTCGCCAATTCCTGCTTTCAGGCGGCGAGAGAATGTGACGTGGACAAAATTTGCGTGGGTTTGCTTCCCCCCATATTGCCCATTCTTCGTATTCATCAACCTGCCGTTGGAAGAGTTCTGCCGTCGATCTAGGGTTTGAACCCGGGGCAATAAAAGTGGTGTCATCAGCGTACAGGAAAGATGAAGTGCCGGGAATGGTGGGAAGATCATTTATAAAGATGTTGAAAAGGGTGCGGGAGAGAATGGCTCCTTGAGGAACGCCAGAGGAGATGGCTGCGGTATCGGAAAACGAGGAGTTGACTTGAACATAAAAGGTGCGGGCAAAGGTGAAAGGTTGGATTAATTTCTGAAGGTAGATAGGGATAGGGAGGAAAGAGAGTTTCAGTACGAGGCCCGAGGTCCAAACCCCGTCAAATGCTGCCTCCAAGTCAAGGAATACGGCTTGCGTGATCCATCGATGCTTGAAGCCGCCGATGATGGATTCCGTCAGGCGAAGAATCTGGTGCGTGGTGGAAGTATGGTGTCGAAAACTAGTATGCTCTAGACTGATGCAATTATGTAGGGAAAGGTGATGTAGGAGTCTGGAGTGGATTACAGATTCAAATAGTTTGGAGAGGGTATTCAGGACTGAAATGGGACGATAAGAGGAAGGGTTTGTTGCAGGTTTCGAAGGTTTGAGAATCATAATTATTTTTGCGCATTTCTAGGAGGTTGGAAAATACGATATTTGAAAGAGAAAGTTAAATAAATCGGCAAGGAAGGCTATTGCAGGAGAGGGAAGGTGTTTGAGGAGTTTATTGGATATTGTATCAGGACCAGGGGCAGATTTGGTTTTTAAGCTGGCAATAATGCCAGTGAGTTCACTGGCAGACGTTGGAGCAGGTTGATCGGAAGGGCAATGTTGAAGGCTCAGGCAATGCTCTTCTGCTTCTTCTTCCATATGTGACGGGAGGTTATTGGATAATCGCTTTTCCAGAATTGACTTGAAAAGTGAAGCTTTTGCGTCATCCGTGGAAGCAGTGTTTTTATCGCAGGAGAGCGGGAGAGTAGCTCGACGCGGGTTTTTGAGTGCCCGGGCCATTTTCCATACTGAACTATCTCAAGTGGTGAGAGAAGCAATCTTCTTGTCCCATAAAGTCTGGCAATGCGTGCGGAGTAGAGAATTGACTCTATTTCTGAGCGCTTTGAATTTTTCGTGGCTTTCTCTCGTCCTTTGTGATTGCCAAGCTTCGCGAGCCTTGTTTCTTTCTCGCATAGTCTGGAGAATTTCCAATGGTATGCCATCGTTAGATTTCTCCGATGGAATTATGAATTTTGCATTTTCAGTACAGTAGCGGATGGTATTGGTGAGTTAGTTTATGCAGGCATTGGCATCAGAGCGGGAAGTAAGCGGAAGCTCTTGAAGGTTGTGCAGTTTGTCTCTGATAAGTCGAGAAAATTTTTTAAAGTTGATGGCTGTTTTGGGGGTAGGAATGCGGTAAGTAGGAGAACAATTGAGGTTAAAAAGGATTGGGAAGTGATCAGATGCTGAAGAATCAATAGTGCAAGGTTGGTTGATTTGGGGGAGCTTTGTGGCAAATGCAATATCCAAGATATCGTCGCATCCGTGAGCGCCGTAGTGGGTGAAACTTGCAGGCGAGAGAATGGCAGCAGACCGCTCTTTTTCGATGAAAAGGAGTTTTTTACATGCAGTATTCGATGTGGAAGCTCCCCATTGGGAGTGTTTTGTATTAAAGTCACCGTCAAGGATAGCACGTTCGGCAAGCAGCATGTTGAATGCTCGAAGATCATCCGTTTCCAGTTTTTTCGGCGGGTGATAAATCGACCAGGTGTTGAGTTTTCCTATTTCGGTATAAATGCTGGCCCCCACGGCTTCAAGTGATTTTTTACCTGGAATAGCGGGAGCAGTCTATTGGGTGGCGTTGGAAGTATAGCTGTGGGATCATCAGCAAGAGTTCTGTCACGGCGCTCCTGTTCGCGGCGGGTTGGTCGAGTAGTACGCAACTGCACAAGATCTTCTGGGAAAAGTTTTCTTTCAGCTAGAGATGACTTGATTTCTTCAATAGTAGTATCCGTGAGAAGTCCGCGAATAAGTCTTCTTATCTTCAGGGAGTGGGTATGTAAAGTATTCTCATTTTTTCAGAAAAGAGACGGACCAGCGAGCGAAAATCAGAGATTCTGGTCGGTTGACATTTAATATTCGCGCCAGTTGAGTGACATACTGGCGGAAATTCACATGCGGATTTAATTGCTCTAAATTTGATAGACCAGTTAGATGGATGGATCCTTCAGGAATATCGGTGGGGTAGATGATCTGGGTTGATTTCGAGGTTGATGTTGAGATGGCGCTGATGGCTGGTTGCGTAAATTTTGATTCAAGTTTGTCGATGTAGATGGCACTGGCAGCGGATCGGCTGAGGGATCATCATGGCAATCCGAAAGTGCAGCGAACTGATTTGATACCGGAACTGGAGCATAATCTGGCAAAGTAGGTGACTTTCTAAGGCATTTTCTTTCAGATGATCTCGAAGGAGGTCGATAATCATCTTCACTAGCATCAGCGGCGTCAGATTCTAATACAAGGTTAGTTTTGGAAGGAAAGGGTTGTTGAGTCGATTCAAAATCTACAGCAGCTGCCACAGCGGCAGAAATTGGCGGAAGGCCAGCTAGTTTGCGGAAACGTGGATCATAAGTAACTTTTTCTAGCACGGATATAGTAATTAATTTTCTATTTGGGATTTGCACATCAGGGATAGAAGGAGGGGAAGCCACACTGTGACTTACCGATGCCGGAACATGGATGGTTGCGTCGCAGGAAGAGGCACCGTTGTCCTTGGCAGCAGTAATCGATACGATGTCATCGTTCGAATACGCGTTCTCAGTTGAGAGCGCGTCGTCGTCGTCTGAAGTCGTTGATGCCATGGCGTCCCCGCCAGGCATAGTTGATCAAGCAGTTATTTTCGCCGATCAATTAGATAATTTCTAATTCACTATTAAAAGAAAACTTTCTTGGCGTACAAAAAATCGCACACAAGTATGTATTACTCCCAGTAAGCGAGAACACAAATTTGCCCCCAACGCGTTGCCTCCAAACCCCTCCTCGGCAGCGCGGGCGTATAAGTCTCGGACTCTGTTCCCGGCCCCGATGTGTTGTATCCATTTGAAGACCCATCTTGGAGTCTTTATCTCTCTGTCCCCCTCCCCCTATCCAACAAAATGATGGATGGATTTTTCTCCTCATGGAAAACTCTGAAAATTTCTGTGGGTAAATCAAGTAATGGTTTCGCTAGCAGAGAGCTCCGTTGTCACAATGGCAACGCGGGTATTTCCTTGTCCCCTACCTTCCATCCCTATCCTCACCTGAACGTGTCGACGGGCTCCTATCGCGGCGGCACACAGTGGTCAGAAATCGGAAAAAGTCGGTCAAAAGTCCAAAATGGGTTTTATGAGATAGAGACTAAAAACTTAGCGAAAATACTCACAAATGATTTAATATTATGGATTTGTATACCATTTTACATAAATTTTATCCGTTGCTGAGATACAGTCGCACAAACATGAGTAATTCATTCAAAAACGCGCGCGAACTCGTATTTTCTCCGAAAATCTTTGATCTTAATCAGATGGTGTTGCGGTAGTATGACTTTTTGGGAAAAAAGGCAAAATATTATTTTGGCCAGATTCCTTGACTGTATTTCCTACGATTTTTGAAGATTTTGGTTCACATGAAGATTTTGGTTTACAAAACAAAATGGCGTACCCATTTTTCGCATGGAATTTCAAATAAAGAAGACGTTATCTTTCGTTTATGAAATATGTAACTCGGGAAATTTACATCACAGTGTGAGGTAGAGGTTTCTTAAGAATACTATGAAGAAATCTTGGAAAAAATTTGCGACCAAGGAAATGAGGGCGATTATGCGATCACGCGTCAAGTCTGAGCTATGCGACGCCAGACCCTGAGGCTCGGTAACTGCGGTCTATTTATCAATTTTTTGAGAATTTATTCTTAAAAATCGTCATTTACACATGGCACATAGTCAGTATTGACGTAAAACACTATTATCAGATAATTGGTCGATCGGCTTGCCCATTTCACGCATTACTCAAGTGAAGATGGTAAGGAATACATTTTTGTCCGAACCATTCTACGGATAAGAAGTATACTTCGGATAGTGAAGTATTGTTAAGAGATTAAGTCGGCATGTGAAAGAGATAGAGAAATAAACATTTTTTTGGGAATGGCAACAAATATTTTTCTTCGTCCCTGCCCTTCCTTTTCAATCCTCGCATAGGTGGGTCACGCGGAATTTTTTATCTTTAAATTCTATTCTGCCGCAAGAGTGAAATTTGATGACTTTTGGGGGCACTTTGCACAGATTTTCTCGTAGATACATGATATTGTAATTAATATTATAATATAATTAAATACTGGCTTATCAAAACTCACGCGATACAAAAACAAATTTTGCATGACAGCTGCACAACCACTGAACTCAAAATAATGGAATTACAATCTCTTTGCGCCGCGTATAGGATCATCTGAAGTCAGTCATAGACCGCTCACACAGGGCTGATGTCCAACGTGAGATGACTTACGTAACAATTTCAAAATTTCAATGTTGCATGTTTCTGAAAGTAGTGACGAGCTCACTCGTGTAAATACTTGTGACCTAAAGATGGGCGGAAGTTCAATGCATTGGCTTCAAGTGTGGATGAGCGGTGGTAAAGCGAGGGGGAGGGTCCTGGGGTCACGACCCCACATATAGAAACACAATTTCTTTCCTTCATAAAAGAAAAAAAATGAAGTATCATGAATATACGAAATATTACTGTGATAAATGAAGATATTTCGATTTTGATTAGTGTAAAACTTAGTTTAAAACCCTCAACTAAGTACCCCGTTTTTCAAAAATGTTCTACCATGGTTTTGACCCTCCCTCTTCCCCCGAGAACGAAATTCCTGGCTATCCCACTGCAGATGTGGTATCATCAAGTCATTCAATTGAGTTCAATCGTTAAGACGGTCACTCGATAGGTTTTTTTACTTAGCTGCGTAGCATAGAATTATAAAAATTTGTTCGAATTTCACTCAGAAAGTAGAGTTCGCAGAATGCATGCTTTTTTTATTGTTCGTGCTTTATTTGGGCGGTAGTTATGATAATGACTGTGGATTACATATTTTACCTTCCTCTTCCTTAAGGTAGTTTCGAAAAAAGTAACAAGCATTTGATGAAACTATGGTCACATATTTCTTGAAAGACTTACTGTCAATGACCCAAAAAAAGAGATTCCCATGAACCGTTTTGGAGATATTTGACAGTAAAATTAGGATAATTTAACAGCGGCTCTTATAAATTAATTCGAGTTTTTAGAGCTAGCGAAGCCGTTCGCGCAAGAAGTTGTTGAGACGGCACACATTTGGAGTAACATTTTGTGAAAACTCCAAATATGTACGGGAAAGTATAGGTTCGTGATAAAATAAGAAAGAAATTTGACAAAAAAAACCACCTGAAACTGTCTAGATACTCCCCGAGATCTCTGGTACCAACATCTCAGCACAACAACTATAATATTGATTTCGTTTAAATAACGCAAATATATTTATTTTTCCGGCTTTTACATACGTCTAACATATCTTTTGTTTATAAATAAATATATCCATTTGGGATTAACAATTTAGATTGTAAATAGTTAGCCAAGGTATATCGTCACCAGTTCAATGTGCAAAGGTTCGAAGCAGTGTGGAAACTAGTCAAATAAATAGCTTTTTTAAATTAATCATAATTCACGTTTGCATTTTGCTGGTGCAAAATTGTGCTCCATCCCAGTCCTATATTTAATATTGTTTACAATTGATTCGCAACTATTTTACGTAAATAATAAGTTACCCGAGTAATTCACTTGACTTCAGCTGTACCCGCAGCCTTCAGCGATGGATGTTACACATCACGGACAGGATGATTGGGGTGCTGGAATTCAGATAATCATGAGTTTGGCATCAGAATAATAAATATGAAATAAAATTGGCTCGATGCGCATAAGTGGCGTGACTCTATTTTTTTATTTATCAAATCACTTGTACTGATTCGAGTTTACCTACTCATATCCACGAGCTTACTGCATGACTGTTGTAAATATATGGGAACTGCGAATAACACATCTGACAATGAATTTAATAGCCCAAATCTTTTCTTTTACAGCAATTCAGCCCGTTTTTTTGATTGGTCCATTCCATTGCATTCTTCGTTTTGTTCAAGTCGATTGGCATCGACTTTTACTGCATTAAAAACGGTATTACTGACCTCCGCTCCCTGTGCCCAATATAATGTGACGGGTAATGAAGTAGAGTGAAATTTTCTGATGATAGGTATGTATTTCTCCTCGACAGTTTCCTGTCATTAGAAAGATAGGACAAAATGATGTTATCATTACATCACTTAATTTTAATTTTGTTTATTGTGTTTTTGGTTCAGATAATAAATTATTACGAGATTTTTCCATCAAGATTTATTTACTCATAGGTGTAACCAAGAGTACTGCCGTCAACCCCACCCCATAAATGGATTTCCCGGAATACTTCAACCGACTTTTTACTGAATTGGAATATATCTCAAGATATACTCAAAAGTCTGTTGTTCGAGGAAAAATCTCCCTTTTGCTGTGGGATTTTCTTATTTATTAAGTAAAGAATAAAAGATTTTCATTTGCGTTTGTATGAATACGACTTGTTGCGTTCATTTACCGTTTTTATTTATGTTTCATGCAATTGTTATATTGTGTTATGTTACGAAATTGTAAAATATTACTAGTAGAAATTTCAAAAAATTCAAAGTTTATCATTACTGTAATTATCTATTTTGTAATTAATGTGCCTGCGGATTGTTCTATTTTCATTTTGTTCTTCTATTTATTTTTTCTGGGCAATAAATATTTTTTATCCATCTACTTTACTTCCTATCCTTTTCAAATAACTTTACGACTGTCCTGGTGGTTAGGTCGCGATGTATCGAGCGGTGTTGCGGCAGGAGGCGGAAGTTGCGATGTGGAATGGGGAGAGAGAGCGTGAGTCGCGGGCGTCGTCATATTTTCTCAAAAACTTTTGTCACAGCGTCGCAACGAGAGATTGTCCAAAAAAAAAAAGCTTCCCACTTGTCTACGCAGCTACCTTACTCAAGAAGACCACGGGTGGTCTGAAATCGGCAGAATTCCACGGTGGCTAGACTCCGCCTATTGCATTTTGCTTGGTTCTCATGAATTCACGTCCTCTCAACACCCAAAAAACCTCGGCCGACCTATCAGTCGCAAAGATAGTTGAAATTTATACTCAACTCTAGATAATAGCAAATGCAATGGACGATCACCCAGAGTAGATGCAACATTATCGCTCGTTCCGTTTAGTTATTTTTCCAGTTTGAATTACTTCTCTTGAGAAAGATATTTTATTAAGTTCTGCAAAGACACTTTGAATCCATAACGCTTTAACTGGGAATTCTGGACTTTGGGCCGAAGACTATTCTTAATTTAAGATTAGTAGAAGGCTGGTGAAGCTTTGTTAGTCCGCTTAGTTAAATTTTTTACTGCATCAATAAATATATAGCAAATATAGGTGTTTGGTATACATGTTAGAACGTAGGTTTCCGCGGCGATGGTTTGATCTCTGCATTTCTTCAGGGTTTTCTTCCGCGTCAGCTTGTTTGTAGACAACAGTTTCGCTGGCTATCCTGCCAGCGTCTTCAGGTCGAAGGTGTCGGCTGTTATTATTGCAGACTTTCTGGTGCGCCGAAGGCGCATGAAAAATTATCCCGGTAGCCAATGGCCACCACTACCAATGTATTCATAGATAATAAAAATAAAAATGACGGATGTTTGCGTTGCTTGTGTAGTGTGATGTTTGTGACAAGAGTAAGCTGAAAATCTAATTGACTGCTCGTAAAATTGAACGACTAAAACTAAAAACAATTAAAAACAAAACAGTAGAGAAAAAGAAGTAACTTTCGCAACAATATTTTTGTGTTTAATTGCCAAAATGGCTTTTTAAATTTTCTTGACGTTTAGATTAGAGTCCTATTCATTTTTCGATTTTATAATTTTTTTGTGGAATTTCTGAATTTTGTAGATTTTCTTTTTTGATTTTCTAGCATATCTTGTTGGTTTTTTTAAATGATTTACATAAAAGAACGTAACGCAAGAAGTAATGACATAGGAAAGACTCATAGTCGAGTGATATGCTTAGGAAGTGTACGTGTGGTTGGTAGGTTTTCGTCGTAAATTCCAGATATTGATCAGTGTAGTGTATTCTGTGTAGCTGTTAGTCGAGCCCCCATGTGTTTGGCATGATTATATATGAATTCGTGAACGGTTGGTAATTTGTGGGCACGGAGGACATGGAATATTCTTGTTCTCTGCGGAATATGCAGGATCGAACAGGAGGGCCTTATTTTGAAATGTATTTAATTTAGTTTGAATTGGGAGGGAATTTGCATATATCTCTGTTCCGTGTCAGCTGTTGGTTTCTGCCTCGCTTATATACTGTAGGCTGAATGGGAGCTGCACTGTGATTGCTATAATAGATAAGGGACTTCCTTCCCGGGCCCAAGGACATCATTCCGCAAGAACTGTATGAGGGGGTATACAAGGTGCCTTGCTCCTGCGGAAAATCAAATATTGGGGAAACTTGCTGCTCCATGCACGTGAGGTTTAAAGAACATCAAAGGGCGACCAAGAATAAACAGTTTTAACTCTCCGCCATCGCCGAACATGCATGGTCGGAACCTGGCCACGGCATCAAATTTGAGGAAAAGAAACTTTTAGTTAAGGAGTGCCGATACTTCCCGGGACAAATCATGGAAGCAATAGAAATCAAAAAAAAAACCATTGAGAGAAGATGGATACTTATTTTACAGCGCCTGGAAAAGAGTCATCAAAGAGAGAGCCAATCAGAGAGAAGCGCCCAGTCAGACAGCCAATCACAGTGCACCTCCCATCCAGGTTACAATATAAGAGCGAGGCAGAAACCAATATAATTATAGTTCAATCCACAGTTTATTCCCTAGACGTCTTCGCTTTCTGAAAATCTAGGGTATAGGCTTGATGACTAGAGCGCTTGCTTTCCACCCCGTGGACCTTGGTTCATACCCCGGCGGAGGCAAAGATTTTTCAGAGATTACACTATACCTGCTTGGGTGTAGAATGGTCATCACTTGAAGGACAGCACTCTCGGATGGGACGTCTTGGCGCCTTTCTTTAAGAGCAGGCTATTAAATGGGTTTGATGATTTTCTTTCATGCCGATCTGACGATATACTATTATCGGCCCAAAAACTTTACACATTTGCATGAAATTGTGGTGAAGCTCATTGGTCGTGTAATTTATCGCGTTACTCCTTTACTATTCGACTGCAATAATAAATCATTAAACAGCTTTTAAGCGTGATCATCTCATCAGAGTGGGGATTTCCATTGTGCACCCTAGCATGCATAAAGATGGATGAGGACCTTTCGGGATTTCGTAGGAGTGGTATCCTCAATGTTCATGCAAATTTTCAGCATGTTGGGAATTTATGTAAGAGTACCCCTATTTTTTTTAGCTAACTCCACCGAGATACATATGATTTAACATTTTTGTAAATTCTTTTCATTTTCAGCCGTTTAAAGGCAAAAAAATGAAATAAAATGACATAAATAGAAGAAGGTACAATTAGGAATCTAAATGCAGGAATTCCAAAAAAGTGAAGTAATGACCTGAAATTTTCACTAAAAACGAATCCAACGGACGTTTCTTAAGAATGCTGAGAAGAAATCTTTGGAAAAAATTTGCTACCAACGAATGTAGATAATGCGAAACAGAGTTCGCGCTCTTTCCTCACGATGTTCTCAAATCTGGTGAATCGAAAAGACAGGTTGACGCATTATTTCTAGATTTTAAGAAAGCTGTTGACACATTACTTCAAAAGAAACTTTTATACAAATTACAGTAATGCGGATTAAACGAAACAGTAGTAAACTGGATACGCGACTTCCTGAATGATCGTAAACAAGTAGTTGTTCTAAACGGAGTAGCTCGGATGTAGTTAAAGTGACATCAGGTGTTTCACAAGAAAGCGGTCCCCTTTTGTTCCTTATATACATTAATGACCTCTGCTCCCGAATTAGCAATAAAATATGTTTATTTGCTGACGACGCCGTCATCTATCGCGAAATCAGTGATCATGAACTATGATTATAAAATTCTATCATCGGATTTAAACAACGTTCATTTGTGGAGCCAAGAGTAGGGACTCAAGCTTAATCTGAGCAAATGCATGTCGGTACATTTCTTGCGGAGTTCGTCCAACTCTAACAATGTTTATGCTGTGGATGGTATTAACATAAAGGCAAAAGACGAAGTGAAGTACCTGGGAGTTACAATAACCTCGAACCTCTCGTGGAGAACACATATAAGGAATATTTTTGGAATAGCCCTGAATAAATTAGGATTCGTCAAGCGTAATGTGCGAAGATTTTCGGATGAGAAAATAAAAGAAAAGTGCTATTTCGCACTCACCCGACCGCACCTTGAATATGCAGCTTGAGTATGCTACGGTTCAGAAAGACTTTATCCGCGAACTGAATAAAATACAAAGGAAGGCTGCGCAGTTCGTCTAAATCTGCTACAAGCGTACAGACAGCGTTATCCAGATCTTAAACGAATTAGGCTGGGAGCCGCTGGAGACTCGGAGGCTGCGAACTAGGCTTAGATTGCTTGAAAAATTGAGAATGGATATCTTTAAGAGCGACTCGGAGAACATAATATTAGAACCCCACAATTTTTCCAGGTCCGATAGAAGCGATAAATTAAGAGAGATGTTTTGCCGAACGGTTAGATATGGAAATTCGTTTTTCCCCGGAACCATAAAGAACTTTAATAAATGCTAACTTTGTTAGAGCACTTCATTTTTATGTGTAAAAGGCTGGTCTCCTAACACCCCCTGCCACATGCCTTTTAGGCTGCTAGCGGAGTTTTATGTAGATGTAGATGAAGGAAAAGAGAGCGATATTTCAATCGCACGTCAAGTCTGAGCTATGCGACGCGAGACCCTGAGGCTCGGTAACTCCGGTCGATTTATCCAGTTTTTAATATTTATTCCTTAAAAATCTTCGTTTGAGCATGGCAAATGGTCAGTATTGGCCTAAAACACTATTACCCGGATAATGGATCGATCGACTTGACCATTTAACGCATAACTCTCGTGACGATTTTTGTCCGAACCATTCTACGGATAAGAAGTATACTTCGGATATTGAAGTATCGTTAAGAGATTTAGTCGGAATGCAAAAAAGGGAGAGAGAAATAATCAATTTCTGGGAATGGACACAACTGTTGCTCTTTTTCCCTACCCTTCCTTTTCAATCCTCACCGAGGTGAGTCGCGCATGAAGGAACTTTCATTGCGACGAACAGCCTTGGAAGGTACTTGGATTCCTCCACAATGGTTTTCCTTTTTCCATTTGACCAAGGCTATGGTAAAATTTTAGGACAAAGAAAGCGAATGTTACTAATCTTTGAACATATAATATGCATCTTATTTTAAGACGGTAAATTCAGAGTTAACTTGAATTGGGCAAATTTCTCTTTCGGTCGTCCATCATGAACAAATTTGCTAAGGGAAATATTTTAGACTTTTTTCCACTTTTCCCGATTTCGGTCCACCGTGCAGCGGTATCTTTGGGCGATGCGATGGTGGGCGATGATTAACTGTCACAGATCTATTACTTATGTAAAGAAGGTTTACGGTAGTTAGCCGGCAATCCTGTGATTTATAGGGCAAAATCCTGTATTGTGGAAATAACGAAATTCCGTTTACAACTTAACCTTTCATCATCGACTATTTTTAATACTCTGACATTTCAATGCACTGAAACATTTTGACTAGTTGACAATAAAAGGTTAAGTTGTAGGAAGAAAGATGATATTTTTCCTAACTTAAAATGGAGTTCTACAATTTATTTTTATTTATTTATTTATTTCCATCGCCCCGAAAACAGCTCACATGGCCTTTTACATCGGAGGGTATAACATGAAACAACAACTATCCCACGCAACCATGCCCTGAATAGGGGCAACCTACCCAGGCGGGACTCGAACCCGCGACCTTCTGTTTGGTAGGCGAGGACTTTACCCCGCCGCCACCGAGGCCGGCGTTAATTACAATGTTAAATATGTTACAATGTTAAATACTTACCAATTCAGTGCATCCAATGATTTTCTCCGTGTAGATTGTATTGTACTTACGTTGGACTTAAGGGTGGCTTCTTAAAATTATGCCGATTGGCTATTCCTATTATACTTCCTTAAAAAAAAAGGTTTTTTTATGTTGAATGGCATGATGTTCTTTATAGAAAATAGTGCGACTTTGTTTTCATGATTGGTAGGTGTCAGTTTATCTTTAGCTTTCATTCTGTTTTCAGATAAACATTGTATTTATTTGTATACAATTCCCCGAAAACAGCGCATTTAAGGTCTTTGCATAGGGGGAACCTTACAGACAAAAAAAGATCAGTATTCACTGCAGCGAGTGACATACTGCGCACTTTCTCTGGCAAAGATCAGTTTTTACTGCAATTAGTATATAAAACTGCGATTAGTTTATTACACTGCTATTAAATATGATGCTAAAATTAACCGTAAATAGTTATTTACAAAGGACACTCTAAATCCGCTTTTATAGCAATCAGTACATCAAACTGCTGAGAGTAAAGATAACTAGAATTTATATTGTTCAAAGACAATTATTCCAAAGGAATCAGTTCTTAACGATGATGTAAAGTTAATGGAATGTTTACAGCACAAATATTCTGCCTAAAATTAATCAAAAGAAGTTACTCAAGTTATTTCGCAAAACTCGATAACAACGAAAATACAAATTCATCATGTCTAGCCTAACAAAGCCTCAGCCTAAGGCTGTGGATTCGAGACTTGGATATCATCATATGGTTTTGGAAATGATTTTCCATACCGAGCTTGGAACCACCATTGAAATCATGTTAGATTGCATTAGGCTCTCTAAATTGACTTGAAAGTGAAGACAAATACACGTACAAACCGAATACTATAGCGCCTATTTTTCCTATTGAGCGCCTATTCTCCCATGCATGAGAAAATGCGTTTAAAACGAAGGACGTTTGAGAGCACACATTTCATGGAAAGTGCCTAACTTAAAATGCCTAACTTAACACCTGCTGAACGTGACTCCAACCCGCGACCTTTGGTTTGCAAGGCAAGGATTTTACCCCGCCGCTATCGAGGCCAGTATTCTTCTTTCTACTATTATGGCTGGATTGGAGCTGGTTCTATAAAGTTTCCTAATCAAAATCGCAATTTTCCCGTTCTCCTTTGATTTATGTACGCAACAACATTGAGAATATTCTTGCGTCATTTCTCAACCTAAATATGCAAAGTATGCGATCATATATAAGATACCAGCTGGTCAGTATTGCTAGAATCATTCTGAGTCGAGCTGACTTGCTTGCCGAACAGAGAGCGCTCTATTTTCCTCGAGTTTCGGTTTACTTTACCAACATTCTGAAGTTATAATACTATTAACATATACATCATCAAGTGCTACCAAAGCATGGCGTCGACGAATCAACTATTTATATTCGGTGAGTAATCAGCGTTTTAAAAAGTTGCATGCGAAGTTGGGATGCATATAATTTTAAACCATTGGCAGATTTTTTACTATTGAGTCTCTCAAATCAGTATTATGTGACTTCTACGACTTACTCTTTACTTAGAATGCAAATAGGCTAGTTATAAGGCAAAAACTACATTTTTGTGAAGAGCATAGAGCTTTGCAGCCACTAAGACTTGATATTTTTATATCCAATGTGCAATAGATACTTAAATAAGGTCTACTCTATAGCACATGTTGACACCTAACCTGCAAAAATGATCAACAGTCGCCCACCGAGTTAAAATGCGCTCATCCAGGAGCCCAAAATACGCATACGCTCAGCTGGCAATAGGCAGAGCTCAATCGCTCACCGCCGATGCTTGTAGAAATAGGGGAGAGTTTTTGTGGTCCGGCTACTGCCAGCTGCGCGCATTCGTATTGCTTGGCTCCTAGATAAGCGGATATGAATCGGTGGGCGATTGTTGAGCGCCTGCGCAGTGGAGGTATCGATACATGTGCTTAGAAAGTTTAGAAATGTTAGAAGCGGAAACTTGAAACATGCAATTCGTCAGGAAAGGGAGCCAAAATTGAACCGATAGAACGGGAATGATTAGTTATCTTAAAGCCGCGCAACTTTGAAGAATGGCGATGAAGAACCTTAACTTTAATACTTAGTCATTGCACTTCGTTTTTAGAGTATTTGGAAGACGATTTGATACTTATATATGAATCAATAAGAGTTATAGAATAGTTATTTTGTGCGACTGTTAGTATTATTTAACATTGTTATGCAGAGGTTGATTCTGTCAATAAAATTCTTTGTGAAATATATTCTATCTACTATTAAAACATCCTTTTTTGATCCTAGTTTCCACCAGCTTTGTCATGAGTGGCTTTCAAAGAAAATTGATTACCGCTTTATTTTCTTCAACTGATTACCTTGGGGAACAATTTTGAACGCATTTTCTGTTGATTTCAATCTTTGAGCTACTTTATGCTAAAAAGGGCATGCTCATTTCGAAACTGTAGTTTGTTTCCTTCTAAGTTTTTCCCAGCACCGTATGTGACTATGACCTATATATATTAACATAAATATCATCCATTGCAGCATTAACATGGCGTCGACGAGACTACTTTTTATATTCGTTTAGTAATCAATGATTTAAAAATGTTGCATGTGAACATGTGATGCATAGGATTGCCAGATTTGCCAGATTTTTCATTATTAGTCTCTTAAATCAGTGTTATGTGAATTCTAGGGCATATTCTACATAAAGAATGCAAATGGGCTGGTTTAGGATCAGAATTACTTTTTTGTGAAGAATATAGATAGCTCTTTCCAGCCCCTGAGGTTTAATTTTTTCATATCCGAGATGCAATCGATAGTTAAAAAATGCCTACTCTACACTACATACATGTGTTTAGAAAGTTAGAGTTTGGTATAGAAATTAGATAAACAAAGCAATTTTTCTCTGAATTCCCACAAATCCGGGCAAGGTGAGTCTGTTTGCACGAAATGTAAAAAGTAATGTGCATTTTACAAATATTTGGTTCAAATTGTCAGAATAATGTAAAATTATGTACATGTAACGATAAATATTTTGCGTTTTCATGTAGTGAAAACAGAAAGAATTAGTCAAATGAGTCTACTGTACTCGCTGTTTGACTATGTATGAAATTAATAAGTAAAGTAAAATTTTTGTTAAACAAAACATAATCAATTTTATGTTAAATTATTCTATAGTGCACAATATGTACAAATTGATGTGAAATGTAATATTTTGTCACTGTTCAATACTTTAAATTAAAAGCATAAGTTAAAAGAGTCCATTGGACTCACCTTGCCCGATTACGTCAGAAAAATATGTTGCCCGTATTAGGGTTAAATATGTTTTTAAATCCTCTGAGGTTTTGGAGGAATCTATTATCCTAATCCCTCCATAGTTACGCCACTGGCCCTCAATATCTATCCTTTTGATCTTTACCGTTCTTCTATCACCTTCACACTTCGAAAGATACCAACCCAAATTCCTCCATATGCTACTAATTTAAATTTTATTCTCGACTTCCAGGACTTTTCATAGCATATACAACGTTCACAGTCACTGCACCGGAGCCATACGATCTGCGAATTGGGAGATTTCGGGAATGCCAGAGAAGAATTGCTGTGAGTTATGGATCAGAATCAAATTATGTGTCATTTTTATTTCATGAGAGTGTCGCCTTGCTCATTAAATTATAACTACCACTGTTGACACCTTGTTCTTCTTGATGCCATTCACTATTCAGTGCGTTGGATGCTCAAGCATCGCTCTCTTTCCCGTTGCAATTGGTCCCCATTATCTCAAAATTACAGTCCAATCTTCCAATCACGAATATTGCAAAAGAGGAATCTCAAGTAGGTAAGCTTATAAATCTGTTGTCAGCCACCACGCACTTAAATGGGTTTACAAAAGTCGCCATTCGCGTCGCTGACGGACAAATTGATCCGAGTTTCACGATGGAAAATGGTATAATTAGTGGTACTAAGCGAAATTTATATGTGAGGGGGTGAGAATCCGAGGGATACAAGTAATGATTTTCCTAAACAGAGCAAAGTACAGAAATTGATAAACACACAAAAATACTACATATACAAAAACTTGGTTGCCAAGGGAAGGGAATCGCCATTTCTCAAAATTACAAAGAAAGTAGGTACTGAAAAATATTGTCACAACTGTATCGCATTGCACTCATATTTTTGAAAACCGATTAAAATGCGACCGAAGTGGAAACGGATATCACCCTTGCATGACATGGAGGAATTGTACCTCCTCTTTGCAGTACCCTTGCTTCCAATCTTTGATTTTTTGTCCCCATGAGCATTTTATTCTCCCTCTGGGGCGCTTTCCTTCATCTCTCCCATCCAAGATCACACTGAATAATTCGTAATTTTTACCCTCAAAGAATGTGTTCCAGAGGTGATATTTTTGTCTTCTCTTCCTAAGAAGGCGATATAGGCCTGCTCTATGCACAACCTAAGTGTTTGAAACAAAGTTGATCCATAAAATTTTGAGATGCCATATTAAGTTGCTTTCAGTCTTTTCATTATTGTTTTCTTCATCGTACAAGTTTTCCACTCCATACAATAAAACGTTCTTTCGCATACTCGAATATTTTCTATTTTTTCTTTGAAAATTAAAAATTAATGACACATGACACATATGTATTTATAAAAATTAATGTATAAAAATTAATGACACATATGTATGATTTTAAATTTTAAATTTGATATCATCTTTACCTTCCAGCAATTTATATTACTCGGCTAGTTCTCTTTATTCAGACAGCCTTTGATAATGACGTGTAAACGTTGAAACCGAATTGAGCGAATGAAATAGTGTGGAAAATGTCTACAGCTTGTTTTGTCTTATTACAATGAATTTACACAAATAGAACTCGTCAACAATCGATGAGAAAATGGCGATTTCTGCGATTTGGTGCAGACGCTAATTTATCCACATTCTGAAGAAATACTTTCAAACGATTTCTTGAGTGAAGTTTTTCGCGCTTGAATTAATGTCCGCAGCTCTAAAAGTTTTCCTGTTAAGTACTTCATATGCAAAGATAAGCGATATTTTTTGAAATTATAATAATATACTTTACTAATCTGAATTTCTTTCTCTGCAAATAAGAGCATACTACAGGGAATGCTGTTGCCTTAATTCATATTAATTGGAATATTTTCACCATCTCAGATGATTCGAAAATGCCGGTACTATTGAACTGCGGCTAAATTTATTTATATAAAATGTTGTTCAGACTTATAATTTAAAAGCACCCTGATACATATGCATGCTGCTTTCTTAAGGACTTTCACTGGTCAGTCATTTTGTATTTGCACCTGTTTTCGTTCCCTCTTACGATGACTTCTTCCAGGGATATTCAAATTAAATTCTAATGCAATGTATTCAAGAACAATGGGATGGACCTGAATTTTTAATAAGTCGTAAATACGCATAAAATGGGTCGTTAAAAGTTTTCGCTATAAAATAAATGAAACAAAATCGACATGTTGACCAATTTTTATTTATGAATACTGTCAATTTGACTTTTGGAGAGAAGTTTTCAATTCACATGCATTATCAAATTTAGAAGACGTATTGCGAACAAACAGTGAAATAAGTTATATTGATAAATTGATACAATTATGAAATTTAAGTAAGAAGAAAAAATTTTCAGAATCTTTCAGAGACTGTAGAACGATGCATCAACGATGGATTCTCACCGGACGAAGGGTACTCAACAATGGGTCTTTACAACAGATCTACTGCATGTCTCCGATGCAAACACGTGTGCAGGTGAGCATTGACACTTTATTACTTACTGGAGCATTGCTGAAGTGAGATTAATTGTTCTACTGCTTGAAATGTATAAGTTAATGCCCCATAGATTAATTGCCCACACTTTCGACTTCACTTTCAGGAAGGAATAAAACTTAGCCAGTTTCACAATAATTTATTCACTTTAGAGCGGTTTCAGTACAGTTTATCATTTTCTGGCGCAGTTTAAAAGAATTCACAGACGTTAAATAGGAGCATGCAAAACGGAAAAAGAGAAAAGGGGATATGAGAGGGGGGCGGAGAGGGAGAAGAAGCGGTGGGGTAGGAGAACGAGAAGTGGGGAATGATGCAGAATGCTGGGTTGCAGGTTCGTGAATCATGGGAGGGAGGCAAGGAAGGCCTGGATGTCGCTGCATCCGAGTACACGCATCGCGGCAAGGAGTAAACAGCTGTAGGGCTAATCGGTAAAGTGATGATTGGGTTGGGAATAATATGTTTTGGAGGGGGTATTCCACGAGTACAAATGGACGGTGACTAAGTTAATGTCGGGGTTGGTTTGGCCTTGAAGAATTTCGAGTTTTTTTAAGGCATCCAATTTGGGTTTTTTCCTTTCTTTGTAAAGAATTATTTCGGTTTTAAGCGATTTGTATGGCCACACACAAGGAGATGTTTAGTAAAGTGGGAGATATCGTTGCAGTATTGGTAACATGAACTGTGCTCCTTCGTTATAATAATTTTAACTCGACTTGTTCTTTATTAAACGTGGCCCAGGTGAGGACACAATCCGGCCTCCTCTTTCCCTGGGCCTGGGCTCTGTTGCATGGTAAAATAATTTCATTTCAGTGATTCGGCTCAGACTTAGATATGACAATGGTTTACATATGAGATTCTCAAAACATCCATTGAACGTATGTCGCTTTCTTCCTCTGACGGTTAACTTCCGTGGACATCAGATTGAGCTGGTCAAGTCATGGTTGAGCCCCCTGTCGGTAATATCGGTCAGAAAGCAAGGATTCAAGATATATTTATGTATAAAAAAGGATAGTGGGCATATGTAATTAAAAACAGGTAAAATACGTAACAAACATAGTAAATAACAAGTTACCGAACACATAGAGTTGGTGGATTATCCAATATTAGCTATAATGAAAAATTTTATAAAGCCATTAAAAATAATTACATTAAAATCAGTTAAATATGTGTGCGTAAACTGAATGAATTAATAAAAAATTTAATAAAAAATTTGAAATTTTTTAAACAAAAAAAGTTGAAATCAAATGAGGTAAAACAATAATAAATACTGAAACTCTTTAACGGTGTGTGTGATCGAAAACTTTTAAAACAACACAGCTAAAAAAAAATTAATCACCGGAATGTATTAAATAAATAGAGAAACAATAAAAAAATGAAATTCTATACGTTACCAACATTTTGTTGTGCCTTTTTAACAAATATGATTGCAACTTTTGTTCAGACATGCTTTGTGTTAACTCATGCGGTAGGGAATTAAAAGTTCGGGAAATTGATACCATAAAAGATCCTGACATACAGGAAGTGCGATGATGAGGTATTAATATATACCTATTCCTCGTTTTTCGCATCGTTACGCTGCCCTATAGGAGAGAAAATGATATACGAGGGTAATCCGCGTAAGAAAGTATCCGCCATTTAAAAATTAAAATTAAACCGGAGAAATCGGAAAAATTTTAGTATCTTAAAAGCAAAACTTTTCTTTATTTTTCCGGGTGGTCCAAAAATCGATAGCTATCCTTCATGAAAATCTGTCGTCAGTGAATGGAGCCAACCTGTTACTGCGTTCTGAAGATCTGCGTTATTGTTGAATCCCCGTAATCGTTGAGTCGTGAATGTTTGTTCATCCATTTTTGAATAATCGTACCCAATGACAGACTACACCTTCACTCATACTGTTTGGGCCGTAAACCGCACTCAATTCACGATCACGGGCTCTATCAGCTCAACTTGGTACAAAACTACATGTGTTGGGATATTTCTTTTCTGTAAGTGACCTTAAAATTCCTCAAGCCACACCAAAATATATATTTTAAAAATATTTTCAACTTTCCTCATCTAGACTACGGAATACACTAACGCTATATGTGAATAAAAGACCATTTAGAAAAAGGATTTAAGTTCGTTCACCTTTTTTTTGCTACCAAAACTTATATTTATACATATGTTAGTAACGATTTTTGGTAAAACTTATATTTTTGTGTTATTGGCATAGAGTATTTTATGGTGTTATTGTCCAATTATTTTTTTTCCTGTTATGCCATGCCATGATGCCATCGTTGCAGAATATTTTTTGTATTGCTTATTTGGTGTATTTTGTTTATATTCTGTAGTTATCTTTTTAAGCATTTGTTCATTCCTTCGACACATGCAGTTAGGAATTTTATTCGGGGGGGTCCAAAACCAGGGGGGAAATTTTTGAAAAACAGGGTACTAAGTAGAGGGTTTTAAACTAATTTTAACAATTTTCATAATGTAAACACATTTTTCATAGAAATATTTTGTAAACTCATGATTTTTTAATATTTTGTTTTCTTTTATGAAGAAAAGCAATTGAGTTGTCATAACAAGTGGGGGGGGGGATCCGGATCCCCCCGAATCTCTCCCCACAGGCTAGGCCACTGATCACATGATATGCTCTAATTCAACCCGTCTCCTTCAGTACCTTCATTTTCATGTAATTATAGTATTATATTGCGCAAAGAATGCTTATGCCATATTTGAATCATTCTTCCAGGAGACGAGAGCAGATAAAAGAGTGCCTGATACAAGGAGTCGAAACTGTGAAGGAAGTCTCCAATAAAGCAAAGACTATGCTTCCATCCAGCGTGCATGTGGCTGAGGCGATCGCAAATTATTTCTGTGACAACGAAAAGGAAATGTTTCTTGGTAATTTGTAGTACCTACGTTATTGGATCACTGAAAAGATAACTTGCAATTTGAAGAGAAATTTCAGCAACACGCCATTACATTTTGAGCGCATTTTTTCATGTATGGGAGAAAAAGGCGCTATTCTATTTGGTTTTTCTCTTTATGTATCTAACTTTCCTCACTTTCACGTCAATTTAAAGAGTACCACGCAACGTAACATGATTTCAAAGGCAGTTTTAGGTTTGGTATGGAATACCTTTTCCAAAACCATTGTTGATGACCAGATCTATAATCCATGAACTTAGTCTGAGGCTTTGTTTGAATAGCCATAATGAATTCTTTTTGTGATTTTCAGCGAATTTCGAGGAATGACTTCATTAATTTTGATTGTGATGTTAGATATAAATTTGCAACAGAATTCTCAAGTTTCGATCTCGTCTCAAGGTCACCTAATGTCGCTCAAGGACACTCATGGTAACCCAAGGTCATTCAAGGTCTCCCAAGGCCATTTTATATATTATTACCAAAAAACGCGAAATAACTTCATTAAAACACATCTCTAAAAGAGAAAATACGGTTTATGTGACTCACAACACTGGCTACTGATCTATTTTTTTTAATCATTCATCACTTTTCAGGCCTAACCGACGAAGATATGATTTGTTTGGTCTATACTTGGGGATATTGTAATTCAGCATTAGACTTCATACATTACAAGAGTGACATTGTGTTCTGCGATTCGGAAGATCCTCTCGTTAATCCTTATCTGTATACGATGGAATACGTGTGTAGGTAAGTATAAACTTATAACATTGAAATATAGCATTAAATGAACAGTCCTGACAGACCGACTCACGCTTTGGAAATCTTTAGTGTGATCGATTGATGGCAAGAATCATCCCGACGAACGATACAACCTTTTTGGGTATTTCCGACCGAATCAGTCGTCCGTGAGACCGAAGTCTGTCGTGACTGGCCTAGGTGATGGCCGATTTCGGTCTTGATTGACATAATCGATTGATCGGCGATCGACTTTTTGCGATTGACTCATTTAAGTGAATGGTGAACGCTGATCGATATCACTGAACGACTGGCTCTGGTAACTCCGGTAAAAATCGGCTTAAAACAAAAACGTTAAAAGCATGACCCTATTTCAGTTCATGTGTGCTATAATGGAGTAAAAGGTCCAATTTTAATATTTTCCAGCATCTGTAGCTATAGTTAAATAAAGTAACGAAAGGAACGAACGATACAACCTTTTTTTGGGTATTTCCGACCGAATCACTCGTTCGCGAGTGAGACTTTGGCGGGGTGGTGCAGCATGCGTAACAAAGTTTTCGGGTTGACCTCCGCGTTGATTCGTTTTCATGACGACAGTTTCGCCGGCGTTGCTGCTGGTGTCTTCAGGTTCGAGGTTTTTCATGCAGATTAGATATTAATTCTTGGCTTTATATAGTCATTCAGCCTCTATAATGTGTATTTATAGCCTGAATCATGATTAATTTTTCAATCCATTCAGAGGCACAGCTCCTGCGATCGCTTCAATGATGGTGGAAAAAAATGACCTCCATTCGCGATGATTTTCCGCAGCTGCTGGGGAAATGGAAGTCCCATCCCTTTTCCCATCCTTTGACACTTCCCTTTTTCCGTCGCTGAAACAATCGCAGACACGGTAGCTAAAAGCAATTGCAACGCCACGTTTCCCTTTCAATTTAATGACAGTTTTAAATACGGAAGATGATAGAATAAGTTATGATAAATGGGACGGAGGGAATGGCTCAGAAAATGATGGATCGAGCGATCACTTTTTTGGTCCCTGCAAATCTATCGCTGGAGCTATCATTCGGAGGGCCGGAAAAAATGAACGTGTGATTTAGCCTTTAAGTGGCGTCCATTAATTATGTGAGGTGTTTTTTGCGCTTTTTGCGTAGCCCCAATCTTCCCTCCCTCCAGCGAGTTATCGTGAGATTTGGCTCTATCCCCTTCCCCTATATCGCGGCGGCCCCTCTTTCCTTTTTCCTTCCACTCCAGCCCCTCCCCGGGTGATCTGGTGTATAAGCCACCGGCTTGGTTCCCGGCCCCGGTGCGTTGTATCCTTCAAAGGGTTCGCCCAGAACCCTCATACTCTCTGGTTGGATTTTTCTCTTCTCTTTAGCAGGAAAATTCACCAAAATCGTCGGCACATTATTGGCTGATTGCCGGATTTCGCTATTTAATGGGCCCTTTCCGCTTCTATAGCGGCGAGGTGTTTACCCCGTCCCTCTCTTCCAACCCTATCCCTATCCCAGAGGAGTCGACGGGCTCCTATCGCGGCGGCGCCTCTTTCCTCGTTCCTTCCCATTCAAACCCCTCCCCGGGAGCGCGGGCGTATAAGCCTTGGTTTCCGGCCACGGTGTGTTGTATCCTTTAGAGGACCCACCTTGGAGTCTTTCTGTCTCTATCACCCTCCCATTATCCAGCGAAATGATGGATGGATTTTTCTCCTCATGGAAAACTCTGAAAAATTCTTTGGTAAATCAAGTAATATTTTCGCTAACTGTGAGCTCCGTTGTCACAATGGCAACGCGGGTATTTCCCTATTCCCTACCTTCCATCCCTATCCTCAACTGAACGCGTCGACGAGATCCAGTCGCGTCGGCACACAGTGGTCAGAAATCGGAAAAAGTCGAACATAAGTCCAAAATGGGTTTTATGAGATAGAGACTAAAAACTTAGCGAAAAAACTCATGAATGATTTAATATTATTCATTTGTATGCTATTTTACATAAATTTTATCCGTTGCTGAGATACAGTCGCACAAACATGAGTAATTCATTCAAAAACGCGCGCGAACTCGTATTTTCTCCGAATATCTTTGATCTTAAGCAGATGATGTTGCGGTAGTATGATTTTTTGGGAAAAAAGGTAAAATATTCTTTTGACTAGATTCCTTGACTGTATTGTCTATGATTTTTGAAGATTTTGGTTCACATGAAGATTTTGGTTTACAAAACAAAACGGCATACCCATTTTTCGCATGGAATTTCAAATAAAGAAGACGTTATCTTTCGTTTATGAAATATGTAACTCGGGAAATTTACATCACAGTGTGAAGTAGAGGTTTCTTAAGAATACTACGAAGAAATCTTGGAAAAAATTTTCGACCAAGGAAATGAGGGCAATTTTTCGATCGCGCGTTAAGTCTGAGCTACGCGACGCGGTACCCTGTGGCTCGGTAACTGCGGCAGATTTATCAATTTTGTTGAGAATTTATTCTTAAAAATCTTCATTAAACATGGCACATAGTATTGACATAAAACACAATTACCAGGATAATTGGTCGATCGACTTGACCATTTCACGCATTACTCAAGTGAAGATGGTAAGGAAGACATTTTTGTCCGAGCCATTCTACGAATAAGAAGTATACTTCGGATAGTGAATTATTGTTAAGAAGTCGGCACGTGAAAGAGATAGAGAAATAAACAATTTTTTGGGAATGGCAACAAACATTTTTCTTCGTCCCTGCCCTTCCTTTTCAATCCTCGCATAGGTGGGTCACGCGGAATTTTTTATCGATAAATTCTTTTCTGCCGCAATAGTGAAGTTTGATGACTTTTGGGGGCACTTGGCACGGATTTTCTCGTAGATATAATAATACATGATATTGTAATTAATATTATAATATAATTAATTACTGGCTTATCAAAATTAGCGCGATACAAAAACAAATTTCGTCGCCTAAATGCACTCTCCAGCTTTCTCGTGACAACTGCACAACCACTGAACTCAAAATAATGGAATTACAATCTCGATGCGCCCCGTATGGGATCAGCTGAAGTCAGTCATAGACCGCTCACACAGGGTTGATGTCCAACGTGAGATGACTTACATAACAATTTCAAAATTTCAATGTTGCATGTTTCTGAAAGTAGTCACGAGCTCACTCGTGTAAATACTTGTGACCTAAAGATGGGCGGAAGTTCAATGCATTGGCTTCAAGTGGGGATGAGCGGCGGTATAGCAAGGGGGAGGGTCCTGGGGTCACGACCCCATATATAGAAACACAATTTCTTTCCTTCATAAAAGAAAAAAAATTGAAGTATCATGATTATACGAAATATTTCTCTGATAAATGAAGATATTTCGATTTTGATAAGTGTTAAAATTAGTTTAAAACCCTCAACTTAGTACCCCGTTTTTCAAAAATGTTCCGCCATGGTTTTGACCCTCCCCCTTCCCCCAAGAACGAAATTCCTGGCTATCCCACTGCAGATGTTGTATCATCAAGTCATTCAATTGAGTTCAATCGTTAAGACGGTCACTCGATAGGTTTTTTTACTTAGCTGCGTAGCATAGAATTATGAAAATTTGTTCGAATTTCACTCAGAAAGTACAGTTCGCAGAATGCATGCTTTTTTATTGTTCGTGCTTGATTTGGGCGGTAGTTATGATAATGACTGTGGATTACATATTTTACCTTCCTTTTCCTTAAGGTAGTTAGAGCGCTTCGAAAAAAGTAACAAGCATTTGATGAAACTATGGTCACATATTTCTTGAAAGACTTACTGTCAATGACCCAAAAAAAAGGGATTCCCATGAACCGTTTTGAAGATATTTGACAGTAAAATTAGGATAATTTAACAGCGGCTCTTATAAATTAATTCGAGTTTTTAGAGCTAGCGAAGCCGTTCGCGCAAGAAGTTGTTGAGACGGCACACATTTGGAGTAACATTTGGTGAAAACTCCAAATATGTACGGGAAAGTATAGGTTCGTGATAAAATAAGAATGAAATTTGACAAAAAAACCACATGAAACTGTCTAGATACTCCCCGGGATCTCTGGTACCAACATCTCGGCACAACAACAATAATATTGATTTCGTTTAAATTACGCAAATATATTTATTTTTCCGGCTTTTACATACGTCTAACATATATTTTGTTTATAAATAAATATATCTATTTGGGATTAACAATTTAGATTGTAAATAGTTAGCCAAGGTATATCGTCAACAGTTCAATGTGCAAAGGTTCGAAGCAGTGTGGAAACTAGTCAAATAAATAGCTTTTTTAAATTAATCATAATTCACGTTTGCATTTTGCTGGTGCAAAATTGTGCTTCATCTCAGTCCTATATTTAATATTGTTTACAATTGATTCGCAACTATTTTACGTAAATAATAAGTTGCCCGAGTAATTTACTTGGCTTCTGCTGTACCCGCAGACTTCAGCGATGGATGTTACACTTCACGGACAGGATGATCGGGCTGGAATTCAGATAATCATGAGTTTGGCCTCAGAATAATAAATATGAAATAAAATTGGCTCGATGCGCATAAGTGGCGTGACTCAATTTTTTTATTTATCAAATCACTTGTTATGATTCGAGTTTTCCTACTCATATCCACGAGCTTACTGCATGACTGTTGTAAATATATGGGAACTGCGAATAACACATCTGACATTAATTTAATAACCCAAATCTTTTCTTTTACAGCAATTCAGCCCATTTTTTTGAATGCTCCATTAACTATTCTTCGTTATGTTCAAGTCGATTGGCATCGACTTTTACTGCATTAAAACCGATATTACTGACCTCCGCTCCCTGTGCCCAATATAATGTGACGGGTAATGAAGCAGAGTGAAATTTTCTTATGATAGGTATGTATTTCTCCTCGACAGTTTCCTGTCATTAGAAAGATAGGACAAAATGATGTCATCATTACATCACTTAATTTTAATTTTGTTTATTGTGTTTTTGGTTCAGATAATAAATTTTTACGAGATTTTTGCATCAAGATTTATTTACCCATAGGTGTAACCAAGAGTACTGCCGTCAACCCCACCCTCCCATAAATGGATTTCCTGGAATACTTCTTACCGTTTTTACTTATGTTTCATGCAATTGTTATATTGTGTTATGTTACGAAATTGTAAAATATTACAAGTAGAAATTTAAAAAAATTCAAAGTTTATCATTACTGTAATTATCTATTTTGTAATTAATGTGCCTGCGGATTGTTCTATTTTCATTTTGTTCTTCTATTTATTTTTTCTGTGCAATAAATAATTTTTATCTATCTACTTTACTTCCTATTCTTTTCAAATAACTTTACGACTGTCCTGGTCGTTAGGTCGCGATGTATCGAGCGGTGTTGCGGCAGGAGGCGGAAGTTGCGATGTGGAATGGGGGGAGAGAGCGAGAGTCGCGGGCGTCGTCATATTTTCTCAAAAACCTTACTTTTGTCACAGCTTCGCCTTCCCTTCCCACTTGACTACGCAGCTACCTTACTCAAGAAGACCACGGGTGGTCTGAAATTGGCAGAATTCCCCGGTGGCTAGACTCCGCCTATTGCATTTTGCTTGGTTCTCATGAATTCACGTCCTCTCACCACCCAAAAAACCTCGGCCGACCTATCAGTCGCAAAGATAGTTGAAATTTATACTCAACTCTAGATAATAGTAAATGCAATGGATTATCACCCAGAGTAGATGCAACATTATCGCTCGTTCCATGTAGTTATTTTTCCAGTTTGAATTACTTGTCTTGAGAAAGATATTTTATTAAGTTCTGCAAAGATACTTTGAATCAAGGACGCTTTAACTAGGAATTCTGGACTTTGGGCCGAAGATTATTCTTAATTTAAGATTAGAAAAAGGCTGGTGAAGCTTGATTAGTCCGCTTACTTAAATTTTTTACTGAATCAATAAATATATAGCAAATATAGGTGTTTGGTATACATGTTAGAACGTAGGTTTCCGCGGCGATGGTTTGATCTCTGCATTTCTTCAGGGTTTTCTTCCGCGTCAGCTTGTTTGTAGACAACAGTTTCGCTGGCTATCCTGCCAGCGTTTTCAGGTCGAAGGTGTCGGCTGTTATTATTGCAGACTTTCTGGTGCGCCGAAGGCGCATGAAAAATTATCCCGGTAGCCAATGACCACCACTACCAATGTATTCATAGATAATAAAAATAAAAATGTCGGATGTTTGCGTTGCTTGTGTAGTGTGATGTTTGTGACAAGAGCAAGCTGAAAATCTAATTGACTGCTCGTAAAATTGAACGACTAAAACTAAAAACAATTAAAAACAAAACAGTAGAGAAAAAGAAGTAACTTTCGCAACAATATTTTTGTGTTTAATTGCCAAAATGGCTTTTTAAATTTTCTTGGCGTTTAGATTAGAGTCCTATTCATTTTTCGATTTTATAATTTTTTTGTGGAATTTCTAATGTAGATTTTCTTTTTTGATTTTCTAGCATATCTTATTGTTTTTTTTTAAATGATTTACGTAAAAGAACGTAACGCAAGAAGTAATGACATAGGAAAGACTCATAGCCGAGTGATGTGCTCAGTCAGTGTATGTGAGGTTGGTAGGTTTTCGTCGTAATTCCAGATATTGATCAGTAGTGTATTCTGTGTAGCTGTTAGTCAAGCGCCCATGTGTTTGGCATGATTAGATACGATTTCGTGAACGGTTGGTAATTTGTGGGCACGGAGGACATGGAATATTCTTGTTCTCTGCGGAATATGCAGGATCGAGCAGGAGGGCCTTATTTGAAATGTATTTAATATAGTTTGAATTGGGAGGGAATTTGCATATATCTCTGCTCAGTGTCAGCTGTTGGCGAGCAGACGTTCTGACGCGCCGAAGGCGCAAGAAAAATTGTCCCGGTAGCTATTTGCCACCACTACCAATGTTGTCAAAAATAATTAAAATAAAAATGACGGAGGTTTGCGTGACTTGTGTAGTGTAATGTTTGTGAGAAGAGGAAACTTATAATCTAAAGTAACTGTTGATAGAACTGGAGAACTAAAACTAAAAATAATTAAAAACAAAGTTGATGAGAAAAGAAAGAAAAAAAATGAACATAGCTTTCGCAACAATATTTTTATATTTTCGGTACCTAAATGGTATATTTTTTTATTATTTTTTTGGTTTTAGATTAGAGTCCTTTTCATTTTTGAATATTTTATATTTTTTTTTGTGGATTTTTCGAAATATTTTTTAGATTTTCTATTAAGTTTTTTAACGTATCTTATCATTTTTTTTATAACGATTTTATGTGAATTTTATTAAAAAAGAACGCAACGTAAGGAGAAAAGACATACGAAAGACTCATAGTCGAGTGATATGCTTAGGCAGTGTATGTGTAGTAGGCAGATTTTCGTTGTAATTCCAGATATTAATTAAAAGCGGATTTTGTGTAGCTGTAAGACGAGCGCCCATGCGATTTGCTTGTTGACTGATAAATTCCTGAACGGTGGTTAGGTTGTGAGCTCTGAGGACATGGGAAATTTTGGTTCTCTGCGGAAAATGCAAGATGAAACGGAGGGACTTATTCTGAAATGTATTTAATTTATTTTGAATTGGGAGGGAATTTGCGAAAATCTCTGCGCCAAAGAGCAGGATGGGACGAATTATTCCTTTGTACAGCCGTATTTTATTGTCTTTAGTCAGTGGGGATTTTTTACATAAAAGTCCGTTTAATGCGTATTGTGCCTGCCGGGCTTTGGCTATTGCTGCAGTGGAATGGGATTTGTAGGAGAGACGTTGATCGAGGATGACGCCAAGAAAGCGGTGGTTATCGACCCTTGGAACGCGTGTGTTTTGGATGAGTATTGAATTTCTAGGTTCGTGTTTTCGGGTTCTCTCGAAGTGTAAATGACTGCTTTTGGAGGCGTTTATCTGAATTTTCCATTTTTCGGTCCATTTATGAATTTTGCTAAGATGTCTGTTGAGTTTTCTGATGTTAGTGTCGGTGTATTTGGATTGTGCTGAAATGGCTGTGTCGTCTGCATACATGTGGAGTGTAGTGTCATCGTCTGTGGGAATGTCGTTTACGAAAATGTTGAATAATAACGGACTCAACAGCGAGCCCTGAGGAACACCAGCTCGCGCTGGTCTTTCCGACGACAAGATATTGAAGTCGGAGATTTTAAACGAGCGGCCTCGAAGGTAACTTCTGACGAGCGCGATCAGAGACATCGGGAACTGATTAAGATACATTTTGTAGATGAGCGCGTCATGCCAAACGCGATCAAAGGCTCTGGCAACGTCCAGAAAAACCGCATCTGTAGGGCGTCGAAGGTTAAATCCGCGTGTAACTTGTTCAACGAGGCGAAGGATTTGGTGAGTGCAAGAGTGGCGTTTCCTGAAACCAAATTGCTCAGGGCGTAATGTGTTATTTTGTTGAATGTGTAATTCTAATTTCGATAGTATGATGTTTTCAAAAATTTTGGAAATGTTGGAAAGTAATGTGATTGGTCGTGAATTTCCTGGGATGGTGGGATTTTTTCCGGGTTTTGGAATAAGAATTACTTTGCCTACTTTCCAGGCAGCCGGAAAATGGGAGGATTTGAAGCAATTATTAAATAGATCAGCAAGGAGAAGACTGAAGCGGGGAACTTTACAACTGTTTTTCAATAAAAGATTGGTGATGCCATCTAAACCGGGGGCTTTGTGTTTGGGGAATTTATTGATAATAGATTCAATTTCAAAAGAAGAGGTAATATCAAAATTTGGCTTTGGGAGAGAAAAAGTACTTAGAACCAAGGCAATTTGTCTATCAAGGGGAGAATGAGAAGGATCTAGTGCCATGGTTTGTTGCAAATGGTCCGCCTGGATTTCGGTTTTGTGTTTCGGGTCGTAAATGTATTTGTTATCATGTTTAATTGGGGGAGAAATTACTTTAACTGTGCGTCTGAGGGACTTTGATGTTTTCCAAAGGGTGTTGTCTTCGAATGAGAGTGTAGATACATGTGTGTTCCAACGCTCGGAAGAATGTTTTGAGATTTCCCTTCTGACGCCTGCGCAGAGATGTTGGTAGCGCAGCTTGTCATACGGATCTCTGGAGCGTTGCCATCGCCTACGCGCGGCATTACGACGCTTAATCAGTTCTACGATAGATTGATCGAAGTGACTGGGCGCGCTCGCGGAGACGGGAATGGATCGCGTGACGGAATCTTTAACCCGGGTTAAAGTGGAACTGATGAGTGAAGCTCTCTGATCAAGATCGTGCGTGGAGGGGGAATCAAGGAGAGGAATAGAATCGAGATTGATGGTAAGGGAATTAACGAAACGAGACCAATTAGTGAAAATTTTGGCAGGAGGAATTATTTTACGCGGCTGGATGGGAATGTGAAAAAGTATTGGAAAGTGGTCGGAAGTGAATGAATGAATTACATCAGGAGTTGAAGTAATGGGAAGGTTATTGCAAACGGTAAAATCAAGAATATCGGCAGAATGTGTCAGCTGTTGGTTTCTGCCTCGCTTATATACTTTAGGCTGAATGGGAGCTGCACTGTGATTGGCTATAATAGATAAGGGACTTCCTTCCCGGGCCCAAGGACATCATTCCGCAATAACTGTATGAGGGGGTATACAAGGAGCCTTGCTCCTGCGGAAAATCCTACATTGGGGAAACTTGCTGCACCATGCATGTAAGGATTAAAGAACATCAAAGGGCGACCAATAATAAACAGTTTCAACTCTCCGCCATCACCGAACATGCATGGTCCGAACCTGGCCACGGCATCAAATTTGAGGAAAAGAAACTTTTAGTTAAGGAGTGCCGATAATTCCCAAGACAAATTAGGGAAGCAATAGAAATTTAAAAAACCATTGAATTTCAATAGAGAAGATGGATACTTCTATTACAGCGCCTGAAAAAGAGTCATCAAAGAGAGAGCCAATCAGAGAAAAGCGCCCAGTCAGACAGCCAATCACGGTGCAGCTCCCATTCAGCTTACAATATAAAAGCGAGGCAGTAACCAATATAATTATAGTTCAATCCACAGTTTATTCCCAAGACGTCTTCGCTTTCTGAAAGTCTAGGGTATAGGCTTGATGACTAGAGCGCTTGCTTTCCACCCCGTGGACCTTGGTTCATACCCCGGCGGAGGCAAAGATTTTTCAGAGATTACACTATACCTGCTTGGGTGTAGAATGGTCATCACTTGAAGGACAGCACTCTCGGATGGGACGTCTTGGCGCCTTTCTTTTAGAGCAGGCTATGAAATGGGTTTGATGATTTTCTTTCATGCCGATCTGACGATATACTATTATCGGCCCAAAACCTTTACACATTTGCATGAAATTGTGGTGAAGCTCATTGGTCGTGTAATTTATCGCGTTACTCCTTTACTATTCGACTGCAATAATAAATCATTAAACAGCTTTTAATCGTGATCATCTCATCAGAGTGGGGATTTCCATTGTGCACCCTAGCATGCATAAAGATGGATGAGGACCTTTCGGGATTTCGTAGGAGTGGTATCCTTAATGTTCATGCAAATTTTCAGCATGTTGGGAATTTATGTAAGAGTAACCCTATTTTTTTTAGCTAACTTGACCGAGATACATATGATTTAACATTTTTGTAAGTTCTTTTCATTTTCAGCCGTTTAAAGGCAAAAAAAATGAAATAAAAAGACATAAATAGAAGAAAGTACTATTAGGAATCTAAATGCAGGAATTCCAAAAAAGTGAAGTAATGACCTGAAATTTTCACTAAAAACGAATCCAGTATATTATCCCTCACAATATTTGTAAAGCAACAATTTTTTATCGTTTAAATTAATTAAAAACTGCCATGATTTGCTCCAATTTTATGCTACATTATTATCATTGGAATTCCCTGTCACAGACGAGTACTTGCTATTGGAAATCCTCTCACAAATCGCAGCTCTAACAGCGTTCAGTAAATTTAAATAGTTTAGAGAGCGCTAATTTGATCAAAATATTCTAATTACTTACTCCCTCCACATTTCCAACCTGCTTATATTGCAGGAAGGCATGTTATTGATCGATATTGTGTAGGATCTTTCGTATTCGTCGATTCAAGGTTTAATGTACGTAGTATATTATTATTATATATTAGTTTTACCTAAACTGTTTAATAATCTAAAGAGTGAATTTAAAGATTTAAAAACGTTGAGTGAAGTTAAAAGAAAAATTAAGACATGGTTATTGAATGGTTGTTTACAATGAAGTGTAAAAGTATTACATATGATGGTATGCTTATTTGTTATTAAGAATGTTTTATTAAATGTTTCATTTGTTTTTTTTTACGCGATGCAGAATATAATACTTTAATTGCACCTGTTTATGAAATTGTTAATTTTGTAATATTACAAGACACAAATTATATTGCTCAATGTGGCACCTGCTGACAAGCCAATTTCGGCTTAGCGGGACCAGAATGTACACGTTTTCAATTGAATATTTAAACTATTGTATAAAACATTATTTCTTGTATACATATTTAGTAAATGAATAAATAAATTATTAATATTACTACAGTAGATTCCGGTTAATTGGGACACATAGGGACTTGTGCCCTTTTCCCCAAGTAAGCGGCTGCCCAGATTAGGCGAACTCTCTTGTATATGGGCATAAAAAACTTTGAAATGGTAGTAAGAAGACTGAAGAATGTTTATAATGTAACATAAGTTAATTATACTATTAATTTATTTAATAAGTCAGCGAGTTTAGATAATTTATTATCATTTTTAAGAATTATAACATTTTTGTTAAAAATATTTTTCACAGCCACAGGCGACGCTGAATGAATGTCTTTTACTAAGTCCTATTAAAGAAAAGTCCTATCCTATTGCGGATAACATAACAACAAGAGCTTTCAAAATAGGGCAAGAATAGGAACATTTGTGAATAATAAGGGTAAATCAAATGAGGAAAATATAAAAAAAATAGTATTCTGAAAACAAAAAAATTTAATTTCGTCACGAGTATAGAGTCTATGTCGCCGACTCATGGCCCAATAAAGCGGCATGCTGTCCCAATTAAGCGGAGAATACTCTGGGATATTCCTCTATTGGGTTCTGTTCTTCAAGATCTGCCCCAATTAAGCGGCTGCCCCAAGTAACCGGTGCACTCATTAAACGGAATCTACTGTATTAATGTTATTATTTTTATACAAGCCGAATACTATAGCGCCTATTCCTGCTGAGCGTGACTCAAACCCGCGACCTTTGGTTTGGCAAGCGAGGACTTTACCCCGCCGATATTGAGGGCAGTCTTTTTCCTTCGAGGATAATAGCTCGATTGGAACTGGTTCTATGATGTTTCCTAATCAAAATCGCAATTTCCCTTTGACTCGTTTACACAACAACATTGAGAGAATATGCGTGCGTCATATCTCAATCTATATATGCTACGTTCGCGAATATATTGAAGATATCAGCTGATCAATATTGTTGGAGTCATTCTCAGTCGAGCTGAGTTGCGTGCTAAACAGAGAACGCTCTGCTTTCCTCAGAAATTTCTCCTCTTCTCAGATTCGCTTTACTTTACCAACATACCGAAGTTATAAAATTATTAACACATTTAGCATCAAGTGCAGCCTAAGCATGGCGTCGACGAATCAACTATTCATATTCGGTGAGTAATTAACGTTTTAAAAATGTTGCATCTGAAGTTGGGATCAATAAAATTCTAAACCTTTCGTAGATTCTTGATAATTTAGTCTCCCAAATCAGTGTTATGCGACTTCTACGGCACATTCTTCACTCAGAATGGAATTAGGTTGGTTTTAATACAAAAACTACTTTTTTGTGAAGAAAATAGCAATCTGAAGCCACTGAGGTTTAATTTCTTTTATACCCGAGATGCAATAGATGGTTAACAAAGGTCTACTCTTTAAGCTCATGCATACACTTAGAAAGTTTCTAGGTGTTAGTAGCGGAATTTTTAAGCATGCAGTACGACAGGAAGGGAGCCAAAATTGAACGGGAAAAATTCGTGATCCGATAGGTGCGTAACCTTGAAGAATGGCCATCCCAAATGTACAACCCAAGCTTTAATACTTAATCATTGATCTACATTCTCATATTATCTGAAAGACGCTTTGATACTTGAATGATACTTTAAAAATGAATCAAATAGAGGGCTAATGATGTTCGTATATTTTTGTAGGTATTTTTGTGCGACTGATAGTAAAATTTAACTTTTTTATACACATGTGGATCCTGTCAATTGAATTATTTTTTAAAAACATGCCATCTTCTATTAAATCATCCCTTAATGTGTCTTTTTTCCACCAACTTTATCTCAAGTGACTGTCAAAGAGAATTAATTCTCGCCTTATTTTCATCGACTGATTACCCTGGGGAACAATTTTAAACACATTTCCTGTTGACTTCAAATTTTGAGCTGCCCTTTGCGGAAATGGATATGCTGATTTCAAAACTGTAGTCAGTTTTCTTCTAAATTACCTCACTACGCCTTGTGTAATTGTGACCACTCTGTGCTAGATTGAGCGTCGATCACAGGAAGAATTATTTCTCTTCAATTGACTAATGCAAGACTTATGGCCGGGGCAGGTGCATAGCTACCTAATACGAGTGACAAGCTGTCTTTACTGAATTAAATATAGCTGGATGAATTCTTAATTCCAGTGATAAAATTATTAACATTTATGATAATTAGCCAGAATTTATGCATTTGATTTCTTTTTGAAGCGGCATTGCGTTTGCTTTCAGCGATTCTTTCGGACCGCCACCTTCGAAAGATCGTACCCGGCGCGCACTGAGTTAAGAACCGATTAACGGGATTGGTCGCCGGTAGACAATCGGAGTCCTTCTATCATCAGCGATCGGGCTCAGCAAAACTCCTACAACAAATTAAATACCAATACAAGTGCAGGGAAATGACTAGTTTACATTCGTAAAATTTTATTTTCTGCTAAGCTGGTTGTAGAACGTAACCGTGGTGATTGATAACAATTTTTCCCCGGGAAAAGATGTTTGAGACATATATTCGCGAAGCCTACCTATGAAGTAAGAAAACAATGTTTACAGAGTGGGTTCCATAGTTTTTATCTACCAGCTGTCGTCCTTGTCCTTTTTCCATTATATGTTCCTATCCCTTTTATTCCTTACCTGTGAATTTATTTGTATGTTTGCGCTTAAGGCGCCGTGTGAATGAATGAAGTAGTATAGTATAGTATAAGTAGTATATATATTACTCAACTCATGAGTCTCCTACCTAACTCTGAGGAAGGTGGATGCTTTAAATTTCATCCTCGATTTCCAGGTCTCTTTGTGACATTTACAACGCTCACAGTTGCTCTACCTCCGCACCTACAAACTGAGAGCTTTATGGAATGCCGGGAAAGATGTGACGTGAGTTATGGATCAGATTACACTAATGTATCATTTGTGTTACATTTAAGATTCGACTTGATCATTTAATTATAACTACCACTGTGGACTTATTATTGACACCTTGTTTTTCTTGATGCCAATCACTATTCAGTGCGTAAAATGCTCAGAGACCGCTTTCTTTCCCGTTGAAATTAGTCCCCATTATCTCTATATTACAGTCCCTCAATCTCATTTTAGCCTATAAATGTGTTGTCAGCAACCCCGCATTTAAATGGGTTTACAGAAGTCACCACTCGCGTCACTGACGGACAAATTGATCCGAGTTTCACGATGAAAAATGGTATAATTAGTGTTACTAACCGAAATTTATATATGAGGGGGTGAGAAGCCAAGGGATACAAGTAATGATTTACCTTATCAGAGCTAGGTACAGAAATTGATAGACTAAATATACAAAAACTTGGTTGCCAAGGGAATCGAATGAGTTTATGCTCTGTGCTGATATCGAGAGTAAAATGCACTATTAAATATCCAGATCATCTCGTTTGTTTACTTTAAATAATTTCCGTGCCTAACACTGTTTACAAAAAAATGTCACTTGTACCTACCCCTTGACTTTCAATCCCCTCATACATAAAGATGTACTATCAATTGCATTAAAGCTTAATGCTATTCCTCGCAATTATAAACATTTTAATGAAAAATATTGTGAAAAAAGTGGATCGCATTGCACTCATCACCGCGCCGCGGACATTTTTGAAAACCGATTGAATTGCGACCGAAGTGGGAACAGAAATCACCCTTCCATGGGATGAAATTTTGCCTCCTCCATGCAATTACCTTGTTTCAAAGCTCTTTGATGTTTTGTGCCCATGAACACTTTCTTCTCCCTCTTGAGCGCTTTTCTTCAGCTCTCCGTTCTATGATCAGACTGAGAAATAAGTAATTTTTACCCTCTCAGAATGTGGCTACGATATGAGATTTTCCTCTCCTCAATTAACTACCTTAGAAAGAAATCAAGATCTGCTCTACGTTCAATTAAGTGTTTGAAACGTTCTTGATCCGTGCTATTTTGTGATGCCATCTTAAGAACCACGTTCCATTTTGCTTTCAGTCTTTTCATTGATATTTTCTGCATCGCCTAAGTTTTCACTCCATACAATATCACGCTATTGGCTTACTCAAATAATTTATAGCTTTTCTGATAAAATCAGACTATATTGCTCATATATACAATATTTTAGAAATTTCTACTCTAAAACAGGCTACAATTTAGAATTATAAATTTTACACTACCTAGACCATCCAGAAATATATATTGCCAGTCTAGCATCTCTTTATTCAGATGGCTCTTGATAATGTGTAAACGTTGAAACCGAATTAAGCGAATAAAGGAGTGTGGAAAATTTCTAAAGCTGTTTCTATTTAATTATAATACAATGAATTACCACACAGAGAACTCGTCTATAAATGATCAGACATGGGCAATTAAGTATTGATTTCTTCGACTAGGTGCAGATGATAAATTAACCACATTCTAAAGGAATACTTCCAAATAAGTTTAGTACCCGAGTTTTTCCCGCGCTTAAATTAACGAATGCTACTATAACATTATCCCTGCTAAGTACTTAAAATCATCGGTCATCGAGGAATCGGTCTGAATTTTTAATAAGCCATAAAATACGTATAACTTAGATTGTTAAAATTCGTCGTTCTAAAAAAATGAAAAAAACCACGACATGTTGAGCAATTTTTTATATAAAAATACTATCAAAAGTTGACTTTTGAAGAGCAATTTTCATTTCATATACATTATCAAATATCAGGGGCGCAGCTAGGAATTAAGGCTAGGAGAGGTTTCAGGCGCAACTGATACAGGAGAGCCTGGTGTGATTGGCATACCCGCCAGGGTGGGAGCGGGAGGTGCGGGGGCCCTCCGCCAGAAAAAAATTCAGATAAATGGTTTAAAATGGTTAGTTTTACCTCCTTATGAGGGATATTTTATTAATCCTTACACTAATCTATAAGTAATGTTAATCCGATTCTGTAAAATAGATTAAACTTAGAAATTTCTCTGGGGGGATGTTTTATCCCCCGAAATCCACACTCTATGCGCCACTGGTTGAAGAGAAGACGTATTGCGAACAAACGGTCAAATAAATTATAATTATTAATTGATTCAATTATGAAATATAAGTAAGCCGAAATTTTTTTCAGGTGTTTCTAGCACCTGTAATGGAATGCATCTCCGAAGAATTCTCACCGGACAAAGTGAACGAAACAGCAAGACTTTACAGCGACACTACTGCATGCCTCAATTGCAAACATGTATGCAGGTGAGCAATAACACCTCATGACTTACTCGAGCATTGCTGAAGTGAGATTTATCGTTCCACTGCATGAAATGTTAAAGTTAATACCTGATTGATTCGTCTACCCCCAGAGGACTTTTGACTTGAATTGCTCTTTATTTAACGAGGTCCAGGTGAGGACAAAATCCGGCCCCTTCTTCCCCAGGACCTGGGCTCTTTTACATGTTTAATTGCTTTCATTTCAGCCATTCGGCTCATATTTAGATATAACAATGGTTGATAGATGAGTTTCTCAAATCGTCCATTGAATATACCTATGTTACCTTCTTCATCTGATGGTTGACTTCCTTTGACATCAGATTGAGCTGGTCGAGTCAAGGTTGAGCCTCCTGTCGCTAATATCGCTCAGGAAGCCAGGATGCATGACATATTTTTTTATAAAAACAGGTAGTGAGCATATATAATTAAATTCCAGTAAAAAAACATGATAAACTTAACAAATAACAAGTAAAAGACACTGAGAGGTAGATGATTACCCCATATTGGCTATAATAAAATTTTTGAGTAATGACCTTAATTTGATTAATGATTTTAATTACATTAAAAACAGATAAATCTTTTTAAAAAATTGTTTGTAAAAGTTGAAACTGAATAAAAAAACAACAAATTCAATAATTTATTACAAAATGTTGAACATATAAAAATTTAAATAAAATAGGTAAAACAATAAATGCCGTAGCTCTTTAACTGTGTATATGTTGGTAAAAATTGTAAAAAATACAGCCAATAAATAATTAATCACTCGAATATATTAAATAAGTAGAGAAACAATAAAAAAATAAATGTCTACGTTACTGGCATTGTATTGTACCATTTTAACAAATACGCTGGCAACTTTTGTTTAGACATGCTTTGTGCCTACCCATGCGGTGGGGATTTAAACATTCGGGAAAATGATTCCATAAAAGATCATGACATACGGGAAGCGCAATGATGAGGTGTTAATATCACTTTACATGCATTCCTTGTTTTTTACATCGTGACTGCCCTAACGGAAAGAAATTGGTATGCGAGGGTAACCCGTTTAAGAAGGTAACCACCGTTTTAAAATTCAAATTAAACCAGTGAAATTAGAACAATTTTATTATCTTAAAATGAAAACTATTTTTCCACAGAGTCATCAAATTGATTTGAGCACTTGTTATACCTTTTAAGAGTCTTGGCAATCCCCTCTTCATGATAATCTGAATGGAGACAATCTGTCACTACGCATTGAAGATCTGGCTAATTTTTGAACCCCCGAAATCGTTGAGTCGTGAATGTTTGTTCATCCATTTTTGAATAATCGTACCCAATGACGGACTACACCTTCACTCACACTGTTTGGGTCGTAAACCGCATTCAATTCACGATGAATTTCGGCTGCTGAGTGATTTTTTGCCCAAAAAAACCATTTAACACCACGAACTTTACACGTAAAGGTACACAATTCATTCTACAAACACGGGCAAAATCAATTGGCGTTAAAAATTACATTGGAGATAACCTTTTCTTTTGATGCGTAAAGTTATTACCAGATCTAGCTAATTATGTATTTGCAGGTTAATCTTTACGTAGGTAAGTTTTTAAGTGATTTGTACCTATTACCTTAACTTGATGCAAGTTTAAATGTGTTGGAATTTTTCTTTTCTGTGACAGACCTAGAAACGTTTTTTAATCCCACACCAATATTTAAAATCTTTTCAACTTACCGCATTTAGATTCCGAGGTACCCTACCTGGATATGAATACATCGTAATCACTTCAATTACTTAAAGAAAGACTGTATTCTTATTTGATAACCAGGATTAAGGAAAATTTATCTTTTTTGTTGTTATCAAAACTTTCTATTTAGAGACGTGGTCGTTACGGTTGTTGTGAAAACTTATATTTTTTGTGTTATTGATCTTAAATATTTTATTGTATTGTTTTCCGAACACTTTTTTACTTGATAAGCCTTGTTATGATTTCTTCAAAGCCGAATATTTATTTTTTGTATCACTGAATTGGTATACTTTTCACAGCGGAACGTTACATGCATTTTCTATTCTTTCCGCTTATACATTTTTCCTCCAGGACAACATGTATTCATTTATTCATTCAGCACTTGATACGCACAATTTCAACTTGTCTCTATCAGTATTTTGACGTCATGGAGTTTTATAACAAAAAAATGCTTATGCCATACTTAAAACCTTCTTCCAGGAGACGAGAGCAGATATGGGATTGCATTAAACATGGAGTCGAAAGTATGAGGGAATTCTCCAATAAATCGAAGACTATGCTTCCATCCACTGTGCAGTTGGCTGAGACAATCGTAAATTATTTCTGTGACAGTGAAAAGGAAATGTTTCTTGGTAATTTGTAGTGCCTAACTACGTTTTAAGATCACTGAAAAGATAACTTGCAATTTGAAGATAAATTGTGGCGACTCGCCACTATATTTTTTAGCTTTTTTTTACTCATATATGGGAGAAAAAAAGTGCTTTTGTATCCGGTTTGTCTGTATACATGCATATCTGTCCTTACTTTCACGTCAATTAACAGAACACCACGCAATGTAACATGGTTTCAATGGCGGTTTTGGGTTCGGTATGGAATGCCATTTTCTATAACATATTAAGCTGCCTAGGTCCTTAGACTGAGGCTTTGTTTGATCAGACATGATGATTTTTTTTAATCCATCGTAAACTTTTCAGGCCTAACCGACGAAGACATGAGTTGTCTCAAGAATAGTTGGGAAGAATGTAAAACAAATTTAGACTTCATCAAAAACTTAGATGCTGTTACGCTCTGCGAATTTGAAGATCCGGATGTTACTAACCTGTATACGATGGAATATGTCTGCCAGTAAGTATGTACTGATAAAATTGACGGGACGGTGGCGACCGAGTGACTCACGCTTTGGACGCTACACTACGCTAAAATTTCGCGGGCTTTGTTGTAGCTCATGTTCCCAGCTATATCTCACGCTTTGGACGCACGCATGCACGCAAAGGGTTTCTTTTTTGTTGAGTGGTGCCTGGTTCCCAGCTGGTTTGCTGTCTACCAGGAATTTCAGCATTTGGTGGTTTCTGCTAATCATGGCACCGACTGACTCAATTAGGGGGAAGAGATGTGGGATAGGTTAAGGGCTGTTTTTGGTGTTTTTCGTCGTAATATAGATGAATTTTCATAGTTCCAGAGACTCGTGAGTATTTTGTTTTCTATTTTGCAAAACGTTTTTGCAAATTTATGAATGCTAATTTTTAAATCAGATAATACGGGAGATATTTTTAGATCCCTGCGTATCTGCGCGTTACTCAAGAACCAAAAAGCTCCGAAATTATTCTGATGACTCACGCTTTGGAGATATTTTGTGTGATCGATATATGACCGGAATCACCCCGACGAACGATACAACCTTTTTTTGGAAGCTCAATGTATTGGCGCCTAGTGGGGATGAGCAGTGGTATTGCGAGGGGAGAGGTCCGAGGGGTCCGGACCCCGGCCCGCTCCCCCAAAATATAAAAACACTATTTATTTCCTTCCTAAAATAAAAAAAATATCAAAAATAAAAAATCTAAATATGCACGGGAAAGTATTGGTTCTTGACAAAATAAGAGATATATTTGCGAAAAACCTCCATAAACTGGCTTGATGGCCGCCGGGATCTCTGGTACCATCATCGTAGAACGAAAACCAAAAACATTGACTAGGCCTAAATCACGCAAATATATGTAGTTTTCCGGCTATCACATACGTTTAGCATATCTTTTGCTTAAAAAAAATATATTTATTTGGGATTTACCTCTTAGATTGCGAATATTTATTCAAGGTGTGTCGTTCAGTTCAGTGTGCAAAGGTTCGAAGCAGTGTTGAAAATAGTCGACTAGATTACTCTAAATACCTTGTTTAAAATAATTATTCACGTTTGCATTTTGCTGGTGCAAAATTGTGCTTCATTTTAGTGCTATGTTTAATTTTGTTTAACATTACTTTGCAACTCTTTTACGTAAATAAATAGTAGCCCGAGTAATTCATTTGACTTCAGCCGATGACGCTCCAACAGCCTTAAGCAATGGATGTTACAGATCTCGGACTGTATCATTGGGGGTGCTCGAATTCAGATAATCATGAGTTTGGCCTCAGAATAGCAGAGATGTAATAAAATTGCATCGGAGAGAATGAGAGGTGCGACTCCGTCTTTTTTAACTTCTCAACTCACCTGTACTAATTCAAACGAATCTCCTCATACCCATAAGTTTACTGCATGATTATTATAAATTTATGAGAACTGCGAATAACATATCCGACAATGTATTTAATGCCTCAAACCTTTTTCTTTTAACAGGGAATCGGGCGCTTATTTTGATTGCTCCATAAAAAATGTTTTCTCATGTTCACATAGATTGCATAATACTTTTACTACATTAAAAGCGGTGTTATTGGTCTCTGATTCCTGTGGTAAATATGATATTAAAGTAAGGTGAATTTCTCTGTGGTGTTTTATATTTATTTATCTGCATGTATTTCTCGACGCCAATTCTCCGTGATGAGAAAAATATGACAAACTGAAGTTATCATAACATGTGATAAGTAGTGATTGGAATAAATTTTAATTTTCTTCGTTGTATTTTTGGTTCAGATAATAAAATTTTACATCTATAGTACAATTCTTTTGTTTATCACTTATGAGAAATTGCTCATTATAACAAATACTGGCTACCCCATGGACCATTCCCGCCTCTAATATAATATAATGATTACTTACTTTCGCTGGAATAGCATATCTTTTAAAACATTTATAAAACATAATGATTTTTTAATGTCTCGGGAATAGCATAAGTTGCTCTAATTTTTTAAAATTGGTGGTATTTTTATTATGATTCCTTTTTGCTGTGGATTTTCTTTATTTATTAAGTTAATAAATCAAGCTTTTTTATCAAATCCGGCTTGAAGAGATGCGTTTAACTATTGTTTTACTTATGTTTGATGCATTTGACGTTTTGTAATTAAATGAAATATTAAAATATTACACATAGAAATATCTAAAAATTCAATGGTTTTCATTATTGTAATTTTCTATTTTGTAATTAATTCTCCTGCAAATTTTGCTGTATAATTTTTGTCCTTATGGATTTTTTCCTTTCAATAAAAATATTTTCCATCTATCGTACTCTCTATGATCATTTCAAATACAGAGTGTTTCAGCAGGAACCTACAATGCTTCAGGAGGTGGTAGGGGACACAATTTTAAGCAGTTATTATTATTGTCATAATTGCTGTATTTACTTCCGTTCACTTCATTCTTTTAATCAATTAAAAGAACATTTGTTTCCATTTACCTTTAATTAACTTCTTTTCTAGCATTCTTCTAATAGAATGGTAATTAGGAACGGGAGCGGTTAAGGGGGGTCGGTTAGCAGAGGAGTAGGCGGACAGGGGGTTAGGTTATCAGGGGTTTGCTTGAGGTGGGGGGAGGAAATAGTTGTAGGGATGAGTCAATTCCACCGTTTTTCGATTCCTATTCTAATATCGATTTTTCGAATCGAATATCAATTATCGATTCCAATTCCATCCATTCTTATTGATACTAACAGCTGGTCTATTGATTTATCAGTGGCGTTGCCGTCATTTTATTTAAGAATTGAAATTCATGGACTCAAGTCAAGGACCGCTTCTCCCGCCAACCTTATCTCATCGCCCTTCTTGCCCAACTGTTCCGTCAATAAAGTAACAAGGACGATTAAGTGGTCCAAAAAATGTATTTATTAAAAATAGAAAATTGGTGTATCAGTAATGTATCCTCAGCTGAAGTAATAAAATGAACGTTTTAACTGTTTCAGAGATGAATTGTTTACTTAATAATGTACAGCGCATAATGCATGCGGTGAGTGCCAGCCTTTATGCCCAAAGCTTATGGCCAATTTTCAAAATATTTATCTTCCTGGAATAGGAATCCACTTTAAGCGATCGATTCTCGATTCCGATTCCGTGCCCGAGAATCGGTGGAAGCGAGAATCGTCATTTGAAATCGACTCATAATCATCATCATTGGATGCCATCTTTTCCGTTGAGAGGCTGCTATTTTCAAGATTAGTTCGCACTCAACCTCACAAGGTCACAACTTCGATAATGAAGGGGCGACATTTCCTCCTCGCAGAGGATCCGTTTTATGAGTTCATGAGACGCGCAGAAAGGGCACTTGAATCAGTTTGCAGGACACCGGAGTGCGTCGCATAAATTGTCTTCGACGAATTATTCCGTCACTCTTTCTTCTACATTGGATTGAGATTTGCCGATCGAAATGGCGCATTTGAGTCATCTGACCTTTATTGGTGAGTACATACTTTTAAAATTTTCACACGCATCGTTTACCTAACAATAAAAATTGAATGCAGTTGACGGATTTAGAGGCTTGGCTTAATGAAGCGAGGAGCAACCACAAATAGCTTAATCAAAATATTTCTAAAATTTGGTTTCAATTTAATGATTTTTCTCCTAATTATGGGCAACGAAAGTCGGCGGTATGCTTGAACTTGTTCAAAAATTGTACTTTTTTTCGCCACTATCCTGATTAATTCTATTAAAAAAGTTTTTAATTAGAAAGTCTAACTAAATGTGCGGTAAATGGAACGAGGAATGAAATTACCAATTTGGTGTCCCTTTGCGAGCTTCGCATATTCATTTTGAGAATCGAGTGAACATTATTTCTGCGACGACAGTAGGTAGTATTAATATTATACAGATTATGGAGCGATACACAGGTACACCCGTTAGATCCCTGTTGACATGACAATAGCCCAAACACCGGTCGTGATGCAATATCACCTTGGTATCAATTTCCAACTTTTAATGAGCAGCTTAGTACTCCCAACTTTGATACTAGAATTATTTTGCCTGCACCCCATGATCTCCGCTTGTCCTCAGAAACAAATTATGGTCATAGTGGCTGACGGCAGGCAAATATGCGGACCACACCGAAGTGCTCATACTCAATATTATAGTGGGAAATGGAAAATGTAAACGACTATGCATGTGCTACATTAAAATTGAGATGAATTCCCATCACCATGAGGGTTTAATGCAATGGATTAGAATTTTGAATTGGAGAAAACAACATGTCACCGGAATCAGTTAATCAGCGATCTTTCCAGACAGAGAGAAAGGTCTAGGTGGGATTTATGGGTATCCAGAGACCAGAGATGTTTCCTTTCCAGTCCTAGTAGAAGCAAAGAGAAGGGAAATCACTTTGGTTTTTATTTACTCTCTAGATACGACGTTTTTTGTGTCACATTTCCCCATCGCTGCGGACTCGTTCAGGCCATTTCATCGTTAAAGTTCAAGTCTCCAATATTATGATATAAGATTCACCAGTTGGCCGCTAGATGTGTATTTATCCCCGGCGGATTTAAATAGACTTGCATAAGTCGCTACTAAGACACTGATCGCAGAGCAATTCCCATATCATGGAAATAAACGATGATTAGGGGGTGTATTTATTTCCGTGAAGATAAAAACTCAAATCATAAATATTCAATGCTATTCCTTACCATTTCAAATACTTTAATGCGTATATTTTGAATAAATGGATTTCTCAGCGCTCAGCGACACATTCGGGGCATTTGGAAAACAAATTAAAAAGCGCCCAAAGAAGAATCTAAAATTACATTCGGCGGGACAGACGATGACCTCTCCTACACAGTTATCTTGCCGAGAATCATCCTCGGCCCAATACCACAAGCTTCCGCCATAATTGCACGTGATTTCACATTCCATTGCTATTTTTTAATTTATTTATGAGGCTGAGAAAGACTGAAGGAGGAATTCCGGTTGCTTTGGAAACGAACAACGCGAGGCGCTACGTATTAATTATCCGCTGACCTTAGGCTGTGTTGAAGTGGTATATATTTTTCCCTAATCACGCTTTCCTTATTGGACTTGCTTTCACCCCCCTTATGATATTTGCACTGAATGATGCTTCCTCCAGATATATAATCTACATCAACATACAACCCCGACATCCGCCTCTAAGGCAACATGTAGCCTAGCAAAGTTGACGAAATGTTTGGATGCAAAGAGAAATCGCCCTGTTGCCTGGCACGAAATTTCAATGGATAGTTGTGATCGTATTGTATGCTAATTGAAGTGGAAAATATCGAACATCCCGGGCAACAGTGTGTGAATTTTAGCGGGATCACCTTATTGAAATACCTCAGTAGGCGTTTGAAACGAATGAATGTGTTTCGTACAGCAATATAGCCATGATTATCTTCATACTAAAATAATTGTGAACTCCATTGACTTGTGATAACATAAATGTAGCTCTAGTTTTACAACCTGCATTTCAGTTGAACTAAAATCGTAGACATGTACTATTAATTTGTTAAAATAGTGGAAATATATCAAAAGTGTTTGTATATTTTATTTTACTCAAAACTTCACTAATGCGACAATTTTTATTTTTTAGTGGAGCTGCAGAATACAGAAGTAATTTTTAGTTTAAATAAGATGCGGCGTATCACCCTTAGAGGTCGTCGTGTTACCCACAACATACGAGATAGATGCCGCAAGGTAATGTCTTGCAAAAATAATTTCTACAGCTAAGAGAAGAATGATAAAAGTATACGTTTTTGTTGCACATCGGAAACGAGACAACTCACCATATGTACTACTTAGTTGAATCGAAAAAGCAAAGTAGGAAAAATATAGTTATTTTACAAAATGTTCGGCATCTCTCCCTAGTTAACCTTATGCTTCGCAAATGTATTAATGATCTGACCCACGTATCAACTCTATACGATGTCATTTTCCTTTGAGACAGGTTTCAACACAACACACTAAGTCACACTCGAAGGTGACTGTATGTGGTCTTTTTTGAGAATGAAATGGTGCATGATGTCGTACGTTAGTGTACCTGTGATTATGTTTTCTGATACAATAAGTTTCAAATTTTAGCGATCTGTCTCCAAAAAAGAGAAATCGAGCAAGAGATACGCATCCTCAAGTCTTTCACCTAGTTCACATCTACTTGACTAAATTGACCATTCTTTCATTTGTATCACCACAGGCACTATTTTAGCGATTCCAACTCTTATTCTTGCAACGACAACTGAGGAACCGGACTCCATGGAGGCCGCATTCCACGAGTTATTTGAATGCAGGGGCAGGTCTGATGTAAGTACTTTAACAATCATAATCATATTTATATGTAAAGAACGTTCAAGTATTACGTGAGCAAATTTTTAAACACCTCCCTCCCTCTCGTAAGCAAAAAATAAACATTTGCCGAACCCCTACACCACTCCCGATTGCTTCATGTTTTCTGATTGAGTATACACATTTGAATATACATATTTTATGTTTTAAAAACCATATATGTTAAGCTACTTTTGAAGATTTTGTTGGTCATTCTCACATAATATCCAGAAAATTATTGGCATTAAATACTTTAATACTACCTATAGGTACTAGCTGACCCGAAAAACGTTTTGTCACATAAATGGTTTCCAGTAAATATTTTCGTGGTCAAATAAAAAAATGACTAACTTATTGTAAGTGTGTGAGGACGTGGTATATGACTAATAGAGGAAGATGCTGTAAACGACGTTGACCTATGCAAAACATTGAACATTCATTTTTTTTTATTCATTGTACTTTTATTAACTTTGATATATATAAATGAGGATGTTCGTTTGTCAACTAAAGTTAGTTCATTGGTGGATCTCATAATCCCAAATCGCGTAGTGCTACTTTTGGTTTTGTCCGACGCGTCCTTTGCGTCCTTATATCTTTACTATTAGTTACGTCACGTCTTGCAACTTCAGTGGTTCCCATTCCTACTGGGTATGCAAAACCCTTGACTCGGCCTCCTAAAACAACTAAAAGGACATTATACTCTTACCTATTATTACTCTTGGTGCAAAACGTTTTTCTTGGGTATGCATAAGTTCATCCCGTGCGCGATATTCAGAAATCATTGTTTCCATTGTTTGCAGTTATATATGTATACCATCATCAGACCTGCTTTGTTCTTTTACCTAACAATCCTTCCATGTGACCATGAATTCCCAGTTCCAAGTTTCCCACTTCTTTAGGGACTCTACTTCCCGAGCAACACCGGGTGGCTTGCTAGGTCAAGGGGACAGTAAGCCAAAAACGCTAAAATTTAAGCTTTTTATGGATTTTTTTTCTAAATTCACCGCAAATCACGTGGAAAACGAAAGTCAAATGCACAAATAAGAATGAGCATTTCAATTTATTTCCAATGGTATATGTCCTAACTTAATGTGACCATTATAACTAATTTAAATATGTAAAAGAAAAAATATCTGCAGTCATTAAAAACGAACTTTACATGTTATTTCTTATGGAAATGACTCAGAGCCTATTCCAGGGCCTCATATGTCCTTGAAAAGAATGAAAAATAGTTTGAAACATATTGTAAGTTCTACTGAACATACACACCAAATTTCATAGGAATCGGGTTAGCCGTTGCGGAGGAGTTTGGAAACAAAAAACCGTGACACAGAATTTTATATATTAGATTCTTTTATCTTCCTTTCCAATTTAGCTTTTCTTGTTTTGCATATACAAATATGTTGCTATGATTTTTTGTTTGTATGATTGCCGCACCGTCATTGGATTTTGGTGGCCATTTTTTGAACTAATCCCCATACTCAATTTTATATGAATAAACACATAAATAATTGGAAATTAAGTGTTTTCATAATTTTTCCTCGGGTTTCAAACAATTTTAGAGGGGGTCATAAGACTTTTTGTCACATCTCGCCTCGTTCACCCCAAACCTTTGTATGAGTGAGCGAGTGAGTGAGTGGTCGATAAGGGGCTTTATATTTTAAAGATGGAGATTAGAAATATCAAATTTATAAAAGAATTTGTTAATAAATCACAATGAAACTACAATAAACTCTTTCCCTCACCACAGTTTTTTCACTGCTTCTTTCTATATAAAAATCATGTTGAGCGTTTTGCCATCCGCATCCAAATCCATTTTTGCGACTACTGCCCTTGTCTTATAAGCGTGTGTAGAAAGATTATACTTACTTAAACACTGTTACTGTTATGGATTGCATGTATGATAAATAAGAAAATAATGAAAAGGTGTCTTAAATTTTATTTTCATAGTCCAAATTAATACAGGGTCAATAAGAATAAATATGTATTCGAAGAGCAGTCACTTCTGAAAATAATGAAAAATCTATTTTTCCATAGAAAAGAAGAGAACTAATGCATGAATGCATTTCAAAGGAATACACTGAGGAATAGATCAATGAGACGATGGTACTTTATAACGAAACTAAGTACGTGAAATCCAAGCACATTTGCAGGTAAGAAAACTTCAACATCTTATCAATAATATTGTAAAAGAGGATATCTGTTTGTCTGTCCGATATACATTTCCACACAGCTGCATGGATTGCGACGAAAATTAGCACGAATGTGCTTCCCATGCTCGCGAACCCTGTAGTACTTCGGGTTGCGTCCGACGTGTCCTTTGCTTTGTTCTCTCATTACCACCACCAAGAATATATTTAAGTCGTCCTCTTAATGTGTTGTCACCCACCGCGCACTTAAATGGGTTTACAAAACTCGACACTCGTGTCGCTGACGGACAAATTCACCCGAGTTTCACGGGAAACAAAGTATCAGTACGGATATTATCCAATATTGATAAACATGGTGACGTGATCTAGTAAATTCATAACGTTTCAAATCTATTCCTCGCAATTACGAACCATATACTGTATTTATAAAATATTGGAAAAAAGTGGATCGAATTGCACTCATCACTACATTATATACGTTACATTATATACATTACTAACATCATCGCATAAATTATGTTAGTAATGTATATACGTAGATCATACACGTTAAATTTCAGCAGTATATTCAATATCTTTTTATATTTATTTTTGTTTTTATCTCTTGTTGTCGCCTTCTCCCTTTCTGACGGGAATGGCCTAAACAAAGCAACGGAAAAGAGAAAGTCTCTCGAAGTCGTGCGCAGTTGCCACATAGCGCATCGTGACTCACAGTACCCTAGCAGTTAATGAATAATTCGCTGGTTGCTTTAAAACGTTTACCTTTAGGGATGATTCGACTATTGTTAGTGCAGATTCCCTCGGTGAATCATGCGTCCAAGAACGGGTTTTTCGGAGACGGAAGTCCAAATGGTATTGAGTGCAATTTGCTTTTTTCGCTGCGAAGCAGAAAAAAGTATGGACAAAAGATATCCTGTGTATCAAACTGTGTCTGATTGTCTTGGTATCAGCTTGATATCAGTGAAAATAGTCGCGGCTAAACAGAAGGATTGTGAAAAGGAGAACATAAGTGGTGACCTTGCTACGGCACAGAAGAGGGTTCGTCTTTTGGGAAGGCCGAAGATCTTCATCGACGACTTCACGATAGGAGTAATAAGGAGGACAGAGCACGGTTTCTATTTGAGGAATATGTTTCCTACGTTACGCAGAATGATGGATCACCTGCTAGAGAATGTTCCCGATTGCCCACGTTTCTCTCTCCCAAAGTTAAGATCCATTCTGTTAGACACGGGATTTAGGTACAAAAAGTTGAGCAAGAAGCCAGTGATGATGGAATCTGTCACCATTTCAGCAACTCGCCACAACTTTTTGCGACGAATTAGATTAGATTTGATTCAAATAGTTTTTTTTACCATCCGATAAAATTTACGCTATTATGGCTTAGAATTTACGTCGTAGAAAAGCATTTTGATGAAAGCTCAGCCCAACCTGACCTTAAGTTTACCTGAAGGGTGCAACAACGATACTTTCATCGTGCGAGTCGGTCATTTAAAGGAAGCGCGCCCTCTGCTGAGTCGGTGGCAACCACGCGCCTCTTTTCGCCTCCCCCTCCCGCGACGGAGCTGCCCGTACGCGCATAGAAACATCTAGATAAATAATTAGTGATATTGAAGTTATCATTGATATTTAATATACATTTCATATGTGCTTGCATTACTAACATTCTACGGAAGACAACAGTACCAATCAATTTTCAATTGACTCACTGGTTTCGAAGTTAGCAGAGGTTTGCGTTGTTTACAACAACTCCGTTAATTTTTGTGGTATAAACAATTTATTTTCGGAAAACTACTATTAATAGATGTGGCTTCTTTATATGAAAATTGCAAGTTAAAGGAACGAAAACTACGGGAATTCCAAGCGCTCAAAGTTGGGCACCTTGATTTTACGCGCAAAAAACGGGTACTTTTTCGAGAAAAAATTAAGTACAGGAAATACTATTGAGCCAAAGAATTTTTAAAGTACATAATGTAACGAAGAATTAAATTTTCTTTCGTATGCTTTTTATTGCATTGAAATCGATTGCTTCATTTAGACGCTAGAGCTCCTCAAACTCGAGTATCTTGCTTTTTTTTACAGACAGTAAGTTTCCCCTTCTCTGGATACCATTATTCCCGAGCAACGCCGGGTGGCTGGCTTGTATGTAATAAATGCTTTATTTAGTATTTTAAAATCTAAATAAGATAAAATATTACAATGACAGCAAGTATTGTTTCTTAAGTCGTCTGTAATTTAACTCGTTCTCGGTATAGTGATTTTCCAGGAGGAGGATTAAAATTGAAGCTGGTAATTCAATGAAGGCCCAATTTTGTGGGTGAGGTTGGACAGGGTGCATCCATTAATTACGTGAGGCGTTAAGCGGTGGAGGGGCAAACCAAATATCACCCAATCTCACGTGAGGGAGAGTCCTGGCAAGTATCACGTAATTTTTTTCGCAAGAAACAGAGAAAAATCGGGATCTTAGTAATCTTCAATACAAGTCTTAGCTAAACTGAAATAAGAATAATTTTTAAAAATCCAATGCAATGAAGTATAGTCTAACTCAGGGTTCGGCAACCTGCGGCTCTTTGGATATGAAACTGCGGCTCTTTAGTTCCATACGCAAATATTACTTATTAAAAAAAACATTTAAAAACGATTTTGAATCGACTAACGAGGATTGGGCACCATTTCTCTCTCTCAGCCCATTGTACTCGCTTTTCAATCCACCTCTCCCCCGTGACACGCGTTGTCACTGTCGTCAGTATGGTAGAAGCAAGCTCTCGAAAGACGCTGTCGCCGCTGTGCTGTGGACGTGCGAAAGAAGTGGGGGCCAGTCCGGCGCGAACCACGGTTCACGACGTAAGCCAGCAATTGTCGCTCTCATCGTCCGTCACTACTCAAACCGACCTTCGCCTTCCTACCGATTTCGCTCCAACTCAGCAATACGGACCCGTGAATCGCCAACCGATCAGACACTCGCTACGCCCACGGATCAACGCTTTCGACAAAAGTCAAGACCTACGGACTCCGTCCATTCGTCGACATCCGCCAGACACGTGCTCGCCGGCTGCCCGCATTTTGAGACAAATCACAAATCGCTCCTTGAAAAAAGTAAGGAAGAACCTACCTACCTTCGCTACCTACTTTAACCAAACACTTCTATATATTGCTGTACCTGTAAAACACCGACCACTATTAAATTTTATTTACGAATGAACACATCTTATAACTACAGTGTAAATTTAGAAATAGCTCAATAGTCATATTTTCCAATTTATTAAATATATCTCTCTTCTTGAAATAGCAGTATTTTTTTCTAAATCAAGTGAATCAGTTATTTTATTATATTTTTTTCCAAATAAGATACCTAACCATTGTAGTTTTTTGAAGTCAATGAGCATTGTCAAAAAAGAAACAAAGTGCTACTGTTTGATATTACCGCGAAAGTGTTTTTATTAAAATATGTAGGTATGTATTTAATAAATTACCTATTTTGATATTTATCTTTTTTATATTCTTTATAACAGCATCACCGCAAGCATGGCATCTACAAAAAGAAGAAGAACTGAAGAAGAAAATCGAGAATTCAATCGGGGTTGGACGGCGTCGTTCGCTTTCATATGCAACTCAGCTGGCCTTCCAACTTATCTCATTTGCCACAAAAAACTCGCACACAATAAAAATCAAATTTAGAGAGACACTTTACTACAAAACATACTAAGTTTGCTAGTAAATATCCAGCCGGCGAAGAACGAAAAGAAGCTGTCGACGAGCTCCAGGAAAAAACAGCAATCAAGTTCCATGTTAAGTAAGTGGACGCAATCTACAAGTAATGTTAACCTAGCAAGCTTCGTGGTATCACTAGAAATTGCAAAAAAAGGCAAACCATTCACAGATGGTCAGTATATCAAAGATTGTTTCATACGTGCATCTGAAGAACTGTTTCGTGATTTCAAAAACTAGCCAGAAATCTTGAAAAAAATCAAAGATTTGCCACTATCTGCTAAAACAGTTCAAGATAGAATAGCTAAAATGTCTTCAAATGTGACATATTTGCCGGTGGAAGACATTCAACTGGTGTCTGCCTTATCACTTGCTATAGATGAGTCTTGCGACATAAAAGACATGACACAAGTTGCCCTTTTTGTCAGGTATATGTATTCCCAAGGACCAAAGAAGAACTTCTAGGATTGCTACCGCTCTCGGGACAAACTAGAGGGGAAGATATAGCAAATGCCGTGCAAAAATGCCTCGAAGATAATAAGATTGATTTAAATAAAATCGTTTCAATAGCAACTGATGGAGCCTAGAGTATGACAGGAAAAAATAAAGGGGCAACAACGATTCTTCAGAGCAAAATAAATCACGAAATTTTTACGTTTCACTGCATAATACACCAAAAAGCGCTTTGTGTCCAAACATTTCCGGCCGAAATAGTTGAGGTCATGAATTTGGTAATCAAGATTGTTAACAGCATCTTGTAAAAACCACTCTACCATCGTCAATTTAAAGAATTCTTAAATGAAATGGAGACTCAGTATTCCGACCTCCTTCTTCACAAGAAAGTGCGATGGCTTTCCAAAGGTAAGGTGTTGAAACGTTTTGCTTTGTGCTTAAATGAAATAAATACATTCCTCAATGAAAAAGGCATTAATCACCCTGAATTAGAGAACGGCAAATGGTTGCAAAAATTTTATTTCATGGTAGATTTCACGGCAAAATTAAACGAGCTGAATCGAAAACTGCAAGGAAAGGGAAACCCAATTTATGTTTTGGTAGAAGAATTGGTTTGTTTCGAAGAAAAATTTACTATTTTTGCAGAAGATATTCAGAAATTTGCGGTAAATTGCTTCATTTTCAATTTCTAAAGCAGTATCGTGATAAAACCAGTGCAACTGTTGACACGATTTAGTTCACATCAGTTATAAAAAAAATTAAAGATGAATTTGCTGACAGATGCAATTTAAAACCAACAAAACCACTCTAGCATTCATAGTAAATCCTCTCAACACAAATAGTGACGAAATCCACATTGAGCCATTTTGAGTTGATACTGGATCTTTAGAAATGCAATTGATCGATTTAAAAAGTAAAGCTTTGTGGAGTGGAATATTTACAGAGTTGAAAAGCAAGTTGGAAGAGTTAGAGGTCCAGAAATATATGTACGTAACGCAACAAAAATGGACAGCTTTAAAAGAATTGCCGCGAGTTGAGGCACTTATTTTCGACGCATGGGATAGTCTTCCAGATTGCTACAGTGAGGTGAAGAATTTGGCATTTGGAGTACTGACAATCTTCGGATCGACATATTCGTGCGAGCAAGCGTTCTCTTGCATGAATATAATTAAAAGTAAAGTAAGAAGCCAACTAACAAATGAAAATATGGAGTCTTGTATGAAACTAAAAACAACAAGTTATGAGCCAAATTTATCCGAACTTTCTAAAACCATGCAAAGCCAACGCTCCAATTGAATTTGTTTGTTTTTATTTTTAAGTACAAGTTACATTTTTTAATAAAGTTTAAATTTTTGAAATGTATGTTATTGTTTGTTTTTATTTTCACATCGATAGGACATGTGCTTGGAGAGCAACACTTTGCCAATTTCAAAGAAGTTAAAAAATTGGTTAATTAATGGTTTAACTCACAGGAGTTACAATTCTTTTAGAATGTTATCCATAAATTACTTCAGAGATGGAAAGATGTATAGAATCGAATGGTCAATACTTTGATTAAATAACTTTTAAGCAAATACTTGAAATAACGTGTTTTATTTTGCGAAAAATCCGGTAAAGACTTTTACATACTAAAGTAAATGAAATATCGTAGCACTTTTCCACAAGAATTTTTAATGCGTACAACGCGTTTTGGCTCACTGAGCCATCATCTGGTACTTGTACTTGAGCCGAAACGCGTTGTACGCATTACAAATTCTTGTGGAAAAGTGCTACGATCTTTCATTTACTTAAATATGTCTAACTTCCACCAATTGAAGCCTGAATCTGTTGAACTTTTACATACACCTGATATATTACCTAATTTGTTGTAAAAAACACTACTTATAAAAGAATAAATAGATATTTTTCTTATGAATAAATAGAGTCGTTTTTTTTATCAAAAAAAATATTAATGCGAGTGCTATTTATAGTTGGCAAGAAAAATTTTTGTGGCTCTTTAAAACTTTGAAATTTTGTAAATTGTAATTTTGGGCTCTTCCGGCTCAAAAGGTTGCCGACCCCTGGTCTAACTTATTTACTTTGAAAATACACATTTTGAACGATCTTAAAGGAAAGGAGTCTAAACTAAATCTCACGATATGGCACTAATGGAGAAGGAAAGGTTATAGAAATCGCTAAAATTGCGTCAAGTAATTAATAGTCCTTTAGCCTGGATGCGTGTCTTTTTAATGCAAAGCACAGAAAAACGAATTTTCTATCTTATTCCAGGAAACAGGACGAGATCTTCCAATGCCTTAGAGAAACTGTCAACGAACTTAAGACATTCTCGAACAAGTCGGTGACCATGGTTCCTTTCGTGGGGGGGTTGGTGGAGGAGAGTATCCGTGGATTGTGTGATAACGACGCCGAATTACTGAGCGGTATGTATTTGAATGTTCCTCAAATTTTCATTCATGACTCGGTCTCAAGCAAGCTCTCGACCTCGATCAATTAAAACATATGAGTAAGGAAACAATTCATTAGATACTACACATGTAGCATGTTTATCTATGGATACAAGGTTTAGACGCTGACATCAGCAGATATGTCAAGAGGGGAAGCATTTGAAATGCGCTGGTACCGAAGCATGATGAAGATAAGATGAAACGACCGAACAAGTAAGGAAAGTGGGAGAAAATAGAAGCATTCTTACCTCTCGGGCGCAGTCTTTCATCTTAATATCGTTCGATCTATTGATTTGGGATAGTTAAATGGCCAATGTACTAAGATTGGTTTTTACAATATTTTCTCCGGTCTGAATAGCACCGTGCACATTTTACCTAATTCATCAACTCCTGGGATTTATTCTGTATTTCTGGATTTGAGCTCAAATTCAGATAGATTTACATATTAGGCCACGTACGGGCATTCTTCCTAAGTTCAATGAGCAACCGCATAAGGCGAGCGATTTATTGCCTGATTTTGAGGACTCACTTCATATGAAAGAGGTTCATTGCCATCGTGTCATCGTGGTTCCTTGGAGCTTCACCATTTGAACGATTATTCTGAATATGCAACAGCTCTCCAAATTTGGTCATTTTTCACATGTAAATACGGACTAACCTCCCATATTTCTGTTCCTCAAGGCTTTTACTTAGGTTTAAAGCTTGACTCACCCTGCTACATTGGAAAAAACGATCATAAATTCAAAATTAAGGTCAAGAAACAGGTAACAGACATTTTTTTGTTAAATTTTCCTATTAGTAATACCTGAAGATATTTTTAAGATCTTCCCCGCAAATACCCAAATTTTTAGGAATAATTGCTCATCGGTTCTTGGTTAATGACATTATGGGTTATCAAGGAGAGTTTGAAATTGTGTTATTTGGGTCGGTCTTCATTTGTTAGTTGCATATAATGTAATGGTGTCACGAGGAAATAACCTACTTGCAGTATCATGTAGTAAATAAATAAATTACTCTCCGTTTCTAGTGCTCATGAACGAAGATCAAAGCACCTGCTCCTCCAACGAAATTCCTCGGAATTCAACTCTAAATCAATCTTAAGTTTATTTGAAACAAACTGATTCATATTTCTTTCAATTTTTTGCTATATTACACTCTTTTGTGATGTGAGACTATTTTTCAAATATGTATTTATTCGATATATTTTCCAAAATTGGGGAAATACATTTTCATCTGTTTTACTTATTCGCCATGTAAAAAAAAATATTTTAATGTACCTTCAAAAAATTCATAGATTGTGTCAATTCAAGATTTTGTAATTTCATAACACTCGTGGCGAAAACTTTGCATAAACTTAAAATAATTTTTCTTCGTTTGTATTTGAAAAGTTTATAATATAAACATTATAAATTTAAATATACCCCAAATTTTTGAAATAACATTGAAATAATCAAGAAAATTTAAACACTTTTAAAACGTTTCACTAAACATCGAAAAATTTATGAATTGTACACAATGAAGCACTGAAAATTATTGCTAGATATTCAATTATTTGCTTTAAATCAAAACAAAAGATTGACAGTAGTGCATATAAATAATAATAATATGTGAAAAATAAATGCTTTGTCAGTGTTTTTTATCATTTAAATGAATTCTGCAGCACAAATGCGAAAAATGTATGCTTTATATGGGGAAACATTACCTTGCACCAGAAGAAAACAGATCCGCCCAATGTGACATTTATGTCACAGCCTGTATCTCGGAAACTACAAAACCGATCAATGTAATATTTCCAGAAGATAGTAAAAATGAGACCCTTGGCATTTCCATAGAATATCAATTATAAGTCTAAAAAAAAAATATTTTGGGCGGATCCAGGTTAATAAAGTCTTACGCATATATGATACGAATAGGGTAGTTTCCTTCACCAAAGAAACCGAAATGCACTGATTGCGATTCCTTACCCACCATTAGTGTATTCATAATATACAAATTATTTAGTTTTATAAATCCTAGTTTAGACGAATGGCAATGGTATATTTTAACCTCATTTGAATAAGCCCAGATTGGCGCCCATGCGATTCCACTCCACGTGACGTCACAGGGACCTAGTTTCTATTCGAGTACATAGGAGTTTTACATTGTCTGATTGTGAGATTACCAATGCATGCATGAGGTACACAGCTCAGGGAAACATCTCACCCATATTTTACCAGCGTGTGTTTAAACACACGCCGAGTACGCGGAAATTAAAAAAATAATTTCTAGCCACTCATGAGAGGCAACCATTTTCTAATTACTTTGACTCATTCTTTGAAACTTCTGAAGGCTCATTACATCTTGTATTACAGCCTACTATCCCCAGGTTGGCCACCATTGAAAAAAAATATTACCCCTGCATGTGTAAATTGAAAGGCAAACTGTTTAACCTTCATCTTCTTGAGAACACCAGATGCGAACATAAAAATTTTCCTGCCTTTTTACATTCGAATGTTGAGGAAACATGATGTTAGTAAAGTATTTCCCGTGAAGATAATTGAAACACTTCAATGAAAGCGCAAACTTTGTGTGTGTTTAAACACACGGTGGGATAAACCGCTACTCTTCCCTAAACCAATTATGGTATTGCCTTACATTGTTGAGCTGTCTGTAAACGTCTCAGATGAGTTATTCTTTGCTCACAATGTATTTCAAAATCATTGTAACTCGATGCCTGAGATAATTATGAGGTTGAAGAGCTAAAATATAATCCACGTACTTAGTTTGAGATTCTCGCTAAAATGTAACTCTTGCTCCTCATGGCTAGACACTATATATATAAAGGACCGACCCAAGGGTACCTGCCATTGCGTTTTGCAAGCTTGGCAGCTGTAGACCAAGTGTTCGTAAGTTCTGTGCTTCGTAGTTGCCCAACAAATTTCCTAAGTTTAAATTAGTTTAGCTCATGCATTTGTTGGCTGTGCATCACAGTGGATCCTGAGTACACCTTCGCAATGTCGACAAACAACAAAAAACGGTAAGAATTGCAAATATTTATTCACTTCCTCATTAAAATAGTTTTTAGGTGTCATTACGCCATCTCAAGCTGTGTTTAGAACTTTGAATCAAAATGTCCGATCTCTTTTAGGTCAGAACTCAACACAGAAGACATCTTATTTGAACTCTACAACTTGGATGACAATGATGAACGAGGGCGAGAAATTGATGGAGCAAACACTGTAGATGTGGTTATTATTCCAGCAAGAGATGGTGCCTGCTCTGTTGAAGATGATGCACCTGAAGAATGTGAGACTCCAGAGTGCATAAAGGATTTAGGCAAAGGTGTCCTAGCCCAATTAGGTGAGGTACGTCTTGACACTAATCACGGTAAAATTGATTTACCACTTTTTTCTGATGACTGATCCTCAATAAGCTCAAACAATAATGAGGTTGGATCTGATTTTGATATGTCTAATGAAAAGAATGGGCAAAATTGTCATAGCAAGAGAAGGAAAGTAGCTAAGAGTTCAATCAATGTTTGCTCGGCCACCAACACTCATAAAGAATTTAGCCATTTAGAGGCAGGTAGTTACCGTAAGAAAGATAGATCATGGAAAAAATCAACTCTGAAAATAAATAACATGCCACCTTCAGAGCCTGTTCGAATGCAGCCAAAACCAGAGTTTTTAGATAAAAGTCCTTTGGAAATGTTCAAGAGGGTTTGGGACGAAAATTTTGTGAATATGATATGTATAGAAACAAACAAGTATGCTGTTCAGAAAGGTTTATCAAATGCCGAATTTTCTGTGGACGATTTGTACAAATACCTTGGCTTGTTATTACTTTCTGGCTACTGTTGTGTTCCATTCAGACGTATGTATTGGGAAACCAAACGAGATACTTTCCATTCTCTAGTTGCTGGATCAATGAGCCGCAATAAATTTGATTTGATTCACAAATGCCTTCATTTTAATGATAACACCCAGATAGATAGCATTGATAGGATTTACAAAGTTAGACCTGTAGCAGATCACATGAATAAAAAATTTACCGAGATCATAGAATGCTTCGGTAGTGAGTTTTCTCTGGATGAGGGTATGGAGCCATACTTTGGGCGTCATTCAATGAAACAATTTATTAGAGGAAAGCCCATCCGTTTTGGTTACAAAATATGGTGTGTTACGACTTCAAAAGGATACCTTCTTAAATTTAGTGTTGACACAGGAAAAACAGACAGACCCAAAGGCATCTCTCTTGGTGCCCAAGTGACAGAATCCATGTGTGTAGATTTCCTTCCTCCTGGTTCAAAGCTATTTGTAGACAACTTTTTTACCTCACATTCATTGCTAAAAAAACTGAAAGAAAGTAATATAAACTGCATTGGAACAATAAGAAAAGACCGCAAAAAACTTGAAGGAGCCCCTGTAGTAGATGTGAGCAAGGAGGAACGTGGTGCATTCTCCGCAATCACTGATAAGAACAGTCCCATTTCACTCATTCGCTGGCATGATAATGCACAAGTTACTATTGCCACAAACATGGATTCAAAAACTGTATTCGGCCTTAGCTCCTGCACCCGTTGGAATTCAAAGTATAAAAAACATATGAAATTATGCCTGCCACAAATTGTGAAAATGTATAACCATGGCATTGGAGGTGTAGATTTATTTGATCAACAGCGCGCAGTGTACCGTGTGAAAATAAGGTCAAACAAGTGGTACTGGTCTTTATTTAGATTTTGTCTAAACAGCAGCATTGTTAATTTGTGGCATATTTTCCGAATAAACAATCGAAAAAGCAATCAAATTGATTTTTTGAGAGAGGTTGTTATTGGGCTACTGTCAAGTGATACTCAGCCTAAATTAGTAACACCAAGAACAATGAGACAAGCTATAACAGATGGTTATAATCACTAGATAAGTAAAATTTAGACCCATCGGCGGTGTGGTCACTGCGGTAAAAGCTCAAAGTTCATTTGTGAAAAGTGCAATGTGGGCGTGCACCCTGATTGTTGCTTCAAGGAGTACCATGTAAAATATCAGTCCAATTAGTGATATGCCACAAAAAAATTTTCGAAATATAAATGGAAAATTTTGTAACCAATACTACTGTAAAATATAGAAATGCATTGTTATGTGCCATGTGTAAGTTTTTATTGAGCATGAAAATGTATGACCTCAAATGATGATGCTTAAAAATAAATGGGCTCATATACTAAGTGTAAAAAACAATGTCTTGTTAGTTGTTTTTGAAATAAAATTGTGTAGAGAACTCACGTATTTTTTATTTTGAATTCTACCCTCACATTGATCGCCGGCAAGTCTGATCTGGGCTTTATCCCACCGTGTGTTTAAAGACACGGGCTCTCCCAGCAGAAGTATGACGTTCTGATTTTTTTAACTATTTTTCCCATAGCAAGTAGTACAAATAGAGCAGCATACCAAAAAATCAGATACCAAATAGGTAAAAATGTGTTCCGGGATAATATGGGTTAATAATACCTAAAAAATTACCTAAGTTCGGAAAGTTTCCTTCGTTTCAAAGGTTAATAATAATCCTTATTTAAGCCAAGAGCTAACTGCTAGCAAGGTATTCTGCTACCTGCTCGCAGCCTGCGTCGTATCAGCGCTGAAAGCCTCGCCCCAAGGTCACCTCAAGGTCAACGGCGACAGCTGGAACCAGAAATACTTCACACAAGCTTTTCCCAGCATTCCTACTTAGCCGTCGCGTTTTCACTTGCTTAAAATTTTTCACTTTTCGTGTAATCGCGAATAATAGATATCGTAATTTTAAAATCTAAGAGCGCAAAATGCGTACTCCAGGAGTAATAATTTTTCGATTTAGGCAATAAAAAATAATAGGAAACCACCCTATTACCCAGGGAGTCGCTGGATACCCGTAGGATACGCGGAAAAATTAGGTTGCTTGAGCAATGGAGGATGGATATCATTAAAAGCGACACGGTGAGAATCGTATTCGAATCCAAAGACATTTCCAGGTCTGACAGCAACGATAAATTAAGATTGATGTTTTGCGGAACGTTTAGGTATGGGAATTCGTTTTCACTACACATGATGAAAGACTTAAATAAATGCTTGGCGAAATTTCGTTTGATCATTTCCTTTTTTACTTTTACTTTTCCCTCATTAGACCCCATTTAGAATATGCTGCCAGTGTTTTGGACTATTATGAAAAAGGTTTAATAACAGAGATAGAACGCGTGCAAAGACGAGCTGCCAGGTACGTGAAAGGTCGGTACGATAGTCTTGTTAGTGTAACTGACCTTTTAGATAAACTCGGATGGGCATCTCTGTCTGACCGTAGATTGAAAAATAAACTAAACCTTTTAGATAAATTAAAGAGCAGTGTCTTAGCCACATCTTACGGACACCAAAATGCTACGGAGGATCAGATCATATAAATAAAATAAGAGAGATAGACTGTAGAACCAACAGATTCAGAATGTCTTTTTTCCACGATCAATAACAGCTTATAACGGCAGCGATAGAACTCATATAGTAGATTAAAGGACTTGTAGTGTAGCCTACTAGCTTATGTAAAACTTAATGTATGTTTCTTGTCTTTATTATTATTTCTAACGGCATATGGTAGCATAATATGTTAGTATTAGTGAAGTGTTTTGGAATGTGTAGTGTGCAAGTGGGAGTCCAATTGCATGCTGGTGATTGATCCCCCCTGCCAATCATCCTAGAGGTGGCTCGCAGGATATTATGTAGATGTTATGTGTAAGCGGCTGGTGTCCTAACACCCCCTGCCCCATACCTATTGAGGCGGCTTGCTGGGTAGTATTTAGATGTAGATACATATCCCATTCTGCATCACCCAAACAGACACTCATCCCGTCAAAACTATTAAATGCAAATGTTTTTTGCCTTTCCTGTGCAACCTTGAGTTTTTCCACTATCGTTGGTCCCTTATGATGGTTTTCTACGTGAAAACTACATACTCAATTAAAATAATTATATGAAATTATGCAGTCAATGCTTTTCATTCAAAAGAGTAGAAAAAATCCAATTCATAAACATGACTTACCGATAGTGAAAATTTGTTTCAATGAAGCCATTACTCGGGTTGGCTGAATTATATCCCGGAGTTTTTTTGTGTCGTTGATCTGATGTTTTTTTATCGGGTTGGTATGAATGGTGGATAGTTTGACTCCTCTTCCGTGGATGCAGGTTCAAATCTTTGTAGTGGTGGAGATTTTTCACTGAACAACCGATCCCTCGTTGAGCTATTTATGGAGGGCACTTGAAATACAGCACTCCATATGTCGGTTGGGACATTAAGTGGTAGTCATAAGCGTCTTTCTTCAAGAGCAGGCTAGCGTTCTGGATGTCCCCGCCTCCTTGCTTTTCAGTCCTTCCTTATGGATCAAATGGTTGAGGTCTCGGTGGCCTGTTCCAATCACTTACCTACACCTAAGGCTTTACTTTATTACCTTGGCGGACCAGAGCTTAGAGCCTAATGGCCAAAATCGCATATTTTTAATCGCATTTTTTCGCGATGTTCCACCACCTAAAAATTATTTTTTCAATACGCCAGCCAAAAGGTATTAAAAAACACCTCCAGAAAACGTTTTTTTATTTTTGGCCCTCTCAAACATTTTATAAAAGCATGCGTTAGAAATTTTCAAATCGACGCCATATCTTCTTGTCCCGCTCAAACTTATTGAAAACAATAGAAAATCTGCTCCATTAAATAAGGTTTCAAATGCCGCAAACCGCATTAAAAAATATGCCTTCTTGACCGAGATATTAAAAAAAGAGTGAAAATCGTATGTTTGATCTAGCCGGCCCTGGTGGGCCTCTAGCGGGCTGGAAATGTGGGAAGGTTTGTCCAATTTGATCCCAAATCGCATACCCCAAGTACGGGAAAAATCCCGGAGGGGGGACTTTTCACCCTCTTTATCCGACTATGCCCTTTCCACTTCTTGCATTTCAAGTGAAAGTTCTTACCAACGTGGAAACAACGATATTAAAAGGATGCCAATAAAAGAATTTCAAACCAGAAGCCAATCGCCTATTCTTTTATCGAACCAATTCTTACAATCATACAACTTCTCATTTTATTTCGAGAGAATTTAAAAAATTTGGGAAATATATGCCCCTTGCACCTTAAATTGTTAGGAAATAGTAAAATCTATACTGGTGGTCTAGTATAATAGTGGTGATGCTTTCTGAAAATGGCAACTTGCACCACCGTTGTGGATTGTCATTGGCATCCAAATATCATCATATAGATAGTTTAGATATCATTGGTCGTGAATATGGTTTCATATTGGCTAATACCTTTTAATGTTAATGATAATAGTATGTGTTTATACCCTTTAAGAAATTAAACGGCATGGTGATGGTTCCCTGAAAAAGTCAATTTGCACCAACGTGGTGGAACGGTGCACCACCCCACAAAGTTTTGTCCAGTGTGGAAGATAGAAAAGTGAATGTTATTTCCATACATCACGTACAAAAATGACATACTTTTAGAGACACATTGTGGATGATTTAAGATTTTTGCAATGAGACATGAATTTATTCATTCCCGATGCGTGATAATGGCGAAATCTTTTCGGTTTTTCCACCGGGTGAGTTGAACGTAGGCCAACGTTTTGATTGCTGCCTATGTCATCATTCTCCTCAGGGCTTCACAATCCGAAAATGGTGCCATTTTATGCTGCGGTCTGCTTCGCGCCAAACTTTGTCAGGTTCCTTCTGATTAGGATAACAAAGGAGGCAATCGAGATCCGAATGGAAACAAAAAAAACACTTCAAGCGTGACACAGGCTACACTTTAGGCGCCGCCTGGATCCCAGCGCTATGAAATATCGAGGTAGAAAGTTAGAAAATAAGCGCGTAACAGTCAGAAGGGAGAATCAGACAGACCGCTATATTACAAGGCACCATTTTCGGAGTGTCTTGCCCAGAACACGACGGAAGTGGCAGCCATATTGACGACGGCCTACAAGCAGCTCACCCGGGGGAAACCCGAGAATATTTCACCAGTATACTATGAAACGTTTACTGATACGTCATTTTGTCTCTCAAGCTCAGACTTGATCGTCATTGCGGACGAATATTGGCTTGGTTTGGAGGTGATCTAATTTTCAGGTAGCCATTAGCTTTTGCTATTTCCTAAAATATATCGAATGAAAAGCGAAAAAAATAAGTGGCTAACTATATAAAGATTTAGTAAATAAACATAGTATAGAAATTTCATTGGGTAAATTGTAATTATCTTTCTTTATATGACCGCGTTTTTCTATAAGTGTATAGAGATGGACGAACCCTCTCATTGCTGCGACTGTAAGCGAATGACCAACATTAAAAAATCATTTGATTTCAGGAAATTGTTTCTCATGAAATGATATCTTAAATATTTTTATATATAGACTACGTATAAGTTGCTCAAACCTACATGATTAATATTGTGTTTCATCGTTGAAAATCCATATTTCGTGTGCAGTGAATTTCTTAAATACATCAAGTACTTACGTATACGCGTATATAAATTTTCAAGCATTAAGTTTCATTTTTTGTTAATATTTACGCAAAAAATTAAATGAAGATGTAACTCAGAGGGATGACCCAATATTATTCGTATGCGTGCGTAAAAAGTAGTAATATTTGACCCATGAACATTTATAAGTAGTTCTTATTCATTTTCCATATTAAATGTTTCCCTCAGAGTGCATATTATTGTGTTAAATTATGAATAATTAAAAAGTGAATTCCTTCATTGAACGATTTGTGAAATTATTTCTTACGCTAATACCGTTGATAGTCAGTTTTTAATGACATGAATAATAGTGTATGCTTTTGTTTTGGAATTATTTATGAAAATATTTTTGTAATCAAGAGCACATTATGTTCTTATACACTGACAAATTTAGTTTATTAATATTCAATTACTAAAATGCATGGAATGGCCGATAAGGTAGATAAGGTTCTCGTTCTTCAAGTCGGAACTATGGCGCGTATAAATATATTCGTCCCGACCCGTTTATAGTTGCCTAACTCGCAAAATTAGCCGGAGATATATTTTCCCATTTTAATTTTAATTTGGGATATTCCTTCCCTACAATCCAATCCAGATGCAATGCGCATGTGCCCAATTACGACGGAATGTTCCTCTGTGAAATTTAACCCCCTCGAAAGATCAAGGTGATGACCTTAATGACCGAGTCGCAGAAGTTCTGTGCTTGGAGCAGTTATTCTTTCTCAGTATCGCGTTGAGGAAGGAGTAGCAGTTTTATTTGCACAGCCACCACCAACGATAAACCTTCGCCTCTTTAAAAATGCTTCGCACTTGTGGAGGAAAATCCCCACCGCGTCTGCTACTTATTTTGGGTAAGTGATTAAAATCTTGATTCAATAATTTTTTCACATAGATATGAATATTCTTTGAGATTGAAGGGATTGATTTAACTCATAATTACTGTGAAATACTTAAAAAAGCAGTTGAAACTATAGAATCGCGTTCAACCCCGCGGAACTTTTCAATCGTGGTGATATAAACGCAAACTTAAGTTATTTTCCGCACCTAATTCAGTAACGCACATACTTAGATGTGATATTATTTGTGACTACTTTGCCCCTGCACGCATTTTTAATTTGCCCTTCCTCCATATTTTGTCATTAGGTCATTTTAGTTTACCGTATGATCTATGAGTAACGGCATTTATTGACTTTTCAGGTACCTGCATTACATTCTCTGTTGCTGTATTTTGCAGTCAAATTTCAGGGTATGAACCGAGCAGTGATTTCATGCATTGCGCCGAACTATCAGAGGTGAGGAATACAACCTTTTCCCATCCTATGCGAACGAATGGACAAAGTATTATTTCTGTGTACTCATACTTCCTTCTTCTGTGTAATAGCGTTCTAATACGTGATAATCTTTAGAAATTGCTCTTTTTTATTCACAGGATCAATGATAGTGGCTTAAATTATAATTAATCATCATTGTAAAATAATTATTCACGAAACCTATAATATAATGATTATTATTTGGGTCAAAAATATGAACGCATCAATAATAATTATTAATTCTAGTTTCATTCGAACTGTGCACAATTAGAGCTATTGCCTCCTTATATTCATTTGTTGGTTTGAGCAACAACTTTTTCAAAGGCTCGAGCAGCTGGTTTATGGGATTTCAGCAAATTAATTAAGCTGAGGGAACTTTTGTGTGGCGAATCTTTCAACAGCCATTACGATTTTATGTAAGAATTAGTTCTGTGTTGCACGCGGAAAGGTAATTCAACACACGAAATGGGGGAAGTTAATATTTATTTTATACCGAAAGAGTACCAATGCATGCATAGCACTGCCGCAGCTCACCAAAGGAAAGATACACACTCACAAGATAGCTGAAAGAGACAAGAATATGGGTTTCGGGGCGTACTTAGCCCAAGTGAAACTAGCCATTATGGCCGATACACTGCTTCATTAATTCAAACTGCACCTTAAGCGCAAAAATACAAATAAATGCATAGTGTAAGAGAGAAAGGGATAGAAACATATGGTTGAAAAGGGACGTAGATAGTGGTGCTGTGGTAGATGACAAATGCCATTAATCAGAGGAAAATATGCGCAAACCGAAACGAATAAATGTCCCCGAAACGCATGTTCCTGTCCCTTTCAGCTATCGTGTGAGTGTGTATCTTTCCTTTCACTCTTGTTTCCTTGTCCATTTCTTCTGTTGGTGAGTGGTGAGCAGCTCCAGTGCCATCGATTGGTTACTCTTGTGGGCCAAAGCAGAGAGAGTTTTCTTTTTCTCTTCCCGCCGAAATCACTTTAAATCCTAGCTTCCTGGCAGCGCAAATGGTACAGCACCCGGTATACAATCGGAAGTTTCTGGGTTCGTGTCTCAGTTAGGCTGCATTTTTACCCTCTGATTTTCTTGCCTTTTCCACCTACTACAGCACCGTTGTCCTCGTCCGTTTTGCATTATATGTTCCTATCCCTTTCTTTCCTTCTCTATGAATTTATTAGTAAAGTTTTACATCCATTCGCAGACACTCCGTTTTGGAAAAAATACATTCCCCCGCACTGTGCCGAAAGTCTTCGATTAATTTCAGCCCTTGATTCGCTTTCCGACCACAAAAAGAGGGTCACTGAACTTTGCCCTTCTCCGTTTCATTAGATAGCGGAGCAGCCATGATTAACAGCACGACAGTGATAGCGAACGAAAAGCAGGGAAAACCTTGTAACTCCGCATAAATATATAAAGTTGGTACGACAGTAGTGTAGCCAGGAATTTCGTTCACGGGAGGCGGTGCGAAACCAGAGGGGGAAATTTTATAAAAAACAGGGTTACTAAATAGAGGGTTTTAAACTAATTTCAACATTCGTCGTAATAAAAAAAACGTCATTTTTCAAAGAAATCTTTCGTAAATTCATGATTTTTCAACATTTTGTTTTCTTTTATGAAGCAAAGCAATTGTTTTTCTATATTTCGGGTGGGAGGGGGGGGGTTGGACCCCCCGACCCTCCCCTAGGACACTAACGTATGACCTAGGTTTCGACGTGGCACGTCATCGTCAGGTGTAGATGAACAGAAAGCAGAGAATAAACAGTCTCACACAAAATTATTTCAAATAATCTCAAAAATACAACTGTCTGAGGAGAAGGTCAAGGGGTGGGATTCCTAGGTTTGACCATAGAGGTGGGGAATGGGTAATTATATCAAATGATAGCGAAACTAACCTAGAGGCTTTAAACTTGCAAAAACATAACAACAAAAAAACAAATCATGCGTCATCAACCTAAAACGACAGTATTACCAAAATAACCAAGATATAAATAAATTGCGGATAGTAATTTACTTACCCTCGCATTTATGTAAACAGAATTAAATAGATCTCCTTGTCTCCAGTGAGTTTGGAGAGGACGATAAAAGAAGGTCCTAACATTTCTAATTCAGGAATGATTTAGATCTTTGATCTCCATTTGATACTTTTTAAATGTTAGCATATATAATATATGATACCTTGCTATCACCCTCTAGGGTGTTTGGCACCACCTTGCAGCATACAAATAAAACTGTGGTCCCAGCATTCGCACCATATCATCATCATCATTAGTCAACAATCCTATGATTGGTTTGACGCAGCTCTCCATTTCTCTCTCCTATCCGCTAATCTCTTCATAGCTACATATTTATTCTCTTTTACATCCTTTATAACCTGTCCTATATAACTCATTCGGGTCCGTCCATTGCCCTTCTGCCCTTCCACTTGTCCTTCAACGATTGTCTTCATCAGACCATCGTGCCTCAAAATGTGGCCAACTAAGTTGTCCCTTCTTCTGCTTAATGTTTTTAGGAGGCTTCTCTTTTCTCCTACTCTCCTTAGCACTTCATGGTTACTCACATGGTCAATCCATTTTATCTTCATCATTCTTCGGTAGCACCACGTTTCGAATGCTTCCACTCTTGACTTCTCTGCTGCTGTCAACGTCCAAGCCTCGCTTCCATAGAGAAACATACTCCATATGTATCATCTGATTAATTGTTTCCTTACTTCTATGCTGGTATTTTCAGCTGTAAGAAGATTCTTCTTTTTGTAGATAGCCCTCTTCGCCTGCGCTATTCTACAGTGTATTTCTTTCTTACTCCGTCCATCGCTGGTAATTCGGCTTCCCAGGTAAGAGAACTCGTTCACCTCTTCAAGCTTATGCTTTCCTAGGTTGATGTTTGTTTTAACCTCCTCTCTTTTACTGCAAACTAACATCTTACATCTGACAAATATTTCTCGGGTTTGCATCCAGGTTAAAGCTTTAACCTGGATGCAAACCCGAGAAATATTTGTCAGAAGTATTCACCAGGAAAAACTTAAATCGTTTATAATATCTTACATAGTTATAAATATATTTCATCAAAAATATTCTTATAATTATTTAAAAATGAAACGAAAGATTTTGTGGTGTGAACTACATCGTAGCATGCAGTGCTCCATATAAATCAACAGAATGACAAAAATAGACTAATATTAACAGGTAAAATCTGCCCACGGTTAGTAATTATATAGAAATGAGTCAATTCAAGGTTAAAATAAAATATGGGCTTAGTTTTTGTCTTATAAATTGGCTATTTTGTTAAGTATTTACTCCCTTTATTTAATTTGTCTTATTTGATCTCGTCGAAAATAATTCGAAGGTTATATAAAGCTATATATTTTCATTATTTTAGGAGCAAGAGTACGCTCTCAAGCATTGTCTTCTCGCGCTTCGCGCTCCCGAAGAAATGAATAAGACACGAAGCATTTACGACAACCCGCGATGTCTCCTCTGCAAGCACACGTGCAGGTGAGGATGTGGTTTTGTAATTCCACCGCAAATTACATTGGGGAACAATTTTTAACTCATTTTCTGTTCACTTCAATTCTTGAGCTGCTTTAAGGTGAAATAGGTAAGCTGATTTCAAAACTGTAGTTAGTTTTAGTGAAGAGTTCTCGGGATCGCCACCGGTTCAGGAACTCCATAGCTGTCGACGTTTCGATGTCCGACTCGGTCATCGTCCTCAGGGCAGTGAGTTTATTTGTGAGTGATTTAGATTCTGTCCATGAAATTATTTGTGAAATATGTTCTTTCTTCCACTAAATCATCCTTTACTGCATCTTCTTTCCACCAACTTTATCACAAATGACTTTTTTATACTCACAACTAATTTTCTGTTGAACTCGATTTTTTATCTGTTTAATGTTAAAATGGCTATGCTGATTACAAAACGGTGTTTAGTTATCTACCACCACGTGAATTTTTTTCACTATTACTACTGTGACAATGGTTGCTCTCGGCTCGAGCCCCGATCACAGAAGGGATCATTGCTCTCCAATAGGGTGGTTTTTTTATTATTTTTTATTTCCTAAATCGAAAGGTTATTACCCCTGAAGTAAGCATTTCACGTTTTTAGATTTTTAAATGACGATTTTTTTCGCGATTAAATTAAAAGTGAAAATTTTCAAGCAAGCGAAAACGCGACGGCTAAGTATGAATGCTGGGAAAAGCCCGTCTGACGTCATTCTGGTTCCCGCTGCCGCGAAGTGAGGTGATATTGGGGCTATAACATGTGCGCCGCTACGATGCAGGCTGCTAGCAGGTAGCGCTTGGCTTAAATAAGTATCATCAATACCTTATCAAACGAAGAAAGCTTTCCGACCATAGGCAGTTTTAATAGGTGATTATTAAGAGATGTTTCCCTGAGCTATGTGCCTCATGCATGCATTGGTAATCTCAAACGATGTAAAACTCCTATCTAATCGTATAGAAACTAGGTCCCTGTGACGTCACGTGGAGTGGCATCGCATGGGCGCCAATCTGGCCTTTTTCAAATGCAGTTAAAATTGGCCATTGCCATTCGTCGAAACTGGGAATTGTAAAACCAAATAATTGTATATTATGAATACACTAATGGTGGGTAACGAATCGCAATCAATGCCTTTCGTTTTCTTTGATGAAGGAAACTACCCTATTGGCTGAAATAAGCCTTATCAGACTGGTGCCAGGTATTTGACACCGTACGAGACCAGCGACAGGTGCATAGTAGTATATTTATGCAGGATATACTACAGTTAGTGATTCGTGAAAATCGCATTTGCGATATTGATGCGATACACGTGTATAAATGCGACATAGGCGCAATGACTGGACTTTTATGATATTTAAAGAGCAATGTGGCTTCACAATGGAAAAATTCGTAAATTTAGTGCCGAGCCCCCCCTCGCTGCGCCACTTGAGCCTTACTGCTTCATATACGGTTAAATGTATTTTCATCGACAGCTACTAGAGAGGTTGAGAGAGAACCCGGGTAGCTTCTGCGATGTTTAGCAAATATTTCTTGCCATCTGCCTAGAAAAAAGTGTTTAATAGTGCTGCACTCCACATAATCAGGACACCAGTTAGCATTGTGGGGAAATGATATTCAGGCTACTAATATCATTTTTGATTATTCACTTCATATCTTATTCCTTAATTTATTATTACTATGTTCCATAATTATTCAAACTATTCCATATTTTTTCAAATAACTGTGTTTCATCACACTGTCGTCAACCTCTAGTGATACATTATGAAAGCAAAGAAAAAATAGATGCCACAAAATGCTATAAACCGTACTTGAAAGTGCTATAAAACTAAAATGAAAGTGCTATTTTTACGTATCTCTAACTATAGCAATGTAGATACAGGCACGGAGCCCGAAATTTGCTTCGTAAGGGAGTTTTGGTGCTGCACGGGTTGCATGCACGGATATTTTTTGTCATTTCATGCGCATCTGTTCCTTCGGATAAATTAAATTAGTTTGTATGGACAGTATATTACGTAAGATTTCCCTTTAAATATCTTCATTTGCAAATTTTTTATGACATATGTGACATAAATAGGGTCTCCTGTAGCTTAAAAATTTGAAGTGATAGATAAAAACTGAGGTAATTTCCTTGTTCAGAGGCCAAAAGTGGATGATGGCAAAGAAGATGGCAGTGGGATGATGGGGCTGGACGTAGCTGAAAAGAAGCCATGGAGTATTCCACTGCTGAGGCCCTTTCACCTCTTACTTTATAAATTACATGAGAGATAATAAAATAAATCATTACCGTGAGATGTGTAAATATGTTAAGTGAATAAATTTTGTTTACAGAATGGTTTAATTTTATGTTTGCTAACAATTCAAAAGTACCAAGTTGAAAATTTTAAAGTTTAATTTTGCGGTAAGTAAATTTAATTTATTTTAAAGTTCTTCACAGACCCGGAACTAAGGGCAGTGGGGTCACGCGCCCCGGGCGGCAGATTTCAGGGGGCGGCAAAATTTGAATATTTAAAAAAATATTAATTAAAAAAAATTGAATTATTAAACAATAATAATAATTATAAAACTTCTTAATTGCAAACATACGCTGTGTAAGTACAACTACTACATCTAAAAAAAACTTTTGGATTTATGCAGCGAGTGTATGGGATCCAGTGCAGAAAGACTTAATCCGCGAACTGAATAAGATACAAAGGAAGGCTGCGCGTTTCGTCAAAAACCGCTACGGGCGTACAAACAGTGTTACCCAGATGTTAAGCGAATTAGGCTGGGAGCCGTTGGAGACTCGGAGGCTGCGCGCTAGGCTTAGATTGCTTGAACAATTAAGAATGGATATCTTTAAGAGCGACACAGAGAACATAATATTAGAGCGCCACTATATTTCCAGGTCCGACAGAAGCGATAAATTAAGAGAGATTTTTTGCCGAACGGATAGATGTGGGAATTCGTTTTTCCCCCGAACAATAAAGGACTTTAATAAACGCTTGTCCCAACCTCGTTAGAGAACTTCTTTTTTTTTTTAATAGCTGTAAACGGCTGGTGTCCTAACACCCCTTGCCACACGCCTTTTAGGCGGCTTGCGGGGTATTATGTAGATGTAGATATGTTAGTGGTGGGGTAGGGTGAGGGAAAGAGCGAGGGGGGGCAGAAACTGAACTTTTGCCCCCCTAAGTTTTTCCTGGATATACACAATTACTTATGCCACTTATATTTGTATAAGAGCATGACCCGGGTTTCAATGAATTATCATCATCATCAGGCGCTAATTAATCAGGAAAAACTTATAATGGAATACCACAAAGTAAACAAAGAGTTAGTGAATTTCCTTTTGCCTCCCAGACAAAACTCCTATTTTCAGCCCTGCCTCTTCATCTTGAGGCCCTAACCTGAAGGACAGCACGGCAATAGGAAAATCCGGCCTTGTATATGAGGTCGGTACACTCGAATTTGTGCTGGTAAATTAAGAAATTTTCCCAATAAACTGATTAACGCAACATGCTCTTGGACGCAATTTTATTTCCTCCTCGTTATTCTAAGGTCAACCCCATTGCGATGGGAGTTTGGGTACCCCAATTTAGTATAATCTGGTCGAAGATCTGTAATATCCACCGCTCAAAGAAAAGGAAGGGAAGTCATTAAATATTTTACTCGTATGTCGATTGTAACAGTTGCTACGCAGGAAACACATCGCAGTATTTAAAGAACAGGGTTGCTCAGCAAAAATCATCCATGAAGAATAGAATTACACTACATGCCCTGGCAAAGTACAGTGTGGACAATAGCCATAAGTAACTTCGACTTTCACAATGTAGAAATGTCAGATTATGAAAATAACTAAAAAGAAAAGATTATTTAAAGAAGCGATTCATTTGATAAAAAAAAACAAGAATAGCTGCAGTAAAAGATCAGAAGTTCAAATTTATTTCTATTAACTAAATCCGAATTGGTGGTAACTGTGATATTTTACTTGCTTAGTTACAATCGGAAAAGTAAGTGCCAAGAATACTTTATTATCATACACTATTTTCAATTGATATAATTTTAATAACATTATTTATTATTTTTAAACAACTGTATACATATCATAACCCTTAGCTACACGCGCCCGCGAGGATAGCGCCAGGGTACGCTTGCGGCATTTTTGCCGCACTTTAATATGTTTGGTTTTCCTAAATATATTTTACTATTTTAGTATAAATTCGAGAATCCAGACAAGTAATGCGCCTACTATTGGCCGAATTCGGAAGCAGAGCTGCGAGGATACCAAGTAATTCCCTAAGGAACCACGTTAACAAATCATTGGTATTTCTGGGAATTAACTGATTAAATGATTCTAATTTTATTTTTGGTATTAAGCTATCATAACGTCATAAGTAATATATTTTATGCAATCATATACATGTAAAATAACTTTTAGCTGCCATTCATTTCTACAATTCATCATTTACTGGGACGGTGGTTAGCTTGTTTAATGGGCTTGGGGAAACCGACATATTGCACTTTTCTTTTCTAGCCTGCTAAGAATAATGCCTTTTTATCGGAGTCCCACATTCATTGCCATTAGGAACCTTTTGAGTAATCGCCGTGAGGATATTTCAGGTAAAATTTATTAACTCCTTAATCATAACTGCTATTTGTCGTTGCCCCTAGGAAGGAACGTTTCATCCTATTGCACCTATGTTATCATCACAACAATGTCCTCGATGCGTCGGCCATGTTGGCAAATTACGTCACTGCCTTCAGCGCCGCCATCGGTGATGTGAGTCTCGCATAGAACACGAAAGTGTGCCACCAGCGATCTATACGCAGTATACGCGCTATTTCGAAATTTCGAAAAATGATGCAAAATTCCAGCTTAGCGTCTGGGGGGTAATGAAAACTCTTGACGACGCACCAGTGGCGCCGACTCCATATGGCCTGAGGGGGCCCGAGAGCCACCTCAAAAATTCTTTATTGGTGTGAGGAGATAATGTGTCAAGCTTGTCGATTTTCCCCGGAACATCTACATATCGAGATTCGAGTTATCAGGGTTCTAATGTTGATCATATGGATCTTCTAAATTGCTTAAAAAACTTAAAACTCACTACTTATAAAATTTCTCGGGGCAAGATCCCCGGTTTGGGCCCCCCCAATATTTTTTTGTAAGTCGGCATCCCTGAGACGTACACTCATCTCGCTTGCCGTTGTGTCCTCCATCTTGTTTTGCGAATGCAAAACAAAGCACATGTGGCATTTGGTGGAAAAATCTTGTACTACAAGGTACAAAGAAGTGCAGCGGCGGGTTTAGACAAAAATAATTCAAACTTGAAAGATTATAATGATGAAACACGTGTAGGAGCTCGTGTGTGTACCTTGGGTCTGAAGAGACTAATATGTATATTTTTATAATTCTTCCCGCAGGATGCAGAACGAAATATCAAATTGCGTAATGACCGGGCTGAATGCAATGCAGAACGTCTCCACTAAGTCAAAACACGTGGTTCCGCTCCTGAAGAGCATGATGGAAACCGCGATGACCTCTTTGTGTGAAAATGATGGCCAAATAATGAACGGTAATCGATTTATCACTTGGAGTTCGGAGTCTTTCATTAATATTCGAGAGATTCGAGTTTAACCTAATGTCAATGAAATTTTCGTTTGCCGCAGTTGATGATGAGGAGGACGCGCAATGCAGTCTAAGAGCATGGAACAAATGCAATTCTACGTTCGATTTCTTAGACAACTTGAACAGAGTGGCTTTCTGTGACTCTGATGATCCAAGTACGGATCCATACCCTGATGGATACGTATGCAAGTAAGTATGCAGCTGTTTTATGTTATCTTTAAAAAATGACATGTCGAAGACACTGCAATAATACCACAACTTAAAACTTTTCAAAAGAAATAAACTCGTCGAAATCATGAACGATGTACTATTCCACATTAAATATTGAAAAATCGACCGCTTTCAAAACCTTTGTGGCATTCTTTCATATAAAATCGTTTCAAGCTTGCTTTTGTGAAAGTTCGAAACAGTCATGATAAAAAAAAAACACAAATAACAAAAAATAAAGTCTGAGGACTGTGGTGCTGGCCAGTCTGGTGGAAGTTTTAAACACAGAGTGAAGGAACACAGAAGAACTTGTATATATGATTATGGAAAATCTTGTTTTGCCAACAATTTATGCCTGAATAACCATTTTAGCAATTTTGATAAAGAAATTATACATTGCACGGACAAAGGGCTAAAATTAGATGCTTTGGAAAAATTATAAATTACCAATGGCCAGGAAATACTTTATAATGATGTTTTATTTTCTACTGACTCACCTTTGTTAAATTTAAGCATCCCCATTTAATTGAATCTAAAGTCCTTTCAATATTCAATGCATCCCAGCGCGTAAAATATCCCGTAATAATTTATATTTCTTTCTAATAATCTCTCCATTTCCTATTTTTATAGGGAGGTGGTTGATTTCTTCGACTGTGCTGCTAATGAAACGGAGTCATGTTCGGAAAAAGTAAGAAGTTCGTTGGCTCACCTGAAATCCAAAATCAGCACGTGGGAATCCTGCACCAAATATTTCTGACTGCAAGCATCAAGATTCTCCCTACTTCGCACCACCGAGGCTAATAGTGCTACACATATTTTTCATGCCTTTAATCATTATTATCTCTCTTTATTTCTTGTTGGCATTTTCGTAGCTATTCTTCAGAACCATTTATAAAGCTTTAACGTCTTAAACAGAGGAAAGAGTTATAGCTCCTAGAAATAGTTCAAAAGAGGTCTAAACATCTCCTTACTGAACTAGCATATGCCTATATGATGTCTACTGTCTAGCATATGTCTACTGTCTATATGATGTCTCCATGTTCCTGGGTTTCACCGCGTGGATTTTCTTTGTGACGACAGTTTCAGTTTTTTTAGCATGTCTATATTTGAAATCCAACTGTAATTTTCATCACTTCGTGAGATGTCTAATGTTATCTTCCCAAAAACTGTGAATTATAACTTATTAGTAAAGGCATCTACAAGCAATATAATGAGTTCCATTGATTTCAGTGGTTTTCTTTTTGGTTCACAACCGTGGGCCCTCTGCATAGCATTACACATGATAATTGAAACCAAAATCTGCTCAACAATATTTTAGCAAATTGTAAAAAATATTTTAAAAACTGAGACCAAAGACAACCTGCTTTTCCTGCGATTCATCTCGAGATTACCGACAGCATCCTCAGTTTAAAATACGTTTGAGGGTTGCCATAGAAGTACCAAAGTTACAAGCTAAAAAAACCATTTACTTTGAGATTATTCCTATAAATCATCTCCTTGAGATCCCTCAAGAGATATTTTTTACCCCCTCGTGTGTGTACTCCCATATCTGACACGTAACCAGGGAGGGTACCATATAGTTGCTTAAACCATATAGTTTCACTCTCCGATTTTTATTCTCCATACATCACCATTATTATTTTGTGCAACCAAAAAAAACTAGACGTTTGTTAGAGCGTAGTCATTTTCGTAAAAAAATTATTTTCTATATAAATGTACATTTCTACAATTTTGCAAGTAATCATCTTTGTTTGTATATCTATGAACATAGTTGTCATTATTTTATGTGGGTTTACTGAATTTATTTACTTTCAGCATTGGAATGAAGTGGACATCAACTAGACTTAGATTTCCCCATATCCCCCGACCTTTTCCTCCACCCTCCTCCAAAATAAATTTCTTGCTACGTGCCTGTCTCATGTCAAGTTTGGGCAGAACTGTGAATTCTTACTGTTTGGACTGACCTCCGATGCAGTTGGAGTATTCTTTTCTCCAACTTTGGAATGGTATCCATGCATGGGATATGAGAAGGAGACGATAACATTTGGCGTAACCTTTAAATTGCCGGAAGGGTAGATACACTCACAGTCTGACCCGGTTTCACTCATAAAATTTCAGATCAGAGGAGAAAATATTTTACGTGCTAAAATCACAATAGTCTAGATAGAAATCAAGTAGTATAAATTGAATGCAAACAGTTAGAATGAAAATGAATTGTCATTTGTTTTTCCAATTCAACGATACTTCAGGATATGCTAAAAAAACTGATATAAATAATTCAACGTAGTCGAAAGACCGTACCATTTGAACAAAATTGTTATAAATGTTGTAAATTAATAAAGTTACGCTAAATGGTTTGTGATTTATAGATTGAAAATTCACAGGTGAACAACTGGAATAGAATGCAGGAGACAGCAACTAAGGTTCACAGATATATCATAAAAGCGTTGAAATTATACACCAAGTTTATATAGCAATCATCTTCACATTATGCCTTTTTCGAAGAAAATACAAGTTGAAATTATACAAAGATGAGAGACTCCAGCAAAATGACCGTATCTTTATTTTTTATTGAGACACTGCAGCTCAGAAATGTGAGTAAACTTACTCCATTCATATCTTTCTGTGATGACTAGGTCAACTTTATTCAGTGCATTAATCAGAGGTTAATAATTTCGTTTTAAATTGTCTTATAAATTTCACTATTTTTTCTGTGCATGATCCAACGTGTTCAATTCAGAAATCCGGAAAATGCGCTGGTTTCCTATTTGAAAAATTGATAAATATATTATATTAATGCCATAGAAACATTTCCTGCAATCATCAGGCGTTCGTGTAGTCTCTCGAGCTCCTCAATGCCTCCCTTGTGAAAATAACTGATTCCCTGAATCACCTATTAAGTGAAAACATCAGCCTAAAGAAACAACTAAGTGATACGGAAGCTCGCCTTAATCGCGTTGAGCAAGAGCAACTCCGGAACGTAATTGAGATCCACGGCATTCCTTACTCCGAAGGGGAGGTAGCTGGGGCCCTTATTTGCCAAGTTGGAATCGCTGTGGGAATTAAAGTGGATACAAGTGAAATCGATTACGCCTACAGGGGTGGTTCCAACCGTTCTGCAACCTCTCACCCTTCAGCTAGACCTGCCCCTATTATTGTCCGTTTTCTACGATCTAGCACTGCTGCTGCATTTTTAAATGGTAGACGCACAAAACGGAACCTGAAACTCAACGACATCGTCGCCGACCAGAACCCTACCAACTCTCCTGTCTACATTAATGAATCCTTGACATCCTTAAACCGAAAGCTATATGCAATGGCCAGGGGACTTAAGAAAGAAGGTAAAATCAAATACGTGTGGATTCGTAATGGCCGTGTGTTTGCTCGGGTCCATGATGGTGGTGAACGCCTTTCTATCCTAGTTGAAACTGACCTTGACTGCTTAAAATAACATACGGGGGCCTGTTCTCTTCCCGCAGGCCTACCAATTGCTAATGAAATCAACATTTCCCTCGTCAATTGTCAATCTTTACTGTGTCATATCGACGAATTTCGGGTTCATTTTTCTTCCTGTGTAAGTGATATAATCTGTTTAACCGAAACATGGTTAAAACCAAATATTCCTGATAGCATGGTTGATCTTAGTGAACATTACTTGCTGAGACATGATCGGATCGGGAAAGGCGGTGGCGGGGTTGGTGCCTTCATTCATCATCGACTGAGTTCGTCGGTGCTGGCGACCTCTTCCGCGACCTATGAATGCCGACCCGAGTTCATAGTTATTGAAGTGCATGGTATAAACCTTTCTAAACTTCTTCTATTTGTTGTTTACAGACCTCCAAATGTTGGGTCCTTGACTGATATTGAAGAAGCATATACAACTTTTAGTCCAAACTATAAAAACATTGTAATTGTAGGTGACTTTAACGCCGATTTGCTACGGGACAGCTGTCATTCTTCCTTCATCAGCAATTTCATTTTTAATTATTATCTTCATCTGGCCTCAACGCAGCCCACGCATCATACAGAACATAGTCATACTCTCCTTGATCTCTGTATAGTTGATTCCCCTGAAAAACTCTCTTCATTCTCACAATTCCCTGTGCCTTTCCTCTCCGCACATGACAAAATTTTACTCTCTTATTCATTCAATTCCCCTCGTCTTCCTATACCTAAAATTCTCTATCGTGATCTTAAAAATTTCGATACAGCAAAGTTTCAGGACGATCTGCTCACCTTTGACTGGAACAACATATTTAGCTCCTCGTCCATTGATTCAAAATTAGAACTCTTTAATCAGAAATTCTTAGAGTGCATAAATTGTCATGCCCCCCTGCGAAAATGCGCACCTTGACGGCCTTCAGCCCCATGGCTGACTAGTGACATTAAGCAAAAAATGAAGGAACGTGATATTTCACGTAGAATTTTCACACGAACAAAAAGCCAGACTGCATACACTGAGTTTATCGTCTTGCGTAATCAGGTAAAGCATCTCGTCACGGAAGCCAAGAAAAAATATTATGCAACCACCTTCTCCAATTTGACAGAACCAAACAAGGTCTGGAGGGAACTTAGAAGTCTTGGACTCGTGCAGCGACGAAATAAGCAGCCCTTACATGAATTATCTATCGATGATCTAAACAAGCACTTCACTCCCGCCTTTACCTTCGAGGCAAATAACATTGCTGACATATTCAGTCTCTCTAATCTTGATCCACTTGTACCCTATAACGAGAGAAATTTCTTCTTCCAACACGTAACCCCACACAACCTACGTAAAACGTTATCTCTCTCTAAATCGAACTCAACTGGGGTCGATGGAATCTCAGTTAAATTTATAAAGGCCGCGTCAACTGTACTTCTACCTGTAATACTTGATATCTATAATTTTTCCTTATCGTCATCTGAATTTCCGAATGTATGGAAATATTCACTAATCACACCAATACAAAAAGTTAAAAAACCAACTTCTCCCAGTGATTATCGGCCAATCTCTATTCTGTGCTTTCTTTCTAAATGCTTAGAAAGAATTGTTTTTCAGCAGGTAACGAGTTATCTGGACCAATGCAACTTGCATGATCCATATCAATCTGGATTTCGGAAAAACTTCTCTACGCAAACAGCGCTTCTCAAATTAACGGATGATATACGTCAAGGAATTGATAAACGGATGGTTACAATTCTGGTACTATTTGATTTCACCAATGCTTTTGGTCTTGTTAATCACGCCAAACTTCTCCACAAGTTGAAAAACCTTAATTTTTCCTGTTCCTCACTTAACTGGTTTTACTCCTATCTAAAAGATCGTCAACAGGCAGTCAAGGACGCGAATGGGAATACATCGCAATGGACAACTGTCCATTGCGGGGTCCCCCAAGGGTCAGTCCTTGGTCCTCTCCTATTTTCCCTGTATGTCCTTGATCTGCCCAGGTGTATTCTAAACTGTAAATATCTCTTATATGCCGACGACCTACAGATTTATTTTCACTGTCATTTGTATGAGCTGAATGATGCAATTTCCAAAGTAAATCAGGACTTTCAGGCCATCACTTCATGGGCTGCATACAATAACTTTGTGCTTAACCCTAGGAAAACAAAATCTATGTTATTTGGTACCTCAAAACTACTCAAGCATGTCGACTTTGATGTTCTGCCCAAGATTTTTGTTGGTGATGCCGAAATATCATATGCAAACTCCGTTAAATATCTTGGAGTCTTATTGATGCCTAATTTGTCTTGGCAAAACCATGTTAAAGCCATCAGCAATAAGATCAACATGATCTTTTTTCAGCTAAAAATTCATAAAAACCTTATGCCCTCTCATACACGCAAGCAACTTGTATCCTCGTTAATATTCCCCCATATTGATTACTGCTGCCTTGTATATAATGACCTAACCGAAAAGATTAACACCCTGATTCAACGGCAATTAAATATGTGTGTTAGGTTCATTTATGATCTTAAAAAAGATGAACATATATCCCCTTATTTCTCTAAATTAGAATGGCTTAAAGCAAAAACAAGGAGGCAATACATGCTTGCCTCTTTTTTATACAAACTTTTTAATTGCAAACAGCCAGAATACATTATGCAATTTTTTCAGAGTAAAGGGAAATATCGCAATGTTGTAACTAGATTATCAGCTGATTTTTTAATTGTTCCTCAACATCGAACCACCGCATTTGATAATTCATTTTCAGTTGTTGGGTCAAGGCTATGGAATGGTATTCCTGAACCAATCAAAACCGCAAAATCACTGATGTCTTTTAAAAATCTAATGTTCACTAAAATGCTATTACAAGAAAAAATGTAATTGTACCAATATGCCACTATATTCTGTTACAATTTATTTTCTATTTTTTTTTGCATGTATCTTATTCTTCTGTGCACTGAGCTCTAATATGAATGTAAGCCCTTGTATGTTCTTAGTGGACCATAAAGGTCCAAGAACAATAAATATTTCTTTATTCTTTATTCTTTAAACCATAATTCTCTTCATGAATGAATATATTAGAATCATTAGAAAATTCTATATATCTCATTGTTCATTATTTGACTTTGATAGGATTAATAACAGACCAATAAAAGAAAAGCGCATCTTAGAGACATTAGAGACTTCATTAGAAAAAAATAGCCAATCCACTCCATGCTGAAGTAGTAAAAATATTGCCATTAATATTAGTTTAGGTTATAAAACAAAATAAGCAACTTGCACCCCGTGTTGGCAAATTTTCTATGGCTTCAATGAGCAAAAAAACACAAAATTTAAATATTTATTTTAACTCTCTTAAATATTTCTGTGAATGCATATCTATCTGGCCCACAAACATTTATTATGTACCTAAGGGTTGCGAAGGTCCCATAGGCTGGCATCCAATGGCGAAAGAAATATGTTCTATGACACCATTACAATATGGCCTAGGTTTTCACCATTGGAGAAATATCACCTGTGTTAGTATAACATAGTACTTAATAATATTCAATATATTGTGACAATGACAGAAAAATTGCAGGAATGAAACTAATCACCCTTACTTTTCAAATACTTATTCGGCAAATATAACTTACAGGCTAGTAGCAGTTGCCTTAAGTTGGCCATTCCGGTGTGCTTATATGGACTTATTGCCTTTGTACGGTTAATTTATTGTGTAAGTAGCCCTGTTTATTGTTTTCAAACCGTAGCTCTATGGATAGGTGAAATGTTCTACTTGCAGGAAGCTACAATTTTGCATAGCTCTCAAGTAATGTTGCAACGCTCAAGTAGTACCCGAATTGATATTCTCTTTGCGAAGCATCCATCGTTATCCTCTTTGGGGTTGCGAACGTGGGACTTTAAGATTTAAGAAACATGACGCCTTTTATTCATCTCGTTTGAGGCTATGCAATCAGCCGAATGGAATAGAAGAAATCAGGCTTCATAGTGAAGCAATTGGTGCGTTACGATGCCCTCTTTTTACGCTACGCCCCGTTTAGTCGATATATATTCTGCTTCATTCATTACACGATAGATAAGAAACAAAGATGATTTCTGACGGTCAAGTTTTACGATGATAGCCGGATAGCATTTTCTTTTACTGTCCGTCACAATCGCGTTGAAGAGTAAACAGATTTCCCTGCATTCGCCCAAAGTATTTTCCCTAATGGTGTACGTCCAATTATATAATCTGACCCCATAAATTCAGTCCAGACGCAAAATTGGTCCTAATTGGTTTCAATGTTAAAATTTCAGGCATGCTAGCTTTTGTCTCCGTGAAGTGGTTCATCCTTCAGCCCTCTTTTACCTCCGCATATCATTGAAGACCCACTGGGCGAAATTTGAAATTGTATTTAATGATCGTAATTTCGCTAAACCCAATGTTGATCGAGAAAATTATTTTAATACGCACTGTTTTCGTAGTTATGTGCATCGAATTATTTTATAGATGACGTTATTCCTTATCGTTGGACGCTCGGTACTCGCTTGATACACTTTTAATTGCTTGCTAAATTCTTTTTCAGCTATTGGTCATTTTCTTATGGCATTGATGGGTGAAGTAACTTATAGGTAATTCTGCTGAGAATTACTTTCTGAGTGTTAATCAAAAGAAAAAAGTCCATAAAGAAGTGAAAATTAGATGTACCATGTTAATATATGGATTATACCAAATTTTTCTATACCTGCAGGATCACATTATTTATATATAATTATTTAATAATGATTCATCTCACACATCGGCGTCATTTCATATTTATCCTTTCAGAATGATCCATTGAAGTTGAGTACTAGAAAGAAAGACACTTTCGTCCTTTACCTGTCCATGTTTTTTTCTCATCTATCTAGCCCAATTATTACTTCAGCCATGAGATGGTATTTCTAGGTATGCACTCATATGCTTTAATATTATTAAGTACTCTTCTTGTTTTTTTATGCTTAGTTAGTTGTATTTATTATTTGTCAGTAGTATGCATTATATTATCAGAAATGCCAGAGGTAATCGAGTACTTTGATCGACCTTATATGTACGCAACATTACAGCATATTATATGCAACGCCATAATGAGAGTAAATGGCAAGTTTCAACATAATTTTTAGGACAAAGGGATTGAATTACGACATGATAACACATCTGAAGCGTCATTTCATATTTCTAATATTTATCTGTCTTATTGGTGTTGATGTCTTCCTTAAACTTAACAAAATATTTTTCCTATTTATCTAGCTTAATGTTGACTTCAGCACAGAGAAGTTTCCGTAACATTTTCTAGTCAATATAACATAACTTCTTCTATTGCATTCACCTAATTGCACAACCTTATGGTGGATGAATGAAGGACGCCATGTCTCTTAAACAACAAGTCCCAAGTTCGCGACCCCAAAGAGAATAGCGATAGAGGCTTCGTCAATAGCATTTCAATTCAGTTACTTGAGCTTTGCAGCTTGCTGCAAGAGGATCATTTTACTTATTTACAAAGCTACCGCTTCAAAACAATAAACCGATATTCTGAAACAATAAGTAAACCAACTACGGCAATAAGTTCACGTTAAAGGACCCCAGGATGGCTCACTTGAGACAACTTCTAGTGGCCGGTAAGTAGTATTAGCCGGATGTGTGCGTGCTAGGGGTGATTAGTTTCATTTTTGTAATATTTACGGCATTGTCAAATCAAAGTGAATATTATTAAGTGCTTTGTTGTACCGTTATAATTTACAATTAATTTATGGCGAAAAACCAGGACACAGTTTTCATGGTACCGTAGTGCATATTTTTATAGCGTTTGAATGCCACGTTAGGGAATGTTCGCACTTCTTAGATACATAAATACGCGTGTGAGATGGGAAGTTAGGATGGGTAATAGTATATTCACAGAATTAAGATTTAAATTTTTTGTAGCGATTGTCTATTGAATCCTTAGATGAACTGCCAACAGGAGTGTAAGTTTCTTACTTTTTATTCTAGCCTATGCTATAATAAATGGCATTATTCTACTTCTTAGGCTTACCGTAGAGTTGAGGAGATTGATCGTACTATTCCTGCTTTACCCATTCGAGTCCCACGGAAACTAAAGTCACACAGTCCACTTTGTGTAATGGAGTACGCAGTTTGGGATAAATTCATTGGTTTCATCCCAATAATCTTAGAATGAACGCCACACTTACTACTGGTAGTGCAGTATCTCGATTAGTTAAACTGTTTATCGCTTAATTATAGGATTACTGTAGTCCTTCACGGATAACAGAATGTTTGGTGTCATACTTCTAAAACGTGCTATTAGAAGCAGTTTTCTACATTCATGTATAAAGTTTGATTTCATCTTGACTTTCATTACACTCTCAATTATGAATCAACTTCAGTCAGTCAGTCTAAGGCTAGGATGGAAGCTAAGAAATTTCATAAGGAATTTAAGCTGGAAATTTTTGGGGAAAAAAGCGAATAATGATGACATACAATTAGGATCATTACAAGTTTTATTTTCGTAATTTTGACAAATTAAGTGCCTCCCACCTCAATATCTTAACAAAACATTTTCAAATCGTGTGCCGTAATCTTTTTTTAAGAATTGGTAAAGATAATGTCGTCAGGGAATCATAAGCACTATTAGGCTAACATAGGAGCTTGAGAAGAAACAAACAGCGATTTTTTGTACTAAACGTTGCGGCGATACGAGATATTGTTTCCAAATCTCACTATCACTTGAATCCGCTTATTATAGGTGGTTACCTCTTCATCGTTGTCCAAGGCTAAGGTTGATCATGTGGCATATTTCTTAATAAGGGTGATTTGATTGGTTTGAATGGAATCTTAAGACAATATTCACGATTTCCGTTTAGTAGGGTCGTGAAACACCTCTGGCTGAGGTCAGATAAATTATTACATGATATAATTTAAATATCACTTCCCATCACGTGTATCGATTAAGGTACCTGATGATGACTGAAAGGCAATCAAAATACGAGTTGTGAACTGCCAAATAAAATCAGTGTTCAGTACGATGTCTTTATCATTCGATGCACTATTCCACGATATGCGTTCGTTCTCCGGAAGAAGTTGGCTATAGATGTGATAAATAATTCAATATAAATTTTATACCTTATTCTCGCTCAATTTCCATTAAACTAGGTTTTTAATTACTATGTTTTTAATGAAGCCATATTTATTCACATCGAGTTCTCTCTGTATTGCTTTTCAACAAAAAATTAAAACTTTCGACTAATTGTTGATGCAATGAAGGTTTTCAGGTTACAGGGATTTTAAAATTGTTTTCTCCTCGGAGTATTTTTCGCTTTAGCTTATGTAGTCATTCTTTTCAATTAAGAATCATATATTTGTAATGCCTACACCATATTGATTTCAAGAAAACTACCCTCGGAGGCTCAACCATATCACTTGTTGCTGTGTTATATGTATACGTGTTTTAAATTTTCCATGGATTTTCATGGCTATGGAATTCCTTATTCGTGAAAACCCAAGTTAGTGGTACGACTTCTAAATAATACCTACGTAAAATATAGAAAACAGTGATATCCTAGAAAAAGAGATTAATTGCATCGAAATATTCTTGTGGCGTGTCCAATATTTAGCGCAACGCAATTGTTTTCCCGTGTGTGAAAAATTAAGAATTTCATATAGGTTGATTTTTTGCGGTAAATTTATCATCGTTCCTGCGTTTTCTACGGGATAACCAAACTAAGCTAATGAAGTTGTTCTTAAAACCATATTTTTTTTAACAGAGCGTAAAGCACATTATCTAATAGAAAGTTGAGATCTCCAAGGAAATAGTTCAATACCTTTGCTCAGCTTAGTACCTTTCTATTACTATATAGATTTATAATGTTAATTCTTCATTGAACTTTTACTTACATAAAAAAAAACGAATCCTGTTCAAAACTTATTCAATTCATTAATTTATTGTTTGCTGTCTTATCCTAGTTAATATTTCTTTAACAAACTCATGATTAAACCTAATATTTACCAGTGCTTTTGAGCGTCTCAATTTAGGCAAACTTTTTGAAGCCTATTTTATGAAATAAGGGTATGATATATTTTTGTAAACATCTACCATGCGACACGATAAAAAATACAAAGACATGAATTACGTGTTTTAATTTAATTTTTTTCAATTTCAGCTGTTTTCCTGGTTATTTCGACTTTTGTTTTTGCTTCTCCTCCGCCAGGGTATGAAGTAAGTGAGAATTTAGAAGAATGCAACCGATTAGCTGGAGTAAGTATTGCTCGTATAACAATTTCACATGTAAATGGAAATATCTGAAGCTTCTCACTAGGCAATAGAAAATGCCAGCTTCATTTAGATCCAAAATAATTATTTATGCTCTTTACTCGTATCTCTAATTTTAGTCTTTTCCTTTATGAAAGTTTCATTGATTTTTATGTTATCACTGTATGCAAACTCAGAATTACTGCCGAAACGTTTCCTAAAATAATTAAAGCCTCTGGCATACTTAATTGATTTCTACGGTATCTTTCTGCAATCCATTAATAAACTACGGCAATGAACCATTATTAAATTTAAAAAAAAAACATTAAAAATCAAGTAATTCCCTTCGACTGTCTTTAGCTCAAATTATTCATTAACTCCAGCAAATTGATAATTCAATCTGCCTCTCAATTTCTTGCTTATTTCGACAAAACAAAATCTACACTACATCCCAAAACATATCCGATTTCTCGCATCGTGAGTACAGCAGGTTGTAGCTTATTTTTATTTTTTCTCGGATTTTCGATTTTTATCTCTTCATTTATGCTATGGGGTGCAGAATGGATATCCTAAAAAAATCGACTCGATTGTTTAACATTTAGTAGATTAGTTAACATTGAGCATAAATGCAATAACATTCGATTTCTCCGATTTTAATAAATAACATCATTGTCAGGGGTAACGCATAGTTTCACAGACCTTTAGAGCCACATTTTTCTCCACTTTAACGTCCAGTAAACAGTTTTCCAGGAAAACCATACTTTTCCGCGAGTTACAGCCGCGGGTCACACCCCTAACGGCAAGCTGGTCGCTCGCAGGTCGCATTCACGGTCAGCTGATAGGTTCATCGCCCCTCATTGCCTTACGCTCCACCACTCCCTCGCGCCTTCTCAAGCGAGAGTCGGCGGAAGAAGGGAGGAGTGACTATAGAACTTTTTTTGTTCCTTAGAGCAAATCCGCTGGGTGATTGTGATTCAGCTTGCGCGATTGTTTGTTTAATTGTGCTTCAGTTTAATTTTTATGCATCAACCCATTTTCATCCTTCTAAATTTCCACACAAACCCTCAATTTTTGCCCAGCAAAGAGATTTTCGGGGGAGGTTGGGTTGTGTACATGTTACCTATACTGAACCTTTGATTTCCATCCGTGTACATCCATAAATCATACATATCATTAAATCAGCTGTATATTTTGCTTCGCAAATAATTATGAAAGTTAAATTTCATTAAAACACATTTCCATTTACATGCTATATTTGTCTGACATATGTGAAAAAAGAGGGTAGTTTTTAGATTAAAATGTTGACGTGATAGATAAAAACTGGGGTCATTTTTTTATCCAGGGACCATAAATTGGTCAAAATCAAGTCGCAGATCCAAGTAAACAACCTTGCCGTTCCCCTGAGTATTTTATTGTTTGTACTGTTGAACTGGAATTTTTCAGGACCTCTTGGAGCCCGCAATCGACTGTTATCGAAATGAATTATCCGAGGAAATGATGAATGAAACAAGGCGATTGGTCGGACAACCACTTGTGTACCATGCAAACATTTTTGCAGGTAAGGATAAATATCCTATCTCTTGTTTTCTTTTTTTAACCATGACCATGTTGAAGTTTAGATGCACCTCCTGAGAGAGTATTCAAAAATTAAATTTACACAAATTTTCAAAAGAATTTTCCCTATCATCTACATTTACACCACAATACCATCCCACATATACGCCTAAAAAGGCGTGTGAAAAGGGATGTTAGGACGCCGTTTACATAAAAATCAAATGCTCTACGAAAATGCTATTAGCATTTATTAAAGTCCTTTATGCTTCGGAGGAAGTTGTGGGCAATACATCTTCATTGATCATTTGTTATGTTTTTCCACGACATATCCCCAAAGAAAGTTGACAAATGGATGCGATATAACAACACATACCATGCCTTTTATTAAATGTTATATAGTTTCATGCACCAAATTACTGTAACATCGTAACATTGCAACAAAAAAAAACAAATAACTCCACGATAAGAAGGTCTATTTACTCGAAACGACATTCAACAACCCTGAGGATGAGCCCCGAGTTGGAGCTCGAAACGTTGGAAATAATTTAGTTTTTAACCCGTTGGGAATCGTGAGAGAAGATTAGCCACAGAATTCGATGGGATTGCATCAAATTGTTTTACTGATTGAAACTTTTTTATTTCGCCACCTTCTCATAATTGAGGGGTTGCGAATCGAAGTGATTTTTTCACAAAACAGTGTTAGGTGCAGAAATTGATGAACGAAATATATTCCGTTTATCAAAAGTACAAAATTTTAGTGGGCAAGGGAGACGGTTGAATCTCTGTCCTGCTGCTGACATTGAGTGGAAAATCAAATGAACTACTAAATGTCTGCTTGATCTCGTCTGTTTTCTTTACTTAATTATTGCACCTAACTCTGTTTAGAAAACAAAATTCTTTGTATCCCTTCACTTCTCACCCCTTTATATCAGATCACCGTTTAAAGGCAAATTAATGATTCATTAAATTATTATCACTATTATTTATTTTTTTCTTTTCCCTGATCTTAATTTTTTAATCATGACTAACGTCTTGGAGCATAGGCGGATTTAGAGGAGGGGATTGGATCATGTCTGTTGAGCAGAATATGCAATTTTTACAGCTTTTTGCTCCAAAGGGTACCTCGGTGATGAAAAAAAGTTTTTATTCAATCATTCACCGTGTGCCGTTTCTCCGGAGATGAGGAAGACAATGAAATGCAGAGACTCCTTTTTAAGGACTTCCATTGAGGAAAGTAATTATTTGGTTGCTCCACGAGTTTTTAAATATTTACAACAAATTTTCAAATTGTATCCACATGAACTAACCATTTTTTTTCTGCTGTGAACTAATATTTGATAATTCTCGCAGGAGGCATGACCAGATCTCAGCCTGTGTAAGACAAGGTGTTGAACTCGGGAAGGATATCTCGAACAAATCAAAAATCATGATTCCGTTTACCGGCCAGTTAATTGATACTACACTGCATATCCTTTGTGACAATGAGGATGAAATGTTTCCTGGTAACTACGTATTTTGTATGAAGATGCGAATTTTCTTGTTTTTTTTTAAGAAAAATCTTCGAATTATCAGTTATAAAATGTACTTCTCATTGCATGTTATATTGTTATCATTCTTAAAAAATTTTAATATCATATAAATTTATCTTTTACCTCAAACATTCTGCTGTCTTCTAATTTTCAGTGGTCACAAAAGAGGAGGCACTATGTTTTCGGAATGCCACAGATACGTGTGATCACCACTTAGATTTCATCCACAATATGGAAGTTGTTGCATTCTGTGATTCTGCGAATCCTGATACTGATCCTTTCACCCAGGAGTATATGTGTCGGTATGTCTGAAAGCATGTGTGGTAGTGCTATGGTTAAATATGATTACCATTAATCGGTTATTAGAATTCCAGTCATTCTGCTGATTTTAATTGAATTCTGTATAACTTTCTACTCTTAGATTCCCTGATTGTTACTGGTTAAATAATATTGACTCGATAATTTATGGAATTCACAATGTATTTGCTGCAATTATATTTATATTATTCTTTATTCCACAAGATTTACTTGGAGGTCTGCCAGCGTCGGGCCTTGCCAAGACGCTGCCTCAAGTTACAATTCATTTAAAAACAATCTAACTGTTCTACATGTATCCAGTACTACAGATTTTTGAATGTTTATTATTGTGTTTCTTTTAATTTTTAATTGTTCAATTCCAAAATTGAGTGATGAATGTATTATTCCTGTTGATGATATTACTATGGGGATGATGGTGACCACGTCCTGTTTCCAGATAGTTTTTATTTGCCTTGCGAGGTCTTGATACTTTTGTTTTATTATTACCATTATTATTACTATCATTATTATTATTATTTTTTGCATCTTAAAATAGGCAAGCCTGTTCAAGTCACCGTTGAAAATTGTATCAATCGCAAATAGACTGATGGTTTTCTGGTATAACCAGTATTGCACTAAGTCACATCGCTTTTCCTCCATTTTTCTGTAATAAAACCTTCCCCTGTCATATACTCTACGATGTGATGCAAGGAAATTTAAAGTTATTCCAATGTAATAATATGCAAATGAATCCATTATTAGAATTATGGTTTATGCGAATACTTGACGATGTTTATAAATATATTTATGGAGTTGATCTAACTGATTTATAATTTTTTAAACAGGAAACTAGCTGATTTTCTGGATTGTTCCAAGGAACTCATTGCATCATGCGCAGAAAATATAGTGAAAACTCTAAGCATATTTAAAACTAAATTGTTGAATTCTGATGTCTGCGCTGCATACAACTGACCTAGTCATCTCAGAAGAACATGAAGTGTGCCAATTAAGACACATTTCTCATCAGTAGTATCCCAAAAGTAAAAAGGATATGGCCATTTGGCTGAAGTTTCTGAAAAAGATCGATGTCCAAAATTGGAGTAAAATTCAATATCTTTCATGATATATATTTGTGAACCTTAGTTGGTGTCTCCTTATTCTACTCCCGGTGTAAACCCTTGAATTTCCAACCAATAAATTACAAACCATTGATATAAACCTTATTTATTTATAAAACCTATTAAGATTATGAGAGATTCGTCATTGCTTTAAGAAGCATATACTATTTTGATTTTATATATTCCCTTCTGTAATGTTCAATGTGCAAGAAAATTGTAAAATTCATACCACCCAAACTATGAGTCACTAACACCACTCCACTCAGTAAAAATGTCATACAAAAGTAATAGTAATTTGTGATTATTTATTACAGTTTTAATTTTTACGAGTGATTTTATGAAAAAAAGAGTCTAAAAACGATGGATTTATGTCAATCAGCAGTGTAACACTTAGAGTGACACTTAAAAATAAAAGGAGGACACAATTTTTTGCAACCTCTAAGGGTTAGGTGGGAGAGTTCTCGGGTTTTCAGCCGGGTCCAAGGGTTTTTCTACACCGACGTTTCGAAGACTAAGTCTGCCATCGTCTTCAGGGTGAATCGTGTTCGTTCGTTCGTTTGTTCACCCTGAAGACGATGGCAAACTCAGCCTTCGAAATGTCGGTGCAGAAAAACCCTTGGGCCCGGCTGGAAACCCGAGAACTCTTCCTCCAGTATATCCGACGGGAAAACCATAGATCCTTCGCTAAGGGTTAAATAGCTAATTAACACAAGTCCCTCGTATTTGGATAGACTAAGGGATCAAGCCTCCGAAGGTTTTTAGCCTCCCCTCCATCCAGTCGACTCCTGCTCCAACGATTCTCATGTCTTCTAAAGGCTGGGACACAATCAACGCTAACGTGAGACGGTATACGGAATCCGGGAGAACATGAGACGGGGAACGCCACCGTGCGGTCACAATTGAATTTCCCGTGGCCGGAAAGAAAATTGACTAACGCCCGCGCAGTGGTTTTGTTTGTAGTCTTCAATATTTTCGTTTGTGTGCAGGATTAGTGTTTGAAGGATGTTCGAAATCTACGAGGATAGTATGCACGCAAATTAAATTAAGTAATGGCTTACCTTAACTGACTTCTCTTCAGCTCACGTTGCACGACAACAGCAACTGCTATATTCAGCAATGGGCGCCAACAATGCTGTATCGCCGTGTGATGCCGTAGATACCTTTCTCTGCCAACAGGTGGCTCCCATTTTCGGGCTCTTCTGATTGGCTTTCCGTGTACGGGACACGGGAAGGGATGAAAGTTGCCCATCTCTCGCGTTTACGTACTCTCCGTAAACGGTGGTTGTGTCCCTTCCATGAGCTTTCCCTTCCGCCATCTTTTTACCACTTCCCGTTAACGGCTCGCGTCTCACGTTAGCGTTCATTGTGTCCCGGCCTTAAGACTTAGTACTTCCGACGAATTTGAGGCATTCCCAAAGATCGCTATCCTCTTGGTAATATTTCTGATACAGCTTACATCATTATTACAAGTCCTCTCCCCGATATATTTGGCCTTCACTCTTTTGAGTCTTGTACTCTTTATTTGCACCACTATGCATGGGTCTTCTCTTCCTGACTTTCAGAATACTTCTCATAACTAACTACTAAATATCTAGTGTAGTATCCAGCGATTTCCGCGTATTTAAAATCTTAAACGCTCCGTTAATTTTTCACAATAGCCCCCTCTAGCTTTTTGTCAATATTATCCTACAGCCCACAAAATAATGAAATATAAACTTTCAGTAGTCAAAAAATGGTCATATTTTGACCGATTTAAAGATTATAAATTTTATCCCTCAATGACAATTTATCCAAATTGACAAGTCAAGAGAAAAAAAATTTAATTTAAAAAATAAGATTAAATTAAATTGATTATTTCTTAATATTTATCGGTCTTGTATCATTTTTGGAGCATCTAAGTCCATTTAAGCCTGAGTTTGGTCTAGTTCACTCAGGCGTGAAATTACAACTACCCATAAAACCTTGGTAGATGTATAAGAAAGCAAAGTTATGATGAAAACGAATTGAAGGTTTTATATAAAACACTGGAAGGTAAAATATGACGAAGGACATAAAATACTTTCCCTCTGGTGTATTACCGAGTTTTTAAAACTCAATAGCTCAACTCAAATTGAACTACAAAGAAGAATCCTGCATCTGTACAATATGTGTTGGACAAAACTTGAAATCCCAAAGGATTGGAACGTGGCTAATATTGTTTCATTGTTTAAAAAGGGAAAGAGAAATAACCCAGAGAATTACAGAGGCATAAGTCTACTAAATACTGCATATAAAATATACAGTATAATAATTAATACTAGGCTACAAGCTATCTCTGATACCATTTTATTAGAAGAGCAAGCTAGCTTTAGGAAGGGAAGATCTTGCATCGACCATGTTTTTACTTTAAAACAAATCATTCAAAAACGAAGAGAGTTTAATCTAGAAACGCATCTTGCATTCTTAGATATTGAAAAGGCATTCGATCGTGTTAACAGAGAAATTTTATTGTCAATTATGAAGAAAATAGGGTTTCCTAAACATCTGATAAAAGCTTCCCAGAGTCTATACAGAGACACCAGAATTGTAATTGACACTAGGAAACAGATCACTCATGAAATTATCATTAACCAAGGAGTTAGACAGGGTTGCAGCCTATCCCCAGCCTTATTTAATCTATATAAAGATGACGTTCTGAGAATATGGAAGGAGAATAATGTATCACAAGGCATAGAATTGGGACCATCTCAATACTTTAATACAATGCTTTTTGCTGACAATCAGGTTATAATACAAAATAAAGAGGGCGAACTGCAGATGGCAGTATACAGACTATACCAATTGAGCAAACTATACAACCTGAGAATTTCAAAAACCAAAACCAAAGACTATGGCATTTTTAGGAAGCAACCCGATGCGAACAAAAATTGTTATTGAGGATAAAGTCCTGGAGCAAGTGTCATTAAATGTGTTTTTAAGATCAGTGAAAGGCTGCACAAAATTGGATAAATTAAGAAACACTCAAATAAAAGATGAACTGGGTTTCCACTGTCCAGGCAGTCACTGATAAACTACAAGACTACTAACACAGATGGAAGGAGCATAGGTATACTTCGAATACCAAATGTATGAATTCCAAAACGAGCCATGGAATATCAACCATTTGGCAAGAGAAGTATAGGAAGACCAATAAAAAGATGGTAATGTGCAGACGGAACAAGCTTAGTAGCCTAATCCTGGAAGGAAGAAGAAGATCTAAAATTGGTGTGCAATTACATTGCTTTTATGATATATATATTGTGAACCTTAGTTACCGTGTCTCCGTTTTCCATTCAAGGTGTTAGCCTATGAATTTTCAAACTATAAATTACAAACCATTAAGTGTAGCCTTATTAATTATTATAAGTATTCTATTACTTTCATGAAGGAATTCATCATTGCTACGTGGAAAATATTCATAGAAATGTTTGATTTCGTTAATTTCATCCTCATGTATTTGTCGCCCCAAGCATGGTCGCCGGATTTTTTCAGCTATTTGACAATATTTCCTGACGTATTGTTTGGGGAAAATAGGGGAGGATACGACCAGCAAACCAATGGAAGAGAGTTGGAAAACCATTAGAAGTGGTCTGCAGGCGGCAGCTGAGGAAGTTCTTGGTAAAAGAAGAGTCGTTATGAAAAAACCATGGATCACGCTGGAAGTATTAGATCTCATTGAAGAAAGAAGAAAATACAAGGCTGCGAAAACAGAGGAAGGACAGAATCGTTACAAGAGGATAAGGAACGAAATATGTCGTAAAGCGCGGAAGGCTAGAGAAACGTGGATGAAAAGCATTTGCGAAGACGTGCAAAACAATCTTAAACATGGAAAAGTAGAGGCCGCTTATAGGATAGTGAGGAACCACTTTAAGGAAAGGGGCGTAAGATGTAATACCCTTAGGGACAAAAACGGAGAACTATTGATTGAAAACAAAGAAAAAGTGAAGAGATGGAAGGAATATCTGGAATATTTGTACAAAGGAAGTCGCCTCAGAACGAATTCTATCGAAAACGAGAGGGAAGTGGATGCCGATGACATGGGAGCCCCAATTTTAAGATCGGAATTTGATGCGGCTGTAAGAGACCTCAGGATAAATAAAGCGTCTGGCATTGATGACATTCGTGCAGAACTAATTAAAAATTCAGGAGAGAAGACGTTGAACCAGCTATACAAAATCATTAGTGAAATATATACAACAGGTGAGATACCAAAGGATTTCGAGAGGAACATTATAATCCCTATTCCTAAGAAGAAACGAGCGGAGAAGTGCGAAGATTTTAGGACCATAAGCCTTACTACACATGCATCAAAGATATTGACAAGGATCATCTATAGAAGAATAGAACGAAAAGCAGAAGAGTACTTGGATGAGGACCAATTTGGATTCAGAAAAAACAAAGGCACAAGGGAAGCAATGTTGGCCCTAAGACTGCTCATAGAAAAGAGAATGGAAAAGAACAAGCCAACATTCGTTGCGTTTGTGGACTTAGAGAAAGCATTTGATAACGTGGATTGGAGCACAATGCTTGGAATCCTAAAGGAAATTGGGGTTCTTTATAATGACAGAAGAATCATCCACAGTTTATACAAAAACCGAGTAGCCGTGATAAAATCAGGGCCCAGCTGTGAAGAAGCAAGAATTAAGAAAGGAGTGCGACAAGGCTGTACATTGTCACCCGTAATTTTCAACGTTTACATTGAAAAAGCCATTAATGAAATCAAAGAAAAGGCATTGGGAGTGAATATCCATGGAGAAAAAATAAGCATGCTAAGATTTGCCGATGACATAGCCGTTATAGCGGAAACAGAGAAGGATTTGAAAAATATTCTGATTAATATGGGTAGGGTAATGAGTAGATATCAACTGAAAATAAGCACGAAGAAAACCAAGATCTTAGTATGCAGCAGAAGAGAAGAAGTCAAGACCAACATTAAAATAGGGAGGCAAAAACTGATAGTGGTGGATGAATTCTGTTATTTGGGAAGCAAGATAACTAGTGACGGGAGAAGCAAGAAAGAAATTATCAGCAGAATAGCCCAGGCGAAGAGAGCATTCCACCAAAGGAGAGACCTGCTTACAGCGGGAAACTTAAATATGGATGTGAAGAAGCAATTTATAAGAACCTACATCTGGAGTATGCTCCTATGCGGAAGTGAGGCATGGACAATGACCGCAGCGGAGAAGGCAAGGATAGAGGCCTTTGAAATGTGGTGCTACAGAAGAATGATGAAAATCAAATGGATCGACCGAGTTAGTAACGAGGAAGTCCTAAGAGGGGTAGGAGAGAGGAGAAGCCTCATGAAAACCTTAATAAGAAGACGGAACAACCTTGTAGGCCACATCTTGAGACATGATGGCCTGATGAAGACAATCGTCGAAGGACAGGTGGAAGGCAGGAATGGTAAGGGGAGACCTCGAACAGAATATATGGAACAAGTAAAGAGAGATGTGAAAGAGAAGAAATACGTAGGAGTGTAAAGATTAGCTGATGGGAGAACTGAGTGGAGAGCTGCGTCAAACCAATCCTAGGATTGTTGACCGGTGATGATGATTGTTTAAATTACAGAAGAATTGAAATTTACATGTCGATCAAACTATTTAAATTTACTGTACGCCATTAGAGTTGCGATCTGTGTGAAGATTTCCTATAGCAAGTAGGTATTTATCGGTGACAGGGAATTCCAATGATATAAATGTAACATGTAACTGTAGCAAATCATGGCAACAGTTTTATTTTAACATTAATGATAAAAAATTGGTAGAATAGAAATATTGTGAGGGATTATATGCTGTGTTCGTTTTTCGTGAACATTTCAGGGTATTATTTTATTTTTTTGGAATTCTTGCACTTAAATTCTTATTACGTTCTTCTATTCCTGGAATTTAATTTCATTTTTTGCCTTCATACGGCTGCAAAGGAGGGAAACTTAATAAAATATTAAATCATATAATAAAAATGATAGTTTGAGGCGTGATTTTGTGAAATCGGTTCATGTTAGACAAAAAAAACTTTGTAAATTTCACATTTGTTAATAACAAAATGTTTCTATGATGTGCGATATCGTTAGGTTCAAATACAGATTACAGGGAGAGTATGACCATACATCCATTGAGTCAGTTGGGGTGGAAGGCTGACCAAGGTGGGGAAACTGGGAAAGAGGGTGCGGAGGTCCTTAAGTTATGCAAAGCTACCAAATGCGAGACACGCAAGTTTCAAAATTGCTAACAGGGAGGAACATAATGATATAAAATGGAATATGGTCCCTACTGACTTAATGAATATAAGGTCTTACTCTCCCTGTACTTATCCTGTATTTGTACCTCACGATGTCAAACAGCGACAAAACTGGTTGTTATTAAAATCATATGTGAGATTTACAATGTTTTTACTTAAAATAATTAAATAATCAGGTATTTTTTAATAGCATCAATCCGGTTATAACCTAAATAAGCATATCCAGACTATTGGAGCTAAAGCCAAAGCCAAAGCTAACATATATGCTAATTGCCAACAATATTTTTCACCAATACAGAAGTTTAACCATAATTTTATCGGATTTTGACACTGTAACTCAAGAAGTCTCGTGGAGGTACATAATAGTTACTCTAAGTGTTTCTCCCAAGCTTTGAACGAAGAGGAATGGTTTAAACAAACCATTTGAAAGAAGATGATATTCAAACCATATCGATTACAAACGGTTCTTTTGGGCCTAAAGGACCATAATAAAAGTTCCCTGGTGTCCTGTGGGTTTTTAATACTTAATGAAAAGTCTGTTGGTTCAGAACAGCGCCCAGTGCACAGTGGGCGGAAATCAGAAAAAGCCGGACAAAATTACAAAATGGCTTTTTCTGAGTCATAAACTTGCAACTTCGCAGATACACAAAAAATGATTAAAATTTATGAATATATACGTCATTTCACATAGATTTTACCCGTTACTGATATACAGAGGCCCAAACGTGAGCAAATTTCCATAAAAACGCCCGTCTTCAAATTTTTCTGAAAATCTTCCAAAGTAAGTAGACGGTGAAGTTATAAGTGGATTTTTGCGGAATAAAAAAAGCATATAATCTGTTGCCATGGTGTTTTTTCTTTAATTTTCCGTACTCTTAAAGAATATCATCGATAAATTATTACCATACTGTTACAAAATGTTTTTCGACAAAGTTTTACATTTAGGTAGAGTTTCAAATGGGTTTTCGGCAAAGTCACGCGGAGTAACTTATATGAGAGCATTCTGTGAAGATTTTTTGAGGTGTTTATGCAGTTATCTTTGAAAAAAGTTTGCGACGCCGGAAATTACATTGATTTTTCGATCGCGCGGCAGGGTTTGTCTCCGCGCGTTGGGAGTTGGATTAGCCGCGACACGGTAAGGTTATTGAAGCTTTATGGGTTTTAACGCTCAGCATTCACCGTTTTTATGTTTTGCTTCAAGACACCGATTCTCAAATGGTCTATGGTGAAGACGTTGGAGGTTTTTCAGCCGACGTAAGTGCACGTTACATTGAAGTCCATTTCGTTTTCTTTGGATACGATCGAAGACCATGCTTCTATGAAAAGCGCTCAAACCTCGAAAAAGTGAGTTGTTTTCCTGGGACTCTTACAAAAAGACCTACCAGAAAAACACCAGCTGAGACTCTTATACCTTCTTTACTCTCCGATCCCTGACCCCCAGGGTTTTACTGCGAAAACGGTCGTTTTATGACACCGCGGAGCCTTTGACCGTCTTAACGGGGTATTTCCGCGGGAACTTCCAGCTATTTTTAAAATGTGCATTATACCCTCAGTTCTACTTTATATCCGTAAAATAATATGAAATTGGGGGAAAATCATTCACTGAGAAAAAATGTTTGCTGCATTATTTATTGCTGAGGCTGAATTTAAGACAAAACCCTGGTGCTCTGAAATTTCTCATTGATTTCCTAACAAAACGTATCACATGGTCTTCCATTAAAAAACGAGCAGAGAGTTCCCGAAAAAATGAACGATTTTTGTATTGATACAAAAATTGGCTCGCTGAATCCATAACATTTCTGGAATATGTTATGCATTACTTTCCCGATGCTTCCACGAGGGCTGGTTGGTATTTTTGTAAGAATCAATTTCTTTAAAATTTATTAATTAAATACTATTCCACCTTTAGCTCTACGTTAAAAAATTCACACTTTTTTTGCCAGGCTCTCCCGAGCGGCCAGAAAAAAAATAATTTCAGTGTGCAGAGGTCCAAAATCGTAAAAAACCGGGCAAAAGCCCAAAATGGCTTTTTTGAGATAGAGACTCAGCATAAATACTCATATATTATTGAAAATTATGGCTTTACATGTCATTTTACATAAACTTGATCCGTTCCTGAGATACAGTAGCTCAAATATGACCAATTATTCAAAAACGCTAGCGATCTCGTTTTTTTCCGAAAGTCGTTGAACTCAGGCAGGTGGTGTTGCTGTGGTATGATTTTTATGGAATAAAAAACACAACATTCCTTTGATCAGATGTTTGGGTGTGTTGTTTATGATTTTTGAAGATTTCGGTGTATATCTGCATGATTTTACAACACAAAATGGCGTACCCATTTTTCGCGTGGAGTTTGAAGTGAAGTAGACATTATCTTTCGTTTCGTTTCTAATATGTAACTCGGGAAATCTACATCACAGTGTGAAGTAGAGGTTTCTTAAGAATGCTACGAAGAAATCTTTGAAAAAAGTTTTCGACCAAGGAAGAAAGATCATGCGAATAACATCTCTTGCTCTTTCTTCACAATATTCTCAAATCTGGTGAATCGAAGAGACAAGTTGACGCATTATTTCTAGATTTTAAGAAAGCTTTAGACACGGTACCTCTAAACAAACTTTTATACAAATTACAGTCATGCGGATTAATCGAAACAGTGGTAAACTGGATACGCGACTTTCTGAATGATCGTAAACAAAAAGTAGTTCTTAACGGAATTTGCTCTGATGCAGTTAAAGTGATATCAGGTGTTCCACAAGAAAGCGTGATCAGTACCCTTTTGTTCCTTATATACACTAATGACCTCTGCTCCCGAATTAGTAGTAAAATACGTTTATTTGCTGACGACGCCGTGATCAATCGCGAAATCAGTAATTATGAAGTATGACTATAAAATTCTATCATCGGATTTAAACAACGTTCATTTGTGGAGCCATAAGTAGGGACTCGAACTTAATCTGAGCAAATGCATGTCGGAAAATTTCTTGCGGAGTTCGTCCATGTCTATGCTATAACCATATTTATGCTGTGGATGGTATTGACATGAAGGCAACAGACGGAGTGAAGTACCTGGGAGTAACGATACCATCGAACCACACGTGGGGAACTCATATAAGGAATATCTGTGGCATAGCCCTGAAGAAATCAGGTTTCGTAAAGCGCAATGTGGGAAGATTTTCGGGTGAGAAAATAAAAGAAAGGTGCTATTTCGAACTCGTCCGATCGCATCTTGAATATACAGCTTGAATATGCTCCGGTTCAGAAAGCCTTAATCCACGAACTGAATAAAATACTAAGGAAGGCTGCGCAGTTCGTCTAAAACTGCTACAAGCGTACAAACAGCGTTACCCAGATCTTAAACGAATTAGGCTGGGAGCCGCTGGACACTCGGAGGCTGCGCGATAGGCTTAGATTGCTTGAAAAATTGAGAATGGATATCATTAAGAGCGACTCGAAGAACATTATATTAGAGCCCCACTATATTTCCAGGTCCGATAGAAGCGATAAATTAAGAGAGATGTTTTGCCGAACGGATAGATATGGAAATTCGTTTTTTCCCCGGAACCATAAAGGACTTTAATAAATGCTAGTCCTAACTTCGTTAGAGCACTTCATTTTTATGTGTAAACGGCTGGCGTCCTATAGTGCTCGCAGAGTTTCTGTGCACTAGAGAGTTTCCCCGAGCCCATTTGTCCATGGTAGAGGAACTCCGATTGGCTGCCGGCGTCCAATCCCGTTAACCGGTTCTTGACTCAATGCGCGCCGGGTACGAACCTTCGAAAGAGGCGACCTGAAAGAATCGCCTAAAGCGAACGTAATCCCTCGCCGACGCGCCGGTCTTTAACATAGAAATTCTATTTATGATTAACTACAATAGATATTGGGTCTAAACGTGAAGTGATTCCACTATTCATCGTTGGAGGTTGAGAAGATTATTCTCATCGGCTATCTCCATGACTACGCAAAAATAAAGCAGAACATAAAATTCTTCACCAACCAATTAAGAAAATCGATTGTAATCAGGTATGGGGTAATCGTCTTTGCGGTTATAAATGAGAACTTTCTCATTTCCAAACCCTATGAATCTCTAAGACGGATGTAGAAATTCATAATACCAAAATGAACTTATTCCAATGAATTCCAAAATATACGGAATATTTTCATTTCTTTACATTTTCCTTTCATTATTCGTTTTTACCTGAAGTCCATTGGTTATAAAATTTCAACACTGATTCGAACCTATGAATTCCACCACCTGATCGTCTGATGTTTGGGTTTTGGGGGAAAACCCTTGAAACGGAGAATTCTACCGTGGTGATTTTTCGCAGCCATGGTACCACCAACCAAAAGGAGCGACCTTGTTCGATGGCCGCATGAAGCTTCAGCACTTCAAATTCTGGGAAAAACTCATTAGCAGGTATTTCCAAGTGCCGTTGGCATGAACCCTTGAGATATTCACGTACGACCGTGAAAGAAAGGATACGGGGCGCTCCGCGGGGGCGCTTCAAAATGAAGATAATCCGCCGGCAGCCAATCGGAGTTCCTCTACCATGGGCAAATGGGCTCGGGGAAACTCTCTAGTGCACAGAAACTCTGCGAGCACTATAACACCCCCTGCAATACGCCTTTCAGGTGGCTTGCGAGGCATTATGTAAATGTAGATGAAGGAAATGTGAGCGATTTTTCGATCGCGCGTCAAGTCTGAGCCAAGTGAAGCGGGATCCTGAGGCTCGGTAACTGCGGTCGATTTATCCAGTTTTTTAGATTTATTTCTTAAAAATCGCCGTTTGAATCTCGGCAAATGGTCAGTATTGACTGTAAGGATTAGATTTTTGTCCGAACCATACGGATAAAAAGCATACTTCGGATATTGAAGTATCGTTAAAAGATTTAGTCGGAATGCAAAAAAAGTGAGAGAAATAAACAGTTTCTGGGAATGGCAACAACCGTTGCTCTTTGTCCCTACCCTTCCTTTTCAATCATCGCCGAGAATCGAAAGGGAAGAGACGTTTTATTACGATGAAGAGCCTTGGACGGTATTTCATGGATTCCTCCACAAGGGTTTTTCTTTTTCCACGTGACCAAGATTCATCGCTATGGTAAAATTTCAGGAAAAAGAAAGCGAAAATTACTATTCTTTGAAGTTATAATAAACATCTCATTTTAAGAGGGTAAATTCAGAGTTAACTTGAATAGGGAAAATTTCTCTTTCGGTCATCCATTATAAACAAATTTGCTAAGGGAAATATTTTAGACTTTTTTTCCACTCTTCCCGATTTCGGACCACTGTGCAGCGGTATCTTTTGCTAATTGTTGTGGCATTGACATGTTTCCTTGGTCGTAATTATGTTAAATGATAGCAATAATGCATATCTGGTTCACGCGCGTAAGCTCAAGTAATTTAAGAGTACAAAGATTCCAAGCCCATTTTCACCATTGGAAAAGTATTAACTTTACTTGAACCTTTGCTATGTGGGGATGCATAGTGGAATTCCTTTTACAGATTTTTAAAAGGGAGGGTGGGCGATGGTTAACTGTAACGGATCTGTTGATTATATAAAGACGGTTTACGATAATTAGCCGTCAATCCTGTGATTTATAGGGCAAAATCCTGTATTGCGGAAATGACGAAATCCCGTTTACAACCAAATGCAACGATGGTCCCCTGAAATTCGATATAAGCGAGTGCTCATGGATTTCAATGAACCTACACAACATCTCTGAAGCGATCATTCACAGCCCCTTTCATCGGTTCCTATATCATTTCTTGATCGAATGGTTGAACGTTCAAGAGTTATGGCATATCAAAGAAAAACAGAATGAAATCTGCCAATTTCTTAAGGGTGTAAAAATAACCTTCTTATAACAGGTTCGAATCCCGGTCAATTCTAATGATTTGTAGATAGGAAAATTAACAACTTTTTACAAATTAAGCTTTAATCATGGGCTATTTTCAATACTCTAACATTTCAATGTACTGAAACATTTTAAAGACTAGTAAACTAGTTGACAATGAAAAGCTAAGTTGTAGGAAGAAAGATGATTTTTTTCCTAAGTTAAAATGAAATTCTACAATGTTTAATCCTAAACAATTCAGTGAATCCAATGATTTTTTCTTCTTAGAATGATTTGTACTTACGTTGGACTTGTGGGTGGCTTCTTAAAATTTAACCAATTGGCTATTCCTATGATACGTCCTTTAAAAAAAAGTTTTATTTTATATGGAATGGCTTGATGTTCTATAGAGAAAATAGTGCGACTTTGTTTTCGTGATTGATAGGTTTCAGATTATCTTTAGCTTTCATTCTGTGGTCAGAAAAGCATTGTATTTATTTGTGTTCAATTCCCCGAAAATAGCGCATATAAGGTCTTTGCATCGGGGGAACCTTACAGACAAAAATAGATCAGTATTCATCGCAGTGAGTGACATAGTGCGCATTTTCTCTGGCAAAGATCAGTTTTTACTGCAATTAGTATATCAAACTGCGATTGGTCTATTACGATTCGATAGGTATGATGCTAAAATTAACCAAAAATAGTTATTTGCAAAGGAAACTCTGAATCCGTTTTTTATAGCAAGCAGTTCATTAATCCGCTGATAGTAAAGAAAACTAGAATTTATATTTTTCAAAGGCAATTATTTCAAAGGAATCAGTTTTTAACAATGATGTGAAGTTAATGGAATGTTTGCAGCACGAATATTCTGTCTAAACTTAATCAAAAGAAGTTACTGATGTTAATTCGCAAAATTCGATAAAAATGAAAAACAAATTCATCATGTCTAATCGAACAAAGCCTCAGACTAAGGCCATGGATTCGAGACTTGGACATCATCATATGTTTTTGGAAATGGCTTTCCATACAAAACATATAACCATCATCGAAATCATGTTACATTGCAAGATGTTCTGTAAATTGACGTGAAAGTGAGGACAGATACACAAAATAACTGAATACAATAGACTCTATTTTCCGACACCTGAGATAATGCGCTTAAAACGAATTTTCTCAGGTGTCGGAAAATCGTTTGAAGTACACATGCCATGGAAAGAGACCACCGGCTGAGCGTGACTCCAACCCGCGACCTTTGGTTTGGAAAGCAAGGATTTTACCACACCGTTATCGAGGCCAGTATTTTTCTTTCTACGATTACAGCTGAATTGGAGCTGGTTCTATAATGTTTCCTAATCAAAATCGCAATTTCCTTGTTATGCTTTGATTTATTTACGCAACAACATTGAGAATATTCTTGCGTCATTTCTCAATATATTTATGCAAAGTACGCGATCATATATAAGATATCAGCTGGTCAATATTGTTAGAATCATTCTGGATTGAGCTGAGTTGCTTGCCGAACGGAGAACGCTCGATTTTCCTCGTGTTTCGGTTTACTTTACCAACATTCTGAAGTTATAATACTATTAACATATACATCATCAAGTGCTGCCAAAGCATGGCGTCAACGATTCAACTATTTATATTCGGTGAGTAATCAGTGTTTTAAAAAGTTGCATGCGAATTTGGGATGCATATAATTTTAAAACTTTGCCAGATTTTTTATTATTGAGTCTCTCAAATCAGTTTTATGCGACTTCCACGACTTATTCTTTTCTTGGAATGCAAATAGGCTGATTATAGTGTAAAAACTACTTTTTTATTAAGAACATAGAGCTTTGCAACCACTCAGAGTTAATATTTTTATATCCAATATGCAATAGATAATTAAATACTGTCTACTCTATAATACTTATCGACACGTAACCTGCACAATCACTCTACAATCGCCCACCGAATCAAATCCGCTCATCCAGAAGACCAACAATACACCTACGCTCAGCTTGTGGTAGGCAGAGCTCAACCGCTAACCGCCGATGTTTGTAGAATAAAGTGTGAGTTTTTGTGGTCCGGCTACTGCCAGCTGCATGCATTCGTATTATTTGGCTCCCAGTTGAGCGGCTATGAATCGGTGGACGATTTTTGGGCGCCTGAGCGGTGAAGGTATCGTCTTAGAAAGTTTAGAAATGTTAGTAGCGGAAACTTGAAACATGAATTCGTCAGGAAAGGGGGTCAAAATTACGATTAGTTATCTTAAACCCGCGCAACTTTGAAGAATGTCGATTAACAACCTAAAATTTAATACCTATGCATTTCTCTCAGTTCTCAGAGAATCTGAAAGGCGATTTGCTAAATATATATGAATCAAATAGAGTTCTTATGATGCTCGTATATTCTTGTAGGTATTTTGTGCGACTGTTAGTATTATTTAACATTATTATACAGAGGTAGATTCTGTCAATGAAATTATTTGTGAAATATATTCTATCTACTATTAAAACATCGTTTTTTGATCCTTGTTTCCACCAACTTTGTCACGAGTGGCTTAAAAGGAAAACTGATTCCCGCATTATTTTCTTCGACTGATTACCTTGGGGAACAATTTTGAACACATTTTCTGTTGATTTCAATCTTTGAGATACTTTAGGCTAAAAAGGGCAGGCTCATTTCGAAACTGTAGTTAGTTTTCTTCTAAGTTTTTTCGCTGCACCGTATGTGACTATGACCTATAGATATCAACATAAATATCATCAATTGCAGCCCAAACATGGCGTCGACGAGACTACTTTTTATATTCGTCGAGTAATCAATGTTTTAAAAATGTTGCATGTGAACATGATGCATAGAATTCTAAACCTTTGCCATATTTTTCAATATTAGTCTCTTAAATCATTGTTATGTGAATTCTGGGACATATTCTTTATAAATAATGCAAATGGGCTGGTTTAGGGCCAGAATTACTTTTTTGTGAAGAATATAGATAGCTCTTTCCAGCCACTGAGGTTTAATTTTTTCATATCCGAGATGCAATCGATAGTTAAAAAATGTCTACTCTATACTACATACATATGCTTAGAGATTTTAGAGATGTTAGTAGCGGAAATTTTAAACGTGCAATTCGTCTGGAAAGTGAGCCAAAATTGAACCGATAAAACGGGAATGATGCGTTATCCTAAAACAGCTTAACTTAGGAGAAAGGCGATGAACAACCCAAGATTAAATACTTAAGCATTGAACTCGTTCTAAGATTATATTGAAGACGATTTGATACCTATAAATGAATCAAAATTTCCCGGTAAAAATAGACGTTGATCCTTGCATAAATTTCCAACAAGCTCAAAATTTACAGGAAAGTTAGGAATACCACTTTTATGAAGTTCTGAAAAGTCCCCATCGATTCCGTGTGTGCAAAATATTTTTCTCAAGGTGAAAGGTCACAAAAATGGGTGTTATGCATTTTTTGGCCAAACGGTTTGTTTAATTATAAAAATTGCTCAGACCAAAATTGTTGATCAGGAAATAATATGCAAAATTGTTAAAATACTTTTTTCTCTATGATATACCATTTCTGAGAAAAAGCCATTCGAAAGTTGACAGGAACTGTTCAATAATGTTCGGAGATCGCAAAAATATAGTCAAGCACATAACTGAGTACATTGGATCGAATTTCAGCTTAAGTAGCAAATGAGACGAATCGCAGCGAAATTCATCCCTCGCTTGTTGACTCCAGATCAAAAAGTGGTACGTGTAGCTGCTTGCCTGTACTTTAGGACACTGCTTCCTCTGCCATCCTACTCACCAGATATTGCACCTTGTAATTTCCTTTTGTTCCTCCGGAAGACAATGGTGGTGAAAAAAATGCTTAGGACACATTACAGAGGTGAAGAGAAAATCAAAGACAGCACTGTAAGGTATCGGAAACGACGAGAACCAAAGGTGTTTCGCGGAGTGGAAAATAAACTTGTTAATCAATGTATCAGTGCAAATGGAGAGTACTTCGAAGGTGACTTACGTTTGTTACACAAAAAGTTGAATTTTGAATTTTCTAAAAATTTTGGCCTGTTATTTTGGGATCCCCCCTCGTACATTTTACATTATTTTGGAACTTAGCTGCAGTTGCACTGGTCGATGCAGTTATCATATGAGGGTGTTTGAAGGCAACGAGTACTCGCTATATTGTTTTATATATTGAGTTAGGTATAGAAATTAGATAAAAAAACAAACAAGATTAACTAGATATTTAGTAACGGATTTGATTTTCCACTCGATTTTAGTACGGAAGAGAGACTCACTCGTCAAGTTTTGCATATTTCTTCTATGAGTATCTAATACTAACTGTAAAAAATATCACTTGTACCACTTGGCTCCTCACTCCCTCATATTTCAAAACAGAAAAAGAAGTTTTAAATATTTTTTTTATTCCTCTGAGTCTTTGGGGGGAATCTATTATATCAATACCCCCATAGTTACGCCACTGGCCCTCACTATCTATCCTTTTGATCTTCACCATTCTCCCACACCACCACACTTCGAAAGATTCCAACCCGAATACCTCCATAGATATATATGCTACTAATTTAAATTTTATTCTCGATTTCCAGGACTTTTCATAGCATTTACAACGTTCACAGTCGCTGCACCTCCGCCAGAACTGATAACTGAGAGCTTTCTGGAATGCCGGAGAAGAATAGCTGTGAGTTATGGATCAGAATCAAATTATGTGTCATTTTTATTTCATGAGAGTGTCGCCTCTATCATTAAATTATAATTGCCACTGTAGACTTATTATTGACACCTTGTTCTTCTTGATTCCATTCACTATTCAGTGCGTTGGATGCTCAAGCATCGCTCTCTTTCCCGTTTAAATTGGACCCCATTATCTCAAAATTACAGTCCAATCTTCCAATCACGAAAATTGCAAAAGAGGAATTAAGCTTATAAATCTGTTGTCAGCCATCGCGCACTAAAATGGGTTTACAAAAGTTGCCACTCGCGTCGATGACGGACATATAGATCCGAGTTTCACGATGAAAAATGGAGTAATTAGCGGTACTAAGCGAAATTTATATATGAGAGGGTGAGAATCCAAGGGATAAAAGTAATGATTTTCCTAAACAGAGCAAAGTACAGAAATTGATAAACGTACAAAAATACTAAATATACAAAAACTTGGTTGCAAAGGAAAGGGAATCGCTATTTCTCAAAATTACAAACAAAGTAGGCAGTGAAAAATATTGTAAAAACTGTATCGCATTGCACTCATATTTTGAAAACCGATTACAATGCGAGCGAAGTGGAAACGGAAATCACCCTTGCATGATATTGGACCTCCTCTATTCAGTCTCCTTGCTTCCAATCTTTGATGTTTTGTCCCCATGAGCATTTTATTCTCCCTCTTGGGCGCTTTCCTTCATCTCTCCCTTCCAAGATCACACTGGAAAAATCGTAATTATTACCCTCTTGGAATGTGTCCCAGAGGTGATATTTTTGTCTTCTCTTCCTAAGAAGGCGATCTAGGCCTACTCTATGCACAACCTTAGTGTTTGAAACAAAGTTGATCCATGAAATTTTGGGAAGCCCTCTGAAGTTACTTTCAGTTGCCTCTGGTCTTTTCATTGATGTTTTCTTCATCCTTCAACTTATAATTCTAAAGTTGATATCACCTACACCCTCCAGCAATTTATATTACCATGCTAGGTCTCTTTATTCAGTCAGCCTTTGATAGTGACGTGTAAACTTTGAATCCGATTTGAGCGAATGAAATTGTATGGAAAATATCTACAGCTGTTTTTATCTTATTACAATAATTTTTTACAAAGAGAACTCTTCAACAATCGATGTGAAATTGGCGATAATGTATTCATTTCTGCGATTTGGTGTAGATGCTAATTCTTCTACATTCTGAAGAAATACTTCCAAATGATTTCTTGGGTGAAGTTTTTCGCGCTTAAATTAATGTCCGCAGCTCTAACATTTTCCCTTTTAAGTACTTAAAATGTAATGATGAGCGATGTTTTTTATTTATGATAAATTACTACTCTGATTTTATCTCTCTTAAAATAAGAGTATACTACCGGGAATGCTGTTGCCTTAGTTCATATTAATTGGAATATTTTCACCATCTCAGATGATTCGAAAAGTGCCGGCACCATTGAACTGCGGATATTCTGCGGAACTGCGGATTGAATTTATTTTTAAAAAAACGTGGTTCAGACTTATAATTTAAATACGCCCTGATATATATGCATGCTGATTTCTTAAGGACTTACACTATTTAAATTAAATTCTCATGCAATATATTCGAGAACAATAGGATCGACCTGAACTTTTAATGAGTCGTAAAATACGTATAAAATGGGTCGTTAAAAATCGAAAATCGAAATAAAATAAATGACAAAACCACAACGTGTAGTCCAATTTTAACCCATGAATACTGTCAATTTGACTTTTGAAGAGAAGCTTTCATTTCATATGCATTATCAAATTTAAAAGACGCATTGCGAACAAACAGTCAAATAAATGTTAATTATTAATTGATACAATTATGAAATTTAAGTAAGGTAAAAATTTTTCAGGATCTTTCAGAGCCTGTAATACGATGTATCTCAAATGAATTCTCACCGGACAAGGAGTACAAAACAAGAAGTCTTTACAACACAACTACTGCATGTATCCAATGCAAACATGTGTGCAGGTGAGCAGAGATACCTCATTACTTACTTGAGCGTTGCTGATTGAGATTTGTTGTCCTACTGCATGTAGTGTTTAAGTTAATGTCTGATTGATTATTCTACCCTCAGAGGACTTTTGATTTCACTTTCAGGAAAGAATAAAACTTTGCATGTTTCACAATAATTTATTCACTTGCGACCGGTTTCTATACGTCCACTCCCCACAGGCTGGGCCACCGATCACATAATATGCTCTAATTCAACCTGTCTTCTTCAGTATCTTGATTTCATGGAATTACAGTATTGTATTGCGCAAAGAATGCTTATGCCATACTTGAATCTTTCTTCCAGGAGACGAGTGCAGATAAAAGAGTGTCTGAGACAAGGAGTCAAAACTATGAAGAGAGTCTCCAATAGAGCAAAGACTATGCTTCCATCCAGCGTGTATATGGTTGATACAATCGCAAATTATTTCTGTGAAAACGAAGAGGAAATGTTTCTTGGTAATTGGTGATACCTACGTTATTGGATCACTGAAAAGATAACTTCCAATCTGAAGAGAAATTTCAGCAACACGCCATTACATTTTGAGCGCATTTCTTCATATATGGGATAAAAAGGCGATATTCTATTTGGTTTGTCTCTTTATGTATCTAACTTTCCTCACTTTCACGTCAATTTACAGAGCACCATGCAATGTAACATGATTTCAAAGGCAGTTTTAGGTTCGGTATGTAATGCCTTTTCCAAAAGCATTGATGATGACCAGATCTATAATCCACGAACTTGGTCTGAGGCTTTGTTTGTCTAGCCAATGCCAATTCTTTTTGTGATTTTCAGCGAATTTGGAGAAATAACTTCATTAATTTTGATTGTGATTTTAAATATCTTTCATCTACTTTTCAGGCCTAACCGACGAAGACATGAGTTGTTTCCGCGATAGTTGGGGATATTGTAATCCATGTTTAGACTTCATCCATAACATGGAAGCTGTTGTGCTCTGCGATTTGGAAGATTCTTATTTTGCTAATCTGTATACGATGGAATACGTGTGCAAGTAAGTATACACTTATAACATTGAAATATAGCATTGAATGGATGGTCCTGACGACCGACTCACGCTTTGGAAATCTTTGGTGTGATCGATTGATGACCAGAATCACCCCGACGAACGATACAACCTTTTTTGGGCATTTCTGACCGATTCAGTCGTCCGCGACACCGAAGTCGGTCGTGACTGGCCTAGGTGATGGCCGATTTTGGTCTTCATTGACATAAGTAGTGACCGGCGATCGATTCTTTGCGATTGACTTATTTAATTGGAAGGTGAACGCTGATCGATATCACTGAACTACCGGCTCTGGTAATTCTGGTAGAAATATGCTAAAAACAACTAAGTTAAAAGCATGGCCCATGTGTGCTATAGTGGAGTCAAAGGTCAAATTTTAATATTTTCCAGCTATAGTAAATCAATTAGCGATAGTTAAATCAAGTATCGAAAGGAACAAACGATACAACCTTTTTTGGGTACTTCCGACTGAATCAGTCGTTCGTGAGAGAGACTATGGCGGGGTGGGGCAGCATGCGTAGCAAGGTTTTCGGGTTGACCTCCGCGTCGATTCATTTTCATGACGAAAGTTTCGCCGGCGTTGCAGCTGGCGTCTTCAGGTTCGAAGTGTTTGATGCAGATTACATATTAATGCCTACCTTTGTGTAGTCATTTAGACTCTTATAATCTGTATTTATAGCCTGAATCACATGATTAATTTTTCAATCCATCCAGAGGCACATCTCCAGCGATCTCTTCAATGATGTTGGAAAAAAAAATTACCACCATTGGCGATAATTTTTCGCAACTGCTCGGGAAATGGAAATCCCATCCCTTCTCCCATCCTTCGGCACGTCCCTTTTTCCGTCGCTGAAACGATCGCTGACACCTTCCTTCAGTCAATTAGAACAGACGGTAGCTAAAAGCAATTGTAACGCCACGTTTCCCTTTCAATTTAATGACAGTTTTAAATACGGAAAATGATGGAATAAGTTATGATAAATGGGACGGAGGGAATGGCTCAGAAAATGATGGGTCTAACCATCTCTTTTTTGGTCCCTGAAATTCTATCGGTGGAGCTATCATTCTGAGGGACGCAAAAAAGTGAACGTGTAATTTAGCCTTAAAGTAACGTCCATTAGTTACGTGAGGTGTTTTTTTGCGCTTTTTGGACAGTCCCAATCTCCTGTGAGTTATCGAGAGATTTCCCCCTCGAGAGATCGAGGGATATCCCCCTCGCCCTATCCAACGAAATGATGGGTGGATTTTTCTCTTCTCTTTAATAGGAAAATCCACCAAAATCGTCGGCACATTAATGGCTGATGCCTGGTTTCGCTATTAGGTGGGCCGTTTCCGCTTCTATAGATAGATGGATAGATAGAAAGATTATTTATTATTCTAGGACTGATGTCCTCTCAGAACAAAACAATTCACAAAGCATATATACATACTTCAATATATTTGCTCAATTTCTCATTGTGAAGAGTAATAGAGAAAAAAAAATATTATACAATATCCAATCAGTGATACAAGTTTTATACAATGTATACAACGGTAAGACATACAATTTAAAATCAAAATTACAGCGTGGCGGTAAGCAATAAGCTATACACCTTTGACTTAAATAATTTCAGAGACCGAATTTCTTTCACACTTTTAGGCAACTCGTTCCAGAAATTTGACCCAACAACCTGGAAAGATTTCTGGAAAGAAGTTGTGCGATGGGCGGGATAGTATTCAAAATTTATATCTGATCTCGTGGTAATCGAAGTAGTTTGTTGCTTAATTTTAAATAGCGTATATAAGTAATCGGGCTGTTCGTGACGAAACAGTGAGTAGAGAAAAGCTGCTAGGAAATATTTCCGGCGTTTTTTAGTTTGAAGCCAACCAATATTTTTAAGGTAGGGTGAAATATGGGTATCTCTTCGGATGTTGAACACAAACCTTACGCAGGAGTTAAGAACTATTCTTCGCTTTTACAGCGGTGAGGTGTTTACCCCGTCCCTTCCCTTCCAAACCTATCCCTTTCCCAGAGGCGTCGACGGGCTCCTATCGCGGCGGCGCCTCTTTCCTTGTTCCTTCCCATCCAAACCCCTCCCCGGGAGCGCGGGCGTACAAGTAAATTTGAAGTAAAATTTTGTGAAAACTCTACATAGGTACGGGAAAGTATAGGTTCATGATAAAATAAGAACGATTTTTGAAAAAAAAAAACGCCTGAAACTGTCTAGATGGCCCCCGGGATCTATGGTACCAACATCGCAGCACGACGACCACAATATTGATTTCGCTTAAGTTACGCAAATATATTTAATTGTCCGGCTTTTACATACGCTTAACATATGTTTTGTTTATAAATAAATATATCTATTTGGGATTTCTCAATTTAGATTGTGAACAGTAGGCCAAGGTGTATCATCAACAGTTCAGTGTGTAAAGGTTCGATGCAGTGTTGAAATTAGTCGACTAGATTACTCTAAATACCTTGTTTAAAATCATTATTCACGTTTGCATTTTGCTGGTGCGAAATTGTGCTTAATTTCAGTCCTATATTTAATTGTGTTTAAAAAATTTTCGCAACTCATCTGCGTAAGTAATAAGTAGCCCGAGTTATTCACTTGACTTCAGCTATTGCCGCTCCAACAGCCTTCAGCGATGGATGTTACACATCTCGGACATGATGATTGGGGCGCTCGAATTCAGATAATCATGAGTTTGGCCTCATAATAATAAAGATGAAATAAAATTGCTTCGAAGCGTATAAGTGACGTGACTATTTTTTTATTTATCAAATCACTTGTACTGATTCGAGTGTAACTACTCATATCCACGACTTTACTGCTTGACAATTGTAAATTTATGAGAACTGCGAATAACACATCCGACAATGCATTTAATAACTCAAATCTTTTCTTACAGGAATTCGGTCGATTTTTTTGATTGCTCAAGTAACTTTACTTCGGCATGTTCAAACCGATTAGCATCGACTTTTGCTACATTAAAATCGACATTATTGACCTCCGCTTCCTGTGAACAATATTATGAGCTGACTAATGATATATGGTGAATTTTTGATGATAGGTATGTGTTTCTTCACGACAGTTTCCTGTAATGAGAAAGATTGGACAAAATGGTGCTAAAATTACATCACTTAATTTTAATTTTGTTTATTGTGTTTTTGGTTCAGACAATAAATTTTCACGATATTTTTACATCAAGATTTATTTACTCATAGGGGTAACCAAGGGTACTGCCGTCCACCTCACCCTCCCATGAATGAATTTACTGGCATACTTCATTCGCATCCTGTTGAATTGAAATATATCTCAATAAAGGTCTGTTGTTCGAGAACAAGATCTCCCAGAGACAAATACTGTTGAAATTTATGCTGTTCATATTGTTTTATTTTCTTATGAAGTACTACTACACGTTCACGATACCTAGGACGTGATACCTATAACATAATTCTTTTGTTTATCACCTTTGAGAAATTGCAAATTAGAACAAATACTGGCTACCCCATGGACCAGTCCCGCCTCTAATGTAATATTATGATTACTTACTTTCTCGGGAATAGCATATCTGTTAAAGCATTTATAAAACTTAATGATTATTCAATGTCTCGGGAACAGCATAAGTTGCTCTTATTTTTTTAAAATTTGTGGTCTTTTTATTATGGTTCCTTTTTGCAGTAGAAATTTTTTATTTCTTAAGTTAATAATACAAGATATTTTGTGTCAAATCCGGCTTGGAGATATCCGTTTGCCTATTTTTTACTTATGTTTGATCCATTTGACGTTTTGTAATAAACGAAATGTTAAAATATTACACATAGACATTTGTAAAAATTCAATGGTTTTCATTATTAAAATTTTCTATTTTTGAAATTAATTTTCCTGCTAATTTTGCTGTATAATTTTGTTCTTATGAATTTTATTTTCCTTAACAATAAATATTTTCTATCTATCGTATTCCCTATGATTATTTCAAATACAGAGTGTTTCAGGAGGAACCTACAACACTTCAGGAGGTGGTATGGGACACAATTCTAAGCAGTTTTCGTCCCATTAACATGGGGTGGAACTTCCTTAGTTACCGAGCTATGGCAACGCAAAAATTTTTTGGTTTCACTTTTCAGTTGAGCTCCCGGCGGAGGCAAACATTTTTCAGAGATCACCCAATACCTGCTTGGGTGCAGAATGGAAATCATATGAAGTACAGCGCTCTTTCCGTCGGACGGGACGTTAAGATGTCGTCCTCTTGGCGCCTTTCTTTAAGAGCAGGTTATTAAATGGCATTTTATGATTTTCAATAAAATGTTGACCATACTACTATCGGCCAAAAAAAAAAAGATAGATCGCTGAACTTTTGGGTGAAAATTTACTGTAGCTCCATAGGAATCTACCGATTCGATCGATAGATTTTTCTTCCTTATAGGAAAATCTACTAGAATTGGTAGAATATTAATAGCGTAAGCTTGGTTTCGTTAGTAGTAGGACCCGCCCGCCTTGTGACGGTGCGGGACTCCTCGTCCCCGCCCTTCCTCTCCCGTCCTTTCCCTGGAGGCGTCGTCGGGCTCTCATCGCGGCGATGCCTCCAATCCTTTTCCCTTCCTCTGCCCTCCCCCTCTCGAGAGGCACGGTCGTATAAGTCTCCGACTTGGTTACCGGTCCTCGAGAGCGTATCCTTTGCGGGGCCCGCCCTGGGACCCCCGAACCCACTGTAGCTCCATAGGGTCCTATATTATATCGTGGCACTCCTTGTCTATTCGACTACAATAATAAATCATTAAACAGCGTTTTAACGCGATCATCTCATTCGACGGGCAGGGTTCCGTACTTCAGCAGATATCCATTCTGCACTCAAGCATTCATAAGAATGGATGGGGACTTTTCACGATTTCATTGGAGTGGTATCCTTAACGTTCATGCTAATTTTCAGCTTGTTGGGAATTTGTGCCAGGGTACCCCAAATTTTTTGGGCTAATTTGACTGGGCGATATATGATTTAATATGTTGGTAAGTTTCCTTCATTTTGAGCCGCATGAAGGCAAAAAATGAAATTAAATGACCGGAATAAAAGAACGTAATACGAATTTAAATGCAAGAATTCCGATAAAGTAAAATAATACCGTGAAATGTTCACGGAAAACGAGCCCAGTGCATGATATCTCATAATATTCCTACTGCACTAATTTTTTATCATTAATATCAATATAAAAATTTTACTATGATTTGCAACAATTACGTGTTACGTTCATATCATTGACATTCCCTGTCACAGATGAGTACTTGCTGTTGGAAATCTTCACACAGATCAAAACTCTAATAGCGTGGAGTAAATTTGAATAATTTGTTAGATACGATTTTTTCAATCCATTTGTAATTCCAGCAATACATTAAGAAATACTGCCTTATAGCTGATAAATTCCGGCACCAATGCTTGGGGCGACTATTATATGGGGATGGATTTAGTGAAGTCGAAATTTTTGTATGATTATTTTCCAGAGAGCAATAGTGATGATTCAATCATTAGACTATTACTTATCATAATTAATAAGGTCACACTTAATGACTTGTGATTTATTGATTGTAAATCTACAGGATTACACCTGGAATTGAAAAAGGAGGCACCAACTAAGGTTCACAAAAGTATGCATCATAAAAGCAATGCAATTGCACGCCAAATTTAGAAATCAATCATAATATCTTTTTCGGTTTGAATACAAGGTGTTAGTATCCTAACATTAGATACTTCAGCCAAATGGCCGTATTCTCAGTGCAAATAAGACGCTGACTCTTAGGTGTTTATATGCACCATTCATTTTTTTCTGTGATGACTTGGTCAACTGTATGCAGTTCAGGAATCAGAGGTTAAAAACTAGGTCATAAATATGCTCAGAGTTTTCACTATACTTGCTGAGAATGTTGCAGCGTGTTTCTTGCAGTTATCAAAAAAATAAGTTATAATCAAAAAAATATGCTATGAATTAATAATTGCTTAATTTATGCATCAGATTTGTCTCACAGCGAAAGTGAAACGTTTTTCGTTTTTGGTGATAGAAATATTTTTCTAAAAATTATTTTTGTTTCTCATCAATCGTATTTGAAATTCTAAAAAATGTTAGGGGTCGCAGGCAGTTATTTTCTTCTTTTCGAGAACAAGTGGATTTTAGAAAAAATTATTTTTATTCTCAATATTTTATTAGACTTTTTAGTTTTGTTACAGAGGACTTTTGAAATCGATTAAAATTTTTAGTAAAATTACCAAGTGGTTGTCTCAAATATTGTCTTTAATGCCCGGAATTGATGACAATTACTATAATTTCTATCAGCAAGTAAAGTTATCTTACCTATTGAAAACAATACTAGAGCCAGCTTGGATGGTAAAAAAGGATGATTTTTAAATTATACAAGCACATTAAATCAAGTAAGAGATTATTATTATTGTCATAATTGCTGTATTTACTTCCGTTCACTTCATTTTTTAATCAATAAAAAGAACATTTGTTTCCATTTACCTTTAATTAACTTGAGGGAGTCTTTTCTAGCATTCTTCTAATAGAATCGTAATTAAGAACGGAAGTGGTTAAGGGGGGTCGGTTAGCAGAGGAGTAGGCTGGCAGGGGGTTAGGTTATCAGGGGTTTGCTGGAGGTGGGGGGAGGATATAGTTGTAGGGATGAGTCAATTCCACCGTTTTTCGATTCCTATTCTAATATCGATTCTTTCAAATCGAATCTCAATTATCGATTCCAATTCCATCCACTCTTATTGATACTAGCAGCTAGGCTATTGATTTATCAGTGGTGTTGCCGTCATTTTATTAAAGAATTGAAATTCATGGACACAAGTCAAGGACCGCTTCTCCCGCCAACCTTATCTCATCGCTCTTTTTGCCCAACTGTTCCGTCAATAAAATAACAAGGACGATTAAATGGCCCAAAAAGTGTATTTATTAAAAAATAGAAAATTAGTATATAAGTAATGTTCCTCAGCTTAAGTAATACAATGAACATTTTAACTGTTCCAGAGATGAATTGTTTACTTAATAATGTACAGCGCATAATGCATGCGGTGAGTGCCAGCCTTTATGCCCAAAGCTTATGGCCAATTTTCAAAATATTTATCTTCCTGGAATAGGAATTCACTTTAAGCGATCGATTCTAGATTCCGATTCCGTGCCCGAGAATCGGTGGATGCGAGAATCGTCATTTGAAATCGACTCATCATCATCATCGTTGGATGCCATCTTTTCCGTTAAGAGGCTGCTATTTTCAAGATTAGTTCGCCCTCAACCTCACAAGGTCACAACTTCGATAATGAAGGGGCGACATTTCCTCCTCGCAGAGGATCAGTTTTATGAGTTCATGAGACGCGCAGAAAGGGCACTTGAATCAGTTTGCAGGACACCGGAGTGCGTCGCATAAATTGTCTTCGACGAATTATTCCGTCACTCATTCTTCTACATTGGATTGAGATTTGCCGATCGAAATGGCGCATTCGAGTCATCTGATCTTTATTGGTGAGTACATACTTTTAAAATTCTCACACGCATCGTTAATACAGATACCTATAAATAGAAATTGAATGCAGTTGACGGATTTAGAGGCTTGGCTTAATGAAGCGAGGTGCAACCGCAAATAGCTGTATCAAAATATTTATAAAATTTGGTTTCAATTTTATGATTTTTCTCCTAATTATGGGCAACGAAAGTCGGTGGTATGCTTGAACTTGTTCAAAAATTGTACTTTTTTTCGCCACTATCCTGATAAATCTATTAGAAAATTTTTTAATAACAAAGTCTAATTAAATGTGCGGTAAATGGAACGAGGAATGAAATAACGAATTTGGTGTCCCTTTGCGAGCTTCGCATATTCGTTTTGAGAATCGAGTGAACATTATTTCTGCGACGACAGTAGGTAATTATCGCGCACCGCTCCTTAAACATCGAAGATTATGGAGTAATACACAGGTACACCCGTTAGATCCCTGTTGACAAGACAATAGCCCAAACACCGGTCGTGGTGCAATAGCACCTTGGTATCAATTTCCAACTTTTAATGAGCAGCTTAGTACTCCCAACTTTGATACTAGAATTATTTTGCCTGCACCCCATGATCTCCGCTTGTCCTCAGAGACAAATTAAGGTCATAGTGGCTGCCGGCAGGCAAATATGCGGACCACACCGAAGTGCTCATACTCAATATTAGAGTGGGAAATGGAAAATTTTTAAGGACTATGCATGTGCTACATTAAAATTGAGATGAATTCCCATCATAATGAGGGTTTAATGCAATGGATTAGAATTTTGAATTGGGGAAAACAACATGTCACCGGAATCAGTCAATCAGCGATCTTCCCAGACAGAGAGAAAGGTCTAGGAGGGATTTTTGGGTAACCAGAGACCAGAGATGTTTCCTTTCCAGTCCTAGTCGAAGCAAAGAGAAGGGAAATCACTTTGGTTTTTATTTACTCTCTAGATACGCCGTTTTTTGTGCCATATTTCTCCATCGCTGCGGACATGTTCGGTGCATTTTTTCGTTAAGGTTCAAGTCTCCAATATTATGATATAAGATTCACCAGTTGGCCGCTAGATGTGTTTTTATCCACGGCGGATTTAAATAGACTTGCTTAAGTCGCTACTAAGACACTGATCGCAGAGCAATTCCCATATCATGGAAATAAACTATGATTAGGGGGTGTATTTATTTCCGTAATGATAAAAAATTCAAATCATAAATATTCAATGCTATTCCTTACCATTTCAAATACTATAATGCGTATATTTCGAATAAATGGATTTCTCAGCACTCAGCGACACACTCTGGGCATTTAGAAAACCAATTAAACAGCGCCCAGAGAAGAATCTAAAATTAGATTCGGCGGGACAGACGTTGACCTCTCCTACACAGTTGCATTGCCGAGAATTATCCTCGGCACAGTACCACATGCTTCCGCCATAATTGCACGTGATTTTACACTCCATTGCTATTTTTTAATTTATTTATGAGGCTGAGAAAGACTGAAGGAGGAATTCCGGTTGCTTTGGAAACGAACAACGCGAGGCGCTACGTATTAATTATCCGCTGACCTTAGGCTGTGTTGACGTGGTATATATTTTTTCCTAATCACGCTTTCCTTATTGGACTTGCTTTCACCCCCCTTTGTTATGATATTTGCACTGAATGATGCTTCCTCCAGAAATATAATCTACATCAACATACAGCCCCGACATCCGCCTCTAAGGCAACATGTAGCCTAGCAAAGTTGACGAAATGTTTGGATGCAAAGAGAAATCGCCGTATTGCCTGGTACCAAATTTCAATGGAGAGTGGGTGTCGTATTGTATGCCAATTGAAGTGGAAAATATCGAACATCCCGGGCAACAGTGTGTGAATTTTAGCTGGATCACCTTATTGAAACACCTCAGTAGGCATTTGAAACGAATAAATGTGTTTCGTTCAGGAATAAAGCCATGATTATCTACGTGCTAAAAAAATTGTTAACTCCATTGGATTGTGATAACATAAACATAGCTCTAGTTTTACAGCCTGCATTTCAATTGAATTAAAATCGTTTACATGTACTATTAATTTGAAAAAATAGTGGAAATATATCAAAAGTATTTGTATATTTTATTTTACTCAAAACTTCACTAATGCGACAATTTTCATTGTTTAGTGGAGCTGCAGAACACAGAATTAATTTTTAGTTTAAATAAGATGCGGCGTATCACCCTTAGAGGTCGTCGTGTTACCCACAACATACGAGATAGACGCCGCGGGGTAATGTCTTACAAAAATAATTCTTACAGCTAAGAGAAGAATGATAAAAGTATACGTTTTTGTGTGCACATCGGAAACGAGACAAGTCACCATATGTACTACTTAGTTGAATCGAAAAAACAAAGTAGGAAGAAATATAGTTATTTTACAAAATGTTAGGCATCTCTCCCTAGTTAACCTTATGCTTCACAAATGTATTAATGATCTGACCGACGTATCAACTCTATACGTTGTCATTCTCCTTTGAGACAGGTTTCAACACAACACACTAAGTCATACTAGAAGGTGAATGTATGTGGTCTTTTTTGAGAATGAAATAGTGCATAATGCCGTACGTTATGTTGTACGTAATTGTCGTATGTACCTGTGATTATGTTTTCTGATACAATAAGTTTCAAGTTTTAACGATCTATCTCCTAAAAAGAGAAATCGAGCAAGAGATATGCATCCTCAAGTCTTTCGTAAATTTCCATTCAATCTAGTTCACATCTACTTGATCATTGATCATTCTTGCATTTGTATCACCACAGGCACTATTTTAGTGATTCCTACTCTTATTCTTGCAACGACAACTGAGGAACCGGACTCCATGGAGGCCGCATTCAACGAGTTTTTTGAATGCAGGGGCAGGTCTGATGTAAGTACTTTAACAATCATTATCATATTTATATGTAAAGAACGTTCAAGTATTAGTTGAGCAAATTTTTAAACCCCTCCCTCCCTCTCGTAAGCAAAAAATAAACATTTGCCGAACCCCTCCACCACTCCCGATTGCTTGATATTTTCTAATTGAGCATACATATTTTGTATTTTAAAAACCATGTATGTGAAACTATAAACTACTTTTGAAGACTTTGTTGGTCATTCTCACATAATATCCAGAAAATTATTGGCATTAAATACTTTAATACTATCTATAGGTACTAGCTGACCCGAAAACGTTTTGTCACATAAATGGTATCTAGTAAATATTTTGGTGGTCAAATAAAAAATAACTAAATTACTCTAAGTGTGTGGGGATGTGGTATGGGACTGAAAGAGGAAGATGCTGTGAACACTGTTGACCTATACAAAACAGTAAACATTTATTTTTTTTTTCATTGTAATTTTATTATCATTTATATATAAAAAAGAGGATTTCTGTTCATCAAAAAAAGTTGGTTCGTAGGTGCATCTCATGCTCCCAAATCAAGTAGTGCTACTTTTGGTTTTTTCCGAAGCGTCCTTTCCGTCCTTATTTCATTACCACTAGTTACGTCACGTCATGTAACTTCTTTGGTTGCTAATCCTGCTGGGTAGACAAAATCCTTGACACTGTCTGGTAAAACATAACTAAAAGGATTCTACTCTTACCTATTAATACTCTTGGTGCAAATCTTTTTCCTGGGGTATGCGTGAGTTCATCCTGTGCGCGAAACACAGAAATCATTGTTTCCATTGTTTGCAGTTATGTATGTATACCATCATCAGGTCTGCTTTGTTCTTTTACCTAAAAATTCTGCCATGTGACCATGAATTCCAGGTTCCAAGTTACCCACTTCCTTGGGTACTGTACTTCCCGAGCAACACCGGGTGGCTTTCAAGTAATCAATAAATTTCAAATTAAATATCTATCACAAATTATGAGTCTTAAAAAACGTTATCAGCCTCTTAGTTCAATGGAGTGTACGATATTTTTAGTAAATCTATCTTTAGCCAAAACAAACAAACTGGATTGTTTACCCATGCGTGAACATGCCACGCATAATTACCTCGAAGCCACAAAAAGACATCGTTTGGCCTTGAGACTTTTCATTGTGAATGCCAATTTAATTGGAAATTGAACCCGTTTGTATTCAATTGGTGCGTCTGTTGGAATAATAGGGATTCGTGGTAGTATTATATCTCATTGGAAATTGCCATTCATAATTTATGGTCATAGAAAGAGATTTCAAACGGCATAAACAATGATGACGTTCGTCAAGGGGACGGTAAAATTTCAGCTTTTTTTGGATGTTTTTTTCTAAATTCACCGTAAATCACGTGGAAAACGAAACTCGATTGCAAGAATAAGAATTTGCATATCTTTTTCTTTCCAATGGTATATATCTAAACTTAACGTGAACATAATCACTAATTTAATTATGCAAAAGAAAAAAGGTCTGCAGTCATTTAAAACGGACATTACATGTATTTCTTATGGAAATGACTCAGGGCCCATTCCATAGCCTCATGGGCCCTAGAGAAGAATGAAATATAGTTAACAACATATTCTCAGTCCTATTGCACGTACATTCCAAATTTCATAGGAATCGGTCCAGCCGTTGCAGAGGAGTTGGGAAACAAAAAAGGGTGACACGAGAATCTTATATATTAGAGATAGAGATTAGAAATGTCAAATTTATAAAAGAATTTGTTGATAAATCAATCACAATGAAACTACAATAAACTCTTTCTCTCTCCACATTTTTTTCAGTGCTTCTTTCTATATAAAAATCATGTTTAGCGTTTTGTCGTGCGCATACAAATCCATTTTTACGACTTTATCCTTGTCTTATAAGCGGGTATAGAAAGCATATATTTACTTAAACACCAGTTACTGTTATGGATTGCATGTATGATAAATAAGAAAATTATGAAAAGGTGTCTTATATTTTATTTTCATTGTACAAAGTAATACAGGATGAATGAGAAAAAATATGTATTCTTAGGACTGTCACTTCTGAAAATAATGAAAAATCTATTTTTCCATAGAAAAGAAAAGAACTAATGCTTGAATGCACTTCAAAACAATACACTGAGGAAAAGATCAATGAGACGATGGCACTTTATAACGAAACTAAGTACGTGAAATCCAAGCACATTTGCAGGTAAGAAAAATTCAACATATTGTCAATAATATTATAAAAGAGCATATCATCGGTTTGTCTATGCGCTATACATTACCATTCGGCTGCATGGATTGCGACGAAAGTTTGCACAAAAGTGCATCGAATGCTCGTGAACCCTATAGTACTTCATTCGGTTGCGTCCGACGCATACTTTGCGTCGTTCACTCATTACTATTACCACGAATATTACAAAAGAGGGTCTTTAAGTCGTCCTCTTAATGTGTTGTCACCCACCGCGCATTTAAATGGGTTTACAAAACTCGAAAATTGCGTCGCTGACGGACAAATTCACCCGAGTTTCACGGGAAACAAAGTATCAGTACGGATATTATCCAATATTGATAAACATGGTGATGTGATCTATCCAATTCAACTTTTAACCGTGCATTGCCGGCAAATCATGTTTTCTTCTGACGTTCTTCCAAAATTTCCCATTGATAGGTCAATATGACCATGCAACCATAACCAATGTAGCCATGAATTCCAAGTTCTAAGTTCCCCTTCTCTGGATACCATCCTTCCCGAGCAACGCCGGGTTGCCGGCTAGAATGTAATAAATGTTTTATTTAGTATTTTAAAATCTAAATAAGATAAAATATTGCTATGACTGACCACAAGTATTGTTTCTTTAGTCGTCTGTAATTAAACTCGTTCTTAGTATAGTGATTTTCCAGGAGGAGGAATTGAAGCTGATAATTCAGTGTAGGCACAATTTTGTGGGTGAGGTTGGACAGGGTACATCCATTAATTACGTGAGACGTTTAGGGGCGGAGGGGTCAAACCAATTCTCACCCTATATCACGTGTGGGAGAGTCCTGGCAAGTATCGCGTAATTTCTTTTCCACAAGAAACAGAGAAAAATTGGGATCATAGTAATCTTAAATACAAGTCTTAACTAAACTTCAATAAAAAATAACTATTTTTTTTTAATAATTCAATGCAATATAGCATACTAATCTATCTTATTTATTTTGAAAATACGTATTTTGAACGATCTCACGAGAGATTAAAGGTAGGGGTCTAAACCAAATCTCACGATATGACACTAATGGAGGAGGAAAGGTTCTAAAAATCGCATCAAGTAATTAATGTTCCTTTAGCCTGGATGCGTATATTTTTAATGCAAAACACAGAAAAACGAATTTTCTACCTTATTCCAGGAAACAGGACGAGATCTTCCAATGCCTTAGAGAAGCTGTCGACGATTTTAAGTCATTCTCGAACAAGTCGGTGACCATGGTTCCTTTCGTGGGTGGATTGGTGGAGGAGAGTATCCGTGCATTGTGTGATAACGACGCCGAATTACTGAGCGGTATGTATTGGAATGTTCCTCGATTTTTCATTCATTACGCGTTCTCAAGCAAGCTCTCGACCTCGACCAATTAAAGCATATAAGTAAGGAAACAATCCATCAGATACTACATATGTGGCATGTTTATCTATGGATGCGAGGTTTAGACGCTGACAGCAGCAGATAGGTCAAGAGCGAAAGCATTTGAAATGTGAGGCTATCGAAGCATGATGAAGATAAGAAGGAACGACCGAGCAGGCAATGAGGAAGTGCAAAGGAAAGTGGGAGATAATAGAAGCCTTCTTACCTCTCGGGTATCCTCCATGGGCCCAAACTTTCATCTTAAATAATATCGCTCGATCTATTGATGTGGGATAGCTAAATGGCCGATGTACTAAGATTGGTTTTTACAATATTTTCTCGGGTCTAAATAATACCGTGCACATTTTACCTCATTCATCAACTCTTGAAATTTACTCTGTATTTCTGGATTTGGGCTCAAATTTGGATAGCTTTACATATTAGGCCTCGTACGTAGGTCTTAAGTTCAATGAGCAACCGCATAATACGAGCGATTTATTGCATGATTTTGAAGACTCACATCTATGAAAGCGGTTCCGTTCCATCATGTCATCATGGTTCCCTCGAGCTTCCACTTCACCATTTGAACGATTCATCTTAATACGCAACAGCTCTCCGAATTTGGCAATTTTCACTTGTAAATACGTAATGACCTCCCATATTTCTGTTCCTCGAGTCTTTTACACAGGTCTAAAGCTGGACTCACCCTGCTACATGGGAAGGAACGATCATAAATTCAAAATTAAGGTCAATAAATAGAAAACAGGCATTTTAAAAAATCTTCCTATTCCTAATACCTGAAGATATTTTTAAGATCTTCCCCGCAAATGCCAAACTGATTAGCAATAAGTGTTAATCGGGTCTTGGTTGATGACAGTATGGTTTATCAATGAGAGTTTAAAATTGGGTTATTTTGGTCAATATTCATTTTTTAGTTGCATGATATTATGATTAATGTACTATATTTTTACTATGGGTGTATTGTCTGCTTGTTTACTTTGTAATTAGGTAGGTAGATTTGTCATTAATGTGTTTAAATGTAGTGGTGTCACGAGAAAATAACCTACTTGCAGTATCATGCAGTAAATAAATAAATAACTCTCCGTTTCCAGTGCTCATGAACGAAGATCAAAGCACCTGCTCCTCCAACGTTTCGAGTGAATGTCAATCCAGATTGGGTGGAGCAAATGACTTCAGCGGGGTAGCCATCTGCGACTACCCAGAGGAGGATATCTTCGACCAAAAATTCATATGTCAGTGAGTATTCTGGCGATCAGTGGCAAATCGGTCTCCATTTTAATAAAGGACCGTTCATGTGTAGCCCAAACACACTTTTGATCCCTCTTCCCCCCTCGCCAGCAAAATATGATACTTCTGAATCTCTCCCGGCCCTCTCTCACTTGAGTATTTTTTTATTACTTTTATATTTGATCCATCCAAAAAAACTACGCCTTTATATAATATTTGTATTGTACCTTGAATTTCAAAAAAGACCACCATAAAGCGTAGGCAGAATTGAGGTACATGCATAAATATTGATTATCAATAAGTTGATAACAATACGCGAAATACTACATTCTATCTCTCGATATTGACTCTACTCAATAGTAAAAGTTAATAGATCTAAATGATACAATACCATACAACAGCACAATTCAATGGTGTAACACTATACTATTCTCAATATTTTAGAACAAAATACTATACCAATACCTAATTATTTTATATAGAGTAAGATTTTCTTATCTATCGTGAGATGTGCTATGACTTTCCACTAGTTCCCATATGCCCACAAAAGTAAAAACTGTTAACCTCTGTGAATACCTAGTATTTGATCTTCCCCTTATAAACTGCTAGCTGATCTAGAAAACAATCACTTTTCCTTCATGCCCATAAATTTATTCAATGAAATCTCACAAAAAATGCGCTCATTCCAAAAAAATACATAAGTATATGCACTGGCTTTGATGGGCCTCGAAGGCGATTTTTATGCGCATTATATGATAAAATGACAATTTTAAATCGGTTCCACGAAGAGTTTTAACATTTTGCGCGGTACACTCCCTAGTGTTCTTCCCTTCATATACACATCCAGTCAATTGGTGGTGGGTTAAACCGTTCATTTTGATGAACCGTTCACATTCGAACCTGTTCAGTAAAAATAACATTTCAAAATATCTGTTCATGGCGAACAGTCAGGGTCATTCAGGTAGAAAATACTGTTTATCGGACGTTTAAAATAAATGAAAGCGTAGTTTGGTATCATATTGTTCGTGCAGTTTGTCATCGTAATTTCAAGCAAATTCTGTCCCAGGCCTTTGCTTGGTTATCCGTGTGCAGGACATTATCTGCTGCCCACTTGTAGAATAGGCCAGGGATATGACACAGTTAAACAATTTATGTTTAACTTTTCCGTTTGCTGAAATAGTTGTTTGCATTAATACAAGTAATCAAAATAAAGTTTTAACCTAATGTCTAAATTTAGTTTGAACCATAGTAAAAATTACGAACAGATAACCGACCCGTAAATTGACCGCGAACCAGAACCATCGCATCCTGTTCATCAAACGCAAATTTTCAAATGAACGCGAAGTCAAAATGAATGCGAGATCCCAAATAAACAGTAAGAGGAAACGAACAGCCTCCAAAAAAAGAACGCCCTCCGAGAAATGAATACCCTGATAAAACGAACAGCTAAAACGAATCTAATAACATTTTGAAAACCCGTTCGATCCGTTCAGCAGCTAAACTGTTCATATTCGTGGACCTTGGATGGTCTGCATCGTAACTGCCATCTGTTGTACCACGCACTTGCTGGAAAAAGCTGCAGTTCAAAATACCTCTTCGTGAGCATGCCTTCTGGACCGAATTCGCAACAATTTTGCAGCGTAGACTTGAACAGTGAACAGGGAGTTTTAGAGAACTGTTCATTTTATAACCAGTTCATTTCAGTGAGCAGTTCGTTTTCGCAGTTCGATTCCTTTTGACCCATCTCTACCTCTTGGTGAGCATAAGCTACCTGTTGGACCGAATACGTCGCACGTGTGCACTGCCGTCATGAACAGTGAACTCGGAGTTTTTTATTACTGCTCATTTTATAACCGGTTCATTTCAGTGAACAGTTCGTTTTTGCAGTTCGGTTCTTTTTTACCCATCTCTACAGTCAATGTGTTATTCAGTGAAATTAAAAAATACCGCTATCCTTGGAAAATGAAAATTTACACGTGGGTTCAGCAGTATACGCAGTGACGTCAATTGGTTTTGATGGAATCTTATCATTTCAGGAAGTACCTCGATTTCATGGAGTGCGCAGAAGCAAAGTTTGACAAGTGTTCAGAGGAGATGAAAAAAGCTGTGACCAGGATCATATCGAAATGGAAACAAGAAACCTCTTGTTCCAATTATCTCGACAATATTCCCAAAAACTACTATTTCAATGGACACGATGTATTGAGTGCCGAATGTGATCAATTGTAAAGCATAAAATATATTTTTTCATGAACTTATTCTTCATCAAGAGTTCTCTACTTACTTTAAAAATTGTCAACGTCAATTTCTACTGACACAAAGCTGCAGTCTACTGACACATTTGATTTAAATAAATAACGTTAAATTGAATTTGAAATTTCTTCATATTTATTTGTCTTACATAATGTACGGAGTTTCTGAGTCCATTTTCGCCAGAGTTTATTTTTTAGCCAGCGCATTACGCATGTGTGAGAAGTAAATACGCAAGAAAACTAACTAAGCCAACTAAAAAGAAGAAAAAAATGTTTTATGTCCATATCTGAGTCTGATATGAATTGTTACTCAAATGGTGGTGAGATGCTTTATGGCAATCATTACGACCAAAACGAAAAACGTAGTGCGCATGTAATATTACATTTATTATTTGCAATAGGTGACATTATTCTTAAAAATTCTTACTAAACTGCGATTTGATTTACCAACCATATTCCATTCTAAAATCAACAAATTCGCATAGTTGAAGACTTCACTGATCTTTGAGAACTAAAACCGAATCAAAAACGCTCAGATAATAAATCTTCAAACATTGCGTGTCAGGTAATAACACATTCATGCACAATATCCTACTACTGAAACATTAACTGATGTCTTCTTGAGTATTATCGGATTCTTTTCTGATATCACTCGCTGTGAAGTGAAGCTCATGCACCTAAAATTAATAAATAAGAAAATACAATGTAAATAACTCCGTCGTTCCATTCCAATTTTAGGAATTTCTGCATGAGAAATATATCTAATGACTTGGCTAGTAAATATAGGAGATAATTATATACCTCAATGATTTTTTGTTTAAAACTAGAGCATAAGAAAATTTGAGATGATAAGAGCCGGACGACATTGAATTCCAGTTCATTGCACCAATCACGATTGTAAAAGAAAAATGCATATTTCCATTCACGGCGGTTCATACACGCAAAAAACATAAATAAGTTTCTGACGAGACTCGATGAATTTCTTACGATTAAATGCTTTCCATGCAACTTGTCAAGTAAGTATCGTTGGTCCTACCAAAAGACACAAAGGCTGAAATTAATCTGAAAGCAAGAATACCTAAAAATGTATGTGCTTTCCCCGTAATATAAGGTGCTACGCCAAAAATTAAATAACTGGTAATTTTATCGAAAATACCCGAGTATATAACTTATGGCGTAAATAATTCAAATAGCTTTTCAACTCTAAGTTAAGAATGTATAGTTAAATAAGCATATTTTTCCTGAGTACTGAGTTTCATACGCATAACTCACCAAAGGGCAGGCTAAGAAAGAATATTCGATTCTATAAACATGGCTACTAAATTATAATTCTCAGTAACTCCTTCAACCACACATTTACTGAACGAAATAATACAAAAAAGGCAACTAAAATATAATAATTTTCAATTGAAATGCCGCTACAAATTTTAAATCCCCATTTTTAGCACTGGACGTATTCATCAACATCCCCAAGACACATCTAGCTAGAAATGACAGCAAAATAATTACGGCTTGAAAGGGTACATAGGTACCTTACTGTTTTTCGTCGAGGTGAAACTGTCTCTTCTGATCGCCCGATTCCACTTGGTCTCCAACTCAAGATCTTGTGAAAAGCTAAAAACTTGAACTTTGGGTCCACTCCTGGAGTTTTCTTCGCATCCCGGCACTCTACACGTGAAAGCCATTTTAACAAAAATGCCTGCAAACACACATTTCTTAAGCCCTGCGAATGAAATTCATGATATATTCCGAAAACAGAATATGAGAAACATATACAAGACAAGAATAATTTAAATTTCATGAAATAAACAGTTAATTATCCATAAATATTACTTTAACGAAATGAAACTACGTCCACAATTACAATGAATACGGCTGTTTTCACGGCAATGTAGATATATGACATATATTAACAGTATGTGACTCCGTCGTCTACTGCGGTCTGCTGTTTACGCGGTGGAAACTGAGTTTTCGTTGACAACTCCCGTCGCGTAATCTGAAGCACTTACGCGGCGGAATGTTCGAAATGGCTTAGTGAATAGCAACAATGTGATTTTCGCGATTCCGTCGTGAAACCTTTCTTCTTCGCGACCGCGTAAACAGTTACTGAATAGCCCTGATGGGCATCATCATATGATCTTTGGAAATGGTATTCCATACGTACTTAGAATCACCATCAAAATCATGCCACATTGCATTAGGTTCTCTAAATTGACGTGAAAGTGAGGGCGAATACACTGAAAAACCCAATACAATAGCGCCTTTTTTCCCATACAAGAGAAAATGCGCTTAAAACGGAGGACACTTGAAGCACACATTCCAATGGAAAGGGGCCATCTACTGAGCGTGACTCAAACCCGCGACCTTTGGTTTGGCAGGCGAGGACTTTATCCCGCTCTCATTGAGGGCAGTTTTTTCTTCTTTCGATGCTCATGGCTAGATTGGAGCTGGTTCTATAACGTTTCCTAATCAAAATCGCAATTCTCCTGTTCTCCTTTGATTCATTTACGCAACAATATTGAGAATATTCTTGCGTCATTCCTCAACCTATTTATGCAAAGTACGCGATCATATTTGAAGATATCATCTGGTCAATATTGTTGGATTCATTCTTAGTCGAGCTGAGTTGCTTGCCGAACAAAGAGCACTCGATTGTTCTCAGACATTTCTCCTCTTCTCAGATTAGGTTTACTTTTCCAACATTCTGAAGCTATAATACTGTTAACGTATATATCATCAAGTGCAGCGTAATCATGGCGTCGACGAAACTACTAGTTATAATCGGTGAGTAACCAATGTTTTAAAAATGTTGCATGCGAAGTTGGCATTAATAGAATTCAACATCTTTGCGAGATTTTTGATAATTGAGTCTCTCAGATCAGTGTTATGTGACTTCTACGACTTATTCCTTATTACGATTGCAAATAGGCTGGTTTTAGTGCCAGAATTACTTTTTTGTGAAGAATACAGCTTTTTCCAGCCACTGAGGTTTAATTTTTTATGGGTTGCGATGGATAAATTAAAAAGGTCTACTCTATGCCTAAACGTCTAATACATGCATATGCTTTGAAATTTTGGAGATGTTATTAGCGGAAATTTAAGCATGCAGTACGTCAGGAAACCAATCTAAAATTGAACCGATAGAACGGAAATGATTTGTTATCCTAAAGCCGCGCAACTTCGGAGAGTATTCAACATCGTTCTCAGAGTATCTTGAAGACGGTTTGATACTTATATGAATCAAATAGTGTGCTAGTGATAATCGTTTACTTTTTTAGGTATTTTGTACGACTGTTAGTAAAATTTAGTGTTATTATACAGACAGATTCTGTCAGTGAAGTTCTTTGTGAAATATCTTCCATCGAATAATCTCTTATCGTGCCCTTTTCCACCATCTGTATCGCAAGTGACACTAGGAGAAATCTCACCACGAGAATGTCGCCAATAAATCTTTTATGGTTACTTTTATTCATTTACATTTTTACCGCGTGAGGAACTCGCTTGTCTGAAAATTTGTCAATTATCAAACCAATGTCATGTGAAAATTCGTTACGATATTCTTGTTAGTGTTACTGACCTCTTAAATAAACTGGGATAGGAATCACTGTCAGTTCATAGACTGAAAAATAGACTATACCTATTATCTAAGCCCAAGAGCAGTGCATTTTCGGACGAAGTCAGCCACATCGGAAATCCTCTCGCTGGTGATTGACCACCCTCTGCCAAACACCCTAGAGGTTGCTCGCAGGGTATTATGCAGATGTAGATCATATAATTTATAGCTTGCAATTAATCCATGGGGAGTTGCGTTCTCTAGTTTATTAAGGACTTGACAACTGATCTGGGTCCCGGTCTGAGTGGCTCCTGAGGTCAACTCGGAAACTCACGAAGCGGGAGAGTGACCCCCAAATTCCTAAATTTTGTTATAACCCACGCCTATATCGAGTGAGCTCTACCATTTCTTATCCAAATCAACCTTCGGATTGAAGCATTGATTATTTGAGTTGAGCAAATACCGGAAAAAGTTTAACGGATTTTTTTATCTATTGGGATGACGTTTTTACTTAAATGTGAACATCATAAATTATGAAGAAGTACATTGTTGGTAAAAACCACCTGATAATAAATAATCATCTCAGCAGTGGATTTCCGTTCCAATTACACAAATTAATCATCGTCCTGATCTAATTTTACGGATTCTTTTTATTTATAGAGATGACGTTTTAACTTGAATGTGACCATCCTGGGTTATTAAGGAGTACATTGTGGATACTAGGGTAAGTCAATTATTATGCGCAAAATAGTCATTAAATTTTATGTAAAATTCATAGCCCGAACTAATTTTCAGACGATGAGCCAGTTCGCCAATAGTTTCTCGTCTGTATAAGAGAATCATTTCACGTGAAAGCCCAATGCTTTCTTCATTTGTGGCGGTATACATTTGTCTGGCTCCTTCATTGTGCGACCATTTTGAAATATTTCAACCCGTTTATAGACACTCCGTTGTGGCAAAAAACTGTCCTTGTACTGTAACTACTAAACTCCTTCTACCGATTCGATCGATGGATTTTTCTTCTTCATAGGAAAAATCCACTAGGATCGGTAGAACATTAATTGCTTGTGCTTGGTATCGCTAATAGTAGGGCCCCCTTCGCTTCTATAGCGTTGGGGTGTTTTTCCCTCGTCCCGTCCCTTCCGTTCCTATCCTTTCCCAGAGGCGTCGGCGGGCTCCCATCGCGGCGTCGCGTCGCCTCTATCCTTTTTCCTTCCTCTCCAGCCCCTCCCCGGGTGATTGGGCGTATAAGCCACTGGCTTGGTTCCCGGCCCCGGTGCGTTGGATCCTTCGAAGGGTTCACCTAGAACCCTCAAACTCTTTGTCCTTGTACTGTACCGAAATTCTTCGATGAATTTTGGCCCCTGATTGGCCTTCCGACCACAAAAATCGATCGTTGAACGTTGCTCAACCTTCGTGAAAATAGAAAGCGGAACAACCATGATTACCAGCGCGACTGCGATAACAAAACTAACCTAGCAGCTTGAAACATGCAAAGACATAACAACGAATAAATTAAGCATGCGTCATCAATGTGAAACGATATTACTACCAAAATTAACAAATACATAACTAAATATCGGGTAATAATTGACTGGCCCTCCTAAAATGACCTTGTAGTAATAGATCAAGTGAGTAGTGGACTTCCTTTCCAATTCCACAACGAATAATCGTCCTTGATTGATTAATATCTTATTAAACCCGTTTGAATTTGCGTCCTTCATATAGAGATACCCAAAATCAACACTCGTTAATCCTAACATCGGTTTTGACGCTGCGATCCAATCAATTATCCTATCGGCAAATCTTTTTGAAGCTACATAATGCCTCTGCTTTACAACCTTCATCCCCTGTTTTATGTATATCATCCCTGGGGTACTTTTACCCTTATTCCATCCCACCTGTCGGCCGACTATAAATTTACATTTTACATCATTTTGGCACTTAACAGCAGATGCAGTTATTATATGTCGAAGCTAAACGAAGGTGATGAATATTATTTTTTATTTCGCAGAGGCTTTAAGGAGGGATCTATCCTCCTAATCCCCGTGTAGTTACGCCACTGGCCGAAACTATCGATTCTCTTGATCTTCACCATTCTTCTATACCACCAAATTTCGAAAGCTTCCAACCTTAATCTCTCCATTGATAGATGTACCATTAATTCAAATTTTATTCTCCCTTTACAGGAATTTTTCTAACAGTTACAACGGTCACAGTACTTTTTCTAACATTAACAAAGTTCGCTGCACATCCGCCAGCCCACCTACTAACTGAGAGCTTCCAGGAATGCCGGAGAAGAAGTGATGTGAGTTATGGCTCAGATTCAAATTATGTGTCATTTTTATTACGGTAGAGTGTCGACTTGATCATTACATGATACGGCCAAGGTATACTCATTACTGACACCTTGTTCTTCTTAATGCCGTACACTATTCAGTGCGATGGCAGCTCAGGCGTCACTCTCTTAGCCGTTGAAATAGGTCCCCATTACCCCATTCAGTCTAATCACGAATATTGCAAAAAAGGATTCTCAAGTCGGTGGTTGACTACAGGAATCTGTAGTCAATCACCGCGCATGGGTTTACAAAAGTCACTCGCGTTTACTCACGTCACTTACGAACAAATTGATTCGAGTTTCAGAAGGGAATAAGGTATGATAGGGTGGTTTCCTATTGTTTTTTACTGCCTAAATCGAAAGTTTATTACTCCTGGAGTACGCATTTTACGTTTTTAGATTTTTAAATGACGATTTCTATTTTTCGCGGTTAAATTAAAAGTGAAAATTTCAAAGCGCGCGAAAACACGACGGCTACGTATGAATTCTGGGAAAAGCCCGTATGACATCATTCTGGTTCCCGCTGTCGCCGTGTGAGGAACCGTGGGGAGAGGATGTGTGCTCCGCTGCGATTCAGGGTGCTAGTAGGTAGCAGAGTACCCTGCTATCAGGTACCATTTGCCTTAGATAAGGATTATTAATACCTTATCAAACGAAGGAAACTTTCCAACTATAGGCAGTTTTAATGGGTGATTATTACGAGATGTTTCCCTGAGCTCGGTGCCTCATGCATACATTGGTAATCTCGGACGATGTAAAACTCCTATCTACTCATATAGAAACTAGGTCCCTGTGACGTCACGTGGAGTGGCATCGCATGGGCGCCAATCTGGCCTTTTTCGAATGCGGATAAAATTGACCATTAACATTCGTCTAAACTGTCATTTCTAAAACCAAATAATTTGTATATTATGAATACACTAATGGTGGATAGTGAATAGCAACCCATGCCTTTCGTTTCCTTTGATGAAGGAAACTACCCTATTAACGGTTTACACAGATATTTACATTTAAAAAGATATCCTATCAATTACCTAAAAGCCTACTACCATTCTACGCAGTCCCCTTGCTTCCAATCTTTGATGTTTTGTCCCCGTGAACATTTTCTCCTTCCTATTGGGCGCCTTCATTCAACTCCCCCTTCTATAATCACGCTGAAAAATAATGACACATAATTTTTACCCTCTTATAGTGAGTGCAAAATGTGCTATTTTCCTCTTCTCTTCCCCGGAAGGTGATCAAGGCCTGCTCTACGCACAACCTAAGTGTTTGAAACGCTCTTGTTCCATGAAAATTTGAGAAACCATCTTGAGTTGCTTTCAGTCGCTTCCTGTCTTTTCATTGATGTTTTATTCGACCAACTTCCACTCCATACAATAAAGCCTTTTCGACATGCTCGAATATTATATAACATTTCTTATAAAATCAGACAATTATTGCGCACGCATCTTATCTAAAATAGATCATAATTTGGAATTCTAAATTTGATATCACATACACATTCAAGATACATATTTTACCAGTCTAGCTGTTCTTATTCAGACAGCCCTTGACAAGTACGGGTAAACGTTGAAACCTAGTTGAACGAATGAAATAGTGTGGAAAAGTTACAGCTGTTTTTATCTTATTACATTGAATTTTCACAATGATCAACTCGTCAACAATCGATATAATAATATCGAAAATTGGCGATTGTGTATTGATTTCAGCGATTTGGTGCAGATGCTAAACTATCCACACTCTCAAGAAATACTTCCGAACGATTTCTAGATTGAAGTTTACCGCGCTTAAATTAATGAACGCAATTCGCAAAATTTTCCCTTTTAAGTACTTATAATTTAATGATAAGCGATTTTTTATTATGTATTACCCCTTAACAGCACCCGCCCGCGAAGATACTGCCAGTGCAGTAAAAATGGAGTGAATTTTGGCCCTTAAGGGCTGTAAAGGTGTGCGTTACCCCTAACGATGATGTTATTTTAAAAAATCGGGAAAATTAAATGCTATTGCATTTATGCTCTTTGAGCAACCTCTGAACGTTAAAAATCGAGCTGAAATTTTTAGGATATCCATTCTGCACCCCACAGCATATTTTAAGAGGTAGAAATCAAAAATCCGAGAAAAAATAATAAATAAGCAACGCCCCACAGAGCACGATTGCGGTTTTTATTGCCATGCTTAAATATTTTTAGTTTTCCTAAATATACATTAAATTGTTAGGGTATTTTATCGCATTTGGATAACTTATAATATTAAAAGCACCTTAAATATTTATTATTTTTGATTTATAGCATAAAAATAAAACATATTACTATGCAAATTTCTTCATAAATACCTTGAATAGTTTTTCTTAAGGATTTGCAGAGGCAAATGTTCTTGGTCGAGGAAAAGGTACAGAAAAAGTATACCAGAGTGTGCTACCAGTGATCCGAAAGGCAATAATCGCGCTATTTCGAATTTTCGAAAAATGCGGCAAAATTCCCGGAAAGCGTGTGACCAGGGGTTAACTTACTTTAATAATTTGAATTTCTTTCTATGCAAAAAATGCATACTGCTGGGGATACTGTTGCCTTAGTTCATATTAATTGGAATATTTTCACCATCTCAGGTGATTCGAAAAGTGCCGGTACGATTGAACTGCGGCTAAATTTATTTCCAAAAAAAGTGATGTAGACTTTTAACTTAAATACGCCGTGATATATATATGCATGTTGATTTCTTAAGGACTTTCACTGGTCAGCCATTTTGTATTTGCACCTGCTTTCATTCCCTCTTTCGATGACTTCTTCAAGGAATATTTAAATTAAAGTCTTTTGCAATATATTCATGAAAATGGGATCGGTATGAATTTTTAATAGTTATATAAAAAACGTATAATTTCGGTCGTTAAAATTCGTCGCTCTAAAATAAATAACAAAGCCACACCATGTAGAGAAATTTCAATGCATGAATATTGTCAAATTTGAATTTTGAAATTTTTGTTTCATATGCATAATAAGTACGCTTTGCGAACAAACAGTCAAAAATACTATAATCATGAAATGAGTCAATTTTAAAAAAATTATGTAGCTGAAAAATTTTTCAGGATCTTTCAGAGCCTGTAGTACGATGCATCTCCAATGAATTATCACCGGACAAGTGGAACGAAACAGCAAGACTTTACAGCACTACTACTGCATGTATCGATTGCAAACACGTATGCAGGTGAGCAGTAATACCTCATTACTTACTGGAGCATTGCTGAATTGAGATTAATTGTGCAACTGCATGAAATGTTTAAGTTAATGTCTGATTGATTCATCTACCCTCAGAGGACTTTTGACTTGAATTGCTCTTTATTCAACACTTTGCTTGCCATGGACGTAATATTACGTCCTGCTAATCCTTCTGAGTATTGCCATGGACGTAATGTTACGTCTTTCCATTTAATTGGCTTTGTATGCGTGAAGCCGTAATATTTCGCCGGTGGTACTTTTCCAGTTTACTGCTTAGGGGTTCTGTTTTTTCAAAAATCAACTCTCGATGGAAAAAGAGTTCACTTTATGTGTTGAGGACGAAAAGTCGTCTGTATCTACCGACATCCTCATCTTAGGCCACTTAGTGTGAAAATTCTTTGGGTCAATGGGCCGTTCGTTGAGGGTGCATTGACCCTTTTTGTCATCCAGGATTTATAATGCTTTGCTTGGAACAATGCTTTTTTATGATTTCCATGCTTTAAATAGTTCAAATTGAGCGTAATAACAAATTATTATGCATGTTATGGCGGTACATCATATGTTGTAACTTTTTTATTTTTCATAAACAGTAGGTTTTCATTGTTAAATTATATATTTAAAAATTAGCAATAAATGTTATTTAGTTCATTTATAAAGAAGAGCAAAGTCCATTTTTATTGAAATGTACATTGATATATATATATTTTTGATGCTAATGTTTTAAAAAATGTGCGAATATAGTAAAAAAGGCTGGATTTTTCAGTAGGGCTTTAAATTTAGCAGCCGGCACTCAAAGTGTTAACCAAACCCAGGCGAGGACACAATCCGGGCCCTATTTCCCTGGGCCTTGGCTCTTTCACATGGCTAATTGCTTTCAGTCATTCAGCACAGATTTAGATATTTCAATGGTTGACAGATGAGTTTCTCAAATCGACGATTGAGCATATGTCACTTTCATCTCCTGATGCCTAACTTCTTTTGACATCAGATTAAGCCGCTCAAGTCATGGTTTTTTACCTAACTCTTTTTAGAAAAAAGAAATCACTTGTACCCCTTGGCTTCTCACCCACTCATATGTTCTTTACAATTTGTGAGAAAACGTATATTTTTGTGTGATTGATATAGAATATTTTATTGTGTTGTTGTCCAAATATTTTTTACTCGATAAGCCTAGTTACCATCTCTTTAGAATTGATATAGCAGACCCGGTATATTTTGTCAAAAGAATATTTTTCAAAGTGGAACATTGTATGGATTGTATTCTTTCCTCTTATAGATTTTTCCTGAAGAATAATATTAATTTCTCAAATTGACGATTGAGCATATGTCACTTTTTTCTTCTGATGCATAACTTCCATTGACATCAAATTGAGTTGTTCAAGTCATGGTTGAGCCTACTGCCGCTAACATTGCTCTGTAAGCCGGGATAATTGACACAGTTGTATAAAAAAAGAGATAGTGAGCATATATAATTAAAACCACGTTAAAATGTATATGAAACACAATAAATAACAAGTAAAATACACTGAGAGGTTGATGATTACTTCATACGATGGTAAAATTTTTATTAATGACCAGATGATAATTTCAGTCATTTCAAGAAAGAGAGTTCTGTTATTTAAAGACCAAGACTTAGGTTTGTTTACCATTTTTTTGTTGTTATCAAAACTTTCTATTTACGCATTAGTTTGTTACGATTTGTGTGAAAAAATGTATTTTTCTATTATTGACATAGAAATTTGATTGCGTTGTAGTGCAACATCAACATTTTCTACTTGCTAAGCCTTGCTATCATTTCTCTAAAACCGAATATTTATTTTTGGTATCCCTTATTTGCTATATTTGACAAAAGCATATTTTTCATAGTAGAGCATTGTATGTATTCTCTATTCTTTCCTAATACAGGTTTTTCCCACAGAATAATATATATTCATTCAAAATTTATGCTTCACGACCCCTTATTATATATATATATTTTTTTTAGATCACGAGATGTGGGTCAATTGTAAATATTATTTATTTTTTCCAAACTTTGCCAACGTTTCGGACATTATATTTGTCCATCCTCAGGGCTATAAAAATGATAATTTATGATACAAAAGTAGTTAAATACAGACAATTTTACAGTTGTTATACATTAAAATACATGGAAATACATATTCAAAATTTACCTTTAAGTCTGATGTTGTTTTTATTTATTTATTTACAATTTGGTTGCTTGGATTTCTTTCTTTGTTGGTTATGTCATTTATTAAATTATGATAAATTTTGCTAAGGTAAGTAATGTCTGTTCTATTATTGCAGCTTTTTTTATTTCTGGATATGTGGTACATTTCTTTGAATAATCTTTTTGATAAAACTGGTTCTGTATCTAAAATTTTGGCCTCTTCGAAACGAAATGAGTGACTGTTTGTAATTGCATGATCTGCTAATGCACAAATTTGAATTTTGGTCTTAATTGATGTTTTATGTTGTGAGATCCTATTTTTTAAATATTGACATGTTTGGCCAATATAATTTTTATCACAGTCTTTACATGGAATTGAATAAATGATATTGCTTCTAAGCTGCATAGGGGTATTTGACTTAAGTTTAGAATATATGAGTTTATGTTGGGTTTTATAGTTTTTATGTGCTATTTTAAAATTTGTTTTTTTGAATACTTTGGTAATTTGTTCTGATAATCCATTTATATAAATCATTCCTCGATATTGGTCTGTATTTGTGTTTGATATATTTGTTGTAGTTATTAAATTTTAAAATAGCACATAAAAACTATAAAACCCAACATAAACTCATATATTCTAAACTTAAGTCAAATACCCCTATGCAGCTTAGAAGCAATATCATTTATTCAATTCCATGTAAAGACTGTGATAAAAATTATATTGGCCAAACATGTCAATATTTAAAAAATAGGATCTCACAACATAAAACATCAATTAAGACCAAAATTCAAATTTGTGCATTAGCAGATCATGCAATTACAAACAGTCACTCATTTCGTTTCGAAGAGGCCAAAATTTTAGATACAGAACCAGTTTTATCAAAAAGATTATTCAAAGAAATGTACCACATATCCAGAAATAAAAAAAGCTGCAATAATAGAACAGACATTACTTACCTTAGCAAAATTTATCATAATTTAATAAATGACATAACCAACAAAGAAAGAAATCCAAGCAACCAAATTGTAAATAAATAAATAAAAACAACATCAGACTTAAAGGTAAATTTTGAATATGTATTTCCATGTATTTTAATGTATAACAACTGTAAAATTGTCTGTATTTAACTACTTTTGTATCATAAATTATCATTTTTATAGCCCTGAGGATGGACAAATATAATGTCCGAAACGTTGGCAAAGTTTGGAAAAAATAAATAATATTTACAATTGACCCACATCTCGTGATCTAAAAAAAATATATATATATTCATTCATTCATGACATTACATGCACCAGTTCAACTTGTCTCTTTCAGCATTTGGATTTCATGGTATAACAGTATTATAACGTAAATAAATGCTTATACCATGCTTGAATCATTCTTCCAGGAGACGAGAGCAGATATGGGAGTGCGTGAGACGAGGAGTCGCAAGTATGAAGGATTTATCCCATAAATCGAAGATAATGGTTCCATCCATCGTTAAGTTGGCTGAGAGAATCATAAATACATTCTGTGATTATGAAAAGGAATTGTTCCTTGGTAATTTTTGGTGCCGAAATTTGGAAATCACTGTGAAGACAACTTCCTATTTGAAGAGAATTTTTAGAAACAATCCATTATATTTTAAGCACATTTTCTCATGTATGGGAGAAAAAGGCGCTATAGTAGTCGGATTGCCTCCATATGTATCTATCTTTCCTCACTTCCACATAAATTTACAGAGCACTATGCCATGCAACTTGGTTTTAATGGCGGTTCTAGGTTTGGCTTGGAATGCCATTTCCAAAAATATATGACTATGCCCAGGTCTATAATCCACGACCATGGTCTGACGCTTTGTTTGATTAGAGATTATGAATTCGTTTTGCGCTTTTCTCGAATTTTGCGGAATAACTTCAATAATTTTGATTGTGGCGTTAGGTATAAGATTGCAGAAGAAGTCTCGAATCATAAACTTGACTAACAGTCACCTAAGGTCACTCGAAGTCACACAATTTATGAAGTTTAAAGAAATTTTCAAAATAACTTCAATGAATCTGATCTATACAAGAGAAAATGTGCTGTATCTCGCTCACAGCAGTGAGTGCTGGTATTTTTTTTAATCTATCATCAACATTTCAGGCCTAACCGACGAAGACATGAGTTGCCTCAAGAATAGCTGGGAGAATTGTAACAAAAATTTAGACTTCATTAGTAACATGGATGTTCTTGCCTTCTGCGATGTTGAAGGTCCTGATGTTGCTAATCTGTATACGATGAAATACGTGTGCATGTGAGTATATGCTAATAACATTGATTGTGACCGAACGACTCGCGCTCCTGATATCTCTTGTGTGATTGAATTATGACCGGAATACAACTATTTTTGCCATTCCCCACCGAATGACTCGTCGATCACCCAAGAAGAAGTCTGTCGTGAATGGCGAAGGTGGTGGCCGATTTTGGTCTTGAATGGCATAAGTAGTGACCGACGATTGACTATTAACGATTGGCTTATTTAAGACTAATTAAGATTTATTACTAATTTATTGGTTAACTAAGATTTATTAACTAATTTATTTTATTATCTACTTATAACGAGTACGTTAAAATCACGGCCCTATTTTCAGTGTTTGTGTTCTATAATGGTGTAAAATTTGAAATTGTCGCATTTTCCAGTACGTGGGAGCTTTGGTTAAATCAAGTAAACTTTTCAGTAAACGCAAAAAAATAACACGGTCTTTCTTTTAATGGCTGCGTAGTTTTTATCATCGGGAGAGCGATTACATTTTAATTCTTACAATAATTGAGTCATTTAGACTCTGTATTGTGTGTATAAAACCTCAAATACAAGATAATTTTTAAATCCATTCTGAGAGACAGCTCTAGCGAACATTCCAATGGCGGTGGGAATGATTGACCACCATTGGCGACTATTTTCCGCAATTTTTCCAGAAATGGATATCTCATCCAATTTCCCATCCCTTTTTCCGTCGCTGAAACCTTCGCTGACACCTTTCTCTAGCCAATCAGAAGGAACATGCGGCAGCTAAAATTAATTGTAACGAAACACTTACCCTTCAATTCAATGACAGTTATAAATACGGAAAATGATGGAATAAGCGATGAAAAAAGGGACGGTTGGAATGAATGACTGAGAAAATGATTGGTCGAGTGTTCATTTTTTTGCTAGCTGAAAAGCTGAGACTGAGGGATGGGGAAAATTATCACGTAAATCAGGCTTTAAGCGGCGTCCATTAATTACGTGTGAAAAGCCGAAGAATAAGGTTTTTTGGCACTTTTGGGACAGCTCCCCTTTCCCCAGCGTATCAGTTAGAGATCGTGAGATTTAGTTCCACTTCCTCCCTCTAATTTCACGTGAGATAGTTCAAAATGCGTATTTTCAGTGTAAATACGGCAATATATGTCTCATTGCTTTGGTTTTTGTAAAAAAATAACTTGTTTAACTATTTTTATTTAATATTTGCTAAGAATAGTATTTATGACAAATTTTACCGAGTTTCTTGCGGCTATAATACAGTCTCTTAGTATAAACAAATCTACATCATGGTCATTTTTTCAATCAATAAATTCGATTTTACTGCGATAAAAGAAATTTGACTACTTTTGGAGGCACTTTGCAGAGATCTACTCTTAGATATAATAATATATGATACTATAATTAATATATAAGTAAAATTTTAGCATAAATTAATACTGGCTAATCAAAACTCATGCGATAAGAAAACAAATTTTACCCCCTTAAAGCTCTCATCAAGCTTTCTAATGATCACTGCACGACCACTGAAATCAACATGATGGAATTACGAAAACTATGCGCCGCGCGTGGTACCATCTGAAGTCAGTCCTAGACCACTCATATGGCTGATTACATGTATTCAGAATTTGCGCAAAATTCAAATACGAGAATGGTGCTTCTATACGATTAGCTTAAACTCTTTGCATAAAAGTAACAGAAGCAGGCGTTATATAGTGGAATGACATTCTAAGTTTTAAAAATAACACAAAGGTGGCAATATTCCACAGGTTTATTTTCCGTACAACGCGTTTCGACCGTTAGGTCATTATCAAGTACAATGATGAATGGTTGGTTTTGGGGTTGTATTTATATAGAACGGACGTGTGACAGGTGGAAGGGGAAGTTGGGGAAGGGTATTTGTCATTGGGTGGAGCGCTTCGGGAATGGTATGGCCAGGAGTGGGGAATGTCCAAAAAAATAAACCCGTGGAATATTGCCATCTTTGTGTTATTTTTAAAAATTAAACTCTTTGCGTTGGATCTATAGAAGAAAAAAGTTTAATTATTTTTATTAATGATTTTTAGATCGCAATTTTACGTTGTCTCTTGTGGAAAGAATATTCTGTGATACCTGCCTCTGATGTGGTAGACAATCGTATTATAAATCAAAAATTCAAGCTCAATGCGAGATACTTTAGCTTAAAAAACAGTTTAAAAGTTGTACGTCTCTAAACGTAAAGCAAAATTTGTGGTCTGACCAAAGATGGGCGGAAGCTCAAGTGGGGAGGGGCAATGGACTAGCCGGTAGACAGAAAACTAGAGGAGGTCCGGGGGGTCCGGACCCCACTCCTCTACCCCTCTATGAGAGCAGACAGAATTTCTTTCCTTCGTAAAAATATTGAAAAATTATGAATTTTCAAAAGATTTATCTGATAAATTGACGAAGAGGTTCTTCGATTATTAAAAGTGATAAAATTACTTTCAAAGCCTCTATTTAGAAACGTGTTTTAACAAAAATGTTTTCCACCATGTTTTTGGATCCACCCCTCCGAATTGGTTCCACCACTAGGAACTCCAAATTCCTGGCAACACCACTGGGGAGGGAGTATCATCAAACCAATAAATTGAGTTTAATCATTAACACGGTCATCACATAAGTTTTTTTACTTAGCTGGATACCATTGATATTAGTGAATTTGTTTGCATTTCACTCAGAAAATACTTGCTTTTTTCATCGTTCGTGCTTGATTGGGCGGTAGTTACGATAATGCTTGTGGATTTAATTTTTAACCTTCCTTTTCCTTAACGTAGTTAGAGCGCTTCGTAAAAAGCAACAAGCATTTGATGAAACTATGGTCTCATATTCATTGAAAGGCCTATGTTCCAATGATTCAAAGAAAAAGGGATTCCCAAGAGCCGTTTTTGATATATTTTACAGTAAAATTAGGACAATTTAATTGCGGCTCTTATAAAGAAATACGGGTTTTTCGAGCCATGAAAGCCGTTCGTAGCAAGAAGTTGTTGGGACGGCACTCATTTGAAGGAATATTTTGTGAAAAATCCAAACGTGTACGGGAAAGTAGAGATTCAGTATAAAATATGAAAGATATTTCCAAAAAACTACCTGAAACTAGATCGTCGCCGGAATCTCTGAAACCAACATCGCAGAACGAAAACCACAACACTGACTTCGCCTAAATTACGCAAATATAGGTAGTTTTCCTGCTTCGACATACGACTAGCATATCTTATGCTTATAAATACATTCATTTGTAATTTACTTCTTCTATTGTGAATATTTATTCAAGGTATATCTTCAATTTCTCAGTGAGCAAAGGTTCGAAGCAGTGTTGAAAGTAGTCAAGTAGATTACTGTCATTACTTGCCGATTTTAAATTCATTTTTGACGATTACATTGTGCTGGTGCAAAATTACGCTTCATTTTAGTTCTATGTTTCATTTTGATTATCATTTTTTGCAACTCATTCACGTAAATCATAAGTATTCCGAGTAATTCACTTGACCGCTTAACGTCGTTGCCGCTCCAACAGCCTTAGGCAATGGATGTTACAGATCTCGGACAGGATAATTGGGGGTGCTCGATTTCCGACAATCATGAGTTTGGCCTCAGAATCAAAATGATGAAATACAATTGCTTCAAAGCACATGAGTGGCGTGACTCTATTTTTTTCTCAAATAACCTGTACTAACTAACACCTAGTGCCATGAGCCTCGGTATCATTGTCTAGGAAATTAAAGAACCTAGATAGCGTAGTGGTCTCCGCAATGGCCCGGAAAGCCTACGGTCCGTGGTTCGATTCCCGGTCCTGGGGATTTTTTTCTCATGGTAATTCTTGTATAAACTGTACTAATTCTAGTGTATTTCCTCATATCCATGAATTTAATGTTTTATTATTATGAATTTGTGAGAATTGCGAATATTAAAATGCATTTAATAACTCAAATATTTGTTTTAACAGGAAATCGGTCGATTATTTTGATTGTTCCATTAGAAGTGCTTCAGCATGTTCAATTAGATTGGTCACTACTTTCTCGGCATTAATGACGACAGTAGCAACCTCTGCTTCCTGTGCTTAAAATAGTGAGATGGTAAATGACTTGAGGTGGATTTCTATGATGATAGGTATGTATTTCTCAACTCCAGTTTTCCGAAATGAGAAAAATATGAAACTGTTACTATAATTACATGTAATAAGAAGTGATTTGAATAAATTTCTAAATTTTCATTTTGCTTATTGTTTTTCTGGTTGAGATAATATTTTTTTACGAGATTTTTACATCAAGATTTATATACTCCTAGGGGTAACCAAGGGTACAGTCGTTCACCCCACCCCTTTCCATAAATGAATTTCCTGGAATACTTCAATTGTAACCTGCTGAATTGGAGTATATCTCAAGAACTACTCAAAGAAGGAGAGATCTCCTAGAGGCAAATACTGGCTACCCCATGGACTTATTCCCCGCATCTATTATAATATTATGATTAATTACTTTCTCCGGGAATAGAAACTAATTGAAAATAGTTATGATAACTTTATGCCTCGGGAATAGCATACGTTGCTCTTATTTTTTGTTTTCTTTTTATTATGGTCCTTTTTTGCTGTACCTTTTTCTTATTTATTAAGTTAAGAATGAAAGAGTTTTATCTGTGTTTGTATGAAATCTGACTTGGTCTGTTTTATATGTCGTTTTTCTATTTATGTTTCATGCATTGGTTATGTTTTTTTGTCTTATGTTATGTTATTGTAAAATATTACACATAGAAATTTCAAAAAATTCAAGGTTTATCATAATTGTAATTATCTATTTTTTAATTATGTGCCAGCGAATTGTCCAAAATTATTTTTATTTTTATAGATTTTTTCCTGTTCAATAAATATTTTTTATCATTCTATCTTACTTGCTATGATCCTTTTCAAATACCTTTGCGACTAGCCCGGTCGTGCAAGGTCGGATTCCTTGTTGCCACTGAGGTAACATTTGCAACAAAAAACTATATGAATTGCATATTCTGCTCAACAATCATGATCCACACCTATGAAAAAAAAGTAAATTTACATAACAGTGATAATAATAGTAATTTTGATTAACCCCTCGGAGAATCGGTCGTAGTATCATATGCAAAATTTTTTGCCAATGTTTCCATTAATTTTTCATATCTTTTACATCCTTATATTCCAAGACTTCCATCCTTATATTCATTATTATTTTATTAAAAAATTGAGGTCATGATATAGAAAAAAGAAATAAAAGTAATAAATATTTAATAAAATATTAATTTTCATGTAAACGATTGAAGGTGTCAAGGAATTTTAAATAAGGGGGAGAGAAGAGTAGAAGCAGTTACGATTGTCAGGATATTGAAAAGGAGGGAGGGAGGGTTTACCGGAGATTTCGGGGCCCTTCCGGGGTCTTTGTTAAAAGGGGTTTTTGGGAAAAACCCATGGGCAAAGGCCATTCAGGGGTCCAACCACGGAAAATTTTGAGATTTATAAAATGTAGAAAACGTGTTTTTTTACTCAAAAACAGTAATGTTTTACGAGTATTATTTAAATAAAGTAAAAAAGAAATTATATAAAATAAAGTAATGAAGGCACAATGTAACCCGGAAACCCCACTACCCGCGGCTAAGCCAAAGCGTGCCGGCGATTTTGTTTTCTAAATAGGGTTAGACAAATAAATTAAGTAAAGAAAACAGACGAGATGAAATAGATATTTTGTAGTATATTTTATATTCCACTGCATCTGCAAAGGCCACAGCTTCAGTCATATCCCTTGGCCACCAAGTTTTTGTATATTTCTTTTATCAATTTCTGTACCTAACTTTGTTTATTCCCTCACTTAACAATCACTTATAAAAAACACTTGTGCCCCTTCGCTTCTCACTCCCTCAATTATGAGAGGGTGGCGAATTAAAAAAAGTGGGAAGCAGTAAAAATATTTGAATCTTTCCCATCGAATTATGTGGGTAAACATTGCTCGGGATTTCCTACGAATTAGAAACTACATTTTTTCCAACGATTTGATCTCCAACTCGGGGCTCATCCTCAGAGTTTTTGAATGCCGTTACGAGTAAATTGACCTTCTTAACGTGGAGTTATTTTTTTTGTTGCTATATCAGTGTTACAGTCATTTGTTGCAAAAAGCAATAAAAAATTCACTAAAATGCATTGTATGAGTTACTATATCGATTCTATTTGTGATTTTTAAAATGATTTATTTCTTTATGCAACGTGACTGATAAGCCGGTACGCTATGAGTTGGTTGACCCCAAAAATCCTCCCTCGTTATTCAATTATTTTTTTAGTTTCGTAACGGTAACGCTGGTAGTATTCGCGGTTTCGCTCGTTTCAGCTGTTAACCAGGTAAGAAAGTTGCCCTTTTTTATTAGTATTTTTCTCTTTGCTTATTTTTTTGATGGGACACAAGAAAACTCAGAAGAAGAACTCTTAACTGGAAATAAAAAAATCGTGTTCTAGGCAGCGGCAAGTATTCAAAATGCAGTGGACAAAACCAGCGTCACATTCACGGCACTTCATTCTGCCGATCTGGAAGTTATGACAACAGTTAAGATTTTAGTGAATTCGTTCGTTCGATTGTTTAGGTATTTTATAAAATAAGAATGGATTATATATGATGGTGAGTATTGGTAGCACTTCAGTTAAATGAACATGGAACAAAAATGCTCTTTCTCCTGTTTTTTTTAATAATTCCACGCGGCATAGCATGCAATTTTTAATTTGTTGGTGCTTTTTTTTCCACTCAATCTTAAATTACTGTGGCTTCTATTTCAGTAACTTGTCTTCCTTGGGTGGTCCTTATTTTTCACTTATCCTACGGGACACACTTCATCACTTTATGTCAATTGGTGTAAAAACATATCCTGCAAAATATTATCACTATTGGACAAAGGGAGGACATCGTACTCAAAGTTGAAAACTTTTGGCAATTTTGACTGTTTTTCGGACAAGAATAGCGATAAGAAGTCGCTGGTATTTTAAAAATGATTTTCTCTGGCATCCAATGACTTTGGACTTAGATATTTGAAGTGCTGTACCTAATACTGTAATAATAATGTAATTTTCCAATTGTGACCGTTGGTTCCCGAAATAAGTCCCAAGAGTGGAGCGCGTGCCATCGCGCGTGAAGACAATGTCTTCCATTTTTTTCCACCCCACGTGGTGTGCTCGCGAATACTGCGTATGTATTTTTGTCAAATTTTTCCCGAAGCCTTTTTTTCCCAGTTATTTCCTTCTTTAATTTTTACTATTAATTTGGTGGGAGTTCAATGGTCCATGCTTTTTAGAGAATTCCAAGGAAATCGCTGGCTTTCCAATAGGGTGGTTTCCTATTATTTTTTTATTGCCTATATCGGAAGATTATTACTCCTGGAGTACGTATTTCACGCTTTTAGATTTTTAAATGACGATATCTATTTTTCGCGATTAAATGAAAAGTGAAAATTTTCAAGCGCGCGAAAACGCGACGGGTAAGGAAATCTCTCCGTGTGACGTATTTCTGGTTCCCCCTCCCGTCTTGTGAGGTGACCTTGATCGAGGCTCTGAGCGCTGATACGATGCAGGCTGCTACAGGGTAGCTGAGTGCCATTCTGACTGGTAGCGCTTGGCTTAAAAAAGGTTTATTAATACCTTATTAAACGGAGAAAACTTTCCGACCTTAGCCAGTTTTAATAGATGATTATTAAGACATGTTTGCCTGAGCTCTGTGCCTCATGCATGCATTGGTAACCTCAGACGATGTATAACTTCTATCTTCTCCTATAGAAACTAGGTCCCTGTGACGCCACGTGGAGTGGCATCGCATGGGCGCCAAATTGGCCCTTTTCAAATGAGGATAAAAATGGACCATTGCCATTCGTCTAAACCGGTATTTCTAAAACGAAATAATTTGTATATTATGAATACAGTAATGGGGGGTAACAAATCGCAATCAATGCCTTTCGGTTTCTTTGATGAAGGAAACTACCCTATTTCTGGTCGGCTTTAGATATTTAGAAAATAATTTTGATGCACGGACAAAAAAAAAATATCCGACAGCCATTTTGAAAGGTCATGTGGAATGAATAGGAGAATTCGTCATTATTTATTTTTTATCCTATACCACTTCCTTCCTTCAATATTACTGGCCGCAGTTTTCATAATTTGCTGTGCCTAAACATAGTTACATTCGCTTAAGATCAATATTCCGTCTCGGTATTTTACAAGAGTCATGTGATTGGTTGGTAAAAATTCAGTACTCGTTTTTTCACTGATTTCTCCATAGCAACGATAGTTTTTTATCACTAAACGCCGTGTTATCTCGCGAAAATGCACGCATGTCTCCATACCTACGTATTTCCGTAGCTTCAATATTGCTTCGTGGGGATAAATGGAGGTGTCAATATTTTCCGCCGTTCATCTTTTTTCAGTGACACGTTAATGCTGTGATAATCATAGTTAAAGTTTTACTGTGCTCGCTACTCTAGTTTTAGGACTTTATAGCACTGACATTATAATTTTAGGTTGCGTTAGCTTGTTTTGATTTATGGTGCTCTGGTGCTCACTAAATTGTAGTGATAATTGTGGTCATGTCATTAATGTTTGCATGCACGGTTGATTTTTTTTTCAGAAAATGCGACATGTTGTAGTGTGGGATAGTTCATTTTTCGTGGGCCGACGGTGAATCATCCATGGTAATACTGGAATTTTTACGAGGGTAGAGTATTTTCTTTATTATTTATGTTTTAACAATGGCGGCATGCTTTTGTTGGTTAATTCATAGCCATGATAGCTCTGATTTTAAGAATTTTGCATCCTCAGTAACCTAGGCTCGATCACAAAGATATTAGAAAAGGGTTATAAGAAGTTAAGGGGGGAAATAAATCGATGGGGTAGCAAGTATTTGGCTCTGGGGCAGCGCTTTAAACCGGAAATTCTAGACATTAGGTCGGAGATGAGTCTTGATTTAAACTTTAGGATGGAAAAACTAGATTTTTCCGCTTACCTAAATATTTCTATTTAAATAATTATAATAATAAATTAAGGTGTCCACCACAGGGACAGAATTGCATGGATACTGGTGCCGAAAATGGCTTCTCGGCCCTTAAAAACGAACAAGCAAGCTAAAAAGAATTTCCCGGCCTCCAATCCCCCTCCGCCATTCCTTTCAAACGCTAGAAGAGGTTTGATTTTACCGCAATAAACGCACCATGAGAATTTATTTAACTTCCTCCATGTCCTTATCAAATATAAAATCATTGAAATTACGTCACCTTTGCTAAAACATTGGGATTTCATGATAAGTTAATGATAGCTGTTTGCTGAAATGAAAACAATTATGGATTTCAACTTTTTCCCAGTTTGCATACAAATAAAAAAATCTGGTGAACAGTAACTAGCCGAACAGGTGAATTTTCGGTGAATTTTCACCATAAAATTTTATATTGACTTCAGGATGTCAATGAAAATCGGTCTTGAAAGGTTATTCGTCATCCTCTGAATATTCATTGATGCATTTCATTGTGTTTTCCGTCAAAACAATTCTAGTTAAAATCACGGCCGGTCTTGCGATTTTATCTTGGTACTGCCTATTGGATATATAATAAATTGTTGCTGCTATATGAGCACAGCACCCTATTCTTCTATTTCCATTACCACAGTCACAGCAATATTTCAATATGCTGCCTCATACGATGGCATTCGCTGTAAGTGTATTCTATATAAAAATTATAGTTCGTTATATTTTAACGATATTTTTTCTTAATATTACCATTACCTACCCGTCTTAATTTAGCATTAAATTCTTTAGTCGTTAATTGAGCTCGCTTGCCTTTCAACGTCGGCATCAGCACGATGACCTCTAAATCATTTTCTAAATATGACACAATATCCCGAAATCCTAGATCCAGAATCAAAATGTCACCCTTTTTCATGATATTTTTAATTGGATATGCCGATTGCAAGATTGATTTTATAGAATCGGCATCATTTTGATTGGCCAAAAAAGGTCCGGGCATATCAACCACAAACCATCTAGGGTAAAAATTTAGGGAACGGTTTACAAAGAGGAACTAGTAAACTTCATGTTACCGGTTTGGAGCTTGAAAAGAAAAACTATCAGCCCTTGAGTGACCGACCTAATATCCGAATTTCTCGTCGACGTCAACACACTACGTAACTCTGTTACTTGGTCCCATGACAAACCAGCAAAAGTTCGCGGACAATGAGCTCTCTAGAAAATGAAAGACACTAAGTTTCGCCGTCAAACTGCGGTTAGATAAATATGCGACATTTTCCACAAATATACGAATTTTAGAAACATGCAAGGAAATACTTATGCAGTAGATACGGAAAGTGGGAATTTCATAGATAAAAACCGCTTATCATTTAGATAACCTTTACAGACCACATTTTTGAAAGGAATAATCAACCTACTCTCACCAGCAATCTAGCTTCTACGGGAACAGGATGGAGTTAATTCGTAGCGGTATATCCACAAATGTAACAACACTTGTGCTTAGATACAACGCGGGAAAAACTCAAATCGAGCTCATTTTCTTAATCCATACTATTATATTCCGGCAGTTTTCGGAGGCCCTGAAGCCATTTTCGGCACCAGTATCCATACAATTCTGTCCCTGTGGTGGGACAATCGGTAGAATACTATAATAAATAAAAAGGGGTGCCATGGAGGGCCAGAGCATAGAGACAAATGGCCAAAATTGCAAATTTTAAATCGTATTTTTTTGCGATGTTCCACCACCTAAAAGTTATATTTCCAATACGCCAGCCGAAAGGTATTAAAAAACACCTCCAGAAAATGTTTTTTCTTTTTGGCCCTCTCAAGCATATGTTATGAAAGCATTCATTAGAAATTTTCAAATCGTCGCCATATCTTCTTGTCACGCTTAAAAGTTCTTGAAAACAATGAGAAATCTGCTCCATTAAATATGGTTTCAAATGCCGCAAACCGCATTAAAAAATATGCATTCTTGACCGAGGTATTTAAAAAATGAGTGAAAATCGTATTTTCGATCTAGCCGGCCCTGGTGGGCCTTTAGCGGGCTAGAAATGTGGGGAGGTTTGTCCTATTTGATCCCAAATCGCATACCCCAAGTACGGGAAAAATCCCGGAAGGGGAACTTTTCACCTTCTTATCCGGCTATGCCCTTTGTGAATAAATATTCATATGATAGCACAAAGTTCATCTTTTTAATTTTAATAATGAATCGCTTTCACAGAGTTACGCCTCAAACAATCAATTTTGAAAAAAATGAGAACAAAAAATACTATTCCCGACGCATTAAAAAATCTTTATTATTTTATACATGTTTTAGCAGCTATGCCATTTCCGAGAAAGAAAATAATCTTAATATTCTGTAAAAGGTGGGGAATAAGTCCATAGAGTAGCCAGTATTTGCCTCTGGGAGATATTTTCCGCGAACAACATACCCTCTTTGAGTATTTCTTGAGAGATACATATTCCAATTCAATAGGATGCAATTGAACTATGCCAAGAAATTCATTTATGGGAAGGGGTGGGGTGAACGACAGTACCCTTGGTTACCCCTATGAGTATGTAAATCTTTATGTAAAAATCTCGCAAGCATTTATTATCTGAACCACAAACACAATAAACAAAATGATAATTGAGAAATTTATTCAAATCACTACTGATTACATGTAATTAAAATAACAGTGTCATATTTTTCTCATCACGGAAAACTGGCGTTGAGAAATACATACCTATCATCAGAGAAATTCACCTCTAGTCATTAACTATCTCACTATATTTAACACAGGAATCAGAGGTCGATAATGTCGTTTTTAATGCCGTGAAAGTAGAGGCCAATCTATTTGAACATGCCGAAGCACTTTTAATGGAGCAATCAAAATAATCGGCCGACTTCCTGTTAAAAAAAAAGATTTTAAGTTATTAAATGCTTTGTGATATTCGCAACTCTCATAAATTTATAATAATCAAGAAATAAACTCGTGGATATGAGGAGGTGCACTGAAATTAGTACGGGCGATTTGAGAAAAAAAATAGAATCGCGCCACTCATGCTCTTCTAAGCAATTTTTTTCATATTTGTTATTCTGAGGCCAAACTCATGATTATCGGAATTCGAGCACCACAAAGATCATGCCCGATTTCAGTAGCATCCATCGCTTAAGGCCGTTGGAGCGGCAACGGCTGAAGTCAAGTGAATTATTCGAGCTACTTATTATATACGTGCAAGAGTTACAAGAATATCTCTGCATTTCTCCAGGGTTTTCTTCCGCGTCAGATTGTTGGTTGACCATTGTTGATTGTTGATCTGACGCGGAAGAAAACCCTGGAGAAATGCAGAGATCAAACCATCGCCGCGCAAACCTACGCTCTAACGTTACAAGAATATGTTAAACAAAATGAAACATAGGAATAAAATGATGCGTAGTTTTGCACCTGCACAATGTAATTTTGAATTTAATATAGGTAGGTATTTACAGCAATATACTTGACTAGTTTCAACACTGCTTCGAATATTTGCTCACTGAACTGTTGAAGATATACCTTGAGTAAACATTCGCCATATAAGAGCTAAATATCATATAAATTTAATTATTCTTGAACAAAAGGTATGTAAGATGTATTTAAAAGCCGGAAAATTATTTACATTTGCGTAATTTAAGCGATGTCAGTGTTGTGGTTTTCGTTCTGCGAAGTTGATGTCAAAGATCCCGGCGGCCATCTAAGCAGTTCAGGCTGTTTTTCGCCAAAATCTTTCTTATTTATCAAGATCCTATACTTAACCGTACACGTTTGGAATTAAATAAAAGTTTGCTTCATATGAGTGCCGCCCTCGCAACTTCTTGCTACGAACGTCTTCGCCATCTCGAAAATTCCGTGTATCTCCTTAAGAGCCTATTTTAAATTATCCTAATTTTACCGTCAAATATCTCAAAAACGGCTCATGAGATTCCCTTTTACTTAGTACCATAGGTACATTGAGCTTTAAAATAATATGCGACCGAAGTTTCATCAAATGCTTATTACTTTCACCGAGGCGCGTTAATTACCTTAAGGAAAATTAGGGGAAAATATAAATAATTCCCACGTAGTAAGTAGCTATGGTTAAATGAAGTAAACTTTTGAATAACGCAAAAAACGAAAGGAACACGCTCTTTATTTTAATGATAGTGTTGTTTTTTATCATCGGAAGAGAGATTAAATTTTAATTATTATGTTTGTAGTGTCATTTAGACTATTTCATGTGTTTGTAAGGCCTGAATCACACGATAATTTTTTCAATTCATTCTAAGAGACAGCTCTAGAGATTATTCCAATGATGGAGAGAATAATTGACCACCATTGGCGATCCTTTTCCGCGTTTGCTTGAGGAATACAAATCCCAACCCATTTCCCATCCCTCGGCACGTCTCTTATTCCGTCGCTGAAACCATCGCTGGCACTGTCCTTCAGAAAATCTGAACGCATGGCTCCAAAGAGCAATTGTAACGCCACTCTTTCCTTATATTTTTATCACAGTTAATACGGAAAATAGTGGAATAAGCGTTGAAAAAAAGCGACGGCGGGAATGAATGACTAAAAAATGATGGAGCGAGCGATCATTTCTCTGGTCCCTGAAAAGATAGGTATCACTAGAGCTATCATTCTGAGGGATAGAAAAAATGAACGTATGGATCAGCATTTAACCGGTGCTCATTAATTACGACTGAAATGCCGTAGAAAAAGGTGATTTTTTTTCACTTTTTGGACAGTCTCCCTTTCCCCTCTCTCAGGTGGAGATCGTGAGATATGGCTCGACCACTTCCCTCTTATTTCACGTGAGATTGTTCAAATTGCATGTTTTTAGAGTAAATACGCCAATGCTTCATTGCTTTGGACTCATGAAAAACAATTTCTTTCATGATCTTTATTTAATATTAGTTAAGAATAGTATTTCCAATAAGGCTGCAATTTTACCGAATTTCTTGCGGGTGTAGAACAGTCTCATAGTGTAAGTGAATATCAATAATAATTTATTTTTTTATCTATAAATTCGATTATACCGAGAAATCCTTTTTTAATTCGTGTTTTTTTTTTTAAATATTTAGTTTGCTTTTATGATGGAAAGAAATTGTGTTTCTATAATTCAAAGTGGGGTGTCCGGACCCCGGGATGATCCCCCTTCGCTACGCCTCTGCTCATCCTCTCTTGAAGCGAATACATTGAGCTTTCGCCCATCTTTGAATTGACATCAAGCATTGCTCTACTTTAAGGGACATGCAACTTTCAATTTTTAAATAGTTTGTTTAAAATGTTTTAAATAGTCAACTTAGGATTTAAATTTTTAATCCTAAGTTGTAGCATCTCGCATTGAGGTGGAATTTGAATTTAAAATAGCATTTGCAAGAAATAAAATTTAATCCCTCTCCCGATTATAAAAAAATACATAAACATTAAAAGCAAGGCCGTGTTACTTTCATTTTTTTGCGTTTATTTAAAGTTTACTTGATATAACCATAGATAATGGAAAATGTTAAAATTTTATCTTTTACTCTACTATAGCACATTTACCATGAAAATAGGGCCATGCTTTTAACTTGTCTTTTAAGTTGATTTTTACTAGAGCTACCAGAGCCGGTCGTTCAGTGTTGTCAATAACCGCTAGCCATTCACTTTAATAAGTCAATCGTAAATTGTCGATCGTCGGTTACTACTTACGTCAGGCAAAACCGAAATCGGCCAACACCTATGCCAGTCAAGATCGGCTTTTCCTTGAATGATGAACGACTGATTCGGTCGGGAATGGCAAAGATAGTTGTATTCCGGTAATTAATCGATCACACAAAAGATCTCCGCAGCACGAGTCGTTCAGTCACAACCGTCCCATCAATTTTTCCAGCATATACTTACTTGCACACGTATTCCATTGTATACAGATTAGCAGCATCAGGATCTTCAAAATCGCAGAGGGCAACACCATCCATGTTTCTGACGAAGTCTAAATTTGTATTACAATATTCCCAACTACTCTTGAGACAACTCATGTCTTCGTCGGTTAGACCTGAAAAATTGATGATAGATTAAAAAAACATATCAGCACTCACTGCTGTGAGCGAGATATAGCGCATTTTCTCTTGTAGGTATAGATCAGGTTCATCGAAGTTATTTTGCAAATTTCTTTAAATTTTATAATTTTATCTTGTGTGACCTCGAGTAACCTTCGGTGACCATGAGTCAAATTCAAGACTCGAGACTTATTATGCAAGCTTGTACTTAACACCAAAATCAAAACTATTGAAATAATTTCACAAAATTCGAGAAAACCGCAAAAAGAATTCATCGTGTCTAATCAAACAAAGCCTCAGACTAAGGTCGTGGATAACAGACCTGGGCATCGTCATATATTTTTGGAAATGGCATTCTGTGCCAAACTTAGAACCACCATTAAAACCAAGGTACATTGCATGGTGCTCTGTAAATTAATGTGGAAGTGAGGAAAGATCGATACAAAACGACTACTATTGCTCCCTTTTCTCCCATGCATGAGAAAATGCTCCTAAAATATAATGGCGTGTTGTTCAAATTACTCTTAAAGTTTGAAGTTACCTTTTCAGTGATCTCAAAACTTCGACACCAAAAATTACCTAGGAACATCTCCTCCTCGTTATCACAGAAAGCATTTTGAATTGTCTCAGCCAACTGCACGCTGAATGGAACCATGGTCTTCGATTTATTGGAGACATCCTTCATAATTTCGACTCCTTCTCTCACGCACTCCCATACCTGCTCTTGTTTCCTGGAAGAACGATTCAAGCATGGCATAAGAATTTATTTGCGTTACAATACTGTGATACCATGAGATCAAAATGCTGAAAGAGACAAGTTGAATAAGTGCATGTAATGTCATGAATGAATGAATGAATATATATTATTCTGTGGGAAAAACCTGTATTAGGAAAGAATAGAGAATGCATACAATGCTCTACTCTGAAAAATATGCTTTTGCCAAGTATAGCAAATGAGGGATACAAAAATTAAATCTTCGGTTTCAAAGGAATCATAGCAAGGCTTAGCAAGTAAAAAATGTTGATGTTGCACCACAACGCAATAAAATATTCAATGTCAATAATAGAAAAATACAAGTTTTCACACAAATCGTGACAAACACATTCGTAAATAGAAAGTTTTGATAACAACAAAAAAATGGTAAACGAACCTACAGGTAAGTTGTGGTCTTTAAATAACAGAACTCTCTTTCTTGAAATGACTGAAGTTATCATCTGGTCATTAATAAAAATTTTACCATCGTATGAAGTAATCATCAACCTCTCAGTGTGTTTTACTTGTTATTTATTGTGTTTCATATACATTTTAACGTGGTTTTAATTATATATGCTCACTATCTCTTTTTTTATAGAACTGTGTCAATCATCCCGGCTTACAGAGCAATATTAGCGACAGTAGGCTCAACCATGACTTGAACAGCTCAATCTGATGTCAATGGAAGTTATCCATCAAAAGTAAAAAGTGACATATGCTCAATCGTCAATTTGAGAAATTAGTATGTTGGACATTTAAATAGCTAAATCTGAGCTGAATCACTGAAATGAAAGTAATTAACTATATAAAAGAGCCCAGGCGTAGGGGAAAAGGGGCCGAATTTTGTCCTCACCTGGGCCTGGTTAAGTAAAGAGCAATTCAAGTCCAAAGTCCTCTGAGGGTAGATGAATCAATCAGGCATTAACTTAAACATTGCATGCAGCAGCACAATTAAACTCTCTTCAGCAATGCTCCAATAAGTAATGAGATATTATCGCTCACCTGCATACGTGTTTGCAATTGAGGCATGCAGTAGCGTCGCTGTAAAGTCTTGCTGTTTCGTTCACTTTGTCCGGTGAGAATTCATCGGAGATGCATCGTATTACAGGCGCTAGAAGATCCTGAAAAATGTTAACGCCTTCTTAAATTTCATGATTTGATCGATTAATAAATGTAATTTATCTGACTGTTTGTTCGCAATACGTGTTCTCTATTTGATGATGCACATGAAACGAAAATTTCTATTTAAATGTCTACTTTTGTAAGTATTCACATATTGGAAATTTCTCTACATGTTGTGGTTTTGTCATATATTTTAGAGCAACGAATTTTAACAACCCAAGTTATAGGTATTTTATGACTCTCTAAAAATTGAGACCGATGGCATTGTTCATGGACATATTGCAGAGGAATTGAATTTAAATACCCTATGAAGAAGTCATTGTAAAAGGGAACGAAAACAGATGCAAATACCAAAATAACCGACCAGTAAATTTCCTTAAGAAAACAGCATGCACATGTATCAGGGCGTATTTAAATTAAAAGTCTAAATAAGTTAAAGAAAGAGCAGCTACCAATGTGTATACCTACATATTTGTAGAAGATGTAGGTGGTCTAAATTTTAGAATTGTAAATTGCAGAACTATTTTGGAGTAGAAATTTCTAAAACATGCATTTGCAATATATTGCGTTTATATAATAAAGGTTATGAAATATTCGAGTTTGCCAAAAAAATTTTTTTGAATAGAATAGAAAACTTTGATGATGAAGAAAATATCAATGAAAAGACCGGGAGCAACTGAATTCAACTTAAGATGGCTTCTCAAAATTTCATGGATCAAGAGCGTTTTAAAAACTTGCGTTGTGTGACGCCTGAAATGCCAACAAACTGAATAGTGAACGGCATCAAGAAGAGAAAGAAGTCAAAAATAAGTCTACAGTGGCAGTTAAAAAGTAATGATCAAGTCGACACTCTACTGTAATGAAAATGACGCATAAGTTGTGTCTTATACATAACTCACGTCACATCTTCTCCGGCATTCCAGAAAGCTCTCAGTTAGCAGGTGGGCGTGCGGAGATGCAGCGGCTGTGAACGCTGTAAGTGTTAGGAAAAGTCCTGGAAGTTGATAATAAAATTTAAATTAGTATTATATCTATCTATGGAGAAATTCAGGTTGGAAGCTTTCGAAATGTGGGTGCATAGAAGAATAGTGAAGATCAAATAATGAGAGCCAGTGGCGTTACTATGGGGGGATTCCCCCTAAAGCCTCAGAAAAATAAATTTTAAAAAATATTTTAAACTACTTTTTTAGTTTTTACACATGAGGGGATGAGGATCAAATCGGTACAGGTAATTTTTTTCTTAATATTTAGGCACAGATATTGATGGAAGAAATATGCAAAATTTGGTGCTTGACAGGTACGAGTGAGTCTCTCTTCTGTGTTGATATTTTGGAAAGTGGTGTAGAAAATGTAATTCGCAACTAAATATCTTGTTAATCTTCTTTGTTTTTTACCTAGTTTCTATACCTAACTCTCTTTAAGGAAAAATATCACTTGTACCCGTTGGCTTCAAACCCCCTCATATAATAAATGCATCTGCCAGTTCAACTGCAGCTAAATTCCAAAATAATGTAAAATGTGCGAGGGGGGACCCATAACTGATAAGAATTTTTTTTATTCAAAATTCAATTTTTTGTGTTACAAACGTTGTTGCCATTCGAAGTACTCTCCATTTGCACTGATACATTGGTTAAAATGTTTTTTCCACTCCGCGAAACACCTTTGGTTCTCGTCGTTTCCGATGCCTTGCAGCGCCGCCTTCGATTCTCTCTTCACCTCCGTGATGTGGCCAATACATTTCCCTTTCGTCACCATTTTCTTCCGGTGGAACAAAAGGAAATTACAAGGTGCGATATCTGGTGAGTATGGCGGGTGAGAAAGCAGTGTCCTACAGTTTTTTAACAAAATCTCAAGTCGCGGCAAGCAGCTACACGTACCGCTTTGTATCAGGAGTCAAGAAGCGGGGGATGAAAGTCGCCACGATTCGTATCATTTGCAATTCTTCAGCTAAAATTCGCAGCAATGAACTCCGTAATATGCATGACTATATTGCTGTGCTCTCCGAACATTATTAGCAGATCCAGCTAACTTTCGAATGCCTTTTTCTCAGAAATGGTAAATGTTACAGATAAAAGAATAATGAAAAATTTGTAGACAATTACCTGATCTATAATTTTCTACAGAGAAATGTTTAGTGTTAAACTAAAAGATTGGCCAATATATTCAAAATACCTATTTCTGTTACCTTTGACCTTGAATTAAATTTTTTGCACACATGGGATCGACGTGGACTTTTCAGAATTTCAGAAAAATGGCATTCCTAACGTTCCTGTAAATTTTGAGCTTGTTGGGAATTTATGCAAGGGTCGATGTCTATTTTTGCCGGGCTATATTGTATTCATATATTAGTATAAAACCATCTTCCAGATACTCTGAGAACAAAGCTCAATGCTAATTTATTAAAGAATTGGTTTTTAATCGCCATTCTTCAATGTGGTGCGTCTTTAAGATAACTAATCATTCCCGTTCTATCGGTTCACTTTTGGCTCCCTTTCCTGACGCACTGCATTTTTTAAGTTTTCACTAATTTTTCTACTAACTTTTTAGTTTACTAAAATAAAATTCGATGCAAAATATCTAGTTAATCCCGTTCGTTGTCTCTACCTAATTTCTTCGCCTAACCCTATTTTGAGAAAATATCACTTGTACCCATTGCCGTCACACGCCCTCATATATTAATGGCTTTTACCAGTGCAACTAAAGCTAATTGCCAAAATGATGTAAAATATACGAGGGGTATTTACATTACATGTACATTTAATGTTTACTAAACTATTTCTAAACTTTCTAAGCACATACCTCCACTGCGCTCAAAAATCTCCCACCGAATCAAATCCGCTCGCCTAGTAGCCCAACAATACGAATGCGCTCAGCTGGCAGTAGCCGGAGCACAAATTTTATGCCATAAACGCTCACCACCAATCCTCCAAGCATCGGCGGTGAGCGCTTGAGTTCCGCCTGTTGCAAGCTGAGCGCATTTGTATTGCTGGGCTTGTAGGTGAGCAGATTTGATTCGGAGTGCGACTGTTGGGCGATTGTGCAGTGGAGGACTAGGTATGTATTATAGAGTAGACATTTTTTAACTATCTATTTCATCTCAGATATTAAAAAAATTAAACCTCAGTCGCTGAAAATCACTATTTCCTTCACAAAAAAAGTAGTTTTTGCACTAAAACCAGCCTACTTCCATTCTAAGTTAAGACTATGTCGTAGAAGTCACATAACACTGATTTGAGAGACTCTATAATAAAAAATCTGAAAAAGATTTTAAGTTTTAAGCATCCCAACTTCGCATGCAACTTTTCTAAAACGTCGATTACTCACCAAATATAACCAGTTGATTCGTTGGCGCCATACTTAGGCTGAACTTGAAGTTATATATGTTACTAGTATTATAACTTAAGAATGTTGGAAAAGTAAACCGAATCTAAGAAAAGGAGAAATGTCTGAGGAAAATTGAGCGATCTCTGTTCGGCAAGCAACTCAGCTAAACTCAGAATGATTCCCATAATATTGACCAGCTGATATCTTCAATATGGTCATAAACTTAGCATATATAGGTTGAGAAATGACGCAAGGATAGTTTCAATGTTGTTGCGTAAATGAATAAACGGAGAACAGGAACATTGCTGTTCTGATAAGGAAACGTTTAAGAACCAGCTCCAATCCAGCTAGAATCGTCGAAAGAAAAAGACTGGCTTCATTGGAGGCGGGATAAAGTCCTTGCCTTCCAAACTAAAGGTCGGGGGTTTGAGTCACGCTCAGTATATGGCCCCTTTCCATGGAATGTGTGTTCTCAAACGTCCTCCGTTGTGAAAATTCCTCCATTTTCTCATGTATGGGAAAATATTGTTTCCGGTTTGTCTGTGTATTTATCCACACTTTCACGTCAATATATAGAACACCATGCAATATCACATGATTTTGATGATGGCTCCAGTTTTAGCAAGAAATGTCATTTCCTATAACATATAATGATGCACAGGTATCGAATCCACGAACTTAGTCTGAGGCTTTGTTCGATTAGACGCGTTGAATTTGTTTTTGCATTTTTCTCGAATTTTGCGAAATAACTACATTAACTTCTTTCGATTAAGTTTAAATAGAATATTTGTGCTGCAAACCTTCCATTAATTTTACAGCATAGTGGAAAATTGATTCCTCTGAAATAATTGCCTTTGAAAAATAGAAATTCTAGTTTTCTTTACTACCAGCAGTTGAATGCAGTGATTGCTATTAAAAACGCATTTAGAGTTTCCTTCGCAAATTAACTTATTTGGTTAATTTAAGCACCATATCTGTTCCATAAACAAGGTGTGCTATAGCTGTCGGAACCGCCACTAGAGGGCGTAGATCTTTACTTTTATTGAACCGTTATAATGGTGTACATGGGTAGTAACAGTTACCCTTCGGTGCATTTCCTGAACGAGTAACTGAAGCATAGGCATATCGAATAACTTTTAGATTAATTAACTGTTAGTTCACATTCGAGTGAGTAACGAGTAGTTACTATTTAGCCATCTTAAGACGCTAAGTACCTCTATTGAAAATAGATTTACTGTGCCGCCAAAGAGAAGAAAGAACGTTCTATTGAAGAGACTGCTCAGAGATATTTTTCATGATAAGTCCTGAGGCGTCCTAGCTGCTGTTGACGCAATTACGACGACGAAGGGGATGAATATAGCACGCGTTATGTCTCAAACCAAAGGTCCAAGTTCGCGACCCTGTATATGATGATAATTATCCATTCCATTTACTTGGTGTGTGGAGCTTGCTGCAAGGAGAACATCAGATTCATCCTCAGAGACACTACTTGAAAGCAGCAAAGAAGTCTTTTTCAACAACGAGGATAATCTAAATAGCTGCACACATTATAATGGCTTCCATCAACCATCTGTTAATATTTGGTAAGCATTTATTTCCAAGTAGTTATCAATTGAATTTTGCATATGTCTTCAAATTTTCCATCGCTTGGCAGGACAAAGAAATAATTCATTATTTCATCCCCGTGCACAGCAAATTTCTGACTTAGAATTATTGACACACAAGGCATCACCTTAAAGCTATTATTTGAATGTTGCAGAGTATCTATTTCGAAATTAAAATTCGGTTCCTGAACCAATCTTTCTTTATTTTTACCCTTTCAAATACTCGGATGCAATAAACGTACTAATTATCACCTTGTAGTAAGAAACTATGTGAAAGTCAAGTTCATTATTTTATTTTGAATTCTATCCCGATGCGAATGAAAATATAGATCAAATTTAATTTAAAAGGTAAATTTTAACTAATAGGATGAGTTTCAAATTATATTTTAAGTTAAATGGACTCAAATTCTTGCACGATTTGCGACCAAAATTACAAGCAAAAACCATAATTTACTTTCTTCATTTAGATATATTTATTTCATACAGCTTAGCATAGAATTCGATTGAGTGCCATATTGGTGTCTAATGTTTTCAAAAGCTAACACTGTAGTTCGTGGATATCGTATGTTGATCTCGATTAATCTTGTTAAATTGAAATTAAGTTTTTACTTATAGATTCAAAATTGCCAGAAATTACCTTCAATCAACCTTACCTGTGTTAATCGTTCTACTCATACGTTTCAAGGGTCCTAAATTTACATCAACAAACCATTTCGCAACCCACCTCAACCAGCTTGAGGAGGAAGGTGTTACGGGAACAGCCGTTTACAAAAGAGCAGTTCTGCGATGCACTGTTTCGGCCACGAATATTACAAAAGAGGGTCCTCAATTCGGCCTATTCATGTGCTGTCAACCACCGCGCATGGAAATGGGTTTACGAATGTTACCACTCGCGTCGCTAACGGACAAATTGATCCGAGTTTCACGGCAAAATGAGGTGTAATTAGGGGTATTAATTGAAACTTATACACATGATAATGAGATCTATCAAATTAATTAGTTTTCAATGCTATCCCTCGCTTTTACAAACATAACACTGCAAAATATTGGAAAAAAAAGTTGATCACATTGCACACATCACCGCGCCGCGGGCATTGTTGAAAGCCGATTAAAATGTGACCGATGTGGCAACTTTAATCAACCTCCTATGGGATGAAATTGAGCCTCCTCTATGCAGTCCCCTTGGTTTCGGCTGATGCGTCTACCTAGCATTTATTTCTGTCCTTCATGGATGGGGTTAGAGACGAATTCCCATATCTATGTGCTCGTCAAAATGTACCTCTAATTTCACCGTTTATGTCGGACCGAGAAGCATATTGAGAATCTATGGTGACGTTCTACCTGTACCTCTGAAAAATATATCTGATGTTAATATCTCAATAAAATCTAAACCTAAAGGGTTTATGGTACATAAGTAATTGACCATCCAGGAGTTAAGTGAGCAGAATTCTTCCACACTCGTCAACGAAATACCGTCGTATTACTTTCCATGCATATATTTTTTTGTTATTATATTTTATACCCAGGTACCCGAGTTGACAATGTGTTCGCTGGTAATCGAATGGAAAAGTCCCGGCTACATCCTGTATAAATCATCTTTTTGTTTAATTAATTGTGTATGTACGTACGTAAGTAATATAAGATAAATACTGCTTATATATATCAAGTATTCGAATGAATTGAGAAGTGGATTATGATGAAAATAATTTTTTTAAAGATTTTGTAAATTTCCAAAAAATTAGGGCCATTCAATATTTATTCCTGATTCGTTTGCTTATCCTATTTTTCTGGTCAAACTACATTTAACTAGTCTTTTTCAAAAATTACTTAAATGTAGCAAAAATTCAAGTTATTTAAGTGGTGGATTACGATTTAATTTGTTTTCTGAAAAATAGTTTGAAAATTTCTAACTATCCGGATTATTCAATTACTAATCCATATTTATTCTCATAAACTGTTTTTCTAGCCTTCACAGCATTTAGTTAATATGAAATATGATTTCATGCTTTCCCGGCGAATGATGTGGGTGAATAAACTCTTCTCGGCATTCCCACCGGGTTAATATTTCCATAATGGCCAACGTTTCAAGCTCCGACTAAGGGGCTCAGCATTTCAGCCCTGAGGATAAAGCTCGACTCCGGGCTTTATCCTCAGGGCTGAAATGCTGAGCCCCTTAGTCGGAGCTTGAAACGTTGGCCATTATGGAAAAATTAACCCGGTGGGATTCTCGAGAAGATTTAACCCACATTTATCTATTAACTATGATATCTTATTTTTTGTTAATTTTTGTCTTACAGGAGCTCTGTTGACCTTTTCATACCTCGTGGTTGCTCCGCTTCCTCCAGGATACGAGATAAGTGAGAGTTTCGGTGAATGCCAGAAGGTATCCGATGTGAGTACCGGTTACATTCCACACAAAGGGTGTACTTTAAAATTTGAAAGTCACTCACGGCTATAAAAAGAGACAAGGGAGGAGGAAATTCAACTTTGACTACAATGGCGTAGCCAGGAATTTCGTTCGCGAGGATCCAAAGCCAGGGGGTAAAACTTTTGAAAAACAGGATACTAAGTAATGGGTTTTAATTTAAACTAATTTTAACACTTTTTATAATCGAAAAAACTTCATTCGTTAAAAATTATTTTTTTTTTAATTCATGAGTTTTCAATATTTTGTTTTCTTTTATGAAGGAAAATAATTGTGTTTTTATATTTCGGGGGGTTTCCGGACCCCGACCCCCTGGCTACGCCCCTGTTTGGCCATGGACGGGAGAGACGGGACGTAAAGTGCAGAAAGAGAAACTTCATAAAAATATAAGGATAAGATGAGAAATTCGTTAAATTTATAAGCATGCAGTCTCAGTTTTCAATTAAGAGAAATATTTATAGTTTTTTACTCCATAAATTCGGAACCTTAAACCACCTCAATAGGGGGGAGCCAAAAATAACTTGACGGAAATTGCCCCGCGCAAAACTCTTATATTTTGGGCTTCTCCCACTAGATACATGTTATTTCATCATTTCTGAGCAAGGAGGTTGTAAATACCTGGAGGGGGCACCGCTGATTTCGAGCGTGGAGCGAAGTTTGGCCGGAATGCTTTGGTAGGACAAGCCACGCCCACTTTTACCAAAACATTGACAATCCCATAAGGGTAAATGCTAACTATGTGGTCAAATTTTTGGTCAGAACTCGTTAATACATTAAAATAAACTATGGAACGCACAATGTAAACATTTTTTTCTTACTTCATCGGTAGGTTTCGCGAAGTTAAGACTCAAACATCTTTTCATAGGGAAAAAATATTATCAATCACCAAGGTTACGTACTATAGCCAGCTCAGCTGAAAATAAAAATTTTCGAGAGAAAACTAATCATTTACCTGAACTTACGCAGGTATTTAACTTATTATAGCCAACGGAAATCTAAAAATTACAGTACAAAAGTATATTTTCAAGGATATCCCCACCAGTAGAGTGGCTAACAGACAGATTTTACACATTAACAGAAGTATCGCGAATGATGGGAAAAATTCATTTTTCACTTAATGTAGTTCATTTTCAGAACAAAACTTAGCCACCTTAAAATATCAGTCGGAGACTAAGTCGAAAAACTTTCAAACCAAGATGGCGGACCTTAAACCACCCTATAAACTCGGTAACGGCGTCTCCAGATATTTATAGCCTCCTTTTTTTGAGTCGGTATGCGAAACGGCGTTGCTTCAGACTGTTGTAGCGAGACCCAGTGGCAGTTTACATTCGAAGAGTCTTTTTGATCCCTTCGATTTTTGAGATGTCTGATATACGAGAACAGCTTGCAGCGTTGAAAATTTGTTTCCTGCTCGGTAAAATTTAGTCGGACACTGTTAATATTTTGTCTACAGCTAATAAAGAACACGCCTTAAAAATAACTGAAGTGCACGAGTGGTATTCGGAATTCAAACGCGGCAGCATGTCGATCTAAGTAAGACATTCAACGTCTGGACCGGCCTACTGGGTCCATAGCTGACGAAAATCTGGAAAAAATCGTATCCAAAGAGGCGTACTATTTACGAACTTGCTGAACAATCTGGTCTTTATTTTTAATTCATTGCAGAGAATTTAAGCTCTAGATCATCAAATGAGACGAATCACGGCGAAATTCATCCCCCGCTCCAGATCAAAAAGCGGTACGTCTAGTTACTTGCAGAGACTTGATATTTTGCTAAAATAACTGTGAGGCATTGCTTCCTCACCCACCCTACTCACTAGATATCGCATCTTGTAATTTACTTTTGTTCCTCCGGTTGAAAATGGTGATGAAAGGGAGACGTTTTCATCACCTTACGGAGGTGTGAATGGAATCGAAGGCGGTCCTGCAAGTCATCGGAAACAACGAGTACCAAAGGTGTTACGCGCATTGGAAAAAAAAACGTTTTAACGTATGCATCAGTGCAAATGGAGATTACTTCGAAGGTGACTAGTGTTTGTGAGACAAAAAATTAAATTTTGAATATTTTTAAATTATGTCCGGTTATTTTTGGATTACCCTCGTAAATAGGTTTCCCCACTGGTCATATTGATGGGTAGTAAATTTTCATGTCTTTCACGAAGCATTGTTTTAATTTTTTTTGCCTTTTTTTTATATATAATAACTACAGTTTCTAGAGTTAGACAGGGGGATTTGAACTGCTATGCTCTGACTTAATATAGCTCTTAAAATATGAGCAACTGCAGTGCTTCATTGTTATATTGGGTGTTTCAGGAGGGACCTGCAACACTTCAGGAGGTGTTAAGGGAGACCATTTTAGCATTTTTGTCCATAAACAAGGGGTCATAACTCCTTATTTACTAATCTATGGCAGCGATGGCAGTTACCAAGTAAAGCTGCTGGCTATAAATCACTTAAAAACTTAACTCGGTAAAAATGAACCTGAAAAGACAGATCCATCTACCTCGATCTGATGTAAATTTAACCCATCAAAAGAAAATGTTATCTCCGAAGTAATTTCTTACTGCAAATTGATTTCGCCAGAGGTAGATGAATCCTAAATGAAAAATATGACACGCATACGCATGCCATGAAAGTCAATTCAAAATGGTACGTCAAAATTTTCAAACTCTTTTTCTTGCGCATCCAGCCTTTTCAGCATTTTATATTATATTATGGATTTTTAAAGACATTACATAATTAAGTTTGGACCAAAAGGTACGATTATAATTGTCTGAAACAATTAATATCAAAATGCTGAATATTTTGGCTGAAAATTTAAGCTGAAGATTAGCAAATTACTGAAATGCTTAAAATTGTCTTTCTTACCACCACCTGAAGTTGTTCAGGTTCCTCCTAACACAGCCTGTGTTTTAATTTGTAATATTCTTATAGTGCAATCTAGTAACGCTAGCAAATAAACCTTGAATAGCAAATATTATTTTCTTTTCCATGATTAAACTTCAGTTTCACATACTTCCCCTGAGATCACTATAAATACTGTGATCTCTCTTATGCTTGCTACAACGTTTGGATTTATGACCGAGGATTTACTGATTCTGCCATTTAATTAATGAATGGAATACTTTTTCAGGATCTTTCGGAGCCTATGGTAGAATGTTTAAAACAACAGTTCACACCAGAACAAGTTAATGAGACGAGGGAGCTTTACAGTGGCTCCGCTTGTCTCCCGTGCAGACACATATGCAGGTGAGTAAAAAATATAACGTGCTTGCAACAGCTAACGTGTTTACATTATCGAATTACCATCGTCAGCAATCCTAAGATTGGTTTGACGCAGATCTCTATTCCTATCTCCTATCCGTTAGTCTTTATATGGTGAAGTATTCCTTCTCCGTTATATCCTATAAAACCTTTTCTACGTAACTCATTCGGAGCCGTCCCTTGCTCTTCTTCCCTACCATCTGTCTTTCTACGATTGTTATCATCTGGCCATCATGCATTAAGCATGCATTAAGTGGCCAACTAATTTGTCCCGTTTTCTCTTTCAGGTTTTTAATTTATTTGCATGAACTGTCATGAGTAAATGTTCCCCTGGACTGGAAATAGAACCGCGGACTTGCGGGCCCGAATAGCCAAAGGTCCGAAGTTCGATTATCGAGCATGGGTAATTTTTTTCTCATGCCAATAAATGTGAATCGCCGCCCTTCACGTGGAGGGTGGAAATATAATACCTGAGATTTATTGCTAACTTGAGAAATTTATCATTTTTTGACGGTAGATAGTGGTAGCCTAGCAAGTAGAGAGCTTTTCGGATACTGATCGAAGTGTTCCACGTTGTAATCCCGGGCAAATCCTACGATTACCCTCGAAAAAAATTTAATTCTTTAAGTGCAAAGTGGCCCAGTACAGGGAAATGAAAGACCTTGCCTCTCTGATTTACTCTGGTTACTAGAACTACCGTATTTCGATTTAATGTAGTGAATGACGCACAGGGCATGGCCTATGGATGAAGCGTTATTCCTTCGTATATAATATGATTCGTTTTAATTTTAATAATAATATCATAGAGTTAGTATTACCCCCCTTGGGACTTGATAGCAAACACTCACACAAACTCACAGCCAAACAAAACATCGCACTAAGGACAGTCACGGGCGCCCCCAGGTTCGTCCGCAACACTTAAATTCACGAAAATATAAAAATTAAAACACACTTGACATCGCAAAATCCTTTGAACTATCGTTAAATAGAACACAAAACACACCACTAAAGCCACTCTGTAACAACAACAAAAAACATATTTCAAGTACAATATATCGAAAAAGGCAGTTATTCATCCTTCACATTAATACTCATAAAATAGCCACATAACACAATAAAGCCATAATTAAAGATTACGCCAAAATTCCGATTACAAACAGTAGCTGAATATCGAGACAATTACTGCTAATAATTGTCATCAAAACAGCGTAACGTAGGTAAATATTATGGGGAGGGCCGAGAGACCCCCTCCTCAAAATAATGACCTATATACTGTTACATGAATTAATTTTTACAAATTCTCACAGGAAACAGGAGGAGATCAAAGGATGCCTTAGGCTAGGAGTTGATATACTGAAAGATGTCTCCAATAAATCGAAGACCATGGTACCGTTCAGCGCTCAGCTAGTGGAGACAACCCTAAAGGCCATGTGTGAAAATGAAGAGGAAATATTTCCTGGTAATGAAATGTTTAAACTTAGTAGGTTAAATGACAGTTTTGGTAGTCAACATTTGTAGTCAATTTAGTCAGGCAATTTGTAGTCAATTTAATTGGTAGTCAATATTTGTTTGTTTAATATAATGAAAGCTCTTGCCTATTTCCACACTTCTCAATTTCTAACCACCCAGGTTACGGCACATAATGCCATTTTCAAGGTAGGTAAAGCTACATAGGTATGCTTCACTGTAGGTAAAGCTACATAAATGGCATTAAAACTGTCTTAAAATTTTTTTAAAAAAGTCTTTAAAATGGCATTAAAATCCGAAACCTGAGCCGGTAGAAATACAGAAGCGTAGGAATAGACAAGCGCTTTCATTATGTTAAATACCAAATGTTTTCACGGATTTTCGACGGAAACTGTACCTTTTATAAAAAGACACTTTTTGGACTATGTCGCCGCGTCAACTTTTGGGTAGCCCCAACGTTTCCAGACCGATTCTGGTTGCTTTATCAAGAGAATCTAATAAGGCCGGAAATTCTATTCATATTTATGTATATTTATCTGTGTCAGGGAGTGTGGGGACAGGAGCTAGAAGTGGGAGGAGTCGGCTGCTAAAGTGTGTGTCTTCCATGATTACGGGTTGCCAAGTACGGCTTATTTGGGTCGTCGTCCCTGTTTATTATCATGAAAACCACCCCCCGCAACAATGGACTGCTCCTAACTCTCGAACTATCCCGGTCAGGATCGATCGTGAAACGCTGTGGCTACCCAAAAATTGACGCGGCGATATACCCCAAAAACTTTTCAACTGCCATAGCGAGCACCCGCGAAAGTTTTAAAGAAAAGTCATTGACGTCATTACTTTTAATTTGCAGAATAAATATGGGTAACGACCATTTATGTTGTCATTCCATCATCAAATTTTCAGTGATCACGGAGGAGGAGTCTAACTGTTTTAGAAACGGCCGAAATGCCTGCGCTTCCAAAGCAATGTTCATCCGGTACATGGACGCTGTTGTCTACTGCGATTCAGGAAACCCAGAAACAGATCCCTTGACAAAGGAGTATGTGTGCAAGTAAGTATACAGCGTTTCCAAATAAATCCTGTCTATGACAAACAAGAACAAGAGGAATACACACCACGGATATTAGTTTGTAATCTTCCTTGGCGTCCTGGATTCATGTATGTCTCTATCTTCCGGGTTTTCGCCGCGTTAGTTGTCAGAGATTGGCGACACAGATTTTTATTACATTTTTATTCAATGCACGTGTATCGGTAAACAATACCTTTTGATAGTTTACCTACACATATCCTGAATATTACATAAGGTAAGATCTCCCTTAATAGTCCTTCATTTGTATTTTTTTTTTTTTTTTGACGATGAGACAAAAAGAGCTGAAAATTTTGACGTGACAAATGAAAACTGAGGTAATTTTCTTACTCAAAGGCCAAAATTTAGTGGCAAACCAGTCACAGAGCTGAAAAAAAAACTAAATTTCTGTTTCCCAGTATAATCTGCAAGTATAAAACATTGTTAAATTTACGTTATTTTAAGAATGAACGTGGATAGAGGATTGGATACGAACACACACCTAATTGATCCATTTTTTTTCAACAGGGAAATGGATGGTTACCTGGATTGCTTGAAGGAAAACATTATCCCATGCGCCGGAAGTCTTGAGAACACTTTCACCGTCTTAAAAACTAAACTAGCCACCTCAGAACCTTGTTCACCATATTATTAAATAGGCAATAAACAGAAGTCGTTGCCACGAACTTCTCAATCTCAGTCTCATTTTATCATTGGAAGTATGGTCAATTTCTACAGCAATGTCCCTCCTGTGATACACACATTTTCATTGGTAGTAATATTTGAGTTTAACTAATTCATAAAGAGGATGTATTTACGTCATGATGGATGTTCTATCGCTTACTACCACAAATATGAAATCACTCCATAATATTTTCAGCAATAAATTTAAAAAGCATCAAGATTAACTTCATTTGAAACCCATCATGAATTATTTTTTGTAGCTATTTAGAGCTTCGGGTATATTTAGAACTTTATTTTTTTTCTTTTTCCTAAAGTATAAAACTTTTACTGTTTTAACCTTAAGTCCATCCATTGGAAAATAATATTGTATGTAACAGCAAACCATAGAGATCATAAATTACTTACGGTTGACGTTGCAGTGGCTAAGGGGATGTTTTCTATTGACGGTGTTTTATCTAGAGGACATCGGGTTTGGATACGGGAATTGCATGAAGACTGTGTTCGTCGGGAGGAAACAATTAAAATATTTTTTTATTGAATCCTATCTCTTAAATCGGGTATCAATGACGGTGTATTCATGAAATATTTTTACTTGCCAGATAACGTACCAGCGTTAACCGGCGTCGATCCTGTGGGGGACGTAGAGAACTCGTCCCTCCAATATTTTATATGAAGGACATGCCCCGTTTAGAATTTAATAAGATTATTATGAATTCGGGTAAATTTCTCCTGATGGACACATAAAATTGGTTACAAAATGGAGTAAAAAATTCTTTAAAATCACAGTTTCAATGATATATTTTTTTTCTCGTTCACCCCTTCCACTGGGAGGCATTCCTTCAGACATCCAGGAAGCCAGTCACCCACAAAGTTTTGCTGTAATCGACGCCCATGCCTACGATCGCCGACGTTCGTGTGAACTGTGTTTTTTATTACTATTTTCTGGCCTTCCATTCTATATATCGAAACAACTAGAAAAGTTTAAATACAGACCTGAAACTGAAGTAACGATCTTAACATATTTCTAGTTATTTATTTATGTATCAGGCATTTTACGCTGGATTTATAACGGAAGAGGGAAGGGTTGTTTAATTATGGCGTTAAAAGAATTAAGTGGACTGAATGCATTAGGTTAATATCCTACCCTTAATAGAGGGTAATACCACAACGCAGTGATGGAGAAACTCGGAATACTTTTCCGTAGATTCTCGTTGGAGCAGGTAGAAGCCGGACACAGCCGATCGGCAGGGGCGGTGGTACACTCTGCTTTCACGTGGCTGCAAGATAAGCGGTGTGGTTACAAGTCAACGTCAGTTGTCTTCTTGGACATGAGTGTATCGATGAGACATCTGAGACCAAGTAAGTCCACGGTCGGGTGTCGAGCACAAGGCAATACGACCGAAGCGCCTCCACCCGGCGCCTTATGGCAGTCTCGTCGCTAGCGGACGAAAACAAGTGAATAACAATAATTAGACTCCACTATTTTAATAATTGAATACTGGACAATAATCTTTATTACATTATTTATTAATTATAGGCGGAGAAATAAGGTAACTGCCGTAAGTAATATTTTTAGGCCTCAAATCCTGGAGGTTATCCTATTCACGAATGCAAACGAAATTTCTAGCACTTGGCGACCAAATATTGAATCTTAGGATCGGTGATCGCGTGAATTAAGCTGTTTAACGCGTGTACTTTACGTGATATTATAAAGAATGCTGTGTTTATTGATGTTACTGTTCATAATTGATTATGAGGTGACTTCCAAGAGATGTGCTCTAATAAATTAATTTTTGACTGAAATAAATGGTAGGGTTCGGGTTAGTGTGGTGAGTCATGGCCTCCCAGCCAGCGGGCCCGGGCTCAACTCCCGGGAGAGAATTTACAGAAACAACCCGATCCCAGATTGGGTGATTTGCGGCGGGAACTTCAATTACAGTGGCAGAAAAAATTAACGCAAAGCTCATTGGAGTCTTAAAGCGGCCAATTCAGTAAATACTTCAAGTCGTCCGTCTTCCACATTTTTGGCCCCGTTATGCTCTTACGCAATCAGGAATTTTAAAAACTATGTGCCCCTTTTAACTATACCTTTAAAAACTATATGCAAAAGGGAATTTCAAAAACTATATGCAAAAGGGAATTTCAAAAACTATATACCCCTTATGCCGAGAAAATAATCATATCCGTCGCATTATGACAAGGCGCAAAAGATCCAACTACGAATTCTTCCCCATATTCTCCGAAGTATGCTTCGCACACGTCTCACCTAGAATTTGTTTTACTCTCTTCGGGACACATGTCCAACGAATCAGCCAGGGGGCGATAAAGATTCGGAGGCTACACGCTAGGCTTAGATTGACTGAGAAATTTATTTAAATGTGCATCTACATAATACCCTATGAGCCACCTCCAGGGTGGTTGACAGGGGGTGACCAATCACCAGCATGCAGCATGTAATTGTATTCCCACATGCCAAAAAACGTTTCGGAATCCAACAAATCCAAACGTTATGCACGGTTCAAAAAACGTTACGCAATATAACAAAATAGATTACCACATGTTGTTAAAAATAATAATAAAATTCAGAAATATGAATTAAGGTATACATGATGTAGTAGTCTACACTACAAATCATGCAATCTATTTGTGAGTAAAATTGAGAATAGATATATTTCAGAGAGACACAGAGAGCATCATGTGGGAACCCCGCTTAATTTCCAGGAACGATAAATCAAGAGAGATATGTTTCTGAACGGATAGGCATGGAAGTTCGTTTCAACCCCCGAACAATGAAGGACTTTAATAATGCAAGGCGGAACTTCGTTACAGCATTTCCTTTTTATTTGCAAACGACTGATGATCTAACACCGCCACCATACGCCGTTTGACGTGGCTTACAGCTTACAGTCCAGCCTGCGGAAGTTCTCCGATGACAGTTCAAAAGGTGAACCCTGCGCCAGCAATGTTCGCAGCCAATCGCTGTCCACCAAACGCACCTCACACCCTCGCCTAGGATTCAATCGATGGATTTTTTTTCCTCATAGGAAAATCCACTAGGATCGGTAGAATATTAATTGCGTTCGCTTGGTTTCGCTGTTAGTAGGGCCCGCCCGCCCTTGTGACGGTGCGGGATTCCTGCCTCCCATTCTTATCCTTCCTCTGTCCTCCCCCTCTCGAGGTGGCACGGGCGTATAAGTCTCGGGCTTGGTTCCCGGCCCCTCGAGAGCGTATCCTTTGCGGAGCCCGCCCTGGGACCTCCGAATTCACCCTCGCCTAGTCGTGCAAATTTGCCACATGCATATGGAACACCTAAATAAGCCTGAACCACCAAAAAAGCCTTTCTTCGAATCACCAAAACAAGGGATTCTTCCATTTGGTCCTCCACGCTCGTCGTCCCTTCTGACTCCTTCATTAAGGGAAGCCTTTTGTTTACATGTGAGGTGGGCGTGTCCCTTTCTTACCTGGCAACCTTGTCCCCTTCCCCTTTTGCATGTCATCGGGTGACTCTCGGCGGCCGGACTGTAGTAAGTAGTTGTAGATGTAGCCATTAACTATTGCAAGTTAATATATCGTGTTCCAAGGCCTTTACCCGACCCAGCGAGCACTTTGTCACTAAACATTCCATCAAACCTTCGCTCTTCTTCCTTCGTTCCCCAAGTGATACCCTCACCTTTCCTGAAATGGAGACTACACAAGGTAGCATTTAAGAATTTGCACCACCTGGGGCTAATGGACTCGGCGAAACCATTGTACTTTGTGATGATTTTTGTGAAGTTTTTCTTGGTGGAATCTCATATCTATGTTTTTTTCTTGTATGATATGTGGTACGATGTGGTGGAAGTTCTTAATTCGTTGGAATCCAAAGGTTTTTTTAAATTTTCTACCGACTCTTTGCCCCCATCCCCTTCACAACATATAAGAGCAATTGGAGAAAGACACGGGATCAAGGGAGAGAAGAGAATCCTCTAGATGAGGATTCTATCCGGACGACCACAACGCTGAAGAAGACAGTATAGGCGTGCGCGATGTCCTCCCCCACCCTGGAACCTTTCTTTCCCCCCCCCCCCCACACCGTATTCCTCTTCCGGGACCCAAAAAACAGCCCTTTTTCCTACAACCTTCCCCACTTTTCGACACTCGAACCCCATCCTCCGCCTTACCCCCTCCCCTTATGCACTAACAGTAAGACCTATATAAGGAAGAACTTAAAGGCATATGATGCACTTCATAATGCTGTTTGTAACAACAATACGCTTCGAGTCAAAATGAAATCCAGTGAAGATATTGCAATGTCTGACTTAACTAAAATTAGGTTTTTCTCTTTTACACTATTTTATTAATTCATTCTGGTGTCTTAGATTTTCATATCATATCTCATTGACCTTGTGACCGCTCGTGTTTTGGAGTATACAGGAAACTTGAATTTTTCAATGACGACGTTTAGCCTGATCTGATGATCCCATTTAGATATCTTTCGTTTACAGACCTGGGATCACGACCCAGTTGAAGATAAATGACACGAGAAATGGCAATATTTGGATGCTCCATTAGTTGGACAGAGTCCTCTGATACGGAAAGAACGTCTTGCTCGCCTACTCTCAAAATCTGAAAATTTTTGGTCGTCCTTCAGTACGACATGTGTTTGGCGGCATCCGACTATGAGCGATCAAAATCTGGTGACATGTCATTCATGCGTCCGAATTTTCTTTTCGGTAAGTAGCTACTGATAAGCTTTCACATTTCAGAATCCGTCCGTAATTTCGTCCTCGATGAAAACTCTTCAAGGACTTTTACTCACACCAAAACATTAATTCGACCCTACTTAATCGAGATGACCGTCTGCTTTTTAGTAATTTTGAGTTGAAGTGATCTTGATTGGTTGAAATTTAGTTTAACTAATTGATTTAGCGTTCGATTTTTTTACGATGTTTAGTCGTTGCAAATCATACTTTTTGGTTAAAAAATTTTACCTGAGGATGTAAAGGCGAGGACTTAACGTTTTGAAATGGAACAGGAAATGGAGGTTGTGACTGAAAAAAATTTTTACGTGTGAAAATATTAAGGGGTAGGAAAATTGATGAGTAGAGGTAGGTGAAAATCGCACTTTCATTTTTATTTTATCGCATTTTCAATAACAGTTTATCGCATTTTGTAGCGTCTATTTTTTATTTTCACAATGAGGTAGATGACGATAAAATGTAGTGAAACATAGTTATATGACAAAATACAGAATATTTTAAATGATTATGTTGTAGAACAATAATAAATTAAGGAATATGACATGTAGTGGCAAAGGTGTAGCTTGCCCGCGCCCACTTGTAGTTCGCGGCCACGTAGAGTCCCAGCCAACTAGCAGCTGGCCAGCCGCTCACATGCTTTAAGCGGTGAGTGTCGGCGGAGCATTCAAACTGCGCTCGGCACTAAATTTACGAATTTTGCCGTCGAAAAGGCAAATTTTCGTAACAATATCATAAAAGTCAAGTCATCGCATCTATGTCGCATTTATTTGTGCACATCGCATCTAAATCGCATTTATCGCATTTGCGATTTTCACGAATCTATTGATGAGAGAAGTTCGTCGGGCCAATCTTGGGACTGGCGACTTGTATTGTGTCGGTTATCCTGACCAAGAAGAAATTTGAGTACGTTAAAATATTTAGTGTACAATGGTCTAGAATTTGGACTTGGTGACGGATTGACTGAGCCAGTATCCATAATAAAATCAATTTTTTTACGTAACCCATAATATGTGTCATCAGTTTTCTTTCTCATTCTACATAATTTTGATAGTCTACGTTTCTTTCCTATAAATGCGTATCTGACAATTACTTTTTTCTGTATTTACCATACCACAGAAAATTTTGGACTTTTTCATTGGGGGTTTTTCTACAAGTGAGCAATTAAACGTACAACAACAACCATGCCCTGGATAGGATCAACCTGCGCAGGCGGGACTCGAATAAGCGACCTCTCGTTTGTCAGGCGAGAACTTAAACCTGCCTCCACCGAGGCCGGAACAAAATGCTGTTAGAGAGCCTGGATCCGGACTACCCCGCTCACAGGAATCACCCACAGTAACAATTGGGATGAACGTAAATCATATTAACCCTTAACCGATGACGTGCGGTTTCAGAGACCGCTGCGTTTCTAAAATTTTTAATATTTGCAAAATTAAGATTTCAAAATATCCATAATTCTCGTTAGCTTCATATTTTTGTCACTAGGACATCCCACTCTTAAAATTTAACGTTCCTTTTATTAATGCCTGTAAATTTGCAATTGAACTCGATTAGCGGTCTGTGAGACCGCACGTCACTTGCTATGAATGCATCAAGAAAAGGAATAAGCGGGATAAATTTCATGGCTACTTACTACTTAGCCTTCCAACTTTAACATTTAAGGTCTTTTTTGAATCTGGCAAAATATTGATACATAAATTTAATAATTATAACTCAAGTGTTTTTGGGATCAGTTTTTTTATCCTGCTTCAAATCACAATTTTTTATGACAAATTGGTTCGTATTGGGAGCGTAAAAATTTTAATGTAAGTTTTAAAATAGTTAAGCCTTCAAAGAAAAATTAAACAAAACAATAAAAATGGCGTAGTAATATTTTATGAATTTTTCATTTATTGCGGTCTCCCAGACCGCACGTCACTGGTAGTGTACCTAGACTTGCACGTCTCTGGTTAAGGATTAATAATATTATTACCTGGTAAAATACGTGTGCGGCTCGTCAAAAATGCAACGGGGGTACAGACAGCGTTAAGATGTTAAACGAATAAAGTAGTTTCCTTCATCAAAGAAAGCGAAAGGCATTGTTTGCGATTCGTTGCCCTCCATTAGTGTATTCATAATATACAAATTATTTGGTTTTAGAAATCCTAGTTTAAACGAATTTTAATGGTCATCTTAACGTCCTTTGGCAAGAGCCAGATTGGCGGACATGCGATGTCAATCCACGTGACGTCACAAGGACCTAGATGCTATACGAGTAGTCAAGAGTTTTACATCGTCTGAAATTACCAATGCAAGCATGAGGCACAGAGCTCAGGGAAACATATCTTAATAACTCGCTTTGCTCGCTGGGGGGGCTCTGCCCTCCCTAGGCCCCCCCGAAAAAGGCCTGCGGCCTGTTATGCTCACTGTGGGAGGTCTTACACTTTTTGTTTGCTACTTGTTACTTAAGGATCGTTTACTTTTAAGCTGGCTGGCTTAGGTATAAGCAATATTTCCACTTTCACGTAAAACGAGCGCATGGTACGTAGGCTACAATATGAATGTAAATATTTATAAAGAGAAACGTTTTTCTGAGGGGCTAAAAAAGTAAAATAAATTTCTAAGAGTTTCTTTAACTTATTCAATTCAAATACAAAAAACGTTGGGACCACGTTCCACAGTAACATCCAATGCACACGTAATATCATAACATAACGACTTTACGAATTACAATGAAAAACACGTTTATTAATTATTTTCCACAAAACTCAACCAAATTCTTGATATACGAATGTAAGATGTAACAGCTGTTCCCCTTCGTAAACGAATTACGTAGGGACTGAATATCAATACCTAGAAACAAATGCGCCTTAGCATGAATGGGGGCTAGTATGACGAATTTTATCGAAATATTATTTATCGTGATCGCGAATGATTTCACTTCAGAAATACCTCTATTTAAAATTTTAATGAATCGGGATACACAAATATCTCAGCTTTAATATCCCACGCAATGCGCAATAAATCTGGTGAGTAACGAATCACAGCCTTTGGTGTACAAGACATTGTGAATATCAAGATTTCGATACTTTTCACAGTTGAATAACTTAGTCACTCAAGGAATCGTGATTTTCGCAAGACAAATAATTGAATAAGAAATACCTTTATTTGCACTTATCTTCCATATTGTATTATTCACTGCCTATTCACTCCTGCAGCTCACGGATAACATTGTACATTAAAAAGGACATTAACGGAAAGAAGAACGTAAACAAAAATAAAAAATTATCACCATCACAAAAAATGAAAAAAAAATAATAATTTTTACCTACCTATATTATGTAAGACTTGTTTAAAAGTCTTTCTTCTACAATCGTGTATCGCCAACAAGATACGAACTATAGTCAACTGCACGAATCATATTTCTAAATTGGCATTTAGTGCACTTGTTAACTTTGAAATTCATAACCACCACACTTTCGATGTAATATACCAAAAACAACAACTAATTTCCTACCTTATACTTCTCCGCTTTTCATTTGAATGCGCTTTGATTTAAACAGACGTTTGTTCCTGCGAAAAGAAGACGCAAAGAAATAGACACGTCAAATAATACTTTCTTGATTTCCCTCCTTATATTTATCAGAGTTTCGTTTTAATTCCTTTATCTTCTTTCCCAATTTAGCTCCTCTTGTTTGCATAAACAAATATGTTGCTATGATTGTTCGTTTGTATGACTGCCGCGCCGCCATTGGAATTTGGTGGCCATTTTTTAAACTAATCCCCATACTCAATTGTATATGAATAGAAAGATAAATAATTGTAAATTTAGTGTTTTCATAATTTTTCCTGCGGTTTCAGACAATTTTAGAGGGGTTCTTCATTAGACTTTTTGCCGTATCTCGTCTCGTTCACCCCAAACATTTGTATGAGTGAGTGAATGAATGAATGAATGAGTGGTCGTTAGGGGATTTTATGATATATAGACTCGCTTTGCTAGCTGGGGGGGCTCTGCCCCCCCTAGGCTCCCCCGTAAAAGGCCTTCGGCCTTGTTTTGGTAGCTATGGAAGGTCTTATACTATTTGTATGCCGCTTGCTACTTACGGATCTTTTACTTTTCAACTGGCTAGATAAGATATAAGTAATATTTCTACTTTCAAGTAAAACGAGCGTATAGTACGTGGGTTACAATATGAAAGTAAAATATTAATGAAGAGGAACGTTTTTCTGAGGGACTAAGAAAATAAAATGGATTTTTATGAGTTTGACTGAGTTTATAACTTATTCAATTCAAATACAAAATAACGTCGAGAGCATGTTCCCCTGTAACACTCAATTTATACCTACTTAATATCATAACATAACGAATTTACGAAATACAATGAACTACAGTAAACTACAATTTAATTGATAAGTGGAGATCCTTAGCATGAATTAGCCCTAATAAGACGTATTTAGAAATGACGATTTTATTAAAAGATTATTTGTCATGATCGCGAATGATACCACTCCAGGAAAACCTCTATAATTTTTTTATTGAGTCGGTATACACAAACATCTTACAGCTTTAATATCCAATATAATGCGAAATTAAATCATCTGGTGAGTATCAGATGACAACTTTTAATGAACAAGGCATTATAAATGTCATGATTTAGAATATATTTAAGCTAAATAACTTAGTCACTCAATGAAACGTGCTTTTCGCAAGACAAATAATTGAATAAGAAATACCTATTATTGAACTTATCTTCCACATTCTATTATTCACTTCCTATGATGCACCAGATCACGGATAAAATTGCACATAAAAAATTGTACACAAAAAAGAACGTAAAGAAGAATAAAACGCTAAAAATAATGTTTATCTACCTATCTTTTAAGGAAAGGTTGTTTAGATATCTTTCTACTGCAATAGTGTATGGGCAACAAGAGGGGAACTACATTATGTGCACTTGTAAACTATGGAATTAATAACAACCACATTTTCGATTCTATAATCGCACGTATTCTTCATATTCTATTATTCACTACCATTGATGCACCAGCTCACGGATAACATTGCACATTAAAAAGGTTAGTAACAGAAAAAGGACGTAAGGAAAAATAAAACGTTATCGCCATCACAAAGAATGAAAATAAAATCATTTTTACCTACCTATCTTTTAAGGAAGGTTTCTTTACCTTGCAGTTCTTCTCTTTTCCTTTGAATACGCTTTGATGTGATCAAATTTTTGTTCATACGGAAAGAAGCCATTAAAAGATTGACTTTTCAAAAAGCACTAAGTAAATATCCTACCTTTTCTTAATCATTCTTTCGTTTTAATTTCTTTATCTTCTATTCCAATTTAGCTCATCTTGTGAGCATAAACAAATATGTTGCTATGATTGTTTGCTTGTATGACTGCCGCGCCGCCATTGGAATTTGGTGGCCATTTTTTGAACTAATACCCATACTCACTTGTAATTGAATAGACGGATAAATAATTGTAAATTTAGTGTTTTCATAATTTTTCCTGGGGTTTCAGACAATTTTAGAGGGGGTCTTCATTAGACTTTTTGCCGTATCTCGTCTCGTTCACCCCAAACATTTGTATAGGTGAGTGAATGAATGAATGAATGAGTGGTCGTTAAGGGGCTTCATGATATATAGATGACACAATCAAATAGCCCATGGTTGAAAAGTTTTCTGCGTTTGATGAGGTATAAACAATCCTTATTTAAGCCAAGTGCTACCTGCTACCAGGGTTCTCTGCTACCTGCCAGCAGCCTGCACCATAGCGGCGCTTAAAGCCTCGCACCAAGGTGGCCTCACACTGCCACCGGAACCAGAATGACGTCCCACGGGCTTTTCCCAGCATTCATACTTAGCCGTCGCGTTTTCCTACGCTTGAAATTTTTCACTTTTCACTTAATCGCGAAAAATAGATATCGTCATTTAAAAATGTAAAAGCGTGAAATACGTACTCCAAGAGTAATAATCTTTCGATTTGGGCAATTAAAAAAATAGGAAATCAGCCTATTATGCTGAGAGCTAGCTGCTGGAGACTCTGAGGCGGCGCGCTAGGCTTAGATTGCCTGAACAATTGAAAATGGATATCTTTATGAGCTACCAGGAGAATATTAGAACCCCATTATATTTCTAGGTCCAACAGAAGCGATTAATTAAGAGAGATATTTTGCCGAACAGATAGATACGAGAATTTCTTTTTCCCTTGAGCCATAAATCACTTAAATGAATGCCAGTCGTTATTTCGTTGGAGCATTTCCTTTAAATATGCAAATGGCTGGTGTCCTAACACCCACGGCCACACGCCTTTTAAGTGGATTGCGGGGTAGTATGTATATGTAGATGTATATTATTTCTTGCCCAAAGATTAGTTGCCTCTCTTTTTTGAAATGCGTAATTTTTAATAAACCCTAATCCATTCAATACGTGAATCGAAACTTTATCGTAAGTATGCCAAACAAATATTAAATTTAATGCGTAACAAGTAACGAATAAATTTAGTAATAAGATTTTATTCATCCCCGCAATATGATACTGATGAAATCTTACAAGGTTTTCCACCAGGTTAGTTGCTTGTAGGCCGACATTTCGATGATAGAGAAAACTATCAATGCGTGGGCCAACAAGCAATTCACCCGTTGGAATACCCGAAAATATATCACTGGTATAAATTTAGTAAATTATACTTTAGCATATAAATAAGACACGTTTGAAAAACTTTATGGAATTAGTATAGGTTACTAATATATATTTTAGAACATGTTTTAATAATTATTTAAACATTTTATTTTAAATAAATCATTTTGAATACTTGTAATATTTTTTTCTAAATTTTAGGATTTTTCATAGCGTTCGCAACTCTTGTTGCAGCAATTCCACCACTGAGTTTTGAGATTGCAGAAGGTTCCGCACGATGTGAGAACCGTACTAATGTAAGTATCAGTTATTTGTTAAGCATTCAATCTAATGCCACGGAGCCTCGTTTATCAACTTTTTACCCCTTAACGAACAAGAACACTCACCAAAAGAAGTCAATGCGCATTTGCATCTCATATATGTTAGATAACTATCGGTGGTGGAACTTTAAATTTGACTGTAATCAGAGTCCATATCAAATGCAAAATTAAAGATGTTTTCTCTACCCTTTCTTCAATTAAACCTCTGAATTTCCTAATGAGCTTTTAAATAACTTTTAGTACTCCTTGTTTCTGCGTCTTAAAAACAATATCTTTCTTTCATTAACGAATTTTTAATCCTATATTTTCAACTTTTCTTACTGCTTTTTCCTACTACTCACAAATCGTCCATAACTTCCCATTTCATGCATTCATTTTTTTAGGGATGGCACAATTACCATATTATATTATCTTCTACTTGCTTTATCTCTCAATTCCAAAAAACATTAATGTTTTTTTTTCCTTTTTTGTAAAAAATGGCAGATATGGCGTAATATGAGCATTTGACGATCCCAATGCAAATGCAATAACGCTAGAATTATCATCAATGTGATCAATTTGCATAAATATTTTTCTAAGAATTTAAATCATTCTGTAGGTGCTGATAAATTCCATAAGTAAATGCGTGAGTAGACAGTTCTTGGATGCAGAATTGAATGAAACGGAGAGCCATTACGGCAACACCAAATGTCTTAGGTGCATGCACATTTGCAGGTGAGTAAAGGTATTAATTTAACGAGATAATGCAATCAAGAAATGCAGCTTAAATGCCATTTTTTCCAAAATTTCTTATATATTGTTTTTTTCCTCAAATATAAATTACGTAAATCGGAGCGTAATAATTAATGGAAAATGCGTGGATAAATACACCTCCCATACTTATGGGATACATACTCCTCTATATAGGTACTTACTCCATTACTCATGTCCAAATATCCAATCCAATCCTATTAAGAATCGCTTCTTAAGCTACGATAAAAATTCTGAAATTCCATAGCTTCATGATATAAATAGCTGCAACAAATACCTGAATAATTCCATTAATTTTTTATTCAAATATTTCCTAATATTTAACCCGATATATGTTCTCCTTCTGACTATGTTGACTCGCAGTCGTGGATGACCTCAGGAAGACACGTCGCGTTCTGGTCCACTTCACTCCTTGAAGATTCTCTAATGAGCTCATAAAATTACCCGACGATAGTAATTCAAAGTAGGTACATGATAAACGAAATTCCGTTTATCGTCCCCCTTTTCCTCGTTTCCCAAAAGCATCAAAACCCTATTTATTTTTCTTATTCCTTCTCTTCAATATGTTCTGACCCCTATTGAAATGATTTTTTGTACACGTATAAAATTGTTTCAGACTTTATTTTGTGGAAGTTCACTATATCTATAATGAGTAACACAAATGGTAATTTTACACACTTTTACAGTCCACAGTTTTTAATGGGTATTGTATTTGGAGGAGGCGACCGACATTTCAGGTTATTTGCGCCATGAGGGAAGGGTAGGTAAGGAAGGGTGGAAAGAAACTCGGCGTCGGGATTAGCCTGCTCTTAACGAAAGGCGCCAAGGGGACCACGGCTTTACGTCCCATCCGACGGACGGAGTGTTGCGCTTGAAATTTTCTCCACACAACATTCAAGCAGGGATCGAAAGCAGTTTCTGAAAATTCTCTGCCACCGCCGGGATTTGAACCCGAGCCCACGGGGTGTGAAGCCAACACTCTTGCCACCACACCAACCCGATCTCCCACTTTTTAATTCAAAACTCAACAACCGACCATGGTTTCAACACATTGTGTCATTTTCAAGGTGATACAAGCATCCGACACGTCGTGGTCGCGCCGAAGGCGCGATTCCTTGCTGTACCGGTGAGCCTAGACTCACCCTAACCAGCCAGTAGACAATGATTTATTAACAATAGCGCACGTGTTCTGTGGTGGGAGTATTGTGTTGTTTGCGTGAAATGGAAACTTAAGACTAATTTTTTTGCAGCAGAGACATTTTGGCCTTAACATGACCATCACATTGATAACAGTTGCATTATTGGTCATAATATATTCTTTTTTTATTGGGTTATTTGATATTGTTATATTTTTTTACTTTATATTTTTTAAACCAATGTATATTTTTTATTGGTTATTCTTTTAACCCGTTTTTCTATTTATTTATTTTGTCGCGTCACGGGGCCGTTGTGCTCCGCCCGAAATGCAATGCATGCAGGGCCGGAACTAGCCTTACATTTACGACGAAAAATAATAAGAAAAGAGAAATGAGGGACTGGAAACCAAAATTTAAATAAAGTGAAAGGAAGAAATGACGGGGGTGGAAGAAAATAAGGAAGGGAATCCCGCCTTACCTTGGCTTCCGCCCGAACTCTGCACCCCATGCGTCCTTTCACCACTTGATTCTCGTCAGAGCTTCGACGAGATAAACGCGTCTTCGCCTTGACCTCAGGCGAACGAATGCTGTCGTCTTCGCCCGGACCCAAGCGAATGAATGAATACCGGTGCCGCAGGCCAGCACCGTTCTTCCGGTGCTGCTCAAGCCCTCTTTAGGCAAAAAAGTACGGCACAAAACAAAAAAACCAAGGCAGGTGGGAAAAAGAAGAAAAGAGGGAAATTCAAATGGAAGAAAAGAAGACATAAGGCTGTTCCGGCCCGAACATACCGCCCACCTGAATTTAGCAAAAATTCACCTCTTTATAACGAAAACTGAAATAAGCTGCGTTCTTAGTCCTATCCTAAGAGTTGGGTTTGGGATACTATAGTTTCACTTCCAGAGGCCCATCTGGAAGACTTACTACAGGACTCAGGTTAGGCCGTGGATAGGGAATTAGAAGGAATAAGAATGTTAAAAACGAAACTAACGCGCAACTAGCGAAAAAAAAAGAAAATCTTACATCCGATCTCACAAGTGCTCTACCAGATATAATCCAAAATTTTCTGACTATTAATGCCTCTACCATTCGAGGTCCCCCGTGCAGAGATGCAAAGTGATAATGTCGCACAATCAATCTAGAGAGATGACTCTCTTTAGGCAACAAAACAGGTTGTTTTTGTGATTGAGGCAATGCGGAATTAATGAGCCTGCCGCCCACCCTGAGGATCCCTTGATCATCAATAATAGGAGATAAACGAGCAAAAGTAGAATGAAGACACTTGTTTCTAGAGATAGAATGGAGGACATTCTTGAAATGACATTTCTGAACCAGTTTTATGATGAGGTTAAGAGATTCGGTCCATTCAGATTCCAAAATAAGAAGATTGGTTGGTCGCTGCACTCCCTTACAACCAGAGATAAATCTACGCACAAATACAACTGTTCGTATTAATTTCAAGTAGCAGGAGTACGCCTTCATCCAATGACATGAACATCCCTTTTCATCTTGGATGGCCCCTGCCCATTGCGCTTGAATCTTAACCTCCGGTAGATCATTTGCATATTTACTTTCCGAAGGTATAGATGGCCACTTTGATTCATCCTCCCTTAGAAATTCCGGACCTGACCAATATAAGTCACATAGCAGCAACTGATTTGGCATCATTCCCCTCGAAACACAATCCGCTGGATTGTTGGATGATTCAATATGTCTCCACGAAGAACTGGGAATTGAAGCCGTAATGTTAGTGATTCTGTTAGCAACAAAGGTCTTTAATAAATGAGATGACATTCGCAACCACGCCAACACAATCTGAGAATCGGTCCAGGCATATATTTTGAGGATCTGAAGTCTTTTGTCCAAAAAAGATGACAAACGGGATAGAAGCTTAGGTAATAAATACGCTCCCATTAACTCAAGCCTTGGAATAGATAAAGTTTTCAAGTGAGCAACTTTACTTTTAGCCGCAACTAGATGAACATTAATTTCTGATTCTGCGATCGTTCTTATATACACCACCGCACCGTAGCCGCGCTCCGATGCATCACAGAATCCGATCAGTTGCGCCTCTGAAGACCGTGGAAATATATATCGAGGAAACTTTATCTGCTGCAACAACTGACTCTGCGAGACAAAATTATCCCATTGATTCTTAATGACTTCTGGAAGGGAATCATCCCAAGATAATTTTTCATTCCACAGGGATTGCATCAAAACTTTAGCCCATAAAGTTACGGGAGACAAAGCCCCAATCGGGTCAAAAATTCTGGCAATGTTCGAAAGCAGTTTTCTTTTTGAATTGACCACCGTATCAAAATTGACATGGTAAGAAAAAGTATCGGATTTTGGTGACCAGTACATTCCCAAAACTTTTAAAAGGCAAACATCGCTCGAATCAAAATTTAAAATTGATACCCGTTTCTCCTCGGGAATATGACTTAACAATTCCGGAGCATTGCTTGCCCATTTTCCAAGAGAAAAGCCTCCTGATAAAAGCAAGGAAATTAATTGCTTTTGCAAATTTAGTGCCTCTGCAATCGAGCTCGCTCCCGTGACGATATCATCAACATATGTGTCATGAAGAAGCACCTTTGAGGCTAACGGGAAATTTTGTCCTTCATCACTGGCGAGCTGATGTAGAGTTCTGATCGCTAGAAAAGGTGAAGAAACAACTCCGTAGGTCACCGTATTCAATTCATAATCCAATAATGAGGACGATGGATCCTCTCGGAAGACAACGTGTTGATAGGTGCGATGGTCGGGATGTAACGATATTTGTCGATACATTTTCACAATGTCGGTAATAAACGCGACCTTATGCGTCCTAAATCCAATTAAAAGGTCAAAAATGTCCTTTTGAAGTTTGGGACCAGTTTCTAAGACGTCATTTAGTGAATTACCGAGTGATGTCTTCGCCGAGGCATCGAAAACAACACGTATTTGACCGCACTGAGAAGCATCCTTAAACACGGCATGATGGGGCAGATAATACGATCCGGGACTCGTAGACCTGGACATATGTCCCAGCGACTCGTACTCGCTCATGAATTTATGGTATTCGCCTTTTAAACGCGAGTTCCTTGACAATCTGCGCTCCGTGTTCATCCAGCGCGTGATAGCATATCCATGAGAATCTCCCAGAGTGGGAGGACATGCCTTAAATGGCAACATAACTTGATATCTACCGTCAGACATACGACGATGCGTATTTTGAAACCCTACTTCGCATTGCACGTCTTCAGGTCTCGGTAGAATTTCGACCTCCACTTCTTCCACTTCCCAAAACCTTTTCAGTTGATTAAGAAGAAGTGTCTCCCTCTTACCAATAGCCAGCGAAATTACCTGAGAAGGATTCTGGGGGGAAATGGTTGGATAACTTCCCATTATAACCCAACCGAACACAGAATTCATAGCTATCACATTTGCGTAAGACAATGATTTCCGCCCACCAAGAAGAACCCTAGGAAATAAATCCATGCCCAATAACATTTCTACGGGGGCCGGTCTATCGAACTCGGGATCTGCGAGACGCAAATGTGCAAATTTTTTGAAAAGATAGAGTGGGATAGTAGTAGTTGGAAGTTCATTTAAGACCTCCGATACTACAACCGACCTCGTGGTCAATACGGGGGATGACGTATGTCTTGGATATAAAGAGCATAAAACCTGACCGTTGGGTTGCTGCAGGGGAACATGCGCTAAGCCAAATAGCTCGCCCTCGTAAGCGGAGATGGGCAAAGATAATCGCCTTACCGCCGAGGACGAAATAATGGATAACTGCGAGCCCGGATCTATTAGAACTCTGATACGCCCATTTCTAGCCTGAATCAAGGCAACCGCTGTGCCTAGAATAGTCGAATGCTGCCGATCACTCCGAGTGCATGACGATATGATAGCAGGGGGTATGGATGAAGTGGTAGATGTTTTTGACAAGGAAATACCCTCTTGACTATCGTCACGCAATCCGGTGGAAACCTTTCCTGCGTCCTTCGCGCCGACTGAGTTCCCGTCTTCGGCAGAATTATGTAAAGACGTGTGGTGATAGCGTTTACATCTTTGACAGCGCATACCTCTTGCTTGACACTTGGGAGCCCAATGACCCGGCTTTAGGCAATTGAGACACAGCCCTTTTGACCGCACAAAGGTTGAACGTTGATTAAAACTCATTTCAATGTAACGTGGACATTTAAATAAAGGATGCAAAGAAGAACACAATGGGCAATTATCCCGTTTCTCTGAATAATTAGACATCCTTGAAGAGGCTTCGTTGGCTGAAACTGGCAGAGAAAATTTAAATCTACCTCGAGAATTCGTGGAGGTAAATTTAGAAACCGATCCACTTGATGTTTGCAGAATTTTAATTCTTTTCTTTACAAAATCAATTAGATTTGTTACAGAAGGGAACATGTTTCCACTCAGCGATCCTTCAAACTGGGATAATATCTCAGAATTCAAAACTCGAGCGGCTAAGCGGAATAAAATAAATTCTCCCAAATCTGGAATATTCAGGGTCCCTAAAGCCGCATACATTTCTGCAAACGTTGTCACGAATTGTTGTAACTCTGCTTGATTATTAGAAATTTCTTGAAACGACAACATTTTGTCCAAAAATGAAAATCCAAGAATGCGAGGATTATCATAAAAATCGTTTAATTCTCTCCAGGCGGATGGATAATGAGCTTCGCCAAAAGGCACAGAGGCAATTATTGCCAATGCCTTACCTTGGAGAGAAGATTTAAGATAAGAAAATTTTTCAATGGCGGATATATCATTCGGGTAATGCACCACCGATTTAAATATATCGCGAAAAGCGGGCCATTCAGAAAACAACCCCGAAAACTTCGGAACATCAATGGCTGGGAGTTTACATTTTTGAGATTGCACAGGGGCTTCCCTGTCCACATCGCTCGTGGACGCCCTCAATCCATCAGAAACAGACAAAATAAAATAATACTTCTCCTCGAACTCCTTTGCCAAAACAGAATCTATCTTATACACGTCCGCGCGATTGCAATTATTGCAGTGCTCAAAAATTGCCAAATTTTCATCTAAAAAACCACGATAAACCTCCTTTAGACTAGAACACCTGGCAGAAAATACGCCAAAATTAGGATGCTCCCTGACTCGCCCCTGGTATTCACTCAACTGACGTGCCAAATCATACTCGACCGAAAGAGTGGCTTTGAACTGGTCCCGTTTGAATCGCAGAAGGGATAGACGCGATTCGAAATTCTGTCTCGTGGTTATTTCACTTTCTGGCATGATTGCACTAAACGCACTAAATAAATTAAAATAAAATAAAGCCTAATGATTTCCAAATCTGTCCCGGGTTTCGGCACCAAAAAATGTCGCGTCACGGGGCCGTTGTGCTCCGCCCGAAATGCAATGCATGCAGGGCCGGAACTAGCCTTACATTTACGACGAAAAATAATAAGAAAAGAGAAATGAGGGACTGGAAACCAAAATTTAAATAAAGTGAAAGGAAGAAATGACGGGGGTGGAAGAAAATAAGGAAGGGAATCCCGCCTTACCTTGGCTTCCGCCCGAACTCTGCACCCCATGCGTCCTTTCACCACTTGATTCTCGTCAGAGCTTCGACGAGATAAACGCGTCTTCGCCTTGACCTCAGGCGAACGAATGCTGTCGTCTTCGCCCGGACCCAAGCGAATGAATGAATACCGGTGCCGCAGGCCAGCACCGTTCTTCCGGTGCTGCTCAAGCCCTCTTTAGGCAAAAAAGTACGGCACAAAACAAAAAAACCAAGGCAGGCGGGAAAAAGAAGAAAAGATGGAAATTCAAATGGAAGAAAAGAAGACATAAGGCTGTTCCGGCCCGAACATATTTTTTTTCTTTAAAGAATTTATTATTATTATTATTTTATTTTTTTGATGACTTTGCTACAGCATAAGCAAAGGTATTATATTTTTTTATTAAAAATATAACTAAACAAACAAATAACTTTGAATTTTGAACAGAAACCTATTATTAGAAGAAGGTTAAGACAAAGAAAAGAGGCATAGAAGAGTAATTTGTTGAGGCAGTGTATGTGTTGTTGGAATATGAGGATCATAATTCCAGATGTCTGTAATTAATGTGTTATTAGTGCCCTTCAGCCTGGACTTAAAATTTTTGACCAAAAGAGTGATGAAATCATTGATGGTTGGGAGTTTATGCAAAGCTAAAATATCTGACATTCCTAGTTGGAAGTTCCCAAAAGTTTACTAGTTTGAAGCAGTTGATGGATGGATTTATTTTGAAAGATTTCTAATTTATTGCGAATTGTCCAATTTTTGGCGAAAATTTCACATGCGTATAGTACTACCGGTCGGATGATGCTTTTGTATGAAAGAATTCTTGAGCTGTGGGAAAGTGGAGAATTAGGGGAGGAGAGGCCAGAGATGGCTTGTTGGACGACTATTGCTTTGCCGGTACAATATTTCAAGTGGGGAATGACCGTTAGCTTACTGTCGAGAATCACCCCAAGGAATTTGTGCGTGGTTGCTCTTGGCTTGGGTATAAATACTGAGAGAGTGCTGCTAGTATTACCTTGAAAATGACACAATGTGTTGAAACCATGGTCGATTGTTGCGTGTTGAATTAAAAAGTGTGGAAAGTACCATTTGTGTTCCTCATTATGTTTTTTGTACAGGTGGATATTTGGGATCTTGCAATAACAATAAGATCTGAAATGACAACACAACAAAATAATTCCGTAGATGGATGGTAAAGATTGGCTAAGACGAATAATCTATCTTCCCAACTCATCCATTCGCTCGTAAGCAAGAAGACGATTATATTGCCGCCAAATTTCCTTGAGTCATCAAAACAAGGGAATTCCAGTAAAGATGGCCCAAGAACATGGTGGTTAAGCGTTATACCTGTTGCCGTTTCGCGCGCATTATATTCGGCACCATTAGGCAGCGGAAGGTATCTCGTTCAGTGAGGCTTTCCCATTTAACCCTTAGTGGGAGTGCTCTTTTTTAGTTGGCAATCGCATCACATACGTTAAATGTGTTTTTTATATGATTTATTGGCTCAAATACATACTACTTCCTCGTGTTTCATCGCGAAAAGTGGATATCGATTACTAGTGGATAGCGTCGCGAGTGGCGATTTTGAAATCTGAATTTAATGCGTGCTCAGCACGGACTTAGAATAATCGTAGTGCCAACGTAGTACCATAGGTGCGTAGTGCGGTCTTGAAAGCTTCCACAGCACGAGTAATAAAAAATGTGCAAAAAACGTTTTTTTTTCAAAAGCACTATCAAAAAGCAGTAAAAAGTAAAAATTAAACTTTCCATCAATGGGAAAATAAACGTGGGTGCTTATTAATTTTAGATATTAATATTGTGTGATAATCCTTTCACGCCTATCGGGATTTTCTACTTCTATTTCTTATAAACCTTATCAGCACTCACGATTAAATCTCCGAGTGACGAAAAGCTCATTTTTTACATTTTAGTACATTTTTTACTGTTTTCGGAAAATGTGTATTTTTATCTTTTTTTCAACTTGTTGTTATTACTTGCGCAGCGAGAACCTTTGAATGAGGAGAAAATTTATTCACAAGAGTGTATTAGAACAAAGAAACACATGCAGACCATGCACGAGGCAGAGGAGTAACGGAGAACCGACGAAAATCTCGGAACGAGTTAATGACCTCACAACTTCTTAGGGGTAGGGTTGGTCAGCGATTTCTAGGAGTATGCGACGGATCGAAAATAAGACAATTTCGTGTATCTACATATTCCAAACTGTATCACAAGCGGCATTAATATAAAAATTTTGTCGATCTCATTCAGTAGTGGATCCAGGATAGGGACAAGGAGGGGGCTAAGTGGGGGTTAAAATTACAGCAGTAGTGGTGGTCGGAAAAAATTACCATTCTATATAATGTAATTTGGATATCCAAGGGGGGCTATAGACCCCATAGTCCCCCTCATAGATCCGCCACTGATCTTATTGTATTACTATGGTGTCAGTATGTGTATACAAGAAGGTAGATTATAAATATTGTTCTTCGCAATTTGTATTAAAATTATCATTTCTTGGAGTATGAATGAAAACATGAGAACAAAATGAAATACAATGATAGAAAATATTTTTACATATATAAATGTTAGGAAAGTTTTTTACAATAATATAATTTTAAAAATATATATATTTATAAGAAGAGAATAGACAACAAATTTTGAAAAACCTTAGCTTTGCACATATTTATTGATATTACGTTACTAAGCTAGCGCACTAAGCGATAATGTATGTATATGGCCGATCGAAGAGAACGGACAAAAATGGATAGTTAAAAAACACAGAAACACATAAAAAAGGGACACTCACAAAAACTAGCAGACGTTTCAGCGGGTTGACCCGCTATCTTCGGTGCCGACGGTGAACTGCTGCAGGCAGGGGAAATTCCTCCAGTAGTCCTCCTTGGTGAAGTAGTGGGGGTGGAAGAAGGGGAAGAGGGGGGAAGGGATTGGGGGGATAGGGTTTGCTCTGTCGGTTAATGGGCAATATTTAGCCCGGGCGTTTCAAACACCTTTTCGACCCAGATGTGGGCCATCTCCCTAGTTCTCACCTCGATGGTAGTTGCCCTCTCTGGCAGAACTTCGATGAAGGTCAGAGAAAAACATTTGTCGAAACAACTGTTGTGTGAGGCAGTGTGAATGAGGATGAGTTCGAGAAAGGGGGGAGTTTTGCAAGACTGTCTGTGTTTATTTATTCTGATGGATATGCATGTGGTACATTCTCCTATGTAATAGGAGGGGCAAAAAGTACAAAACAATCTGTAAACAACGTTGAAGGAAGTACAAGACGGTGTGGAGGAGGATCTATTGATGACTGGAGAGGAGTGTGTGTCGGAGAAGGGGGCGGGTGGGTCTTAAAATGTTACCTAAGTTAGGTGCTCTTCTGTAGGCAATGGAAGGGCAGGATGGAAGAAGAGCGGCTGTGGTTTTGTTGTTACTGATTATCTTTTAATATTTTTTAATTTTTTGAGTGCCCGGGAAGAATGTAGTGGTGAGATTAAGTTTGCCAGTTTTATCTTTGTTGAAGCGTGGGATTTTCTGTTCGGAGGGAGAAAGTATTCTCTTTTTAATCAGGGGTTCTGGATACTCACGTTTGATAAGAGGATGGTGGAGGTTGTGTGGCTCGGTGAAGGGATGGTGAATTGTTACAGATGCGATGGGCTCGGACTGAGAGGGAGTAGGGAATTGCGTGTTTGGTGTGAGGTGGATGGCAACTGGTGTAGTGTAGGTATTGTTCATGGTTGGTGGGTTTTTTTGTGGATGAAGGTGATGAAGGTATTGTTTTCAAGGCTGATGTCTATAAAAGGAAGGTAAGGGAGGAAACAGAAAGTGATGAAGTGAAAGAAACGGATGAGGTGGAGATGAAGGATGCAATGATTTGTCTAGCTAATCACGCCCATGGGCCCATAGTTAAAAAATATCGTCGATGAAGCGGACTCACAGGAGAGGTTTAAGAGTTTGGGAATTCAAAAAAGTTTTCCAGGTGACCCATGTAGAGGTTTGCGGCCATTCTGGTGCCCATCGGGACTCCTCGCTTCTGTAAGTAGATGGTGTCGTTGAAGTTGAAGGCGTTTTTGTTGAGAATTAGTTCCGCTAATTAGATGATAAAGCTGGTGCAGGGAGAGTGAGGCTTCGCTTCCTAACGTCTTTTCCTAACCCCCTCTCGCCATACCTCTCTTCCCTCTCCCCTTTTTTCCCTTTTCCAACACTCTCCTTTCCTCCCCATTCTTAGCGAGGTTGAGAAAGAAGTTAGTTCTTCGAAAGCTTCCGAGTTTATTTTCCAGTGTGAATGTTTCTTTTTTTGTGCCTCTGTGTTTATTGATATTGACTTGTACTATATATATATATAATATTGTATAACATCGAACTTTATATTGTTCTCATGTTTTCATTCATTGCCCTGATGATAGTTGTAAGTAAACTGAAACGTTGGCTAACAACTTTTTTGCATCATATACATTTGATGTATACTCCAAGAAATAATTTTATCGTTTATCAAATGAGGTGAAGATAAGAAGAAAAAAATTGAAATTATCTTTTCACAGCGTTAAAAACAAATTTCAATTACAGGAAGAAGTCTGAGATATTTGAATGCGTTCGTAAAGGGACTGAGCCCTTAGCAAAAATCACTAGAAAGGCAAGGACAATGGTGCCTTTCTTTTCACAGTTTCTGGAAACATACATATCTGGACTGTGCGAAGATGGGACAGGACTATTTCCAGGTATATATTTTTAATTTTATCGCAGACCTATTCCATCCATCCAAACTGCTACCTGAAGAATATTTATTTTCCACGGCCTGGCATGAAAAATGCCAGAATACCAAAAAATCTGTCAGTTTCACCAAAAAATGCATCTAACAATACTTGAAGGCGATACAACCTACTATAAAACGATGCAATAATTAGGTTTGTTTGACAAATTTATACTATATTAGGGATGATAAAATCCATTTTTCTTCGCTAAAAATTGTACATTTCCCAGAATTTATCCTCAATGAATACATTTATTGGACCAATTGATAACTTTTAAGGGGTATCACGGAATACATCGTAAAAAGAATAGGGTGGTTTCCTAATATTGCCTAAATCGAAAGATTATTACTCCTGGAGTACATATTTCACGCTTTTAGATTTTTATATGACAATATCTTTTTTTCGCGATTTAAATAAACGTGAACATTTTCATGAGCGGGAAAACGCGACGGCTAAGTATGAATGTTGGGAAAAGCCCGTGTGACGTCTGGCTGCTGCTGTGTGAGGCCAAATTGGGTGCGAGGCTATGAATGCCGCTAGGATACAGGCTCTTTCTGCCGAGCATGCTGGTAGCGTATAGTACCCTGCTAGCACATGGCGCTTGGCTTAAATAAGGGCTATTAATGCCCCATCAAACGAAGGAAACTTTCCGATCATAGGCAATTTTAATACGTGATTATTAAGAGATGTTTCATTGTGTTCTGAGCCTCATGCATGCATTGGTAATGTCAGGCGATGTAAAACTCCCGACTTCTCGTATAGAATCTAGGTCCATGTGACGTCACGTGGAGTGTTATGGCATGAGCACCAATCTGGCCTTTTTCAAATGAGGTTAAAATTGACCATTAGCATTCGGAATTTGGGAACTGGGTCTAAACTGGGTCCAACTAGATCTAAACTTGGATTTCTAAAACCAAATGATTTGTTTATTATGAATACACTAATGGTGGGAAACGAATCGCAATCAAATCATTTCGTTTTCTTCGATGAAGGAAACTACCCTTTTATTTAACGTAGTTTTTCCCAGGCATGGAGAAGATTCGAGTATCTCTCGTGGAAGCTTATTATGTTTTTCCACTTCGGCCGCTTCTTAACACTAGAACCACGGACTGGACCTTTTTGTCCCATCGCCCTTTCCAAATGTTTTCCATCCATGTACTAGTGGTTTGAACCCTTTAAAATTTACTGACGTTTACTCATTTTTTATGCTCTTTTGAATGGTTGTATCGAAAATATTGTACAATGTTTGGTTCACGAGAAAAACGGCGATTTACCTTGACTTTTTTGTCCCATATGGGGAAAAGATACAATTTCAGTTTTTTTTTACACTTATTTTGTATTTAGCATAATAACAGTTTATTACGAAGGGGATCGATGCACAGATACCGTTATTCTGCCAGTTAGAAGCGCAGAAGGGAATAATCTGTGCGCTGCGCCGCCTACTCACTCAGCGCCGGCCGCGTCACCTCTGCCCGGCGCTGCGACCCTCTTGACAAGCAACACTTACGCTGTCAAAATAAGTTTACTGTATTCCTACTTATACTTAATAAAACATTTTAAACATTACCTAAAAACGTGTTCTGTTCACACGAACCACAAAAAACCGTCAATTATCCTTAAACATCACAGGATCAACGTATTTTGTCAATGGGACAAAAAAGTCCCATGCCGCGGTTTTGGTGGAGTTGGAAAGTTCAGCGGTTCTAGTGTTAATCGGATTTTGAAATGTCCTCAGAGTGATCCGCTTATTCTTAATATTTACCGCTCAAGTCTTGCCGCGGATCTAATCTATAGGTTTTATAACATTTTACATTTAGTATTTTTGTGATTTTTCACTTTTCAGCTAGCAATGGAGATGATAAGCAGTGTTTTCGAAGGAGTATGACTGCTTGCCACGATCATCTGAATTACCTTAATTACTTACACTTGGCTCTGGTCTGTGAAGCTAAGGATCCCAATAATGATCCATACACAAAGAAGTACATCTGCGAGTGAGTATCAACATTTTACCTCCAGGGTTGAAGGGATGAGGAGAGGGAATCTCGCAAATAATATTTCACTTCTGGATCGATGGTTATGACTAATTTTGAAAGTTACAGTGGACTCTAGCAATTAGTTTTCTCAATTTTGTCGCTGGCTTTTTGTCAGAAATGTTAAATCAGCATGTGAGTCAGTAATCACTACTTGCCTTCACACCATGGATGAGAAGAGTTGAGCTAATTACATTTCACTTTAAAAAAAGGTGCTTGTGACTATTTTTTCAATTATTATGGATTTAAACGAGCAGTTTGTTTTATTTTATGGCAACTTTCCAGAAACTATGTACATTTATTAAATCAATTTGCATAATTACCGACATTAATGCTACCTCAGGATTTTTTTACATAGAAATTGTTTCGTGAACGTCAACATTTTCTCAATTAAAAGCTCCAATCTATCATTATTACATTATTATCTTAACTGACTAGACATTTCCATTGTTTAATCCAAACAGGAACGTGTACGATCACCTGGAATGCACTTGGAGGAGTATCAAAAAATGCTCTCCGGAACTAATGCGGGCCATGGAAGCTCTGAGAAGCGCAGTAATGAATTTTGAACCATGTATAAAATATTATTAAATACTTCACGAATTAAATGTAATTTTTTTTAATTTTTGTATTTTTTTCGGTTCAGTTCCGTCTTGCATCACAAGTTTACTTCAGTTGCTGCCTTCCTCCCGAAACTATCGATGAAGGGAATTTTCACGATATTAACAAATTTTTCAACCTTTCAGAGGTCCTACAAAAATTTATATTTCCAAATAATTTTATGCTGAGGGCAGGTGTGCATTACCTCGACTATCTACATCTACATACTATACCACAAGACTACCTCTTCCAAACGCCTACAAAAGCCGTGTGACAGGGGTTGTTAGGACACCAGCCGTTTAATATAAAATGTTAATGCTCAAACAAGATTATGACTAACTTCCCACGACACATCCCCCCCCTTCCACACCTCCGTCCAAAGTTAACCTTTCCCCCCCTCTTTTTTACCTCCATCCGTTAACTCCCCCTTTCCCTCCCCCCACCCCCTCAACGCCTTACGTTCAACCCCAATTTCCCTTCTCCTCTTCCACCCCCAAACCCCACCCCCTTCAAGCTATATATTTCAGCGGTGTACATTGTTTCTGCATCACTCAACGTTTGTTGAAGGGAAGCTCAAATCCTCAGTTTCGTTGAGAAGGAAGTCTTGGATTCCGAAACCGGTACACTTCTCCCGTCCAGATGGCATTTCCATCGTTCAATTTCGAGCGATTCTCCCGGAGTATAGCCCACGGAGTAAGTGTTGTGAGTGTGTGTGATATATTGTGTGTGCGTGATATCTTAACGGAAGCAGCCTCAGCGAGGCACCCCAAAACACTTGCAAAGGTTCCTTCATGCCTCGTTAACATTGCGATTGTCCGAGCGATCGTCCTGACAATAGTTGGCGTAGTTCCGAACGTTGCCACTTTACGATGGTCAGGCGCTTGGAGACCGGAAAAGAAAGCGACAAGAGAAAGACGAAAAGCTCGTGAAGCTCTATTTTTTTATGGATTTGTCCTAGGAAGGAATAATATGGGCGGAAGAAAAATGATTCGATATGTACACGTTGAACACAGTAATATCTTGTCCCTGCATACCTCAACAGCTTTGCTAACCGTCAATTTCTCGTCCACTTTAGATGTCAGCACTAGAGGACAGCACAGGTTTTAACAATCGTCGTGTGAATGCACGATAGTTCCGACAATCGCTAGAAAAATCGTAATGTGAATTATGTGGCATTAGAGTTGAACGAGTGATTGCGAAGGGTGATGGCTTCATTATGCCGATATAAAGGCAAATTTGTGTCTAAAAGTAAAGGGTAGAGCTTGGATAATTCGAGGAAACGAAATGTGGCCGAAAGTAAATCCATCAATTCCATCATTCTAAGTGATTCTAACGAGTGAATCTGTTGAAGGTTGCCGCATCGTCGAGGTGCATTTTTTGGAAAAGGAGATGATTTGTAGGCATTGTTCTTCAATTCAGATTCATTTAATTTTGTTGTTATCTTCTATCATTGTTATGATTTAATTTTCTTAATCCCATGTTAATCCAGGTTCATTAATATATTAGTTTTTAGCACATGATAATATTGAAGCCAAAAATGAAAATTCAAATCCTTTTGTCAAACTTACTTTAATCACGTCTCATCATCATTGGTTTTTGAAGATGAAAACAAGGCAATAACGATAAAAGTTCAAATCTTAAAATATACTATAACCTACTGATTTTTAATTTCTTGAGAATTTTTTGCAATACTTCCTAACATAAAGTGTCCATAATTTTTTAAGTAATAAATTTTTATGCCTTGATTTAAGAAGATTAAATTCCATGTCGAATGACACACACAAAACTCTTTAATGCTCATTTCTTTGTAGATTTTCCATTTAATAGCCTCATCCATACTAATAACAAGGAGTTGATTAGTGAAAATTAGACACTAATGTTTCATTTATAATCCAAATGCAATTCGAATCATTAGTATCAGGATAATTAAATAATCCTTGTTCCTAGTACCTAAGTTTCAGTGAATTTGGAAGGATGGCATTGCAACTTCTACAGACTCACTCGTAGCTATCACCAATTGTTCAAGAATGCATCCTAATTTTTATCCTCCTGCAATGACTTCATGAATAGATGTATTTTCTGTTGCGTTTTCAAATTTAGCTAATTGGACCTTTGGAAAATGTATCGAAGTAAATTTTTTGGACCCTGAAAATAGAGGTACTCTTTTGTATTCTATTTTATACTTTCGAAGAATATTCATGGGTTAATTAGTACGTTCCCGAAGCTGTATTTCCAAACACTACATTGTCGGTACGCAACAGCATTATGCTTGCCTGGTGGTACATTCGATTACCTGTAGACCTTATTCTACACTTTTAATATCAATTAAATTGATGAAATACGTAATGCGCTAGATAATGAACTTCTATTTAAATAAGTATTTTCTACTAATTGAAAACAATGTATATTTTTCGAAATAAACGTAAAACAATTTGAAGTAGTATTCTGAAGAACATATGTAACTGTCGCAAGTCGCAATAAATTCTGTCAATTTCGCTTTTGAAGCGATACGCCAACAATTTCTCGCCAGAAATGCTCAACGAAAATACGATTAACATTTCTTAAGTCCTTTATGGTTCGGAGGAAATTGTGGGCAATACGACATCTTCATCGATCATTTGTTATGTTGTTCCACGACATATCCCCAAAGAAAGTTGACAAACTGATGCGATATAGTAACACATACCATGACTTTTATTGAATTCTATATAGTTTTATGCATCAAATTACTGTAACAATGCAACCAAAAAAACTTAAAGCAAAAAACTAAAAAATAAAGCGAAAAAGCAAATAACTCCACGAGATGGTTTATTTACTCGAAACGACATTCAGCAACCCTGAGGATGAGCCCCGAGTTGGAGCTCGAAACTTTGGAAAAATTTAGTTTCCAGCCTGTTGGGAATAGTGAGAGAAAATTAGCCACATAATTCGATGGGAAAGCATAAAATATTTTTGCCGTTTCCCATTTTTGTAATTCAGCACCCTCTCATAATTGAGGGATTTAGAAGCCAAGCCATTTTTAATAACATTGTTAGGTGCAGAAATTGATAAAAGGAATATAAAAAATCTTGGTAGGCAAGGGATGCGGGTGAATTTCTGTCCAGTGCTAACACTGACTGGAAAATCAAATGCACCACTAAATGTCTGATTGATCTCGTCTGTTTTGTTTACTTAATTTCTGTACCTAACCCTGTTTAGAAAATAAAATTCTTTGTATCCCTCGGCTTCTCACCCCCTTATATCAGATCACCGTTTAAAGGTAAATTAATATTTCGATAAATTATTATAACTGTTATTTATTTTTTTCTTCTTCTTGGCCTTAATTTTTTAATTTTGATTAACGTCCTTGAGCAGAGGCCGATTTATGGGAGAGGGCATGGGGGCACGTTCCCCCCCAATCGACGCTTAAAATATAGATAATTTTTTTAATTCTATTATCATTACGTTCGTTTTATTTTGTGTATTAGGGTTCCTCAATCATTACGTTCATATTAATAAATTTCAAGTTCAAAAAAATTTCGTAGAATAATTATAGAATCTTGTTTTTAATCTCAAGTATGAGAAGATCGTTTGCTTGTCAGACCCTTGCGTCCCCTCCTTCCCCAGAAAAAAACCTGGATCCGCCCGTCTTGAATTATAGTTACATAATTGATATTAATAATGTATCGAAACGTTGGGAAACAAATTTGCATATCATTTGCATATCTTTGACCTATTCTCCGATACGTAAATTAACATTACCATTACTATGACTATTATGTAAATTGACATTTCATTCATAGGTGTGGATTATGTCTGTTGAGCAGAATATGAGATTTTTATAGCTTTTTGCCCCAAAGGGTACATCGGTGATAAAAAAGGTTTTATTCAATCATTCACTATCCGCCGTTTCTCCGGAGATGAGGATGGCAAATAAATACAAATACTCCTTTTTAAGGTCTTTCATTAAGGAAAATAATTATTTTGTTGCTCTAGGAAGTTTTAAAAAATTACAACAAATTCAAATTTTCAAATTGTATCGACACGAACTGACCATTTTTACCTGCTGTGAACTAATATTTGAAAGTTCTCGCAGGAGACATGAGCAGATCTCAGCCTGCGTGAGGCAAGTGGTTGAACTCGGGAAGGATAACTCAGACAAATCAAAAATCATGATACCGTTTACTGGCCAGTAAATTGATACTATGCTGCATACTCCTTTGTGATAATGAGGGTGAAATTTTCCTGGTAACTATGTATTTTGTTTTAAGATGTGAATTTGCTTGATTTTTTAAGATAAAACTTCGAATTATTAGTTATTAAATGTCATTATTCTAGCATATTATATTGTTATCATTCTTATAAATTGTTAATATCATATAAATTTATCTATTACCTCAAACATTCTGCTGTTTTCAAATTTTCTGTGGTCACGAAAGAGGAGGGACTCTGTTTTCGGAACGTCACTGATATGTGTGATCACCACTTATATTTCATCCACAATATGGAAGTTGTTACATTCTGTGATTCTGCGAATCCTGATACTGATCTCCTCAAACAAGAGTAAAATGTGTCGGTTGTCTGGAAGAACGTGTGGTATTTGATATGGTTAAATATAAATGCCATGAATCGGCTGTTAGAATTCCAGTCATTTTGCTGATTTTAATTGAATGCTGTATAATTTTCAACTCTTAGATTCCCTGATTGTCACTGGTTAAATAATAATGGCACGATAATTTATGGAATTCACGGCAAAATCATAACAATTATTTTTTATAATATTATTATTATCATCATTAATTTCAATTATAATTATTTTTATCTCATTGATATTATTTTCAATATGTGGTTAAGGCTCGTTTTGTGGGGCCATGTCACAGGTAGTCACGAGTTGGGAATAGTCCACGCCTCTTTCCGCTAGTCGCTCACCCTCGCCGGTCTCTCTACTCGACCCACGGAGCGGGGAACTCACTCCCGAATACTGACCGCCCTGACTACAATTTTAACATTCGAAACTACATAGTGCAAAAAATGATTTTTTTTCGTCGTATTTACACCAACCGTACGATCAAGTAAGTCTTTGTTCCTTGATTCTGCGATTAAAATAAACGATTTCGTGAACTTTGCTAAAAATGTGGCTGCGGACATCCGGAGGAAGGCAAGAATGTGTTGGAATGGGTAAGTTAGCGGGCTATTTTAGAAGGTTTCGAGTATGATTTCGAGTATGATATCGGGGAAGCTGAGTGACAAGCGCCAGAGACCGACCAAAAAATTGCGGTAAGATTGCGGGCTGTTCATTTCCACGCCGAGGCATCGGTCTCTTTACCGGGTAAGCTGAGTGACAAGCGCGGATTTGAAATCAATGCTCTTACCTTCGTTGAGTGATGAATTAGAGCCGATAAAACAGGCGTCGTAAAAGTGAGGTGCTAGGCTTCACGATGCTATGGCCTCTAGGAGTGGATTGAGGTACTTCAAATGTACCACTAAGCCTGAGTATCCTATCCTCATGTCTGCTCACAATTTTCCGTTTTTCTGATAAATATATATATTTTTGTTATAAGCTAATGTGCTTGCACATGTTTGCAGGCGTTGTTTGCTCCCGCCAAGCATGCATCGTTCCATGCAGCACAAACCGCAATAGTAATAGACGTTCAAAATATTTTAAAAGTCCTACGGGGGTTAAGTATTAAAGAAAAATTTAAGCGTTGTGTGGCATCAAGCTAAGATGACAAAGATAAATAGCAGAAAAGGACGAGTAAACCAATGCATGAGAATGAAAGAAAAGCAACAATTAGGAATTAATCTCACAAAGTTATAGCGAAAAGATGGGCTGCAATAAGAATCAGTTAGTGGCCATCACGATTGGTTTTACAAGTGATGGTTCTGACTGTGATATTCTGAGTGCACAAGAATTCACTTTTCAAGCAATTTAACACCACAATCGCATGAAGCCAACACCACCGATGTTATGGGCGATATTTTCTGGTAACCATAAGTGAATAAAGATAAGCCGAAGGTGTCACAAACATGACCATGTGAATCAGCAGAACTATTTGGGCAGCACATTATATGAAAACGGATAAAACAGTAAAGACATTTGTTACCAAAGGGGCCAATCATGAATAGGAAGATGGTGGTAACATTGTATTTTAAAATTTTCGAAAAAGACTCGAGAAGACTGATAGACAGCGTGATAGATAGATAGAATGTGATAGTGTAACGCTTTTCAGTGCAAAAATATGGGGACTAAGGAAGAAGAACGAGATGAGATAGGAAGCATTCGAAATGCGCGTGAAGGAACTCACGGTTTGGATTGATCGAGTTAGGAGCTGAGAGGGTACCATAATGAAGTGCAGTAATTGAAATAAGTCCGCTTAGCGGCATGAATTCTGGTTTCTGTTTAAATAATTGTTTGTTTTAATATTTGAAGTCAAATTGTGAATTGCGATATCAAGTCAGCGTTCATTTAATCATCACTAACCATATCATTTTCTATTCATCAGGGTTAAATTGCATGTAAGTTGATCTTGAATTTTGAATATATGTTGATTGATTGTTGTATGAAAGGTCCTTGCGGTTCTTTGGTGTCCCCACGAAGCCTGCTTCCCCACCTTCACCTGACACGGAGTCGTTACTCGCCATATCTAAACTTAGGATCTTTTCACCATGAGGTAAACGGCGAACGTGAATCCCCACATTTTATTTTAATCAAATAAATCCTTAGGTAAATCGTTCATGGTGGCAACTCCACAAGATATTGATTTATTTTTTATGGGTGGTTTTCGCGGTCTTTATCCAGGCAACCGACGGTGATCCATTACAATTCATAACTTTATATATTGATCAATTATCGATTTTTCTGAATAATTGCCATTTCGCCTTCAAATTTAAGAAAAAGAAGTGCTAATTAAGATGGTATAACAGTTCTGCCAATAAAACTATTCATGAAACTACAGCGCAAGGATAAAGTTAGCTATTTGAAGAATAAATTGAGGGTGGTCGTTTTTCGCTAAATTTATTCAGCTTTGACCTAAAATATATTGTTAATGTAAAGACGCAGGAACTAAAAAATCTGGCAAGTTATGCACAATTCATTTGAAAATATAAACGCAAATTTTCAAATTCCTAGCTCAAAAAAATCGTTTTTAAGGTTTTGGCCAGCTTTTTTCGATTCTTGCCCACTGTGCGCCTTCATCATTCATCTCTTCGTCGGAGCTGAACCACCTTCCGGCCAAATGTTCTTCCAAGTTAAGGAACACGTGAAAGTCGCTTTATTCGTCTGTTTATGGCTAATCTTCTATGACAGCTAACAAACTCGCCGGAGGAGGGCGGACCGGTAAATCAATTGCTCCTGACGGGTACCAAGGTGCTACGCCGCTGCTATGGAGTGGGGGTGTGTGTGGGAAGAGCAATCCCGCATTGTGCAATTGCTTATTGCAGCAAATAAACCAGCAAGTGTGTTAAGGACGCTATCTGTCCGCTACTATAGAGGTAAAATTAATGCAGTTTTAAAAAGAGAATTTTTAAACGCAAATGCCAATACAAACGTCGTTATTGGGTCTGTTATCAAATAATTTCGATGTAAAACGCTAAGTTTTTGTCAATATTTCATTTTTTCTTATGTCACTCGATTTTAACGACTTCAGTATTTTTTGCTGTATTTTTTTTTGTAATATTTCCATTAATTTTTAGTACAAAAAATGCATTTTATACTATTCAACACTTTTATTCATGGTGCTTGCGTTATACTTTGCTCAACTACCTAGTATGAAGAATGATAGGGCTATTTTCTACCACTCGAATACATACCCAACAATGTAAGGAATGGTGGAAGGGAAAAGGACGTTTGATAAATACAATGATGAAGCTCATGGTGACGAACTTTGTATCGCGTATAAAACTTTGAAATAATAAAAAGGAGATTGAACCTTGATCACATCGACCACATTGAACTCGTTATCAACTTTTCCAACTAAGTCCAATCCCTGGTTGTTAGTCGCAAGGAGACAATCAAGACGAAAGTTAACAAGCAACCATTGAACCTGCTCCTCCCATGCTTTCGCACGGGAGAAAAAAGGGAATATTGTTGTTGTTAGATAGAATGACTATTCGGTAGTGACTGTCAAGTCACCTTGCCAATGTGTACATCCACTCACAAAGGTCACGAGATTCCCATTTGTTACCTCAAAAATGGCACAAGTTAGGCAGCCAGCAGTGGTCTCTAGCTACAATATTTAGAGGGGCGGAACTGATCTCACGGATCAAAATATCAACAGGTACGGGAATGTTATCAGAGGAAAAAATGTGATGATCCACATGAAGCTATCTCCTTGATGCTGTCATTGTAGATGCCTGGATCTGTACGGAAAGTTATGGTTCAAATATACCGCAGTAAGCCTTTAGGCGAAAGATTACACAAGTAATTGCAAGAGCATTTTTGTAACGAAGATTAACCTTTCCCAGACCTGGCGGTCGTATTTAACATTCCCGATCAAGTGCAACCAATCATAGAAAGTCTGATGACATAAGGTATGATGGCAGTGATAACCGATTTGTCCCGTTTCATAAACGCCGATGTTCTTATGAAGAATATTCTTCCTGCGCGCGCTCAGAATATGCTAAGTGCACAGGCCTTCGCTTACAATGATATTCTATCATACTTGGCAATTTAAAATCCAATTAATAGCATTCAAAGACTCTACCAACAATATAGGACTAATTTTGTTAACAAACTCATTGATAACGTGTTTTCATTATTCAATAACTGTTTTTAAATCTGAGTTTTATACTGTTAAGTTCTTTGGACAGCCAAAAAAAAATGTTTAAACCGAAAAAATAAAGTATAATGATTTGAAATTACTTCAAATTTCCAAATAAAAGAGGTATTATTGGTAAATGCAACAATGTATGGCGTATTACGCAATAAAAATGAGAACTATGATGGTTTGATCGATTTAACGGCAGAATGCAGACCGGTGGCCGGAACGGCTAGCGTGCCCATATGGGCACACCCCCTCTAGCAAGAACGACTCAACAGAATTTTAAAACAAAGTGTTTATGTGAATGCTTGGGCAGTAATTAAGCAGTTTTTAACCGAAAAACAAAATAAAACTCCGAAAAAAAACTCCGCTGTTAAAGGGTTAATATTATGCCATTTTACATAAATCTGATCCTTTGCTGAGATGCAGTAGCTCAAACATGACCAATTATTCAAAAACGCGCGCGATCTCGTTTTTCTTTAAAGATCGTTGAACTTAAGCAGGTGGTGTTGCTTTGGTATGATTTTTATGGAATAAAAAACACAAAATTCCTTTAATCTGATTTTTGGGTGTATTGCTTATGATTTTTGAAGATTTCGTTGCAAATCTGCATGGTTTACAACGCAAAATGGTGTACCCATTTTTCGTAAAAATTCAAAGATAATGCTGTATTGCTGTAATTATCTATTTTGTTATTTTTGTGCCTGCTAATTGTCCTACATTATTTTTGTTCTTATGATTTTCTTTTCCTATACAATAAATATTTTCTTTCTATCTGTATTACTTACTATGACCATTTTCAAATAACTTTGCGACTGGACCGGTAGTGCAATGTCGGAATGTTTCGACCGGTGTCGCGGCAGGAGGCGGAACTTGCGATGTGGAATGGGGAGAGAGAGCGAGAGACGTGGGCGTTGCCATGTTTTATCAAAAGTTTTTGCCACTGCATTTCAACGAAAGACTGTCTAAAAAAAACCATCCCACTGGGCAACACAGCTCACTCACTCACGAAGATCACGGAGGTCTGAAAGCTTCAGAATTACCTGGAGGTTAGACTCCACCTATCGCATTTCGCTCTCAGGAATTTACGTGCCCTCACCACAAGAAAAACTTGGCCGACCTCTCAGTCGCATAGATGTTTTCAATGAACTCTACTATAGATGACTGGAAATTCAATTGATGGTAGTGGTCAGTCAACCGGAGTAGATGCGACAATATCGCTTGTTCCGTCTCGTTATTTTGCCAATGGGAATAACTTGTCTTGAGAAAGAGTTTTTACTAGTTTCTGCAAAAGACAAATTGAATCCAAAACGCTTCAACTGGGAATTCTGGGCTTTGAGCCGAAGATTATTCATAATTTAAAATTAGTATAAGTCTGGACAAGCTGGATTTTTCCGCTCACTTAAATTTTTTTACTAAATTAATAAATAATTATAATTCAATCCACAGTTTATTCACAATACATCTCCACTTTATGAAAATCTAGGCTGTAGGCTTGATGACTAGAGCACTTACTTTCCACCCAATGGGCCTTGGTTCATACCCCAGCGGAGGCCAAGATTTTTCAGAGATCACCCTATACCTGCTTGGGTGCAGAATGTACACATGGAATGTATACATGGAATCACATGTAGTACAGCGATCTGTCCGTCGGATGGGACGTTAAGATGTGGTCCTCTTGGCACCTTTCTTTAAGTGCAGGCTATTAAATGGCGTTTTATGATTTTCTATAAAATGCAGATCTGACTACATACTACTATTGGCCTAAAAAAATTAGATCGCTGAACTTAAAACATTTACATGATATTCTAATGAAGCATAATATGGGTCGAGTAATATATCGTGGTACTCCTTGGCTTTTCGACTACAATAATAAATCATTAAACAGCGCTGAAACGTGATCATCACATTCGACGGGAAGAGTGATGTTCTTTAGCTGATTTCCATTCTGCACCCAAGCATGCATAAGGATGGTTGGGTACTTTTCACGATTTCATTAGAGTGGTATCATTAACGTTCATTCCAAATTTCATCTTGTTGGGAAGTTGTGTAAGGGTACCTCAATTTTTTTTGGCCTAATTTGTTCGGGCTGTATATGATTTGATATCTTTGAAAGTTTCCTTCATTTTCTTCCGCATGAGGGCAAAAAATGCAATTAAAAGACAGTAGTAGAAGAACGTAATAAGAATTTAAATTCAAGAATACCAAAAAAGTAAAATAATACCCTGAAACTTTCACGGAAAACGAGTACAGTGTATTATCCCTCACAATATTTCTAGTGCACCGATTTTTTAGCATTAATCTTATATGTAAAATTCTCGTCTCGCAGTTTTTTTTAGTCAAACTCATCCGAAACAGCAGCACCGAAGGACTAAAAATAGGTTGTAAACTATTTTACATAATTCCGCATGGCCCAGGAGGCCCTGGATTGGTCCCTGAATCCACCTCATAAGAAATACATGTAAAGTTCGTTATTAATGCCTGCAGACTATTTTTTTGCATGCTTAAATCAGCGATAATGGTCACATTTAGTTGAGAGATATACCATTGCAAAAAAATAAACATTCTTATCCTTGCAATCGTTTTTTCATTTTCTACCTGATTTGCAGTGAAATTTGTAAAACAATACAAAAGAAAATAATGAAAATTTAGCGTTTTTGGCTTACTGTCCCCTTGCCAGTATTGCTCAAGTAGTTTGACATTTCTTATAACGATACAATTGGCAATACCAGCGAACCTTTAAATTATACACACGAGTTTATTTAATTTATCAGATTTGCTAGGCATACCATCGCGCCGTTTACAGCAAGGTTGGATCTTCAGTTAAATATGATTTGTAATTTGAACCCACCACGGCTGTGCATTGGCACGTGATAAGTCATTTTAAAATTGTTGAAAAACGTTGTCGAAGTCAGCGGGAATTTGAATGAAAATTTTAAGGAGAATATGTATATCAACCACGAATCCCTATTATTCCGACAGATGTACCAATTGAATTGAAACAGGTTCAATTTCCAATTACATCGGCTTTCGCAATGACAGTCGATAAGTCACAAGGCCAAACGATGTCTGTTAGTGGATTAGATTTAGCTACACCGATTTTTCACACGGACAATTATGCGTAGTAAACCATCCAGTTCGTTTTAGTGGCTACAGATGGACTCATTCAAAATATCGTACACTCCATTGCACTAAGAGACTGATAATTTTTCTTTTTTTACTGTCATAATTTCTTAAAGAGAGGTGATTAAAAAGTTTTTGATTAAGATAATGAAATTGCAATGAATTCATAAAATGAACGTTCGATCTTTTACTATTTTTACAGGTCGTTATCGTTCACAGTCCTCCATTCCTCTTTGAGTCATATATATGCCACATCCCCATTCATTTGCAATAGGTTAGTTATTTTTATTTGACCTCAAAAATATTCACTAGAAATAATTTATTTGGCAAAACAACGTTAGCCGGGTCAGCTAGTATTAATATAAAATTTTTCATATGATTTGCTACAATTACGTGTTACCTTCATATCATTGGAATTTCCTGTCACAGATGTTGGAAATGCTCACACAGATCGCAACTCAAATAGCGGAGAGTATATTTAAAAAGTTTAGTCGATATTAAATTTTAAATTCTTTTGCTATTCCAAAAATATCTCGGGAAATATTGTCAAATAGCTGAAAAAATCCGGCACCCATGCTTGGGGTGACTATAAGGTTATTGCGGGGCAAGAGTCCGCATGGGGCAAGATTCCATTCCCGAACTATTTCTCTGAATGCCGGAATGATGCCACTTGTAGTAAATCAGTTTCGTTAACGTGACGGAATGTAGCAAAGGATTTTTTTCAGGAGAAGGCTGTGAACGACAGAACGTGAGTTTTTCTTATTTTTTTTATTTTTACGCGAAGTTGATCTAATTTGTGGGACAGCGTAATTTTTATTTGTGCTTCGGGCGTGTATTTAACTGCAATTTTTGTTTAGTATTCTTTGCCTCAGAAATTCATGAAGTTAACAGGTTTGCAGATCACCATGTAGTTGTGTTATGGCGTATTAGGTGTAGGAAGCGCAGTTGGGGCAAGAGTCATGGGGCAAGTGTCCGCATGAGGGCTCTCGCCCTACGGGCGTTGACTCCTGCCCCACTTTATAGCATTGCTTTCTCTATGACCTCATATTGTCTCCCATAAATATCACATGAACTTTGTTGATAATTTTTTTAGGCGTTTTATTCGTAGATATGCATCATACTGCCTGTTGTCGTCCAAACAACCCGTGTACGGGCATGAGTGTGCATTCCCTCGGGCCTAATTTTCCCGAGAAAGAGTTTGAAAAATGGGCTTGCAGTTGGAGCAACTCCAGCAACTCCTTTGCTAACGACTGATTTGGAATTCATAAATCCAAAAATGTATATTGATTGGTAGAAACATTTAAGTAAAAATGTAAAACTCTCTGCTGATGATCCAGTCTTACTCATTTTAGGCAACTATACTCCCCATGTTTACCTTCCTACGGTAGAATTTTGTAATACAAACTTCATCCAATTATTTCTTAGCCTTCTCATAGCGCACGCAAAGCTCGGCCAGCAGAGAAAACTTTTTTGGCCCTCTGAAAAGTTTTAACATGACTGTGTGTGATATGACGTCTAACCCCGGAAGAGGAATCACTTGGTTCCAAGTAGCAATGCAATTTGGAAGGGCCTATGAGAAAGCATCAATTAATTATATTGGGAATGTAACAAAGGGATTATAGACTTGCAGTATTGACCTAATTGGTCCATAGGTGTTTAGTGAGTATTATGAATAAAAACTTTTGGGCTATGTCCCCGCGTCAATTCTTGGGTGGCTCCAACGTTTCCCGACCGATGCTGGTCGCTTTTTCAAGGGATTCTGAATAGTTGGGAATTTAAATTCTTTTATATAGGTATCTGTGTCAGGTGGTGGGGGGAGGGGAGCGGGAGGTTGGAGGAATGGGTTGCTGATTGTTTTTCCTCACTACGGGTTGCCAAGTACGGCTAATTTTAATGCCGGTGTCCCTGTTGAAATTCTTTTCTTCTTTGGATATTTCAATGGCTTCACTGACGAGTCTCTATTTAAAACCTTTTACTTTGGCAAGAATTTTGGCTTCCTTGGGATCTTCCTTGAGAGAAATCCTTGCCAAAATAAAAGTTAAAGTAAAAGAAAACATTCGGGCCACCCAAGAATTGACGCGGCGACATAGCCCAAAAGTTTTTATTCATAATGACGAGCACCCGCGAAAGTTTTAACGAAGTGTTTAGTGAGGTTGATTTCCTACCTTTATTAGCCTCAGAAACATTGAATCCTAAACAAGGAGGAGAGGAAATTTAAAAAAGAGGGAACTCCGGGAGAGAAAATGATAATAGAAGGCGGAGAAACTTAAAAAAAAAATGTGCATCATAAAAGCAATGTAATTGCACACCAAGTTTAATAATCAATTGTAATATCTTTTACAGATTGAATAAAAGGCGTTATTATCCCAAGATTAGATACTTCAGCCTAATGGCCATATTCTCACTGCTATTGAGAAACTGACTCTTAGGTGTTTACATGCACCATTCATTTTTTTCTTTGATGAATTGGTTATTTGTATGCAGCGCAGGAATATGAGGTTAAAAACTTAGTCATAAATATGCTCAGAATTTTCTCTGTACTATCTGAGTATGATGTTACGTGTTCCTTGCAGTAATCTAAATAGTAAGCTATGATCCAAAAAATAAGCTATAAATTAATAATTGCTGGCCAAATTACATCACATTTGTGTCCCAGCGAAAGCTAATGTGATCTAACATGAGCACAATTTTTTTTGTTTTTGATAACTGAAATATTATTCTAAAAATTATTTTCTCTCTCATCAATCATATTTGAAATTTACAATAAAATTAAGGGGTCGCAGACAGTTACTTTCTTCTTTTCAATAAAAGTGGTTTTTAGAAAAATTTAATTCTTATTCTTAACATTGTTTTAGACTTTAAAGTTTTGTTAAAGAGGACTTTTGCTATCGATTTTATATTTTCATTACAATTACCAAGTGGTTTCCACAAATATTGTCTTTAATGCCCGACATTGATGACAATTACGATAATTTCTAGCTGCAAGAAAAGTTATGTAATATACCTAAAACAAAATACCAGAGCCAACTTGGTTGGCAAGTAATGATGATGTTTAAATGATACAAGCACATTAAATCATGTCGGATATTTATTATTGTCATAATTGGTGTATCTATGGAAGACCGGGGTAATACCGTACGGGCAGCGGGACAATACATTGCACCATAATTTAAGATCCACTGGAGTATTTAGTGAACACTGGGAAGTACTTCTGCATAGCGGAAGGAAATCGAAACCAATAAAGACAATCTGGGAGCTTCTGCCTTTACACACGTGAATATGACGAAAGATTTTCTGTTTTGTCAAAGTTTCTTATAATTTTAATGACTAACTCAAACTGAGGTAAGGCAAACATGTTATTGGTGACTATGTTCAAACTAGTGGTTTAGAATAGCCAATACTATGGGTTAGTTTTTTATAGCAAACACAAGTCGTATATTGTTCTTATTTCAGGTAAGGGTTGAAAATGCTACGTCATGTCGTTTTGGGGCAATAGGGAAGTACACTAGTGTTTCAAATGCACCAAACACGTTTTTTGAATCAGAGTTCAGAATACCAAAATGCCGTAAAACCACAGTTTAAATCTTAATAGTGAATACTTGATTCGAGATAACCGTTCGAAATATGGAAAAATTCAAAGGCCGCTAAAACGGGTGTCCATGTTGAATATTGGCCATGACGTCACAAGGCAGTAGCAGAAGGCAGCTTCTACGCCGTTTAGTTCTACCACTATTATTGCATAGAAATATTACTGAATTTGAGGGTATCCGTTTTTTGCTGTCATAAAATATCTTCAGAATATATATGTGTCTGCTTCTCTTTTGAGTACATGACTTCATCATTGCGTAATATATTAATGTTCATTTACGTGTCAACTTCAAGTTTGGAAAGAGTAGTGCGAATAGCACATTGAATCTTTAATAAATAAATGATGGTATTTATTTTTCGCTGGGTATATTTTGGCACAATGCCGTTTATCATGTAAAAACTTTTTTTGTTAGAACTGAGTCAAACTAATAAACCTATTTCAGACGTTTGCTGCGAGACTTATTCGTTGCGTATGTATTCACGCCGGCCGGAACGTTCGCCCTTCGCAACTAGAATCATGGGATATTAGCCTTATTTCCGTGCTGGCTGGTTGTTGCAATGGTTCGCTGTCCAGATTGGGTTCAAGAAAAGTTAATCTTGGTTGGGAGAAGGACAATTCCAACGATTTATAAATGGTATACCAAACTTTGATGTATTTATGTTCACTGAATTTTTAAAAAAGGAGGACGGGTTAAACGCTCCATAGAAATGCGAGGCGCTAAGGCTAACAAGGGGAGACCACGTACCTTGCTCCGTCTTTTAGTTAGGCTGTAATTAATTTTCATGCGGTACTTTTCACAAGTCATATATAAATTTAAAATATCTACCATTATATGATGGGTCAGTTGAGGTAGTGGTAGCGTGTACGACTGCCACCCTGAGGACTAGGGTTCAAGGCTTCGTTATGGTAGTATATTTTGTTGTCTTCATTGTGATCATACAGCGTCAAGTTTATCATTAATTTTAATCGCAGCAATCATAGACATGAGACAACTTTTTATCATCATAATGGCGTTTAGTTATTTTAGCAGTGTCATTACAAGCGCAGAGATACGACGACTACAAGGGTTGGTGTGCGCTAAAATGTTAATTTTTTCTTTGCTTATACTGACCAACTTCCACATTAAAAATGAAAACCACTCTTGCAAGAGCACATACCATTAAAGGCTCGCGGCAAGCAACAATAGGCGTACAGACATAATCAATAAGAACGCAAAACGAATATAAAATGCCATATATCTCGAACACTTGTAATTCACATTACTCCAAAGGGAGTTTACTTTCTCAGTATCTACCTCAGTACCTAGTACTCAGTACCTACCAGTTTACCTCAGTAGCAGTACTAAAAGAACCATTCCGAAATATAATTTCAATTAACAAATAGGATCAAATAAAAGTTGACAACCCTGGACGGGGCGCGCTGGCATATAAAATACGTCAATCTTTGAAAACCAAGGATTAAAACATCGTACGTACATTCTGGGCTAGAATGGTCTCGTGTATTCATACAATGTACTTTGACTACCTATATTGCGAGTTTTCAAAGTTCGAGGAATTGTAGCTAATTTTTTAGGTGAGCAAGATGAACCCGTCACCAGTGGAGTATAAATTACGCCGCGCGACCGGCCGTGTACCTTTATATCTATATCACCTATAAATGTACTAATTTCAACAAATAAAGATAAACTTTAACAAAAATCGTTTTTTATCATATATGCACATATCATGGGCAAAGTAGGCATTTTGCCCGGTCGTGTAAAATAACAGTCGCGCCATAATTCTTTAACCAAACTACTTTCAGTGCATACATTACTTAGGTCTACGCGGAAGACGCTATATTTTGGCTCAACACACTTTCTGATATGACTGAGGTACCTATTCAGTAAATTATTATAATATAAATATCAATTTGATCTTACAATACCTTCGAATGATCTTCAAAACAGAATATCATCGATAGGTAAGAGTCAGGAGCAGTCTTGAACCATTTATTCCGTATGGCTCGTTCTTTAGGCACGGGAATGAATATCTTCTCCAGGCTTTTGTTTCGACGTCGAGATGAAATTTGGAACAAAAAATCATTTATAATTTTTTTTTTTTATTCATTTTTTCCATCCTAGCCGACATTTTTAGGAATAATTTCTCCGCCGATTCCCGGAAACTCTCGCCGCGCTAAAGAAGGCGACGGAATACAGCGATACTCCACTGGTGACTACTGCCTTGTGACGTCACATCTCAATCAAGATGGAGGCACTGTGTTTCAGCGCAACATGAAATTTTCCGACTTTCAAAATGTTTTATAGTGCATACCCCAGACGCAGGAAATCAAAGTGACTATACTAATGTTTCTTTTTTTGGCTAAACTTTCAAATTCAGCAATAAAAAAAAATTAGTGCACTTCCCTATGTAGGCATCTAAAATGAGTGGATAAACCACATTTTAGATGAATATTTGGACATGAAAAAGCTATCCATAAGATGGGTGCCGCGATTCCTCACAATTGAGCATAAGCACATCCGTATGACCACTGCAAAGAAGTGTTTGGCGATTTTCATTCGTAGTACGAACGAGTTTTTGCACTACTTCGTAACCGTGGACGAAGTATGGATTCATCACACTTAATTCCAGAATAAAGTCAATGTCAAGCAATAAAAAAAAATTAGTGCACTTCCCTATTCCGTACACCTTGCATGGGACAATACCGTACAAGGCGCAAGGTGCACGGTATTGTCCCGTGTTGAGCAATTCCCCATATAGTACCTATTATAATTTTTCTGAGAAACTTGAACATTTAAATAATAATGGAACCTGCTGATAAGTATAATGCTTGGCAGGACCATTAAAAATGCAAGAATAATGTGTTTGTTCAAATGTAAAAATTAGTGAATATAAATGTTTCATTGTAAGATATACTTAACTGAATAAATTTTATAAAATAAAAATACACGGAAATACGAATACTATAGCGCCTATTTTATCCCATTTATGAGAAAATACTCTCACAACGGAGGGTGCAAGAAAGCACAAATTCCATGAAAAGGGGTCTTCAGCTGAGCGTGAGTCAAATCCGCAACCTTTGGTTTGCCAGGCAAGGACATTACCCCGCTGACATTGAGGTCAGTCTTTTTCTTCCGACGATTCCAGCTGCATTGAAGATTGTTCTGAAATTTTTCCTTATCAAAATCGCAATTTCTTTCTTTTCCGTTGATTCATTTACGAAACAACATTGAGAATATGCTTCCGCCATTTCTCAACCTATATATGCTACGCTCTCGAATATATATCAGCTGGCCATTATTGTTGGAATCATTCTGAGTTGCAGACAGCTGATTGCTGAACAGAGAACGCTCGGCTTCCTAAGACACTTCTCCTCTTCTTAGATTCGCTTTACTTTACCAACATACTGAAGTTATAATATTATTAACATATATAGCATCACGTGCTACCTAAGCATGGCGTCTACGAATCAACTATTTGTATTCGGTGAGTAATCAACATTTTTTAAAAGTAGCATGTGAAGTTCGGATGCATAAAATTCTAAGCCTTTGGAAAAATCTTGATAATAGTCTCTCGAAACAGTGTTATGTGACATCTACGACATATTCCTTCTTTAGAATGCAAATAGGTTGGTTTTAGTACAAAAACTTCTTTTTTGTGAATAAAATAGTACTTTGCAGCCACTGTGGTTTAATTTCTTTTAATCCGTGATGCAATAGATATTCAACAAAGGTCCTCTCTTTAAGTACATGCATATACTTATAAAGTTTCAAGGTGTTAGTAGGGGATTTTTAGCAAGCAGTACGTCAGAAAAAGGACCCAAAATTAAACCGATAGAAAGGGAATAATTCGTAATCCTAAAGGCGCGTAAATTTGAAGAATAGCCATCCCAAATTAAAAACCCAAACTTTAATAATTTAACTTTGAACTACATTCTCAGATTATCTGAAACACGCTGTTATACTTCAATGATACTTTAGAAATTAATAATACATAGGGCTAATTATGCCCGCATATTTTTGTAGGTATTTTATGCGACTTATGGTAAAATTCAGCCTTTTATACAGATGTTGATTCTGTCAATTGAATTATTTTTTTTAATACATTCCATCTTCTGTTAAATAATTCCTTTAATGTGTCCTTTTTTCCACCAACCTGACTTTCAAAGAAAATTAATTCTCGCTTTATTTTATTCCACTGATTACCCGGGGGAACAATGTTTAACACATTTGCTCATGACCTGAGTTTTTCAGATGCCCTATGCTAAAATGGATACGGTGATTTCAAAACGGCAGTCAGATTCCTTCTAAGTTATCTCACTAAGCCTTGTGTAATTGTGACCACTCTCTACTACATTGAGCGCCGATCACAGGAAACATTACTGCTCACCAAATGACTGATATAAGCATTATCAGACTGGAGGCGGATGGTTGACATGGTAGGAGACCAGGGACAGGTACATAGCTGTCTAATACGAGTAACAGGCCATCTTTACTGAATTATATATAGCTCGATGAATTCTTAATTTTAGTGATGAAAATATTAAAATTAATGATAATTAGCCGTAATTTATGTATTTGATATCTTTTGGAAGCGGCATTGCGTTTGCTTTCGGCGATTCTTTCGGACCGCCGAAGTATCAAATCGAAGGATCGGATTGCGCTAGGCGAAATTCTTCAGTGCACAGAAACTCTGGGAGCACTATAGTTATGCAGGAGATACTATGGTGAGACTTGCTTCTGGGAGGGAAGGAGGGATTAGGGATCATTTTTTATCTTTTAACACCTACATAATTCCTCTTCTTTACAACCTTCACCCCCTACTCTATGCACCTGTCTCATCCTAGGAGTACCTTCGCTCCTTCTTCCATTCCACCGGTCGTTAAACGATAACTTATATTAGAACTTCGTGTCACTTGATTTCGCCAATCAATTTGCCCCGTATTGTACCCAAACTTTACAAATGACCTCTCTCCTGATCCTCTAAGAACTTCCGCATTGCTAACACTCGCCAAGCAGCAAACAATATCCCAACAACATCCAGACAACATTGTCGGCGTTAGCATATAACATTCGTGCAATATCCATGTTAGTACAATTAATGTTCTTTTGATATCAGTCAAATATTTAAAGGAATCACCAAACAACGTTGCAGCTATGTCCAACGGTGGACATGGAGATCCAAATTACAACATGTCTTAGATATCTTCACCGCATCTAATGAGTAGATAATGGGCATGCTTATAATGGTTTTTGGTAATCCCCAGACAAAAAACATGTTTTCTCTTAAATTCTCTACAGAAGATATGCTTACTATGGATATTGTTTGAAAAAACAATTTTTTTAATCATGGATACTACAACTTGAATATCTATGATATATCACTTTAACAACTCGTTATATTTATATAACGTTGTCAAAATATCCATCGTGTAAAACAAACTTGTTTCGGGTATAAATATATTCGGATATAAATATTTAGATATCCGATGGATATCGTCCGCTGCTTGGCTATCTGTCCTTTTGAACTGATTCTTCACCATTCCTCTAATCCCTAAAATTTCGAAAGCTTCCAATTTTAATTTTTTATGGCTATGGTATTTGGAGAAGGCGACCGAGATTTAACGCTTCTGGAACCCATTTTCAACGTGGGTATGGAAGTGAGGGTGGAGAGAAACCCGGCGTCGGTATTAGCCTGCTCTTAAAGAAAGGCGCCAAGGGGACCACGGCTTTACGTCCCATCCGACGGACAGAGTGTTGCACTTAAAACATCCTCCACATAGCATGCAAGCAGGGATCGGGCAGTCAGTGAAAATTCTCTGCCAACGCCGGGATTTGAACCCATGCCTGCGGGGTAGAAAGCCAACACTCCAACACGATCCCCTCCAATCTTAGTTTCTCCATAGATAGATATAATACTAATTAAAATTTCATTCTCGATTTTCAGGACTTTTTCTGACATTTACGACGATCACAATCGCTACACCTCCAGCTTACCTGCAAACTGAGAGTTTTCTGGAATGCCGGGAAAGATCTAACGTGAGTAATGGAACAGAATAAATTTATGGCCCCAGAAAATAATTTAGATAAATGGTTTAAAATGTACAGCCTTTTGAGGTTATTTTACTAATCCAAAAAATATACTGTAAGTAAAGCAATCCTATTGAGTAAATTAAATTAAACCTAATAATTTCACTGAGCTCTGGGAAATGTTTAATCCCACAAAACCCCTCTCGCTGCAGCACTTGTTGAAGAAAAGAAGTATTGTGAAGAAAAATTAAAATAAATTACAATTATTAATTGATCCAATTGTGAAATTTAAGTAAGCTGAAAATTTTTTCAGGATCTTCTAGAGCCCGTAATACGTTGTCTCTCCAATGAATTCTCACCGGACAAAGTGAACGAAACAGCAAGACTTTACAGCGACACTACTGCATGCCTCTATTGCAAACACGTATGCAGGTGAGCAATAATACTTCATGACTTACTCGAGCATTGCTGAATTGAGATTAATTGTTCCACTGCATGAAATGTTGAAGTTAATATCTGATTGATTCATCTACCTCCGGAGGTCTATTGACTTCACTTGTTCTTTATTAAACGAGGCCCAGGTGAGGACGAAATTCGGCCCCCTCTTCTCCAGGGCCTGGGCTCTTTTACATGATTAATTACTTTGATTTCAGTCATTCAGCTCAGATATACATATAACTTCGGTTAACAGATGAGATTCTAAAAACATCCATTGAACATATGTCACTTCCTTCCTCTGATGGTTAACAATTATGACATTAGATTGAGCTGGTCAAGTCATGGTTGAGCATCATGTCACTAATATCACTCAGGAAGCCAGGATGCATGACATTATTTTTTGCGAAAGCAGATAGTGAGCATTTTTTATTTAATCCAGGTCAATCATGCATAATAAACGCAATAAATAACAATTAAAAATTGGTAGATGATTACCCCAAATCAACTATAATTAAATTTTTAATTAATGACCTTAAACGTTTTTAAAAGAATAACATGAAAAACAGGTAATAGCTTTTAAAATTTGTTTGTAAAAGTTGAAACTCAATTAATAATTAAATAATCATTAAGTGATGGACATATAAAACTTTAAATAAAATCAGCTAAAAAAATGAATGCCGTAGCTCTTTTACGTTGTATATGACGGTAAAAATTGTAAAAAATACAGCCAATAAATAATTGATCACTCGAATACATTAAATAGTTAGAGAAAGAATAAAATTCTACGTTACTGGCATTGTGTAGTCCTTTTTTAATAAATATCATTGCAACTTTGTTTGAACATGCTTACTGTTAACCGATTAGGGATTTAAACATTCGGGATAGTGATCCCATAAAAGATCCTTACATACGGGTAGTAAGACGATGACGTATTAAAATCATCGTTTTTGCATTCCACGTTTTTCTCAGCGTGACGCTGCTCTAGCGGAAAGAAATTGGTATACGAGGGTAACCCGTTTAAGAAAGTATCTGTCGTTTTAAAATTTAAATTATACCACTGATGATAAAACTTTATTATTATCTTCATATGGTGCGAAAGATCCACAGAGAAAAAATCATCTGCCTTGCCCGGGCGGGATCTTTCGCACGAGTGTGCAGTGCGGGTGACTCCCGTGTAAGTAATCTCCCTGGCTAGGCCCGGTATACTTAAAACCAAAATCTTGAAATGCTTCGCAATCCCTTCTTCATAAAAATTTCCTGCCTGTGAATGGTGCCAACCTGTCACCACGTTTTGAAGATCTGCGTTAATGTTGAGCCCCCGAAATCGTTGAGTAGTGAATGTTTGTTCTTCCAATTTTGAATAATCCTGCACAAAGACGGACTACACCTTCACACACACTGTCCGGGCCATAAACCTCACTCAATTCACGATGAGTTTCGGCTGCTGATCGATTTTTTCCCAAAAAAAACGTTTAATACCGCGCAAGATGCACGTAAAGGTACTCAATTCATTCTACAAACTCTGGCAAAATCAATGGGCATTAAAAATTACATTGGAGATAACCTTTTCTTATGATGTGTAATGTTATCACCAGATCAATCTAACTATGTATTTTCAGGTTAATTATTGCTTAGGTAAGTTTTTGAAAGATTTATACCTACTAGCTAAACTCGATACAAGGCTGAATTTGTTGCAATCATTTTAATTTATAACATTTAGATTACGCGGTACTCTGCCGCTAGTTTTGAAAACATCATATTCACTTCAATCACTTTAAGAAAGATTGTATTCTCATTTTCTCACCAGTATTAAGGGAAAATTGATCTTTTTTTGTGGAATTTAACATACAATCAATAACAATCAATTGTGGTACATAACTTTCTATTTATAGATGTGTTCGTTACGGTTGGTATGAAAACTTATATTTTTGTGTTATTGATAATAAATACTTAATTGTATTGTTTTCCGAACATTTTTACATGTTACCCTTGCTATGATTTCTTCAAACCCGATATTTACTTTTGAGGGGCTGATAAGGCATATGTAGAAATAATATAGTTTTCACAGCGGAACATTGTAAGCATTTTCTATTCTGTTCACTTATAGGTTTTTCCTTCAGGATAATGTGTCTGCACTTATTTTTCACTTGATATGCACTCATTCAACTTGTCTATCAGTATTTTTATTTCATGGAGTTTTATAACGAAAATAATGCATATGCCATGCTTAAAACATTGTTCCAGGGAACTAAACCAGATAAAGGAGTGTCTGAGACAAGGAGTGGAAAGTATGAAGGATTTCTCCAATAAAGCGAAGACCATGATTCCATCCAGCGTGCAGTTGGCCGAGACATTAGCAGATTATTTCTGTAGCGCTGAAAGGGAAATGTTTCTTGGTAATTTGTAGTTCCTACCTACGCTTTGGGTTCACTGAAAAGATAACTTCCAGTTTGAAGATAAATTTCGGCAACACGCCATTATATTGTTGATGAAGTCTTCACGGGAAATCAGCCGGGTCAAGATTCATATTGCTGCCAACGTTTCAATGGCCTTCTCTGCCATCGTCTTCAGGGGGAATGATGGCAATGGTTAGTGGCGGGGTTATATCTCCCATCCCCACCCATCTGGGGCGGTGAAATCGTCTGTGAATGGTCAGTTTTGTAAAAGAGGTGATTGAAATAAGAATCGAAAACAATGAAATGAATACAGACGCGGGTGTTAACCTCAGCAAAATATGGAATTCCATGATCAAAAGAATGAGAAAGCTAAGAGGAGGAAGACAACCAAAAACTGACCAACCACAGATGACTTGACCGCCTCGCCCTGAAGACCATGGCAGAGAAGGGCATCGAAACGTTGGATGCAATATTTATATTTACACGGCTGATTTGCCGTGAAGACTTCATGAACAAGATTAGCCGGAAAAGTACCAGATCCTTCGCCATTATATTTTAAGGGCATTTTCTCGTGCTTGGGAAAAAAGGGGCCATTGTATTCGGTTTGTCTGTATATGTATATATCTGACTTCGCTTTCACATCAATTTTGAGAACAACATGCAATGTAACATGATTTCAATGGCGGTTTTAGGTTCGGTATGAAATGCCAAATTCTATAACTTATTATTCTGCCAAGGTCTGTTATCCAGGACCTTAGTCTGAGGCTTTCTTTGATTAGACATGATGACTTCTTTTCATGACTTTCAGCGAATTTGGAGATATAACTTCAATGATGTTGGTTGTGATTTTAGGAAAAAGTTTGTAGAGGAATTATAAGTTCACTTAAGTTTACTTAATGTCACCAAGGTGATTCAAGGTCACCCAAGTTCAAATTATAGATGTTGACTAAGTTTGCAAAATAACTTTAATGAAACTGATCTCAACAAGAGAAAATGCGCTGCATGTCACTCACTGCAGAGAGTACTGACTTCTTTTTAAATCTATCATAAACTTTTCAGGCCTAACCGACGAAGATATGAGTTGTCTCAAGAATAGTTGGGACGAATGTAAATCAAATTTAGACTTCGTCAGAAACATGGATGCTGTCGCACTCTGCGAATTTGAAGATCCGGTTGCAACTAATCTGTATACGATGGAATATGTCTGCAAGTAAGTATATGCTGATAACATTGACAGGACGGTCGCGACCGAGTGACTCACGCTTTGGACGCTACACTATGCTGAAATTTCGCGGGTTTTGTTGTAGCTTTGTTCCCAGGTGTATCTTACGCTTTGGAGATATTTTGTGTGATAGATTTATGACCGGTATCACCCCGACGAACGATACAACCTTTTTTTTGGAAGCATTGGCTTCAAGTGGGGATGAGCAGTGGTGTTGCGAGGGGAGAGGTCCGGGGGGTGTATAACCCCCTCTCCTTCTCCCCCGAAACATAAAAACACTATATCCTTCCTCAATAATATAATCAAAATATTGAAAAATCATGAATTTACAAAAGAGTTCTCCGACAAATGAAGTTTTTTCGATTATGAATTGAATTAAAATTATTTTATAACCTACTTAGGGCCGCGTTTTTCAAAAATGTTCCGCCCTGGTTTTGGACTCCCCCCCCAAAACAAATACCTGATCCAATACATACCAGAATACCTTTCGTCCTTGATTGTCATAAATAGTGACCGACTTTCGACTTTTCACGGTTGGCTTATTAAAGTGCATGGTGAACGGCGGTTGACATCGATCGATTTCCCATAATCATGAGTTTGGACACGGAATAGCAAAGATGAAACAAAATTGCATTAAAGAGCGTGGGAGGCGAGAATCCATTTTTTGACTTCTCAACTCACCTGTACTAATTCAAAAGAATCTCCTCACTTGCATAAGTTTTCTTCCATAAGTTTTCTGCATGTTTATTACAAATTTATGAGAATTACGAATAACATATCCGACAATACATTTAATAACTCAAACCTTTTTTTCAACAGGGAATCGGGCGCCTATTTGGATTGCTCCAAAAAAAGCGTTTTGCCATGCTCATATAGAGTGCATAATACTTTTGCTGCATTTAAAGCGGTATTATTGATCTCTGCTCCCTGTGATAAATATGATGTTAAAGTGAGGTGAATTTCTCTGGGTCGTTTTATATTATTTATCTGTATGTATTTCTCAACGCCAGCTCTTCGTGATGAGAAAAATATGACTAACTGAAGTTGTCATAATATGTCATAAGTAGTGATTGGAACAAATTTTCATTTTGTTTATTGTATTTTTGGTTCAGATAATAAAATTTTACGAGATTTTTGCAACACGATTTGTTTACTTATGGGTGTACCCAAGGGTACAGCCGTCTCCCCTCCCCTCCTACGAATGGGCTTCATTCGCAACCAGTTGAATTGAGATATATCTCAGGAATTACAGAATATCTGTTGTTCGTGGACAAGATCTTCCAGAGGCAAATACTGTCAAAATGTTTGCTGTCCTTATTAATTTATTTTCTTATTGAGTATTATTAGATTCACGATACCTAGAACTTAATCAATCTACAACAATTTTATTATTACTACAGTAACTTAAATACCAATCACATAATTCTCTATGTTATCACATATAAGAAATGGCACATTCTAACACGCCTCCTCAATTTCTCATTCATCTAAACTCTTACCTTTTAATTGTATTCATTTAACATTTAATACAACTTTACATCATTATCCTTCAATCAGACCAAGTTCTGCTCTGTGCTTTACAAATTATGTATATGGCTAAAATGTCTGCTGCTTGACATTTATTAGATAGATAATTAACATCTAACAATTTATTATTAACTATATCTCTAACAAAATTATATTTTACATCGATATGCTTCAGTCTCTTACCTAGTAATTGGATGTTTCACCTTAATTTTCAATTCAATTAGTAAATTATTCAACCGAAGCAGGTCTGCAGTGACTGAACCTAGGGCATTCAACTAACCTTCAGTAGATGAAAGTTCAACTGTGCGCTGTTTTCTTGAAGACCAAACAACTGCATCTCCAAAAACTGTTAAAACTTTTGAAAACGTATTTAAGTGGTGATACCAACTTTTTAAATCTATTTCCATTTGATATTAAGTCAAATTGCTGTCTTAAATTTTTCATAATCGTAATGATCGATCAGAACCGTAATATTCTATTACCATTTTGGTTAACAATTCTGATAATTCAGTCTCTTCAAAATTTGCCGTTTTGGACTGATTTGTGTCAACCTGTTCTACATCGAATTGACAATTGATAATTCCTAAGTTTGCTGTTTATAAATTTAGTTCTCCGGTTGCGCTGCGGGACACGGGATTGTTGGTGGTTCAACTTCGTTATATGTAGGTACAACATTTAAGCTGATTTCATCCTGACTTAATGGTGTGTCTATAAGGCTACATATGGACAATTATTTGCTTACTTGATGTTTTATTTCTCCCAGTATTGGAACTGGTAATAGGTTTTTTAATACAATTGCACCCCTCTGGTCAGTGACTCTTTTCTCGGTGATTACACACTCTGGGAAATGCTCTATAAATTTCTCAAAAATGTATTTTCTAAAATTAGTTTATGTAAAATTGTACAGTCGGTTTATTGTGTAAAACGCATGCATGGCACATATATTCATTTCGAGAGTCCATTTCATGCGTACACGATTTTTTCCTGCTTTAATGGTTCCAAGATTTTCTACACATGTAAATTGGGAAGCATCTATAGGAGGTGTTAGCGTGGTGTTCAATCTATTTTGATCGGCTGTTTCTTTCCGGTTCCCCGATTGTAAAGTTTCCCCTGCCAAACCTTTGGTTTGGCAGGCGAGAACATTACACCGTCGATATTGAGGGCAGTTTTTTTCTTTGGACGATTACAGCTAGATTGGAGCTGGTTCTGTAATGTTTCCTAATCAAAATCGCAATTTCCCTGTTCTCCTTTGATTCATTTACGCAACAACATTGAGAATATGCGTGCGTCATTTCTCAGCCTATATATGCAACGCTCGCGAATATATTGAAGATATCAGCTGGTCAATATTGTTGGAGTCATTCTAAGTCGAGCTGTTGCTTGCTAAACAGAGAGCGCTCGATTTTCCTCAGACATTTCTCCTATTCTCAGATTCGCTTTACTTTACCAACATACTGAAGTTATAATATTATTAACATATATAGCATCACGTGCAACCTAAGCATGGCGTCTACGAATCAACTATTTATATTCGGTGAGTAATCAAAGTTTTTAAAAAGAAGCATGTGAAGTTCGGATGCATAGAATTCTAAGCCTTTGGCAGATTCTTGATAATAGAGTCTCTCGAATCAGTGTTATGTGACTCCTACAACATATTCCTAATTTAGAATGCAAATAGGCTGGTTTTAGTACAAAAACTACTTTTTGGTGAATAAATAGCACTTTGCAGCCAATGAGCTTTAATTTCTTATAATCCGGGATGCTATAGATAATTAACAAAGGTCTACTCTTTATGTACATATGTATACTTTGAAAGTTTCTAGGTCTCAGAAGCGAAATTTTTGAGAATGCATTACGTCAGAAAAAGGAGTCAAATTGAACCGATAGAAGGGGAATAATTCGAAAAATCTAAAGGCGTAACTTTGAAGAACGGCGATGTACAACCCAAACTATAATAGTTTAGCATTGAACTTTGTTCTCAGATTATCTGAAAGATCCTTTGATGATTGTATGAATCAAATAAAGGGCTAATGGTGCTCGCATATTTTTGTAGGTATTTTATGCTACTGTTAGTAAACTTTAACTTTTTATACAGATGTTGATTCTGACAATTGAATTCTTTTTTTAATATATTCCATCTTCCGTTAAATAATTCCTTTAATATGTCTTTTTTTCCACCAATTTTATCACAAGTGACTTTCAAAGAGAATTAATTCTCGCTTTATTTTCTTCCACTGATTACCCAGGGGAATATTTTTTAACACATTTGCTGATGACTTGAGTTTTTGAGATGCCCTATGCGAAAATGGATGCTTTGATTTCAAAACTGGAGTTAGTTTTCTTCTAAGTTATCTCACTACGCCTTGTGTAATTGTAACCGCTCTCTGCTAGATTGAGCGGCGATCACAGGAAGCATTACTGCTCTCCGATTGACTGATATAAGCATTATCAGACTGGAGGCGGATGGTTGACGCTGTAGGAGACCAGAGACAGGTGCATAGCTGTGTAACACGAGTCTTTACTGAATTATATATAGCTGGATGAATTCTTAGTTTTAGTGATGAAAATATTAAAATTCATGATAATTAGTCGTAATTTATGTATTTGATTTCTTTTTGAAGCGGCATTGCGTTTGCTTTCGGCGATTCTTTCGGACCGCCACTTTCGGCGGATCGTACCCGGCGATCACTGACAATGAGTTGAGAACCGATTTACGGGATTGGTCGCCGGTAGCCAATAGCAGTCCCTCTACCATGGACGATTGTGCTAGGCGAAATTCTCTAGTGCACAGAAATTCCGGGAGCACTATAGTTATGCAGGAGATACTATAGTGAGAGTTGCTTCTGGGGGGAAGGAGGGCGTTGTAAGCTTTTAACACCTATATAATTCCTCTGCTTTCCAACCGTCACCCCCTATTCTATGCACCTGTCTCATCCTTGGAGGACCTTTGCTCTTCTTCCATTCCACCGGTTCGTAAACGATAAATTTTATTAGAACTTCGTGTCGCTTTATTACGCCAATCGAATTGTCCCGTATTTTACCCAAACTTTGCAAAAGACTTCTCTCCTGATCCTCTAAGCACTTCCGCGTTGCACTTCCACTAGCACTAGCCAAGCAGCAACCAATATCCCAACAACATCCAGACAAAATTGTCAGCGTTAGCATATAACATTCTTCAATATCCATGTTAATACAATTAATATTCCACTGATATCAGTCAAATATTTAAAGGACCCATCAAACAACGTTGCAGCTATGTACTATCGTTTTCAAAAGTATGTAGACCACCACGAGCCCCACTTAAATGATGTGGTAGGGTCGGTAAAAACATGGAAGGTTGGCACATAAGGTAGCCTGCATCTCTCACCAGTACGCCGACGAGAGCCGACGAGGACGGACGCGAGGGCGACCGGGATAGCGAGACAGGAGTCAAACTACAGGCGCTATAGCCCAAGCGGATGGAATACACTGAGGAAACTCACGCACACGTTTTGGCCGTATGGAGATTTTCCATTTGGGCTCCCTGGCGAGGTTGTTCCTCTCTTTAGATACAAATTTGGACTCTCCATGAATACGGAATGTGTATGTGGCTCCGTAGTTGAGTAGGATTACTTCACGCGCATTTGATGCACTGAAGTTATGGGGAGGGGGTTCAAATCTGAGTCAATTGTATTTTATTTATTTTGTGAAATGTCAATTGATAACATCAACATAAGAGATATAGATTACTCAAAAAAAATAAACATCGAATTTTTTTAGCGACTAATTTTTTTTTAATCCTTAATCCGCCTCAGTCAATGACGCAATCCGCCTTAACACATTTATTTCTAAGCAAATTTTTTCAAAGAGTGGAAATAAGCAGGGGAAGAGGCAGAGGTTGTAATTTGTCCGTTGAAGAAATGGATGATATCCATGCAGTCATAAATTTATATTATTTACATCAATGACGAATTTAAATAATTTTTTCTCATGAAAACAATCTTAATTTTTGCAATGATGCAACAGTTCTCCCTGTTATGGATACTCTTAGTTTTGAATACAACACAGATGATTAGGTTTATTGATTCCTGTAACGACAGTTTAAAGGCTGTTTTCTAACATAATGGATTGGAACTCCCCTCGAAAGCATTATCTCATGGAACTGACATGAAAGAATCTTACCAGAATATGTAGTAAATTTTTCATTACGCAAAATTTGTGGAAAATTAAAAGTAGCTGCATTTTTACTAGGCATACAGTTTGACTGCACGAAATATTAATGCTTCTTCTGCGATTAGGATAGCAGAGACAGAAAAAGTCATTACTTGGAAAAAGTGGGCTATAAGGTAAGCACTCGTTACTGGATTCAAAAATGTCCTTTCATCTTTTTTTACGATCCTAAAAATATTATTTTGCCACCTTTAAGTATTAAATTAGGGCTTTTTAAAATTTTTGTAAAAGATATGTGTAAAAATGGTGCAGTTTTTACTTATTTGAAACAAATGTCCTAAAAATCAGTAAAAAAAAACAGATAATAGAATGATTTTGTACTGGGCCGCAGATTTTTTTTAAGAAGCGCTGAAGAATTCGTAATTTTGACCACAAGAGTTCCACAAAAAAAGCGCGTGGAAGGCATTCAAAAATGCATTTGAAGATTTTCTAGGAAAGAGAATGGCTAAATATCATCACGATCTGGTGGTTAATGTAATTAAATAGCACAAAAAATGGGCTGCTCTGCGTTGTCAAAACAAAACACTTCATTGGCTCACACCTGGACTTTTTTCCTACAAACCTTGGCGTCGTTAGTGATCAACACGATAGGTGTTTCCACCAGAATATTCTACTGATACACGAACGGCACCAGCAAAAGTTCAGCAACATTTTGTCAGATTAGTGGTGGACACTGAAAAGGGATTCGACAGAAACTAAATATGCAAGAAAAATCCGAGTGAGTACCCATTTTTCACATTATTTTAACTCACAATTTATTTACTTAAACTCCCTTGAATCCCCGTTGAATCCGATTGTCCTAAAAAAACTTAACGTGATGGAAAACATCTGGGCCCAGTTTCGGAATCAGCCCGAAAAAGACCAGAGGATCGGCAAAAAACATGGCTAGAACAGAAAAAATTATTTTTTGGTTGATCAGTGTTATCGATTGAGTTGCAAACATCATGATCTACGGCTATAATTCTGATTTCAACAACGAGTGTATCTGGCTATTGATTGAGTATTGTCCATTATATCAGTACAGATTTTTATCAATGGAAATTTGACAGTAGCAAGGACAAATTACAACCTCTGCCACTTCCCCTGCTTATTTCCCCTCTTTGAATAAACTTGCTTAGAAATAAATGTGTGCAGATTGAGCCATTTATGTTAAAAAATTTGTCACTAAAAATTCGGTGTTAGTATTTTATTGAGTAAACTATATATATAATATTGATGTTATCAATTGACCTTTCACAAAATAAAAAAATACAATTGGTTCATATTCAAATCCCCCCATAACTTCAGTGCGGGTGAAGTATATCGTCCACAGCTACGGAGCCATAGACACATTCCGTGTTCACGGTGAGTCCAAATATGAATCTGAAGAGAGGAAATCCTCGCCAAGGAGCTCGCAAGAAAACACACCGAAGGCCCAACATGAGCGTGTACGTGAGTTTCCTATCCACTGGGGCATTTGAGCTTGTAGTTTGACTCCTGTCTCGCTAGCTCGGTCGCCCCCGCGTCCGTCCTCGTCGGCTATTGCTGGCGCACTGGTGAGGGATGCAGGCTAACTCATGTGCCAACCTTCCAAGTTTTTACCGACCCTACCACATCATTTAAGTGGGGCTCGTGGGTGTCTACATACTTTTGAAAACGATAGTACAACGGTGGACATGGAGGTCCATATTACAACATGTCTTAGATATCTTCTCTACATCTGAGTAGATAATTGGTATGTTTATTATGGTTTTTGGTGATCCGCAGACAAAAAAAACATGTTTACTCTTGAATTCTCTACGGAACATATGCTAACTATGGATACTGATTGAAATAACATTTTTAAATCATGGATACTACAACATGAATATCTATGGAACTTCACTTTAAAAACTCGTTATATTTATGTAACGCTTTCAAAATATCCATCGTGTTATGAAACTGGTTTCGAGTATAAATACGTTATTTAGACATCCGATGGATATCGTCCACTGCTTGGGTATCTGTCCTTTTGAACTTCAGTGACTCTTGATTCTTCACCATTCCTCTAATCCACAACATTTCGAAAGCTTCCAATTTTAATTGGTATGGGACCATATTACCACATGACGGAGTGTTGCGCTTAAAATGTCCTCCACATAGCATTCAAGCAGGGATCGGGCAGTCTGTGAATATTCTCAGGCACCGCCGGGATTTGAACCCAAGCCTGCGGGGTGGAAAGCCAACTCCCCAACCTGATCATCTTCAATCTCAGTTTCTCCATGCATAGATATAATACTAATTTAAATTTCACTCTCGATTTCCAGGACTTTTCCTGACATTTACAACGATCACAGTCGCTACAACTCCAGCCTACCTGCTAACTGAGAGTTTTCTGGAATGCCGGGAAAGATCTAGTGTGAGTAATGGAGCAGATTCAACTTATGGGTCATTTTTTACATGAGAGGGTCGACTTGATCATTACATGATAGCTGCCATTGTACACTCATTATTGACACCTTGTCTTTCATGATGCCATACACTATTCAGTGCGTTGGCAGTTCAGGCATTGATCTTTTTCCCGTTGAAATTGGTCCCCATTATCTATATAAAACAGTCCCATCTTCCAATCACGAATTATTATAAAAGAGAATGTGTATTATTTTTAACCCTGCCGCGTGAACGGCGGTGAAATATACAAGAATGCCATTAGAAAAAATTCCCCTGGACCGGGAATGAACTACGGTCCTTGGCTTTCGATTAAATAAGCTTTTATTGCTTAATTTTTGGTACAAACAGATACATAATACATCTAATGGGAACAATTTCAAACGTATTGGTATCACATACAAGTATATGAAAACACAACCTTATAAGCATTTAAAATTTTGATCTCAATCATTTGAATAAGCTTTTCTATACGTATCTTAGACATTTTCATTCAAATAAGAATTTGGAGGTAAACATAAGCAAAGAACATAAAAAATAGATTATTATTCTTTTATCAAATTTTCCAAAAAAAAGCATAGGTAAAAATGACCGGCGGGGCTCGGTAACGAACGTCCGATCCTCGGCACAGAGGCCAACCCTGCGTATGGGACCTGCCCAAACGTCCATTTCCACCTCAGCACAGATTTTTTAGTATATATTTATTTAGACATTTTTTATGTATATGCATAAAATGGAACGTAAACATAAGTAAACATTATTTACAAAGGATTATTTTACATAGAATTCGAGAGAATACAATACGGGAAAATATTTCCTAAGCAGATGTCATTTCCGTATTAAAAAACATTCAACAGCCATTCTTTCTGCTCTTTCGTTGTATTGATTTTTTTGTTTAAATATATAATTTTTTCAATCAAATTAGATCTGATGTCTCCTCTATTCATTTTGTTAAAAACATATGTGCTTATCAGTTCTGATAAAATGTGTGCCTTCGTGCGTGGGAAGAGTTGGAAATTTAATTTCAGTAGATCCTTATCGTTAACACTTCCCGAACCGAAGGTGTCAAATTCTTTAAAAATGTTTGTTATGGTTTCTTAAAATACGTCATGGTTGCAACCCAGAACTGTGTGCGTCATGCCCTCATGCCCCTTACACTCCGGGCACTCGTCCTCTGTTCGTAGACCCAGTTTCCTTCTCATTGTATTAGTCACGAGGCATTCCGAACATATGACGAACATAACGTCTGCCTCCTTCGCACCACTCCCCAGCCTGGAATAGTTTTCCCAAGTTTTGCTTACCCTTATGCGTGGAGTCGCTTTCAGCTCGTCCCTGAGTACGCTCTCATATATCTGCTTAGTAGTTTGCAGCCTGTCGTTATGTGCGTATTTGCTTTTGAAAATGTTTGCTTCGTGTAAAATTTTATTTAAGTACCTCAGTCCCCTTGCTTTCTTCATGGAATTTGCTAATAAACGTTTTCTTTGGTTGTTATTTGAGTGTAAAATCTTAGCGATATTTTTCACGGTTATAATGCGTGCCTTGATTTTAGTGTTAATAAGGTTTAGGCCACCATATTTTGGGGGCGCGTACAGTCTTTTTCTTTCGACTTTTTGAAGATAGCCTTTCCATATAAAATTATTCGTCATTTTAATTATGTTTGCGTTTGCTTTTTCAGGCATTGGCCAGACGTGTGCCACATACCATAAGTTTGGGAACAGTATCTGATTAAGTAGTTTGATTTTAGACGTGATGTACGTGTTGTATTCCGCATATCCAAGTAGAATTTTACGGATTTTTCCCGTTGCTCTATCCCAGTTTTTATTAATAGTGGCGGCAAGGTCTTTCTCCCACCATAGCCCTAGGATGTTTTGGCCACTGACTTTATTCCAGCCTTTTGTGTCAGATAATTCCATTCCTTTTACTTGTATGAGTGTGGACTTGGTCGTGTTGATTTTCACGCCGATCGAAGTGTATTTTTTCATGATATCGCTTATTTTCTCGAGTTCCGATGCGTCTTTCACAAAAACGGTGATGTCATCGGCATATATGCACGATGTGTACGTTTTTCCGCACCTCCTGATTCCAATGCTGTGTTCAAGGTCCATGACCAGAGGTTCCATCGCCAAAAAGAAGAGCAACATCGACAACGGGCACCCCTGTCGGACCGAGTTTTTTATTATAAAATTATCAGATATTTTGTTTCTTATTTTTATTTGAGATGTGATTTCATGGTAAAGTGTTTGGATCATTCTTATAAGCCCTTCTGGAAAATGTTTTTCTCTTAAAATTTTTATAATCCATTCTGTTCCAATATTGTCAAAGGCTATTTCCAAGTCGATAGCTAAAATGCTTAAAGAATTTTCCTCCTTTGGCATACTACTATGCATGATGTCCCTGATTAAAGTACTAGCTTCTACTGAGGATTTCCCTTCTCCCCCTCCAAACTGATTTTCCAGGCCTGCGCCATCCATTATCATCGTCATTTTTTGGACTACTGTGTGAGCTAATATTTTATAATCGGTATTTAGTAAAGAGATTGGTCTAAATTCCGTTATATGTTTTGCATTTCTCTTTTTTGGTATTAGCGTTATTATTGCGTTTTTCATTCGCGCACTCATTTCCCCTTTTCGCGCTATGCTATTGAAAACCACGCAGAGAATGGGTTTTATTTGTTCCCAGAATGTCAAATAAAACTCATTTGGCAGGCCGTCCTCCCCGGGAGCGTTTCCCTTTTTAAGCTTTAGTTTCGTAGCGTCTATTTCCTGTTCCGTGATATTTGTCTCGAAGCGCTGCGTTTTTTCGGGGTTGAGTTTGGGGAGAGGAAGGACAGCCATTCCCCGTACTGGTGGTAGAGCCGGCTATATAATCTCGTCGCCTCCTCAAGCCGCTTTTCGGGGTCGTCTAGATCTCCTATTTCACCTCCGCTCGCATATTTTATCGTCTTCCGCAATTGTTCTACTGTCAGGGCTTCGGATTCACTTTTGTCATGACCTCGCTCCCATTCCCTAAGGGGCAAGCTTCACCTCCCGTCGGAAAATTTCTTTTTTGAGTTCTTTTATTTCGGCATTTACTCTGGGCGACCTGTTCTCTGTGTCTATTTGGTGTTGGAGCACCTCTCGATAGAAATCTATTGTTTCGTTTTTCTCCCTATATTATTCGCTAGTTAGTTTTTGTAATTTCTTTATGATACCTGTTTTAAAGATTTTTTCCCACCAAATTAAAGTGCCATTCTCGCTGAGAGCGTGATTTGAGAGTTGTAATATTTCGGTTTCAATACTTTTACACATTGTTACGTCTTTTAATAGGTTAGTATCTAAACGCCAATTTTTTTTTCTCCATATTGTTTACATTCCGTGCATCAAAGTCCATTTTAATTTTGATATGAATGGCGTGGTGATCCGAAATAGCTATAGGGGTCGTACTGTATTGTATGAATTCGTTTTTTAGTTTCTTTGAAATAAAAATATAGTCAATTCAGTTTTGAGAGTGTGTTCCTATTCTTGTAAATTGTATTCTGTTTTGTACTGTATTTTTCCCGTATTCTATTGCGTCTATATTGCTAACTAAGGTTTTCAGTGTCTTGTTTATTCGGTGTCTTATTTTCTTGTTATTTGCCCCGCTGTCCTCTCTTCTGTATATAGCGTTAAAATCTCCTCCCATTATCGCCATGTCCTTGAAAAGGCAGGCGTAGGGCAGAATTTCGCTAGCCAGGAACTCTCGCCTTTCTTCGCTCTTTTCATGTCCTGAAGGGACATATACGTTAATAAAGTATGTGTCTCCGATTTGCAATGCAGTTATTCTCCCGGTGGCATGACGACGAACATTTTTAACATTTAAAAACTTTTTTGTTAAAATTGCTGTACCTAATGAGGAGTCATCAGTATTGCCAAATATGCGGTAATTTTTGCTCTGCCAAGCAGGTGATTCTTTGTATTCTTGAATAAAGATGACATCTGTTTTTAAATCATTGTACATAAAATTTTGAATTTCCATGATTTTTAAGGCATTCGTGATTCCGGCCACATTCAGTGACGCTACCGTTATATCTCGCTTATTTGAAGAGGTACTCATTGTTCGTTTTTTTGGAAGGAAGTAAAACTTTCTCTATTACGTTGTTGAAACAAACGAAGGGCGTTTGCATGCGAAATTCGTATCTTAAAAAGGGTGTCCAAAAGGAGAAAAAAGTTAAATTTAAATGGCGAGGTTCGGAAAAAGAGTCCGGCCCTCGACATCGTTCATATAGACCAACTCTGAATTTAATACCTCCGTATTCTTTACATAAGACAAGGGTTTGTAGACATTTTACATTCATGGTTATAACTGAAGCAAGATAAGAGCTATTCAAATAATTTAACATTAACTTTAACAAAACTTTAAAGGATTTATTAATCATTTTCCTTTTTTACTTGATTTTTTTTGTTCCCTTTGCGGTCACCCTCCTGGAATCTGATGCCCCGGTTCCTAAGCTGTTCGTTCCACCTCTTCTTTTTGGTAGGTGAGAGGTCCTTCCCGAATAGCTTTTTCAGTTCCGCAGCTACGGCTCTGTTCTTGGCCTCATCCTCGGTGAGGTTGAGGGGCGCGCTGCCGCTGGAGGCCGCCTCATCCTCCTCCCCTCGCTCAGACCACAATCTGCTTGTACCTGGTAGGGTAAGGAAAGAAGAAGGTGGAAAAACTCCCCCCAAGCACCCCCCCAACCTCCAGGAAAATTTCCTTTTCTCCCAGCACGTTATTTTGGTCATCGCTCACTCCCTCCTTCACGTCCATGATTTCAATAGACTCCACACTGCCTGACATACTCACTCCCTCCCTCACCTCCTTGATTTCATTAGACCCCCCATTGTCTGAGGCACTCACTCCCTCCCTCACTTCCATGTTTTCTGTAGACCCCTCATTGCCTGAGGCATTTATGAAATCATTTGTCCCCTCATCCACACCAGAATTTTTGTCAATTTCATCGTTGGGCTCTCCCGCCGTCACTACAGCTTCTTCCGTGTCCGTCTCAGAGGAAGAAGATCCTTCTCCTTCATTTTGTTCGCCTTTGGAACTTTTTTTCTGTGTGTTCTATTTCTCCTTTTCGACTTCTTCTTTATCCCCCTCTCTGATGCACTCACATGACTCACGTAGTTATTTTGCAAGACTTTTTCCCCACTTTCATCTGGTTTTGGTGTCTCCTCCGGCAATTTGACTCCGTCTTCCGCCGGGATATCCATCCCCTCCTTGTCTTCTTCCACCTTCCCAGAATTTTTTAGAGCACTAGCGTATGATGGCCCCGGCCTAGTTTCTGGGCACTGTAGCCTTAAGTGCTCCTCGCTTCCACACCTTGAGCACGTCAGCTTTTGCCCATATTAGTGGATAACTGCGCGTTCACCGCCAACACTTATTACACTAGATATATTTTCCGTAAGTGACATCTTGACGGTTCTAGTGCCCGTCATCGTGCCCTGGTGTATACCATCGCCGCTCCACTTATTCTCTGAGTATCCACAGACTTTGCCGTATTTGCTCAGCGCTGCATCGACTTCCTCACGTGTTACCTCGAAAGGAAACTGACACACTTTAACAAAAGTATATCTTTTGCATATTGATTCACACCACTATGAGAAATTTTTGGTGCCTTTAGCCGGGAACTGAAACTTTTCACCCACTTTCACTATAATTCTTTCTAAGGTAGATTCCTGCTTGACTTTCACAAGGAATGACTTCCTTCCTGGACCCAGCTGGATGCCATAAATTTCCTCAGTTTTCAGCCCGAGGTCTCCAACAACTAGTTGGTGGACCTCCAGGACCGAAGGCGTTTCACTAACACTCTCGATGTTTACACGCAGAGTGTTCTTCCTTTCCACCGGCATTTTGCGTCGACTCGCACTGCGTTCACCGACACGAAAACGCTAACAGACCGCGTACCCCTGGTACAGGAGTGCGCACACAAATAGTACACTTTTTGCCTTCACTGGAAAAGTAAGTCACTTCACCGGGAACGCAACACTACGCTCCCGGCGATCAAGCGCTCGATCGCCGCGGCAAGAAAACCCGCAGTCGCTGACTCACAACAGAGCTCCCATAAGACGTCCGCTCACTAGTCGGCTTCCCGGGCCAATGCGCAGACCACTACGCTATCCAGGTTCTTAAATTCCCATGGCAATTATACCAGGCTCATGGTACTAGGTGTAAGGCCCTCGCGGTCCATCAAGGATATTTTATTATAGCCATTTGAGGGATATTTTATTAATTCTACCACTATTCTATTATTAATATCAATTATTGAGTAATTTTGGTTAACTTAAAAAATTTTCTGAGCTCTGGAGGGGTGTGTCATCCCGCAAAACCCCCCTATCTGCGCCACTTGTTGAAGAGACGACGTATTGCGAAGAGAAAGTCAAATAAATTATAATTATCAATTGATTCAATTATGAAATTTAAGTAAGCCGAACATTTTTTTCAGGTTCTTCTAGCGCCTGTAATGCATTGCCTCTCCGATCAATTCTCACCGGACAAGGTGAACGAAACAGCAAGACTTTACAGCGACACTACTGCATGCCTCTATTGCAAACACGTATGCAGGTGAGCAATAATACCTCATGTCTTACTCGAGCATTGCTGAAGTGAGATTTATTGTTCCACTGCATGAAATTTAGAAGTTAATACCTGATTGATTCAACTACCTCCGGAGGACTATTGACTTCACTTGTTCTTTATTAAACGAGGCCCAGGTGAGGACAAAATCCGGCCACCTCTTCCCTAGGACCTGGGCTCTTTTACATGATTAATTACTTTCATTTCAGTAATTCAGCTCAGATTAAGATATAACAATGGTTGATAGATGATTTTCTCAAATCGTCCATTGAATATACCTATTTCATCTTCTTCATCTGATGGTTGACTTTTTTAGACATTAAATTGAGCTGGTCAAGTCAAGGTTGAGCCTCCTGTCACTAATATCCCCCAGGAAGCCAGGATGCATGACATATTAAAAAAAACAGAAAGTGTCCATATATAATTAAATCCAGGCCAAAAAAATCTCATGAACACAACAAATAACAAGTAAAAGAGGATGATAGGTAGATGATTACCCCTTATTGGATATAATACATTTTTTGATTAATTACCTTAAACTCATTTAAAATAATTACATTAAAAACAGATAAATCTTTTTTTAAAAATGTTTGTAAAAGTTAAAAAAAAATAATAAAGTCAATAAATAATTTTTTTAAAAATAACATATAAAAATTTAAATAAAATTAGGTCAAACAATAAATCCCGTAGCTCTTTAACGGTGTATATGATGGTAGACATTGTGATAATATACACCCAGTTAATAATTAATCACTCGATTATATTAAATAAGTAGAGAAACAATAGAAGAATAAAAGTCTAGGTTACTGGCATTGTATTGTACCATTTTAACAAATACGATTGCAACTTTTGTTTAGGCATGCTTTGTGTCAACCCATGCGGTGGGGATTTAAACATTCGGGAAAATGATACCATAAAAGATCATGGCACACGGGAAGTGCGATGATGAGGAGTTAATATCATTTTGCATGCATTCCTTGTTTTACACATCGTGACGCTGCCATAGCGGATAGAAATTGGTATACGAGGGTAACCCGTTTAAGAGAATAACCACAGTTTTAAAATTCAAATTAAACCAGTGGAATTAGAACAATTTTACTATTTAAAATGAAAACTATTTTTCCACAGAGTCATCAAATTGATTCGAGCACTTGTTCTACCTTTTAAAAGTCTTGGCGATCCCCTCTTTATGAAAATCTGAATGAGGACAACCTGTCAATACGTATTAAAAAGATCTCAGTTATTCTTGAAACCCCGAAATCGTTGAGTCGTGAGTGTTTGTTCATCCATTTTTGTATAATCGTACCCAATGACGGACTACAATTTCACTCATATTGTTTTGGCCGTAAACCGCACTCAATTCACGATGAATTTCGGATGCTGAGTGACTTTTTGCAAAAAAAAAGTCTAGCATCACGCACTTTACGCGTAAAGGTTCACAATTCATTCTACAAACTCGGGCAAAATGAATTGCCATTAAAAATTACATTGGAGATAACATTCTCTTTAGATGCGTAAAGTTATTACAAGATCAAGCTAATTATGTATTTTCATGTTAATTTTTACGTAGCTAAGTTTTTAAGGGATTTATACCAATTAGATTTACTTGATACAAGGTTAAATGTGTCGGAATATTTCTTATCTGTGAGAGACTTAAAGAAATTCTTCAATCCCACACCAGTATGTATACTTAAAATCTTTTCAACTTACAGCATTTAGATTCCGTGGTACCCTACCGCTAGATATGAATACGACTCGTAAATCGTATTTACACAATCACTTAAAGAATGAATTTTCTTATTTGATAACCAGGATTAAGGAAAATTTGTCTTTTTTTGTTGTTGTCAAAACTTTCTATTGATAGATGTGTTTGTTATGGTCGGTGAGAAAACTTATATTTTTGTGTTATTGATATTAAATATTTTATTGTATTGTTTTCCGAACATTTTTTTACTTGTTAAGCCTTTCTATGGTTTCTTCAAAGCCGGATATTTATTTTTTGCATCGCTGAATTGGTATATTTTTCACAGCGGAACATTATAAGCATTTCCTATTCTTTACACTTAAAGGTTTTTCCTCCAGGACGATATGTACTCATTCATTCTTTCATCACTTGATATGCAAAAATTCAACTTGTCTCTATCATTATTTTGCTTTAATGCAGTTTTATAACCAAAAATGCTTATGCCATACTTAAAACATTCTTCCAGGACACGGGAGCAGATATGGGAGTGCATGAGACAAGGAGTCGAAAGCATGAAGGATTTCTCCAATAAATCGAAGACTATGATTCCATCCAGTGTGCAGTTGTTTAAGAATATCGTGAATTATTTCTGTGACAGTGAAGATGAAATGTTTCTTGGTAATTTTTAGTACCTACCTACGTTTTGTGATCACTGAAAAGATAACTTTCAATTTGAAGATAAATTTCGGCAACACGCCATTATATTTTTTAGCGCATTTTCTCATATATGGGAGAAAAAAGGTGCTTTGTATCCGGTTTGTCTGTATATGTACATATCTGTCCTCATTTTCACGTCAATTTACAGAACACCAAGCAAAGTAACATGATTTCAATGGCGGTTTTAGGTTCGGTATGGAATGTCATTTTCTATAACATATTAAGCTGCCTAGGTCTATTATCCACGACCTTAGCCTGAGGCATTGTTTGATTAGACATGATGAATTCTTTTTGTGATTTTCACGATTTTTGCGATATATTTTCAATACTTTTGGTTGTGATGTTAGGCAGAAGCTTGCAGAAGAATTCTCAAGTTCACCTAAGGTCACTAAAGGTCAGCCATAATCACCCAAGATGATTCAAGGTCACCAAAGTTCAAATCACAGTTATGACGATGTTTGCAAAATAACTTTATTGAAACTGATCACAACAAGAGAAAATGAGTCACTCACTGCAGAGAGTACTGACTTTTTTTTAATCTATCATAAACTTTTCAGGCTTAACCGACGAAGACATGAATTGTCTCAAGAATAGTTGGGACGAATGTAAATCAAATTTAGACTTCATCAGAAACATGGATGCTGTCGCGCTCTGCGAATTTGAAGATCCGGATGCTACTAATCTGTATACGATGGAATATGTCTGCAAGTAAGTACCTATATGCTGATAACAACGACAGGACGGTCGCTTCCGAGTGACTCACGCTTTGGACGCAACACTACGCTTTAATTCCGCGGGCATTGTTGTAGCCCAAGTTCCCAACTATATCTCACGCTTTGGAGATATTTTAAGCGATCGATTTATGACCGGAATCACCCCGACGAACAATACAACCTTTTTTTTGGTAGCTCAATGCATTGGCTTCAAGTGGGGATGAGCAGTGGCGTTGCGAGGGATAGAGGACCAGGGGGTCCGGACCCCCATACCACTCCCCCAAAATATAGAAACAATATATACATTTCCTTCATAAAATGAACAATATTTTAAAAAATCATGAATTTACAAAAGATTTCTTTGACGAATTAAGTTTTTTTTTCGATTATGAATGTAGTTAAAATTATTTTAAAACCCTCTGCTCAGTACCACGTTTTTCAAACATTCTCCATCCTGGTTTTGTGCCCCCCCCCCCCCCCCCCCCCAGAACGAAATTTCTGGCTACCCCACTCAATCAATAGCCGAATCAGTTTCCGATTTCGTCCTTGATTGACATAAATAGTGGCCGACGATCGAGTATTTACGATTGACTTATTAAAGTGAATGGTGAACGTTCAACATCTATCTACATCTATATAATACCCCGCAAGCCACCTAAAAGGCGTGTGGCAGGGGGTGTTAGGACACCAGCCGTTTACAGCTCAAAAAAAATGAAGTACTCTAACGAGGTTGGTACTAGCGTTTATTAAAGTCCTTTATGGTTCGGGGGAAAAACGAATTCCCATATCGATCCGTTCGGCAAAACATCTCTCTTAATTTATCGCTTCTATCGGACCTGGAAATATAGTGTGGCTCTAATATTATGTTCTCTGTGTCGCTCTTAAAGATATCCATTCTCATTTGTTCAACTAATCTAAGCCTAGCGGCAGCCTCCGAGTCTCCAATGGCTCCCAGCCTAATTCGCTTAACATCTGGGTAACGCTGTCTGTACGCCCGTAGCAGTTTTTGACGAAACGCGCAGCCTTCCTTTGTATTTTATTCAGTTCGCGGATTAAGTCTTTCTGCACCGGATCCCATACGCTCGCTGCATATTCAAGGTGCGGTCGGACGAGAGCGAAATAGCACCTTTCTTTCACTTTCTCATCCGAAAATCTTCCCACAATACGCTTGACGAATCCTAATTTCTTCAGGGCTATGCGGCAAATATTCTTTATATGTGTTCCCCACGTGAGGTTCGAGGTTATCGTAACTCCCAGGTATTTCACTTCGTCTGTTGCCTTTATGTTAATACCGTCCACTGCATAAACATCGTTAGAATTGGAAAAATTCCGCAAGAAATATAACGCCATGCATTTGCTCAGATTAAGTTCGAGTCCCCACTCTTTGCTCCACAAATGAACGTTGTTTTGGTCAGATGATAGATTTTCATAGTCAGAGTGATCACTAATTTCGCGATAGATGACAGCGTCGTCAGCAAATAAGCGTATTTTACTGCTAATGCGGGAGCAGATATCATTAATGTATATAATGAACAACAGGGGGCCGATTACGCTTCGTTGTGGAACACCTGATGTAACTTTTACAACATCAGAGCTAATTCCGTCAAGAACTACTTTTTGTTTACGATCACTGAGAAAGTCGCGCATCGAGTTGATCGACCTCACTGAACGACCGGCTCCAGTAACTCTGGTAAAAATCTACTTAAACAAAAAAAATTTAAAGCACGGCACCATTTTCAGTGCATGTGTACTGTATTGGATTAAAGTTCGAATTATAACATTTTCTAGCATGTGGAGCTATACTTAAAATCAAGTAAACTTTTATAACTCAATAAACGAAAGTAACACTGTCTTTCTTTTAATGCTTGTGTAAATAAAGCTTTCTCGGGTTTCCGCGCGTTTAAGAAAATCTAAAATCGCCGACCTTTGGGGTTCCGTCTCGTCACCTATACTCAAGACTACTATTCTATTGTGGTCTTGAGAATGGTTGACGAGAAGGAACCCGAAACGTTGGTGCTCTCACATTTTCTTACCTGCGCGGAAACGCGAGAAAAGTTTAATTATTCTGATTGCCAGGAGAGTTTTAAATCATACATAATGATTGTGAAGCTTTTTATCTTTTTTCTTCTTCCAAAAAACTTCTTTTGCCATCCCTATCCTTCTTTTTATTTCTCGTATTCTTTTCCAGTCTTCTGTTATCAAAGTTTCCAAGTAGCCGTTGGTTCTCACATTCTCTATTTCACTTTAGTCTTCTTAACAGTTATTTTCATTCTATATTTTTTCATTCCTTCCTCCAACCCTGTTACCAATATCTGCAATGACTTTGTGTCCTCGGCTAAAACCACCATATCATCAGCAAATATAATGCATCTTATTTTTACTCCACCAATGCTTATTTCCTCTTCTCTTTCGTCCAACTTATCATGTCTTCAAAATTCAAATTGAACAGAGGTGGTGACTGACAACATCCTTGTGTAACCCCTCTACCTAGCTCCACCCATTCAGTGATGTTTTAATTCAATTTCACTGCTGCCTTTTGTCACAAATACAATTCACTTATTAGTCTTCTTTCCTTCCAGTCCACTTTATTCATCTTCAAAGTTTCCATCAGTTTCTTCCAATTTGCCATACCGAAAGCCTTTTCTGGCTCTGGCAAAAATCTACTTAAAACAAAAAAGTTAAAATCATGGCCCTATTTTCAAAGCATGTGTGCTATAATGGAGTAAAAGGTCAAATTTTAATATTTTCCAGTAACTGTAGCACTAGTTAAATCAAGTAACTAAAGGAACACGGTCTTTCCTTTATTGCTTGCGTTGTATTTTTATCATCGGGAGAGAGATTACCTATTATTTATTACGTTTATATAGCCATTAAGACTATATAATGCGTGTAAGGCCTGAATCATACGATATTTTTTTTTCAATTCATTCCGAGGGACAGCTCCAGCGATTGCTCGTATGATAGTGGGAAAAACTGACCACCACTGGCGAACATTTTCCGCGATTGCACTGCAAATGGAAATCCCATCCCTCGGCACATCCACTTTTCCGCCGCTGAAATCAGGGGGACCGCATACGATTAGAGGAGACTCAATTCATCCCATAGAAGGCTGATTTCTGCGGCCACTTCGTATTTTAATCGACTTTCAAAAATGTCCGCGGTGCAGTGATGAGTGCAATGCGATTCACCATTTTTTCCAATATTTTGCATTATAATGCTTGCATTTGCGAGGAAAGGCATTGAAAAGTTAAGAATTAGATATATTATATCATCATCATGTACCTACATATATTTCGGTTAACATCCATAATTATACGTTATTTTCCTGTGAAACTCAGATCAATTTGTCCGTCTCAGTAACCGTAAAAACCATCTACTTAGTACCCCCTTTTTTTTCAAATATTTTTCACCCAGGTTTTGGACCTCTCCCCCCGCCGGAAATTTCTGTCAACCCAAATAGGGAGGGGGTATCATCAAATTATTTAATTGAATTCGATCATAAAGACGCTCACTCGAGAGGTTTTTTACTTAGCTGGATAGGGTAGATGTAAGTGCCTTTGTTTGATTTTCATTTATAAAATATAATTCGGAGAATACATGCTTTTTTCATCGTTCGTGATTGATTGGGCGATAGTTGTGATAATGCTTGAGGATTTAATATGTTACCTTCCTTTTCCTCAAGGTAGAGTGCCACGGCGAAGTAACAAGTATTCGATGGAACTTTGGTCGCATATTTTTTGAAAGCTTAATTTTCCAATGATCCAAAGTAAAAGGGATTCTTATGTGCCGTTTTTGAGTTATTTTACGGTAAAATTAGGATGATTTAAGATAGGCACTTATGGAGAAATACTGTTTCTTCGAGCTAGCGAAGCAGTTCGCAGCAAGAAGCTATTGAGACGGCACTTATTCGAAGCAAAATTATGTGAAACATCTAAATACTGTATATACGAGAAAGTATTGGTTCATGATAAAATAAGAGATATATTTGCGAAAAACTTCCAGAAACTGGCTTGATGGCCGCCGGGATCTCTGGTACCAACATCGCAGAATGATAACCAAAGCATTGACTTCGCCTAAATCACGCAAATATATGTAGGCTTTACATACGTTTCACATATCTTTTGCTTAAAAATAAATGTATTTATTTGGGATTTACATCATATTGCTGGATTGAGAATATTTATTCAAGGTTTGTCGTCAACAGTTCAGTTGCAAATATTCGAAGCAGTGTTGAAACTAATCAAGTAGATTATTGTAAATACCTTTTTTAAATCATTTTTGACGTTTGCATTGTGCTGGTGCAAAATTGCGCTTCATTTTCGTACTATGTTTCATTTTGTTTAACATTGTTTTTCAACACTTTTACGTAAGTAATAAGTAGCCCGAGTAATTCACTTGACTTCAGCCGTTGCCGCTTTAACTACCTTATGATATGGATGTTGCAGATCTCGGACTGGATCATTAGGGGTGCTCGAACTCAGATAATCATGAGTTTGACCTCAGAATAACAAAGATGAAACAAAATTGCATCAAAGAGAATGAGAGGCACGACTCCATTTTTTTTAACTTCTCAACTCACCTGTACTAATTCAAAGGAACCTCCTCATTTCCATAAGTTTACTGCATGATTATTATAAATTTATGAGAACAGCGAATAACATATCCGACAATGCATTTAATAACTCAAATCTTTTTTTTTACAGGGAATCGAATGCTTATTTAGATTGCTCCAGAGACAACGTTTTGCGATGTCATTCTAGAGTTTATACTGCTTTTCTTACATTAAAAGCGGTATTATTGATCGGTGCTCCCTGTGGTAAATATGATATTGAAGTAAGGTGAATTTCTCTGGGTTTTTTCATTTTATTTATACGCATGTATTTCTCAACGCCAGTTCTCCGTAATGAGAAGAATATGACAAACTGAAGTTATCATAACATGTGATAAGTAGTGATTGGAATAAATTTTCATTTTATTATTGTATTTTTGGTTCAGATAATAAAATTTTACGAGATTTTTACCACACAATTTTTTTTACTAATGGGTGTAACCAAGGGTACAGCCATCTCTCCCCCCCCCCCCCCTTATGAATGAATTTACTGGTATACTTCATTCACAACCTGTTGAATTGAAATATATATCAAGAATTACTCAAAGAAGGTCTGTTGTTCGAAGTCAAGTTCTCCCAGAGGCAAATAATGTTGAAATTTATGCTGTTCTTATTATTTAATTTTCTTATTAAGCATTACTACACGTTCACGATACCTAGAACTTAATCAATCTACAACAACAATTTTATTATTACTGCAGTAACCCAAATACCTTTAACATCATTCTTTTATTCATCACATATGAGAAATTGAACATTATTACACTCCTCAATTTCTTATTCATATATTCTTATCTTTTAATTGTATTCATTATCACAAAATACATCTTTACATCATTATCCTTCAGTCAGACCAATTTCTGCTCTGTGTTATACGAATAATATGCATAGTAACTAGGGATGGACGGATCACGGATTTTCTTCGGATCCGGATTTGGATCGGATCCTTGATTTTCGGAGCCGGATCTTTCGGATCGGATACTTTCGGATCCAAATGCATTTTCAAATTCCTGCTATTAAACGAAGTAATTATTCAAGTTTATTCTAGGACCATGCAATCAAAGGAATGCTTTTTAGATTTTCATACACATATTAATATTTTTATAAATTAAAAATCATTTTGATTGACTTTCAAGGGGTTTTTAAAAACTTTTTACATACTCGGGACCCAAACTGTTACGCTTGGGTTTGGAAATGAAAATAGGAAAAATGTTAGGATAAACCACTGACCAGTGGCGTAGCGAGAGGGGGAAGATCGGGGGGTCCGGACGCCCGAAATATAAAAACACCATGACTTTCCTTCATAAAAGGAAACAAAATATTAAAAAAGCATGAATTTACAATGGATTTTTTTGAAAAATGAAGTTTTTTTTCGATTATGAAGGGTGTTAATATTAGTTTTAAACCATCTACTTCGTACCCTGTTGTTTAAAAATTTCCCCCCCTAGTTTTGGACTGAATTCTAATATTCCTCACGCACGTTTCCCCCGAATTTTGTCACTTTCTCATCGCATACCGACTTATGTTTCACCCGAAAATGCTTCAGTATGGTGAGGTTGATTTAGCACTTCCCCGCGATAATTTCACGCCTCATTGCACGCACATGGAATACATATGTTCTCCATATTTCAATATAAATGGTTCTACACAATGAAATACATTTTTATCAGTATATCATTAAATTACATTGCAACTGCAAGCAAAATTGGTATTTAAAATAGCATTAACGTCACGTGCGACGAGGTGCTCGACCGCTCAGCATGAGGAAGGGGTTAGCAGTAGAAGCGCGTAAAGGAAAGGTGGAGGGGAAGGAGCGCGCTCCCTCAATATATCAAGCAACGAGGCTACAAATGAGGGAGTCAAGAACGAACAAGTCAGCTTCAGTGACGTCGTTGCCTTCAAAGCGAAGCCGTGCGAGCCATGTGATATATATGCGTTTGCGTTTTCAATGCGTCTCTACTTGTTTGAGGGGTTAATGTTGCGCTCGTTTCTTTGAAAGTTGTGCTGTTTGGACAATGTTGCATATTAGTATAGTCTAACTTTAAACAGAAAACTTAGTGGCAATCAATTAGAGCTGAAAAATAAACAGATATATTGTCAGGAATGCGTCGCGTTTGGTCTGATTCTTTTTTAAATCTCGTGCATGTCATCTAATTGTCGAAGATATCGAGACATCTTCAGGCCCAGAAAGTCACTCACCTAGCATTTATCGTCTGGAAACGGAGATTTGAAGCAGGTAGGCCCAAAAAGGTCAGTTGGTGAAACGGGGTAGGGATGAAACACGCTTCAATTTTTCTCGTGTAATTTGATATTTTTCTTAGAAGACAATTATTTATCGTCCGAGTGATTTCGGAAACAAAAAGATAACAGAGGCACGGGCTGATGGACGGCCGAGGGTGGTTTTCTGAAATCTGTGACGTTGTTACTTTTGACGTGGCTATTTTCCTACGATGCTGTGATTCCCCCGATGATTGTTCAATCTCTTGGGAAGAGTCACACTAAGTGTCACTCGCATTTTGCCATTTTTATTTTCCACGGCTGAAAATCTGCTACGTAACTTCTGCGAGAGCTTTCAAACAAAACGTTTCATCAGTAGGACAAGAATCGCATGCGACGGCGCATTCGAAGAGAGAATCGGAACTCTTTCTACCCTTATGGAGCGTTGAATTTACTGAAGCTATTATTCAAAATTTCGGATCCAGATCCGATGTATTCCGCGAATCGGGATCCAATGTATCCGATGAAAGGCAATATATGCGGATATTTGGATCCGAGGTATCCAATCCGACCATCCTTAATGGTAACCCTTCGGTGAAAATTTCTGCTGTTTGACAATTAGAAGGTAGGTATTTAACATCTAACAATTTCTTATTTACTAAATCTCTTACAAAATTATATTTTACATCGATATGCTTCAGTCTCTTTTGATACCATTTTGACTAATCATACAGGCCTGAAAAAAAATATTTTTTGAAAATTGTTTGAAATTTGATAACTGATTTACATGTACTTTCCAGTGCTGATTTCAAAAATGCAATCAATTTTTCCCTATCACGTCAGGTTTTTTCACAAAGTACAGAGTATGTTTGCGTATAGTAACAAACTGTAAGAAATTTTTCTCATTTTTTCCAACGTTATAAAATTTTAGTTTATTTATATATCATGTTTTTAACTGCATTTCCAGCACACTTCCATTTCTCTTAAAGCTCATAAGTCTATTAAATAATGCTTTCGCTTTCTGTCGAAGCTTCTCTTACTGCTTTTCCGGCTGTGGACTCGTTGAGGACCATCTCTTTTTATCATCCAGCAGTAGTTCGCTGTCATGTGGACGTTCCATCTTCCTTCATATCTTCTTTCCATTTGTTTGATGCCTTGGCGGAATCTTTCGCCCTGCTCTTCACTTACATTACCAAGGTTTGCAGGGAAGTAGTCAAGATGTGAGTTGAGAAAAAGGCCATTGGAGGTTCATCCCTTGTTACGGCCATTGGAGTGTTTCTTTCCCCATTCGACCTTGAGGCCGTAGAGCTCACCTTTTTATCCAACTGTGAGTTGAGAAATCGAAATTTAATGCTCATGTTACAGCCAAGCTTCTTAAAGTTGTCGAGCATGTCTGCGACAATTGTCTTGTAGTTCGGATCTCTTTTGTTTCCCAGGAAACCACTAACAACTAATTTAAAATATTTGATGCTGCTGAAGTTGGGATCTGTCATTAGTGTTCTAATGTATGGTCCGACAAGAATGCCTTCCTTTACCCTTACCTCGGATAAACCAAGAAACCGTCCACAAAGATATCTGAAGCACTTCCCTTCTTTTGGCAATGCCTTAACAAATTGTTTCATCAGCCCCAACTTAAGGTGAAGTGGTGGAAGTAACACCTTTTTGGGATCCTCAACATTCTTAATTTAACTTAATCCTCTCAACATTTTTAACCCCTACCTTTTTCTCCAAGGGCAAAGCTTTTTTGTGCATTGTTTCTTTCTGTATCTACTGTCATTCATCGAGAAAATCTCCCGTTTAAAGAAAAAGCAAGGGAACTTTGTATAGCAACTTTGTTTACCAAGCAGCATTGAAATCACTTTAAATCACCACAGTGTCCATTTGTGGTCTGAATAGCAGAGTTTGCTTAAAACCACTTCAAAGCTTTTGTAACATTATTTTAAGTGAACCGAATGTCCAACTGGTATAGAAGCATACATATTGCCATTGAGTACAAGTACTGCTTTAAGGCTTCTTTTTGAAGAATCGATAAAAAGTATCTACTCATCATGAGCATATTCTATTTTGAAACGTGTCATAACCCCAGGAACATCACTGCAAAACACCAGGTCATCTTCTTGAGAGAAGAAAGATACAAACTCTTTTCCCCTTAATTGATACCAAGAAAAAGATGTACATGTGTTTATCTTTCAATCTAGATCCTAAAATCTCTGCTGATTCTTAAGAAAGTCCTACGTCTCTGACTAAATCGTTCTGTATCATCATGTATATCATCCAAAGAATCTGGAGGAGAGGGTATTAGTAGGTCCTTCAGGTCCATGAGGAACAGGGCGAATGGCTAATTGAATGTTAGGGTAAGAAATATAATTTTTGTTTCTTAAATTGAAACCTCATACGTCGCCAGAACAAAAACAGCAGTCATCACTATGATTTTTTGGCTCCATCCAAACTATTGGTATTCCAAAACGTAAGGACTGTTTTTTACCTTGAAACTATTGCCTCAGTTATTCAACACACACTGAACAAACTTTGTGTGTGGCCCAAGACTCATCTTGATCACCTAACTTCATAACAAAGTAGGCGAAATATACTTTTCTAACAAAATCGGAAACATTTCTTGGCTGCATTTTAACGGTATAGTTACCATAAATGTAGCAAAGTGTGGCGAGTTTATACATCCTCTGGTAGCCATTGTCTGAGGCGCAGTGAGTCAGCATGTGGAAGGGGGAGGGGGCAAGGACAAATGCTGACATCAAAATACTGCTGATTTCTCCTAATTACTCTTTGTCTTACGTATATCTTATATAAAAACGGCTAAATAACAGTTTATGGAGATCCTAAAAACCGAAAATCAAACTCACTGGAGTGCTGATGTATGTATAAAAATATCGAAAAAAGCTAAAACTAGATCAGCAATTTATGAAATAACTGTGCGTGATGGAACTTTTTCATTATTTTTCCCAAAATCAGTGTTGAAAACACTATAAAAATCACTTATTAAATTTGAAACAATTTTTATGTCGCACACCTGTGTAAAAAATACAAGCTTGATTATTTTTATATATAGCAATTGGATGTTTCAATTCAATTTTCAATTCAATAAGTAAATTATTCAACCAAAGCAGTTCTGCAGTAGCTGTACTAGGGCATACAACTCAGCCTCAGTAGATGAAAGTGAAACTGTGCGTTGTTTTCTTGAAGCCCAAACAACTGCATCTCCAAAAGCTTTTAGAACATAGCCTAACACAGACTTTCTGTCATTATGATTGGCATAGTCTGCATCAGCATACCCAACAACATTGCTATCAATAAAATCCTTGAATAAAAACCCATAGTTCTTAGCTATTTTGAAATGACACAGGACTCTTTTTAAACCAGTTCAAAGAGCTTTAGTGGGTTTGGTGTTATAGTGACCATAAAAACTAATTGATACCGAAATACCTGGCCTTGTTGTTACGTATGAATACATAAGTCCTCCTAGCAACTCTCTATATACTGATTGTCCCACAGGTTGTGTGTCATTTTTTCCTCTAATTTTAGTAACTTTGAATCGAGAGATATTTAATGAAAATTGGCACAGTTATGGGGAAAGTTCCCATGTTTTGTTGAGTGTGAGCGAAATTTTACAATTTTGACCTTTTGACCTCACAATGTGGGTCCAAACCAACAATTTGAATTTGCCTTATATGGTATTTCATTGTTCAAAAAATCATAATTGAAAAAAGTCTGAATTTCATTGACTAATATGTCAATAATTGGTTTTCGGATACGAGAAACCCGAAAATAACACTTTCATTTACGAAAGTACAACCATTGACCCAGTAAGATCACAGTCAACGTCATAAGGGTGGTAATAAGAATAGCATACCAACAAAGCTGTCGGTCCATGGGTTTTAATGGGTGCCCAAGTCAATGGTATTGTCCTTATACCCCTGTTATCCACTAACTAACCTCCAAAGAAATGAGGAGGTCAAAGGTCATAGAATGAAATGTCGGGCCATCGTGACAACCAACGAGTGAAAACATAGGTTTTAAAGGGTGTCAAAGTCGATTTTGCCGTTCATAGATCTGTATTGTTGATATTTTGACCTCCGAATGTCATAATGGGTGCCAAAGGTCATAGAGTTAAACATCACCATGACAACCAATGTGTGAAATTGCAACGTGTCGAATTGGTTCTGATTGAACATCACAGAATTTACCAGATGCCACGGGGGTATCTCTTGGATTTGCTGCAACCACATTAAATCTCTCTAGTAATTTTTCAATATATTTAGTTGGACTCAGAAACATACTTCCCTCCCTTCTTTCAATCTTTATACCCTAGAAATAGTTTTATTCACCAAGATCTCTCATTTGAAACTATTCCCCAAGCCTAAAATTTCTAATTTACTGTCCGAACGCGTAGTATTATGTACGGCTAAAGCAGGGATGATAATTCAGACCTACAGATAGAATTGCTTTTGAGGATTGACACTGAAAATATACCATCAATGAAAACGTCCGGAATAAACTGCATAACAACGGCCACAGGGAAGATCAGCCTAAGTAAAGCACTCGGCCCCTCTCATGAGATGATCACGTTTAAATGCTGTTTAACGAGTTATTATTTTAGTCGAAAAGCCAAGGAGTACCAATATATATTACACGACCTAATTGAGACTCAGCAGAGTTTAATAAAAATTTTTATATTTCAGCGTTCTATCTTTTTTGTTCCGATATCAGTATATCGTCAGATCAACATTTCAAAGAAAATCATAGAACGGCATTCAATAGCCTGCTCTTAAATAAGGGCGCCAAGAGGATCACATATTAACGTCCCATCCGACGGACAGATCGCTGTACTTCATGTGATTTCCATTCTGCAACCAAGCTGATATTTTGTGACCCCAGAAAAATCTTGGCCTCCGCCAGGGTATGGACCAAGGCCCATGGGGTGGAAAGCAAGCGCTATAGTCATCAAGCCTATATCCTAGATTTTTAGAAAGCGGAGACGTATTGTGAATAAACTATGGATTGAATTTTAATTATTTATTGATATGTACAAAAATTTAAGTGAACGGAAAAATACAGTTTGCCCAGATTTATACTAATTTGAAATTATGAATAACCTTCGGCCCAAAGTCCAGAATTCCCAGTTGAAGCGTTTCGGATTCAATGTGTCTTAGCAGAAGCTAATGAAAAACTCATGCTCAAGACAAGGTATTCCCATCGGCAAAATAATGAGACGGAACAAGCGATATTGTTGCATCTACTCGTGGTAGACCGCTACCGGCAATTTCATTTTCTATCATCTGGAGTAGAGTATCAACTTCAAGATTCTGTGCGACTGAGAGGTCGGCCAAAGTGTTTTGGGTGGTGAGGGGATGTGACTTCATGAGAAGAAAGCAAAATGCAATAGGGAGAGTCCAGCCACCGGGATTTTCTGCCGATTTTAGACCACCCATTGTCTTCGTGAATAAGTGAGGTTAGTTGCCATGTGAAAAGGCTTTATTTAGACAGTCTTTCGTTGCGATGCAGTGACAAAAACTTATGAGAAAATATTGCATCGCTCGTGTCTCTCGCCCTCTCTCTCCAAGCCACATCGCAAATTCCTTCTCCTGCCGCGACACCGCTCGATACATTCCGACCTTTCACGACCGGGCCAGTCGCAGAGATATTTGAAAAGGATCATAGGAGGTATGATAGATAGATAGGAAAAATTTATTGCTAAGGAAAAGAAATCCATAAGAACCAAAATAATACCGAACAATTTGCAGGCACATTAATTATTAAATAGATAGTTACAGCAATGAAAAAACTTTGAAATTTTTATGCATGATTTTTTTTAAATTTTCATGCATAATATTTACCATTTCATAATATAACAACGTATATAACTTTCCTGAGTAAGCACAAAATTTATATAGAACAATTCTTAGGCATATTAATTACAAAATAGATGATTGCTGTAACGAAAAACTTTGAATTTTATAAATTTCTCTATGTAACGTTTTACTCTTTCATAACATAACATTACAAATGCATGAAACATAATTCAAAAACGGAATTAAATGGAACTAACAGAGCCATATTTCATACAAACTAATTTAAAACTCTTGTGCTCTTAGTTAAATAAATAAAAAAATGCTACTGAAAAAAGGAACCATGGTAAAGAGAACTAAAAAAAATAATTGAAAAAATAAGAACAAAAATATGCTATTCCCGAGACATTAAAAAATCATTATTACTTTATAAATGTTATAACAGAGATGCTATTCCCGAGAAATTAAATAATCATTATATTAAATAAGAGGTGGGGAATAAGTCTTTAGGGCAATCTTGTCCGCGAACAACTAGATAGAATAGTTCTTGAGATATATTCTAATTCAGCATGTTGCTTAAAGTATGCCAGAAAATTCCTTAATGGGAGGGGGTAGGGTTACGGCTGTACCCTGGGTTACATTTAGGAGCAAATAAATCTTAATGTAAAAATCTTGTAAACATTTATTACCTGAGCAACAAACACTATAAACAAAATGAGAATTTAAAAATTGATTCAAATCACTACATGCAATGATAACTTCAGTTATATAGATAAATAGATAAGGTCATATTTTTCTCATCACGGAAAACTGGTGTTGAGAAATATATACCGACCATGAGAGAAATTCACCCTAAGTAATTAACCATCTAACTATATTTAACACAGGAAGCAGATGTCGATAATGTCGTTTTTAATGCCGTGAAAGTAGTTGCCAGTATATTCCAATATGCTGAAGCACTTTTATTGGAGTAATCAAAATAATCGGCCGATTTCCTGTTAAAAAAAGATTTGAGTTATAAAATTCATTGTAATATTCGCAGTTCTCATAAATTCATAATAATCAAGCATAAAACTTATGGATATGACGAGGTACACTACAGTTAGTACAGGTGATTTGAGATATAAAAAAATAGAGTCGCGCCACTTATGCTATTCGAAGCAAATTTATTTCATCTTTGTTATTCTGGGGCCAAACTCATGATCATCAGAATTCGAGCGCTCTCCGAGATCTATAATAACCATCGCTTGAGGCTGTTGGAGCGGCAAGCGGCTTTCAAAAGTCAAGTGAATTATTCGGGCTACTTATTATTTGGGTAAAATAGCTGCATAACAATGTTAAACAAAATGAAATATAGGACTTAAATGAAGCGCAATTTTGCACCAGCATAATACAAATGTCAAAAATTATTCTCAAAAAGGTATTTAAAGTAATCTACTTGACTAGTTTTAACACTGCTACGATCCTTTGCACACTGAACTGTTGACAACATACATGGACTAAATATTCACAATCTAAATAGTAAATCCCAACAAAATATATTTATTTTTAGGCAAAAGATATGTTAGACGTACGTAAAAGCCGAAAAACTACATATATTTGCGTGATTTAGACGAAGTCATTGCTGTGGTTTTCGTTCTGTTATGTTGGTACCAGAGATCCCGGCGGCCATGAAGCCAGTTTCTGACAGTTTTTCGCGAATATATCTCTTATTTTATCATGAATGTCTTATTTTACCATATTACTTTCCCGTACATATTTAGATTTTTTTCATATAAATTTGCTTCAAATTAGTGCCGTCTCAACAACTTCTTGCTACGAACGGCTTCGCTAGCTCGAAGAAACCGTATTTATCCATAAGATCCCATCTTAAATCATCCTACGTTTACCGTCAAATATCTCAAAAACGGCACATGAGATTCCCATTTTCTTTTGATCATCGGTACATTGAGCTTTAAAAAAATATGCGACCAAACTTTCATCAAATCCTAGTTACTTTCACCGAGGCGCGCTAATTACCTTAAGGGAAAGGAGGGGATAATATTAAATCCACACGCAATATGTAGCTACGGATAAATCAAGTAAACTTCTGAATAATGCAAGAAACGAAAGAAACACGTTCTTTCCTTTAATGATTGCCTAGTTTTTTACCATCGGAAGATAGATTACATTTTAATTATTACGTTTATAGCGTCATTTAGACTATTTAATGTGTTTGTAGGGCCTGAATCACTGGATAATTTTTCCAATCCATCCTAAGAGACAGCTCTAGCGATTACTCCAATGATGGTGGGAATAGTTGACCACCATTGGCGATCCTTTTCCGCGTTTGCTTGAGGAATACTAATCCCAACCCATTTCCCATCCCTCGGCACGTCCCTTATTCTGTAGCTGAAACCATCGCTGGCACTGTCCTTCTGACAAACCATAACGCACGGCTTCTAAAAGCAATTGAAACGCCACTCTTCCTTTATAATTTAATGACAGTTATAATTACGTAAAATGGTGGAATAAACAAATGAAAATGGGAACGGTGGGAATGAATGACTCAGAAAATGATGGGTCGGACGATCATTTGTTTGGTCCCTGAAAAGATAGATGTCAATAGAGCTATCATTCTGAGGGATAGAAAAAATGAACGTATGAATCAGGCACTAAGCGGCACTCATTATTACGAGTTAAATGCCATAGAAAAAGGTGATTTTGGCTCTTTTTGGACAGCCTCCCTTTCCCCGCTCTCAAACAGAGATCGTGAGATATGGCTCGATCCCCTCACTCCAATCTCACGTGAGATTGTTCAAATTGCATATTTTTAGTGTAAACACGCCAATGCTTCATTGCATTGAATTTACAAAAAAATGATTTCTTTAATTATTTTATTTAATATTAGTTAAGAATAGGATTTTAAATCGATAAGGCCGCAGTTATACTGAGTTTCTCACGGATATAGAACAGTCTTTTAGTGTAAACGTATATCTATAATAATCTAATTTTATCTATAAATTCCATAAACCGTGAAATCCTACTTAAATTCATGATTTTTCAATGTTTTGTTTGCTTTTATGATGGAAAGAAATTGTGTTTTTATAATTCAGAGTGGGGGGTCCGGACTGCCAGGTGCTCCCCCCTCTCTACGCCTTTGTTCATCCTCTCTTGAAGCCAATACATTGAGCTTCCACCCATCCTTGGATGGACATCAAGTATTGCTCTACTTTCAGAGACATGCAACCTTGAATTTTCAAATAGTTTTCTAAGCAGTGGTATCGCATTGAGGTGCAATTTAGATTTAAAATTATATTTAAAAGAATTAAAATGTAATCCCTCTTCCGATGATAAACAACTACACATTAAAAGAAAGACCGTTTTTTTGCATTATTTGAAATTTTACTTGATATAACCATAGCTACAGATACTGGATAATGTTAAAATATGATCTTTTAATCTATTATAGCACATATACACTTAAAACAGGGCCGTGCTTTTAAATTTTTCGTTTAAAGTAGATTTTAACGGAGTCATGAGAGCATGTCGTTCAGTGATGTCGATCACAGTTCACCATTTACTTAAATTAGTCAATCGTAAATAGTCGATCGACGGTCTTTACTCACGTCAATCAAGACCGATATCGGCCACCACCCATGCCAGTCACGATCGACTTCTTCTCGAGTGATCAGCGACTGATTCGGTCGGGAATGGCAAAAATAGTTGTATTCCGGTCATTAATCGATCGCACAAAAGATCTCCAAAGCGTGAGTCGCTCGGTCACGACCGTCCCATCAATTATTTTTCAGTATATACTTACTTGCACACGTATTCCATCGTATACAGATTATCAGTATCTTCAAAATCGCAGAGCGCAACATCATCCATGTCTCTGACGAAGTTTAAATTTGATTTACATAATTCCCAGCTATTCTTGAGACAACCCATGTCTTCGTCGGTTAGACCTGAAAAGTTGATGATAGATAAAAATAAATATCAGCACTCACTGCAGTGAGTGGCAAACAGTTATTTTGTAAGTTTTGTTGAATTTAATAATGTCACCTTGTTTGACCTCGAGTAACCTTCGGTGACCATGAGTCAAGGTCAAGACTCGAGACTTCTTATGCAAGCTTGTACAATCAAAACTATTGAAGTCATTTCGCAAAATTCGAGAAAACCGCCAAAAGAATTCATCGTGTCTATTTAATCAAAGCCTCAAACTAAGGTCGTGGATATTGGACCTGGGCATCATCATATGTTTTTTGGAAATGGCATTTCATACCGACCCTAGAACCGCCATTGAAATCATGTTACGTTGCATGGTGTTCAGTAAATTGACGCGAAAAGGAGGAATGATACATACGTTTAGAGACAAACCGAATATTATAGCGCCTTTTTTTTCTCCCAGGTATGGGGAAATGCGCTTAAAATATAATGGACTTTTGCTCAAATTACTCTTAAAATTGGAAGATATCTTTTCAGTGATCTCAAAACTTAGGCACCAAAATTACCTAGAAGCATTTCCTCCTCATTATCACAGAAAGCATTTTCAATTGTCTCAGCTAACTTCACGCTGAATGGAACCATAGTCTTCGATTTATTGGAGACATCCTTCATAATATGGATTCCTTCTCTCACGCACTCCCATATCTGCTCTCGTTTTCTGGAAGAATGTTTTAAGAATGGCATAAGCATTTATTTGCGTTATAATACTGTAATGCTATGAAATCAAAATGCTGAAAGAGACAAGTTGAATCAGTACATCTGATATGATGAATGTATTAATGAATATATATTATTCTGCAGGAAAAACCTGCATTAGGAAAGAATAGAAAATACATACAATGCTCTGCTCTAAAAATATCCTTTTTCAAAAATATAGCAAATCAGTGATACAAAAAAATATTCAGTTTTAAAGAAATGATAGCGAGGCTTAGTAAGTAAAAAATCTTTGGACAACAGCACAATAAAATATTCAATTTAAACAACACAAAAATATAAATTTGCACACAAATTTCCAGGTCATTGCTATCATTTACCCAATCAATCAACCACCCAGTTCATTGTTATCGATATTTTCCAAAATAATAGAGAAGCTAGTCAAGTCGAGATTAATTAAATTTCTAGACAAAAAATGCTTGTTCAGCAAAAACCAGCTTGGGTTTTTAAGTGGAAAAGGCACAGAAGATGCTGGAAGCTTATTCATTTATATTAACAAGGCTTTTGATTCCATTGATCACAAGATTCTGCTTTTTAAACTTCAGAGGACCGGAATTTGTGGAATACCACTAAAATGGTTTACCAGTTATTTGTCATCGAGGATTCAGTATGTAAAAATGGGTGATGTTTATAGCAATTATAGCATGCTAACTTCTGGAGTGCCTCACGGCTCTGCCCTGGATCCAATCCAATTTCTAGTTTATATAAACGATCTATGTAATTTCAATTTTAGAGGCCATGTGACAGCATTTGCTGATGATGTCGCCTTAAATTATTCAGGTTTAAACTGGTTTGATGTAAAATATGATATCTAGTAGAAAAACGAACTTAAATCCTGGTCTTCAAATAAGAATACGGTCTTTATTTAAATGACTGTAGTTGTGTAAAAAAGATTTCTGTTTGTGGGAAAAAACATGAGGATAAGGGTGTAATATCCTTCAATGAAAAAACTCACAGCAGGAAAACGCCTACACAAGAAGGGGGGCGTTAAAAAACTGCGGAAACCTACTGAGTGAAAGCTTATGTCATGTTACATGCAAAATACAACATAGTTCATGAGGTACATAGAAAACACAAATATTACACATGCAATTAAGATATAATATATAACATATATATACAAGCATTCAGTGATACATATCACTTTGTCACAGGCTCTGCTCAGTGTCATCTATATTTACCTACTAGTTGTGAAGTGAAAAAGGCTTCGTGTAGCCTCTTAAAAGATACCAGTGATGATGAGCTCCTAGTTGAAAGGTTAAGATTATTCCATTCCCTACATGCAGTAACGGTAAATGATTTGTTGTAAATGACAGTTCGGTGATTAGGTATAACAAGATTGTGATTCCCTCTTGTGTTTGTCATATGCACAGTGTCAAGACTCCTGAACTCGCATGATAGGTAAGGGGGTGTTTTTGTGTTTAGAATTTGATATAGAGAGAAGAGATTATTATTGATTATTGATAGAGAGAAAGAGTATGCAGCCGGCGTCGAGAGTCGAGTTTCAGGTGAATTTAAATATCCTTTGAAGAAGTCATCGTAAAAGGGAACAAAAACAGCTGCAAATACTAAAATGACTGACCAGTATATGTCCTTAAGAAAACAGCATGCATATATATCAGGGGGTATTCATAGATCCATAGATATAACGGCCGTATTCATAGATTTCCGCTAAAACACGCTAGTAGGGCGACTAACTTAGTTGGCTGCTAAGGCCTTTTATTCGCCTACTATGATATGGTATTCATGGATTCTATTAAGTGAGCTACTAAGAGCTACTAACTTAGTATGCTACTAGCCAGCTCGGCAGCGATTTTTGTTCTACCGGTTAGGCTACTCTTGGCAACAGTGGATCCGACTCTTCTGCAGCGCGGAAAATTCGTAAAACTATAAAACAAAAGAAATGGATGCAGCAAAATGCAGCAAAATTTTACTTGGTTATGGATAAATCGATGTAAATCCATCGAAGAAATATTTATTGATTATTGTTCACTAACAATTATGTTACATCATTGAGAAAGGGGAGATTTATGAGTACTAACGAAGCATTTGTATGTATGAGATGCAGTAAATCTTGTACAAACGGCCGTGTATTCGTTGATCATATTTATTACATATTATATGCACTTCGGATATTTATTTTCATTGGTGCATTGGTGTATGCGTGAAGAGTATGAAAAAAGCGTAATTAGCAACGTCAGTGTTAAGGCCTGGTTACACGGTACATTAGAATGTACAAGATTCTGTACATTTTTCTGAATGGTTTTCTGAACAGATTCTTGTACATTCTCATGGACAAGATCCACGAGTAGGTGGTTACACGGTACATTTTTTCGGACATTTTTTCGTACATTTTAAATGCGCAACAAATTATTTCAACTTCAAATATAAACCAAAGGGGAATATGCAAACTTTTTTAAAAGTACTAGAACAATAAGATACTTACCTCAAATGTACTTTACGAAAATTTCGCGGACGAATAATGTTTTATAGCTGAGATATGAGTCATTAAAAATAATCTTCATCGACTGTTTGAAAACACGTGAAGGAGCGTGCGCACGTTACATCACGGCACGGTATCCACTGATGAAAGGCCTAGGAAGTGGATAGAAAAACTGTCTATGTGGGGCCTCAAACGCATATTTGGCGAATATAATTGCTGTTTTAACGTCAAACTTCGGATTGTGAATATTTTGGGTTGCCAAGGCGTTGTTGAAATAAATAAAGGCGATTGTTTGGGGAGCTTTGGAAAGATTGAATCCAAATAAATTGATTGCAGATTGTGATCTACGTTACACACCTATATCATTTGCTTAATGCAGTAAGTGTATTTCAGCATGGGCCTTCAATAGAAAAACGTGTGAAAACCAAATAAATAGTGTATCCCATAAAACCATATAAAGTGCTCCGTCCTCTTGTACCTCCATTTACTCGCCGGACAGGTTTTTTGCTTGTGTTCGAAAGGACAAAAATAAGAGGAATAAGTGGTTAATGATTCACAGAATGGAGTCAAATACATTATCTATATTGTCAACGTGATATCCAAAACGTAAGTACACTCTTAAATCATGGTTACCGCAGGATTTTATCAAGTTACTTATTTCACTTTGTAAACAACTCTATAAATGTACCTATCATTCTACCCATTGTAGGATCAAATTATAAGGAAAGTGGCTGTTTACGAGAATAAATACTGATTACGTTTAATCCACGGAGAAAAATAACGAATGCAATGGGCAGCCGGCCTCTCGTCGAAAGGAGCCCCTAACAAGGAATATTCATGAAGTGTCTTTCGCCGATATCGTTCAAATTTTGTTGGATAGTAGTGTTCCATAATAAAAGCATATTTTAAAATTTTGGTAAATTTTTACAAGAGGTACAATCCGGATTTCACCTTCAAACCTTCACTTTCCTGTAGTATTTTTGCCTCCTGATTAACGTGGTGACATTCATTCCTGGCGGAAATTAATAGTTTTCGAGATATTTTAACTTTTATGGATAGCGATTTTCGGGTTCTGCGCATGCGCGGCCATATTGGAATGGCGGTAAATGAGTTTCACGGAACATGTTTGAAATTGTAAACAAGAGAAAAATATCCCTAGTGATGGTCCAATACATGACAAAGTGGGAGGTAGAAGTGGATAAATCACTTTCTGGGCACATGTAGGGGCTGGTCAACTAGAAAAAAATATCCTTCGAGCTGGTCCAGTTGGTAAAGTGGGTAAATCACTTTCTGGGCACATGTACGGGCTGGTCAACTAGAAAAAAATATCCTTCGAGCTGGTCCAGTTGGTAAAGTGGGTAAATCACTTTCCGGGCACATGTACGAGTTGGTCAACTAGAAAAAAATATCCTTCGAGCTGGTCCAGTTGGTAGGGTGGGAGGTAGAAGTGGGTAAAATATGCTTACCTTCCAGTGCTTATGGTTGCCCAGATGTCCCAGGCAGGTCTTCCTCAGTGGGTAAACTTTAAATTTGGCGGCATGGTAATGTTTGCGCATGCGCAGAAGGTGAAGTGCGTAAAGTAAAGGGTGAGTAAGTGAAGATCGTAAATGGCGGCGCATGCGCAGAACCCGAAAATCGCTATCCATAAAAGTTAAAATATCTCGAAAACTATTAATTTCCGCCAGGAATGAATGTCACCACGTTAATCAGGAGGCAAAAATACTACAGGAAAGTGAAGGTTTGAAGGCGAAATCCGGATTGTACCTCTTGTAAAATAATACCAAAATTTTCTCGTGCCCTTACGCCTTGTGATATAAAAAACAGGACATAATAAAGGCAGTTGAATTTTAGTCTTGAAAGTGAGTGTGTCATGATTTCCCTCAATCCTTCTTCTGTGAATCGTCGCACGCTACAGGAATATACTAGAAATATGAGGCTTGTGGCAAGGTAAATTCAATATTTATTACTGCGATGCCAATAGCGTTCGCTGCATGTCAACGCAACACCCTATTAAATTCAAAGGACAAAAATAAGAGGAATAAGTGGTTAATGGCGGAATTTCGTCTCGTTTTGCATTCGGTCTTGATTCAAAAACAGGAACTCGAGTAAATACAGCGTAAATAGTTCTTGAAACTTATTTCTTTGCCTATCACATGCTTTTTTATGACCTTTTAACGATCATTTGGATCTCATTCTTGGACAATTCTCGCGGTTCATACATTAATGGCCTTTCCATCTGATCCTTCCTTTTACCCATCCCCTTTTCTTGTGTTCCATTCTTTCGCTGCCCATATCCAATCAGTGAGATATCCAAGTCAAGCAAGATCATATCAAATCCAAATAACTATCGGGGCCGTACGTAAACAAAGAAGTCGCCTATAAAAGCCAGATGGAATGAATGTGTCGTTTTCGTAGTCTGCCACCAGGTGACTGAGTTCAAATTGTATGATTGTCTGAATGAAATTAGAGCAGGCGTTCAGAAATTCATACATTCTTACATTTTGCGTGGTTACACGGTGCATTTTCGCGTTCATTCTGAGATTCAGACATTCTCACATTTTCTTGTACATTCTCATGTTCCGTGTAACCAGGCCTTTGTACACATTTATACTCGAAAAGCAGAAATAAACCTCTATGTCGGAGTATAAACTAAAAGTTATAAAAATTTTATAATGCAGAAAAGAATCGTAAAGAAAATAATGTTAAGATAAATGTGTGAATGATACAAGTTTATTACGTTACAAATACTTAGGAGCGAGATATTAGTAACATATGTTTGCAGCTCCTAAAATGTTGTAAGTAAGGAAATACAACAATCTGCCTCGCCACATTAACATTTTTTAAATATTGACAGCGTACAAGTGCGGAAAAATAGGGCATATAGTTAACTAAAGGTGGTTGATATAAAAAACAACATATAATTAAGCTTACTTGTTGTACTTTTTTATTGCTGATCGTAGCACAAATAGCACTACAACGCACACAACATTTCACTGCACATTTTACGAGCTGCATTTATGGTACTTATAATCAGTAAATTCCGAATCAACTGATTTAATGAAAAACTTGGCTAATTTTAATTTTAAAACTATATCGTAACACTAATAAAGCATTATAATCACTCTGCACACACTAAAAGCATTTGCACTCCTTGAAGTTCGAAAGAATTCTTCACATCTCACTTCCCTGTCATCACTTACGATTTAGAACCACTTCATGTTATTTCACATTAGGGTACCATCACGTATAAAATGAAATGAATAGGCTGAAACAAATTTCTAAACCAGTTATTGTAACATCAACAAACTTCCAATCTCACTATCACTCTTACCGTAACCAAAACAAAAAAAACAGCGCAACGAAATGCGTGAAATCTAAACACTGGTGATAGTTCGCGATGAAGTGACCAGAATAAGTAATAAAATCAAACAGAACTTGTAAGCGTGCAAACGAACGAAAATTAATGAGCGTTCAATGTATTCCTAAAGATTAACTACTACAAATATGAAGCATATCCCCCTCACAACAGTTAGATACCCTTGATGGAAATGTATAGGGTTGATTAAACCAGTATGGAAGAAATAAATAATTTTGCCGAACCTCATACACTAACAATCACTTCAAATGCCGCTTCACTCTTAACTTCATCGTCTATATGCAATCAATTCACTTAGGGGTACACTAAAAGCAAATTTTGTTCACTTACACTAGAGGCACAAGTTCACTGCACGTCGTAGTTTCCTTGTAGCTATTAAAAAAAATTCAATTCCTGTCAAAAATTACACTACATACGATGATTGATGACTACCTTACTTTAAGAATGGATTTTCGTGTTCCATTTTAGCGCAAATGCGTAAAAAATCCTTAACAGTATACAAATAATACCGGAGTTCGATCATCCATAACGGTCCGCCATATTTAGTAGCTCCCTTAGAAAAGGCAGGTGGGCGACTAAGAGCCGGCTACTATGATAGTAGCATACCAAGCTTAGTAGCCCTTACTAAAGATCTATGAATACCATTGTGCCAGTATGCAACTACTTAGAACGCTACTTAGGCGTTATTAGCTTACTAAGGAAACTACGAATACGGCCGCAAGTCTAAATCAGTTGAAGAAAGAGCACCTACCAAAATGTATATATATATTTCTAGGTGTTGGTGGTGTAAATTTTCGAATTGTGAATTCTAGAACTATTTTGGAGTAGAAACTTCTAAAGCATACATTTGCATTATAATGTTATTTTGTAAGAAAGGTTATAACATTTTCGAGGTTACCAAAAAAGTTTTTTTGTAGGGAGTAGAACACTTTGACGATGAATAAAATATCAATGAAAAGACTGGGAGCAACTGAGTGCAACTTAAGATGGCTTCTCAAAATTTCATGGATCAAGAGCGTTTTAAACACTTAGGTTGTGCAACGCCTGAGCTGCCAACGCTCTGAATAGTGATCGGCATCAAGAAGAACAAGATGTGAAAAATATGTCTACAGTGGCAGTTATAAAGTAATGATCAAGTCGACACTCTCGTGTAATAAAAATGACACATAAGTTGTATCTTTTACATATCTCACGTCACATCTTCTCCGGCATTCCAGGAAGCTCTCAGTTAGCAGGTGGGCGTGCGGAGATGCAGCGACTTTGAACGTCGTAAATGCTATGAAAAGTCCTGGAAGCCGAGAATAAAATTTAATTAGTGTTATATCTATCTATGGAGAAATTCAGATTGGAAGCTTTCGAAATGTGGGTGCATAGAAGAATAGTGAAGTTCAGATAATGAGGGCCAGTGGCGTTACTATGGTGGGATTAGGATGATAGATTCCCCCTAAAGCCTCAGAGAAATAAAAAAATATTTTTAACTTAATTATTTGTTTAGGAAAATGAGACGGTGAGGAGCCAAGGGGTTAAAAGTGTTTTTTTTCTTAACAGTTAGGTATAGATATTGATAGAAGAAACATGCAAAGCTTGGTGCTTGACGGGTACGAATGAGTTCTTCTGAGCTGACATCTAGTGGAAAATCAAATTCGCTTCTAAATATCTAGCCAATCTCGTTTGTTTTCTTTACCTAATTTCTGTACCTAACTCAATATATATAAATATATCACTTGTGCCCGTTGGCTTCAAACACCCTCATATGATAACTGCATCTGCCAGTGCAACTGCAGCTCAGTGCCAAAATGATATAAAATGTACTTGGGGGACCCATGACTAACCGGAAAACATTTGTTTAAATTCAAAATTTAATTTTTCGTTTTACAAACGTTATTCACCTTCGAAGTACTATCCTTTTGCACTGATATACAGGTTAAAAAGTTTTTTCCACTCCGCAAAACACCTTTAGTTCTCGTCGTTTCCGATGCCTTGCAGCGCCGCCTTCGATTTTCTCTTCACCTCCGTAAGGTGTCCAAGCATTTCCCTTTCATCACCATTTTCATCCGGGGTAAGAAAGGGAAATTACAAGGTGCGATATTTGGTGAGTAGGGTGGGTGAGGAAGTAGTGTAATACAGTTTTTTTACAAAAATCTCAAGTCACGGCACGCTGCTACACGTACCACTTCTTGATCATGAGTCAACAAGCCGGGGATGAAATTCTCCGCGATTCCTCACAATTGCTAATATTTATCCAAAATTCGCAGTAATTAACTCCGTAATGTGCATGACTATATTGCTGCGCTCTCCGAACATTATTGGACAGCTCGTGCTAACTTTCGAATGGCTTTTTCTCAGAAATGGTCGAGAAAAAAGCATAATAAATATTTTGTGAATATTACCTGATCTACACTTTTTTCTGGAGAAATTATTATCATTAAACCAACAGTTTGGCCAAAAAATGCAACAACAAAAAACATTTTTGTGACCTTTGATTTTTAATTAAACCTTTTCACACACGGGATCGATGGGTACTTCTCGGAATTTCATGAAAGTGGTATTACTAACGTTCCTGTAAATTTTGAGCTTGTTGGAAATTTATGCAAGGGTCAATGTCTATTTTTATCGGGCTATATTTGATTCATATATAAGTATCAAACCGTCTTCCAGATACTCTGAGAACGAAGCTCAATGCTAATGTATTAAATTTTGGGGTGTTCATCGCCATTCTTCAAAGATAACTGCGGCTGCGGCAACTGCATTTGCCGCAGCTTAGAATTTATTTATATTTTCAAGATAAGAATATGTAGTAGGAGTCACATTACACTGATTTGAGAGACTCAATGATCAAAAATCTGGCAATGGTTTAAAACCTTATGCAGCCCAACTTCGCATGCAACTTTTCTAAAACGCTGATTATTATTCACCAAATATAGCTAGTTGATTCGTCAACGCCATGCTTAGGCTGCATTTGGTGCTATATATGTTAATAATATTATAACTTCAGAATGTTGGTAAATTAAATTGAATCTGAGAAAAGGAAAAATGTCTGAGGAAAATCGAGCGTTCTCCGTTCGGTAAGCAACTCAGCTAAACTTAGAGTGATTCGCTGATATCTTCAATATATTCGCGAACTTAGCATATATGCGTTGAGAAATAACGCAAGGATATTCTCAATGTTGTTGCGTAAATGAATCGAAGGAAAACAGGAAAATTGCGATTTTGATAAGGAAACGTTTGAGAACCAGCTCCCATCCAACTAGAGTCGTCGAAAGAAAAAGACTGCCCTCAATAGCGGCGGATAAAGTCCTTGCCTTCCAAACTAAAGGTCGGGGGTTTGAGTCACGCTCAGCATATGGCCTCTTTCCATGGAATGTGAGTTCTCAAACGTCCTCCGTTGTAAACACATTTTCTCTTGTATGGGAAAATATGCGCTATTGTATTCGGTTTGTCTGCGTATTTGTCCTCACTTTCGAATCAATTTACATCACTCCATGCAATGTAACATGATTTTGATGATGGTTACATGTTCGGTATGGAATGCCATTTCCATGAACATTTGATGATGCCCAGGTATCGAATCCACGACTTTAGCCTGAGGCTTTGTTTGATTAGACGTGCTGAATTTGTTTTTGCATTTTCTCGAATTTTGCGAAATAATTTCACTAACTTATTTGGATTAAGTTTAAATAGAATATTTGTGCTGTAAACATCCCATTAATTTTACAGCATTGGGTAAAACTGATTCCTCTGAAATAATTGTCTTTGAAAAATATAATTTCTAGTTTTTTTTACTATCAGCAGTTGAATGCACTGATTGCTATAAAAAACGGATTTAGAGTTTCCTTCGCAATTAACTTATTAGGTTAATTTGACCATCATACGTGTTCCGTAAACAAGGCGTGTTTTAGCTGTCGTAACTGCCACTAGAGGGCGTAGTTTTTTGATGTTCTATTTTTTTGTGTGTGTGCGCCTGAGTCAGTCGTCAACTCCTCGTCAGTCGAGTGTGTGGAACTCTCAGTGAGAACGCGTAGTGCTCCAATCGCTCCTACTGCCCCTTCCCCTCCCACGCTCCCAAAGTGTACATAAGTTGTTCGGCGGAGCTGGAGGCAAGACAAGGCTCACTGATAAGTGAAATTTCGCCCCCTATTTTCATTATCGTTATGATATTGTTAAAGGGTAAAGAATATAATTGTTTTGAATGTTTGAAAGTGTATTTCTCTGGTCTTTCGGGGTTTTTTTTATGAACATTATTTTCCATTCCGTGACATTTATTTGGTCCTTTGGGCCGGATGTTTTTCCGTTTTATTTGTTGAACGCTCTCATTTAAAGTTGAACTTAAGCGCTATAGATTCAGTGTTCTTTCTCTTATTACCTTTGCAATGTTGTTGAATTACATTTTGCGTAATCCGGTAGCAGTTAGTTGGGGCGTTATTTCTCTCTTCCTCTGAAATTGTGTATTTCGTAGCGATCTTTGACTCTGTCAATCCTCTGACTTCTCTCTCATCCTTCAACCCTTCCCCTTGCGTTCGTACGCACTAATCATCGCTCGCCGCCCGATGTTCGAACTGCGCTATCTCCAAGTCCAGCAGTTGCTCAACCCCTACTCCTAGGCAACGGTACATCTACGAACAGCTGATTTTGAACGCCCTCCGCAATGCGTTACATTGCATTCTCCCGCCAAGCAGAACTAATAAAAAATTGATTTATTAAAATAAATAGTTATGTCAAGCAACTCCTTCCTCAAGCTCCACGAGCTCCTGAGGAAGGTTACGCTCTTATTTGGAGGAAGTGGAACAGAAAGATAGCAATTTTCAACAGTTACTAGAAAATATATAATGGCGATGAAACCTCAGAAATAAATGACCAAGCAGTTGGACTTTATTCTGAGGAAATATCGGACATTTATGGCGATGTGAAGGAAGTAATTAGAACTTTACTCAGATCGGAGGAAAATGTCGATTTCCCAAGCAATACTACCCCTCCAACCACTTCGGCGCTACCAATTTCGTTAGTGAGATTACCCAATTTCGAATTGCTTCTTTTTCGAATTGCTTTTTCTGGAGATTTGAATGGCTGGATATACTTTTCAAATCTATTTGAAAACATTATCTATCACAATGAGTGTCTTTCAGATATTGAATGATTTCAGTATCTTCTTTCCTTACTCCGAGGAGAAGCTCTAAATGCTATTTAAGGTTTACCTATCTCCGCTACCAACAACAACATTGCAGGGAAATTTTTACATAAACGTTATCACAACATTAGACGCTCGGTGAGCAATCATGTTAGCAGTGTCATTGATTTGCCAAACATTAACGGCTCGTTGAAAAGTATTCAAAACTTCTTGGATATTTTTCGCGAGAATACGCAGGAACAAACTGCCTTAGGACATGACATTACTAACGAAGGATTTCTTTTATCAACTCTGCTTTTACAGAAGTTGAACCAAGAGACACGGAAACGCTTTGAAGTTCACAAAGTTACAGAAAATGAGATTCCCTCCATTAATGATTTGATTGATTCTCTTGAAAAGGAATTCTCGAAATTGGAAGATAAAAATATCGGATGAAATCGCCCTCAAGGAACGAAAAACGCTGCATCTTCACGCCCCCTAAAATCACACTTTTATCAGCGGAAAAGGCAATGTGCAATTATTGCCATACCCCCAATCACAATGTTTATAGTTTTGACTCTTTTCTGAAGTTAAGTGCCGAGGATTGACAAAGATTTGTCCGGACCAATGGTTGGTGTTACAATTGTCTTGGTCCTTCTCACTCCATTAAATTTTGTAAATCGACTCTCTCATGCAAGACGTGTAAAAGAAAGGTACCATTCATTGCTGTATCTCCCGAATTTCGCTTCTGTATCATCAAGTCCGTCGAATACACCTGCATGCAAACCATCCCCGATTGACAACTCAGAAGAAAGATCTCATCCAGACGCCTTTGTAGGAGTTCCTTCAGCGAAGACAACTGCCTCTGTTATCCTGGCCACAACATTGGTGAAACTCTCCACCCCGGAAGGGAACTATTGTGTATTACGAGGCGTTTTTGACTCAGCTGCTCAGAACAGCTGTATATTTGATCCGACTCAGCTACTCAGCTAGCATTGTGCGCAGCTCCTCAGAGTAAAACGTTAAGTCTGCCAACCTCCTTGGTGGACTATCTCAAGCTAGTCTTAGCACTCGAGGAATAACCAAATTAAATATAGATAGTTTGAATGGAAAATCCATCGCGCAATCCTACTTTGTTCAAATTGTAGATAACATTAGCTCAAACTTACCTCAAATACTACTTCGAAGAAAGTGAGACAAAGATTGTGCTAGTCTTGGCAGATCCTACTTTTTATGTACCATCTCCGGTGGATATTCTAATGGGAGCAGATCTTTTTGCATTTGCATTCATGGGTCAGCGTCTACCTCTTGGTCCTCATCTACCAGTTGCATTCGGTGTTATATTTGGATTACACAAAGGCAGTCCCCCTCAGAAGGGCGGCTTTACAAAACGCGACTTACTGGCTAACTATATTATATCTGAATCAAAGGCCAGTATTTACCATTGTTTTACGACAATGGAAAAAGGCGAACGAACGGCTCCAAAATACGCAGAGTATTTCAAGAAAAGGATCGAAGGCAGAATCGGGAGGGAATATCTTTACCGCAAATTCAATGGTGATATGAAATCTTTCGTTGACATGTGGTGTTAGGGCGGTGTCCTTTGCGAAGTGGAAAAGGTGGAATCCGGAGACACGATACTGAAAATGAGGATGAAGCCATAGAGAAAAGAATACAATAATAAGGGCGGAGTCTTACTGGAGCATCGCCACTCGGAGGGGGGGCCACATGCGCGGAGGGATGGGGTCCAAGGTTGCGGTAACCAGCCCCTTCGGCGGACCTCCCCTGTGCGCGGCCTTTCCCCTCGGAGAGTGGAAGAGCGATGGAAAAGACATTGAACGGAAAAATGAATGAATAAAAATGGAAGAAAATGAAAGAATAATGATGATATATTGATGAATAAAACAAGGTGGTGATGAAAAACTTTTAAACCTTTTAAAAAAAACCGCCCTTATAGTAATAATAATTATATTTGGATTTGTCCTCATAGGATCTTGCAGTGTCGTATCGCCTCAAGTTATCCTCAATGAAGATGAGATATTTGTTACTATAACTGATATGGACCTCCATACGTCCATACAGAAGTTTTGGCAAATTTAAGAACCACCAAACCAAACTCTTTCTCCGGAAGAAATTTATACGGAACAGCACTTCGCCACAACATTCAAATGGGATCTTTCGGGGAAATACATAGTTAGACTTAATTTCAAGAAAACTCACCCCAATCTCGTAGACTCCGGATCTATTGCAAAAAAACGATTTTTCTCGTTGGAAAGAAGATCCTTATCGTAACCTGGCTATACAAGTCTATGTGACCTTAATGCAAGATTATTTAGATTAAGGGCATATGACTCCTTTGATGATGAATGATATTCTGCTCCTCGGACCGAAGCTGCAAAACAGCATTTAGGTTGTGGTTTTACATTTGCTTTCATACTGTTTCAAGATAAACATATTATTTATTTGTCTTCAATTCTCCGAAAACAGCGCGTTTAAGGCCTTTGCATCGAGGGAACCTTGCAGACAAATAGAGATCAGTACTTACTGCAGTGAGTGACTACCAGCGCATTTCCTCTGGCATAGATCATTTTTTTACTGCGATTAGTATATCAAACTGCGACTAGTTTATTACGCCGCGAGAGGTATGATGCTAAAATTAACCGAAAAAAGTGAATTGCGAAGGAAACTCTAAATCCGTTTTTTGTAGCAATCAGTACATTCAACTGCTGATAGTAAATAAAACTAGAAGTTATATTTTTCAAAGGCATTTATTTCAGAGGAATCAGTTTTTCACAATGCTGTAAAATTAATGGAATGTTTACATTACAAATATTTCTATCTAAACTTAATGAAAAGGAATTATTGAAGTTTTTTCTCAAAATTGGAGATAATCGCAAAAACAAATTCATCATGTCCAAGTAAACAAAGCCTTAGATTAAGGCCGTGGATTCGAGACCTCAGCATCATCATATGTAAATGGAAATGTCCTTCCATGCTGAACCTAGACCCACCGTCGAGATAATATAACATTGCATAAGGTACTGCAAATTCACGTGAAAGTGAGGACAAATACACAGACTAACCGAATACAACAGCGCATTTTTTCATACACGAGAAAATGAGCTTAAAACGGAGGACACTTGAATCATGCATTCCATGGAAAGGGGCCATCTGCTGAGCGTTACTCAAACCCTCGACCTTTGGTTTGGTAGACGAGAACTTTACCCCGCCTCCGTTGAGGCCAGATTTTTTCCTGTTTACGATTCAGATATATTAGAGCTGGTTCTATAATGTTTCCTTATCAAAATCGCAATTTTCCTGTTTTCCTTCTATTCATTTACCAATCAACATTGAGAATATCCTTGCGTCATTTCTCAACCTATACATGATAAGTTCGCGAATATATTTAAGACATCAGCTGGTCAATATAGTTTGAATCATTCTGAGTTGAGCTGAGTTGCTTGCCGAGCAGAGAAAGCTTGATTTTCCTCAGACATTTCTCCTCTTCTCAGGTTCGGTTTATTTTTCCAACATTCTGAAGTTATAATACTATTAACATAACTAGCATCAAGTGCAGCCTAAGCATGGCGTCGACGAATCTACTATTTATATTCGGTGAGTAATCGGCGTTTTAAAAAAGTTGCATGCAATTGTGGGATGCATAGAATTCTAAACCTTAGCCAGATTTTTGATTATTGAGTCTCTCAAACCAGTGTTATGTGACGTGTACGGCATTTTCCTTATTAGAATGAATATAGGCTGCTTTTAGTACAAGAAATATTTTTTTGTGACGAAAATAGTGCTTTGCAGCCAATGAGGTTTAATTTTTCATTTGCGTAGAAAGCTTCAAGATGTTGGTAGCGGAAATCTTAAACATGCAGCACATCAGAAAAACGAGCCAAAATTGAACCGATAGAACGGGAATGAAGGCCGTGCAACTTTGAAGAATGACGATGAACGACCCAAACTTTAATACTTTGGCATTAAACTCGTTCTAAGAGTATGTTGAAGAAAGATTGATATTTATATATGATTCAAATAGAGTGCTAATGATGCTCGCATATTTTTGTAGATATTTTTTTGCGACTCTTAGTAGTATTTAGTAGGGATGTACAAGTAGCACCTTTTTGATCTCGAGTGGAGTATCGAGGTGAGTTGAAAACTACTCACCATTATCGAGTCGAGTCGAGTATGATAATTTATAATACACCATGCATGCTCTAATATATTCTCATTTTTCCGATCCCATTATGAATTTTTTATTCCAAGTGCTTAGCTTGGTAGAAAACGGCAAAGATAACGAGGAACTTTGACGGTAATTGGGTCAGAAATAGGAGATAAATTAATATTAATTTGTCTTAAAGAGTTCCAAAGGCACAATTGAAATAAATTAACCTCTAGAAATGAATCATGTATTATTTGATCATTTCAAATTCTCAGGCGGAAAAAAAACAATTTTTCTACGTGGTCAGGCAGCAGGTTTTCACGTCTCAATGTTAAAGTAATACTGCCTGCAGAAAATTGCCTTTCGCAACACACTTGCGTAGCTGCACAAGTACATACTTTCTATCCACAGTTGCAAGATTCGGGAACCATGGGAATTCTTATCAAAAATTATATCAACGATTTTTATGGATCTTGAATCTTCATTGCATTAAAGTGGACGATGTGAACGAACTACAGAACTTAGCTTCAGCTTAGTAAAGCAAAAAAAGCTATGTATTTCTCACGTCCTTTAATCAACCTTAGCAATTCTTGTTTTTTAATTTCAAGATAAAAACTTAGCGCTACAAAGGAATAAATGAAATTAGCATCGGACCTACGCGATTATCAAAAAGGCTAAAAGATTGTGACGACAAACACTGGGAAAAACTGGCATTTTCCGCTAAAACGTTAAAGATACCTTTTTTTCTTTCAGAAATCTTAACAATTTGTTACGTATTCTCTCGGCGTTTGAGTGAAGTGAGTTGCTTAGGGTACAAAGGTATCGCATAAGAAAGTATGAACGATGCAGTGGTCCACTACGATTACTCCGAATACGCCGCCGGGTACGATAGGCCACCGCGGCTGATGAAAAGATGTTCGGCGCCCACTTTGACAACAATCGATATATATATAAAAGAAAGTCCAAAATCATGTTAGTTAGAACACTTATAACTCGAGAACGGCTGCACCGATTTTAATGATATTATGTTCTTTGAATTCGCCTCAACCCCGGATAACATATACTACATTAAAAAATAGGAAAAGTTCACAAAAAATTCATCTTTTTCTTAGGGATATGTTTTTAGGAGTTCGTAACACCACAACAATTGATAAATCGGTCAAAACTAAAAATTAAGTTATTTGTTTTGTTTTTATCAATTTAATTACTGAACTTCGTAAAAATATAACAATTGAAAATTATAATAAATATATTGAAATTTTATTTAAAAAATTTAATTCAAGGTAATTGTAAGCCCAGCTCGAGTTGACACTTAACTAACGTGTTTGTAAACAAATCTCCAAGCAATTACTGACTATCGGTAATTCCCGGTTTCCTGTCGACAAATCGAGCAGTTTTATTTCACTTCCTCGTAATGTTAGCAAATTCGTTTCATCGGAAGGTAAGCTCATCGACAAAGTGTTCCCGAATATGATTAATCACCACAAAAATCACACATGGTTGATTGAGCGAGAAATTTTGACGGCCTAGAACGAAGATGTGGATGACTCAAAATAGGTAAATCAGGATCAAATAGTTTGTACTCTTCATGAACTCAAATCTTTAACTGTATAACAAACGAAGACGAAGTCACCAACTATCAATATGAATATTTAAAGTCCTTGGACGTACCTGGCTTACCACGGCACGATTTACAGCTAAAGGTAGGCTCTGTGTTCATGATCTTTCGAAACCTTAACCAACCAAAACTATCCAACGGAATGCGCTTGGTGATTAAGAAAACTGATGATGACTGTGATTCACGCGACTATACCTACTCAAAGGAAAATTCATAGATGAGTAAGTTCTCATTCCGAAGATTCCATGGTCCCAACTTATATGCCATTTTGACCTTAAACGAATTCCTGTTCGTGTTGTATTCGTGATGATGATTAACAAATCACAAGAATTCAATAGATTCGGTTTTTCCTTTTTGAAAATCCATGTTGAAATGATAATACACAACCCTGGTAACTTTTCACTGGAAAATTATTTATTGATACTGCTACAGCTTCGAAACGCGTCGTACCAATAAATAATTTTCCGGTGAAAAGTTACCAGGGTTGTGTATTTTCGTTTCAACAAATCACAAGGTCAATATTTCAGTGTTTGTGCTCATATGCTCATGAAAACCCAAGATTGTATATGTAGTATGTTCACGAGTAGGTAAACTATCCGCTGAATCTCTTTCTTCGTTTCGCTATATTTATTTCGATTCATCCGCTTTATCTTGCGCCTGATAAAAATAAAAACTGTCATGTGTCAGAAGGTGCTCAATGCAAGAGATTAAACCCGAATGCGTAGGTGTCGTGGTACGTTTACGCAGTGCACTTCGCCGAATCAAGTTATAACTAGCGCGCCAAGAGTATATGGCTCCCTAGCACTAGAACCGCTGAACTTCCAACCCCACCAAAACCGCGGCATGGGACTTTTTTGTCCCATTGACAAAATAGTTTATCCTGTCATGTTTAAGTATAATTGACGGTTTTTGTAGTTTTTGTGAACAATTCACGTGTACAGGCAATGTTTAAAACGTTTTATTAAGTATAACTAGGAATACAGTAAAGTTATTTTGACATCAAAAGTGTCGTTGACAGCAAGCTCAGGTCTGCAGACGCGCCGGGCAGAGGTGACGCGGCCGGCGCTGCGTGTGTAGGCGGACGGCGCAGTGCCCAGATTATTCCCTTCTGCGCTTCTAACTGGCAGAATAACGATATCTGTGCGTCGATCCCCTTCGTGATAAACTGTTATTATGCTAAATACAAAATAAGTGTACAAAAAAAAACTGAAATTGTATGTTTTCCCCATATGGGACAAAAAAGTCCCATCCCGCGGTTCTAGGTAAGTCGTCATTTTTCTCGTGAACCAAACATCGTACAATATTTTCAATACAACCACTCGAAAAAGCATAAAAAATGAGAAAAAGTCAGTCAATTTCAAATGGAACAAACGACTAGTACATGAATGGCAAACATTTGCAAAGGGCGATGGGACAAAAAAGTCCCGTCCTCGGTTCTAGTGCTAGGGGCTATTTTCACGAGATTTTGAGCGTCAGTCAAATATCGGTCAAGCGTGGCGTAAACTTTCCCCAAGAACGGAAACTTTGACTTAACTAATTGCTTTAGAAGACCACAGTGTCTTAAATTTCCTAAGATTAAACATGAAAAATTCATTGAAAAAAATCCGCATATACATGCCATGGTCTACTTCCCCGGTGTAATTTGAATAAAGAAAATATATGTGGATGAAAGCTTCTCGGTTTTCCAACCGGGTTTCTCGGGTTTCCATCATCATCAGCCCTGAGGATGTTGGGAAAGTCTCCCAACGAAACGTCGGCCTACACCATGCAGACCCTGACCCGGATGGAAACCCGAGAAGCTTTCATCCACGCTATTCACCGGGAAAAGCTCAGATTCTTCAAAGAAAATATATCTCTAACAAGCCATTGTAATGCTTATTTATGTTTTTTTAATTTTTTATTATTTTATTACCGTAAGCTAAATATTATGACAATAAGGACAGCCGCTCTTGATTAATAAATTGTGTAACTAAACTGTTCGGTGATTAATAGGCGGTGCGAAGTTCGCCGGGTCAGCTAGTAGTGTATATAGCAAGCTGAAACGCCCAGGCCAAGGAATTAGAATGACTTATCGACTTTAAAAACGATATTATTACTTGAGATTCATGATAGCGCTTCCTGTCGGCAGATTTCTGGACGTACTGGCCTCGACAGCTCTGTGACTGAAGCTACTCGACTCGGATTTTCGAGTGCTCGCACATCCCTAGCATTTAGCATTGTTAGGCAGCTGTAGATTCTGACAATGAAATTCTATGTGAATTATATTCTTTCCTCCATTAAAGCAATCCTTATTGTGTTTTTTCTCCACCAACTTTATCACAAGTGATTTGAAAATATAATTGATTCCCACTTTATTTTCTTCGACCGATTACACCTGGGAATACATTTTAACACATTTTCCCTTGTGTTCAATTTTTGAGCTGCTTAATGTGAAAATGGGCGTGCTGATTTCAAAGCTGCGGTAGTTTTCTTCTAAGTTTTTTCACTACACCTTGTGTGATTATGACCTTTCTATGCTAGATCGAGCGCCGATCACAGTAGGCATCATTTCTCTCCAATTGGCTGACATAAGGCCTGTCGGACTGGCGTTGGGTGGCTGACGCCTTAGGAGGCCAACTCAATCCATCTTTTCTAATATATATCAATCTTTCAGAATGGTGAAGATAGAATCACTATAGCTTATAAGATTTGAAACTTCTACGCGAAAGTTTGAAACCTTATTTTTTCCATGGATGGATGTGCTACAAATTTAAATTTTATTTATTGACTTCCAGGGCTTTTCCTAGCATTTACGAAGTTCATAGTCGCTGCACCTCCGCCAGCCCACCTGCTAACTGAGAGCTTTCTGGAATGCCGGGAAAGATGTAACGTGAGTAATGGATCCGATTTAACTTATGTGTCATTTTTATTACAAGTGTGAGTCGACTTGAGCATTGCGTGATAACTGCCAATGTAAACTTTTTTTGACATTTCGTTGTTCTTTATTCCGTAGATATTAAGTGCGTTGGCGCCTCAGGCATCGCTCTCTTTCCCTTTGAAATTGGTCCTCATTATTTCTATATTACAGTCCCATCTTCCAATCACGAATGTTACGATAGAGGATTCCTATAGTCAACTCCTAAATGCGTTGTCAACCACCGCGCATTTAAGTGGATTTGCGAAATTCAACACCCGAGTCATTGACGAAAAAATCGATCCGAGTTTCACAAGGCAATAAGGTATAAGTAGCGGCTTTTGCAGCTATTTAAATTTATATTGATGTTCTATCAATTGCATGAAAGCTCAATGCTATCCCTCGCCATTGCATATATTGTACTGCAAAATATTGGAAAAAAACTGAATCGCATTGCACTCATCACCGCGCCGCGGACATATTTGAAAACCGATTAAACTGCGACCGTAGTTGAAGCAGAAACCAACCTTGTATGGGATGGAATTTGGCCTCCTTTATGCACCGTAACTCCAATCTTTGCTATTATATGCTCATGAACATTTTAACCTCCCTCTTGGGTGCTTTCCTTCAACTCTCCCTTCTATGATCACCCTGAAAAATTCGTAATTTTTACTCTCTTAGAATGTCTTCAAGATGTGATATTTTCCTCTTCTCTTCCTTAGAAAGCGATCAAGGCCTGCTCTGCGCTCTACAATTAAACGTTTTCAGCATAATCCAATATTTTATAACTTTTCTGATAATATCAGACAATTATTGCACATGCATATTTTTGGAATTACTTATCTAAAAAAGGTTACTTACTTACTTACTCCCAGGGCCATACATATCTAAGTAGATATTTGGCCGCACCAACAATCCTCTTCCATCTATCTCTATTTCCTGCGTCCTCCTCGGTCGCTCCTAATCGCTCCAGGTCTACCTTCACTTGGTCCCACCACCTTCGCCTTGGTCTTCCTCTTGGCCTTCTTCCTTCAGGATTCCTTATTATAACTTGTTTTAAATGATTAGTGTCCTCTCTTCTCAAAATGTGCCCAGCCCATCTAATTCTTCTACATTTAAACTCGCACACTACATCTGGATCCTTGTATAGCTCTCTTAATTCTCTATTGTGTTTTCTCCTCCACTCTCCTCCTTCAGAGATTGGTCCATATATTTTCCTAAGGATCTTATTTTCAAAAACAATTAAATTTCTTTCTTCCTTTTTATCCAGTTTCCAAGTTTCACTTCCATATAACAGTACGGGTCTTATGATTGTTTTATATATTCTGGTTTTAGTAGTATCTAAAAAAGGTTATAATTTAGAATTCTAAATTTGACATCACCTACACCCTCCAGTAACATATGTTACCAGGCTAGCTGCTCTTTATTTAGACAACCCTTGATAATGACGTGTAAACGTTGAAACCGAATTGAGCGAATGAAATAGGGTGGAAAATGTCTACAGCTGTTTTTATCTTATCACAATGAATTTCCACAAAGAGTACTCGTCAACAATTGATCAGGAATCGGCGATTATGTATTTATTTCTGACACTTGGTGTGGATGCTAAATTATCCACAATCTGAGGAAACACTTCCAAACGATTTCTAGAGTAAGGTTGCTCGCGCTTAAATTAATTTACACAGCCCTAGCATTTTCCCTATTAAGTACTTAAAATTGGATGATGAGCGATGTTTTTTATTTAAATAATACACTTTACTAATCTGAAATTCTTTCTCTGCAAATAAGAGCATACTATACTGGGAATGCTGTTGCCTTACTTCCTGTTAATTGAAATATTTTCACCATCTCAGGTGATTGGAAAAGTTACTGTACGATTGAACTGCGGCTAAATTTATTTCCATAACAAGTGATTTAGAATCATAATTATAGTACGCCCTGATATATATGCATGCTGCTTTCTTAAGAAATTTCGCTGTTCAGTCATTTTGGCATTTGCATTTGTTTTCTTTCCCTCTTATGATAACTTCTTCATGGGATATTTAAATTCAATTCTTCTGCAATATATCCATGAGCAATAGCATCGGTCTGAATTTTTAATAAGTCATGAAATACCTATAAATTGGGTTGTTGAAATTCGTCGCTTTAAAATAAATGACGAAACCATGAAATGTAGAGAAATTTTCATTATATGAATACTATCAAATGTTGAATTTGCGGAAATTTTCAGTCTCTTCTAGAGCCTGTAATACGATGCATCTCTGATGAATTCTCTCCGGACAAGGTGGACGAAACAAGAAGACTTTACAACACTACACGTGTATGTCTCCAATGCAAACACGTATGCAGGTGAGCAATAATTCCTCATTATTTACTGGAGTCGTGGACTGTTATTCGGGAGTTCCATCGGGTCAGGTTCTCCAACTCCATCTCGGCCGACGTTTCGATGTGCGAGTTGCCCATCGTACTCATGCCCTGATGACGATGACATCAAAAGGTCGGCCGAGATGGAGTTGGAGAACCTGACCTGGTGGAATTCTCGAATAACCTTCCACGTTTCGATACTCCGGGAAAGCTTGCGATCATTTTTTATTTACTGGAGCATTGCTGAAGTGCAATTAATTGTGCTACTGCTTGAAATGTTTAAGTTAATGCCTGATTGACTCATCCACCCTCAAAGGACATTTGACTTAACTTGTTCTTTATCTGACCAGACCCAGGTGAGGACACAAACCGGCCTCCTCTTCCCTGGGCCTGGGCTCTTTCACATGGTTTGTTACTTTCATTTCAGTCATCAGCTCATGTTTTGATATTTCAATGGTTGACAGGTGAGTTTCTCAAATCGACAATTGACCATATATCCCTTTCTTCCTCTGATGCTTAACTTCCTTTGACATCAGATTGAGCTGGTCAAGTCATGGTTGAGCCTCCTGTCGCTAATATCGATCTGTAAGACGGGATACTTGACACAGTTGCACTTGAAAACAGATAGTGAGCATAAATAATTAAAACCACGTTAATAATGCATAATAAACTCAATAAATAACAAGTAAAATACACTTCGAGGTTGATGATTATCCTATATTGAGTCTAGGAACAAAGTTTGATTAATGACCAGATAATAACTTCAGACATTTAAAGAAAGACTGAACTCTTACGTTACGTTATGTTCGTTATGATTTGTGTGAAAATGTTTTTCCTTATTGATATTGTGCTGTTGTCCAAATATTTTTTACTTGTTGAGCCTTGCTATCATTTCTTTAAATCCAAATATTTATTTTTGTATCGCTGATCTGGTATATTTTGTTAAAATAATATGTTTCAGGGCAGAGCGTTGTATGTATTTTCTATTCTTTCCTTTTATAGGTTTTTCATACAAAATAAAATATATAAATTTATTCAGTCATCAAATAATATGCAATAATTCAACTTATCTCTATCAGCATTTTAATTTCATGGTCCTACATTATTGTCATGCAAAAAAATACTCATGCCATACTTAAAATATTCTTCCAGGAGACGAGAGCAGATACGGGAGTGCCTGAGAGAAGGAGTCGAAATTATGAAGGATTTCTCCAATAAATCGAAGACCATGGTTCCATCCAGCGTGCAGTTGGCTGAGAGAGTCGCTGATGCTTTCTGTGAAGAGGAAAGGTTTCTAGGTAATTTTTAGTGCCTAAGTTTTGGGATCACTGAGCTGAGGGAACTTTCAATTTGAAGAGAATTTTGAGCAACACGCCATTATATATTAAGCGCATTTTTTCATGCATGGGTAAGAAAGGCGCTATTGGATTAGGTCTGGCTGTAGGGAGACTGGGGCACAGTGGGACAGTTTTAGCATTTCATTTTTATTTCCCACAGGATTATTGGAAAATGGAAAATTTTGGTGCCATTGCTTAAAGAGTATATTCTTAAATTTATAAAAAAATTTGCAAGTAATGCAACTAACTTAAAATAGTTGAAATACTCAAGTTTCTTCTTTGTTGAAAAGTGTCCCACTCTGCCCCAGCTTGGGGCAGAGTGGGACAGTGCACGGGGCAGAGTGGGACAGGCTTGCATTACTCAATAAAATACAAAGTTTAAATTAATTGAGGGTACAAATGAATTAATTAACATTATTAGGTGAAATATACATGCAAGCGAACATTTTAAACAAGAAATTTTTATTCAACATACATGTTCTGATAAAAAATATTAAGTCATGTAATTATAAACTTTACATCACTGCATGCAATGTTTTTCATTAAAATTTAACTACGCTAATGGCTGAAGTTCTGTCAACTGTCCTTGGTGGTAAATTTAGTCACTTTATTCTAAAACTGTAGCTAAATCTTCCATTTCCATTTTTTTTATTAGTCCTTTAATGTGAAAATCTTAATTTTTCTTGACATTTTATTGCTCATTTTTCAACATTTTCTTATGACCAGGCTGTTTTTTCTCCCTTTCCTTTGAATATATTAATTTTCCAATCTCTTTTTAACTGGTGTGTCCGTAGGTATCTCCTATCTTTTCTTTTGTCTAGCATATTTAGATATTAGCCTGCAAGATTTTGGACGTTATTCCTCTGGGGGTGACAACTATGCCCTCTAAAACAAAGTTTCAACCCGAATTGTCCTGGGCTTTCGAGATTTTACTCGGTTTCTAAGAAAAATTCTAAAGGTGCAACAAACTGATCTTTGACAGTTCCTTGGGCAAGATCTTTGTCATTAAAAATACTTGAGTTAACAGGGCATATCCCGGTTGAACCGAACGTACGAATAATATGTATTATTAGATGTAAATGCTTTTTTATGTGCTGTATTCAACCAATTTGCAAATTGTTGTTCTCTCTCCTGGGTGGTTTATAGGCCATTTGCAGTCATTTCAATATTTTTTCAGAGGGCCGAAAAATCAGTTATCTAATTGACTGCAGTGAGGTGACAAAGTAAAAATTACCACCCATTTATTTTTTCTAACTCAATAGACAGACTCAAACGACAGAAATATACGATTTATGGTTATGTAAAACTAGCAATGCAGGGTTTTCTTTAAAACATTTTGCGTGCTCGATGAAATATTTTAAAACCAGTAAAAATAAATTGATAGCCATCCATCCAAAAGGACATGCGGCACCTACTGATCCTATGGGACACTTAAACAGTATTTTTTGGAGTAATTTCACTCTAGACAACACAAGAAATGGAGGAATTGTATTAACCTGAACATTTATAATATAGCACAATGACATCGAGGAGCCTCTATCAGAGGACGTAACTTCACCTACTTGTTTTTCACCTTTGAGGGCTATCACTTTTCCCTGGAGTTGAACGGTAGTGGAACCGCTTTCATCATGATTACACCTCCAGCGGAAAATACGTGTTTGACATAAAGAGATGATAGATCGGAAAAAAATGCACTCACAACCGTCCTACAGAAGCCCACGTCTCTTGCCAGTGAGGTTTCTTCTGGTTTTCGAAGGCTAATCGAAGGATTCCGCTTCAAAAAACCGTAAAATAAACCAACATCAGCGATGTCTTTCTGATCGCAGGATGGTGGGTATTTCTTTCTATTTCTCTGAGCAAACTCATATGCTAATTTTTTCGTGCGCAGAGAAGAAAGTCTGTGGTGCAGTCGTGCTACAGTTTTAAGTCACAGTTTACTATGGTGGTAATTTATTTTATAAGCTCTGAATCTCAAAAATTCAATTTATAAATAATTTGAATTAAATAGATAATACGTAACAAACAATCTTGCCTCAAAATTCTCTTTAAAAATAAAGTTTAATTGCCTGTAATTCTTCCTTTCACTCAAATCACTGAATGTTCCCAGAGCAGGCTTGTAGAAAGGAGAAATGTGGCAGCAACTAATTTTTATGAGACTCTCTCTTCTCACTACCTCAAGCTCGCTTCTGGCCAAGACTGAACTGTTCCGTACAAAGAGCACATCTATGTAACAGATGTGGAATTCAGGAAATGTAGACAAATTGTCGCATACGATCGGGGTTCACACTAATTATTTACTTCGGCTTTACTTTTCTTATGTTCCTTGCTGTTGCCATTCTGTAGTTTTGTCCTCACATTGTTGAATTGAAATGTACTACTTCAAATCCTAAAGCATCAATATGGAGCCAAAACATTATAAAGTAAGCATGGTATGAAATTTGGGTGCGTTTAGGTGACGGATATTGACAGTTCGAAGCTCCTGGGCTGTAATTCGGCATCCAACTGTGCCCCAATTCGAGTTGTCCCACTGTGCCCCAATCCAAGTTGTCCCACTGTGCCCCAATTTCAGCTGTCCCACTGTGCCCCGCATGTCCTGAAGTCTTGTATTTGTCAGCAAAAAGTTTAAACATGTTACTTTCGTAAAATATGTTTAGAAAAATATTATAATGTCTCTAAATAATGTATTCACCAAGTCTTTCCTTATGAAACTTGCTATAAATAAGAGAATTGCATAAATATTCATAACATGAAAGTTACGAAAATTATAGCAAAAAACATATTTTATAACATTTACGCGAAGCTACATAAGATTAAGAAATAATATTTTTGTGCATTATTCCTCGTGATATGACTTCCTTAATTTTAATGCGTTTGCCCATTGACCGAGTAAATTGTTTAAATAAATCAATTGTCCCACTGTACCCCGTGTCCCACTGTGCCCCAGTCTCCCCTACATAGCTGTCCTCATTTTTACGTCAATTTAAAGAATGCAATGTAACATGATTTCAATGGCGGTTCTAGGTTCGGTATGGAATGCCATTTCCAAAAACATTAATTCATAATAAAATTAAAATAAAACATAAAATTTCCAATTATAATGATGCCCAGGTCTCGAATCCACGGCCGAAGTATGAGGCTTTGTTTGATTAGACATGGTGAAATTATTTTGCAATTTTGACGACTTTTGCGAAATAACTACAATATTTTGATTCTAAAGTTAGGTTTAAGTTTGCAGAAGATCTCCACTCAAGGTCACCTAATATCGCTCGATGTCAATCAAGGTCACCCAAGGTCATTCAAGGTCAGCCAAGATGAAATTTTGACGAAATTTACAAAGCATCTTCAATGAACCTGATCTAAACAAGAGAAAATGTGCTGTATGTCACTCACTGCAGTTAGTAGAGATCTGTTATTTAAAATATCGTCAACACTCAGGCCTAACCAACAGTAGTGACTGCTGATCTTTCTTTTAATTCCATCATTTACTTTTCAGGGCTAACCGACGCAGACATGGGTTGCCTCAAGAATAGTTGGGAATATTGTGAGCGAAATTTAAACTTCGTCAGAAACATGGATGCTGTTGCGCTCTGCGAATTTGAAGATGCTGGTGCTGCTAATCTGTATACGATGGAATACGTGTGCAAGTAAGTATATACTGATAACATTGACGGGACGGTCGTGACCGAGCGACTCACGCTTTGGAGATCTTTTGTGTGATCGATTGATGATCGGATTCACCCCGACGAACGATACAATCTTTTTTGGTTAATCCCGTCCGAATCAGACGTCCGTGAGACCAAAGTCGGTCGTGACTGGCCTAGGTGATGGCCAATATCGGTCTTGATTGACGTGAGTAAAGACCGCCGATCGACTATTTACGATTGACTTATTTAAGTAAATGGTGAACTGTGATCGACATCACTGAACGACATGCTCTCGTTACTCCGTTAAAATCTACTTTAAACAAAAAAGTTAAAAGCACGGCCCAATTTTCAGTGCATGTGTAATAGAATGGAGTAAAAGATGAAATTGCAACATTTTCCAGTTTGTGCAGCTATGGTTAAATCAAGTAAACTTTTGTACTAACAAAAACGAGAATAACTCGGTCTTCCTTTTGATGTTTGTGTAGTTTTTTTCGTCGGGATTACATTTCAATTCCAATTGAAAATTCTGAAGTCTTAGGACCTCTGGTCCAATGATCCAAAGAATAAGGGAATCCCATATGTAGTTTTTGAGTTATTTGATGGTAAAATTAGGATGATTTAAAATGGGTTATTAAGGAGAACTACTGTTTCCTCGAGCTAGCGAAGCCGTTCGTAGCGAGACGTTGTTGAGACGGCACTCATTTGAAGAAAAATTTTGTGAAAAATCTAAACATGTACGGGAAAGTAGAGATTCATGATAAAATAAGCAAGATATTTGCAAAAGAAACTGCCTGAAACTGGCTTAATGGCCTCCGGGATCTCTGGTACCAACATCGAAGACCGAAAACGACAGCAATGACTTCGTCTAACTTACGCAAATATATTTAGTTGTTCGGCTTTTACACATGTAACATATAATTTGTTTATAAATTATATATTAATTTGAAATTTACCCCCTAGATTTTGAATATTTAGACAAGGTTTGGCAACAGTTCAGTGTGCAAAGGTTCGAAGCAGTGTTGAAACTAGTGAAGTTGAATATTGTAAATTCCTTTTTTTAAATCACTTTTTCCGTTTGCATTTTGCTGGTGCATAATAGCCCTCCATTTCAGTCTGAATTTTTTTTTATTTTCTTTAAAATTGTATGGTGACTCTTTTACGTAAGTATTAGTTAGCCCGAGTGCATCACTTGATTTCAGCCGTTGCCGCTCCTACAGCATTAGGCGATGGATGTTACAGATCTCGGATAGGATGATAGGGGGTGCTCAGATTCCGATAATCATGAGTTGGCCTCAGAATAATAAAGATGAAATAAAATTGCTTCGAAGAGCTATAAGTGGTGCGACTCAGTTTTTTCATTTCTCAACTCACCTGTACTAATTCGAGTGCACTTCCTCATATCGTTACTTGATCCTTCATTTGTGTGCGAGCTCTATCATTCACCCTTGTTCTTCATCATTATTACCTGTCTTTACTAACTCGTTTAGAAAACTAACTTCCTCTTACGCAATATTTGTATCATTATTATCGATTTCTGTAATTTCATGGCGTTTTTATTAAGCCGATAAAGCCGCTAGTGTAGTATGGCTGGCCGATCTTCCGTCACCAAGATCATCTACATCTACATCTACAAATTACCCTGCGAGCCACCTCTAGGGTGTTTGGCAGGGGGTGATCAATCACCAACATGCAGCATGCATTTGGACTCCCACATGCACACCACACCGTCCAAGAAACGTCCCGTATAATAACAAACTATACTACTATAAGAGTAAGGCGAAAAGCGACCTTCTTGAGGCACGCGTCACCGAACTCGAGAGATTGGTGGCAGAAATACACGCCCGGGTAACGGGTTTTCTGGAAATCCCACGGTCCGGGGATCGTAGCGTCCCCTCTAAGGGTCCTCGCAATTCCAAGGTGGAGTCTCGAGCAAGCTCGGGGGCGGTAGCCTGCGCGGAGACCTTGGAGAGGACGGTGCAGTCTTCGGGTCGGGGGATTACTCATAACCTGAGGCCCGAGTGGGTGGTTGTACCCCAAGGGCGGGGGGCGGTGGCACGGCCAAATCGGGGAGTGGGGGAAGCGAAGGCTAACCCCATCCCCGTTCACAACAGCTTCGAGGTCTTGTCGGAGGACAATTCCGGGGAGCTAATTGGCGAGGTCGTGAAGGAACCCCCTGTCGCGAGGGATGCAGCTTCGAGAGGCAGCCGGGGAGGGAGGGCGGGGATTGTTCTGTTAGGGAGTTCCAACGTCCGGCGGATTTTCCCCCAGTTGGAGAAGAGGGCAAGGAGGGACGGAGCGGACCAACGGGTCTCTTCCTGGTGCATCCCAGGAGGTCTTGTATCCCACACTACGGCGGCGGTAAAAGCAGCGGTGAAGGACACGGGCTGTTCTAGACTGCGGGTGGTTGCCCATGTCGGCACTAATGATGCCTCCGAACGCAGAGCTGATGAGATCTTAAATTCCTTCAGGGATCTAAGCTCGGAAGTGGAACGCGTTCGGAGGGGCACTGGTGTTGATATGCGACTGTCCATCTGTAGCATTGTTCCACGGACGGATTGCGGCCCTCGAGTTTGGGACAGGATTTCCTGGATCAACAAGAGGCTGTGGGAACTCTGTGTGAGCATTGGGGCAGAGTTCGTGGATCTTCGGCCGGTGCTTAGATCGTGCCGGGCTCCCCTCAATTCGTCTGGGGTGCATTATTCCAAAGAGGCGTCGGAACGGGTGGCTCGTAGGATTTTTGAGCACTGTAGGTATTTTTTAGACTAGAGGGTAGGTCATCTAGCGGGGTTATCAAAGATTTAATTGAACGTAGCCTCCGAGGAAATCCGCAATGCGAAATATACAAGAAAGAAAGCTTAGAAGCGTTAACGCCGGGCAATAGGGTCATTATTCCCAAAACGCGTGCTCCAGAGAAAGAAAAAATATCAAATATTATTAGTACTGCCAATAAAATTCTCCCGCTGAGTGTACAAAAGCCTAGAAAAGAACCAACCGAAACTCTAACTACAAAATATGACATTAACCTTGTTGTAGTTAATTGCCGTAGCGTAAAAAACAAGCGCGCCGAAATCGAGCATATTTTTCAGGACGCAGACGTGGTCATGGGGACAGAGAGCTGGCTTACGGAAGATATAAGCGACAGCGAAGTTTTTCCTCCAGAATATAAAATTTACAGATGCGATCGACGCAATAGAACAGGTGGCGGAGTTTTTATTGCAGTTAAATCCCATTTACAAAGCGCCGCCCACGAAATAATTGACAACGAAATTGAAAGCGTATGGTGTACAATTAAACAACGAAACAAAAGGAGTATTCATGTTTGCTCTTTTTATAGACCGCCGACCTCCGAAGTCGATATTATGTACCTTCTAGAAAATCAAATATCCGCATTTACTCAGAGAGACAGTAAAGGTGTAATAGTAATCGGGGGAGATTTTAATCTTCCATCCATAAACTGGGATACTTACACTGTAAAACCGAATTCAAGGAATAAAGAAATCGGCGAGGTATTACTCAACATACTTGCAAATCACTCTCTCGCCCAAGTAGTCGACAAACCTACGAGAGGAAACAAGCTATTAGACCTTTTAGCAGTAAGCGATCCTAAGTTGATAAAACAAGTCGATATTATTGACGGTATAAGCGACCACAGAGTAATCTTTGCAACGTTAAAAGTTGATGTGGTGTCAGCCGTAAAACCAAAACGCAATATTTACCTATTCGATAAATGTAACTTCACTAAATTTGGCGAGATGCTTAATGACTCCTACAAAAAATTCGTTGTTACATCAAAGGACCAAAGCACAGATGTAATATGGACACGTTTCTTAGAAATTCTGCGCCAAGGAATCAACGAACATATTCCGCAAAAACTGAAATGTGATAATAAGGAACCTCGCTGGTACAACAACGATGTCAGAAGAGAACTTAGGAAACAGAGAAAACTATACAACTTGTACAGAAAGTCCATCACGTCTCGTAATAAATCGAAGGAACTTGAAGCTAAAGAAAGTTACGCTGCTCAACGCTCAATAACCAAGAAATCAATGCGAACTGCAATGCGAAAGTTTAAGAAAAAAGTACTTGGTGAATTACTCGAAGAAAATCCGAAATCCTTTTGGTCGTACGCGAGAGAGCTTCAGGGAAAACATTCAACCGTAGATTCGTTATTTGATAAAGATGGTAAACTTGTCACCGAAAATATTGACAAAGCTAACACTTTAAATGCCCACTTCGAAAGTGTATACACTACTGGCGATACTCAATTCAATTTAGACATCCCATATACTGAGGATTTGATGGAAGAAATATCTATAAAACGTGATGGGATAACTAAACAACTACAATCGATTAAGAATAGTAAATCTCCGGGTCCGGAGGGAATACCCGCGCGTGTCCTCAAAGAGTTAGCTCCACAGATCGCGCCTTACTTAGAGATCATATTCAAGAAGTCACTCTCCGAAGGGAAGTTACCGCCCGACTGGAAAATTGCAAGTGTTACACCCATTTTCAAAAAGGGAAACAGAAATGACCCAGGCAACTACCGTCCAATTTCCCTAACATCAATTATAGGCAAGATACTTGAACATATCGTTGTGAGTAATATCATGACTTTCTTTGACAGACGTAACTTCCTCCATGACTGTCAGCACGGATTCCGAAAAAATAGATCCTGCGAAACACAGCTCGCGCTCTTTCTTCACGACGTTATAAAATCTGGTGAATCGAAAAGACAAGTTGACGCACTATTTCTAGATTTTAAGAAAGCTTTCGACACTGTACCTCACAACAAACTTTTATACAAATTACAGTCATGCGGATTAAACAAAACAGTTGTAAACTGGATACGCGACTTCCTCAGAGATCGTAAACAAAAAGTAGTTCTTGACGGAATTAGCTCTGATGTTGTAAAAGTTATATCAGGTGTTCCACAAGGAAGCGTAATCGGCCCCCTGTTGTTCATTATATACATTAACGATCTGTGCTCCCGCATTAGCAGTAAAATACGTTTATTTGCTGACGACGCTGTCATCTATCGCGAAATTAGTGATCACTCTGACTATGAAATTCTATCATCTGACCTAAACAACGTTCATTTGTGGAGTCAAGAGTGGGGACTCGAACTTAATCTGAGCAAATGCATGGCGGTACATTTTTTGCGGAATTCGTCCAACACTAACAATGTTTATGCAGTGGATGGCATTAACATAAAGGCAACAGACGAAGTGAAGTACCTGGGAGTTACGATAACCTCGAACCTCACGTGGGGAACTCATATAAAGAATATTTGCGGCATAGCCCTGAAGAAATTAGGATTCGTCAAGCGTATTGTGGGAAGATTTTCGAATGAGAAAGTAAAAGAAAGGTGCTATTTCGCTCTCGTCCGACCGCACCTTGAATATGCAGCGAGTGTATGGGATCCAGTGCAGAAAGACTTAATCCGCGAGCTGAATAAGATACAAAGGAAGGCTGCGCGTTTCGTCAAAAACCGCTACGGGCGTACTGACAGTGTTACCCAGATGTTAAGCGAATTAGGCTGGGAGCCGTTGGAGACTCGGAGGCTGCGCGCTAGGCTTAGATTGCTTGAACAATTAAGAATGGATATATTTAAGAGCGACACAGAGAACATAATCTTAGAGCCACACTATATTTCCAGGTCCGACAGAAGCGATAAATTAAGAGAGATTTTTATCCGAACGGATAGATATAAGAATTCGTTTTTCCCCCGAACAATAAAGGACTTTAATAAACGCTTGTCCCAACCTCGTTAGAGCACTACTTTTTTTTTTTTTTTTTTTTTTTAATAGCTGTAAACGGCTGGTGTCCTAACACCCCCTGCCACACGCCTTTTAGGCGGCTTGCGGGGTATTATGTAGATGTAGATGTAGATGTAGATGTAGATATCCACAAGTTTACTGCTTGATTGCCATAAATGTATGAGAACTGCGAATAGCACATCCGACATGGAATTTAATAACTCAAATCTTATTTTAACAGGAAATCGGCCGATTATTTTGATTGCGCCAGTAGAAGTGCTTCGACATGTTCACCTAGATTGGCCACAACAATCTCTACATTAAAACTGTCATTAAAGACCTCTGCTAACTGTTTTGATAGAAGAGAATATAGAGGGTTGTCTGATGAATTAAGCAGTGATTCCTCAGATGATAGGTAGGTATTTCTCAACGCCAGTTTTCCGTGAGAAAAATATGACAAAATGAAGTTACCATTATATGTATAAGTAATGATTTGAATAAATTTCTAAATGTTCATTTTGTTTTTATGTTTTTGGTTCAGATAATAAATGTTTACGAGAATTTTACATCATGATTTATTTACTAATGGTTGTAACCAAAAGTACAGCCGTCTCCCCCTACCCCTCTCATAAATTAATTACCTGGCATACTTCAATTGCAACCTACTGAATTAGAATATATCTCAAGAACTACTCAAAGAAGGTCTGTTGTTCGAGGCCAATACCTCCCGCAGGCAAATACTGGCTACCCCATGGACTTATTCCCCGACTCTACTACAATAATATAATATGATTATTTACTTTTATGGGAATAGCATATCTATTAAAACATTATAAAATATTATGATTATTTAAGGTCTCGGGAAAAGCATATGTTACTCCTATTTTTTTGTTCTTTTTATTATGGCTCCCTTTGTGCTGTAGCTTTTTTTTCAAGAATACAAGAGTGTTATATGTGTTTGCATGAAATCCGGCTTGGTGCGCTCCATTTAACGTTTTTTTTAAGTTATGATTCATGCATTTTTTATGTAATTTTATGACTTGGTAAAATATTACACATGTATAATTTCATAAAAATTCAAAGTTTATTATTATTGTAATTATCTATTTTCTAATATATGTGCCTGAAAATTGTGCTATATCATTTTTTTCTAATGGATTTTTTTCGTCGATAATAAATATATTCTATCCATCTATCAATCTATCTCACGTCCCATGATCCTTTTGAAATATCTTTGCAACTGGCCCAGTCGTGCAATGTCGGCATTGTATCGAGCCGTGTCGCGGAAGGAGGCGGGCGGGAGCGGGAGACGCGGGCGTTTTCATGCTTTATTAAAAATTTTTGTCACTGCTCCGCAACGAAAGACTGTCTTAAAAAAACCTTCCCACTTAGCAACACAGCTAACTTACTCACGAAGACCGCGGAGTTCTGAAAGCATCAAAATTTCCTGGAGGCTAGGCTCCGCCTATCGCATTTTGGTTGGTTCTCAGGAAGTCACGTGCCCTCCGCCTTCACCCCCCGAAAAACTTGGGCTTGCCTCTCAGTCGCGAAGATATTTGAAATGGACTCTCCTCGGAAAAAAAGTTAGAACGCTGGCCTTCAAATATTCGTATGAAATTCTTTCGAAGCTCCATATGGCCGTGTAACATATTCTTTCACTCCTAATTTATATGATTACGGTATTAAAGTATTAAATAATGTTTAAACGTAAATGTTTTCACCATTGCTAACAGCTCGAAATGGTAGTGTACAATTCCGCGTGGCTGTTTTCGTCTTTGTGGTTTATTTTTAGTAAGAGGAATAGTATCGACATTTCCCTACATGAATAAATATTTTTTCCATATAGCATACACATAAATATTTTTTCCATATAGCATACGTAACTTCGATATTAATGTACTTTTCTACACCTTGGAAAATTAAATCTGTCTTTCGGCAATGTAAATTATCAAATGATGGGTAAGATTTAAATTTTGAAAAAAAAATTTGGATTGCAAAGACATCGTCTTCTCTATATAAAAAAAACAATGAAGTGCACCCATCAAATGTTTCTCCCGTGACAGGATGAAGAAGACGACGGTCTTGCCGTTCTCCTAGTTTTCGCGTGTTCTTCTTCATTATTTGGGCCGCTCCAATCAACTGTAAATGCACTCTTGCGCTCTTACTAGCACTTTTCGATCGTCATATGTCGGAAGTGACGTCACGTAGTTCGATTCCAATCCGCTCAAGGTTCTGCCCTGAAGAGCGCATAGTCGAAGAGCACGAGAGAGTGCAAGGATTCACTCTCACTCGCTCTTCAACCCCTCGACTACGACCGTTAGAAGTAGAAATTTTGTGGATTCGGATGGGATTTTTTTTTAGATAGATAGAAAAATATTTATTGTTCAGGAAAAATTCCGCAAGAACAAAAATAATATTAAATTCCATAAATGAATTACATATTGCTAGCACATTACATTAAATACAATATAAATGATTACAACGATAAATGATTACCATGATATTCCATTTCAAGACATAACCGATCATAGCAAATGCATGAAGTATAGTAAAAAACGGCGAATTGAGCTATTTTCCTAGCCATATTTTGTACAAACACAAACAAAAAGTCACATATTCTTTACTAAACAAAAAAACGCTACAGCAAAAAAATGATTAACCATAATAAACAGAACACAAATTTAAAAAAAAATAAGAGCAACTTATGCTATTATCGAGATACTAAATAATCATAATATTTTTGTTTAAAGGTTTTGGCAGGTAAGTAATTTTTGACATCAGTTGGTATCTCATTCCAAATCCGACAAGCGTTGACGAGAAAAGATTTACTGTAAACAGTAGTGCCATTTCCAGGGAAATATAAAATATTAGAATCGGATCTAGTATATATTGTAGAGACAAAGGAACAACGAAATAACAAATCATACAAATACCTCGGTGATTTGTTTTTAAATAGAGCAAACAGAAAGGATCCCAGAAGGTATTCTCTACGGTATTTGACGTTGAGCCATCTTAGTTGCTTATAATATGGTGTGATGTGGACGTCTCTGCGAAGGTCAAAAATGAACCTATGGCAGAGTTTAAGGCCCGGTCAAGTTTAAAATTTCTTTCTTCGTTGAGGTCATTATAAACAAGACAGCAGTAATCTATTACAGAGAAAGTAAACGACGATATGAGTGTTTTTCTAGTATTAAAAGGAAGTTAGTGTTTATGAACTTTCAACTGATAAAGTATAGAATGAATCTTGTTAGAAATATTATTTTCATGAAAATCCCAGGATAAGTTGGCAGTTAACGTAATCCCTAGATTATGCACATTACTGGAATATGGTGTTGGTACGCCGTTAACCCCAATATTGGTAGTAGTGGTAGCGAGGTTAATGTTACGTATCATCCTAGTACTGCCGATGCTAATAGCTTTAGTTTTACTTGTATTTAGTATGAAATCGTGACGAGTGGCCCACTCGGTTATTCTATTTATGACTTCATTAATTTTTGATACGGCCTCGTCAATTTCTTAGGGCGAACAACTGCGGTAAATTTGGAGATCTAATGTATGTAGTTGGGATGCTTTAGACAGTTGGGAAGGTCGAGTATATATACAGAGACATTAATAGGGGGCAAAGGACAGACCCTTGGGGTACACAAGTGTTGACTGTTGCCCAAGTTGAGAGATTTCCTTGACTGTCTCTCACTTCTTGGTAACGGTTAACTAAGTAAGAATGGGACCAATTTTGCACAGAGCAAGAGACGTTGAGTGCGTAAAGTGCACCCTATGAATTGGAACACGGCCTTTGACTTCAGCATGTTTATTTAATGTGTCACTGCAAAAAGATACTTTAAAAACGGCGGAAAATATTGACACTTCCATTTATCCCCCCGAAGTAATATGGAAGCTACGATAATAATTTGGTATGAAGAAATGCATGCATTGTCGCTAAGTACCTCGGTGTTTAATGGAAAAAGCTGCCGATGCTATGCCTACCTAAGTAAATATATACCTACTAGCTGACCCGGCGAACTTCGTACCGCCTAATAATCACTGAAGAGTTTAGCTACATCATTTATTAATCAAGAGTGGCTGTAATGATTTTAATAATTTTTAACTTATTTTAATAAAGTAAAAATAATTTAAGTTAATAATTTTAAGACAGTGTGGTCTTATAAAGCATTTAATAAAGTAAAACGGTGGTTTCGTAAGTTCATAAACACAGAGCCTACCTTTACCTGTAAATTGTGCCACGGTAAGCCAGGTACATCCACGGACTTTAAAAATTCAGATAGATAGTCGGTGACCCTGCCTTCGTTTGTTATACAGTCAATAGATTTGAATCAATGCAGAGTACCAACTATTTTATCCTGATTTACCTAGTTTGAGTCATCCACATCTTCGTTCAAGGCCGTCAAAACTGCTCGCTCAATCAACCATTTGTGATTTTTGTGGTGATCAATCATGTTCGGGGACACTTTGTTGTTGAGCTTACCTTCCGATGAAACGAATTTGCTAACGTTCCGAGAAAGTGAAATCAAAGTGCTCGATTTGTCGACAGGAAACCGGGCATTACCGATAGTCAGTAAATGCTTGGAGATTTGTTTACAAAGACGGTAGTGAAGTGTAAACTCGAGCTGGGCTTACAATTATCTCGAATAAAAATGTTAAAATATAATTTTTATTTTTAATATATTTAACAATTCAAATGCTACATTTTTACGAATATCAGCAATTAAATTGGCAAAGACAAAACAAATAATTAAATTCGTAGCTTTGACCGGCTTAACCCTCATATGGATTTGCTGCGCCTTAGCGGCGCTCGTGGTTTTAAAAGTAACGTCAAAATTTTCCATTCGAAAGGATCAATTTGAAATTTTCAGTAGTCTATTTTTTCTGCTTTTTTCGTCTACATATAAAATTTTGTTTGCATAGTGTCGATAGTTTACATTTTATTGGCCTCTAATGAAATAAGTTACGTCGTTGGATTTACGGCGCCGCTGCGGCGCTCAGTATTTCCTCGTCGCTACGTTGGGGACTGCACTCTCAATGTTAATGTCAGAGAAATTATGTTTCGTATGAAATGCTATAATCTATTTATAATCATATTATTTAATTTTCTAAACTTTTTAAACAAAATGAAATTGTTAAACAAAAGGAAAATATTACTATACCAATTTTGCTTTCTATTTTCGCTAAGAATCATAATGTTTGCCTCGATATGACGTTCATTGACAAAACTCCATCTTTTTACGAGAATTATTCATAGAAACTAATGGCTAAGCTAGGTTGTTTTTTCCATGGCTTCCGTCTTAGTTTTGCTTGGGCACCTTCTCCGCTCCGCGTCCACGTACCTGCCGTGATGATAGTCACCTTTGAGTAAACCCCAGTGTTACTCTGTTCAGAATTACACCAAGCAGCAATTCTAAGAAAATTTTAACACAATGCATTATTCGAATTCGTAGAATAATGCTTCCTCACCGTCGTGTGAATATTTCTCGTTGAATGAGCAACTGTAACTTGCCAGGAGATTCAGAGGTTTCACCGACTACCGTGAAGAACACATCGCACGGTTACTGTTATATGTCTTGTACCTCTCATTCAAAAATATTCCTTTACGGCTACGATAGTCTATACAAAATTGCTGACGTTTATATAATTACCGATGACGTGACAGTTTACCATTGGGGTGAAATCATGATAACTACCCAACTAATTGTGTGATAGAAAATAATTTCTTTTTCCTGACAATTAGTTCAGTATTTACATGGTAAAAATCGTTTCATGATGAATAGGAGAATAGACAATTTACCGTGAAGTGAAAATTTGTGAATACATTTCTCGTTTCTTTGTGTACTCAATTGCAGAGATATTTTATGCATTGGGGGTTTAACTAAAGTGAAGGGGTGAGTGAGGAGGAGAAAGGAGAAGGAATGCCAGGTAGATTGTTTTGAGGTGAAGGGGTGGTAGTGTGTCGACTGCCAAGGATCAGGGAATACCCAGATCGTTAGGCCAGGTAAGAGTAGAAAACCCTTATCGCGAAAAAGGTTGGGAGTGCAAGGAGACAATTACATACAAAAGCCTGCTTTTTCTTTATCCTTCCATCGCTGCATGAGGGACAAGGAACATAAGCCTTGTCAAAACGCCTCGCGGTGGCCCTCCCTTCATTCCAAGAAGGTCCAGCTCGGGTGTGTCTTTAGGGCGGAGAGAAGTTCAATCAACCTTTGTGGAAGGGGGGAGGAAGGCGGTGAATGACGAATAAGGAAGCTTAGTGGGAAGGTATGGATAGTCTCAATGTTTGGGTCAGTGAAACACTACGGAAAGAAACGGTGAGGGAAGTCCACCCAGCTTGAGGGTATTTTTGTCACCCCAGAACACTCTTCCTTCAGTCCCTCACGCAGAGCTGGATGAAAGAAAATAGGCGCCTGTTCCTTCTTCCCTACCACCTATAACCCATACTTCTAAGAAAGTATTTTCTTGGATTTCCTACCAATCCAAGAGTAAAACCTCATCTGGTACACTCCCACGCATCACATTTACTCGTCCATCTCTATGGAAACGTCCTCAGTGAGGGAATGGGGCTCCGCGGTCGGAAAAAAATACCGGATCTTCTAGCTCCACCTCCGAAGCGGCATTTGGTTGTTGGGCACGTCGCTAATTATCCCATATTCTTTATGTTTCAAAACCCATAGGACTTTATTTTTTTAATTGCAGGTTATAAGCTCCCAGAATATTCGTAAGATTTGCCTTGATCGCCAGAATCCTGTAAAAATCACGAAAGTAACACTCGTCTCTTCTCACTTCACCTACAGCTGTTTCATTATTAACGTTTAAAAACTTATCCTTCTGTATACACTACAAAGATAAAACATATGGGTGGACGTAGTGAAGCAAAATTATGTCATATGGGCATAAACGAATTTTATTCGGAACTCATTTTTAGTATTTAGATACATAAAAATATAAACAATATAAACATTAAAAAGCGGAGTTTGTCCAGAACTGCATATCAGAAAAATATTTCACACAAGCATTACACACGAAATTAAAACTTTCATTCGAAAATAACAGACAAAGGGAGCAGAAATAGAAAGCATTACGGCAAAAAATGGAAAAGAATGCAGCCTTCAAGATTTTTTGTTATAACTTCCACAATAATGGGTTAAATCTAGCAAAACACAGGGAGAAATAAAGATAATAGATGTATTTACCATTATCAATCAGAAAACTTGTAAATTCAGGCTAACTTTGAAAGATAATAACAAAAAATGACGCGGCGCCGCTGCGGCGCCGTAAATCCAACGACGTAACTAAATTTGTAAATCCATATGAGGGTTAATTGCTGCTGCAGTGCCACCAACTCCTAAAAGCAAGCCCCTAAGATCAAGATGAAGTTTTTGTGAACTTTTCCTATTTTTTAATGTTCATTCTGTCATCCGGGGCTGAGGCGAATGTAAAGAACCTAATACCAAATAAAATCGGTGCAGTCGTTCTCGAGTTATAAATGGTCTAACTAACACGATTTTCGACTTTCTTTTATGTGCATAGATTACTATATTTAGGCGCAGTAAATAATAAAATACATTTAGGGGCAGTAAATAATAAAATACAGAAATATTGAAGGAAAGAAATGGTATAGGATAAAAATGAAATAATGACGAATTCTCCCTTTGATTCAACATGACCTGTCAAAATGGGGGTCCAATATTTTTGTAGATATATCATGTCCGATTCACACAATATTATTTTCTAATTATTAACATCCGACCATAAATTGGAAGCGATGTGCGAGTAGTCTTTTTTGATCTCGAGTCGAGTATCGAGTCGAGTTGAAAACTATTCGCGAGTATCGAGTCGAGTCGAGTGTGGCGATTGTGAACCAGACTATACAGCGATGCATTCTCCATCATAGTCTCATGTTTTCTATCCCCAATTTTCTATTCTGAATGCGGGCGTATATATACGTGTGAGAATTTCCCGGTCAAGAAAACGAAACCCGTATATATACGTTTTCGAGCTCTCCCCCTTTCAGGACGGTCGTGGGTTTAGGTCGCCTTTGTCTCGGGACCCAACGCTTCGGGGTTTAGGATTAACCCTCCGAATCCGGGAGCAGGTACCCGGACCCTTCGTCTTTTACAACCTCTCTCAGCGGTAAAGGACAGCGGTCATACAATTGTTTATAGAGTCAATTTTCGAAATAAATATTTGTTCATTTCTCAAGAAATATAAACTAAGAATTGAATTGTTTGTCTTTTGAGCAGCGTTTACCATTTTTAAACGAAATTCTACGACAAATATTAACTTATATCTCGAGTTATGTATAAACATCAACATGGAAATTGCTGCTGCGTTAAATGCTTTGATAATGGCCTTAGAACTTCGTTTAAAATTTGACAATGCTCAGATAAAAATGAGGAATTATATTCAATGTCTGTAATTTACGTGCAAGCAACAATTATCCATTTGCTAAATACATATAAGCAATACATAAGTTGACCGCGAACCAATGCCGCAGGTATGGTCGTAAACCCGGAAAGGAGGGAGCACAACTACTCTCGGAGTCCGAGATAATACGGAGTCCCACCATGGAGGGGTCGAAAAAGGTTCAGCGAGACCCTTCTTAACGAATGCCCTCCAAAAATGCTCCGTACCACGAGAAAGAAGAGTCTCTTGGGGAGCGGTACAGCAGTCAAGCTAAGACGAAAACTCCGCGGTCTCGAAAGGGTTAAGGGATACCTTTTGTTAACATGTGAGGTGAGCATTTCCCTTACTTACCTGGAAACCTTTCACCCTAACCCTTCTGCCTGTCATCGGACAATTCTCGGCGGCCGGACTATAGTAAGTAGTTGTAGATGTAGCCATTTACTCTTACAGGTTAATATATCGTGTACCAAAGCCTTTACCCTACCCAGCGAGCACCTCGTCACTAAACATTCCATCACACCCTCACTCTTCTTCCGTCGATCCCTTCCCCAGTGTGTGTACCCTCGCCACTTTCCTGACATGAAAACTACATAAGGAAATGACATGAAAACTGCATAAGCAAAGACTTTTCACCACCTGAAGCTACTGAACTCAGCGAATCCATTGCACTGCGTGTTGATTAAGTTTTTCTTGGAGGAATCTCATGGTTATGTTTTTCTCTTGCATGAAATGTGGTACGATGTGAAGGGAGTTCTTCATTCGTTAAAATCCAAAGGCTTTTTTAAATTTTCTACCGACCCTTTGACTCCCTCCCCTTCACAACATATAATAGCAATAGGAGGAGGACTCGGGGTCAAACACCCAAGAGAAGAGAATCATCTGGTCGAGGACTCCATCCGGACGCAGAAGAAGACAGTATAGGCATTCGTGGTACCCTCACCCAACCTGGAAACTTTCTCTGCTTCCCCCCCCCCCCCCCCAACCTTGCTCCTCAACCGGAACCCAACAAAACAGCTCTTTTTCCAACAACCTTCAATATCCTCACTTTTCGACACCTAAACCCCATCCTCCGCCTTACCCCCTCCCCTTAAGCACTAAGACGTATATAAGGAAGAACTCAAAGTCATACGATACACTAAATGATGGTGTTTGTAAGAACGTAACACGTCGTATTAAAATAAAATCCTTTGGAGATATTGCAATGTTTCACTAAACTAAAATTAGATTTTTTCCCTCTAACACTATTTTATTTATTAATTCTAATGTCTTAGATTATCATGTCTCAATGACCTTGTGATCGCTCGTGTTTTGGAGTATACAAAAAACTTGTTTTTTTCAATGACGACGTTTAGCCTCCCATTTAGATATCTTTTGTTTACAGACCTGGGATCACGACCCAGATGTAGATAAATGACACGAGAAATGGCAATATCTGAATGCCCCATTAGTTGGACAGAATACTCTGATACGGAAAGAACCCGTTTTGCTCGCCTACTCCAAAATATCTGAAAATTTTTGGTCGTGCTTCAGGACAGAATGTGCTTGGTGGCATCCGACTATGAGCGATCAAAATCTATTGAGATGTCATTCATGCATCCATGTCTTTTCGGTAAGTAGCTACTGATAAGCTTTCACATTTCAGAATCCGTCCGTAATTCCGTTCTTGATGAAAACTCGTTGAGGACTTTTACCCGCATCAAAACATTAATTCGACCCTACTTGCTCGAGATAACCTTCTGCTTTTTAGTAATTATTAGTTAAAGTGATCTTGATTGGTTACAATTTCGTTTAATTAATTCATGTTGTGTTTCATTTTTTCACGATGTTTAGTCATAGAAGAGCATACTTTTTGGTTAATAAAATTTTACCTGAGGATGTGAATTAACGTTTTGAAATGGAACAGGAAATGTAGGTTGTGAATGAAAAGAAATTCCTAGGTGTGAACATATTAAGGGATTGGAAAATTGATAAGAGAAGTTCGGCGGACCAATCTTGGGACTGTCGACTTGCATTGTATCGTCTATCCTGACCAAGAAGAAATTTGAGTACACTAATATATTTAGTATAGAATGGTCCAGAATAAGATCGGGTTAACTGCGTCAGTATCCATAACAAAATCAGTTTTTACGTAACCCATAATATGCGTCATCAGTTTTCTTTCTCATTCTTCGTGATTTTGACTGTTTACGTTTCTAGCCTTTACATGCGTATCAAACAATAAGTTTTTTTCTGTATTAACCATACCACAGATAATAGCTCTAGTTTAGCCTTTTACACTGGGGATTTTTCAACATGTGAGCTATTAAACGTACAAGAACAATCATGCCCTGGATAGGGGCAACCTGAGCAGGCGGGACCCTAGCACGCGAACTCTTGTTTGCCAGGCGAGGACATAAAATAATACTTAAACCAGCAGCCACCGAGACCGGAATAAGATAATGTTCAAGATCCTCGATCCGGGCTACCCCGCTACCAGGAATCACCCACAGTAACAATTGAGATGGACCTAAATCGTATTAATATTATTATTAGATGGCAATATACGTGCGCGGTTCGTCAAAAACTACAACGGGGGTACAGACAGCGATACCCAGATGTTAAGCGAATAGGGTAGTTTCCTTCATCAAAGAAAACGAAAGGCATTGATTGCGATTCGTTACCCACCGTTAGTGTATTCATTATATACAAATTATTTGGTTTTGAAATCCCAGTTTAGACGAATGTTAATGGTCGTTTTAACCTCCTTTGAAAATAGCCAGATTGGCAGCCATGCGATGCCAATCCACGCGACGTCACAAGGACCTAGATGCTATACGAGCAGTCAAGACTTTTACATCGTCTGAAATTACCAATGCAAGGATAAGGCACAGAGCTCAGGGAAACATATCTTAATAATCACATATTCAAATTGCCTATGGTCGGAAAGTTTTCTTCGTTTGATAGGATATTAACAATCCTTATTTAAGCCAAACGCTTCTTGCTACCAGGATACTCTGCTTGACCGATTACACGTGTGAAATACAGCGACGCTTAAAGCCTCACACCAAGGTGGCCTCAGACAGCCACCGGAATCAGAATGACGTCACACAGGTTATTCCCAGCATTCATACTTAGCTGTCGCGTTTTCATGCTCTTGGAAATTTTCATTTTTCACTTAATCGCGAAAAATAGATATCGTCATTTAAAAATGTAAAAGTGTGAAATACGTACTCTAGGAGTGATAATCTTTCGATTTGGTCAATAAAAAAATACAAAACCATCTCATTAGGCTGGGAGCCACTGGAGACTGGAGGCTGCGCGCTAGGCTTAGATTGCTTGAACAATTGAGAATGAATACCTTTAAGAGCGACACGGAGAACATAATATTAGAGCCCCATTATATTTCTAGGTCCGACAGAAGTGATAAATTAAGAGAGATATTTCGCCGAACGGATAGATACGCGAATTCCTTTTTCCCCGGAACCATAAGGACTGAAATAAATGCGTCTTAATTTCGTTAGAGCATTTCCTTTAAATTTTCAAATGGCTGGTGCCCTAACCCCCCCTGCCACACGCCTTTTAGTTGGCTTGCTGGGTAGTATGTAGATGTATATTATTTCTTGCTCAATGATTTGTTGCCTCTCGTTTTTGAATTGCATAATTTTTAATAAACCCTAATCCAATCAACACGTGAACTGAAACTTTATGGTAAGTATGCCAAACAACTATTAAATTTACTACGTAACAAGAAACCTATAAATTTAGTTATAAGATTTTATTCATTCCTGCTCTATAATACTGGTGAGATCTTCCAAGGTTTTCCACCGGGTGAGTTGCTTGTAGGCCAACGTTTCGATGGTAGAGGAAACTATAAAAGCGTGGGCCAACAAGCAACTCACCTGGTGGGATACCCGAAAATATATCACCGGTATAAATTTGATAAATTATACTTTAGCATATAAAAAAAACACATGTTTGATATAACTTTTTTCGAATTAGGATAGGTTACTAATACTTATTTTAAGTATATGTTTTCAATAATTATTTAAAAATTTTATTTTAAATAAATTATTTTGAATACTATTAATAATATACTATACTATAATAAGTAATATTTTATCTAAATTTTAGGATTTTTCATAGCGTTTGCAACTCTTGCTGTAGCAATCCCCCCGCCACTGAGTTTTGAGATAGCGGAAGGGTCTGCGCGATGTAAGAACCGTACTAATGTAAGTATGAATTATTTGTTAAGCACTCAATTCTAATGCTACGGATCCTTTTTTATCAACTTTTTCCCCTCAGCGAATAAGAATTCTCACCAAAAGAAGCCGATGCGCATTTGCATCTCACTTATGTTAGAAAATTATGGGTAGAGGAACTTTAGATAAAATTTGACTGTAATCAGATTCCATATCAAGTGCAAAATCAAAGAAGTACTACCCTTTCTTCAAATGAACCTCAGAATTTCTTAATGACCTTTTGAATAACTTTTAGCACTCCTTTTTTCTGCGTCTTAAAAACAATATCATTTATTTTACGAATTTTTAAACCTATATTTTCAACTTTTCTTACTGCTTTTTCCTACAACTAACAAATAGTCCACAACTTCCCATTTCACGCATTCATTTTTTTTTAGGGATTGACTTAGACCGTATAAGCAACTAGACCGGCCATGCTCCACCTCTAACCATGGCTCGCCGTGTGGCCAACATCTCCCCTCCGCTCCCTTCCACCTCCCTTTTTAAGGCGGCGTGACGTCACGCTTGGGAACCGTATCGTTGTAGTGCACTGGTATGGGGATTAACTGAATCACTACGGTATTATGACCATTTTCTTCGCGATATTTCAATGTAAGTACTAATATTTAATGTGTCATATTCGAGAAGTATTCTTTCGACCATGGTTGGATTGGTGAACTTACAATTAATGAACAGTGGCATTTTTCGGCATTGGCAGCGACGAAAACATATTGTGGCAGTAAAATGATCATAAAGCCCTTTCTACAATTCCGCAGATTTTTTCTTATCGCGACATGTCTCGTTAGCGATCTAGCATCATTTGGAACATCGTTATAAAAGTATTAAATCTTACGCAAAAATTGGAAACGGGGGGAATTTAAGAGAGGAAAAGGGTCATGGTTAAAGACTTTGCCGGTCGTCCACGAAGTAACGCGGCAACACCTTCGCATATTGAGTTTTTTAACGGTCACTTATGCGAAGCAAATTGAACTGCGCGCTAGTGATATTAAAAAAGGGATGTCAGCAAATCAGCTATTCAGATGATTTAGGTAAGTAATTTAGTTCTTTCATAGATGCATAATTTTTTTATTTAGCAGACAGCACTCGTGTTATTTATATTTTATTTTGTGTTGGTAGGAAAAGGTCCAGCGCCGGCCTTGCAAGTGACACCTACGACTTACGTACGCAACGGAACATTCTGGGAATAAATTATACCTATTAATGCATTTATACTTTAGAAATAAATAGAGGAATTAAAATAATTTTCAAAATAAATTTGCTTTATAACAATCAATTTTATTTAACTGATTAACTAACTTATTAAATATTTTAATTTAATGACGTATGTATGTACTTACAGAGTCTTCAATTAATTTTTTTAAACAATTTATGGTAAAATGTAATTTTTTAGATTTTTGTCATAATGCGTAAGAAAAGAGGATGCGAATTCAAATATCATCTAAGAAGTGAATCATATTTTATTAAAAAAATCCAGAAGCGATTACTCCGTCAAATGTCTGAAGTGTAACGGATAATTTTCTATTTTGCTTGGCAGTGGGAATGATATTTCGAAGCACTTGGAGACGCAAGAACATAAAAGATATTTAAATACTGCTGCACCTTCCTCCAAAATACAGAAATTTTTCGCAAAAACAATTTATGGATTCGAAGAAAATAAATAAGCATTAGCAGAAGAATGTATTTTCATACTATTTACCTAAGGCCTGTACATCACAAGTTATCAAAATGGTTTTGCAGCGCACATGATACATAACGCCATTCAAACAGCTGCTGATTTGTTGCCCGCATATGTGGAAAATATTGTTATTAAAATATATTTTTATTTCTACTGCGTGTTCAAATAGTGAAAGAATTTTGTGAAACTGCGGAAGTCGAATATCAGGAAATACTTGGTTACTGTAAAACGCGCTAGTTAGCTCTTTCGTCAGCAGAAGATAGACTTTTGAAATTATACCACACTATGAAATCCTACTTCCTGTTACAGGTTTAATATCCTAGAATTTTAGAAGAGAGTTTTGACAAAGAATTCTCAAAGTTAGCTAGAGTTTATACACAATCAATCACCTCTTTTTCAAAATGCTATTGAAATTATTGAAGGTGATAAAATTTTGGTCATCGAAGCAGCGAATGAAGTTAAAATTTTGAAATTTCTGTATCAAAAGCGGTTAGAGAGTAATTTTCTTCCGTTGACCATCGGTAAGAGTGTAAGTGAGCTCGAAGACCATGGTGCAATAAATCGTTCAGATGTCATGAATCACGTTAAAAATTTCTATAGTAACTGCATTGATTATTTAGAAGAGTGGACGCTATATTGAAAATATATTGAACATTTTCATTGGATTACATTAAAGCATGAACTTAATTGGAATGATGTTCGAAAATCATTCGATCATTGTACACAAAATTTCCCATGTAATAGTAATTTCCCATGTAATGTAATTTCCGAAAATGATTTTTTTAAATGAGGTATAATTATTAAAAAATATATTGGTTAGAAAAAGAGTAAAATATTTGGCGTCAGCACGAATCTTGATGGAGTACAAACTGTTATAAATATTTCATCATTTTGAAAAAAAGCATATTCCATACAATAATTCCCTAAAATTAAGGACTTCGTTGCCCTTACCACAAGCTAATGCTGCGACTGAACACATTTTTTCCACTGTAAATGAAGTGTGTGTATCAGGAAAATCACTATCAAGTGTTGAGACTTTGAAAGCAATTCAATGTGTGAAATATAACTAAACAAATACATGTAAAAAATTTTATGACCTTTTCCGAAAAAGAAATTATCAAAAAAAATCACTCAAATATAAGAAATATACCAAAGAAAAAAATGATGCTAAACTTAATTTTTAATGCATCATATTTTTAAATTGTAATTCTGTTGACATTAAAAAGATATTTAAATTCTATTTTTGCGTTATAATTTTTTCTTATAATAAATAAATATAAAAATAATAAATTAAAATAAAGCCCGATTTTTAAAGCCCTCTCGGTCTGTGGTGTCCCGCTCTACGACTGTTAAAATTTTGTCACCTTATGTAAATATCTCGTAACGATTAATGTTCTCGTATTACGTGTTTACATACAAGGGCGTACCCAGCGTCATAACTAGGGTGGGCAAACTATGGTCTGGGGGGGTGCAAGCCATGGTTTAGGGGGGGCAAGCCATGATCTAGGGTGAGGGCAAGCCAAGTTGTGACATTTTAGCATGGAAAAGGTGAATGAAACCAACATTTTAAGAAAATTATAACAGCGCCTAATTAGTTTACGAGGTTATTTCCTTTAAAAAATATTTTTATTTTAGTTACTTATCTTATACCAATACATATAATTTTTCATGGGTTTGAAGAAAATTTGTTGAATACTTTCTTTTCAATTCAGTACTGATTTTGCTTAAAGACTTTTGCGATTTTTACTTCTAGGGGGGCAGCTTCCCCCCCCCCCCTGTCCCTCGCTGGGTACACCCATGTTTACATATGACATTATTAATCAATGTATTTAATACGATCGCTTCTCGCTTTATCTTGATTTATGTAACTTTTTGCACACATTCAAGGCTATAAGATGCCTTAGTTCATCGCAAAACTATATTTCTTATGCCTAAAATCATTTATCGTGCCCAGTATCTTCACTTTTCAGCGACTTTGCAGCGGATGAGCGTTTAAATATTTTAAGCACGTATACGGTATATCGTCTGCATTCCCAACCGTTACGTCACGCTCCCTCATCCCCCTCACTTCCCCTCCTTGCGATGTTGGCCCCAGCGTTCCGGCCCATCGGCGGGATGGTCTAAGGGGATGACACCATCGCCATATTATATTATCTTCTACTCGCTTTTTCTCTCAATTCTAAAAACATTAAATAACGCTGGAATTATCTTCAATGTGATCAATTTATAAAAATCTTTTTTTAAGACTTTAAATCATTCTGTAGGTGTTGATAAAGTCCATAGGAGAATGCGTGGATAGGCAGTTCTTGGATGCAGAATTGAATGAAACGGAGAGGCATTACGACAGAACCAAATGCCTAAGGTGCATGCACATTTGCAGGTGAGTAAAGGTATTAATTCAACGAGATAATCCAATCAAGAAATAAACCTTTATTCACAATTTTTCCAGAATTTCTTATATTCTTGTTTTATATTCAGGTATAAATTATGTGAATGCAGCAATAATGCCATTACTCATGTCCAAATATCCAATCCAATCCTATTAAGAAGTTAAGCTAAGATAAAAAAGTGAAATTTTTCCATAGTCTCATATCCATTTGTTTTTATCCAGATAAAACTAATGTAGATAGCTGCAACAAAAGCCTGAAGAATTCCTTCATTTTTTTTCAAATATTTACTAATATTTAACCCGATATATATTCTCCTTCGTATTATAGTGTGTATACCGTAAGTTGACGCACGGGCCCGCGAAGTACCTGAGCCGTGAGCAAAGGAGGGGAGGAAAGGACCGACAAAAAAGCTGTATGGGACCGACACAGGTAGCTGTCGGGTCCGTTCGCCCGTCCCTTTCCTCCCCCCGACGAAGGCAACTAGCACCTCGAATTTAACTTTCTTTACTTTCTCATAATATCTCAATCTAAATAGCATATTTGTAAAGTACTAAAAATTTAAGAAGAATGATATAAATACGAAGTGATCCGATCATAAATAACGAAGTAGTCGAAAGTTGTTTTTTAGCCGTTATACTGTGTTTTGTTTTAACTTTCAACCATTTCGTTATTTACGATCGGAGCACTTCGTGTTTTATATCATTCTTCTAAGCTTTTTAGTACCTTACAAATATGCTATTTAGATTGATATATTATAAGAAAGTAACGGACCCGCCAGCTACATCTACATCTGCATAATACCCTGCGAGCCACCTCCAGGGTGTTTGGCAAGGGGTGATCAATCACCAGCATGCAGCATGCAATTGGACTCCCACATGCACACCACACGGTCCAAAAAACGTTACCTATACTAACAAATTATACTACCATATGCTGTAAGAAATAATAATAAAATTAAGAAACATGCATTAATTTTACATAGGTTAGTAGGCTACACTACAAGTCATGCAATCTATTTACGAGTTCTATCGCTGCCGTTATAATCTCTAATCGATCGTGGAAAAATAGACAATCTGAATCTGTCAGTTCTACAATCTATCTCTCTTATTTTATTTATATGATCTGATCTTCCGTAGTATGTTGGTGTCCGTAAGATATGGTTAACTTCGTTAGAGAAGACACTGCTCTTGAATTTATCTAAAAGGTTTAGTCTATTTTTCAATCTACGGTCCGACAGAGATTCCCATCCGAGTTTATCTAAGAGGTCAGTTACACTAGCAAGACTACCTGTGTCGGTCCCATACAGTTTTTTTGTCGGCCCTTTCCTCCCCTCCTTTGCTCGCGGCTCAAGTACTTCGCGGGCCAGTGCGCCAACTTACGGTTTACACACTAAAAGTTGACGCGCATTCGTGGATGGACTCAGGAAGAAACGCCGCGTGCTGGTCCGCTTCACTGCTTGAAGATTCTCTTGTGACCTCATAAAATTAATCGACGATAGTAATTAAAACTACATGATAGACGAGATTCCGTTAATCGTCCCTACTTTTCCTCACTTCCTATACCATTTTTCCGAACTGTTGAAGGCTGGGTGGAAAATAACAAGTAGCCAATCAGAAGCCCCTTCCACCTCTCCGTTCCCCTTCCCTTTTCTCCTCCGCTCCCCTCCATCCGGTCGACCGGCGTTGCCAGCCTTGGGAAAAACGGTACCTTCGGGGTCGGCGGAAGATTCTCGGACGAACGCTGAGAGATTCGATTTGGCAACACTGCTAGCTGGAGAGCGAGCTGCACTGCACGGAGTTAGGAGGGAGACTGCAGGCTCCTACACATTTTCTCCTGTCGCTCTTCTGTGATTGGCTAGAAGAGTGGGTGGGTTTTGAGCACGCTCAAGGTCAGCCGACGTCAGTTCAGAAAAAGGGTATAGACGCATCAAGACACGATGGACATTTCTTATTCCTTTCCTTTCAAGATTTTTTGGCCCCCGATTGAAATGTTTTTTTTTTGCATAGATATAAAAACGTTTCAGGCTTGATTTTGTGGAAGTTCGCTATATCCATAATGAGGAACACAAATGGTAACGTCCACACGTTTTAATTCAACACTGAACAACCGACCATGGTTTCATCACATTGTGTCATTTTCAAGGTGAAAGAAGCATATAACTCTCTCAGTATTTATACCCATGCCGAGGTGGGAGGTGGGGGCATAATGGTACGTCAAAACCCTGACCTTCACTCACGCTCCACTTGTTGTATGGCCGTGTTCCAATTCATTGGGTGCACTATACGCTCTTGTCCTCTTACGCTCTAAACGGCTCTTTCGCTCTTTCCTACTCTGATTGCAAGTAGTGCCACCACTGTCAAGTGGCAGATTTCGAAACTGAAAAAAGTTGAGTAACAAATTTGGAGGGTGAGAAAACAGTGCAATGTTGTTGCTGTTGTTGTTGTTGTTAAGTGAGTGGTGCAATATTTTATTGCCCTATAAATATATGTACTTATATATATGCTTAAATGTACTTATAAATGGAATTGCAGAAGTTATAACGAATAAAATACGGCAAAGGCGACCGATTTATTGATTGTATACTACTAAATTCGTGCAGCATAACGCTTTCGTGTAAGATTCAGACAATTTGAAGTGGTTTTTAAATCTGAAAACAATTTATTAAAGATGTCATTAAAATGAAAAATAATAATCACTGTATATAGCTACCCGTCCTAATATTTGAAATGCAGTAAGTTGACAGATTTAGGGCGTCCAGCCAAAGCAGAAAAAATCATGCATAATTCCAGCTTCTCCAGGGAAATTTTACAAATTCCCAGGTTAATCTTACGTGATTACTGCGATAGATACCAATTTTAAAACACCCGAAATCACTTAAATGATTTTAAATCATATTATATTCATGTATTTACAAGGAAAAGAATTACGTTAGTTAGCATTGAGTTTATTCAAAGCAAGCATAACGAGCTGCTTCAACCTCATAAGTAGATGTCGACGTCACCTGGCATTCTATTCTTCGTGTTTTTGAATCTTACTTGAGTACATAGCTAGATATTTACATACATTCAGATAGAGTACATATATAGATATTTCGGTTCTGTTGTCTCGTCTGACATTCCACGTTTCGTGGCGGCTGAAAAAATTCTTCTTAGCTATTGCACTTAAAATTACAACAAACACATTTTAACCAGAAAATGGGTGTTGAACTGGAAAAATTATCTGTGAAATGAATTTTATATAAAAGTTTCTACAATTCCGGGTTGGATCAAAAATTCATGCATAATTCCCGACTTTCGCGGTCGCTGGACACCCTTATATTCACATCTATTCAAGATTTTATTCGGATTCGATATTCACTGGATCCATATAAACGATTTAAAGAACCGAATCATTGCTCCGAATCAAATCCCATCCGAATCCACGAAACTTCCACCTCAACGGCCGTAGACGAAGGGTTGAAGAGCGAATTAGGGTGAATCCTTGCGCTCTCTCGTGCTCTTCGACTATGCGCTCTTCAGAGCAGAACCTGGAGCGGATTGGAATCGCACTACGTGACGTCACTTCCGAAATGTGACGATTGAAAAGTGCTGGTAAGAGCGCAAGAGTGCATTTACGGTGGATTGGAACACGGCCTATGTATTTTGCTATCGGCCTTCATTAATTTGTTCACCCAAACTGTTTCCCCCTCCCACTCCCCTCACACAAATTCCACATGCACCACATCCTACCTTGGCCTGGGTATAAATACCGAGAGAGTTTTATGCTTGAAAATGACACCATGTGTTGAAACCATGGTAGGTTGTTAAGTGTTGAATTAAAAAGTGTGGAAATTACCATTTGTGTTCGTCATTACGTTTTTGTACGGGTGGATATCGAAAAAAATTGGGATCTTACGCTAACAATAAGATCTGAAATGACAATACAACAAAATAATTCTGTAGATGGAAGGAAACATTGGCTAACAATAAGATTAATAATCCATCTTCCCAACTCATCCATTCGCTCGTAAGCAAGAAGACGATAATATTGCCGCCAGATTCCTTGAGTCATATAAGCAAGAGGATTCCAGTAAAGATGGCCCAAGAACATGGCGGTTAAGCGTTATACCTGTTGCCGTTTCGCGCGCATTTTATTCGGCGTCATTAAGCAGCGGTAAGTATTTCGTTCGGTCGGCTTTCCCCATTAACCGTAGTTTGGAGTGGCCTTTTTAGTTGGCATTCGTCTCGCAGGCGTTAAATGTCTGGTTTGTATGATCTATTGTCTCAATTACGTATTACTTCCTTGTGTTTCATCACGAAAAGTGGATATCGATAACTACTAGCGCCGCGAGTGGCGTTTTGAAATCTGATTATGATGAGTGCGTAGTGACAATATTTTGTGGCGGCGGACTTGAGACTTCCCACGGCACGAGAAATAAAAAATATATGAAAAAAGGTTTTTTTCAAAGACAGTATAAAAAGTAATAAATAAGGTAAGCTTTCCATCAATCGGAGATTAAATGTGGGCGCTTATTAATTTTAGATATTAATATTGTGTACTACTCCTTTCTCACCTATCAGAATATTCTACTTCTACTTCTTATAAACCTAATCAGCACTCACGATTATATCTCCGAGTGACAAAAAGCTCATTTTTTTACATTTTAGTGCATTTTTACTGTTTTCATAAAATGCGTATTTTTATCTTTTTTTCAATTTGTTGTTATTACTTGCGAAGCGAGAACCTTTTAAGGAGAAGAAGAATTACTCCCAAGAGCGTATTACAACAAATAAACATACGCAGACCATGCACGAGGCAGAGAAGTAACCGAGAACCGACGACAAGCTCGGAACGAGTAAATGACGTCATCAACTTACTAGGGGAAGAGTTGGCCAGCGATTCTAGAAATATGCGACGGACAGAAAATAAGACAATTTCGTGTATCTATATATTCCAAACTCTATCACAAGCGACATAAATATAAAATGTGTGTCGATCTCATTGTATTAATATGGTGTCAGTACTATGTGTCTACGCGAAAGGAGAAAACAAATATTTTTCATCACATTTTGCATTGAAATTGTCTTTTCACATCGTTATAAACAAATTTTAATTGCAGGAAGAAGTCTGAGATATTTCAATGCCTGCGCCAAGGGACTGAGCCCATGGCAAAAATCTCTAGAAAGGCGAGGACAATGGTGCCTTTCCTTTCACAGTTAATGGAAACATACATATCCGCACTGTGCGAAGATGTGATAGGACTACTTCCAGGTACATCTTATTAAATTTACCAATGACCTATTCCATCCATCCAAACTGCTACCTGAAGAATATTTATTTTCTACGACCTGGTATGAAAAATGCCTACTTGCCACCAAATCTGGCAGTTTCACCGGGAAATACGTCGAATAATACTTGAAGGCGATACAATTTACTATAAAACAATGCAATAATTAGGTTTCTTGGACAACTTTGTCTTAAATTAGGGATGATAATATCCCTTTTTCTTTGCTAAAAATTGTATATTTCCCGGACTTTAATCCTCAATGAGTAGGGGAGAGTGGGGCAAAACCGACCCGCTAAGCGTTTTCATGAGAAATTTGGCTTTCTGGTACAAATATTTACACAAAAGTAGCGTAATTGCAATGTTTACTATTTAAAGAAATAAATTACTGATGCATTATTCATTACTGATACAGGTTAAATTTATATGAATTTTTTTTCCAATGCTGATAAAATGACGGTTTTGCATCGTGGGGCAAAACCGACACCCATATGTTTTACATTAAAAAAAGTTTATAATGCTATTTTTGGGAATTTATATCACAAAACTCACTGTTTTTACAACGTACAGCAATATTTATCAATGAAAAATAAGAAATAAACAATGTGTTAGTTTAGATTTACATTTTAGGAACAAAAGTCACATATGAAATTGTCATTTCTTCTTCACAATTAGCGCACGCCTAATGAGCCAATCCTTTACATTTCAAACACTGAATCTACCCCTCCCTCCCTTTAGATCTTGAATATAATTCATTGCAAAATACTCATGCCGCCTCGTCTTCTTCACATTCTTCCTCATCTTCGAAAGTATTGGTTTTCATTTTCTTCGACTTCACTTTGTATATTTGGGGGGCTGTGGCTCGGAAAGCAAGCTTTCTTTTAGGACCTTTTTTATTTTTATCATTCTTCGCCACTGTTCCTTTGTTTTTAGCTTTCATTCTTTCTTTTTTAATATTCTCTTCCTCTTTTTTTTTCTCGTCTTCCTCCAGTTCTAATTTATAAGGTGACAATGCAAGTATGGCTGTCTTTCCAGGTTTTCTTCCTCCTTTCTTTTTAACTCTTTCCTTTTCTTGTGGAGGTGGCATGAATAGTTTGGGGAAATGTAATATTGCAGTTTAAAAACTCAATTTAATGCGGGCAAAGCCGCAACGGGTACAGCTAGTACTTAATAAATTGGGTTCTATTATTTTATTTGGTATAGTGAAGCACAGCAGTGATATGTTGAAATATCGTGGGGCAAAACCGACCCCGGTCGGTTCTGCCCCACTTTCTGTTGACGGTTTTTCCCCTAGGTACACATTAAAACAAATATGGCAATTTGAGGTTATCCAAAATCATTAGCTAAGCTACTCGTACGTTAAAATATAAGTAAACACAGTAAGTAAACACATGTACTCACCTTCGGTAAAACAGATTGTGGTTACACTTCTCTAATCAAAATAAATATGACATTAAAGTTGTAAAATAAACTGGTTAAAACTTCAGAACTCTACATAACCCCAACATCGTCAATCATGCCAACGAAACCTAGCTCGATCTACTCGAAATGGCGGCCTCTTCAACTAGATCATAGTTTTGCCGCTGGAAATCATCATCTACTAGGAAATATTAAAGGGGTCGGTTTGACCCGCCTGGTCGGTTTTGCCCCATTCTTCCCTACATTTACTGAACCAATCGATAACTTTTAAGGGTTTTTACGGAATATTTCGTAAAACAAATAATTTAACGTAACTCTTCCCAGGCATGGAGGAGATTTGAGTCCCTCCCGTGGAAGCTTATTGTGTTTGTCAAATTTGGTCGCTTTTAAATCGGATTTTAATATGTCCTCAGAGTGATCCGTTTATTCTTGTCTAGTCTTGCCGCGGATCTACTCTATAGGTGTTATTAGATTGTAAATATGGTATTTTTGTGATTTTTCACTTCTCAGCTAGCAATGCAGACGACAAGCAGTGTTTTCGAAGGAGTATGACCGCTTGCAACGATCATCTGATTTACCTTAACTATTTAGACTTGGCTCTGGTCTGTGAAGCTGCGAATCCGAATGATGATCCATACACAAAGAAGTACATCTGCGAGTGAGTATCAACAATTTACCTCCAGGGTTGGAGGGTAGACGAGAGGGAAACTCGCAAATAATATTTCACTTGTGGATCGGTTGCTGTGACTACTTTTGACAGTTACAGTGGACTCTAGCCATTAGTTTTCTAAATTTTGTCGCTGGCTTGTTATCAGAAATGTTTAAAAAAATCAACATGCGAGTCAGTAATAACTATTTGCCTAAACTCCATGGATGAGAATAGATGAGCTAATTACATTTCACTTTCAAAAAAAGGTACTTGTGACTTTTTTCAATTATTACGTATTCAAACGAGCAGCTCGTTTTATTTTATACCAACTTGTCAGAAATTATGTACATTTATGAAACCACTTTGCACAGTTACCAATATTAATGATACCTCAGGATTTTTTATTTAAAAATTGTTTCTTGAATGTCAATTTTCGCTCAATTAAAAGCTCAAATCTTTCATTTGTGTTGTTATCTTAACTAACTAGATATTTCCATTGTTTTGTCCAAACAGAAAAAATCACGATCACCTGGAATGCACAGGGAGGAGTATCAAAAAATGCTCTCCAGAACTAATGGGGCCCATGGAAGTTCTGAAAAACAAGACAATGAGTTATGAACCATGTATGAAATATTACTAAATACTCCACGAATTAAATGTCTTTTATTAACAACTTTTGTACTTCTTTCCTTCACTTCCTTCTTGTATTACAAGTTTTTTTCAATTGCTGCCTTCTTCGGACGGATGTAAAACACTGGGTGGGCCCCACCCATCTGGGCGACTCTACTATTCTCAATTGCTTAAGCTAACTAAGCCTAGCGCGCATCCTCCGAGTCCCTAGCGGCTCCAGGCCTGATTTGCCAATCATCTGTGCTAAGCTTAGTTAGCTTAAGCAATTGAGAATAGTAGATTCCGCTACCATCAATTACCATCCCTCACCGCTTTCCTGAAATGAAGACTACATAAGGTTGCAGTTTAGACTTTGCACCGCCTAAAGCTACTGGATTCGTCGAAACCATGGTAGTAAGTATTGATTGAGTTTTTCTTGGAGGAATCTCATTGTTATTTTTTTCTCATGTACGACATGTGGCACGATGAGATGGAAGTTCTTAATTCGTTGGAATCCAAAGGTTTTTTTTTTAACTTTCTACCAACCCTCTACACACAACCTTGCCCAAACGCTGTTCCCCTCCCTCATAGTATAGAAGAGCAATTGAAGAAGGATACAGGCCACCACCGAAGAAAAGAGGATCATCTGGACGAGGGCTCCATCCGGACGACCAAAAAGCTAGCGAAGACAGTGAAGGCGTGCGTGGTACACTCACCCACCATGGATCCTTTCTCTCCTGCCCTCACCCTGCTTCTCTTCCGAGATCCTAAAAAACACATTGTGCGAAAAATCCACAGGGAAAAAATCATTCGCCTTGACCAGGATATACTTGAATATCTCCACTTTTTGACACCCAAACCCCATCCTCCGCCGTACCCCCTCCCCTTATTCACTAAGACGTATATAAGGAAGAACTCAAAGGCATACGATGCACTAAATAATGCTGTTTGTAAGAACGAAACACGTCGTATTAAAATAAAATCCATTGGAGATATTGCAATGTTTAACTAAACTAAAATTAGATTTTTTCCCTCTAACACTATTTTATTAATTAATTTTGGTATCTTAGATTCTCATATCATGTCTCAGTGACCTTCTGACCGCTCATGTTTTGGAGTATTCATGAAATTTGAATTTTTCAATGACGACGTTTAGCCTGATCTGATGATCCCATTTATATATCTTTCGATTACAGACCTGGGATCATGACCCAGATGAAGATAAATGACACGAGAAATGGCGATATTTTGATGCTCCATTAGTTGGACCGAGTTCTCTGATACGGAAAGAACGTTTGCTCGCCTACTCCTAAATAACTGAAAATTTTTGGCCGTGTTTCAGTACGAAATGTGTTTGGTGGCATTTGGCTATGAGCGATCAAAATCTGTTGAGATGTCATTCATGCATCCGATTTTCCTTTTAGGTAAGTAGTTACTGATAAGATTACACATTTCAGAATCCGTCAATAATTCCGTTCTTGATGAAATCTCGTTAAGGAGTTTTAGCCACACCAAAGCATTAATTCGACCCTACTTGATCGAGATGACCGTCTGTTTTTTGGCAATTATTAGTTGAAATGATCTTGATTGGCTAAAATTTAGTTTAATTAATTGATTTAGCGTTTAATTTATTCACGCTGTTTAGTCATAGCAGAGCAAACTTTTTGGTTAAGAAAATTTACCTGAGGATGTGAATTAACGTTTTGAAATGGAACAGGAAATGGAGGTTGTGAATAAGAAGATATACTTTGGTGTGAACATATTAAGGGATAGGAAAATTGATAAGAGAAGTTCGGCGGACAAATCTTGGGACTGTCGACTTGCATTGTATCTATGTACTAATATATTTTCTATATAACGGTCTAGAATTTGGACTTAATGACGGATTAATTGCGTCAGTATCCATAACCAAATCATCTTTTACGTAACCCATAACATGCGTCATCAGTTTTCTTTCCCATTCTACATGCTCTTGACGGTCAACGTTCATGACCTTTGAATGCGTATCTAACAATAAGTTTTTTTTCTGTATTTACTATACCACAGAAAATAGCACTATTTTGGCCTTTTACATTGGGGATTTTTCAATAAGTGAGCTATTAAACGTACAAGAACAACCATGCCCTGGATACGGGCAACCTGCGCAGGAGGGACTCTAGCACGCGACCTCTTGTCTGCCAGGCGATGACTTAAACCCGCAGCCTACGAGGCCGGAACAAAATGCTGTCCCAGAACCTCGATCCGGGCTACCCCGCTAGCAAGAATCACCAACAGTAACAATTGGGATGGAAGTAAATCGTATTAATGTTATTATTATGAAATGGCAACATACGTGCGCGGTTCGTCAAAAACTGCAACGGGCGTACATACAGCTTTGCCTAGATGTTAAACAAATGAGGCTGGGAGCCGCTGGAGACTCGAAGGCTGCGCACTAGGCTTAGATTGCTTGAACAATTGAGAATGGATATCTTTAAGAGCGACACGGGGAACATAATATTAGAGCCCCGCTTTATTTCCAGGTCCGACAGAAGCGATAAATTAAGATAGATATTTTACCGAACAGATAGATACATGAATTCCTTTCTCCCCCGAACCATAAGGACTGAAATATATGCCAGTCGTAATTTCGTTACAGCATTTCCTTTTTATGTCCAAATGGCTGGTGTTCTAACACCCCCTGCCACACGCCTTTTAAGAGGCTTACCGGGGTAGTATGTAGATGTATATTATTTCTTGCCCAAATATTTGTTCCCTCTCGGTTTTGAATTGCGTAATTTTTAATAAACCCTAATCCATTCAACACGTGAACTGTAACTGAATCGTAAGTAGAGGAGGGTGGTGTATCTAGGGCATAGTGTACCTAGAAACACTTCAAACTATCGGCAAGTACTGCGTCCTAGGGGCTTTAAAGTAAATTTTTACGCAAAAGAAGCACTAGAGTGTAGCATTGGTCAATTTGAGTTCATTTGGATTATGTTTACAAAGAAGATGCCAGTTTGAAGTTTTTGACGCTGAAAATTAAAAATATTTGGTTGCATATCGAAGTCTTTTACCAAAAATTGACCACTCGAGCAGTGGTTTTCGTGGTATGCGTAAAATCGAGATATCATATACATAATGGTCATTAGTATTAGCTACTTATTTGGTATTTTAGACGTAATATAAAACAGTAAATTCCGCCGACATTAAAAATGCTACGTCTTGTACAAAGGAACAAAAGCTAGGAACTGTGTTGGTGATTTTTGTAGTCATCCGTAATTTTTGGCCTACTATTCTATAATTTGCTTTTTTGTGTGAAATTCATTATATAATTGGACTTTACACAATGCTCTTAATTTAGGACGGTTTAACCTAAGTTTATTTTTACTTGAAAGGAGTTATATTTTAAAATTGAGTTTTTACCTAAGCTACGTTAATTTTCTTAATAAGACGCGTTAATGCATTTCCAAATTTAATAAACAAATCATTTTTTTCCATTTTTCACCTTTTAATTACTGTTCCCACCAATGTACCTTGTGTTCCTTGGTACAATAGGTAGTGTTCCTAGGTACATGAACCTTATTTTAAGGAACAATTTTATATTTAAGGAACAATTTTAAACACTTTTATAAGTTTTAATTAGATCCATTAATAGTGAAGGCCTAAAACTTAAAACTTATGTTAAGTAACCCTGATATTTTGAATATTTACCATTAGACTGAATCTTCAGGAAATATATTTTGCTTTATATAAAAAATTTAAAAATGTGTTCCGCGGTACAACTGTCTCCCCTATGCCAAACGACTATTAAATTTACTGCGTAACAAGAAACCTATAAATTTAGTAGTAAGATTTTATTCTTTCCGCAGTATGATACTAGTGAAATCTTCTAAGATTATCCACCGGGTGAGTTGCTTGTAGGCCAACGTTTCAATGGTAAAGGAAGCTATCAAAGCGCGGGCCAAAAAGCGACTCACCCGGTGTAGTACCCGAAAATATTTCACCGGTATAAATTTAGTAAATTATAATTTAGTATATAAATGAGACAAATGTTTGAAAACACTTTTTTTTTAATTAGGATACGTCACTAATATTTATTTTAAATACATGTATTTAATAATTATTTAAAAAAATTTATAAAGAAGTTATTTTGAATACTTGTAATATTTTTTCTAAATTTTAGGATTTTTCATAGCGTTTGCAACTCTTGCTGTGGCAATCCCCCCGCCACTGAGTTTTGAGAAAGCAGAAGGTTATGCGCAATGTGAGAACCGTACTAATGTAAGTATCAATTATTTGTTAAGCCCTTAATTGTAATGCTACGGAGCCTCGTTTATCAACTTTTTCTCCTTAACGAATAAGGAAACTCACCAAAATAAGCCGACTCGCATTTCCATCTCACATGTGATAGAAAATTATGGGTGGTGGAAATTTTTATTAAATTTGACAGTAATCAGCTTTCATATAAAATCCAATTTAAAGATGTACTATCCTTTCTTTGAATAAACCTCAGAATTTCTTAATGACCTTTTGAATAACTTGTAGCACTCCTTGTTTCTGCGCCTTAAAAACAATTTCATTCTTTCTTCAGCGAATTTTTAAGCTTATTTTTTTCAACTTCTCTTACTACTTATTGCTACAACCGACAAATAGTCCATAACTTCCCATTTCACTCATTCATTTTTTTTTAGGGATGACACCATCATCATATTATATCTTGTTATACTCGCTTTTTCTCTCTAATCTAAAGAAATTAATTCGTTTTTGCTTTTTTGTAAAAAGAAATGGCATTGTTATGGTGTAACATGAGCATTTGTCGATCCCAGAAATTAACGCTGGAATTGTTTTAATGTGATCAATTTACAGAAATCTTTTTTTAAGATCTTACATCATTTTGTAGGTGTTGATAAAGTCCATAGGAGAATGCGTGAATAGGCAGTTCTTGGATGCAGAAATGAGTCAAACGGGGAGACGTTACGACAGGACCAAATGCCTTAGGTGCATACATATTTGCAGGTGAGTAAAGGTATTAATTCAACGAGATAATCCAATCAAGAAATGTAGCTTGGTTAACAATTTTTCCAGAATTTCTTATGCACTTGTTTTTTATCCAGGTATAAATAATGTGAATCGCAGCAATAATGCCATTACTCATGTCCAAATATCCAATCCAATCCTATTAAGAAGTGGAGCTACGATGAAAATTCTAAAATTTTTGCATAGCTTCATATTCATTTGTTTTTCTCCAGATACAACTGATGTAAATAGCAGCAACAAAAGCCTGTAGATTTCCATCAATTTTTTTTTCATATATTTCCTAATATTTAACCATATTTACGTTCTCCTTCTGACTAAGTTGACGCGCATTCGTGGATGGACTCTAGAAGGCACACCGCGCGCTGGTCCGCTTCAATCCTTGAAGATTCTCTTGTGAGCTCATTATATTACTCGACGATAGTAATTCAAACTAATTGATAAACGAGATTCCGTTTATCATCCCCACCTTTTCTCGTTTAAACAAATCTAGACACGATGGATACTTCTTAATCCTTCTTTTCAAAATGTTCTATGGACCCCCAATTTAAATGCTTTGTGTACAGGTGGATATCTAAAATTATTGGGATCTTTCACTAATAATAAGATCTGAAATGACCTTAAAATAAAATAATTCTGTAGATGGATGGGAAAGATTGGCTGAGATCTATCTTCCCGAATCATCCATTCGCTCGTGAGTAAGAAAGCAAGGGGATTCCAGTCAAGACGGCCCAATAACATAGCGGTAAAGCGGTATACCTATTGCCGTTTCGCGCGCATGTTATTCGGCGTCATTAACTGTTAGGTATTTCGTTAGGTATTTGGCAGCGGTAGGTATTTCGTTCGGTCGGCTTTCCCCGTTAAATGTAGTTTGGAGTGGTCTTTTTTAGTTGGCATTCATCTCACATGCGTTAAATGTCTGGTTTGTATGATCTATTGTCTCAATTACGTACTACTTCCTTGTGTTTCCTCGCGAAAAGTGGATATCGATGACAACTAGCGCTGCGAGTGGCGAGTTTGAAATGTGATTTTGATGCGTGTGTAGTGACAACCATTCTAGCGGCTGACTTGAGACAGTATATTAAAACTTTTTTTTTTAAAAACAGCATAAAAAGCAAAAAATAGTAGAAAGTAAGCTTTTCATCAATCGGAGAATAAACGTGGGTGCTTATTGAATTTAGATATTAATTTTTCGTGCTAATCCTTACTAAACTATCAGGATCTTCTACTTTCATTTCTTATAAGCCTAATCACCACTCACGATTTAATCTCCGAGTGACGAAAAGCTTTTTTTTTTGTTTTTAGTGCATTTTTACTGTTTTAGTGTAATTTGGTTTTTTTATTCATCTCAATCTCCCCCCAAAACAGCACAACAGGCCGGAGTGCAAGCAATCAACAACGGACGTACACACAAACCCATGCCCTGGAAGGAGCAACCTGTCCAGGCGGGACTCGAACCAGTGACCTTCGGTATGGTAGGCGAGGACCTATCCCCTCCGCCACCGAGGCCAACCACCATTTTTAAAAATTTATTGTTATTAATTATGCTGTGAGAAACTTTCGAGGAGGAGAATAATTGCCCACAAGAGTGTAGTACAACAAAGAACCACACGCGGACCATGCACGAGGCAGAGAAGTAACGGGAAACAGACGACAAGGTCAGAACGAGTTAATGACGTCATCAACTTATTAGGGGAAGGGATGGCCAGCGATTTCTAGAAGTATGCGACGGATCGAAAATAAGACAATTTCGTGTATTCCAAAACCTATCAAAAGCGACGTTAATATAAAATTTGTGTCGATCCCATTGCATACTATGGTGTCAGTATGTATTTATAAATACTGCACAAATATTACAGTACAAATATTGTTCTTCGCATATTTGCATTGAAATCGTCTTCTCACAGCGTTAAAAACAAATTTCAATTCCAGGAAGAAGTCCGAGATATTTCAATGCGTGCGCCAAGGGACTGAAGCCATGGCAAATATCTCTGGAAAGGCAAGTACGATGGCGCCTTTCTTTTCACAGTTTGTGGAAACCTTTATATCTGGTCTGTGCGAAGATAGGATAGGACTACTTCCAGGTACATTTTTTTTATTTTGCCGCAGAACTATTCCATTCATTCAAACTGCCACTTGAGGAATATTTATTTTCTACGACCTACGATAAAACGGTGCTATAATCAAGTTTCTTTGAAGAATTTCCATTAAAATTAAGGATGATAACATCCATTGTTCTTTCCTAAAAATTTTACTTTTCTCAGACATTATCCTAAATAAGAACATTAATTGGAACAATTGATAATTTTTAGGGGGTGTTACGGAATATTTCGTAAAAAAAAATAAATTAACGTAGCTCTTCCCAGGCATGGAGGAAATTCGAGTCCCTCCCGTGGAAGCTTATTATGTTTGTCAAATTAATCGGATTTTAAATGTTCTCAAAGTGATCCGTTTATTCTCAATATTTGCCGCTCAAGTCTTGCCGCGGATCTAATCTATAGGTGTTATTAGATTGTACTTTATAATTTTTGTGACTTCTCACTTCTCAGCTAGCAATGGAGACGACAAGCAGTGTTTTCGAAGGAGCATGACCGTTTGCCACGATCATCTAAATTTCCTAAACTACTTACACTTGGCTCTGGTCTGTGAAGCTGCGAATCCGAATAATGATCCATACACGAAGAAGTACATCTGCGAGTGAGTATCAACAATTCACCTCCAGGGTTGCAGGGATAACGAGAGGGAAACTCGCAAATAATATTTCACTTTTGGATCGATTGCTGTGACTACTTTTGACAGTTACAGTGGACTCTAGCAATTAGTTTTCTCAATTCTGTCGCTGGCTTGTTATCAGAAATGTTTTAAAAAACCAACATTCGAGTCAGTAATAACTATTTGCCTAAATTAATTGGATGAGAAGAGTTGAGCTAATTACATTCCACTTTCAAAAAAATGTACTTGTGACTTTTTTTCAATTATTATGTATTCAAACGAGCAGCTCGTTTTATTTTATACCAACTTGTCAGAAATTATGTACATTTATGAAACCACTTTGGACAGATACCAATATAAATGCTACCTCAGGACTTTTTATTTAGAAATTGTTTCATGAATGTCAATATTCGCTCAATTAAAAGCTGCAATCTTTCATTTTTGTTGGTATCTTAACTAAATAGACTATTCCATTGTTTTGTCCAAATAGGAAAATGCACGATCACCTGGAATGCACAGGGAGGAGTATCAAAAAATGCTCTCCAGAACTAATGGGGCCCATGGAAGTTCTGAAAAACAAGACAATGAGTTTTGAACCATGTATGAAATATTATTAAATACTCCACGAATAAATTGACATTTATTAACAGCTTTTGTATTTTTTCGTCTTCCCTTGAGTTCCTTCTTGCATTACCAATTTCTCTCAATTGCTGTCTTCTTCAAGCAATTATCGATGAAGGTAAATTTCACGATATTAACAAATCTTTCAACCTTTCAGAGGTCCTATAAAAGTTTATATTTCCAAATTAGTTCATTCTAAGGGCAGGGGTGGATTACGTCGACGGGCCGAGTACATTTACATCTACATACTACCCCGCTAGACTACCCCCTGCCACACGCCTACAAAAGCCGTATGGCAGGGGGTGTTAGGACACCAGCCGTTTAATATAAAAAGCAAATGCTCAAACAAAATTACGACTAGCATTTATTAAATTCCTTCATGGTTCGAGGGAAAAACCGATTTCCTTTTCTATCAGTCCATCAAAATATCTCTCTTAATTTACAGCTTCTGTTGGACCTACCATATATATATATATATATATATATATATATGGTAGGGTTCTAATATGATGTTCCCCGTGTCGCTCTGAAAGATGTCTAGGTAAAAGTCGCTCTCGTGGGGTTCAACGATGGTCAGTCCCTCTAATGAGGGTTCACCCTCGATTCCAAACCTAATCCGTCCCTTTCCCGAGAACCCAAGCTCGCGCGGGACGGATCCAAAACACTGGGAAGGTGCCCACCCGTTTTGGCCGCTCAACTATTCTCAATTGCTTAAGCTAACTAAGCCTATCGCGCATCCTCCGGGTCTCTAGCGGCTCAAGGCCTAATTCGCTAAAAATCTGTGTGAAGCGTTCTGTACGCCCGTATCTATTTTTGGCGAGTAGCTACAAACTAGAGCGATTTCAGGTTCGGCGCATGGGACTGAATTTAAAATGGATGAATTCCGGGTCACGTGATTCCGGGAATTATTGTAGTCCACCCTTTGTGCCTCCCGTGGCGCACCGACATTAATAGCGTACAATTAAGCATTTTTATTTAGTATCTTTCAATTGAAAACTTCAACGAAAGCGGAAATCATATTATTTTGAAGGAAATTCGATTTCACACCAATTAGTCACTTCATATTTGGGATATTTAACATGCTTTGAGTGTAACATCTATTTTTAAAAACACTTACACTTCTCGGTATTGTCCCGAGTGCCGGGGCAATACCTACATCTAACTGGTGATGATGGACGATATTGAAAAGACTGTGAGGGGAAAATAAAGATAGAGAATGTAATGTAAAGTTTTATTCCATCATCGAAATAAGTAAAACATAGCACAATAGCTTGCAAAAATTAAAATAATACCAACCCCGTATCTTAGTTGCATTAATAGTGAGCTAAAATAAAACTAAAATTAAATCAAATCCTTTTCTAGTTACGATTAAATGTTTCATTCTAGCATTAAAGTGTGAAAATCAATAATTAGTACTGACGATACGACAGATGAAGGTCGTTTGAATTATTGAGGTGTTCCAACTATCGTATGTTCAGATTATCGTGGTTAGCCTGTACTTGGGAGGATTGGCAACTCAAACATTTAAAGGCCCTTCATAAATCACATAAGCATTTAAATATTCAAGTTTCTCAGAAAAATTATAATACTATTGGGGGAATTGTCGTTCAACACGGGGCAATACCGTACACCTTGCGCCTTGTACGGTATTGCCCCATGCATGGTGTACGGAATTGTCCCAAACGACATGACGTAGAATTTTCAGCCCTTACCTGAAATAAGAACAATAATAACGGATAATAACGCCTCGTATTCAATCCGAAAAATATATTTTGATTGATATCTAAACTTGGTGTGCAGTTACATTGCTTTTATGGTGCATATTTTTGTGAACCTTATTTGGTGTCTCCTTTTTCAATTCCAGGTGTTGATTTTTATCTTCAATTTATTGATTGAAAACTCACAGGTTCACAACCTGTGAATTACAAGTCATTACGTGTGAACTTATTAATTATTATAAGTAATAGTCTAACATTATTATAAAGGAATCATCATTATTGCTCGCCAGAAATTATTAACAAAAAAATTTGACTTCACTAAGTCCCTCCGCATACAGGGGAATGAGGGGCAAGGGTACGCATCTAATAATCAATCATAAAAATCATGCATTTAGGTTTACGCAATCATTTTTATTTTACACGATTTGTTCACTGTTACATGTAAAGCTAAACTTGTCTTCCATTGATGCATAAAAATATTAAGAATTGCCGTTATTCATCAAAATTTAAGAGAAAAAGAAATAGAAAACTTGCCCCTCACGTGGGGCAAGAGTCCTAATCACCGTTTATTCCATGTAAACTTTTTCTTTCCAGAATATTTGGTGCAAGGTTCTTTCCTCCATTTATTACATTCACAGTACGTTATTTAATCAACAATTAGTGGATATGAGTACAATTTTCCACAACCTCCATAGACGTCGGATTTTTTCGTTGAAGTGAATTCCTGATTTCCGTCAAAAAACCGCCACTTAGTGCTGGAACCATTTACCTTGTTTTTAGTTATCTTCACGTTTAGTGTCTTGGTGTAGGAGGAACTCGTAAGAATATTTTCCCCACGCTGAGTTTTTACGCCGCTTTTGCGCTTGCAATGCTTTTGGATAATGCCTAATGTTCTCAAGAGAGACATGTTCCTCCCGATGCCTGCGAGGCAAAGTATTCTCAGAGGTGGAAGGTTGAAGAAGATTGTATGGACATGAATGTGGTAAAGGAATTACTACTACTTACTTACTGATTCCTTGGCACTACAGCCCAGTATGGGCTTTGGCCTCCCTCAAGACGCCTGTCCATTCTCTTCTGTTCTGCACTTTCTCCCACCATCTGACAATCCTCATAGCCATTATGTCTTCTTCCACATCCTGCATCCATCTTTCCTCGGTCTTCCTCTTTTTCTCTTTCCATCCATATTTCCATGCAGAATCTTCTTAGGCATCCTTTCTTCACTCATTCTTTTTACATGACCTAGCCAAGCTAGCCGTTGGGTCTTCACAAACCTCACTATGTCTTCGCCTCGGATAATATTTTCTATTTCCTTGTTTGTTCTTATCCTCCAAGTTATCCCATCTGTCACGGAACCATATATCTTTCGCAAAACCTGGTAAAGGAATTATGGGAGGAATATTTTAGGGTAAAAAAAGTTTCTCCGCCTTCTATTTTCATTTTCTCTCCCGGAGTTCCCTCTTTTTAAAATTTCATCTCTTCCTTGTTTCGTATCCTACGTGTCTGAGGCCAATGAAGGTAGGAAATCAACCTCACTAAACACGCATGGAGCAAGTGAGTAAATACCGCAAGTCTATAATCCCTTTGTTACATTCCCAATATTCTATTATTCGATGCTTCTCATGGGCCCTTCCAAATTGCATTGCTACTTGGAACCGAGTGATTCCTTTTCCGGGGTTAGACGACAATCATTTATCGCACAGAGTCATATTAAAACTTTTCAGTGAGGCAAAAAGTTTTCTCTGCTGTCCGAGCTATGTGAAGGTTATGAACTATTTGGATGAAGTTAGTCTTACAAAATTCTATCGTTGAAAGGTAAACATAGGAGGTATCGTTGTTTAAGATGAGCAAGACTGGATCATCAGCAGTGAGTTTTACATTTTTCCTTAAATGTTTAGGCCAGTTAATATACATTTTTGGATTAATGAATCCCGAATCAGTCGTTAACAAAAGAGTTCGTGGAGGTGCTCCAACTGCAAGCCCATTTTTCAAACTCTTTCTCAGGAAAATTAGAACCAACGGAATGTACACTCATGCCCGTACTCGGGTAGTTTGGACGACAACAGGCAGTATGATGCATATCTGCGAATAAAACACCCCAAACAATTATTAAAAAAAGTACATGTTATATTTATGGTAGGCAATATGAGGTCATAGAAAAAGCAATGCTATAAAGTGGGGAAGGAGTGAGCGTCCGTGGGGCAAGAGTCCTCATGCGGACACTTGCCCCATGACTCTTGCCCCAACTGCGCTTCCTAAACCTAATACGCCATTGCACAACTACATTGTGATCTGCAAACCTGCTAACTTCATGAATTTCTGAGGCAAATAATGCTTATAAAGGAATAATAAACAAACATTGCAGTTAAATAAACGCCCAAAGCACAAACAAAAATAACGCGGTCCCACAAATTAGATCAACTTCGCGTAAAAATAAAAAAAATAAGAAAAACTCACGTTCTATCGTTCACAGCCTTCTCCTGAAACAAATCCTGTGCTACATTTGGTCACGTTAACAAAACTGATTTACTACAAGTGGCATCATCCCGGCATTCAGAGAAATATTCCGTAAAAGGAATCTTGCCCCATTCGGACTCTTGCCCCGCAATACACTTAGAGTCGCCCCAAGCATGGGTGCCGGATTTTATCAGCTATTTGACAATATTTCCCGAGATATTGTTGAAATTACAAAAGAATTGAAAACATCATATCGACTAAACTATTTAAATTTACTCTACGCTATTCGAGTTGCGATCAGTGTGAGAATTTCCAACAGAAAATAATCATCTGTGACAGGGAATTCCAATGATATGAAGGTAACAAGTAACTGTAGCAAATCATATGAAAAATTTATATTAATACTAGCTAACCCGGCAAACGTTGTTTTGCCAAATAAATTATTTCTAGTGAATATTTTGGTAGTCAAATAAAAATTACTAACTTATTGCAAATAAGTGGGGATGTGGCATATGGCTCAAAGAGGAATGGAGCGCTGTGAACGATAACGACCTGTAAAAATGGCAAAAGACCGAACATTCATTTTTTGAATTCATTGCAATTTCATTATCTTCATCAACAACTTTTTAATTACATCTCTTTAAGAAATCATAACAGAAAAAAAGAATATTTATCTGTCTCTCAGTGCAATGGAGTGTAAGATATTTTTAGCGAGTCCATATGTAGCCAATAAAACAGACTTGATGGTTTACTACGCATAATTGTCCGTGTGAAAAACCGGTTTAGCTAAATCTAAGCCACTAACAGACATTGCTTGGCCTTGTGACTTATTGACTGTCATTGGGAAAATGTAATGTAATAGGAAATAGAACCTGTTGGAATTCAATTGGTACATCAGTCGAAATAATAGGGATTCGTGGTTGAAATACGTATTCTCCTTAAAATTTCCATTCATATTCTGGCTGACTTCGACTAAGTTTTTCAACAATTTTAAAATGACTTATCACGTGACGTTGCACAGCCGCTGTGGGTTCAAATTACGAATCATATTTAACCGGAGATCCAACCTTGTTGTAAACGGTGCGATGCTATGCCTAGCAAATCCAACAAATTAAATAAACTCGTGTGCATAATTTAAAGCTTCGCTGGTATTGCCAATTGTATCGATGTAAGAAATGTCAAACTACATTAGCAATACTGGCAGTCGTCAAGGGAGTAGTCAGCCAAAAACGCTGAATATTCAGCATTTTAATGCATTGTTTTACAGATTTAAATTTGTAAAATCGCTGAAATTTTTTAATTTCAGCGATCTATCTTGTTTTAAGCCAATGGTAGTATATCGTCAGATCTGCATTTTGTAGAAATACCATCATAAATCATAAAAAGCCATTTAATAGCCTGCACTTAAAGAAAGGTGCCAAGAGGACCACATCTTAACGTCGCATCCGACGGACAGATCGCTGTACTAAATGTGATTTCCATTCTGCACCCAAGCAGGTATAGGATGATCTCTGAATAATCTTGGCCTCCTCGCGGTATCAACCAAGGGCCATGGGGTGGAAAGCAAGCGCTCTTGTCATCAAGCCTATAGCTTAGATTTTCAGAAAGCGGAGATGTATTGTGAATAAACTGTGGATTGAATTATAATTATTTATTAATTTAGTAAAACAATTTAAGTGGGCGGAAAAATCCAGCTTGTCCAGACTTACTATACTAATTTTAAATTATGAATAATCTTCGTCCCAAAGCCCAGAATTCCCATTTGGAGCGTTTTGGATTCAATGTGTCTTTACAGAACCTAGTAAAAACTATTTCTCAAGACAATTATTCCCATTGGCAAAATAACGAGACGGAACAAGCGATATTGTTGCATCTACTCCGGTTGACTGACCACTACCATCAATTGCATTTCCAGTCATCTAGAGTTGAGTTCATTTAAAATATCTATGCCACTGAGAGGTCGGCCAAGTTTTTCTTGTGGTGAGGGCACGTGAATTCCTGAGAGCGAAATGCGATAGGTGGAGTCTAACCTCCGGGAAATTCTGAAGCTTTCAGACCTCCGTGGTCTTCGTGAGTGTGTGAGCTGCGTTTCCAAGAAGGGTGGTTTTTTAGACAGTCTTTTGTTGAAATGCAGTGACAAATACTTTTGAGAGAACATGGCAACGCCCGCGTCTCACGCTGTCTCTCCCCATTCCACATCGCCTCCTGCCGCGACACCGGTCGAAACATTGCGACATTGCACTACCGGTCCAGTCGCAAAGTTATTTGAAAATGGTCATAGTTAGTAATACAGATAGAAAGAAAATATTTATTGTATAGGAAAAGAAAATCATAAGAACAAAAATAATGTAGGACAATTAGCAGGCACAAAAATAACAAAATAGATAATTACAGCAATACAACAATTAGCTTTGAATTTTTAAAAATATCAATGCGTAATATTTTACGATAAAATAACACAACAGAACATAAGAAATGAATGAATAATAAGTTTAAAAAATGGTAAATGGAACGCACCAAGCCGGATTTCAAACAAACGCAAATAAAACTCTTTTATTCTGAACTTAATAAATAAAAAAACGCTACAGCAAAAAAAGGAACCATAATAAAAAGAACACAAAAAATAAGAGCAACACATGCTATTCCCGAGACATTATGTAATCATAATTATTTTATAAATGTTTTAACAGATATACTATTCCCGAGAAAGTAAATAATCATAATTTTATATAAGAGGCGGATTATAAGTCCATGGAGTAGCCAGCATTTGCCTCTGAAAGATCTTTTCCTCGACCAATAGACTTCTTTGAGTAGTTCTTGAAATTAATTCCAATTCAGCTGGTTGCAATTGAAGTATGCCAGGAAATTTATTTATGGGAATGGGTGGGGTAGACGTCTGTAACCTTGGTTACCCCAATGAGTATATAAATCTTGATGTAAAAATCTCCGAAAAATTTATATTCTGAAATTAAAAACAATAAAAAATGAAAATTTAGTGATGCAGTGATAACATCAATCCGTCTTATCTTTCTCATCGCAGTAAAATGGCGTGGATAAATACATACCTATCATTAGAGAAATCACCTTACTTCATTAGTCATCTCATAATATAGAACACAGGAATCGGTGATCAATAATTTATATTTTAATAAAGTAAATGTAGTGGCCAATCTTCTTGAACATGTCGAAGCACCACTAATGGAGCAATCAAAAAAATCGGCCGTTTTCCTGTAAAAAAAAAATTTGTTATTAGTTACATTATCAGAAGTGATATTCGCAGTTATCATAAATTTATAAAAATCAAGCAGTGACTCAAGGTTCTCTAGAAATAGCACAGAAGCTTTGAGAAATATAAAAATTGAGTCGCGCAACTCATGCTCTTCGAAGAAATTTTATTTCATCTTTGTTATTCTGAGGCCAAACTCATGATTATCGGGATTCGAACACCGCAATGAACCTGTCCGAGATCTGTAATATCCATCGCTGAAGGCTGTTGGAGCGGCAACGGCTGAAGTCAAGTGAATTACTCGGGCTACTTGTTATTTACGTAAAAGAGTTGCAAAACAATGTTGAACAAAATGAAACATAGGACTAAAATGAAGCAAACTTTTGCACCAGCACATTGCAAACGTGAAACGTGATTTTAAAAAAGGTATTTATAGTAATATATATGACTAGTTTCAACACTGCTTCGAACCTTTGCACACTGAACAGTTGAAGACATACCATGGCTAACCATTCACCAACTATGAAACTAAATATATATCTCAGCAACGAACCTAGTTTATGTAAAATGGCATACAATGGGATAATCTTAAATTTTTTATGAGTATTTACGCTAAATTTTCAGTCTCTATCTCATGAAACATGAAACTAAATATATTTGCGTAACTTAGGAGAAGTCAGTGTTGTGGTTGTCGTTCTGCGATGTTGGTACCAGATATCCCGTCGGCCATCCTGCCAGTTTCAGTCAATTTTTGCAAAAATCTTTCTTTTTTTATCACGAACCCATACTTTGTCGAACATGTTTAGATTTTCACAACATTTTATTTCAATTGAGTGCCGTCTCAACAACTTCTTGCTGCGAACGCCTTAGCTAGCTCGAAAAACCCTTGAATTTCTTCATGAGAGCCGCGGTTTGAACGCAGTTACTGAGCCTCAGGGTCCCCGCGTCGCGTAGCTTACACTTTACGCGCGATCAAAAAAAAACTCTCTCATCTCCTTGGTCGCAAACTTTTTTCCAAGATTTCTTCGTAGTATTCTTAACAAATTTCTGCTTCACACTGTGATGTAATCTACCCGAGTTACGTTTTTACTAAACGAAAGATAATGTCTACTTTATCTCAAGTTCCACGAGGAAAAATGGTACGCCATTCTGTGTAGTAAACCAAAATCTTTATGCGAACAAAAATCTTAAAAATTCATGGACAATACAGCCAAAGAATCTGGTCAAAGGAATATTGTGTTTTTTATTCCATTAAATTCATACTAGCGAAACACCATCTGGTTAAGATCAAAGATTCGATATCGTGTATCGCGTATCGATATCAAAACGAGATCGTGCGTTTTTTTTATGGTCATTTTTGAGCTACTCCATCTCAGCAACGGATCAAGTTCATGTAAAATGCCATACAATTGTATGATCTTAAATTATTTATGAGTATTTACGCTAAATTTTCGGTCTCTATCTCAAAAAATGCCATTTTGGACTTTAGTCCGGCTTTTTCGATTTCGGACCACTGTGCACCGCCACGAAGGGAGCACGTCGACACCTCCAGGTAGGGATATGGATGGAAGAATGGGTTAGGGAATACCCTCGTTGCCATTGCGAGCACGGGGCCCACTACTAACCATTAATACTTTATTTAGCAACGAAATTGTTAGAGTTTTCCATGAGGAGAAAAATCCATCGATTATTTCGTTGGATAGGAGGGGGTAGAGTCAAATCTCATGATAACTCACTAGGAGAGGGAAGAGTAGGTATGTCCAAAAAGAACAAAAATCACCTCACGTATGAAATTAATGGACGCCACTGAAAAGCCTAAATCACGTGTTCATTTTTTCCGTCCCTCAGAATGATAGCTCCAGCGATAGGCTTCCAGGGACCAAAAGAATAACCGCTCGATCTATCATTTTCTAAGTGATTCATTCACATTGGCCTTTTTTTCATCGCTTATTCCATCATTTTTCGTAATTAAAACTGCCTTAAATTTGAAAGGGAAGCTTGGTGTTACAATTGCTTTCAGCTTACGTATGTTCTGATTGGCTGAAAGGTGTCAGCGATGGATTCAGCGACGGAAAAAGGGACGTGCCTAGGGATAGGATTTCCATTCCCCGATCAATTGCGAAAAATGATCACCAATGGTGGTCAATTTTTTCTACCGTCATTGAAGCGATCACTGGAGCTGTCCCTCAGAATGAACTGAAAAAAATATCGTGTGATTCAGGCTCTAGATAAACATTATAGAGTCTAAATGACTATGTAAAGGTAAGAAATAGTATGTTATCTCTCTCCCGCTGCTAAATAAAATACACAAATATTAAAAGAAAGACCGTGCTCCTTTCGTTACTTGACTTAACAAGTGCTACAGATACTGGAAAATATTAACATTTGACCTTTTACTCCTTTATTGCAACATGCACTGAAAATAGGGCCAGGCTTTTAACGTTTTGTTTTTAAATAGTTTTTTACCGGAGTTACCAGAGCCGGTCGTTCAGTGATGTCGATCACCGTTAACCATTCACTTAAATAAGTCAATCGCCATTAGTCAATCGCCGGTCACTACAATCAAGATCGAAATCGGCCAGTCACGACCGACGACTTCGGTCTCACGGACCACTGATTCGGTCGGAAATACCGATAAAAGGTTGTATCGTTCGTCGGGGTGATTATGGTCATCAATTGATCGCACTAACGATTTCCAAATCGTGAGTCGGCCGGTAAGGACCGTCCATTCATTATTATGAGTATATACTTACTTGCACACGTAATCCATCGTATACAGATTAGCAGCGTCAGGATCTTCAAAATCGCAGAGTGCAACAGCATCCATGTTACTGATGAAGTCTAAATTTGGACTACAAAGTTCCCAACTGAAGTTGAGACACCTCATGTCTGCGTCGGTTAGGCCTGAAAGGTTGATAATAGATTAAAAAAAAGATCAGTAATCACTGCTGTGAGTGACATACACCGTATTTTCTCTTGTACAGATCAGTTCCATTTAAGTTATATCGTATAAATTTTGGTCAACATATACAATATGACCTTGGGTGACATTGAATGACCTTGGGTTTCCATGGATATCCTTTAACGACATTAGGTGAACTTGGATAAAGATCAAGACTTGAGAATTCTTCTGCACACTTATACCTAACATCACAATCAAAATTTTTGAAGTTATTTTCATCAAATTTTTGGCAAAATTCGTGAAAATTACAAAAAGAATTCGTCATGTCTAGTCAAACCAAGCCTCAGGCTAAGGTCATGAATTATGGACCTGGGCATCATCATGTGTTTTTGGAAATGACATTCCATACCAAACCATGAACCAACAATGAAATCATGTTACATTGCATGGTGCTCTGTAAATTGACGTGAGAGTGAGGAAAGATAGATACATATAGAGACAAACCGAATACGATAGCGCCTATTTCTCCCAAATATGAGAAAATGCGCTAAAAATATAATGGCATGTTGCCGAAATTTGTCTTCAAATTGGAATTTATCTGTTAAGTGATCCCGAGACGTAGGTACAAAAATTACCAAGGAACATTTCCTTTTCATTGTCACAGAAATAATTTGCGATTGTCTCAGCCAAATACACGCTGGGTGGAAGCATAATCCTCGATTTATTGGAGAGTTCCTTCATGCTTTCGACTCCTTGCCTCATGCACTCCCATATCTGCTCTCGTCTCCTGAAAGAATGATTCAAGTATGGCATAAGCATTCTTTGCGCAATATAATACTGTAATACAATGAAATCAAGATACTGAAGGGGACAGAAATCAGAGGGTAAAAATGCGGCCTGACTGGGACTCGAACCCAAAACCTCCTGGTTGCCGGCCAGGTGCTCTACCAGTTGCGCTACCAGGACGCTTATATTTACCATGATTTCGTCATCCTTGTGTCCTCGTCCATTCCTTCTGTTGGTGTGTCGTGAGCTACCCCAGTGCCATCTATTGGTTACTCTTGTGGGCCATAGCAATGGGAGTTTCCTGTGTATAAACCCCCGCTGAAATCACTGTAAATCTTAGCGTCCTGGTAGCGCAACTGGTAGAGCACCTGGCCGGCAACCAGGAGGTTCTGCGTTCGAGTCCCAGTCAGGCCGCATTTTTACCCTCTGATTTCTGGCTTTTTCCATCTACCACAGCACCATTATCCTCGTCCTTTTTCTATTACATGTTCCTATCCCTTTCTTTCCATAGAAATTGAAACAAAGAGACAGAGCATAAATGCAGGACGATGACACAGTGTGGCGTGGAGATGGAATAAAGGCCGAAAACACATGGAAAATTTTCATCTGAACCGGGAATCGAACCACGGACCTTCTGCTTTCCGGGCAGATGCTCAGAGCCATCTCTTTAAGTATATATAGATCTTGGGGGCATTGGTTGCATAAACCCCCGCCGAAAACACTGAAGATAAGATTAGCCTGGATATCTCGGTGGTCTGAGCATCTGCCCGGAAAGCAGAAGGTCCGTGGATCGATCCCCGGTTCAGATGAAAATTTTCCATGTGTTTTCGGCCTTCATTCCATCTCCACGCCGCACTGTGTCATCGTCCTGTATTAATGTTTCTGTCTCTTTGTTTCAATTTCTGTCTATTATTATCTGACGCGAAAAAATATAATTTTACGTTTTAATAATATTATTTAAAATATAATTCATTTTATTCCATTGTACATGAATTATATTATAATTCAATTTACCTTTAATAATAAAATTTAAAAAGCATCTACCCCAAATCGCAGAAATAAATACATAATTTTTGAGCGATTGTTGACGAGTTCTCTTTGTGGAAATTCATTATAAACAGATAAATTAATGATTACCATTACGAGGAAAATTAAGTGCAATTTATTGAGATGAAGAAGACATCAATGAAAAGACTAGAGGCAACTGAAATGTGCTCCTTAAGAAGGGTTCTTAAAATTTCATGGATCAAGAGCGTTTCAGTGATCAATCAGGTATTTACATAAACATTTCATGCATTAGAACAATTTATCTCACTTCAGCAAACCTCCAGTAAGTAATGAGGTTACATTGCTCACCTACACACGTGTTTGCAATTGAGACATGCAGTAGTAGTGTTGTAAAGTCTTCTTGTTTTGTACACCTTGTCCGGTGAGAATTCTTCGCTGATACATCGTTGTACAGGCGCTAGAAGATCCTGAAAAATGTTAACGCCTGCTTCAATTTCATCATTTGATCGATTAATAATTGTAAGTATCTGACTGTTTGTTCGCAATACATCTTTTCTATTTGATAATGCATATCAAACGAAGATTTCTCTTTGAAATTAAACTTTTGGCAGTATTAATATATTTAAAATTGAGTTGCATGTCGTGGTTTCGTCATTTATTTTCTAGCGACGAATATTAACGACCCATTTGATGCGTATTTTACGACTTATTAAAAATTCAGACCGATGACATTGTTCATGAATAAGTCATCGTAAGAGGGAAGGAAAACATAGGCAAATACCGAAGTGACTGAGCAGTGAAAGTCCTTAAGAAAGCAGCATGCATACATATCAGGGCGTATTCAAATTATAAGTCTAAATCACTTTTTTTTGTAATAAATTTAGCCGCAGTTCAATCTTACCGGCACTTCTCGAATAACCTGAGATGGTGAAAATATTCCAATTAATATGAACCTAGGCAATAGCATCCCCAGCAATCCCCCATATTATTTCTACTGTATAGATACCTTTTTCTCAACTTATACGCAACCAAACTCTACAAATGAGATACCAAAATGCACAGAATTTATCAGAGAACATGCGACGGCAACCCTTACTTCCTAAATATTACTATTGTTCCCTAAATTTGATTTTTAAAAATTAAAAAAAATAATCGATTCCGGCAAGATTGTCCTCATCCTAAGAATACAGTTAACGCCGTCGAATCCCGTCATGCCTTTTAATTTGACTCGCAGACAATTTCCCATTAAGGTTTCCTATGCGATGACTATTAACAAGGCTCAGGGTCAGTCAAAGAGCCGGCTTATTCCTGCCTGACCCTGTATTCTCTCATGGCCAACTTTATGCAGCATTCTTTAGGGTAAGATCTTTTCAAAATATTTTTGTAAATATTAAGGAAAACGCTAATCAAGTATTGGGGGATTTCATCTCAAATCAGGCAGGGGGGTGTCAGGTGACCTTCACCGATTTCTCTGAAATTTATACATGTGTATCCTTATGATGAATAACGATGACTTTATCTCTGCTCAGAACTGAACCGTCATAAAGTTACCGCCCCTTGAACATTGCAGTGTCAGGCCTCGGAGTAAAAAATGAAAAATCACATAAATGCTGATTACTAAGGAACCATGGCCCATAAAGCAGTGGTTATTGTTTTATTTTGAAGAGAATTCATTTATGCACATTATGGCATAACTTGCAAGTCATTTGAAGCAATAATTAACAAATAGGACTTGTTTAAACAATAAAAATTAGTCATTATTTAACAATTTATTACTAAAAAAGGCCACCTTTTATTTTCTTTAAAATTTCTCAGCGGGTAATTTAAATGTTCTGCTTTCAATTAAAACAATAAAAAAAGGTAGTATTTTTATACTTTTTGTTTCAAGGCATGTCAAAGTTAGGCATGTTTTCGACTCTTTTACACCAAGATTGCATACCTTCAAGGGGGAAAAAATGCCGTTTCTTTCTACTTAGCATTCATAACAGTGAAAAGTTCATATCGGAATGATTGGTTACATCTATTGAGTGAAAGCAAGTTCAATCTTGTTTACTTCCATGGCATCCAATGTGTGCTGCCTTGTATCATATGTCGTAGATATTGTATTAAAACATCAACCCGAGTCGATAGATGTAAACAAAAGTCTGCCATGTTCACAGTGAACGACTCGTGATTTCCAGCTCTCTGAAAAGAGCTGAGATCACTCGAAAAGAACCAACTTTTTTAAATCTCTCCGAGGAATTACCTTCGATCTTTCCTACTGCATTAAATGCTACAATGTGTTTGGGGGAATATCATGAACATTAATTTCACTTAAATGGAAGCGGTCAAATCCCGAGACTGAAAAGGATGACAAAATACCTCACCCACCCAATGATCCGTTCTCCATGCATTGAACCATGAAGACTAGTATTGGATTGTTGCATACACCCGAAAACTATACAACTTCCGGGCACAATCTTGGTGGAGCGAAAGTGGCGCCGCTCGATTTGTTGCAAGACTTTTGCAAATGATAGTACATATGTCATTATATCTGAATTTGTTAGTGTCACAGCCCGTTTCATTGTGTGGATTACACAGCGAGCTTTAGTTGTCCCATGTCTGTTAACTACCAAGCATGAAACTGTTGATGCCATGTACATGTGCTTCTTTCACCCAATCATTTTTTTGTCTACATAGGGTGGTTTCCTATTATTGTTTATTGCCTAAATCGAAAGATTATTACTCCTGGAGTACCTATATCTCGCTTTTAGATTTTTAAATGATGATATCTGTTTTGCAATTAAATGAAAAGTGAACATTTTCAAGCGTACGAAAACGCGACGCCTGAGTATGAATGCTGCAAAAAGCCCGTGTTACCTCTGGCTGCTTACTGCCGAGCATGGCGGTAGCATAGAGTTCCCTTCTTGCAGGTAGTGCTTGGTTTAAATAAGGATTATTAATACCCTATCAAACAAAGGAAACTCTCTGAGCAAAGACATTTTTAATAGGTGATTGTCAAGGGATGTTTCCCTGAGCTCTGTGCCTCATGTATACATTGGTAATCTAAGATGATATAAAACTCCTATATACTCGTATAGCATCTAGGTCCCTGTGACGTCATGTGGAGTGGTATCGCATCGCCGCCAATCTGACCTTTTTCAAATGAGGTTAAAATTGACCATTGGCATTTGTTTAAACAGGGATTTCTAAAAATAAATAAATTGTAAACATATTATGAATGCACTAAAGGTGGGTAACGAATCGCAATCAATGCCTTTCGTTTTCTTTGATGCAGGAAATTACCCTATTTGGCTAGTTTAACATGTGTTAAATGCAAAAGTTTGATATAAGGCAAGGAAATACTCACATGTTCGACAAAGGATTTTTTGAATTTACTTGCAACAATTGAAATATCTCAAGTTTTAGTTTGTGGCATAATTTTTGACCAATTTATACAACTCCATCAGATGGCCCCTACCCATGACCATTTGCACTGAACAACCATCTATGACTTTTTTCCAGTTTAAGACCTTTCCCAAAGTTTTTTTTTAATTAGCAGCTGACTTTTATAAAATATATATGATTCATTTCTCCATATGATATCTTTTTACACTATTGTTCTTCTGTATGATTCATCTTAAGAAAAGCACGTGCAGTGTCATGTGAGAAATCATCTGAAGTGCCTGCATACCTTAGTTATTATATTCCATACAGGTAAATATTGATATCTATACTTTTTGCCAGCGATAGGGTTGTACTTAATCTGGAAGAATCACACTCTAATTCTCGGAAAAATTCAAAATGAAGTACCAATGTCACACCATGAATTAGTGTTACCAACTTCTCTTTTTGAATAGCTTCCCTTTCTATTTTACGGATATAGTGGTGATACACACCTTTCTTGGTTCAATCCTAAACTTCAGCCATGAATTTGTCTGAATGATTCTCAATGGCAGTGAACACATCTTGCTTATTAGGGGTTACACAAGAGCAATCTTTATCATCATGCAAGTAAAATGAGAGCACAATGTTGATTGAGCGCAATGAGGAAGAGGATGCCAACAGTATACATCAGCATTGGCCCTTAGTCCTAGTTGCTTTTTTAGCTCTGCATGATATGTCAATCGTATGTTTGGTTGAAACTGGAAAAGCAGCTATATTATGTTGTTTAGATTATCTTGTGGAAAAGAATGATAAAATTCGAACATGGTCACTCATAGACATTTCACTCTCGCTTCTTCAAAAGCTGCTGAGACATTATTTTACCATGAAGTACATATTTGACATTTATCACTTTCATTAAGTTAGTAAATTCTTGCCCAATATGAAACTTGCATTTTATACATGTTAACAAGCTCAGTTTAGACAAAAAAATAATTAGGTGAAAGTAGCACCTGTACATGGCATCAACAGTTTCATGCTTGGTAGTTAACAGACATGGGACAACTAAAGCTCGCTCTGTAATCCACACAATCAAACGGGCTGTGACACTAACAAATTCAGATATAATGACATATGTACAGTACTCAAAATCTCACCATGAATGACTTCATTGTGTGTTTCCGAAAAACCTGGTCAATTTCAAAAATCACTGCAGTGTCTTCAGAAGAGAATGACATTAGTGTCTCATTTATGCATCCACATGGTCCATCGAAATGTTCCACATGGCCCAAAGTAGAAGAAAGACATGCAAATTGCGACTCATTCACCGTTTCCAGCCAGTAGCAGTGGGTGTTTGCACACATTGGATGCCATGGAAGTAAACAAGATTGAACTTGCTTTCACTCAATAGATGTAACCAATCATTCCGATATGAACTTTTCACTGTTATGAATGCTAAGTAGAAAGAAACGGCATTTTTACCCCCTTGAAGGTATGCAATCTTGGTGTAAAAGAGTCGAAAACATGCCTAACTTTGACATGCCTTGAAACAAAAAGTATAAAAATACTACCTTTTTTTATTGTTTTAATTGAAAGCAGAACATTTAAATTACCCGCTGAGAAATTTTAAAGAAAATAAAAGGTGGCCTTTTTTAGTAATAAATTGTTAAATAATGACTAATTTTTATTGTTTAAACAAGTCCTATTTGTTAATTATTGCTTCAAATGACTTGCAAGTTATGCCATAATGTGCATAAATGAATTCTCTTCAAAATAAAACAATAACCACTGCTTTATGGGCCATGGTTCCTTAGTAATCAGCATTTATGTGATTTTTCATTTTTTACTCCGAGGCCTGACACTGCAATGTTCAAGGGGCGGTAACTTTATGACGGTTCAGTTCTGAGCAGAGATAAAGTCATCGTTATTCATCATAAGGATACTGCTTTCACATATATAAATTTCAGAGAAATCGGTGAGGGTCACCTGACATGATTTTGCACTATCTGCCTGATTTGAGATGAAATGGCCCTATTATCAGATTATAGTGTAATTACTTCCAATGTTGTGTTTAAAGAGGTCCTCTGACCTCAATTTGTACATGAACATTCCAATTAAATTTGTACATAAGACCCTGCCTTTTTTCTACATTTTTAAATTAGAAACGCGCCTATCGATCTTACCGGCACTTCTCGAATAACCTGAGATGGTGAAAATATTCCAATTAATATGAACCTAGGCAATAGCATCCCCAGCAATCCCCCATATTATTCTGTGCACCTGCATTGAAAAGAGCGGGGGAAGCCCGCTGGGAGCGGGCGGATCACGCTCGTATCCTCTAATTTGCGTAGAAAGAAATGCAGTTTTTTAAGTAAAAATAAAAAACACATCGCTCATTATTAAATTTTAAGTACTTAACAGGGAAAATGTTAGAGTGACGTTCCTTATTTTAAGCAGGAAATACTTCACCCCAGAAACAGTTTGGAAGTGTTTCTTCAGAATATGGACAATTCAGCATCTACACCAAATCGCAGGAATCTATACATTATCGCCAATTTCATATCAATCGTTGACGAGTTCTCCTTGTGGTAATTTATTATTATAAAATAAAGACAGCTGTAGAAATTTTCCACCCTATTTCATTTCGCTCAATTCGGTGTTAACGTTTACACATCAATATCAAGGGCTGTAAAAGAGCAGCTAGGCTAGTAATATTTAATGCCGGAATGTGTAGGGAAAGCAACTTAAGATGGCTTTTCAAAATTTCATATATCAAGAGCGTTTCAAACTCTTAGGTTGTGCATTGAGCAGGCCTTGATCGCTTTCTAAGTAAGTTTATTAAGAAGAGGAAAATCTCGTATCTTAGCCGCATTCGGAGAGGATAAAAAGAATGAATTTCTGAGCGTGATCATAGAACGGAGAGCTGAAGGAAAGCACCCAAGAGGGAGAAGAAAATGTTCATGGGTACAAAACATCAAAGATTGGAAGCAATGGGACTGCACAGAGGAGGTCCAATCTCATAACATACAAGGGTGATTTCTGTTTCCACTTTGGTCGCATCTTAATCGGTTTACAAAAATGTTAGTTCAATTCAATGCAGTTTTTTCCAATACTTTTCAGTGCTTTGTTTATTTTTTTTCTTTCTTTTCTTGACCTTGTTTATACGATATAATATTTCTTGGAGTTTAGGTCAATTTTAAAACAAGTTTCAGCCAACTTTTCGATTTATTTTTAAATCATCATCAGGGCTATGTAAAAAAAAGTATGAACAATATGAAATACAAAGATTAAAACGATATACAATATTTATACATAAAAAAGGTGCAATCGGGTTTTTATACAATAACATAATTATTAAAAAAATTAATATATATTAAGGTATTGCCACACCTAGGTTATCATATGGCCCTGATGATGATTTAAAAACAAATGAAACGTTGGCTGCAACTTGATTTAAAATTGACCTAAACTCCAAGAAATATTACATAGTACTTTGTAATTACGAGGAATAGCATTAAGCTTACATAAAATTGATGGTATATCCTTATATTCCATCAATAAGTCTTTTATATTATTTCCGCTTGAAACTCTTATCAATTGCTCGTCAGTAACGCGAGTGGTGATTTTTGTGAGACCATTTAAATGCGCAGTGGATGACAACAAATTTAGAGGCTGACTTGAGGATCCTCTTTTGTAATATTCGTTTTTGGACCTATTCCACCGGGCAGAGGAGTGATGTGTGAGCTGTCAACGCAGTGATTGGTATACGGTTTCAATAAGAACAAGATGTCAATAATAAGCCTACAGTGGCCGTTATAATGTTATGATAAAGTCGGCACTCTCATGAAATAAAAATGGCACATAATTTGATTCTGATCCATAACTCACGTTACTTCTTTCCCGGCATTCCAGAAAGCTCTCAGTTAGCAGGTGGGCTGGCGGAGGTTCAGCGACTGTGATCGTTGTAAATGCCAGAAAAAGTCCTGGAGAATAAAATTTGAATTGGTAGTATAGTTATCTATGGAAAAATTCAGGTTGGAAGCTTTCGAAATGTGGTGGTATAGAAGAATGGTGAAGATAGAAGGATTGATAGTGAGGGCTAGTGGCGTAGCTATGGCGTAAGTGAAATAAAGGTGCTATTTCGCTCTCGTCCGACCGCACCTTGAATATGCAGCGAGCGTATGGGATCCCGTGCAGAAACACTTAATCCGCGAACTGAATAAAATTCAAAGGAAGGCTGCGCGTTTCGTCAAAAACTGCTACGGGCGTACAGACAGCGTTACCCAGATGTTAAGCGAATTAGGCTGGGAGCCGTTGGAGACTCGGAGGCTGCGCGCTAGGCTTAGATTGCTTGAATAATTGAGAATGGATATCTTTAAGAGCGACACAGAGAACATAATATTAGAGCCACACTACATTTCCAGGTCCGATAGAAGCGATAAATTAAGAGAGATGTTTTGCCGAACGGATAGATATGGGAATTCGTTTTTCCCCCGAACCATAAAGGACTTTAATAAACGCTAGTACCAACCTCGTTAGAGTACTTCTTTTTTTTTAAGCTGTAAACGGCTGGTGTCCTAACATCCCCTGCCACACGCCTTTTAGGCGGCTCGAGGGGTATTATATAGATGTAGATGAACTATGGGGAGATTAGGATATAAGATTCCCCCCAAAGGCTAAGAGAAAAAAAAAATATTTTGAAATACTGTTTAGTTTCGAACTATGAGGGGATGAGAAGCCTAGGGGTACAAGTGATTTTATTTTCTAAACAATCAGGCACAGAGCCGTGAGCATGGAAAGTGAGTCGGTACCCGAAACGTCGGCGCTCTTATATAGTGTTACCCGCGCGGTATCCCGAGAAGAGTTTTTACAGTCAGGCACAGATATTAGTGAGTATATGTAGTGTATGAGATATGAGTCAACAAGCCGGGTATGAAATTCTCCGCAATTCGTCTCTTTTGCTAATATTTTCATCCAAAATTCGCAGCAAAACTCCTTAATGTGCATGACTATTTTGTTGCCCTCTCCGAACATTATTGGACAGCTCGGGCTAACTTTCGAACGGATTTTTTCTCAAGAATGGTAAATCTTCGAGAAAAAAGTATGTATAAAATCGTTTCCAACTTAATTTTGTGGAATAATGTTACATCCATGATTGAAGCACAATTGGTAATATCCACACTATTTTATTTATCACTTAACCCTAAGACCATATAAGCAACGCTTAGACCATATAAGTTTGACCCAGCGGGTAATTTTAACCACCTTTCATTAGAAACATTTCGTATAAACTCCAGAATGTCTTCTCTAAAAATAAAAACAATTACAATATTTCATTTTATAACCCATTGACGCTTGACAAGATTTTATTCAATTCTAAGGACAATTATGACTGTATGGACAAAAGTGGAGTGTACAAATTAAATTGTGAGGACTGTGGTTTGTGTTATGCTGGCCAGACCGGTAGAAGCTTTAAAGACAGAGAGAAGGAACACAGACGAAGTTTTATGTATGATGACGGAAAATCTTGTTTTGCAAATCATTTATGCCTGAACAACCATTTTAGCGATATTGACACAGACATTTTTCATTATATTGACAAAGGGCTTAAATTAGATTTTATGGAAAATTTTGACATTGCCAACAGCCCGGATGGACCTACTAATGATGTTTTATTTTGTACGGACTCACCTTTGTTAAAGTTAAGCTTCCCCATGACGTCAAAACCCTGACCTTCAATCTCCTCTTGTTGTATGTCTTCTGGTTCCGGTCTTGGCTCATTTGTTCACCTAAACTGTTTCCCCCTCCCACTCCCCTCACTCCAACTCCATATGCTCCCCATCTCCTACCTTGGAATGGGTATATGTACTGAGAGAGTTTTTTGGTGGATTACCTTGAAAATGACACCAAGTGTAGAAACCATGGTCGGATAAGTGATAAATAAAATAGTGTGGATATTACCATTTGTGCTTTAATCATGGAGAAAAAAGTATAATGAAAATTTGGTAGAGAATTGCCTGATTTACAATTTTGTTCGTAGAAATTTTTATAATTAAACCTACCGGTTGGCCAAAAAAATGCAAAACGCTATTTTTCTGTTGCCCTTAATCTTGAATAAAATACTTTGCACTCACGGGATCGATGGGGCCTTTCAGAATTTCGTAAGAGTGGTATTCCTAACGTTACTGTAAATTTTGAGAGCTATCCCTAACGCTCCTGCATTGCTGTATGTTAGGAAAGCGAGCTAAAGTTAGTATTACTGCATGTTTCGAATTTGCGCTAAACATTTCTAATAACTTTTTAGTTTAATAAAATCAAATTCGCTTCTAAGTATCTAGTTAATCCCGTTCGTTGCCTTTACCTAATTTCTATACCTAACTCTATATAGAGAAAAATATCACTTGTACCAGTTGCCTACAAACCCCCCTCATTTAATAAATGCATCTGCAAGTGCAACTGCAGCTAAGTGCCAATATGGTGCACACTGTACGATGGCGGTTTACATTATAGTTACACGTAAATTCAAAGTTTACTAACATTTCTAAACTTTCGAAGCAAATGTATCTAAACCTCCACTGCGCAAGCGCTCAAAAGTCGCCTATTGAATCAAATCCGCTCATCTAGGATCCCAACAATACAAATTCAGAGGAAAAACACAATAAGGAATGATTTAATGGAAGAAAGAATATATATATCCCAAATTTAAAAATTTCATTGACAGAATCTACCTCTATATAACAATGTTAAATAATACTAGCAGTGCACAAAATACCTACAAAAATATATGAGCATCATAAGCACTCTATTTCATCTATATATATGTATCAAACCGTCTTCCAGATACTCTGAGAACGAAGTGCAATGCTTAAGCATTAAAGTTCGAGTTGCTCATCGCCATTCTTCAAAGTTGTGCGGCTTAAAATAACTAATCATTCCCGTTCTATCGGTTCAATTTTGGCTCACTTTCCTGACGAATTGCATGTTTAAAATTTCCGCTACTAACATCTCTAAACTTTCAAAGCATATGTATTTAATATAGAATAGACCTTTTTTTAAATATCTATTGCATCTCGGATAAAAAATCAAACCTCAGCGGCTGGAAAGAGCTATATTCTTCACAAAGAAGTAATTCTGGTACTAAAACCAGCCTATTAGCATCCTTAGGAATATTCCCTAGAGGTCACATAACACTGATTTCAGAGACTCAATAATTTAAAACCTGGCAAAGGTTAAGAATTCTATGCATCACATCTTCACATGCAACATTTTTAAAACGTTGATTACTCACCGAATATAAATAGGAGTTTCGTCAACGCCATGCCTAGGGTGCATTTGATGCTATTTATATTAATATTATAGCTTCAGAATATATATAGGTCAAAATCACATACGGTGCAGTGAAAAAACTCAGGAGAAAACTAACCACTGTTTCGTAATGACCATGCCCTTTTTATCATAAAGTAGCTCAAAAATTGAAATCAACAGAAAATGTGTTAATAATTGTTCCCCAAGGTAATCAGTCGAAGAAAATCAAGCGGGAATGAATTTTCTTTGAAAGTCACATGTGACAAAGTTGGTGGATATAAGGATCAAAAAAAAGGATGATTTAATAGTAGATAGAATATGCTTCACAAAGAATTTCATCGACAGAATCAACCTCTGTATAACAGTGTTAAATAATACTAACAGTCGCACAAAATACCTACAAGAATATGCGAGCATCATAAGAACTCCATTTGATTCATATATAAGTATCAAATCGTCTTATAAATTCTCTGAGAATGAAGAGAAATGCATAAGTATTAAAGTTTAGGTTGTTCATCGCCACTCTTCAAAGTTGCGCGGCTTTAAGATAACTAATCATTCCCGTTCTATCGGTTCAATTTTGGCTCCCTTTCCTGACGAATTGCACGTTTCAACTTTCCGCTTCTAACATTTCTAAACTTTCTAAGCACATGTATCGATACCTCTACTGCACAGGCGCTCAACAATCGCCCACCGATTCATATCCGCTCATCTAGGAGCCAAGCAATACGAATGCGCTCAGCTGGCACTAGCCGGACCACAAAAACTCTCCCCTAACTCCACAAGCATCGGCGGTGAGCGATTGAGCTCTGCCTATTGCCAGCTGAGCGTATGCGTATTTTGGGCTCCTGGATGAGCGGATTTTAAGTCGGTGGGCGACTGTTGATCATTTTTGCAGGTTAGTTGTCAATATGTGCTATAAGTAGATCTTTTTTAAGTATCTATTGCATATTTGATATAAAAATATCAAGTATTAGTGGCTGCAAAGCTCTATGCTCTTCACAAAAATGTAGTTTTTGCACTATGACCAGCCTATTTGCATTCTAAGTAAAGAGTAAGTCGTAGAAGTCACATAATACTGATTTGAGAGACTCAATAACAAAAAATCTGCCAATGGTTTAAAATTATATGCATCCCAACTTCGCATGCAACTTTTTAAAACGCTGATTACTCACCGAATATAAATAGTTGATTCGTCGACGCCATGCTTTGGTAGCACTTGATAATGTATATGTTAATAGTATTATAACTTCAGAATGTTGGTAAAGTAAACCGAAACTCGAGGAAAATCGAGCGCTCTCTGTTCGGCAAGCAACTCAGCTCAACCCAGAATGATTCTAACAATATTGACCAGCTGGTATCTTATTTATGATCGCGTACTTTGCGTATATATGTTGAGAAATGACGCAAGAATATTCTCAATGTTGTTGCGTAAATAAATCAAAGGAGAACAGGAAAATTGCGATTTTGATTAGGAAACTTTATAGAACCAGCTCCAATCCAGCCATAATAGTAGAAAGAAAAATACTGGCCTCGATAGCGGCGGGGAGAAATCCTTGCCTTACAAACCAGAGGTCGCGGATTGGAGTCACGTTCAGCAGGTGGCCCACTTTCCATGAAGTGTGTGCTCTCAAACGTTCTTCGTTTTAAACGCATTTTCTCATGCATGGGAGAATAGGCGCTCAATGGGAAAAATAGGCGCTATAGTATTCGGTTTGTCTGTGTATTTTTATTCACTTTCAAGTCAATTTAGAGAACCTAATGCAATTTAACATGATTTCAATGGTGGTTCTATGCTCGGTATAGAAAGCCATTTCCAAAAACATATGATGATGTCCAAGTCTCAAATCCACGGCCTAAGTCTGAGGCTTTGTTAGGCTAGACATGATGAATTTGTATTTTCGTTGTTGGCGAATTTTGCGAAATAACTTGAGTAACTTCTGTTGATTAAGTTTAGATGGAATATTTGTGCTGTAAACATTTCATTAATTTAACAGGATTGTGTATAATTGATTCCTTTGAAATAATTGCCTTAAAAACATAATTTCTAGTTTTTTTTTTGCTATCAGCAGTTTAATGTTCTGATTGCTATAAAAAAACTGATTAGGAGTTTCCTCCGCAAACAGCTTTTTTCAGTTAATTTTAGCATCATACCTATCACATCGTAATAAACTAATCGCAGTTTGATATACCAATCGCAGTAAAAAATGCCAGAGAAAATGCGCAGTATGTCACTCACTGTGGTAAGTACTGATCTAATTTTGTCTGTAAGGTTCCCTCGATGCAAAGACCTTAAACGTGCTATTTTCGGCTAATTGAAGACAAATAAATACAATGTAAAAACTCTTCTCGGGCAACCGCGAAGAGTTTTTACTGTTGCTCGCCGGGAAAGTGTAAAATCTTAGATAAATACAATGTTTATCTGAAAACAGAATGAAAGGTACAGGTAAGCTGACATTATCAATCACGAAAACAAAGTTACACTATTTTCTGTTAAGAACATCAAGCCATTAAATAAAACAAAATACTTTTTTTTTTAAAGGAAGTATCATAGTAATAGCCAATCGGAAAAATTTTAAGAAGCCGCCGTTGAGTCCAACGTAAGTAATTCTACGTAGAGAAAATCATTGGGTGCACTGAATTGTTCAGGATTTAGCATTGTAGAATTCCATTTTAAGTTAGGAAAAATATCATCTTTCTTCCTACAACTTAAGCTTTCATTATCAACTAGTTTACAAGACTTGAAAATGTTTCAGTGCATTGAAATGTTAAGGTATTGAAAATAGTCGATGATTAAAGGCTAAGTTGGAAAGAACTTGTCAATTTTCTAGCTTAAAATCATTAGAATTGACCAGGATTCCAACCTATTATAAGAAGGTTATTTTTACATCCTTAAGAAATTGGCAGAGTAATTTCTGTTTTTCTTTGGAATGCCATAACTCTTGAACGTTCAACCATTCAATCAAGAAATGAAATAAACACCGATGAAACGGGCTGGGAATGATTGCTTCAGAAATTATTTGTAGGCTCGTTGAAATCCATGAGCACTCGTTTATATCGAATTTTAGGGGACCATCGTTGCCTTTTGTTACAAACGGGATTTTGTTATATCCACAATACAGGATTTTGCCCAATAAATCACAGGATTTCCGGCTAATTACCGTAAACCGTCTTTATATAAGCAAAAGATCCGTGACAGTTAACCATCGCCCACCCTCTCCTTCAAACAGCTGTAAAGGGAATTCCAGTATGCATCCACAGATATCAAAGGTTCAAGTTAAGTTAATACTTCTCTAATGGTGAAAACGGGCTTGGAATCCTTGTACTCTTAAATTACCTGAACTTATACGCGTGTACCAGATATGCATTTTTCGATCATTTAACATAATTGCGATGAAGGAAAGAAGTGTATGCTACAAAAATTACCAAATGATACCGCTGCCCAGTGGTCCGGCATCGGGAAAAGTGGAAAAAAGTCTAAAATATTTCCCTTTGCAAATTTGTTTATGATGGACGACCGAAAGAGAAATTTTCCCCAGTCATGTTAACTCTGAATTTACCGTCTTAAAATAAGATATATATTATAAGTTGAAATAATAGTAATTTTCGCTTAATATTTCCTATAATTTTAACATAGCGATGAATCTTAGTCAAATGGAAAAAGGAAAACCCTTGTGGACATTAAGTGTCGAAACCATGGTCGGTTAAGTGATAAATAAAAGTGTGGATATGACCATTTGTGCTTTAATCATAGATGTGTCATTATTCCACAAAATTAAGCCGGGAACTATTTTATACGCTCGTAATGCCAGTAAGGCAGTTAAGGCTAAGTTATATTTTAAACTCTCCATCAAATTTCGCGTAGCCATTCTAAACGCGTATTTCAATAACCAGTGCCTAAAATTAGGCGTTATTCCAAAATACGTCAATATGTGCTGCAAATTAAACTCTAAATCAGCGAGGGAAGCTGTGGAAGCGGCCAAGAAGTTATGGATACAACGTGAACTGAAGTGTTGGTTTGGGATTAGGGATGCATTATCGCATTACCTGTATTTCCTCCATATAGATCTAGCCTCTTCACTCAACTGTTGTGAATGGCTCGCCTTTGAGGATAATGTAAGGTCTAAGGTTAGTGTGCTCAATGTCCATATGCTCAAGACATTGAAGAAGAAACTTGAGGGACTGTGTTCTTCTCAGCTGTGTAGTTCCCACCCTATAAAAAATAGCACTTCTGTTCCATCAGTTAAAGTGACAGAGGATTTGTCCTTCCACCCCCGTGTAGTGAACTTGTCCGACCATTCCTTTTCATCAGAAGAAATGAACCTGCTCAACAAAGGGTGGAAATTTGCACCTCCCTAATTGTGATGTTTGTCCTATATAGCAAGTGTTACAATCGAGACATGACATTTTATATACTATATTACTTTTCAGATTTTTAGGGGTTTCAGATTTTAATTTTGTGTATAGGAGATTTTATGGGTTACCTAAAACTCACAAAGTGGGTATCCCCATTAGACCGGTTGTCTCACACTTCACGGCCCCTTGCCATAAGCTAGCAGCCAAATTAAATACTTTAATTAGGCAACTTTCTTTTTTCAAACCTAAGCACAGTATTAAAAATTCAATTGAATTGTCAGAGAAAATATCCAATATAGTTCCCCTTCTAACGCTAAACTTATTTCTTTCGATGCCACTAATCTGTTCACTTCCGTTCCGCCTGCTGAAGCCTTTAACTTGACCCTAAATTTATTAAAAGACGCTAAATGTGATCCAGTGATACTTAAAGATATTGAGAAACTTCTAAACATGTGTCTCTCACAGAACTACTTTATTTATAATGGCTGTTTTTTCTTACAAAATTCTGGCCTTGCTATGGGGTCACCTCTCTCCCCAATTCTTGCTGAAATATTCATGGACAATCTGGAGTATAGACTTTTCAGCTATGTAGACGATAGACTTTTTTAGATATGTAGACGATATTTTATGTTTATGGACGGGCTCATCACGCCAATTAGATAATTTTTAACATTTTTTAAAATTCAATCCACGACAAGATTAAATTTACGATCGAATATGGTGGGGACAACATCAATTTCTTAGACTTAAATGTTTCAATTAAAGGTGGTAAACATGATCTATCAATAAACAGAAAAGAAACGTTCACTGATTTTATTATTCCGGTAGATTCATCTCATCACCATACAAATAAGCTAGCGGCATTGAGGTGTATGATCCACCGGATAATGAATATTCCTATGACTGTCCACTACTTCGATAAAGAACTCAAAATTATAAAAACCATAGCAGTAAGATATGGCTTCAACCCATGCGCTTAGACAAGATGCTTAAACGATATCGCTCCAAAAGAAACACAAAGTTACTGACATCTCTGTGTATGGTCCCAACTAAAATTACCCGCCGTGGTCATACTACCTTTCATTAGAAACATTTCGTATAAACTCCAGAATGTATTCTCTAAAAATAAAAATAATTACAATATTTCATTTTATAACCCATTGACGCTTGACAAGATTTTATTCAATTCTAAGGACAGTTATGACTGTATGGACAAAAGTGGAGTGTACAAATTAAATTGTGAGGACTGTGGTTTGTGTTATGTTGGCCAGACTGGTAGACGCTTTAAAAACAGAGTGAAGGAACACAGAAGTTTTATATATAATGACGGAAAATCTTGTTGTGCAAATCATTTATGCCTGAACATTTTAGCAATTTTGACATAGATATTTTACATTGTATTTACAAAGGGCTTATATTAGATTTTATGGAAAAATTTGACATTGCCAACAGCCCGGATGGACTTTGTAATGATGTTTTATTTTGTACGGACTCACCTTTGTTAAAGTTAAGCTTCTCCATGACGTCAAAACCCTGACCTTCACGCTCCTCTTGTTGTATGTCTTCTGGTTTCGGCCTTCGCTCATTTTTTCACCTAAACTGTTTCCCCCTTTCACTCCCCTCCCCCACCTCCTACCTTGGCATGGTTATATATACCGAGAGAGTTTTTTGTTGGATTACCTTGAAAATGACACCAAGTGTCGAAACCATGGTCGGTTAAGTGATAAATAAATAGTGTGGATATTACCATTTGTGCTTTAATCATGGATATATCATTACTCTACAAAATTAAGCCGGAAACTATTTTATATATCCATTCTCAATTGTTCAAGCAATCTAAGCTTAGCGCGCAGCCTCCGAGTCTCCAGCGGCTCCAAGCCTAATTCGTTTAACATCTGGGTAACGCTGTCTGTGCGCCTGTAGCAGTTTTTGACGAACCGCGCAGCCTTACTTTGTATTTTATTCAGTTCGCGGATTAAGTCTTTCTGAACCTGATCCGATACGCTCGCTGCATATTCAAGATGCGGTTGGACGAGTGCGAAATAGCACCTTTCTTTCATTTTCTCATCCGAAAATCTTCGCACATTACGCTTTTCGAATCCTAATTTCTTCAGGGCTATGCCACAAATAATCCGTATATGTGTTCCCCACGAGAGGTTTGAGGGTATCGTTACTTCCAGGTACTTAACTCCGTCTTTTTCCTTTATGTTAATACCATCCACAGCATAAACATGGTTATTGTTGGATGAACTCCGCAAGAAATGTATGGACATGCATTTGATCAGATTAAGTTCGAGTCCCTACTCTTGGCTCCACAAATGAATGTTGTTAAAATCCTATGATAGAATTTCATAGCCTGAGTGATCACTGATTTCGCGATAGATGACGGCGTCGTCAGCAAATAGACTTATTATACTGCTAATTCGGGAGCAGAGGTCATTTATGTACAAAAGGAACAAAACGGGGCCGATCACGCTTCCTTGTGGAACATCTGATGTCACTTTAAATACATCACAGCTAATTCCGTCAAGAACTACTTTTTCTTTACGATCATTCAGAAAATCTCGCATTTTACCACTGTTTCGTTTAATCCGCATGACTGCAATTAGTATTAAAGTTTGTTTTGAGGTACCGTGTCAAAAGCTTTCTTAAAATCTAGAAATAATGCGTCAACTTGTCTCTTCGATTCACCAGATTTTAGAACATTGTGAAGAAAGAACGCGAGCTGTGCTTCGCATAATCTACCTACCTTGGTCGCAAACTTTTTTCAAAGATTTATTTGTACCATTCTTAAGAAACCTCTACTTTACACTGTGATATAGATTTCCCGAGTTGCATATTTCGTAAACGAAAGATAATGGCTACTTCAAATTCCACACGAAAAATGGGTACGCCATTTTGTGTTGTAAAACCATGCAGATGTTCACTGAAATCTTCAAAAGTCATAGAAAATACAGCCAAAGCATAATTTTTTTGATAATTTTTTGAGTGATCTGTTTTCCAGTGTCAATTACAATTCTGGTTTCTCTGTATAGACTCTGGGAAGATTGTATCAGATGTTTAGGAAACCCTCTTTTCTTCATAATTGACCACAGCATTTCTCTATAAACACGATCAAATGCCTTTTCAAAATCTACGAATGCAAGATGCGTTTCTAGATTGAACTCTTCGTTTTTGAATGATTTGTTTTAAAGTAAAAACATCTTCAATGCAAGATCTTCCCTTCTTAAAGCTAGCTTGCTCTTCTAATAAAATGGTATCAGAGATAGCTTGCAGCCTTGTATTAATTATTTTACTGCATATTTTACATGCAGTATTCAGTACACTTAAGCCCGTATGACACTTCCCAATTTATTGGCCAATCCATTGGATATTGGATTGTGGACCCACTGACACACACCAATTTCTAGCCCAATCTCCGTTTCACAATATTGGGCACAATTTCTTGGCCAATCTAGATTTTAGAACGGGTTCTATTTTCTCGAGGCCAATCTCCAATCAGAACTCAGTCTTGTCGACTCCTAGTGGCCAAATCTAGAAGCTCTTTGCAAAACATTTCACCTCGGAATTTTAATATCATATATAAAAACTTTAGAAGCATAGCAATCCATGGAATAGCTCAAATAATTAATATGTACTTTGAGAGAACATAAATTCACAAACATCAACTGTCTAAAGTTGGTAATTCGGAAATAACATTTCGGATATTTAATGAATAAAAACGTCGTGATTCTCCTCGATTGCGTCTATATTTTGTTTAAATTACAATTATTAAACTATTTTTCATGATTTGAGCGCTAAAGTTTCGGGTGAAAGTCCCAATTGATGACACAATCTCTGTTTATTCGATGAACATATTCCAGCCAAAATGAGCCGCTACGTTATCTTGGCTCACCTATGAGATCACAATATTTCCAATCTCTCATCATTCAAGGAACTCACCCGAATGAAATTTCGAGCAATTCGAAAATATCTTTGCAGCCCCTCGAAATAGTTATTAAATTTACAATTATTATGCCACCTCCCATTCTGTAGCTCATTGGCAATTAATCTGCGTCTTGAGATGCTCTTTTGTCATTTTGTGTTATGTGGCGTTCTCTAGTGGGGTATTAGAACACTATAACGGCCAATATTGGTGTAAATATTGGTACGTGTCATACGATGCCTAAAGCCCAATATTTTAACCAATATTGCGCGCCGATATATTGGCCAATAAATTGGCAAGTGTCATACGGGCTTTATACCCATTCTCTGGGTTATTTCTCTTTCCCTTTTTAAACAATAAAACAATCTTAGCCAAATTCCAATCCTTTGGGATTTCAAGTTTTGTCCAACACATATGGTACAGATGCAGGATTCTTCTTTGCAGTTCAATTTGAGTTGAGTTATTGAGTTTAAAAAACTCGGTAATACACCAGAGGGAAAGTATTTTATGCCCTTCAACATATTTTATCTTCTAGTGTTTTATATGAAGCCTTCAATTCGTTTTCGTCACAACTTTGCTTTCTCATTCATCTAACAAGGTTTTATGGGTAGTAGTAATTTCAGGTCTGAGTGAACTAGACCAAACTCAGGCTAAAATGGACTAAGATGCTTAAAATATGATACTAGACCAATAAATATTAAGAAATACTCAATTCAATTTAATCTTATTTTTTTAATTAATTTATTTCTTTTGGTTTGTCTGTTCGGAATAATTCTCATTTAGGGATAAGATTTATAATATTTAAATCGTCCAAAGAATGACGATGTTTTGAGTACTGAAAGTTTATATTTCACCCATTGGTTGGCTGTAGGAGATTATTGACAAAAAACCAGAAGGGGCTATTGTGGAAAATTAACGGAGTGTTTAAGTGTTTAAATATGTGGAAAATAATAAGAATTAGGAAATCGCTGGATATATTCCTTTATACTACTCTTGATATTTAGTAATTTTTTATGAGAAGTATTTGAAAATCAAGAAGAGATGACCCAGAGATAGTGGTACAAATAAAGAGTACTAGACTCAAGAGGGCAGGCCAAACATCGGGGAGAGAACTTATCACAATAATAATATAAGCTGTATCAGAAATATTACCAAGAGGATAGCGATCTTTGGGAACGCCTCAACACTGCTGGAAGGACCAAGTCTAAGAAGACGTGAGATGAGTAGGGGCAGAAGTCGACTGGATGGAGGAGAGGCTAAAAACCTTCGGAGGTTTGATCCCCTAGTCTGTCCAAACAGGGAACTCGAGGGAGTTATGTCAATTAGTTATTTAACACTTAGTGGCTGCAAAAATTGTGATTTCCTTTTCTTTGAAAGTGTCACACTTAGTGTTACACTGCTGATTGACATAACTCCATCGTGTTCAGATTCTTTTTTCATGACATCACTCGTAAAAATGAAAACTGTAATAAATAATCACAAATTACGCTTACATTTGCATGATATTTTTCTCTGAGTGGACAGTTATTCGTCACTCATAGCTTGGGAGATATGAATCATTCATTTTTTCTCATAAATTGCAAAACACAGAAAGGAACATATAAAATCAAAATATTCTATGCATCACAGAGCAGTGATGAATCTCTCATAATCTCTCATAAAGTATTAGGTTTTATAAATAAATAGGGTTGCTACCAATGGTTTGCAATTTATTGGTTGGAAATTCACAGGTTTACACGAGGAGTGGAATAAGGAGACACCAACTAAGGTTCACAAGTATGTGTCGTGAAAGCATTGGAATTGTACTCCAATTCTGGATATCAATTAAAATCTCTTTTTCAAATGAAATGTAAGGAGTATATATCCCATGATCAGGTACTTCAGCCAAATGGCCATATCCTTATTACTATTAAGAAACTACTGACAAGAAATTTTTCTTAATTTGCACACTTCATTTCCTTCTGATATGACTACGTCAGCTGTATGTAGCCCAGGCATCAGAATTCAACAATTTAGTTTTAAATATGCTTAGAGTTTTCACTATTTTTTCTCTACATGATGCAACGAGTTCCTTGGACCAATCCAGAAAATCAGCTAGTTTCCTGTTCAAAAAAATAAAATAAATCAGTGTTATCAATTCCATAAACATATTTCCAGTCATCGACATGTATTCGCATAAACAATAATTCTACCCGTGGAATCATTTGCTCATTCTTACATTGAAATAACTTTAAATTTATATGCATCCCATCGTAGAATATATGGCAGTGGGAGGTTTGATTCTAGAAAAATGGAGGAAAAGCATGGTGACTTCGTGCAATATTGATCACACCAGAACACCATTTTTCTATTTGGAGTTAATACAATTTTCAACTGTGACTTGAACAAGCTCCCAGATTTCAAAACTGTACTAACTTTTTCTTCCATCAAATTTATTCTGTTTGTACTTCACCTCATCTTAATGCGACCACTTTCCACTAAATGGCCATCTATTAAATAGTTTAACAAAATAACCTCCTGTTTTTGTCAAAACAATATTGGAAACAGCAGAAATATAAAACATTTTCATAATTCACCTAACCACAATTATTATGATAAATTTTCATTTATTAAACTATCAGATAATTTCTATTTGGCAAGGGTTTTGACATGTTCAATATTAAAGTATTCCAGGAATGAAGTTACGTTTTTTAGGAGAATTTTATTACTTAAGTCGGCAGTTTCCACACCTTGGAATTCCCTTCAAAATTCGCAATACGACCCGATGCGCTTCATTCCCGACTATTATTTTCATTCTCATCCAGTGGCTTAGCCACGGGGGAGTGGTTTTCCGAGTTACAACCCCCCCTGAGCCTTCATTACTTTATGTTAGATTTTACATTTCCCGGCGAAGAGAGTATTTAAGCTTTACTCGGGATTCCGCGCAGGAAAATTTACAAAACTTTTTTCTTTATTTTAATAAATACTTATACAAAATTACTGTTTTTGAGTCCTAAAAATCATAATTCGACATAAAAATCCCATAATTTTCCCCAGATCCTCCCTTTTCAATACACCTCGGAAGTTCCCCGAAATCTCTCGCTAGCCCCCCACACCTGCAATGCAAAATCATGGCTACGCCACTGTTCTCATCCTTCCTTCTCTACACCTAACAAGAATTATTCCCTCTAGCAACACTGCTTTCCGATTATATGGAAAAATATATTCTGGTTCTTAACGTACCCTCTCCGTTCCTTACTCGATCAATCTGAACCGTGAGTTCCATCCGCAATGAATCAAAAATCCTTCTCTGTATTTATTTACTGTACGTACGCTGTATTTGTTTACTTGAAATTTTTGTAAATGTTCATTTCTGTTAATTGTTTCAAATTATTTTCTTCTATTGTATTAGATGAATCTGAAATTTTTGGATATGTTAATTTTTCTTAATTGGCTTCAAATTATTTTCTTCTTTTGCATTTGATTAACTTGAAATTTTTGTATATGTTAATTTTTGTAAATTAGTTCAAATTATTTTCTTCTGTTGTATATGGTTATCTTGAAAATTTTGTATATGCTCATTATTGTTAATTAGTCCAAATTATTACTATATTTGTTAAACTGATTGCTGAGCTATAAACCGTTTACATAAAAGTGTTCCATCGGATGTAAAAATCTGAGAACAATAAATTATATTATATATTATATATATTATACTTCATCATCTCCATTCTCCTACACGCCCGCATTTCGAAAGCTTCTTGCCTCATATCGCTCTCCTTCCATAACGTTCATCCTCCTAATGTCTTTATTGTTTTATTCGTTTTCATCTAATATGCTGCCCAGATGGTTGTGCTGATTCATATGCTCATGTTTGTGAAAATCTTGGGCCTATCTTTCTTCACTCAAGGTTACTAAAATATATCGCCCATAACGTCGGTGGTGTTGGTTTCGTGAGATCATGGTGTTCAATTGCTTGGCAAGTGAATTCTTGTGCTCTCAGAATATTACATTCAGAACCATCTCTTGTAAAACCAATCGTGATGGCCAATAAATGATTCTTATTGACGCCCATCTTTGCGCTATAACTTTGTGTTATTAATTCCTCATTGTTCCTTTTCTTTCATCTCATATATGGGTTTACACGTCCTTTTCTGTTATTTACCTTTGTCATCTTAGCTTGTTGCTACACAACCCGTATTTTTTTTAACACTTAGCCCCATTAGGAATTTTAACATTTTTTGTACGTCTTGTACTGTTGCGGTTTGTGCTGCATGGCACGATGTATGCTTGGCGGGAGCACACACCACCTGCAAGCATATTCAAGCACCATAGCTTATAACAAAAATTATGTTTACCAGAAAATGGGAAAATTGTGAACAGACATGAGGAGAAGATGCTCTGGCTTAGTGGTACATTTGAAGAAGAAATTCACAATTTTTCAATATTTTGTTTCCTTTTATGAAGGAAGTTCATTGTGTTTTTATATTTCGGGGGGACCGGACCCCCCGGACTTCCCCCTCCCGCTACTCCACTGGTCAGTGGTATATCCGAAGATTTTTCCTATTTTCATTTCCAAACCCAAGCGTAACAGTTTAGGTCCTGAGTATTTAAAGATGTTTTTTTTAAAAAAACAGCTTGAAAGCCTATAAAATTGATCTTTAATTTATTAAAATATTAAAATGTGTATGAAAATATAAAAAGCATTCCTTTGATTGCATGTACCCATAATAAACTTGAATAATTACTTCGTTTAATAGCAGGAATTAGAAAATGGATTTTGATCCGAAAATATCCGTTCCGAAAGATCCGGCTCCGAAAATCAAGGACCCGATCCGAATCCGGATCCGAAAACAATCCTGGATCAGTCCATCCCTACTATGAATTACGTTAAAGATAAGTTGGACGAAAATTTTTAGCATTTTCCCCATAGTTTTCACTACGAAATAAGCTGAAACATTTCAAAATTGCTAAAAGAAAAGTCGTTTAGGCCTTTCAAATACGTTACATACGTCGAAAATGTGAATAAAATTACGTTATAATTTTGAGACCTTTGAACATCTGGTTTTCTCGCCAACATAGTCTTGAAAACCAAATGTTCTCGAGTGATGAAATTGGAACTGGGATGATGCGTACTTCTTCCTATCTCTCCGTCACGTCCAAAGGATCGTGACCCCCATAGAGATAGTGGAAAATGGGTTGGAAATATTTTACTAGTGAATTACTTCGATTGAGTTTCATGATCTGAAAAGAACAGTGCCTTGAATGTTACTTTAACTCGTTGAAATTCTATGAAAATTATTCCGCTGGAAATACTCTTCTGTGCAATATTTCTGTCACGATGAAGTTACTTAATACCTTCTCTACGTCTTCAATCATGTCAGTACTCATTATGGGTGAGTTATTTTTAAATATTTTACTTTGTTCCGTCAAAAACATTGTTTTGAATATTCTTGAAACGGTATTGAAATTAGTATCTTTTCAGCACTCATTTTGGGTGAGTTAATTTTAAATAATTTTCTTTATTCCGTGAAAAACATTATTTTGAACATTCTTGATACTTATTAGCCTGTGGTAGTCATTTTTACTTTATGCATGGAAACATCGGGAAAATGATCCAGGAATTCATTCAATATTTGCAGACGTATTTTTTTACAGTGAGTGGTTCTTGGGATACCTCTAATATGGGTTACTTTAACGTATAATTTACTCAAAGTTTTTATACACATAGATATCAAAATCACATTCGACGGTACTTAGGTGTGAAAAGACATCAGAAAATTTTCAGCAGATAAGAAGCTCGGCAAGCGAGTGCAGTACCCCAGTCTCGATGTTTAGAATTGTAAATGGTAGTCTCTACAAGGGCGAATGTGAGGAAAATGGACCAGGGGAGTCATGTACCCCTAAACGAGGATCCATATATGCCAATAATATGTAATGATAATACATAGTTTAAATAGAGCATAAGTAATAAAATCGTGAAATATTTAGACTTATATCTCTATTTTTTAGTATTGCTGGTTGAATATAGTGAGAATATACCTACTTATTTCACACGAATGCCTTTAATATATCGTATTCCCCAAAGTTATTCTCGCATGCGATTATGAAAGTGAGTTTTAGTCCAATTTCAGACACGGACTCAATGCACATCCTTAGTCCATTTCAAACAGCTTGTAAAATGTTATTTTTAATCGCTATAGTCGTCGCAATCTCGGCCATTTTTTTCGTTACAAATTATCAAGGAATAGAATAATGAAACTGAAGACATTCATTTCTTTGCAAAAATAATTAATACTACTTCAATCACAACGAGAAAAACCATCGTTCACTGAAAGTTAAACCTTAATAAAGTTAAAAAAAAAATAACGGCTAGTGCTATTGAAAATAGCTTTGGTTGAATTCAGTAAGTAATACGCGACTAACATTTGTATGGTGTTATAAAAAGTTGTGTTTTCAGTCGCCACGTGCCACGGCCTGCTTAGTTTTTAATTAATGAAAAACCTAATAATCCTGTGAATTGAGAATAGAACTTGATACATAATGTCGTCAAATGAACTAAAAAAATAAGAAAAATGATTCCGCGATTCGTAAAATTCGTTGATCTTGGAAATTCAATCTTGAGACTGTCCTATGAATGTTTCCCAGGAACAGTGTTGAGCTCCATACGGTGCGAAAATTCAAGAGAAGAAAATTTTGCTCAATAAAAAGCCTTCTTCAAAAATCACTTAAAGCAGTTGATCAAATGTTGTCATACCTACCTGGCGGGTAATCATGGCAGGTTCGATTTCTGTCATAAGTAAATGAGTTTTCCTCTAAGGAATCTTCCCACCTTTTGTGCAACTGCCGTGACTCCGTCAAGGTTCAATACTGTGACACGATAAAATCCATTTAAAAAAATAGATATTCATTGCTATAAATATGGATAAGTATCAACCAATTTTGAATACACCACAGATATTCAACTTTAATACCCTCAGTACCTGAATTAAGTGCATTATACCTTCAAGAAGAAATGTAAAACATAGGCAAAATACCCTGAATGAACCAATAAATTGGTATCTTTTTTTAGTTACTATATGATAATTAAAGTCTCCATCTTGGAAAAAATATGCAGATCTTGATTGAACATAGACACCAAAAGGGTACATGAAGTTATCTCTATTACCTGGCTATTCCACGGTTATTTTCTTGAGTCATATTGTCTCTAAAACTGAAGTTAGATTCTGTCTAAATAATTATCATATCATATATAATTTGTGCCTGAATTCCTGTGTGTATCCCAGCATTTTAAATATTTATTCATATTTATAAATTTATTCATTTAAATTGACTTGTCATCTATTTTTATTTTCTAAGTCTATCTCAAATCTGTGTACTAATAAACGAAATGAATTAATTTAATTTCACGAACACAACAGAACCAATGGATTATCCTTTTTATGCGGCTTGCTTTTATGGGTAGCATACAGATTTAGATGTAGATAAATTGGGCCATTGGTTACGAAGCGAGCAGGGGTTTGCGTTGTTTTCAACGACTTCTTTAATTTAAAATGATGTGACCAATTTGTTTTCCGCAAACAGTTTGGCATACATCAAGCTTCCTCATATAAAAAAACTGCGCTTTAATGGAACGAAAAATGCAGGAGCGGTAAGTGCTCAACGGTGGGCTCAACGAGATTTTACCCACCACAAAGGGGTACTTTTTATAGAAAAAATTAACTACAAGGTACACCTTGAAGCAGGAGACTGTTTTGTCTATAACTCGACGTAGAAATAAAACGACACTCCTATGCTTCTAGTCGCATTGAAAATGGTTCCGTAGCTTAAACGACATTACGCCTTAAACTCGAGGGACTCGCTTTCCTATCAGGCGATACGTAAGCTAAGGCTTTCTCGGGTTTTTCTAGTACCTTTATCCAGTTAATTCGCCGGTAAAGCGAACAATATTTCTTCACGCCGCTGGCCAGTCCGATGTTACTTTCATGGATAGAGATTGTGCTTCAACGAGAATATCTTAAAACCAAGTGAACAATCTTCATTCATGCTTTTCCACTACATTATACTCACTTATATAATCAATTCTTGAATCTTTTAAATCGTGGTACCGTTAATCATCCATTTAATTATGTACCTAAATGCCTTGCCGTGAATTTAAGATTGAAGAAAATAAAGCATGCGCCTAATTGCCACCGAAAATCATGACATTTAATAATTTTCTGCCATTCATTCAAGTGTCATTTTATTTTTATTTTCAGGTATCTGCTTGATAGCTACATTTGCCGCTGCTTTTTCACCTTTAAACTATGAGCCTGGAGAGCATTATGAAGAATGCCAAAATAATTTCCTCGTAGGTACATACTCAATGTGTCATTTCACTTATGATTGATTAATTATAATGCTCGTGAAAAAGATACCTTGGTTTACTGTCTACGCACTGATATCAAAGGTGAATCGACCGCGCTGAACACTAAAAAATGCAATTCTGGTGGCTAAACACAACGCAGAGTGATCGGTATGAAGCCAGTGCATGAAGCCAGGGAACTTTGAATATGACCATCACATAATTTAAATGGGAAAATCTCGTAAATTCTCGTAATAAAAATCGCCATTGTGGTAGTTTTCATTGCCGCGGGGCAATTTTCGTCTTTCAGGTTCATTTAAAGCAAGAAGAACAATATCAATATTTTTTTACATGAAGAGTTTGGAAAATTTTTTTAATATAGCATACGTAACGTCAATATTTATTGAGTATTCCACACCTCGGAAATTAAAATCTACCTTTCGGCCATTTAAAAAAATCAAAGAATGGGTAGAATCTTTTAATTTTATAAATCTACTTGTAGGGATGTGCGAGTAGTGCTTTTTGATCTCGAGTCGAGTATCGAGTCGAATTGAAAACTACTTGCGCGTATCGAGTCGAGTCGAGTTTGGTCATTTCTGGATCTGGCAATATGACAATGTATTCACCAACTTATTCCCATTTTTCGAATCCCCTTGAGGACTTGATATTCTGAATGCTTAGGAAGAGATAATGAAAAATGTTGATGGTAATTGTGTCAGAATTAGGAGATGCATGAAAATGAACGTGTCTTAAACAGTTCCATGGGCACAAGTGAAATAAGTTAACCTCTATTAATACGTCAACAATTCAACTTTTTCAAATGTATCCTAACTGCTAGAAAGAGCCCTGAGTGAAAGCATTTGCACCACTGTAATAAAGATTGCATGCGTAAATGAATTATGTAATATTTGATCTTTTCAAATTCTCATGCAGAAAAGTCAATTGAGTTGGTGAGAAGCCAAGGGGTACAAGTGATTTCTTTTTTTACGCAGAGTTAGGTACAGAAGTTAGAGGTAGAAAAACAAACGAGATCAATTAGATGTTTAGTAGTGCATTTGATTTTCCACCCAATGTCAGCACAGAAAAGAGACTCACTCGTATCCCTTGGCAACCAAGTTTTTGTTAATTTTTTCAAACAATTAAGTTTACCTAATTATGTTGAGAGAGAAATCACTTGTACCCCTTGGCTTCTCAACCCCTCAATTGTTCTACATGATTAGGTAGCTGGTTATAATGTCTCCATGTTACCGCATTACTGCCTGCATAAAATTGTCTTTCGCTACTCGCGAGGCTGGACAAGTACTTTCCTGACAAAATTTCTATATTTGAGAACTGTAGAAATTTTTATTAAAAATTATGTCTGCGATTTTTAAGGATCTTGAATATTCATGGAATTATTTGGGCGATGCGAAAGGGCTATAGAACTTAGCTTTATACATATGAACCAAATTTTTTTCTTAAATTCTCACTTTGTTTAATCAACCATAACAACTCTTGTTTTGTTAGTTCAAGAAGGAAACAAAACGCAGCTAAGGAATAAACGAAAATTAACTTCGGACGTAAGTAATATTCAAATAGGAAAAAATATGGCACTATTTGTGACGTCAAACAGGGAAAAATGCATCCACTAGAGCCTGCAGTCCCCAAGCTGACTGGCTAATCAACGCCTGATCATCTGCGAACCTCACCGATTTAAACATCATTCCTCCCACTTTTACTTCAGCTTCCAACTCATCCTACGCTTCTCTTACCATCTTCTCAGCGCACATGTTAAAAAGTAGCGGCGATAGCGGATAGCCTTGCCTAACTCCTCAGCCAATAGTTGCCCACCCAGAGTCTCCGTCCGATACCCTCACTTGCGCAGTCCGGGCCATATGCAGTTTACGAATGAGTCGCCTATCCCTCCAATCTATACCTATTTTCTCTAGAACATCCATTAACTTCACCTAGTTCACTCATATCAAATGCTTTTTCAAAATCCACGAAACAGCCATACACGTCTTGGTCATATTCTAGGTTCCTCTCCACGAAGGACCTCATTATTGCTATTGCGTCACGAGTTGACTTCCCTTTTCTAAAACCAAACTGCTCTTCCCCCAAATACTCGTTTGCCCTCGCCTCCATTCGCCTGTTCAATATCCTCAGTACCACTCTCACCACGTGCGATATCAGGCAAATAGTCCTATAATCTCCTCATTCCGCATCTTTCTTCGTTTTCGGTAAGTAGTGGAATTGGATACTTCACGAAATCCTCCCGCCAACACCCTTCCTCATAGATCCTGCGTACTAGCTCGAAAAACCTTTTCTTACTATCCCTCCCTAAATTCTTAGGGTTTCTCACTTCCCTTCCAACAGTGTTTTTTTACGTGACACCATCACGTGGACTACCTTTCGTCTGGCTCCTACCCTTCGACCTATCTGGCGTGGGTGGCCCTACCGGGAATAATTTAGAATTAATCCCGCCAGTGCAGCCATAGGTCAGAGGTCATAGGGACTTGCAAGCCTTTCCACCGCGAAAAGGTTGTATCCCAAGGGATAGGTTACAATTTGTAGTAGCGATTTAATCTCCATAGGTGCTTTTATCTTATTTCAGCCTGAATGCTCGCAAAATCTTTAACTTTGGGACTTATCTTAAGGACCCCAACACACCCACACCTTTAACTTTGGTAAATGTTAAGAACCATCCTTCTGTGTTATTCATTCTGATTATTTATTAAAATGAAACATTTCACTTTACAGAACTGGACCATAGAATTTGCTAAGTGCCATGAGCAAATGTTCACGGAGGAAGCATTGAATGAGACGATTCGTCTTCACAGCGGCACCAAATGCCTCAGGTGTATCCACATTTGCAGGTGAGTTCGTGAGATTTTAATTGAAGTTTCTGTAAATTACATAATACTCTACGAGTCATCTCTAGGGCGATTGGCTGAGGGTGACCAATCACCAGCACGTAGCATAAAACAGGTGTATCACGCAATCAATTTTAACTGAATTAATTTCTGAAATTAACAAACATAACTAACGCATCTATTGAGAAAATTTTAAAATATTTTTCCTTATGGAAATTTTGTTAATAAGTTGGACCAGAATGGAACAAAATCTCAAGTGTCTGATCGAGAAGGAAAAACGCGCGAAACACTGAACAGACTTCACAACGCACAGGCAGTGGTCTGAAATCGGAAAAAGTCGGACAAAAGTCCAAAATGGCTTTTTTTTAGATAGAGACTTAAAACTTAGCATAAATACTCATACATGATGCCTAATTATGGATATATATGCCATTTTACATGCATTTGATTTGTTGCTGAGATACAGCACCTCAAACATGACCAATTTTTCAAAAACGCGCGCGATCTCGTTTTTCTACGAAAATCTTTCAACTTAAGCAGGTGGTGTTGTAGTTGTATGATTTTTATGGAATAAAAAGTACAATATTCCTTTAAACAGATGCTTTGGCTATGTTGTTCATGATTTTTGAAGATTTTGGTTCACATCTGCATGGTTTACAACACACAATGGCGTACCCATTTTTCGCGTGAAATTTTGAATAAAGTAGACATTATCTTTCGTTTACGAAATGTCGTAATCGGGAAATTTACATCACAGTGTGAAGTAGAAATTTCTTAAGAATACTGCGAAGAAACCTTGGAAAAAAGTTTGCGACCAAGGAAATGAGAGCGATTTTTCGATCGCGCGTCATGTCTGAGCTACGCGACGCGGGACCCTGAGGCTCGGTAACTGAGGTCGATTTATCAATTTTTTCAAAATAAATTCTTAAAAATCGTTATTTGAAGCATGGCACATAGTCAGTATTGACCTAAAATACTATTACCAGGATAATGGATCGATCGCCTTGACCATTTAACGCATTACTCTAGTGAAGATGGTAAGGATTAGATTTTTGTCCGAAACATTCTACGTGTAAGAAGTATGCTTCGGATATTGAAGTATTGTTAAGAGATTAAGTCGGCATGCGAAAGAGGGAGGGAAATAAAAAGTTTCTGGGAAAGGTGACAACCTATGCTCTTTGTCCCTCTCCTCCCTTTTCAATCCTCGCCGAGGAGGGTCGCGCGGAAAGGGGCCTTTTATGACCACGCAAGGCCTTTAACGGTATTTAACTGGTCCTTCCACCAGTGTTTTTCCTATTTATTGTCACCATATACTAGGGGAATGCTTTAGGGAAAAGAAAACAATAATTTTTTATCCTTGAATTCATAATTTATGTAGCGCGTTTAAATTGGTAAATAAATATTTAATTTGATTTTGAAAAATTTCACTTTCCATTTTCCGTTTTATAAAGCGGGACACGAGGGGAGTGTTCAGGAAGCGTCCGGGAAGCGTTTCAACCAGGAAGTGGGGAGGTAGCGTTCGGCAAGCGAAGGGTCGACAGTCAGGTAGTGTTGAGGGACTGTTCGGAAAGCTGCCGGGATGCGTCCACATACCGTTAAACGCTTCCTGAACACTCCCGCAACATTTCGAGAACACTTTCCTGTACGCTTCCGTTTAGACTGGGTAGCCACTTTACTGGTGGGGATATTCTTGAAATTATACTTTATTACTTAATTATTATTATTATATAACAATTATTACTACTAAAATTATTTTTGTCAGATTTCTGTTGGCTATAATAAAATTAAATGCCAGTATGAGTGCAAGAAAATGATTAGTTTACTCTCGTAAAATTTTTTTTCAGCTGAGCTGTTTATAGAACGTAACCGTGGTGATTGATAATAATTTTTCCCTGAGAAAAGATGTTTGAGTCATATCCTTGCGAATCCTACCTATGAAGTAAGGAAAAAAAGTTTACAATGTACGTTCCATAGGTTATTTAAATGTATGAACGAATTCTGACCAAAAATTTCACCAAATAGTAAGCATTGACCCTCATGGAATTGTCTTTGTTTTGGTCAAAGTGGTCGTGGCTTGTCCTACCCAAGCACCCCCATTCCGTCCACACTTCGCTCCACGCTCAAAATCAGCGGTGCCCCCTCCAGATATTTACAACCTCCTTAGTTTATCTACGTCTCACCGCATTGCGTCATCCATGTCAAAGGCGCCAAATTTTGAAATTTAGGACACGCTTCAATTTTTTTATTGTTCGTGTCTCTGAAAGTTCGTAAAAAAGGACTTACCGTATAAATATATAAAGAAACATAGTCATATGATAAAAAACCTTGGAAATATTTTCAAAGTAAGTTAGTGGTAGCCTAGTGGTTAGAGCGCTTGGATGTTGATAGAAAGGTTCAGGGTTCATATAACAGTGAAGCCTTCGATCACCCCTAATCAAGAGTCCACTAAGTGCGCCGTGGTCCAGGGTAAGGAATTGTCCCCCTACCCTGAATTTGTGGCCTTCACAAGCCTTTGGCTTATTCCGGGTCAGCCTTTACCCTCACCTAGCAAAACCAACCTTCGGTTTGAATGAATGAATGATTGAGCGAGTTACTTTTTTCACTGATTTTGTGACTGAATATTTTTTTTATCCGCAGAATGCAGACTGACATTTTGCGCTGCGTGAATGAAGGTTCTAAAAACTTTACAGAAGTGTCCAACAAGGCGAGAACGATGGTGCCTTTCCTTTTGAAATTGTCTGAAGATATATTGACGGGCATGTGCGATGAGAATGGCATTTTAAGAGGTACGTTTTGACATTTAGTGTAAATTATTTGTTATTAGCGTAAAATATCTCTTGGGACATGATGGCATAATGATAAAAATTCCTTCCTTAAATTACGAGTGAATTGAGTGAATCGCGAAATTTTAGTCTTAGTATTTTTTTTCCAATATCAAAGGAAATAATTCATCATCGACATCATCGCTGGTCAATAATTCTACGACTGGTTTGACACAGCTCTCCTCTCAATTCTCCCGGTAGCCAACACTGGTCAACATAGATTTTGTCCCAGAGACATCATTGGGTGATCTTTGACGTATTTTTTGCGCTGAGTGCGAATTTGTGCTTAGATTCATTCTATCACATCTTATCCTTAGGATAGCTTAATGTATGTTTTTGATTTTGCGAAAGTAGTAATTTAATTCAATTATGTTATGTGATAGCATGATCTGGTGAAATATTAATTTCCTGCCAAAAAATGTTGTCCTACGCTGTCATGACTTCCTATTCTGTCAAAACATGTATAAACCTGCTGTCAATAAAAGACACTTCGTCAATATGGAGCACCTCCACCACGTACAAGCTTCAAGTTTCGATTTAAATTATAAATTTGCACTATCTTATCGTTTTGTTTAAAGCAATGCTGAATCATCTGCCACTTCCTACCAGTACGTAACCAACTTTCGGCCCGTGAAGACCTTTGTTTTTTCTTTGAATATAGTTCGAGAATTTTGTTGCTCACAGGATATTGTAGCATTATTTCATCGTAATCGCTGAGAAGTGGCAACGCAACGCAACGCCGATTTTTCATTGTTGGTATGTAGACTCAAGCTCCCAGCTGTGAAGCTGTCTACTGAGGGATTCATTTCAGTTAGTTGGTTCCGGAATAATTAAATCGCTGGCTGATCATGGCATTTCGTTAATTTACTTTTTTTTATTTAGGTAGGGGTGGGGATATGGGAAGGGATAAGGGCGGTTTTTGGGACATTATGTTTAGCCAGAACTGAAGGGGTATAGTCCCAAAGGTTTTTCAGTATGTCGTTTTGAGTGGCGGCAAAAGATCTTTCGAATTTCGCCAAAGAAGCCTTCAAGGTTGTGAGAAGGGGAGAAATCTTCAGGTCTTTTCTTATATTTCTGTTGGCGATAAACCAGGGAGCCCCGATAATTTTCCTCAGTATGGCATTTTCGGCGGATTGAATCCTCTTGAGATGCGTTGGTGCTGCATGAAGCCAGGCTGGAGATGCATAGGATAATAAAGGTTTGATGCAGATATTGTACAGAAGTAGTTTAGTTTTTAAGCGCAAAGGCGAGGTTGATTTCAATAAGGGATATAACGCCGCTTGGACTCCTTTTGCTTTGTTAATAGAGTAAGAGATGTGTGACTTCCAGGTGAGTTTCTTGTCCAAAAGAACTCCAAGAAATTTAGTGGATAGTTGTTTAGGAATCCGCTGGTTTCCGTAGTGAAGCCGCTGGCCGTCGCCTGTCCTGGTTCGCCGGGAGAACACAACATGCGTACACTTGGTCGCGTTAACGCTGAGCTTCCACTTCTAGCCCAGTCCTCGTACTCATCGAGGTGACTTTGCGCCAAGTCAGCCGTTCGTTCCGGGTCCGAACCCTGGGCAAGGATGGTGGTATCGTCTGCGTAGAGGAATAGTTGGGTGTTTGGAAGGGAAGGGGTGTCATTTACATAAAGGTTAAAGAGTATGGGTGATAGGATGGCGCCTTGCGGGACGCCAGAGGATATGGGATAGCGGGAAGAGATGTCGGAATTAAGGGTTACAAAGAAGGAGCGGTCTGATATAAATGATTGAATTAGTTTGAGGAGGTGGGAGGGAATTTTTAAGGAGGAAAGCTTATGGATGAGGCCCAGGGTCCAAACCCGGTCGAAGGCTGCTTCGAGGTCCAAGAACACCGCATGAGTGATTAACCGTTGGTTGAAGCCAGAAGTTATGGCTTCAGCGAGGCGAACAATCTGGTGAACGGTGGAGGTTTTCCTTCGGAATCCTGTTTGTTCCGGTCTAATTATGTCTTCATTCAGAAGAACTTGGCTGAGCCTGCGGTGGATGAGTTTTTCAAACAGTTTAGATAACGTACAGAGCAGACTGATGGGCCGGTAAGATGAAGGAAGGGTGGGAGGTATACCGGGTTTGGGAATCATAATAATTTTGGCTATTTTCCATGAAGATGGGAAATAGCAGGTGGATAGAAGGAAGTTGTAAAGTTGTTGCAGAAGAAGAATGGTAGGTTGAGGAAGGTTTTTGAGGAGTCTGTTGGGGATGTTGTCCGGTCCGGGAGCGGATTTGGGTTTAAGGATGCGGATAGTGGCCTCGATTTCATGGAGAGTAATGAAGTCTGGTTCACTAGTTGGGCAGCGCTGCAGACTCAGCCAAGTGTCTTCACAGGATTGCTCATGAGGAGAATGCAGGTCATTAATATATCTCTTTTCGAGCATGGAAGCGAAGACTTCGGCTTTTTCCACGTTCGTGGTAGCTCTTCCATTCGGAGAGATTAATGACGGGGGGTCGCGCCTTGGATTCTTAAGGGCCTTAGTGATCGGCCAAATGGAGCCGTCAGAGCATTGCAATGATGACACTTTTGAGTCCCAGGATTTCTGGCGAAGTTCCTTAATTAGTCTTTGCACCCTGTTGCGGAGCGCGTTGAACTTCATTCTATCTTCTCGGAGCCGGGTATGTTGCCAAACCTTTCTGGCAGCGTTACGATGTCTGATTGTCGTAAGAATGTGCGGAGGAATGGGTTCGGAGAACGAAGAAGGTGGCGGTAAAAAGGATGCCTCTTTGGCGGCATCTTGAATCAGAGACGTAAGTTTCTCAATAAAGAGATCAGCATCAGCTCTGGTGGTGAGTGGGAGGTTGGACAATTCATGCGAGTTGTCACCTGTAATTCGACGAAATTTTGAGTAATTCGTTTTCGTTTTTAGGTTTTGAACCCGCTGCTCGGGGGAACAAGGAATGGAATAGATAATTGGGAGATGGTCGGAGGCTGTGGAATCGAGAGTGGTTGGAGGAGCAGAGGATGGCAAGTTATTGGTTAGGGCTATATCAAGGATGTCGTTGGTGCCATGGGAGGAGAGGTGAGTAGGAGAGGAAGGAGCAAGCAGGGCAAAATTTAAATTTCTCTGGCAAGTCAGTAACATGGAGCCGGCCAGGTGCCAGCCCCAAGAGACGTGCTTGGAATTTAAGTCTCCTCCTACTATGGAACGGCCTTGAAGGAGTTCTCCGATTTGCTTGAATTCCTCCCTAGTTGGTTTCCTCGGGGGCCGATAGGTTGACCAAAGGTTGACGTTGCCGAGTCTGGTACGGATGGAGGCGCCGACGGCTTCTACGGAGGATTTTTGATTATAGGGGAGTTGAGTGGCCGATAAGGAGTTTTTAATTAACAATAGAACTCCGCCACCAGCATTGTCAAGGCGGTCCATTCTGAATTTTTGATAGCCAGGAAAGTAAATGGTTTTGTCAGGCTTGAGAAGAGTCTCTTGTATAAGAGCAGCGTCAACAGAATGTTGGATCAAAAGGTGGCGAACTTCTTCCTGTTTTGGGTGCAGGCAATTAATATTCCACTGTAGGATCTTCAATTGTGAGGCTGGTTGTCTAGACATCGCTAAGCAGGGAAAGTGCCATATGTATAATCTCGTTAAAGATAATTTCTGATTTAGGGGTAGAGGAAGGGGTAAGGAGTTTTTTGACGAGGTTAGTTAGAAAGGAAGAAAGTTTCTGTTTAATGGATGGGGTGAGTAGCGAGGAGAGGATAGAACGGATGTCGAAGTCAGGAGGAGGTGAAGGAGAGGCGGAGGGAGTAGCAGCGGAGGAGGATTGGTTCGGAAACGAGGGAAAATCAGCAGCAGTGGGGACGGGAGTTGCTCTGAGATAACGGCTACTTTTTAGCTTCTCTGCATAGGATTTATAAGCTGGGCAACCTTTGTAGCTGGCAGGGTGAGGGCCTTCACAATTTGCGCACTTGGCTGGCGCAGGTCTGAAAACATCACAGGTTGAGTGCGAGTGGTTACCGCCACATCTGACGCAGCGCGTTTGAAGCCCGCATGATTTATACGTGTGGCCAAAGTTCTGACAGCGGGTGCACTGCGGGGGGCCAGGAGACGGTTTGTAATTGTCAATTGTGACTTTTAGGCCACATAGGTGCGAGATTTTCATAAATCTGTCCTTGTCATCAGCATTAGATAGTTTCAGCTGGAATAGCGGCAAAGGACGGGGTTGCAGAGGTGGTAGAGTTTGCTCCGGGTTGGCTGCAAGTTCACGTTCGCGTTGCTGGCGAATTGCATTAGTGGGCCTGGTGGTGCGAAGCTGCACTATATCATCGACTGAAACTCCTATCACGTCTAGGAACAATTCAACACGCTTGAGCCTTCCGATCTGAAACCTTGGGCAGAAGCAACCCCAGAAGAAGTCGCACCATCAACTGCTCCGGCCGCGGACTTCACGCAACCTCCTGTGGGAAGAAGACAACGCAATCGGCTAAACGCCTACTCCCTAGTCGCCAAAAGAGCGCCCGAAGGGCTGCGGCTGGCTGCGCCTGTACCTAAATTTGGGCGTAGCCGTCGCGGTTCTCACCTTCGGGTGGCGTCTTTTCACCTGCGGCAAATTCCCTTGGTCTTCCTGGCCGTTAGTACCCGGGCTTCTGGGCCGTTGGAATCGCCCATTGCACCCCCGGAGAAAGCGGCCGGGTCCACTCATTAGGGACCCCAAACAGTCCTCCCTGCCCTCCCCAATGCTACCATCAGGCCGCCATGGAGTCCATGGCGGCCCCAATGAGCTCTGCGTCATCAGCCGCTGAGGACACCAATGCCCTGCTGCGGAGAATAATTGAATTGCTCGCTAAACTGCCGGCTGACGCCAAACAGGACCTTAAGGGGACCATTTTCAACTCGAAACCAGCGGAAAACCCGAATTCCACCACTCCGGCCATCCCAGTTCCGGCCGCGTCACCATCTGTTCCTCCACCAACCACTCTAAACCCACCAGCAAACCCGGCCAGCCAGAGAAGGTCCGCGCAGGCCCCATGTCAGAGTCTGGACTCTACCTTTCAGTCGGCTTCCGCACGTAATCGCGGAAAGCAAATCACAATCACACCCATATTTGCTGACAAAAACAAATTTGCCCCTCTGGCACAAGTCAATGGCGACAGCGCCAAAACTAAAGACGTCAACAACAAAACGACGATCAAAAAATCCAACTCTAAGTCAAAAGCGACCACCAACCATGAACCTAAACCCCAAAGACAAAAAACTCCCACCACTGTGCCAAACCAAGCCATAAGTGACACGGCCCTTAAGGGGACCAATTACCAGATTGTTATTGAAACTGAACCCCCACACAATGACAATTCCAACGATACCACTCCCGAGGTCCTAGGACAAGCCATTCCAGTAGAGGCCCTTAAGAGGGCCAATTACCAGATTGTTATTGAAACTGAACCCCCACACAATGACAATTCCAACGATACCACTCCCGAGGTCCTAGGACAAGCCGTTCCAGTAGAGGTCCTTAAGAGGGCCAAAATCACAAAGTCAACAAAAACGCCCTCTGGTAGCCAATCTAAACCTGCCAATCACATGCTTACACCTCCTAACACGGTAAACACCACAATGGCCGCTAAAAGCACCAATGTCAACCCCACAACAGGCGATCTAATGGATTGCAATGCATCCACCCCACAAGATGAGCTTCACTCAACGATGGCAGTCAATAAAAAACAGAAAATACCTCCCATTCAAGTAGCAGATACTTCCAAATGGCCAGCCCTACATGCCCAATTAATTAAAAATTGCCAATTTCCTCCAATCTCTCACGCAACATCGAACTCTTCTGCAATTATCAAGTGCTCTAACGTAGCCGACTTCATTGCAGCCAAAGCAACATTGAACAACCTAAATATCCCCTACAGCACATACTGCCTGCAAGAAAACAGGCGCAGAGAATTCTCTCTGCGAGGTACTTTTGCCTCAGTTGATGACAATGAAATACTAACAGATCTGCAAAATCTAGGATTCCCTGTAATCTCATGCTCCAGAATCTTCTCCACCCGACCGTCTCAAAGGCAGCGAGACCAAGGCCATACCTCAGTCCCCAAATACCCAACACAGGTTGTCCATGTAATAACAGAACACACAATAGACGCAGCTAAATTCATGGCAATCAATCACCTCGTCGGTCTCGGCGTTAAAATAGATACCTTCAAAAAACCAGCTATTCCCGTTCAATGTCATAGGTGTCAGGCCATAGGTCACACCAAGAACCACTGCTGCCTTCCCCCCAAATGTGTGAAATGCGCAGGCGACCACGCGTCGTCAGAATGCACAAAAACTGATAAGGAACCAGCTAAATGCGCTCTCTGCTCTTCTGATCACACCGCCAGCTACAGAGGCTGCGAAAAACATCGAGCGGCAAAAGCTGCAATGGCAGCCCGTCGTCTTGCAAACTCAACCAACCAAGCCACCCCCCTTCCTCCCTCACTACCTCGTTCATACGCCGCCGCCACCAATCACGGATTCCCTCCACTTGATCCATCCGCTATTCCCCAACCTGCTGACAACGAACTATTCACGTGGTTCAGTAACATTAGCACACACCTCTCCTCTCTCCACTCCAAAGTGGAAAAGAAACAATTCCTCCTGAATCAACTGCTACTCCTACAGGACCAACCATAAACAAGTCCAGACTCGGGGCAACCCACAATACACTTCTCAAATACATCTGGGATTATAACCCAACAATCCCTACTACATACAAACTGCCTCAATTCATTACTCGCCTATGAGTCTTTCCTATGTCTTTCTTCTAGAAAATTAGTCATTCATTCACTCTAATTAAAGGTATATAAAATGTCATATCTAATCTAACAATTGATGATGACAATATAATATGAAAAGAAAAGAAAAAAATATATATATAAAGAAAAGAAAACATAAAAAAATGATAAAAAACATAAAAAAATGGAAAACAAAAATAAAAAAAAAAAAAATTATAAAAGATTATAAAAATCAAAAGAAAAAAAAATATTTATATATGTATAAAAAGAGAGTAAAATAACTCCACCCTCATCATCCATACAAAATGTAACAAACTCCTTATCATCAAGGTAAAGATAACCTGTTATTATGTAATATTGTATTAAATTAATTCCAATGTAAATATCTACCTCCTCAATAGTTTTAAGTTTCTGCTCACACAAACAAATCACTACCCTCACAACACAAACAACTGCGCACAAAAATTGTTCTAATGTAACCTGGCTGGTTAGGGTGAATTGGGTTCACCGGTACAGCTATAATCGCGCCTTCGGCGCATCAATTAATGTGTTAGTATCACGTCTAGGTTGTCACGAATTTCATCGATCGCGGTGTCTCTCATCAGGCCACGCACAATAAGGTAGCATTTTATATCCTCCGGGAGCTGGTACGTGTAATATTCCCATTTGTTTTCAGAAAATAATTTGACTAATTTCCTGTAGTCATCAGGAGAATGGCATTGCACCCGGACTTGGGTCCCAGTGGTGTTGCAGACAGGAGGGCTGGAGGTGGCTCCTACCATTCTTCGGTATTTTATCGACCAGTTTGACTGATCCTTTAAGAATATGGGCGGAATTTTTCTAGTGGAGGTGGTAGGGGTTCCGGAAGAAGGTCGTTGGGAGGTAGCAGAGGTCTGTGGAGCCTGTGTTTGCGACGGGGTGGCGCTGGCTTCAGAGATTCCAGTAGCGAGGTCTTGGGTAGGGCCCTGAAGAGGGCCAATATCGGGATTTTCGCTTAGAACATCAAATCTATTGCTGATTTGGAGAGCCGGTGGTGAGAGTGGTGGCGAAGTGCCGATGCGGCGCCGTTTTCTCCATTCGGTGAATTTATCGTCAATAGGGTTTAGCGGGGGAGGTAATCCGACAGCAGAACAAAACGCGGGATCTAACAGTTTTGCCTTTGGGAAGGAAAAGGTAATGACTGGCTCTTCAATTTCAGTGGGAATAGTAATCGGGGAGTCGACCAGTGGTCGTGACGCGGGAATAATGCCATGATCAACGGGCCCTAGATTGGCCAAATGTTGTTCGCTTGATGAACTGGCATTGGCGTTGACGCTACCATGCTCTTGATGCACAGTAACTGTAGTGGCGTCTTGACTGGCCTCAGGAGAGTCCGGGGATATGGATTCCTGGGATTCGGAATCCATTTGTTCATCGGAAGCTTCTGATTCGCTGGTTCCGGAGGCCGCCATGTGTTCCATGGCGGCCACGTGGCTCGTTGGGGAGGACAAGGGAGGGCTTGTAAGGGCCTAATGTCCTAACGAGGGAACCCTTCCGTGTTCCTCGGGGGTGCAATGGGCGATACTATGACCCAGAGGCCCGAGTACTAACATCCAGGAAAACCTTTAGGGGAGTCGCCGGGTGCTAGGCACCACCCGAAGGTGATAACCGCGGTGACCAGGTCTGAATTTAGGGACAGACCCAGCCAGCCGCGGCCCCACGGGTGCCCCGTAGGCGACGGGGAAATGACGCGAAGTCTCTCGCGGGAAGTCCCGCGGTGATTGCCGCAGCATCTGCAGCGGTAGATATCGAATGAAGATCGCGTAGGCTTCAAAAGATGAGTTCCGATGAGTTGACGTGCTGACACGTGGCACCAGGTTCGGGCTAGTCCAGAGTCGACAGGCTGACCAGGGCTGAGAAGTGGCCTAGCTTTCATCATGCCTATATAGTGCATGGACCATCCCGATGACGTTTGTTGCATGTGCGGAGAAATTACTTTTAAAAGTCTTAGGCGGAATATTGCTCCCTTTTTTAGACAGTGTCATAAGCTTCATTTTCACTGCCTGTTGGGTGATCAAGATGCATGGGCCACCCATAGGCTCCCCATGTGACGCGTTGCACCTGTGCAAGGCTTTTACTGGTTGGTCTCATGGTAAACTTCATTAGAATTTTGCCGTCCCTGTGATACGGCGGGAGCTTAAGTATCATATATCAGACTGTTATTTTTGTTTAAAAAAATGAAACGAATTACACCGAACTAAAAACACCCAGTAAAATATCCAAACAATTTGGAATCAAAGATACTACCGGTCCCTCACTCCGAAAATTTACAAGTGCCGGAACCAAATGAATATATTAATCTTTGCGAAGATTTAGAAAGTAATCAAGAATATGATAATGGAGGATTCGAAAACTCGAATTTTTGACCGACTACATCTGGTGGACCTCATTCGATAACGCAAGAGGATTTAAACGAATTAGTGCGCGATTTAAATTTATCCAAAAAGCAGAGTGCAATCTTATGATCACGATTAAAGGGTTGAAAATTAGTGGATCCTAATATGAAAATTTATATGTATCGATCTCGCCAAGACGAATTAAAATTAATTTTTCCGTTAGAAAACAACTTTACTTTTTGCAATGATGTTCTCTCTGTTATGGAACCTTTTAATTTTGAATTCAACGCAGATGATTGGCGTTTGTTCATTGATTCCTCCAAGGTTATTTCAGAGGCTGTTCTCTTACATAATGGAAATGAGCTCCTCTCAATACTGTTAGCTCTTGGAACTGATATGAAAGAATCTTACGAGAGTATGAAGTTTGTTCGGTAAACTTCTTAATCGTATTTGCCGCAGAGTGGTGCATTTTGTTTTACTTTTGTTTTTTGGAGTGTGTTCGCCGCAGCCCCCCTGAACTAGGGCTTTAGACATGTTCATATTTTGAAGCCAGTTCAGATTTGTGGCCGGTAGAGGCGCCACTAGGCGAAGAGCCCATCGAGAGCATTACGTTGCTTTGCCTAGCGTTGGGTTTTGTTGGCAATAGATACTAAATTTAAGGTTAAGACCGTCTATATAATACATTAGTTTTAATGCAAATAACATCCAAATTAAATGCTCGAGTTAAGGTGTATCTTGAGGTATGCAATTACTTAATCAAGCGGAGAAAAGGGATAGCTGTAAGGGCGATGAAACCGGAAAATTATTATATTCGCTTCAGCACTGCGATGAATTAGGAGTCAACATAAATTTAAAAAAGAAAGGAAAACGTACCACCTTCAACTGTGGACTAAGTGGGACAATTACCCCGATTAGTTCGAGCTCAGCCTTCGTGTGGTTCGGATCGTTCTCTCCGGTTCTCTCCTGTGCTACGCAATGCCTAACTGCAGTGCATGTGTTAAATCGATCAAGCGCGAGCAGAAGTCGCTCTCTTGCTGTGAGTGTAAGGCCCATTACCATCCGCTGTGCCTTTCAATACCTGAAGTGGAATTTAAGGAGCTTAGTGACAAACGTAGACCATGGTATCGCGACGTTTGTCGGGCTAAGATCGGCTGTGGCAGTGATGGAGAGCAAATCAGAAAAGCTCCTGAGAACGAGTCCGCAAGTTCTAGTTTGTCTCCTGATCGTGTGAGTGATATCTTGAAAGATTTTTCTGCTAATCTTGCTGATATCCGGTCGGATCAAAGTGAAATTCGCAAATCAATATCTCGCTGGGAGGAGTCGTTCGGGGGTCAAGCAAAGTCTCTCGAGCTCCTCAATGCCTCCCTTGTGAAAATAACTGATTCCCTGAATCACCTATTAAGTGAAAACATCAGCCTAAAGAAACAACTAAGTGATACGGAAGCTCGCCTTAATCGCGTTGAGCAAGAGCAACTCCGGAACGTAATTGAGATCCACGGCATTCCTTACTCCGATGGGGAGGTAGCTGGGGCCCTGATTTGTCAAGTTGGAATCGCTGTGGGAATTAAAGTGGATACAAGTGAAATCGATTACGCCTACAGGGGTGGTTCCAACCGTTCTGCAACCTCTCACCCTTCACCTAGACCTGCCCCTATTATTGTCCGTTTTCTACGATCTAGCACTGCTGCTGCATTTTTAAATGGTAGACGCACAAAACGGAACCTGAAACTCAACGACATCGTCGCCAACCAGAACCCTACCAACCCTCCTGTCTACATTAATGAATCCTTGACATCCTTAAACCGAAAGCTATATGCAATGGCCAGAGGACTTAAAAAAGAAGGTAAAATCAAATACGTGTGGATTCGTAATGGCCGTGTGTTTGCTCGGGTCCATGATGGTGGTGAACGCCTTTCTATCCTAGTTGAAACTGACCTTGACTGCTTAAAATAACATACGGGGGCCTGTTCTCTTCCCGCAGGCCTACCAATTGCTAATGAAATCAACATTTCCCTCGTCAATTGTCAATCTTTACTGTGTCATATCGACGAATTTCGGGTTCATTTTTCTTCCTGTGTAAGTGATATAATCTGTTTAACCGAAACATGGTTAAAACCAAATATTCCTGATAGCATGGTTGATCTTAGTGAACATTACTTGCTGAGACATGATCGGATCGGGAAAGGCGGTGGCGGGGTTGGTGCCTTCATTCATCATCGACTGAGTTCGTCGGTGCTGGCGACCTCTTCCGCGACCTATGAATGCCGACCCGAGTTCATAGTTATTGAAGTGCATGGTATAAACCTTTCTAAACTTCTTCTATTTGTTGTTTACAGACCTCCAAATGTTGGGTCCTTGACTGATATTGAAGAAGCATATACAACTTTTAGTCCAAACTACAAAAACATTGTAATTGTAGGTGACTTTAACGCCGATCTGTTACGGGACAGCTGTCATTCTTCCTTCATCAGGAATTTCATTTTTAATTATAATCTTCATCTGGCCTCAACGCAGCCCACGCATCATACAGAACATAGTCATACTCTCCTTGATCTCTGTATAGTTGATTCCCCTGAAAAACTCTCTTCATTCTCACAATTCCCTGTGCCTTTCCTCTCCGCACATGACAAAATTTTACTCTCTTATTCATTCAATTCCCCTCGTCTTCCTATACCTAAAATTCTCTATCGTGATCTTAAAAATTTCGATACAGCAAAGTTTCAGGACGATCTGCTCACCTTTGACTGGAACAACATATTTAGCTCCTCGTCCATTGATTCAAAATTAGAACTCTTTAATCAGAAATTCTTAGAGTGCATAAATTGTCATGCCCCCCTACGAACATGCGCACCTAGACGGCCTTCAGCCCCCTGGCTGACTAGTGACATTAAGCAAAAAATGAAGGAACGTGATATTTCACGTAGAATTTTCACACGAACAAAAAGCCAGACTGCTTACACTGAGTTTATCGTCTTGCGTAATCAGGTAAAGCATCTCGTCACGGAAGCCAAGAAAAAATATTATGCAACCACCTTCTCCAATTTGACAGAACCAAACAAGGTCTGGAGGGAACTTAGAAGTCTTGGACTCGTGCAGCGACGAAACAAGCAGCCCTTACATGAATTATCTATCGATGATCTAAACAAGCACTTCACTCCCGCCTTTACCTTCGAGGCAAATAATATTGCTGACATATTCAGTCTCTCTAACCTTGATCCACTTGTACCCTATAATGAGAGAAATTTCTTCTTCCAACACGTAACCCCACAAAACCTACGTAAAACGTTATCTCTCTCTAAATCGAACTCAACTGGGGTCGATGGAATCTCAGTTAAATTTATAAAGGCCGCGTCAACTGTACTTCTACCTGTAATACTTGATATCTATAATTTTTCCTTATCGTCATCTGAATTTCCGAATGTATGGAAATATTCACTAATCACACCAATACAAAAAGTTAAAAAACCAACTTCTCCCAGTGATTATCGGCCAATCTCTATTCTGTGCTCTCTTTCTAAATGCTTAGAAAGAATTGTTTTTCAGCAGGTAACGAATTATCTGGACCAATGTAACTTGCATGATCCATATCAATCTGGATTTCGGAAAAACTTCTCTACGCAAACAGCGCTACTCAAATTAACGGATGATATACGTCAAGGAATTGATAAACGGATGGTTACAATTCTGGTACTATTTGATTTCACCAATGCTTTTGGTCTTGTTAATCACGCCAAACTTCTCCACAAGTTGAAAAACCTTAATTTTTCTTGTTCCTCACTTAACTGGTTTTACTCCTATCTAAAAGATCGTCAACAGGCAGTCAAGGACGCGAATGGGAATACATCGCAATGGACTACTGTCCATTGCGGGGTCCCCCAAGGGTCAGTTCTTGGTCCTCTCCTATTTTCCCTGTATGTCCTTGATCTGCCCAGGTGTATTCTAAACTGTAAATATCTCTTATATGCCGACGACCTACAGATTTATTTTCACTGTCATTTGTATGAGCTGAATGATGCAATTTCCAAAGTAAATCAGGACGTTCAGGCCATCACTTCATGGGCTGCAGACAATAACTTTGTGCTTAACCCTAGGAAAACAAAATCTATGTTATTTGGTACCTCAAAACTACTCAAACATGTCGACTTTGATGTTCTGCCCAAGATTTTTGTTGGTGATGCCGAAATATCATATGCAAACTCCGTTAAAAATCTTGGAGTCTTATTGATGCCTAATTTGTCTTGGCAAAACCATGTTAAAGCCATCAGCAATAAGATCAACATGATCTTGTTTCAGCTAAAAATTCATAAAAACCTTATGCCCTCTCATACACGCAAGCAACTTGTATCCTCGTTAATATTCCCCCATATTGATTACTGCTGCCTTGTATATAATGACCTAACCGAAAAGATTAACACCCTGATTCAACGGCAATTAAATATGTGTGTTAGGTTCATTTATGATCTTAAAAAAGATGAACATATATCCCCTTATTTCTCTAAATTAGAATGGCTTAAAGCAAAAACAAGGAGGCAATACATGCTTGCCTCTTTTTTATACAAACTTTTTAATTGCAAACAGCCAGAATACATTATGCAATTTTTTCAGAGTAAAGAGAAATATCGCAATGTTGTAACTAGATTATCAGCTGATTTTTTAATTGTTCCTCAACATCGAACCACTGCATTTGATAATTCATTTTCAGTTGTTGGGTCAAGGCTATGGAATGGTATTCCTGAACCAATCAAAACCGCAAAATCACTGATGTCTTTTAAAAATCTAATGTTCACTAAAATGCTATTACAAGAAAAAATGTAATTGTATCAATATGCCACTATATTCTGTTACAATTTATTTTCTATTTTTTTTTTTGCATGTATCTTATTCTTCTGTGCACTGAGCTCTAATATGAATGTATGTTCTTGTATGTTCTTAGTGGACCATAAAGGTCCAAGAACAATAAATATTTCTTTATTCTTTATTCTTTATTCTTTATTAGAGACATATGGCCTGATATAATGTATTCGGACAAAATAGAGTTATATTAGAAGCAAGGTAGGAATTCATCAAAACATACATTTGGGGTGTGCTTATCTACGCAAGGGAGGTATGGAAAATGACTCCCATCAAAATCAATAAATGATAAAATACTTAAGGATTAAGGTCATCAACATATGTGCACGTAAACAGAAAAATAGGAAATGCAAACATATTCATTGCTTATAGCTACTAGTTGTATTGACAATAACAGGGCTGTTAATATTAGTAAAATTGGAGTGGAAATATTGCATTGTCCAATTTTACTAATGGCAATAGAATATTAACAATTACAGGTATATATATCTATTTCCAATAGTCTCTGATAGTTGAAGGAGTAGGAAGAGAATAGAATTTTTAAATAGAATGAAAAGGAGTAGGCCATATTTTAAAGTGAAGAGGAGTCCATGAGGGTAGGGAAGACCGCCGGAATACTTCGTAAAGCTCCATGCAAATCTACCTTATTCGGTAGAAAACTTTAATAATAATTGAGTTTCACCATAATTATTCTCACACACTTGGGTACGAACGAAATTGATAACTAAGTTTGACTTGGAGGAAATTTTGAACTTTCACGGTGAATTGACAAACATTTTGTTATGCTTATAAGCCACTAGAAAGGGAAAATATTTAGCAATTTTTCGCAGCCGTAATGGTCGATAGTGGTGGCAGAATATTTTTCCGTGATATTTTTATCCTCATCATACCTTCCATTTAAAAGGGTGGTAAATTTTTCCTCATCCTGCGTCGTTTCCTTTCTAGCCAACAATGGAGACGATAAGCAGTGCTTCCGTAATAGCTGGTCTGAATGTGAAGATCACATAGATTTTGTTGATCATCTTGACATGGTATTTTTCTGTGACTCCGCCAACGAAGAGAAGGATCCCTTCACGAAGCAGTACGTTTGCCTGTGAGTATAGACCACTTCCCCTCAAGTTATAATTTTATCCCGTGGTGTGGCCTTTCATAGATTATTTTTCCATTTGAATAATCATAAATTAACAGCTTCATGTTACAAAATAGAAGAGTGACTGAAAAGTTGATGCTATTATTTTGACTTTACATGAAATAGAGATTATGTTAGAATTAAATATTTCAAAATATGAAATACCTACAAATTATCAAGTAACCCTAAATGCTTGGTAGGTGGCATTTCAACAGTGAAATACGGCGTCATTGAATATTCGAAGATTCAGTATAAGTTTATGTACAATTGACAATAGGAATATTTAGATTTCGTTTGATAAATAAAATATACCTGAAATCATACATTTATTTCTGTCGTTTTTTTACATTTCCTCGTGGAAGTGGTGCAGCCAAAAACTTCACAAAAATTTGTATGACGATTTCTTCAACCGTTCTTTTTTTCGAGACGTTCCCACCATTTGTTTAAAGCATAATCTTCCTTTTTGGAATTTTCAGGCTAACACATAGTACACCTTAAGTAACATTGAACACCCTGCTTCTTTCTATAGTTCTAAAATATTAGCTCAGTTTTTTCTTCGATGTAAGCTTTTAATTTTGATAAATACATATTTGGGGAAATATTATGAAAGGTTTACTATCTCATTACTATCGATTTTTTTGTTTCTTACATAATCACTCCTTGTGATGAAACAGAAAAAAAGATGTAAAAAAAACGAGTAAAATTTGTGGCTAGTAGGTACAAGACAAATTTATTTTGCAAAAAAAATACGAGTTTCATTCAAGCGATGACTCACTTAACTGCTGAAATTAAGTATCTAACAAGAACTTTTCATTATTTTATTTCAACAGGAGATTATGGGATTTTCATGAATGTATGCAGAGAAAAATTAAAAATTGCTATCCAGAATTAATGAGCGCCCACGAACTTCTAGGAAACAAGTTCAGAAACTCTGATTCTTGTATAAAATACTTAGAAAATCCATGATCATTCAAGAAGTATTTTATTTTTATTAAGGTCATTTTGATCCTTTTTACCTTCGAATATTTTTTATGCTTCACATTATAGATTCAATTTGTGCGCCTAAAATGCAAAACTCATTGTTAACATGAGCCAGAAATAAACCCATTCAATATCTGGCACCATCGTTCATTGCAATGTATATTTTGTGAATAAAAATGAATGATACAACAAATATCTTGTATATTATTACAGAAAGTTCCGTATATGCTTCGTTAGTACTGCACCGAAATTGATAAATGGGGTATCATTTTGAATTGTTGAATAACGTTGAAGCATCAGCTTCTGACAAAAATACAGTCTCAAATTTTACTATTCACCCATTAATTTGACTTAAAAGTTTCGATTTTCAAATTACAAATACTCTCTTGAATCATATCGACCCCACACAAGTTTTTATGATAAACTAAAAATAGGTTTATAAACCCGCTATATCCATATCTAAGCCAAATAAATGTAAAATAAACAGGAAAAAAATATTAAAATAAAATCTAGGGAGTATTAACACTCTGTGTGCCATTGACGTAATATTAAGTCCTGCTAATCCTTGTGAGGATTGCTATGGACGTAATTTACATCTATCTATTTTATTGACTTTGTTTGCGTGAAGATGTAATATTTCGCCCATCGTACTTTTCCAGTTTACTGCTTTGTGGTTCAGTTATTTCAAAAATGGATTTTCAATTCAATTTTCGATGGAAAAAGAGTTCTTTTAATGTCTTGAGGACTAAAAGTCCTCTGTAGCTACCGACACCTTTATCTCAGCCTACTTTGTGTGGAAATTCTTTGGAGGAAAGAACCGTTGAGGGTGCAGTGACCCTTTTTGTCATCCAGTATTTTGAATGATTTGCTTGTAACACAGCTTTTGTATGATTTCCATGGTTTACTTAGCTCAACTTGATCGTAATAAAAAATATTATGCATTTTATGGCGGTACATCATTTGTTGCAACTTTTTTGTATTTAAAAAACAGTAGGTTTTCATTATTAAAATATATTTATCCTGAGGTCTCTTATGCGGCTATAAGAGACCTCAGGATAAATAAAGCGTCAGGCATTGATGACATTCCTGCAGAACTAATCAAAAATTCAGGAGAGAAGACGTTGAACCAGCTATACAAAATCATTAGTGAAATGTATACAACAGGTGAGATACCAAAGGATTTCGAGAGGAACATTATAATCCCTATTCCTAAGAAGAAACGAGCGGAGAAGTGCGAAGATTTTAGGACCATAAGCCTTACTACACATGCATCAAAGATACTGACAAGGATCATCTATAGAAGAATAGAACGAAAAGCAGAAGAGTACTTGGATGAGGACCAATTTGGATTCAGGAAAAACAAAGGCACAAGGGAAGCAATATTGGCCCTAAGACTGCTCATAGAAAAGAGAATGGAAAAGAACAAGCCAACATTCGTTGCGTTTGTGGACTTAGAGAAAGCATTTGATAACGTGGATTGGAGCACAATGCTTGGAATCCTAAAGGAAATTGGGGTTCTTTATAATGACAGAAGAATCATCCACAATTTATACAAAAACCAAGTAGCCGTGATAAAATCAGGGCCCAGCTGTGAAGAAGCAAGAATTAAGAAAGGAGTGCGACAAGGCTGTACATTGTCACCCGTAATTTTCAACGTTTACATTGAAAAAGCCATTAAGGAAATCAAAGAAAAGGCATTGGGAGTGAATATCCATGGAGAAAAAATAAGCATGCTAAGATTTGCCGATGACATAGCCATTATAGCAGAAACAGAGAAGGATTTGAAAAACATTTTGGCTAATATGGGTAGGGTAATGAGTAGATATCAACTGAAAATAAGCACGAAGAAAACCAAGATCTTAGTATGCAGCAGAAGAGAAGAAGTCAAGACCAACATTAAAATAGGGAGGCAAAAACTGATAGAAGTGGATGAATTCTGTTATTTGGGAAGCAAGATAACTAGTGACGGGAGGAGCAAGAAAGAAATTATCAGCAGAATAGCCCAGGCGAAGAGAGCATTCCACCAAAAGAGAGACCTGCTTACAGCGGGAAAATTAAATATGGATGTAAAGAAACAATTTATAAGAACCTACATCTGGAGTATGCTCTTATACGGAAGTGAGGCATGGACAATGACCGCAGCGGAGAAAGCAAGGATAGAGGCCTTTGAAATGTGGTGCTACAGAAGAATGATGAAAATCAAATGGATCGACCGAGTTTGTAACGAGGAAGTCCTAAGAAGGGTAGGAGAGAAGAGAAGCCTCATGAAAACCTTAATAAGAAGACGGAACAACCTTATAGGCCACATCTTGAGACATGATGGCCTGATGAAGACAATTGTCGAAGGACAGGTGGAAGGCAAGAATGGAAAAGGAAGACCTCGAACAAAATATATGGAACAAGTAAAGAGAGATGTGAAAGAGAAGAAATACGTAGGAGTGAAAAGATTAGCTGATAGGAGAACTGAGTGGAGAGCTGCGTCAAACCAATCCTAGGATTGTTGACCAGTGATGATGATGATTTAAAAGTTAGCAATAAATGTTATTCAACTCATTCATGAATAAGAGCAAAGTCCATTTTTATTGAAATACACATCGATATAAATATATTATTGATGCTAATGTTTTAAAAAAATTTGCAAATTTAGTACAAATGGCTGGATTTTTCAGTAGGGCTTTTTAAATTAGCGGCCGGCTCTCAAAAAGCTAAGAATTTTTAAAGTTCTATAAAAGAGACATCGGGTTTAAGAAACTTAAAAGATAACTTGAATCACGAAAAAATAAAATTATCGCTTTAAACTAGTGATTATATATGGGTGAATGGCATAAAATTGTTACGCATTAGAGTGAGAGACCCGTTTTTTCGCATAGTATGTAGCATTTTCCAGAGTTTCACTGATTTTTTGCAGCACTTTCCTTATTATTTACGGTTTTTTTAAAGAAGCTCACAACCAAAACTTTACAGACGACAAATTTGTTGCATCTGATATTGTCATTAAAGAATTATTGTAAATTGCGAGTCATTATTCAGTAGCAGACGTCATGTTTGTTTTTACTGGTACTAAACTCTCTTACCTGAATTGTATTCATATGTTTTGTATGTTTTTGCAAGAAAACGAGTATAAAGAAAGTATTGTGACATCGTCCCCCCCCCCCCCGGCTCGCCCGGATATTATGATGGAACCGGGAGAAATGTCTCGCAAAAACAAAACAAAATCAAGATCCACGTCGATCCCTCCCACACGAGACCTACGTGATAAACCAATGCCACTGCGTCGTACAATTCAAAATAAACAAAATTGGTCTCTTCCCTATGAGATAAATTCGGGTGGGGGGTCCCCGATCTTGACCTTAAGGGTAACGTTCTGAAGCTAATACCACCAAAAAGCGCATTCAAGAGAGATAAAAAATGACTGGGAAAAGGGATGGCAAGGGATATTTGAGATGCTTCTTCTATCGACCCGCCAAAGAATTGAGAAAACACTCACAGACCCTATCATCTGACCAAGTTATTATTTGAACAATATTGCATAGTACATAAACCAATGTAACCCTTTTATAAACTAATGAGGTATGAATGGATACAAGCAACTTATGATACATTAATGAGAAGAAAATAAAATAAAACGATTTGCAAGATGAAAGAACTTATATGACCACAACAACAAAGAAAAATAGTTTGATTGTTAACAAAAGCACGAAATGAATATAATAATTTGCCTCAGTTACGAATTGTTGGGGGAAGTAAATAAGAGTCTTTCCCATACATAGTATTCCAGAATAAGGTGATTGACTTCCACTTTCAGTGGGGAATTGATGAATTCCGTGATTTTCTGTCTTGATATGGCAAGTTTCAAAAGGGGGCTTGTGGTAGAAGGTGGGGGGGAGGGGTTAATATGTTACTTGACCGTTGTTTGAAGCTCGACCAGGTGATCTTAGCAAACTCGTTCCTTCCGACTGCAGGCTCCTCCTTCCATTTCAGATAGAGCGGCGTTTGGAACGCAAAGTAATGCTTCTTCCTTTGCTGGTCCTCGCTCCTCGTTGGCCGGGGTCTCTTATTGCAGACCGAATCTTGAAGCAGCAACCCGATGCTGGGTTGAACGGCTCCTCCTTTTCCTTGCCTAAGTCAGGAAGTAGCGTGGCACAGACTTCGGGCATAGGGTTCGCCCGAACACGTCTGTCAATCTCTCTTCCGCTAAGCAATCGGGCCTGGGATTCGCGCGAACACTTAAATCAATCTCCTAATGTTGAAGAACACGCACGTCTTTATATTCCCAAAGGTGTGGGGTGGGGCATTACGGAAAGAAAAAAAAACACGTTATGTTGATGTAGACTTTCGCGGGATAGTGCAGCATGCGTAGCAAGGTTTTCGGGTTGACCTCCGCGTCGTTTCGTCTTCATGACGACAGTTTCGCCGGCGTTGCAGCTGGCGTCTTCAGGTTCGAAGTGTTTGATGCAGGTTTTAGCCCGTCTTATATACGCCTCGGTTTGGGCTAGGTGCGTTCTGATTGGTCCGTTTGGGTAAGAGTCTCTTACAGGTGTTTGAGAGCGAATAGCTGTCCTCCCTGTTGAATGTGGATGTTTTCGCTATTTCGATAGCCTCTCGTGTATGAGTCGGGGAAAGTAATGCTTTTCTCTCACACTTCAAACCTGAAGATGCCAGCGGCAACGCCGGCGAAACTGTCGTCATGAACATGAAGCGACGCGGAGGTCAACCCGAAAACCTTGCTACGCATACAAAAACACATTATGTTATAGGAAAAGCCCTGTGTCCTGCCCCCCAAACTTCCTCACACGCACACACTCATCACAAACACACACAACCTTGGCGTTTTCAACACTTATCCCTGTTACGTCAACCCACTTTACCTCGCGGGCCGAGTAGAGAGGGTGGGGGAAGGTTATTTGTGTGAAGGCGGGCAGGGAGACGAATGCACCGCGATAGGTGACCCAGCGTAATGGTGTTTGAACCATTACAGTACTTTTTGATACACCTTCTCTATTTAAAACCGAATTTCACAGTTCCCTTTACATACTTATTCCCTGAACGCGTGGAAGAGCAGAATTTTTGCTCGGGTCACCCAATACGCAAATATTCACCTATTTTGCCGATAACTTGAAACAATGCTCTACTCTATCAATAATTATTTTCATAAGGGAGAATAACCCTGAAGGACACAGTTAGGACCCATGACAGCAATCAAGGGATCAAAACTTGCCACATCAAGGCCAGCTATAAGATATAATCGTTTCTGCCCTTCAAAGTTATAAATTATTGTCATGCATACCAACATTTGGCATATTATGAAATTAAGTAATGAGTGATACATAGCTATTAAAACACGTAAGGATATTTTTGGTTAAACTAGTCCCCACCATCGCCTATGCAAGCAAAAATAAGCTATTTTCAAGTTCCTTAACTCACCCTCTTGCTAACATAAGTCTTTTGGTGTTTTTTATTTGTTCGATTAAACGGAAACCAAATGGATATTTTTTACTATTTTTGGAAGTTTTTCTTTAGCAATGTGACATTATAACCATACAAAGATTCCCATTAAGTACTTTCGCCTTATTTATGAGATAATTAAAGTTATTACTGCATGAAATAAAATTAACTCTGGAAGGCGAGAATACATAGAAGATTTACAATGGCTTCAGACGTCATGGAAAGCTGCAGCATTTAAATATCACCTAATCTTTTAAACTCTGCAATAGGTAGAGAAAAATTATACGATAGTCATTACATGGAACTTAAATGTGGCTAGCCCACTCATGTTAACTTCAACAGAACCATAAATTTGAAATTCCCAAGTGTTGTGAGGTTAATTGCTGCTGCAGCACAGAAAGGTGACCTCCACATTCCATTAAAAATCTACTAAAACTAAGTTACAAATAAACTAAAAAACCCAGATATACCAATCAAGCCATGTATTTACTAAATACAAAAATATTTGAAAAGTAGAAAATAGAAACTTCAAATATCGATCTTATATTTTCAAAACTTCGCTATTCATCATATTGTGTAACATACGAAGGTCGGTTGATAAGTCCGTGACTTTTTAAATCTCCCGCGTAGTAACTTAAATAGTAATATTACTCCCTTTAGTTGCCATCTATCAACAAACAGCTTTGAAATGTTGAGCTAGTTACGACGTTTATTTTGCGCTTGACTTCCATTGAGAGCAGAAAACCTTATGAATTTCAGCGAAAAAGGAAAAAAGAGAATATCGTTTGCTAAATAAAAATTATTTTTTAGGTAAAAGCGAAACTAAGGAAAGACTTGATAAATACTATGGAAACTCTGCACCATCAAATTCATACGTGAAGAAGTGGTTTACTGAATTCCGTCGTGGTCGTACCTGTGCAAGTGACGTCGAACGTTCAGGATGCCCCGAAGAAGTCTTCGCGTTAGAAATCGTCGATTAAATACACTGGACGATCGAACAATGGAAGTGCGTGAGATGACTGATAATGTAGGCATCTAAAATGAGCGGATAAATCACATTTTAGATGAATATTTGGACATGAAAAAGCTATCCGCGCGATGTGTGCCGCGATTCCTCACAATTGAGCATAATCACATCCGTATGACCACTGCAAAGAACAGTTTGGCGGTTTTCATTCGCAGTACGAACGAGTTTTTGCACTACATCGTAACCGTGGACGAAGTGTGGATTCATCACACTTAATTCCAGAATAAAGTCAATGTCAAATCATTTCAGAATAAAGGCCTCACAAAATAAAACATGAATAAATTTCTATAATCTTCAGTACGCAAATATATACCTGTGATGTTAATTGTGACCAATGTTTAATTCATTCTTCCCCTAGACACTCTTGTCTTGACATATTCTTGGCACATTTCATTTAATTTTCCTACTTTCCCGACAATTTTAGCGACCCAAGGAACCCTGAGATCCAGAATAACCTCGAAAGGCTCAGTTGGGACCCATTACAGCAACCGAGGAATCAAAGCCTGCCTTGCCATGGCCAGCTACAAAAAACAAACGTTTATTATCACTACAAATAGAAGTTATTATATATACGGAGTGCAGTACATTATGAACCTACCTATTGAATGATACATAGTCTCATTTAATATTTGTAATCACCAAATCATTAAAAAAATCCAAGGGAGCTGTTTCTTAACTAAATTTCTAATTATTATTTGCTTGAAGCCGATTTACATAAGGCAACTTTCTCATGGAGTTATAAAGCAACCCTCACATATGTCTGCACAAAGCCATTTTCCAAATCCATCCTGTCTGCAATCTGCGAGTACATCAAATTACTGCCAAAAATGCAGGTTGTTATTCATGTAGTCATTTTTTAATTAACAAGCTACTCAAAAATCAAACCCATATCCACTCAACGCCAATGAAATAAAACGCATGACTTCACTAATGGTAAGTAAGGGAACTATGATTATACCCCACAGAGTTGTCTGTATCTCAATACTTAAATGAGCCATATGAAGTGTGAATCAGTTGTACTTCCCATCTCCAAATTACTGACCACGTCAGCTGAAACCAAGAATACGAAGGATTCCATTTGGAACCCAAAAAAGTAGCAATTTTCCTGTGTTGGGATGTCATATTAACTGGGCAACACAGCAATGAGCAAGTTAAACAGTGGCCCATTCATTTAGGATGACTAGATGCCAAGAGGTGAGAAAGAGGACAGCACACTATAAAAAAGGAGGATAAAGGGTTAAAAAAGTAGGACACTTGAAAAATAACGACAATTTCATCACTGAGAACAATAAAAACTTATTGGACCTTGATTTTGTTTTTTTTCTGTGGGTCTAATTTTTCGCATCTAACTGCATTTTTAACAGCACTCTTTTTATATTTTTTTATTGAGGCAATTTTTAATTTCTCTCAACACTCCACTGAGATGAAATTAGAAAAAATAACCTTCTACATTTGCATTAGGCTCTGCTTTTCTGAAAAAATATTCACAAATTTTGAGAAGTTTTGAATGGCTATGAACAGATTTACTATATTGTGATGATCTGGCCTCATCACGGCCTTCCTATTCTCTGTCGCGTGTTCATATCCCATTCATAATTGCCGCCCCGCGAAGCACAGTGAGGAGAGGTGACCTCTTTTTTTAATTCGGGGTAGTCGATTATTTGTTTGTTAGTTGTTTTTTTTGTGATTTGGGTATTTATAGGCCAGGTGATGTTCAGAAAAAATGAAAATACTTAATCAAAAAACAAAAAATATATAAAATTGTTCAAAATAAAAAATTATATAAATTGATAAAATATGTGCAAAAAACATTAAATGAACAAAATGCATAATTATGCGCCAAAAAAATTGAAATAACTGAAAAAAATCAAAGAAAAAATGATAAAATTGGATTGTTATGCTTTGGGCCAATCAGGGCCGTTCCCGGCTTCCGACGTCGTTTAGGTTTAGTCTTCGTAATTTTAGAGAGTTTTTGCACGCGCTCACTAGAAGCCTGCCTTTCCAATTCTCCTTCACTAACAGTGGAAAGGTTACACTGGTCCCTTTACACTTGCATTGTCATTTTTGTCCCGTTTACGCACTTCGCGTAAAATCATCACCTCTGAAGAGGTGGTATATATACTCACCGGCAGTTATCGTCCCGAAATCCCCGGGTTGGAAAAACACGAGAAGCGGCAGCACGTGAAGCGGCGACCCGGTTTTGGCGCCGCCTCCACACACATAAGTACTTACAACCCTCTCCCGGGTAAAAATGATCCCCTGCCATTTTTCCCCGATGCTGCCTGCCCGTCTTCACGAAGAAATTCCCTATTGCGAGTGGGTCCCCCTTAATTCAAGTGGTCTGACAATTAGTCTCATTCAGACTCTTGCCAGGTCAAGAAAGCCTGCACATTTACTCTGTATCAATATTCTCCCGTTCTCGTCATCCACTCTGGTTTGGACTCCGTATTATAAAAAGAACGAGGAACTTGTATTTATCACATAGTCTAATTAAATCATACCTTTTTGACTTCTGTGATTGGACGAAGGTGTCCAGTGCTATGTCGACGCATTGTTATGCCGCTCAATGATTTTTTTTCTCATCTGTGTATCATTATCGAATTTCATCTCACCCCTCATTTTTTATTTTAGTTTACGGTTTATTGAATTACCATAATGCGAAGGAAATTTCTTAGCTTTTCTACAAAAAACACACACTTTATTGCCGACTAGTTTCGGTTACACTGTACCATTTTCAAGACTAGTGTTACACATCAGAATTTGCCGGTATATATACTCTGTGGTCGGGTGATTGGAGGGGAAGGGGAGAGGGGAGAGATAAGTGACGGGAATGGTGAAGGAGGGAAGGGATAGGGGAAAAACCAGAGGTAGTTACAAAGAAGAGCGTGGGTTGGCGTCACAAGGATTTTTTGGGGTGTAATAGTGGAATGTCTAGGAGGGGGGAGTGGAAAGGGAAAAGGTGGTCATTAGCAATGGGTTCTTTCCTCTTTACAATTTTTAAAATTTCCAACTGTTCTCTGATGTCCAGCTGTGTTCCTTTTTTGACTCGGTGCAGCAATTCCGGGGTAAAATCCGCTTGGTGGCCTTCCTCCCGAAGATGGGTAGCGAATTGGGACATCCCAGTGTTGTTGTAGTAATCGCGCCGGTGTTCCTCCACTCGTACGGTCAGACTTCTTCCTGTTTGTCCTATGTATTTGGAGTCACAATCACCACACCTTAATTGGTAGACCCCGCTCTTGAGGGCTGAGTCAGTGGGGTCCTTGACTGAAGGTAGCATGCTCTTCAGGTTAGAATTATTGTAAAAGGCCGGTTTTATGTTGATTACTTTGAGTAATTTTTCCAATTTAATAGAAGGTTGGCCTAAATATTTTATACGTCGCCATGACTGTTGATCCGTGGGGGTGGTAGAGTAAATACCTCTGAGTAAGAATTTTCTCTTTTTGCTTTCAAACAAATCGTTGATCAATTTTTCGGTGTAACCATTGGCTATCGCGATTTTTTTTTTTTTTTTTTTTTTTTTTTTTTTTTTTACATTTTTGCCCCGGAATTGCTGCACCGAGTCAAAAAAGGAACACAGCTGGACATCAGAGAACAGTTGGAAATTTTAAAAATTGTAAAGAGGAAAGAACCCATTGCTAATGACCACCTTTTCCCTTTCCACTCCCCCCTCCTAGACATTCCACTATTACACCCCAAAAAATCCTTGTGACGCCAACCCACGCTCTTCTTTGTAACTACCTCTGGTTTTTCCCCTATCCCTTCCCTCCTTCACCATTCCCGTCACTTACCTCTCCCCTCTCCCCTTCCCCTCCAATCACCCGACCACAGAGTATATATACCGGCAAATTCTGATGTGTATCACTAGTCTTGAAAATGGTACAGTGTAACCGAAACTAGTCGGCAATAAAGTGTGTGTTTTTTGTAGAAAAGCTAAGAAATTTCCTTCCAAACATTAAATATGGAATTCTACAAAGTAAAGGCCTCAACAATTCAGTGCATAATGCGAAGTAAAATAATTATTTAGCCGGTGAAAATGTGTGAAAAAAAACGAAGCTTTAGGTGGTCTCAGAGAAAAAACTGTACTGAGACCTGTTACAGACTACGCTGTGAAACTTTTTGTCTTACTTTTTCCAATGATACATTTTATCAGTATGAATTACATTATAGATAAGTTGGATGAAAATTTTTAACATTTTCCCGATAGCTTTCACAAAGAAATAAGCTATAACATTTCATATTTGCAAAAAGAAAAGTCATTGAGGCCATGTGAAGCCTTTCAAATGCGTTACATGTGTCGAAAATGTGAATGAAATTCCGTTATGACTTTGAGACCTTGGAACATATGGGTTTCTCGCCTACATAGTCTTGAAAATCCAATGTTCACGAGTGATGGAATTGGAACTGGATTGATGTTTACTTCTTCCTATCTCTCCGTCACGTCCGAAGGATCGTGACCCCATTAGAGATAGTGGAAAATGAGTTGGCAATATTTTCCTAGTGAATTACTTCGATTGAGTTTCGTGATCTGAAAAGAACAGTGCTTGTGAATCTAACTATAACAGCTCGTTGAAATTCTGTGAACATATTTTTTCCGCGGGAAATACTCTTCTTTTTATTATTTCTGTCACGATGAAGTTACTCAATACCTTCTCTACGTCTTCAATCATGTCAGTGCTCATTTTGGGTGAGTTATTTTTAAATATTTTACTTTGTTCCGTCAAAAATATGGTTTTGAACATTCTTGAAACGGTGTTGAAATTAGTCAGTGATAATCATTTATTTTACCGATGGTAATTTAATGTGTGTGATCTAGGAATTCATTCAATATTCTCAGGCATATTGGGTTCATAGGTTACCCCTCATATGGGTTTCTTTGACGAATAATTTATTCAAAATAGTATTTATACGCATAGATATCAAGATCACCTCCGACGACACTTAGGTGCGAAAAGAGATCAGAAAATGTTCATTAAATAAGAAGCTCGACAAGCGAGAGCAATACCCCAGTTTATGATCTCGATGTTTGGAATTGTAACTGCTAGTCTTTACTGGGGCGAATGTGAGGGAAATGGTCCAGGGGATCCAAGTGCCCCTAAACGAGGATCCGTATATGCCAAGTATATGAAATGATATTACATCGTATAAATAGATCGTTGAGGTCATGAAATATCATACTTATATCTTTATCATTTAGTATCATTTGTTGAATGTAGTAGTAGAATCCCTACTTATTACGCACGAATCCCTTTAATGCATTGTATTCCCTAAAATTATTCTCGCGCGCGATTATGGAAGTGAGTTTTAATCCAATTTTAGGCACGAACTTGCGCATCCTTGGCCGATTTCAAACTGCCAGTAAAATGCTATCTTAATTGCCATAGTCTTCACGATCTCCATTTTTTGCGTTACAAGTTATCAAGGAATGGAATAATGAAACTGAAGACGTGTATTTCTTCGCAAAAATAACTATTACTACTTCCATCACAATGAACAAAACTATTGCTCACTGTAGGTTAAACCTTAATAAAGCTCATAAAATAACGGCTAGCACTATTTGAAATAGCTTTGGTTGAATACAGTAAGCAGTAATGACATGCACGCGACTAAAACTTGCATGATCTTATAAAATCTTTTTCAATCGCCACGTGCAACGGCCCGCTAAGTTTGAATTAATGAAAAAGCTAATAATCCTGTGAATTGAGAACAGAACTTGATATATAAAGTCGTCCAATGAACTCAAAATTAAGAAAAATGATTCCGCAATACGTAAAATTCGTTGATCTCGGAAATTCAATCTTAAGACCATGGTTATGCCTAAGACTGTCCTTTGAATGTTTCCCAGGAACGGTGTTTAGCTCCATAAGGTGCAAAATTTAAGGGAAGCAAAATTTTCTCCAGCAAAAAGTCTTCTTCAAAAATCACTTAGAGCTGGTTGATCAAGTGGTATCATACCTACCTGGCGGGAAATCATGGTTCTGGGTTCCATTCCTGGGTATGGGTGAATGAACTTTCCTCTAAAGAATCTTTCCACATTTTGTGCGATTGCCATGACTCCGTGAAGGTACACTGCTGTAAACACGACAAATCGACAAGAAATCCAGAAAAATCGACATTCATTGCTATAAATATGAATAGCAATTAGCAATTTTGAGTATTCTACCTTAATACCCTCAATATCTGAATTAAGTATACTATACCTTCAAGAACAAATGTAAAATATAGGTACTTAGCGTGAGCAAAATACAAACAGATTAAGTGAAGTACCTGGGAGTTATGATAACCTCGAACCTCTCGTGGGGAACACATATAAGGAATATTTGCGGAATAGCCCTGAATAAATTAGGATTCGTCAAGCGTATTGTTGGAACATTTTCGGATGAGAATGTAAAAGAAAGGTGCTATTTCACACTCGTCCGACCGCTACTGTCAAAAACCGCTACGGGTGTACGGTCTACGGGAGCCGCTTGAGACTCGGAGGCTGTTCGCTAGGGCTAGACTGCTTGAACAATTGAGAATAGCTATCTTTAAGAGCGACACAGAGAACATAATATTAGAGCCACACTATATTTTCAGGTCCGATAGAAGCGATAAATTAAGAGAGATTTTTTGCCGAATGGATGGATATGGGAATTCGTGTATCCCCCCAAACATAAAGGATTATAATTAACGCTAGTCCCAACTTCGTTAGAGCACTTCATTTTTTTAAATCTGTAGACGACAGGTGTCCTAACACTCCCTGCCACACGCCTTTTAGGCGGCTTTCAGGGTTTTATGTAGATGTAGACAATACCCTCAATCAACCACTAAATTGGTATCTTCTTTTAGTGTCTATATGATAATTGAAAGCTCCATATTGGAAAAATTGGCAAATTTTGATTGAAAATATGACGCCAAAAGGGTACATGAAATTATCTCTACTCTCTGGTTATTCCGCGGTTATTTTCTTGAGCAATATTTTCTCTAAAATGCAGGGAGTGCTTCACTGTGTTTCTAAATAATTAAGTTTGAAACTAAATTAAATTTTAAACAAATCTATTTTTTTGCCTAAATTACTGTGCATATCCCTGCATTTTAAATATTTATTCATATTTATAAATATATCTATTTTTTGACGTTTACTATATCTATATTCTAAGCCTATCTTAAATGTTTGTAGTCCTCCTAGTAAACGAAATGAAATAATTTCATTTCACTAACACAACAATCCTTTTTTAGGCGGCTTGCACGGTAGTATACAGATTAAGATGTAGATAAATAGAACTATTTGCGAAGTGAGCAGGGATTTGCGTTGTTTTCAAAGGCTTCTTTACTTTAACTGTAATGTTCAATTTGTTTCCCGCAAACAGTTAGGCATGCAACAAGCTTCCTCGTATAAAAACTGCGCTTTGCTGAAACGAAAAACGCAGGAATGGTAAGTGCTCGATGTTGGGCTCAACGAGATTTTACACACGAAAAAACGGTACTTTTTATGGAAAAAATTAACCACAAGATACATCTCGAAGCAAGGGATTTTTTTATCATAACTCGACGAAGAAATAAAACGTCACTGCTATGCTTTTAGTCACATTGAAAATGGTTCTGTAGCTCAAACGTCAATACGCCTTTAACTGGAGGACCTAGCTTTCCTTGCAAACGATAAGTAAGGTAAGGTTCTCTCGGGTTTTGCAAGTACCTTTATCCACTTGATTCGCCCGTAAAACGTACAATATTTCTTCACGCTGCCGGCAAGTCCGCTGTTACTTTCATGGGTAACCTTATGCTTCAATGAGAATATCTTAAAACCACGTGATTAAATTCTATTCATGCTTTTCCATTATATTATACTCACTTATATAAGCAATTCTTGAATCTTCTAAATGCGTGGTATCATTAATCACCCACGCAGTTATTTACCTGAACGCCTGGCCGTGAATTTAAGATTGAGGGAACAAAAGCATGTGCTTAATAACCACTGAGAATCATGACGGTTAAAACTTTTCAGCCATTCATTGAAGTGTCATTTAATTTCTATTTTCAGGTATCTGCTTGATAACTACATTTGCCGCTGCTTTTTCACCTTTAACTTATGAGCCTGGAGAGCATTACGAAGAATGCCATAATAAAATTCACGTAGGTACATATTAAATGTGTCATTTCACTTATGATTGATTCATTATAATGCTGATGAAGAAGATATCCTGGTTTACTCACAACGCACTGATATCAAAGGTGAATCGACCGCGCTGAATACTAAAAAAAATGCAATTCTGGGGGCTGATCACCGCGAAAATCAGTATGAAGCCAGTCCGGGAACTTAAAATATAACCACCATGTAATTTAAATAGGAGAATCTCGTAAAATATCTTAATAAAAATCGCCATTGTGGTAGTGTGCATTGTTTCGGGGCAATTTTCGTCTTTGAGGTTTATTTTAAGTAAAAGGAACAATAAAAACATTTCCTTATTTGAAAAGTTTGGAAATATTTTTTTCAACATAGCATACGTAACTTCAATATTTATGTGGTTTTCTACACCTCGGCAATTAAAATCTATCTCTCCGCCATTTAAAAAATCAAAGAATGGGTAAAATTTAATTTCATAAAGAAATTTCAATTCAAAGATGTCATTCTATCCTTGGAAAAACAATTAAGTGAACCAATCATATCAATTGCCCGAGACGGGATGAAGAAGAGAACCACTTCTCCGTCTCATAGTTTTTCGGGTGTTCTTCTTCACTCTTTTGGCCGTGAAAGCTAAACTTTTACTTTTAAACAACTTTTGTTGACTCACTTTTGTAGTCGAATAAACAATGAGTGGAACCTCATGTTACGTTTCTCCATGGAGATTCGGCAGAATTTCATACAAATGCTTCAGCGCTATATCTTTATAGTTCAGATGGTAGGCCAACTAAACACTTTGAAGCCCAACCCCGAGCACACCTTATATGCATACTTCCTGTCAGGGCCTCCAGCCCGAGTAGACCTCGGGAAACCGTTTTTGATTCCGTGGTAAAATATTCCTTGCATTCTTCTCGAGCCACAACTACGTAGCCTATTGTTTTCCCTCTATGGTCTTTTTGAATGGAAATTGCTGACATTTAACAACTCCTAAATGTACTTGCTGCTAAATGTACTGGATTTTATAAAAAAAAAAAACATTAAAAGCTCTGTGTTTTACGCAACCTGCACATGAAAATACCACGGGCTTCAAAGTGTTAATCTAACCCGAATATATTAATGTGATAGCTGTAAGTCTTAATTGATTAATACTATTCACTATTGCTGGTGTGTAGAGCCTTTTCCATCACCAGGATGTAGCATGAATAGGTACAATCACGTAATCATTAAAAAAATGTAGCTGCTGAAATAATTTCTGCCAAATTTAGTTAGGGTGGTCCTCATTTTTTAAGTTTTCCAATTTCTTTTGGGACGTCCCTCAGATTTGTTCCATTCGGTTATAAAATAAATTACGTAAATTATATAAATATATAATAAATTACCGGGAAAACGTGCCTTATCGCACTTTAAGTTTTGAATTTTTGGTATTTTAGGGTTTTTTCGGACATAAATAAAGATGAAGTCACTCCTGGATTATTCTGTCACTTTTCTCTTTTTATTACAACGACTCCTTTCACATTTTTGGTGTATCGCCTAAAATATCTTTCATTTCTGCCTTTGGATCCTGGGATATCGCACCAAGAGTGAGTGCGCGTACACCAGGCATAAATTTTGGATGTACGCGGGTTGCATAAGCTCATTATTCTTTTATTAATCTCACCCATCGCAAAACCCTATTATTCTTTAAATGAACTGTTCACATCGTCAATAATACCTTGGTTGCTATAATTATCACTGTTTATTATCAAAACGGCTTACAATTAGTTATTATTATAGTACTCTACCGGTTATTGCAGGCTTCCATGGATGACTAAAGAAGTATTCTGGGAGCCTCCCTTCCCTTCAAGCACTGCCCTCTTCAATTTGCTGTAAGGAGTACACCCTTTTATTCTATCTAAAAAATCCTATTCTCTTCCTTCCTCTCCCTCGTTTGCCTAAATTCTACTCTCTAACAATGTCTTCAACATCCCCTCTTCGCTAAGTATCCCCTCCATACGAAACTTCTGTCTCCTCCTTATCTCATCTAAAAGCGGCCTCTCCTCACCCACCATGTCCAGCACTTCGTCGTTCCTCTTCGTTTCCGTCCACTTCACCTTCTCCATTCTTCGCCACATCCACATCTCGAAAGCCTCCAGTTCTTTTCTCGTCCTCCTTCCTTAGTGTCCACGTTTCCGCACCGCAAAGAGCTACACCCCTGTTCAGACTCTTCACCAACCTTTTCTATTATCTCCCACATAATGATCCTCGCAGAAGCTCCTTCCTGTTCATGAACGCCTCCTTTCTTAGCGCGATTCTCTTCCTGATGTCCTTATTACTGTATCCGTTTTCCTCTAATGTACTGCTTAATCGTTGAATGCTCCACCTGCTCAAGTTTTCCCCCACATTATTTTATCTTGAGACTCATTATCCTCGCTCGCGATTCTTTACTAAACCACATGACCTTGGTCTTTTTATGAATAATCCTTGTATCATACTCCTCGCAAAAAAAACTCTAACGCATCCACTAGAGCCAGCAGCACCTTCACTGACTGGGTAAACATCGCCTGATCGTCGGCAAACCTCATTGATTTAAACATCATTTCTCCCACTTTCACTCCAGCTTCCAACTCATCCCACGCTACTTTTAACATCTCCTTAGTGTACTAGGGCGGATCGGAAAAATTGATTTTTTCAAATCCATCTGGCCCAATTAAAAAAAGTTGTGGGACCGATTAAAATAAGGCCCGAAAAATTTGAGACCTCTAGGTGAACCCCTGACCCTTGCTCAGATGCAATTTAAGGGGGGAAGGGTCAAAATTCTAAAAATATAATATTTTATGGTCATTGCCTATAGATTTTGACGAATTACCCTCCTTTCAGATCAAAAATTTCATGCATTTTGACGTCTCTGGCACCGTGTAACCACAAAAAGCCAAATTTGAGTCCCCGTCCGCGAGGAAAATATTCCAACACCCACGCAGCGTCGCGGATACAAGGCAGGCCGATCCCGTCCCCACCCCGATCGCTTCTCCCCTTCCCACGCCTCGAATACAGCAAAATCCCGCGTGTGCTGCTAGCAAGGCGTTCAGCTTTGATAATATAAATCGGAAGATAGTTGTAGGTAAATAAGGATGCGTATTGAGACGACTGGTCTATTATTTGGCTCCTTTCCTGCGTTCTCGGATCTAAAAATATGTCAGCACTCCTCTAAAAGTGGTTTACATCGATTTGTTTAACGCCGACGAGGCGCCAAATAATATACAAGTCGTCTCACTAAGCATCCTTTTCTACCTTCTACCATCTCCCTATTTATATTATCAAAGATGAACGCCCTCTTAGCAGCACACGCGGGATGTAATTTGCCCCATTTCAACTAGATTTTTATTCCCTGGAGTTTCTCTTATTATTTGCTCGAGCTGGTCATATACCTCATCTACTTCTTCCTCCCTATGATTGCTAGTGGGCATATAGACTTAAACCGTGCTTGAACCTTGGTGGGTCGCGCCTCAATTTCTACCACCAGAATCCCATCGCTTTCCTGGTCTATACCTGCCACACACTTACCCATCTTCCCGTTTAATACTAAAGCTACCCTTTGCTGACTTTCTTCCCCTCCGCTATATATAACCCTATACTCATCACTATAATAGTCCCCCCATCCCTCCACCTCACCTCGCATAATCCTAAGATATCTATCCTCTTTTTATCCATTTCCCTTTTGATATTTTCTTCTTCCCCGCCCTAAACATTGTTCTCACATTCCACGTCCCTACACTTATTGCCGACTTCTTCTCCTCCATTTTCTTGGTCTTCTTTTCTTATATCTTCTATGCTGTTGCTGATGATGGTGATGATAAGTCTCTGCAAGAACCTCGCTGCCGTGACCGACACCCGCCCTTTGCGGACGGGTCCCGTGCGATGAGTTTCCAGGGCTCATTCGGTAGCACTCAATGTTTTCAGGGAAGAGATAGTTGTGAGGGTTTCCCACTTCCATTCCAACAGTGCTTTTTACGTGACACCATCACGTGGACTACCTTTCGTCTGGCCTCGACACATGTGACAAGGGTGGCCCTACCGGGAATAATTTACAATAATTCCCGCCAGTCAACAACTAAGGATAATACGAACGTGCAACCTTTCCACCGCGACAAAGTTGTAGCCCTAAGCAAAGGTTACAATCGGTAGCAGTAATTTAATCTCCTTAGGTGCCTCTATCTAAATTCAGCCTGAATGTTCGCGAAATCTTTAACTTTGGGACATATCTATATATCATACATATCAGGATCAGCCTAACAGCCAAACCTTTAACTTTGGGATATCTTTACGACCATCCTAGTGTGTTATTCATCCTGACGATTTATTGAAATGAAACATTTCACTTTACAGAACTGGACAATAGGATATAGTATGTGCTTTGAGCACTTGTTCACAGAGGAAGCATTGAATGAGACTAGTCGTCTTCACAATGGCACCAATTGCCTCAGGTGTATGCACATTTGCAGGTGAGTTGTTGAAGTTTTAATTAGTACTGAGATCTACAAAATACCCAAAGAGACACCTCTAGGGTGATTGGCAGCAGTGACATCATGGCAAAATTAGCAGTTCCGGAAAGCACTTTCCTTAACTTTTTTTAGAAATGAAATGTTACTGTGCGTTTTTTATTGCAAGTTATTATACACATTTTATAACAATTCTTTTTGTTCTGGTTACGAATGTAGTATATATTAGAAATTTTTTGGCAGCAATATTGATAAACATGTTTTTTGACTTCTATGACTTTTGTTAACTGTAACGGTGTTCCGGCACCATGACACCACTGATTGGCAGAGGGTGACCAATCACCAGCACGTAGCTTGAAACAGATGAATCACGCAATCGGTTTAAAATTAGAGCGGCTGAATTAATTTCTGCAAATAAACATATATAACTAACGCATCTATTGAGAAAATTTGAAACTATTTTTTTATGAAAAGTTCGCTAATAGGTTATACCAGAATGGAACAAAATTTCAAATACTTGATTATGGAATGTTGTATTGTCATCGGGAGCAAGCGAATGGGTTAAATATCAAGCCGATCCGAATGTGAGAAGTGAGTTAAAAATCAAACATAAGATTTCATTGCTGAAACAGACGAACAGACGAAGGAATTTGAGAAAAATCATGTAAAAAATAGGCGGAATTCACCCAAAAAATAATTTCATTTTGAATAAACTCATATGTTACATGTTTTTTTTTCTACTTTTTTGAGATTACGCGTTAGCGGCACGTATAAGGAGGCTTATGACACTATTAATACACAGCAAGACCTTCATGATTCATCATGAAAACAATTTTCATGTTGGTACCAATATTTTTTTTCCTAAAAACGCGTCTACTGTTTTCATGATTGAAGTTAAGTTTATTAGTATTTCGACGGTGGTTGTCATCGGATTTTTCCCATCATTCGCGATGCTTCTATTAATGTAGGTATACACTCTGTGTCTATTAGCCACTTTACTGGTGGGGATATCCTAGAAAATATACTTTACTACCGCAATTTTTAGATTTCCGTTGGCTTTCATAAAATTAAATGCCAGTATAAGTACAGATCAATGACTAGTTTAATCTCGTAAAATGTTATATTCAGCTCAGGCGGTTGTAGAGCTTAACCGTGATTATTGAAAATAATTTCTTCCTGGAAAAAGATTTTTGAGAGAACTTCGCGGAGCCTACCAATTTAGCAATAAAAAAAGGTTTATCGTGTGTGTTACACAGTTTATTTTACTGTATTTACGAGTTATGACGAAAAATTTAACCAAGTAGTAAGCATTGACCCTTATGGGATTTTCAATGTTTTGGTCAAAGTGGGCGTGGCTTGTCCGATCCAAACACCCCAATTCCGGCCACTCCACGCTTGAAACCAGTGGTGATACAACCTCCTTGGTTTGTCTACGCCACACCGCTTTGCATCAGCCATGTCAAAGGCGCCAAATTTGAAATTTAGGGCTCGCTTCAATTTTTAATTGTTCGTATCTCTGAAACTTCGTAATCAGAGGACTTACTGAATAAATATATATTCAGAAACATAGTAAATAGACATATGTTTGAGTATAAAAGACGAAAAATCTAGGCAATATTTTCGAAAGAAGTTAGTGGTAGTTAGTGGTTAGAATGTTTGCCTATTGATTAAGGGTTTAAGGGTTCATTTCCTGGTCAAGCCTTCGATCGCCCCAAATAAAAAGTCCTCGAAGTTCAACGTGGTCCACGGTAAGGTGTTGTCCTCCTGCCCTGAATTTTTTATCTATACAAGCGTTTTGCTTATTCCGGGTCAGGCTCTACCCTCACCTAACCAAACCAACCTTCGCGTGGAATGAGTGAATGATTGAGTGAGTGAATTTTTACACTGATTCTGTGACTGAATATTTTTTTCTCCGCAGAATGCAGACTGGCATTTTGCGTTGCATAAATGAGGGTTCTGAAACCAGTAAAGAAGCCTCCAACAAGGCGAGAACAATGGTGCCTTTCCTTGTGAAATTGGTTGAAGATCTATTGTCGGGCATGTGCGACGATAATGGCATTTTAAAAGGTACGTTTCGACGTTTAGTGTAAATTATGCGTTATTAGCGTAAATACTATCTCCTGAGACATGATGGCTTAATGATAAAACTTACTTTCCTAGGATATGAGCGAATAACCTTGTGCATTGCAAATGCGGCGATATTTAAGTCCTAGTATTTAATTTTTTTCCAATGTCAAATGAAATAATTAATCATCGACATCGTCGCTGGTCAATAATTCTAAGATTGGTTTGATGCCGTTCTCTATTCAATTCTCCTGATAGCTAACACTAGTCAAATGAGATTTTGTCCTGAAGCCAGCATTGGGTGATCTTAGACGTATTTTTCGCGCTGATTGCGAATCTTTGCTCAGATTCTTTCTATCACACCTTATCCTATAACTTCTTATTTTTAGGACAGCTTATTGTCTAATAATAATAAATTTAAATTAAAATAACGATGGTAAAATACACTTCTCTGTCACTGGCTTTTAGCCATTTGAGTTTTATAGGGGAACCCGAGGCAGAATAGGGTATGAAGTTCAAAACATTATAGAAATAAGCACACAATTGTTTCATACACTGCATTAGAATTTTTATAGGCCTTTTGAAATGTATTGCATACAAAAATACAATACTATAGCTGAGAAAAATATGCAGTCTATATAATATTGCCCAAAAACAAAAAGTTATGTAATTTATAAACATAGAGTTGTCTTTTCAACCTATTTTTTTCCATTTTTTCTTGCTTACCCTTTCCACCCCACCAGTTCTGCTCCAAGAACATGTTTACGCTTACCTATTAACTGACACCTGAAAATAACATTTAGTCAGCTGCTCAAACATACGAAACTAATTAGACGTACTATCATTTGCAAAAGTCTTGCAACAAATCGAGCGGCGCCACTTTCGCTCCATTGTCGATTTCTGGCCACCATTACATTTGAATGATCACTATCTGGGTATGAATCTTCATGGTAGCTCGGGAACGACTCACGAACGGGTCATCGTGACACGGGAGTGAGACGTGGGAAATCATTACGACGCTCAGTTGAGTAAACGAGCGTAGACGTCGTCGCGGCGTTTGAGATTATTTTTATACTCGTAGTTGACTGGAGTAGATAATTGAAAATATTTACCCGTTAAAAGAGTGGGTACCTATTAGGCCTGGCTTCCAATGGTAAACCCCATAAGGCCGGCTGGGGGCACGATTTCGCCATTAGGAACACGGAAATCAACTCGCTCGTATCACTTTTTAGGGATTCAACGTCATTCCGGACACTTTATATTAAGCTGTTGAAATATTTGTTCGATATAGGAGAATTAATAAATGAAAAAAATTAACTGACAACTTTCCGGAAAGAAACACGGCTCTTCCGTATCCACCATCTTAAATTGATTCGCATTAAATAGTGCTTTACGTAGGTTGAAGCTGATAATCTTCATTAATTATCAATTTTTGTTAATTGGATAAATATATTTACACCAATGGAAATGTTTCCTCGACAAGAAATGGAATTTTGACTATCAAAAAAAAATCGCTAGGCCTCATCGTTGCTGGCAGAATGTGTTTCTATTTTTACTGTTTACATATCTAGGAGAGGCTTACATTTTTACGATAGCTCTACATAACATATTTAGTGATCATGTCGCATTAATCTTCTTTTTTGTTATAATAAATTAGTAATTGCTTCGATTTTAATATTTTGGACATTATTGTATTATTAAGGACAGCCAACTTAAAGAGTGACTCAATAGTACGACTCTTCCCTATCCATATATTCCTCCATTGGTAAGGTTTCCAACAACAACAACGGACAGAGATTAAATATAGAGCCAATGTCAACCAATATCGCCCTTTTTTAATTCCAGACTATCGATTAGGGAGGTAAAATATTTTGCGCAGAATTTAGCCGCTCCCTCAGCTCTTAACGCTGAATCGGGTGCTCCCGGGCCGTAGTTTTGGTCAGCAGATAGGTCCTGCACCTCGTCTTGCCCTACATCTTTATCGCAACTTTACCAGCCAGGGACGAGGAAGCAAGTTACCTGGAGTAAAACTTGCAGGCCGTAAGTGATTCTCACAAACTTCCAAAATAGTGTAAATAGGGCTAATTTGTAGCTCTATCATATACATGTTGATGCCATCACTTGCTTACAGAAAGTACGCACTAGAAAAATAGTTGATAAATACCTCAAGATAAGCCTTTCCTATATTTAAAAATAAGCGCCGGGGTGCGTGCACGATTAAGGATTACCATTACATAGGTTATTCCTAGGATTGTACTTAGCAGATCAGCTGGTCTCACATTCTGTCACTTTCCATCAAAATTACTGCATAAAAAACGCTGATTATAGAATATTGAGGCCTAAAGTTTAAAAGTAAAATTCTTCACTTAATTTATATATTTTTCTATCTCTAAGAAAAGTTTCCGTCACTCCTCAATTTCGAAACGGAAAAGGGTAAAATTATTCTGAAAAACTTTACTGGAAAAATTAACTTGGTAGGAAATGGCGACCAGTTGATGGCAATTAGGCAGCATATTACATAGACGGACAGCATATTTGCTGCAAAATATCAGTCATAATTGTCTTTTTAATCAGCTAAAATTGATCTATTTAAGAAATTACGTATATGGAACCTTAGATTACTACGATAGTTCTCATCCCAAAGGTTAATAATGATGAGCAGTTACGGGCCTGTAAAGGAAACCTGATTGCTGTGCAGTGATTCTGATTGGAGTTCCTTCAAGGGAAACGCAATGATTCGTCCTACCGTGCTAACAACGCAGGATTCCCGTCGCTCGATCATTTAAATTAGAAATTGTTGTAAGAAATTGCTCAAATTCAACATTTAGTACCCTCTTAACCTGGATCCGCCCAAAATATTTTTTTTGAGATTAATAATTCATATTCTAGGGGAATGGTAAGGGTCTCATTTTTACTATATTCTGAAAATATTTCGTTGATCGGTTGTGTAGTTTCCGAGATACAGGCTGTGACATAAATGTCACATTGGGCGGATCTGTTGTCTTTTGGTGCAAAGTAATATTTTCCCAGAAAAAGCAAATATTTTTCGTATTTGAGCGGCACTGTTCATTTAAATGATAAAAAACACTAGAAAAACATATTATTATTTACATACACTATTTTCAAGCTTTTGTTTAAATTTAAAGTAATTTGTTTAAAAATTTAGCAATAATTTTCAGAGTTCCATTTCCCGCGATTCATAAATTTTTCGATGTGAATTGTGATTTTTTAAGATGTACAATTTTTTTTTGATTTTTCAATGTTATTTCACAAATGCGGGATATATTTAAATTTATAATGTTTATATTATAAAATTGTCAAATACACATCAAGAAAAATTATTTAAAATTTATGTAAAGTTTTCGGCAGGAGTGTTATGAAATTACAGAACCTTGAATTTACACAATCAATGGATTTGTTGAAGGTACATTAAAATAATATTTTTACATGGCTAATAAGTAAAACAGTTGAAAATGCATTTCTCAATTTTGGAAAATACATAGAATAAATATACATGTTTGAAAAATATTCTCACAACACATAAGAGTGTAATACATAATGATATTGAATGAAATTTGAATAAATTTGTTTCATATAAACTAAAGATTGATTTAGAGTTCAATGCCGTCGTATACGTACCATATTGAATGGTAAGTAGTAAAGCAATATTTGTCCATATTACTTGCATCGCATGCAGTGCATTTGACGGAAGCGCAATGTTCTCCAGCACGGCGACGCAATCTTTTGTTATAGTAAAACAGAGACTAATTGATCATTAGCATCGAAACATATTTCACTGTCTGCCTCGGTTGAAAATGAAGTAGTACGGCGGCTATACTTGGCTTTGCATCGATGTATGGTCGGTTATGTTTGCACTAATACACGCCTGATCTATAATTGTGACATGCTATGACCAGATTTCATTCGTGAACAGATTATGAACAGTTTCAGATTGTGAACAGCTACATCCAAAAACCAAGGAAAAATATTCCACCACCCCCACCAAAACTGATTGTCTTCCACCAAATGAATTGCATGCAAGGATGGATACCAAAATCCTCAATCATACTCCTGCCAAAAGAGAGTTTTCTTAGTGCGAAAATCCCCCTGAAACGTTCTTTCAATTTAGTGATCTACGGCGAAGCTCCCACAATTTGTCTATTATGTCGGGCATCGTATTGTCTGCACAGTGAAGGTCTACTCATCACAAAGAACCTATTCCTTCACTAGGCTACGGTAACCATTGAGTTGTGAGCACCCCCAGAATCTTCCCAGGGGCATCGCTTGGATGGAAACCAGTTACAGCCTCATAACAGTAAAATTCCAATGAAAATTTTATCTCCTCTTTACTGATGCTAGAAGATGAAAAAACAATAGAAGTAGTATAATTATCTAATTCTGCCATGTTAAAAAAGAATGTCATCCGAAAAAACTGTTTAAAAAATTTCTACACTATGTTTTCCCTCTATACAGGAAGATCTGTTTCGGGGAATAACCTATTTCTTACAAAATGACCTTCTTGTCGCAAATTGGCAGCTTCTCTTTTTATTTTTTTCTATTGGAGAAGTAATGTAAGCTTCGTTGACTTCGATTCCTTTTCCTTACATCTAACTGGTACCGAAATGCTTCCGGACTTCTCTTGAAATTCATTAGTATTATCATTATCAAGCTGCAAAACAAGCTCCACTCTTGACCGAAGTTGTCTTTCCGTTAAATTTTCCACAAGTCCACCAGCCTGGTCATCTGCAATGTCCTCATTAGTGACAATTGCTGCTTCTGGTGGCTCAAGGTATATTCCATATACTTCGTCAAAGTCTTCATTTTCCGGGAGCTATTTGGCCTCACACAGTGTAATATCTCTGAGCTATCCATATCCCTAATATTAAAACTTTTAATTCAAAAGTAATTACCGGAATAAAAGTTAATAAATGCAAAATTATCGATTAATTGATAAATAATAAATCTTTTGGCAGGAATACGAAGTAAAAAACGTTGAAAATGCAAAAAGTTCTAACTAGAGCATAAAATTCGAAACTTTGAAGATTTGCATAGGGATCCGCCCAATGTGACATTTATGTCACAGTAACATTTATCAGAGTATACTGCAGAAATGGAAAGCAATACCAAACATATTAATGTATTATTAATAATTTTGTATCATTATGTTGATACATACCAAAAATTGTCGCTGTAGCGCATATAGTTAATGAAAAAATTAATTATTTACACAAAGCGAACGTCCATTTTTAGTGTCTAGGGAAGGCACCTATGTACCAGGGGTACTTAAAGGATAGGTCTTCACTCTCACTTGACAATTCTTACCTTGAATTGAAGCACTTAGCTTCTTCTTTCTTATAAGGTATAAAACACAACAATATACCGTGCCAGAGCGATGCAAGAGCCATTACAGTGGAGCGATACAGGGTGTGACATTTATGTTACATTGGGCGGATCCAGGTTAACATACATTTAAAAAATAAAAAAACTTTAAAATAAAATACGGCTGTGAGGAGGATAAAATACTTTTGAGCATGGGACAGATTTGAACGCCTCCCCTCCCGTTGCCAGCCGAGTATTCTTCCACTGCGCTATTCCGACTTCAATTGTTAAATGCGATAATTTTAATCATCTATTGTGATTGTAACACTGAGCTGCTTTCATGTGCTTCTCAATTGAACGAATTTTGATCAAAATAATCATTTTCTCGGTATCTTAGTCTTCTATTCGGCTATATGATTATAACTTGAGCACGGAGGCTTTCGCATATTTTATGTTTCGGCTGGTTAGTATATAAAATAGGAATATTATGATGTTGTCGCCTGCGACTTCGGTAAGGTATCGTCCTTATAAGTTATTATTATTTGTTATTCTGTTTCTAACTCGGTATTTTTATTTCTAATGAAGCAAGCGTAAACATTCATTTCAAACAGAAATTCTGTTAGGATTTGCTTACGTCCTTCTTACTCGACTTGAAAGGTTTTATGAAATGAGCAGCAGTTCCACTGATTTCAATCTTGCCTTAAATATAAAACGTATTGCCAACAAACACATTTCCTAATACCATGTAACCTACTTAATGTAAGTAGAGAAGTTAATTAATGATGCTAAGTAAGTATCCTACATTATCCCGAATTCATCAGAGTATATGTAAATGATTGCAGCTAAATATGATAACTTAATCTTCAACAACATAGCAGCGTAGAGTTATTATACGCATTCACACTAATTCAGCAGTGGAACATATTGTCAATAATATACGTGGAATACGTTTTGAATACGTGGAAAGGAATACATCTTTACCGATTGACGGACGTCGGAGAACTCTGTTGTTACATACGCAACGATTAATGCCGATCAGCTTAGCTAATTTCATATTTTACGTGTTTGCTCAGATATATGATGAAACATTTGGAATATCAAAGCTGCCTCGTATCTTATGTCGTAGATATTGTATTAAAAACATCAACCCGAGTCGATAGGTCTAAATAAAAGTCCGCCATGTTCACAGTGAACGACTCGTGATTTCCAGCTCTCTGAAAAGAGCTAAGATCACTCAAAAAGAGCCAAGCTGCAAACTTTTTAAAATCTCTCCGAGGAATTACCTTCGATCTTTCCTCCTGCATTAAATGCTACAAGGTGTTTTGTGGAACATGATGAACATTAATTTCACTTAAATGGAAGCGATCAAATCCCGAGACTGAAAAGGATGAAAAGATACCTCACCCACCTAATAACCCGTTCTCCATGTATTCAACCATGAAGACTAGTGTTGGTTTGCTGAATATACCCGAAAACCACACAGTTTCCGGGCACAATCTTTATGGAGCGAAAGTGGCACCGCTCGATTTGTTGCAAGAGTTTTGCAAATGATAATACATCAAACATATACCAAGAATTACTGTAATTTAAACGCTTAAATATGAGTTTCCATAGCTACAAATCATTCGAAGTTAGAAAACAACAACTTAAATTCATACAACCCACAGATCACGTGTTTACTCTCTATTAACTAAACCAACATGGTAGCAGAAGATTAAAAAATACCAGTTAATATATTTCCAATACTCTCTGATAGTTGAGAGAGTAGGAAGAGAATAGCATTTTTAGATATAATGAAAGGGAGTAGGCCTTATTTTAAATTGAAGAAGGAAGTCCATGAGGGGAGGGGAGACCGTGGGAATACTTACTTCGTGAAGCCCCCATGCGTACCTATAACTTTGAAAACTTTAATAATAATTGCGTTTCGCCATAATTATGCCCACATGCTTGAGTACGAACAAAATTGATCACTTAAAGTTTAACTTGGTGGAAATTTTGAACTTTCATGTTGAAATAACAAATATATTTTCATGTTTATAAGCCACCAGAAAAGGAAAATATTTCGCCATTTTTCGCAGCCGTAGTGGTTGATAGAGTTGGGAGAAAAAATTTCCATGATATTTTTCTTCTCATCGTACCTTCCATTTAAGAGGGTGGTAAATTTTTCCTCATCCTGCGTCTTTTCCTTTCCAGCCAACAATGGTACCGATAAGCAGTGCTTCCGTAAAAGCTGGTCTGAATGTACCGATCACATAGATTTCGTTGATCACCTTGACATGGTATTTTTCTGTGACTCCGCCAACGAAGAGAAGGATCCATTCACGAAGGAGTACGTTTGCCTGTGAGTATAGACAGCTTCCTCTCAAGTTATGATTTTATCCTGTGGTGTGTCCATTAATTATTAATACTAAACGATTCATTTTCCAATTGAATTGTCACAAATGAACAGATTCGTGTAATTAAATGGAAGAGTGAATGAAAATTTCATGCCACAATTTTTAATTTTACATGAAATAGAGATTATGTTATAATTAAAGATTATTAAATGTGAAACACTTACAAAGTATCAAGTAGTTCTTGATGCCTAGTATGTGGCATTTGCAAAGTGAAATGAACTGTCATTGAATATTCGAAAACGCAGTAAAAGTTAATGTAAAATTGACAATAGGAATTTTTAGATTTCGTTTCATACATAAAATATATCTGAAATCATACATTTATTTTGGTCGTTTTTTTTTATTTCCTTGTGGAAGGGGTGCAGTCAAAAACTTCACAAAAATTCGTATGATGACTTAAAAAAATATATATCCGTTCTTTTTTTCGAGACGTTCCCACCATTTGTTTAAAACAAGGAATTTTCTTGGAAATTTCATGTTTTTTCAAATAGTACACCTTAAGTAGCATTGATCATCCGGATTATTTCTCAAATTCTAAAATATTAGCACATCATTTTCTTTGATTTAAGCTTTTATATTTGATAAATATATATTTGGGGAAATTTTATGAAAGGTGACTATAGTTTTTTATTGTTTCTTACATAATCACACATTGTGATGAAACAGAAAAACAGATATAAAAAAAACGGAGTAAAATGTGTGGCACGTAGGTACAAGGAAATTTCTTTTGTAAAAAGTTATGAGTTTCATTCAAGTGATAATTGACTTTAATGCTTAAATTAATTATGTATAAAGACCTTTCATTATTTTATTTCAACAGGAGATTATGGGATTTCCATGAATGCATGCAGAGAAAATTTAAGAATTGCGATCCAGGACTGATGAGCGCCCAGGAACTTCTCGGAAACAAAATCAGAAACTCTGATTCTTGTATAAAATACATAAATATTCCATAATTATTAAATGAATATTGCCATTTTAAATAAGGTTATTTCTCTCCTTTCTGCCTTCAAATATTTTTATGCTTCACATTATGGATGCAATTTTTGCGCTGAAGAGCAAAACCTGTACCTAGCATGAACCATAAATATACTCATCGTATATATGGCACCATCGTCCATTACACTGTATATTCTGTGAATAAAAATGAATAATTCGACAAATATCATGTGTATTATTATAGAAAGGTCCTTTTCTGTCATTAGGTATATGCTCCGTAATTATTGCACCTATAGTCATAAATGAGGTACAATTTAAATTATTGTGTCACCAGCTTTTGAAGAAAAATACATACTCAATCTCAAATTTCACTATTTACCCATTTATTTGACATTAAACTTTCGTTTTTTTCATGGTGATTACTCGCTCGATGCATGTTAAGTCCACACGTTCTCTTATTCTAAACTTAAAAAAAATTGTTTTAAACCAGCTAAATCCATAATTAAACCAAAGAAATGAAACATAAGTTGGCAAAAACATTAAAAATAGACTTTAAGAAGTATGATGCATGTTTATCATTCTCTAAATGAGGCATCGTGTGTAAGAAACTTGAAATATAACTTGTGTCACGGAGAAATAAAAATATCGTGCTGAAAGTATTCAAGAATTATCATCAACGGGAATTGACAACATAAATTTGAAGTAGTAAGAAACGTATATATTTGTGAATGGTATCAAATCGTTATGTATTAGAGTGACATAGCCATTTTTTCGCATAGACAGTTGTATGTAGTATTTTCTAGAGTTCGCACTATCTGTAATATTTATGTCTGTGTTACAGAAACTCATAATAAACAGTTACAGACGACGAAATAGATACTTCTAATATTGCTTGTAAAGAGGTTTTGTAAATTGCGTGCCATTATTCAGTAACAGACGTCATGACGTCATGAGTGCTTCCACTTGTACTGAATTCTCTTACCTGAATTGCATACACACGTTTTGCATGTTCTTGCAAGAAAACGAGTATAAAGAAAGTACTTCATAATGCACCTCCATCTCTACTTAAAAGCAAATCACACCGTGTCCTTAACATCTTATTCCCTGATAGTGCAAACGTGCGAAATTTTCACACGGGTTACCTTGTACGCAAATATGCACCTAATTTTTCAATACCTTCAATCAACCCTCTACTCAAAAACAGCGTAAGAACACAACAATTATTCCTATACATTAGAAAGCATTACCTTGCACTAACTATCAAATTATTTTTTCTGTCGGGCTTCTTTTATAGCCTCTGTCGGTCCTTTACATATAGTGGGGCTCCAACATGATGTTCCCTGTATCCAAAACACTGGAAGAGCACCCACCCATCTGGGCCACTCTACGATTCTCAATTGCTTAAGCTAACTAAGCCTAGCGGGCATCCTCCAACTCTCTATCGGCTCCAGGCATAATTCGCTAAACATCTGTGTAAAGCGTTCTGTACGCCCGTATCTATTTTTGACGAGTAGGAACGAACTAGAGCGATTTCAGGTTCGGCGCCTGGGACTGAATTTAAAATGGATGAATTCCGGGTCAAGTGATTCCGGGAATTGTTGCAGTCCACCCTTTGAGCTGCCCGTGGCGCACCGCCATTAAAGTGCTTACTAATATACAATAAACGTAGGCTGATCAGTTCCAGTGAAAAGGTATGTCGGCATCCGTAAACGAGACAGCTGTCTCAGCGAATGTGTGCATTCATTATTTTACGTATCAAATTTTCCTCTTAATGATGTCTTCTTGCCAGCCCCGGGAGCGGCGGGGTAAAGTCCCCGCCTGCCAAACAAGAGGTCGCGGGTTCGAGTACCGCCTTGGGTAGGGGCACCTACCCAGGGCATGGTTGTTTGCACACGTGTGATCGTTTAATTTATTAAACACACCGACGTAAATTGGCCAATATGTGCTGTAATATTAATAGTAATACGTCTTTATTGGGTGAGATTTGGACCTGAAAGTCCCATCTTCCATCTAACCCCTTATCGGTGATATGGGAATAAATAAAATAAATATGAAGGAATATAAAATTATTTTTAGCATAATTTTCTTGCGTTCACATACAGCCAAGTTTTAGTAGATTACTCGAAGCACAGTCCAGTCGATCATAAATGATTATATTATCTGACATTAAATTACCGCGGATAGCGAAAAATATTTTAATTATTTGGCAAATCGATTTTTAAATTCTGAGTGATCTCACCGAGAGTGGTCCGCATGCGAAGTGGACCCACAATACATTGAATGTGTGGAAATCAAGTAGCAGAGACTTAGAACGGGGTGAGCTCTACTCTCAACAATCCTATCCAATGCTAAGATGGATGATTTTGGTTTTGCAAGTAATCTCGATTTTACTCTGCTCATTTAAGCGTCTAAATTTAAATAAAGCAGAGTATTTCAATTCTAATTCTAATTTAAATACTCTGCTTTTAATTAAATTTAAATTCTATTTAAATCACTACCAATGTTACCTTTTACCAAATTAGGATTGTTGATTTAGATTTGTTTATCCTGTAACTATATTCGTTTTCTGAGAATGCACTTGACCTCAACTTGAAGTCGTCGTTTATAGCTCAAGAATGTACATTAAAATCTAAGAGAATATCTAAGATAACGTTCGTAATATGGAATAATGATTCAAAACTGAGCATTCACGATGAATTCATGTGGTTGACTGCTATGAAAAATGAATGTCTCCATTTAAAATTACCTGAGCTATGTAGACAAAAAGCACAGGAAATGGAAATTGTTAGTTGATTGATTAAAAACTCGCAAATATTTAACATTTCCGTTATTTTGAGTTTTTTTTTCTAAATAATTCACATTATCGCCGTGGCATTAGAGGTAGACTGAAAGCTAGTGATTTTCTTTCATTGGGCCGCACGTGATTCGAGGAATTGGAAAATGTTGGATTGGCATTGTGGTCGTCGCAAAAAAGGTTCGACAGTGGACAGTGAAGAGGTAATGTTTATTAGCGTTATTGTGGTGTGCTTGGTTAGTTACGTCACATGTTCTAAATAAAATTGTGATTGCAGGGCCATAGAATTTACTACAACAGATTGAAATGAATGAAATGAAGCGATTGGCTTGTCACTGTGGATAAAGTATCAAACAGTGGTATGTATAATGTTAACCCTTCACTAACTCTATAGCAGTTTGTCTTCCTCTGTCTGTTTCAGAGCGGGCAAAAGACTGCATTAACTAACGGTTTTACTTATAAGCATAACTAATCTCTCAAAATAAAATAATTATTTAGCCGATAAAAATTGTGAAAAAAACGGAAGCTTTCGGTGGCGTCCAAGAAAAAAATATGCTGAAACTTGTGGAAAACTGTGCTGTGAAACTATATACCTTTCGTATTGTCTTTTAGAATCAATTTCCCATTAATGGACTTTTGCTCAAATAATTAATATAAAATTAAATTGTTTTTAGTACAATAAGGAATACGTTATAATGTGTATATTGACATTTTACGTGCGAAAAAATCGATATGCCATACACTATTTCTCTACGTATCGGTCAAAAGTAAAATTTCTCTTTTATTTTGCATGGCATACGTAACTTGAGGGAGAACTCAGTGTCTTATTTTATCCAATGATAGGTGCATTTAATCAGTGTTCATTATATTGCATATAAGATGGATGAGAATTTTAAACATTTTCCCGATAGCTTTCATATAGATATAATAGCTTTCATAGAGTTATAATATTTCAAATTTGCAAAAAGAAAAGTCGTTGACGGTATGTGAAGCCTTTCAAATGCGTTTCATACGTCGAAAATATTAATGAAATTCTGTCATGGAAGACAATCTTGAGACCTCCTAACATCTAGTTTTCTCGCGAACACAGTCTTGAAAACCAAATGTTCTTTATTGATGAACTTGGAACTGGGATGATGTTTACTTCACCCTATATCTCCGTCACGTCCAAAGGATCGTGACCCCCTTAGTGATAGTGGAAAATGGGTTGGCAATATTTTCCTAATGAATTACTTCGATTGAGTTTCGTGATCTGAAAAGAACAGTGCTTGTGTATCTTAGTACAACAGCTCGTTGAAATTCTGTGAACATATTTTTCCGCGGGAAATACTCTTCTTTGTAATATTTCTGTCACGATGAAGTTACTCAATACCTTCTCTACGTCTTCAGTCATGTCAGTACTCATTTTGGGTGAGTTATTTTTAAATATTTTACTTTTTTCCGTCAAAAATATGGTTTTGAACATTCTTGAAACGTTGTTGAAATTATTCGGTGATAATTATTTATTCTACCAATGGTAATTTAATGTGTGTGATCTAGGAATTCATTCAATATTCTCAGGCGTAATGTTTAGGCGCATTGGGTTCATAGGATACCCCTCGTTTGGGTTTCTTTAACGAATAATCTATTCAAGATAGTATTTATACGCATAGAAATCAAAATCACCTCCAACGACACTTAGGTGCGAAAAGGCATCGGAAAATTTTCTGTAGATAAGAAGCTCGATCAGTGAGTTCGGTACCCCATTTTATGATCTCGATGTTTAGACTTGTAAATCGTAGTCTTTTCAGTGGCGAATGTGAACGAAATGGACCAAGGGAGCCCCTGAACGGGGATCTTGTAAGCCAATAATATGTAATGATGCTACACCGTGTAAATAGAACATAAGTATTGATATCATGAAGTATTCAGACATATCTTTATCATTCAGTATTATTGGTTGAATATAGTGGTAGAATACCTACTTATTATACAAGAATGCTTTTAATATATTGTGTTCCCCAAAGTTATTCTCGCATGCGATTATGAAAGTGAGTTTTAGTCCAATTATAGGCACGGTCTCATCGCGCATCCTCGGACCATTTCAAACTGCCACTAAAATGCTATCTTAATATTCATAGTCTTCGCAATCTCGGCCTTTTTTTCGTTATAAGTTATTAAGGAATAGAATAATGAGACTGGAAACGTGAATTTTTCTGCTAAAATAATTAATACTATATCCATAACAAAGATCAAAACTATTGCTTCTGGTATCTTCTTTTAGTACCACATAATAATTGAAGTCTCCATCTTGGAAAAAATATGCAAATTTTGATTGAGCATATGACATCAAAAGGGTGCATGAAGTTATCTCAATTCCCGGGCTATTCCGCGGTTATTTTCTTGAGGAATTTTGCCACTAAAAATGTAGTTGATGCCTGACTAAATAATTATCATAACAAATAAAATTTGTGTCTGAATTCCTGTATATATCCTCGCATTTTAAGTATTTATTTATATATATAAATTTATACATGTATATCGACGTGACCTACGATTTTATATTCTTAGTCTATATCAATTCTTTAAACTGATAAACGAAATTAAATAATTTAATTTCACGAACACAACAGTACCAATGGACAATCCTTTAAACACGGCTTGCGGGTGAATGCTGATTTAGATGTAGAGCAATTGGGTCATTGATAGCGAAGAGATCAGGGGTTTGCCTTGTTTTCATCGACTTCATTGATTTAAAATGATATGATCAATTCTTTTCCCGTAAAACAGTTAGGCATACATCAAGCTTCCCCGTATAAAAACTGCGCTTTAATGGAACGAAAAATGCAGGAGCGGTAAGTGCTCAATGGTGGGCTCAACGAGATTTTACCCACGAAAAAGGGGTACTTTTCATAGAAAACAATTAACCACAAGATACAACTCGAAGCAGGGAATCTTTTTGTCTATAACTCGACGTAGAAATAAAACGTCACTCCTATGCTTTTAGTCGTATTGAAAATGGTTCTGCAGCTTAAACGATAGTGCTCCTTAGGCTAATAGGTCTAGTTTTCCTTCCAGACAATAAGTAAGGTAACGTTCTCTCGGTACCTTTATCCGGTTAATTCGCCCGTAAAGCGAACAATATTTCTTCACGCCGCTGGCAAGTCTGATGTTACTTTCTTGGATAGCCTTGTGCTTTAATGAGCATATCTCAAAACCACGTGCATAAATTTCATGCATGCTTTTCCATTGCATTATACTTACTTATATAAGCAATTTTTGAATCTTCTCAATGCTAGGTACCGTTGACCATCCACGTAATTATGTACCTATATATCTTGCAGTGAATTTCAGTTTGAGGAAACTAAAGCATGCGCCTAAATACCGCTGAAAATCATGACGGTTAAAAATTTTCTGTCATTCATTCAAGCGTCATTTTCTTTTCATTTTCAGGTATCTGCTTGATAACTACATTTGCCGCTGCTTTTTCACGTTTGACTTATGAGCCTGGAGAGCATTATGAAGAATGCCATAATAATATTCGCGTAGGTACTTACTAAATGAGTCATTTCACTTAAGATTGATTCATTATAATGCTCGTGAAAAATATATCTTGGTTTACTCTTGGTCTACTGATATCAAAGGTGAATCGACCGCGATTAACACTAAAAAAAATGCAATACTGGTGGTCAATCACCGCGCAAATCAGTATGAAGCCTATCCGGGAACTTCAAATATGACAACCATGTAATTTAAATAGGAAAATCTCGTAATATCTCGTAATAAATTCGCCTCTGTGAAAGTGTGCATTGTCGCGGGGCAATTTGCGTCTTTGAGGTTTATTTTAAGTAAGAGGAACAATAAAAACATTTCCTTATTTGAAAAGTTTGGAAATATTTTTTCATCATAGCATACGTAACTTCAATATTTATGTGGTATTCTACACCTTGGAAATTAAAATCTACCTTTCAGCCATTTAAAAAATCAAGGGATGGGTAAAATTTAATTTTATAAAGCTATTTGCAATGCAAATATGTTCTATCATTTGAAAAACAATTTAGTGAACCAATCATATTTTTTGCCGGTGACGGGATGAGGAAGATTGAAGAAGATGATATTGCGTCTCTGTGGAGATTCGGCAGAATTTCATACAAATGCTTAAAGTTCAGTATTCTACCTTTTTTGATCAAATACTACCTAAGTCTACTTAACCCTTTGAAGCTCGATCCCCAGAAAACCTCTGTAACTACTGTAACTATATTTCCTATCAGGGCCTCGAGCCCGAGTAGACCTCGGGCAGCCGTATTTGATTCCGTAGAAAAATATTCCTTGCATTTTTCTCGAGCCCCAACTACGTAGCCTGTTTCGTTAGCTATTTGGTCTTTTTGAACGGAAATTACTGGCATTAAGCAACTCCTAAATATATTTACTTCTAAATGTACTGAATTTTACATAAAAAAACATAAAAAATCTGGGTTTCACGCAACCTGCACATGAAAATACCACGGGCTTCAAAGTGTTAATCTAACCAGAAGATATTAATATGATCGCTGTAAGTCTTAAGCAGTTAATACCATTCATGATTGCTGGTGTGTAGAGCGTTTTTCATGACCAGGTGCATGCATCATGAATGGGTGAATCACGTAATCGATAAAAACTGGAGCTGCTGAAATAATTTCTACCAAATTTAAATAGATAACCATATTATTCTTTAGATAAACTTTAAACTTTTGCATCATTACCTTGAATGCTTTATTTATCACTGTTTATTGCCAAAATAATTATAGGTATTATTATAGTATTCTACTGGTTAAGGTAGGTTTCCATGGAGTACTAATGAAGTATCCTGGGAGCCTACCTGCCCTTCAAGCACTGCCCTCTTAAATTCGCTGTTAGGACTACTCCCCTTATTTTTAAAGTTTTCGAATTTTTTTAGGACGCCCCCCAGATTTGTTCCATTTGGCTAGAAAATAAATCGTGTAATTTATTTTTGCAATTGGATACCGGGAAAACGTGCCACATCGCACTTTTTAAAGTTTAAAGTTTGGTATTTTTTGTGTTTTTCGGACATAACTAAAAATGAAGTCACTCTAGGATTATTCTATCACTTTTCGGTTTTTTACAACGACTCGTTAGACATTTGTAGTGTATCGACTCAAATGCCTTTCATTTCTGCCATTTGGATCCTGGGACATCGCACCTAGAGTGAGCGCGCGCCACCCAAGACAGACAATTTGGGTGTCACGCGGGTTGCATACGCTCAATATTCGTTTACCATTCGCACCCATCGTAAAACCATATTATTCTTTAGATAAACTTTAAACTTTTGCATCATTACCTTGAATGCTTTATTTATCACTGTTTATTGCCAAAATAATTATAGGTATTATTATAGTATTCTACTGGTTAAGGTAGGTTTCCATGGAGTACTAATGAAGTATTCTGGGAGCCTACCTGCCCTTCAAGCACTGCCCTCCTAAACTCGCTGTTAGGACTACTCCCCTTCATTTTATCACAAATTCCTAATCTCTTCCTTCCTATCCCTCGTTTACCTAACATTCTACCCTCTAACACTGCCTTCAAAATCCACTCCACGCTAAGTATCCCCTCCATCCATACCTTCTGTCTCCTCCTTATCTCATCAAAAATCTCTCTCTCCTCACCCACCATGTCCAGCACTTCGTGTTTCGTCTTTCTTATCGTCCACTTCACCTTCTCCATTCTTCGCCACACCCACATCTCGAATGCCTCGAGTCTTCTCTCGTCCTCCAACCTAAGTGTCCACGTTTTTAACTAACCATATCTTTAAATTCTTTCATAACGATCCTCACAGAAGCTCCATCCTGTTCATGAACGCCTCCTTCCCTAATGCAATTCTCTCCATGATGTCCTTACTACTGTATCCGTTTTCCTCTAACGTTCTGCTTAAATACATTAACTGCTCAACCTGCTCAGGTATTTCACCACCCACTTTTATCTTAAGTCTCATATTCCTCGCTCGTGATGCTTCACAAAACCGGATAATCTTGGTCTTCTTTTGATTAATCCTCATCCCATACTCCTCACAACGCTCGTATAACGCATCCACTAGAGCCAGAAGTCCCCTCACTGACTGGCTAATCAACGCCTGATCATCTGCAAATCTCACTGGTTTGAACATCATTTCTCCTGCTTACACTCCAGCTTCTCACTCATCCCACGCTTCCCTTACCATCGCCTCAGCGTACACGTTAAAGAGCAGCGGCGATAGAGGACAGCCTTGACTCACTCCTCGGCCCATGCCGGCCCACCCAGATTCACCGTCTGCTACCCTCACCTGCGTAGTCTGGGCCATATATAGATTATGAATCAGTCACCTATCCCTCCAAACTATACCTATTCTCTTGAGTATATCCATTAACTTTACCCAGTTCACCCTATTAAATACTTTTTCAAAATCCACGAAAGAGGTGTTCAAGTCCTTGTCATATTCTAAGTTCCTCTCCACGAGGGACCTCATTATTGCTATTGCATCAGAATTTTACTTCCCTTTTATAAAATCAAAGAGATCTCTGTCCAATTACTCGCTTGCCCTCGCCTCCATTCGTCTGTTCAATATCCTCAGAGCCACTTTCGCCTCGTGCGATATTAGGCTAATAGTCCTATAATCTCCGCATTACAGCTTTCTTCTTTTTCGGTAGCGGGATTAGAAGTCTTCACGAAATCCCCGAGCCAATATCCCTCCTCACAGATCCTGCGTACTCGCTCGAATAAACATTTTCTTACTATCCCTCCCTAGAATCTAGCGATTTGATAAATGGATTTTTCTTCCTCATAGGAAAACCCACTAAAATCGCTGGCACATTAATTGCTTATGCTTGGTTTCGCTAATTGTAGGGCCCTCTTCGCTTCTATAGCGTTGGGGTGTTTTTCCCTCGTCCCGTCCCTTCCGTCCCTTTCCTTTCCCAGAGGCGTCGACGGGCTCCTATCGCGGCGGCGCCTCTTTTCCTTTTTCCTTCCTCTCCTCCCCCTCCCCGGGTGATCGGGCGTATGAGCCACGGGCTTGGTTCCCGGCCCCGATGTGTTGTATCCTTCGAAGGGTTCGCCCAGAACCCTCATACTCTCTTTCCCTCCCTAGATTCTTCAGCAGCTCATTTAGCATATTGTCCACGCCCACTTCTCTCTTAGCCTTCATATCACGAGGTGCTCTCTCGATTTCCGCATCTAAGATCCCCGGCCCAGGATTATCCTCCTCCACGGCACTTTACTGTTCTAAAGTGAATCTTTCTGGCCTGTTTCCCCTCATGCTGATTCTCCCGGTATTCCCTCCATCTACTCTGTACATCCTCTCGCTTAGTTAACAACCTTCCCATCTTTAGACTTAATTTTAGACATGGCTTATCCTCTTTTGCCACTCGATTATGACTTAACTTTGGCCAACAAAGCGCCTACCTCTCCTTCCTTCTGAAACTTTTCCATTTCCTCAACTGTCTTTTCCACCAAGCCTCCCTTGCTCTCACATTTTCACGCCGTGGTCGATTATTTAGTTCCCTATACATTATTTTGCCCTGCTAAGTGTCCTCGTTCTTCTACTTCCTTCTCTCCTTCATTTACTTTACCATTGCCTTCGTAATCCACGTGTTCTTTATCCTCCTGCTGTCAGCGTAGCCAATAGACTTATCCGCCTCTTTAACTATTCCCGTTTTTAATATCATCCCACCCTTCCTCTACAGTCTGACTACTTCTAATATCACGGATGTTATTTTCCACTACTTCCTGATATTCTCTCCTGATAGTCCCCTTCAGCGCCTCTACAATCCATTTCCTCGCTTCTAACTTTCCTTTCCTCCTTCCTAGCTTTCATAAGTATTTTGCATCTTACGTTATATTTCATGAGCACTAGATTATGGTGTGAATCCGCATCCGCCGCAGGGAAGCTCCGCGAGTTTTCTAAACCACTGTCTTACCGTAATCTTATCCATCTGATATCTCCTAATATCCCCTGGAATTTTCCATGTTTAGGTACCTTCGCCCTTTATGATGATTGAACCACGTGTTTGTGATGAATAATTTGTTTCTCCTGAAAATTTCTGCTGCCTTCTCTCCCCTGTTCCACCTTCCTAGCATAATATCTCCTGTTTCGTGTCCATCCCTCCCTTCCATGATTGAGCAGTTCCAGTCCCCCATCTATACTAGATTTTTCTTCCCTGGGGTCTCATACACCTCATCTACTTCTTCCTCCCTATGATTGCTAGTGGGCATGTAAACTTGAACCATCACTAGGTTGGGGGTCGCGCATCAATTTCTACCACAATAATCCCTTCGCTTACTTTGTCTATACCTACCACACGCTTACTTATCTTCCCGTTTAATAATAAAGCTACCCCTTGCTGGCTTTCCTCCACACCACTATATATAACCCTATACCCATCACTCCAATAGTCCACACCATCCTTCCAACTCACTTCGCATAATCCTAAGATATCTATCCTCTTTTTATCCATTTCCCTTTTGATATTTTCTTCTTCCCCGCCCTAAACATTGTTCTCACATTCCACGTCCCTACACTTATTGCCGACTTCTTCTCCTCCATTTTCCTGGTCTTCTTTTCTTAAATATTCTATGCTGTTGCTGATGATGGTGATGATAAGTCTCTGCAAGGATTTCGCACGTTGACGACCCCGAGGACCTTGTCAACCTCGCTGCCGTGACCGCCACCCGCCCTTTGTTGACGGGTCCCGTTCGATGAGATTCCGAGGCTCATTTCGTTGTACTCAATGTTTTCAGGGTAGACATAGTTGGTAGGGTTTCCCTCTTCCATTTCAACAGTGTTTTTATGTGACACCATCACGTGGACTACCTTTCGTCTGGCCCTTACCCTTCGACCTATATGGCATGGGTGGCCCTTCCAGCAATAATTTAGAATTAATCCCCCCAGTGCAGCTCCAGAGATCATAGGGACGCGCAATTCTTTCCACCGCGACAAGGTTGTAGCCCAGGGGTAAGGTTACAATTGGTAGTAGTAATTGAATCTCCATAGACGCTTTTATCTAAATTCTTCTTGAATGCTCGCAAAATCTTTAACTCTGGGACTTATCTTAAGAACCACCCTGCACAACCATACCTTTAACTTTGGGAAATTCTAAGGATCACCCTATTGTGTTATTCCTTCTGAAGATTTTTTGAAATGAAACATTTAACTTTCCAGAACTGGACCGTAGAGTATGGCCAGTGCTTTGAGCCCATGTTCACGGAGGAAGCATTGAATGAGACGAGTCGCCTTCACAACGTCACCAATTGCCTCAGGTGTATCCACGTTTGCAGGTGAGTTGCTGTAGTTTTAATTAGTTCTGAGATTTACTAAATACCCAAAGAGCGACCTCTAGGGTGATTGGCAGAAGTATAGCAATATTAGCAGTGCCGGAATGTTCTTTCCTAAATTTTTTTTAGAAATGAAATATTACTGTGCGTTTTTTTATTACAAGCTATTATTTATATTTTATTACAAAATTTTTTGTTTTGGTTACGATTGTCATATATATATAAACAATTTTGGCAATAAAATTGATAAAAATGGTATTTCACCATTATAACTTAATAATGTTAGCCAGTGCCGGAACGGCATTCCGGAGCCATGACACCACCGATGAAGATATGTCCAAAAATGACAAAAATGAATGCATAATTTCAGCACTATTCCACGAGCACTATGCCATGAAAGGTTAATTCTCGTATTTTCAGTTTTCTATTGATTTCTCCAGGATCTTCGAATAAAACAGTGCTTTTCACTGTTGAATCCAACTTGCAAGATATTGTGAATACGTTTCAACACAACTATTTAATCTTACCGGATTATACAGGTAATTATAGATTTGTGGCTTGCACAATAGACCACCTGGGATAAGTGCCCAGGTGGTCTATTGTGCTATTGTGCCCACTGTGCTAAGCACAGCCTTCCCGCACAACTCCATGTGTATATCGATCTAAAGGATTTCCGGTTGATAGAACGCGGTTGGGCACAGCTGTGCATTAACTCGTTCCCGAAAACCAACCTAACGCAGTAAATCTACGTTTGACGAGAAAATTTACGGCGAATATAGTTTATGTTGTCGTAGTGCGACTGAAATGTCACATCTCTAACGAATTTACTCAATTTTCCTGTTTAAGTTAATAAATCTAATCATCTAGGTATCAAAAATGTGAGAGAAACATAGAATTACAATTTTTTAGCAGCACCACTTCCGCGAGGTAACTTCGAAAATAAATGCATGAATGCTTGACACCACTGATTGGCAGAGGGTGACCAATCACCAGCACGTAGCATGAAAGAGAAGAAACACGTAATAGATTAAAAACTAGTGCTGCTGAATTAGTTTCTGCAAATAACATATGTAACTAACCCATCTATTGATAAATTTTAAAACAATATACCCTCAAGGAAATTTACTTTACTAGGTGGACCGGAATGGAACAGAATTTCAAACGCCTGATTATTGAATTTGGTATTGTCATCAGGAGTAAGCGATTAAGTAAAATATCAACCCGATCTGAAAATGAAAAGTGGGTTAACAATCAATTATAACATTTCATTGCTCAAACAGACGATGGAATTTAAGAAAAATCGCGTAAAAAATACGCGGAATTATCCCAAAAAAAAGGAATTTCGTTTTGAAAAAACTCATACATTATATGCTTTTTTTCTACTTTTTTTGGGATTGCGCATGCGCGGCGCATATCAGGAGGCTTATGACACCACTAGTCCACAGCAAGACCTTCATGACTCTTCATGAAAACATTATCATGTTGGTTCCAATATTTTTTCCTATAAACGCGTCTACTGCTTACATGATCTAAGTTAAGTTTATTTGTATTTCACCGGTGGTTGTCATCGGATTTTTCCCATCATTCGCGATACTTGTATTTATGTATAAACTCTGTGTCAGTTAGCCACTTTACTGGTGCGGATATCCTAGAAAATATACTGTATTACTGTAATTGTCAGATTTCCGCTGGCTTTAATAAAATTAAACGCCAGTACAAAAGCAGGCAAATGAGTAGTTTACTCTCGTAAAATTTTATTTTCGGTTGAGCTGGTTGTAAAACGTATCAAGGTGATTGATGATAATTTCTCCCTGGGAAAAGATGTTTGAGTCATGACTTCGCGGAGCGAATTGCGACCAAAAATTTCGCCAAAATAGTAAGCATTGACCCTTATTGGATTGTCAATTTTTTGGTCAAACAGGGCGTGCCGGCCCATTGAAGTGTGGCCCACGGAAGTGTGGCCCATTCCGGCCACACTTCCGTGCCACTCCACGCTCGAAACCAGTGGTGCCCCCGCCAGATATTTACAACCTCCTTGGTTTATCTACGTCACATCGCATTGCGTCAGCCATGTCAAAGACGCCAAATTTGGAATATCAGGCACGCTTCAATTTTTTTATTGTTTTTATCTCTGAAATATCGTAAGTGGAGGTATTATTATATACATATATATTCAGAAAAACTCATATTATAAAAAAAACCTAGGTAATTTTTTCAAAGTAAGTTAGTGGTAGCCTAGTTGTAAGAGCGCTTGGCTGCTGATAGAGGGATTAAGGGTTCATTTCCTGCTCGAGCCTTCTGATCACCCCAAATCAAAATCCTCGAAGTGCGCCGTGGTCCAGGGTAAGGAATTGTCCCACGCCCAGAATTTGTGGCCTTTACAAGCCTTTGGCTTATTCCGGATCAGGCTCTACCCTCACCAAAACAACCTTCGGTTTAAATGAGTGAATGATTGAGTGAGTGAATTTTTTCACTGATATTGTGACTGAATTTTTTTTCTCCGCAGAATGCAGACTGGCATGTTGCGCTGCGCGAATGAGGGTTCTACAAAGATTAAAGAAGCCTCCAACAAGTCAAGAATCATGGTGCCTTTCTTTTTGAAATTGTTTGAAGATATACTGTCGGGCTTGTGCGACGAGAATGGCATTTTAAGTGGTACGTTTTGACATTTAGTGTAAATTAGGCGTTATTAGCGTTAATCTCATCTCTTTATACATGATGCCTTAATGATAAAACTTCCTTTCCTTGGTTATGAGTGAATAACCTTGTGCATTGTTAATGCGACGAAATTAAGTCCTAGTATTTTTTTCAAATGCCAAAGGAAATAATTCATCATCGACATCATCGCTGGTCAATAATTCTAAGATTGGTTTGACACAGCTCTCCACTCAATTCTCCTGTTAGCTAACACTTGCAACATAGATTTTATCCTAGAGATATAATTGGGTTATCTTTGACGTGTATTTGGCGCTGATTTCGAATTTGTGCTTAGAGTCTTTCTATCACGTCTTATCCTAAGAATAGCTTAATGTGTGTTTTTGATTTTGCGAAAGTAGTTATTTAATTCAATTATGCATGCATGAGCATGAGCAGGTGAAAATAAAACTTTCCTACCAAAACATGTTGTCCTACGATGTCATGACTTCCTATTCTGTCAAAACATGTATAAACTTGTTGTCAATGAAATACACTTCAAGGATATGTTCCGGTTGTGCTAAGGAAACTAGACGTGATAGAAACACTCAGTGCCCATTCTCGGAATCGGCACGAAAAACGCCTGTAGGATCACCCAACAACATGTCTAGAACAGAAAAAAAGTTTTTTGTAGACTAGTGTAATCTTTTTACAATCTTTCTCTTTCATATGCTATTATAAGAACATTTTATTCGCGTTCTTCTTTTCCTACACTTGCCATCTACTTGTTCCCGGACGATTGTCTCCATCCATCATGTCCCTAAATATGGCCGATTTTGTGACTCGGTCTCCCTATGTCGGTATTGACGAGGATTCATATCTGGGCCGTATTCTGTAACTCCAAACCGATCGGTGCGGCACCGACGAGAGGACGGGAGATCGTCGGTAGCCGTACCGACAGCAAAAAGGTGTCGGTACGGCCACCGACTAGTGGGTTTCATGAACTCATGCATGCGGTGCGCATTGTACGTTTTATTTTGTTTTTACCTCATCACCGAGTAAATAATGAGGTTTTCTGCAATGTTATCTTTTTCTGCCCCTTCGAATACGCCTCTATAATTCACTGTGTCATCATCTATATTAATTACCTTGACAGAAATATAAGATAATGGTTAATAAACATGAGGTTTGCTAACATATAATGACTTTCTCTCATTTATGTTACCACTTTCACTCGCTTGTAATAGGCTTTATTTCTCTCTATCATCATATATTTGCTCCTTTGACATAAAAAAGATATTATTGATTAAATATAAGTTTTGCCGCAATGTTATCACTTCATATCACTCTGAATAGGCGACTGTTTTTTCACTCAATCAATTGGCGTTTCTCTCGGCATAGAAATAAGATCTTTTTATGTAAGTAAGTATGAAGTATGAAGTTTGCCACAACTGTATCAGTTTCTTTCATTTGTAACAGGCAACTATATTTAATTTCATCGTCAGCAATTGATTCCCTTGACGATAAAAGAAGATATTTGTTGATAAGTATGAGGTTTACCGCAATATTATCATTTTCTCTCACTTGGAATGCGCAACTTATACATATGTATTTCACCCAATCACAATTTCTTTACTTCCTCGTCATTACACTTCTTTTGATTACACCCAGCTCCATATTTTTATAACAATTTCCTAACTTGTTCCTCTAATATGACAATTACATTTGCTTTTGAATCCTACGTTCACGTTCCATTGTATGTTATTTTCGTCTGCTACGGTGCCAATGGCATAACCTTCCGCTGATAACATTTCGACGGAACTTACATAATGACAACTATATTACCAAATCATGAATAAATAGCATTATACGGAACCAATATTTAAAAAAAGAAACTACGATCTCGAGGATAGTTTCAATAATCCATTCCAGCAACAACAATCTCCATCACATACAAACTTTATTGTGATGTTGTAATATTGTTTCCTTCGATTCTGTAGGTACAGCATTACTACCACACATTGTATAAGCATTGTTAACAACTTATCCAATATCGTTTATCTTAATCTAGCAATAAGTCGTAATTTCCGCAAATAAAAAGATTGAGAATGACGACAACAAACTGTGCCAATGAGTCTTCACTTGTTTTTACCCTTCTTTCATGGTGACACGTGAAACTTCGGATGTATTCGGATTTTCCCTGTTTGGGAAGGAGAGGGAACCGTACCGACTGGATTGAAACCGACGTCCTTACAGAATCGCTGAAAGTGCCGTCGCGACTACGTCGCGACGACGCGTCGTCGGTACGGTAACCGTTGTCGGTACGGAATGATGTGCTGTCGGTGGGCTGGGGAGGGAAACCGACCGGTGCGGTACCGACGAAATACAGAATACGGCCCCTGTTATCCTCCTGTAATTCTTAGTACTTCTCCATTCCTTTACCAGGTCGATCTATTTGATCTTTATCATTCTTCTGTAGCACCATATTTCGGAAGCCTACAAACCTTGATTTCTCCGCTGCTGCCATTTCCCATGCCTCTCTTCCGTAGAACAGCATACCCCAATATAGTCTGAGGTTTCAGGCGAGATGTAGTGGAAACGTGACATAATGAAAATGAAAAAGCAGGAGCAATTTCCACAATTTTACATTTATTAAAACGACCGGTTTTGCTTTTCAGCATCATCAGACCTGATGATGCTGAAAAGCGAAACCGGTCGTATTAATAAATGTAAAATTGTGGAAATTGCTCCTGCTTTTTCATTTTCAGCATACCCCAAATATTTTGATAAATTACTTCCTAGCTTCTAAATCCCAGGGTTAATAAAAATTGAAAATGAAATTTGTTTTTACTCGCAAAATGAGGTACATTACAATCTAAAATATTACAATGGATGATTCTCCATTGGACTTTAAATGTGCTGTCTTCCCATGCGCATTTCAGGGATATTACTGAAGTGGTCACTCGCATCACTGGCAGGCCAAGCGATGAGAAATTACGGATAATAAATAAACAAATAAAAATTTGTTATGGTGGAATTCTTGGTACTATTAGACATTGATAAGTAAACAACCAAAATAATACATTTGCATTTTTAAAAAATTTAAAAAGATAATTAAAGAGTGTTAGTAGTATTAGAGAGTAATTACAGTTAATGGATAATGCAAAAATAAGTGGAGTTAATGTGAATACAAAAAAACAGAGAACACAATAATCAATTTCTATTTCATTAATTGTTCAGTGCTGGAATTTATTACGTTGAAACTTTTTTCCTTTGAACTTTGCCAAGGATTTATATGTTTTCAAACTATCCGAGATATGAAAACAACGAAAGAGCTACGTTATATCTCATTTCGGTGGTGTGAGATCAATAGATCCTAAGGATATGTTCTTGTAGACCGTTGTAATACATTTGATTTAAATACAAATTTGTTAAACCAATAAGGCGAACATCCAGACTTCAGAATTTTATAAGTCATAATGATGGTAAAGTACACTTCTCTGTCACGGGCTTTTAGCCATTTGAGTTTTATAAGGGAACCCGGAGCAAAATAGGGCATCAAGTTCAAAACATTAAAGAAACAAGCACGCAATTGTTTAATAAAACTGCCTTAGAGTTTTAATAGGCCTTTTGAAATGTATTGAACACAAAAATACAATAGTATAGCAGAGAAAAATCTGTATTGTATATTATTTCCCAAAAAATATCTCCTTTATAAACATAGAGTTGTTTTTTCAACCTATTATTCTTTTTCCACTTTTTCTTGCTTACCCTTTCCACACCACCCCTTATGCTCCAAGAACATGTTTATGCTTACCTATTAATTGACACTCGAAAATAATATTTAGTAAGCTGCTCAAATATACGAAACTAACGAGCATTAGACGTACTTCAAACGCATATCAAGGATTATTGTAACGCTTAAATATGAGTTACCATAGTTATAAAATCTTCTGAAGTTAGAAAACAACAGCTTAAATTCATACAACTCACAGAATACGTGTTTACTCTCTATTAACTAAGCCAACATGATAGCAGAAGATGAACAATTTAAGGTTTTTCTAACTATTTCCAATACTCTCTGATAGTTGAGACAGTAGGAAGAGATTAGGAATTTTTGATAGAATGAAAGGGAGTACGCCTTATTTTAAATTGAAGAAGGAAGTCCATGAGGGGAGAGGAGACCGTGGGAATACTTCGTGAAGCCCCATGCACACCTATCTAAACCGGTTGAAAACTTTAATAATAATTGCGTTTCGCCATAATTATGCTCACATGCTTGAGTACGAACAAAATTGATGACTTAAAGTTTGACTTGGTGGTAATTTTGAACTTTCATGTTGAAATGGCAAATATATTTTCATGTTTATAAGCCACCAGAAAAGGAAAATATTTCGCCATTTTTCGCAGCCGCAGTGGTGGGAGAAAATTTTCCGTGATATTTTTTTCCTCATCGTACCTTCTATTAAAAAGGGTGGTAAATTTTTCCTCAACTTCGTCCTTTCCTTTCTAGCCCACAATGGAGACGATAAGGACTGCTTCCGTAAAACCTGGGTTGAATGTGTCGATCACATAGATTTCATTGATCATCTTGACATGGTATTTTTCTGTGACTCCGCCAACGAAGAGAAAGATCCCTTCACGAAGCAGTACGTTTGCCTGTGAGTATAGACAAACTTCCTCTAATGCCATATTTTTATCCAATGGTATAATTTCATGCTAAAATTTTTAATTTTTCATGAACTAGAGATTATGCTGGAATTAAGGACTTTAAAATAAGAAATACTTACAAAATATCAAGTAGTCCTTAATGCATGGTAGGTGGCATATCAAAAGTGAAATGCACTGTCATTGAATATTCGCAGAAACAGTAAAAGTTAATGTCTGACAGTAGGAATATTTAGATTTCGTTTGATAAATAAAATATGTCTGAAATCATACATTTATTTTTATCGTTTTTTTTTAATTTCCTCGTGGAAGTGGTGCAGTCAAAAATTTCACAAAAAAATGTATGATGATTTAAAAAATATGTATAAACCGTTCTTTTTTTTTCGAGACGTTCCCACCTTTTAATTTTTTTTAGCCTTAGATTTAAGCCTTTGTTTAAAACAAGCTACCTTCTTGGAATTTTCAGGTTTACAAATAGTACACCTTAGGTAGCATTGAACATCCTGCTTATTTCTCAAATTCTAAAATATTAGCACATTATTTCCTTTGATTTAAGCCCTTATATTTGATAAATATATATTTGGGGAAATATTATGAAAGGTGACTATAGTTTTTTATTGTTTCTTACATAATCACACATTGTGATGAAACAGAAAAACAGATGTAAAAAAACAGAGTAAAATGTGTGGCACGTAGGTACAAGGCAAATTTACTTTGCAAAAAAAATATGAGTTTCATTCAAGTGATAATTGACTTTAATGCTTAAAGTAATTATGTAAAAATATATTTCATTATTTTATTTCAACAGGAGATTATGGGATTTTCATGAATGCATGCAGAGACAAATTAAGAATTGCTATCCAGAACTAATGAGCGCCCAGGAACTTCTAGGAAACAAGATCAGAAACTCTGATTCTTGTATAAAATACTTAAATATTCCATAATTATTGAATAAATATTGTCATTTTAATTAAGGTTATTTCAATCCTTTCTGCCTTCAAATATTTTTATGCTTCACATTATAGATTCAATTTGTGTGCTGAAGAGCAAAACCTGTACCTAGCATGAGCCATAATTAAACACATTGTGTGTCTGGCACCATCGTTCATTACAATGTATATTCTTTGAATAAAAATGAATAATTCGACAAATACCATATATATTATTAGAGAAATTAATGAAATTAATTAGTGTGTTTATTAATAAAATTAATATTTGAAATCGGGAAAACCTGGAAGTTGCCGGCAAGTATTATTCAGAGGTTATGGAGAGATTTGGTATTAATTTGTCGGAAAAACGACCGTATTTGAAGAAGAAGGCTCTGTTCCAGACAATGCATGAGTGCATAAATGTGTATTCAACGTGGAAAAAATTAACAAATTAGGCTACAAACTGATACCCCATCTATCATAACCTCAAGGCTTAGCCCTCTGCGACTTCTTTCTATTTCCAAATCTGAAGAAATGACAGAACCGAAAAAGATTTTGGCTGAACCAAGAGGTTATCACCGAAACGAACGCCTATTTTGAGGGCCTTTCATAAAAGCCATTATGTGGATGGAATTTAAGTAAATGTGAACACAATGGACTAAATTTATCGATCTAAAAGGAGAATGTAATGAAATATACTTTTTCCGAAAATTAAATCTTTTATTCAAAAAGACATGGACAAATCAAACAACCGTAGTAATACGTTCAATAGACGATCTTTCAGAGTATGACAGGATGACCAAAACTTAATATTAATCGCTTAATGTATACAAAAACCCACTTCCCCATGCACAAAACGAAAAGCAGATTACAATAAATAACCACAACCCTCACTGTGACACACCAGCTTAGTAAATTATACAAAATTTCATATTTCAATATCATTTCAGATAAAGGCCTCACAAAATAAAACTGAATTTAAATTTCTTTTTAAGAGTTTAAAGTTCTTCATTACGTAACTTTACACTTACTATGTTAATTGTAACCAATGTTTAATTCATTCTTCCCCTTCATACTCATGTATTGGCATATTCTTGGCACATTGAATTTTATTTTCCTACTTTCCCGACAATCCTGGTGACCCAAAGAACCCTGAGATTCAGAATAACCTCGAAACATTCATTTGGGACCCTTGGCAGCAACCGAGGAATCAAAGCCTGCCTTACCATGGCCAGCTACAAAATACAAACGCGTCTTTCACTACAAATAAAAGTTATCATATGTACGGAGTGTAGTGCGTTATGAATTTACCTACTGAATGATCCATAGTCTCATATAATATTAGTAATCACCAAATCCTCTAAAAAATCCAAGGGAGCCTTTTTTTTAACTAAATTTCTAATTATTAATTGCTTGAAGTCGATTTACATTAAGCAACTTTCTCATGGATCCATTTAGGCAACTTTCTCATGGACCTGGCAACCCTCACATATCTAAATCTATGTCTGGACAAAGTCATCTTCCAAATCCATCCTGTCTGCAATCTGAAGGTGGCAAAAAATATTGCCTAAAATGCAGGTTGTTATTCATGTACTTATTTTTTAGTTAACAAGCTACTCTAAAATCCAACCCATATTCACTAAACGCCAATGAAATACAACGTATGACTTCACTAATGGTAAGTATGATGGTAAGTAATGATTATAAACCACAGAGTTGTGTGCATCTCAATACTTGAATGAAGGCTAAATCAGTTTTATTCCCCGTCTTCAAATCATTGACCACACCAACTGAAACCTACAATGCGAAGGATTCCATTTGGAACCCGAGCGAAGTTGCGATTGTCCTGTTTTGGGATATATTTTTAGCAGGGTAACACAAAAATGAGTAAGAACAACAGTGGTCCATTTATTCGTATCAAGGAAGTGTCAAAACAATGTTCATCAAAGTATACATCCACGAAGAATCTAATCCAAGGTATACAAACGAAATCTCTATAATAATGGTAACTTAGTAGCTACCAAAATGCATGAAGATGCTTCGAAATGCACTTGCATACCTAAAAGAAAATCAAAACTTTCCTTTAATAGCAACTTTCATACTTAAATTAAATAGCTTTCACAGTACCTCTACACCACATTTTGCGCTCTAGGTCAGGGAGTCACAGCGGATCGACCTCAGAAAATCAATCACTCAAAAAAAACTTCTAAATTGAAGCATCATACGAGATAACAAGCAAGTAAAATCAAAATTAAGCATTCCAATGCGTTTAATCACTTCAAAAGCTGTCTAAATTCTTCTAACAACAGCATAACAACACAGTAATTATTCCTTAACATTAGAAAGCATTACCTCGTACTAGCTTTCAATTTATTTTTTCTAACATCTCATTGAGGGCAACAGGGCATCCCCCGGAAGGGAAGCAGAATGGACTCCATCCAGTTTACTAAGTCGATTTAAAACCTGAATATGTTAATAAATGCGGGATACAATCCTGTACTGTAATATTCGTGACCACAGCGTTCGGTACTTACCGTTCGTCACGACGGACGACTTGGATCAGCCCGAAGGTAGGCTGGGATAGACGACGATGAAGCTCACCCCAGACTTAGCCAAAGATGTGTAAATTATCAAGCATTCAGGGTATAGGATTGTTCATTTCCCTGTCCCATCTTGCAGTACATTGAAACTTTTGTTAGGTGATTTCCAAAGCCTTCACCGAGATTTGAACTGGACAATAGGCAAGCGCTCAACCCACTCATAAGCCAAGCATATCAAGCCCAAATTTGAACATATTCCCTATGAAATACATAAGAGAATAGCATTGGTATAGATCTTGTATTGGTCGAGGCGTTCATGAACTGGTAAAACCTGAGATGGGATAAAAATGAGAGGACTATTACGTAAAATTTTAAGGATAAGGCTAGTGAAGGGCATGGTCTTGAGTGTAGCATTATGCGGTGCGGAAACGTGGACAGTTAAAAAGGAGGACAAGAAGCTTTCGAAAAATTGGGCGTGGATTTAGGATGGAGAAGGTGAAGAGGACAACTGGAGGGTGAAGTTTCAAAATAAAAGTGCTAGAATTTTCAGCACTGTTTAATATATTTTATTTTCAAATGAAGAGTACATAAACATCTACATCTACATAATACCCTGCGAGCCACCTCTAGCGCGGGGCCCGGGGCGGTCGCCGCCCTAAGGCCAGCCCTGCATCTAATTTAACTGATTTGCATCCTGTATTCCTTGTATTCCTGTCCTGGACACCTATTACCTCAGACAGCTCACTATTAACCTCTTTGGCGTGCATAATCTTTCAAAAAGGAATGAACAACTGATATATATCATGAAGGTATTAGCGGCAAGAGGGCTTAAAAATTTGTACAACGTTGAACTGGTGTATAAAAAACTAAATCCCAAAGATTTAAAAACACGAAAAACCAAAAAAGGACATTTTCCATATCATAAAACAGAGGAATGACTTTTTCATCCAAGAAGCACCATACAATGCAGTGTAACATGACCATCGCCGGCTTGGCAATGGTTTATTTCAGACAGGAACGCAGAAGAGTCGATCAGCGCTCAAAAAAGCCTTTCCAACGGTTCCTCCAATACTTCTAATTAAAATTAAAAATGGAATATCTCAATAAAACGAATGTATACATACCAGAATAAAAATTGAACTTTTGGGACATGATTTTGTCATGGCGAACGACAGCAGCATCCAAAGAATATGGAAACTGAAAAAATGTAGTTAAACATTTTTTTCTTCACTCAAATAAATTTTTACAAAATAATTTGTTTGCATACTGATAAGACCTCGAACAAAATATATGGAACAAGTTAAGAGAGATGTGAAAGAGAAGAAATACGTAGGAGTGAAAAGATTAGCTGATAGAAGAACTGAGTGGAGAGCTGCGTCAAACTAATCCTAGGATTGTTGACCAGTGATGATGATGATTACTGATTGTTCTCCATGAAATATCCTAAAATGTTCTTTTTTACCTCAGAAAAGAAAAATGTCCTTAATACAAATGAAAATCCTAAGCCTGCTCTCTTAAAATATTTTATGTTACTGTATAAAAGTCACAAATGCCCAGCCATATAAGACAAAAATACTTTTAAAATTACATATACGTGGTATGTATGGTTTTTTGGTTTACTTGGTTTTTTGTCTCTCCATACATTGAACTCAATGCCTTTCTGCATTAACGGTTCATATGTGGGACAGTAGATCATGAATGCATCGAAATATTTAAAAGACCCAAAGGCAATTTTGAACCGCGAAAAGCGAAACTGTGCTGGTTTTCCACCATGTTTTCCGTCCAATATCACGACGAAAAATAGGAAAAATAGGTATTTAAATTTGAAAAAAATATACGGGGGCGTTGAAACCGATTGTACCAAATAAAATTGCATGGAAAAGACAAAGTTAAAATGCAAGAGGAATTAATATTCTGATGATCATGTTCATCGAAACCTCGGCCGTGATGGAGAACCTGACTCGGTGGAAATCCAGAATAACCTTCCACGTTATCATTATATTTATTTAATTATACAGAATGCCCAGATACAATGCAAATGTTCTATCACTTTCAAAATTCGGTCAACAAAACTGGCGCAGCCGTTCCTAACTTTTCTGCAATCGAACTTAGCGCACTATTTCTGTGTCCAAAGCCCAGCAAGAGTCAATTTGGCAAAGATTGGGTCTGCAACTAGTTTCATTTGACTTAACACACGCAAAAAGGCGCATGCATGAATTTCCGAGGAAGAAAACCCTCCAAACCCACATAAATCCCCTCCCAGAGCGAAATCAGCCCGCCTTCGACGAAAGCCGAGCATTTTACTTGAAGCTGTGTTCGGTGTTTATGAATACATGCCAAAGTGAGCCGTATGCCGGGTCTACACTAGTAACTTAAGTGACTACTTAAGTTGGCTCTGTATTTAAGTTGGTAGTGTAGGTGTCACCAGCTTCATTTAAGTACACCTCCACTTAAGTCATCTTAGAACCCAACTTAAATTGCGTAGGCAACTGTTTCCGCACGGTTTAAGCTCTTCATGTGTTGTAAATGGCACATAATACCCATCTCACATCATCCCGTTGATTATGTTCTAAGTTGTGCTGTATTGTATGATGTGGTTATTGAGCGTTCTATTTCGTTAGATAATTTCTAGTGTTGGGGATATTAATTCGACGAATTTATTTTGTAGTGTTTCTCATCTTATTGTTGGTTTTATTTCCGTGAAAACTAATTGCCTGTTGCTCACGGTGAAACTCGATTTATAAAACTTAGAAACGTTTTAAGGAATTTTAAGACTGACAATAAGACGACGGCAGAGGATCCGGTAAAACAGTTTATTTTCCATGGTGTCATAATCGAAAATAACGTAAACGAATGCACTCAGTAACTTCCCACACACTGTTATTGAAACTATTGCATAGGGCTTTAATGTTAGTCCTAGGGATGCCGAGGGAGATAAGATGTGGCGATTTCATTGGACGTGGGAGGAATTAATGGTTGAAATTGAACATCAATGGTTTTAATAAAGCAGTGGAATTTGACTAGCAATAAGTGTTTTTGTTTACGTTTTGAATATGTCATTCCACGAAGTCACGCTCAGTAATTCTAAATTCCTCTGGCTCCATCACCTCTCTCCATATAGCGTTCCCTCAGGAACTGAAATCGGTCTTTCCTTTTAACCTTCTGAATCCAAAATGGTTAATTCACGGAGTTTGGAAGTTTATTTCAAATAACAGTCGCTTTGGATCAAAGAATCACTAATTGCTCTCCTAGACCTTCATCTGTCAACATAACTGTTTCCCGATATAGACAATCACGGTGCTGAAGTCGACTTAAAGCTCAAGTGTAGCTACCGCACCACATTTAAGATTATATTTAAGTGAAGTCACTTAAGTTAAGTGTGTAGTGTAGACAAGGCAGTAGGGATTTGGCTAAATCGCCATTCGCTTGGTTTGTAGTTCGTTGTTCGCCCGTGTGGACGATGGTGAATGATTGCTGAACGCTGTTGTTTCGTGATTTGGCTAAATTGACACTCACTTGGTTTGTTTTGCACCTGTTTGATGCCTCGTTCACATTACGATTGTCCGAGCGATCGTCCTAACGATAGTTGGCCGAACTAGCCGTGTGAATACATGTCCTGAAGATAGTTCACGTAGTTCCGAACGTTGCCACTTTACGATGGTTAGGCGCTGGGAGACCGGAAACGGAAGCGACAAGAGAAAGACGAAAAGCTCGTGAAGCTCTATTTTTTTCATGGATTTGTCCTAGGAAGGAAGAATATGGGAGGAAGAAAAATTTTTCGGTAAATACACGTTGAACACAGTAATATATTGTCCCTGCATACCTCAAAAGCTTTGCTAACCGTCAATTTCCCGTTCACTTTAGATGTCAGCACTAGAGGACAGCACAGGTTTTAACAATCGTCGTGTGAATGCACGATAGTTCCGACAATCGCTGGAACAATCGTAATGTGAATGAGGCATGAGCGAGGGTGTGTGATCGTTGAACTTTGTTGTTTCGTGGTCGTTGGCCATGAACGGAGCATTAGCCTTTCTGTCGTCGTGTTTGAAGAGTCTCGAGTCGACGTTGCCCAGAGGAAGCCATCGACGGGAGCCCGACAACCAGGTCAGTGGTGATTGGAGAGTGTGGGACTCCTGGTACATACATAATACATACCATAGTACTTATCGGTTATCGCTGAACATTTTTTTAAATGTACTTTCGATGAGAAATTTGAAGAAAAAATTATTAAGCATAACTATTTGTATTCCATGGGAATTCATAAATTGCAATTAAAAACAAATAACGCTTGTGGCCAAATTATACGGTGTAAACTTCCTCGATCCCGACGACCCGGAGGCGCACACCCAATGCGTGGAGAGACTTTGGGGCTAGGCAAAGTGGCGCAACAATAAGCAGCGCGGAACGAAGCGAGAGCACTTGGACACGTACCAAGCGGAGCTTATAACTTACTCAAGGGATGGAAAGGTGACGATCCATTCGATTCGTTTTTGGAATTGATTGTCAACATGTGGCCACCAGTTAAGAACCTTTTGACTCTGAAAAATGAATTGATTGCCCTCATTTTCCCTTTTTTGACGCCCTGTTTTGATGATTTTAAAATTGTTCGGCGATAACCGACAAGTACCCATTCCACTAATTAATATTGTAGTATCGTGCACAGAGAGTGAGATCCACCTAACTGTAAATTAGGGATGAGTCGATCCCAAACGTCGAATCTCGATTCCATCGCTTCTCGGACACGGAATCGGAATCGAGAATCGATCGCCTAAAGTCGATTCCAATTCAATCGATACCAGGAAGATGAATATTTTGAACATGGACTCTAAGTTTGGGGCATAAAGGCTGCCACACACTATTCTGCACTGCACATTAGTTAGTTAACAATTTATGCTTGAAACAGTAAAAATGTTTATAATTTTGTTGAAGATGAGGATGTATTACTAGGATACAAATTCACCATTTTTAATAAATATACTTTTAGGACCGCTTAATTCTCTTTGCTGTTTTATTCCATTCAAATCTTAAGTTTTCAATGACAGCAATGCTACAGAAAAATTAATATCCCACCTGTTACTATGATTAAGAATCGATGGAATAGCAATCGATAATCGGGAATCATTTGAAAGAATCGGAATCGAAAAAAGTGCAATTGACTCATCCTTACGGGATTACTTACTTACTCCTTCTCATCGTTGCTTCCCCTCGGCAGTAGGGGAGAATAGGTAGGAATTAAGAGACAGTGAAGAATACCTCGGTAAGACTTCAATGGACAGTAAAACATATTGCCCCTTCATGGTACTCATTGCCAGGGCATAGAAATCCCCCGAAGTTGGAGAGCAGTGTTACCCCACTTGTGAAAGTGACTGTACACTGTACAGTGTACAGCGTTACGCAAGCCGATATTGATTTATTAATAAAGACTTTCATTAATTTAAGCCACTCAGTAATAACTGACTCGAACTTTCCTAATCGCAATCTTTTTGTGATAATCATGTCACATTGCCGAAGATAAACTTACAAAATAGTAGGAAACATTTCTATCTTTTACCTTTCAAATATTTTCTTCCATTTTATAAGTGCATCAGTCTTGATTGGCAAATCTGGGTTACTTATTTTAGTTGTAACAGATTTTAAATGGAATCTGGAGGTCACCTTTCTGTGCTGCAGCAGCAAATAACCATACAAAACTTGGGCATTTCAATTTTATGGGTTGGTTTAATTAAATATGAAAGTGGTAGCCATATTTCAGTTCTCTATACTTTCAGTGTATAATTTTTCTCTACCTGTTGCAGCATCTTAAAAATTAGGTGATATTTAAATGCAGTAGATTTCCATGACGACTGATTTAATTGTAATACTTCCAGGTGTTCTCGCGTTCCAATAATAATTTTATTAGTTCATTCAGTAATAAGTTTAATTATCTCATAAATAAGGCGAAAGTACAAAATGGGAATCTTTGTATGATAGCCATGTCACATTGCTAAGAAAACCATCCAAAAAAGCATTATACATCCAGTTGGTTTCCTTAAAAATGAAAAAAAACACCGTAAAACCCTATGTTAGCAATAGGGTAGGTTTATGAATTTGGCAATTGTTATTTTTCGCTCGCATGAGACTGGAAGGGGACAAAATGACCAAAAATGCTTGAACTCTCCCTTATTAAAATTTTTATTGATAGAGCGTTATTTCAAGTTACCGGCAATACAGGAGTATATTTGCGAATATTTGTTGTATCATTCAGTTTTATTTACAGTACATAACGTGGAACGTATTCAATGGTGCCAGATAAGCGGTGGGTTTATTTATAAGTCATCTTAGGTACTAGGTTTCCTATTTTTGCGCACTAATTATATCTAAAATGTGAAGCTTAAGCATTTTTCGTAGGCAGAGGTGATCGAATGACCTTAATGAAATCATAATAAGCATTTAAGAATCAAGGACTATTTAAGTATTTTATACACGATTCAGACGCGATTAGCTTGTTTCTGATAGCATTCTGAAGGTCCATTAAATCTGGGCAGCTTTTTTTAAGGCTTCTCTCCATGCATTCGTGATGATCCCATAACCTCCTGTAGGGATAGAGTAATGACATTGTTTTGTTAGATATTAAAGTTCAGCACTGAAATTAATAAATACTAGAATGTAACCGTTTTTTCCGTTCTTTGTTACATGACTATCTAAGAAAAAAAATCGAATGTCAAGTTTCATACTATATTCCCAAATTTATCTTTATCCAAAATAAAGGCTTACGTCAAAGAAAATATTGAACCAATATTTTCAAATTTTAGAAGAATAATTAGAAGAAGTAGTTAATTTGATGGTGTACTTAATGTAAATTGAAACTTTCAGGAGGATACCTAATGTTTTAAGCAGATGGTATGCCACCAAAAAATACCGGTAGAATTTTTAATAGAAATTGTCGTGCAAATATTTGTCACGTTTTTGACTGCCACTTCGATGAAGATCAGTGACGTCATGGCAAAATTATTAGTGCCGGAACGCACTTTTCTTAACTTTCTTTAGAAATGAAATATTATTGTGTGTGTGTTTTTTATCTTGAGCCATTATTCACATTTTATTGCTAAATTATTTGTTTTGGTCTCGACTATATAAATTAGAAATTTTGATGCAGCAAAATTGATTAAAGTGTTATTTGACTATTATGTCTTTTTTTGACCAGTGTCAGAACGGCGCGGCGTTTCGGAACCATGACACCACTGATGAAGATATGTCCAAAAATCACAAAAAAATAAATTTATAATTTCAGCACCATTCCATAAGCAGTAAACCATGAAATTTTATTTCTCGTATTTTCAGTTGTAATTAATTTCTCCAGGATCTTCGAATAAATAGTGCTTTTTACTGTTGAATCCAACTTGCATGATATTAGGATATGAAGTGAAACTTTTTTGCACTTTTCACACAAAAATTTACTGAACTACAGTCAACATGTTTCGCTGCACTGCAGCATTATCAAGACTGTGCGGTTGGTCACAGCGTAACATGTTGACTGTAGTTTAATACATTTTTGTGTGGAAAGCGCGAAGTGTTTTTCACTTCATATCTCATAATGGATCTCCACAAAGCATCTGCCTCATCCATCCAGTTTATTGCATGATATCGTGAATAAGTTTCAATATATAATTATTTAATCTTATCGGATTCTACAGGTGATTATAGATTTGTGGCTTACACAATAGACCACTTGGGCTAGGTGCTCAGGTTGCACAGCTTTCCCGCACAAATCCATGTGTGTATATCGATCTAGAGGATTTCTCCTTGACAGAACGCGGTTGGTCCCAGCTGTGCATTGGCTTTTATTCGAAAACCAACCAAACGCAACAAATCTGCGTTTGACGAGAAAATTTACGGCGACTGTAGTTCATCTGAAAGGTCCACCTCTAACAAATTTACCTTAATTCGCCAGTTTAAGTTAAGAAATTTAGTAATCTATGTTTCGGAAATGTGAAAGAATTAGAATTTCAATTTTTTAACGCCACCACTTTCACGAGGTAACTTCAAAAATGACAAAAGTAAATGCATAATTTCATAATTTACATTTTAAAAGAAATCTTAATATACCTATTCTCATATTATATTCCTATTGTCATTCCTGTTCTTTATCTCGTACTGAATCTTCGAATATACAATGACAGTGCATTTCACTTTTGAAATGCCACATACTAGGCATTAAGAACTACTTGATACTTTGTATGTATTTCACTTTTATCAATCTTTAATTATAACGTAATCTATATTTTATGTAAAATAACAATTGTAGCATCAAAGTTTCATTCACTCCTCTATTAAGTAACCCGAAGCTGTTCATTTATGATCATTTAATTGCAAAAAGAATCTTTTCGTATTAGTAATGAAAGGCCACACCACAGGATGAGACTATAATTTGAAAGGAAGTTGTCTATACTCACAGGCAAACGTACTCCTTCGTGAAGGGATCCTTCTCTTCGTTGGCGGAGTCACAGAAAAATACTATGTCAAGGTGATCAAGGAACTCTAAATGATCGGTACAATCAGACCAGCTTTTACGGAAGCACTGTTTCTCGTCCCCATTGCTTGCTAGAAAGGAAAAGATGAGAATGAGGAAAATTTTGCCTCACTGATACATAGGAGGTGCGTTGAGGAAAAGAAGTATAATATCAGAAATTTCCGCCATCACTACTGCTGCGACAAAATACACGTAACAATTTTTGTCCTATCGCCATCAAAGTTCAAAATTTCCACCCAGTTAAACCTTGAGTCTCCAATGTTATTCAAATGCCAAATTGTGAGCATAATTATGATGGAACGGGTTACGCAATATAAATAAATATTTGTGGAAATTTTATAAAAAATTCATCAAGAGCAGCAAAAATTGGCATATGGCAATTATATCTTACTACCAGGCCACCCTGCGTTGCTCGGAAAGGATTGGACCCAGATAAGGAGGAAACTTCGAATTTTATGTATGATCTTAGGTTTTCCCGGCGTATCAGTTGCAGAAAATTTTCTCGGGTTTTCCACCGGTTGATATCGTCCATGTCTGGAAAACCCGAGAAACTTTTCTTCGAATTTATGATCTCATTTGGTTAAGTTGATATTTGGGTAAAGTAACAAAGCAGGTGTGATGATGGTAAACATATGTAACAGCAAAAAATCGAAATTAATATTTCCGTTGGCAAGGGATACAGCTGCACTAAAATTGGGAAGGTAATCAATAAAATGTTCGTCGCAGTAAACTTTGTTGCACGCTCAGGTTATATCCCGCTCCACAACATAGATCATTATGTGGGTTCAAAGACCAAAAACGTCTTAAGAACGCTTACCCCAGCAAAAAGATTTGCACGATGAGGATTAATGGTTAAGAGAAGAACCCTTGGATTCATACCCTTCGAAAGTGAAAAGCGATTCGCCTGCCCGGCAGGAAGTTTCATGACGTGACGTAACAAACGGCAATGAAAAAACGACGCAAAGGACGCGTTAAGCCTGAATCACAAGATCATTTTCTTTCGTCGCGAAAAGTGAACAACATAGCGATCGCTTTTCGCGACGGGAAAGTGATCGCTCTAGCGATCATTTTTCTGAAACACTCAGTCCCTCCCGCCGTCGCCTTTCGCATCACTTCTGATATCAGAGCTGGTTGTCATAGGACGCGCATGACGAACATATTTGGCGTGTTTGATTATCTATGTCGCTCTCGCCATCGTCAAACGTTGCGCTACTATCGCTCCACACGGGAATGCGTTCCGATTGGCTGATATGGGGTTTTAGTGACGGTTTCAGCGACGGAAAAAACGACCGAACGAGTGATGAAAAATAGTGATGGGAATCCTCATCGCGATCGTGATCGCGAAAAACACTTGCCGGCGGCGATCATTTGCGAGTGATCACTCTAGTGATCGCCATATTAATCACCAGGAACTGATGTATAAAATTATCGTGTGATTCAGGCTTTAGACACGACCTGGAGTAGCATATCGGGCTTTGAGAGCGTGAGACTCATCTACGCGCTAGCATTGGTCGCAATCCGTGCAGCCGTATTCAAATGCATAGCGGATAGACAAACAGACATCCTCTTTTACACGTAAAGATGATTCACGCTAAATATCTAAACGTACCTGGAAAAACACCATTCTGGTCGCACAATCCGGACAGTGCAGCTTCCAAAATCTCCTTGAAGAATGGTACCATCGTTCTCGACTTATTGGAGACTTCTTTCGTAGATTCCAAATTCACATTCACGCAATGCAGGATTATATCCTTCTTCCTGTGGGGAAAAAAATACGCTTATTATCGGTGAAAAAATTCACACACTTAATAATTTTGTGATTCAACCCGAAAGTTGGCTTGGTTCATTGAACTGATGAATGGATAAATTTATGCACTATTTAATTCTGTTTGTGTTTATTTATGCACTTAGTTTCGCCGTGTGAGCAAATAAAAAATACAACCATTTTTCCTCAATAGGGTAGTTTCCTTCATCAAAGAAAACGAAAGTCATTGATTGCGATTCGTTAACCACCATTAGTGTATTCATAATATACAAATTATTTGGTTTTAGAAATCCCGGTCTAAACGAATGGCAATGGTCAATTTATCTTCATTTGAAAAAGGCCAGATTGGCGCCCATGCGATTCCACTCCACGTGACGTCACAGGGACCTAGTTTCTATACGAGTAGATAGGAGTTTTGCATCGTCTGAGATTACCAATGCATGCATGAGGCACAGAGGTCAGGGAAACATGTCTTACTAATCACCTGTTAAAACTGGCTAAGGTCGGAAAGCTTTCTTCATTTGATAAGGTATTAGTAATCCTTATTTAAGCCAAGTGCTACCAGTTAGTAGGGTACTCTGCTACCTGCTAGCAGCCTGCGTCGTATCAGCGCTCAAAGCCTTGCCCCAAGGTCACCTCACTTGCGGCAGCGGGAACCAGAACTAACGCAGACGGAGTTTTCCCGGGATTCATACTTAGCCGTCGCGTTTTGCGCGCTTGAAAATTTTCACTTTTCATTTAATCGCGAAAAATATATATCGTCATCTAAAAGCGTGAAATACGTACTCCAGGAGTAATAATCTTTCGATTTAGGCAACTAAAAAAATAATAGGAAACCACCCTAATAACGAAAATAAAAATTAATTTATAGTATAGTACAAATGTAATTGACACCGTAAAAAATAAATACACCAGGCACATTACTATTTGCAATAAAGAAACGATGCATCGAAATCAAAAGGCTATTCCATTTGTGACGAAATTACCTTTAGAGAAAACTATGCGATACGATATTTCGATAAAATTGTAAATTACCAACAAAAAGATTGCTAAACTTCTAAATTGCTTGATCAAAAAATATATATAAAGGTAAATGATTTAAGTTTTTCCTGGTGAATACTTCTGACAAATATTTCTCGGGTTGCATCCAGGTTAAAGCTAACCGCGACCGCGTAGTTAAGGAAGCAATAGAGATCCGCCTCAATCCCAAAAATTTCAATCGGGACACCGGCTTTCATCTAAGCACTACATGGAGACCTGTAATCAGCTGTATGAAAAACATAAGGGTTAAACGTGAAGAATTTCAAAACACCTACAGCCAATCGGACGACACCTGAGCCGTATTGTTGTCCTCGGTAAACGGTCGATCCAGTTCAGTGTGAAATTGAACTTTGATAAAGTAACACAGCCTTGAGGATGGAAGACAAGTCGTCTTCCGAAACGTCGGCTTGCAAAAGAATAAAAGCTTTAACCTGGATGCAAACCCGAGAAATATTTAACAGATATATAAGGGTGATGTTCACGTATAGAAACAAAATTAGTTATCGAAATACCTTCTAAATATGCCCAAAATTGACATGTGACAGAATTACTGCCAGGTCAACCTCCTAAGTGTAATGATTTCAAACATATCCAAAACTCTGTGAATCGGAGTATAATTTGAAAACTTTTTAGAAGGCTCTGAACAATGTTTCACATACAGATTTCGTAAAGTTCAATCATTTAGCTGTTGATATATCAAGATAAAATATTTCCAGCCTGAATTTTAATTTGAGAGAAAAAGTTGACATTTTAATGGAAAAGCCCAAAAACAACCTCAGGTAAAGAGTGAGAATACTCAGAATCAAACGAGAGGAAGAGAGACATTTTTAAAAATACAGATAAATTGTGATTGCACGCCATAAATATGAATATAATTTACAGTCGCAGAGTATAATTTACACCCTACAATTGTAATTCACATCATAAAAATAAATGTGATTTACTAAGGTAATTTACACTGTGACATAATAATTAAAAAGCTTTTCGTTGAAAATGGATAGAAAATGGTGATAGAAATGTGAGGATAAAGCTCAACCCGAATGAGGCCATGGGCGTGTGAAGATCACTCGCTGGCTGGTGTGAATGGTCACCCTCTGCCAATCACCCTAGAGGTGGCTCTCAGAGCATAAGGGGGCATCCATTAACTACGTGAGGCGTTTAGAGGGGGGGATCAAGCTGATTCTCACCCAATCTCACGTGAAGGAGAGGGGGGGGGGTCCTGGCAATTATCACGTAATATTTTTTCACCATAAACAGTGTAAAATTGCGATCTTAGTAATCATAAATACTAGCCTTAAGTAATCTTAAATAAAAATTAATTTAATTTTTTTATTTTTTTAATCCAACGTAAAAAAGCAGAAATTAATGTATTTACACTTAAGATAAGCATTTCGAGCAATCTCACGTGAGATTTGAGGGAGGTGGTCGAGCCCAATCTCACGATATCTATATCTACATAATACCCCGCAAGCCGCCTAAAAGGCGTGTGGCAGGGGGTATAGGATACCAGCCATATATACATTAAAAATTAAGTGCTCTAATGAAGTTCGGACTAGCGTTTATTGAAGTCCTTTATAATTCGGGGAAAAACGAATTCCCATATCTATCCGTTCGGCAAAACATAATCTCTCTCTCATAAACTCTCTCAATTTATCGCTTCTGTCGGAACTGGAAATAAAGTGTGGCTCTAATATTATGTTCTGTGTGTTGCTCATAAAGATATCCATTCTCAATTGTTCAAGCAATCTAAGCCTATCGCGCACACTAAAGAGGGGAGATGGGGGTAAAAAAATCGCAAAAATCACCTTGCATAATTATTGGACGACCCCTAATGCAGCTCTCTGAACTCTTTAAAACTTCCCCGACTCACCTGCAAATGTGCATGCACCGGAGGCAACTGCCGTCGCCGTACATTTGACGCGTCTCATTCATTTCCTTCTCCGTGAACTCGAGCTCGACGCACGGAGAAAAGTTCGTTCTCATGTTCTGCGAAGTGAAATGTTTCGCTTTAATAGATAGTCAGAATGAATAACATACAAAAAATCAGGGGCGGTCTGGCCAGGTCGGCAGGTCGGTAATCGCCGAGGGCCCCGAGCTTAAGGGGTCCCCACCACGCTCGAGTCTTAAATATATGTAATAAAAAAAAACTCAAATTTATTGAAACGGAGTTTTTTTGCTATTTTAAAATTCTACGTTTCCATTAGTTGTTTGCACTGCATGCATACTCAGTGTAAAAATAGCATGTACAAAAATATATCTAGGTGTTAGATGATAAAATGACCATAATCAGTGGCGAAGCGAGGGGAAGGGTCCTAGGGTTCTGGACCCCCCCCCCTAAATATTAAAGCGCACTTGCTTTTCATCACAAAAGAATACCAAATATTGAAAAATCATGAATTTAATGAAAAATGATGTTTTTTTGATTATGACAAGAGTAAAAATTAGTTTACAGCCACAGTTTACAGTTTATTTTTCAACAATTTTCCCTACTAGTTTTGGACCCGACACTGACCAAAATACATTTTGAAATTTTATAAGCACTGAAATTCTCACTTTTAATAGTATTTTTTCTAACGAAATTGTTATTTGTTAACTTTTACCTGTTTTTAAGACCCGGATTAGCATCAACATCCATCTCCGGGCATGAAATTTCCTACAATATTCCGTGGGGGACCCCCGAATTTCCCGATAAGGAGGGCCCCGTCATTGAGCCCCAGCCGAGAGCCCCCAATAACCCCAGACCGCCTCTGACTGAACAACACACGAAAAAATCGTGAAAAAAGCAAGTATAACCAAGACACTGATAAGAGGATGCTTATATAAGTCTCTCCCGCAGAATTTTGAACCACGCTGTCTCTTTTGGAACATTTTAAATGGTTCTCAAAATTTTTCGCATCGGAGCGATTTGCGCAGCATGGGTGAACCCAGCGAGGGGCAAGGGAGGGCTGCCCTTCCCCCACAGAAGCAAAAATCGCAAAAGCCTTTAAACAAAATCAATTCTGAATTGAAACGAAAGCATTCAACAAATTTTCTTTAAACCCACGAACAATGATATGTATTAGTATAAGATATTGCCGGCCTCGGTGGCGGAGGGTTAGGTCCTCACCTGCTTGTCCGTAGTTCGCGGGTTCGAATCCCGCCTGGGTAGGTTATCTCTAACCAGGGCATGGATGTCTGTGTTTTAAGTTCTTGATGTTGAAAAAGCCGTCGTGAAGGCCGCAAAGTGCTGTTTACGGGTAAATGGGAAATAAATAAATAAATATGTAACTAACATAAAACTATTTTTTCACGGAAATAATCTCATAAACTAATGTCACAACATGGTTTGCCCCCCCCCCCTAAACCATGGCTTGCCGGGTACGCCCTTGGAGCGCTGAGTGATATTTGGAGTTCCCGGGCTCGGCTAAACCTAGCTTTGAGTACTAATGACGTAATATTACGTTCTCGCGAAACTTCGTAGAACTTCGGGCAACGTAATATCACGTAAGTTTGAATTTGATCGTCTTTTATATTTCCTCCGTAATCTTACGGTTGGATATCTACGTAAAATTGTTCTAAAGATGAGCTAGTCCAATGAAAATACACTAGGTGGAAGAGTCTTGGATATGGTAGTTTTTACTTATTTATTTGCGCTAGAGTAAAATTATGAAGTATGTCTAAAATTTTGGAAAAATTCCCAGCACTGGAGTAAGGAATTGGATATAAAGGGCACTAATAACTAGCACTAAGAGTGCTTAAGGCCGTTTTATGCCAGAACTGCATTAATTTCTCATCGTGGCTTGAAATTGTACGAATGAAATAAGAACAGGGGCCATTTTGCCATCTCGAGTCCATGCATTCTCGCATGCTTACTGCCAATGCATCACCTTAAGGCCATTTTACAAGGGGCACGGGCTTGCACAATCTGACGTGTGTACGAAGGCGCAGTCAAAATTACGTCGTGTAAAGAGGTGTATTGCCAGAACACATGCTACAACGCGTGGACGTGAGATGACAAAATAGCCCCTGTTTTCATTTCGTTCATGCATTCGCATTTGGAGTTTAGCCCTACATTTTTAATATGGAAAATACTCAAGTATAATGGTAATTATAAGGGTGATTGTCGAAGTTCACCGTCAGTTCTAAAGCATTTGCGTATTTGATTATCGAAATTGGGTTTCAGTAGTCTAGGAAATGTTTTTCTTTTCAAAACGGAAAGCATTTCTCCTGCATGCAAGTACTGCCCTACGTCCTTGTCCTTGTCTTGTCCTTGGTATGAAACCCAGAAACTCTTCCAGAGTGAGGCCAAGAATTTGTCTATCCGACAATCTACGGAATGACTTGGAGTATTGAATTCCATTGAAATGCATGGGAAATAACACATTAGAATTTTTTTACAGCTCAAAGAATTCGGATGAGTCGGCTTAAAAGAAAAATACAAGAAGATTGCATGGAGGTGGTCCAATTCCATCCCATACAAGGCTGATATCTGTTGCCACTTCGGTCGCATTTTAATCGGCTTTGAACTGTGTCCGCGGCGTGGTGATGAGTGCAATGAGATCCACTTTTTCCCAATATTTTCAAGTTTAATGTTTGTAATTGCGAGGAGCATGAAAAACTATGAAAAATCAAAAGCTATGAATTTGATAGTTCACACTATCGTGCACTTAAATTTCGGTTGACACCTCTAATTACGCCTTAGGTACTAGCTGACCCGGCGAACGTCATACCGCCTTCTTACCATTGAACAGTTTAGTTACACCATTTATAAATCAAAAGAGACTGTACTGGTTTCAATAATTTTTGACTTATTATAATAAATTCAGAAATACATTCAATGAAACTACAAAAATAAGCAATAGAATGGCTTGTTAGAAACATATTTTCTTTTTTCAATCTACATAGGGTAGACCGGGGCACAAAACGGGGATTTATTTAAATGTATTTTATATTTTTTTGTATTAGCTTAGGACTTAGTCGTTTTATAAAACAGTTAGTAATATCAAAATTTTATGCATTCAGTTTTTGTCCTATTTTTATTTTCAACTGTAAAAAAATGTTTTTAGGTCCGAGTCTTGCCCCGTTTTTGGGGCAAGTTCACGCAACGCTAGACCGATGCTTGACTGACGCTCAATACCTCGTGAAAACAGCCCCTAAAGAGTGACATTTATGTGTCACGATTTATGGCGCGCTACATATAACTCGGCTAGGATTTTCCCGCGAAACTCAGACCAATTTGTCCATCAGCGACGGGAGTGGGGACTTCTGCAAACCCATTTAAATCCGCGGTAGTTGACAGCAAATTTAGAGGCGGACTTCATCATCCTCTTTTTTAATACTCTTGGGAAAATATTAAAGCCAGTTTGGCAGTTTGGACCCCGCATTAAAAAATCCTCCAATCAAAATATTACGAGATTTTCCTTTATAAAATACATGGCGGGCGGAGTGGGCAGTCATATTTGGAGTTCTCGGACTGGCTTCTGCCTCATCCCCTTGGGCGGTATTTGGCGACCAGAATTCTTTTATTCAGTGTGATAAATTGATCACCGATATCATTGTGCTGTGAGTAAACCAAGATATCTTATTTTCTAGCAGTATTATAACCTAATCAGAAGTGAAATGAAACATTTAGTGTATACCTACGATAAGATTATTCCTGCATTCTTCAAAATTTTCTCCAGGCTCGTAATTTAAATATGAAAACGCAGCGGTAATTGTAGTATCCAAGCAGATACCTGAAAATACAAATAAAAATGACACCTAAATGAACTGCAGAAAAGTTTTACTCGCCATACTTTTCAGAGGTTATGTTCCCTCAATCTTAAATTCATTGCAAGGCGTTTAAGTACATAATATCGTGGATGAAGCTCGGTGCCTCTCACTGAGAAGATTCAAGCATTACTTACATGAACAAGCATAAAGCGATGGAAAAGCAAATAGGAGGATTTAGGGGGCAGCACGGCACGTACCCCCTCCCGCCCCAGACACTTAAAAAATGGGCAAGATTTTCAATATGGTTCCGTTATCAATAAGTTCGCTTTGTTTTGTATAATAAGAAATAGATTTAAATGTAGAGGTTTTTTTAATAGGTTTTCTATCACAGGTAGTTCTCAGGTATCAAAAGTAACATTTCAAGTAAATAAAAAAAAGAAGTTGGCGAACCGAGATGTGATGACGATAAAGTTAGAATATCATTAAGGCGACAGAGATAACTCCATGCAAAGATGAAAATAGCCCGCACTGATTTAACCGCTATTGATCTCGAGTTAATAATTTAAAAAAATATAAGCTTTAAAAGGTAAAAATAAAAGGCAAATGTCGTTATTAGATACATGTAAATTATAAATACTTTCATATTAATAACTTTTATATTGAAATAATAAGTATATTTCGTACAGTTATTGTTGTATGTTCTCTTAACCCCAAATATGAGAAGACTGATTGCTTGTCAGGCGCTTGTACCCCGCCCAAGAAAGAAATCCTGGATCCGCCATTGGAAAAGAATGAATGGAATTCAATCTCGCGGTTTTAAGATGTGCCTAACGAAGCACAAGATTATTCAAGAATATGACCGCGGACTAGCTAGAGGTGTTTATTTATTTGTTTGGGATTATTCGTCGCTTTCCCAGTAAATTACTTGGATAAACATACTTTCAAAACCCGAGAGAAACTTACCCGAAATATTTTCTGTAAAAAATCGAAGACACCTGAGTTACCTAACAACTATCACCTAAACGACGCAACCATTTTCAGTGCGATCATAAGCATGAAAGAAACTTTTAAGAGTGTTACAGAAAGAGTTACATATTGAGTCAGCCTTGAAAAAATTCCTCTGCTCCGTTGTATTTTTAGTGGTTGATTTTATCCTAGAAAAAGGTATCCCTTTTTCGTGAGTAAAATCACGTTTTCCAGTACTCAGAGCTTTTCGTCGATTTTAACACCGTATAAAGAATCTTCAAAATAATATTTTTGATGAAATACAGTAAAATATTTAAAACTCACCCAAAATGAGTAATGACAAGATTGAAGACGTAGATAAGGTATTGAGTAACTTCATCGTGACAGAAATATTACACAGAGGAGTATTTCCCGCGGAAAAATATGTTCGCAGAACTTCAACGAGCTGTTAAAGTAAGATTCACAAGCACTGTCCTCTTCGGATCGCGGGCCTATATCGAATTAATTCTTTAGGAAAATATTCCCAACCCATTTTCCACTATCTATAATGGGGTCACGATCCTTTCGACGTGAAGGAGAGATAGGAAGAAATAAAATTCATCCCAGTTCCAATATCATCACTCAAGAACGTTTGGTTACAAGACTGGGGTGCCGAAAAAACGATACGTGCAGAGTTCTCAAGGTTGTCTTCATAATGAAATTTTATTCACACAGTTGACGCGCGTAACACATTTTAAAGGCTTCACAAGGCTTCACCCATTTTTCTATATTTCAATTTGAAAAAAATAACCTCTTTCTTAGTTTAAGCTACCGAGCAAATGAGAAAATTCCCGTCCTTATTATCTATAATGTAAATCAATCTAACAAAATAGATCAATGACAAAAATAAGGCAATTAGGTAATTATCCCTCAAGCTACTTATTTCAAGCAAAATAATCTAACAAGCCAAAAAAGTTAAGCAACTAATTTATTTTTCAACTTTGTTGTAGCATTCAAAACACAGAATTACTCCCGATTGAACCAGGTATTATAAGGAGATTATAAGAAAAACCGGAAATTTCTTCAGCCGGGTAATAATAAGGCCACTACTAAAAGCATCGCACAGTGGTCGCAAATCGATTGATATAAAATAAAAATATTTTTTTATAAAAACGAAGTTTTTATCGCGAACTAAAAAGAATACATGTAAACTTTTGTTCGATCAAATTTTAAATGGACTTTGATGTAAACAAATTTGTTCGTTTAAACGATCGCAGCAGATTTTGGTGGCCAATTTTTGAACTAATCTCCATACTTAGATTTTAATTATGAATAACAATCGAGATACAGTTAACATCAAAATAAAAGTGCTAGAATATTGCATTTCTGTCTAGTTCTGAATAATCCTGAAATTTTTAGCTTGATAACTAATCGAAAATTATTTTTAAATTAAGTCGCAAGATTTGACCCGGACAAGATGACACACATCAACGCGAGTTTATAAAAAAGAGAAATTTTGTTTTGAACCGAAACGTAAAAAAACAGTTCGTGATATGTGGATTTTGCCGCACAAAAATCTCTATTTCCATTTGATGACGCATTATTTATTATTTTAAAAGCAAAACTATTCGATTTAAGCAATTTTAAGTCCTTTCATGGGAAATTGAGTGAACAGAGCAGAGTGGGACAAAGTGGTTTTTGGTGCGTCCTAAGTAAAATTAACTAGGTACGTCTGCTACTCAACAGGAAAATACGATGTTTTTTTTTCAACTTTTCCGCGACAAATAAAGCCAAGGAGATTGCATACAAGCAAGCCCAATGCAATTCCATAGTTGGCTGATTTCTGTTGTCACTTCACATTTTAATCGGCTTTCAAAAATGTCCACGGCGCGGTGATGAGTGCCATGCGATCCGCTTATTTCCAATATTTTTCAGCATAGTCTTTTCAAATGTGAGGAATATCATTGAAGAGTCATCAATTTCATAGATCACATCATCGTGAACGTAAATTACGGTTGACACCCCTAATTATTCCTTATTTTTCCGCGTAACTCGGATCAAATTGTCCGTCAGCGTCGCGAATGGCGACCTCTGTAAACCCATTTAAATGCGCGGTGGTTGACAGCATATTTAGAGTCTGAATTCATGATCCTCTTTTGTAATGTTCGTGAATAAAGGAACTATGAGGAATAATACGTGAACAAAGGAAAACTATGGAAAAGAAGGAACTGTGGAGATTATAATTTATTAGTGAAAGACTTCCATGGAGGAAAAATTATTTTCCGAAACCCGGATGTCCTCCGTGACAGGAACGTAGCCGGGGATGGGGACAGGGGGGGGGGGGGGCTTTGAAGGCTGAAATTAAATTTCTCTCTAGCATAATAAGTTGTGGACGAAGCTCAAGCAATCAGATTCCTGGCCAGCTTAAAATCAGATTATATTAACTGCCTATTGCCGCGAGAGCACTAAAATTTTAAATATTTCAAAACAAATATGCGGATTTCGGAAACAAACGCTAACGAGGACCACAAAGGCGGATTCAGGATTTTTTTCTGGGAAGCACAGGGGCCTGACATGCAAATATTCTTCTCATATTTTAGATGAAAAAAAACTTACAACAATTACTGTACGAAATATTCTCTTTACTTTAATATGAAAGCTTCTATATAAAAGGACATTAAAAGATAGATGCTCCCTAATACACAAAAACAAAACCAATGTAATGATAACCGTATTATTAATTCTTTTCCATTTTTTAAGCATATGGGGGTTACGCACCCATCCCCAATCCGCCTATGGAAGACAAATCCATAATTAATACAGCCGTTTGGTTAAGAACCGACGATGTCTACGAATTTCAGCCCAGGTAATGAACCGAGGCTTGTAGCTAATTTTATGAAACATGGTTTCCCGATGCGTGATTTGGCAAAAACTCAGCTGTGTGGGCAACCAACATACCACCCAAGAACTTTCCCGATCTGATGCGGCGAGGGGGGGGGGATTAAACTCTCCCCCCCCTAGATCTCAGGAATTTTTTTTTAGTTTAACCCATTTTAATTAATTTGTTTGATTTCACTTAAAGAATAGTGTAAGGATATATAAAATATCCCTCCGAAAGCCGTAAAACTCACCATTTTTAACCATTTATCTCAAAAAATTTCTATGGGAGGGCCTATGCCCCTGGTGGGTATTCCATACCTCCCTTGCTCCGCCCCCGCCAGTATTAGTTGCGCCTAAACCTCCCCCTCCGCTTAATAGGGTGGTTTGCTATTATTTTTTATTGCCTAAATCGATAGATTATTACTCCTGGAGTACGTATTTCACGCTTTCAGATTCTTAAATGATGATATCAATTTTTTGCGATTAAATGAAAAGTGAAATTTTTCAAGCGCGCGAAAACGCGACGGCTAAGTATGAACGCCGGGAAATCTCCGTGTGACGTCGTTCTGGTTAAAACTTTAATTCCCAAAAGTGACCTTGGGGCGAGGCTCTGATCGCTGATACGACGTAGGATGCTAGCAGGTAGCAGAGTACCATGCTAGCTGGTAGCGTTTGGCTTAAATAAGGAAAATTAATACCCAATCAAACGAGGAAAACTTTCCGACCTTAGCCAGTTTTAATAAGTAATTATTAAGACATGTTTCCCTGAGCTCTGTGACTCATGCATGCATTGGTAATCTCAGACGATGTAAAACTCCTATCTACTCGTATAGAAACTAGGTCCCTGTGACGTCACGTGGAGTGGCATCGCATGGGCGCCAATCTGGCTTTTTTCAAATGAGGATAAAAATTGACCAATGCCATTTTCTGAACCGGTATTTCTAAAACCAAATAATTTGTATATTATGAATACTCTAATGGTGGGTAACGAATCGCAATCAATGGCTTTCGTTTTCTTTGATGAAGGAAACTACCCTATTCTTAGCTGCAGTATCCCTGCTCCCCCGAACCAAATCCATATTTACTAGGGTCGTTTTGGTAAATATTTCTCTGGTGCGAGCCTGCTCTGTATAATATCAGCGCTTTGTGTGAATTTGTGGGCGACTCCTTTAAGGCGCAGCGAGAGCTAAATCTTGCTTGTTCGTTGAACGACATTTTTTTTCTGATTCGATAACACGGCCAATAGGCCAAACTTCTCATTTATTTTCGCGCGAAACGATGTTCAACCTTTGAGCTTATACTCTCCGTGTCTAAAGGTCAAATTCCCAAATCGCTGCCCATGAAGACCCACGCCTACATCAGATTAATTTTCATTGAGACACAAGTTGGATAGGCTTTGGGTTGGATAGGGCTGGATAGATTGGAGACTTTTCACGTAAGACTACTGAGGAAGATTCTTTTCTGTCGGAATACTCATTTGGATCACATTCCGAGAAATATTCGCCCTTCACTGTGAAGATGACCTCGGCGACTTTGTTGACAGTACTGGGTAAGTACTAGCATGGGCGTACCCAGCGGGGGGCAAGGAGGGAGCACCTCCCCCCTCCCCCAGGAGTAAAAATAGCATAAGCCTTTAAGGAAAATCAGGACTGAATTGAAACAAAAGTTTTCAAAAATTTACTTTAAAGCTACGAAAAATGATATTAATTTAAGACATAACTAAAATAAAAATATATTTTCAAGATAATAATTTTAAAAACTAAAAAAGGGCTGTAATAATTTTCTATAAATGTTGGTTTCATTCACCTTTTCCAAGCTAAATGTTACAACTTCCATGGGCGTACCCAGCTGCCCCCCCTAGAAGCAAAATCAAATTTTAGTTCGAAGAGATTTTTGAAAATTTTTCTTTAACTCCCAGAAAAGTGATAGTTGTATAAAACGTAATAAAAATAAAAATATTTTTCCAAGCAAATAGTTTTAAAAACTAATAAAGCGCTGTTTTAATTTTTTTTAAATTTTTGTTTCCATAACCTTTTCTGTGTTACAATCTGAACGATCTCGGCTTGCCCTCCTCTAGTTTTGATCCTGGGTACGCCCTAGACAACTTCAACAATCATGGCTGACCTCCCCCTTGTTTTGATCCTGGGTATGCCCTTGAGTACTAGGCATGCACTCTGGTTCAGTCACATAAAACCTTTTGTGGCCCCTTTGTGGCGACTACCCGCGACACACACATTCTGAGGAGGCCACTAGTTAAGGGCTCTCTTCCTCTGACATTTATATATTCATAAAAGAGTACGTCTGTTTGTCTTTCCGCTATGCATTTCCATATGACTGCACAGATTGCAACCAAAGTTAGAACATAGGTGCATCCCATGCTCCCAAAGTCCTTAACACATTGCATACCTGGGTATTTAAATTCCTAGGAATTCTGGGTGGAGGTGTTGAGATTGGAAATATGTGCCTATTAGGGCGTAATGCCTTTGTTTTAAACATGGTCAAAAAGCTAATGTTTAGAATATAACTTTACCCAATCAAACGTTATGAGGCATCAATTCATTATGAATAACGAACAACAACTGAAAACGTACTAATGAGTACATATTGTACGCTTTAAAATTGTTTAAGTTGACATGCCTAAATGACGAGAATCTTCGTCATCCATCCAGAACGTTCGGGAAAAAAATGACGAGAATCTTCGCCATCTGTACGCAACGTGTTAATGCTGCTTGCTACTTCTGGTTGTCTTGGATATGCCCTTTGCTCATTACTGTTTGTTGCGTACCTTCAAACAACTTGTGGTTGGACATCATGCTGGGTATACACATCTCTTGACATGCTCAAAGGGAAAAAATAACTCTAAGGACTCAACACTTGACTATTAATCCCTTGGCACAAACATTTTTGCTGGGGTATGAGTTCACGCGACTTTTTAGGTCTGCGCACACAGGGAGAGGAGCTAGGGGGGGCTACAGCCCAGCTCGGGTATTCGATTTACACGATTCGATTCGATTTTAGATATAATGGTAATTTTGTTTGGGCCCCCACTACTGCTGTGAGGTTACCCCCCTCTTGGACCCCCCTTGTCCCTATCTTGGATCTGCGGGGACATGTTGGTGAACTTGAACACACATGATCACCTCATGGCAGCCTTCCTGTAGGCACACTCATTCGTTGTGAGGATCTCTGTCACAGTTATCGAGAATTTGATATCTCATCTCCTTATTTTATATTATTATCCATAATTTTTCTCATCCTTGAATTGCGACCGCACTTCTAAACACATGTTCACAGAAATTGACATGCTTATTCTCGGCTCGTTTGCAGATGACTGGAAAAACATCAGACTCTTCGGAAGGCTCCCCAATAATACACCCAAGTGGTCCGATACCCCTCAAAAGCTCTATTCTCACTGTAAAAATACAGTCATGCTACTTCTTGAACCTACCCTGGGAATTACACAAGCTTAAAACACAAGATCTTAAACTAATAGATGAATATCTAAAAGCAACTTGTCTATGCACATCTGCTTTAAAAAACATTATTCCTGAGAGGTATTGCTTACCACACATCAAGAGACAGTGAAAATTTATGAATTTTGCCTTCCCTCCCCCCCCCCCCTCCCCTATGCAACATCCTCATCTGCCCCTGCTTCTCGTGGCACGTTGAACTGCAAAATAAGCTGGAAAAATATATTTTTATACTCCTAGGAGACTTATTATAAGGAACGATTCAATGGTATGTGGGAGGGTCCTCATAAGTACCCTTTTATCCCACCAGAAAAAATACTTAACTCAGCCATAGCACCTGGTGTCATACACTTGGAAAGGAACTGTTTGTATTCTAGGACATTCTAGGATTTCGCTATAGAGATATACTCCTCAAGCAGATTTCTTCTCTAGCCAACAAAATATCACATGAGCTGGTAGTCCACGTCATGAAATTTGAAACTAATTACTGACGTATTTTTACTACTGTAACATGACTGTCAATGGTACTATGCCATTTAATTTCTCTTTATTTCTTACCTGCAGGTACATGTGTGCCTCTATTTATTTTGGTGGCATCTGATTCACTTTTAGCAACACCCCCACCAGAGAGTGACTACGAAGAATGTTCAAGAAAGGCTATGAATGTAAGTTCACCCCCTCCAATTTTCTGTCTGTTTCTGCAGACTGAATATATCATTGAGGGGCACAATTTTTTGGGGTAAAATAGGTAAGCAACAATTCTGTGACTTCTTTTTCCATTTTTTTCTAAGGACAAAATGAAAGATTATTTATCACAATTCATGTATGCAAAATATTCTCAGAAAATTCTACCTCATTCGTTTTCAAATGCTTGGAAATGAGTGCAAATTTATGCAGTTAGTAAATGCACAAATAGTTACATATTTGCAAATGGAAATGTGGTATACCAGATCACAACCATTTTTGTCAAATGCACACAAGATAAGTTACTGATATAGAATATCTAATCCAGTGGGGAAAAAATGAATTATCCTTTATTGATAAATAAATGGGATTCTTCTCTCCTGGGTAAATATCCTATATCTGTCATTTATCTGGTGTTTATCTGATTTGATTTGTTTTGGTTTCACACCCCGTGGGCTCGGGTTAAAATCAGAGAATTTATAGAGACTGCCCGATCCCTACTTGAATGTTGTGTATAGGACATTTCAAGGACAACACTCCATCCGTCGGATGGGAAGTTGAGCCATGGTCCCCTTGGTGCCTATTGTTAAGAGCAGGCTAATTATGACACCGGTTTGCTCTCCACCCTTCCTTACCTACCCTTCCCTCATGGCTCAAATGACTTAAGCTGTCGGTCGCCTCCTCCAAATACCGTACCACACCATTTATCTGATTTGATTGTTTGTGTATTTAATGGCTTCATAAAAATCATGCAACCGTTCAAAAACAGTCTGAAATGGAAAGACAGAGCATTGCATGGAGTATTCCAAGCAGTGGTGGATCTATGGGGGGGGTATGGAGACCCCCCCATTGGGTCGAAACACACACTAGGTGAAATCAAAGTACATATTTGTGGGTTACGTCTTTATACAAAAGTGTTTAGTTATATTTTCCTACATATTTACCTTCTTTAACGAATTGAGATACAAATTAGCTCTAAACTTACGGCTTATTTTACACTCTTTTGGTATGTTACAATACAGTGGCAGATCCAGAGAGGCACACCCCCCCCCCAGAAATTCAATATTTACACTAGATAGAATCGTAATCTGAACCCCCCCCCCTTAGTCCCTATCCCGGATCTGCCACTGATTGCAAGTATATCTATTAAACCTTACTACATTCAACCAGTGGCGCAGCGAGGAGGGGGTGGAGGTTTGGGGGATTAAACCCCCCCCCTCCCCCCCCAGAGATCAGAGAAATTTTCAATTTTACTTAATTGGATTGCAATTACTTATGGAATAGTGTAAGGATTAATTAACCCTTTCCACTTCCATTAATTTTCTCTGAATATTCTCTACTAATTTATTTCTTCTATGGTTTTCTGTGGTGGTGAAATCAAAGTACCGTACAAGCGCGTGTAAGAGGCGCACCTTTTTTCCCAGATATTGCAGCCGAAAATGGGGGTGCGCCTCTTACACAAACTTCTTATCTTCCCCCCCTCCCCTTCACCGGTTGCAAGTTCAAGGGGAACTGAGTGGCCTTGGTTTTCAGCGTGAGTCAGTCATCTGAAACCCTGGGTCAAAATCAAGCGGCAGGCAGGGGAGTTTCTCCCTTAGTGACGTATTTTTAAAATGCTCCTGTTTGAATTTCTTGCAAGCATCGCGCCGTCACGTCGGTACCCCAGAGGTGAACATTGAAAAGATCGCGCGGGGTGATTCGCTCCGGAGCACGCGCTAAATTTATTGCCACGAGTGGGTATCCCGCGGCATTTATACTGCATATAGTAATATTGGTGTCAAAACCTGCGGTTGAAAAATTCGAACGAGTGTGCTCATTGTTGGACTTAATGGTGGATAGAAGAAATCGGAAATGCTTATAAGTGAAGAGCGCTGAAGGGGAGGTCGAGGGGAAGAGGGCTCCCTCCCCTCCGTATTTAAAGCTACGAGCGAAGGAGCAAGGGAAGAACACGTCCGATCTTGCATGTGACGTTGTTGCCTTTAAAGCGAAGGCGCAGCAATGTCATATACGCAGTTTGCGTTGCCTGAGTTTCCAGTACGTCTCGTCTTGTTTGAATGCGCTTATGCTACGCTTGTTTCTTCCGAAATTGTGCTGTTTAGACTATGTTGAATATTAGTAGCCTTATTTTAGCTATAAATCTTTGTGTCAATCAATTAGAGCTCAAAAAACTTAAATGCTGTAAGATATACGTCACGATAGGTGTAATTCTTTTTAGAACCTCGTGCGTGTCATACAATTGCTAAAAGATATCAAGATATCTTCGAGCTCAGAAGGTGACTCACGTAGCATTTGACCTCCAGAAACTCGGGGCATTGAACCTGGTAGACCGAAAAAGGTCAGTTGGTGGAATGGGGTAGGGATGAAACATGTTTCCATTGTTCCCCTTTAACTTGATATTTTCCTGTGGAGTCTCGGAAAGGAAAAAAACGGCAGAGGCATTAGCTGATGGAGAGCCGAGTGTAGTTCCGTTAGGCCCCTTGCACACACACCGATTTTGGACGGCCGGTAAAATATTGGCCGATATTTTACCGGCGAAGCGATGCTTGCACACACGCTGGATTTTTACCGGTCAAACGATACGTTGTTAAGTTTTTGAGCCGGCGTCGGCGATCCACAGTGACAATAGCCGGCAGCTAACCGGCATTTTGCCGGTGCCGGCGTGTGGTCGGTACGTGTGCAAGCTCCAATGCTCTCCCATTGTTCACTATTGGAATGTGGACGGCCGATATTTTACCGGCCGTCCAAAATCGGTGCGTGTGCAAGGGGCCTTAAATCTACGACGTGGTTATTATCCTACGGCGCTGAGATTGCCCCGATTGTTGTTCAATCTCTTGGGAAAGCTCATACCATTTGCCTGTCGTGTTTTGCCTTAAAATTTTCCACGGCTGCAATTCTATTGCAATACTCCTGCGAGAGCTTTTAAACAAAATTGTTCGTGAGTAGGACAAGCAACGTAGAGCGATGGCGTATGCAAAGAGAGGATCGGAACTCTTTCTACTCCCTCTTATGCCGCCGTAGTTATCAAAATTTCCTCTTTCAAATAGTACTGAAAGAGGACATTTCGATAACTGTCGAAATTCCAGACATACGTCTGCAACACCGCACGATAGAATTAAAAAAATGTCGAAAAATTTTTTTTCTTTATAGCTTCGATCCTCAAAATAGGGGTGCGCCTGTTACACGTATGCGCCTCTTACACAAGCTTATACGGTACATATTTGTGGGTTACGTCTTTATACAAAAGTGTTTAGTTATATTTTCCTACATATTTACCTTCTTAAACAAATTGAGATACAAATTCGCTCTAAACTTATGGCCTATTTTACACTCTTTTGGTATGTTACAATACCGTGGCAGATCCAGAGAGGGACACCCCCCCCCCCCGGATATTCAAATTTACACTAAATAGAATCGTAATCTTAGCCCCCCCTCCTTGTCCCTATCCTGGATCTGCCACTGATTGCAAGTATATCTATTAAACCTTACTACATTCAACCAGTGGCGCAGCGAGGGGGGGTGGAGGTTTGGGGGATTGAACCCCCCCCAGAGATCAGAGAAATTTTCAATTTTAATCCATTTTACTTAATTGGATTACAATTACTTATAGAATAGTGTAAGGATTAATTATCCCTTTCCACTTCCATTAATTTTCTCTGAATATCGTGCTTCTATTCTCTACTTATTTATCGTTTCTGCGGTTCTTTTTCAAATGGTAGGTAAGGATTAGACATTTTGTAATTTGAAATCAACGTAGAACCGTGAAGAAACAATGTGATTATTAAATATGGAGAACATAGCTATCGCTACTCGAATAAAACATTTTAATCCTTCCAGCATCATGTTTCATGAAATATGAATTATTTATGTATACAATGAATGTTTTAACATTGCTAAGCTTTCATAATAATTATATTGTTACTCTAAATAGTACTAAACTAATGAAAATCCAATGACGAGATACACTCGTCATTACGTGGTTTGCCATCGCAAGTTCATGACCAGCTAGACTCGTCATTACAGTGCAAGGGGTCAAATATCCCTTAGAAGGCCATAAAACTCACCTATTTGAACCATTTATCTTAAAAATCTTTTGGGGAGGCCCCCTGCATCTCCCGCATACCCTGGTGGGTATCCCATAGACTTCCCACCTTCTCTGGGCAGCTATCCCAATAGGGTAGTTTCCTTCATCAAAGAAAACGAAAGCCATTGATTGCGATTCATTACCCACCATTAGTGTATTCATAATATACAAATTATTTAGTTTTATAAATACCGGTTTAGACGAATGGCAATGGTCAATTTTTATCCTCATTTGAAAAAAGCCAGATTGGTACCCATGTGATGCCACTCCACGTGACGTCACAGGGACTTAGTTTCTATACGAGTAGATAGGAGTTTTACATTGTCTGAGATTACCAATGCATGCATGAGGCACAGAGCTCAGGTAAACATGTGTTAATAATCATATTAAAACTGGCTAAGGTCGGAAAGTTTTCTTCGTTTGATAAGGTATTAATAATCCTTATTTAAGCCAAGCGCTACCAGCTAGCAGGGTACTCAGCTACCTGCTAGCATCCTGCGTCGTATCAGCACTCAAACCCTCGCCCCAAGGTCACCTAACTTGCGGCAGCGGGAATCAGAACGACGTCACATGGAGTTTTCCTGGCATTCATACTTAGCCGTCGCGTTTTCGCGTGCTTGAAAAATTTCACTTTTCATTTAATCGCAAAAAATTGATATCATCATTTAAGAATCTGAAAGCGTGAAATACGTACTCCAGGAGTAATAATCTTTCTATTTAGGCAATAAAAAAATAATAGGAAACCACCCTATTGTCAAATTTTCTGACTTGTTGAGATCCACAGCTAACACACGTTTTCAAATATTGTTTCTATTTATTGAGTCAAATACTCTTGTAACAGAGATGTGACTTTTTTATCATGAATTCCATCCCACATATTTATCATATTCTAATAACATGTATTTTTATGGTGCATTTAAACTTATTTCAGGTCCAGTGCACTGTGTTCGATAAATGCATGGAAAAAATATTCACTGAGGAAGGCATGAAGGAAACAGAGGAAATGTATAGTGGCACTGACTGTGTCTATTGCAAGCATTTTTGCAGGTGAGGAAATATTACATTCACCCTCATTCATTTTGCAAGGAGGTAGTGTAGATAGATGAATAGTGTTACGGTCAACTTTTTTTTGTGAGACTCTGTCAGTATCCTCCTCAGGATTTGGCTTCTTTGTCAAACTTATTTAGAATTAACTTACTCTTAACTATATATGGTTACACATGTAAGGTCAAGACCTGAGACTATTCTGCCACATGATTGTTGTGTACTCAAATGAAGACCAACACGTTCGGATGCAGGGCAAGGACTGCCGCCAAAATGGCGGAGTCCAACTTTATTCCGTTAAACAACTGACATATGAAATACACTCACAATATACTACATCCCTCCCCAGGGAGAAAAAAAAAGTTTACAACATAAATAATGCAAGAGATAAAAGATTTTTTAAAGATAATAATAATAAATCACATACAAAAAAGCAAATTACACTCATTCACAAATTCAATCTCTTTTTCGGCACTCTCTGTATCAGGGGATATCGTCTTTCACAAGTGTCAACACTTTCTCTGGCATGGGCACTCGACATTTCACTTACCCCAACTCCCGCATGTTTATTGGAGGACAGTCTCTTAGACTCCCAGTAGCCCACAGGCTCACATTCTTCATCAGGGGTGGACACAGGCACTGAGGGGAACACTGACATTAGGCTGGCTAACCCATTTGAGATTTCCCTACTTTGATTCGTTCCATCACAAACTTTGAGAGGCCCCTTTTTTAATTCACTGCACTTGGATCCCACACTTCTCATTTGGTTGATGTGGCAATGCCACCGCTGTCCATTTTCCGTGAGGACGCGGTAGTTTCGGGAACCCAAAACATCCTCCACTGTGGCCTGCACCCAGTCTCTCGTGCCACCTCTGTTGTAGGCTGTGACCCACACTTCGTCGCCCACCTTGAAAATCCTCAACCCATCACCACTCTCTCTCTCCTTCTGAAAACTCTGTTTTAGGGCCACTGTCGAACTCAGATTCGGTTTCAGGAGTATCAGTCAAGACCTCAGTGTGCGACCAAACATAAGTTTGCTGGGTGACTCTCCTGTGACACTATGAGGGCTTATCCTACAATTAAACAGGTATTGTGGTAAAGCAATGTGCAATGGAACCCCTGAATGTAACAGTTTTAATTTTATTTTTAAAACATTTAACTAAATTTTCTGCGGCCCCATTTGTGGCTGGATGGTACGGAGGAGAGAATGTATGAAAAATTCCATTTAATTTACAAAACTGTTGAAACTCTCCTGAAGTAAAAGGTGAACCATTGTCACTAACAATTTCTTCTGGCAGACCAAAAATTGAAAACAATCCCTGCAAATGATTAACAATTTCCCCAGTTCCCCCATTCTTTAACTGGACCACCTCAGGCCATTTGGTTGAACTATCAACCACTACTGAGAAAATTTTATTCAAAAATGGACCAGCCAAATCAATGTGTAAGTGCGTCCATGGCCTTTCCGGCCTATCCCAGCACTTGAGTGGTCCTTTTACTGGTAATGGTTTATTTACGGCACACAGCTCGCACGATCCCACCAAGGACTCCAGAGACTCATCCAACTTTGGCCACCAAACATAAGACCGTGCCAAGGATTTCATTTTAACAATCCCCTGGTGGCCTGCATGCAATTCCCTCAAAACCAAGGATCTCAATTTATCTGGAATACATAATAACCCCAGAGTATGCATCCCTGCTCCACAGTCAGCTCATTCTTCCTGTGCATAAAGGGTTTGAACTCTACATCAGGTTTGGTAGGCCACCCAAACATACAAAAATCTAGCACCCTACTAAGCAATGGGTCCCTTTGTGTCTCTTGGCAAATGTCTTTTGCCTTTACAGGGAGGAACTCTCTCTCACCTAACTCAATATATGCAAAATCTTTCACATCAGCTTCCTCTCTCTGTAAGGGTAACCTTGAAAGGCCATCCGCTACTTTATTGTCTGCATCTCTAATGTACCGGATTTGAAAATAATACCCCTATAAAATTATAGCCCAATGCTGTAACCTATTGGCTGCCATTTGAGGAATTCCTTTCTTTTCCCCAAAGATATACAGAAGCGCCTTGTGGTCAGTTCTTAAAATAAAATTTCTTCCATAAATATACTGATTGAACTTTTGAACCCCAAACATTATTGCCAAGGCCTCCCGATCAATTTGTGAGTAATTTCTCTCAGCTTTACTGAGAGACCTTGAGGCAAAGGCAATGGGCCTTCCCTGTCCATTTGCAAACCGGTGCACTAAAACTGCCCCAAGGCCAAAAGGGGATGCATCGCACTCTAAAATTACTGGAAGAGATGGACTGTAATGCGCCAAAACTCTGCCTGAAACAATCGATGCTTTCACTGATTCAAAGGCCTTATCACACTCCCTTGTCCAAATAAAATCAGATTCTTTCCGGAGGAGACTGTGTAAGGGAGCCAATTTAGATGCTAAATTTGGTAGAAACTTTGAATAATACTACACCAATCCCAAGAAGGCTCTCAACTGAGACACATTCTCGGGAATCGGGGACTTGGTGATGGCCTCAATTTTGGAATTAGTAGGATGAAGTCCCTTTTTATCTAATCGGTGGCCCAGAAACTCCACAGACTCGAGCATAAACTTGCATTTCCCTTTGTTAACTTTGAACCCTAAATCAGCCAACTTATTCAGCACCCTTTCTAGGTTCATCAAATGATTCTCATTATTATTCCCAATTATGATAATATCATCCTGAAAGGAGGCAGTTCCTTTCAACCCCTGCATGGCTTGATCCATGATTCTCTGGAAAATGGCTGGGGCTGACGCCACTCCAAATGGTAATCTAGCATAACGGAACTACCCTCTATGCGTGTTTATGGTACAGGTCTCCTGGGATTTTTCATCTAACTCTAACTGCTGAAAGGCCTGAGACAAGTCAATTGTGGAGAATTTCTCTCCGCCCTGCAATTTACAAAAAATTTCCTCCATGCGTGGTGAGGGGTATCTCTTAATTTCCAAGTTAGGGTTGAGTGTAATCTTAAAATCCCAACAAATTCTAACTCTGCCATCGCTCTTTGCTACTGGGACAATAGGGGTTGCCCATGCACTGAACTCGACCGGATACAAAATACCCAGGTTAACCAACCTATCCAGCTCCTTATCCACCCGGTTTTTGAGAACGAATGCTAACGCCCTAGGAGCACGATACACAGGTCTTGTACCCTCCTTTAAACTCGAAGAAACTTTTCCCTTACTAAAAGTCCCTAACCCATCGTCCGTAATGAGGGGAACTTCCTTAAGATGCCCTCTAATGTCGCAACCGACCTTTCCGCCCCTAAGTGAAGTATCTGAAAGCTAAACTTAAAGGTTTTCAGCCAATCTCTGCCCAAAATGGGAGGACCACCATTCCTCACGACGAAAAGGGGTAGTTTGTATGGGGCTCCCTGAAACTGCACATGCAGCCGAATGATACCCAGCAGCCTAATGCATTCACTAGAATAGGTTCTTAGTTTCACATTCGTGTATTCCAAAGGGGAATTTAAGAATACCTTTTGTAGCAGTCCTCTGATACTGCTGAAATGGCAGAACCTGTATCAATCTCCATGCCCAGTTCAGTACCATCAATGTTAACTGTTATTTTCCACATCGTACAATCAACCCCGGACCTTAAATTAAACAAAGCTGGGAACGCATTTTCCCTGAGGTCCCTTACTCTCTCATTACTCTCCCACACTCTAGTATCCCCACACACCCGTATTCCTCTGGGGCTTTCACTCTATTCCTTTTGGAATTGGTTCAAATTCTGGTGCTGAAGGTCAAGAACTGGTTGAACAAAGATACGAAGAACCTAACCAACCCAATTCCAGTATAAATATTGTATGTTAAAAGGGTTTTTTCTTTTAAAAAACTTGTGATCCTCCAATTAGTCTCAAATTTACCTAGTTGTGATGTTAGCAGCTAGTTCTGCAACACTCCACTAGACCTTGGAATTTATTTATTTATTTCTACACCACCAAAAATAGCACTTTAGAACGGGGTTTTTGTGATAACATTTAACAAATTAACGCACACCAGCATCGATACCCTGGATAAGAGTAATTTAACCAGGCAGGACTCGAACCTACGACCTTTGGTTTAGAGCAGTCGTGGACTTTACCCCACCACCACCAAGGCTGCCAAAAATCATGATACAGTAAAACCTCTATGTAGTGAACCTCTTTACATCATTAACCTCCATACATCATACCACCCCTACGGTCCTGTCTGATTTACATGTAAATTTATAGGCAAACCTCTATGTAGTGAACCTCTTTATATTGTAAAACCTCCTATGATAAGTGGATAAGTGGATACTTATCATACCAAGGAGATCCCCCCGAGACGGCCTAACTACCTCCGCAAATCGTACCGAGACAACTGGAGACCATTAATGCAGCCGTGATTACCTACATCGAATGACATTTTCAGCAATGAATGTTTCACTCTTTTTTTTCTTATATACCTTTAATATGCTGTAATTTTCACGTTAATCATTAGTTGTGGCCATTTGGTTCCATATGAGAGCATACCTAACAGTAAATAAGAAAAAAGGTATCCAACTATCCTAATCATTTTAAGTGACTGTCGAATTGAGAGAGCTCACATCGTTTTCTCTCTAATCATGGTAAAAATCACTCTATTGCGCTCGCTTTCTGTAGTTATTAAATTATAAATATATGTTCACTAATGCATGCATGTTTGTTTAAACACATAAATATAATGGTTTAAAAGACAGTAGTGCCTTTCATTTCCAAAGAATATGAAAAAATGGTGCCTATCACTAAAACCTCTCTATAGTGAACCTCCATACATCAAATTGCCCAAATTTTGGTCCCCTCCATCACGATGTAAAGAGGTTTTACTGTATCATCAAAAATCATGGAATTAGAGATATCCATGTAAAGAATGAATCGACGGGTGCTCACCAAGGGCAGATCAAGGATTGTTTTCTGGGGGTGGAGGAAGGGCACCAGGGTATGTCAGTTAAATTGGTCTATTTGGGATTAAAAACTACATGCAACAATTACCATATGAAATATACTCTTAATTGTAATATAAAAGTTATTTATAAGTAAATATTTATAACTTTTATATTAAAATATAAAATTTATTGATGTTCGTGTTAAAAATCTCGTCAATTTTTTTGGGCGTCTGGGGGGGGGGACGAGCCCCCTCCCTAAATCTGCCTATGGTGCTCACCATGCAACAGTGGCGGAAACATATGCAGATGCACTCCCCCCTTATAGGGCCGTCCATATTGCCGAACATTACAGAACCGCAATTGTACCTTTTTTAAACCATAAGATGTCATTGTCTTATATATGGTAGGTATATGGGTTTAATCATTAAAAAAAAACTTTCTTAAACTTTGCATGTGACTTGATTATTTTTTTACTAGCATAAAAGTAAATGTGACCCCCCTTGAGTTTCTTCTGTATCCACCACTGCATTGCAATAATGTAATGTTTGTTCATCAATTTTGTGCAGTGAAATTTGCTGTCATCATGCCTATACCTACATATTAAAGCTGTATATGTATATTCATATTTTCTCTGGCAGAAATGAAGATAAGGTAGTGGATTGTGTAAGGAAGTCCACGCAATCCCTCAAGAACCTTTCAGATACATCTGTAACTATGGTTCCATTTGGATCACAGCTGGTGGTGGAATTCATCTCTGCTCTTTGTGAAAAGGATGCCAAAATATGCCTCAGTGAGTGACTTATGCCAATCTAATCAAGCAACACATTACGTTTCAAATTTTGATAGAAAATGTATTGAAAACTCTCATTAATTATCACTTGTTCTCTTTTATTTTAACTATGTATATGTAATTTATCAGCCCAAGCAGCGCAAGAAAATATAGACTGCTGTCAAAGAATTCACAATGAGTGTTCTAAGTATCATCTCATGAACTTTAGGAATCCATATATTGTCTTGAGCTGTGGCAGAGAAAATCCTGCAGAGAGTGATCCCCCCACAATAGAGATGGCTTGTCAGTAAGTATACAAAAACTACAAGTACACTTTTTCATTTTCGATGCAATAACTGAATATTTAACTTGATTTTTTGGGTTAATATTTTAAATGTTCATTCCAAGGATTGGTCACAATCAGTGGTGTTGTAAGGCGGGGTTCCAGAGGATCTGGATCCCCCCAAAATATAAAAACACACTCACATAGTTTGCTTCATAAAATAAAAACAATATGTTGAAACATCGTGAACTTAAAAAAGATTTCTTTTTTTAAGAAAAGTTTTTTCGGTGATAAAAAGGCGTTAAAATTTGCTTAAAACCTTGTATTTACTAAATACCCTGTTTTCAAAAAATTTTCCCTCTGGTTTTGGACCTCCCCCCCACCCGATGAAATTCCTGGCTACCCCACTGGTCACAATTTTTCTTACAATGGGAAATTATCATAGTTCACAAGTGACCATAGGCATGTCCAAGTTGGTGCCGTGTTTCCAAGGACCAATCACTAATGGGTACAGGAGTAACTTTCAACACCAAAACAGTCTAATACATATAAACAGTCAATTGAATGGTAAAACCTATGATGAGGAATGGGTAAAAGCCTAAGTAATTTGAGATAGTTCAGACCAGGCGCCCAGCAAGGAATTAAGGTTAGGGGGGTTTTAGGAGCAACTAGTACTGGGGGTATGGAATACGGGTGCCCTCCCCCAAGAAAATTTTTAAGAGAAATGGTGATTTTTACGGCTTTCTGAGGGTTATTTTATCAATCCTTACGCTATTCTATATGTAATATTTATCCAATTAAGTAAAATGGATTGAATTTTAAAATTTCTTTCAGCTCTGGGGAGGGTTTTATCCCCCAAACCCCCCCTTCACTGTGTCACTGATTCAGACTGCCATCAAAGAATTCGCTCACAGAGTTTAAAATATCATTGTATGAACTTAACCCCGGAGAGGGCACATGACGAAATGTTGCGTTAGTAGGCGCATAAAAAAATATGTCTTTTTCTCTTTATTTGGAATGATACAGTTATGTTGTGCTCTTTCTTAAAAATAGGTCCGACAAATTAGAATGATACTAAATATTTACTTTTACACTAAGACCAAAAAATTGATAATGGGAGTAATGTATTCAACCGAAGTTTCCTATGCACATTATTTGACATTCGGCAACGTATTTGATGTCAACTTTACAACTTTGAGTTTCAAGGCATGAAAAATCTTATCAAACAAGCTGAATGTAATGTTCTATGTGCTAAAGGAGAAAAAAATAATTAGCTCTCGTGAAAGGAAAAAGCTCAGGGGAAGACCTGTGGCTCGGAAGAGGAACATGGACGGGCAGGTGGGGTGTAGGTGGACACCCCAGGACACTTTAACTCATTCCGATCCCAAACTTCAATGAAATTTTTATGGGATACTGGCAGTATTTTGTTAAAATGCAGGAGACTTGAAGGTGTAAGAACTAATAACACTGTAGATACCACGATTTATGCACAATGGGTCAAAGGAGAACCATGGGGTGTCATTAACACCCCACGTGCCCTTTCGAGGGTTAAGGAATCCTTATTTTGTCGTGAAATAGCAGCTTGTAAACTCTTTTGCCCTTGGTATGATTTGTTGGTATTTTATTGGAAAGCACTGGTAGTTGTAAATGAATTAAATGCAATAACTCTTCATATTTTAAAAGTTTTAGTAGTACCGTATTTTAACTTCACACACATAAGGATTGTTAACAAATACAGATCAATAAACAATCTTGGTAACCAACCAACAGAGACAAAACACAACTGAAAATTACAAATGTCAACACCCCCCCATAATTGAAGATGTGCTGAAACAGCTCTTTAGCATTTCCATCAAATGAATTACAAATTTTTTAAAATTATTTTTAAACCATGCCTAAACCTCTCATACATTTTTCATGTTTTATATGATTTAAGCCCTTGGTAAGTATGTCAGCTGTCATTTCCTCAGTGGAGAGAAAAACTACGTTTATATTACCGTTTTCTACTTGTTCTCTAACAAAATGGTATTTCACATCTACATGCTTCATTCTATCATGGAAAACAGGATTTTCTGCTAACTTGAGAGCGCTCTGATTGTCCTCAAAAATAGTAATAATTTCTTGTTCCTGAAATAATTCGGAAATAAGATGTTTTAGATGAATAGCCTCTCTAGTAGCCTCGGAAAGAGCAATATATTCTGCCTCACAAGACGATTGGGCAACACATTTTTGTTTTCTACTACTCCAGGAGACTGGTCCACCTGCACAAGTGAAAACATATCCAGAGTATGAATGCCTATCATTTAGATCATTTGCAAAATCTGCATCAGAAAAACCAAAAATAGGCTTCCCAGTGCATTTGTATGTGAGTCCCATTTCCATAGTACCTTTTAGATAACGAAGTACCCGCTTGGCCATCTTCCAGTGTATATCTGTATGCTTCTTATTAAACTGGGAGAGATAGCTAGTAATGAAGGAAATATCTGGCCGCGTGTTGACGGAGAGATACATGAGAGTTCCAATTAATGACTGGTACGGGACATCTATGATATCCTTACCCTTCTCTTTCATTTGACTAACGTCAACTGGGGTCGAAACAATCTTACAATCTTCCATGCCAAAACTCTTTAAAGCATCTTTAATGTATTGTTTCTGGTCTATCTTGAATACTCCCCTCTTCTCATCTCTTGTAAAATTCATTCCCAGGGCATGTTTGATCTTGCCAAGATCCTTAATGACAAATCTCTTCTTCAATTCTTCCTTCAATTTCTTCTTTTCTTTCTCATCATTGGAGAATATAAAGAAATCATCAACATATAATGTAATAATAACTATTTTAGTTCCAATATGTTTAAAGTAGACACAGGGTTCATGTTTTGATTTAATATACCCTATCTCATACAATAACTTGTGAACTGTTTTGTTCCAAGCACGACTAGCCTGCTTGAGTCCATAAATAGACTTCTGTAATAGACAAACCTTCTTCTCTTCACCTACAGCTATGAAACCTTCTGGTTGTGTCATATAGATGGTTTCATCTAAAGTGGCATTTAAAAAAGCAGTTTCGACATCCAGATGTTCAACATCAAGATTCAGTTCTGCTGCCATAGCCAACAGCAAACGGATAGTTGAACCTCTGACTACCGGAGAAAAAGTTTCTTCAAAGTCTATACCATGAGTTTGAGCAAAACCTTTAGCAACTAAACGAGCTTTGTACTTGATGATCTTACCACCATTGTCTCTTTTCAATTTGTAAACCCATTTACATGGTATTACACTTTTATTTGCAACTCGCACTAGCTTCCAAGTTTCATTTTTTCTAAGACACTCTAATTCCTCCATCATTGCTTTCATCCAATGCTCTTTGTCTTCACTTTGCATAGCCTCTTCAAATGTGGTAGGTTCTTTGTCAAAGAAATTTTTTGCTTGTAAAACAACATGATCAGGAAATTGTTTCTTGTTACGTACCCTTTGAGGATATCTAGGACTCTTAGCAGTTTCTTGAACATTAGTCCCAGCTTTATCTTCTGTTGAGTCTGCATTTTCACAAGGAGAATCCAAAAGAATTTTAACAGCAGCCGCAGCTTCATCTTTTGTTGAATCTGCATTTTCATTGTAAGAATCCAAAGGAATTTGAGCATCAGTACTGCTCTCACCGGAAAAATTATTTTCTAAAAAACACAACATCTCTAGCATGGACTACCTACATATAATTAGAAAGATCCCTAAATTTGTAAGCTTTCTTATTCTCACTATATCCTACAAATATATGTTCCTTGCTTTTGCTATCCCACTTCTTGCGTTCCTCCTTTGGAATATGTACAAAAGCTCGGCAGCCAAATACTCTTAAGTGTGTCAAGTTGGGACGCTCACCTGTCCATTTTTCTTCTGGAGTCATTCCTGTAACGGATCTATGAGGTGATTTATTCTTGAGATACGTAGCAGTTCTCACAGCTTCTTCCCAAAATGACTTAGGTAGTCTGGCACTATGCAACATGGAACGAGCCTTCTCCACAATGCTTCTGTTTCCCCTTTCAGCAACACCATTTTGCTGAGGAGTACGGGGTATGGAAGTCTGGTGAATAATTCCTTCTGACTTAAGATAATCTGAGAATTCCCTATTAACATACTCAGAACCATTATCTGATCGTAAAATTTTAATTTTCTGGCCAGTTTGCTTTTCCATGAGGTTTTTAAACTCTTGAAACTTTACTCTAACTTGATCTTTTGTTTTAATGAAATAGGTAAATATCATTCTAGAGTAATCGTCTATAAATACAAGTAAATACTTATTTCCTTCTAATGATTTTACACTGAATGGTCCACAGAGGTCAGAATGAATCAACTCTAGGCATTTAGTCGCCCTTTTACTTTTGATTTTAAGAAAAGGTTCTCGACTCTGTTTCCCTTCTAGACATGCAGTACATACAGTTCTATTTTCCTCAGGGGCGTAATCAACTCCATCAGCTAATCCATTTCTCAGTAGATTCATACCATAGCGGCAGAGATGTCCCAACCTCCAATGCCAAAGAGTTTGCTGAGAAGGGTTAGTTGTAGCAGCCAGGGACTTTTCTGATACCTGTGACTCTATCTTATATAACCCGTTACTGGGAAGAGCAGTCATTAAAACATTCCCTGAAATACTACAATCATTATCATGAAAAAATTTAGCACCTTCTTTCGTAAATACTACAACAAAACCTTTTGAAACACATTTTGACACAGATATAAGATTTGTAGCAAGATTAGGCACATGAACAACTTCAGAAATACTACTAATACTGTTGTTGTTATTACTTTTGTGAATCATGACATCACCTATACTGTCACTCTGCAACTTACGTTTATCAGCACACACAATCTCCAAACCAGAGTTACTTTTAACATTGAACAGAATATCTTTATGAGGAGTCATATGGGCAGTTGCCCCGGAATCCACAAACCAATCATTTTTATTGCTTTGAGCACAACCACCAACACCTAAATCCGAGAATAAAGTGTATTGTTTCTTGTGTAGCTGCTTGTGGGTTGAACTCGATGTCTGTGCCGTTTTCTTGGTCTTGTTTGGACAGTCTGGTTTTTTATGGCCGGGTTGGTTGCATCCATAGCAGACGATACCATCTTGAGAGTTGTTGCGTTTCGGGAACTTCTTTTTCTTCGGAATAGTTCGAGACGCATTGGATGCAAATGCAGTCTCAGTTGCACCATCATTTTTGGACATTTCATTTAAGAGTTTAGTTTTCACCATGTTCACCGTTACTTCAACTCCTGAATTCTCGAGTGCCATTACTAGGGGGTCGTAATGTGAAGGAAGACCTCCAAGCAAAATAGCAACTAAATCCTCATCAGGAATCTCCTTCCCAATATCAGCAAGCTTCTGAGCGGTATCCATTACGGCAGTTAGGTACTCTTCAATGGACGTATAATCTCCGAGGGATAACCGGTACAAAGTCTTTTGAAGGTTAAGTCTCCGGGCAAAACCCTTATCTTCATATGCATCGGCAAGAACTTTCCATGCTTCAGCAGCTGTTTTGCATCTTCTTACATGTATGATAGCGGAATCGTCCACGCACAAACAAATCTTAGCTAGGGCACGCTCATCCTTCCTGGACTTTGAAGCAGCATCAGTATGATCATCATTTGGGTATCCATCAACAGCATGCCACAAGTTTTGATCTATTAAATACGCCTTCAGCTTAAATTTCCAAGTTGGATATCCTTCACGCCCACACAACGGCTTAATGTGAGACGATATACCGGATGCGTCAGACGACATTATGAAGACTTCACTTACTTCTTATAATTTACCAGTGCTGGGCCCATAACCTCTGTTGGTATTTTATTGGAAAGCACTGGTAGTTGTAAATGAATTAAATGCAATAACTCTTCATATTTTAAAAGTTTTAGTAGTACCGTATTTTAACTTCACACACATAAGGATTGTTAACAAATACAGATCAATAAACAATCTTGGTAACCAACCAACAGAGACAAAACACAACTGAAAATTACAAATGTCAACATGATTACTCAAAATTCACTGGTTAGTATAATTGAAAGAGATGGATCATACATTCATTATCATTTTCTATGCAATTTTTACTTTGGTTTCTGTAGCATGATTTCTCAGCAACTTTTGCACCCATTCCCATTAATAACAACTTCTTAATTGGTGGGAAAAGTAGGATAAAGAAAGTTTGAGAGGGAATTAATAGGTAATCCAATAATTCAATGAATGGTTTGTCTAATGATCAATTATCAACACACTACTTTCATGATATTGAAGATATCTCTAGTAATTTAGGTATAAGTCTAATAAGAGATACATATATATTAAGTGAATCGTAAGTATATATACATCTTATTTTAATTTAACAGTAGATGGTATAAAATCAGTTCATATTTATTCCATTAAACATATGTCAAGTATTAACTTATTTTTTTTATTTTAGATCATTGAAGGATTACATGGCATGTGCAGGTGAGAAAGTAATAGAATGCTCAACAGATATGAGAGATGCTGTTTCTGTAGTCACAGAAAAGCTGAGGGACAGTGAAAATTGTAAAAATTTTATTTGAAGAACATTAAAACAAGGAAGTCATTTATGTACATTATTACAATTCTATGTGCTAAAAGAGAATTATTACTTATGTTAGAGAATTATTAATTATCACATTATTACTATCATTATTAATAGAGAATTATTAATTATCACATTATTATTATTATCATTATTATCTAAAATTTGTAATGGACCAACTCATGGGCAGACCCATCGAGGGGCAGGGTGGGGCAGATTTTGCAGCTACCCCTCCCTAGAAGCCAAGATTGCAAAAGTTTTTAAGCAAAATCAGTACTGAATTGAAACAAAAGTATTCAACAAATTTTCTTTAACCCCACGAAAAATGACAAATATGTATTAGTATAAGATTTGTAACTAAAATAAAACTATTTTTTCAAGAAAATATTCCCATAAATCCCATAGCTTGCCCCCCTCCCAAGACCATGGTTTCCCCCCCTCTAGTTATGATCCTCGGTACGCCCTTGGACCAACTTTGTATGCTATTCAATAATAAATTCTTCTCATATTAAAAACATGCAGAAGAGCAATGGCGAAATAATTTTATTCACTGATTTTGTGCACATATTTTTCTATCCCCTCTTTTTGATTTTATTGCTGTTTGCTGGAATTGTATCCCAGACAGCACACTGGTAACGGTATACATATACCGTAAGTATACCAGGTGTATACTGTTTCCTTGAGAAACTGTATACATGTTTTAGATTCTAAGTATACATAAACAGTATCCTGAAGCGTATACGTATACAGTATACGAAAGGTATCTGTATACCTTTCATATACTGTATACGTATGTGCTACATATGGAAACAGTATCTGAGAGGTATATGTATACCTTTCATATACTGTTTCCATATGTAATCTCAGTGGCGGATGCATATGGGAGGCACGCCCCCAACCCTTTCCTGGCCGCCCGCATAACCAAACATTGCAGGACTACAATTTTAACTTTTTTATGTCATAAGATGGCTTTGTATTTCATGTGCGTATAATCAGTTCAAATAACACTTTCTTAAACTTTGCATCTGACTTGATTATTTTTTTAGGATAAAAGTAAAGGTTGGTCAAGATATCTTTTGCGCCCCCCTCTAGAGTTTTTTTCTGTATCCGCTACTGTGTAGCCATTAGTAAATAATATGTGCCCTTTAAAGGTTACTCTGTCCGTATACTATTTCCATATGTAGCCTTCAGTATACACAGCGTCCTTTCCAATGGGCTAAAACCTTTCCGTTACTTGCGTGCTCCTATGACCCCAAGAGCTACACTGACAGGAATAAATCTAAATTACCTCAGGAAGGGCCACTCACGCCAAATATGTGGAAGGGTAGGAGCCAGACGAATGGTAGTCCACGTGATGGTGTCACGTGAAAAACACTGTTGGAATTTAGTTGGAAAACCTTACCAGCTAACTCTTCCCTGAAAACATGGAGTGGGACCTGTTCGCAAAGGGCAGGTGCCATTCACGGCAGCGAGGTTGGCAAAGCAAATAATTACGTTTGTACATGTATCTTCATTCTTTGTAAAGGTATCGGCTCGAGCCGCTACTCTCTTCTCATTCTCCTTCTGGTTTCATTGGATAAAGACGTCGTCTCATTTAATATCTTTAAACTGATTCATCAGTGAATTTATTTTCCCCGGTTGGCTTCAGGCAGCAGGCTAGCCCTGGCAAAAATGAAGGAGGCTGATAACGGTGATGGAGAGTTTTTTATCATTTCTGTTCGGAACACCCAAGAACGCCGTCCGCCTGGGTTATTAAGAAATGCAGATTAATTTAAAAAATCAATGAACTGCCTTAAGATGTAAAAAATCCTGCCATGAAAAGTCCCTATTTTCATAAAGAAAAATGCTCTTCGAAATGTGATTTCAATCGTGCTTTTTTATCTACTGAGGCGATGAAACAAAAAAGATATTTTTCAGTGGAATTTATTCCTCAAGTCATAACGCGAAACTTAATTTTTTTGAATGCCAAGATTTGGACTCCCGCCCGTGATTTCGACCTATCGATAGTGGATTCCGTCGATAGTCGATTCCACCAGTAGTCGATTTCCACAGAAACATATGAAAACATAAATGCGTCCATAACCGCTTTCACAATGAAAGACCCCGCGAATAATGTTACGTTCACTGTGTTGTGTTCGTCGTTTGCGAAATTGATCCTGCCGAAGTTTATCAGCCTCTTAAGTTCTTCATTTACTTGTTTCACCTGCACCTAGGCAATCAATTACCGTTATAACTTAACTTTGTAGTGTTGTGTTTGCTGTTTGCGAAACTTGTCCAATGAAAGTTTATCAACCGCTCAAGTGCTACTTTCGCTTCCTTCATCAGAATCTGGGTAAGTAGAAGTGTTGCCATTGCCACATTTTTTATTTTAAATGACGCAAATTCTTAATATTTTCAACCTTCTCACACTTTCTGAGACTGAGGGATCCATCTTCTATTGATTGAAAAACTTTGCATTTGCGTAAACTTTAATTTATTTATGTGCTTGACGCATTTAATCACCGTAGTGTGGGAGGAATGTGAACAAACATTTCTCGACTTTACTATTTATTAAGTCATTTAAAGTTATTTACATTTTTTTAATTAGCTGTTGTGCCATTAGTGTTGCTTCCTTTAAAATGTAATCATATTTGTTGGAGATCAGAAGGTATTTCACTCTTTAGGTTTAGACAAATTGGTTTTAAATTATTAAGAATTAAATTCTCAAATTAATTTAGTACTTCGATTATTCAAGGTGAATAACTTATCGTTTTTTACATATAGAACTGATGGGGAAGTTTTTCGAAATATCCTTTGTTGAATGTTGGTATTTATATAGCTTAAGGGAAAATCCCATGAATAGAGATTACTTTTTAACAAAGTGACTTACTTTAACTAGACAAATTAGATGTATCACTAATAGATTCTAATAAAGTTTATGTGATATTATTTACAGGTGTAGTAAGGAAGAATTTTCCAAATTGCCAATGATGAAGAAATACGAGGAAAAGTGAGCTTGTTCTTCATGGATTCTTGTGACCTTAAGGAAGGATAATCAGGCAAAAACATTGATATTGATCCTATTGGTCTTTATTTTCGTTTACATTGAATAAAGGCATTTCTAACGGTATTTGTTATTTATCAACACTCATCAAAATATTCAGAAAATATTTGTCTTATTATATTTGACATCTAAATTCTTACTACTTCTTAAATTGACTTTTAACTTACTATGCTTAGTGAATTTACTCATACGATAAGATGTTTTTTTTACATTGGATGAATAGACTGATTAAATATTACTGTGAGAGGATCCGCTAAAACCTCTTGACGATAATTAAGCACAAAATGTGGTTTACTGTCCGGGCTTTGCCCCTTTATTGTGTCTAATGAATTCAATCTCTTATGTATTTCTGAGATTGTGTGGTATATTAGTAAAAATATGTGTAATATTTAGTTAAATATAATTATTTTGTTTTAACAGCACACATGTGTTTTCCATTTCCTCTGTAGACCCTGTAAGACCTGAATTTCACAGATTTTTTTTCTCTATTCAATTTATTGTCAGCAAGAAGTCTCAGACAAACTGGTAAGTGTTCCCACAGAACAATGCAAAACACACTAGCATGTTACACTATGTTTATGAACGCTCTCTGCTGCTGAGACAGGATGTTCTCAAATGTACGTAAACACTCTGAAATGCTGGAGATGTCACTCACACTAAATGACAAAATGGATGTACTAGTACTTCCACGCTTGCACTAAATACACACTGGCACCAGAACAGAGATTTAGTTTCTGTTTTGCTACTTTAATTTCAGTTTTAATACAGCAGTGCATGTCAACAACTGCATTCAGGATTTTGCTCAATCAAGAAAAATATACTCAGGGTGTTCAGTGATTGGGAATCTGGAAATATGCATGATTTTTGGTCACTCAAAATATCCATGAATTTTTGCTCCTGCTTGGAATTTAAAATCTTTTATTCAAACTCGTTTCACATGAAATTTGTCTGTGCAAGGCCAATTTTCAGGCCTATTTTATATACTTACATGCATGCTTCAAAATGCATTGATTGCATTTTAAATTGCACTTTATGAGTGCAAACACGGATTAGATAACTTTTTCAATTTTAACAAATTTGTTGATATTCCAAGTGTTGCATTCATAAAATAAGTGAATAATTTCTTTGAAAAATGTAAGAATTTTAACTAGGATAATACATAATTATAGAATTAATTAAAAGTATTCAGTAAATGTAGTTTTGTAAAATTCATATACATAGCTTTTATCTCGTAAGATTGACCTGGAATTTAGTAAAATTTCCCTAGAAAACCTGGAATTCTGCAGGAATTTTTCTGCTTTCATACATATATACGTCTTGTATACTGTATATATATATGTCTTGTATACTGTATACGTATACTGTATATGCGTGGTAGGAGGACATTTGCTGCGTTATATACATTTGGTAGATGGTGGGTAGAAGGTTTTTATACGTATACAGTATACGTGTATCTTCTACTGTATACGCATGTTATACACTATGTATACGTATATTTAATGTATACAGTAGCATGTGTGCTGTCTGGGATGCCATTTACACAAGGATTTCATAATGAAGAGTTGATTAAAGTCACAGTCCCAACATCTTCTCAATCACATTAAGGAAGGGGTGAGAGGAGGGAAAGTTTCCATGCATAAGACTTTCCTACAATCAATGAGATGACTATCCATAGAGATACGTGAAAATCGAGCTTTCAATAACAGTATTCGAGACTCAAGTCACCACTAGCGGCGCTAGTGTCGGTGACGTAAATTTCCAATATGGCCGACGAAAGCGGGATAAACTTTGAAGCTGTAAGTTGTGGTAAGTGGCTAGTCGTGCGTTGGAAGTGCTTTGTAGTGTTGTTGTAGGGAAGAGAAAGGGAAAAATGTCTGCCAGAGTGATTCTAAAGTTTGAGGAGATGGTTAGGTATTTGGGAGGGAATGTAGGATCGCGATGTGTGATTGAAGGCGAATGTGTTTTTAATGCGGGGCTCGTGATGGTAGTGGGCACTCGCGGAAGTAGAGAAGAAGGCAAAATAAATATTTTATCGTTTGTATTGCAAACAAGTGCACTTTCTAAAGATCCTGTGCAAGTTTCTGGCTCATTAGAGGTCACCGAGGAGGGAGATTAGTCTGTGCGAGTAATGAGTTGTTCGTGCAAAGCGGGGAACTCGGAGAAATAATTTTGGAGATTTTTAATGTTTTGGTAAGGATTGGACCAACGTGAAATGTTTTTAGCTTTAGTAGTGTATTGCTTATTATAATTTGGCTCTCTCTAATTTGTAATAAATCTGTATATAGCTTTGAACTGGCATAAAATTTGAGGATAAGTAACCTTTTGTGTTATCCTTTGCATTATTGCTCACCCTTAGATGTAATCGAAATAGCTCTATGAGTATAAATGTTTTTCTACCAATGAACGTGCCTTCTCATTGATTGACTCAGTTCCCAACAGGCAAGTAAGGTATCTTATTTAAATTTTAGTTGTCTTATGTTTCAAAGAACCCCCTAATAGGCTAGACAGCAATGCTTTCAAAAGTGATATTTAAACTTGCAATGTATGGTGGTCTTCTTGTAAATGAAAAAATACCTATTAACTTCTTTGGAAATAGCTAAATTTTCATGCTTAATTATTCCCATACTTTTAACGCTCTAGAATAATACCTTATAATTAATTTTTTGATATAACTGGTGCTTGTTATCATTAGTATCATAACTTTTCTTTGGAAACTGTTGGCGTGATAGTTAGTAAGGACAATATATCAGGGGATTTGATCTTATTTTTTAGCATATCATTCAGGAAGAAAATTCCAATATGTCTTCTACGACTTGAAAGTATTCGCAAATTCAAATTTTGTTCAAAAATATTGAGTCCTGGGTCATTATGTGACTTTCTCTTAATATTATAGTCATTATTTTAAGAAATTTCTCTTGAATCATTTCTGAAGCATTGGTGTGCCTCATACTATGGATTCCATATCACAGTACAGTATTCCAGATCAGATCTCTCTAGAGTAGCATAGAGCAGTGATAGTCAGTTTTTAAAATCTCTACAAATTCAGTAAATGAATGGCAACATTTTGTAAGTAATTTATTCAATATGCATTTCAAAGCCTAAATTATTTTCAAATAAAATTCCTAAGTCAGAGAAGCAACTAACTCTCTTCAAAGGGGTACTAGCTAAATCATAATGACATAATAGGCTTTACTTTTGAAAAAGACCTTGCACTTATCAAAATTTAATTGCATTTGGTTAGAACATCACCAAGAAAGTAAATTGTTAAAGAAATTTTTAAGTTTCTTGACATTCTCAGTGCAATCAATAGGGTGGTAAATTTTTAGATTATCAGCATATTGGATACATTTTGTGGGGGGAATGTAAGAACATCTTTATTAATAAATGTAAAAAAAGTAATGGTTCTAGGTCGGATACTTAATGTATGCCCAAAGTTGCCCAAATGAAAATTCTTTTTGAAATGTGGATTTTTAACGATGACAGTAGTGTCAGGCTAAAAATGATGGAACTCCTTCATAATGAAACAAGTTAACAAGTGAATGAAAGAATTTTGATTTTTGTGGAGAGCTTTTGATTTTGTAGCTCATGGTAGTCTTAGAAATTGAAAGGAAGCTAAGCAACCATGTTTGGGATAGCCATAATTATGGAGCTTGCAAGGCATATGGAGCATAAAATTTAAGGGTAGATTTAGACTGTAAGAGAAGAATATCAGCAGGTAATAATCATAGGTCTTCTCAATGAGTCAAATAAGATGTGTTTGGCATTGCAGAAGGGTTACTGTGTAACTTCAAAGCATTTATGAAACACTCCTAATCATGAACTATTGTAATAATGGGTCATGGTTGACATTACAATTACCTTCCATTATAGGATAAGCAAGCATGCAATATTTCACAGGACTCATGGGGTTGTTAGGGATGTAACTTTAAGGCCCTATGAACTAGTTTAATTTATCTCAAGTCAACACATCTGTTTCCAATGTAAGTCAAAGCATTTCTTTTCTATGGAAAATTACTTCTTCCTATATGTTTCCTGCATACATGATCGAAAACGACTTAAGCGAAGTTTAGGGTGAGTTCTCGCTTTGGAATTGCACTGAGGGACGCAACAATTCCGATTGGAATTGTTTTTCCTCGGCAAAAACTTCGTACCTCCACTAGCCATTGCCAGAATCACTTCAAGACTAAGTGGCGATACCTACTATCTAACGCAAAACCCGGAATACCTAAGTAACTAACCTATCACTAACAACTATAAAAAGTTTTAAACTAATGATGCGTGTAAATAACCAGTTAAATGATTTAAAAAATGATCTAATAAAACTAGTACACTAGAACAATGCTAACCTACTTAAAGAAGAATAACAATGACCCTTAAAACTGAATGAGCTATTCTAAAAACTAGAGAGATTATCAACAAGATACAGATTACTAAAATTTTCAATCAATAACCGCCTAAGACTACAGAAAATTAAGGTAATAATAAATTAAAATCCTACAAAAGAGGACCACGCGAGCCTCGTAACTAATAGCTTAATTAATAACTTAAAATGGTATACTAACTCAGCTAAAACTATGTTACGATGTAATTAATTATCTCTAATACGACGAAAAATTAAATTATAGAGATTAAAGTCTACGAAAAAGATTTTAAATCTCAAAACACTGCTCAACACCACTGAATCTCAACGTGCTCCTTCTGAATGCTAATAGGGGTATCCCTCAACCTGTACTTGCGAATTCGGCCGCTAGATAGCGTCTCTCTTGTCTGGAATCTCGAATATGTATCGTATTTTGTAGCATCTATTTTTTATTTTCATAATGAGGTAGGTGACGATAAATGCATTTCCTCCGAGAAAAATTTCTGCTTGAGATTGCATACATTTTGCATACTCCTATGGTTGTCTTTATTAAAGCAGTGAAATATTACGATGATACTTCGACTTGTTTCTTCAGGAAGACCTGCTGGCATATAGGTACACCCTGGCGAAAAATCTGTGTAACAAATATGTGTAAAAATATGGTACATTATGTAAAATTACACATTTACTACACTTTTCTACTCACAAAGTTACACAAATCGTACAGTCTGTGCATCCTGTACATCATTGATACCACAGCCGTACTCAATGTGATGCATCAGATGTTACACAGATTGTACCACTAAGTTACCAGTCTATTCATGCACCAGAATTGTACTCAATATATACACATCAATCACTATTTTTGGGGACACAAATGTCATCACAATTTTACCACTGTGTCGCGATACCATTATATTATGTAATTATTATTTTTTAATATAAAGGATTAAATATCGTATTTTGAAACTTGCGCCAAAGGCCAAAGCGACCGGCGGCCATCTTGCATACCATGTCCCAACAGCCGTCGCGCTGAAACATTCGCAGCTACTGTATTTTGTGACTTTTCGAATTAAGCTATGCTGTAGAATCTTATTTTACAAGCAAATTTACGTTGAAGTACGCAATGGAAGAAGTAAATAATCCGTGTTTCGCAATGAAGACTGGCAAAAAGGAATTGGTAGAATACTATTTCAGGGACTTTTTAAATCGACGCCGTTTTAAGTTCCTGTCTGTTTCTGTGTACTGAATTACCGGGTAAAGTGGATCCTAGCGGCACGAAGAGAGATATAAGAATATATCCTTGTCAGCATCAACACATATCTGCTGAGCTGACCATGTAAATGTAAGTAAATGGAACATTTTTTCTATTCGCAGTGGATGGTAGCAAGGTCAGAATGAAAAGTTGTTTTAATTTCTACGAGTGACCTCGATATGAAGGATGAATCTTCAGGGCAAGCTTATTTCTAGATGGAGGAAAGTTAAAATAATCTATGCACTGGCATTTCCTCTTTACTTTTACAATACCTGCACCAGTGGCGGCTCGTGAGTCAAATGCTGGGGGGGCGCACTCCACCGGGGGGTCATAATTTTTTAATATTTCGTGCATTTTATTAAGTTTTTACGGCAATCAAGGAATAAAATTTTCTGATGCCATATGTTCCGTTTTTTTTCAACAAAAATACCTAGTTTTCCTAATAAATCTTGATTAATAAATACTAAATGCAGTAGACTCTCGGTCATACGAATCGGCATAGTCCGGACTCTCGATTATACTGATCAATGATCTCGAATTATAAAAATATATTTGCTGCGATATTTTGAAAATACAAACGAAAATACGTAACTTTAGGTTTTAGCGCCTACATTCTTCGTGCGGATATGCCCGCAATACACTTATGTTGTTCGTTTTGCAATCATAACGCGTTATTTGTCAAATCTATTCGACATTTGCAAAGATTTAGGTAGCAATGACACTTGTAACTCCTGAGGAGGGAGGGGAGTTTCACTGACTTCCACTAGGCAACAAACACTACTAGAATGCGCGCGCTTTGCTATTGCAGATGTAAACTTTGATTGCGGTGTTCGCGTTGCTTCTTGAATATAGTATGATTTAAAATCAATAATTAAACATTTCTCACACATTTTTAACAAAATCTGAAATACTCACATGCCTTTAGTTGTATTGCAGAAGTCCATCCTTCTTTCCTTTTGCCCAGCAAAGTGATCAATTACACGTTCGTTGAAATCAGCGCCGGACAACAATTTCTTTCCGATTGAACACATAGCAAGGGCACTAGTCTATAAATAAACAAGGGACTTACTATACAAGGGACGACACAAAATGGGCCGACAAAAAATACGACCAAAAAGAACAAAGTGCCAGGACACAGATTTGGGGACAATAGGGTAGTTTCCTTCATCAAAGAAAACAATAGGCAATAATTGCGATTCGTTACCCACCATTAGTGTATTCATAATATACAAATTATTTCGTTTTAGAAATGCCGGTTTAAACGAATGGCAATGGTCCATTTTTATCCTCATTTGAAAAGGACCAGATTGGCGCCCATGCGATGCCACTCCACGTGACGTCACAGGGACCTAGTTTCTATAGGAGAAGATAGGAGTTATACATCGTCTGAGGTTACCAATGCATGCATGAGGCGCAGAGCTCAGGGAAACATGTCTTAATAATCACTTATTAAAACTGGCTAAGGTCGGAAAGTTTTCCTCGTTTGATAATGTATTAATAATCCTTATTTAAGCCAAGCGCTACCAGCCAGCAGGGTACTCAGCTACCCGCTGGCAGCCTGCGACGTATCAGCGCTAAGCCTCGCCTCAAGGTCACCTCAACGGGCGGGAGGGGGAACCAGAAATACGACGTACGGAGAGATTTCCCGGCATTCATACTTATGCGTCGCGTTTTCGCGCGCTTGAAATTTTTCACTTTTCATTTAAACGCGAAAAATAGATATTGTCATTTAAAAATCTAAAAGCGTGAAATACGTACTCAGCAGCTCGATTCTGTAAATGTGATATGGCCGTCACAAGCGGATTTCGTCAATGTATTCACGGCTTTGACGCTGGAGCGATTCTGAAACTTTTTAGTGACGTCACTCTCACAGCCGCGTCCGTGAAAGTATTCACGCCCAAGAGGGCCCGTGGTAGCTTCGTCGCGGCAATGCGCTCTAATTTTTCATTATGAATTTACGCTGTGATTGATAATTAATAGCACATTATTCATTAATTACGATGGTGGCTATTTCATATTGTCACTTCCCATAAGTAATATGTATTAAAAACAAATAAAAGAAATGCGTAAAGTTAAATTTACATTCGCGTCCTATTTAAATTGATTGGCCTTCATTGCGATTGAAGTTGGTGGGAAGTTAAACCTTGCGCTGAGGGTTTGACAATTATCTTATATTTGTGCATCTTCTAGAATGTACAAGTAAAATACTCACAACTTAATGTTCATAATAATTTGGAGTAGAACCAATGGTAAAAGTATTGTGCGGTACTGAATGTTAACAGATTTATTTAATATTTGTTTCGTAAGTTCAAGCCTTCGATTTGTTTTTATTAACGAGAATGGAGGCTCTTTACATACCTCCGCTACTTTTGCATGAGCATCAATGTCGACGGAGGCAATAGATGCACATACTTCGGCGGCAGATACGCGATATCAACAATCCCTGCGAGACGTGAGATTGGCGATGGATCACTGAGTTCACACCACGATTAATTCGTAGACGATTAGATGGCTTGCCGGGGCATACTTTAGTACGTTAAGATAAACATTGATCATCTATTCCATCTCTTCCATGCATTATTGCTGCCGTTCAGTAACACGACCAACATGATTCGTTTTTCTGTTGACACAATAGAAATACTAAGACATGTAAACATCTCGCCCTCTAGCAGAAACTGTTAATAATCTACTCGTATTCGCGCCATAAACATTTTCATCAGTATAAATCGTGAATAGTGGCATGTGCTTGCACAATCAGACACATATATGTATACGCACCACAGCGCATTTAAAATTATGTACTGAAATGATGAGAGCTCAAACGCATACGAGAATGAACCATTATTAAATAATAAAATAACACTTCCCAGCCAGCACAGAACAGGACGTTGCCCCTTAAATTACGGCAACTTTCCATCAACGATAAAGAAACGGCTGAATACGTTGCTATAAACATGACGGCAACGAGGCAGCAACGAAGGGGCAAAAATGCCGTTAAATGTCGCCAACGATAAAGCAACAGTTTCTTTTCGGTGACGTCACAGACACAAGGGACACCTACCGGCACTTTCGAGAACTAACTGGGCAGCATCGCGACTGTGGCGCTACCTAGCGGGATTTTTTGATACCACGTTGATACTGCTACCATGGCGGGGTATTCCAATAAATTCAAATAATAATTGATAGGTCTGGGTTTAATAGAGAAATCAATCATTGACAGAATTTTGAAAATAAACTTTTATTTTCGCTGCAAACATTAAAATCCATTAGATATTCAAGCAAACGGTATTAAGAGGTCACAACAGCAATGATATCAAAAGCACCTAACACACCACAGAGCAACTGATTTTGTAATCAGAGCAGCCCCACCTGGGGAAATGACAGTTGGAAAAAACAATGAGCTACAGGGTAGTTCATAACCGAAAATGGAAAGAAATAGGTCTCCATCAATACAAAACAAAATATAATGCTAACCAAAAGATAGCATGATCATTTTCAAGTGGAAATTATAGAATTACAGCAATATTTATGTTAAAGCCTCAAGCACAATAGATCCCCCACGAGGAACAGTACGAAAAATATCAATCTCACACATGACTCCAATATCAAAATAGGAGAATAAACAAATTATAGTTTTACATCATTAATTACATAGTAAGGGTTGAGGTCTTAACAGAAACTTGCATTCAATTTTTTGGAGTCTAGATTTAATTTACTTTCAAATTTTCTGTTGCAGCAGATCCTAACAGGCAGGGGATTGTTTTGTAAAGTTATATTTGACATAACATATTGAAGTCTTATTCCGAACACGGAGGCATGAAATGCAATAGCAACACCAGTGTGCACTATTTAATGTGGCCTCTCATTTTAGTGGTCAACTACTTAATTACCATGGAACACAGCCATTTCATACAAGGACATACACATTCAAGGTTGTGGTGACAGGGAACATTAGCATGTGGTAATTAGGAAATGTTATTTTTAAAGAAGTTTTCTTCATACAATGTACACATTCAGTTGTTCACTGCCATAGCAAGCACGATGCCCTATTATGAATGCCCTATTATTAAATTGCTGTGTTCTATGACAATAAGGAAGCTGATCACCACAAGCTAACACACCCTAGCGTTCCTGCAGCATTTTATGCCTCCATATATGGAATAAGACGTAAGCTTCACCACTCCATGGAGCTGTTTAAGGGTAGGGCATTCTATAGCATTTGAGCTAGGTTCACAGGAAAGAAATGAAGTAAAATTAATTTATTTCAGCTATACGAAAGGCTATTCAACCAAACTTGGACCTATTCCTAGCAGCATTTGGCATTTTGAAAAATCATAAAAAATAGGGCATTTAAGAAGGTGAAGAAACATTCCTTCTCCCTTGTCAGGCAAAAATCAAGGAGCATTAATGACATAGCTGTGTCTGTCGTAACAGTGATCAGTCGCTGACCTCACCTTATCCCACAATCATGTTATGAGACTACAAACAAAACTGCCTTTCCACACTGACAGGTTCTGAGATAGGCAAATTGAAAGAATCATGTTTCTTCGAGATCCCCTTTGAGTTGCCTTTCAGAACACTTTCTCGTTTCTTATTCCCTTTCTCTGCTCTGTATTTTGAGGCCTGGGATCATTCCCTGATGCTTCTTTTCACACTGATAGTACCAAATCAGGCTTATTTTGGCTTTTACACTCCCTGCAAGATAATCATAATTGGATTAGATATTATGCTGAATATGAAATATGAACATATGCTGAAAAGCTCTTTTCATTCAACTGTATTCCAAGATAAGGGAAGAGTAAATCGAAAGCACCAATGATTAAAAAATACTTACCAAATGAGACATTTATAATGGAGCTAAAATGCACTTCTTGTTTTCTGAGTGTCCCTTCAAACAGAAAGACACAGCTAACTCATTCTATGTTAGGGTAGAACACTTGTTTTTGACTTTTGTTAAGCCCAGTCCTCATTTGATTGTTCTGACTGCTCTTAAACATGATGTTCGAAGATCTTTCCTTCATGAAATAAAATCTGAAAAATGAGATGACCAGATAATTAATTATCTATGGTAATTGCTGAGAACCATTGAACATAGTGGCACAGCATTTTTAATTTCTAAGTACATCCCAGAGTTATCATAAAATTAAATATCAACAAGGAGGTGATGATGGTACCATAACTTAAGTTTAAGACTCAAAGTGATAATCTATACAAAGTACCATGAGCATATTAACACTTAGGAGGCTATGAAGTCAAACAGTTGACAATGTAAATGAAATACCAACCAAATACTCCTCTTTCAGGTTCTTTCCCAGCAAACAATAGCAGTGAAGATTTCTCATGATTTGCACTGGATAAGGTCCTCCAGATCTCATTCAAACGTTTCGACAAGCAACTTACCCATCGTCTTCAGGGATTCAAGAACCAAACGATTTAGGAATCCAACCTTGGAATCCAGAATCCCTGGAGACGATTGGTGAGTTGCTTGCGGAAACATTGGAAGGAGAAATGGAGGACCTTACCTGGTGCAAATCCTGAGAAATCTTCCCCGATAACTCTGACCTCATTGGGTGCACCAAGTGCTAACAATTGGACTTCACTGATTCTTCAGAAATAACACTCCAATTCTATAGAAAAGTTTAAGGCTCCTTCACTCCAACATTGTTTGAGGAATCTTTAAGTGCAACCTTTCCTTCTTAGGAGGCACTCATGCAACTGAAAACAGAATAGATAAGCTTTACACTTACATTTGCACATGATAAAGCACTCAAAAAAGCAAATTCTTATATGCAAACATTTACCAGGTGATGGTGGTTTCAGTATTCTGTCATCATCAGTCTCCATAGATGAAGAATTACTTACATCAGGATACTTTCAATTCTTTTTTGTCCTTTTCCTTTCCCAGTATTTTTTGATTTCAGTGACTAAAATGCCTCCATGTCTGTTCTCCGTCTTCACAAGTAGCCATCTCTGTTCAATAGCGACAGCTGCCACTACAGTCTCTGGAAGATGATTATTATAAAATGCCACCATTAGCCACACATTTCAAAGCATGAAGTCAATGTCAAAATTAACTAAAATAAAAATATTTAATACTTGGCTTAGAGAACTAGTTTAAAATGTACAACCAAGTCAGTGCTCTCACACACACACACCATGAAACAACCCCTTTGAATACATTTAAAAGGCACCCTGCCCTTGCAAGTCAAAGATGTTAACCCTCCCTTTAATCAAAACAAATGCTCACAAATATTGTTGCAAACTCACCAAATGGAGGCATGCAGAACTTCACGCCCAAGATACCCCATTCCTCACTGAGTCGAGAGCCATTTTATGACCTGTGACACTGAAGACCAGTTATAGCCTAGGGTAATATTCAATAATCTTATCTCCATCCAATTTTACCCATGACTATGCAAAAGCCTGCACTGTGAGGCCAGTAAATTTTTTTATGTGGAAGAAATATTAACACTTGCCAAGGCATCCTGAAAAAAAGAGGAAAAAAAATCATGACTATGAGGCGTTCACTCTTCAGTTACTTAAAAACATGAGATCATAAAATTCCATTGAAAGTAAAGTTAATTATTGTATATGAAGACTAGTTAATAGTGATGCATTAAATGATTGCACACTCCAGTAATTGAGGAAATATCTCTGCGATTATGCTAAATTTTACTGCTCAACTCAATATTTCAAGAGTGTTTGGTAGGGGGTGAGTTCTCACCAACGTGCAGTACTGAACGTTGCACTCCATTGAATGAAAAACTTAAGCGTTCCATCGTGCACCCACAAACTCGCAGTATGAGCACCCACCAGACATACATCGATCCATACTATAGAAACACAACAGAACTAACTCAATGGTAATGAAAACTTAAGTGTACTGTTAATGAATTTCATAATGAACGACGGTAAACAGAGTCTAGACTTACCTTTCACGAATCCTGGCGGAATACGGTGGTTGAACCCTCGAAGAGGCTTCTAACTTGCACTGCCCTAGCCAAATCCAAAAAAACTTGTAACCACTGAACACTTTTTCTCACTAAGAACACGATTTAACAAGAGTTAAAATCACTCGCGAAAACTTAAGTTAGTGAAAATTACAAACGAAAATTCACGTCAGTGAAAATTAGGAATACAATAAGGTCAGAGTACGACGGGTGGACATGATAATCGGATATGAAGGTGAAATGAAATGAAAAGTGAAAATGGAGAAGCTGAAACCACGCTAAGTTTGACGGATGAAGTAAATGAACAATTTAAGTAAAATTAAAGTTCTTGAAAAAATCTATTTACTAAAGGTTTGGTGAACGAAAACCGTCCCTCGACCATTCAAAAAGGAGAAAAGCATCACGACGAACACAAAGCATGAATTCACATATCAACAAAGCTATGTACCAAAGTTACTATGGCTACCGGCAACGGCGGATAACGGGTTCTTCCCAAAGTGCATTTCGCATTGCGCGCACGATGGTTTCGCATGGCCTCGCTGTCGTGAGCAGACGATATGATCGAGCGTAAAATTTCATGCGAAGGAGGAAATCGTAATGGTACAGCCTTTAATTATCAATGGTATTTTAGTAATTTCACTTCGCCGATAATAAATATCCAGAGAATCGTCAACCTTGAGAGACGCTTATTATATTATCTCAATCTTTTTCCATCGCCACCGAGTGACTTGGAGACATATTAATTTATAAATCCACAAAATAGTCGAATAAATACCACTTATCCCATAAAACACATTATGCAAAGTTAATTGCGTAAGTCGTGAAACCTTTTATTTCTAGCAGATCGTTAATTAGAGCGAATGCATTCACATAAAATAGGATATGAAGCAGCCGTCCAAACTGAGCAACTTCACGGCAACGCGTTGCCGTCATGTTGATATCATCCACGGCGCAACGTCAAAGGATAAACTGTTGCCGCTTCGTTGTCTTGGACGTTTACATAAACGTCGGCGAGTGTGCTGGCTGGGTTGTTATCATTCCGCGTAAGCATTAGCTCCATACTATGAGGAAATAAGAGCTAATTGTGCAATTACGAGCCCGCTACGTGATAACTGACTTCGATACGCAGCACTTGACAACATATAAAAGAGGTAATATACAGTTTATAGCTACAAACTAATTAAGCAACCGTAACTTATCATTAATAGGTACTTTTAAAAGAAAAGACCTCACTCAAAATTGAGTAAAGAAGTATTATTTACTTTGGGAGTGAATATTCCACGGCATTGTATATGTTTCTCTATGGTAACTGAAGTTGCAGTTGGCCGCTGAAGTAAGTTTGTATCGGAGATTCTGATTCGTTCCTCGCGTCCGCACAGCTACCAACATAAGAAACTTAAGTGATCGTTCGCAATCCGTCAAACATCTCACGACACAGGCTTACAGGATCGCTTGAACGTCTTTCACGGTGAGAGGCGTGAGAACTCCGCTGTGGTTCGAACCACGCGAAGCACAGGTATGACATTTACAGAATCGAGCTGCAGGAGTAATAATCTTTCGATTTAGGCAATAAAAAATAATAGGAAACCACCCTATTTTTCCCTATATTTCCCTATAACAAAAACGAGCACTGCTGATTAATTCAAAATTGTCTTCTTGAATGTACACACAGCACTAAGAAACTTCTTAATCGGCAATTAAGCACAGTTAACTCCTCAAAAATGATGTCTGAACTCATTTCACTCCGTTCTTTCCGAGAGTCTTGCGTTACTATAAGGAAGACTCAAGGGAGGTAGAAGTCGTGGTCCACTAATGCTGATTCAGCTGAGGGACGAATTTAAGGTCAGAAAAGGCAGTCAAGCAAACAAAAGCCGTCACGGACCATCTCCTTGAGTCTAAGATTCATATGTGGTAAACACACGAAACACCAACGGGTCGCACTTGGAATAACCATGTCTTCGAAATCATTGCAATGATATAATAGAAAATAAATTCTAGATCGTAAAGAAGACGACTCTGAACCACAGATAGGAGCTGTAAGGATCTCCGCACTGATATGAACTCTTCGAAGCCAATTAAATCAGACCCAAGTGGACATTTTCCGTTGGACAGCTACCGCTCTGCCACTGAGGAATTAGGTGAACATGAACTAATAGAACAAGGACGGCTAGAAAAATGATGAACCTACACACAAAAGGTGCATTGTACTCGGAACTTCTTGACATTCAATGAATGACTCTATTTAAAGTGACGTTTTACGGGTTAAATCATGTTTAATCCTTCACCCTATCACGCATGCACCTATTTCTTAAATTATAAATCAGTAGGGAATGTTAACTGATTTTTCCTAATACTGCAGGTTTTTGATAAATTTATCTGAAAAATAGGTACCGCATTTCTAATCACCGGGAAGATATGAATACATTGTTCAGGCCTAAACATTATAATATTAGTTTCCCCAAGGTTCTTGAAATTCGTAATCATAACAGAACTGTGGCAAATACTCGAGAATAGTTTTCCTACGTCAATACGGCCTTTAACTGGTAGGATTTTATGTGTTCCGGAATTCAAACACCCAAAAACGCAAGCATAATGAGATAATTTATTTTCTGTAGCAATACCTACCAATAATTAAAAATTAAAATCGTATAACTACACCCAGTACAGTGACCATTCTGATTCCGTACGTCCCTTTTCTGTGGCAGCACCAAGTAGACGCCAGATTATACGCCCGCCGGCCTGTGCAGCGATGTCAACTCACACGTCGCTCTGCGCATTCTCGGACGACGTCCCAAGACTTCCATAAGACACAACGTTAGACGCGTCATAGCACCAGCGGCCCCCACCACTACCACTCTCCATATAACTGCATGGGGATGGATTGGGACGTTTCGGCCAGCGCCCCACGGCTACAAATACGAACTTCTCGCGCTATTTCTTTTCGTGTTTTTCCAACACTTTCGATGTATGGGACTGAAAAAACACTTTGATTAATTAGATGTATAATTATAAATTAATGGATATTTATTTTTTTTTACTTTTTCAAATATTTGGGAGGGGCGGCGTCCGAGAGTCCTTATGGGCAAGCCGCGACTGACCTGCACGCAATTTACTGGCAGTAGTCGTCCATACAGACAATAGGCATCCATATTGAATTTCCGTTTCTCACCCAGGATATCCTATATATATATATAGCCATGTGGCTATGGTGGGTGGAAATGGGTTTAGAAGGGGTATCTGATTTTAAAAATTTAGTTCAGCTGCTAATTGGTCTGCATTGAAATTGCTGAAGATAGGAAAATCTGAATGCTAATTTAAGTTGGAAAAATGTTTGGGTAACTAGTACTAATTTTGAAATAGCAAAAACTGGTCTATGGTCTTGTTCTATCTTTTACGAGCATTCAGGACTTTTCCTATCTTTGGACCGTTTAAATGTTCCCTGACTTTGACTTTGTTGACTGAAATACAATTGCCTTGGATGTGGTTGGTTATGCAAATAATTGTGTTGATGTTAAGGGCAAATTAGTTGATTGAAAGTTTATCACTGCTTGAGATTTTTGTATCATTTTTGTGATACCCTAACAACACATGGACATCCAACGGATGTCCGACGGATATCCAAGGCGGTGTTGCGGATGGGCCATGGATATCCGATTAGAAATTCCGGCGATATCCCTTGGGCATCCGTCGGATATCCATATGTCCCAAAATCCGATATCCATAGGACGTCCCCTTCCGGATATTAATACCATTTTTTGCATATTGTTGCAAGAATATGCACCAAATAGATCCCTTCACATGATAGACAACCTTAACAAGGTGGGAGGATTCTTCATTCAAAAGTTTCATTGGTGTCTGCTTAGTAACCATTGATGAATGATTACCCTGGCGAAAATGTGAGCGTTTTCAGATTGTTTAAGAACGCACCATGGAGGTGATCATGAACAGCGAAGAACACTCAAAGAACACTTTTTCCAGTGCGTTTTCGAGCGGAAATGTGAACGCCTTGGAGTGTTCTCAAACACTCTACAGAGCGTTTCACCGAGCGTTTAGCTATGTTTGCGACTGTTTGTCAATGTTTCCAAACGTTCATGAGCGCCCTGTGAGTTACCATCTTCATCGTTTTGGAGCATTTACGTACATTTGAGAACACCCTGTCTAGGCTATCGAGAGTGTTCATGAACGTAATGTAACATGCTAATGTGTTTTGCATAGTTCTTGAACGCTATGGGAACACTTGCCGGTGCGTTTATGAACTCTTGCATTGAATAAATTTAATAAAGAATAAATCGGCGAGATTCAGGTCTTACAGGGTCTACAAAGGAAATGAAAACCAGATACAGTTTGCTGTAATGACAAAACAATTATATTTAACTAAATATTACACACTTATTTACAACAACACCACACAATCACCTGGGTACTTTAGAAAATGAATTCATCATGCATAACAAAGAGACCACGCCCAGGTGGTATTCCACCTTTTGTGCTTAAATATTGTCAAGAGATTTTAGCATATCCTCCCTCACTTAGTCTATCCATCCAACCTAAGAAGTAGTTACGTAGTCCCAACCCATAAATCAGGTGATAAGACTCACACCACTAATTACAGACCTATTTAAATCCAGTCATTTGTTGTTAAGATCTTGAGAGAGAGTCTTGCACTTAAGCCTTATATCCTCTCCTACAAACATATAGCTATACCAGAGCACCATGGTTTTCATGAAGAAAGGTCTTCAACTACGTATCTCATGGTCATTAAGGGTGTGTTGCTGGTCGATATTTTGACTTGCGGCGACACAATCAATTCAACAGCGTACTGTGCGACTTTACAAAAACTGCGCCGCGCTATTCAAAACAAAAGGCGTGGCATGCTGAGTGCAGGTGTGGTTATGCTCCACGATTATGCCCGTCCACACACAGCAAATCGAACACAAGACCTTATCACTTCTTTTGGCGGAGAACAATTAAACCACCCTCCATACATTCCCGATCTAGCGCCGAGCGACAACCATTTGTTTATGCACTTGAACTTAGACCATTTAAGTAAGTATTGCCGTTCGGGCGGAACGCTGTGGCCAACATCGCACGGCGGGGAAGTGAGTGGGATGAGGGAGCGTGACGTCACGGTTGGGACTGCAGACGATATTCCGTATGCGCGCTTGAGATATTTTAACGCTCGTCCGCTGCAAAGTTGCTAAAAAGTGACGATATGGGGCACGCAAAATGATTATACACTTAATAAATACATTTTTACGATGAACTAAGGCATTTTATAGCCTTGAAAGTGCGCAAAAAGCTAAATAAATCAAGATAAAGCGAGAAGCGATCGTATAAAATAAATTGATGAAGAATGTCATATGTAAACATGGGCGTACCCAGCGAGGGGCAGGGGGAGCAGCTGTCCCCCTAGATGTAAAAATCGCAAAAGTCTTTAAGCAAAATTAGTATTGAATTGAAACAAAAGTATTCAACAAATTTTCTTTAAACCAACGAAAAATGATATGTATTAGTATAAGTTAAGTAACTGAAATAAAACTATTTTTTCAAGGAAATAATCTCATAAACTATTAAAGCGCTGTTATAATTTTCTTATAATGTTGGTTTCATTCATCTTTTCCATGCTAAAATTTCACAACTTGGCTTGCCCCCCCCCCCCCACTCCTAGATCATGGCTTCCCCCCCTAGACCATGGCTTTCCTCCCCCTAGACCATGGCTTTCCTCCCCCTAGACCATGGCTTCACCCCCTCTAGGTAAAAAGAAGGGGTCCTGGCAAGTATCACGTAATTATTTCCGCAAAAACCAGTTTATTGCGATCTCGGTAATTTTCAATAAAAATAATTAAACAAATCGTTTTATTTATAAACCCAACACAATGAAGCCTAGATTAACGTATTTACACTGAAAATACGCATTTTGAAAAATCCTACGTGAGATTAGAAAGAAGGCATGGAGAAAAATCCCACGATATCTCACAAAGGATGAAGGGAGGGGTCCATAAAAAGGCAAAATTATTTTAGAAATATAACTTATTTACTAGTAGATTAACCTAACGGTGACATTCCTAGAAAATGAATATTAAGACTGTCCCAACGGTCGTGTGTCATTTTTAACCCGTAATTTTAGTAACTTTGCATCAAGCAAAATTCATGAAAATTGGCACACTTATGGGGAAAGGTCCTAAGTTTTGTTCAGTGTAGGCAAAAGTTTACAATTTTGACCTTTTGACCTAACAATGTGGGTCTAAACCAAAAATTTTAATTTGCCTTATGTGGTTTTAATGAAAAAAAAATCGAGATAGAAAAAAATCTCATTTCATTGACCAAGATGTCAATTCTCAGGTTTTCGGATCCGAGAAACCCGAAAATAGCACTTTCATTTACGAAAATTCAACCGTTGACCCAGTAAGGTCACCGTCAAGGTCATAAGGGTGGCAAAAAGAATATCAAATATGATGCATTAAAAATTAAGTTTAGTATAATTTTTTCTTTGGCATATTTCTTATATTTGAGTGATTTTTTTTCTTCATTTCTTTTGCGGAAAAGGTCGTGAAAATTTTCACACGAATTTGTTTAGTTATATTTCACACATTTGGTAAGGGCAAAGAATATTCCTTAATTTTAGTGCAATATTGTATGGAATATGCTTTTTTTCAAATGATGAAATATTTATAACCATTTGTACTCTACCAAGATTCGTGCTGAAGCCCAAGATTTTACCCTTTTCTAACCAATATATTTTTCTAAATAATGATACCTCATTAAAAAGATCGTTTTTGGAAATATTATTATATGGAAAATTTTATGCACAATGATCGAATGATTTTAGAACATCATTCCAATTAAGTTCATCTTTTAATGTAATCCAATGAAAATGTTCAATATAATTTTAATATAGCGTCCACTCTTATAAATAATCTTTGTAGTTACGATACAAATTTTTAACGTGATTCATGATATCTGCATGATTTATTGCACCCACTTCGAGCTCACTTATGCTCTTACCGATGGTTAATGGAAGAAAATTACTTTCTGACCGCTTTTGGTTCAGATATTTTTAACTTCATTCATACTTCGATTACCAAAATTTTATCATCTTCAATAGCATTTTGAAAAAGAGGTGATTGATTGTTTTTAAACTCTAGCTAAATTTGAGGGTTCTTTTTCAAAACTCTCTTCTACAATTCTAGGACATTACACCTGATATAGAAAGTAGGAATTCATAGTGTGGTATAATTTAAAAATTCTATCTACAACTGACGAAAGAGGTAACTAGCGCGTTTTACAGTAAACAAGTATTTTCTTATACATGCGACTTCCGCAGTATCACAAAATTCTTTCAGCATTTGAAGACGCACAGTGTAATGCAGAAATAAAAATATATTTTCATGACAATATTTTCCGCATCTGCGGGAAAGAAAACAGCAGCTGTTTGAACGGCGTTATGTACCATGTGCGCTGCAAAACCGATTTGATAACTTGTGATGTGCAGGCCTTAGATCTGAAGGAATGACTATGAAAAATAGCATGGAAAGACATCGTTCTGCTAATGCCAGTTTCTTTTCTTCGTCTCCATAAATTGTTTTTACTAAAAATTTCTGTATTTTGGAGGAAGATGCAGCTGTATTTAAATATCTTTTATGCTCTTGCGTCTCCAAGTGCTGCGAAATATCATACTGCCGTGAAAAATAGAAAATTATCCGTTACATTTCACACATTTGACAGAGTAATCGCTTCTGGATTTTTTAATAAAATGAGATTCACTTCTTAGATGATCTTTGAATCCGCATCCTCTTTTCTTACGTATAGTGACAAGAATATAAAAAATTAAATTATGTCTTAAATTGTTTAAAAAAGTTTAATTGAAAACTCTGTAAGTACATACGTACAACATTACATGAAAATATTTAATAAGTTATTCAATATATTCAATTTAATTGATTATTTTAAAGCAAATTTATGTTTAAAATTATTTTAATCCAATCCTCTCTTTCTTTCTAATTATAAATATGTTAATAGGTATTATTTATTCCCAGATTTTTCCGTAGCGTACTTAAATCGTAGGTGTCACTTGCAAAGCCGGCGCTAGACCTTTTTCCACCATCACAAAATATAAATAACACGAGAGCTGTCTGCTAAGTAATAAATTATGCATTTATTAAATAACTAAATTACTTACCTAAATCATATGAATGCTGATTTATTGACATCCCTTTTTAATAGCACTAGCGCGCAGTTCAATTTGCATCGCATAACTGACCGTTGAAAAATTACTATATGCGAAGGCGTTGCCGCGTTACTTCGTAGACGACCGGCAAATTCTTTACAATATGACCCTTTTCCTCTCTAAAATTCCCCCCGTTTACAACTTTTGTGCAAGATTTCATGTTTTTATAACGATGTTCCGAATGATGCTAGATCGCTAACGAGAAAAGAAAAAATTCTGCGGAAGTTTACAAAGGGCTTGGTCTTCATTTTAATGCCGATGCCAATGCCGAAAAATGCCACTGTTCATTAATTGTAAGTTCACCAATCCAACCATGCCTGAGAGAATACTTCTCGTACATAACGCAATAAATATTAGTACTTTTAATTGAAAAACAGCGAAGAAAATGGTCAAAATACCGCAGTGATACAGTGAATCCCCATTCGTAGCCATGCGCTACGACGATGAGCGTCCCAACCGTGACGTCACGCCACTTTAAAAGTGGGTGGGGAAGGAAGGGAGCGGAGGGGAGATGTTGGCCACACGGCGAGCTATGGATAGAGGTGGGGAACGGCGGGTCTACTTTTATATGGTCTAAGCACTTGAGCAGTGGTTGTCTAATAAGGCGGAAAGCTTCTTTGACGATGGCATACAAAAGCTGGTCCCAAGATACGATAAATGTCTCAATAGTAATGGGAATTATGTAGAAAAGTAGAGAAAAGTATGGCTTTTCATGTGAATAAATTATTTTTGAAAAAAATTCACTTGTTGTTTATTATGTCAAAACGGTACTTACTTTAAAAACAGCCTCGTACTTTCAAAACCCGAGAGAAACGTACCCGAAATATTTTCTGTAAAAAATCGAAGACACCTGAGTTACCTAACAACTATCACCTAAACGACGCAACCATTTTCAATGCGATCATAAGCATGAGAGAAACGTTTAAGAGTGTTACAGAAAGAGTTACTTATTGAGTCATAGCCTTGAAAAAATTCCTCTGCTCCGTTGTATTTTTAGTGGTTGATTTTATCCTAGAAAAAGGTATCCCTTTTTCGTGAGTAAAATCACGTTTCCCATTACTAAGAGCTTGCCGTCAATTTTACCACAGTACAAAGAATCTTCAAAATTATACTTTTGATGGAATAAAGCAAACTATTTAAAAAATAACTCACCCAAAATGAGTACTGACAAGATTGAAGACGTAGAGAAGGCATTGAGTAACTTCATTGTGACAGAAATATTACACAGAAGAGTATTTCCCACGGAAAAATATGTTCACAGAACTTCAACGAGCTGTTAAAGTAAGATTCACAAGCACTGTCCTCTTCGGATCGCGGGCCTCAATCGAATTAATTCATTAGGGAAATATTCCCAACCCATTTTCCACTATCTATAATGGGGTCACGATCCTTTGGACGTGAAGGAGAGATAGGAAGAAATAAAATTCATCCCAGTTCCAATTTCATCACTCAAGAACGTTTGGTTACAAGACTGGGGTGCCGAAAAAACGATACGTGCAGAGTTCTCAAGGTTGTCTTCATAATGAAATTTTATTCACACAGTTGACGTGCGTAACACATTTTAAAGGCTTCACAAGGCTTCACCCATTTTTCTATATTTCAATTTGAAAAAAATAACCTCTTTCTCAGTTTAAGCTACCGAGCAAATGAGAAAATTCCCGTCCTTATTATCTATAATGTAAATCAATCTAACAAAATAGATCAATGACAAAAATAAGGCATTAAATTATCCCTCAAGCTATTTATTTAATGTAAAATAATCTAGCAAGCTAAAAAAATTTAAGCAACTAATTTATTTTTCAAATTTGTTGTAGCATTCAAAACACAGAATTACTCCAGATTGAACCAGGTATTATAAGAAGAGTATATTGTGTAAAAATCTGTCATAATCGTCTCAACATTATTATTGCACAAAGTATCCACATCGATGTAGAAGAAAACAGATATTTACTTGAGTTTGATAGTTGAAGAAATTGAAAAATATTTTCAATCAGAATAAATTCCTGAACTTTTGAAACTTCTCTCTTTCATTGAATTCATTCCTACTAGTGCTCCTGCACCATAATCCTGAGTTTTATAAATGAAAGGTAGACTATTTTTTTTCTGATTTAAATTCAACTGATACCCGTGGCCAAAGTTTCGAAGTTTGTCACGTCATAAGTGAGGTGAGAGAGCGGACTATAAAAGCTAAAAACCATAAATTTCTTCAGCCGGGTAATATTAAGGCCACTACTAAAAACACCGCACAGTGGTCGCATATCGATTGATATAAAATAAAAATATATTTTTATAAAAACGAAGTTTTTATCGCGAGCTTAAACGAAAACACGTAAATTTTTGTTCGATCAAATTTAAAATAAACTTTGATGTAAACAAATTTGTTATTACGACTCTTTTCCGTTCGTTTAAACGATCGCAGAAGATTTTGGTGGCCAATTTTTGAACTTAGATTTTGAACTTAGAATCTCCATACTTAGATTTTAATTTTGAATAAAAATCGAGACAAAATTAACATCAAAATAAAAGTGTTAGAATATTGCATTGCCATTTAGTTCTGAATGATCCTGAAATTTTGAGCTTGATAACTAATCGGAAATTATTTTAAAATTGAGTTGCGAGATTTGACCCGGACAAGAGGACAAACAACAGCGCGAGTTTATAGAAATGAGAAATTTGGTTATGAAGCGATACATAAAAAAACAGTTCGTGATATGTCGATTTTGCTATATAAAAGGACATTAAAAGATAGATGCTCCCTAATACCCAAACCAAAACGAATGTGATGATAACCGTATTGTAAATCTTTTCCATTTTTTAAGCATTTGGGGGTTACGCACCCATCCCCAATCCGCCTATGGAAGACAAATCCATAATTAATACGGCCTTATTGGTAAGAACCGACGATGTCTACGAATTTCAGCCCTAATGAACCGAGGCTTGTAGCTAATTTTATGAAACATGGTTTTCCGATGCGTGATGAGTTGGCAAAAAGTCAGCAGTGTGGACAACCAACATACCACCCAAGCACTTTCCCGATCTGATGCGGCGAGGGGGGGATTAAACTCACCCCCCCCCCAGATCTCTGGGAATTTTTTTTTAGTTTAACCCATTTTACTTAATTGGTTTGATTTCACTTAAAGAATAGTGTAGGGATAAATAATAAATCCCTCAGAAAGCCGTAAAAATCACCATTTTGAGCCATTTATCTCAAATTATTTCTGTGGGATGGCCTATGCGCCTGGTGGGTATTCAATTCCTCCCTTGGCCCGACCCCACCAGTATAAGTTGCGCCTAAACCTCCCCCTACGCTTAATAGGGTGGTTTCCTGTTACTTTTTTATCGCCTAAATCGAAAGATTATTACTCCTGGAGTACGTATTATCCTGGTATACGCGATTAAATGAAAGGTGAAAATTTTCAAGCGCGCGAAAACGCGGCGGCTAAGTATGAATGCCGGGAAATCTCCATGTGACGTCGTTCTGGTTAAAACTTTAATTCTCAAAAGTGACCTTGGGGCGAGGCTCTGAGCGCTGATACGACGCAGGATGCTAGCAGCTGGCAGAGTACCATGCTACCTGGTAGCGCTTGGCGTAAATAAGGATAATTAATACCTTATCAAACGAAGAAAACTTTCCGACCTTAGCCAGTTTTAATAAGTAATTATTGAGACATGTTTCCCTGGGCTCTGTGACTCATGCATGCATTGCTAATCTCAGACGATGTAAATCTCCTATCTACTCGTATATAAACTAGGTCCCTGTGACGTCACGTGGAGTGGCATCGCTTGCGCGCCAATCTGGCCTTTTTCAAATGGGGATAAAAATTTACCATTGCCATTCGTCTAAACCGGTATTTCTAAAACTAAATAATTTGTATATTATGAATGCACTAATAGTGGGTAACGAATCGCAATCAATGGCTTTCGTTTTCTTTGATGAAGGAAACTACCCTATTCTTAGCTGCAGTATCCCTGCTCCCCCGAACCAAATCCATATTTACTAGGGTCGTTTTGGTAAATATTTCTCTGGTGCGAGCCTGCTCTGTATAATATCAGCGCTTTGTGTGAATTTGTGGGCGACTCCTTTAAGGCGCAGCGAGAGCTAAATCTTGCTTGTTCGTTGAACGACATTTTTTTTCTGATTCGATAACACGGCCAATAGGCCAAACTTCTCATTTATTTTCGCGCGAAACGATGTTCAACCTTTGAGCTTATACTCTCCGTGTCTAAAGGTCAAATTCCCAAATCGCTGCCCATGAAGACCCACGCCTACATCAGATTAATTTTCATTGAGACACAAGTTGGATAGGCTTTGGGTTGGATAGGGCTGGATAGATTGGAGACTTTTCACGTAAGACTACTGAGGAAGATTCTTTTCTGTCGGAATACTCATTTGGATCACATTCCGAGAAATATTCGCCCTTCACTGTGAAGATGACCTCGGCGACTTTGTTGACAGTACTGGGTAAGTACTAGCATGGGCGTACCCAGCGGGGGGCAAGGAGGGAGCACCTCCCCCCTCCCCCAGGAGTAAAAATAGCATAAGCCTTTAAGGAAAATCAGGACTGAATTGAAACAAAAGTTTTCAAAAATTTACTTTAAAGCTACGAAAAATGATATTAATTTAAGACATAACTAAAATAAAAATATATTTTCAAGATAATAATTTTAAAAACTAAAAAAGGGCTGTAATAATTTTCTATAAATGTTGGTTTCATTCACCTTTTCCAAGCTAAATGTTACAACTTCCATGGGCGTACCCAGCTGCCCCCCCTAGAAGCAAAATCAAATTTTAGTTCGAAGAGATTTTTGAAAATTTTTCTTTAACTCCCAGAAAAGTGATAGTTGTATAAAACGTAATAAAAATAAAAATATTTTTCCAAGCAAATAGTTTTAAAAACTAATAAAGCGCTGTTTTAATTTTTTTTAAATTTTTGTTTCCATAACCTTTTCTGTGTTACAATCTGAACGATCTCGGCTTGCCCTCCTCTAGTTTTGATCCTGGGTATGCCCTTGAGTACTAGGCATGCACTCTGGTTCGTCTACATAAAACCTTTTGTGGCCCCTTTCTGGCGACTACCTGCGACACATATATTCTGAGGAGGCCACTAGTTAAGGGCTCCCTTCCTCTGACATTTATATATTCAAAAAAGAGTACGTCTGTTTGTCTGTCCGCAATGCATTTCCATACGACTGCACGGATTGCAACCAAAGTTAGAACATAGGTGTATCCCATGGAGAGTGCATCCCATGCTCCCGAAGCCCTTAACACATTGCATACCGGGGTATTTAAATTCCTAGGAATTCTGGGTGGAGGTGTTGAGATTGGAAATATGTGCCTATTAGGGCATAAAGCCTTTGTTTTAAATATGGTCAAAAAGCTAATGTTTAGAATATAACTTTACCCAATCAAACGTTATGATGCATCAATTCATTATGAATAACGAACAACAACTGAAAACGTACTAATGAGTACGTGTTGTACGCTTTAAAATTGTTTAGGTTGATGTGCCTAAATGACGAGAATCTTCGTCATCCGTCCGGAGCGTTCGGGAAAAAAATGACGAGAATTCTCGCCATGCGCACGCAATGTGTTAATGCTGCTTGCTACTTCTGGTTGTCTTGGATGTGCCCTTTGCTCATTACTGTCTGTTGCATACTGTCATACAACTTGTCGTTGGACATCCTGCTGGGTATACGCATTCTAGGATTGCACTATAGAGATATACTCTTCAAGCAGATTTCTTCTCTCGCCACAAAATATCAAATGAGCTGGTAATCCAAGTCATGAAATTTGAAACTAATTACTAACCTATTTTTACTTTTGTAACATGACTGTCAATGGTACTATGCCATTTAATTTGTCTTTATTTCTTACCTGCAGGTACATGTGTGCCTCTATTTATTTTGGTGGCCTCTGATTCGCTTCTAGCAACACCCCCACCAGAGAGTGTGTTGTAAATAGTTACTGGGGGGACGATGGTTTTAGATTCAGGAGGAGTGGTAAATGAACACGACCACACGTGTTGAATAACATGGCGAAACTGCAATTTATTAAAAGAACCAACTTCCGGTGAAGAACAAAAAACAAATGAATACAGTAATACGATAGTTGGGAGATTACCAGCCATATTCAAACAAAAACAATCACAACACTCTCCCTTAATCTACCAACTTTACATTGCATTTTTACAATTAACCATACCCAGAGGAATAATGCACTTGCGGTGTGCAGTCACATTAAGTGCCTTAGTAAACACATCGGCAATCATTTTTTCAGATTCCATGTAATTGAGGACAACCTTCTTATGCTTAACAAGTTCCCTGATGTGATGAAACTTCACTTCTATATGCTGAGTGCGAGCATGCAATCCATTGTCAGAGGCTAATTTTAGTGCACTCTGGTTATCATTCCATAAAAGAATTGGCCCCTTCCTACCACATAACTCAGAGAGTAACCCCTTCAAGTAAGTGGCCTTCCTACCTGCAGAGTCAATGGCAATATACTCTGCCTCGGTTGAAGACAAGGCAGTTACACTTTGTTTTTTACTCTCCCAGCAGATTGGTCCACCAGCAGACACAAAAACATACCCAGTCACTGATTTTCTGTTGACGTCATTAGCAAATGACGCATCAACAAAACCACAAATATCCGGATTATTCTCAGTCCTTCGGAATTCTATTCCTGCATCAATTGTTCCTTTTAAATACCTTAACACTCTTTTCACACACTGCCAGTGTTCATTTCCATAGCAGTTGTTGAACTGGCTGAGGTAATTGGTAGCATAGGATATATCAGGCCTGGTACACACTGATAAATACAGTAAACTTCCAATCACTTGTTGGTAAGGTACACTATCACACGTTATCGATTCACCCTTGGTCAGTCGAGTGCCAGGAACCATAGGGGTTGACACAGATTTACATTCTGCCATCCCCACCTTACTCAGCAAGTTCAAAATTACCTGTTTTTGGTTCAACTTTACTTTACCATTACCCATTTCTACCCTCATTCCCAGGCAATCCACGACTGATCCTAAGTCTTTTACCTTAAAACAAGAGTGGAGCTTTTGTTTCAGTTTCTCAGCTTGAACTTCATCATTAAAGAATACAAAAAAGTCATCAACATAAACACATATTATAACCATGGATGCACCATCTCTCCAAAAATAAACACAAGGCTCATGTTGAGATTTCTTAAAACCAACACTTAATACGACTTCATCCATTCTCTCATACCAGGAATGCGAAGCCTGTTTCAGGCCATAAATGGCCTTCTTTAACTTATACACTTTACTTGCATCTGAAACAAAACCTTCCGGTTGGTACATGAAAATGTCTTCACTTAGTGAACCATTCAAAAAGGCTGTGGAAACATCCAAGTGATGTACATGCAAACCATGAGCAACAGCAATTGAAAAACACAATCGTAAGGTATCATGTCTCACCACAGGAGCAAAAGTGTCAAGATAATCAATACCATAACGCTGAGAGAAACCCTTAGCTACCAGGCGAGCCTTATACTTGTCCACTTCTCCCTCCCCATTCCGCTTCAATTTAAAAACCCATTTGCATTGCACTATATTTCCACCCTTAGGTCTGTCTACAAGATCCCACACATCGTTTTCCTGAAAAGAACTGATCTCTCTTTCCATAGCTTCTTTCCAATGAATTTTATCAGTACCATTTAATGCCTCGGTAACTGATGTAGGTTCTACCTTTTCATCACATGCTAAATATAACTCAAAACCAGGAAATTCCTTCCTTTGCCTTTCCCTCATAGGATACCTCCTTTCACCTTCATCGACATTATTTCCAGGATTTATTTGCACCTCATTTGCATCCGCAAAAGACAGATTTTCAATATCATTCTCTGCTCCATGAATGTGATTGACATTGGCATTTGTTTCACTCTGACAATGAACATCATCACTGACATTACACACTGAAGTAAATGGCAAATCATCATCTAAGTTTACAGGCACAGGCATACTGAAAGAACCCTTCTTCCCTTTACCAATAGCCTTAATTGCAGTGAAACTATTTTCAATGAATTTAACATCACGAGCAACAAGAATTTCTCTCGGGTTTTCAGGATTAAGCAAACGATACCCCTTGGAAGCTGAAGAGTAACCCACAAAGACCATTTTCTTGCTCCTAGGATTTAGTTTATCCCCCCTTATTTCCTCAGGGATTAGAGCATATGCATCAGAACCAAACACCCTGAGCTGATCATAGCTGACTTTCTTACCTGACCACAGGACCTCAGGGACATTGTCAGGGACACTCCTGTGGGGGCTTCTGTTTAATAAGTACACAGCAGTGTTAGCTGCTTCTGCCCACATCTCCTTAGGACTTCCTGCGTGAAAGAGCATGCATCGCACTTTCTCCAGAATGGTGCGATTCAGTCTCTCTGCTACACCATTTTGCTGTGGAGTATACCTTACAGTTCTCTGATGTGTGATTCCTCTGCTTTTAAAGAAATTCTGTAACTCATCACTCAAGAACTCAGTTCCATTATCAGACCTGAAAATTTTCAACCTTTTACCAGTTACATTTTCAGCCATATTTACAAAATCAATCACTCTCTGCTTGGTTTCAGACTTGCTCTTTAAGAAATAAACAGTCGTTCTGCGAGAGAAATCATCTATCAAAGTAAGAATGTACCTTGACCCACTCCATGACTTTACATTAGAACCAAAATCACACAGATCAGAGTGAACAAGACCTAGTACCTCATCTGCCCTAGTACCTCCTTCCTTAGGAAAAGGATTTCTGTGCTGTTTTCCAAGAACACAAGCATTACAATCATCAGCAGGTTCATACTTGAAATCAATGCAATCACTTAATTTATCCCGCAACAATATCATATTTTGCATACCCAAATGACCCATTCTTTGATGCCACAATTCATAATCATTAATATTGCACACAAATGCCTGCTTTGATTTAACATCCAAACGGTATAACCCATTACTCGTTCTACTTGCAGTAGCTAGTTCTGTACCATTACAGACAAAGTCATCATCATACATTTTACAACCCTTTTTATCATAAACAACAGTGATCCCTTTGTCGGCAACTTGACTTACAGAAATCAAATTTTCTTTCAATCCAGGAACATGCACAACATGTTTAAGTTCACAAATGTGATCACTTACATTTAGGTTCACAGATCCAACACCTCTGCTTTTAAGCTTACCGTTATTTCCGACAGTAATCTCAATATGACTGTCAACGTCACGACAATAATCATGCATACGGTCTTCATGGGGTGACATATGCACGGATGCTCCGGAATCTACAAACCAATCTGAGTCACACGATGCAGCCGACAGGGCACACAGAAGACTTCTCAGCGGTTTCCTATTTTCTCCTTTCTTCTCTCCCTTAACCTCGGCTCTGTTCTCGTTCGGATCCCTCTTCTTCTGCGACTGCGGGCATTGTGTTTTAAGATGCCCCTTTTCACCACAGTTCCAGCACTTCCACGCCTTCACAACTGATGAACTCCCAGCCATGGTCGAAGAGTTGTACTTCTTGCCCTTGGAATACAGGGCAGTGGTTTCGGGAACACTCGCATTTTGACCGGCACTCACGCTCTTCCGGTAGCTTTCGTCTAGCAAAATCGTCTTCACACGATCCAAATTTAAGACATTCTCCCCACTCGTGATGGCCATGACAAGATTGTCATACGAATTTGGCAGCCCCTGAAGCAACATTGCTGCAACAAAGTTTTCCGCCATCGGCTCACCGATACCCTCGAGCTTGTGTGCCAACATTATCACCTCGCTGATATAAGTGTCCATGGTTTCAAACTTTTCGAGCCTCATTTGGCACATAGAACGAAGCAGGGATACATACCGCCACTTGCCTTTATCCTCATATGCCTTGGATAAAGCATTCCAGGCATCCTTTGCCGTTTTAGCTGGCCTTACATGGGGATATACCACAGGCTGCACCATAAGGCAAATGTCTGCTAAAGCTTTCTCGTCCCTACGTTCTTTACCTTCGCCATTATCACTTCCCTGGACACAACTCCACAATCCATTACGACGTAAATAGTTCGTCATCGCGAACGACCAGTCATAATAGTTTTCCCGCCCAACGAGTTTTTCGAAACCATACGCCTGCGAAGTGACCTGAGATTCTTGCATCTTTGCTACCACACGGTTTACCACAAAAATAAAGAAATCTGAATTCAGCAGCGCAGTGGAAAGTGCGATGGGCCCATAACCTGTTGTAAATAGTTACTGGGGGGACGATGGTTTTAGATTCAGGAGGAGTGGTAAATGAACACGACCACACGTGTTGAATAACATGGCGAAACTGCAATTTATTAAAAGAACCAACTTCCGGTGAAGAACAAAAAACAAATGAATACAGTAATACGATAGTTGGGAGATTACCAGCCATATTCAAACAAAAACAATCACAACAGAGTGACTACGAAGAATGTTCAAGAAAGGCTATGGATGTAAGTTTACCCCCTCCAATTTTCTGTCTGTTTCTGCAGACTGTGAATATATCATTGAGGGGCACAATTTTTTGGGGTAGAATAGGTAAGCAACATTTCTGTGACTTCTTTTTCCATTTTTTTCTAAGGACAAAATGAAAGATTATTTATCACAATTCATGTATGCAAAATATTCTCAGAAAATTCTACCTCATTCGTTTTCAAATGCTTGGAAATGAGTGCAAATTGATGCTGTTAGTAAATGCACAAATATGTACATATTTGCAAATGGAAACGTGGTATACCAGATCACAACTATTTTTGTCAAATGCACATGAGATAAGTTACTGATATAGAATATTTAACCCAGGGGGGGAAAAATCAATTATGTATCCTTTATTGAAAAATAAAGGAGGTTCTTCTCTCCTGGGTAAATATCCTATACCTGTCATTTCTCTGGTGTTTATCTGATTTGATTTGTTTTGGTTTCCCACCCAGTGGGCTTGGGTTAAAATCCCGGCGGTGGCAAAGAATTTTTAGAGACTGCCCGATCCCTGCTTTAGTGTTGTGTGGAGGACATTTCAAGGACAACACTCCATCCGTCAGATGGGAAGTTGAGCCGTGGTCCGCTTGGTGCCTATTGTTAAGAGCAGGCTAATTATGACGCCATTTTTCTCTCTACCCTTCCTTACCTACCCTTCCCTCATGGCGCAAATGACCTTAGCTGTCAGTCGCCTCCTCCGAATACCGTACCACACCATTTATCTGATTTGATTGATTGCGTATTTAATGGCTTCATAAAAATTATGAAACCGTTCAAAAATAGTCTGAAATGGAAAGACAGAGAATTGCATGGAGTATTCCAAGCAGTGGTGGATCTATGGGGGGGTATGGAGACCCCCCGCCATATATTGGGTCGAAAAACACACATTGGATTAGGTGAAATCGAAGTATTTGTGGGTTACGTCTTTATACAAAAGTGTTTAGTTATGTTTTCCTACATATTTACCTTCTTTAACGAATTCAGATACAAATTAGCTCTAAACTTACGGCCTATTTTACACTCTTTTGGTATGTTACAATACAGTGGCAGATCCAGATCCCCACCCCCGGATATTCAATATTTACACTAGATAGAATCGTAATGTTAGCCCCCCCCCCTTGTCCCTATCCCGGTTCTGCCACTGACTGCAAGTACATTTTTTAAACCTTACTACATTCAACCAGTGGCGCAGCGAGGGGGGGTGGAGGTTTGGGGGATTTAACCCCCCCAGAGATCAGAGAAATTTTCTATTTTAATCCATTTTACTAAATTGGAGTACAATTACTTATAGAATAGTGTAAGGATTAATTAACCCTTTCCACTTCCATTAATTTTCTCTGAATATCGTGCTTCCATTCTACACTCTTTATTTTTTCTGTGGTTCTTTTTCAAGTGGTAGGTAAAGAAATGACATTTTGTAATTTGAAATCAATGTAGAACCGTGAAAAACAATGTGATTATTAAATATGGAGAATATAGCTATCGCTACTCGAATAAAATCATTTTAATCCTTCCAATGCATCACGTTAAATGAAATATGAATTATGTATTTATGTATACAATGAATGTTTTAACATTCATTGTATACATAAATACATACACTCTGCTAACTGCTAGCATCCTGCGTCATATCAGCGCTCAAAGCCTTGCCCCTAGGTCACCTAACTTATGGCAGCGGGAACCAGAATGACGTCACATGGAGTTTTCCCGGCATTCATACTTAGCTGTCATGTTTTCCCGCACTTGAAAAATTTCACTTTTCATTTAGTCGCAAAAAATAGATATCGTCATTTAAAAATCTAAATGCGTGAAATACGTACTCCAGGAGTAATAATCTTTCTATTTAGGCAATAAAAAAATAATAGGAAACCACCCTATTGTCAAATTTTCTGACTTGTTGAGTGCCACAGCCAACACACATGTTTTCAAATACTGTCTCTATTTATTGAGTCAAATACTCTTGTAACAGAGATGTGACTTTTTTATCATGAATTCCATCCCACATATTTATCATATTCTAATTACACGTATTTTTATGGTACATTTAAACTTATTTCAGGTCCAGTACACTGTGTTCGATAAATGCATGGAAAAAATATTCACGAAGGAAGGCATGAAGGATACTGAGGAAATATATAATGGCACCGAATGTGTCTATTGCAAGCATTTTTGCAGGTAAGGAAATATTACATTCACCCTCATTCATTTTGCAAGGAGGTCGTGTAGGTAGATGAATAGGGTTACGGTCAACTTTTTTTTGTGAGACTCTCTCAGTATCCTCCTCAGGATTTGGCTTCTTTGTCAAACTTATTTAGGATTAGCTTACTCATAACTAAATATGGTTACACATGTAAGGTCAAGACCTGAGACAATTCTGCCACGTGATGTAAAGTTAAACTTCAGCAAAAGTCATTTTGGCATTACTCTGGCACGTAGCCAGAGGTAGGAGCTTTTAGGGAAAAATCCAGTGGCGTAACTAGGAATATGCTTTGTGGGGGATGAGGGTGCTTGGGGAGGGGATCCCAACCCCAGGCAATGGGGGTTTGCGGGAAATTTTTGAAAAATTACATGCCTGGAGATACATTTGACATAATTTTGACACTTAAAATTCAAATAGTGCGAAAAATCCGCAGAGGAAAAATCATTCGCCTTGACCGGGATTCGAACCCGGATCCCTCGATTTCCGGCCGAGTGCTTTAGCCAGTTAAGCTACTAAGGCGTCATTCTCCCCTGTTCAAAGTTCGAGCTTTGCTCTCCGGCTGTGGCACCATGCCCATGACCTGGACTGCTAGTTGCATAATATGGTCAGCAGTCCATACCACCTTGTCCGGTATAGTCCACAAATTTCCAAAGGGGAGAATGACGCCTCGGTAGCTTAACTGGCTAAAGCATTCGGCCGGAAATTGAGGGATCCAGGTTTGAATCCCGGTCAAGGCGAATGATTTTTCCTCTGAGGATTTTTCGCACTATTTGTGCATTGCGGGTGACTCCGTAAAAGTTATCACCGTGGCTAGTCCCTGTATACTTAAATATTGCTTAAAATTCAACTTTAAGCAGGTGCAGTTATTATAAGTCAAAACTAAATGATAGTTTTAAATGTTATTTTTTATCTCCATGAGGCTTTGGGGGGATCTATCCCCTCATCTCTCACCCCCTCCCCCCCCCCCCCCCCGTAATTACGCCACTGGCTGAAGCCATCCAAAACTTTTTGCCTTTATGATAATTGTTGAGGAGACCGCTGGCACAGGGGCACCTATGGTTGTGATTTTTATTCCAACCAATGGTTGTAATTTTTATTCTGCCACCATAATATGTTGAGTGCCTATTTCAGTGCTCTTTTGTCTTTAGTGTTTATTCAATTTTTTCTCATGCTTCCAGTTTATTACTTCCTGAGTCTTCGTTGCAAATAAAAAAGGTTTGTGAACCATGTGACTTCAGAATCTCTCTTAATATGGTATTTTAAAGAAACATCCCAACACCTACGACCCTCGAGAGCATATCCTTTGCGGGGCCCACCCTGGGACCCCCAAACTGTCCCGTCTAAGCCGTACTTTCTGGATCTTCAAGGATCTTGATTTGCCTATTTAGCATTTACGATCCCATAACAGCCTCAAGATTTATGTAAATTCCTCAGATACTTCCTTCATGTCAAATTAGGGTCAATATCCGCACAAAACACCTGGGGAACTCACCTATTAATAAAATCTCATTTCTCTTTATATATATATATATATAGTATAAGACTCGTAAGTGGATATTAGTTGCATACGGAAGCGAAGAAAGGCCCCCGTCCGACCGGCAGAGCACGTCAATTTACGCGCTCCGTATTGCGGCTTGGATGGGACCACGTCAATTGACGTTCTCCGTGCTGAATGTGTTAAATATAAGGATACAGTCTGTGAAGCCAGTGGTGCAGCGAGGGGGGGTTTTGGGGGATAAAAAGTTCAATTCATTTCACTAAATTGGATTAATATTACTTAAAAAATAGAGCTAATATTAATGAAATATCCCTCAGAAGGCCGCTAAACTCACCACTTTGAACCATTTACATGAAAATTTTTCTAGGGGAGGGCCCCCGCACCTTCCGATTACCCTGGCGGGTATTCCACACCCTCAGACACCCCAGTATTTTGTACCCAAAAACCCCCCTAGCCTTAATTTCTAGCTGCACCCCTTTGTGAGGCAAACATAAACCATGTGTTGAGTGTGAAAAATTGTCCAAATTCAATATCTTCAATCAGCTATGGTCTCTTAACTAAGGGTTTTTAAAGGTCATAAAACTGATCAAGCAATGAAATTCTCATCCCCATTACGTTTCATGACATTGGGCTCATTAGGTCTTTGGTTGAAATCTGAAACCACAAAGAGGTAGAATATACTGAAGGTTCTTCTTCCGGAGTCCCTGTAGAATATCTGAAAAAAATTATAGTAAAATCAGAAAGTCGTTATTATTATTATTTGAGTTTATGCACTTTCTCAGCTGATTAAAACCAGCTGGAAATATTCACCTATCCCAAGGTCAATTTAGGATTAGGCTCGGATGCTAAGGAAGAGAATTCACCCTATCCTACACTGTCCGATCATGCCCGACCCAGGAATCTTCTCATGATCTGGCAGGTCTGTAGTAAAACAGCTTTTTGCCCGAGGTTAATCAGTTGTTTTTTTATTCCCATGTCTTCGACTTCTTTTTTGAATCTTTTAGACAAGACTCCCTCCGCAGAGATTATCAGTGGGTGTATACTGACGTCTTTCAACTTCCAAATATTTTTTATTTCACCGGCCAAATTCTGATATTTTTGTGTTTTCTCTCTTTCCGTAGACTCAACATTGTGATTTAGTGGCACTGCTACATCGACTATGTTTGCTCTTTGCTGTAATTTGTGGATCAATAACATATCAGGCCTATTGTAATCTATGGTTTTATCTGTAAATATCGGTCTATCCCAGTATAAAATGTGTGTATATGTCTCTAGTACGGCGGGTGGATGGTATTTGTAATATGGTGGAGTATTTGTTAAAAGTCCATAGGTAGTTGCTAGGTTTTGGTGGATAATTTTGGCCAACTGGTTGTGCCTATTGAGATAGTCATTACCAGCAAGAGCTGAGCACCCCGAAGTTATGAGTTCAATGGATTCACCCGTTTTCCCACATTTTCTACATTTATCTGCAATTTCAAGTTTTAATATGTTTTTTTCATAGTTGTGAGTTCGTATAACTCTGTCTTGAATTGCCATCACATACCCTTCAGTCTCCGGGTATAAATAGCCATCTTGGAGCCATTTCAGAGATGCGTTTCTGTCAACCCAACCCTCCTGCATGACTGTTGGGAACTTTCCATGCAAGATTTTAGACTTCCATTCCTGCTTTTGTTGGTTTAGGTCTGGTATTTGGATCCGATCTTGGTTCTCTCCAAAATTCAATGGTGTGTATCCCACGTCAGCCTTTATTACCTCTTTCATTAATGCATCTTTTGGCGATTTTAAGGAGGATTTCATTGACTGTTCCTGAGATCGGCATTGTCGGAGAATATTTATTAGGCCTCAACCTCCTTCCTTTCTTGGGATATATAACCTAATTACTGAAGCCTTATCATGTAAACATCGGAATTTATTCAAAAGTCACCTAGTCAGTCGGTCCAGCTCATTTAGATCCGTGTCAGACCATTTTAAAATTCCAAAGGAGTAAGCCAGCACAGGCACTGCCCAGGTATTTATAGCCGTTATCATGTTCCTTCCAGATAGCTTTGTATTAAGGATCTTCATCACCCGACTTTTATATGCATTTGCTCGGGCTTTCTTTAATTCGGTATGGTCAATCTGATGATTTTGATAAAAGCCTAAGTATTTATATGACCCATCTACAGGAAGTATCTCTATATCGTCTATACATTCCAGTGGTGTCTGAGGTTTTCCCTTATTTAAGTGAACACTGGCACATTTATCCAGTCCAAATTCCATACATATATCCTCACTAAACGTTTTCGCAGTTCTGATGAGTACCTGAAGTTTTTCTTTGGATTCAGCGTACAGTTTCAGATCATCCATGAACATTAAATGATTGACTCTAGTATCATTGCTACGATTATTTATTATTATTATTATGTTCTCTAATTTTATTCAGTTTTCACTGAGTAGCTTTAGTGTTAAGAGCACGGGTTCTCACCAAGATAACTCTTTACTATTGAATTGCGTTGAGAAATTTTCTCGTGATATGACAGGTTGAAATTATTACAGCCTTTTGCAGTTTGATGTATGTATTTGGATGGAGGTTGAGTATTTTGAAACTATTTTGTATATGTTTTGGGATGATACCGGTAGCTGAGATGACAATTGGAGCTACATAAACCTGTTCCATATTCCATATTCTTTTTATTTCTATCGCCAATTCTTGGTACTTGTTAATTTTTCCTGTAATTGTCTTTTCGATGTTATGCGACAGTGGCACGGCAATATCAACTATGTAGCAAGTTCTATATTTCTTGTCAATCAACACTATATCTGGTCTATTATTAACTATAGTTTTATCTGTTTGTATTGGCAGATCGTAATAGATTTTAGATGCGCCGTTTTCAAGCACTGTTTCAGGGTGGTACACATAATATGGGGTCTTAGTATCTATTAACTTGTGTTGGTAGGCCAGTTTTTGGTGGATAATTTTTGCAACTTGATTATGTCTACTTAAATATTCTGTGTTAGCTAGCATCTTACAGCCAGATATAATGTGCTGGATTGTTTCAGGTACTTGAAAGCACCTTCTACATTTGTCATCTGTTATACTTTTATCACCAAGGATGTACTTTGCATAATTTTTAGTGCGGATAACCTGGTCTTGTATTGCAAGCATGAACCCTTCGGTTTCTCCATAAAGTTCACCCAACGACAACCATTTGTTTGATGAGATTTTATCAACATATGGTTGATTGAGGTCATTGATGTGTCGTCCATGTAATTCCTTCTGGGCCCATACTTCTACCTTTCTATTTAATAGAACAGCTCCTGTGTTGGTTACGTCATCGGTCGTGCCATTTTTTAGATTTAATGGTGTTAATTTATTGTCAGCATAGACTATTGCTTTGTGAAGCATCGAACTGTTTGATTTATCATAGAAGAAATGTTTTAGTCCATGAATTTGGTTTTTGAGGAGCTGTTGTATATCAATTAACCCCGTACCTCCCATATAGCGGGGTAGCGTTAGCCTCTCTATTGCAGCCTTTGGGTGATGTAAATTAAATTTTGTGAATGATGTACGTATTGATCTTTCTATGCCTGCTATTTCGGTTTTGGTCCAGTCAATCACTCCAAATGTATACGTCAACACAGGTACCGCAAACGTATTGATGGCTTTGATTACATTTCCTGCATTTAATTCTGTTTTAAGGATGGATGTTAGTCTTTTATGGAATTCAGTCGTTAATTCCTTCTTGATCTGTTTATGTTGTATTGATTTTGCTTGCAGGAATCCAAGGTATTTGTAGTTCTCATTTGCTTCCATAGATATTATTGACTCATCATCCGTAACATTGAAGTTACCATGCTTGATTTTCCCTTTTTCTATGTGAAGCAATCTGCATTTATCCAATCCGAATCGCATGTTTATATCAGCGGAGAACCTACTTGTGACATCCATTATTATTATTATTATTATATATATATATATTTTCACAGCATTTTTGCTGGTTTTAGGCGAGGTACGGGTATCACCAAGTACTCTCGTCTCTTTACTCAGCTTTCCATATTGACATTTTACTGTCTATAGTAACAGTGGTTTCACTAACTTGCATACTTTCATCAGATAGGTTTAACGGTGTTTATTTATTGTCTGCGTCACAGATAGTTCTCAGGAGATCCGAGGTAGATTTCTTGCTGAAAAAATATTTCCGTAACTGAGAAAGTTGTGAGTTGTGCTGATTTTTGATGTCTACGATACCCCTTCCACCAAATTTTCTGGGCAACGTGTTCCTCTCTATATTCGAGATTTATGGAGCATATTTTTCTCTGTCATTTGGGATCGAATTTTTCTTTGTAGGTCGTCTAGATCTGTTTGTGACCATTTGATTATACCAAAGGAGTATGTCAGGAGAGGGATAGCAAAGGTATTAATTGAATTAGTGAGGTTTTTGCTGTTCAATTCCGTGCGAACAAGTTTCTTGATTCTATTTTGGAATTCAGTCGAAAGTTTTTGCTTTATCGTAGTGTGGTCTAGTCGTCTTGCTTGTTGGAATCCTAGGTATTTATAGGTATCTCCCTCATCCATGGCCTCTATTATTTGCCCATCCTGTAGTGGAATATCATTCCTTTGCACTTTACCTCGGATTATTGTGATAGTTTTACATTTATCTATTCCAAATTCCATGTTTATATCCTTAGAAAATATTTCAGTTAAACGGACTAATTGATTTAGATTATTATTAGATCCTGCATACAGCTTGAGATCGTCTATGTAGAAAAGATGCGATAGAGTGTGGCATCTTGATTCTTTTCCTTTTATTTTGACTCCATATTGAGTATTATTCAGGAGGTTTGATAGAGGGTTTAGCGCAAGGCAGAACCATAACGCACTCAAAGAGTCACCTTGAAATATTCCCCGTTTGATTTTGATATTATTTGTCTGCAAAAGACCCTCGTCAGTTTTTATGTGCAAGGTGGTGCTCCATTTTTTCATCACAGTATGGAGACATTTAATAACTTCTGGGTGAATTTTATAGATGTTTAGTACTTCAATAAGCCAGGAATGGGGAACAGAGTCAAAAGCTTTTTTGTAATCTATGTAGCAACTGTGTAGGTTCCTATTCTTTTCTTGTATTTGTTTAAGAATAATTGAATCAATTATCAACTGTTCCTTGCAACCTTTGCTTCCTCTGCGACACCCCTTTTGCTCCTCTGTAAAAATGTGTTTCTCATCTATATGGTTGTTGATTACTTCTGTTATGCAAGAGGTGAAAAATTTATAAAATGTTTGTAGACAAGTTATCGGTCTATATTTTGATGGATCGTTACATGCGACTTCTTTCGGCAATAAATATGTTTTACCTTCCATTAAAAAATCTGGAATATTTTCTGGAAACTTCAAAAATTTGTTTATATATTTCAGTAGATGCTTATGGCAGCTGGTGAATTTTTTGTACCAAAAGTTGTGTATATTATCACTTCCTGGGCTTTTCCAGTTATGGGTTCGGCTAAGAATTTTTTCCAGAATTTCCATTGTAATAATGGGGGGAAGCATAGTTTCTATGTTTTCCGCTGCTGTTCTTTCATTTCTCATCCAGGTTGCATTTCCATTATGGGATGTATCATTCGACCATATATTTGACATACATTATATATATTATCATTATTATTAAATAATTGGTTACAAGTCGACCATAAAGTCGGGTGGTAACATAAAGATTATTACACAATAATATACATTAACCAAAATGCAAAACAAAATACTTAGTACCACAAAATTTTTAAAAAGCCCTCAAAAAAACCATTTTTACACAATACATGTCCCCGTATACATAGCACCAAATCAGCAAAAATACAATACATATCTACATTTACATTGCCCTCAAAATCCATTTTTACACAATAATATACTAAGACCAAAGAAAAAAAGACAAGAAACACCAACTTTAAAAAATATACAATTATAAAGCCCTCAAAATTCAATTTTATCTATCCTTTTGGTAAATATAGAGGCTTGAGTTGGAAATGGCTCAGAAAAAATTTCTTCTGGTAAGCCATTCCAATCCTCTATCCCCCAATGTAGGAAGGAAAATTTTAGTCTATCTGTCAGCTGCCTTGGGGCCTTAATCTTATAATTATGATCCATCCTCCCTATATAACTTGGTCCTTTTAACCGCTTCGTTATGCATAAGCATAAAATTTAAGGATGAGTCAGTTATACATTTTGGTTTCATCAGATTCTGCTTCTGTTCTCAGTCCTTCTTCTAGCTTTTGCTCCCATATCAAGAGTTAAAATTTCAAAGCATAATTAAAAAAAAACTATTATTGGGGTAGTTGTCAAAATTGGTTGACCATATTAAAAGTCTCACCGAATGGAGCAAAGTTTTTTTTAAACGTCTTGAATACAGTAGCATCCCAAGTAGCAAAAGAATATGGAAATATGATTTTAAAATTATTGCAAATAATTTTAAAATCATTTTTTTTTCAAGATTTTAAAATAATGTATTAGGCGTTGCTCTTTTTAAGTCTTGTACCATTTGATCTCATTTTGTTGATAGTTTATACATGGATATGTAGGAGGTAATGGCTTATTTTTTGCATAAAATGTTCCTTTTTTAATTTCACAGAAAAATAATTATGAGAACAATATTTTAAAACAATTTCAAAATTATTTTACCCACATTTTAAAATAATTTGATAATTATTTTCTAATCATTTTAACATAATGTTAAAATTATTTTAACATAATTTTGAAATCATTTTAACATAATTTTGAATTAATTAGGTAATTATTTTGAAATCGTTTTAAAACACTCATATAAATTCTCATTGGAACAGGCATATACCAATGTGATAAAATAAACCAGTATGAAAATTCTTATTCCTTTGAAGTGAATGTGAATAACTGACAAATAGCTTTACATAAAACAAGTAATACAGATATGTTTGGAGACTATTACTACCAAAAATGAATCCCTTTTTAAAAAAGTGAGTTTGAATTATGCTGTTTTTAGGGCTTTTGAAATCCACAAAGTGGTATTTTTTCGCAGTTTTCCATAAGATTACTAAAATTTAAAATAATGAAGTTATGAGAAAAATCTCCCAAAATGAAGGCATATGATCGAAAAATGGACATTTAATGATCCAAGAATGGAATCAAGCAACGCCTGAAAACATTCTCAATATGTGCTTTGTAACGCCACCTTTGCTAATATCACTCTTTTATTTCATATATCTTTTTAACGCCACACAATCTCTTTTTACAGTCAACAACCACTACAACCAACATCCCCGTAGCAACCATTTTATCAATCACATCAAGTAAATAAACACAAATATAGCAACAATTTTATCAATAACATCAAGTAAATAAACACAAATATGACGGCGTTACAGCCTTCTTCCCCCTTAAGAACGAACTTATTTCAAATAAGTTCTGTTTAATTTAATCTGAATGGCAAGTGCCCAAGCCCGACACCGTCTCTACCTCAGTGACGTTTCTCTGAATAGATTTACTTAAGCTATCAGTATTTTGATTTTCTATAACATTGAAACACTGATGGCAATAGTTTGTTTGGAGAAAACTTGTGCTTTTCCAGTCACCTGCCATTTTACCAGCTCTTGTTTTCATTATATTTTTAATGCTGGTGATCGCCCCACATTCATCACACTTTCCATTATCTATTCTAGCGATTAGGCTTTCTTGATAGGGATGCATAAATTTGTTCATCAGGTCAATAGCATTAAAATTTATTTCACTTTTCTCCTTCAAATTTTCTTGCAGATTGGATAACTGTCCTCGCATTCTCTTCACTTGTTGTTTTAAGGTGATTACTTGTTTCTTAAGCTGGCGCCTCCTTTTTATTTTAGATTTCATTTTACACGTGTCTTTTTCCATGCTTTTCACAGCTTTCACTAGGTGCTTTATTATTTGGGTATCATGATCTTCATCCAGTTTCGCTGCATTAATTCCTTGTTCTGATTTTTTTGTGAGATCAAAGTTTTGGTGGTGCAATTTGTAGCTATGTACATTCTGGGTTGCTCCATCTAAAGATCTTTCTTCCATGCAGCTAACCTCATCAACTAGTGCAAGAATTCTGTTCTTAATATTCTTAACCATTTCACAGTGTTTCAACCTGTAATCTTGCCATGATGTATCTGATTCCCCAGTTCTTTCTGATATCTTCATGCATTCCCTTTTTTCTAGCTTAAGAGCCTCCCTCTCCTCTTCAAGTTCTGATTTTTTCCTACCTATAACAGATGTCATGGATAAGAGTTCTTTCTTTTGTTCCTCAACTTGACTGATTTCAGTGTTAATTTCACTTACTCTTGTTAGTACAGTTGTTTTCAACTCATCGAGATGGATCCTCTCACTCTGAAGGGAAATACGTTCATCGCTTATACATTTTCTTTCTTCTTCCAATCCTTTGAATTGAATGTCCATTTCATATTCTTTTTCTTTTATTTTCTTCCATGCAGTTTCAAGCATCATCATCTTCTCATCATTAGTTGCCTTAATGATTCCCAGAGCCATTTTCTCCTTCTCTAACTGCATCCATTCATCCTGAACCTCATCTTTCTCCCTGGCAATGCACATTCTTTCCCACTCTAAAATAGCTCGATGTGCATCGCATATTTGCCTGGCTTTATACAAATCATGATGTTCAATCATCAACATTTCCTGCTTTTTCTCCAAGTTCCTTTGCTCTTCTATGATTCCTGAGGTGCGTTTTTCGTCTACCTTCTTCTGTATCTCCTCTCCAACTCTTATCTCTTCCTTGAATATTTCTCTTCTGTTTTCCAACTCTTTCCTTTGCATTTCAATACATTTTATCTTTTCTTTTAGCTTTTCTTTGTCCTTTTCCATTGAGGCTCTCTCAGTTTTAATTTTTTCTTTTTCAAGAGTTATATGTTTCCACTCCGCCTCAGCAGTGCGCTTCTCATTTTCTATCTTTGTCAAATCTTCTTTATGAAGAATTTCTTTCTGCTCTAGTACCATCTTTGCTTTTGCTATGTTATTTTCGAGCTCATGTAGTTTACATTGGTGCATTTGGATTTTCTTATATGCTTCTTTAATTTCTATCCACTCTTTGCTTATGTTTTCTACTGCCATTTGACAAGATTCTCTAATTTGATGTCCTACCATTTCTCGGTGTTCCATACGGTAATTCATTGATAATCTTTCATTATCTACTGTTTTTTTCCAACTTTCCATGAATTGTTCAAGCTGACTTAACTTTTCCACCTGTACCAATATAATTTCATCAGCCTTTGCTTCTGCTAACTGTTGCAATTCCTCATCCAGTTTTTGTGATGGCAGATCATTTTCATCCATGCCTGTGAATTTTTCATAGTTTTGTTTGTAGGATGATATGTCCTCCTTTTCTTCATGTCTTTTCATTGCTCTGGTCTGAACCGCACACACCCACTCTGGCTCTGGCATTCGCTTCCTTGCCTCTTCTACAAGCTTTGCCGTTTGGTTTCCCAGCAAATATATGCCGCGATCCAGCTCGCGTCTGACTACAGCTGCCTTCCCAAACACGCGTCCAAATTTACCTACTAGTTCGACTTCCGCCAGGGGAAGTGTAATAGGGTTCTGGGAAAAAGGAGTCATTACACATATTGTCTCGCCAGTCAGCATTTCCGGGGCTACAAAATCTTGAGATATTATGTCTATTGACGAGCCAGTATCTCGTAAAATCGGCATTTTGTATCCATTTACCAAACCTTCAGATATAAAATCTTTCATTAACTCATCACTTCCGAATGTCATTACGCATCCCACCACCTCTTTCGTTCTCTGCGTGGGGGGCCTTAGCTTAGGGCATTCAGCTTTTAGGTGATCAGTCGACCGACAGATATAACACTTACGAAGAGCTCTTTGTTCAAAAGCATTTTCAATTTCTTTGGAGTATTCTTTGATATTCGGTGGGTTATCTTCTCTATTCCAATTATCTTTCTGTCGGGGAAACCAGCGGTTCTCACTATACTTAAACTTTTCTTTCTGATCTTCTATAATTGTCTTCCTGCTGAATAATTCACGTACGTTAGCATAATCATCCAGCTTCTTTGCCAAAATATCAGCGTCTTTAAACGAAGACCATTCATCAAGGAAATGGTCTCTCACTTCTGCTGGAACCTTCCTTTTTATTTGTTCCGTCACCATTAAATCACTAAGTTGCTCGAATGTCTTTATTCCCAAACCAGAAATCCAACCATTCCAATAATTCCTCAACTTATACGTAAATTCCTTCCACGTTGTTTCAGCTGTCTTCAAATTGTTGAAAAATAGTTGTCTAAATTTTTCTGAACTTAACTTGAACCTCTCCAGCAACAGTGTTTTTACGTAAGCAAAATTGTTCGCTGCTTCTTCTGGTTCCCTGGCAATTAATTCCGCAATGTCACGCGGCATAAGCCCTATGAGATGCACAACCCAGTCCTCTACGGGAACTTGCGCCCTTTTTGCCTGCCTTTCGAAAGTGACCAAATACAGACTAATGTCATTTTCCTTGGAGTCAAAGCATGGCATGACATCTGATAATTTAAACTTTGGTCTAACTGACATGTTTTGATCTGACACACCATCGCGTAGTCCATTATTTTGAATTTTTAGCCTTTCTAACTCAAACTGCGTCTCCTCCCTTCGTCTTCTTTCTTCAATTTCTTCTTTTCGCAATCTTTCTCGAAATTGAAGCCATTCTTTACAGAATTCTTCTTCATAATTGCAGCTATTAGTTATCAATTTTTTTATCGAAAAAATCTTTGCATCTTCGGGAACTGTTTCTCCCAACTCTTCCGCCAACAACAACAAATCTTTCTTTAAATATCGAGCTAAATAGCTCATCGTAATATTTCAAGATCTGACTAGCACTACGCCCGAAAAAATTTTTTTTTCGTCACTGAGATAAAACACGCTGCCAACCCAGGCACTTACCTCTGAAATTCTGCGTGGTTACTTCAGTCTTGACTCTTCTTTTTTTATATTTTTTTTAAATCCCTGCAGCCGAAGTACATCTCCTTCCACCGTTCCGGTTTTTCCTTCCCTGCAGCCGAAGTATATCTCCTTCCACCGTTCCGGTTTTCCTTCTCTGCAGCCGAAGTATATCTCCTTCCACCGTTCCGGTTTTTTCTTCAGAAGACTTCTAATGCCGAGTCGCAGAAACACCAGTTACGTCGTATCCCACCGTTAAGCCACCAATTAAAAGTCTGTAACGCCACCTTTGCTAATATCACTCTTTTATTTCATATATCTTTTTAACGCCACACAATCTCTTTTTACAGTCAACAACCACTACAACCAACATCCCCGTAGCAACCATTTTATCAATCACATCAAGTAAATAAACACAAATATAGCAACAATTTTATCAATAACATCAAGTAAATAAACACAAATATGACGGCGTTACAGCTTCATTGCATACTGAAAAGGGATAAGACCTGAGTTTGTCACGTCTATGATTACGTGTGTCTTATAATCCAAACACGGACATCGGATTGGAATGTCTTTAAAATGTCTCTGGTGATGGTGAAAGCAAGCAGATAAGGAGATTCTTTAATTCCCATGATGCTTGTACTACTTCATGCGAAATATTCACGCATGCAAAACTATAATGTTGGTAGCATAGTACATAGTACAGTTACTCGAGAGATAGGTTCATGAGTTATATTACACACTTCCCATTCTACCTTATGTGTTATCAAGCTGAAAGAATAAATACAATACTAATTGTAAATTGGTTCAAATTATTTTCTTCTGTTGTATTTGATTATCTTGAAAATTTTGTTTATGCTCATTATTGTTAATTGGTTCAAATTATTACTATATTTGTAAAACTGATTGCTGAGCTATAAACTGTTTACATAAAAATGTTCCCTGGGATGTAAAAATCTGAGAACAATTATATATAGTTAGGTGGCAAAACATTTTTTTACAGTTTCTGGCACAGTTCATAATTTCAAACACGATTTCCCTCTAATCATGGTAAAAATCACTCTATAGCGCTCGCTTTCTGTAGTTATTGTTGTAGATTTAAATTGCCGCCAAGGTGTGTTTTATTTTATGTATGTTTTTTGCATCTCGTTTGTTTATGAGTGTCAATTTTTTTTTTTTTTTGTACTTCCGGTTCGATGCTAGTGTAATGGCTGTCGTATTAATAAACGTGTTGTGACGCATGATGCGGATCCAAGTTTATCTCTCTTATTATGGCATTAAATGAAACATCCCAACAGGTTATGGGCCCAGAACGTTTCGAAATGCCTGGATACATTGAAACGTAGAGAGATACGGTTAGAAATAATTATATTGTTTTGTCTCGTGGTGCAGTTTTTTTTTTAAATCGGTGCGAGTGTTTCGGTTTGACTATGGCGGCGACTAATAGTTCGCGTTTAGCCACTTTGGTGGAGAAACTGAAAGAAAAGGACGATTATATGAACTGGAAGTTCAGCATGCAGCTCATTTTAATGAGAGAGAAGCTGTGGACTTACGCCACGACTCCGCTAACTACGGATGCTGACGCAACGGTGAAGGAAAAGGACACTGATGCTTGGTCCTTAATTTGCCTTCATGTGGATAAATCCCTCTATCCATACGTGCAAAATACCACAACGGCAAATGAAGCTTGGAAGTCTTTGGAAGATTTGTTCGAGGGAAAGACAAAGACGCGGTGGATGAACTTATGGGATGCTTTGCTGGATGCAAGGTTAACGAAGCATAACGGTAACGTTCAGGAGTACGTTACCTCCATCCTGGAGCTAACAAATAAGTTAGCAAGTATGGGGAAACCTGCAGATGACGGCTTGGTTGCACTAATCATGCTGAGGGGTTTACCGAAAGTGTGTTTGCCATACCGTATGGGGATTGAGGCGACAACGTCGGATAAGGATTTCACCACCAGCACCATCAAGGAGAAGCTCCTCAATGGCAGCCTGGATGAATATCTAAAGTTGGAGAATGCGGAGGAGGAGTCCGTGTTGTTCACCAGGAACCTGAAGGGCCAGCATTCATCCGGTAAGCCGCCGAAGGAAAGGGAATCGACGTCGAAGTCGTCGAATTACAAGAGGCCAGATAAAAAGAAGGTAAAGTGTTTTAAGTGCTGGCAGATGGGCCATTACAAGTCGGAATGTCCCATGAACGAGGCGAAAAAGGATTCGTCTTTACTATGTGCTCTAGGTGTGTCCTCATTCAGTAAAGATGACTGGATTATAGATTCAGGTGCATCAGCTCACATGACCCCACACAAGGTTTTAATGCGTGATTATAAGCAGGGAGTTGAAGGGCACAGTGTGCGATGTGCTGATGACTCCACCCTGGTGAGCACAGGGAAAGGAAATGTGCTAGTGAAATTCTCTGACCAAGTAATCAAACCTATCAAAGATGTAACTTTAGTGCCTGGATTAGCCACCAACTTAATATCTGTTTCCCAGTTGGCGAAAAAGGGTTTTACAGTGGTGTTTGGTCATGATGGCTGCAAAATATATGACCAAGGGAACTGTAAAATTAAGGGTAAAGCTGATTTTTCCGGTACTTTGTCAGAGGGTATATTTAAGTTAGATGTCCAAGAGCCTGTACCAGTTGACATTGCATGTGCTGTTGGTGATATTTCAAAGGTTTTGTGGCACAGAAGGCTTGGGCATGTCCTCTCTGATTCAGCTCTGAATATTATTGTGAAGGAGCATGGTGTGGAATTAGAGTGTTGTGACTTAAAATTAAGTAATGATTGTATTCCTTGTTTGCTGGGTAAGCACCACAGATTCCCATTTCCTAAGGGTTCAGTCACTCGTGCTGATAATGTCTTAGATCTAGTGCACATGGATCTCTGTGGTCCAATGAGTGATATATCTGTGGGTGGGGCTAAGTACATGTTTGTTCTAAACGTGTTGTGACGCATGATGCGGATCCAAGTTTATCTCTCTTATTATGGCATTAAATGAAACATCCCAACAGTTATTAAATAATAAATATATGTTCACTTATGCATGCATGTTTGTTTAAACACATAAATATAATGGTTTAAAAGACAGTATAGTGCCTTTCATTTCCAAAGGATATTAAAAAATGGTGCCTATCCTCTCTATAGTGAACCTCCATAGATCAAATTACCCAAATTTTGGTCCCCTCCATCACGATGTAAAGAGGTTTTACTGTATCATCAAAAATCATGGAATTAGAGATAACCATGTCAAGAATGAATCGACGGGTGCTCACCAAGGGCAGATCCAGGATTCTTTTCTCTGGGGGGCGGGGGGGGATGTGTGGAGGGTGGGCACCACGGTTTGACAGTCCAACGGTCTTCTAATGTTTGGGATTAAAAACTACATGCAAAAATTACCATACGAAATATACTCTTAATTATAATATAAAAGTTGAAATGAAAATACAACACCTTGGTAACTTTCACTGGAAAAATTATTTATTTGTACGACGTGTTTTGAATGATTTGATTATGACGCCTCAGCGTCGAAACGTGCCGTACCAATAAATAATTTTTCCAGCGAAAAGTTACCAAGGTTATGTAATTTCATTCCAACATGGATTTTCACAAAGTAAAAGCTGAATCAATTGAATTCAATATAAAAGTTATTTGTAAGTAAATATTTATAACTTTTATATTAAAATATAAAATTTATTGATGCTCGAGTTAAAAATCTCGTCAAATTTTTTAGGTGTCTGGGGGGAGGGGGGCATGAACCCCTCCCTAAATCTGCCTATGGTGCTCACCATGCAACAGTGGCGGAAACATAAGCAGATGCACTCCCCCCTTATGGGGCCGTCCATATTGCCGAACATTACAGAACCGCAATTGTACCTTTTTTGTATCACAAGATGTCACTGTCTTGTATATGTGTTTAATTAAAAAAAAAACTTTCTTAAACTTTGCATATGACTTGATTACTTTTTTACTAGCATAAAAGTAAAGGTGACCCCCCTCGAGTTTCTTCTGTATCCACCACTGCTATGCAATAATATAATGTTTATTCATCAATTTTGTGCAGTGAAATTTGCTGTCACCATGCCTATACCTACATATTAAAGCTGTATATGCATCTTCATATTTTCTCTGGCAGAAACGAAGATAACATAGTGAATTGTGTAAGGAAGTCCACGGAATCCCTCAAGAACCTTTCAGATACATCTGTAACTATGGTTCCGTTCGGATCACAGCTGGTGGAGGACTTCATCTCCGCTCTTTGTGAAAAGGATGCCAAAATATTCCTCAGTGAGTGATTTCTGCCAATCTAATCAAGCAACGCATTACGTTTCAAATTTTAAAATAAAATGCATTGAAAACCCTCATTAATTATCACTTGTTCTCTTTTTTTTATAACTACATATTTAATTCATCAGCCCAAGCAGTGCAAGAAAATATAGACTGCTATCAAAGAATTGACAGAGAGTGTTCTGAGTCTCATCTCATGAACTTAAGGGATCCATATTTTGTCTTGAGCTGTGGCAGAGAAAATACTGCAGAAAATGATCCCCCCACAATAGAGATGGCTTGTCAGTAAGTATGCAAAAACTACTAGTACCCTTTTCCATTTTCGATGCAATAACTGAATATTTAACTTGATTTTTTGGGTTAATATTATAAATATTCACTCCAAGGATTGGTCACAATCAGTGGTGTTGTAAGGCGGGGTTCCAGAGGATCTGGATCCCCCCAAAATATAAAAACACACTCACATAGTTTGCTTCATAAAATAAAAACAATATGTTGAAACATCATGAACTTATAAAAGATTTCTTTTTTTAAGAAAAGATTTTTCCATGTTAAAAGGCATTAAAATTAGCTTAAAACCTTGTATTTACTAAATACCTTGTTTTCAAAAAATGCTCCCTCTGGTTTTGGACCTCCCCCCCACCCGATGAAACTCCTGGCTTCCCCACTGGTCACAATTTTTCTTACAATGGGAAATTATTATAGTTCACAAGTGACCATAGGCATGTCTACGTTGGTGCCGTGTTTCCAAGGGCCAATCACTATTGGGTACAGGAGTTACCTTCAAAACCAAAACAATCTAATATAAACAGTCAATTGAATGGTAAAACCGATGATGAGGAATAGGTAAAAGCCTAAGTAATTTGAGATAATTCAGACCAGGCGCCCAGCAAGGAATTAAGGTTAGGGGGTTTTAGGAGCAAAAATACTGGGGGTATGGAATATGGGTGCCCTCCCCCCAGAAAATTTTTAGAGAAATGGTGAGTTTTACGGCTTTCTGAGGGATATTTTATTAATCCTTATGCTATTCTATAAGTAATAGTTATTCAATTAATTAAAATGGATTAAATTTTAAAATTTCTTCAACCTCTGGGGAGGGTTTTATCCCCCAAACCCCCCCTTCACTGAGTCACTGATTCAGACTGCCATCAAAGAATTCGCTCACAGTGTTTAAAATATCATTATATGAACTTAACCCCGGAGACGGCACATGACGTAATGTTGCGTTAGAAAGCACGTGGGTTGGCATCGACACCCAAAAAACTCGGTCTTTTTCTCTTTATTTGGAATGATACAGTTATGTTGTGCTCTTTCTTAAATATAGGTCCACCAAATTCGAATGATACTAACTATTTACTTTTACACTAAGACCAAAAAAATGATAATGGGGGTAATGTATTCAACCGAAATTTCCTATGCACATTATTTGACATTTGGCAACATATTTGATGTAAACTTTACAACTTTGAGTTTCAAGGCATGAAAAATCTTATTAAACAAGCTGAATGTAATGCTCTATGTGCTAAAGGAGAAAAAAATAATTAGTTCTCATGAAAGGAAAAAGCTCAGGGGAAGACCTATGGCTCGGAAGAGGAGCATGGAAGGGCAGGTGGGGTGTAGGTGGACACCCCAGGACACTTTAACTCATTCCGATCCCAAAGTGGAAGGAAATGTTTATGGGATACTGGCAGTATTTTGTTAAAATGCATGAGACTTGAAGGTGTAAGAACAAATAACACTGTAGATACCACGATTTATGTACAATGGGTCAAAGGAGAACCATGGGGTGTCATTAACACCCCACGTGCCCTTTCGAGGGTTAAGGAATCCTTATTTTGCTGTGAAATAGCAGCTTGTAAACTCTTATGCCCTTTGTATGATTACTCAAAATTCACTGATTAGTATAATTGAAAGAGATGGATAATCCATTCATTATCATTTTCTATGCAATTTTTACTTTGGTTTCTGTAGCATGATTTCTCAGCAACTTTTGCACCCATTCCCATTAATAACAAGTTCTGGGTGGTGGGAAAAGTAGGATAAAGAAAGTTCGAGAGGGAATTAATTGGCAATCTAATAATTCAATGAATGGTTTGTCTTATGATCAATTATCAACGCACTACTTTCATGATATTGAAAGAATCTCTAGTAATTTAGGTTTAAGTCTAATAAGAGCTGATACGTACACATTAAGTGAATCATAAGTATGTCATCAACGGGCTGTTCGAAATGGTCCGGCAGGTGCTGCCCCTCTGGGAGACGCCGAGGAACTCGGACGGTAGAGCCAGTAAGGAGGGTGACGCGCAGTCAGTCGCGCGGAATGTGTGTAGAGAGACGGTGCGAGTTTTGTTAAGGGAGTATCCCTCGAGTGCTGTAATAATCCTTGCTACCTCTGTTAATAACAAGCTACCTCACAGTACGGTGCGAGTTTTGTTAATGGAGTATCACTCGAGTGCTGTAATAATCCTTGCTACCTCTGTTATTAAACCACTACCTCACAGTTCAGAAGTGGGATTGACCAGCGAGCTGCGGTGGAGTTGTTCGTGCACATCCAGCCATCAATAGATAGAACATCAAAAACCCCAGTGCGGACTGAGTAAGGTGAGAGAGTGTGGTTCTAGGTGTAGCAATGACCAGTCCGACGAATGCGTCGTGGGATGGCGAGTGTCGCGTAGGTAGCTTCAACGGGGTCCATTCTGCGGAAGGAAGGGACGCGACTGAATTGGCGGGAACATGTCGAGAGCAGGAGAGCGAGGCCGGCGTGGCCAGGGAGCATAGTGAGATGCACCGAGAGGCTACCGCTAAGTGGGTTCTGCCTGCGTCGACGCCGTTTGCCGCGAGAGACAAAGCTAAGGAGGATATACAGTCAAGAGGACCCGGTGAGCAACCGCGCGAGGCTACTGTCGTGTGGCCTACGAAGGGCAGAGAACCGTCGTTGGGAAATTGGCGGTATCCTGTCGGAGAGAGTAGCGTCCTTAGAAGCGCAGCGGAGAGGGAACAAGCGCTCTTGCAACACGAGAGAGAATTGCTAGAGAGAGAAAGGAAACTTCTAGAACGTGAACGAGATCTTTTAAATGGGAAATCGTTAGTTCTTGATAAAAGTATGGTGGGTTATCGAGAAATAGCAGAGCAATTATTGCCGGAGTTTGAACCTTCGCTAACCCTGGGGTTCACGGCGGTACAGTGGGTCAGGCGAGTAGAGAGCATTGCATCAGCCTACGGATGGGACGAGTCGATGTTGTTAGCCCAATCCGTTAGTAAGTTACGCGGAGCGGCGAAACTATGGTTGAATAGCGTAGCCGAGGAAGTACACTCTTGGGAGGCGTTCAAAAAAGGACTATTATATTGTTTCCCATCAGTGGAGGACCAAGCCGACGTGCACTTGAGTCTTACAAAGAGAAGAATGCAGCGTGGCGAGACGCATGAGTCATATGTTTACGCGATGAAGACTATCGCTAGGCGTGGTGAAGTAAATGAAGCCTCCCTTATCAAGTACATTCTAAATGGCATGTGGGATAAGGAACTAGTGAAGCTGCTGACTATGTGTGACTTTGAAGATGTAGAAGGACTATTACGCAAGATAAGACGATACGAGAGTGTCACTGATAGGGCCAAATTGGGAGATAGGGCAAACTTTCACAATCGACCTCCTGTGACCATTGACAAGAGGGCTGAGGTCAAGGAAGTGAGGGGCGAAAGGACGCATACCCAGGGCGTTTGTTTCAATTGTGGAAAAGAGGGGCACCTCGCTAGGGAGTGCCGAGAAGCTGCCCGTGAGAGAATTTGTTACCGGTGCAAGCAGACGGGACATATGCAGAAAGATTGTTTGCAGGCAACACCGAGAACGACCCAGAATGAGAAAAAGTGGAACGTTAGGAAAATCACACGACCCAATTGCATCATAAAGGACGAGTACCACAAGTGGATAGAGATAAACGACGACAGGGTGGTTGGCTTCGTTGATTTAGGAAGCGATGTTGTCACCCTGAGAAGAGACGTTGCACAAGAACTAGGAGTCGAATATGAGGCGAGCCAAAAGCGTTTAGTTGGGTTTGGATCAAGGGGTTGTGAAGCTATTGGCACGAAACGAATGATCTTGAAAGTAGACGATGTGAATGTGGAAGTAGAGGTTTTAATTGTCCCAGAAAATTCTCAGGAGGATGCTATCATTGTAGGGCGGAGTGCCTTAGACCAACCAGGAATTCGGGTCGAAAAGGAGTTTGGGAGACTCACCATTTCCAGAGAAAACGCCGACCTTAGTGAAAGAAAGAATTCTCAAGTGCGGAAGGTGGAAGAGGAGTCACGGATCCAGAAAGACGAGATACACATGAACGAGAACCTGACGACGCAAGACGAAGGGGCACCATGCGACCTCGTAAATAAATTCAGGGGATGTTTTGCTAAAAACTTAAGCGAGTTAGGCAAGGCGAACTTCACCAGCATCAGCATTGACTTGAATGACGACAAACCCGTGACGTCACGTCCGTATCGTCTGCCTTACGCAAAAAGAGAGAGCATGAGTCACGTAGACGCCCTCAGCAGAAACCCGGTGGGAAAGGCGGTAGAACCTGAGATGGTGGACTCAAAAATATTCACCACCAGAATTCAGCAGGAGGATTGGCTGTTGACCATGCAGCTGCAAGATCCGAGTCTCCAGAAAATACATGCGACATTGAAAAAGCCAGCACAGACAAACGAGGATAAGCAAGTGCACACTGATTATGTAGTAAGAGACCATCGAATATGTCGAAGAGTGGAGGGGGGAAGTCGTTGGGTGGTCCCAAGAGATGCGATTTGGAGAATCATAAAGGGGAGCCATGATGACATGGGACATTACGGAGAAGAAAAGACTCTGGAACACCTGAGAAGATATTTCTGGTTCCCGAGGATGAGACAAAGGATAAAGAGATATATCGCAGCCTGTATCGAATGCGCGTACCACAAGAGACCAGGCGGGAAAAGGGAAGGAATACTGTACCCAGCTAAGCGCGAGGGTACGCCTTTTCATACCGTTAACATAGATCACCTAGGACCGTTCCCTCGTAGCAAAAGAGGCAGTGAATACGTCCTCGCGTACCAAGACAATTTTACGAAGTTCATAGTACTACGAGCTGTGAAAAACACGAGGTCAAAACCAGTCTGTGAGGCCTTGAGTGAGATAGTTAGCTTGTTTGGTTGTCCGGACCGTATCATCTCGGATAGAGGAACGGCATATACGTCGAGAGAATTTGAGGAATTTTGCGAGGGGCATCAGATAAAACACATCAAGAACGCCACTGCAACGCCTAGGGCAAATGGACAAGTAGAGAGATCAAACGCCATAATTACTTGAGCTATCACTACGATGAATTCAACGGAGGATGGAAGTGATTGGGATGGGCGCTTGAAAGACATTCAATTTGCCATGAACTCGATGAAGAACAAGACGGTGGGAGCCAGTCCACATGAACTGTTGTTCGCGTACCGCCCGCGGAATGCGTTAAGGAACCGAGTTGTAGTGACATTGCAGGAAGATGAACCTGAAGTGAGCAAAGAAGTGATAGAGGAGGTTAGGAAGGAAGCTTTAGGCAGGATGGTAACATGTCAGGAGAGGCAGAAGAAAAGGTTTGACGAAGCTCACAAGGAGCCAAGAAAATACGTGCGGGGAGAGTTAGTGTTAGTCGAGCGAGAAGCCCAGGCGACGGGAACGTCTCGAAAGCTAGCACCCAAATTTAAGGGACCATACAGGGTGGAGAAGGTATTCCCCAGGGATAGATATTTGCTGACAGACATCCCAGGAGCAGCCAGAACCCAGAGGAGGTTTCATTCGGTCTTTTGTGCAGATCGAATGAAACCATGGTGCCAACCCCCACCAGACTACGACCCCGATGCTGTAGAAGAAGATGACAACCCACCCCCATGCAGCCCCGGAGACCAGGGAGCCCACGAGCAGATCCAAGAGGACCCCGATGCTGTAGAAGAAGATGACAACCCACCCCCATGCAGCCTCGGAGACCAGGGAGCCAACGAGCCGATTCAAGAGGAATCCGATGCTGTAGAAGAAGATGACAACCCACCCCCATGCAGCCCCGGAGACCAGGGAGCCCACGAGCAGATCCAAGAGGAATCCGATGCTGTAGAAGAAGAGGTCAGCCAACCGCAAGAGCGGGCCGAGGACGGCCCTGAAATCAGGAAAGGCCGACTGTCATCAACGGGCTGTTCGAAATGGTCCGGCAGGTGCTGCCCCTCTGGGAGACGCCGAGGAACTCGGACGGTAGAGCCAGTAAGGAGGGTGACGCGCAGTCAGTCGCGCGGAATGTGTGTAGAGAGACGGTGCGAGTTTTGTTAAGGGAGTATCCCTCGAGTGCTGTAATAATCCTTGCTACCTCTGTTAATAACAAGCTACCTCACAGTACGGTGCGAGTTTTGTTAATGGAGTATCACTCGAGTGCTGTAATAATCCTTGCTACCTCTGTTATTAAACCACTACCTCACAAGTATATATACATCTTATTTTAATTTAGCAGTAGATGGTATCAAATCAGTTCATATTTATGCCATTAAACATATGTCAAGTATTAACTATTTTTTTTTAATTTTAGATCATTGAAGGATTACATGGCATGTGCAGGTGAGAAAGTAGTAGAATGCTCAACAGATATGAGAGATGCTGTTTCTGTAGTCACAGAAAAACTGAGGGACAATGAATATTGTAAAAATTTTATTTGAAGAATATTAAAACAAGCAAGTCATTTATGTACATTACTATCATTAATATCTAAAATTTGTAATGGACCACCTCATGGGCGTACCCAGCGAGGGGCAGGGTGGGGCAGATTTTGCAGCTACCCCTCCCTAGAAGCCAAGATTGCAAAAGTTTTTAAGCAAAATCAGAACTGCGAAACGAAAGTATTCAACAAATTTTCTTTAAACCCACGAAAAATGACAAATATTAGTATAAGATTTGTAACTAAAATAAAACTATTTTTTCAAGAAAATATTCCCATAAATCCCATGGCTTGCCCCCCTCCCAAGACCATGGTTTCCCCCCCTCTAGTTATGATCCTGGGTACGCCCTTGGACCAACTTTGTATGCTATTCAATAATAAATTCTTCTCATATTAAAAACATGCAGAAGAACAATGGCAGAACAATTTTTATTTACTGATTTTGTGCACATTTATTTCTATCCCCTCTTTTGGATTTTATTGCCGTTTGCTGGAATTGTATGCCATTCAAGCAAGGATTTCATAATGAAGAGTTGATTAAAGTCACAGTCCCAACATCTCCTCAATCACATTAAGGAAGTGGTGAGCGAAGGGAAAGTTTCCATGCATAAGACTTTCCTACAATCAATGAGATGACTATCCATGGAGATACGTGAAAATCACACTTTCATTTTTATTTTATCGCACTTTCAATAACAGTTTATGTGTCGTATTTTGTAGCATCTATTTTTTATTTTCATAATGAGGTAGATGGCGATAAAATGTAGTGAAACACAGTTATATGACAATACACCGAATACTTTAAATAACTATGTTGTAGAACAATAATAAATTAAGGAATAAGACATTTAGTGGGGGACGTGTAGCTATCCCACGCCCACTTGTAGTTCGCGGCCACGTAGAGTCCCAGCCAACTATCAGCTGGCCAGTCGCTTTCATGCTCTAAGCGGTGAGTGTCGGCGGAGCATTTAAACTGCGCTAGGCACAAAATGTACGAATTTTGCCGTCGAAATAGGCAAATTTGCATAAAAATATCATAAAGTCCAGTCATCGCATCTTTGTCGCATTCATGTGCACACATCGAATCTTTATTGCTTTTGTGATTTTCACGCATCTCTAACTATCGGTGTAAAAAATTCAGATTCTACAGGACATCTCTTGCGCTACACTTTTGGATCTGCTTGCTGTGTTTACAAACAACATTTACATTGCGTATTGATGGCTGAGCCTTCATCATTATCCATCTTAAGCCAAATGATTGACCACACCTTAAAAAAAGGCTTAGCCCAGATATGACTTTCACCCACTTAGGGACCAGTTTCAGCAGGGTGGAGGCTTTGGCAGATTAGGGGGGAATGAGGGCTGGCAACTGCCCCCACATAATTTCTGGATAAATTCAAAAGATGATAATCTCAATTATCGCTCTTCAATGTAAGCCTTTACCAGCTGAGCAAACAATAATTAATAATAATTAGTGCATATGTATCTCAAAGTCACTCATAAACACACACATGAGTCCTGTCCCCACTTTACACAAATTTGCTTAATGCATTTCCTCCCAGAAAAATTTCTGCTTGAGATTGCATACATTTTAACACTATGCTCCTATGGTTTTCTCTATTAAACCAGTGAAAAATTGCGATGATACTTTGACTTCTTTCTTCAGAATGACCTGATGGCATATAGGTACAGTGGATGGCAGCAACGTCAGAATGAAAAGTTGTTTTAATTTCTATGAGTGACCTCGATATGAAAGATGAATCTTCAGGGCAAGCTTAATTCTGGATGGAGAAAAGTTAAAAAAATCTATGCACTGGCGTTTCTTCTTTACTTTTATGATACCTGCACGCAATTTACAGGCCGTAGTCGTCCATACAGACAATAGGCATCCATATTGAATTTCTGTTTCTCACCCATCTCGTTCCTTCAGTGGTCTTATTTCTACTGGCTTCGAAAATAAATCAATAATTGGATTAAGTTATTACAAGCTTCATCGACATATTTATGACAGTTCAGCTTCAGAAAGTAGTACACGTTTTCTTCAAGATCCTCTTATGCCCAGAATGGTAGGATATAGCCATGTGGCTATGGTGGGTGGAAATGGGTTTAGAAGGGGTATCTGATTTGAAAAATTGAGTTCAGCTGCTAATTGGACTGCATTGAAATTGCTGAAGATAGGAAAATCTGAATGCTAATTTAAGTTGGAAAAATGTTCGGGTAACTAGTACTGATTTTGAAATAGCAAAAACTGGTCTATGGTCTTGTTCCACCTTTTACAAGCATTCGGGACTTTTCCTATCTTTGGACCGTTTAAATGTTTCCCGACTTTGACTTTGTTGACTGAAATACAATTGCCTTGGATGTGGTTGGTTATGCAAATAATTGTGTTGATGTTAAGGGCAAATTAGTTGATTGAAAGTTTATCACTGCTTGAGATCTTTGTATCATTTATGTGATACCCTAACAACACATGGACATCCAACGGATGTCCGACGGATATCCAAGGCGGGCGGTGCGAATGGGCCATGGATATCCGATGAAAATCCGGCGATATCCCTTGGACATCCGTCAGATATCCATATGTCCCAAAATCCGATATCCATAGGACGTCCCCTTCCGGATATTAATACCATTTTTTGCATATTGTTGCAAGAATATACACCAAATAGATTCCTTCACATGATAGACAACCTTAACAAGGTGGAAGGATTCTTCATTCAAAAGTTTCATGGGTGTCTGCTTAGTAACCATTGATGAATGATTACCCTGGCGAAAATGTGAGCGTTTTCAGATTGTTTAAGAACGCACCATGGAGGCGATCATGAACAGCGAAGAACACTCAAAGAACACTATCCCAGTGCGTTCTCGAGCGGAAATGTGAACGCCTTGGAGTGTTCTCAAACACTCTACAGAGCGTTTCACCGAGCGTTTACCTATGTTTGCGACTGTTTGTCAATGTTTCCAAACGTTCATGAGCGCCCTGTGAGTTACCATCTTCATCGTTTTGGAGCATTTACGTACATTTGAGAACACCCTGTCTAGGCTATCGAGAGTGTTCATGAACGTAATGTAACATGCTAATGTGTTTTGCATAGTTCTTGAACGCTATGGGAACACTTGCCGGTGCGTTTATGAACTCTTGCATTGAATCAATTTAATAAAGAATAAATCAGTGAGATTCAGGTCTTACAGGGTCCACAAAGGAAATGAAAACCAGATACAGTTTACTGTAATGATAAAACAATTATATTTAACTAAATATTACACACTTATTTACAACAACACCACACAATCACATGAGTACTTTAGAAAATGAATTCATCATGCATAACAAAGAGACCAGTGGCGGAATTCTGTACTCGGATACCGACGATCGTCGGTGTCGGTAGCTACCGACGATCGTCGGTAGCACCGATAGAAATGTGATTCACAAAACGCCGCTACCCACAGATTGTCGGTGCAACCGACAAATTCGTGACGTAATGCTTTTGTCGGTACGAAAGTGGCACCCGCACGCGAGGCTAGGCGCCTCGACCAATCATATTTCTCCTTTGTCTGCATTAAACAAATGAGGCTCCGAAAACGCCATCTGTTATTCGTCAGCCCGCGAAGAAGTTAAAAAGAGTTGATCACTGCTTTGTGAGATATTTACGATGTTTAATCACTCTGCGAACACAATTTCTTACTCCCGTTGGTGCGATGTGGCTTGTATTCCGAGATTTTGCTGTATTTACCATCGGATTTTTTCTAGCCCAATTAAAAAATCCTTTATATTCAAGGATTCAACGGTCGTTGATAGAAGAACACCGGCAACATTTGGTGCTCAATGTATTGGAATTTTCAAGTCTAATTGTCTTGAAGAGGACTTTGTCTGCTAAATAATTGATCACCTACGCTTATTGTAATTGTATTTTTGGGATTAGCAGTGACGAAATTATTTATATTACGTCGGTGTCGGTAAGCCGGTCCTACCGATAAGTCTCGGTACGAGCGATTGTCGGTGCGAGACACGTTTTACCGACGATTGTCGTTATCCCACCGACAGTTGTCGGTAAACCCGTCGGTACATACCGACGATTTCAAAACGCTCGGTAGGACCTACCGACAAATTTTTAGCTACATGGCGGACTTTTGTTTACACTTTTCGGCCTAAGCTGACGATTTTAAATCATAAACTACGACGCTAGATCCGTGGAAGCGCTCTAATTGTATGTTATTTATAATAAAAATGATTGATTAAACACTTGAAACGTAAAATTTACATAGTGGGAGCAGTATTTAACTTTACCAATGTTACACGTATATTACATTATGCGTTCCAATAGCGTAAGGTATCATACATTATAAATATTCCGTAATTTTAAGTATATAACGTTTTGCTTTGCTTTTAAATTACTCACAACAAGACACGATAGGTATCTATTGTTGATTCGTAAAGTTTGGATCCGAAATTAATTTATATTTTCAATAAAAACGAATGCCTATTGATGCACTTCCAATGAAATATATACGTGGACATTTCGTTCACTTTTATATTAACTTCAATTATACCCTATGTGAGCATCTGAGAATGGGGTTTATAATGAAAATAACTCTCCTACCTTCGTAAGTACTCTTGAGAGCATCAGACAGCAACGACGGAATAGAAAAAGCATATTGCTACTATATTTTAGAAGAATATAAATGGCATCACTTAACTCCTCTCACTGACGTCTTTACCGGTGCACAAAACTTCCCGTAAAATTAATGCTGAATTTACTTCACCATACTAACCAAACACCGTACGGGACTTCAAGATAGATTTTCATTATTATATACTATAAGAGCACTATATTACTATAAGAGCACTGAGTAGGTACGTACCGTGTATTCCATCGGTAGAAAGGGGCAAATAAAAAGAATGATTGCACGAAAAAAGGAAACATTTAATGAATTATTCATCATAAAACTACAAAAATTTCATTTCAACACGAGAAAACCTTCATACTTTCAACGGTATATCACAAATTAACACTGATCCAGCATATTTAGTCAAAGTCATATCAACGCAAAGTTTGAAATAACACACAAATGGTATCAAAATGCAAAAGTTAACACTTCCAAATAGATAGCGTAAAGTATATACTGACACACAGCACACGGACACCTTTCGGACATCCGGTGATTGTCCGCCAAGTGGCCTATGGACGTCCTACGGACGTGCGAATTCATGCTAAAGGATGTCCGCTGCAAGTCCGCATGTCAGTAAAAAAGGTGGCCTACGGACGTCCTGAAAGTGTCCGCTCCGGACACCTTGAGGACACGTTTAGGTTAGGATTGCATTTTGTTCGATACAAATAAATAATAGGTCCAGACAAGAATTTAAATAAATAAGGCATCAATTCCATGCACAATATTTATTTGGCTTCTTAAAATAATACAATGCAAGAAACTACATACATATTATTAAATTTTCTTCTTCCCCTGCAACCGCTCCTTGGCGTGCCTTAGCCAGTTTTGGATGGCAACCTCCACATCTTTTTCAGCGGTCATGCTCTCCTGCACTGCTCCTGTAATAATGAAGTATATAAACATTTCATTGTAGCAAGAAATTGTATCTTGTACGTAACAAGCAGATTACATAAGACAGGACGCTACAGTCTTATTAGTCACGTGTTTAACATTCTTAAGGTTTCAAAATTAGGAAACCTGTCCATTAGAGGCTGAATACATTTTACAAACTTTTCTTTGACTTTTTCTTGTTCTTAAATAAGAAAAGATTTTGAGTAAAAATATTAATATGTTAGTAATGTATATATTATGATTAAGAACATTTTTCATAGAACATTTGTTGAACTAGATTTTAATCCCAAATATGAGAAGACTGTTTGCCTGTTAGACCCTGGTGCACCATCTAGAAAAAAATTCTTTGATCCATCCTTGCCAGACAGCTAAGTAGAGGTCTCGAAAAAGATAATGGAAAAAGCATTCAAATGGAGGATAATATTTCTGAACAATTGGTCTCTGCTTGAAGATTATGACTACACTAGAGTGAATTGTGTTACATAAGCTGAAGCTAAGGAAGACTAATGCAGAGGAGCTGAATATGATATAGGAGTAAAGGAAACTAGAAAATTTAAAGGAGGAAGTTTAAGTGGACTAGATCTCTTGGGATTAGTGTGAAAACAGCCACACTGATTTGGCACACAAACCACTTAGCTGCATTGGCCGAGATGCAACTTAAAAAAATAGAAACTTTGAAAAACTTGCTGCAGTTAAGGCCATTCCATGATTTAGATCTCCGAATTCTTCCAATCTTAATAATTAAAATAGATCTTCTAATGTAGTCTGGTATCGAGGCAAAAGTGAAAACCTAGCTCACTGGCAATATTCACATTTCGACAGAGACATAACAGGTGAATAGCAGCTAAAGCCTGCTGTGGGCTACTGAAATTTCTATAGCTCCTACAAGAACACCTAGTTCAAAACATCTTAGTTAGCTAGAGCTACTAGAAAATAGTAGCTTCTGTAGTACTGTGCAACTACCATCCCTGTTGAATAAGTTATCCCATTCTTAAGTTCTACAGGTGTTATACATCGAACTTTTATAGAGCATGAGATCCTTTTCAACCATGTTTTTGGTAATTATACCTCCCATATGCAGAACAAAAATTGTTTTCAAATGTTTGAATTACTTGGTAGTGGAATCTGCATCTGAAAATAATACATAACAATACTATTTTCTCTACCTTTAGCATGAAAGGGTGAACCTTGTATTACAAGTTGTTCAATAATTATTTAAATTTACTTTATGTGAGCTCCCTTAACAGGAGCAACTTTCGAAAAAAGTATCCAGACCAAAATTATTCCTCCTTGCCCAAACCTATATAATAATCAAACGAATACTTACACCTCTCTCTCATGCCTTGCTTTAGCATGTTCCAGCCAACTCTTCACTGTAACTTCCACACTAGAATTGGTGGCTGTATCGTCCTGGTTCAGAGCAACATCTGTAAAGAATGAAGACAAATAAGTATACAGACAATTATAAGAAGAGAGACATACAAACTTATAAATAGAGATAGGAACTAAATAAAAATACAGATAAGGTATTTTTATTCAACTCCACTACATGAAAGCTATAGTCAGTCAGTCAATTAATGCCTCCAGGTAAATATATCAGGTTCACGATACTCTACACCAAAATGTGTACCGATGGCTGTACGAAAAGATGCACAAGTTCTATTTTCTGGGTATAAGATTTCATGCAGCAGTTTGAGCAAATAAATGAACCATGTAACATAGCCGTAAGGTTTGTTTACACAATATATCACTTATAATTAGACCTTGTTTAGATTCATCCCAAGTTTCTTACAGTCGTCCTATAGTTTCCACTAAATTAAATGCATGGATGACTAATAGCACAGTTACTTAGTTTGTAGTTAAATTAGTTTATAGTTTAGTAGGTTAGCAAAGTTGGGCAGAAAAAATATATTAAACGCTATAAAAGTTACGTCGGCATTGTAATTTTTTAATCCCTAAGCCTTATCTTTACTGACATAATAGATCATTTATTTATTTAGGACCTAATTTTTTTAATTATTAACCTAGTTCCATCAAACAGATAAAGAGTATAAAAACTTTTTGTAAAAAGGCTAAACATTGGTGGTTATCCTATCATAACCTTAATCACCATATCCTATCATAACCCTTCGACCTGAAGACGCTGGCAGGATAGCCAGCGAAACTGTTGTCAACCAACAATCTGACGCGGAAGAAAACCCTGGAGAAATGCAGAGATCAAACCATCGCCGCGGAAACCTACGCTCTAACATCCTATCATAACATTAATGTTATTTTTCGATGCGTGCGTGAATATACATATCGAAAGAAATCACACGGTGTACTCCGATTTCAAAGAATTAATAATTTACGTGAAACCTATTAATCATATATGCGTGTTGCAAAATCCCCCGGTTACACGTAAGTACAATTCCTAGTTATATATATATATTTTAATATCACGAGATGTGGGTCAATTCCTAGTTATATTTATTGCCAAGAACCCTACTTGATTTGATTTAGGAACGGAACCAAACGGACCGTTCGGACAACAAATTCAGCCGTAGCCTACGTTATCAAAACAACCCCAGATAACACAAAACATGTAATACACCTGTAATACAGCTGTATTACATGCATTATACATGGTGTATAGCAGATGTATACATCTGTAATACAGCTGTATTACACGTGTAAAAGTAGCTCAAAAGTCCTGCCATACAGCTGTAATACACATGTATTACAGCTGTATTTTTCTGGAAAATACAGCTGTAATACTCGTGTATTACAGCTGTATATGTACATGTACAGCAAATATACATGTGTATTACAGCTGTATATGTACATGTACAGCAAATATACATGTGTATTACAGCTGTATATGTACATATACACGTGTATTACAGCTGTACATGTACATATACACATGTATGTAGCTGTATATCCTATGTATGGATACATCTAAATTATGTTTCTTGCTCAATAGTATTCATTAGCTGACCTCATTATCTTAAACATGCTGATTCCTCTAATATTAGCTGCTCTGGGAATTAATAGAAGAATTTTCTCTGACATAAATGCAATCAATGGAAAAATTACTTATCTGCCTAAACCTTACTTATGCTCTGTATTTCTAATTTCACTTGATCACACATCATCTTACCATAGCTACTCTAAGCAGCAGCTGCACTAGTTCAAATGCAGAAGCCCTTCATCTTCCTTGAGAAAACGTGATGGCCCTCATAACCTGAAGATCGAACATCATTGACAATATAATATGAACAGACAGAAACAATACATTTTACAGAGTAGTAAAAAAGGAGGACCATATACGATACCAGAGAGGAATAAAATGGATTGGACAAACCCTGAGTGCATGAAGAGCAAGATTGAAGGGAAAATGGAACAGTTCTCGATGGAAAACATTTTATGAAGTTCACGGATAAAAGAAAGGGAAGTACGTAGGATGTGTTATCAAGCAGTGAGGACTAGCACAGGGAAGAGTGGAGGTTAGGACAATGAAGTAGTCAATCCTAGCAATTCCTGACCAATGACAAAGTGAATGTCATGCTGGGAATCCTGAATTCCATGAGAAAGGAATGCATCCAATAACCATTTGTAATGCAAATTAAGAATATAGTGAAGACAAAAAATTCCTTCGTTTAAAAATTATCATTTAATGCACAATATGTACATCATTAAATATAACAGGAACTATACAAATTCTTTCATATAAAATTATCATTTAATGTAAAATGTATACATTATTAAATATTTATCACACAAATCACATATATCACACAAATTGTGCATATTCTGTCATTCAAAAATTTTCAATTAATTTAAAGTTCATTATATACTGAAGTAGGTATATCATAAGAGCCTTGGCTTCCGGGCATTCCTCCGCATTGAGTTGTCCATAGGTGTCGACAGTTTCTCCAGCCATCCTGCTGGCAGCTTCAGGTCAGAAGTAGTGATGCATAAAATTGGGAATCTGTATGAACAGCAGCAACAACATGCAAGTGATCATGCAAATCAAATTTATTAATGTATACCAATGGTAAACATAACTAATCACTAGAATATAGGATCAGTGCAAAATGAAATGGCAGAAATTCCCCCTAAAAGGAAGGATAAACACCAAATGGATTTAGGAGTACAATATCCAAGGTTTATCACAACATGTCGCTAAGAAATGCCTTAACACTAGAATGCCGAAGGGTGTCATTTTGACACCCTACGCGTACATTTTTTACGGAGCTGGCCCTTAGAGAGTGTTGTAGAAAAAAATCTTTCGTGGCTTTTATTCATTTTTAGATCTTAACAAAACGACAGTAAAAGGGATACCCCCCCTAATTTTTTTCGTCTCAAAAATTCAAATTTACCTTGAATGCCGGAGGGTGTCATTTTGACACCCAGTATATTATATCATTTCTTTCTTTGGTTTAGGTGTCTCGTGGGATGTGGCTTGATAATTATTTGTCAAATTAGTATAGTGTAGTACATTATCTTCATGTGTAGTACCTTTATGTATAGTATAGTATATTTTAGTATAGTATATTACCTTCATGAATGTTTGTTTTACATAATTTCAATGAGCATCGGCTGTACGTATACTACTTTTTCCAAAAGTTTAGCAGCTCGTTAGGTAAGTATATTCCGCTGCCTTTTGCAAATGATTCGCCTTGAAACCAGCTAATTTTTTTTACCGAGGTGACACTTATATGCCCTGAAACATTGCAGTAAAGTGACGCGGCGACAATGCAGTTAGCTGCTGCCGAGCCTGTGTTCGGCTGCCTGGCTCGCGCGCGTGTTTGGCAGACTGGGTCGCTATGGTCGCGACCTGCTGCTTGACTTGCCTCGGCAGTTCTGTCTTGATAATGGCACTGCATAGACGTGTTACGATGGAGCAATGTATTGAAATACTGAACGATATTTCTGGAGACGTGTCGGAGAAGGCGTCTGATGCAGATGTTGAGTCGGACAACGATTGGGTTGCGCAGGAGGTGCAATTTAGATCATCCAAAAATGATGAAAATAGTGAGCACGGTCAGTTTCAGTGTTTTGTATATTTCAGTTTAGTAATTTAATCACAAAAGATACACATATTTATTTTACAATACGCATATACACATAATTGAGATACTGGATCTGCACTGGTTATCGGGCAGAAAAGAAATTGTGCGTGGTCGTGACATGGTGTGCCGACGTGTAACGCTAGGTAGACGCTGGGTAGACTTCAAGGCGACGTCAACTCCTTGTTCAAGATCGTAAGAAGGAGATGGCCATGCTGAGGAATCATAACCTGGGCCAAACATAACCATTGACGAACAGCTGTTTCCAAGCAAAGCTAGATGTCCATTCAAGCAATTCATGGCACCAAATCCTGATAAGTATGGGCATAAATACTGGTTTGCAGTATATAAAGACAGTATGTATTTGGTAAACTGATTCCATTAAATTCCAGATTGACCAGAGGCGTCAAGGACGGCTCTCGTCAAGGTGGCGATCGCGTTTCAGATCATGTTGTAATGAAACGTATGCAACCCTACATGAGCAAGGGCAGGAATGTAACCACTAGCATTTGTTTCGCATCACTTTTGCTAGCTCTACTCGAAACAAAAGGGTTCTTGCCTTTCAGGAACCGTAAATAAGGGAAGAATGGAAATACCTGGTGAAATAAAAGCTTCTCGGGAAGAGTTGTATTCAAATAAATTGAACAAAAATGGTGAATCTCGACTTACTGTTCATAAGGGCAAACAGAAAAAAATGTGTTCTTGTTCTATGATCTCTTCGCCCTCATATTGAAATTAGTAACAACTCTAACAAATCGCCCGAAACAGTAAGGTATTGTAATGAGATAAACTTTGAAGTAAATATTATTGATCATATGGGGCGGAAATACTAGGCATAGGCGCCGACTCCATGGGGCTTAAGGGGGCCCGAGCCCCCTCAAAAATCCGTAATGGGTGTGAGGAAAAAATGTGTCAGGCTTGTCGATTTTATACGGAGTGTCCAGATATCGAGAGATTCGAGTGATCAGGGTTCTAATGTTGATCATATGACTCTCCTAAAATGCTTAAAAAACTTAAAACTCACTACTTAGAAAATTTCCCGGGGCATGGTCCCCGGTTTGGGCCCCCCCAATATTTTTTCTAAGTCGGCGTCCTTGATACTAGGTCAGAACTAGAATCAGGTGATTGCCTGTTTTTTTCTTTCCAGAATACTTTTGACTTGGTGACTATATATTCCTGAATACTATATATAAGGAAATAACTTCACAAAAGATGTCCCGAATTATTTTTACAAAATTTATCGGAATAGCTTGCTTTCCGTTACATTGAGTCAACGAATATCTTGCAACTAAATCCAGAACTGACAAGGGATTGTTAAGTATAGATAAAATGCAACGAAAACAGAACTGTTGATTTTTGTAAGCTCAGTGAAAAGTCAGTAAACCTACGGCCAAAACAGACCAAAAGTGCCAGAATGTAGAGAATCTACTATTTTGATGAAGCTTTTCGTAAGTCTGTATGAAAAAGCATTCGATTTCTTTTTGGGTTCATACGAGGTTTTTGCATATTATTTTTAAAAATGTCGTAGTTTTGTGACCGCAATGGTTTTATTTTAATTTTCGTCTTTTGAAGCACACTTCTACAGTCTGTGACGAAAAATTAATGAAAAAAGTTAACAATAATAATAAGAAGAAAAACAATGTCTTATTCATTTTATTCTATCTATTCATTCCTGTCATATTCATTTTATTTTTTTATGCACATAAAATTTAACCAATTGCAGTGAAATAAAAAAGTATTCAATGATTATATATAGGTATTATTACAACCTTCATGCGTCCTCCGACGTTTCAGCGCAATCTTTTCGATGGATGCCGCATTCCAGGAGAGTATTTTTTTGTAAATTTTTTTCTTCAGTGATACTCTATTAAAACATTAAGTTTTTTAATGTTAGGGCAAAAAATCAGTATTAAACAAAAGTTGACACTATTTACTCCAAAATAAAACTAATCTGCAACGTAAAATGCATATTAAAGCATGGGTGTCAAAATGACACCCTCCCGGCATTCTAGTGTTAAGAAGTTTTAATTGCACATGAAATCTCCAAAATATCATTAAAACCATAATACTTTCGCACAACAACACATCAGGTCTTGAATAAGTTATATCTAACCATTAACAATAAGCTTCCACTCTTCACAATCACTATTTACATGGCATTTATAAAAGCACACTTAAACACATAGGCTTAGTAAAAGGAAATCTATAAGTAAAACAATAAGTCCTAGAAAAATGTATATGAATAATATACACTGACAATAACGTTTTGAAATTGAAATTATGTACGAAGAAATAATGAAAAACTCCTAGTTTTCCAAAGCCATATTTTTTCAATGATTCTAAATTTTTAGGCATGAATGGCACCGTCCTCTTTGATAATCACTGAAACCATTAAAAAAAACCTAATAAATTGTAAATTTTCAAATCTTACAATTTGCTACTAAGCTCGAATACGTACCACAAGTAATTATTCGGCCAAAGATGTTGAAATTTCAAGTACACAGGAGCAGACAACAGCATCAGCCCTGGGCCACGACAAAATTTCGGTGTTGATGTATTTTTTCGTTTTAACCAGCCGAAGGAATGTAATCCTATTATTACAAAACTGGAATTAAAAAATTCGAAATGAATCAAGGAAAAGATTCGTCGCAAAAGCGACTCGTCGAGATTTTAATTGCATCTTAAAATTTAGCATTCATACTACGAAATATCACAGTCAATCTTCTCATGAACAACACACAAATAAAGCAATGAAAAGCGAAGTTTCATCCATTATTATGTATCGGAATATGCAGATTCTAGTCAAAAAACGTAATTGTCTTTATTTGTTGTAAACGACCGTAAGATTACTTCATACCGGCATTGACACAAACAAATATTTTTATTGAATACAAAAGTAGCATCATTAAAAAGTTATTGTTACACTTTCTGGTACTTAGTAAACACTACGACAATCATCTCAGTAACCCAGATTAAATATTGTATTTTAATCACAAAATTTCACACATTCCATTGATGAATAGAAAACAAAGAAGCATTAAAACACTCGTCACGAACCTCGCCGGATTATCTGAACCGGAATAAATTTTTAAAAATTACTACTTGTGCACAGTTCAAACCAAATGATTGAAATACGTGGATCAGCACTATTAAAAATTTAAGGTAATTGTATTCCAGGAACCATTATGTGTAGAAAAACTTACCTCACGCAAGCGGGAAGACGTTGTCGGGTGCCACTTGTCCCTTCGGCATATTTGAAGCCATTTCGCTCTTCTCTCAGTATTTTGAGGGAAACTAAAATTTTTAAACACGTCCTTGGTGCTAATGGAGCAATTAGGAGCCGAGCTACAACATATTGTGCCGTATTTCTTCTACAATTAACGGAAAATCTTGCCGAGCAACAGCTGGCCACATTAACTTTCACAACATAAACAACGAGTGCGGAGAAAAAAAAGAGGACTGTCTAATAATATGGCGATTGAGCGCAGGAGGCCATGGCGCAGCGTAGTACGTTAAGCATATTAATTAACAACAAAACATTACCATCAGCGTTCATATTTAAATATGGGTTCCAAAAAGGGTACCGGCATTATAAATACAATTATAGATCGAAAATAAATCCTATTATGAAATGATTACTACCTGAATATTTGTTCAAGAATATTAGAGGCGATGATGCCTTCATACTCGTGTATTTCAGCTGTATTTGTACATATGTAAAAATACACATGTAATACCACTGTAATACAGCTGTATAAATACATATGTATAATTGGTGTATACGTACAGCTGTATTACATACGCTTATTATTTCCACATGTAGAAATACACGAAAAATACAGGTGTAATACAGCTGTATAGATACATATGTATAACTGGTGTATTCTTACAGCTGTATTACATGTGCATCATTTCCACATGTAAAAATACGCGAGTAATACATGTGTAATACAGCTGTATAGATACATATGTATAACTGGTGTATTCTTACAGCTGTATTACAGAAGTGTGTGTTATCTGGGACAGGTTCTATTTTATACGCTAGCACTTACATTATTTCCTATACGTTCTCGCGTACAGAGACTATAGTACAAGAACTTCCACTTTAAATTATATCATGTAAACAAGGAACAAAAGCGAAAATTTCACCATGAACAACGGAAAAAGACGCTACCTTTAGTTGCCAAGTAACGGTTTTACCAAGACGGTCATGTTGTTCCAAGCAGAGCCATATTTTTCCTCGAGATGTTACAGGCTGAGTTATAAGAAATATAAGGAGCATGCGGAAACACTATACTGCCGCCAGTGAACGCCAAGAAAAAATTATTTAGATGTCACATCAAACTTACTTGGAATTCAGCAGCATCTTTGTAACCGCCAAACCGCCATGAAACCATGCTGTCTCCGGTGTTCCGTTTCGGTTCATCTGTTAGAAAGGAGGAACGGAGGAATGTGGAGAACCAAGGGAGAACACCTTCCTGTATCGCGGAGTAGCGGTAGATTCAAAATTCGTTCGCCACCAAAAAAACTAGAATTTCAATATAAAGTAAAGGTACGGCAGTACTTACCTTCTATTGCCTATCCTTAAATTGGACAATTACAATGTCTAATCTGGGAATGAGGCCATCGATGCCGTGATAATTTTAGGAGAATTCTTACAATTAAAAATTAAAATAAATTTAACGCGTTATGTTTCATTAAAATACTTTCCAATCAATCGCCTCTGAGATTTTTAATCCCTTGAGAGTAAATATTAATTAATCAATAAGTTGAAAGAGTTCATTTAACCTGTAGGAATGGAATGTCCCCGAGACGTCCGCAGGACATTGGTACATAATATAAAATTTCAGTAAAAATCGATAAATTCCATTATTCCTGTTGTTAATTTTTGTAAAAGTTGCTAAATTTAAGTAATTTTTATAATCATGAAAGAGTACGGGTTTATTGTTCATCCAACGCTTCTCAACCGTACAACATGCGGAAATTTTTAATTTTTTGAAAATTGCTAAAATTGTTGCTAAATTTGTTTAAACTTTAAAAATTGTTATAAATAATGTAGAGAGTCATAAGTTCGTTCAATTGTTGTTGTTTAACCCGTAAGGCATGTAGAAATTTTTAACGCTCGTAAATGTTACTTAAATTGTTGCTAACTTTGTTTAAACTTAATTAATTGTTATAAACAATGTAAAACTTAAAAATAGCGTACATTTGTTGTTCTTAAACTATAGAAGTGGTAAAAATGTCAAATTTTTTTTTCGTTAAATAGTTTATAATTTCCTCCCAGAGTCCACACTCCAACAAGAGGATTACACTTGGTTACCTAAAATAATCCTCAAAATATCTCTTCCTCCACGAAAAATTTCCTCTTCCTCGATCGGGAGGAAGTATTCTGGCTTCAGAAACGAGAGAGAGTTTTTTTTCTTTCTCCCTTCTCCTATACTCCCTACTCGGAGGAGGATCTCGAGACTTTCTCTCGGAGTTCCTCCTTGAGGAGGTGAGTGTTTTAAGAGGAAACCAAAACTCCGAAACCCAGCATAATGGGACACTAGCTGGACGTCCGCTGGACATCCAAGATAGGACAGTGTGCGGACGGATGGCCAGGACAGCCGGCGGATGTCCTCTGGCTGTCCTGAAAATCCGCGGACACTGAGAGGACGCGACGGACGCGCAGCGGACGTCCTCTGGCAACGATGTGCTGTGTGGGTATGTCACTCAAGTTCACAATCACAACACTTGACGCGATGATACTGATGATACCTTCCGTGACATCCGCGGAATCTCGGTGTTTTTCTCAACGAATGTATTTTAAATAGCCCAAAATGTGAATTCAAGCGACAAAAATGTTTTCTAATTATATAATTACCCTTGTGGAAGTATCGGACTTACGGCGAACAATGAGGCAAACGATGTAAACAAGCCGTGGCTCAAGATGAAGGTACACATTGTTACAATACTAATAAAAATAATTTCGTCACTGCTAATCCCAAGAATACAATTATAATAAGCGTAGGTGAACAATTATGTAGCAGTCAAAGTCCTCTTCGAGACAATTATACTTGAAAATTCCAATATTGAGCACCAAATGTTGCCGGTGTTCTTCTATCAACGACCGTTGAATCCTTGAATATAAAGGCTTTTTTACTTGGGCTAGAAAAAATCCGATGGTAAATACAGCAAAATCTCGGAATACAAGCCACATCGCACCAACGGGAATAAGAAATTGTGTTCGCAGAGTGATTAAACATCGTAAATATCTCACAAAGCAGTGATCAACTCTTTTTAAACAACTTCTTCGCGGGCTGACGAATAACAGATGGCGTTTTCGGAGCCTCATTTGTTTAATGCAAACAAAGGAGAAATATGATTGGTCGAGGCGCCTAGCCTCGCGTGCGGGTACCACTTTCGTACCGACAAAAGCATTACGTCACGAATTTGTCGGTTGCACCGACAATCTGTCGGTAGCGGCGTTTTGTGAATCACATTTCTATCGGTGCTACCGACGATCGTCGGTAGCTACCGACATCGACGATCGTCGGTATCCGTGTACAGATTCAGAGGCGGAATTCTGTACACCGTACCGACGATTGTCGGTGTCGGTAAGCCGGTCCTACCGATAAGTCTCGGTAGGACCGGCTTATCGACGCGTCCTCAGAGTTAGGATGGGGGAGAGTGCGCTTTGGCTAATGCGCATGTAGTCAAGATGGTGTCACGTGACGGTGGGAAGGAAGCTCAGAGGGATGGGGAGAGTGCGCTTTGGCTACTGCGCACGCAGTCAAGATGGTGTCACGTGACATTGAAACGTTGGATACCGTATCGCCGTAAGATAAACAAACATACGAATTTCCGACAAGGTGAGTAGTTTTTAAAGTAAAACCGTGATCTTAGAGTGAATGATAATTATTTCCTTTCTCGATGTATTTCATTTGTTATACTGAATATATCTGGGGCGTTTAGATTCTTTTCTCCCCTTAATTTCTAAAATACCGTAGCGTCAGCATGGCAATGTTTTGCTATGCATTGAGTTGTAAACAATGTTTCGCGAAAGGAAGTGGAATTCATTTTCATTGATAATTTCTTTAGATTGATTCTTCATAGTGTCAGTGTTCATACAATTTCCGTACCCTTCTAGCCTCAACGGTATTCCTTTTATAATGGAATTTGTGTGTAGTGTGTTTGGAATGTTTGACACGCCTTGAAATGGGGATATTTTAACCTTTTGATTATTCCTTTAAAATATGGGCTTTTACTTAGATATTTCTTACGGCTGACTTGTATTAACTATAAAAAGGTTTCTCTCTCTTTAGGTTTCCTGCAAGTGAAGAAGAAGGAAATCATCGATGAGGAATGTAAAAGGAGCATATTTCGTGCCCAGCAAGTGCACCAAAATGTGTTTTATCAAAAAAGTTTATCATTAAAATATGCATTTATCTCCAAATAAAAGTGGAAAACATCAAGTGCATTGTTTAGTCCAGAAGGAATCCTATTAAACTTGAAAAATGTATTATTTTAATGCTTTGGTGGATATGCAAATACTGTAGACTAGTAATAGTGGGAATAGTTTAAAACTATGCATTCTTTTACTTTCCATGGTGAAATAATTTTACTATCATTATATAAATTACATGTTTAATATTATAAATACAGCCAAATCTTGGAACGTTTTATTCTTGACGCAATGTATGAGCTGCGAGTCGTAGAGTAAGCCCCTAGTGTAGAAAAAGGTATATTTTACTTAAGTAGTTGTTGGGGATCTTACGCAAAATTTGAATTTAGACTTTGCTATTTCTGATATTCTTTTGAAAAATTTAATTGTTGACCATTTTAGATGCTGAAAGCATACAAAAGGAAAACAAAGCTTTACGACATAAATTTCGTAGTTGAAAATTTAAATCATATGTGAGAGAAAAATGGAAATTAATTGTAGATATAATTCAATAATTACTTTTTCTAAGAGTCTTTGTTACTATTTTCGAGTTTTTCGAAGTAATTGAGCCCGATTGTATTTATTTAGTCCTCATTGTATCACCGTAATACGGTAACTTCATGCCACCCGTGCTACGGTAGATTTAAATTTCCCGCACTTCTTCCCACCGTCACGTGGTAACCATGTTGACTACAAGGATCTGCTACTGCGCAGCCCGAAAGCGCCCTCTACCCCAATCTCTGAGGACGCGTCACACGTTTTACCGACGATTGTCGTTATCCCACCGACAGTTGTCGGTAAACCCGTCGGTACATACCGACGATTTCAAAACGCTCGGTAGGACCTACCGACAAATTTTTAGCTACATGGCGGACTTTTGTTTACACTTTTCGGCCTAAGCTGACGATTTTAAATCATAAACTACGACGCTAGATCCGTGGAAGCGCTCTAATTGTATGTTATTTATAATAAAAATGATTGATTAAACACTTGAAACGTAAAATTTACATAGTGGGAGCAGTATTTAACTTTACCAATGTTACACGTATATTACATTATGCGTTCCAATAGCGTAAGGTATCATACATTATAAATATTCCGTAATTTTAAGTATATAACGTTTTGCTTTGCTTTTAAATTACTCACAACAAGACACGATAGGTATCTATTGTTGATTCGTAAAGTTTGGATCCGAAATTAATTTATATTTTCAATAAAAACGAATGCCTATTGATGCACTTCCAATGAAATATATACGTGGACATTTCGTTCACTTTTATATTAACTTCAATACCCTATGTGAGCGTCTGAGAATGGGGTTTATAATGAAAATAACTCTCCTACCTTCGTAAGTACTCTTGAGAGCATCAGACAGCAACGACGAAATAGAAAAAGCATATTGCTACTATATTTTAGAAGAATATAAATGGCATCACTTAACTCCTCTCACTCTATGACGTCGTTACCGGTGCACAAAACTTCCCGTAAAATTAATGCTGAATTTACTTCACCATACTAACCAAACACCGTACGAGACTTCAAGATCGATTTTCATTATTACTATAAGAGCACTGAGTAGGTACGTACCGTGTATTCCATCGGTAGAATGGGGCAAATAAAAAGAATGATTGCACGAAACAAGGAAACATTATTGAATTATTCATCATAAAACTACAAAAATTTAATTTCAACACGAGAAAACCTTCATACTTCCAACGGTATATCAAAAATTAACACTGATCAAGCATATTTAGTCAAAGTCATATCAACGCAAAGTTTGAAATAACACACAAATGGTATCAAAATGCAAAAGTTAACACTTCCAAATAGATAGCGTAAAGTATGTCACTCAAGTTCACAATCACAACACTTGACGCGATGATACTGATGATACCTTCCGTGACATCCGCGGAATCTCGGTGTTTTTCTCAACGAATGTATTTTAAATAGCCCAAAATGTGAATTCAAGCGACAAAAATGTTTTCTAATTATATAATTACCCTTGTGGAAGTATCGGACTTACGGCGAACAATGAGGCAAACGATGTAAACAAGCCGTGGCTCAAGATGAAGGTACACATTGTTACAATACTAATAAAAATAATTTCGTCACTGCTAATCCCAAGAATACAATTATAATAAGCGTAGGTGAACAATTATGTAGCAGTCAAAGTCCTCTTCGAGACAATTATACTTGAAAATTCCAATATTGAGCACCAAATGTTGCCGGTGTTCTTCTATCAACGACCGTTGAATCCTTGAATATAAAGGCTTTTTTACTTGGGCTAGAAAAAATCCGATGGTAAATACAGCAAAATCTCGGAATACAAGCCACATCGCACCAACGGGAATAAGAAATTGTGTTCGCAGAGTGATTAAACATCGTAAATATCTCACAAAGCAGTGATCAACTCTTTTTAAACAACTTCTTCGCGGGCTGACGAATAACAGATGGCGTTTTCGGAGCCTCATTTGTTTAATGCAAACAAAGGAGAAATATGATTGGTCGAGGCGCCTAGCCTCGCGTGCGGGTGCCACTTTCGTACCGACAAAAGCATTACGTCACGAATTTGTCGGTTGCACCGACAATCTGTCGGTAGCGGGGTTTTGTGAATCACATTTCTATCGGTGCGACCGACGATCGTCGGTATCCGTGTACAGAATTCCGCCCCAGGACCAGGTGGTATTCCACCTATTGTGCTTAAATATGGTCAAGAGATTTTAGCATATCCTCCCTCACTCAGTCTATCCATCCAACCTAAGAAGTAGTTATGTAGTCCCAACCCATAAATCAGGTGATAAGACTCACACCACTAATTACAGACCTATATAAATCCAGTCATTTGTTGTTAAGATCTTGAGAGAGAGTCTTGCACTTAAGCCTAATATCCTCTCCTACAAACATATAGCTATACCAGAGCACCATGGTTTTCATGAAGAAAGGTCTTCCATTACGAATCTCATGGTCATCAAGGGTGTGTTGCTGGTCGATTTTTTGACTTGCGGCGACACAATCAATTCAACAGCGTACTGTGCGACTTTACAAAAACTGCGCCGCGCTATTCAAAACAAAAGGCGTGGCATGCTGAGTGCAGGTGTCGTTTTGCTCCACGATAATACCCGTCCACACACAGCAAATCGAACACAAGACCTAATCTATGCCCCGTTTACACCACGATCGTCGCGACGTTGATCGCGACTACTGCACGTTTACACGTCTAAAAGTTACCATCGTAACTCAGTGCTGCCCTCGTTGCGGAATTGTGTCAGATAACAACTGACGACGACACTGCGTGAGAAAATTGAAAACTTGGAAATTAAGAAGCAAAAGAATATTAATGTTTTCATGTGCTAAAACTGAAGCTAGACCGAACTGTCGGTAAAACGTTAAAGAATGTAGGTTTCTTTATGGGAATCTGTCCAAAGTTTAGCAATATTCATGCGGTAAAGACAGTGGATATGTCTCCTTGCTACGTTCCAAATTGGAATATTTTGCTAACTGGTCACTTTATTATAATATCGACTCAATCCGGATTTAACGTGTCCAAAATAAATTTTTCAAATTAAATAATTGCGATTTATTAATCTCTTTGTCTGATTACAACACTTCATATATTCTTTCCCTAGTTAATTTGAAAACTCTTGCACGACCAAGGATCCTCCAACAAAGGCATATTCCTCTACAAAATTATCAATTAATATTTAGATTGTTCCTATCTCCTTTATTAGTAACTTTTAATGGATCCCGTCATAGCTATATAAATCCTCACCTGCTTGTTTTTAATTACCATAGAGCAAATTATGCCTTCAACTCCCAGCTATGATGAGGTAAAACTAAAACTAGTCATAACAGTCCGTGAAGTCTTAAACTAGATTCTTCGAGAGAATATGTCAAAACATTCAAGAATATTCACGCATTAAAGACAGTACATATTGCTGTTATAATTTAACTAGAAAAGGCTTAGATTTCGGCTTGATTCGGCACAAGTATTGATATCTCCACGTCCTCATCTAAATGTTATGGTTATTTCTGGCGAATTTTATTGTGAAATCCTTAATACAATGATTTAATTGGTTAAAATTTTGTGCATGTTTGTTATTTTCCATCATCTGTGAAGTATAATGTAAGGATACATGGGTATGGGTTAACCTGTAAATAAAGAAATACATAAAACTGGTATAGTATAGAATATCCGATATCATTTGGTAAATAGAACATCAGAAAAAACTTTCCCATCACGTCCTTCCATTACCTGCTCAATAATGTCTTCATTCGTTGCCATATATCTTTGATATATTAGAGTTATTTATGAAATTTCAATTACTGTATCAAGATTGCAACGGCGCGAAAGAATCGTATATGCATCGATCTTCATTTCGATCTCTTTTTTCTTGGCACACTAGCGCTAACCATCGTAAGTTCGGCAGTGTTAGGTACTAAGGCCTACGATGGTAACTCTGCGCGTCTACACGACGTTTTGAGGTTACGATCGTACGGATCAACGTCCCGACGATCGTTGTGTAAACGGGGCACTAGAGATGGGCAAAAATAATCGATCATACGTAATAATCGATTATTTGCTTTCGATTATTGCGATTATTGAATCGATTATGGACATCCGATTATTTTGCATGATCGATTATTTGAATATAATCGGCGGGAATATGAAGCGTGCCACGGCCGTCATTTAAAGACCGCCGTGAGCGTGCTCACTTGCGAGAAACGAGAGCGAGCATACTTTTCATGAGAATCTATACCTATATCGTAATTGGTAATTGGAAAATTTGAAAACAATCATTAGCAATAAAACGAATTCTAAATTTTTGATGGGAGAAAATATCTATTGTTGAAAGAAGAAATCATGAAAAATTAGCGAAAACAATGGCCGCGTTGAGAAACTACATAACAATATGAAATATAGGGCCTAATTGGTCACCGACGAACAATTTTTTTTTCACCGCTAATAAGTAATGAAGCTAATTGGGCAATTCATACCTAATAATCAGTCGTAAATAAATGTATAAGACCTCGTAAGTGGAAGAGCCCAGACACCTCATCTGAAGCCGATTCACCCATAAGTCACTATAATCCTTTGTTCGGTGTAAGCTCAGAAACGGAGGTGATATGGCACCAGTAAAGAGTCACTTGTGGAAGTATTTCCACAAAAATTTGAGCGACAAAACAGCATCCTGCCGCATTTGTTTTAAAACTATAAAAACATGTGGAAACACCACAAATTTAAAAAACCACATCTCTCACGTTCACTCGGAGTTCCTGACAGCTGAGGTATGTACTGAAAATATGAGCTTTAAAATAATACAAGTGAAATAAAATTGACCGAGGGATGTAACTACTCGTTGAGAATTTCTTAAAGTGTGTTTATTAATAAGCTAAGTGTTACCAGGGAGAAGCAGTGGCGCAGCGAGGGGGGAGTTTTGGGGGATAAACTCCCTCCCTCCCCCAGAGCTCACAGAAATTTTTAAGTTAAATCTATTTTACTTAATTGGATTAACATTACTTATAGAATAGTGTGAGGATTAATAAAACTGTCCCTCAGAAGACCGTAAAAATCACCATTTTGAACCATTTATCTTAATTTTTTTTTGCGGAAGGCCTCAGCACCTCCCGCTAACCCTGGCGGGTATGCAATACCCCAGTATTAGTTGCACCTGATATCCCCCCTAGCCTTAATTCCTAGCTGCGCCCCTGGGGGAACAGGTGGGTTTGCTGGTAAGGGACCAAGGGAAGGGGTGTCATGTTTTTCCCCTTTGGTTTTGTGTAGCACTTAAAATCAGAGATGAGTTGCAAGTGATGAAAGCAAATACTTTTGCAAATCAGATATTTTTCATAAAAATTTACTTTGAGGGCTAACCATTTTATTTAGATCCCTTCATAGTCAGATTTAGGGGGTATGCCCCCCAGATTCTTAAAAAATAGACAAAATTTTTAACATGGTCATCCTCGCGTTCATTTTGTTTTTTATATTACAGAGCCTCAATAATTTAATTTCATACTTGAATAATGACAATATTTCACTAAATAATTGCTGTATGTTGTTTTAAATCTCTAACATGAGAGGACCGTTTGCCTGCCAGACCTTTGTGCCCTTCCCAGAAAAAATCTCAGATTCACCCTTGGATCTCTTCAATCCCTTATCCTCAGATAAATTTCCATTTCGATTGCCTAGGTATATTATCTCCCTGAAACACTTACTTCATGTAGCTATAGCACCATTTTCTTACTACTTTCAAAAAAAGTTTTTTCTCCAGTTTTCCAAGAGCTTTCTCTTTAATATTCCTTTATCCTGAAGTCATGTGAATCAGCCTATTCTCCGGTATTTCCAAAACGTAAGGTGTTCATCTTCCTCATCTACTTGTAACTCCATCAAGCTCCATACTTATTTTAAAGGGCTTTGAGAAGCTTCGAGTGGATAAAGGCAAGCCTACCACGCCAGCAGTTGGAAGAATGGTCACCAACCCCACACTAGATGACATAAATGAGCCTTCTCCATCAACTAGTTCAGCAAGTCATCAGGTAATGGTCATCATAACTTGTAATCAGCAGTTAAGGCAATTACTTTGTCAATTCAGTAGTGCTAACATAAAAAACATTTCATTTTTATGGTTTATTATAATACCCAACTCACTTATTTGCAGATAGAAACCCCCATAGTAGTCAGTTTATGTGATTCAGTTGATGTGATTATTCAGGATGAACCAGGGAACTCCATTCAGAGTAGCAGCAGCACATCTACTGTGTCTACTGCTAGAACCGCACAGCAATTACAAATTAAAGATGCATTCCGCAAGATTTCCTCATATTCTGGTATGCACATTAAAAGTTAAATGAGAATTAACTTCATCAGTAAATAAATCCATACCTTGGATTTCTAAATATTTTTTATGCTATGATATTGTAACCACAATTGCTTGAATATTTTCAGAGGGTGGCAGTAGAAGTGCAAAAATCACCAACGCCATCATGTACATGATTTGCAGGGACCTGTTACCGCTATCTCATGTTGAGGATCAAGGGTTTAGGTTCCTAATGAAAGTGACTGCGCCTCTGTACACAGTTCCCAGCAGAAGAAAAATAACATCCATGATTGACGAAAAATATGAGTTACTGGCTAATGTGTACAAAATCAAACTATTTACTACTGACAATGTCACTTTGACTGCAGATATATGGACCGAGTCTCTCAATACCAAGAGCTTCATGGGTGTGACCGTGCACTATCTACAAGAAACACATCTGGTTTCTGCCACCATTGGGGTAATAGAATTAAAGGAAAGCCACTCGTCAGAGAATATTTCAAAGGTACTTTTAAGCACTTGCAATGAGTGGAATATTGAAGCACACAAAGTGACTGCAGTGGTGACAGATAATGCTGCCAATATGGTGAAGGGTATCCATTATGCATTTTCAAGGAAAAAGCACTTGCCTTGTTTTGCACATACTCTAAACTTGGTGCCAATCAAAGCCATTGAATTGACCAAAGGCTTACCGGAAATGATAAGTCAAATTAAATCTATTGTAACCTGGTTCAAACATAGTGTTCAGGGGGCAGACATGCTAAGGAAGGTTCAAATGGAAAGTGGGAGGAGTGAAGGGAATGTTTTGAAACTCAAACAAGATATCCCAACACGTTGGAATTCTTGTTTTTACATGCTAGACCAGTTTTTAAAATTAAAAGATTGTTTGACAGTGGTGCTCATTAAGTTTCCTCAAGCACCACCAATGCTCACAGCATTTCAGCTCGAGGAAGTGAAGGAAGTGATTGAGCTCCTAAAGCCCATTGAATCTATTAGCAAGGAGTTATCTGGGTCTTCGTATGTGACATGCAGCAAAATAATTCCACTGGTCAATTGCCTAGAAGCTCATATAGAGGCTACAAAACCAACACTACAAATGTCGTGCAACCTAAAAAAAAATTTACAGGATGAGGTCCAAAAGAGGTTTGGAAAAACTGAGGGTGTATCTTTGTTGGCCCAAGCAACTCTGCTTGATCCAAGATTTAAAAAAATTCACTTTCGAGACCCCCTGTGCTGCTCCCAAGCCATTAAAAGTGTGGCCTCAACAATGCGGGAATATCAAAGTGAAGATGAGACTGCCATGGGTACTTCATTGGAAGCTATGGAGTCTGAGCAACAGGGAGACAAATTTGATTTGTGGCACCACCATAAACAGCTGGTAGCCAAAAAAATGGGAACATCACAAACTGAAGGAGGTATTCCTATTGAGCTCTCACATTATCTTGCCTCAAATATTATTCCCTTAGAGAGTGATCCTATTGTGGAGTGGCACAAATATAAATCCAATTATCCGGTGCTATTCAAAATAGCGATGAAATACCTCCCGGTTGTGGCTACATCAGTACCATCGGAATGCCTATTCTCTAAGGCAGGTAACATTATGACCCAAAAAAGGAATAGGATTACTGGAAAACGTCTATCAAAATTAATTTTTCTGAATTCACTAGATGAGTCACACTGGGGGCTGTGAGATACAACTGTGTTTAGTTACATTTAGCCACTTCAATTATTGTATAATTTTGTTTCTGTGCTTCCATATTCACATAATTCAAATTCAGTTATCATTATTTAATAAGCATATCACCAAAAAGAACCTGAATAATATTTCATAACATTCTTTAGCATGCAATTTCACTTTATAGAGACAATTTATTCATTGGGATACTTCGTATTGTTCCTAATTTAAGCGTGATATTAATTTTTTAAATATTTTGAATGTAATTAGAGTTATTATGCACTAATAATCTTGTATGAGATCACTTTTATTTTATTCCATCGCTATTTCCTTAAAAATTTTTAATCCTGTACACAATTGAATGTTTTAATTTGATTACTTCAAGACCTATTGACAATTGATTTAACTACTTCTTTGTATTTCTGATGTGTTTCACCTTTTGAGTTTTGTTTACACTAATTATGTTCAATATGATGTAAACTTTGATATGGGTAAACAATAATCGTGAATAAAATGAAATCAATTGTACTTCCAACTATTCTCACAGATTACTAAGTACGATAAGCTCAAATGAATTCATTTCACCATCTCTCTATCCTTATATGTAATTCCGCTATATTTTCCCTGCTTCTGTTACTTAAATTCATTTAGATGGGCTGAGAAAATTCATACTAATTAGACGTACTTTCCACGAAAACATTTGAATAAAATAAACGATGAAAGAGTAAAGAAAAACGATTTATCTCCTTGTCATGTACTAATAGCATGAAAAACCTATTGACGACATCACTGTCATGAACAAGACAAAAACTTAGCTACTTTATTACTACCACTCATCATTCAGATCTAAGGTTATCAGGGATAAAACAACTTAATATTACAAGTTTAAAAACGAACTAAATTATTTGACAAGCATCATTTCTATTACCAAGCAGCAATTATTCTACCGCGCAAGACCAAGCAGCAATTATTCTACCACGCCACAAAAAGAACCGCTTCACTCAAATAATCGGTTGCACACGGTAGCGATTCAGGACAGAATCATAATATCCATAGCTTCACCCACAGAATCGCATTGTTATTGTTGACGATTATGGACAAAATAATCGGGAGCGCCTGACCTTCAGCACACGATTATTTTGCCCAAATAATCGCCCCATAATCGTATGATGATAATCGGTACATAATCGTCTCAAGAATCGTGCGCTGTCTAGTTTGATTAAAATATTCACCGATTATTCACCGATTCTCTGCGTAATCGATTATTTCGGCCCGATTTTTTTCCTGAATCGATTATGCTTGAATTTTATCATGATACGATTAATCGATTACGGAAAGTTTTTACCCATCACTAACCTAATCACTTCTTTTGGCTAGGAACAATTGAACCACCCTCCATACCTCAGAGTAAGGATGGGGGAGAGTGCGCTTTGGCTATTGCGCATGTAGTCAAGATCCCGCATACACAGCATGTACATCCCACACTTCCCACAATTCTTCCCACAAGGGATTCCCGCACTACTTCCCACGATCACGTGGTAACCATGTTGACTACAAGAATCTGCTACTGCGCAGCCTGAAAGCGCCCTCTACCCCAATCCTTAAGCCGTGTCCCAACTCGTTAGCCATTAGGCATCATGTATTTAGCCAGCCAGATTCTGGGCAGCCAACCACAAGGGAGCATGAATTGGGACATCCTTACGCAGTTGCTGCCATCTACTGGGCGCTAGGCAAATGCAAAACAAGAGATAATCGGAATGATTTGAACAAATGATGAACAAAACCCACCCTAAATTGTTAAAATATGATGAATATGATGTTTCAAGTGATTTTGAGTATTAGATGTCGGAGAAGAGTAATTAATCATAATTTTAGTATCTTAGACAAACTTTTTTAAATAGTAAAGTAGGGGTATACTTTCAAATTCGTATTTTTAGTTCCGTATGGTTTTGTTAAAGAGGTTTTAGCTAAGTTTGTGGCGAAATGTTAGCGTATATTCCTTTTAATTGGTTTGTAATATTTCAATCGTCTCTCAACCAAGTACTTTTTCGAATTCCTTATATTTTAGCAATTTAATTTTTAGTTTTGTATTGTTAAGAACAGGTCTATTTCGTCTATTCAAACGGTTACCGTCTGACTTGGGAATTATTTTCAAAATTTAATTAAAGCATGGTTTACGTACATAAATCAGGTTTCGGTATCATATCTTATAATCACTATTGATTTTAAATGTTGTTACTTATTCCGATTCCAATTTCGGGACTTTGTCCAATAACATATAATAATAATTGTTTATTCTTACGGGTGTTAACCTAATGTACAAAAAGTGTTAAATAAGAATTTAGACATAGTGTTATATAATTAAGCATTATTTAACACGTTAAAAAAGTAAACGGTAGCAAAAGATAACATGTGATCGGTATAAAAAGTTATAAAATAACATATACATGCATAAGAAGCATACAAACATTAATTAGCATTAAAATTAACGCCGCCTTCTCATTAACTAATTTCTCCGTAATTCTTACACTTCCATTAACGCAATTTCATTATTATAAACAAAATAAAAATTAATAATTATTCGAACAAGTCTCAAAATATCAACTCTACTTGCAAACAAGTACAATCCCTTTTTGACAGCCATGATGCCCTTTCTCCTGAAGACGCTTTGCACGCTTTGAATCATGGGAAAAGTCGGGCGAAGGATGCACTCCTCGATGCCTAAATCTGGCTGCCGCGTTAGCTGCCTAAATTCCCTCCCTTATGCTGGCTAACGAGTTGGGACATCCTTCCAAGATGGCGTCATGGCTAAATCCTGGAATTGGCATAGCCAAATGGCCAATTGGGACACGGCTTTACTCTGAGCTCCATACAGTCCCGATCTAGCGCCGAGCGACTACCATTTGTTTATGCACTTGAACTTAGACCATATAAGAACTAGACCCGCCATTCCCCACCCCTACCCATGTCTCGCCGTGTGGCCAACATTCCCCTCCGCTCCCTTCCTTCCCCACCCACTTTTAAAGGGGCGTGACGTCACGGTTGGGACGCTCATCGTCGTAGCGCATGGCTACGAATGGGGATTCACTGTATCACTGGGGTGTTTTGACCATTTTCTTCGCGATTTTTCAATTAAAAGTACTAATATTTATTGCGTTATGTACGAGAAGTATTCTCTCAGCCATGGTTGGATTGAAGAACTTACAATTAATGAACAGTGGCCTTTTTCGGCATTGGCAGCGACGAAAAATTATTGTGGCAGTAAAATGAAGACAAAGCCCTTTGTAAACTTCCGCAGATTTTTTTCTTGTCTCGTTAGCGATCTAGCATAATTCGGAACATCGTTATAAAAACATGAAATCTTGCACAAAAGTTGTAAACGGGGGGAATTTTAGAGAGGAAAAGGGTCATGGTGTAAAGCCGGTCGTCCACGAAGTAACGCGGCAACGCCTTCGCATATAGTAATTTTTAAACGGTCAATTATGCGAAGCAAATTGAAATGCGCGCTAGCGCTACTAAAAAGGGATGTCAACAAATCAGCATTCATATTATTTAGGTAAGTAATTTAGTTATTTCATGAATGCATAATTTTTTACTTAGCAGAAAGCTCTCGTGTTATTTATATTTTGCGATGGTGGAAAAAGGTCTAGCGCCGACTTTGCAAGTGACACCTACGATTTACGTACGCTACGGAAAATCTGGGAATACATAATACTTATTAACATATTTATAATTAAAAAGAAAGAGAGGATTGGATTAAAATAATTTTAAATATAAATTTTCTTTATAACAATCAAATATATTGAATAACTTCATTATCATTTTAGCTCTATAAATTAGCATAGCACTAATTAAATATTTTCATGTAATGTTGTACGTATGTACTTACAGAGTTTTCAATTAATTTTTTTAAAACAATTTATGACATAATTTTAATTTTTATACTCTTGTCACAATACGTAAGAAAAGAGGATGCGGATTCAACGATCATCTAAGAAATGAATCTCATTTTATTAAAAAATCCAGAAGCGATTACTCTGTCAAATGTGTGAAATGTAACGGATAATTTTCTATTTTTCACAGCAGTATAATATTTCGAAGCACTTGGAGACGCAGGAGCATAAAAGATATTTAAATACTGCTGCATCTTCCTCCAAAATACAGAAATTTTTAGTTAAAACAATTTATGAGAAAGAAAAGAAACTAACATTAGCAGAAGGATGTCTTTCAATGCTATTTTTCATAGTCATTCCTTCAGATCTAAGGCCTGTACATCACAAGTTATCAAATCGGTTTTGCAGCGCACATGATACGTAACGCCTTTCAAACAGCTGCTGTTTTTTTGCCCGCAGATGTGAAAAATATTGTCATTAAAATATATTTCTATTTCTACATTACACTGTACGTCTTCAAATGCTGAAAGAATTTTGTGAAACTGTGGAAGTCGCATGTATAAGAAAATACTTGGTTACTGTAAAACGCGCTAGTTACCTCTTTCGTCAGCTGCAGATAGAATTTTTCAATTATACCACACCATGAATTCCTACTTTCTATAACAGGCTTAATGTCCTAGAGTTGTAGAATAATAATAATAATAATAATAATACGTCTTTATTGGGCGAGATTGGGACTAGAAAGTCCCATCTTCCATCTAACCCCTAAGAGAGTTTTGAAAAGAGTTTTGAAAAAGAGAGAGAGTAGAAGAGAGTTTTGAAAAAGAATCCTCAAATTTAGCTAGAGTTTTAAAACAATCGATCACATTTTTTTAAAATGCTATTGAAGTTATTGAGGGTGATAAAATTTTGGAAATCGAAGTAGCGAATGAAGTTTAAAATATCTGAATCAAATGCGGTCAGAAAGTCAAAGCGGTCGACTAAAATCTCTATGACCTTTGACCCCCATTACGACTTTCGGAATTCAAAATAAATAGGGTGGTTTCCTATTATTTTTTTATTGCCTAAATCGAAAGATTATTACTCCTGGAGTACGTATTTCACGCTTTTAGATTTTTAAATGACGATATCTATTTTTCGCGATTACATGAAAAGTGAAAATGTTCAAGCGCGCGAAAACGCGACGCATAAGTAGGAATGATGGGAAATCTCTCCGTACGTCGTATTTCTGGTTCCCCCTCCGCCCGGTGAGGTGACCTTGAGGCGAGGCTTAGCGCTGATTTGTCGCAGGCTGCCAGCGGGTAGCCTAGTGCCCTGCTGGCTGGTAGCGCTTGGCTTAAATAAGGATTATTAATACCTTATCAAACGAGGAAAACTTTCCGACCTTAGCCAGTTTTAATAGGTGATTATTAAGACATGTTTCCCTGAGCTCTGTGCCTCATGCATGCATTGGTAACCTCAGACGATGTATAACTCCTATCCTCTCCTATAGAAACTAGGTCCCTGTGACGTCACGTGGAGTGGAATCGCATGGGCGCCAATCTGGCCCTTTTCAAATGAGGATAAAAATGGACCATTGCCATTCGTCTAACCCGGTATTACTAAAACAAAATAATTTGTATATTATGAATACACTAATGGTGGGTAACAAATCGCAATCAATACGTTTCGTTTTCTTTGATGAAGGAAACCACCCTATTGTTGTACGGATGAATGAACTGCGTAACCGACTTTGGCACCCTTCAAAACCTATGGTTTGACACGTTGGTTGTCATGATGGCCAGACATTTAACTCTATGACCTTTGAGACCTCGGTGGTCAAAAAAATCAACAATACGGATCTATTAACTGAAAAATCGACCTCGGCACCCTTCAAAACATATGGTTCGAAACCTGGGTGTCACGATGGCCGGACTTTTACCTCTATGGTCTTTGACCTCCGTATTAACCTTGGAGGTCGATTAGTGAATAATACGGGTATTTGGACAATACCAATGACTTGGGTGCCCTATAAAATCCATGGATCGACACATTTGTTGGTATGCTATTCCTTTTGCCACCCTTATGACCTTGACGGTGGCCTTACTGGGTCAACGGTTGAATTTTCGTAAATAAAAGTGTTATTTTCGGGTTTTTCTGGTCCAAAAACCTAAGAATTGACATCTTGGTCAATGAAATTCAAACTTTTTCTATCTCGACTTTTTTAACATTTAAACCCCATAAGGCAAATTCAAGTTTGTGGTTTGGACCCACATTGTGAGGTCAAAAGGTCAAAATTGTAAAATATTGCTTACACTAAAAAAAACTTAGCACCTTTCCCCATGAGTGTGCCAATTTTCATGAATATTGCTCCATGCAAATTTACTAAAATTACATTCTTAATAAATGTATTTAATACGATCGCTTCTCGCTTCATCTTGATTTATTTAGCTTTTTGCGCAGAGTCAAGGCCTTAAAATGCCTTAGTTCTTCGTAAAAACATGTTCATTAAGTGTATAATCATTTTGCGTGCCCAATATCGTCACTTTCCAGCGACTTTGCAGCGTATGAGCGTTAAAATATCTCAAGCGCGCATACGGAATATCGTCTGCAGTCCCAACCGTGACGTCACGATCCCTCATCCCACTCACTTCCCCGCCGTGCGATGTTGGCCACAGCGTTCCGCCCGAACGGCAGGTCTACTTACTTAAATGGTCTAAGCACTTGAAGAAGCATCTGGCGGGGCAGCGTCATTCCGATGATGACGAAGCGAAAACGACCGTGAAGCAGTGGTTGTCTAATCAGGCGGCAAGCTTCTTTGACGATTGCATACAAAAGCTGGTCCCAAGATACGATAAATGTCTCAATAGTAATGGGAATTATGTAGAAAAGTAAAGTATGGCTTTTCAAGTGAATAAATTAATTTTGAAAAAAATTTACTTATTAATTTACAATTGTTTTTTTATGTCAAAACGGTACTTACTTTAAAAACAGCCTCGTACTTTCAAAGCCCGAGAGAAACGTATCCGAAATATTTTCTGTAAAAAATCGAAAGCCGTAAAACACACCATTTTTAACCATTTATCTCAAAAAATTTCTGTGGGAGGGCCTATGCGCCTGGTGGGTATTCCATACCTCCCTTGCCCCGCCCCCACCAGTTTTAGTTGCGCCTAAACCTCCCCCTACGCTTAACAGGTTTCCTTTTATTTGTTTATTGCCTAAATAGAAAGATTATTACTCCTGGAGAACGTACTTCACGCACTTAGATTTTAAAATGACGATATCTATTTTTCGCGATTAAATGAAAAGTGATAATTTTTAAGCGCGCGAAAACGCGACGGCTAAGTATGAATACCGGGAAATCTCCGTGTGACGTCGTTCTGGTTAAAACTTTAATACTCAAAAGTGACCTTGGGGCGAGGCTCTGAGCGCTGATACGACGCAGGATGCTAGCAGGTAGCAAAGTATCATACTAGCTGGTAGCGCTTGGCTTAAATAAGGATTATTAATACCTTATCAAACGAAGAAAACTTTGCGACCTTAGCCAATTTTAATAAGTATTATTAAGACATGTTTCCCTGAGCTCTGTGACTCATGCATGCATTGGTAATCTCAGACGATGTAAAACTCCTATCTACTCGTATAGAAACTAGGTCCCTGTGACGTCACGTGGAGTGGAATCGCATGGGCGCCAATCTGGCCTTTTTCAAATGAGGATAAAAATGGACCATTGCCATTTGTCTAGACCGGTATTTCTAAAACTAAATAATTTGTATACTATGAATACAGTAATGGTGGGTAACGAATCGCAATCAATGCCTTTCGTTTTATTTGATGAAGGAAACTACCTTATTCTTAGCTGCTGTGTCCCTGCTCCCCCGAACCAAATCCATAATGGGGTGCTCTCATAAAATTAAAAAGGTAATTTTTTTTACATGTCTAGATAATTAAATTAAATTTAATAACGTATGCGAAATATGACTTCTTTATTCTCAATATTCTTGTTACTAGAGAGCTTCAAAGTTCGCAAAAATTACTAAATTCTTTTGCGCTACAAGAACGCCCTGTGACGTCAGAATGCGAGTAAGCAGACTCACTCCATGGTAATAACAAAACAGTAACGACGATAACAAACATCTACGATGATACTGATTCATAACTTGAAGGGTGTGAGAAAACAGTTGTGAATAGTTAGTTTTACGGTGCGTGTATTGCGTAATGGTTGACTCCGACTTCGAAAAGACGCATTCTGGGAATTTTCTGAGGGTAGATAAATTTAGTAATTTTCTAACACTGTGGAAATCGCCGTAGATAAGGATGATGAAAAAGTGACAAGCGCTATTTGTCAAGACTGTGCTGCATCTTCCTGCATGCATACATTCTTTAAACCTGTCAATTATTCAGGATAAATATTTCACATGACTGATGATGGAATTAACATATAAAAAAATAAATTGTACAGAGAGATACAAAGGTTTTCCTAAAACTGGGACAAATAGTCTACTCTCTACTGGCACCACGTAAACGTATTGTTTACTGGACTCTGACGTAACGATCAGCCAACATGACGATGGGTCGTTTGGAGCGCAGGATTCAAAGACAATTGTCAAATTGGAATTTTACGAATAATACACAGGTTAGAGAAGAACTGCTTCCACTGTAATTTGCAGCACGAAGGATATTTTTTTATCGCATAATCATCCATTTTCAGTGGAATTCCCCATTACTAGGGCCGTTTTGGTAAATCTTTCTCTGGTGCGAGCCTGCTCTGTATAATATTAGCGCGTTGTGTGCATTTGTGGGCGACTCCTTTAAGGCACAGCGAGAGCTAAATCTTGCTTGTTCGTTGAACGACGTTTTTTTTCTGATTCGATAACACGACCAATAGGCCAAACTTCTCATTTATTTTCGCGCGAAACGATGTTCAACCTTTGAGCTTATACTCTCCGTGTATGAAGGTCAAATTCCCAAATCGCTGCGCATGAAGACCCACGCCTACATCGGATTAATTTTCATTGAGACACAAGTTGGATGTGCTTTGGGTTGGATAGGGCTGGATAGGTTGGAGACTTTTCACGTAAGACTACTGAGGAAGATTCTTTTCTGTCGGAATACTCATTTGGATCTCATTCCGGGAAATATTCGCCCTACACTGTGAAGATGTCCTCGGCGACGCTGTTGATAATACTGGGTAAGTACTAGCATGGGCGTACCCAGCGGGGGGCAAGGAGGGGGCACCTGCACCCCCCAGAGTAAAAATAGCATACGTCTTTAACACTAGAAGGACGGCAGGGGTCATTTGACCCATTTTCAGAATTCAAATTTATTTTTCTCTTATTAAAATATTTTTTTAAATTTTGAAACTTTTTGACTTTGTTCATTTTGGTCTATATTTTGATAAATTAGTGAAAATTCAACAATAATGTTTTGTTTTAAATTTTTATGACGTGTTATACCTAGAAGGACGGCTAGGGGTCATTTGACCCACAACTGGTTTTCGCGCTATTTTCATGCCCGTTGGCACTTTAGTGCCATGTATATCACATTATCAGCAAGAGGCTAGTGTGGTAGATGATTTGCTTCATTTTGAATCTGGAAGTACCCGGTTCAATGCCAGTTTCGTCCCAAGGGCTCCTATCTGTATTCGAAAACCTAGGCATAGCGACTTGTTGTGCACAATCTTTCGATATTTTTTGGGCAGCAAAGGGAAATAAAACCTTTTCAATCCTTGATTTGCGTAAATTCGTTTTATTGCTCAATGATTATTGTATTACCCACACCGGAAAATCGTCACGTATCCCAAGAATTGTTTTCCGTCGTCCAAGATTCAGAGCTCTTATAGACATTATTTTCAATATCGACTCATCAGATTTATGAATAACTTACATTTTTCTGGCCTGACGACACTGTCACTTGACCTAGCCCCTTTGCCGTGCGTCCAGCATTAGTGCCGCCTGACCCCGTCGGGGTTTGGGGCGGGTTGACGGCACGCTGCGTCCTGGGGAAAAATCCCGTCTCTTTTTGAGAGAGCGGAAGAATTGGGTGGACTGTAAAATTCTACTGTAAATCCTACCCTTGGAATCCGCACGTAGATCGGAGAAGAAGCATTACTGCAAGTTCCTGGAAGATACGAATCAGGATACGGTTGGCGGTTGAGTCCCTGCCTTTCGAACGGCAATTAGCGTTACTTCTGAAAATGTTGTCCTTTTGTATGAATTGCTAATGCTCTCCAGCTCTCTATACCTCCAATGCAACTAGAGAAGATTCTACCATAATGCGCTTTCGTTTGTAGATTTTTTGCATGCATATCAGTAGCGAGTTGAGGAAGAAAGTAAGAAGTCGAGAAATATATCAAGATAAGAGAATCGTCGCGATTCAAATAGCTGAAGGTAATATTGAAGATCAGTCTGGAAGTGAATCGTAAACATCAGTTCAAGGACATTCTGACCAATCCATCAACATCTGCATGTGATGGAAGAGACGAAGTCCAAGATAGCGAATCCGATGGCGACTTTGGCGTGATCGCAAATGCGCAGCTCTATCCAACAAAATGCAGCTGCCCTTTTATGAGGTAAATTCCAAATAAACCAGACAAATTGGAATCGAGTACTGGGTTTTGACAGATGTGAAATGAAAATTCAGCCTAAATGAATTTCCATATTGTGGCAAAGATGATGATTGACCATCAAATCACGCGTTGGGGAAATAAATATATTATACTATAGTTACTAAAGTGACCGTAACATACAAGAATTCACGAATAAATGTATCTTGTAACAATTATTTTCCATCCATCCAGCTGGCAGGAAGTCATAAAAAATGGAAAACTTCTCTTGCATGGACGATCTGAAAAAAACAGGCGTGACGCACAAATATCCATGACCCCTAAAATAGCCATGTAATCCATTCAACGCGAGTGTTAAAAATACCTTACGTAGAATCAGGCAAACTAGAACAATAATGTACTTTCACTCAGCAGCATGATCTCAGACGACACTATTTCCGAAACTAATAAAAGAATCCCAGAGACTATCGTATTTCATTGTAAAAACAAAGCGGGAGTAGATATGATGGATACCATGTATCAATTTATTTACACGTCTCCAAATCCAACAGCCGTATCTCCACGAGCACAAAAAAGAAAAAGGTGCCAAATACCATCAAATTGAATCATTGCACCAATTTCCTTTCCATTTTCCAAATTCCTTTTCATGTGCAAATGGCTGGTGTCTTAACACCCCCTGCCACACGCTGTTAAGCGGCTTGCGGGTTAATGTGTAGATTTAGATATAGATGAATAAATCGTCCAATGAACGCATTCAGCGCAAAAAAATATTTTGTGGAAACAGCGCTGAAAAAATACTGTCTGTCTGAGATTTACAACAAAGTAATAAGTTTTAAAAATTTTAATGCAAATTTTGTAAACCCAGTACCCCTATTGTTTAAACATGTAACACAACTTTTGTATTGACTATATGTATTCTCATTATTTGATTTGCAATCGACTACTACATACGGTTTAATTCATGATTCTTTAAAATAATTGCTATTAACTTTTGACGATGGAAATAATATTTAATAATGTTAAATAGTGTTTTTAATGAACTGATTCAACAATTAATACGATTAAACTGAATATTGGTTGAAAATTAGGCGCTTTATTCCAAAATACATTTTAGGGGTCAAATGACCCCTAGCCATCCTTCTAGGTAGCGCGAAACTCCCGTCCTCCTAGTGTTAAGGAAAATAGGGCTGGATTGAAACAAAAGTTTTCAAAAATTTACTTTAAAGCTACGATTAATATTAATTTAAGACATATAAGTAAAATAAAAATATATTTTCAAGCCAATAATTTTAAAACTAAAAAAGGGCTGTAATATTTTCTTTAAATGTTGCTTTCATTCACCTTTTCCAAGCTAAAATGTTTTAAACTTCAATGGGCGTACCCAGCGCACTAAGGATTCAACACTTGACTATTAATCTCTTGGCACAAACATTTTTGCTGGGGTATGCGTTCACACGATCTTTTAGGTCTGCGCACATAGGGAGAGGAGCTGGGGGGGCTGCAGCCCAGCTTGGGTATTTGTTTTACACGATTCGATTCGATTCTAGGTAGGACTGGTAATTTTGTTCGGGCCCCCACTACTGCTGTGAGGTTACCCCTCACTTGTAACCCCCTTCCCAGTGAGAAATGGGTGGTGGAATCCACGTGGAACCCACGTGGAATCCACGTTGAGTGGTGGATATTTGGTGGTGGTGGATATTGAGTGGTTGGACCCACGTGGAATCCACGTTGATTTCAAGTGGATTTGTGGCGATTGTCATAAAATGTTAAACAGAATTTCTAATTTGTGGAACTTAAATCTCTGGTGACATTGCGTCATTTATCATCCTGAAACCACGCTAGTTATGTGAAAATGTATCACACATTCTATTATTATATAATTCGTGGAAAGGCAGCCATGAGAGCACATGAAAAATCGTAGACACATATATAGAAGGTTTAGATATAGAGTGGTTGAGGTTTTAATGGTTTTAGGACAGCACCAACTGCTGTTTTAATTTTTCCACCAAATTTCCACGTGGGTTCCACGTTGATTCCACGACCAAAAACACGTGGTAATCACGTTAATTCTCCACGTGGGTTCCACGTCGATTCCACCACCCATTTCTCCCTGGGTTGTCACTATCTTGGATCTGCGGGGACATGTTGGTGAACTTGAACACACATGATCACGTCATGGCAGCATTCCTGTAAGCATACTTATTCTTTGTGAGGATCTCTGTCACAGTTATCGAGAATTTGATATGGCAGTGTTGCTTGAGATTTTTCTCATCCTTGAATTGCGACTGCACTTCTAAACACATGTTCACAGAAATTGACATGCTTATTCTCGGCTTGTTTGCAGATGACTGGAAAAATATCAGACTCTTCAAAAGGCTCCCCAATAATACACCCAAGTGGTCCGATACCCCTTAAATAGCTCTATTCTCACTGTAAAAATACAGTCATGCTACTTTTCAAACCTACCCTGTGATTTACACTAGCTTAAAAAACAAGATCCTAAACTAATAGATGAATATCTAAAAGCAACTTGTCTATGCACATCTGCTCTAAAAAACATTATTCCTGAGAGGTATTGCTTACCACACATCAAGAGACAGTGAAAATTTATGAATTTTGCCTTCCCTCTCCTCTATCCCACATACAACATCCTCATCTGCCCCTGCTGCTCGTGGCATGTTGAACTGCAAAAAAAGCTTGAAAAATATATTTTTATATTTTCTATAGGAGACTTATTATAAGGAACGATTCAATGGTATGTGGGAGGGTCCCCATAAGTACCCTTTTATCCCACCAGAAAAAATACTTAACTCAGCCGTAGCACCTGGTGTCATACACTTGTAAAGGAACTGTTTGTATTCTAGGACATTCTAGGATTTCACCATAGAGATATACTCCTCAAGCAGATTTCTTCTCTCGCCAACAAAATATCACATGAGCTGGTAGTCTACGTCATGAAATTTGAAACTAATTACTAACCTATTTTTACTACTGTCACATGACTGTCAATGGTACTATGCCATTTAATTTCTCTTTATTTCTTACCTGCAGGTACATGTGTGCCTCTATTTATTTTGGTGGCCTCTGATTCACTTTTAGCAACACCCCCACCAGAGAGTGACTACGAAGAATGTGCAAGAAAGGCTATGGATGTAAGTTTACCCCCTCCAATTTTCTGTCTGTTTCTGCAGACTGTGAATATATCATTGAGGGGCACAATTTTTTGGGGTAGAAGCAACATTTCTGTGATTTCTTTTTCCATTTTTTTCTAAGGTCAAAATGAAGGATTATTTATCACAATACATATCTGTGTTGCTTGTGCATAATGTGTTAAGTCCAAAAACCCCAAAAATGGGACTATCTCACCTAATCATCAAATGAATCATATAGAATCGTTTGTGCATAGTATGGTGAATGAAAACACATGTTGTCATTAGGTTTGGACATACCACACTATGCACAAACACTGTTTCTTTTCAAATACTGTTTCTATTTATTGAGTCAAATACTCTTGTAGCAGAGATGTGACTTTTTTATCATGAATTAAAACCCACATATTTATCATATTCTAATTACATGTATTTTTATGGTGCATTTAAACTTATTTCAGGTCAAGTACACTGTGTTCAATAAATGCATGGAAAAAATATTCACGGATGAAGGCATGAAGGAAACAGAGGAAATATATAATGGCACCGAATGTGTCTATTGCAAGCATTTTTGCAGGTGAGGAAATATTACATTCACCCTCATTCATTTTGCAAGGAGGTCGTGCAGATAGATGAATAGTGTTACGGTCAACTTTTTTTTGTGAGACTCTCTCAGTATCCTCCTCAGGTTTTGGCTTCTTTGTCAAACTTATTTAGGATTAGCTTACTCATAACTAAATATGGTTACACATGTAAGGTCAAGACCTGAGACTATTCCGCCACGTGATGTAAAGTTAAACTTTAGCAAAAGTCATTTTGGCATTACTCAGGCATGTAGCCAGAGGGGGGAACTTTTAGGGATAAAGCCAGTGGCGTAACTAGGAATATGCTTTGGGGGGGATGAGGGTGCCTGGGGAGGGGACCCCAACCCCAGGCAATGGGGTAAATTTTTGAAAAATTACATGCCTGGAGATGCATTTGACATAATTTTGACACTTAAAATTCAAATAGTGGGAAAAATCCACAGAGGAAAAATCATTCGCCTTGACCGGGATTCGAACCCGGATCCCCTGTGGAAATTTGTGGACTATACAGGACAAAGTGGTATGGACTGCTGAGCATATTATGCGACTAGCAGTCCAGGTCATGCGCATGGCGCCACAGCCGGAGAGCAAAGCTCGAACTTTGAACAGGGGAGAATGACGCCTCGATAGTTTAACTGGGTAAAGCACTCGGCCGGAAATCGAGGGATCCAGGTTCGAATCCCAGTCACTGATTTTTCCTCTGTGGATTTTTCGCACTATTTGTGCAATGCAGGTGACTCCGTAAAAGTTAACACCGTGGCTAGTCCCGTTATACTTAAATATTACTTAAAATTCAACTTTAAGCAGGTGCAGTTATTATAAATCAAAACTAGATGATAGTTTTAAATGTTATTTTTTATCTCCCTGAGGCTATGGGGGGATCTATCTCCTCATCTCCCCCATAATCATGCCACTGGCTGAAGCCATCCAAAAAATTTTGCCTTTATGATAATTGCTAAGGAGACCGCTAGCACAGGGGTACCTATGGTTGTGATTTTTATTCTAACCGATGGCTGTGATTTTTATTCTGCCACCATGATATGTTGAGTGCATATATCAGTGCTCTTTTGTCTTTAGTGTTTATTCAATTTTTCTCATTCTTCCAGTTTAATACTTCCTGAGTCTTTGTTGCAAATAAAAAAGGTTTGTGAACCATGTGACTTCAGAATCTCTCTTATTATGGTATTTTAAAGAAACGTCCCAACACCTACGACACTCTATTTTATTTAATACATATGTAGTTACATTTCATTATGTCTATTTAAACCTAAGATGAATTTAATTTTAAGCATTATGAAAATGAAGCATATGGCTGATTTAATGGAATGTATGCTTTTCTGATGAGTGTGAATTTAAATCAAAATATCAGAACACAACCTGCTTACCATCTGAGCTCCTCTTGAGGCAAAATCCTGGCTACATGCCTAGCACCACTCCATACATTTGGATACTTTTTGACCCATATTAACACATTCAATGCGGGACCGATTTTCATGAACGTCGTCAAATACGGCCTTTAAAATAAGAAAGAAAAACAGAGAGAGGTTTTTGCACCATAACTTCCGTTCAAATACTGCTATTTACAAACGGCGCACATGAGTCGAAAGAGGGAAGCTTACTGAAGGCCATGCACTTGATCGGAACACTCGTAAGTGGATATTAGTCGCGTACGGAGGCGAAGAAAGGCCCCCGTCCATCCAGCAGAGCACGTCAATTTACGCGCTCCGTATTGCGGCTTGGATGGGACCACGTCAATTGACGTGCTCCGTGCTGAATGTGTTAAATACAAGGATACAGTCTGTGAGGCCAGTGGCGCAGTGAGGGGGGGGTATTGGGGGATAAATCCCCCCCTCCACAGCTCAGAAAAATGTTCATGCTCAAATCATTTCACTAAATTGGATTTAATATTACTTACAAAATAGTGTAAATATTAATGAAATATCCCTCAGAAGGCCGCAAAACTCACCACCTTGAAACATTTATATGAAAATTTTTCTAGGGGAGGGCCCCCACACCTTCCGCTTAACCTGGCGGGTATTCCACACCCTCAGACACCCCAGTATTTTGTGCCTAAAACCCCCCTAGCCTTAATTTCTAGCTGCACCCCTGTGTGAGGCAAACATAAACCATGTGTTGAGTGTGAAAAATTGTCCAAATTCAATATCTTTAATCAACTATGGGCCCTTAACTATGGGTTTGTAAAGGTCATAAAACTGATCAAGCAATGAAATTCTCATCCCCATTACGTTTCATGACATTGGGCTCATTAGGTCTTTGGTTGAAATCTGAAACCACGAAGAGGTAGAGTATACTGAAGGTTATTTTTCCGGAGTCCCTGTAGAATATCTGAAAAAAATTATAGTAAAATCAGAAAGTTGTTATGCATAAGAATAAAATTTAAGGATGAGTCAGTTATACATTTTGATTTCATCAGATTCTGCTTCTGTTCTCAGTCCTTCTTTTAGCTTTTGCTCCCATATCAAGTGTTAAAATTTCAAAGCATAATTAAAAAAAAACTATTATTGGGGTAGTTGTCAAAATTGGTTGACCATATTAAAAGTCTCACCGAATGGAGCAAAGTTTTTTTTAAAGTCTTGAATACAGTAGCATTTAACATAGTAACGCCTCAATCTTTCAACTTGATAACACATGAGGATATACTGGGAAGTATCTAATATAACTCATGAAGCTATCTCTCGAGTAACTGTATCCATAGCATCACTCTATTCCTTTTGGAATTGGTTCCAATTCTGGTGCTGAAGGTCAAGAACTGGTTGAACAAAGATACAAAGAACCTAACCAACCCAATTCCAGTATAAGTATTGTATGTTAAAAGGGTTTTTTCTTTAAAAAAACTTGTGATCCTCCAATTAGTCTCAAATTTAACTAGTTGTGATGTTGGCAGCTAATTCTGCAACACTCCACTAGACCTTGGAATTTATTTATTTATTTCTACACCACCGAAAACTGCACTTTAGAACGGGGTTTTTGTGATAACAGTTAACAAATTAACATACACCAACATCAATGCCCTGGATAAGAGTAATTTAACCAGGCAGGACTTGAACCTACGACCTTTGGTTTAGAGCAGTCGTGGACTTTACCCCACCACCACCAAGGCTGCCAAAAATCATGATACAGTAAAACCTCTATGTAGTGAACCTCTTTACATCATAAACTTCCATACATATACCACCCCTATGGTCCTGTCTGATTTACATATAAATTTATTGGCAAACCTCTTTGTAGTGAACCTCTTTATATTTTAAAACCACCACTTATCATAACAAGGAGATACCCCGGAGACGGCCTAACTACCTCCGCAAATCATACCGAGACAACTGGAGACCATTAATGCAGCCGTGATTACCTACATCGAATGACATTTTCACAATGAATGTTTCACTCTTTTTTTTCTTATATACCTTTAATATGCTGTAATTTTCACGTTAATCATTAGTTGTGGCCATTTTGTTCAATATGAGAGCATACCTAACAGTAAATGAGAAAAAAGGTATCCAACCATCCTAATCATTTTAACTGACTGTTGAATAGAGAGAGATCACATCGTTTTCTCTCTAATCACGGTAAAAATCACTCTGTAGCGCTCGCTTTCTGTAGTTATTAAATTATAAATATATGTTCACTAATGCATGCATGTTTGTTTAAACACATAAATATAATGTTTTGAAAGACAGTAGTGCCTTTCATTTCCAAAGGATATGAAAAAATGGTGCCTATCACTAAAACCTCTCTATAGTGAACCTCCATAGATCAAATTGCCCAAATTTTGGTCCCCTCCATCACGATGTAAAGAGGTTTTACTGTATCATCAAAAATCATGGAATTAGAGATAACCATGTCAAGAATGAATCGACGGGTGCTCACCAAGGGCAGATCCAGGATTCTTTTCTGGGGTGGGGGCGGGGGGGGGGGGGGGGGAGTGGAGGGGGGGCACCATGGTCTGACAGTCAAATGGTCTTCTAATATTTAGGATTAAAAACTACATACATGCAAAAATTAACATATAAAATACACTCTTAATTGTAATATAAAAGTTGAAATGAAAATATCCAAACTTGGTAACTTTTCACCGGAAAAATTATTTATTGGTATGACACGTTTCGAGTGATTTGATTATGACGCCTCAGCGTCGAAACTCGTCGTACCAATAAATAATTTTTCCAGCGAAAAGTTACTAAGGTTGTGTATTTTCATTTCAACATGGATTTTCACAAAGTAAAAACCGAATCAATTGAATTCAATGTAAGAAGTTATTTATAAGTAAATATTTATAACTTTTTTATTAAAATATAAAATTTATTGATGTTCGAGTTAAAAATCTCGTCAATTTTTTTGGGTGTCTCGGGGGGGGGGGGGGGGGGGGGGCACGAGCCCTCTCCCTAAATTTGCCTATGGTGCTCACCATGCAACAGTGGCGGATACAATGCGTATGCACTCCCCCCTTACGGGGCCATCCATATTGCCGAACATTGCAGAACCGCAATTGTACCTTTTTTGTATCATAAGATGTCACTGTCTTGTATGTGTTTAATCATTAAAAAAAAACTTTCCTAAACTTTGCATGTGACTTGATTACCTTTTTACTAGCATAAAAGTAAAGGTGAGCCCCCTCGAGTTTCTTCTGTATCCACCACTGCTATGCAATAATATAATGTTTATTCATCAATTTTGTGCAGTGAAATTTGCTGTCATCATGCCTACACCTACATATTAAAGCTGTATATGTATATTCATATTTTCTCTGGCAGAAATGAAGATAAGGTAGTGAATTGTGTAAGGAAGTCCACGGAATCCCTCAAGAACCTTTCAGATACATCTGTAACTATGGTTCTATTTGGATCACAGCTGGTGGTGGACTTCATCTCTGCTCTTTGTGAAAAGGATGCCAAAATATTCCTCAGTGAGTGATTTCTGCCAATCTAATCAAGCAACACATTACGTTTCAAATTTTGATAGAAAATGTATTGAAACCCTCATTAATTATCACTTGTTCTCTTTTATTTTAACTATTTATATAATTTATCAGCCCAAGCAGTGCAAGAAAATATAGACTGCTGTCACAGAATTGACAATGAGTGTTCTAAATCTCATCTCATGAACTTAAGGAATCCATATATTGTCTTGAACTGTGGCAGAGAAAATAGTGCAGAAAATGATTCCCCCACAATAGAGATGGCTTGTCAGTAAGTATACAAAAACTACAAGTACCCTTTTCCATTTTCGATGCAATAACTGAATATTTAACTTGATTTTTTGGGTTAATATTATAAATACTCACTCCAAGGATTGGTCATAATCAGTGGTGTTGTAAGGGGGGGTTCCAGAGGATCTGGATCCCCCCAAAATATAAAAACACACTCACATAGTTTGCTTCATAAAATAAAAACAATACATATATTGAAACATCGTGAACTTATAAAAGATTTCTTTTTTTAAGAAAAGTTTTTTCCATGTTAAAAGGCATTAAAATTAGCTTAAAACCTTGTATTTACTAAATACCTTGTTTTCAAAAAAATGTTCCCTCTGGTTTTGGACCTCCCCCCCACCCGATGAAATTCCTGGCTACCCCACTGGTCACAATTTTTCTTACAATGGGAAATTATCATAGTTCACAAGTGACCATAGGCATGTCTAAGTTGGTGCCGCGTTTCCAAGGGCCAATCACTAATGGGTACAGGAGTAACATTCAAAACCAAAATAATTGAATACAAACAGTCAATTGAATGGTAAAACCTATGATGAGGAAGAGGTAAAAGCCGAAGTAATTTTAGATAATTCAGACCATGCACCCAGCAAGGAATTAAGGTTAGGGGGGTTTTAGGAGCAACTGGTACTGGGGGTATGGAATACGGGTGTCCTCCCCCAAGAAAAGTTTTAAGAGAAATGGTGAGTTTTACGGCTTTCTGAGGGTTATTTTATCAATCCTTAGGCTATTCTACAAGTAATATTTATCCAATTATGTTAAATGAATGAAATTTTAAAATTTCTTCAACCTCTGGGGAGGATTTTATCCCCCAAACCCCCCCCCCCCCTTCACTGCGTCACTGATTCAGACTGCCATCAAAGAATTCACTCACAGTGTTTAAAATATCATTACATGAACTTAACCCCGGAGAGGGCACATGACGTAATGTTGCGTTAGAAGGCACATGGGGTGGCATCGACAACCAAAAAAAATGTCTTTTTCTCTTTATTTGGAATGATACAGCTATGTTGTGCTCTTTCTTAAATATAGGTCCACCAAATTAGAATGATACTAAATATTTACTTTTACACTAAGACCAAAAAATTGATAATGGGAGTAATGTATTCAACCGAAGTTTCCTATGCACATTACATATTTGACATTCGGCAACGTATTTGATGTCAACTTTACAACTTTGAGTTTCAAGGCATGAAAAATCATTAAACAAGCTGAATGTAATGTTGTCGTGAAATAGCAGCTTGTAAACTCTTATGCCCTTGGGATGATTACTCAAAATTCACTGGTTAGTATAATTGAAAGAGATGGATCATCCATTCATTATCATTTTCTATGCAATTTTTACTTTGGTTTCTGTAGCATGATTTCTCAGCAACTTTTGCACCCATTCCCATTAATAACAAGTTCTTAATTGGTGGGAAAAGTAGGATAAAGAAAGTTCGAGAGGGAATTAATAGGCAATCCAATAATTCAATGAATGGTTTGTCTAATGATCAATTATCAACACACTACTTTCATGATACTGAAAGAATCTCTAGTACATAATTTAGGTATAAGTCTAATAAGGGATACATATATATTAAATGAATCATAAGTATATATACATCTTATTTTATTTTAACAGTAGATGGTATAAAATCAGTTCATATTTATGCCATTAAACATATGTCAAGTATTAACTTTTTTTTTTTTATTTTAGATCATTGAGGGATTACATGGCATGTGCAGGTGAGAAAGTAGTAGAATGCTCAACAGATATGAGAGATGCTGTTTCTGTAGTCACAGAAAAACTGAGGGACAATGAGTATTGTAAGAATTTTATTTGAAGAATATTAAAACAAGCAAGTCATTTATGTACATTACTATCATTAATATCTAAAATTTTTAATGGACCAACTCATGGGCGTACCCAGCGAGGGGCAGGGTGGGGCAGATTTTGCAGCTACCCCTCCCTAGAAGCCAAGATTGCAAAAGTTTTTAAGCAAAATCAGTACTGAATTGAAACAAAAGTATTCAACAAATTTTCTTTAAACCCACGAAAAATGACAAATATTAGTATAAGATTTGTAACTAAAATTAAACTATTTTTTCAAGGAAATAATCTCATAAATCCCATGGCTTGCCCCCCTCCCTAGACCATGGTTTGCCCCCCCCCCCTAGTTATGATCCTGGGTATGCCCTTGGATGAACTTTGTATGCTATTCAATAATAAATTCTTCTCATATTAAAAACATGCAGAAGAACAATGGCAGAACAATTTTTATTTTCTAATTTTGTGCACATTTTATTCTATCCCCTCTTTTTGATTTTATTGCTGTTTGCTGGAATTGTATGCCATTTACACAAGGATTTCATAATGAAGAGTTGATTAACCCATTTATGCCGAAGGTTTGAAAAATGTGAATTTTACCCTGATTTTTACATATTGTCGATAAAAATATGTATGAAAACAATATCTGAAAGAAAAAACAATGTATCTCTTGCTAATTATTAATTACGAGGCGTTCCAAAAATGGAACACAAGGCAAATCCACTACTATGACGTACTCTTTGATAGCGTGCAAAAAGTTTTATTCAGACTTTTATTAACCCACTATTAAGAATGATATCCAGGTGAACACTTAACTTTCAAGGATACATTGCAGTTTTCATAATGAAAAGTGGTTTTTTTTATTGCATTTGACACAGCGAGTTTGCTTTCCATGCTTTAAATTCTAATGATTCATGCCATCATGACGTGAGTCAAATTACGATTCATAGATTTCATGGTCTCCCTTTCTCACCAGGCTCAGCAGAATTACCGTATGTCTCTATATAGTGACAGGTCACACAGCGACGAAATTCAAGAAGATCCATTGGCTTCACATCATTTATTTTATGAAATTGCCAAGCATTTTCTAAAGCCAACTCAAAGCAGAATAACCAGAGGGCTCGAGTTCCATTTCTTTCCATGGTTTGATGCTTGATACTTGTCAATATTTTCATCAGCTCGGTCCACTCCTCCCATATACTGATTATAGACCTTAATTGAATTTGGTAGAGTAACTTATATCTTTTTTTTATGCTTTTGAGAATAATGACTGACTTTTGCAAAGGATTGACACCGGCACCAGAAGATGCAACAGTTACAACACTTATATCATTTCATCTACAAACAATATTGCCTTTTCCATCAATTAGGTAATCGAATGTGCCCCAATCTTTTTTATTAAGGGTAGCATCAGATAGTGAAGGAGGTTTGTCTACGGGATCTTTCCTCGCTATGCCAGTTGCTTGGCGGGCCCATTGAATGAAGTTTATCAAGCAGTGCAATGCTTGTAAAGAAGTTGTCGAACACAAAATGGTATTTACCAGGATGCTGCATTGTGAGGGCCTCAGTGAATTGCAAAACAACTGAAGAACCTACGTCATATTATTGGTATTGAGTGTTCAGGTTTTTTCCTTGATAAGGCTGAAACCAGCAAATGTAGCCTAGACGCACCAGAATTTGTACCCAAACCGAATAGGCTTACCCCAAATGAACTGTTTGCACCCGTCACGACCGAAATAGGGAATCATGGCCTCATCAAAGCTGACGTATATTTCATTTGGCAGAAATTTCATACATCTGTTATTCAGACGCTCAGTTAGATCTCGCAGCTTGGAAAACTCATCCATGTGGTTCAAGTTAGAATTGTCAGCAAAATGCAAATTTGAAAATATTGTTTCAAATCGGTCACGCCTCATTGCACCACTAACTAGAGAATTATGCAAATTTGGTCTTTGCTCCCAAAGCATACGTCGTCTCAGAACAGAGACGTAACCACTCAGGAAAATTATTCCCAAAAAACACTGACAGTCTGTTCAAGGTTCACTTCAATATCCAGAAAGAGTTCTAAATATTCTGTAGCGGTTTTCATTTTCGTGATTTTTTCTTCTGAAACTCTACCTCCTACTGGTTGGGCAGTCAGATTGGCTTTCTTCCATTTGCGCCCAACTTTGGTTACCTTTTTTCTTTGAGCAAGAAGAGGTTGAGGTGAAGCAGAAGCCGATGCACCGCCATTTTCAGTAGTATCACCATCCGGTATCAGTAAAAGGTAAAAGTTCTCGTCAGAAGAATCATGAATGATATGAGCAGAAGCGCGCAGCAATGAACCGGGTAGATTATTAATTGTTCCACATCGAATTACTTACTTGATTTAAAATTAAAGTGAATATTTCAGTGCCCCTGAATGTACGCGTAATAGTAGTGGATTTGCCAAGTGTTCCAAAAATGGAACGCTGTTAAATAAAAGCTTATGACTAAAACAAAACACATTGTTTCACAAATTTCTTCAATTAACACTGTAGGTTAACTATTACTTAACATGCAGGGAAAAATTTACTACTTTTGGGCGTAATGGCAAATAGTTATTAATATAACATTAGAGATGGTCACAGAAAAACTGCCTTGAAAAAAAAGACCGATATTTCTCAACACACTGGCTGCGATGGGTTGGCAAAACTGACTAAATCTTTGCGCCCCATAATACAATATATCTTTATAAAGAGGCATAGAAAGAAAAACCGTGGCATATTTGTATATAATGAGTTGTAGTCACAAAATTAGAAAGTCACATCATGTGTTCCAAAAATGGAACACTAGGCATAAATGGGTTAAAGTCACAGTCCCAACGCCTCCTCAATCACATTAAGGAAGGGGTGAGCGGAGGGAAAGTTTCCATGCATAAGACTTTCCTACAATCAATGAGATGACTATCCATGTAAAAATATATGAAAATCGCACTTTCATTTTTATTTTATCGCACTTTCAATATCAGTTTATGTATCGTATTTTGTAGCATCTATTTTTTATTTTCATAATGAGGTAGATGACGATAAAATGTAGTGAAACATAGTTATATGACAATATACAGAATACTTTAAATAACTATGTTGAAGAACAATAATAAATTAAGGAATAAGACATTTAGTGGCGGAGATGTAGCTTGCCCGCGCCCACTTGTAGTTCGCGGCCACGTAGAGTCCCAGCCAACAAGCAGCTGGCCAGTCGCTCATATGCTTTAGGCGGTGAGTCACAGAGGTGCATTTAAACTGCGCTCGGCACAAAATGTACGAATTTTGCCGTTGAAATAGGCAAATTTGTGTAAAAATATCATAAAATCCAGTCATCGCATCTATGTTGCATTTATTTGCACACATCGCATCTATATTGCATTTGTGATTTTCACGAATCTCTAACTATCGGTGTAAAAAATCAGATTCTACTGCACATCTCTTGCGCTACACTTTTGGATCTGCTTGCTGTGTTTACAAACATAATATTTACTATTTATGGCTGAGCCTTCATCATTATCCACCTTAAGCCAAATGATTGACCACACCTTAAAAAAAAGTTTAGCCCAGATATGCCTTTCACCCACTTAGGGACCAGTTTCAGCAGAGTGGAGGCATTGGCAGATTAGGGGGGAAGGAGGGCTGGCAACTGCCCCCACATAATTTCTGCATAAATTCAAAAGATGATAATCTCAATTATCGCTCTTCAATGTAAGCCTTTACCAGCTGAGCAAACAATAATTAATAATAATTAGTGCATATGGATCTCAAAGTCACTCATACACACACACACACACGAGACCTCAGATATGTCCCCACTTTACACAAATTTGCTTAATGCATTTCCTCCCAGAAAAATTTCTGCTTGAGATTGCATACATTTTAACACTATGCTCCTATGATTGTCTTTATTAAACCAGTGAAATATTGTGATGATACTTCGACTTGTTTCATCAGGATGACCTGTTGGCATATAGGTACAGTGGATGGTAACAAGGTCAGAATGAAAAGTTGTTTTAATTTCTATGAGTGACCTCGATATGAAGGATGAATCTTCAGGGCAAACTTATTTCTGGATGGAGGAAAGTTAAAATAATCTATGCACTGGCATTTCCTCTTTACTTTTATGATACCTGCACACAATTTACAGGCCGTAGTCATCCATACAGACGATAGGCATCCATATTGAATTTCTGTTTCTCACCCATCTCTTTCCTTCAGTGGGGTTATCTCTACTATGGCTTCGAAAAAGAACCAATAATTGGATTAAGTTATTGCAAGCTTCATCAACATATTTATGACAGTTCAGCGGCAGAAAGTAGTACACGTTTTCTTCAAGAGCCTCTTATGCCCAGAATGGCAGGATATAGCCATGTGGCTATAGTGGGTGGAAATGGGTTTAGAAGGGGTATCTGATTTAAAAAATTGAGTTAAGCTGCTAATTGGACTGCATTGAAATTGCTGAAGATAGGAAAATCTGAATGCTGATTTAAGTTGGAAAAATGTTCGGGTAACTAGTACAATTTTTTTAATAGCAAAAACTGGTCTCTGGTCTTGTTCCATCTTTTACAAGCATTCAGGACTTTTCCTATCTTCGGACCGCTTAAATGTTCCCTGACTTTGCCTTTGTTGACTGAAATACAGTTGCCTTGGATGTGGTTGGTTATGCAAATAATTTTGTTGATGTCAAGCGCAAATTAGTTGATTGAAAGTTTATCACTGCTTGGAGATCTTTGTATCATTTATGTGATAGTACCTCCATATTATTGCTGCATCAGTTTATCTTGACGATGGTGTTTATTGGTGAATGCAGGTTACATCTTCAGTTCTGACCACTGTTTTAAGTTGTCACTTTCACAATTGATGAGGTATTGATTAGTCTATGGGTAAATACCTGAATATAGTCACCCCCTCACCTTCTACTTATTACCTACCTCATTTCTTCTCTATGCATTTGCCTGTTGGGTACGGTACTATTTGTGTTCATTCACACTCATGCAAATACGCATTAACTCGTACGTGCCAATGAGTGATATAACCAGATCTTAATTCCATACACATGAACTGTAAAAGAAGTATTTGATTGCCCCAAATTCACATTTCTTCTAAGTAATTTACTCCTAAAAACTTATTTTGGGAACCTAGTGTACTGACTAGATCCGATGAGACTTATAAATAGGGGTTCATTGATAAAAATAATTCCTCTCTCCTCAAAAAACTACTTAAAAAGATATCCCTACCAAGGCCAATAATTCATATTCAAACAGGCGACGCTAAACTGGTTACACCGAACCGTCAGTCCAATAACTTTTAAGTTATGCTCATAGATGTCGCAGCTAGCGACTCCAATTTTAAAAGCTCACATTTCGAGTCGTGGTTGAAAATGGGCCCAATAGATGGCGGCACCTCACTCGCGGTTCACGTTCCGTGTTCCTGAAATGAAAGTAACTGCTCAGTGAGTGTCAAAGTGGTGTTGGTGGTGTGAACTGTGTTGTGTCCATGCGAGGGAAATAGTCTATCTTGTGTTACTGTGATTGCCACTCACCAGTCAACATCCCAGGAGGATGCGGATTGTAAATTAGGTAAGTTTAGTTCCATTATTGTTTCTTGGGTCAGCGTCGAGAGCTTGGTGGTGTTGATACTGACTGAAAGTTGCAATGGCAAGTGTGGCGCGTGTTGTTGAATCTGTGAAAGCTCTTATTCCTATGTTTACGTATGTGATTTTATTCGGTATGCTACTGACATGATTGCGGTGAAATTAACTTTACTTTTGATATTTATGGTGTTCCTTCCAGAGGCACAAGTGTTCTCTTTGCCTGCTCACATTTCACTCCGTACTCGGTTGTCATATTTTTCACTTAAAATGTGTTAGGAACTAGGCCTGTGGTGCAGGAATAACGGTTGCTTTAATTTTTGATGAAAATATTGATCTTGAATCTAAGCTATAATAGTCATCGCATGTGTGGTAGCAGTAATTCGAGCTAAGCTAGCGCGGCAGGCGTTCACCAGCGTTTGCTTTACGATGTTTACGTTGGTTACGCTTCGTTCACCGGAATCATAGGGGTAGGTAGCTTGGGAATACCGTTGAGGTGTTTAAAAACGTTGCTATTTCATCTATTCTCTGCTCTAACCGAAGGGTAATCGAGACTGTTGTTGACTCCAGTGTGTAGGATTAGCTATATGAAACATGTTATGGAAATCTCGTAAGTTTCGTTGAGTACACAATAATGTACGGTATTTAGTTATCTAAAATACTTTTGAACTTGTTCAGAAAGCATGCACTGTCCGTTTATTTTATACTAGGTGTGCATTTCTATCCAAGGTTTTACAACTGCTTAAATGTGAATGAACCGCCACAACATCGAGAGATGTTGAATATATGCATGTCCTGTGGCGGTCGGCTTTGTTATTGGCAGCCTAAAGGCGAGCCGTTTTTTATTTTCCATGGTGATGTTTTTTTTTCTTTCCCGCACTGATTGCCGCTTAGCGACAGTTCAGCAATGTTGTTGTATGGTTTTCTCGTGATTACTTGTTGCCTAAGATTGAAAATGGAAGTTGTAATTATGGTAAGTTTAGCCCCCCTATCAGGATATTTTGGCATGAATATTACTAAATCTGATTTTGCTCTCAGTTGTCTTCGGACTCTTTTTGCTACGTAAGCGTAGTCAGTTGTCTCGTTCCTGGTTTAGTTGTATAGGTTTTAGAAAAAATTAACCCATATTTTATTGTAACTGTCATCTCTTGGGTTTTCCGTTAAGTTCTTCAATTGATCCTCATATCTTAACCCTTTCATTTCGATCGACTTTTGAACTTTGCACCGAAAAACAAGAACGGCGACAATCGATTCCGAATTCTGAAATGTACTGTTAAAATTCATTTCTCTTCATCTCCGAGCTGACTAATATTTCCACTTGTTGTATGATTTTAACGTGTTAGAAATATGTATTTGGGTTCATTTGTGTTACTTGTTCTGGTGCTGACATTGGAAACGGGAGAATATCGATCCGATATTACTGCGTTAAACGTCGAGGAAGTATGGACTAGACAAATTTATTTTGGAGCCATAAATATTTTGGATAATAAGCAAGTGGCTATCTTCTATGGATGTTTGCCGGTATGAAATAATGGTCAACACACCAGAAATGTGTGTATGCATCTTGTTGACTGTTTTCCTTTATTTAGACATGTGAGTTTTATGCGATGCAAATCGCACACAGCAGAGTCACATTGTTTTTTTAAGTAGTTGGATAATTCCACAGTCAATCATAGCACAAGTTATTTCCGTATCTGAAAATGGACTTCTCATAAAAAGACTTGATCTACTGATCAAGACTCACTCCGCCCCCATATGTAGGAATTTAACTTGATCCGTATCCGTTCTCCCGTATTTTTAAAGTGTTTAGGAATAGAACAGTAATATAAGACATCATCAAATTACCCTTTTTATGTCGGAATCGACTCGAAAACGTTTGCCTCTGAGGCCTGCATGCTGCTTATATATGTTGTATAATTTTAATTTTAGTTAGTATGCAAAGATCATTGTGCAGGCGTAATGGGAAGTATTAATATTTTACATTTGACCCGTTGATCGATTCTTTGTGGCCTTACTAAGAGGTACTTACAACTCCTACCAAGAATTAGTTTTCATTTAGTGCAGTTTGAATTTTTTAAATCAGTTGACACTAAATTACGGGTTTGTGCAGGAATTATTCAGAAGTGGAATTGTACCTTTATTTTAATGGAGGAAAAGTATTTGCGGTAAACATGCCTTTTGATAAAAAAATTGAACGTCGTTTAAGATGCGTAGTGCAGGTATTAATCTCACGTAGTACTTGGATGTGTTATTGTCAGCGCACCAGCATTGCATTGTGCCGAATACCGGATGTCGAAGGATCAATGTATACCATCATTAGTTATCTTATTGTTTGTGTTTTGTTAATGAGATGATAAGAGAGACCTAATTGAATCAAGATGAAATGTTTCTCGTCCCGTTAACTCTTGAAAAGCAATTTCCTCACGATTTTCGAAATAATTACCGTGTTTGAATCCATACCATTTTGATCGAATTTATTTGATAGGAAGAATCATTTAGGTATAATGATTCATCATACTTTCAGGAAGGTGATGTATAAAACGAACCTAATTGGATTGATATTAAGTTGGTTGAAACTTTTATTTCTGGTCCCCTATTTTGCTTGTGCAAACGATTAAAATCTTTATTGCAAAATTAAAAATGAAGACCCCATATTTATAAGCATGTTAATATCATACCAGGGTCATGTTATACGGAAGGGCAGATAAGTATAATTTTGTACTCTTACTTATCGTAGCGGTGTTATCTACGAAAGAATTTTATCTTGTATTTTTGTACGCTTTAAAACATGATTTGCGTTACTAATGGCGACAGCGAAAATTCATTTATTTTCGATAAATGTAATCGGTATGGATAGGGTTTCATCTTCCATCGAATTGATTTTATAATTATTTTTCGTATTTCCAATATTTTTGTTCGTATCATTCGACGGGTTTCCGAAGGAGAAGTCACATAATACAAAACACTTTGGAAATTGAAACCTTTGTGTATTGCAAAACCAGCGATATCGTAACTGGGAAATTTTGAATCATTTAGCCTTGTTTTCTTGGATCTAAGCTTTTGGCCAGTGTGGTCACTTTGAAAATTTCAAATCGAAGTGTATCACCTCTGAAAGTATAATATTTTTAAAGTTATGTCCACGAAAAGTTGGAAACGTTTACATACTTGCCTCCCAAGCAACATGTTTTATCTTCTGACAGCGGTCGTTGCTAGGATTAAAATTTTCTTCAAGTCCATGAGTTATGTATACAATTTTTATCATTTGGGATATGTTGGTGGATAATTAAACAACTCATAATCAGTCGTGGTGAATTTGATGGGAGACTCAATGCGAGGTGGTGGCTAAGCAATGCCTGACGGCACTTGAAAAAATATAATAGACAACTTCCAGTTCAAAAAGTTAAATACGAATCCTTTCGCTTTTAAAATCATCTTTAGGGAATTTTACATTATTTCTAGTCTATTCAGATGTGAAATGAGTATTTTATTTTAATTAAAGAAAATGAGTTACTAAGCTTTCAGGTTACTTGCCGTACCTTCTGTAACAAGCAAAACTGGTCGTATAAAGTATTTTTAAATGGAAGTTGTCGATATTTTTTCAAGTTTAGTCACATCTGGTGAGAGCATTGTTTTTGTTGACCTTAGTTGGCAAAAATTTAAATGCCTTTTAAAATTAGTAGAGCTACTAATGTCGAGAAATACTTGTTTTTTTTTGGGAGCGAAGTGGAACTGTGTTTGGCCGAATGCCAGTTTTTTTATTTAAGGTGTACTTTGGTGTCGGGGTTTTCGTCAACTCGTTACTATCCACTATTTTTTCGGCTACATAAGGGCCTTCAGAAGAAATGTCTTACTTGACGTCCTGTTTGTATTACAGGAAATTTATTCAGTTATTTTGCCTTAGGAAATCAACTAGCAAGTCAGCAGCGACAGCATTGAGTAACATCATTGCGACTGGTACTGGAATTCTAATGTATCTTTCAGAGTGATCGATAGTTATCGATTACTTACGCATTCTTTTGTGGTACGAAAACTTACCTTTGGTGAGTACATGGATAAGCGCCGGTATTCATCCAGACGGTCGCTATGCATTGGCAGTCATAAGGAAATCACAAGTAGCAGCACAGAAGTGGTAAATTTAAGTAACAGTTCATATATTATTTTCTCTAGTTCTTGTATTCTTTCTTCGATAGCAATGTCCTCTTTTTATTTATATATTCGCTGGAGTTTTTTAACGGCAGGAATAATCTCTTAGCCGTTTGTTTGGCTTGCAAGGTCGGCAGCTCTGTGGTCACTCAACTAGCCCAGTGAGAGAGTTGAGGTCGACAAACTCCGTCCGTTGTCGCGTGCCGCCGGCTGATTACTTCACCTTTCTCTCGTGCTTACCGTATGCATTCATTGCTTGTCACGTGACTATTACAGTTGCTAATGAACTTTAGCTCTGGGGTGTGGCCCAAGCTATGTTTCTACAGAAATTAATACTAAGTAAAGAGAATGAATCACGCGCGCTCTTAACGATATCATTTCATGATACATTTATTGTATACATCTGAAAATTTTCACATGGGAATTTCCATGACAAATAGAGTCGACCCTGGAAAAATTTTCCCTCTGACTTAAAATTTGAAAATGTGACCCCTAAATTTTCTGTGATGTAGAATTTTTGTATGCGAGGTTCAGATAAATATTGGCTAAGGGTGTCCTCTATTCGCCCTGTGCATTTTAAAACGATAATGTAGTTTTGAACTAGGAATTCGTCGCGAAATAGGCAAAATACTACTAGTTGTGTGGTAGTGATGCGTCCTCTGAATGTAACTTGAAAATGCTCTATCGAATATGTGTCCAACGCATACGGAATTAACTAAAATTCATAAAAAATATTGTTGAAAATGTGATTGACTATTCAAATGGTAGCATAATCGATCTCATCTTACTAGGATTTCCGCCTTATACTCCTTGAAATTATTCGCTAACTAATAAAATATCTTTCTAATTAAATCTTACTCGTCACTTTTTTGCGGATGTCTACCTGGTCGAATTTTGGCTCACAGCTGCCCTACTAGATCATACTACTAATTATATTAACAATCTCAACTGGTGAAAACCTAGATCAAGACGCTTACTGCATATACTTGGTCTTCTCTATCAAAGTTTACAAACAAATACACCAGCGTACCTCAGAGACGAATTTCAAACAGTATTAGTAGAGTACGCGACTCGAATACGGGGGGAAATGAAAAACTCGATATATATACCTCACCACCGGACAGAGCGATCAGGACTCCTAGGTGGGTCCTCTGAAGGATGCAACACACCGGGGCCGGGAACCAATTCAGAGACGCCCGCGCTCCCGGGGAGGGGTTTGGATGGGAAGGAACAAGGAAAGAGGCGCCGCACAGCGGGCTGAAATCGAAAAAAGCTGGCCAAAATCCGCTGTAGCCTTAAGTATTGCTGAATAAATGAAACTTTTTGCGAATTGGGTATGGTATGGACACAATGAATCTTAGTTAGGATGATTTAGTCCAGAAAAGTGTTTATTTGGGCAATAAAATTTTAAAAATAGGGGAAAGTTATGCGGGAACCATAGTTACCAGGGGCAAGTCGCAATTTTGCTATGGGAATATCAAGGGAAATTCAGAATTTCTTCCATTTTCAACTATGTTTAAGCTACCTAGTAGCTTCTCATAAGGTATTTAATGATTGAAAATTGCTATTGAGTCTTTTAAACCTGACATTTTGGTCATTGAAGAGTAATTATATAAATGAATACCAATGACGAATATTTTTATTGCAAATTTCTCAAAACAAAGGTGTGCCACATTCATTTCTATTCTGAGGCAGAGGATAAAGACCCCTCATATTTTTAAATATTTTCGCTATTCACCAGAAGATTTTTCACATCCTCTGGTAATTTTTTCACTTAACGGGGAACCCCCGCAGAACAAGGAGTGGAAGGATCTGACGTAATCAGAAGCCTATTGAAATGGTCATAATTTGTGGCAATTCTGGAAAATTTCCAGGTGTATTTTTCGCGAATTCCATGGAAGTTGCTGCATTTAATTTTTCCAGTGAAGTAGAACTTCTCAGTTTTATTTTTTTCTACGTTTATACCTCTCACTTGCACTGTCGAAATGCAGTGACGGTCTTCCATGAGGAGTGCTTTCAGTTAAGCCTAAAACAATGATACATTACGAAATAATTACAATTCACGGACTAAGGCAACATGGAATGAAATACTCGCGCAGTTGTATATGAGTGTAGTACATATTATCATTTATCCGTAAAAATAAGAATTCACCAGGAGGATACGAAAATGGGAGATATTTTAACACAGCATTATTGGCTGTTTTAACCATATATGATTCAACTTCAGAAATCTACTATTAATTCTGGTGCACGCATCTCACTTTCGAAAATTGATGAAAAAACACTATTTGATTGAAGCCGCAAGCAAAGTTTTTTAATTTCTCATCTCCTCCCAAAAAAGGTTTTTAGTGCAAAAACTCCAGTCTAGGTACTAATGATTTCTTCTGCTTGATGATCCCCCTTCTATTTGCCAATATCACACTATGTAAATCTTGGAAATCACTAATTCTGTATCCATAACTGGGGAACTAAACTGTGAACGTCTTTCGGCGCACACTTCAGCAAGGAATACTGAAGGGAGACTGATGCTGAGCACTCGGCCAGAGAGCGTTCCAATCGCATAGACGGCGCATTTTGGGAAACCCCAATTTTTAGAATGGAAACACTTGCACGTGTACATAGTAAAAGAACAAATCTGGGTTTATAGGGGTAGCCGCCGAGGACCAAGAGCTTGGAGAGCGCGCAAACCGTTAGGTATTTACCATCCGCACGCGGCTCCCGCGGAAAGACCCAGGGGTATAATCGTCATAAGAGGGCAAAAACCATTAAAAACAGCAAATAACAAGTAGTTGAGTACAATGCACTCGCAATTAAGGGAAAATCGGGTCTCTCAAATGGACTACGACGCATGTTATCCAAAGATCCCGAGTGCCTACGCCGTGTATTGCGGGTCATGGGGCACGACAACCGCCCGACATGATTTAGCTTTACCACGAAAAAATCGGAGGGGAGCAAGTTGGAGCAAGATTTTTCTTTTCCATCTAATAATATAGACTTCAGTCTAACTCTTGGAGTAAATATCTTAGGAGCGGCAAGCGGCGGTAACTACTTTTATCCTAGCATTAGGTAAAGCATTAACGAGAAACAGTGATATTTTTAGCAATTCATAAAGTTAATAAATAACAATTGACTAAAACAAAAGTTCACTCTTAATTAACTTAAAGAGTGGTACTATCAATAAATATGCTCAAAAATTCCGAATTATTAACTATATTCCATTGCATGGGGAACAAACGTTAAACTTTTACGTATAAATCGCGCACTCACAATTTCATAGATTTTTATTAATTTTTGGCGAGCTATAAAAATTAAACAAAACATTTTGACAAAAAATTAAAGTCAGTTTTACATGCCCAGGACCTTCTTAAATGATAATACACCATTACCGGTTCGAAATGAAAAAGTCGATATTTTGATTTTTGGCCAGCTTTTTTCGATTTCAGCCCACTGTGCGCCGCCGCGATAGGAGCCCGTCGACGCCTCTGGGGTAGAATTAGGGTTGGAAGGGAAGGGACGGGGTAAACGTCTTACCGCTATAGAAGCGGAAAGGGTCCACTAACTAGCGAAACCCGGCATCAGCCATTAATGTTACAGTGACATGCCTATCATATCCTAATGCCGATTCGTGAATGGTTCTGGGACCTCTGGAGTAGCGGATGATACGTGCTTAGATTGCTAGAGCAATTATTATGGGCAGATGTTTGTAAGAGCGACACGGAGGACAACATGTTCGAACGTCTCCGTATTTCTAGGCCGGACTATTATTATAGTATTCTTCCGATTGTACTAAATGAGTGATCTGGGAGCCTCCCTTTCCTTCCGGCTCTGCCTTCTTCAATACACTGTAAGGCCTACTCCCTTTCAATCTATCTAAAAATCCTATTCTTTTCCTTCCCCTCCCTCGTTTCCCTAACATTCTGCCCTCTAACACCATTTTCAACATCCCGTCCCCGCTAAGTACTCCTCCCATTCATACCTTCTGTTTCCTCCGTATCTCATCTAAATGCTGCTTCCCCTCACCAACGATATCCAGCACTTCGTTATTCCTTTTCCTCTCCGTCCATTTCACCTTCTCCATTCTTCTTCATACCCACATCTCGAATGCCTCCAATCTTCTCTCGTCTTCTTTCCTCATTGGCCATGTTTCCGCACCGTAGAGAGCTACACTCCAGATCAAACTCTTTACTAACCTTTTCTTAAAACTCTTCCATAACGATCCTCTCAGAAGCTCCTTCCCGTTCACAGATACGATATAATGAACGGGATATTTTCCGTGCGGGTAGGTATAGAAATTAATTTTTTCCCTAATGGTTCAGGACTTAATCAAGTGCTAGTTTGAATATAAGTGGGCATATTACTCTCAGTCACAGCTCGCATCTTCTTTTTTTTAGAACAGCTGGTGTCCTAAAACCCTCTTCACACGCCTGCAGAGGTGGCTTGCATGGTGATTGGTAGATGTAAATATTCACCCTATGTAGGGCTGCATTTTTAATCGTCTGGATGTTTATACATAATTTTTTGTGGAGAAATTCGGTTATCACTTTATGGAAGCCCTATACACTCAAAAAATGGCTTAATACTATTCTTCATTTTCAACCGGTTTCAACACTTCAGTACCAGTGCTAGTCCTTTGATAAAGTACAGCTGAGATGTTTGAGTATTAAAAGGAATTGGGTAATAAAATAACTTTTGTGTAATAATGATGATAGAAGAACATACAACCTTTCTAATTTTAAGAACTTTAATCCAATTTATCTAGGTTTCAACGGATAATCATCAATATCAAAGTTATCCGTGTAAACCTTGGTCGGTGTAAGTTTGATTTAAGTAAGTGTGGAAAGTTAAAAACAAAAGATTTTGTGGTCTTCTATCATCACTATTGAAACTCTCCATCAACTTTAACCTGAGTTTATTTTAAAATAGTAGAATGCTGGACATGTTGGGCGAGTAGAGGCAGCTTTTAGATGCGATGCGGAGGAGACAGAAGGTATGGATGGAGGGAGTACTTTGCGGGGAAGGGATGTTGAAAAATGTGTTAGAGTAAGAATTGTGAATTGAAGAGGGAAGTACATAAAGGAAGGGTAGACTGCGTCTTAAATAATCCATGGAAACCTACCTTATTTGGTAGAATACTTCAATAATAATGATACTATTTACACCGGCCTAGGTTTCAGCGGATAACCGTCGTCCTCAAGCTTATGCCTTGAAACATTGATCGGTGTAAGCTTAATTAAAGCGTGGAATAATACTTGCTTTTGTGCGTTCTGCTATTTTCATGGTAGAAACAGTCTATTGCTTCTGATAGTAGGAGTAGAATTGCCTATTTTTTTTCAAGCATTAGTCTGCGCCATTGAATACTTATATGGATAATTGATCTTTCCTCAAATACTCGAGTAGCTGTTTGAGTGCTCAAATACTGGTAATCGATTACTTTACCTGCACCATCTCGCTAATTGATGAAACTAAACCACATCCCCGCCTCCGCACTTCGTGTTGTTTATTCCCTCTCTCTTCCCCCTCCACTGTGTAAAGCGTTCTCCCCTCCACCCACAGCCTATAAATACTATGTGCGAGTAACGGGAGTCGAGTCGGTGACCTTTCCCTCGCCATCTCCTCCTCCCTCACCTCATTCAGCTCCTCACGGCCGCCTGCACTTCTGTCACTCCACCCCCTCTCCCCATCCCTCCAACCCTCCCCTCCAATTCCCTTTGTGAAGCCCCTCAGGGGGGGTGTGAGGGTGGAGTCCATACAGTCTGCCACTCTGACTGCCGTTTACCATTGTCTCAGGAATGTCTCATTTATATTATAGTAAACATCATTGCCGGCCTCGGTGGCGGCGGGGTAAAGGCCTTGCCTTCCAAATAAGAGGTCGGGGGTTCGAGTCCCACCTGGGTAAGTCTCCCTCATCCAGGGCATGGTCGTTCGTGCGTGTGCAATTGTTGAGATGTTCATCGCACCCCGATTTAAATGGCCAATGTGCGCTGTATTCGGTGGAATGGTAATAAATAAATTCACTCAATTTATTTTAGCCTCTCAGAGAAGTTATTTGAATGGTAATGTGGCGTTACACCAAAGTTGCAAATTCCGCCGTAGTTTCAGTAAGGAGGGTTCTATTTTTTACATTTTTAATCCAGGAATAGCTGTGTTTTTGAAATTTTTATTTCTGAAAAAAAAAACTCAACATCATCATCATGAGTCACAAAAATCGTAATATCGGTTCAACGTCGATTGCCGTTCCGCTTTCCCACATGGCAGCCTTTTCATTGCAATGACGTAACTATGGGGGATATATCCTCCCACTCCTCCAAAGTCTCTGAGAAATTAAAACAAATATTGAAAAATATAGCCTAGTTTTTGCCGCATAATAATTGAAACTGCTTAAAGTTACATTTTAAGTGTCGAAATGTCGTAAAATGTGTTTCCAGGCGTGTCGTTTTTTTTTTCAAAATTTTTTTCCGAGTCTGGGGGGGGGTCGCCCTCCCACGCTTTCCAATCCCCCCTAATGCGTATTCCTTGCAAAGCCACTGTTTCATAGTGATATATTTCTTCTCGTTTACCATCATACTAACCTATCCGGAATAACTCATTCGGGGCCGTTCCTTATCCTTCGACGAAAAAAATCAATTACTCTTTTAGTTAATGTAAAATAAACCAAGCTCGCTGTTTTGTATGCTTCTTTTTCGTACAATTGTTTGTAACCGAGACATAAGCTTCGAGTTCGAATCGATTCAATTATGAAATTTACTGTAGAATTTCATCTTAATCTCCGCCCATTTCCCGTCGTCCCTTCTTCTCACTCCACTTTCCTTTTCCGCTCCTAGTCCTCCGTCCTAAGCCCCCGAGTTACTGTATCGTGGAACGCATCGATCTTCATGTCTAAAGTCGTGGCCTACATTGTATTTATTAATTTACGGATTCAATGCATCTTTTATATTCATTGAGTTTCATTAGTCAAATCTTTAATTTTCCTGCCATAATGAAATATATTTTGATACGGTTTGTACGTCGTGGAGTATGGAGAGACCGTATGTGACATCGGATTGGGATTGTATAGGTTGAAATTGGAACTACAATAAGGCATTTTACTTTTAATGTGACCGTTTTCGATGCTTCTACGGCATGTTCAGAGATTACTTGGTGATAGTGCTCTTTTTCATCGTATTTAAGGATAAATATATGCTCTGAGATATTTATGTTCTGTGACCAAGCCTTTCATTAGTCAGCTCTCACTGATGGTGATTGAGAATGGTCAGGTAAATTACATATTGTAATTTCCCTTCCGAAATGTGGTAAGTTTTTATTTATTTTTTGAGCTTTTCAGCTGCCTACCGACCGCTGCTGCGAGGTGTCGCAATGCTTCCTAATCACCTACTTGTACTATTGTATTTTTTTTAAATTTCTCATCTGTTTTATCTTAAGTGTAAATGATTAATTGGTGTGCTTAGTAAAGTAAAATTACTCAACCCTACCTCATATTGATCTTGGCCCTCCCTGTTCCTCCCCCGCAAAAATAAAGTGTGTGTTCACTATTGTTCAGTATGCTCTGGCTATGATGTAAAAATAATCATAGAATTCCGTGACTTAAATTAAATATTGCGGAAAAGTGCAATATTAATTTTGACTGTGCTATATTTACTTTACTAGACGCACTTTGTATGTTTATCCGCACTTTTACTATCCTTGCCCATCGCGAAGCTCGTCCAACTAACCTTTATCGAGCAGACTGCCTGCCTTTGTAGGTATCGCTCCATTACACGGCTCAGCTCACAAGAAGGTAATGTTTCTGCTCCACGGAGTAATGTAATTTAAGAGATTGGGGTCATGTATTGGACGAATCCCCTCAGCATTGGTCCCTCTCGCCTTGGGAGCATGTGGTGTATGCAATCCAACCTCTCCGAGGACCTTGAGTTTACTGATGTGCGGCGACGCGACCCAGTTCGAGCCGAAGCTGCAAGCGGGTTTGGTTATAGATGATCCGCAAAGAAAAAAGATTTTTTGCCCTCTGCGGGTAGCGAGCCTGAGGTATTTGCATTGTTGGCATAATCCTTCGGTTGCTCGTTTATACTCGAGGCAGACAACTGAGGTCATGAAAGAATCACTAGCGGCCATGAGATTTTATCCTGATGAAAGAATGGCAGTTACCGTACGAAGTCGCGTTAACAGGAAATTTGAGCAGGAGCCGTTTTCTGGACGTGCTTTTGCGCAATTTTAGTTGTTTACTTGATGAAATTTTGGTGGTGAGTTGTTCCAATGTAGTTCCAATGCTTCCTTTCAAGAAATGTAGTTCAAACAGCTTTCTACACGGTATTGGCGTTTGCTTCAAGCATAGATCCGGACAACTTTTATGACACGGGGAATGTTTTGCGCGGTTGCGTTTAGGTATGATAGTCGCCGTGTGTGTTTGTATGTATATATACATACTCACTTTCGTTAGAGGAGGCTTGCGGCCTTTTTTGGTCACTGTCAGTTCTTACTGTTTTTGCCTGAGGCTTTTTCCAAGGATCGCCTTTTTTCGGTGATATCTAACCTTAATTTGATTAAAAATTGATAGAAAATTTAATGCTTCTACTATTTTCCTTGGGTTTTAGAGGGTCGAGGGGTCGATTCTATGAATTTTTGTCATATCTCGTCTCGTTCACTCCAAAAATTAGTATGAACACAGTCAGTCAGTGGTCGGAAGTGGGTTTTATAGTACATAGATGGATAAATACTTACTTGAATGATAAAAATCTTTTAATCGAATTTCTTTTCTATAGTGTTCAATTTTTACTCTTAAGATTTTCCTCTTAAGATTGTAATGACGGATTTGTTTTGGGAGGAGAGGGGCGGATACCAGTAAGTCTTCAGGTCTCGGAGGACGGGAGAGTATAAAGTTCCGGTGATTATCCAAATCTACATACTATCCCGCAAGTCGCCTAAAAGGCGTGTGGCAGGGGGTGTTAGGACACCCGCCGTTTACAGCTAAAAAAAATGAAGTGCTCTAACGAAGTTGGGACTAGCGTTTATTAAAGTCCTTAATGGTTCGGAGGAAAAACGAATTCCCACATCTATCCGTTCGGCAAAACATCTCTCTTAATTTATCGCCTCTATCGGACCTGGAAATATAGTAGGGCTCTAATACTATGTTATCCGTGTCGCTCTTAAAAATATCCATTCTCATTAGTTCCAACCTAAGCCTAGCGCGCAACCACTGAATCTCCAATGGCTCCCTGCCGAATCCGCTTAACATCTGGGTAACGTTGTCTGTACGCCCGTTACAGTTTTTGACGAATCGCGCAGCATTCCTTTGTATTTTATTGGGTTCGCGGATTCAGTATTTCTGCACGGGATTCCATACGCTCGCTGCATATTCAAGGTGCGGTCCGACGAGTGCGAAATAACATCTTTCATTTACTTTCTTTACTCCCGAAAATATTCCCACAATGCGCTTGACGAATCCTTCTTTCTTTTCTTTTTTGGGGATTTCTTCGGGGGTATGCCGCATATATTTTCCCCACGAAAAGTCTGCGGTTATCGTAACTCCTAGGCCGGGTTGATCCGGGAGCATATCCAGAAAATGTTGGAAAATAACGTAAAAATTGGTCATTTTTAACGGTCATTTAACGTAGAACTATTGTAAAAAATGAATATTTTAATTTTCAACAACTTATCACTCTAATCTCACGTATATGCGCAGTATTCAAAGCCTTTCCTAGATAGCTTAATCAGGCAATCTTCTATCGATTCCGTTTACTACTTGAGTACGGCGATATAATATTTTCTTTATCTCGAAAGGGGAAGGGGTCAGTCGCCCCTTTCATGGTAGATTTTAAGTTAGTAGTTAGATTAAGGTATGTATATTGAAACGCTACTAACACAATATTAATACAGCTCCTTGGAAATGTAGCGAGATGGCGTAGCCGAGGTAAGGTCGATGACAGCAATAAAACGATAAATGGTCTTAAAACGTCTCTTCGTGATGCTAATTAATAAGTATGAATATATAGCATCCATGTGGATGCGATATGTCCTCTCCGGCCCTCAACCGTTCACTTTTTCCCATCGATGGACATAAATTCTTAACCGTCGGTTATGAATGGTGTTCTTAATATTATTAGCCAAACCGTCTCACAGTGGTCCCAATTGCGAATCTAGCGGGACAAAATTATTATTCCCAAAAAACTTCGAGCTTTTGTCGTGAAAACATTCAGAATTGCCGAATTATATACAAAAACACAAAATAACACTATCATAGGTCTTTTCAAGGTGGTTTTTACGAAAAAAATAAAATTTTATTTACAAAATAATTTCGTGTCACTCAAAACCTAGAAAAATATGCAGAAAATCATTTTTTAAATCTACAGTAATGCGCTTTTCTTAATTAAATGAACTAATTACGTTAAAATATACTCCTAAACACAGGATTTATACATAAAATCGTTTTTCACAGAATGTGAACCGCGGAATATTAGTCACCTTCATCATTATTACTCTCCCAACTCCCTTCATCTCCGACATTTACCGACTCCACATCCTCCATCTCTTTACCATTACTCATTTCATTAGTTACAGGTGATATTGGTTCCCTGAGAAGCTGTCTGACATCCATCGAGAGGGAATAACAATGCCTTGGGTGCAACGAACTAATACTGGAGACATAAGGATCAGATGTGACTAATAGTCGGTTAAAAACATTGTGTCCTCTCTTGAGTATTTTAGCACGTGATTTTCTTTAAATTTATGAATATGCTTGCTTCTTGGGCGTCTTCGGAAAGCATTCCAATGGGAACTAATGCAATGCAATGGGGGAAATCAATTACTTTTGTCTCATGAATTAGATTTCATGCACCGTGAAAGGCTTATAATACCATGAGTATGGTATTATAAGCCTTTCACAGCCTTAAGCATGTATATTTTTCTGTTTTTTTGAGCATACTTCTCAAATTCACTTGTAATCATGGAGAAACCACAAGAAAGTGCACTAAGAATTGCTCCAAACCATTGAAATAATTCCACCTCTACTCCAGTAATGCCTGATGAAATGTCAGGATTCTTTTAACGTCAAAATTCTGATACTATGTACAATTTCTTCCCGTTTATTTCGATGAGTAAGGGCATCAGTGGAGTGATCAGCGCCTCTATCTTTTGCGCTTCTTTCACAGTTATCTCCTAACAATACCTGATCAAAGATGGCCTGGTATTCTGCCATAAGATGTTGTTTTTATCATTTTATTTTAGCTGAAGAGGCAACATAGAAATGGAAAACATAGGAATCGTCCACTGGACATGATTCCTTCCGAAATACAACTCTTTGCTTATATTGCTTGTGCCCACTACTCCCAACTTAATTCCACTTAAATATCATCGTTAGTTTGAATTCATTACCAGACCGAAGGAAAGCGGCGACAACATCAATAACAATAGTGTTATTCACTAGAACCAGTAATTTGACCTCGGCCGAAGTATCAGTAATGGTCAGTTCTTGTGATGGGGGGATAACAGGACAACTTTGAGTTCAAATTTATCTTGTATGAGGGATAAATATCGCACCGTCTCTGGTTGGCCTCTCTTCTGATGTTTACGCACTTTTGCTTAGTAGGTTTTTCCCATGGAAAAGGACAAAACTTCCAATGATGAATATGGTATTGGAATCAAAGGTGAAGACAATTAAGCCTTCTTATAGTTGGTAGGTCTCTTTGTTATGTTTTCAATTATGTCTTTTATAATTGCAGCCGCATCTTTTTTCCCAGAGCTCCACAATGAAATCTGGCTTGCAAAACAAGGTTCTACTTTCGACATATCCTTCAAAAGATACTGTACACATCTAACCAAATCTGTCGTATTTTCTGGAGTACTGTTTCCATTTTTCATCAAAATTACTTTTAAATAGCATCACAATTTTCCTGGTGTCCTTTGAGGTATCTTCATTACAACTTTCAAATCCTAATTTAGGTTCTACGCATTTAATAAACCATCTATAGTCTTAATTTCCTCAGCAATTATAACAATGCCATGCGATTTACCGCCGGTACCTTGAATCGCTCTGAATGCGACATGATTTTCCCTATCGATGTAAATATGTAAAAAATTGTAAGCCATGTAATAAATATACCATAAATATTAATAAAAATGTATACCGTACAAAACTACAATAGTAAAAATAAAAATATTTCTTCTCCAGCGTAATTTATCCCGATATTCTAGGCGTCGTCCGAGGAAATGCCCCCAGGCCCGCGTCTCAACGGCTCTCGTTTGTTAACTTCATAGAACAAAAAGGGCATTATTGTCAAAAAGCGCAAGTAGGCGCAAAATGTGATAAAAATATCTTTAACTATAAGGACGTTTCCACATGTCTTTGAAGGTTTCGCAATCCTACCTCGACATATATTTTTTATAAGTCAATTTAAACAATAGAAGTCGATAAAAAAGCGAGGTTTTAAAGACTGAGAGATTGCCATTTGAAATCTAGTATTTTAAAGCAATTATATTTGAAGAAAAATCACTCTAAATAATGCTATATACCGATGGCTCTAAGATCCCGCTAGAAATTGTCGTTCTTTCCGTTATTGCTATCTAGCAGGTACGTGTTAATGCTAGCGAGTCAGTCACCGTCTGGGTGTAGGCGGATGGTAGGCAATCTCAACGCGTGACTTTGCAGCTGCATAACTTCGTTATAACTTATATAAACGTTGTAAAAGTTACCAATCATGATGAAGCATTTAATTGCGGATATCGCTACACCTACGGTGACTTTATTTTTAAAAGTTGCAAAACTGACTTTTGTCCCGCTAGATTAGCGATTGGGACCACTGTGGCGTCTCCTTCCTCCGGACGTATTTGAATCTATCTAACGCGATCTCGTAACCCAAAGAGATAAGGTCTTGTTTATTTTTTTTCAATTGTGAGATAATATGAAATCGTGAATCTTAAATGAAGACATTTCTTTTTTTTTTATTTCCCACTTGTTGCATGAGCTGCTTCGTATCACATAATGCAGGATACGGAAAGGAACCGAGGGGATTTTTTTCCCTTTCAGTCGTTCGCCAGGGTTCTGAAGGGGCTTCGTGGTAATCGATAGTATCCTTTTGTGTCCCTTACCATCGCTTGGATGATTTTCCCCATGTAGCCATTGTTTTTATCTTCAAGTGTGCTTGATGTTTGATTTCGTGAAGTGGTCTTCCACCTTTTTGCTGTGTCCCTCGTGTGGCTCGCGGGCAGGAGAATGATTTATTTGCGGTATTGTTTGCTCATGTCGCTGCATTTTCTTCGATCATCGTATCCCTTGCCGCATTTATTCATTACTTGGGGTATTGAAATATCCCATCGTCTAAGATAGACGGTAAGAACTGTTTTAATTCTTATGGTTAAATATTTTTCTGCTTTCATTAAAACTTTCCTTCTTCTTACTCATTTTAAATTAAAGGTTTTTTGTTTGAGATTGATATGTTTTGGGCCCAGGTCGTCTCGCAATGATAATTAGCAATCATAAAAGCCAAAATTATAAACCATATATTCGTTACGCTTTCATTAAATTCCTCCTCTTAGCTCTATTTGTGGATGCAGGCACTTCGACAGGCAAACAGGTAGAATTGGTGGTAACTTTCACATATTCACTTTTGAACTTCTTGGACTATTTCTCCACTTTCATTCGTAGGACTTTTTTGTTTAATTTTTAGGAAATGTTGTTGTGATTAGGCTTTTTTCCCCGTACATAATGACTATTTGTTGTGAAAAATGGTGTAGTAATGAATTTTGGCTGCAAAATGCCAGTCAAAATTCATTACCACCACCACCACTTCACCAATGATTAACATAGAAGCACATAGGCTGAAGAGTATTGATCGAGCCGCTGAAAAATTTTGCCTTTACTCGAAGTCCCATGGAAAGGCCTCCTCCTATTTTGCCATTCAGGCCAGAGCCTTACTGGCATAGTTTTACAACTCAGAAATATATCGTAAGTTGAAGGCTCATTTTCAGTCCTACTCTGCAAGCCATGGCCATAATACTTCTGCGTTTCAGTGACCCGTGATGAACCTAAACGGATAATATATTTATAACGGATACTATTGGCAGTATCATCGGGGTCGTATTGTTTAAAAAGTATTGATAACCTATATTATTGGTTTGACGCTGCTCTCCCCTCTATTCTCTTGTCTCCTTATCTTTCTCACATCTACGTATTCTTTTCTTTCACATCCTTCTTTGCCCGTTCTATGTATTTTGGTCGAAGTCTCCTTATCCGCTCTTGCAATCTACTTGCCGCTTCATCATTGTCTTCATCATGTCTCAAGATATGGCGTATAAGGTTGTTTCGTTTTCTTATCAAGGCTTTCACGGTTCTTCTCTTCTATCCTACCATTCTTAGGACGACCTCATAACCAACTCGCTCGATCCATTTGATCCTCATCATTCTTCTATAACGCCACGTTTCGAAGGCCTCTAACCATGATTTTTCTGCTGCTGTCATTGTCCATGTTTCACTTCACAAAACGTACCTTTTCACACTAAGAAAAAAGGTAAAAATTGTTAACGCATGGACGAGTTTCTGATGATATTGAGGAAATGTTGAATAAAATGTCCTTTTATTTCCCTTTCATTTCGTTACTACCGATTGAGTGGTTGCTAAGTTACAACACTTTAAATGCTGGTGTCCCAATGTTTTATGTAAGACAGTCGTGACATTTCTCTCGCGTTAAACCAAGTTACGGCTTGAACCGTCCGCTATAAGCCCCTTTCACTTTTCATTCTAATATATTATAATTGTTACTGCGAGCATATTAACCGTGTTCTATACAATAAAGCCCACGGAAAATGATATCGGTAAATTGCTTGAAAAAAAAAATTCGATGAATAATTATTTTTATACGCGCAATCGTAATTTTGCGTTTTAATGAATATCCGATAAATTCTGTAAAATAATCCGGTTTTGAGGGGGAGGGTGGTTTGGAGCTGTGGCTTCACAAGACATCTCCCTGAGTACGCAGCCGATTCGAGTTCTCGGTAGACTTCCAGGCAACGTCGCGTAAACAATTCTGCTCAAAAAGCTATTGTGATAACCGTCTCTTCGTCGGGGAAGCCCGAGGCTTATGACGTGAGTATGGTGTTAGATCGCGTGCTCATCGTGCGTCGAAGTGAGTCAAGTGGGAATTAAAGACTGCTTTACATCAAATTACTCGCTCGCAATGTTTCTCTTCATGCATTAATGTCAGCCCGATTTATTTGATCAGTGTATAGTAAATTCTAGGTTCTCTTAGAAGATGTTTTATTGCTTTAGAGTAATAAGGATAGTGATCATGAGGTCTATCCTCTTCACTTGAAAAATCTACTTTATTACTTTAATTAAACTATATAAGTTAGCAATTTTTCATGTTACGTTGAACTCTCAGCTGCAAAGAGTGATAACAGCATTATAGTCATTGCATAATAAAATTACCGTGGCTTTGAGATGCGATAAATTGAAATCGGTCCAAAAGAGAAATGTAAATGCATAAAAAATGAAAGCTTGTTTTTTGTGCATTTTTTCACCTAGAAAATATTAATGAAATCGAGCGAACCATATTTATGATACGAATCTTCTAAATGTTAAATGAATGTGCGACATCGGGGTGCTACATGTTGAAATAGTTTTGCACAATCCAATTTATCTATCTTGGACCAAAATTGCCAAATTAGTATTTTAACGATGCCCAAGTTTTTAAATTATGAGACGGTTGAGATAATCCCCTTTAAGTTCGGCGGTTTGTGTAGTAGTCTGTAAAAATCACTAGTCAATTTTTACGAGTATAACCGAATCGATGGGGACCCCGTCAAAATTTAAAAAATATTTTTTGTGTAAATTGAACTTTAAAATACGATGGATTTCTAGATGTTAGGCCTTTTTATGCTGTATGCTCTCGTCGTATGTACAATTGCTCTCAAACGTTTAGGCTTTTTTATAGGTGCGCAGCGGGACAATGATCCGTTTAATATGTTTAGGTTGATTTTCGTATTCTTAGTGTCCACTTGTCGTAAGCAGTGAGGCTCTCTGGTATACCAAATTAGTAATAATTTCATTTAATATCGGCGCTCCCTCTACCAACAGTATGTTTGTTAACAGTGGTTTTTAATATAAGTCGACAATTTCACTCATGTCGGCTTCAAAATTTAAAAATTATGTCGTCACTGGCTAAAAGGTCTTATGAATGTTATAGTGTTAACTGTGAAATGTGCAATTTTTATTGCCTGTGTAGTGAAGCTATGTCACCATGGAATTAGGAAAGTCTTTACAATTAATTTTCAATTTATATTAAAGAACGTAATTTTTCTCTAACCCTAAGGAAAAGGTATTTGAAGACTTCCGGCCCGTAAGTTTCCTGAGAACGTCGCACTTACCGTTTATTTTATTAACCGTTACTTATCTTTCCTGTCGTCTCTTCAAATTGCTTCCTAGTGAGAACTCGGCGACTCGACCGTATGAGGACTGGTTTATGGAAGGGTTCATAGGTCGTCCGAGGAGGTTCTGTAGAAGCAGGAAATCATCTTCCACCTCACGTCATGCCACAGGAAGCATTACGTTGACGTATCTAAGGACGCGAGGAATCAGTATCGATTTTGCGACGAAACACAAGGTCATTTCTTGCGGCCGAAGTTTCCCCTTTACTCACTTTCGAAAACTAATTGTGCGCTGCCTTAGGTTTTCCTTACGTTATTTCCGTCTCGGAAGTTTTAAGGGACTCAAGTGGTATACGCGAAGAAGGCACGTCGAATTTCAGGTTCTTTTACCAAGATTTTAATAATAATAATAATATAATTTTATTCCACACATATTCAAATACATTACATCAAAAAAAACCTTTAAGAATTGTACAATACACAGGTACCCCGTTGTGGAATAGTTCTGGGGCTGCCATCATACCTACACCGTTTAGAACATGACTGGTGCTAGCATACATAAAAAATACATTTATTTCGTTTAATTCAGTGATTTGTTTTCTTAATAATTGCATTCGATTGGGAATTTACAGTAATATATACATGGATAACTTACTTTCTTACATGACGCATAAGAATTACATACAATATACCTTTATTTGAAAACGTTTTTTACCACCTTTCTTAGCAGAAACTCTACTTCCTCTTACTGCATAAGCCATTTTTTAACTGCGGATGCAAAACCCCATCTTATCTCCTTCTTTGCCACATGATTTCTATCCGACTTTAGCCAAATGTAACTGCGTATCCCCTTTGTGGGGCATGTCTAAGATAGCCAAGGATTCACGCAATAAAATGGTTAATGTGTCCGTAATGTTGTGAATAATGACTAATAATAACTTTGTTTTTCTACTTCATAACATCTTTCTGCCCCTTGGGGACATAAAAGCTCAGTTTTTCGAAATGAAAGTATCGTTATTATTACATAATTCGTGTTATCCACTTTCATCATATTAAGTGAAGTGAATTTCAAAGGGGAATAAAATTGACGGCTATTTTTATTTCGAAGTTTCTTTGCAATTCTCGCTGTATTTCTACTTAGAAATTGTGCTACCATCATAAACCGTAATGTTTTTCTGTATTTTTTTATATTACGTATGGTTATTAAACCTAAGATAGAGAATAAAATGAAATTAATTTGTTCTATTCCACACTTTATTTTAATAGAACCTAATGATGGCATGAGATACTGAAACCCTGGTCGTGCTATTTAAAATAAAGAGTGGAATAGGACAAAGTAATTTTATTTAATTCTATGATGAAGCAGTTCCATATTGTAGCACCGTGGACTTGGGGTTGAAGAAGAGACTGGTGAAATGCTGTGTGTGGAGTGATGTGTTTTATGGATGCTAAATGTGGACCTTGGGAATAAGGGCTTGGGATAGGATCAACGCTTTTGAGATGTGGGTGTAGAGAAGGCGGGAGAAAGTGAAGTGGATGGATACAGTTAGGAATGAGGAGGTGCTGGAACTATACTAAAGAGAATGGGGAATTGGATGGGGCGAATTTTAAGAGGGAAGGGGATTTTGAATACAGCAGTCGTGGGAGCAGTGGAAGGAGAAAAGAGGAGAGAAAAAAGGAGGCTGAAGATGAGAGAAACAGTGAGGTTAAAAAGAGGTTATAAGGAAACTAATGAGGAGGCCTCGTACAGGAGGAAGTGGAGACAACTTAAGTGTTTGAGACCTGGCAGTGAAGGGCAGAAAACCAGTTGATGATGATGAATGTCCATTACTTTTTAAGCAGTGTGTCTCAACGAGTTCCTGAACATTTAGCCGTTCGCGTTAATCTATTATTTTGGGCGTTCGCGTCCATTTGGGCTCTCGTACGTAAAATAATGGCTCTAGTTTTCCAAAAAATGACTTTGAAGTCTGTTTCTTCATTGTTGAATTGTAATTTAACACCGGAAGGGAAGAGCTATCAACTGGGCCAGAGAAAGTTGACGGAAGCATGTGCTCACCATTTTAGGAGTAATGAAGAAATAGCTTTGTCACATATGTCGGTTTTTATTCGATGACGTACGTTATTTCTCGACATTTTTATGAAATTTTATTGTAAACCATACAACTTAAATTCTTTTTCATATATAGACTTAAAAATATTTTAATTTTTCTGCGAGAAGTGTATCCTTCTAAAAACTAAATGTAGGTCAAATGGGGAAAGAAAACTGATAATAAAACACAGATAACGCTGAAATAAAGTAAGTTCTCTTTATCAATTTGATTTATCTGAGTGCAGGATACTTTTAATTGGATAGTCTTCATGTAATTCAGTTGGAAACTTTGTTTTATATTGATTTTAATTTCGAAAGTTCATTATTACGAAATTCCATTTGTATTCCACAAATGATCGTCGTATTCTATTCAAGCTCGACGTAATCATTCCTTATCTTAATTTCTTTTCCGCATCACGGAAATTCATGTGGCCATTCCCCCTCGAACTCACCCCACCTCCTGTCACCCCCGTAAATTACTTGCTCTTCGGACTTCCTTGTTCTGTGTCCAGGAAGTGTACACAACGACATCGATCTCTTCGCCGCCATACCCGAGTGCCTTTTCTCTCTCCCAAAAAGAAGGCTGTGAAGCTTGTGGTCGAGATTTTATCGTTCCGTGGAAATCTTGTCCGCTTCCTGCGTCCTCTCTTATACAGCTTCGTTTTTGTGTCACGTCCGTGGAATCTGACGATTCTTTTGCTATTAGGCCACCCCGCGTACTGTAATGTGACTGTCTGTGTAGTTCAGCTGCGCCGTCTCATGTGTGTGGTTTTTATTTCGCTTTTTCTGGTTTATTATTTCCTATTTTTTGTGCCCTCATCAGGTTGCGACATGCCGGAGTTTATGGCTTGCCTTGTGATGCATGTGAATCATATCCCTTCGCCTATTGCTTCCGCGAACGGACCAGAATTGGAGGCGTCCTTTTTTCTTGAGCGTTTCATAACGGTTTGACGGACGGTATAGCATTCTTTGAGCAGATAAGGGACACAAATGACCAATTGATCGGAACAAATGGCCACTGTGTGTGGTGTGATGATGTAAATGGGTGTAGATTTCGTTGGTACAGGATGCCATGATTGGATCGGATTATTTGTATTGGCACAAAAACGCTTTTAATTAAGTGTATTTTAAATTCCGTGCTTTTGAATTAAAATTTTCGTCAATCGTTTCTATTAAATGTTCAATTACTCTAGTGTTTAGTATTTTATGTGTGTCGTTTGATATTTTGGAGCACATTTAGTGGTGTTATAGACTTGAGGTCAGTCATCTCTTATGACCAATGGCTTTAGGCGACAATCACGTACATTCCTGAATTTTTTATTAAGAAACATTAACCTTTTTCATATTATAAGAATCATATTGAAGTCATGAAAATGGTTTGTTGACCTTTGTGAAATGAAGACCATATCGTTATTAACAACCTAGTAATAAATCAGTAAAGGTTATGTTGCGAATAAAAATGGGACTCACGTGTCACTTCCCTCTCCTTTCATTCTTAATTTCTTCCGTCTCCTAAAAGGACTTGCGACTGTTATTTCTTCTTTGCTCTCCTCTTTATTTATCAGAGTGGAGAAGGCCTTGCGTTTTCGTTTATTTCGTTTTGAAAATTTGTTTCAATTGAATTTATCACGCATGAATATAGAGAGACTTCAAGATTGGGGCTAAATCTATTAATTTTTATTTTTTGTACTCACCTTTTCCTATTCCCATAGTGATACTAAAATGGAGGTTTTGATCTTGTTCTTAGTTATTGGTTACTGCCCAGCCAACTTAAGCGCTGTGTTTCTTTACCTATTTGTACTTGAGTTTGACGCGCGGCTAGGACATGGTGCGCCCAACTTAATGGCTGCAAACATGGGTGTACCCAGTGGGGGGCAGCAGCGGGCAGTTGCCATCCCCCTAGGAGTAAATTAAATTTAGTTTAAAACGAAAGTTTTGAACAATTTTTCTTTTAATCCAAGAAAAGAGATATTAGAATAAAACATGTGATTAAAATAACATAATTTTTTTGGAGCAAATAGTTTTAAAAACTAATAATGCGATGTTAAAATTGTCTTGACATTTTTGTTTCCTTAACCTTTTGTGTGTTACAACCTGAACGACCTCGGCTTGCCCCCCTCTAGTTTTGATCCTGGGCACGCCCTTGGCTACGAGAGAATCGGTATTCATCTTTTCAGATGTAACTGTGTACTTAAATGCAAAAGTCTGAAGGACAAAGCTCTAGCGATTGTTGTGAGTGGATTCAAACACGAGTGCTAGGAATTGCCATTGGCAGTGGATACAGTTAGGATTTGCGAGTCCAAAGTCTGATTACTTATTTATACTGAAACGTACCAGGATCAGTTGTATTCGCCGCCGGAAAATGATCGTTTAGCCGATATCTAGTTCAACTGAGACATTTGGTGCGCTGGTAAGAAAAATAACTGGAAGAAAGAGGAGAGACTCTCTCTCGCTCCCTGTCCACTCTCGATGTTTTCATCTGGTGTCATTTCCGGTTCAGGAGCAGCTGTGCCGTTGGATGACGCAGTCCCGGTTGAGGGCACGATGCGCCTATGTGCTCCCGCGATCCGACCCGTTGCGTTGGCTCCTGCGAGAGGGTGTTTAGCGCCTGTTATCAGGCCAGAAGAAGAAAACCTCCATGGTTGGCTCGTGGTCGCGGGACAAAAGGCAGCATTCATCCGACGCCATAGGGATACCCCTTTGTGGCCTCACATTTCTCTCTCGACACTGCCGTGCATCGGTCTTTTCCTTCTGCTCTCAAGTCTTTTAATCCCTACTCGCACGCTACATTTCGAAGGCAACGACACCATCACCTCGTAGGAGTTAATTTTGCGACTGCTGATATAGTTTCCGAGATATAAAACAAAGAAGATCATCTCTTCGGAAGTTTTCTTTTCGCACTCGCAAGTGTGAATCATCATTTATCTCATATGCTCATCGTTTCATACTTAGGTTTTATTGCTGGTGAGATTGGGGGGATTCATGTACGTAATTCGCCTTTGTATATTCGGACGTCTTATTCCGTGAGGTTGTGCAACTTTCGTGCCGGGAAAATTCTGGCGTTTTGGCGTCAAGACCTTTGTAATCAGGACTAATCCCATTCGAAGATTACTTAAATGGGTCTAAGTTGATTAAAAATGGCAACTGTCATCTGATAGTTATTTGTTATGACTATTTGCATATTTATTTTTTTATTATTTTTCTATAACTCTAATCCAAAAAAATAATTTATTGCCACTAAGTATATACTGTAATAGTAAATAATAATCCCAGATTACGATGCGGCTTAAATTATGCTGAAAAATATGTTCTTAAGTTTGCTATGCTATCTTCGGATGTGGGATACCCTTTTTCAATGCGTGCGTCGTAGGAGTCCTAAATGGTTATGCGCTCTTGTCTTTGTCCAAACCTCCGTAGGTTTAGTTCGCATAAAGCAGGCTTTAATTGCTCTTTACACTGCGGTCTTGCATCCTTCTAGTATTGGGTATTTCTCTTATGAAGTGGGTATCAATAATCTATAACATTCAAGTTCCTTGGAGAAGAGGAAATCTAGTCCTGTTTTCATCAAATAAGTATACAAGTTTTCGTTGATTTCTAATGAATTCCAGGTTCCTAGTTTTTACTTGAATGTCTTTTTTTTCAAAAAGTAAATTTAGGTGTGTATTATATTTTATTTAATGCAAAAAGTTTGAGTTATCTGACGGTATTTGTCGGAATCTTTTCATAATAAACACAAACCTACTTACTCATTTTCTTCAGGTGAAAATTTTCAGTGGAAAAATTTTATCTTTCTGTGTCGATAATTGCATTAAATATTTATAGCTGCCGCAATTTTTGTTCTGTTTTCATTTGAAACGTGGTAATGCAAATATTCCCCTTCCTCGCCTCATATTCCACGCTTTCGTTTGGTGGCTGTAAATCGATTGACGTACTAATGGCTTCCTTTTTTTCCCCCCGCGAGGTGTCGCTTTCAGGGGCGGTTGAGTGCGTCGTCAAGATCGCCTATACAGTAATTACCCCAAGCATTGTGCGTTAACTTGGGGGATGACGGCTGTATTTTCCCCCGTGAGTCAAGAAAGGGTGGCCACTTGATCGATACGAGAATCCCTTGAGAGAAAGAGAGAGAGAGATTCGGCTCTGGTCACGACATCTGAGAGGAGCATTCCCCCTTTGAGAGGGCGAGAGTAACCCGATACACCCCTCCTCTTGCGCCAGGTGCGCGAAATTTGCTGACTGCGTGCACCCACACGATAATTTTCATCACGCAGCGTTATGACCAGTCCCCGAGGTGAAGCCGTTTCCCCGGAGACGGTTAATGTTCGTTGTATTGAAGCCTCGAGTAGAGTATCTATTATTCATTGGGTATAGAGAAATCAATACAGTAAAATCCGTATATAACGCGGGTATTGGGGGACGGAGTTAATATGCTCCGCATGTAAACTCTCTCTCCATCTTTGCAGGCAATGAGTTGGCCTAAAGAAGCCAGCTACAATGCCGGCGAAACTGATGTCTTCAAAGATTGACACACGCGATGCATATCCCGTGAATCTCTTCGGAATAAACTCGTTTCTCAAAAATATTTGTTTCTTTCCTTTTCATTGTGGGGTATTTTGGATCGTTCATGTATACTGTAGATGCGTTTGTTAAGTCAAAGTATTGGTCCTGATGAACCTCAAATAGTGAAGAGTTCGTTCTGGATAACCCGTTGTACATGTATACTTAAGCTAGAATCGTCTTCAAGGAGCTGCTTGAATTTTCGCTTTCAGCATGGACAGGTTTCGTGAAGAGCGCAGAAATAGTAATTATCAACCACGAGGGCACTTCCGTCTTGTAAGTAAAGGTGAAAATTTATCTAATCGGAATAAAGGGAAGGAAATACAATTTTCCAAATATTTCCCACGTTAAAACAAGAAGTATTTTTTCCAAAGAAGTTGCGACTGTGGTGCATAAAAAGCAACCTTGTGTAAGTATTTATTTTGTTACGCCAGTGTTACGGGTCGATTTTCTACCAAACGTCGAAATAGGTAGGTGATGTTTTTATCTTTTTATGATATAAGATTTTAATGAAACATGGCGAAAAAAAATTTGAAACGAAGTCGGTGCCTTTCTTGTCTCGGTGGAGTTCTTCACCGAAGTATCGTCCATAATGTTGTAAGGTAATATCCTCTTGGGCCAGGTGCATTAAATATATTACCTGCTGGCCGCCTGCTCCCAATTTTAGTCACGCAGTGCTATGACTAGTCTCGAGGTGAAGGCGTCCCCCGAGTCATTGTACTTTTTTATGAATATGCGAGTTGAGAATTTTTTTTAGCTCCCGAAACTAAATCAATATCATCCAGCTTTGCGTGCTTGAACCAGTGAATAATGAAATATGAACATATACTTACAGTGATGATATATCGCGTGTTGCCACGGTGAATAAACCAGTTGGATATTTCTCGAGTTTGAAAACGATTGATCACCGAGATTCTGAGGTTCAAGTTGTTCCTCATCCCAAGGATATATGTATAGTCTACTTTTTCGACTGAGAATTCTTCCTTCTGATGTATGCATTCAAAACGACTTTTCATCTTAACTTTTCAGACTTTTTTTGTTGAAGCTTTTGAAGCTTTCAGATCGTTCTTCTGCGCATTTAGTTTTTTTTTAATAGTAAAAGTCTTCGGTAACGATCAACCAGTCGCTTGCTGAGGCGCATTGTTTGAAATTTTGATGCCGCACAATTAGTCGTATTTGTCTCTTTTCCTGCTGCATTGCTCTTTTTTAACTGACGCTATAATTTGTTGAGGGTATTTTAAGGTAGAACGCACTGGTGAAAAAATTTGGCACTTGAGGTACATACATGTCTTGACAAGGATCTGCTCTTAATAATCTGTACATGTAAAGACTGTAGCTTTAGTTTTTAGGGAGCAATACCTCAGGAGAAACGATGTATCGAGCTGGAGATGCGTCTACATAAGCTAAATTATTTTAAATGGTCACAGATGAACTGCTCTTTGATATTATAAATGGAGTGTTGCATAGATTTTTCTTAAAAAATATGTATGCCTAATGTCAGCTATTACTTTCAGTGTGTTACGATTTTCACTGACATGAGATAGTGTGCCGCTATGAGGCGAACTTTGGTGTTGAACTTATATCTTCTTCCACATCCGGTTATATACGCTTTCACAGTAATTATTCTTATACTTCTGATGATGCACAATGATAACGTACTGTCCACTTTAATGAAGCGGACAGTGTACTAAATTATCTTCGTCTATCATTTAATATGCTGTTCCGCGACATCTCCCCAGAAAAAGATGAATTTACATTTTTTGGTATTTTTAATGCCACATTTCGTTCACCAGCCGGGATTCCAACGAAAGATGTGAGGCTCTGTTCGAAATTTCCTTGAACTCGTCATCCTCGCTCTGACCTCGTCCGGGGTGGTCCATTCTCGAGTTGGACGAGGCCGTATCCTATGAGCTGTCACTTCCGCGGTTGCGTCATTATTAATACATACTTGCCCGTCTACCAGCAGATATGATGCGGCTACTGTCTTATTCAAGCTCTATGAACTCTGTGTCGTAATCGAATATGATTGGGAACAATGGTAGGATATACGGGTGGAACCAATCAAAGTGTAATCAATCCCGGTTACTCTCATGAGTTTGATAAGTTCACTTAACTCGATTAATAATGATAATGATCTTATAACCATTATATTGAAGAGGAGCGATCGCTTGAACATAGCGTGCGAGCAAACTTTATACGCTCATGTATCTTCATAAGCATCCGTCTAAGTTTCTAGTCATCCGAGGAAAATTATTCGGCCGATTTGTATTAATTCGGTACTCAACCAGCTATTTCGGAACCAGGTTCTCGGAATACTGCCTCCCATTCTTTTAGAAACTTCTTGATAGCTCACTTGCTGGATCTATTTGGTCTTCATCCTCCTTGCTTAGTGCCAAATTTTTAACGATTTCTCCTTAGTTTTTTTCTGCTGAGGTCGCCGTCCAATCCTTGCTGTCATAGGCATCGAGAAACCTTCCAGCTTTCTCAATAGAAGAGTCCTTGAACTTAAAGATAAAATAGGACGTAACGTTATGTTCTCCAATTTAGAGGACGCTTCATACTTCCCTTTCGACCGGTTGTACTTTTTGGTAACGTATTGATCGTTTAAAAATCATAGAAAGAGCGGAATAAGTAAATTAGGTAATAATTTCAGAATTTTCGTGTATGTTAAATATTAAAAAAAATACATTGGAGAAATCAGGGGTGTAAAAGTTAAAATTTGAATTTAGATAATGGTGATCAAGGGTCCTGTTTATTTTTCATGAACATTTCAAAATTATGTAATTAATTAGGTGTAAGCGAGTAATGCGTCAATTGGGTCGAGCAGTTGGGTGTGTCTCTCCGGGGTTACGCTTCAAAGGGTGTATCTACAAGTGAAGGCTCTTTACTGCAAGACTTTTTTTTTACCCTGACCTCACTAGGGAGGAGGAGAAGAAAAGAAAAAGGAATGAGGATCCGCTGCCGGAGCCCAGCGGCGCGTCGCCTCCGCGGTAGGAATAGGGACGGAAGGGAATATATTCCCGTATCGTTATTAAGGAGATACGATACTCAAAGGCATCGCTGTCTACCTAATTTAATTTCTTAACAATACAACACGTGTTTCAACTTGCTCGCTGTCATCATTAGTTGCAGAGTTATTTCATAACAGACAGATTTCAAAAGTCTATTCTTTCAACGAGAATATTACGTTATCCCACTTAAACATCTGTAAAAAATGTTGAGTGTCTTTTTTCCTCGGTCTACATGTTTTTAATCTAATTATTTATTTATTTATTTATTTAAGTATCATCTCTCTAATCGTTTTCCTCAAGATTTTATACTTTAATAACTACTCCTAAAAAGGTAAACAACTAGATTTTGAAACATATTAGAGTATTTGAAATATCTTTGTACCTGATAATGACTGCGAGCAAATTGAATCACGCGTCATAGTGTTTGAAATTAAAATAGTTAGACAGAGCGATATCTTTTCACTTTGCTGTTATACAGTACTTCTCCCGAAACAATCAACTTGGTTAATTAGGGAGACTTGGGCTACCACATGTGAAACTGGATTTTACTGATCCTAGAGAAATGGAAGATCATCCTATGAAGAAATGATCCAGAGTTTTTTTTCTCTAGATTAGTATTTTGTCACCAAAAATGGTCAGTGAAGCGGTAGGGATGCGTCCTCTTAATGCAGTACATTTTTGCATGCAACGTTCTTTTCTTCCATTGTTCTAACATTGTTGGATTTGCTGTAGGAATTACTAGCCATTGGCAAATTTCGTCTTTGCATGAATATGCATGTATATTTAGCTAAAATGTAAATAATTTCTATGACCGTGCGGAGTACATGTGGCGGTCCACTTTCATGCAGCATGTTGGTAATTCGTCACCCCCTGCCAAACACCCCAGAAGTGACTCGCAGGGTATTACGTAGACGTACATAATGTGACACCTTGGAAATGACGTATGTGTTGTTTCGAAACCTGAGTCGCTTGCATACTTATTTAAGGAATAAAAATGTCTGTCATCTGAAGTTATTTACATTAAGAGTAATTGCATTTCACAATCAACTTATCGTGTAATATATATTTCTATAGCATAACTTTCGGACAAATCGAAGAGTTTTTAAATCTGAAAGCAATTCATTGGAGATGCCCTTATAAATGAAAATTAATAATCACTGTGAATTGCTATCCGTGATAATATTTGAAATGCAGTTGGTTGACAGATTATCATGGATTCAAGCATGATCATTAATACATTACACATACATATCGATGGCTAAGTTCTAACAACATGTATCTCAAAAATAGCAACTTTTCAGAAGAGCAAAAAAACGATTATTTTTCGTTTACTTGTACACTGAAATTCGTAACCAAAAGTTCATAAAACTGAAAAAGAAGCATAAATTTACAAACAAAGACTTTTTTTTTGCTTGTATTTTATTTTTTAATGTCATTACACTTGATTTAAGATACCTGCCTCAAACCGGTCGGATTTGAGATACTTGTTGATAGAACTTAGCCATCGATATAATGTATTCTCCATGGATTCAAGATTCACACATTCGATAATCATATGGATTCGATAATCACATGCATTCGAGACTCCCACGGTTCACTCGGTGCATTATGAGCGATTTATAGAACCGATTCATTGCCATGAATCAAATCCCATGAACCGAATCCACTAAATGAACCTCAATTCCCACCTCTACTGTGGATCCACCTTCACGCTGTCGCATTCAGCTTGGCTTTCTCTTGTCGTGAGGCGGAGGAACCCGTCTGGATTCCGTGCAGCCGCCGCTTCCTCCTCCCCCTCTTTCGTGCGTGATCACGGAAGTTGAGTCACGGCGACAGTGCCCGCCTCCCTCGCGTGCGAGCGTGGGTGGGGCCGTGTCCTCTTCTTGTCTGCCACCTCGCGCGCCGCCGCCGACAATGGAAAATTGGCGCCGGCACCTAACAGTCCTCTGCCACCCAACATCATTGGGTTGTTCACATCGATAGTAATTGGTGGATAAAGGATGCACATCACTCCTGTGGAACTTGTCGTAACCTATCTATAGTTTTTAATCAGCACATGGAGTCACCGCGCCGGAGGCGCGAATATAAACTGTACCGGTGAGCCTAGACTCACCCCAACCTAGTTTTTAATCATTTTTACCACTTTTATTTATTTATTTTCATCGCCGCGAAAACTACTCATTGAAGGCCTTTTACATCGGAGGAAATAACATGAAACGATGACTAACACACATAACTATCACTGGGTAGAGGCAATCTACCCAGGCGGGAATCGAACCCGCAAGCTTCGGTCCGGCAAGCAAGTGCTTAACCCCGCCGCCACCAAGGCCGGGAAGGCCATATATAATTGAAGTGGACATTTTCAGTATTTCCCTGTATCGAATTAAAAAAATATATGCTGATAAATTTCTCTTCTAAGGATACCTTCTTTCTAGCTCCCCCATAAATTTCGAGTTTTTTTTCGGAAATAACAACTACTGCTACTTTCGATATTTATCGTTTAATACAAGAGAAAAGTTACACAAATACATTTTGCTGCCAACTTTCCCTAATTTCATAACACTTCAACACGTGTTGAAACTGGTTCTCAGCCATTGTCAGATACAGATATTTCAGTTACACCTTTATCTCTCATTGAGACAGAATTTATGGTTTTAAGGAAAAATTTATGGTTTTTACTAAATCTGCGCTGAGGGATCGGTAAACTTATTGGTCTTTATTTTGCTCCTTCTTTATGACATTTTCAGGAGGAGACATTCCGCGCAGAGGAATTACCTTAAGTGATAAAATATTTAAAAAAAATGAAGTTTACTTTTTAGAGCAGTTGGATTTATATATAGATTTCAGCAAACAAATGTTTCTTACTACTATGGGATGTAGATTTTAGAGCCTATTTTATAGAAATATGTAACTTTTTTTGCCTGAAATTTCACGGTGATAGGTGGCGTTAGAGAAATCGTCTTATTAATTTCATGTCTCTTAAAAGCAAAACTTTTATGTGACCTGAATATTATTGCATTATTCGGTTGTGTGCAGAAATGAGAAATGACATTATACTTGGCATTTTTCACTTTTGTTGTCGAGATTTGGAAACATTTTTGCTGCGTGAAAATCTCATATTAGCATAGTCTTTCTCGCAAAGCGGTCTTTGAGCGGTGTTGAGATCGCGATTGAGATTGCGCATCCGTAGGTACATAAAGTTTGGTAAAAATCTATTCTCTTATCTTTACGCCTATCGCGTAAAATTGAGAAACTTAGTGAATGAAAATCATGTTTACACCACATTCTCATCCTGAATCAGTTTAACTGTGTCAACTTTTAAAAATTTTTAATTCATTACTTCTTTTTATACGTAATAAATTTTTAATTCATTAATCCTTTAATATGGGATGGTTAATGATTCAAGTATGACATCCAACTTGTGGTTATGGTGCCGTATGTCGTACAATGTGATAGGTAAATTAGTGGTTGTGTTTAAACCCCCTTCGTATAAGAACCTATTGCGTTGGCATTGATGCGCCTATGTCTTGCATTGTAACTCCTCCCTCTTATGGTTTGAGATGTTGGGGGGTAGATTATTATGGAGCCCGGTACGTGACTTTATTTTGCAGTTTCGTATTTCCATTGGGGGTTAGGGATTGAAGTACAATGAAGTGGGCGGGGAGACCCCTGGAGAGGGTACGTGCCCGTTCAGGGTATTGTGTGAAAGGAGAAGAGCATTTTTTCGTCCATCCTTAGCGGAGGGCAATGCTTTTTTGCCAGGTGCACATCCCCCTCGATTTGAGGGGAAGAGAACATCGTGAATTGCTGCCCTGCTTGAAGAATATAAATACGTTGCTGTCCTGGAGTAAGAGATGAGCGTGATCGAACAGCTGGTATAGCGCTGTGCTATTGTTCCAAGGGAATCGGGTTCATATCTCGGGTTTATATATACCCTCATACACCATAAAACAGTTGCGGATCCAGGATAGGGACAAGGGGGGGGGGTAAGTGGGGTTAAATATTCCAGCAGTAGTGGGGGTCGGAAAAAAATTCTATCCAGTGTAAATTGGATACCCAAATTAGGTATTGGATACCCCCCCGCCCCCCATAGATCCGCAACTGCCTTAAAACAATGTCTTTGTGGCAATAATCACTGAGGAATTGAGGTATATCATTGTTAAAGTATTTTACGTGCATCAAGGAAAAATAAGAAATGCGGTGTAAGTTTCCCTTAAACTTTAATGTTACCTACACTGCGTGTGCCAATGTCAAGGTCTGAAGTGTAGCCAGTGGTACCTTGGTGATGACGCTTTTCGTTTCGTAACCTGATTCGGTTGGATTTATTTTTGTACGATGGATGTGTTATGGGTGGATATGGACGTTGTTCGACCGTGTTCACCTCTATGTCGGCTTGCCGTTCCAAAATACTTAAACCATTAATTGTGATTTGATTTTGGAACTAGGTTAGTTTTTAACTCAAAAATTCCTCTGAAAATTAATCTTTAGCACCGATCAATCCAGCCTTTTACATCGTGTCGCACAGAAATGATGAGAAGTTGAAAGGCTGTAATAGAGATATTCGGGAAAAAAGATTGGCGTATGTAATAAAATAGAATGTGCGAAAAATCCACGGAGAAAAAATCATTGCGGGTAACTCCCGTGAAAATTTTTTACCGTGGCTAGTCCCGGTATACTTACTTAAAAATGGAATGTCTTTTATCGTGATGCATAGTTATTTCAAAACTTTAAAGCTATCATATTGTTATTTTCAATTCATGCAGGGTAATCCTTAGTTATCATTTTCCTGTGCCTCAAGTACTATACACATTATAGATATGTGAATATACTGAGAGTTTTCTGTTCTGCACGGGGCGTTAGGCGTTGGAATGTGAATAAAACAAAACGTTCGGTTTCCCCATCGTGTTTTTTTTTCCAGCCTTTATATCAACTCACCAACCTGTCTGTTTGTCTGTTTGTTTGTCTGTTTGTCTGGTACAAATCTTGTAACTCAAATTTGACTCACTTCCTGTGAAGCAAAAACGCTGAAATTTTGAACACTTCTTCATTTCCGATGACAATACATGAAAATATAACTTTTTCTCTCCAACCCCCCTTTAACCACCCCCCAGTCAACCTATAGCCCCCCAAAACATGTTTTTGATCTAAGAAGTTCCAAATGGTCGATTTTCGTGTTTTGCGACCACAGTAAAAGTTATCCACTTTAGGCATATCCACATAGTAGGCATTTAAAAGTATAGGGGTGGCATTTTGAAACATAGGGGGCTTACCATTCACTGAAAATTTAATAAATATAGTGACTTTTTTAATACGCCACTTTTGGTTTTTCGGGGTCACTGAGTTTTTTTGCTTTGTGTCATATATAAACGTTGCTCATCCCCTGTAATCTAAATATAAAGGCTGGTTTTAAAAAAAAATTTTTTTATAAGAGCTTATTAATCCTGCTTCTCGCACCCATTCTTAGCCTTCGTCGCCGTTCTGCGAGTATAGTTTACCTTTGTCGCCGGGTTTCAAGGGCGGAAGCCGGTATGCAGAGCCGAGCTGGGGGCGTGCCAGGCACTTTGAGGGAGAGCTCGTTACCGGGTTTCTATACATACGTGTTGGTATTTCGAAGTGTAGTCGCGTGCGCTGCCTTCTGGTGAGGTTGGACATCACCCACTTGTACTCAGTGCGGTCACGTGGGTCGAAACGATTCTATTGTGATCTGCGGGGGGGGGGGGGTGACTAATTAAATGTTGATTTCTTATTCAAATCATACGCTTTAAGAGGACGCAATATTTCTGCTCGAACGGTCAATTTTTACGCCAGAGTCATGGTAAAAAAAATTAACATTTTCTCAATGGAAAGCAATGGAATGTCTCCTTCCTTCCAAAATTATCATTATTAATTAAATGAAAATAACGATTTTGTCTTCTCGAATGTGTTTAAAAATATTTTAAAACACGCTCTTTAACTAATTTGCATGTTACAGCATAACTGCGTATAACCTCTGATAGTTTTTTTTTAAATATGATTATTTGGAAACGTTTGAAAGAAGTATTTTTCTTTAATCGCGCAGTCCCTATCTGAAAATGTAGGATTTGGTATGAAGTACTTGGAGAGTTCCACGGAACGCATTGAGCGTCTCCTCCATCAGTTATGCCTGGTGTTCCAATTTGAATACAGGGGCTTCAGATTAAAGTGTGTGTGCGCAATGGGTTCGTTTATTTTCATAAAAGCGCAACCGCTGCTCAGTTGTCCTGTATCCTTGCGACCTTGCTGTTGGAAAATAAGGTGAACAGTATTGTTGTTCGCGCCGATTCTGCAGTTCTGCAAACGGAACCAGTATCTCGGATTACTCTATAATAGTTTAAGGATTAGTATTCTGTGGTTGAGGTAATCGAAATGAAATTCGTCGTTTCACTTAATTAAAAAACAACTATATTCGTGGTATTACGATACAAGTTCACAAAGCAACACAACGAAAGAGTCTTGAACATGTGACCGGATCGACGCCTTCTCCATCGGAGTTGACGAGGCCACAGGTATGTCTCTCGCTCCTCACAACCTTATACACGGAGCGAACGTAAGCGAGTGAGATGATGGTCTGTCTGTCTGCCGCCGTGTGCCGCCGAGCAGCATGTGACGTGGTCCGAAGACACTTGCGCAGCGATATTCGAACAATTATTTCATAGTCGTTTCGTCGTTTTCCGCATGCAGGCATTCTTTCAATGTCAGTGCTTGATAATAACTGTATATACGAGTATCTCATGCTTTTGTATCACATACAATTTTCAATACGTGAAAATATGACTATTATTCTGTCCTAGCGTCACGATATCTCACCACTCCAACGAGTAATGGACTATGAGAATAAACTAAAATGGTAACCTCCCACACAATTTTATTTACTAAAGTACCGACCCGGTTTCGACACGTAGTGTCATTATCAAGGTACCAATTTGGCTTTCCAAGTTTTATATATATAATAATGTTTTATTCTCATGGATATAAATCATTTCCAAGAGATATCGCCGGACACTGTGAATCATGAGTAATGGACTATTTTTTGCATTAAAACAACTGCATTTCAATTGCTAATTCTGTCCATATTCTTTTTTTAATTTTTTTCCGGGTTCGTACACGTAGCAGTGTAAATTTCCTTTACAATATTGGGGGTTAGGATGAGGACTTGGTGGATCGACACTCAACTGATTTTGCATTTGCAATCATTATAAGCATTCCTCGCTAATTATTTTAACTCCTCCTTGGTCCACCTACTTCCAATGGATGCCATTTCTCGTTCTGACTAATTATTCGCGTGCTATTCATCATCGTCGTTTTTATTTCTGTTTCGCTTGATCCGATTTAAATTTTCAACTTGCTTTTATCGAATGTTTTCTCCAGTGACCTGCTCAGTTGAGGAGTTCCCAATCCGTGTATCGAAGAAGGATTAATTGGAAACACCAAGCACTAACGCAGCTGAAACCTTTTTCGGTGTTTCATTATTTTTATTTACTACCTTTTTACTTATAACCTTTCGAGATTAACTAGGAGAAATACTTCACCATTTAATTAATGAATGCCAAAGGAATCCTCTTGAATTTATATCAGTGCACGAATCGTCGACCGATGTAGGTACTTAATGCTCGAATGATTTTATGTACGTCTTTCGTGAGCCCATGTGAATTATTCATGAGTTTTTTTCCAAAAATTTTATGATGCGTATTCTTACGGAAGAAAACTGGTATATTGGATAATTTATTGATCCAAAAGTAAAGTTTTTGTCTTTGCTTTCTTCCTAGCACGCTGAAAAAGGTTTCTTCTCCCCCAGGCTGTGGAATGAATCTCAAAGCTGACTCAATGATTTTATGAAAACCCTAAAATCTGTGTTACTATTTATATCTATGCTCATAAATCGTCGTCAACTTTTGTGCGTTCTTTTCCGTCAAATAGAATTACTTCTAATCGAGAATTTGTCTTCGTAAAAAAATCTTTGTAGGGTCAGATTTGTTCAAATAATACCAAAATGTGGAAATTATTGGAAAAAAAGAGTTTAAGATTGACTGTGAGTAAGTCAATTTGAAGAAACTTGTCATCATAAAATACCCGCTAATTTGATTTTCAATTATATAGTATTCACACCCACTGCACTTGAATTAATCCAGCTTGACCCGTCGTATCGTATTTTTAGCGCATTTTCTCATAAATGGAAAAAGGCGCAATTGTGTATTCGGTTTGTCTGACATGATTTCGATGGCGTTTCTTGGTTCGGTGTGGAATACAATTTACAAAAACAAAAGTGATGCCCCGGTCTCGAATCCTCAACTTTACTGTCGGCTTCAAAATGATGTGCCTCTGTACTTTGCAAATTTATATCTGGGCTTCAGTGCATGCTAAAATAATGAATAATACGTCATTATAAAGATAATTTCATGCTTAATTCTGATTTATTTTTTTCCTTGTAAACAATTTAAAAATGTAGACACGCCAGTGCAATAATAGACTCCGCGCGCCGTAAAATTCGCCTTTTTGTCAACTTCATGAACTTTTTAACTCAGCGTAGGGAAAACTACTACGTCTACAGTATTCATCTTCCACAGTGAGTTGAAAAAATTAGTTGGGATGAATGAAGTGGCTTTTTCGTATGTTTAGAACGCTTATTTTGGTGTTAATTAGCAAAAATGTTTAAACATTATCTAGTCCTACAGTTTATCCCAAAAGAATAAATAAAACTGATAGAAGCACTTTTTGATTTCTTTATAATATTTCTATAATGCATAATCTAAAAATATTGATATTTTTTAAATGTCAATAAATTCTAATAATGCCATGTTGCTTAGCGGGGCCGCGAAGGGCGAAGGCCAGTGTCTGGGAAGTGAGGCTGTTGTCCCGGGGAAGGCGTGCAAGTCCGTTGAGCCTGCTCTGACCGCGGTTCAGGGAAATACAATGGACTCTACCCATTTCTTGTATAGTGTTTGCTTCTGCATTGCATTGACAATAAAACCATTTTTCAAGCTTTAAAAATAATCCATATCTTTTTACGAATTCATGAAACGTTATCCCTATGCCTTACAATGATAATACACCTGTAGTCTGAGGCTTTGTTTGATTAGACATGATGAATTTTTTTTTGCTATTTTACCAGAGAAAAGGCGCTGTGTGTCACTCACTGCACTGAGTATTGTTTTATTTTTTTCGTGTTTTGCTTCTCGTTTAAAGTTTACGATATGGTCATTTCAAATTTCATCCGGATTCCGTTTTCATCAATAAATTTCCGCTGGGATGGAAATCAAAGAAATCTGCACCATCGAAGAGGCTCGTGCGGTATCGTGTCGATGCGGATGAAATTGTTCTGTGTTCAAACTCGCTCCTCTGCTGTGTTGTTTCTTCCCAGTGTGTGAGGTGTTCGGTCAAATCCTCGTCGTTCGTCTTCATCTTTCGCGATGACCCCTTGGGGAAATTTTCCTTTTGGATGGAGCCAAGAATTTCGGGTTTGCCTCGTTAAAGAGCCTCCCCCTCTCCGCGTTGTTCTGAAACTCTCTTGTTGCCTCTCTCGTGTTGGAGAGGATGTAGCATGCTATGGCCTCTTTCGAGGCCTCCGATTTTGTGGGAGTGTTTTATGCTGGTCATACTGGGTAGAAGAGAGGGAGCTCGTCGCTTCCATCGCTGGATCGCGAAGTGCTATTCATCCCGCATTGCAGATGTGGATTTTTCGCTTGTAATTTGGCTCGAGGTCGCAGAATCGAATCTTTGCTGGACTGTAATCCCTACCTATTCTCCTACTTTTTCTTTTATTTTGTCGATTTTTCTTTTTCTTTTCCAATAGTCCACCCGATTTCGACCATTTTATCACTTTTTTCTTCCCCTTCCCCGAGCGCCGTCAACCCTAATCCATCTTCTGCCTGCTTAATATCTTTTCCTTCCCAATTCTTGGCTCCCATTCTTGGCGTTTCAATCCCCACAGGAAAGGAAAATTGTGGGGAATGCCTCGATCCAGCTTTACCCTTTGACCTTAGTTATTGCCCTGAATTTTTTTTTCATTTAAATGTTTAACTGATGAGCGGAGACCACGTACCAAAAACTAGTTTTCATTTTTGACTTGGAAGTTGATCAGTATCAGCTCGAATAAATATTAAAGTTTGAGCGCACACCATGTAGTGCAGTATTCCTATCTCCGCGTTCGGAATAAGACTACTTAAATACATAAAACCCATTACCACGTATCCATTACTTACAACCCATCATATTTCTCCTCCAACCTTGAATTGCAGCAAGTGAAATTAAATTGAAACCGGGGTAAAGTGATCAAATTGAGGACGACAAAATATATCGCAGTGACGCAGCCTCGAAACCCTAGACCCCACGTTGGGAGTTGATGATGCGAACCATTATAGCACTACACTTCGCGGAGAGAGGGCCGCTAAAATAATTATCTTCGGCATGTTAAACGCACCGCATGAAAAATAGTGAATTATAGCCAAACTAAGGCCCAGTCAATGGAATCAGTACCGAGAAGCGTTCGGCATTCCGAATACCGTAAAGAATATGGCATTAAAAAAGGTGTAGTAAGTTACGTGGCCTTCCCTTTTGAGAGGCGCAGAATTATGGTTGCTGTTTTCCTGTCGTGTGTTTCCGTCTTATTGTCGTGTGTTTCGTTGGAGTGGAGAACATATCTCGGTATATAGAGGAGGCTTCGGACTGCTCAGATCATTTGCGCCTGGAGGGAAGTCAAGGAACGGTAGGATGGAGAGAAACTCCGCGTCGGCATTAGCCTGATCTCAACAAAAAGCGCCGACAGGACCTGACACCACCGTTCACCTGAAATAATTATTTTTGTTGCTTTGGGTATAGTTTTCCGGTGGACGCAGCTAATTGCAATTTAGTCTTGCCGACAGTTACTATATACATTTCCGCCTGCAGTGAAACCAATGCACCCTCCGAATAAATTGAAAATAAATTAAATAGGCAACTCTTCTCTCTCAATTAGGGGTTATACTTAAAATATTTAATTAGGGGTTAAACTCATTTATCTAGTTTATCAATGCTTGGTCGAATTCCCACCTTGCCATGTACCGTTGAAGTTACTCTTATGCATAAAAATATCAATTATTTGCTGATGTCGATGTCATGCACTAATCAATGTACTTTTTGTCTTCTTTCAGGTAAGTGAAATCCATAGTCCTTCACTACCTACTGGTTGAGAATGTCATCTGCTGGGTAGTTGGTATGTATAATGTATGGTTTGGTAGTATAAGCAACCATTCTCTATAAGAGTGCTACTTATTTAAACATTTTGGGGTATGAAAACATTATGAATTAAAGATCTCAGCTGAGATTTTACGTGAGTTTATGTTTATTTCTATTCATGGTGAAGTTCATTAGTCCATTTAAATTCCAACGAAATTGATGAATACGCTCATTTTAGAAGTTACGGCCATCCGAAATTTCCTACCGCCGCAGTGTCCCACTCCCGTTTTCAATCATTAAAACTCTCGATACTTCAGTATCCTCTTTGTATCACTGCCTGCTTACATTGTTGATTATTGTTGTCGACTTTTTAAATGTCATTAATTAGTTATCATTCATATCGGACAAAAAGTACATTCTTTGCTGGTTATATCGGTCATTTTATGTGCTTAGTTTTTCTTTAACTATGTGTCTCTAAGAATTATAGGCAGGGTATACAATGGGATTGGAAGATTATTTTTTATTTTGTGGTCGTATGAAATGCTGACACTTTTATTGCACTCAATTTAATTTTTGATTGATCACATTAATTCTCCTGCAAAAAATCCTTATTGTATACTCTAACTGTGTATTTTAAGCTTTAAACAGTGGGTGACTCGGGGTACACTGAAATTAATTCCAATTGATGAATACAGGTATTTACACTCTCCATTGCATGATATGTAATGGTAAAAGAATGCCGCTATTTTACAAGTTAGAGATATGGGAATGATTTTACTAAAATATTCATCCACTTAAATTCACCCGTCATCATAATATAAATTATTTATTTTGCTTGCATAGGGTGAGTTTTCCGATATCAGGGAAAAACCTTTTTGCTTTTAGAAAGTCTGAAAAATTAGGGAATAGAAAAACTGATAATACGTGTGAGCATTTCTTTTTGTCTTTTCTTCTTGCCGCATTGCTATATGCACATGCATATTTGGGTGTCCCTCAAACATACAATTTTGTAATTCTTCTGTTAACTAAAAAGAACGAAAATTTGTTCAATATAGTGCCAATTGTGAAGCTCAGTTCTCTTGTTGTAGATTTTGAGATAGGTGCGTAAACGAAAATTCTGTAGTTTTAATTCACATTTTTTAAATACTGGTAGCATTTATTAAGTTTTACTGCGAAATGAAAAAAACTTAAAAAAGGGTACAATATAATATGCATTCCAAACTTGCATGTTTAAGGGACACCTTAATTTAAATGAAGTTAATGAAATAAAATATCTAGGAGTCACGACAGATCATCAATGACAATGGGAAAGTTAAAAGATTCTGGTTCACTATGTTAGGTAGGTACTACTAGTCAAAATTATACTTTATACCTACGTAGTAAGTGTTCAATGCATTTCCGTAAAACCCTCTATTTTGCTCTGGTTCAATCTAACTATAAGTTAAGTCTAAGTAGTGGGTTATACTGATAGGAGGGAGCTTATCAAAATAAACTCCAACCAATTACAGTACTGAACTAAAGAATAGTCAGCATTATTACTATTGTATCTAAATATTACCATTCTTTCCCCCTACTTTCAACATTAAAATTTCTACCGTTGAGTCGCTTATATATTTATGAAGCCCTTATTTTTTTATCTAGGAAGTGGGAACAACTCATTGCAAAGGACGAAACATAGTTTAAGAAATAAATTTTATGCTCATCCAATATAACCAATGGTCGCTCTTTAATACACCATTCTTTTGCATGGGACCCGAGGCTTATAACTTGCTACCAGAGGAATTAAAAGCAAAATATTATGCTAAACATAAACTTCTCTAACTGGTAGTGGAATGGCTTAGTGAACTCAGCAAAGTATAGAATAATATTGGAAATGTTGTTGTATGAATTTTTTTGTATTTAATGTATTCCATTTGGTTCATTGTACGACTATTGTAAAATTAATTTGTAATTGTTTGTATTGTTCTGTTAAAAAGAAGTAAGCTGCTAAATATTCTGGGATAGTGGCCTCACCACAGATATTTCTGAGGTACTACCTAAATCTTACCATGGATGTAAAAGAAGACTAAATTATTTGAGAAGATTGTTTTTTTTTTGGGAAGAAATAAAGTTATTGTTATATTGTTGTGAATCTCTTTCCTCTACTAACTGCTTATTTTACACTACTTTCCCCTCTCTATACTTCTCAGATATCTCCCCTTTCCAGTTCCCATAACGTTTGTTCTTTTTTTCCACCGCGCTGTCCCGCTTACGTGCATGCGACCGCGATAGGGAAAGGGGATTTTGTGCGGGAGAGGGGAAGAAGGGAGGGGAGGGAATTGTGGAGGGGAAGGAGCGGACTGGCTGGATCGCTGCCCTCACCACTTCATTCTTCTGCCAGCCGGCCTACCGCTACGACCGCCCTCCTTGTGAGACCGTGGGTGGAAGGAGAGGTCTTCCAGCATCGTCCTCCTCACTTTTCTGTCCTCCGGACGGGTCTTGTGCGTCTCGTCTTCAGTCGCATCATGAGATCTCCCCATCTTTGCATCCCTCGCTCACGCAACTGAGGGAGCGCAAGAGCGTCCGCAGAGCAGTCAATTGTTTGCGTTGTCGTTCTGGAGGGATTGTAGTGACCGCCGCACGTTGCCATGTGCCCAGGCCGGAGTCGAGGCAGCTGCGAAGATGCCCGCTGGACGGCTTCGCAGTGCGGCCCCGCTGGACGTGGTCCTTGGATGTGGGGATAAGAAAGGAAACCAGTTCGGTGGTGATTTCTTCGGTCAGAAACTTCTTCTCTTCCTTTCTCTCCCTCGTCTCGTGTAGCTGCTCTTCTCTTCCTTTTGTTCCCGCAATTGTGTCCCTTTGAGTGTGTGAGTGAGTGAGTGAGTGTTTCTGTGCGTGTGAGTGTAAGCTCTGGGTCGTCGTTGTCATCAGCAAGAAGAAAAAAAGACCTGTTCGCCAAGAGGTGAAATGATACCTACCGCCTCCTTCTAGCTTCTCGAGGGAGGACTCTGCTCTGAAAACCATCTCGTAGCAACCAGTGTTGGATGTGTTAGGAGGGCCGAGAATCTGTTCCCGCGGTGGAAACGTCTTGATAAGTGTTGTAGGCGTTTTGTTGTTTACGTTGTGCCAGCGTTGATTGCTCAGTTGCCAGCTTGATTGTGTGGATCTGGAGAGTTTAACCATCATCAACCGTCGAAGAGTTCGGCGTGGGATGTAAGCAGGCACCTCCACTTCGGTTGGCTTCTCTCGGTGCAGGTGTGTATATTTAAGCAATTGGTTGAAGTTGTCTTGAAATAGCATATTATTATTTTTACTTTCAATTAGATCGTATCTACGTCATTCGGTAGGAAATTAAGTTTATCCTCATGTGTTGAAGGCGTCATTGGGGCTTAAAATGGTTTTCGAAGCCCAGATTCCGGTGACGTTCTGAATATTTTTCTTTTGATTATTATACACTCATGAAGACGGTGCCGAATTTATGCATTCGCTTCTTTTGAGGTAATACTGTAGCAATAGATTGTCAGTGTTTATGCATGTTATGAACGGTGTTGATGAACCGAAAGCTGGTCATGGAAGCGAGATTTTTGAGAAATATTTATTAGTAGTGTATTATTATTAATACGTATTCCTACAAGTAGGCTATTGCCTGGTGGCAGCAACATGTAAGAGAAGAAATTAGGTGTGATATTAAATGGAGTAATTCTACCTTGTATGAAGAATCATAATGATGAAATATGTGCCGGAAGGCAAAATGTGCAATTGTGAGATAAGAATTTTTATGTAAAAAATTGGTTATTTTTGGAAAGAATTCTACATACGCTATTCCTGTTTATGGAAATAATCCTCCCATCCGTAGTTATTTTCCGTATTTTCCTTGCTTGAATAATTTTGAACACGTTTGCAACGGTGTAAATGCTCGATCAAAATTCTCGGGCCATCTTGGTGCCTTCCTCCCTGGTCTTTCCTTTACGCTTGGTGATCCTGACTGTCCGCCCGTGAAACATTCAGACGCTACGGAAGACCCACAACGCATATCTTCCGTCGAGCGCGAATTCGTTCCGACCGCTGGAGGAAGGTTCGAAAGAATTGAGCATCCAGGCTTGTAGGCGATGAGAATACGGTGCTAAAGAGTGCGGGTTGGTATTTTTGAATTCTTGCCGGTGAAATGAAAGATCATCAATGAACTAGGAAGAAAAATTTACAGGGTTGTTGTTTGGTAATTTTTATTCCAAAATCCTTGATTTCTTGAAATTCCTTGCTATTTTTATTGTTTATGACATAAAGTTGACTAAAATTAGCTTTTAAATGGCGGTACGTACCTGGAAATCATGAATTTATGTCGAACTATCGAACAAAAAGTGAAAATAATATTTGATATCTCTTGGTGTTGTGTTGAGACCGGCCTGATGTTTATTATTGTAATAAGTAATTGTATTTCCTGGGAAAAAGAGTTACCCACCCTCTACTAATCTACAACCATCATGTTTTGGGATGTGAGTTCTATGCCGAGAATATTTTCGGTAGAATTAAGGGAGGAATCACATAGAATAGGATATGGCTCGTTTAAACCGGTGACTGTCTTACTCAAATCAAATGCAACTGCAAAACTATAGATAGATTTTGTCTTCTGATTGAGTTCAGCTATGTCGTGTTCAGGCGATTTGGGCATAAATAGCCTCTTCCGGGGCCAAAATGTTTCACCAATCTAAGTTTTGTTAAATGTAGGTCGTGCAAAAAACAAAGTCTTGCTAAAAATAATTATAAAACGTAAGATTTAATGTATTTTTATAAAATTCCATAAAGCGATAAAAAATATTGGCTGAATTAAAATGCATGTTTTTCATTTAATATACCGCCTAATTAATAATGTAGCTGGTGGTTGTTGTCAACTGTATCTCAATTTCTATTAAATTAATTTATTTTTACTCCAAGTTCTGCTTTAATTCATGATATCTCATTGTGAAGTATGGAAAGATAAGTGAAATGTAGTTTCTACCTTACCATGAATTTTATGCCACGACGCATTTAAATGTTGTTTTTACCAGAACGACGTTTTTATTCTGCCTATAATTTCAACTTTCTAATCGACTACAATATTTTGACCCTTTATAAGATAGTAAAGAAATAAAATACTTTTGATAAAAATAATAAATAAAGTCATAGCGTTAGATTTTCAAACTGAAATGACTAATTAATTAGTATTAATTCTTCAAATAGCTCCATTAACATGGTTAACATTATTCTATTTTTCGTACATTTAATACATTTAATTTATTATAATAATAAATCATTAATTTATTACTTGAAATACACCTTGAAATGAAAATAAATATAAAGGATATTCAGTCTGGAACAAGAAGAGAGTTATAGAATAAATTGAAAATGATTTCAAATAAAACAAATGATAGCGTTAGTGATGGTGACATTTACTTCTTTTCTTGGTCGAATCTATTTAACGCTCCTCATCCTATGAATGGGGTGAGAGAAAGGCATCCCACGTGCAGCAGCGAATCGAATTTGACTTCCAACCTCCATTTCCCTTTGAGGCGAATGCCATGTTGCCTTTTTTAGCCTCACTCGTCAGCTGTCGACTTCGGGTGATGGGCATTGACGTAAACAAACATCTGCTCCCATAAACTCCTTTCTTCCGGTTATTGACTCCAGCACGATACATTCTAGATTGATTTGGAGGTATTTTTTTGGGCCACCGTATGCTGAGTCTTGTTGCTTCATTAATTATTAATTAATTAATGTATATAGCCGGTTAAGGTGTCTCTGGCTTGTGTCCCCTTCCAGCGGCGATTTCTTTCTTCAATTCAACGTTAGGCTTACTCCCTTTCATTTTTTTAATCTATAAATCTATTCCATGCTCTCCCTTGCTTACCTAACATTCTTCCGTCTAACGTTTTAACCCAACATTATTATTTAAGTATCCTCCTGATTGAGGCAGGTTTCCTTGGAGTACTTAAGCATTCTGGCAGCCTCTTCTTCCTTCATGAATTTTCCCCTTCGATTCACAGTAAGACCTTCCACCTTTCATTCTATATCAATAAATCCTATTCTTTTCCTTCATCTCCCTCGTTTACCCAACATTCTACTCTCTTAAGGCCTGTTTACACGGTACATTAACACGTACGAGTTAATGTACGTTTGCGTGAATGATTTTTGTGGACCGGAACGGAACATGTACGAATGCATGAACCAAATTAGAACAGGTTCTATTTTCTGTGCATGCATTCGTACAAGTTGGGTGGTTACACGGTGCATTTTGGCGTTCATTCTCGCGTTCATACATTTAGACATTAATCCATACGGGTTAATGCACCGTGTAAACAGGCCTTAACACTGTTTTCAACACCCCATTCCCGCTCAGTACTCGCTCTATCTATACCTTATCTCACCTAGAAGATTCTTTTCTTCGCCCACCATTTCTATGATTTTTTCGTTCCTATTCATTTCCGTTCATTTCACATTTTCTTCTCCACACTCAACATCTCGAGCGCCTCCTATTTTTTCTCATCCACCAACCTCAGCATCCACGTTTCCGCACCGTAAAGCGCTATACTGCAGATATGACTTTTTACTGACCATTTAAAATTCTTACGTAACGGTGCTCTCATCAGCTCTTTCCCATTCATGAATTCCTTATGGACTTACTTGACTGTTCTACGTTGAATCAGTATTGGACAACCATTGTCCTAATTTCTCAAAAGGAATTTATAAGTCTATTACTTGAGAAACTCCCATTATATCAAGAGCAGGTGCCATACCTGTTTTTCACATTGTCAACCTAAATGTCAGTTTGCTGTGTAAAAATTTTATCTGATGGTCTAGGTATAAATAAGTACCGTATTGTGTATCCTATTTACAGCACAAAAAATTTTAGCTATGTATTGTAATTTTTTCGCGTGTTACAACATTCCGTATGAAACGTTGATGTTACTTATATTGATCGTAATTATTTATCAGTAATGATATACTCACTGTAGAAGTATGCCTGGTGATAACTTTTTTCTGATGTGAGATTAATGCTGTCAGGTCTCTAAAATTCTTCATACGATGCGTTTTCATAGATTATCCACTATTTGGTGTCTTTATTTTATGGATACCATAGTCACGATTTATTTTTCCCTATCTTGTATAGTTCTGAACGAAACTCGTGGGTATATTCTTCGCGTCAATTCTTTAACTGGGAATGGGAATCGTTACTTAGGCAAAAAGACAGGTGCATGGATTTTCCTCGTCAAAATACGAAAATTTATTTCCGGTCAGTGGCAGATCCGGTTAGAAGGAAGGGGTGAGCTCCATTCCTACCCCAAAATGCCGAAAGAGATTATTTGTTGGCATGGCTGATAAGTTAACTCTTTCAAAGTGGGTTTAATACTCAGATCATGCGTTGGATTTACTCACAAGTAGAGGACTCGTATCAGAGATAACTACGAAATTAATTTGAAAAGTATCACTTAGAGGGCGTAAAAAGTTTAATTCAGTTCTTAAATATGTGATTCATTTTTCTTACGCTCACTTTCTTTCTCTTAAGTCCTTCCTCCCAAAATGTGTGTTTAGATCCTTTTCCTAAGATAGCAGAATCGTTTCAGTGTGGATTCTGCCTGTAAATCATTTATGTCAACAACTGAAAAGGTTATTTAACCCCCCAGTAGAGAACATTAATTAATCGTATTGACCAAGGCATTGTTTGCCTCGTGAAATAATCTCTTAGGAGTGGAATGGCTATTTTTCTCATCCGTCTTCGAGGCCTTCGATCACTCTAGTGGATTGAGTTGTCTTGTTGAGCATTGCGGTGCCTTATAAGCCATTATTTACGTTCGGCATCGCTTAATTTTCCTCTGGATGTGATGTTTATATTGTGGAGTCGACGTCTTGCGTTCTCATTAACCGAATTTGGGTTTACTCGTGTCAGTGTGAGTCTCTTGGAGAAGTTAATCGTGCTCGTGTACCATTTACCCTTTGTGGTTTATATCGTTACAAAGCTCAAGTAGGAGCAGTGCTTGGATCTAGTGAATTGCATAGCTATCTGTTGAGCTTTTACCCGTAAGTAGAATGTTGTGCATCCATTTTCAACGTCTCATTGCTCGTTCATGTATTTAAATAAATTTTACAAAGCACTAGCTCTAATAACCGCTCATTTTGAATTTAAGTTTATGTAAATTGAGCATTCCCAAGTACCTTATTATTTTCTTCAACCAAATGTGACTCCAAAACATAGTTCTCAAGTGAAGTGAACAGGGTGTATTGATTGCAGTGGCGAGGGGGGAATGACGATAAATATAGCTTAGAGAGGGAAGATTTTTAGCAACGTCGGGAAAGGCAGTGCCTTTAACTAATTCCACTCATAATTGTATCTTGTATCCATAGGCGGATCCAGGGGGGGGGGGCACGGGGGCACGTGCCCCCCCCCAGACCCTTAAAAATATGCTAGATTTTTTAATACGATCCCATTATCATTTCCTTCGTTTTGTACGATGAGGTATCCTTGTGCCCCCCCCTGAAAAAAATCCTGGATACGGCCTTGCTTGTGCCCCTCCCAGAAATAAATCCTGGATCCGCCCCTGCTTGTATCTATACTTGTGTCATTGTATTAAAAGGGCGGACGGACTACTTATGTCATTTGCGACGTGGAGGTTGAATGGCTACGGAAGAGTAGGGGGAAACCCTGTGTCGGTGTTAGCCCTGATCTTTACTAAAGTTGCCAAGGAAACCACAAGTTAACGAACCTTTCGAAGGACGGAGTACCGTACTTGAAGCTGCCTTTCACTATTACTAATATTTAGGTAGGAGAATTGGAAAACCTCTGCGTAGGGGTGCAAAATCTGGACTTCGAGATGGCAGTATGATGTTTTTTAAGCGCATCACTTAGTGCCCAAGCAGGCTGCTTTGTGTGAAAATTTTCTGTAATTCGATCCCGGGTCCCATTTAGGGGCGTATATAATGGTGGCATATGAGCCCGCCCCTAAAATGAGCGGAGTAAAGAAAATAAATACTTTTTTCTGCAGCCTGGATTGGTTTAATCGCGGTCATCATCGTGACCATGGCCGTGGCACGGTTGTTACTCCTCGTTTTTTCTAATAACGTTATTATAAATCCAATCTTAAAACCTCAATGGGTGTATTTATTTGAGATATATGTTTGTGGTATAAGATCTAGATAAGCTGGCGATCGGAAAGGGCGTGAAAAACCACAATATCTCTTAAAGGGTGGTGTGGAACAGGGCATTTTTTCACTGCCACTTCAGCCGAGCGTTCTTTTCGTCAATGGGAAGCGAGTGATTCTCCCGCGCCTGGAGCAGTGGGGTTGTAGCGATGACTTAGATTAGAAGTGGAGGAAGGAGGATCCTCCTCGAGAGAAGATGGTATAAGGCACGAGACGAATGCGTAGCCATCGTGCGTCTGTCTTTTTCTTTTTCCCTCTCCCGCTCGTATGGAGGAGGATTTGTAGGAGGCTACTGTACGACGTACATTGGATTATTTGTGCTAAAAAACAGGTTAAATTGTTTTAAGATTTGCTAGCAGTATAATTAGGCGAAAAACCTCTTTGACTTTCATTAGTTGAACTGTCAACTAACAAACATGCGAACTTGACAAAAAACATATTTAAGTGGTACTATTTAGTATTATTTTGTTATGAGAGTGTAGCTTTCTTCTCTCTCAAAATGTTGCTTATTATCCATCTCGTCTATATCTTCGCCTTCCTCCGCAGCTGTTTCGATATCGTTTTCTTCTATTTGTAAAAATGGTCTAAAATACATGCTTTCGTTGTTCTCTTGACTGTTTTTACGTTTGCTGCGGTAACTTCATTCTTAGGATGTTTTTTTTAAATCGCCTCGGTTTTTATGTGCGCTTCTCAGAACTAAGGCATTCTGATGTAACACCTAAGCCATTTGTCTCGGATTTGCCAGAAAAATTCTTGTTAGTAAAGAGAGGCTGCATATATTTTGAGTCGCTTAATACCTCAAAACACGCACTTTTGATTAAGTAGCTGGATATTTTGTCATTTCCTTTTGTCACTTTTTCCTCTGTTACGAAAACTTTTGATCCAGTTTTATCCTTTTAAAAATCATTAAATTGCCATTGTCGGCCTCGGTGGCGGTGGGGTAAAGCCCTCGCCTGCCGCACAAGAGGTCGCGGGTTCGAGTCCCGCCTGGGTAGGTTGCCACTATTCAGGGCATGATTGTTCGTGCATGTGTAATTGTTGAAATGTTCAATAAACTCCGATGTAGAAGGCCAATATGTGCTGTTTTCGTTAGTATGGAAATAATTAAAAAATTCAATGATCTTCTAGTAAATGTATGGAATTTTTCATAAGATTTTGAACTAGTAGAAAAGAAACATTACTTCAATAGCATAATGGATTGAGGGTAACGTATCACAGCGATTAAACTCAAGGTAAATATCACTTGACACTGATTTTTAATCTCAATCTTATTGTATATCCACTTCAAGATGGCTCTCGGCTTAACAATATCATATTTATCTCTCATCACCATAGCATCAAATCAGCAAGAAAAAAAATCAAAACAAAAACAAACATGCTCACAGACAAAGCAAACAACAAATGAACTCAAAAATAGAAAACAAACTAAACATATACAAAAGTGATTCCGGTCATAAAGACACATACATCAAGGGTTGGAACGATGCCTTATAAGAGGGAAGAAAGGCGTCTTCCAGAGTGAGTAAAGGGTATAAGGCACCATACGGATGCAGAGGCATAGCGCGGCTGTCTTCTGTCCCTCCCTCATCCGTATCGTCGTCGGGGAGAAAGCAAGGGGAGTGAGTGAGTAATGGAGGGGGGTGTGTGGGTGGGTGGACCCCGATGCAGATGACGACCGAGATGATGATGACGATGATAAGGCCCATAGGAGGGAGGGGAGGGGATAGAGCGAGTGTGTGGCTTCGTAAGGAGGGAGAAGGAAGCGAAGAAGACGCCTTCTTTTGAGGAGTCGAGAGCAGCGGCGGCAGCAGACATCGTGGCACGATTGCCACCTTTCGAGTGATGAACGTGTCCATTCAGACCCCTGGCTTCTCGCTCAAGAGTCGAAAGATGTTTACGGGCAATCCCTTTATAGTGAATAATGAGGATTAAACTGTTAAGTCACATAGAGCAAATTCAGGGCAAGGCTATTTACTTATTTATCCATCTTATATCAACGATAGAATCAATAACACCCAAAGATATAAATAAATAGTGACGTTGCTAAGCAATTCGAACAAAAACATTTAACTTTAAACTTAACTTTTTCGCATTGTGGGGAAATGTGGTTTAGTTCTTCGACCATGTGATTTGGTTTGTTAATAAGAGCTTTTTAGGTTGTCAGAATTTTGCTCCAATTGTATAGGTTCTCTAGTAAACTGCGAAAAAAGCCGCTCTATTTTTTACGTAATACTGACTTTCGGGCCCTATTGAGATTGTGGGATGTCTAGTGAGCAAAAAGGATAATTATACATGCCAAATTTCCTTGCGTTTAACTCAATATATGAAATTACCAGTATCGTTGCATCTGAAGCCTCTACATTTTCATCATGTAAAGAACACGTTTTTATACTTTACGTCAACGTGATAAATTGTCCATCTTATATACATTCCGGATGATGATCTGAATCGCTTTAATGCTAGGCTTCTGTACGGGTTTCAGTGATCGGTTATTTGCTTAACTCGTATTTAGGAACTAACCTTTTTGTCGTGTTTTAGGCATCGCTTCGTGTTCTGCTCACCGCGAGGCTTCATCGCTCCCGTGACATATGCTTTTCTGGCGTGATAGGCGGTATATGCACAAAGATTTTTAAAGTGGCTCCCTATATTCATGGAAGCACATCTTATCTGACTTTTATTTGCCGTTGTATATCATCAAAAGTTTCCCAATGCCCCGCGTTCCGTTGAGACGAGCGGTACTTAGACAATGGAAGTTATTTTAGACGAGCATAAGGAGGATGCCATTCAAGAATTAAGAAGGAAGGCTACATGTTTATTTTTGGTCTCTTGTATTCGACATAACGTTCATGATGTCGAACAGAGTCCTTCAAGTGAACCCATTATCTTAATGTAAGCTGTGTGCCAAGTTGATACAAAAAATTGAAATGACAATTAACGTAATTTTATCTTCGTGTTTGCGCATACCGAATTTACCCTTTAAAATTCATGTTCCACTCTAAATTTCGCGTCGCTGTTCACTCGTTTTTATATTCCCATGGCTTTATTTTACACGTGAAGGTTTTTAAGTTGCTTTAAAGAAAAATTACATTTTTGACCTTTGAGCAAAATTTATGTTTAATTTTTGCTTTTTAGGTGGTAGCATTTACATCATTTATTTAACTTTTTGCTCTTGGTGAATGCCTGTTATGAACTCTTTAATATAATTGCAAATATCTCACTCTTGAAACCTCACATAAAATAATTTCCTGGAAGATTAGTCATGTCTTATCTCTCTCTGTTAATACTCCAGTGAATTCCGTCTATATATCCGTAATCACTTGTTGTATTCCCTGTCTATTTCTGTAGCGTCAGAAATCACAGTACTTCTCTCCTTAAAAATTTTATAGGAGGAAAATTTTCGTAGCAAAATATGCACTGGCAAAATACACTTCCTGTCAAATTTTTGATGCGGTTCCTGTGCATAAGAGTTAGTAGCCTCCTGATTAATAAACAGTTGGGATCATTCTGTATTGTATGCTCTTTAGTCGCCAATTGATCCAGAGTTCTACATTTGTCGCATTGGAGATATAATTACCTCATGGTAAATAAATTACTGCATTTTTCTTATAAATGAAAGAGTAGGATCTGGCGGTTGCTCCCTCGAACAGGTGCTCATCAATTTATGTATTATTCTGCGGCGTAAATGAGGAGGTCGTTGCGAACAGCTTCGGAAAGTGGAGAGAAAACTTTCATTTTGATTTTATCACCCTTAGGCTCAAATGCGTATTGGATACTGTATTTTTGATGGTTGAGGAAAAAGAGGGCAATATAGTGGTTAAGCCTGGAGCCCTGCCCCGTTTCCATAGTCCAGCATTTCACCATTGTCGTAAGAATAACCATTAACTTTCCCCTAAGTTCACACCGCAAGTCAATTACCGTAGTGAGGTTCAAAATCGACTTTTCGTGAAAAAAGAAACTTAATCATCCGTTTTACATTTAGACCATTTCTGGTTCTCACGGTATTCAGAGAATCGCTATCGGCTGAAAAATTGGAGAGTATAGTTTCCTTTCCTTCCAGCGATTATATCTTGCCCCACACTTATCATTACCCCGGAGCCTGGAAATTAGGTACTCGTGGTCACACCCGTAGCTATTAGGGTTCATTTCAAGAGCATTGTTATTTTGAGTCAATTCTTTGCTAAAAAAAACTTCCTTGTACGCTAAATTGGAATTTGTGTGAATTTTGTTCTCACTTATTCAACCCGAAGATTGGTTTGGTTAAGTGAGGGTAGAGTTCACCCTGGACTAAGCCACAGGCGTGTGAATTTTGCACATTTAGGTTCATAGGGCCTGTTTATTTACCTGATAAACGTCGCACTTCGCAAATTGCTCTAGTTGCTCCAATTATTTCTTTTTAAAGGTTCCTCCTAAGTGAATTGGTTTCTATACTTTTTCTACTTTAACTTAATCATTGCGTTATGATATACAATTATATGCGTATCAGCTCTTCTTGTGATAAATATTGGGTACATTATTTTTTTGGATATATTTATTTAAATAGAGTCATCAAGTATTATTTGCTAAGGCCTAGCGATTAAAATGGTGGACATTGTACCAATAATCGTTGTATCGTGTATCGATGTCACAAACGCTTAGTGATATCTAGTGTCACCCACTAACCTTTGAGTCGAAGTACTGAGTTTGTGAATGAAGATAGGTGTACTTAAATTCCCGTTTTTTTTATTTATTTCAAATCTCTACTTTCGCTCTATCCATGACGAATATGGTGGGATTCATTTCTTCGTAAAAGCTCGCCTGGGGAGCATTGTAAGGTTTAGTTCAAGCACCTTTCACCTGACTCCATGAGGGAATGTTATTATGGTCCGACGAAGGGATTTCGAAGTCTGAATATTCTCCAATTTTGCTCTGTTTCGCTTGCAAATAATGATGGGTTAACAGTTAGTTCCAAGTGTGTAGCCATTGCCATACTTAACGTTGGGTTTCACCTTCAAAACGGGTTTAATACTGCATTGCGATTTTCTATGCGCCTGGGGATAGCGTGGAATTCGCCCGTGGCCTGAGTAAAGGAACTAGGTGAGAGATAGATGTGATGACAGGACGCTGTATCAGCGGAAAAACGTGCTAGTTGCCTTAAGGCGTGAATGACATAGGAAAGTGTAAAATTTTTTTCATTTAATTGCCTTATATGGGCGATCATCACTTACAGTAAGGTATCCCAACCGTTTCGTTCTATTTTTCGTGACCGTTTAGTGAGGGTTGGGTGTTATCTAGACGGGGCCGTGTAGGTATTTGGGTCCCATGTGGCATGGTGTGCTCTCACCTCTCTATGGCTAGTCCAATAAAGTCCCCGCGGCCAACCTCATATACGCTTAGACACACTTATAGTATCTAGTCGACGACCCACTGGACTACATATGCGTGTCATCATAGCCGCGCGAATGAGCCGCCTACGTACCTCGGATCGAAGTGTCGCATTGGGATTTTCATTGCAAATTCCTCGCCTTGCGGAACGAGGTCATCTGCATTTTCCTCGTTTGCACGCTAGTCGTGTGTGCATGTGTGTGCGTGCTAGCTCGGCATTTTATAGCCCTGCAGGGATTTTAGGAAATTTCGCCCGTCACAATCGTTGTTGGCAAGCCTGACTTCCTCTGGCTCGGTTTATTTAAATTTTCACACCGTTCACGATCGAAGTAAAATTGTGATTTTCTTCTCGGGTAATATAATTCAAAATTATCGTTAGTACGTTTCATTTCAAAGAGCTTAGTCTCGTCAGAAATTGATGCGATTTATTGAGTTCCCATTGTGGAAATGGATGTGAAGGATAACAAGGAGTTCTAGTATGAGAAGATTTTACGATAAATTCTTGTGAATTTCCAATTTAAAAGGCTTGCATTCAAGTCTATTTCTACTTGTGGAACAATCAATGGAAGTTTGAAAGAATAAACGATACAACTAGGAATGCTAACGAATAATTGTTTCTTGATACGACGAAGGATTTAATTTAGCGGTTGACGTGTCTATCAAGTACAAAAAAATGTACCTAACGTATTTTTTCTCAATTCTTCTGCATATCGCCCGGTTAGCGTGCAATTCAGTTGCCAAGTTAGTTGGATATCTCTCGTGATTAGTTTTCTGTACATACTGTGTCTTGTTGATTTATTTAGGTAACGATTGCCAGCGTAAAGTATACCCCCAGACAGGAGTTTACGCCATAGGATTAGCCACTTATTGAAAAACGATTTTCTTCTGTAATTTTCCTTTTCCCATAGGTATTTTGCCCATAGCATTGTCCTGAGAGTTAATGGTGGGCTCTATTTATACCTATTCTAAGCTGTCTTCGGATTGAAGCAAATGGTGACGAAGAAAGGGCGAGAGGTAAAAATCGGCTACCTGCACATTTTTCTGCCTCGGTAGATAGGGATGTCCGTTTTCCGCACAGTGCCCAAATCTGCCTTGACCGTGACTCTCCGTATTCTAATTATTATCCCCAACCGAACTTTCGGGACCGCGGGCGTCCAAACTTCGCACATTGCTGTTATGCAAACGGCAAAAGATCGTCTCTCTCTTATAGTTACTAGTTATATGGTTATGGTGCCTATAGCCAGTTGGCACCTTGAATTGTGGTGAAAAAAGTTGTAGTCATATGATTAACATAACTGACCAAAAAAAAAACAAAATTAAATTTCGCTTTCAAGTTTCGGTTTAGTTTTAATCAGTGGAATGGCAATGCTAGACAATTACAACTTCGCACTGTGTAGTACACCTAGAAGAAATATCCCACATTCAGTCCCAAAACCCTCTCGGAACAACGATCTATCGGTATTTTTACGGAATTCAGACGTAGAGATTAGTGTGCATTTATTTCGATCCTTCTTGACGGTCTTGAAATGTGCGGAATACGGTTGCTACAGTTAAAATGACCGGTAGCGAACCTAGTTTATGCGCGGGCCCTTGCTTATGAAAAGAATAAGGTATACAGCCTTAACGAGCAGGCTCCCAAGAAAAAGGTTTAATGTCTCGAACAGGGGCGCAGCTAATTGTAAGAATTAAGAGTAGGGTAGGCGCAACTAATACTTAGGGTGTGGGGGTATTGCATACCCGCCAGGGTAAGCGAGAGTTGCTGGGGTCCTCCTCCAGAAAAAAATTAAGATTAATCGTTCAATGGCGAGTTTTTCGGCTTTCTGAGGGATATTTGATTAATCCCAACACTATTCTATAATTAATACTAATCCAATTAAGTAAAATGGATTAAACTTTCTTAAATCTAAACTTAAAATTCCTCTGAGCTCTGGGTGGGGGGTAAACCCCCTTCGCTGCGCCACTGGTCTCGAACGCTGCCGCTCTTGAAATGGATAATTAGAGGCATGACTTCGTAAAATTGCTTTATGTTGAATCCACATAGATAATTTTAATCCCGCTGTACGTTTCGCTGAACAACGACGACACCGGTCGATATTAAAATTATCTATGTGAAATCGACTAGGTTTTTTATTCAACAAGCTGCCGCTCTTGATTACCCATTACTGGAGCCCATAAACGCCTTGATTATGAAGCTTCGTGGGTCCTTTTAAAATATCCAGCTGCTTACAGACCGGCTTCCTGGAAGTTCATCCATTCAGGTCTTCTTCCGTAGGCGCGAGTCTACGGCGGCGCTGAGTTCACCTCACTTATCGCTTTGAAGTCTCCGACGGCTGTATTTGTTTTCCTTTCTCGTCGTCTGCTACATCTGGTATTTTATCTCTGGATGGCCGTGCGCGGACGCCGAGAAAGTTCTGCGGTTGCTTAGGTTTCGTTCGATCGTCTTCCGTTACTCTCTCCTTTCTTCGTCACATGTACCGCGTATTAAAATGTAGCGATACTTTCAAATGTAATAAATTAAGCATAATTATGCTACGTAAGTAGTGATCGCTGAAACGAGAATACCATTGAAAAGTTGCAGTTGATATTTTTTATAGCTTGAACTTTTTTTATTCCCATTCCACCGAAAACAGCACATGATGGACTTTTACTTCGGGGTTTATTCTTTAGTTCAGTAATTGCTCATGCACGAACAAACATGCCCTGGAATGGCGCCAACTACCCAGGCGGGAGTCGAGCCCGCGAACACTCGTTTGGCAGGCGACGACTTTAACGCCGAGGTCGGCATGTTAAAATATTCTTGTTAAAAATTATTAGTTGAAAATGTTTTGTTTTTTTCCTTTTGACTATAAGTTCGTCACGAAGGGTTATTTTAATTGTAACACACTCTGGTGTACTAAAAGTTGAGCGTTTTATGGGCACATTACGTATAGACTGAGTTAATGTATAACTCTCCAAGGTGAATAACTGTTTTTCTTTATTGGTTTGGTGATAATGATATGAGTTTAGTGGTAATGGGAGGTAAATAATAAAAAAAACTAGTTAAAATTTCAAGATTATAATTATTCCCACTTTCTAAACGCCTGGCAGTAATTAAAGGATTGGATGGATATTTGAGGGTCGCCCTAGACGAAGCCACGGGTGTGCAAGCATATATTCAGGGTATTTGTGTCTTGTTCTTTCTCATGCCCATCTTCAATCATGAGGACTTTTTCTTGGGTTGCCTTAAGGCTTTAGCCAGGATTTAAACTCTGTACCCTTCGGTTAGCAGTCGACTGCTCTATCCAATAGACCACCGCACTCCCCCAAGTTTTCGTAATTATTTCTGTGGTAGAAACAATTTCATTTGACCGTATTAGGTGCTCTTGTTCTGTGTAGAGTATCCATTGTTCATATCATCATTTTTGAGGTGAGTTAAGTGAACTAAATTCATACATATAGAACATTGTTGTACCTACTGGGTGTATGCGTAAATTTCAAATGTTAAATCTTCGTTTTTTCATTTTTTCTGTCTTGGTTAAAATTTCGTAGGTTTTTTCTGTCGGTAAATATTTTGTGCCAAAAAAAGAATTTCAATGCTATTACATATAATTTCATTACAGCTATTATCTAATATTTTGTTTTCGTTACAAATTGATGCCGTTAACTTTAATTTTTGGATTTATGATTACAGATTCGAAGGAAGCACTATATTTTCAGAAGCGTTGGTGATAAAATAAATTGGCTCTTTATTTTGAACCGAAACTAAATATATACGTTTAAACCTTTCACAACTACTTATCTCGAATTAACTTAGAGTAAATAACCAAAGAGTTTAAGAACTCAAATAGGGTTTCTGTTGGGTCACAATAACTGAAAATGGCATAACTCAACTTAGGAAAGCTGTCTTAGTTGAGTAAAGTTTTATTGAAATTAGCTTGTAAGGAATATAGTTTCGTCTATCGATACGCAGAAAAACTATCTTAAGTCCTAGAAAAATCGATATCACGATCAATGCGTGGTTTGTGCTCTGACTGAAGGAATTGTATCATTGGTCTAGGTTACAGTTATTCGAGTTATGCTAAGTTAAGATTTTGTGAACATATGCAGGCGATATTTGTTATACTTTGATTGGCAGAGTTACCCCGTTATACCCCGGCAGAGTTGGGATGCGTCGTTTCGTCGAAGTGTCTTGAAGCCGTCGCCCTTTCGAGGCCGTAATTCACGTGAAACGCTATTCTTTTGTTTATTTTTTTAATTCTGCGCTGTCTGTCGTCCCGCTTTACGGCGCTTTTATTTTCGACAGCCTTTTATTTTTCCCCTTGCCCCCTGCCCCCGTTCGTCGCGTATCCAAAAGAAGCCCTAGTGTGCGTGATGAGAATGTAAGCTTGCAAGTGCGTGCCATATTATTACCCCCATCAAGTCTTCTAATTTTTGAGGCATTCTTCTTCCATTGCCGTTTGAAAATTTAGTATAGGTATAGTAAGTATTACTTTGGTAAAATGCTGGCATTTCTGGAGTGTGATTTGCTTCTGGTTGCTTTAAAAAAAAAAACATCGCATGCTTAATATTCTTTTCATCTTGCTTAAGATTTGCTTTTGAAGAACGTGTAGTGAGAGCACTTAACGACAGAAGCAGTTTATTTTGTCAATTTTATGTCATGCAGGGGCACAGCTAGGAATTTGGGCGGTATGGAGTACCCGACAGGGTAATACCGAGTTGCCGGGGTCCTCCCCCAGAAATTATTATTGATACATGGCTCAAAATGGTGAGTTTGCAGTTTTCTGAGGGATATTTTATTATTCCTAACACTATTCTATAAGTCCAATCTATTAATCCAATTACTTAAAATGGATTAAACAAAAATTTCTCTCTGCTCTGGGGGTGGGGGTTTATCCCCCAAAATCCCCCATCGCTTCGCCGCTGTTGTCATGATCACTAACTTATGATTTTTATATGGTTCTAAGCTTCAGCTGTGACACATCGAAGTCTTAATAATTTATAACTGGCGAGTTTTTTTTCGTGGTGCAGTTCAAATGGAACCTTGGGTAAGTACCAAAGGGTTGCATCAAGTTTTTTCTTAGGTTTTCAATTAAAATAATGAAGAGCAAAAAGGCGCTGTCACTCCCCGAACTTTTACTGCAGTCCACGGTATAAATCTGGTTAAATTTAAAAAAATCAATGTTATGCGTGAAATTTCGCTCCCCTCTGGGAAAATTTTTTCAAAATATAGTTTTATGAAAGCTGTTTTAGATTTGAGCGGGCTTTTTCTCCCAAAATTCGTTTGTGCAGTGAGGGAATCTGCTCCTCGCGGTGAAGATCGCATATCATGTAAAAACGAAGCAGCTTAAAGTAAAAATACAACCCTAATACCGCGTAGAACATCATGAATGACTCCTAATGTTTAGATGAGTGACATCTAACGAGTCATCTATTGATATCGAAACTCTGTTTTAAAATAGTAATGATCTTAATTAAAATCATGTTAAAATATTTCTTGGAGTGTAGGTCAACGTATGTTATGCAAAAAAACTTGTAGCCAACGTTTCTGTTTATAATGTTTGGAAGGAAATTTCTTAGCTTTTCTACAAAAACACACACTTTATTGCCGACTAGTTTCGGTTACACTGTACCATTTTCAAGACTAGTGATACACATCAGAATTTGCCGGTATATATACTCTGTGGTCGGGTGATTGGAGGGGAAGGGGAGAGGGGAGAGGTAAGTGACGGGAATGGTGAAGGGATAGGGGAAAAACCAGAGGTAGTTACAAAGGAGAGCGTGGGTTGGCGTCACAAGGATTTTTTGGGGTGTAATAGTGGAATGTCTAGGAGGGGGGAGTGGAAAGGGAAAAGGTGGTCATTAGCAATGGGTTCTTTCCTCTTCACAATTTTTAAAATTTCCAACTGTTCTCTGATGTCCAGCTGTGTTCCTTTTTTTTGACTCGGTGCAGCAATTCCGGGGTAAAATCCGCTAGGTGGCCTTCCTCCCGAGGATGGGTAGCGAATTGGGACATCCCAGTGTTGTTGTAGTAATCGCGCCGGTGTTCCTCTGCTCGTACGGTCAGACTTCTTCCTGTTTGTCCTATGTATTTGGAGTCACAATCACCACACCTTAATTGGTAGACCCCGCTCTTGAGGGCTGAGTCAGTGGGGTCCTTGACTGAAGGTAGCATGCTCTTCAGGTTAGAATTATTGTAAAAGGCCGGTTTTATGTTGATTACTTTGAGTAATTTTTCCAATTTAATAGAAGGTTGGCCTAAATATTTTATGCGTCGCCATGACTGTTGATCCGTTTCTGTTTATTTGACACCATCATCAGGGCTTAAATTTGTGCATATTTATTGATAACACATAACATAAGATTTTAAATATCAATAAATATGTACAAATTTAAGCCCTGATGATGGTTTAAAATAGACAGAAACGTTGTCTATAACTTTTTTGCATAACATACGTTGACCTACACTCCAAGAAATATTTTAACATGAATTAAACGAGGTCAAGATAAGGAAAAAAAATATAAAATCTTTTTATCACGGTGCCCGTAATACGCATAGATTATACCTGTTGGGTTCGTAAAATTTTTAATATATTTTTTTGAAAAAAAAAGGGTTTCATAGTAGAAAATGCTACCATGACTTCCTGGTACAGACTTACGATAGGCCTCGTTATCCTTCTTTCGAACCATCGTGTCGTGCCTCTCTGTCTCTTGAGAGTCGACTTCTCGGTACAGCAGAAGAATTTTTTCGGCGTTCAATAACGTATATTCAGATCCTCGGTGCAATTTCTTTCGAGGAGCGAACCCTCTAGCCTCCGATATCCGGGAATGGAAGGGGTTTATCTCTCTCTGTGAGGGTGAAGGAGCGGAGAATTCCTGACGATTGGCATCTCATTGATTTCGCCTCGGAATTCAGTCATAAAGGTGAAGATACGCTCCTCGGATCCACTTCGCCTCAAGGGTCCAAGGGATATTTTTTCCTCCTCCGCACCTTAATCTCAAGGCCTTGCCTCACGTTCCATCTCGAGAAAGGAGCGTTTCACGATAAATGTCTTCCCTGTGATACGGCATCCTTCTTGGTGAGTGGTGTAACTGGCGCATTTGCTTGTTTGAGTTACTCTGTCCTCCGAATATTTAGTTTTTTTAATCATTGCATTTAGTTCATCAGTTGATTTTATGTATCTACCTGTCAGATATACCAAATTCAGATCTGAAGTCGGTTTATATCCACCACCAAAAATTACTTTGCAAATCAAAAGCAATATCTTGATAAATTTACGAACATAGCGAGTTGATGTGCAGGATCATAACCGTATATAATGTACGAAGTTAAATAACACGATATTTTAAATTTTGGGTATTGTGGACATAGATTTAAGTCGAGGCATCACCATGACATCATTTTAATCGCCTTATCAAGGAAATGTTAATTTTATTTTGGAAAATGTCTTTTCATTGAGCTATTAATAATTATTTCCAGTGTCTCATGGGATGAATAACTACCGATCGAATGTTCGTGTTTTTATCGATTTACTTAAGTATTTCTTGTAAATAAATTGCTCGGTTATCTTGAAACTTTACGGTAGTATAATTTAAACCCTTTTTAATAATCACCTGGTTCCTACGCACGCAAATGCTACCTCAGTCAAAATTCAGATGTAAATTTTGCCTTTTTGAGATATAAGTGGTTACTGACGATGACCTTCGCTTCAATCCCTCTCTATTTTAGGATGATAACGTACGTTTAAAACAAAATCCCTTCATATTTCGCTTCACCAATTTCCGTTTGAAAATGTGGACCTTCTATTTAAGTAAAACTCAATTATAGATAGGATCTTGGTTCGAAAAAAGAGCAATACATTAAGACGAAACATGAATACTGGTTTCAATTCCAAAAAAAAGAGCCATAGGAAAATACAAGGAAACCATTCTAAAATGTGGGTAAACTCTTCTCGGGATTCCCACCGGGTTAATTTCTCCATAATAGCCTCGGGGCTTATTCTCAGGGTTGCTGAATGTTGTTTTATTTATTGTATTCAAATAAAACAACATTCAGCAGGGTGAGCCCCGAGTTGGAGGTTGAAACGTTGCCTATTATGGAGAAATTAACCCGGTGGGAATTCCGAGAAGAGTTCACCCACATTATTCGCCGGAAAAGCATCGAATCATATTTCCATTCTAAAATGTTTACGATATCCACAATTTGGAAGCTGTGAATTAACTAAGTGCTCTGTTAATTTTCTTTGCGTTATCCGTTGAGAATAAAGATAATGAAATATCAAAGCACTGGGAACAAGTGATTTTGTACGCAGTCACGCGCACGGGCGCAAAGTTAAATGCACCAAAGGATGAAGTTCGCCATGAAAAAATATTTGACTTAGCCGGAATTCGAACCCTGACCGGCAATCGGGAGATCCGGGTTCGAATTCCGTCTAAGTGAAATATTTTTTCATGGCGAACTTCATACTTTGGTGTATTTAATTTATAATGAAACATAGTAGTTTTAAAGATTTTTTTCCTCTCGGAAGCAAGAAGTAATTATCAAGCACTAAGGCGAGTATTATGCATTAGTAGCAGCCGTTTGTAAATATTTACGTTGCGACTTAAATGGTGCGGCTTGATTTTGGGACCAAATTCCTCCACGGTTGGTTAAGTAGACTAAGGGACGTGTCTGTTTACGTACGTGATCGAAGTGTATTACCGCTGAAATGTCTCACCAAGCGCTATGGGGACGGAGCGTGGCTCGGTGGCGACGGGGGTGTCGGATCACGTGGGGTGGGAGGAGGCGCCGGTGTGGGGGGTGGGATATTTTAATGGGGGTTGGATTGGGTTCAATCCTCCACCCCTTACTTATCGATCCGTACGGCCGGGGCGACGGATGTGCCGGCGTCGTCGTCTGCCGCCCCCTAGGGGTCATTTTCCCCACCCCCGCTGCCATCGCGACCAAAAGAGTAAACTACCCACCCCACGCCGTACGGCTAGGCAATTTAGCGGAGTCACGCACCACCCCAGTGGATTTTTGGTTACGAATCGCAGACGAATGGTGGTGAAGCTAAACGAATACAACTCGTGATGAGACATCTACACCTGGAGATCGGGTTGTTGTCGTGGCTAGAGTGTTGGCTTCCCACCCCATGGGCTCGGGTTCAAATCCCGGCGGCGGCAGATATTTTTCAGAGATCATTGCTTGAGTACCTTGTGGAGGGCACAACAAGGGCAGCACTCCGCCCGTCGAATGGGACGTTATGCCGTGTTCTCCTTGGCGCCTTTCAGGCCTAGCAGGCCCGGCTATTGTCGACGCCGGGTTTCTCTTCACCCTTCCTTACCCACACATCCCTCATGGCGCAAGTGATCTCAGCTGTCGGTCACCTCCTCCAAATACCATACCATGCATCTACACTTACTGTGAGTTGCTGACTCGGACAATTGTAGATGGTGCGAGATGGGAGAAGAAACAGCTGCCCATCTAATATGCGAGTGTCCCGCAATCATGAGGACTCGATGTAGACGCTTGGGCTCACCTTTTTTAGTGCCCAGGGAGGCAAGAAATCTTCCCATTGGGGCCCTCTTAGCCTTCACTAAGGACATAGGCTTCTATGGGTGATCAGTAATCCGTGGTTGGCACAATGGACACTTAGGTCTAAGTGCCCTGGGGCCTAACTCTCCCACTTCAATCAATGAAACTCCCACTTTCTTTTTTCAATCAATGAAACGAATACATTCGAGCGACTACTACACGTGATACTGGGTATCTTCATTTTCCGAGTCATTGCTGAAAGAAGTTCCAAAATTCTTTCTTAGTCATTGTGTGTCATCTCTGGAACACCCTGCCCAATAACATAAAATATCGTTCTTCTGTTGCTAGTTTTAAGATGTAATGTATTAAGTAATGTCTTTCTTTCTGACCACAAAAATGTTATTATTTTGCTTTTTGTGTTTTTTTTGCATATTTAATAATAGTGTTTCAGTGCAGTTCTTCTATTGTTGAATTAAAAAAGTATGCAGATGAATTTTGTTAAATGATTTCCTAAATAATATGCGTTCAGCCTTTCAAATTGTATTGTATTAATTTATATATAATGTTTTCACTATGTGAGTTCCAAATTGTCGATTTTCAATATATGTTGCTCCAAAAATGTGTTTATTTTTTTGTTCTTAAGGGGTATACCCATAGAACAATTAATAATTTTTATTCATTAGTTCAGATTCAAGAAGGGAAATTGTGCCCGTGATGCGATATTGGTAGTAGGACCTTAGTAAAGAGGAGCCTAAAATATGAAAAGGGTATGCCTAGTTAATTTTTGGGAAAGAATTCTGCTAAGTGGACTGGGTTAAACTAAGGCGAATTGTTTTGTAAATAAGTATAGACTCTAGGATTAACAGACTTATATGTAAAATTAAGATGGCTCTAACTGCTCAAGTGAGGGTAGCGGAAGGAGAATTGTGGTACACGTGGTTTTACGTATAGTTAGACAGCCACAAGTATGAAAAGTAGAATAATTTTTATATTTTGGCAATATGGTTGATGAAAAGGGTTAGGCAGTGTAGTAAGGATATCAGGAAAGAGATAATGAGAGAACCGTTGTGTTATTGTGAAAATAAGACTCACAAAGAGCCTATAATGGAGGATAACCCCTATCGTCGGAGTATAAACCCCGGGCTCTTTGGATGGGAAGGCTATAGACCTTATTCCCCTCGCTGTCCTGTTCTCCGGGTTTTTTATTTCTCTATGTTCAAATTCCATTTGCAGTTGGAGTACCGAACTTTCGTAATATATATACACATGGTGGGTGAGTAAATTGCGAGTAACCTTCGATATTGTTTTTTCCTGGAAAGCTGTTAAAACTCTAGTTTCTCAGTGCACATGTGACCTCCTAAACGCTAAACTGTTTCGTTTATTTTCATGTATTTTATTCCATTAGTGAAAGCCAAGTGGAATGCAAAGATGAGGCCTCTGTCCGTACCATGGAGGCTTGATTTAAACTGCAACTTTTTATATATTTTTGGTTGAACTAGGGCGTATTTAATCGCTTTTCAAAAATTTCCTGAGTGCAGCGATAACTACAGAGCGATCCACTTATTCTTTATGTTTGCAATGGACTTTTTGCACTCGCGATAAATTACATTGAATAGTTATGAAATCGATATGTATATTGATCGATTGTATATTGTATCATCTCGAATTTTAAATCCGATTTACAGAACTAAGAAATTCGGATTGCAATACTGCCAGTGTCGCGAGCTGCGAATTTTGTAAATTCGCATCGATTCGGGGTGGGTCACTACACATCTACAACTACAGTTGTATGCAATAGGAGAACCCTCTTATGTATTATTCCTGGTAAAATCTATCTATGGGTCGCTCAATTTTTTTAAACATTTTCAGTCTGATATTTTTTCTCCACGTTTATGAAAATTATTCTTTTTGCTACTAAGCCTTAATTATTGTATCATGAGCATTTTGCCGAAAGAGATTAAATATTTTGACGAATTTAATTTTATGGTCTACGCCCATAATTATGGACAAGTTTGCACATTGGGAGATTAAAACCCCTAAAAGTTATTTCCATTTTAATGGACACTATGACTGAAAAGGTTGAACTACATGAAAAATAAGGAATGGTGTTGAAAACGACTTCTTCGTGACATTTACGCACGTCTCTCCATCATCTACCAAGCTTTACCTGCGCAGACTGTGCACCTCGGTGGTCGCGGCAAGAGGCTGATGGGCCGGTGAGATACATATCGCCATTCAGCGAGCGGGTCATGGCTCCTCCACGTCTACCAGCCCGGTGGCCTTGACAGATAAGGCCCCCCGGGGTGGGACGCTGCGTGGATAGATCTCAATTTATCTTTCACTCTCTTTCAATCCCAAAGGCTATGCTTCCATCAGGTTTCTGTGGGCATCTCCCATATGCATTTGGATGGCTTTAGAACAGTCCTTCTGTAACTTCGGTGGTTCAGAAAACAAATCCCTCCCGACTGGTCTCACTTTAGCGCAGTATACGTTTAAAACGCACGCTATCATCTCGAAATTTTCAAGGTAAATCTATATTTAGTAGAACTTAATCAGCATAACTTATATATTATAATACATTATCGTAGGAACAAAAAATTTTCGATATATTGGCATTGAAAAATTTCCTCGGTATTTTCTATTCTTTAAAATTTTTCTAGTTTAGATTAAGGTAAGTTTAATAAGTTATATCACATTTCAAGGGGCATCCTGAATTTTTGAAGTTGATAGTCGAGTTTTAAAGCTCTACGACAAAAAACGATTGTATTTTATTTGAGATGCAGCTTAATGTTACGGCTGTATTACGGTTGTCCACTCAGGGTACTTTTGCATGAAGTGCCGACTGATTTTCTCAAACTGCCAGTGGTGTAGCTTAGGGTTCTCCGGAGTGCGGTAATAACGTTCCTAAGGTAAATGTGTTCGGAAACATACTTCGGTCTTAATAATGGTGATACCTTGAAATTTCTGCTTAAATGTATAAAGTCAAATGTAAAAATGGCTGCTGTAATTTAGTTTCGCCGAGATACAGGCTAGTAGAAAATATTTGTTCATGTTTTTGACGGCATACAAATAAATAGGTACTGTTCCTGGTTAGAAAAGTGTAACTATGTTGGCGTAATGATCAGTCTTTGAGTGTTATTGGGTGTGAAAGAAGTTACTTATGCGAATTTTTTTTTACCATTATTAAGCGTTTCGAATGGATGAAACAATGAAAAAGTAGGCATCCTTTTCTCTAGCTTAGTTAATATTCAGTTTTTTTTTCAACGACCCTATCCCAGATTTTAATGGTAATACTATATAAATAGTTGATATAATTATGGAAAATTAATATATCGCAGTCTGAAATGAAATACATTAGATTATGGCTTTTGATTTTGCTTTTTATTCATTTTCTAGAGGCTCTCAAAATGAGTTCAAACCTGATGTTTTCTTGCCTTAAGGCATAAATTCCTAATGGACTGTAGATTGAACCGAAGATATTTTGCTTCCGTGATGCCGAATTGTGACCGTATTTCGACTCTAATAGTTATCTCATTCACCACTCTTATACTAGGTGAAAAAATAAGATTCGCGAATTGCGATGAGGAATTAATTTTCCGGCCAGCCAAACGGAAATTCCAACTTGCCGGCCTCTCATCTGTCGGGATCTCTAAAATGCCGATCTCTTTTGCGAACGGTTTCTCGTTGCCTAATGCGATCTTGATGTTTTCGATCAATAAATGTGTCGCTAGTAATATTTTTTTTATTCTCTTCATTGTCGACCTCATTTTCGACGTTCGTCCTTCGCTTGTAGGACTCCGCATGAGACGAATCAGCCTTTCAAATGTTTAAGACTTGATCTGCATGTTTGGTGCTGAATTTTGATTTATTCAAGGCTCAATGTAGTCAGCCTTGGAAGGCTCTTTGTGTTATTAATTTCAAAATTCATATGCATTTCAATCAATTTTGCTTATTTCTTGAAAAATGGATAAATGTTTTTTTTTAATTTCTCCTGCTTCGATTTTACTCCTTTATTCAATTTTAAGCGATAAGGATTCCAACCTCCCGTATTACACGCCGGCAGTACGAATTAATTCAAATGTTTATGACGAGGTATCGTGCAACATTTTACAATAGATAAAATTCGAGTATATCTATGTATCTACGCCTTCACTCGGGTACTAGCGATCAGGATAGTTATGCATTTTTATTTAATTTTATCTCAAATATATTTATTGCAACTTTAATAATCCATCTCGAACACCATATCAGTGTTCTTACCTTCAATAGTTCTCCCGTTGCCTTAATATTCCGTATTTTATAATGCATGGGCGGCACAGAGGTAATTTTTACCGAGGAAAAATACTTTTTACTTTCTGTATTGACAACTGAAAATAGAGCAGGTGATAAAGAATATAAAGTGACTGTTAATAGAGTTCGTGGGACTTAAATGGGAAGCGGCGTCAAACCAATGGTAGGATTAATGATTGTTGATGATCGATGAGATAATGAAGACACTGAGGCCAAGAGATGCGTAGAATTGAAAAGAGATGTGTAGGCAGTGCAACAGTTTTATTATGTATCACGCGGCAGCATGAGTCCCATTGGACCGGTATGATGCTGAATCCTGAATCACGGGATCATTTTCTTTCATCGCGAAAAGTGATCCCTCGAGTGATCATTTTTTTAATCACACGGCCCCTCCCGCCGTCGCCTTTCGCATCCCTTCCGATATCACAGCTCGTTGTCATAGGACCCGCATCACGAAAATATATATAACGTGTTTGTTTATCTATGTCGTTCCCACGATTGCCAAACGTTGCGCTGCAATCGCTCCGTGCGGGAATGCTTTCTGATTGGCTGATATGGGGTTTGTAGTGACGGTTTCAGCGACGAAAAAATCGACCGGACGAGTGATGAAAAAAGTGACGGGAATCCTCATCATTGGAGTGATCGCGAAAAACAATTGCCGGCGACAATCATTAGCGAGTGATCACTCCAGTGATCGCTGTACTGGTCACTCGGAGATGACGGATAAAATGATCGTGTGATTCAGGATTAAGTACACGAGTCATGCGGTAAAGAGGAGAATTTGAAGGAGGCGAGGAATGGCCTCATTCCTCGGACGCATCGACTCGGAAAGCGGTGTGCCTTTTTTTGCCCTCGTGCTTTTTTGGTGCAATGAAGTGGAAGGGAGTGAGTGGATTCGTCTTGGCACTGGTTTCGTTCAGAGCGGTACAAATGTACTGGATATTATGTTCAAGCCATTAAAGAAAAAACTCACGATGCCCATTGACACAATTTTGGGGCCTTTGTCCCGGTTCATTTGCTTTAGGATTTTGCGAGGATTGGATGAATTTTTTTTCAAAGTTTTCGCCATTGCTTATCTGGTCGTAACTGCGGAAATGGGTCATAATGCATGGTCCTTGCTCTGGTAGGCAATGTTGGCGTTAAGGATTACTTGCGTATAAGGCGTATTTGCAGGATGCGACCGAGAGCTGATGTCATTTGCGCCATAAAGGAAGAGTAAAGGAAGGATGGAGGGAAACCCGGCGTCAGCATCAGACTACTGTTTAACGAAAGATGCCAAGGGTCCTTAAGGGAATGCATGAATCGTGATGACGACAGGGTGAATATTAGCTACATGCACGTCCAGAAGTCAGAAAACATGCCAATCTTGACCCGATGGCAAACCATTGAGTGATGAAGTACTTACGGATTTTCAATCGGGCGAAGATGTGTTGGGTTCGGTCATTTACTCCGACTTCTTTAGGTCGTTACTATCATTCTTGTTCATGAAATGAATTACACACTGAACTCGAGGTTCGGTTGCATCCTGGAGAAATCGTTGAATATTCGCGGCTGTACCCGGTTAGTACGCGAAGGCTCATCGTCATCTTTTACATTTACCTCTCAATTATATTATCTCTCAAATATATTATCTCACATATATTCACCGTATTAATAATTGCAGCACTGACAACCGTGTAGTCGAATGCTTTTTATTACGAATATACTCAAATCGAAGGTTTTACTCTCTCACTCAGTGATTCAACCCGAAAGTTGGTTTGGTCAGGTGATGGTAGAGCTCACCCTGGACTAGGATACAGGTGTGTGAACTTCACTCATTCATTTCCTTCCTCTGGGCCAACACGCACTTGGAAAATTTTTGATTCGGAGTGTCCAAAGGCTTCATTCGGGATTTGAACCCTTCGATCAGCAGCTAAAGGATCTAAACATTCGGTAACCACGCTCGAAGATAACATTAATTTTACTTTACAATATGAAATAATATTGTATAATATTTATACATAGTCCTAATTTCGCCAGGGCATTTCCTTTTTATGTGTAAACGGCTGTTGTCCTAACATCCCCCGCCACACTCCTATTGAGGCGGCTTGCTGGGTGGTACGTAGATTCTACAAACCACCCCGCATACACATTGTAGTTAAACATGAGATTGTTTTTTTCGATAAATCGCTCCATTATTAAGAATAATACATTATCGGTTTTCACGTTCTACTGTTTTAAGTATCCATATTTAATGATTGATGAGCGGGAAATAGCAAATTTGTACATATTAAAACTTATTCTTTTTTAATACCGGCTGTCAAATGACATTCGATCAATTAGTCTTGTATTAAGTTTTAAGCTCCGGTAATTGGTTTTAGGCCGTGTTTTCGCATGGACCCCTTTTATTGGCAATCGGAAGCGTTTAATGATAGCCCTTTTATGAGTCATTTCGTGGCTCAAACAAGATTAAGCGTGGGATTATTTCGTCCCCCCGAGTTTATCGATTCCGTGATAGATTGCCCCTCCACTGGCGTTGATTGGCAATAGGTGTGCCTGAGGTCCTAGTGTCCGTGGACAGGTGCCTTCGTTCCCAGACATGACCGTAATAACATCGATCCTAGCAATTAAAATACAGTAGTATAATTCTTGGCCGTTATAGTAAAAATACCATTGTAATACATTATTACATATTATACTACAATTCCCGAGAACTGTTTACGTCAGCCATTCGTCGGTAGAAAGTTAAATCTTTCATGCAGTACTACAAGTTTTACCGTCGATTTCTGTTCGTGATACTTTAAAAGTTCGAAATAATTCTAAAATGTTGCCGTTCATGTCCGATAAGATGGCAGAAACAAAGAGACGAGAAAATTGCTTATATAAATAAATTAATTTAGTGCATTAATACTTCTAAACTAGTTGTACGGTGAAGTTATTTATGTGAACGTGAATGATAACTCATTATTATTTCACATCGTAATTTTCCACAAAATTTCGCCTTATACTATTGAAATCACATACTAGGTCAGTGATCATTATCTTCTTTCAGTCAGATAATTCTTTTATTTGATTTTGCTGATCCCAAAGTTAATTTCTTCTGTTTTGAGGATAAGTACCTTGGCCTGACGTCCTCGGCTTGCTGTTCTTTTGTGTTCTTTGTGGCTTTGAAGTTATTTCTATTTTCCCATATTTTTGGTAGTATTCTTTTTTTAATGATCGAGGTCATTAGTTGGGCTACTCTTGTCTTTCCTGATATGGATTTGATTGTTTCACATCTTGAACCCGACATCTGCTTCTGAAGCCTTCCTCTTTGGATGTTTTTTTATTGCATCAATAGCCTTTCACTCCATCGCTCCATGGTAACGTACCTAACTTCCCGTTTTTATACACGTTAAGTTGTGACGCACTTATTTTAGTTTTCGTCAAATTTAAGGTAGTAATCGATATTTAAGTCTCCTAATACCACCAAAAATAATGAAGATAAAATGATAGATTTTTAAGTGCTATTTCCATGAAGTAGCGGAAAGGGTGACCAATACTTTCATCATCGTTTCATGAAATGTGCAATTAAGGATCATATCGGGAGATAATTTTCCAACGTGAAGGCGTCCGTTTCTATGGTTCCCCTTTAGCACTCATTGTCAGTCTTTATTTTACCTGCCGTGTTCTTATGCCCATATTTTCATCCTGTACGACGTCATAGAATTGAATGGAGTGGTACCTTTGCATTGAATCGTGGCTTTTTTGGGAATAATAGGATACGGATTCCAGCGAAAAATCTTCGTTCGCCCTTATCCGAGGATTCAAACCCGGGTCTTTTCCCTATCGAAAGTCGATACTGCGCAGATATCAACCGTATGTAGTTTTGTTTTGCAGTTCGTGTTGGCATCCACGGTGGTTCCTGCTCCTCCTCGGTCTTCACTGCTCCGTTCGGAATTCGATTTTCCCCTCGCATCCGACGAGAGGGCGGGGCCTGAATTTTTTATTTCCCTTCCTCCGATCTCCACCCACCACTTCATTCTCGCCTTCCCCTGCCTCCTGCAAGCATGCAACCATCCTATCTCATTTGGGGAACCCCAGTAGGCGTAGGGCTGCACTTTAGGAGCACCCTTACCCTCCTTCGTCAATTCACTCACTTCTCAATCCATCGTCTTCCTTTTTGTCCGCAATTACTTATCCTAATTTAAAAAATCTAATTGTAATAGAATAGTGAGTACGGAAATTCATTTCGTCAAGCAAGGGGACTGCATAGAGGAGGCCCAATTCCATCCCATACGAGGCTGATTCCTGTTGCCACTTAGGTCGCAATTTGATTGGTTTTCAAAAAGCCCGCGGCGCGGTAATGTGTGTAATGCGATCCACTTTTTTTCCAATATTTTTCAGTGTTATGTTTGAAATTGCGAGGAATAGCATTGAAGAGTTTTGAATTTAATAGATCACATCATCGTGAATGTAAATTTCGGTTGACACCCCTAATTATTCCTTATTTCACCGTAAAATTCGGATCAATTTGTCCGTCAGCGACGCGAGTGGCGACTTCTGTTAATCCATTTAAATGCGCGGTGGGTGACAACACATTTAGAGGCCTAAATGAGGATCCTCTTTTGACATATTTATATCCGTGTGTATAATAATATTCGTGTCGTAAGGATTCATGTATGTTGGCTCTAAGGTTTTTTGGAAGATGACAGCGATGATTAGAAACCAGTTCTAAAGATTTGTACAGTTGATTTGATGTGAGTAGTCACAATATCACGTCAAAATGTAAGTAAAAATAGTGCTGACCCTCATTTTTCACCCTTTTTCCTCACGGAATAAGTCTCAGTTGTTCTCCCTAATTTTTATGTTTTCTTTAAACCTAAAATTCCGTAGAATTATATCTATCATTGAGTGTACGTCGTCATGAAACATTGAAATTCCTCTAAACTCTCAAGGGCGAATGCTTATTAACTTTTATTTGTTGAGGAAGCATGGTTGAACGCTTCTTAACCATTTTTAGCTGGCTGTTAGGTTACCTCAACTTATTCATCAAAACGTGATCATATTAATATCCGTGTGTATAATAATATCTGGCCTGTGGCGAGAGATATACAAGTATATCATACTGCGGATAATAAATTTTATTTTGTAGATCCGGACCGTTTTAATGTTTTTGCCTCGTCATCAGGTGCAATGAACTTAGGTGAATGTGTCATAAAAGCGCATAGAACCCATATGGCCAATGAAAGCTATCCATGGGCTATAAATATAGTTTCATTTTCTCATGTCGCTCTCAGATTTTCCGTTGTCCTCACTTTTTTGAGTTCCCCATACTTGGAAGTTCCTCTCAACTCATATTGCTGGGAATCAACGTACTCTCTTGCAACGAGGGTAGACGTTGGTGTCATAGTTCTTTTACTTACTGGATTACAGTTCTCTCTCTCTCCTAATCCTCATTGGTCACAGGCCTTCGTGGCATGAGAAATAGGGACGGCTGGGAGGCGAGATCGCCTGTTACCATGGCGCCAGACGGTCGTGTGTGGGCGGAGTGGGAGTTAGGAGAGTCTTGCAGTGGGCAAGAAACACGGGAAAACGCGATGGCGAAGTTGGAAACTCACCCTCCCCCCGTACCCCGCTATTCTCAGACATCCGTCGTCGTTTCATTGCCTCCTTAGTTTTCGGAGAGGATTGCTTCGGGAATTGATGTCATTCTTATCGTTTACGGGGTGCGCCTTTCCTATTTGCAGTGTGTCCATTGCTCTTCTGGAAATGGATTCGTGACTAGCTCATTGGTTGTTGCCATTATTATTATTATCGTCTTTTTCATTAAATTTTTTTCGGTTTTCACTGAGGTTTTTTATGTAAAGAGCACGGGTTCTCACTAAGGTAACCCTTTACTGTTCTGTTGCGTTGAGAAATTTTCTCGCGATGTGGCAAGTTGGAATTAATACGGCCTTTTGCAATTTGATGAATATATTTGGAGGACGTTTGAGTATTTTAAAGCAATTTAGTATATGTTTTTGGGCAATACCAGTAGCAGAGATGACAATTGGAGCTATATAAACCTTTTTCATTTTCCATATTCTTTTTATTTCTGTTGCCAATCCTTGGTACTTGTCCATTTTTCCGGCTCTTGTCTTTTCGATGTTATGCGAGAGTGGTACAGTAGTATGTGACAAGTTCTATTTTTCTTGTAAATCAACATTATATCTGATCTATTATTGGCAATAGTTCAATCTGCTTGGATCGGAAAATCGTAGTAAAGTTTAAATGAAGCGTATTTAAGCACATTATTATTATCTTTATTGCTATCTTTCTGTCTCATTAAATGTTCTTCAGTTTTCACTGAGTTTTTTTTCTTTAAAGAGTATCGATTCCCCCTAATTAACTCTTTACTGTTGTGTCGAAATGAGGAATACTTTCGTGATGTGGTCAATTGATATTATTATGACCTTTTGAAGTTTTCAGGAGAATGAGCTTTAATTACCACCAATTAGATATGAAGATGATGACGGAATTAGCGTGCCTTCTAGCGAGTGTAATTGAAAGCTTACTCAGAAAGAGTAAAATTACGCGAACTCTCAAGACGATACCAACTCAAGAAAGGAGTGCGGCAGCTTAAGTGTTTTTTTATTTGAAACTTCCTAGAGAATTTCTGAGTGGTGACAAATGTTTTCGTTGTAGTTAATCTTTCCTTACTATCAACGGAATTCTGTTATTGCATTGTCATCAATTGTGTGAGCGATCAGTATCATTCAAAAGGCATTTTTGATAAATGCATATTGTAAGTTCAACATGAACGTTTACGGAATTTCCAGCAACCATGATCAATTCAAATCCTGAAATTATTGAGATAGTATTGCGAGATGGGTTTAGTTTTATTTTTTTCCAACTAGGTAAAATAGCTTAGAAATGAAATTTCTCCTAACACCCGCCTACATAAATCACCCGATTTTTTTTTACGGATTCTCGGGGAAACTCAACTTTCTTATGGTTAGGTCAATTCTTTCCAAAAAAATTGTTTGTTTTTTCTAAGCCGAAGTTTGTGTGGCTAACACCGTCACCATCTTCATATCATATAGTGGTAATTAAAATCTCGTCCTCCGCCTACCTAGCTGTCTTCACCACTCAACCTGTCTTTGAACAGAAGTTGAATGGAATTGTGGACTCAGCTAATCAAGCAGATCTCTTCTACAGATTTCCAAACTTCTGGATTTTACGTCGAAGAAGAAAGTGATTCCTGAAAATCCATTTTCGCCCCTTTCTTCTACTGATAGAAAGGTCAAGTCTCCCCCGATCGTGGATTTTGATTGAATATCTGCACAAGATCAGCCGTGTCGGCTGGGAATTGGTCCCTTTTCTACTGGTGAGTGAAAAGGGCTTCCCATCATCGCCACGATTTCTCCATTAAAACCCGATTCTTACTGATTATGCGCATTAGTCATCCAGGCGTAAGCGTTTTTGACAGTTTGCCTCGCGGATTCCTGCTCCGTTGTATATTCGTCTCTCAGGCTGTACGTGAAAATTAGAGTTGAATAGCTGCATCGTTTTACCTTAACGATCATTACGCCTCATAATCTAGGTTAAGCCGGTTCTTATTTTTTAACCAAGTTAGTATCTGAGTAATGGTGACGTAAATCGTCCTGTTCAAGGTCCTTTTTAACTTTTAATATTTCCATTAAATTAATATTACTGTCATTAAAATCTTTATTGGCTAATGGCCCACGTATAACCCTTTATAATAAGATATATTTCTGTTCACTTAGTCTTCGTTCTCTAAATTTATAAATTAAATTGATGATTATGGAAGTAATATTTTCTCGGATTCCATTAAAAAGTCCATTGCCTATCCTTACCCTTGGTCCGTGTATAGTTACTTGTTTAATTCAGCCCTTCACGTTATGGATTTTGTGTTCCTGTCAGAAAATTCTTGATAAGTTTAGGTAATGTTTTTCTGCTTTCTTTTGTCCAAGTTTCTTTTGATTTTGATGATATTTTGGAAGGCAAGTTAACATTAAAATGTGCTCAAGAAACGATTGAGGAAGGTGTTTGGGAGAAGATTTACTCGTGACAATGACGCTACTTGCAAAAAGAGGCGTGTACCCTACGCATCGATCCCTTCGGCTGGCTTCTTCTCCCAGATCCTCCGCATCTGTGTCCCTTACCCCTTCTTATCGATTCCGTTCCTCCCCGGGACTCCTGTGGGAATCGCCACCTCCTCGATGCTCCTTACAATGCCGTCCACCAATATGGAATTCCTTGAAATCGAAGAAGTTCATCAGACCGCGTGAAAATCTGGAATCATCTGGATTTTTTACGTCTATATTTGGACTACGTAGCTGTTTAAACCTATTTATCTAATTACCATATATTTACTTTATATTACTTGAATGCTCTCATGTTTTACTAATGTAGTGTAGAGTTTACTTTTCTTTTTAAAACAAATTGATTTGTACTATAGTTCATTTAAATAGAATCACCTGTTATGGCTGAGTAAATTGTTGTCATCATAATGTGATTCCTGGATTTACCTCTCTTCAGGAAACTGAAAATGTTGATTTCGCCGTTCGCAAAATATATGTCGTGAAAGAAGAAAATGATGGTGATCTTCTACGCTGGACAGTATATAGCAGTCAATTATACATTCAATAAATGAACCACCGTTAGTTGGTTTAATTGGTTGCGAAGGGGCAATTGTTTTTGCAGAGATGGACTTTATCAAACACCAATTTTCAACCGGCGCTGGGTTCTAAATGTTTTATCGGAGAAAAGAAACGTAGGAATAACATGTGAAAAATATGTTTAGAATTGTTTATGGGCTGCAAAACTATGTAAAAAAGTTGATTCATTCCGTAATATAAGCGACAAGCCCATACATGTACAAGATTTAACTCATAAGCAAAACTCAGATTCGGATTCAACACCCCAAAAATCCATGAAGAGAGGAAGAAATCAAAAATTCCCCTTAATTGTCCTGACAATGATACATTTTGGCTGAGCTAATAATTCAGAGAATCTAATTTAACTGGAAAATACGAAAAAATGGAAAAATAGCCCGTAAAAATCAACTTGAACGTGAAAGCTAAATTTGAATTTTTCTTCGACCTCTTCATTATATGTGGTTTCTATCTTAGATACTTGAGCAACCACTTACCATTACCATTTTTATCACTTGCAGAGATGGTTCATCCGTTTAACCCTTTCCAACCCAGAGCTGATTCTGGAAGAAATCAAATTTCAAGATTTTTCATTTTGGAAACTTCAAAATTTTAAAGTCAATGATAATTATCCCGGCTGAATATTTCGTCATTAAAATTTGCACTACAAAATAAGAGGTAGTTTAGATAACTCCTAAGTAGAGCTTAAAGTTTATACATTTTTGATGTTGCTTAGAAGCAACATTGGATTATAAAGGGTTAAGAAATGCAATTTAAGGCCGGCAAAGTTCGAAAATAGTTCAGAAAATTTGGAAAGGTCTGGTTACATCTTGATTATGAATTACTTATCATGAATTACTCGGAGGCCAATATAATGCTGTTGTTTTATTCATCACGCAATCAAGGATGGGCGATGGTAGGGTGATCAAATATTTTTTGTGGAAAATTAGCTATATTTTTAATTTGTGCCATGGTAATGACTCCATATTGATAAGAACTAGTAGATTGGCAATAATTTAGAGTTTCAGTGCGAAAGAAACCGTGAAAAACTATAAATCAAATCCAAAACTTCCATAAATTTGTATTAAAACGCTTGACCTTCTTTATTTCGTATCGTTCTACCTTTTTTGTCGTTTTTTCCACTTCATCGTGACTTTTCTCTTTCGAATGTCGTTTGTTTTTTTTTGCCTCTCTACCCTTTACTCCCGATCCTTGTTAACCTTCTTCATGCGTATACCCTTTCTTCCTCTCTCTCGTTCCCTTTAACCCTAGTCCCTTCGATTCCCTTCTCCAATTTTACGTTCCCTTCATCCTTGACTTTATTGCCGCATATTTTCCCGGGCAAGGCCCCCCTCGAACCATATATAAAAAAAAAACCTCGCCGATCCTGATTTTTTTTGCCCTTCTGGACCAGGATTTTATTGTTTCGTGCTTCCAAGTCATTTGGCCCTTCTTCGGAGATACTACCCCGGACCTCGATGGACGCCATAATGGTTTGGCTTCTGCTATCGCGAAGTTGTTTGTCTCGGCGGACTTGTTTTGAGAATCTTAGTTCATATGCAAAATTTATTTTCTTCGCGAATGTACTTTTGCGAAATGTTGTTGTAGGTCTTTCTCGTAGGAACTGCGATGGTCGAGGCTTTGGACTGGTTCCATTGCTATCAATTCTTTTTATTCAATAATTGCAAATGTCTTAGTATTAATGTGTATTCTATCGTTATTTCAAACACCTTTTCAGGATTTAACATTTAGATGATTAGTCCGTTGCCCTCTTTGTTTCCCAGTTCCAAGTATTTTGCTTCGGAAGATGTCTTGCATATCTTTCTGACTGTAGTTGTTTTGGTTTATAAGTCCTTACCCTTTTTCGTTAGCGTTGTTCCTGGCTATGTATTGCTTATTTTCATGGACATATTTCATGCCATCACCACTCCATTCACCCATCTATATCCAATGTGTTTTTTTTCATAATTTTTTTAAATACGTTTGTAAACTGAGGTCTAATTAACCTTTATTTTTTAAATATTGTCAGTGAATGTAGTTGCAAGGGAATGAATAATATTCTCATCACTATTAAATTGAACTCCCTCACTTATCTGGATGAAAAATTAGTTATCTTACTGCCCAATGATTTATTTAATTTTATTTGCAATCATCATCAGTACCTGCAAGGCAATCAGAACACGTGTTGTGAGCTGTTAATAAAATAAGTGTGCAGTACAATATCTTTGTTTATAATTCCGTATGCTTGTCCACGATATCTCTCCGGAAAAAAGTGACTTTATCCACTTATCTGAAGTTCCACTCACGATCGTCGTGAAGTCATAAGGCCAAGCCACCCTCCTACTCGAAAAATAAAATAGTTCTCTCGCTTCTCATTCCCTCCCTGAAATATTCACGTGTCAGTCCTCCGAATTCGAGCTCCCTGTGACGCCAGTCCCTCGGAGATCTCCATCCATCCCTTCTGCTGCGACTCCCACCCTATCACACCCGTTTCCGCCCTCTACGGCCGACGAAAAATCCCATAACCCCCGTTTTCTCCCTCGCTGCAATACGCTCTATGCGATGGCTGCGTCGTCCCCACGAAATTGTTTTGCTAATCGCCCCTCGCTTATTGCGGCGAGGCATTCCCGCGCTTCTAGGGTCCTCGGAGGGGACCATGGGCTTATTTCCCCCTCAATTTTGATTTAAAATTCTCCTCAATAGACCGCACATATGTCGGTGAGATTCATATAATACCGCCGGATGATGAATTTTTCGGGCATCCTCTATGGACTTATATTCCATCAAAATTAAGGGACCCACCGTAGGTGGTAGGACTTTTCAATGAAGGTCAGGTTCACGCCCACCCTGGGTAATTGAATATGCCTTGCAGCCTTGACGTCTTGAAAGAGTCGTTTTCCTACTCAATATTGTTAAATGAATTAGTTTCCATGCCCTCTTTCCATTTAATGAAAAGTTGGATCCAATATAGCTACTTCTGTATTATTCTGTGGGCGAAATGTAGGAATATTGAATAATATAGTCTGTCTCGACTCTTAGGTACCTTTATAACCCTTAGGTAATGTTTTCGTCTCAAGTCAAATTTCGTTTCAGTCCTGGAAATTGCTTTCGAAAATATTAACCTTACTGTTTGATGAAGTAGAATTTTCCATTTTATTATTTGCATCGACAATCTATTTATTTACAAATTACATTTTGCTAGGTTGATGTCTTAGATTGTTTATTGTTTTGTGAGAACGGAGATTTCCGCGGTGTTCGATTAAGTTCTTCATTTCCGGTTACTACCGCGTCGGTTACTGTGGCGATGACAACTGTTACGCTGGCACTTCTGCTAACGAAACTTGTCATCGCCGCAGCAACCGACGCGGTAGTAACCGGAAATGAAGAACTTGTTTGTTGCTTGTTTAAAAAGAACGTTGATATTTGTTGTTGATTAAGAAGAAAGTTTTTAAGAGACAAGACGTGTAACTAATAAGGGCTATGGCAAATTGATATTACAAGGAAGTTTACATTATTTGAGGGATCCCGACGTCACAGAACCCTGGTAATTCGTTCCATTTCCTTCCCAGCATTTCGGCGACCCTTCCATCTCCTAGTACAATGATCCTCGTCTCCATTTCTCTCTTCCGTCCTTCTCTTCCTCCCGTTCGGTTTCCTCTCTCTCTCTCTCCTTCATCCTCATCTTCGCCCTTGACTCCTTATCTCAGCCGTGTTGTTGAATTACGAATGGAATATGTTGCACTCCAGGGATAAATTAATTTTGTTTCACCTCTCTCCATTTTTATGTGTGTACTTCGGAGGTAAAGGACATTATGTCCTTTTCTAATTTTTCATCGGAGCAGATTTAAGATATTTTAAAAATTAAGCAACTTATTTCTAAAAGGTTGGGTAAAAGGTTTACAGCATTTTTATCACAGTTTTATTGATATAATAGTCTAATCTTCAGGTAATTACTGGTTTAATTCTTCGAAAAATCTTAAAACTGCTCTCCTGAAAAATTAGGAATACGGACATGGTGTCCTTTTTCTCTCCATCCTTCCTAATTATTCTTTACCACTGAGTTACAGATATAAGAGTCCCAGTGTACGATTGTTTTGCCTTTAATCAGGGCGTATGAAAAAAAAAATCAGACTGGAAATCATGAAAAAGTTAAGAAATGGAAAATGTAAAGTTTGTATGAACTCTAGCAATTCGTTCCATTACCTTCCAACATTTCAGCGACCTTTTTTTGGGGGGGGGGGGGTCCATTGAATACGTGAGGTGATTTTGGCGATTTCTGTACCCTGCCTCCTCCCTCGGCCAGATATCGTGAGATTCTGTTCGACCCATCTCCCACTAATCTCACGTGAGAATGTTCAAAAATGTGTATTTTCTGTGTAAATGCGTTAATGAATTTTTAATTACGTTAATTTTGGTCTAAAAAACAATTTGTTTAAATATTTTTGTTTAAGATTAGTTAAGACTAGTATTTAAGATTACAAAAGATCGCAGTCTAGAATCACGTTTCTATTAATTATGTGATACTTGCCAGGACCCGCCCTCCTCACCGCGTGAGATTAGGTGAGAATCGTGTTGACCCCCTCTCCACCCCCCCAAAACGCCTCACGTAATTATTCGGTGCCCCCCAATTATTTCGCTCACATTGTTTTTCTTCTGTCGTCCCGGGGAATCGTTACAGGGGCAATGCCAAATTGAGATTTCAAGGAAGATTATGTCATTTGAGAGATTACCCGACGTCACAGAACCCGGGCAATTCGTTCCATTTCCTTCCCAACATTTCGGCGACCATTCCTTCTCCTAGTACAACGATCCCCGTCTCTATCCATCCCTTCCCTCCTTCTCTTCCTCCCGTTCGGTTTCCTCTCTCTCACTCCTTCATCCTCATCTCCGCCCTCGACTCCTTATCTCAGCCGTGTCGCCTCGGACCATTTCGTCGACCCTGCCTGGCAGCGGTGTCGGCATCTCGTCGCCGGTATTGTGCCGCCCCAGTTAGCTTTATCATCAACCGGAATTAGTTCGGGGGGCGAGGGAAAGGCATCAAACCCACCCCCTCTCTCGCGTTCACTGAGTCCATTATTATCCCCGTCATGAATTTTAATTTAGGCCCTCTCCTCCCTCCCCCTCATCTGCCACCCGTCTCTTTCTCTCTCTATCTCTCTCGTCTTTGGTTGCGGGAAATGAGTTGTCCCGAACTTATGGTCCTCCCTTGACTTTTGACAGTGAAGGGAAATTGAATTATACGAATGTAGTCACAGCGCATTCTCAGCATGTTTTGCGATGAGAAGTTATGGCGTAGTTGTTAATCAATAAAAAATCGGTGGAGTATGAGCGAATTCTTTAATATTTTATAATAATTGTTCACATCACTTTTTTGTTCTGGTTCGTACGCGGTTTTCTCTAAGGGTGTAGCCTAAGTGTGGTATTTTGAGGAGGCGACCGACGGCTGACCAACCTTTCTTCATAAATTTATAATTAGTATTTACGTAGATTTGTGTTGTCAAATTAAATTATACATAAAAAATAAATGCAGTTCATAAAAAAGTATTAATTGCGTCAAAGTGCATGGTTGTATAGGGAATTACGGACATGGACGAGATGACAATCTGCAGATATATGATACGGTGTATGGAGCTGGTGACCGATAACTGATGCCATTTATGCCACGAGGGAAGGGTTTGGAAGGAAGGGCGGAGAGAAACCCGGTGTCGGCATTAGCCTGCTCTTAACGAAAGGCGCCAAGGGTAACACGGCTTAACGTCCCATCCGACGGACGGAGTGTTACGTTTGGAATGTCCTCCACATAACATTCAAGGAGGGATCGGGTAGTTTTTGAATATTCTCTGCCACCTCCAGGATTTTAACCTGAGTACCCAGGGTGGGAAGCGAATACTATAGCCACCACACCAAACCGTTCCCCTCCTGCCTGCGTGTACAGAGTAAAAGCGGATTGAATTTTTTATGTGGAGCCATCCGGTATTTTGGCTTCCCGGCTAGCAAGCCAAGTCTTAGCGACTCTGAATTAGTATTCAGAGTTGCTCTTGTTCAAGTTTGGGAAGGGAAGGGAGTGGTTCTCAGAGGAGTTTACATTTAGTTAATTGGGTTATTTCCTTTTTATTCAGTAAACCTATTTTAGAGGGGGTCCAGGAAGCTCAAAGCTAGGGACGAGTTTCAGTGCTAACTACATTGCGGAACGAAAATAAGGGATGCTGGAAGATATCGTGTTGTTATAATTAAAACGCTTGTACTCGTAGGGAGTTTTTCGTTGTGATCAAATGTTACAGAAAGATGAAACGTATTTTTTTAGGATTTGCTCTTTCTGCTCTCCTGCAATATGAATGAATTTCACACAGTGATTTTATCCGAGGATTAGTTAGGATATTACTATTGGGCCGGAGCAAGGAGTCTTTTTAGGGGGGCAAAGATCAGTTTTCCGCCCCCCCTCCCATCCGCCCCCCCGTCGCTCCATTTCTCCCCCTCCCTCCAACATTAAAATATAATATATCCATCAGATATTTTTTTTGCCATGTTGTAGTTGAAATAAAATATCATACGTTTGCTATTATAAAGTTTTATTATTAGGATTGTGTATAATCTGTACATTAATATTTACTGTTTAGTAACCATGATGAAACCACAAATGGTAATTTCCACACTATTTAATTTAACAATCAACGATCGACCATGGTTTCAAGACTTTGTGCCATTTTCAAGGCATTTGTGTTTATATCATAGATATAGCAACATTCCACAAAATCAAGCCTGAAACGATTTTATAGGTACCGGTAAGTAGTTTAATCAGAGGCATTAAAAAAATTTCTTTAAGTTAACTTATCAAATTTTGCCGCTCAATGAAATCTGCCGTTCGGAGTACTTGCTCCTCTGCCCCGTCCTAGTTCCGGGCCTGGATTAGGGTAGAGCTCTCCCCCCAAGTGTAGGCGTGTGAATATCTAACATTCGGAGTACAGGCCGTCACATCCCCTACCCTGACCATCTCTCACCTCGATGATCCATCTCCTAGGATGTTCGACTGCTTCACCATAGGGATTTGAACACGCTAACAGTTGACAAGTAAGCAAGACATTATCCACTAATCTGCTACGTTATCTTTTTTAGTCTGAGTATTCGCGATTGAAGGAGTTTTTTTTACCTCCTCCTTGGATGAAAGGATATCATTATTAGTAGAAGCGGATCCAGGATAGGGACACGGGGTGGCTAGATAAGAGGTATGTGGGGAACCCCCCCCCCCCCCCAGCAGTAATGGGTGTCCGGGAGGTTACGAAAATTTTGAGAATTTCGAGGCTTCTATCAACATTTTAAGGTTGTCTTGCGGCCCTCGTCACCTCTTGTCACAAATTACCCTTTTATCTAGAGTAAATTGGATATCCCGCGGGCCTTTTAGACCCCTTATTCCCTCTCTGGATCCACCACTGATCATTAGTTGTTAGTCTGTATATTGTTTCCACTCATTTTATTTTTTTAATGTTTCCAACTTAGCGTGAAATGTTCATTCAAGGGAATTTGGCAGCATCAAGCTTTACACCTGGGAATCTACAACAATCATCAAGGAAGGATATCCACTAACGCCCATTCCCTAGATAGGTGCAACCTACCTAGGCGGGACTGGAACCCGCGACCTTCGGTTTGACAGGCGAAGACTAATCCCCTCCGCCACCGAAACTGGCTGTTTCTCCAATAAGCTATTCTCTTAACACTACCGTTTTGCATCCTTAATTGCCTGCTCATTTCAAGAAATAGAGAAATTTCTATGATTTCCCACCGCCCGTGAATCGAGCATACTCAACGTCCTCCCCTCGCATATCCACGTCGTCTTCCCTCATCAGGTGCTGGTTTTCCCCAGACAAGCAGCGTCGCGTCGTTCGTCGTCCTGGACTGAAATTTAATCCACCCCGCGCGTACACATCGCTTCCGCTCCCAGGGACTCCCCCTCCCCCCTTTCTCGTCTCCTCTTCCCTTTCTCTCCCTCTTCATCCCCTTCCTCTTTGTGTTTCCTCTTCGTTTCTGCCGTCGACTCTGCGTCCTAAATTGCGAGCCCTTCTCTTTTACTCTTCGTCACCCTTTCGTGCCTATGTAACGTATGACAGCATCTCTTCTCCCTTCACTGCTTATTATAGGGCATGGTTTCGATCGAATTTGGGGAAGATTAAATGGACGGAGAGGAAAATGAACGAGTAAGTTCCAGCCATGGTGGGTGAGGAGAGAAAGCTTTTATTGGTGAAATGCGGAGGAGACAGTCGGTATGAATGGAGCGAGTACCAAGTTGGAAGGGGACACTTAAACTCGTTTTAAGGGGAAAATAATAATAATGTTTATTACTCCATATTAATAGCTAACAAAGGCATATACGAAATGTAAGGAGCTTTAGGTAGCCTATGAAGGAGACCTGTGATTAGGTCATCATGATTATTTAATTATCTTCAATTCATTGCTTTTCAAATGGTGGAAAAAAGGACATGCATATAAAAGCATTAACAAAATATCGTTAACTAAATATATGGCTATAATCAGGAATTATTAGTTTATTTGAATGTTAGATGAGTGTGGAAGGGGGTGGAAGAGAAAAGAATTTGTAGATAGAATGAAAGGGAATAAGCCATATGGAGTATTGAAAAGAAAAGGAAAGATTTGGGGATGGGGTAGAGGTCAGGGTGACTTGAAAAGTGCTCCTTCGAAACCTGTCTTTACAGGTAGAATACGTTTGGTAAAATGATCTAAATACATTTTTATAAACTCGCCATACTTCTTTCGCTTAGCATCGGATAAGGATTTACGGAGGCTTCATTAAAGATATCGAAGGCCGTAGGTTTGAATACGATATTAGGTCAATTGTTTCTCTCCTTGGAAAAATTCTCTTCTCCTTTAAATGAAATATCCGATTGCACTTGTTTGATCGAAGTGCCTAAGTGGTTTTGAATATCTTGGCATTAACGCGCTGCATACGTATGGCGAGAATTCTCGTCAGTTTTTTTCCGAGGCCTCCGGATGTATGACGAAGATTCTTATCATTTAGGCGCGTCAACTTAAACAATTTTATATATTATATTTATTATATCATTGGTAAGAGATGCTACGTTTTCTGTTGTCGTTCGTTACTTATTATGATTGGACCTATCGTAATGCTTGATTAGGTAAAGTTATATTTGAAACAAACTTTAACCTAGTTTAAACCAAAGGCATTATGCACTAATTGTACCTATTTTCAATCTCTGTAACTCTGCGCAGGTACTTCGTTCGTTTACATTAAAATACACTGGTATGCTGAGCTAAATGGGCTCTGGCCTGACTAAACTAATAGTTAGTATTCCCTCCCAGTTATTCGGCGTGTATCTGATTAACGCGGTGGATTTGAGGTGTCGCCTTTTGTTTTTATTGGAGGAGCAGGTTTATTTTTTACTCCGTACTGTTTCCTCGGGCACTCGGTTGCGTCATTACGGCTCGCAGCTCATGAGTAATACCACTGTTTTGGTTAATGGTCGGCGTGAATGTTCAAACGTATAGACGCCATGACGCCAAAATGATGTGAGTTCATCGTTCATCGCACCTTTCACGCGTTCTTGTCACGCGGTTTCTATTACAAACCGGCCAAAGGTTTCACGTTATGCATGGCATCATCGTTTCGGGCGTCCCATTTGTGAGAAAATGTCATTCTAGATTGCGTATAATTTGACAATTTTGACGGGTCGACACCATAAGAGGGAAATGGAAAGGAATTGGCTGGAATGATTCATTTTACCTGATGATTCTTACGTGTTTCATTGGTGTGACATGTTCCAAGCGTCATTTCACTTGCTTTTCGTCTTCCTTAAGGAGACGATAAATATTTCTAATTTAGGATATTTTGGCTTATTCTCACCTGTCTTTTCATATTTATATACTATTATTATTATTATTATCATCATCATCACCATCATCACTTATCAAAAAACCTAAGATTGGTTTCACGCAGCTCTCCACTCAATTCTCCCACCAGCTCATCTTTTCGCATCTACGTATTTTTCCCTTTTCACGACCTTCTTTACTAGATCCAAATATTTTTTATGATGCCTTCGTTTTTTTCCTTTTAACCATCTACTTTTCCCTCGACGATTGTCTTCGTTAAGCCTTCATGTCTCAAGATTCTATTAAGCTTCTTCGTCTTATTATCATGGTTTTCAAGAGGCTTCTCTGACACTCTTCTTTGGACTTCCTCATTACTTACGCGGTCGATTCATTAGATTCTCATCATTCATCTAAAGGACCGTTGCGTAATTATACTCTTTGTCCTTCAGATGCAAGTGTGGCTGTTTTTGTAGCACTACCCCCCGTGATTTTGTTGCTTGTTTAACTTAAGTGTTAAGGATTTGTTGACTCCTATTCTGAATCATTTTCCGAGCCTTACCAGATGTTATGAAGTATTGAAAGTGTTCTCGCATTATCGTTGTTTTTTCAAGCTCTCTCCAAAAATAAATAAAATTATAATGACCATGGAAAACTTTTATTAAGAATGGTAAACAAAAAAGGAAACCTTTACCTAAATTTGAGTGAAAAGTTCTCGGGATCGCCACCGGGTCAGGAACTCCATATCTGCCAACGTTGGAGTTCCTGACCCGGTGGCGATCCCGAGAACTTTTCACTCAATCCATTCGCCGGGAAAGCACGAAATCTTTCTTCATTTACCTAAATTTTTCTGTTTTTGGAAATCAAAAGTTCACTAAATATTGTTTTGATTTAGTTTTTAATTCAGCTTGAAGTAGCGTTATATTGTCAGTTATTTTCTTCCATTGTATTAGTACGGGTGTCTTTTATGATACGTTCACAAACGGCATCAGTATGTACTTTGATAGATACCTTTTGTGTAGGTGCGGCCCTATGGGCATCCTACCTTTAACCGTGAACAATTCAGTATTACGTTTTGATCTGAAACTGCTTGTGGTGTAGAAATCTCTCCGTGGTATCTTCGTAATTAGGGAGGGGGAGACGTGAAATCAATGTAGTAGACATTTATATCAGATTGAAATCGAACGCCTCCAGTTATTAAAAACTTTCTTTCTTTTTTTTCTCACCCTGTTTTTTTATTCCTTCCAGGTAAGGCACGGAACGGCTGGGACTGCTTAATCGGTGGAAAAAGTGATTTCCTGTGACGGAAGCGTATTTGGAGTACGTACGTATGGGATTTCGATCCCTCTGCATGGTGCTTAACAGTCGTCACGCTTGCTGGCCGCCTTCCTCCCTCGGGGGGTTTGGCTGCTTTGGAGGTCTCTGAAGCTCCACCACCCTCCCCCGTGCTTTTCCCGGCCCCCGGTGGGCCGCTGCAGATGACAGGACAGATAGGAGAACGCTACCACGCAGCCCGTGGAATTTTTATGCCTTTTAAACTTGTGCCTCCTGGAGGTAGACCACCTGTAATATTCACATGCGTTGCTATTAGGACCGTATTATTATAGTACTCCACCGATTAAGATAGGTTTCCGTTAGGTACTAAAGAAGCATTCTCGGAGCCGCCCCTTCCTTCAAGCACTTCCCCCTCTTCATTTCACAATAAGGCCTACTCCCTTTCATTCTATCTAAAAAAAATCCTACCCTCCTCCTCCATCTCCCTCGTTTACCTAGCATTCTACCCTCTAACACAGTTTTCAATATCCCCACCTCACTAAGTATTCCCTACAACCACACCCTCTGTCTCCTCCTTATCTCATCTTAAAGTTGCCTCTCCTCACCCACCATGTCCAGCACTTCGTCGTTCGTCTTCCTCTCCGTCCGCTTCACCTTCTCCATTCTACGCCGCACCCACATCTCGAATGCCTCCAATCTTCTCCCGTCCTCCTTTGTCCACGCCTAATTGTCCACGTTTAAGCACCGTATAAAGCTACACTCCAGATCAAACTCTTCACTAACCTTTTCTTAAGACTCTTCCATAACGACCCTCTCATAAGCTCCTTCCTATTAATGAACACCTCCTTTGCTAATGCAATTTTCTTCCTGATGTCATTAACACTGTATCCGTTTTTCTCTAATGTTCTACCTAAATGGTTGAATCGATTGTAACAGCCATTATTTTACTCGGTGTTTCATGTTTTCCTCACATCCTATGTCCACGCTGTTGACGTGTTTCCCTCTACTGTACCGGAGAGTCCAAGAGTTACCCCGACCAGCCAGTATAAAGAGTATTAAAATTTAATTGGTGCATGTGTTTGCGCGGTCGGTTTTAAAATGTTGTTTGCTTGAAGAGGAAAATTAGAGCTAATTGTTTGACATAAGTTATAGCTCTCTAATTGCAAATAAGATGTCTCCCACGTTTAATATTTGATAAAAATCTTCTTTGTCTTCATTGGTCAGCATTTCTAAGGATGAATTCTGGTAGTTCTCCACTCCGCTCTCGATTCTTCTAACTTTTTCATACTTAGGAATTTTCTCCATTATCTACTAAATTATCACGTATTATGTAGGGCTTGAAATTGGGATTAGTTGTAACAAGGTTTCATTACTTTTGGTGTTTACCTCATCTTATGCATAGATACGTATTGCCTTTATAATTTCTTGTAAATTCTCGATTTTGAATTGAAGTCTCCATAAAAAATTGCACCGAAAACACATTTGTATGCGAATATCACCTAATTATTGTAAATATTGTTTATATTTAGGAGAAAGTGTTATTTTCTTCGCTTTCCTATTGAGCGTATTTAAAGTTAATGTATCGGTTTTAATTTACTCTTCCTGTTCGGTTTTACTTTCTTCTAACCTGCTCCAAGTTTTAAGCCACGTGCGTATTGTCGTACTTCTTCTGTTTTTCCTCTTTTTGTGTTCCGGCGAGGTCTCGATATCGTTCCCTTCGCCGCAGCGGTAGCGAAACCGTGTGTCGATGGTAATCAGTGTATGTTTCATTCAATCAATTCCTAGTGAAAATCTTACGGTCATGAATCAAGTTTTTTTGCATTCGCGATGCAAGCACTTTTGCGTTTTGCCTTGTTCCGGTTGACATAGTGTTCGAACTGTCTGGTCTTCGATTCGAAGCGTGTGTGAGAAAGTGAAAAATAACCGTGTCCCTCGAACCTAGTAAAGTTTGCTTATCAAGCGTATATTTGGTTTTCCGTGTAAACAGCGGAATCCAACTATGTAATTGCGTATTCTATTTTTCATTTCGGTTTAGGTTTGAGTAGACTAAAGAATGAGAATGAAATCGCATGGGGTTATATATTTTCATTTTTTCATTGATGTTTTTAAACCTCACCTTTTTTCTGCTTAAAATAATTTTTACGATGAATTCCCGTTTAGATTCTTGTAAACATGTTGATGATTCTCTACTTCTTTTTATTTATATTTTTACCTTGGCTCACGTGTTTGGACGTACACCCTGAATTTTATCCTTCCAGTTCTGTAAGTGTTATGATAAAGTTAAAGAGTTTCAATTTTATTTGGATTATAATTTATACAATCACTTTATATCAATGTTTGTCGACACGGCGTTAATATTTTGGTTTCCAACCCGTGTACAACAAATAAGTTTTTCCGAGCAACCGAAGTAGTAGGGGTTCGAATTTCAGTCCTACTTTCCGTAAAGGGTATCGATCTAAAAATTTTACTGACTCCATGTGAAGCATGAATAGTGAGTGAGAAAGACATATTTTGAAATTTTCAGAATAATGACATTAACTTCGTATTTTGAAGGTACCTCCTCAAGCTAGCTAGGCTCCGACGGAGAGGCAACGGTAATTCTCCTTATTTCACCAGCGCGAGAGATACAAAATGAACCGAACGACAATTTTAGTTCGCGGCGCCGCCACCGCCGGTATCTCTTATGGGCTCCGCCGTGGAGCACCTCCTAATGCGAGAGAGGGAGATTAGACTCGAGGTAATGAGTTCCACTATGGAAAGGAAAGGGGTTTGCGATGCGGGGGGAATAAGAACTCTGGTTGGTGGGTAATTGAGACGGGATGGGACGGAAGGAGATGAAACGCAGGAGCTTAAGGTGGATGTTGGACATTATTGATGCCGTGAATACGTAATTTAATAGGTTGGGGATGTCGGATTACTCACCCCCAACGTGAAAAGGCCTCCTCATGCCGAGGGAAATCGATTACGAAATTGAGCTGTTGTGAAATTTAGGAGGAAGAGAACCCACTAAACCGTCTTATTTGGGTATTGTATGGTATTCGGATGAGGCGACCGACAGCTGAGGTTCAATGAGGGAAGGGTAGGTACGGTAGATTATATTTTGGAGAGGAATCCATTGTCGTCGGCAGTAGTCTTTTCGTTACGAAAGTCGCCATGGAGACCGCGGCTTAACTTACAATCCGATGGACGTCCTCTGCGGAGTGTTTTGCTTATGTAAGCAGTCCCTCCACTTATGTTAGCACTCAAGCCGAAATCGAACAATCTCGGAAAAAAACTTAATTTTTTTGATTTAGTTTGTGATAGAGTTTGGAAAATAATCGGGCCCGTGTTTTTCCGTTTTGCGATGCATCACGGACTTCCCGCTACGAAAAATCGACGGCATTCACCTTACCGTTTGGCATATATGTTGATGAAGTCATGAGTTCATGCTGGGCGTATCTCCGCTTATTTTTTCTTTACAGCTACCTTATGATTTTAATAAATTTCGATTTCGGATCTCAGAGAACTCATTGTGAAACCTGGAACTAAAAAAAGGAATGGAACATAATAAAAAGTAAACATTTGTGATTCCACATTAATTTATTCATGCACGACCTAAGTTTCGACGGTGCATCTTATCGTGTGATGAATAAGGAATGAAAGCTATCTATAACACTCAACTCTTGGTAAGTCGTACATTTCACGTCCTGTAGTTAACGATTTCGATCTCATTTAAATGCTTTTTTCCTCTCGGTTACGCTTGGAAACGTCCTAGGCGTGTTGGTCTCTCTTTGAAGTTGGTGTCTCAGGAAGCGTGTTCCAGTGAAAAAGTAAAAGGTACCAAGCGCTGTGTGGTGCTGATCACACACTGCTGCTCTCTCGTATGTGGAAAATCTGAGCGATGGATACTGCGCTCGCCAAGTCGTGTGCTGCCACTGACGGCCGAGAGATTTATGATACAATGCCGAGGCAATAGTCGTGAAGTTGGTATCCAGATAGGTCGGTCGGTCGCTCGGTTAATGCTATATCCCGGGAAAAGTGTGCTGCGGTCCAGACCGGCCGCGAGGAAACGCTGAAAAAAAATAAGTGGCGTAGATCTTGATTCTTGTTCCCGTTACGCGTTCCGTTGCCTGGATCTTCCCAATGTTTTTTTCATACCGTGTAGTAATGACGTTTTATGTTACGGTTATCTGAGCTATAAGGCTCATGGATAACTAGTCCTCCGTAATATCTGTGACTCCGTTTTGTTTTTGAGTTTTTGGAAGGATGGGGCACAAAAACTTCTTTTTAAGTGCTTCGACGATGGAGGGGTTATGTTCTAGCTATTTGAAGAACAGCTGGCAGCTTGGGGCACTTCGGGGTTCGTGAAGTGTAGAATAAATGGGCAAAGAGGAGAATTTTTTTCTATTCTTTGTGACTTGATGTTCGAATAGTATTCTCCCGTGTTTATCAGCTTCTAATCTAAAATGGCAATTATTTAAGAAATTGAAATAATATAAAACATCTATTAGATAATGTTTGTAGTCCCTCCAACTGTGGATGGACAAAGCTGCACTCCGTAGAGTACAGCATTGGGCTCAATATATTATTGGACCTCAATATATTATCGGACCTCAATATATTATTGGAGCTCAATATATTATTAATAATAATTAACTGCTTCATTAATAATATTTAATAATTCATATTTTATTTATAAATTAAGGTTTAGTGATTATTAAATTAATTACTAATTAATTAAAACCGCTAGTCAATGTTGGAGAAGGTGAAGTGGACGGGAAGGAAGAGGAACGAAGATGTTTTGCTCATAGTGGGTGAGGAGAGGCAGCTTTTAGATGAGGGACGGAGGAGACAGAAGGTATGTATGGAGTACTTAGCGGGGAGGGGATGTTGAAAACAGTGTTAGAGGGAAGAATGTTAGGTAAACGAGGGAGAGGAAGGAAGAGAAGAGGATTTTTCTGTAGAATGAAAAGTAATAGACCTGATTGTGAAATAAAGAGGTAGGTACTTACATAAAGGAAGTGAATACAGCCAGAATACTTCTTAAGTATTCCCTAGAAACCTACCTTAATCGCTAAAATACGTAAATAATAATAAACAAGCCTTAAGCAGCAGTTGTCCGTAAGGCTGTGGTGCTGTAATGGTCTGGTTACACGATACAATGACACGTACGGGTTAATGTCTAAATGTACGAACGCGATAATGAACGCCAAAATGCACCGAGTAACCACCCAACTTGTGCGGATGCATGCACAGAAAATAGAACCTGTTCTAATTTGGTTCATGCATTCGTACATGTTCGTTTCCGGTCCACCAAAATCATTCACGCAAACGCACATTAACTTGTACGTGTTAATGTACCGTGTAACCAGGCCTTATGAAAGTGTTTTTACTTGAGAATTCAAAGGAGGATTGGAGGGAGTAGAGGGATGGAAGGCGTGGCTGGGGAGGAAGTCGAGGGGCGTGCCGGTTGGGGCGTTGAGGAGTTGGTCCTGCCTGATTCGATTTAGCCCCCTCAGCAGATACGTTGGGGTGTGCGTTGTACTGGAGGCTGAGGTTGATGTCCATAGGGATTGAAAAGACGTGCCGAGCGACCCGTGAGCACGTACACTTACTGGATATTAGTGAAGGGCGTGGTCGTGTTGGGGATGTTCTCTTGCGTGTGGTTCAGTAATGATGATAATAATAATATAATTAAACTAAGACATTGCAGTTTTTCCTCGAAATTTATTTTAGCGCGGCGCGTTTCGTTTTTTCAACAATGTATATTCTCAATTGAAAAAAATGTAATAATAAACTACAATTATCAGCCATCCGCAGTATTAGAAACATTAAAAAAATATTCTTTTCTGGGAGCTGATCGATTAGTATCTATGAAAGCATTCTACCGTTAAAGATAGGTTTGCATGGATCTTCACGAAGCATTTCGGTGGTCTTCCCTCCCCTCATGGGCTTCCCTTCCTTCTTCTATTTACAATTTTTTCTATTACCTCTTTTTTGCACCTTCTGTTCAATTCGCATTCTTCTACCCCCATGCAGTCCACCTAAAAATCCTATTCGTTTCCTTCCCCTCCCTCGTCTCCCTAACATTCTACCCTCTAACACTGTTTTCAACATTCCTTCCCCGCTAGGCACTCCTCCCATCCATGCCTTCTTTCTCCTCCGTATCTCATCTAAAAGCTGCCTCTCCTCACCCACCATGTCCAGCCGATACTCGCTGATATTACCACAGGCTACGATAGAACGGAGATCCTATTAATGAATAAATCAGAAAAAAAATAGCAAGCATAGTTGATATTGCAGTACCATTAAGCCACGACGTATTGCCCTGAGAGAATAAAACCTATCACAAAAATTTTGCCGATTAAATAAAAAACAGAAATAAAGTGTTAGCAATAACCCTTTTGTAATATTTGCAGTTTGTAGTATCATCTGTTTCTGACGCCGCTAATTCGTAGATTTGCAATTTCGTGACCCAGCTAGGATTCGTTAAGCGCACTGCGGGAAGATTTTCGCATGAAAAAGTAAAAGTGAGGTGCTATTTCGCACTCAGCCGACCACACCTTAAATATGCAGCGGGTAAATGGGATCCGGTGCAGAAAGTCTTGATCCCTAAACTGTTTAATATTCGTTTTTCTGTTAGAAAAAGAAATTATTCTTTTCCAGTTCATTGTTAAATGATGACATTGTAAATGTCTATTGGTAGCAATGCATATGACCACTTCCTTTATTTGTTTCCATATTGGTTTATTACTATGTTAGTTGTACTGCGCACCACTATAATAATTTCTATGTTCCAAAAGGAGTTTAAATTCCTAGAGCAATAAATGAGTTAATTATTATTATAAAACTTAATAAAATACAAAGCAAACCTTTGCGATTAGTGAAAAACTGCCACGGGCGTACAAAAAGCGTTACACCGAAGTTAAATGAATTAGACTGGGAGACATTAGAGACTCGGGAACTGCTTTCTATGTGTAAATTGCTTTAGCAATTTAAAATGGATATCTTTAAGAGCGACAGGGGGGAAATATAATTAGAACCGCAATATTTTTTCAGATACTACTGAAACGATAAGTTAAGATAGATAGTTTACCGAACGGGTAGGTATGGAAATTCTTTTTTCCAAGGAAAACGTCTTACACTGCGAAATTAGGCTTTAAAAAAAAAAAACTTAAACCGTCGCGACTCGTACTCACCATTAATTCCTGTTTTAACGAAGTTATCAAGTGTTAATTAAGCAACCCCTATATTATTGTATTTTTATTCTCCCTCTTTGGCCTGAATGATACATGTATTTTTGTTTCTATTGCTTAAGGACCTAAATAAATGCTGGACGTTGTTTCGTTTGAGCTTTTTATTTTTAAACGGCAGGTGTCCTAGCACCCCCGCCTATAGAGGCGGCTTGGTGGTTAGTACGTGAATGTAAACCCGTTAAAAATGATTCTTGTGATTACAAGACCTAAGAGGTTGCCTCAGTGATAACCGTTGCGTCGAGAGGAAACAGTGCCCGTTGAGGAGCGCGGTGGTAGTACGCGCGCTTGCGGTGTTGCCATTTTTCGCACGCCACGCCCCCCTCTTCTCCTTCCCACCCCCCGTTCGTAGGCTCCGGTTCCTCTTGCCGCCGCGCCCCACTGTCTGCCACGTCGGAGGCGGGGGTGTGGGTTGGCGGCCGCCGCTCCCTTCCCCTTTCCCCGCACACCACCCTCCACCCACCCACCTGGGCTGTAGACCCGTGCGTGACGGCCAGGATGCCGCGCTTACGTACTCGCTTTGTGTGATGATGAGGAAGAAGCACTCGGCGATGCATCGCCCCTGTGGATGTCGTCGATGCGAGTGCGGTGTGCATCTTCGCCTTGCGTCGGCCTCGCTTGGCCACCTCCGCCTACTTGTTAGGCGATGTTTCAATATTTTTTTGTTTTGCTCATCTATTTCCTCCATTTTGGTCTAAAAAGATTATTAACTATTATTAACTAGAGATGGGTCGAATGGCATTTCTCTCGGATTCGAATACAAGCACCTAATTTTTTATCTCGAATATCGAATACGGCATTTCTGAATACTGAGTAAGCATTTTTCCACCACACGAAGGTTACAATACAAACGTTACTAAAAATATAAAAAAATATTCTGAACTCTTTGCAAGTCATTCTACTTCAATATGGTTCCTTAATCCTAATGCAACAGTCATCCACGATTACATCAAACTTGCGTGCATCATTTCCGTTAAACTGGCCGTTTTTGATATTCCCAGCGTTTTTTGTTTTGAGTATAAAGGCTGAGCTAACTCGTAAATAGCTCAATGCCAACTTGAAATGACGGAATGGTCAATCTTAAGTAAAAAGCAGCAGTAGTGGTTCAAAGCGTTATAATAAACCGTAAATATAATCATGCCATAACTATTTTCATGCTAAACTTCCTTGATCTATCACTGGGCCAAATATTTTTTGTTTCACTCTTATCTATTTGTGGCATTTTTGTCTCTAATACTTTTAGACCTGACACAAAGCTATTTTCCAGCCGTGTTCAGCCTATTCACGGTTTTATGGTTAACGTTGCAATGCCTCTCTATATCAGCCTTGATTTAATGACGGCCATTACTCTTTCCATGATTTTATGAAACTCATTTGAATGTTATGCGCCTGGTTCTGTCCAATTATTTGAAATTCCAGGAGTCGAGGCATAAATCTGCGGGAGAATGTCCCTCCGTACGTGCTTTCACTACTACATTGAAGCATTTTACCTCATTCCACAAAACGGCCCTCGGCGGATTTATGACCTGCACGAATATGAAAGTGGCTCTCATGTGCTAAACCCGGATGAAATATTTTATCTCTCTTTTTTTAATGGTAAACTAGCTGTAAATACCATAGAATTCCAACGACAAGCAAAGTAGTATAACAGTGTATGGTATTAATTTTTATCCAGAATAAATTCGAGTTCTTTAGGCCGTTATCCTGCTCAGATAGAATTTATCCAAGCAGGATAACGGCCTCAAGATACCCATTTTATACTATCCCCAAGGACATAAGGCCTTTAATTTTTTGTAACAATTTGTTTTCCAAATTTAACTGGATGAGTTCATAATTATTCACAAGTGAGAGGAAAATACGTCCCGACTAATGATGTTTCGGTCGTGAACGACCGATAAGGGCAATTGAGATCTTTTGTGTGATCAATTAGTGAACGGGATCACTCCGACGAGCCACACAATCTTTATGACCGTTCGCGACCGATTTCGTTCGTCGATCATACGCGAACGAAGTCGGTCGCCCGATCACTTGTGACCGATGTCTGCATGTTGGTCGTCAATCATTCTAGATCGAAGTCCATCATGTTTACACTAATTTACAACCGATAACGGTCGGCTTGCTAAATATCCATCAAATGCGACACCTCGGGCAGTTGTAGTTTTTCCAGCGTTAAGATTCAGTGACTAATTATGGAGTTCTATTCAGAAAAGAACATAGGAGCCAATTGATTTGAATATTTATATACTTCAGGATCATGCGTCGTATCGGAGTCTCTATAATTTACAATTTGACCTAACTTTTTGAATGTTGATCCCCTACCCTTCTTTGAACTTCCAAATCACTCACACGATCTTTTCGTTTGGTATTCATCATTCTTCTGTCACACCACTTTCCGAAGGAAGATAAATTTAAACGTTCGCTTTATGTTTAACAGGATGGTGATCTTCAAGGTCAATCGGAAAAACATGTATTTGTCAGAGAATGCCAAAGTCCTGGAAAAGTCATGAGATTCTCGTAAAATTCAGGGGAAGCTTGGATAGGAAATTGGATATTATCCTTATTTTACTGAATATTCGTACAAGTTCTGCCTCCATATCTATTTTATTCACCCACTAAATCTAATCGGTGTCGCTCTCATGGATGAAATACGCCTCATTAAGTAGTAAAATAATCTGATGACTTTTTCATTACTTCTACAAACAGAATTGCGAGTACGCTAATTTAAAAGTAAAATTAATAATAATCCATTATGTTCTCCTTTGTCGAAGAGGCATTTCAGATGATAGATGCAAAGCGAGGTAGATGGAAGGACCGAATTCATCTATGTTTTCCAAGTTTTAAGAAAAATTTTCTGGAGGGTAAGTAAACGATGATTAGTTGAGTTTTTTCTTTCTCTTTATATATATTTTTAACGTTGATTAGTGTCATGGAGTGTAGGTTTTTTGAATTAGATGCAGAAAGATTTGGCCAGCGTTTCGGCATATTTTTATTCCTTCTTCAGCGATATGAATGAATATGATTACCTTAAGTTGATTCATAAAGGTAGGAAAGGTTTTTACAATGTTTATTTACCATTATAAAATAAAAAATAAGATTTAAAATTTTAATTAATTCAAAAGGAGAGACAAGAATTTTGACCTACCTTTTTTGTAATGATTATGTTTTGTTTACGTCTGATCTTTTATTGCAACGGAGATATAAACTGGAAACGTAAACTGTTTTAATATGGTGATCTTTTTGGCCATCCGCCTGCGAAAGTGATAAATTGTCTGGGAAGAGTCGGGGAATTTAATAGTTGGATATCACCATATAGCAACCCTGCTCAAAGAAAGATTCACATCGATGCTCACTTTTCACGAAGGAAGACGAGAGTGCTATTCGTTTCTTGATGCTGATTTATCGCCTCCTTATCGTCCGTCGACGCTAGAGAGTGGTGCACTACGTCCTTTGAGAATCCCTGCGGGATATCGAAAGGGGAAGTTCCCGCTCTCTTCATCGAAGAGTCACGTACAAGGGCACAAATCAGTCGATGCCTTTTCTTTTCTCTCCCTCTCTCGTCAGGGTTGAGACGGTGAAATCCTAGCCTACGTGCCCTTCTTTGGTTTTATCACGCCTCCGTAAGGAGTTGACGCAGCGCCGTATCTCTTTATTCTTAGGAACATGAGAGACTTTCCCAGCTCCATCGCGCCTACAGTTTTCGATTGATTCATCTGCATCTGGGTTTCAACTGGTGAGCTACCGTGAATTTATGTGCCTGGTTGGGCTGAGTGCCGCTCGAGACTCGGGGGATACGTGTTCCGGGCTGTCTAACGGCATGTAACCAAACGAATGGGAAATGATACCGAATTATCTATAGTTTACGTAAATATATCATCATTGGAATCATGTTGATGAACACTTAGAGAAAAGAAGACGGTTTAAGAGGCAATTCCGTCGGGCGCGATATATAATGAGTTTTTTTCATTAATATTACGAATACTTAAGAGCGTAATAGTATGAAGCTGCATAGCAATATTGCGGAAGATTTTAACTACATCTCATTAATTTTGATATCTTAATCATTTTTGTTGGTACAAAGCTGCTAATGCGTTGCATCCGTGCGGCGAACCGAAAAAGTCAGCTGGTTTTCCTTTTCTGAGCCTGAAATTAAATTATTATTACCATCAAAATAGTTTGAATGTTATCATTCCACGCAAAAATAAACGTGCTTTAATGGGATGTACTTTTCATATAATCGAATGAGCGATCTTTGGGATTCTCGTGGTAGAATTCTTCAACACTGTAGGCTGAAATACTAGAACTATTTTGAACAGGAATCTTACAGAGGGACACGGTGAACATCATACCAGAACATTGCCATGATTCAACTTGGTCTTGCTGATGTAGAAAGTTACTCACCATCACTATATATGCCATTTTTATATCTTCCATTGATTAAAAAATTGAAATCGCATTTAGTGCGTCTATAAAACTTTCTCCTGAAAAACCTGAGTATTTTTGCCCTTCAGTGTACACTTATTTTTCAGTTTTGCGTTAGTTCATTTATTGGATACAGTATGTACTTGTTCCCTATTGATGTATTCTTCAATTTAGGGTAATGAATGATTGGTATGCCTACGTACAGCAAGGTCATCTTTCATTGCAATTTGGTGTCATCAAAGTCGTTTATTATAGGGCAGGATTTATAGACATTATATCCTGCTTTGGTTAATTGTAGATGAAATCGTAATTCAATCACATATTTTTGAATTCCTTTAGATATTCTGTTAAACATGGATTTTTTAGGAGAAATGCGTATGTTTTCAATTCGCCCGGTGTCATTCCTGCACGAAATGACGTGTTCGTGTTTTCCCCTCGCCGAATTTTGTGTAAGTTTTTTTTTCGTTCCTCTGTTTTTGTTTTTTAATTTATGTTTCAAGTCCGTTTCGTGTGGCCCCCGAGTGGCGCTGAAGAGGCGTGCGACTTGAATTACTCGTCGTGACACGCACTCCAGAGGTGTTGCGGCGTGTCCAACGGTTCACTCCGCAAAACCGTGCATTGCGAACCGTGACCATACTTGCGCTCGTACCTATCCTTTGTGTATGCGTTGAAAACACTTTTAAAAACCTTTTATTTCTGTGGCGCCGTGACGTAAACATAAAAAAAAATCACTCGCTTTCACTCTTAACGTTCCTACCTTCCGTACCCCAACCATCAAGTTCTTGACTTGAGGCACTTCAGTTATCTGCGGTTTGTTCCGCTTTTTTCATCATCGTGTGAAAATCCTATATTTTATGCTTTCGCATCTCTCGAATGAAATGTGAAGGTACCCCTCCCAGCTTATGCCGCAACGAATTCTGCGAAGTAAATTTTCGGCGTTATACTTATCTGAGGCGGTAAGAAAATACCATAATCAGTTGAGAAAAAAAAATTGATTGAGTGAGGGGGGTTGAGGGAGGCTGTATAGGGAAGAATGAGAGAAAGACGAAACGTTTGAAAGGATAAATCGCGAAAATATGTTTAATTACGGAATGATTGTTGATGTAGGCTTCCGCGGAGTGGTGCAGCAGGCTCAGCAAGGTTTCCGGGGTGTCCAACGCGTCGATTTGTCTTCTTGACGTCGTCCAGCAAGACTCATTTCATGCAAAAACTTTCATCCGACACTTCAACCCTGAAGATGTCTGCTGCCTCACCTGCAAAACTGTCGTCACGAAGATTAATCAACGCGAAAGACAACTCGTAAACGTTGATGCGCCTACCGATTACAAGATGGGTTTCCTCCAGGGCACGGGTACTTCTTCTGAGGAAAGTTTTCTTATTCATTGATTTCTTTCGGTGGTATTTATGTCTTTCTTCTAATGAATGTCTTGGACCCGTTTCAGAAGTATTATTCTTAATAGAGCTAATTCTTAATAATTGTAAGTGACCAGGAGATGTTGAATTGTACTTGTGGTTATTGCGGGAATCACATTGAAAAAATACATATCCTATAATGTGTGAGCATCCGAAAGGGTTGGTATAGAATGTCGTTTTTCGCGCATCCAATGAAGTAGTTAAAAATTATGCCATAAAAAACAAGCTCTTAGGCACCCTTTAACTTCTTTTATTATGCATCCTCATGGGTTTTAACGGCGTGATTCCTATGTACCTTCGAAACACTCCACTTGGGCGACCGTTGGGGGTAGTTTTTCTTATTTATCTAAATATCTTTCTATTGACAAAATTCTAGCTTTTCCGGCTGACAACAATGGTAGGTTTCAGAAAAAAACACTCATATATAGTGGCGTAAAAATTATAACTTATTGTAAATTGTCTATTTATTTCGGCGTCTAGCTCGAGTCATTTCAATTATTAAACCCAAAAAGGGCTCTGAATTTCATTTAATCTCTTCTCGTAAATTATAAAACCCAACGTTTTGAAAAGGTTGTTTGTTTCAGTTGCATCCGCTGGCGTCTATACATATTATGAGCAGTAATTGAAAAAAGCTATGGAGAAATATTTTTTATCCTTTCCAAGATGCATCACAATTTCCGTTCAAAGTGAATTTACCCTCCGTGGCTGCGTCGCTCAACTCAGCTCCTTAATGACTTTCTCATTTCATTTTTCCTCTTTTCCTCCTCTTTTCCTCCGCTTTTCAATTAGTCTCAACTACTACTTCGTCATCGTCTCGATTGTGTCTCCTCTCCTCCTCGCGGAAAGAGTGCAGAGTTTCGTGGTAGCCCGCGAATACGAAAATTCACCATCTGAATGGATCTTGGTTTATTTTTTCCATTTAATACACTTTTCAGGATATCTATTTATATTTAGTCCAAGCAGTTAGTTATCCACAATTTAAATCACAAATAGGCCAAATAAAGATAATTGATTGATTTTTGATATCGCAAGCCTTCGCCCGATCACAAAGTCGCGTTTTAGTTATATTAAAAAATAAAATTGTTCAGTTACCCCTTGAGATTTAACTGTCTCATCCGAAAATGATTACACATTTAATAAATAGAAAGGAGGTATTCTGGGTACTTCTTCATCGCTACATAATATGGATCATTTAGTCTACTACTATTGATAATACTATCTGTCATTCGAGATACTCTCAAATTTTAATATTCAGTATGGCACATATTCATATTACTTATATTTAGCCCATATTATTGAGCGTCATTTTGTGATTCATCCCTGGAACCCCTGTTTTCCGGTCTCAATAATGCTCCTTATTTTTTTTGTTAATTGCTTTGAAAGTAACCTTCTTTTTGCCTCTCGTAATTTCCCTATCCTTTACTAATTGAACTTATTAAATCGTTTTTGTTATATTGGGATTTTGAAAGCCATAAGAGTCATGAGAGGTTTTAAAGTAAATTTTTTTATTCTTACTTTTTTCAAAAATGTTGTTACTTATTCGCCTTTAAAGTCGGCTTTAAGCAATGGCAATGTTGAGTAAATATGGTTGAAAAGAATTACAAATGGGGATTTTGGGTGTTATGGTAGGTAATTTCATAATTTTTTATGACTGAGTGGTCCGCCGATTTCACACATTTGGAAACACTCCTTTAGAAATCTTATCCATCCTAACATAGTCGAAGTAGGTATTTTATTTTGAACTGTTAAATTAAGCGCTCCCAAGTAACCAACTAAGTAATGTAATGGCGACTCAAAGTCTTTTTCAATTTGACTTTCTCTTTTTATCTCTCCGCCTTCCCATTTGTCACAAGAGCTGCTTTTTCATCGTAATGTTTTGAGGCAGTCAACAAGCGTGAAAACTACGTCTTGGTAAAGATGATCGTTATTTTAACTATTCTTTTTCTTTCATTTCACGTTAAAGCCTTCCTTTTTCAGAGCTCACCCAAGTGAAGCTTTTTAAAAAATGTTGTGCAACAATTTCAAAGTAAATTTAACCTGTGAGTAAATGTTCTGCAATCAATCACTAACGGTCCATGAAGTCATCTTTAGAAGTGGCGTATTCAGACAAAACTTTATATTCTTATTAATAATGCTTCTAAACTCTTTTCTTTCATTTTAAAGTAATGAACGATGTTTGGAGTATTAGTTCCAGATATTATTGTCAAATGTTATATTCAAGCCATACGTTATCTTTCTAGGTTAATTTAGTTGATGATATCAAGTGTGATACATAAATTCCGCACCTTGAATTTGTTTCCAATTTAAGTGTTTCTGGTTTACTTAATTTTTTGGTTGCATATAACATTATAATTTTGCTTATATCATTCCTTTTTGAAGAATTACTCTTCCGTATAATTGCAGAAGAGTTTCAGGTATTTTTAATAAACGTTTATTATTAATATCTGGAAACAATTTAACGAGCGCCTAGTATGTTCCTCGATTTATACTTTTTATCCTCCCCATTAGTCCCAAGAATTCCTTCATCATCGCTATATTTTCCTCTCAGGGTGCGGCGCAAATTCTCTCTTTGTCGCGGAAAGATTGAAGAATTTCAAGGCAGTCTTCTAGTGCGAAAATTTAGTCTCCGGAGTGATGTTAGCATGGTTGTTTGCTGTTTATATTTTTTACCTTTAAACCCACCACACCTCCTGAGGGAGTGTCTTATTTTCTGTTTGAATTATCCCTCGTACCTAAACGCGTCTCCGGGATAGGTGTTAATGGGATATCTTACGTGACTGGGAAAGAGAATTGTTTGCATGAATTGCATGGAAAAAAGAAAGAATTTGCGCTCAACATTCTTTCGGTGTCCAGCGATGCGAAAGGAATCGAGCTTTTGTCATCATTTGAGTGTTTGAGTGGAAATTAAAATCCTTCATCGCGGAAATCCTGCGTTCTTTTGAGCGCCTTTGCAAAGACTGAAATTCATTAAATGAGGTACTTTCGTTCCTACCTTAATTTTTTTTTCATGCGATGTTTTGGTTTGAAGTAATGACTTTTTGCGTGGAAAATCTCTGTTAAATACATCCATTTTATTTGCTTAAAAGCTATGGAAATTTAGTTGATGGGATTGTGCTTGAGTTGGAATGGTATTTGCACATAACTTGATGTGTAAGTTTTAGGTGGAATGGTTTTTTTTTTGCCAGTTTCATGTCAATGACTTATTTCACCATAGGTATGTGTCGTGATATGAACTTAATCTTTTATCGATTGCGATTGCTTTCTTCGTGTAGCATTGTTAACCGTTTTTTTGTGGATCATAAATTCCGTACTCTCGCTTGTTTGTTGATGCAGTTCATGTTTATTTTTGGATAAATTTCTTTGAGTATTAATAATGGGCTGAAATTTTAAATACGGTTTTAAGTGTAGTGTCCTTCCATGAATTACATTGACACTTATGTAAGGAACTTGTGGTAGCAAGGTGGGCTTTGGTAGGTATTATTTGATAGTTTATTAAAATTTCTTTTCGAACGGGCATGCATGGCTGTGGAGTCGAAACTTTAAGCTGTTTCTGCTTGCTAGATTCAATTTAAAAAATGTTATCTGTAATATCGTACTAATTCCCTTAAAGAAAATCAATAATTCAATTTAGCGATTTTTATATGTCCTCTGAACCTCAAGTAGATACATAGAATATAGCATCATTTTGGTAAAATTTGGTGGCACTCTCTGATTGGATGCGGGGACTGATTGGCGAGCTAACTGAGGGACTGTGTCATCATAGCTGCTACATTTTTTAACCGTTTAATCTAATCCGGACGTGCCTCGGTACTTAAATGATCCAATCCATCCGAAATGTATTTGAGTGATGATGATGATTGAATCACGTTGAACGCTGTAATCATTTGCAGTTACTCGCGGCTAACTGAACTCGTATTTTCATCTCCAAAGCGGTGGCCTCTATTCGCCGCTCAGAATTAATCTCTATTCGATTCTCTCTCTTCGATTGGGCGTGTTCCGAATAAAAATGCCCGGGGCGTTTCTTTTTTGGACATGGTGCACGTATTTCATTTTCTGTATATGCGCCAAAATATGTTGTTCAACTAATTTTTCAGATGGTCAATACTATTTTCTAACGAATATTTAGGTCGCACGAGACGAATTATTGAATATTATTTAGTTTAATAATATTTGGGACAAATATTATTTTCAAAGAAAAGGCGTGAAAAATGACCATAAACGTTCTCGATTAAAAATAAGGAAATCGTAAATTTTTAATAATGAAAAATGTTTAATTAAAGTAATTTTACTGACTTTTTATAAGAACGTCCTTCCAAAGTGAATGATAATGTTCATTACATTTATCAACAAGCAAATTCAGAACTGCCCAAAGCATCACTCTATTTGAAATTTAATGGCCTTTACTATGTTTCCAGAGATTTTTATGGCTTTCATGTGATATATGTGATATTTACACGTGTTTTAAAATGTCACTTTTTTGTAGAATTTTGTCAAAATTGCAATTTTTGAACATTTATAGAAAAATAATTCCTTTGAAAATCATTTTGATAGCATTTTTAAAAACTATAGCAGCATTTTTATACCCTTTAAAAGTTTTATTAGCTTGGCTCATGTGGTTTAGGCTTTACAGGGGCACCAATATGGTAGTTTTGAATAATTTGACTGGTGGGCAGAATTTTTGTGTGTGCCTCATTGACTTCAAACACTCATATCTTGGAAAATACTTGCAATAGGTCTTTCATATTTTGGATTTTCTTAACCAATGTTGAAACTAACAACGGGGAATAAATAATCAAGATCTAAGATGGTGGGCGTGGGACCCCCCAAAAATTGGTTGAGTTGACATGGAATGACCCGCCAGTGAATAACAGTACCTGGATTATCTTGTGCATTTCTAATGTCCGTCCAGAAAATACAATTTCGAATGCATAAGTTACTATTTAACGTACAGACACTTCAATGAAATTGAAATGGTTGAGAGCATCGATAGTATCGGGAGGTAAACAAGCAATACGAAGGAAGGGTAAACAGTTTATACTACCAGAATCTGTTAACATCTAATATATATATTTTTTATAATTATCATTAGTTCCTCAACCAGTTCAGTCAATCAGGAACTTAGATAGTCAATGAGGGACGGCCTTCACTGAAATCTGGAAAGTCTGGATGACTTTTAGTCTTTTCCTGTAGCCCTACTTAAATTTTTCCCGCCCTGCCTCGCTTCTTCTCCAGTGAGACTATGCGTTGCGGTTGCCCTTTCGTCTACGCTCAACTCATTTGACTTTCACTCGTCGCCGGTGGCGCTTTTACCGAGTCGGGAACTGCACGAAGCCTCCGGGCAGGAGCATTGTGGAGAGTTTATTATGTAGCGTGGGAGTGGGCGATGCCAACGCACAAATACCCCGCGTCGAAAAATGCGTTGGTGCCACGCCTTGATGAGAAAGTTTTCTTCGCGCCTCTTTCCAGTTGATGGTGTCGATCGAAGCTCATTGAAGCTTCGTGAATTGGCGGCGCGCGGTTGTAGCCTAAAGCACCTACACTACTCGAGATCTCTTGAACAAGGGACGTGGAACGAGTCTTCTCGAACGCTAAAATGAGATTCAAGACCATTGCAGACGGTCTTTCAGTTTTGATTGCTCAACATATCTTGAATCGAATTGAACGGCCTTTCACACTGCTGTGGAAAGCTTGAATTGACTTGAATAACGTTCGCGAATATGATCGACAAAGGAAGAACGCTAAGCGTGACCGATTGCATTATAATAGTTATTTTACTTACAGGCAACAAATCTGTAATAATTTCTTGTAGTGCCGAGCTTCTTTTCTACTTCATGAGGTAGTCTGGTTAGCTCACTTCGTGCAAACACCTCTTCTCATTTACATCCTTAACAACTTGCTCTCTATCGCTCATCCAGTGCCATCGTTTGATTTTATTCCCTCGTCTTGAACAGACCGTAACGCCTCGTGTGCTTTATTTACTCGTCATCATCACCGGTCTTCAATTAAGAAATTGGTTTGCCACAGCTCTCCACTGAAAAATCTCCTGTCAGATAATATTTTCACGCCCGCGTCATTCTTCTCTTTCCCGGCCATCTTTACCTATTCCATATATTTTATTCGCGATCCTCCTTTTCCATTCTTTCCATCTACTTTTCCCTCGACGATTGTACTCATCAGGCTATCATGCCTCAACATATGTCTGATGAAGCTGTTTCGTCGTCTTCATTGTTTTGTAGCACTACATTACGTAAGCCTCCACTAGGGTGTTGCTTATTTTTTATTTTTTTTCTCGGATTTTTGTTTTCTACCTCTTAAAATATGCTCTGGGGTGCAGAATGGATATCCTTAAAATTTAAGCTCGATTGTTTAACATTTAGAGGTCGCACAAAGAGCATAAATGCAATAACAGTCAATTTTCCCAATTTTAGGAAATAACGTCATTTTCAGGGGTAACGCATAGGTTTACAGTTCTCTAGGGCCAAAATTCGCTCCAATTTTACGCCCGCTCAACCGTCTTCCAGGAATGCAACACTTTTCCGCCAGTTTCAGTCGCGCGTCACACCCTTGACGGCGAGGTGGTCGCTGGCAGGCCGCATTCATGGTCAGCTGATAGATCCTGCGCCCCTCATTGCCATACGCTATCCTCGCGTCTACCCTGACGACAGTCGGCAAAAGAAAGAAGTCGAGTACTATGTTGACGTTTTCTATGCATTTGCTGTATTACGGAAGGTATGGATGGAGCGAGTACTCAGCGGGGAGGGGACGTTGAAAATGGTCTTAGAGGTTAGAATGTTAGGGAAACGAGGGAGGGGAAGAAAAAGAATAGGATTTTTAGACAGATTGAAAGGGAGTAGGCCTTACAGTGAATTAAAGAAAGCAGTGCTGGAAGGAAAGGGAGGCTCCCAGATCACTTCTTGAATACTCCATGGAAACCTACCTTAATCGGTAGAATACCATAATAATTAAATCCCTTAAAATCCTCCACCTTTGAGTTTACCACTGCTGTGATTGTTCAGGCCTTACTTCCGTAAAGAAGCTTACTCCAAGTATAAGTTCTAAGAAATTGTTACCTAAATATTTCCGTAAAATTTCCACGGTATATAGATACTTATGTTTCTTTCGATGGAATGCTCTCTTCGCCTGGTTTATGTAAAAGTGTTTTCAGTGTAAAATTACATGGGACACTTATTTGTTTACGAAATTTAACATTTTTTCCCCATTATTCCCCATATTTTAGCCTTTCTATGGGAACTGTAAATAAATGAATGGGGCGTATGCTTCATCTCTGCATCCCACGGACACGCGTCTTTCCCGAGTGTGGATTCTGAGTGGGAGTGGAGCGTTGCAAAATAAAACTCGGGAGGCATCCCTGTGGAGAGAGAAGGTGGCGGCTTCGTCTTGAATTGCTCTTTGTGCTGCCTGCTCAAAGAGGGGAGTGGGACGCGAAGAATCTTGGGAAGGTCGTCAACGAGGCAAATTCCGAGAAAAGGGATTCGGAGAGCCAAAGCCTGTGGGATGTCTCGGCTGCTATTTCCTTTGTTCTTGGCGAAAACGCGTCTCTTGTCTGGATCCACGGAATCGGAATTTGACGTTCTACAATCCCTATTTAGTCTGGAAGGATGTAGTTTTCCTCAAGTGGAAAATTGAAACGTTGATTCTCATTTAAAATCTCGTAGTAGTTGTCTTCAATGCACTCTCTAGCTTTTGGATATTTTTTTTGCTAATCGTTTTTTGTTGAACACTTTTGCCGTCCTTTGAAATTATTTTTAAGTTAGTACAACCTGGAAACGCAGTCATTGGCATTGATACTGCTTTGCCGGCGTCAATATGAATATATTGGCTGACATATTTTCTGCATTTGTTCTCGTTTTTACCAAAAAATAGCGTACTTATATGATAATTCGCCTTTTCTATTATAGTGCTTCATGGACATATAGTGAAGAAATTATAACCGTGTAAACTTTCTTATTGTCCTTGCTTGTTCTTGAATTCTGTTAAAAACTTCTACGAGGATAACAACATCATAGAACAGAACGTAATTTGTTTAAACTAAGCTTTCTCTACTTTGGGCCAAAATAATCAAGGAGAATTACTGCAGATATCCCTTTATGAAGGATGTGAAACTGTGGCTATTTATCAACAGAAGTATTATTGGGAATATCTCATAGAAGTATTTTGAAACCATATCCCATTTTTAACTTTTTGATTAAGTATCCATGTGCTTGTTTTTCTTTACTTAATCATTACTGCATATTACTTAAGTATTAAAATGTCTCCTAGAAGACATTTTTGCTATTCAGTGATACACACATTATTACGATTGTTTTCTGAAGGTAATCCCACCTACAGGAAAAATCCTTTAGGGATATTGCCTGTTTTTTATCTATCATATTTTAAAATGTTTGAGGAGAAATAAATTTCATCATCAATCCTAAGATTGGTTTGACACAGCTCTCTATTCCTCTCTCATGTCCGCTAGCCTTTTCAAAGCGACTTATTTCTTCTCTTTTACATAGTTTTTAACCTGCCCAATGCAACTCATTCGGGGCCTTTCCTTGCCCTTCTTTTCCTCCACTTTCTTCCATGTGTTGTGTATTATTTTATGCAGAGCCAAAATAAATATTTCAATCTTCATGTGCGTGGCCTCAGAATAACATGCAATCATAGTGGAAGTCAAGCGTTGTCTAGGAGAATAAGTGGCGTACGTCTGTTCTCGTTTCTCTCTCAATTCGTTTGTAAACGTTTTTTACAATAATAGAAATAAGACGTAAATACTTTCGTATGTTAATGTATACTTTAATTTATACTTTAACAAAATACTTTCGTGCCGGTGGTTCGAGCACATGGTGATCGTTTCGCTTGGTGGTTTTCAATCGTCCTCTTAGGCCCAGTTTCACCAACACGGATAATATTCTCTATTATCTCAGTTTTCAAAAACTCGGTTAAAATCATTATCTCAGAAATGTGAGGGCCGTGTTTCACCAACGACGTTTTATCCTAGTTTTCAAAAACCGAGATAATCAGAATAAATGATTTGGCTTGTACGTTTTTCATAACTCTGACGTGGGAAAAACAAATGACGGTAAGCAACCGTATTGCCCCGTTCACACTACGTCCTTTTTACGCCGGTTAGCCCCGACCATGGTTACAAAACGAGGTGTGAACGCAAGTTCCCGTTAACCGTGGTTGGGATTCTGACCACCGTTTTCCGACCATGGTTGGCGGTAGTTCATGCGGGTGTGAACGCAAGTTGGTTAAAAGCTGGTTAGAAAAAGAAGAAGGCGAAGCAGCAACGAAGTGGGATAGGAGGAAAGAAAACAGAGAATAAAGTTTCGAAGAGGAGACGGCCGTTATTGTTGAATTATATTCGTCAGAATTAATTCAAAGGAAAGTGCTATTGATTCATTCCGTAATGTGTTGTATAGTATGAGATTTTAAACCTGATTTAAGTTATGCGATATACTTTATAGTTCGTGGTGAATTAGCTATTAGCTCGTATTGTATTGTTACGGACAGATTGAATAATCTATATTAATATTTTGCTAGAATTAAGTAAAATGTGCGAAACTACCATAATAAAAATCCGAAGGTCACAATGATTTTAATGTTTTGGTAAGAGTTCTTTGTCCCAGTTTGAAAAAGATCACTTATGTTCATCCTTGAACAAAAGTTCTTCCCATATCAATATAAAGTATCAGGCTAACGGCTAGTCAGATGTAACGATAGAAAATAAATTTAGAAACGTCGGGTGATACCACATATCGCAAAAATTACCACATTACCAAAAATTACATATCGCAGAACTTACTTTCACTCTAAAACTCTCTCTTATTTCATAAGTTAAATTTCAACAATCGTCACATTTCTGCAAGTTATTCGTCCACATTTGAAGAAGAGGTAAAAGAGTTTTAATTTACGGTATAGCATCAGATTGGATCATGTCCTTTGTCAAAGTCAGAAAACAATAATAGCTAAGAATGTAATGCAGCGAAAAGTGTATCTCCATCCCAAATCAAAAGTGTCTCAAATTGAGGCTCAAGTCTCAAGATTAGGTCCTCGATTTTCTTCACCTACATCAATGATTTGTCGACACATCCGAATCAAGGGCAAGTAGTAGTATATGTTGTTGATATCAACCTAATTATCAGTAATATTCGCTTTCATTCGTATTAAATAGAGCAGTAGAAGAATGCAAGCCACACTATGGATGAAATGATTAGTTGGACGAACACATTTGAATTACCTTCTACGTAGCAAGGAACAATGATTGTCGACGCTGGAATGCAATTTTTAATTCATAAGCAGCTCATAATATGCACATATGTTTAAATTCATCATCAATATCATTGCAATTAACACAAGAACTTTTCCCTGCACATTCTATATTTCCTTCCAACAAGTTATTCGCTCTTGTCAATTCATTTTTCACTTGGAATTACTCTACCACTCATCAGATGTCGCCAGGGTCTAACCATGGTTGAGTGTGAACGCGCGTTGGTTCTGACGTCATCTTACGCTGGTTAAGAAAGATGGTAATGTGAACGGGGCATATGACATGGAATCAGCTTTAATAAGCCGGTAAGTGTACAATAAAGTTCAGAGTGATTAAATGAACAGCAACAGTATTAATATAGACAATGAGAGTTCGAAAAGCTCAAATATTAAGTTTTCGTGTAAGGATTTATTAATTTGCCTTACGAAATACCACGCACGAGTAGTAAAAAATAAATAAAAAACAAATAGGGGAACCGCGTTTAGCAAGAGCAAGGAATGCGAGAATATTGCGGTAAAAAAACTTGTAAGCACCTTTGTTTAATGCATCGTTATTTAAAAATGAAAATTTTTAATTTACCGATACTCCCACATTTAAACAAACACAGTTCTTGGTTATTTTGTGCTACAATAATTAATTACGTCTCACATTAGTAAAATTGCGATTTCGAAGATAACGATGCTGTTACATAGGTATTAATTCAGGAAGAGGACAGAGATAAAAGGTTTTTGTACATATATGTAAGAAAATTCAAAGAAAGGCTTATGACATTTATGAATACGAACATATTTTGGCAAGAGTTGTCGGAAATATTGGCTCAAGGGGAGCATAGGCATGGGAAAGCTCAAGTTTAAGAGAAAGAAACGTGAAATTTCTTTGACAAGGGGAGATCACGTACCCCATTATGATGATAAAAAAATTTCCTCATGTCTATGCTTGCTACAATTAAAATTATTCATATACTTGTCGCCGTATGATCAAAACGAAGACGAAAAAAAAGCTATGCAAAAGTTGCCACGGCGAAGGATCGAACCCTGGTCCCCTGGGTGAGAGTCGACGACGGTACCACTACACCAACTACCCGAGATACGAGATACTGCGCTATTTTAGTATTATAAATCATTATTGAATAAGGCTTGTTAAAAGTACCGCATGAAAATTAATTAATTACAGCCAAACAAAGGCCCATTCATTAGAATCACCACCAGTTTATAGATGTGTTCGCCATTCCGAATGCTATAAAATATACGGCATTGGAAACCTCCACTTCCCCTTGTTAGTAAAATTCGTAAAGTTCTTCAATGAGAGCGAGAACTGCCTTTGCAGTTTCATATGCCATTTTGGGATGAGTAAATAAATGTACTTCACCATATATATTAAAATAATCTGCACGCTCATTTATCCATAATGAACGTGGTCTCCGAATAGAATGTCGATATTCTTCATCGCTGTCATTCGTATTTTCCGAGAGCTGATGAAGCTGCATGCGCGCCATGCCATCTGCCCTCAGATTAACTCGGATAATAAGCTTTGAACTGCGGAATATCGTCAGTAAAAGTATAAACCGAGATAACAGCCCAAAACCGAGTTAATGCATCTGGTGAAACACGATTGTTGTAATATCTCGGTTTTTGAGAATATTATCCGAGTTAATTCAATTATCCTCGTTGGTGAAACTGGCCCTTAGTCGTCGCCGCGTAATGTTCCGAGAAGGCGGACGGGAGGCTGAGAATGGTGCGTGGGACGAAGTGGTGGAGAAGAGGAAAGAAAGAATGAAGGAAGGGGGAGGGGAGGGCGTGGAGAATGGTGGTGGCGTTGGGAGTTCAAGTGCGCGCCAAGGCAGCGTCCTTGTGTGGGCGGGAGGGCAGTGGGGCGGATGTGGGCGGGAAGACCCTTATTGTGACGACAGAGGTAGGTGTCTCTCATCGGTGGAGGGCCGTTTGCAGAGGGCTCGTTCCTCGTGGCGAGGTAGACATAGCTCCACATTGAGGAAGAGGTGGGCTAAACGATCTCTTTCCGGTATTCCCTATTTTGTTCATTGTTTACATGAATGACCTAGGCTCCCGTATTAGCAGTAAAATTACCAGAAGATAACCGTCGAAATAATGGTCATAATTTAATGAAAATTTCTGTGGAAAAACAACGTTCAAATGGTAATAATAATAATTATTATTATTTTTAAAGTATTCTACCGATTAAGGTAACTTTCCATGGAGTATTTATGAAGCATTCCAGCAGTCCCTCCCCCTCATGGTCTTCTCTCTTAAATTTAAAATAAGATCCACTCCGTTTGATTCTATCAAAATAATCCTATTCTCTTCCTCCTCTCCCTCGTTTACCCAGCATTGTACCCTCTAACACTGTTTTCAACCTGCCCTCCCCGCTAAGTACTCGCTCCATCCATACCTTCTGTCTCCTCCGTATCTCATCTAAAAGCAGCCTCTCCTCACCCACCATGGCTAGCATTTATTTATTCATTCAAAATGTTCAGCAAATTCCGCGAAGTATCACTGGAAACCACCAACTCTTCTGCGTTTATTTGCTGGCGACGCTGTTAATTATCTTTCGCGAAATTAGTGATCACTCAAACTTTGAAACTTTATCATTGTATTTAAACAACGTTCTTTTGTGGAGCCAAGAGGGAGGACTGGAACTTAAACTTAACAAATGTACAGCGGTACATTTCTTGCAGAGTAGTAGTCTCAAGCTCCTAGTAGCGATTAATTTGTGCTCGCTATATTTGGCGTAGTCCACTTGCAGTTACGATTCCTTTTACTTGCATTTCTTAGCTCTGCCCTTTTCTGCAGACGATACTTTGTACTCGTGATTCCCACATATACCCAATAGCAGTAATCGCATGTTCTTGGCACTGGATAAATTCGTTTTTAAGTCTTTTAGTACATGTGAAAAGGTGAGTAACGATTCCTTTGTCGCGAATACAGATACTTGGACTCATCTCCGAATTGATTAGTGGCCGGTGTGTTAATATGACGCATCACTGAATATCTGGTACTTTCACAACGAATTAACTGGATAGAGTTCTCTCGGGTACCCAGCTGGGTGAGAAAATTCATTTTGTTCGACTTTTCTAGAGATCCTTCATGTTCCTCGCACTTATGGAATGATGTTGACGATGAACGTTACGGACCTCGAAACGTTGGACAAGATGAATTATCGACAGGATTATATTATTATGGCCCTGGACGCATCAATACTCTCTCTCGACCCCTCTTTTTACCTGTCGTAATTCTACGTTGAAACTAATGCACCATCGTCTTGATATTTTCAAAGTATGCAGAGTTAACCTTCGCTAGCCTTAAGGAATATCTTTAATATGAAAAATTTACCTCTGTGCTTTATCGGAGGAGTGATTTCTACATCTTACACGTTAGTGTAACGATACTAGTTCCGCACCACGTAATTATACACTGGGCAATTATTTTAAAATACATTGTTTAAATACATTTGCATTTTGTGTTCCACATGCAGATTCCCATGTATTATTAATAGCTATCCTCAACGTGCTTAACTGGGCATATATATTTTTTTTTTTAAAGATCTCTTATTTTCTATACAAATGTATTATGAAAAGAATTTCAAATCATATTTTGTATTCCAAATACTACTCGGCCAGTACTTTGCCCGGCCCTCATTATACTGACCTTGCCTTTCGTCCTTTTCGAAGGATGTTTGCGAGGTCCCTCCTCGTTCCTAGGCAACGGAGTGGCGTGAAAGGAGTGGTCTGGAGGAAGTTGGGCTCAAAAGAGTGTGAGTTGTTGACGGATTGACCGCTGCCCATTGTCACGATGGACCTCTGAGACCACTGCTGTGAAGTGAAAGGAGAGAGAGAGTGTGCGTTTTTTGTGTGACTCCTAATGATGCTCTTCCTCCTTTTCCCTTATTCTGTCACTTCCAGTCGCTTAACCAATTTCCCGTCTCTTCTTTATAATGTTTATCTCGTTTGTCGTTTCCTCATATTTGTGCGAGAAGGCAGTTTTTTTACTTCTTTACTCAAGACATTTACACATTTTTCATCTAAGACCATATACATGTAGTCTGACTATAGTCAGCAGAGGGGGTCTTGTGCGGGGTGGGGGGGGGGGGGAAGATTTGAAAATTTTGGGGTTCTCGGAAAAATAAACTTTAAATCAATTAATTATAGCGTTAATTGAATTGATAAATTCGTTCATTTGATGGACACAGCTCAAGGCAAGGCGGAATTAAAGTCTGTAGAGTAGCAACTGCAAGAAAAATAAAAGGAGTGAAGCAAGTGATGAGTTATGTTGGGTATGGACTCAGAAAATTGTGCTACCGATGAAAATTTACTAGGGTATTAGCGTCGTATCACTAATTCATAAAACTTATTTAATAATTGTCCCAACTCCCTTATCATGGGAGCGTAGTCCTCAGCGTAATCCCTCTAAATGAACTCCAGAAAATACATACCCCTCCTAATTAACCTTCCCTAATTTATTTCTTCTAGCTATGGCCTAGTTACTCTGCTTTTAATGAATGGGTCGAGAATGGGAGAATGTGAACTTGAATGGAGTTATTTTAAGCACCCACTCAATGCAGATTGAGACTCCCTCCAAAATAGGATAAATCATCTATTGTCAGTAATTTTTATTGAGTCCATTTTTCATTTCACAAAATAATGATTCTTTCTTTTGATGCCCACGGTCATGTAATTTCTAAAAAATGATTTTCTGTTCTTCTTTCATGCCGTTAATTTTTTCATACTCATATTTGGTTGAATGACTTGAACAAAATGGTTTCTTAGAGAAAAATATAAGTATAAAGGCTCAATGATATGCGTTTTCCGTGAAAAGAAAAATTCAACATTTATAGAAATGACATATCAATAATCAGTAAGCTCATCTATTCATTTTCATGTCTCCCTCTTTGAAAATAAATTCCTATTCCGGATACCATTGCCTAAAAACTTAGTCAGTTTCATTATAATATATATTATTCGGCATTATTATGTCGAAAAGTTAGTCCTCCAACGGTTTACCAATGTTGCATCTCCAATTATATAAACACCAAATATGAAGTTTTTCATCCATCATTAACCTAAGCCAGGTTGTCGAACCCGGATTTCCCGATTGCCGGTCAGGTATGCTACCAGTTACATCACCAAGCCGTTTTATTCCAATGTAGAAGAAGATGGCTTTATGGAAATTTCAAAGCAATTCTCACAATGCATTAGCGAACAAGGAGTTGACATCTGATGTCCACGCTGAGCTTAGGAGACTGAGGTCGTGCTAACTAAATCTCTATCGAAGAATAAACCCTTCACTATCGTTTTTTTCTGTCGTTTAATTTTCGTGGCTTGTATGATTGTCTTCATCTCTCCTATTCTATCGATTTCTATCGCTTTCCTTGTACCGTCACGTTTCTAATTTCTGAGTTTCGTTATCAATTGATGCTTTAACTGTTTAGTCAAATATGTTAGAGGAATTAAAAATTACATAAGTACATATTATTTTGATTTGCAGTGTCATAGTGTTGTTCGTGGGTAAACGGCAGTTTTTCAAACAATTCATTGTTTAATTGGAATTATAAAATTGTTATAAATTACGCTCCTCCTCCTCATACGAATTACGTCTCCTCGCCCGTTATAGCATTGGCCTTTATTGGATTGATTGACCTCTAACCCGCGGCAAGGAGGGAAAAGGAGAAACTTTTTTGTCTCCTAATGATCGTCTTCCTCCTTTTCCCTTTTTTTATCTCTCCTAGTCTCTTAATTATGTCCCTGCCTTTCTTTTTTGATGTTATTCTTGTTTTCCCCTTCGTACGTGGAGCTAAATTTGAGGGATATTCATCTCTAGTGTATGCGATGGTCTTCCTCTCGCCTTTATGGCAATTGCTTTCGCTTTCGTAGTTCCCACACGTTGTTGATTTGTGAGTTGCATGTGAGCTATTAAATTTTTTTACTGTTTAATTAAATTAAGTTAGTCGAATGCAAATGGCGTCTTATTCATTGCACATTATACATGTTATACAGTGTAATTTTGAATTTCAATATCAAAGAGTTATTCATTGGAAAATTTTATTCATGAGTTAATTGGAATTAATCATTTGTTATGACATACTCTCCTCTCGCATATTTCGTCTTCTTGCGCTTTGTAACAAACACCTCTGTTAGATTGATGGAACTCCATTTTCTCGTGAGAAAACAGTATGTTTTAAATAATTCATGGGTTAGTTTCAATCAAGAATTTGTAAGATTTTGTTTTTGGAGATGGTTTTTGTATTGGCTTTGGTTTGTCGTTTATTTTTTAAGGTATATGGGCTGCCAAGTTAATTTACGGCATTAAAGGAGTATGGATTGGGTGTTAAGAATAATTGATATTGACGGAAATTTAGAGTCCGGAGGGAAACTCAGTGTCTTGCACTCAGCGGAAGGCAGGGGAAAGTTCGCACTACCGCGTATGATCTGTCAGAATAATTCTATAATATCTATAGGAACTATATAGGCAACAAGAATTACCGAAAGTATTTTTGTTTGTGATATTATATAGATATTAAAATTAATATGTCGTTGCTTAATATTTACAACATTAATTATTTATATGAAACATCACGGAAATGTTCACATTAGATACGGCTGAGTCGAATATTATGCGATCAATTTCATTTTTTATAGTTTTTAAAAATAGTTTACGATTTACAATATTTTTTAAAAGTTCATCCGTGCTTGCAAATTAAAAAAAAATCTTGGGCTGCCCTTTTGCTACTTCACACAGCTACTGCTCACAGCTTTTGCTGATGGCTTAAAAATTATTTCGCGGTATTTTAAACTTTAATATCTGGATCAGCGTGGGATTCTATTTCATGCACATTCTTTTCAAGTAAATATTTATCATATGCAGAACTTTGGTGGCCAAACTTTTATCCTCGTTCATTCTCCATGTATAGGAACTGATTCTGGAAAATTTCTTAGCGGGGTTAGAATAACGCATGGTGGTCGTGATTTGATTCCTACTGTTTTATGACACCATCTGGTCAACCTCTCAATGGAAACTGTTGACGAATGCGCAGAAACAGGAAATAACAGATGGCGAACATATGCTGATTTCATTATCGCCAGACTAAATTTCTAAACACCTGTCATATTTTTTTTCATTTTTTTATTCAAACAGTTTTAAATATACTGACAAGCAGTATTATACCATCATAAGGAATGCCTAGCAAAACACAGCGAGTTCTAGGTGTTTGGCGATGTGGTGTATTTGATGGTATTTAAGGCTGGCATCCGTAATATTGAACATGATATTTTGCAGGTGTTTGCCAAAGTCCGGTTGATATGTTTGCTATTTACCGATGCGGTGCGTGTCTGACGTTTCCTTCCGTCTGACCCAAATGGCATTTTAAGTACCTTTAAAGATTAACGTTCTCTGCATCCTATGTATCAGAAATTCTATAATATATTCAGCATGTTCTCATTGTCAGTGCACTCTTTGCATTCGTGTATTTATTCGCTTTTCTGTGTTCGTAGTCTCTTTGTGACTCCGCATGCAACAGAGCACGTGAATAATATCGCTCCCAGCTGCAGGGATACAAAAAACCTCACAGGAATTTGCAGAATTTTGTTGCCTTTGTGAAGTGATAACACGGTGCTCACTTATCATCGCTATCGTGGTGTCGGAAAAAATGGACTTAATATTATCTCTGTACTGCATAGCAAAATAATAATCAGGCGACCGTATTCCTCTGTGATCTTTGAAGCTTTAGTTTTTATTTTCCCCATGAAGGCAAGTAATCGCGGTCTTTGTGATTCAATCTTGTGTTTATACGCTTGATTCAAAGGCATGATACGTTTTTTTTTTTTTTTTTAATCCTCGCATGAATTTTCTTCTGCCCTTACTTATCATTACTCTGTTAAGTCTCAAAGCTCTCTCCCGTACCGAATGAAAGTCGTTAATTCGCTTCAGAGCTCTTTGCTGCGTACAGACATGTATTTCTTCATTGAAGCTTTCGCGAGTCATTACAATTGTTGATGATGTTTTTCGGGTGTGAGGGAATAAGAATTTTTAAGACCTTGCTCTGAATTTATGTAAAAATGTAATGATGACTCCTTCTCCCCTTCCCCTTTTGACCTCCCCCCCCCCTAAAGGAACCCTTATTAACGTCCTCCACGAAAACCTATCCTTATTCCCGCAGAAAAAATTACCATCAACGGTCACGAACCATCGGGCAAAACACCCAACAAGTACGCGGTTCTCACCCGAAAAACATCATTAACAGCTACTCTCATGCATTGTTTTCCTAATTTATTAGGTGTAAAATAAATATCGCTCGTATACGAATGAGTGAAGAATAAAGTGGAGTTTCTTTCCATATACAAATAATTGCTTGCAATTTCCACGATAATAAAGTTTATTACGGCCTAGGTTTCAATGCTACTATATCATCTTCAAGGTTTAAATGGTGTGTTCTGCTTTCAATCTATACAATTGTGTTGTATAAATCGCTTTGTACACTTGTATAAATTGAATGAAATAAACACCATTCGTACCTTGAAGGTAATGTAGTAACTTTAAAATCTAGGTCGTAATAAATGTAGTAATCGTGGAAAAAAAGTATTTATTTTGATTAATATTGGAGAACATGTAGCGCACACGTTGAGCGCGCAAAAATGTTTTCTTTCACGTATGTACCATTCTGTTTGGTGCTTATAAGATGAGGAAATGAAAAAAAATAAGGGCGTACTCTCTTGCAGCATTGCTCTTCGCCCGCTACTGACGACGTTCCTTGATGCCTTTCCCGCCTTTTTCTTTTTGCCGGTTGACGAGTTTGTTTGCACTGGCTTTGGCGTTCTGTGCCCCTTTTACACGGTTCGCGGCCTCGACACTCCAGCCTACGCCACCGTCGCCTTATACCTTTCAACTTTTCTTTTATTTCGGTCTTGGCGTCGCTTGCTCTCTCCATATGGGAAGGTTTTAATTAATCTTAACCCATTCTACGGCTTAAAAGTACTTTTTTGCTGCAAATGCTGGTAACGTGTTTGAATATCCTCTTTGAATCCTATTTGTGACCTCAAGAGAAAATAGTGCTTAGCACTTTACGTGCTATGGGCGCAGTGTTAAGCCACGTGAAATCTTTCGGTTTTTCTGCGGTTGTAATATTGCGCCATCCGTCTATGGAAAAATCTTAGTTTGCCTTTCTTTTAACGAAGTGGTAAACCTCTAAATAAACAAATTAAAACAAAAGCAAATTCATTCTTTGAAATGATACCAAATACCCATTCTTCGCTTCAAACGTTGGTTTTTAAGTGTGCCGGTTGACGAGTTTGTTTGCACTGGCTTTGGCGTTCTGTGCCCCTTTTACACGGTTCGCGGCCTCGACACTCCAGCCTACGCCACCGCCTGCACTGGTGTACAGATCAAATGTACTAAGGTCAGCGCGGTAAGTGTTAAAGAGAACGCATCCTCGAACCCCCTCGATCCTTCGATTCATATTAGAAGTTCGTTCACAATTGTATTCTTTATTAATTCGACATAAAAATTTTTGCGGGATACTATGTATAAATACTCATTATCAAATAGGCCTTGAAAATGACGGTTAGCTGTCGAAACGTGGGTGGGTGCATTCTTCATTAAAGTGTGGATAATTACTAAGTAAGCGTTTATCTTCTATCATCATATCTAAAATGTACCATTTCCCCATTTGTAAAGCCATTTGAAAGTTAGCGGGAGCTGCATTCTCCGTAATATGCATGACTACATTATTGTGCTCTCCGAACATTATTGAACTGCTCCAGTAACTTCCAAATGGCTTTTTCTCAGAAATGGTACATCGTAGAGAAAAAAGTACTGTGACACTTTTGTAGATAATTTACCGTTCTACAACTTCGGTTCGGTCATTTTTTATCGTTACTCTAACCGTTTGGCCAAAAAATGAAAAAAAAAACTATTTCTGTGACTTTTGACCTTGAATAAAATGTTTTGCACGCACGGTATCAACGGAGACTTCTCAGGATTTCGTAAGAGTGGTATTCTTAATGTTCCTGTAAATATTCAGCTTGTTGGGCATTTATGCAAAGGTTAATGTCGATTTTGACCGGGTTGTAAGAGGTACCCGTCCTCTTAAGAGATGGAAAATTCTCTCCTCCAATCCTAAAATCGTCTTCGTCGTTACCTTTCGTGGGGGCTTCTTTTCCCGCAGATGTGACAGCAGAATAATGATTTTTTGGCTGTGTATGTGCCTACGCTGACCTCCAATGTCAGCCGCTTGGGCGACGGAGAGAGGATTCTCCTGGAATCGTTTTTTTTATCTTCTTAGGTACCACACGCATTTGCATTGTGTGCGAACCCTTTGATTCTGGCGGCGGCAGCGGTTTAGGTTCCCCTCCATGTCCGCCCTGTGGTTCCAAGCCCTTTGTGATGAAATCGGACGTCAGAAAGTGGAAGAGAATATAAATGTGAGGGATTTTGTCAGGGAAAACTGGTGGGGATGGTAGGGAGGCGAGTTGGGTATGTTGCCGTTCACCCTTGCTACCCTTGGCGAAGGTGGGCCACTGCGCGCGTGCTGTGGGTTTTGAAACTGTAACGCAACATTTTGGTGGCATATGTACTAATAAGGATACAGATATGAGGCAGAAGAGAAGAAGTCAATACAAGCATTGTAATAGGGAAACAAAAACCGGGAGAGGTGGATGAATTCTGTTATTTGGGAGAAGCAAGAAATATATTATCGCCAGAATAGCCCAAGCGAAGAAAGCATTCCACCGAAAGAATGATCTAATTTAAGAATACCGGGACTAGCCACGGTGATATCTTTACGGAGTCACCCGCAATGCACAAATTTTGCGCCATCAGTCGCCTTGACCAGGATCCTGGTCTTTACTCGGTGGATTTTTCGCATAATTTGTGCATTGCGGATGACTCAGTAAAGATGTAACCGTGGCTAGTCCCGGTATTCTTAAATTAGTCAAGAGCGAACATCTCTATGTGGTCAAAGTTCGGGTTTTGCTCTCCAGCTGTGGCGCTGTGCGCACGATTCGGACTGCTTGTGGCATCATATGCTCAGCAGTCCATACCATCTTGTCCGGTTTAGTCCTCAAATTTCCACAGGGAAGAATAACGCCTCGGTAGCTTAAATGTCTAAAGCAGTCGACCGGAAATCGGGGAATCCGGGTTCGTATCCTGGTTAAGAGTAATGATTTTTTCTCTGGATTTTTCGTACAAAATAATGATCTACTTATATTGGGAAATTTAAGCATAGAAGTATTTCCTTAAATGGTATCTGATATCTCTTTTTTCCGTTCTTGTCACCCACTTGTCCCTCGAAGATTGCCTTCAACAGCTCAAGATGTAGACAATTAAGTTTTTCGTCTTCTTATTGAGGTTTTCGTAAGGCTTTCTTCTCTCCTACCCTTCTGACGACTTCCTCATCGCTCTTTCGGTAGATCAGTTTAATTTTCATAACTTCTCTGTACCACCAAATTTCAAATACGTACTTAGTGTTTGTACTGCTTTTATTTTTTTTCTGTTTACCAAACTGAAAACTTACAGTTAGTCCTTATGATTTTGTTTTAAATACCTGTAAATCCTATGAATTATTACAGACATGTAATCAGTTTCTTAACAATGGTTGCTTCGCGCCAGAAATCCGAATCCTTCAATTAATTTATCTCTGTGGTCGTAGTTACGAAGTTTTGTTTTAACCCTTTATAGCCCAATGTTGCTTCTAAGCAACATAAAAAATGTTTAAAATTTCAGCTCTATTTAGGAGACACTTAACTAAATATTATTTTGTAGTGTAAATTTTAATGACGAAATATTAATCTGCCAGGATAATTATCATTCAGTGTAAAACTTTCAAGTTTTCAAAATGAAAAAGCCTAAAATTTGATTTCTCCCAGAAACAGCTCTGGGTTAGAAAGGGTTAATTATGCCTTTAAAATGGACCATTACCTAAAATTCTTGTGGGAGATTCTACTTTTTAGTCAGGTTAATCGGCCTTGCTCCTAAGTTTATTATATTTTGGTATCCCTGTACCACCGAAAACAACACCGGAGTTTTTAACAAAACGCACACGAACATCCATAACCCTGACAGGAGCCATCGACACAGGTGGGACTCGAACCCGCGATCTCTAGTGTTGTTGGCAAGGACTTCACCCCGCCGCCACCAAGGCCGGTATAGGTAAGACAAGGGCATGCGATGGTTTGGAGAAAGTGAACATTTTTTGAGCGAAGGGATGCTGGGACCATCCCTAGTGGATTCAGGTAGTGGCGTTGGCGTGTGGGTTGCTCTAGAGTAAATGGAGGCAGGCGAAAAACAGCGACCGCTCTGGCCTCACCATCGCCCGTCCCCTCGTGCGTTTTTTTCCCTCCTCCGCCCATGGAAGAGGGAGACAGAATGCGGGTTGCGAGTCTCTCGTGCCTGCTGCTTCTGCTGTGCATGTGCTGCTGCTCCCCCCCCCCCCCCCGCCCCGTTATTGTTTCCTCCGGGACTCGTTTGAAGATGAGGAGCGTGACGACGGTGGCAGCCAGAGCTCGTAAGGCCCTCGTCATCCCCTGTATACCTGCATGACTGTTCCAGGCAGCTCTCCGGTATAGAGTGAAAAAGAGAACATCGGGCTATGGAGACAGGCATCGTATATTGCGAGTTTAAGATGACTAGAAGCAAAGGTTTATGTCTTTTTTCATGAAATTTGCAAAATACTCTTACGTATAAATACTCTTCATCGACGGTGGCAAACAAATAGATATGATTTCTGAGTGGAAATCGCATTAGGATATCCGCCAATGTAGATTACCCGCTATTCCGTTTCACTCACAATCAGCTAATTTTGATGTTGCCTCTAAAGAAGTTGATCTGTTTGATTAGTCCTTTCGTATGAAATACCACTTATCAACCAGTATACTGTTATGGTAACAAGATCAAGCATTACTTTACCTGAATGAAGTGATTATGGAGTTCCGTAATTTTTAGCCAAGTGTAATATTTCCGCGGTGCTATATGTAATGACAAAGTAAATCTATAGAGTGCCTATTTTGATAAAAAAAACACCAACTCTCGGACAAAACGTAAATATGGTGAAATCGGCTTCTATTTCATTACCCTGTTAATATTGGAATGTTTCTTTGAATAGTTTAAAAAATTATTTCTTCGCCATTCACCGAAACCAATTAATATTTTGCATAAATCATTTTTTCATTTCTTGAATGTGGTTCAAATGAATAATTTTATATTTTCTTTCTGTTTTCAGGTAAGCCTTTCACTGCTTGCTAAGAGTGGCCTCTGCTGGGCAGTTGTTTTAATCTGTAAGTACTAGCATTTGCTATTGGATTGAAGTAAACTTATTGTAATGAAAAGAAAAATGAGAACATTATTGAAGAAAGATCCGCTGCAATTCGCCTCTAGCTTACGCTTTATAGTGATGATTCACTTTATTGCTCATGAAATTCAACTGTATTTGCTGCTTATGTTGGTAACTGAAAAGTATTATTTTGTATATTTGAACAGCATATTACCCCTGATGATAGTATCGACGCTGTGTTTACAATAATGGGTTGATCTCCGAAATTTGATTGGCCATCGAAAATTTATATATGATTGTTTGACATGGGGTTGTCATTTTATGTCGTCGAAGCCGAGGGTTACTATCCCATCGTCGATATACCGGTAGTTTCAGGATGAATCTGCAAAATAATCAGGTGGTGGTAGGGTAGACAATTGTAACCACTTTTTGTCCATGAACATGGGGTCGCAACTCCTTAGTTACTGAAGTATGGTAACGCATGCATTCTTTGGTATGCAATTTTCAATTACAATGAAAACGGTTTTTCTTGTATATTAATCAATTGAAACAATGAAATCTTAAAATGGGTGAGATTGCGCAATCGTATTGTTAAATAATCGATCGAAGCTTTCGTTAAATTTAGCTCAAAAATTTATTGTTTCAGACAATTTTAATCGCACATTTTCGTCCAAACCTAATTATTCGTTGTCCTTAAAAATTTATCGTTTAAAATTAAATCTCTTAAAGGCTGCTGAACGCATCCAAAAATGTTTGCGTTGTCATTGCCCGGTAACTACGTATTTGCAATCCCATTTTTATGGCACAAAAAGTGGTAAAAAAAACGCCTACCACCTCCTGATGTATTGCAGATACCTCTTAAAACACCCTGCATAAAATCATCTATGATGGTTTCGATCATCCAAAATGATCATGGAACAAGCGTGGTGGTTGTGAGTTGCCTTCAGTCGAGGAGGAATCATCGGAATTTCACACAGGGGCGGACTTCGGTGGTCGACTCACGGGGATTCTCCCCTGAACGGCGTTGGCGATAGGGTCTAACGTGAGGGGAGGAGACAGGGGGGTCTGCTCCTTTAACGGCCTTAATGGGAGAAGTGGAGCGTGGGGACCCCTTCTATATACCGCTCGTTTCACGGAAGCTGGGCAACAATTCCGCTCGGCACGGCGACTTCTGGTAGCCAGCCCCTCCGGTAATGTCTTAAAACCATCCCCTCTTGAGATCAGGCATATAGCCAGGGACCATAGGGGTTTGAGCATTACTCGAAAGTTCTTCGGGTTACCCCGAAATTTTAAATATTCCCCACAAACCACCTCAGCTAATTAGCACAAAATTCACCGGCGTGTAAAAATTAACACGATAACTTCTTTAATTTATCAATTGATAAATAAGTGCCATTGAGTGGTTACCATTTGCTCTAGACTTAGGTTTTTAACCTCCTCCCGTAAATAAAATTCTAGTCATGTCCCGAGGTAAACGACTTTTGCTTATATGTGTCCTTCACTATCAATTCGTATTTATCAGTATTCCTTGACACCCAAATCGGATATTTCAATTATTCTGCCATCATGTGTGTGCTTAATGAAGATCTGTCTGCCTAAATCGGTTTACGTGTGGTAAAGGAAATCGCAAGGATTGCTCCACAAATTGATATATGTTGAGATTGAGGAAGGTCCGTACTGGAAACACTTACTTGGTAATCAGGTATAATCAGTTCTTTGAAGATCATCATGTTCCCCAGCGGTCCACATGGTACGATCGTCGACTACACAGCGATAGCCTAGGGTCGAGACTTTCACATTGCACTTATTGTTCATAATTTCATTCAAAACTTTCACACACGGATGCAAACGATACACCTTTCTTTTCATGGTTTGCCCTGAAAAATTCTGAGTGAAGACATTTTCTGCGACGTAATTTTTTTACCAGAATATATACTGATTGAATGCGATAGGATTACGAATAAATACTGAAATACCATTAAGTACTGGAATTAATAGTGGAATACCAATGAAAATTAGGAATGCCGAAAAAGTCTTCTAGGGAATCCCAATGAATACAGAAGGAATACTGAGAAATACTGAAGGAATACTAATGATAGCGGAAGAAATACTGCTGGTTAATATTCCTACTTCTCGTTAGGAATACTACTGAAATACAAGGAATTAGGAATACTGAAAAAACCGTAGAAATGATGTTGCCATATACCTCGAGGTTCCTGCCGAATGCATTAAATCTCATGTCATCGTCATTTCCTGGCCAAATCGTTTCATTTTGCTCCTGGTGTATTCATCCGTCCTGGTATAGCCAAACCACGGCTTCGTCTTCTTTGAAAATTCAGTCTCACGAATATTGTCCTATCCGGGACCTCAGGGTTAGCAGGAGGTGACATAACCCCACCGCCAATAAGGCAGGATTTAGCATTATGTTGATCAGAGAGGAGTTATCTTCACTTTCAATTTATCCTACGGTAGGGGAAATGAGGATATTTCTGTGGGCGACACCCGTGATACTTTCAAGTCGCTTTCGCTGTATAAATAATTAAGATACAACTACGCTCGTCGTTAACCCGTAATAACCCAATGTTTCTTCTTAGTAACATAAAAATGTATACATTTTCAGGTCTATTCAGGAAAGATTTAAACTACGTGTTGTTTTGGTCGGTATAGTTTAATGTTGAAAATTGTAGTTGCGACTGTAATTATGATTGAGTTGAAACTTTTCACTTTTTTTTTAAATGAGAGGTCTTGAAATTTAATTTCTCCCAGAAGCAACTCTGGGTTAGAAAGGGTTAATGTTTCCTATTACTAGCAACCCATTGTAAGTCCGTCCTCAAACGAAGTGCTTTCCCGATAACCTATTTTCTTTGAGGAGAATATTGAATTATGCGTTTGCTGGGGATAATGTCGTTCCCCAGCCTCATCCACCATAAACACTCAAAATCTCGGTCGCATTTTCACCGTCTCGGGCATTGTCCTTCCAGTTCCAGGGTAGCAGCCCCCGTGGGTTATTGCTTTGGATGCTTTCCTCAACTCTTAGTGCCAGTAACGCGCATTGATTTGGACAAAGGACCATAAATGTTTAAGGCAGCCTGGAGTGTGCCTTTCCCTTGCTGCTTCCCATTGACTTCGTGGCTGAGCTCTCTCAAGGTTTTTCCTTTTTTCCGGGTTATCGAAGCGGAAAAGTGCATCCTTTATCCGGTACTTCAGCGACTGAAACCCTCCCGCTTGCACGTCATTTCGTGAAATGCGCCCAATTTCATACTTTCTCTGCTCATCGAGTCGGGAGCACGGTTTATTCGTCGGCTCCTCCAATCCGACAGAAATCCCCCCTGATCTTTTTTCCATAATGAATTGGGAGCAATGTTTTTTTTCTTCTCCTTTTTCTTTGGTTTTGGATATGCACGGAGCTGGAGGTATATCGCTTTCCCGCAATTGAATTGCTTTCGTGGTTACAAATCAAAGTCTTGGAAATCTTGGACCCTAATTTCAATTTTGAGGAGTGAAATTTACTCGGCGAAAGGATCAAGATCCACGAAAAGGGGTGATATGACGTTTCGAATTTAACCAAATCCCAAGATTTTTTGCTCTTTTTGATGCCTCCTAATCCCTGTTAATGGAGCATGAATGGTTCGTTCAATGGTTTTAGGCTATGTGGAAGTTAATACTTGAAAATGAGAAAGAGACTTCGTTGATTTCCACTGATTAATTTCGTCCGTACGACGTGTCGCATCATAGAGTAATGATATGACCTCTATGGTTCGAAACAGGTCGTACGGACGAAATAAATCAGTGGAAATCAACGAAGTCTCCTTTTCAATTTCGAGCATGGATGGATTGATATTTTTTAACTTATAACATCCCATGGAGTTTTATAGTGTTGTATTGCATTTTGCCAGGGTAATTAGGACTTTGAATTCCTCTCTTGCATTTCACTTTTTGAGCATTCAGATAAAATCAAGGTTTGAATTGTGAAAAACTCAGCCAGGCGAACACGCGACCTCAGGGTTAGCAGGTGATGACATTAAACTTCCCTCCCCACCACCAACCAAAGTAGGCCTTGGCTTCCTTTATTTTGCTAGGAGTTATCTTGGATTTCAGTTCATCGTGCATTTCAGAAATGGGAATACTTCTGTGGATGACTCCTGCCAATTTAAAAGTCGCGTACGCTGAATCAACATCATATTAGAACAAAACCTTTGGGAGAAAAGATAATATAGATGTATGTTACTGGCCTGATTAGCGCATTTAAATACTGAAGCGGTCTCCTAAAACATTTCAAGAATTAACTGACCACAGTAAGGGTAGAAAAGTTCTGTAACTACGAAAGTAGGTGTACGGAAGTACGTCTTAACCACTAGACAAAAATTGTAACGAGTCAGCTGCGTAATAAGGCGTAAATGATTGCGAGGAAGATCGTGAATAAAATTTTGGAATAAAGCTGAAATCTAATACGTTTTTGTCAAGTTATCTAATTTTACCCCTAAAAAGTCACTAAAGGTCATAAAGGAATAGAATATGGAAATGTTTCAAGAGTCGGAACGTATTAAAATCATCTGTTTTGCACCGAACCGAGTTGTCTTAGTTTGCGGTCATAAAGGTTTTTCGTATGATTACCCTGCATAAAATCATAATATTTGCACTCTAGTCTGTATACCGTAGGGTGGCGCACGGGCCCGCTAGCTACCTGGCGGGCCCGTGCACCACCCTACGGTACGTAGAATATAGTAATTTAATCATCAAATAATTTTGACCGGTTAATGAGTGCCAATACGGCCAATACTCATGTGTGCCATCTCCCAACAGTGGCGTAGCTAGGAATTTCGTTCGGAAATATTTGAAGAAACCAGGGTATTTAGTATAGAGTTCTAAACGATAATCCTTTATAACTATAAGATAATAATTTTAACAGTTTTCGTTGTCGAAAAATACTTCAATTTTCAGAGATATCTTTAGTAAATTCTTGATTTTTATTTTTTATGTGTCCTAAAATTTGGGGGGGTCCCCCTCTTAGCTACGCCACTGTCTCCCGATGATCTCCGGTTCGTTTCCCGGCGATAGGCCGTCGTCTGCGCGTGGGGGCGGGAGCGTGTCTCTTTTCCCATCGCCACACCCTGAGCGAGTCGCTGGACCGCGTCGGCAAGACGCGTCGGCGAGACGCGAGGACATCGAAGGATTCCGTGGGAAGACGAATGCATTCCGTCTCCCCAGCCGATCGGAATGACCGAGGTGTACAGTGTCCTGCGGTGGAGGTTGTGAGGGAGAGACGGAGCGAGGACGAGGTCTCCTGGCCTTGCAATACCCGCATCGATGTGCGACTCAATTGTCCCCTGATTCTCATTGCGATTTCTTTAGAGGACGCGTCACTCCCTTTCTACAAGTCTTTTTCTCGTGATACATTTCTTGTTTTTAACTTAATACTACGCTACCATATTGAAATTTTCAGTGTTTGTTGGGTAGTCCGTTGCCAGCATTTGCCTGCTTCAACTAAGCAACTATTTAGTTCCTTTGTTGAAGCTCAAATGAAACACACGGGATTGACTATGGCCTCGCGCACGGGCGACTTTTTATTTGAACAACGTGCAAAATTTTACGTGGTGAATCAAGAATGTATGAATAAAGGTGCCTCTAGATTATTGAGTAACACTAATTTTTAGGAGGCAAACCTCTTAGACTACGCTCGATACGTTAGGGAAGAAGTATTCTCCGGCCCATTGGTTTAGTCAACGCGATCTCCCCTTTCCCCCCACAGTTTCAATTTTTCAATTCACTGGTTTTTCATCCCTTTCCTCGTGGTTTCAGCCTTCAACCTGGGAACATTTTCTGCAACCATCTCAAGCGTTGAGTACAACTTTATCCTGGTGACTTAGCCAACCCAACTAAGCCTCCTGCTTATAAATGTTGAATGATATCAGGCATTTTGTTGTTCATGAATCTTAGTTCTATATTATTTCGGATTCTACACCTACAGGCACCTTGGTCGAACATTGGACCAAAAAGGGTGCGAAGTAGTTCGTTTTCAAAGACCAAGAGCCACTTTACAGGTTTTTCGCTAAGTATCTTAACGTCTGATCTCTATTAGACAGGAGGTAATAATATTCTCATCTAGAATTCTTTTGGTTTGCTTATTCTTAGACAGGATTCTAATTTTCAACTGTTTATATGGAGCCCAATAGCATCAATATTTTTTGTAGAATTCTCCTTTTATTTGCCACTTGATTATTATCTTCATCTATCTTTCCTCCTAGGTATTTGAAATCCTGACGCCGCACAATGGGGCCAAATGCTTAAAAGGTGGTCATAATTATTAAATATCATGTAATTTGTTTGAAATTTGGAATATAACCGTTTTCGAGGTCGCTAATTCCGAATATGATGTTGAAATATAAAGAAAATTTATATTTGGCCAAAAAATTGGAATTTTTGGTAAAATAAGACAGTAATTGTTCCTCATGTCCAGTAAAAAGGGGGAATATTTTTAATTATACTATATTACGAATATGAAACTGATTTTGAAAATTATATGAAATACATTTCAAAGCTTTGAGGCAATCGATTAATAATTTTATTAATTATTTTAAATAAATATCATCATTTTATGGCTATTTTTAATTTTCAAACATTCTAAACGAATTAATTTCCGATATTGTTACATGTATCTTAATGTACACGTTATAAGCATGTATACATACTTATGGCTTAAATATATATCCTGGAAAATAATAAGTTAGCAAAGAAATTATAAAACATTATTGTATAACAGTCAATCTGCGTAGAATATGAACAGGCCCGCGACCACTCAAAAAAATGCAAACACTAAATATAATCTATCTCTAATTCGTCCCATGAAGCATCTGAGCACAAAACAGCATTATTGAATAAACCCACTTATTATTTTAAATATAAAATGAAAACTCTTAACTTAAATGTCTTTTTAAGAATATATAAAAAGTTAACAAACACATTTATATCACACATTGTTATATAGTAGGGTTTCTACGTTGAATATGAAAAGAGCTGCGCACACAGGCTTATAAACGTGAACAAAAATTTCAATCAGACTTCGTTCCATCCAAAGAATCGTCTACCGATTCCGATGAAGATCCTGATTCTATCAGATAGGATTCCTACAAAATATTCATGGCTCCGGAACATAAAATTGTCGATGACTTGGACCGCATCACAATCTGACTTACAATAATCGAGTCGGAATGTAACATCAATCTCATGACCAAGTCCACTACAGTTTTTTCCTCGAGCACTTTCGGGTAAAATCTTCCCTGAATTTCCTCAACAATTTGTTGTACGCTTCCTGCGCTCCCTCTGGCATTTTTCCGATTGGTAACAATGAATTTTGTATGGCATTCCTTTCGTGCAACAGTATTTAGGGTAAACATTGTTGGCATGCAAAACCAGTGATATAATTCAACAATAGCCGGGCTGTTTAGATAGAATACACTTCGCAGATATCTATATTTATTCTATAGCCAGAAGACAGCTTGTAAAACAGTATTAAATCTCTAAAGAAGCTCCAAATTGAGGCCTGTTATATTGGCGGAAATTTCAGAGTTCTCGAGCTGTGTTGTCGTCATCACTACTACCATACACCTGCTTTGGCCGGTTTAAACTAAGCTCCTTTTTAAGTCCTTCTTCTTCTTCGGCTCCTCCACCCATTTTTAGCGTTTGTATTGCAGATCTGCCAGGTTTTATCTTACATTCTGAAAGCCACTTGCAAGCAGCATTCGAAATTTCGAATCCATGCATGCAACGTGGTTAAACTACATTAGGGATATCATTCTTTACTGGACGAGATAGTATAGCATCAACTTTGTACATACTTTGTCTTGAGTCTTTGTTGCGTCAATTTATTGCAAAAGAACTCATTTTGTTACGCTGATTATAAAGTAAGTGCTCTCTCCTGCATGCAACGTGTCAACGAGCTGCGCGCTTCGGCGTCCATACGGTTGGAGGTTACTTACGTATTTCTTCATTAATTCGCGAAGGGGCGGGTTGGGGCGGTTAATTTTTTTTTTGTTTTGATAGCCGAGAGTTGTGGCTACAATAATATAACTATATAAGAGCACTGCAGAGCACTGCTATATAACTTAATGATTTTCGTATTTTTATTTTTGAATAAAAGTTGTGCAATTTATTTGTTAATATTTATGTTAATAATAATTTTAATTTTGTTTCAATGTTATGGTAAAGCAACATTTGTTATCTATGCACATTGATGCGTTGATTCTATTTTTTAAATTTTAAATTTAGCCAATTGGGTAGCTGAGGAGGAGTCTTGAAGATGAGGGTATTTCGAAGCGAGAGGGAGGCTATGTATCCCAGCAGCGCACCTGTCACTTTGAAAGTGATTTTTACGAAGAGGTGAACACTTAACTGCTTCTCAAACTTATTTCTCAGCAGATCAAATAAGTGTCTTCCCAACCATGTAAAAATAAATCATAACCCCGAACTTTTATTTTTCTAATTATGGCCACCTTTTTTGGATTTGGCCCCACTTTGCGCCGGTGGAAGGTATGATAGCATATTTTCAAAGAATCTTTAAATGTATGCATACGGATTGTTGCATAATTTTGGGTGTTTCGTCTTTGCTTCGCTGCCTTTAAGAATTTTTTTTTGCATGTTTCATAACGGCTCTCACCAGATTTCCAACCATATGATTTAATCCATATGAGACATCACTTAATATTATGCTCTTGTAGAGCCTTCATTTGGTATCTTTTTATGGAATTCTGCTTTTCAGCAGTTGAACAGAAAAAAAGGAAAGTATTATGTAATGGAATAAGCAGTTTATGTGGATGTCGGTGATGTTTTTTTCGGGTGCGCCCAGTGTACTTGTTCGGTTTGTTGCCCGACGTTTCGTGCCCGTTGCTGGTCACTTCTTCTTAGGTTCATGGGAATCCCTAAGAATAAGTGACCAGCAATGACCATTATACGTCGGGTAACAAACCAAATAAGCACGCCGGGTACACCCGTAAAAACATCACCAACAGCTACAACGACGCGCGAGAGCTTCAACCAAGAAATTCATGTGGACTCTCAAAGACCGATCCCCGCTCCAACCACCTTCATAACCTTCTCTAATCCAGAACTACTTCTGGGAGAAGTTTTTCAATACTTCTCATTTTAAAAATGAGAATTTTTTTCTGCCCAATCATAATTATTGTGAAAGCCACATATATCGCCATTAAAATTTACAGCACATAAGAACACGTAGTTTAAAAGTTTCCTGAATTGAACTGGAAGTGTGTACATTTTTGATGTTACATAGAAGCAACAATTGGGTTATAATGGGTTAACTTTAGCCGTGCAGACAGGGTTTGTTCTCCAAGGAAGAGTTAGTTGATCGTGGGTGGGTGGGAGAGCCGTGGTCCCATGAATGGCGTTCGTCCTCAAAGTCCTTCTCCCCCTCCCCTTTCTCCCCGCCTCCCCCCTACCGCGGTCGTGTCCATCTGCTCCCCCCAACCCCTCCACACTCCTCGCCTGCATAGGAGTTCTTCTCCCATCGCTTTCCTCATCTTCCCTCTCATCCCTCGCCCATTCAAAGGGACGAGAGCGTCGTGTACGTACGGGTGTCGTCACCATCTTCCTTCGTGACTGGTCCAGAAGCGATCCGGGTCCCTATTCTGTCCCATTGACGCAATAGGAGTTGGTATCCGACGTGCGGTAGTTCCCTTTTGTGTGTCATCTATTTGATAAATGTCGTTTGATGAGTAGAAATAAGTGCCTGCATCCATCAAGTGGGTTGCTCCCAATGTTTCTTCCCATATTAGCTCTGGGCTATTACTCTTTAATCTACATCTACATACTACCCCGCAAGCCGCCTAAAAAGGCGTGCGGCAGGGGGTGTTAGAACACCAGCCGCCAACACATAATAAGCATATGTTCAAACAAAATTATGACCAGAATTTATGAAAGTCATTTGTGGTTCGGGGGAAAAACGAATTCCCATATCTATCCGTTCGGAAAAATATTTCTCTTCGGAAAAATATTTATTGCTTTAGTCGGACCTGGAAATATAGGCCGTTTTCCAATTCGCAATTATTCACCCTCCGTGCACTTTTCGATCGTCAACTTACGAATGTGACGACAGCAAGGGTGGATCCAATCGGCGAGGGCGCAAGGGAACGAAGGGTAAGTGAGCAAGGGAGCTCGGATGCTCCCTCACTACCTTTCCCTCGAAGGAAGTGGATGTCAAAATGGCGGCAATGGACAACTCAGAAATCTTGAACTGGAGTTGTAAGTAATTTTTTGTTAATTATGTGAAGAGAGAGCGTCCAATCGGTGCCAGAAAAGTCAAAATACTAAGCAGTATTAATTACAAACGTAAACAAACCGAGTAGTAGGGTGAAATTAATTCTTAAATCAACCACAAGATGTCCTAACCCGAACCTGCGCTTCACATTTCGTTACTGCCAATAGTTCGCATTTTTTCCGTTCACACGATATGGCGCCAGTAGAGCATTTGTTAGGGAGCAGGGTGCAAGGGAGAAAGGGAACGAGGGAATGAGTGCATACTACGTGGATTGGAAAACGGCCATAGTGAGACTGAGACGGCCGACTGAGATAATTCTCTCCGTGTCGCTCTTAAAGATATCTACTCTCAATTGTTTAAGCAATCTAAGTCTAGCACGCCGCCTCCGAGTCTCTAGCGGCTCCCAGCCTAATTCGCTTAAAAATGTTGCCTGTCTTTTCTCAGTTTTGCCTGCCGATTGAACTATGTTTTTGAGAAAGTGCATAGCAGTGCATTTATGCCTGAATAACCATTTTAGCAATTTCTACATAGATATTTTACATTGTAATGACAAAGGGCTTAAATTAGATTTCATGGAAAAATTCGGAATTTCCAATAGCCAAGAGGAACTTTGTAATGATTTTTTATTTTGTACTGACTCACCTTTGTTTAAGTTAAGCATCCCCATAACGTCAAAACCCTGGCCATCACTCACGCCCCAGTTGAACGTTTTCTGTTATCAGTCGTCATTTATTCGTTCACCCAAACTTTTTCCCCCTCCTCCTCCTCTCATACCAACTCCACATGCCCCCACCTCCTTCGGCCTGGGTATAAATGCTGAGAGAGTGCTGGTTGTATCACCTTGAAAATAACACTATGTGTTGAAACCATGGTCAGTTGTTGAGTTTTGTAATTGAAAAGTGTGGAAATTACCATTTATGTTCTTTCATCATGGATATATCGAACTTCCACCTAATCAAGCCAGAAACGAATTTTATACGTGCGTAGTAGAATCACTCTTTACTGTCATTTAGCATAATGAAAATCCTTGTCTATTTCCACTCTTATTTCACCCAGCCTAGGTTTTGGCTTATAATGCCATCTCAAGGTAGGTATTACCTTTAACCTTGAAAATAGCAATATGGGCCGAAACCTGGGTCGGCTGAAATTAGAGATATGCTAGTAGTACATTTTGATCTCAAGTCGAGTATCGAGTCGAGTTGAAAAGTACTCGCGAGTATCGAGTCGTGTCGAGTATGACGATTTTGAACCAGGCAATATAGCAATGCATGCTCCAACATATTCTTGTGTTTCCTATCCCCAATTTTCTATTTTCTATTTTCTGAATGCTTAGCGTGATGTAAAAATGAAAAAAAAACAATGAGGAAGGTTGACGTAAATCTTGTCAGAACTAGGAAATTAAAGAAAGAACGGTAGGATACAAAAGTATCGCATAAGAAAATATGAGCGGTACAGCTGTTCACTCCGATTACGCCGCTGGGTCAGAAGACGGTCGGACACCGCGTCCGACAAAAAACTATTCGACGCCCAAGTCGACTACTATGGTGGTTGACTGCTACGTATACAACAAGCTGAATTTCATAGGCAATGGGATTAGATCGACTTATTGTCTTTAAAAACGGTATCATTACATGAGTTTTATGATAGCGCCTCTTGTCGGCACGTGTCTGAACTTAATGGCCTCGACAGCTTTGTAACCGAAACTACTTGACTCGACTCGACATTCGCAATATTTCTCGAAGCACTCGAGTCGAGTAACAACTACTCGACTCGACTCGAATTTTCGAGTACTCGCACATCCCTAGTTGAAAGAAATAAGTGTGGAATATCACAGGGACTTTCATTATGTCAAATAACAAAGTTCCCACCGAACTACGCCGGAAACTGTACCTATTAGACTCTTTACTGTCTACATAGGGGCATCTTAATAATAACATTACCACGATTAATGCTGGTATGGATCTTGGGAAATCAGTTTTTCTTTAGAGAAACATGCTATATTTCATGTTTAATTAGCGAAACCTTTTCGTGAGATAAAATGACTGGTATGTTGTACGAATCAGTTGATCAACCCTCGCTGTTTTTTTTTGTGCGTGCACATTCTTAAAAATTGGAATTATTTGTTCCCGAACGCTTGAGCTGCTTCTTGTTGTTATTTATTTAACTGCGACAATATGTGATGCCTTCTTGGCCGTTTTAATTTGCTTGATAATCACATTTGATCGTTTGCTCTAAATATTATCGTAAATTGCCCTAAATAGTAAATTGAAGGAAACTCTTTTCATCGTCGGTTATTATCTTTCATTAAGACGCAATCAAGTTGGAGATGGCTGAAACGAGAAATGACTCTGCCTTTGGATTCCAGTGTCAACAAAGCATATCGTATATAATTGGAGTTTACGGGTTTTCCTTAGTCACGCTGAAGTTGTTTGCCTTGCTGAGGTAGTAAATGAATGATTTAGAAATGTCTTTGTCATTTTCAACTTACACATAATATTTGCCTTTGTGATATTTGATTTATACCATTGTTGCGGGCGTAGCATAAGCCTTGAAACAGGCGTCCAGATTATGGGCTCAAGCTTGGTATCAAAATTATCCTTTGATACCGTGTGCTTTATCTTTGTACCTCTTAAAACTTGTTCTTAGGGTTATTTTACCGAGAAGATAGCATTGCGGAAACCTCCATTTTTATTTACCTTTCATCTGGAGTTTGTAGTAGTATTTATCTACGTCTTATCACCAAAATGGATCTAATTGGCGTAAAATTCTTGATAAGCTTCTCGTTGCGTCGTGATCTGATCACGTCAATTATAATTTAATAAGGAAATAGAATTGAGGTCTGATGTGAAGCTGACTACAAGTTTCGTTTTTTATTGTCAATCGCTGAGTTTCAAGTAGGAGACTTTTAATTAAGAATAATATTATTTAGTAAAATGTGATAAGTTTGAAACGTAATCTCTTTTCTAGTCCTTATGGTGGCTTCGAATCCAAGGGTCTCGGGTTCAAGTGGGTTGGCTGAGGTCAATTCTAAACAAAATATCCTCGTGGTACAAAGAGACTTCAGTGGCGGAGTGAAGATATTCCTTTAAAAACTTTTTTTACCGCGTAACTTCCTTGAGAAATGATTGAGTGAAATATTCTTCTGATATTCCTTGTTGGGATTTTGGCATGAATAGGAACTTACATCGGTATCCCGGTTTCCGTGTTAACCTACTTCCAAAAATGGATAAGCAAATTCGATAAGGACTCCACTCCTCCATTTTAATGAAATAGTGCGGATTTTTATGGAAGTGATGTGGATGATAAGAATTCATTTGCCAAAACCTTTTGTTGGCTGCAATATCATGGCTTGAGGCATTCGTATTTGTTTATTTTTGTATTCGTTTGATAGTATTCACGTATCGCTACCGGCGTTCATTGGTGAGTCATATTTGGATGGCGTGGGTGGAATCGAGCATTGGGACGGAGAGTGATTGTTCTATTGTTCGAAATCATCGTATTCTAAGTGGCACCTGGATTTGCGGAACCTCATGTGGAACCCGTGCGCGATTGTCCAAGGGCTCTGTCCGCTACCCGAGCAGTGAGCATTCGATTATTAAAGGAGCACTGGTCAAGGGAGGTTATCAATTAGCATTTTCCGATCATCCCGGCCTGTCACTCTTTAAATCTTTTTACTAAGCCAATTATATTGTTATATTTATTATTATTATTATTATTTTTAATTACTCTATTCATTCGCACGACGTCTTAAGCGTAAAAAATACAAATAAATATATAGGGTAGGAAAGAAAGGGATAGGAACACATGGTTGAAAAAGGACATGGACAACGCTGCTGTGGTAGATAGAAAAAGCCAGAAATCAGAGGGTAAAAATGCGGTCTGACCGGGACGGAAGGGTATTATTATTAAAATATTCTGCCGGTAGATTTCCTTGGACTATTTAACCCTTTATAAACCAATGTTGCATCTAAGCAACATCAAAAATGTTTAAACTTTCAGCTCTATTCAGGAAATTTCTAAAATACCCATTATTTTGTAGTGTAAATTTTAACGACGAAGTTGTTAGCTGCCACGATAATTATCAATGAGTGTAAAATTTTCAAGTTTTCAAAATGAAAAATCTTGAAATTTGATTTCTCCCAGAATCTGTTCTGGGTTATAAAGGGCTAAAGAGTATTGTGGTAGTCTTCCCAACCGTCATGGACTACCCTGTACAATTCAAAGTTAAGCCTACTCCCCTAAAATTTTTTCTAAAAATCCTATTTTAATCCTACTTTATCCTCCCTCGCTTACCCAACATTCTTCCCCCTGACACTGTTTGGAGAATCCCCTCCCCGCTTAGTAATCGCTCCATCCATACCTTCAGACTCCTCCGCATGTCATCTAGGAGCTGCCTCCCCTCACCCACCATGTCCAGCACTTCATCGTTTCTGCTCCTTTCCATTCACTTCACTTTTTCCATTCTTCTATACACCCACATCTCGAACGCCTCCAATTTTCTCTCGTCTTCGCATCATTATAGAATTAAAATAATAAGAAAGTGTTTTTGGTTAAATTTTGAATTTTAAGGGACGACGGAGTTCCGAAGTCTCATGTAAAGAGACGTTAAATTCTGGCGCTAAGCGTGGAGTTCTGCCAGTTCTGTGTGGTACGTGTGAAAGTATTCCTCTCTGTCGTTGAAACTATCCCGCCGCTCATTTCACGGCCCAAAATAAAGTGCTCTCAGTGTGCCCTCGCCTGCCATAATCGTTTGCCACGGCCATTCGCTCGGATGCGGTTGTTATCAGTCCTTTGTTGGCGACTCGGGACTGCTAGCCAGAGTTGCAGTGTGTGGCGAAATGTTATCGCTCAGTCGACATTTTCAGCTTCCATTAAGCGAACGGAAGAATTATGAAGAGATGTTTAAAAACATTTTGATGAATATCTTCTCTTCTACGATTATTTATTTAATACCTAATGTTACTAGTAGGCTATCGCCTGGTGGTAACATGAAAATGAAGTGCCCACTCAAATTAGAGCGAAGAAACGGAAATAATATACATGCTTCGTATTATTAACAAATAGAATTTGAACCAAATCACCCAAATTTCGTAATTTACAATGCTTCCCAAAGAGCCTCTATGAAATCAACTAAGAATCTAAGAGTACTTTTTCTTGAAAATTAACATTTTAGGGAAATATCCTAAAACATTTCTACAGGAAAGTCATTCGACTCCTTTATGCCCCAATGCGGCAAGGATTCCTTCAGAATGTCCTACGCCTGAGGATCCTATGCTGGAGTAGCATTCTCTGACACCGGACGAACCACAACCGTGTGGGTCATTTCTTTGGTTCCTTTTTTCGACTTCTATTAATATCTCTTATGACCTAATGCAGCGTTTTCAATGATTCTCCGTTATCTGGTCACATTTCCTGGTCGTTATCATTGCAGATATTTTGGGATCAAACTTTTGAGGTTTGTGAAATCTTAAATTCTTTGCCATAGGGACGGATAAATGAACGGACGGTTTTGAGACTTCTACGAAGAGTTGAACACTGTAGTACTTCTGTAGAGTTTTTAGGCTTAATATGATGGAGTTCTATCATATTATTAAAATAATATTTTCAAGTGATTTTTCAGATACGCTTTGATATCACTTAACGCACAGTTCCAATTACCATCAGGTGACTTGAAGATAATAAAAAACGTATTGAAGGTAGCCGCGAAGCGTAATTAAAGTATTAGTCGAAAAATGATCGTGACTTTAAATTTATTAACGCTAATCTTCCATCCCAGTATTCCGAGAATGCATTCGAAAACTAATAAATTGTGCCCTATTTTTGTAAGCGTTAAAAATGGCGAAAACTCATAAGTTATAAAATCTATATTTTCTCATAAATCAAATTATCTATATTTTATTATAAATCTAAATATAAACCCTATTATAACTCAACCGTGAATAAGACGAATTTCGCCTACCGTGAAAAAACCTGGATATACAATAGGATTTAAACCATACGAGATATCCCTAAGTGCGAGGTGGCAAAGTAATTGGAACTGGACCCTTACCCGAAATCGTGCGAAATTTGACGAGCCCGTGGCTTAGTTTTGGTCTAGTTCTACCCTCTCGTATCTGCACATAACTTCGGATTGGATTACCGAATGAGTGAGTGAATTCCATCGTTTTCTCGCCATGCGGGTGTGTTTGTGAAGTGGCGTTTGAGGTTTGGCATGGAATGACTTCGGAGCTGCCGTCGCGTCATCTCTCCTTCGGCCCTCTGAGCAGCAGGCTCCCTTGAGCACTCGGCCGCGGTGAAAGCGTCCATCGGTGCTAATGGTGAGAATTAAGAGGATGCCTCATCATTGGATGCCTTTCTTTAGGGCAGCGCCTCTCTGTCATGGAGAAATCTTGGCCTAAGAGATAAGGCGAAATAGTTTAGCTGCGCCATCGGAAATTCCGGCTCTCCACTATTTAGCATGTCTCAAAATTGAATCACCGCAATTATTTTTTTTTGTTATCTTCGACAATTCTTTAACGTTATTGATGATGGAAGCGGGTCTCACAGTTTTATTCATATCTTTTGGAGAGGGTACTGTCAAAAATTTTACGGGTGGTATCCATGTGTAAAACAGAATTATTTTTGGGTTTCCCCGCATCAATCGTAAGATAGTCCCTTCATGGTATCCGGCAGTGGAGAAGAATGTTGGCCGTTCTTATTATTGAGGCCTGATAATTAAAAAAAAAGTTAATATCAATTAGGGTACTGTAATTGGGAGTAATTATTCGTTTCAGTGTTAATGTTTAAGAAAGTTTAATACCTTCAATTTTTTATTCCATAACTTTTCGTTCTTTTTGAAGCATTCTTTCACCGATTTTATGATCTCAAACAGAAAAATATCATGTGTTAGAAGCTGAAATGGATCATTGACTACGTATTAAAACAGCATGAAGCGTAATTATTACAGTAAATTCCCGCAGTGATCCCGAGTAGGGATGTCCAACCTTGTCAGTCTGATGACCGCGATGACTATCAAAGAGCCCACCTCATACTCCCACTCGTAATAATGTAGAATCGATATTTTATGTATTTATTTAATATCGTTTTATTGTTTCATTATTTATCAACACACTGTTGCGCTACTCACTCAGCAACTTTACTACAGGTAATGGTGAAATTATTTTCGTAACTTTTTAGGTAAAAGGTCATCGTCATAAGTCAGCAATCCTAAGATAGGTTTGACACAGCTATCCATTCCGTTCTACTATTTGATAAATAAAAACAGTGGGGTAATTCCTCTCATTTATATCCTTAATAACCTATATTATGCAGCTGATTCGGGGCCGTTCCTTGCCCTTCCTCCCGTCCACCTGTTCATCGACAATTTTCTTGATCAGGTGATCATGCCTCATGATGTGGCCAACTAAGTTTTTCCGCCATCTTCTTAGGGATTTTTTAAGGCTTGATTAGCTATTCATCATCACTTAGACCACACGTCGAATACTTCCACTCTTGACTTCTACTTGTCAACGTCCAAGCCTCGCTCTCATAGAGAAACGTGCTGCTCATATACAACCTGATGAATTTTTTTCATTTCTATACTTTTATTTTCACCTGTAAGTACATTACTCTTTTCTAAAAAGCCCTCATCGCCCGTGCTATTCCACTGAGTATTTTTTTCTTTCTTCGACCATCGTTAGTAATTCGGCTTCCTAGGTAGCAAAACTAGTAATGCGTCAGAAAGAAACCGGCAGACAAAATACGAATGTGATGATGGAAGAATAGCACTTATTTAGTATTTATCCACAATTTAATTAAACATGCACCGAATCATTTTATTTACGTTTATCATTCTTAATAAAAATAAGTCTCCACGGGTCGGATGAGAAAGTCTCGCTGACAGCATTTGGCATGCGGGCGTAGTTCCGAGACACCGAAGTAGGAAAAAAGCATTCGAAGGTATTTGCATGGGCGTAGTTTTGGTTTAGGATGGTCATAGTCTTCTCCGGCAGATGCAGAGTGAAATAAGTGTATCTCCAACACCCGTTTCTAAGGGAGTGAGAGTTGCCTAGAATTATTTGTTGTTTCTTTTTTCTTTCTTTAACTTGAATGTGCACAACATTTTTTATCGGCTTTTTTCCATGTACCCTTGTAAAAGAAACGAGATCTGATCAGTTTTCCTTTCACTATCGAGGATAACTCTGGCATTGACCTCTTTTATGCGTTGAGAATTGATGAACGGAAGGTATTTAAAAAGTGCGTCTGTAACGGATGTACCCATTCAGTTTTCATTTTATGAAAGTAAGTCTACTAAAAATTGAGAAGAATGCTTATCAGTTTATGATTGACGGCATAAACTATTTCAGTTTATTGAATCTCTCCCTAGTAATATCTATTCATATCTGGTTATCTATTTTTAAATCTGTGAAGTTAAATTTTCGCCTTGGTTTTTTTAAGTGGTGAATAGCGTCGCAAAAAATCGATTATTATCAGGGAACGATTCCTCCTGGCGTAATGTATCGACCCATCTTTTTTTTTGAGACTGTTAGGAGATGGGTTTTGGCGAGCAATTATAACTCTTTTTACCCCCTTGCATCCCGTAAAGTGTATGCTATATGAGAATAATCAGTATTCTTCAATTACGCGGCATTAGGAGTGTAAATTAATTCCTCCTACTGTCAGGGATAGCAATATTTTCGCAATACATCGATTTATTCGAGGCACTCGTTGAGGCAACTACTCCATGCTTTTCTTTTTTGTATTTTATTGTTCTTTTGCATTTTCTACGCATTTCTCCCATCTATTTATTTGTTACCATTATTTTATCTTTATTCCTTTGCGGTGGATCCTTTGTGTGATCCTTACCTAGCATGGGTAGACTTGTTCTAATTACTAACTCTTTGCAGAATTTAGCTTTCCATGTAAGTAGGTATGTTTGTTACACCGCCTTGCTTTGTTTGAAGCTATGCAATCCTGGAGGGAGCTCATACCCCCTTCGCGAATTAAAATTTTTAGAGCGTCTTATTGTTATTATTATTGTGTGCGCATTTTTTATAACCATCTGTGGTACCAATCGTATGCTCCATGCTGGCGATTAGTCACCCGCTGCCAATCATCCAAGAGGTGGCTCGCAGGAATCGTATAGATACACATGCAACCACTTTTTTATTTTATCCAATTTGTACATATGGCGTCTTTGGGAAGACTTTCGCTGGAGACAGACTTCTTCGAATTTGCTAAGGTTTTGTTCGAGATATTTTACTGGGGAATCCATCGTCAACCATTTCTCTCTTTCTTGGAGAAATGCCAAATGGGAACGCCGGTGTCACCAAAGAAAGTATGCTTTCCCATCTCATTAGATTCACTTGCCATCATCTGATTTTATATGCACGTCAACCTGAGCTTCCATTCATTAAACGACCAGTTTATTGCCCTTAGAACCGTGTTGGCTCTTAGCGCGGTGAAAGTTTCTTATTTCATCTCCTGTGAACTTCTTTGAAACTTGCGAGGCACGCCTTTCGATCCGAATAGCTTGTGATGCCCTTTTGGTTTTAATACTGAAAACGATTTGAATAGAAGCGTGTCTTTGGAAAACTCCATCGGAATACGGACCAACTTTTATTGTCATCATAAAAGTCAAGGTAGGTATGTTATGAAATTTGCCCTTCTGTCTATGCTTTATGGACTGCACGTAAAAATGCGCTTTCCATTCCATTCTGTTGAGGTTAGCTATATGACGACGCTTGCATCTGAGTAGTGACATTGTCACACGTTGTACCTAGCTACTTATTTTATCCATGTTGTATGTTATATCAATAATATACTGGAAACATAAGTTGAACTCGCTACAGAAAAACATCTGGCTTAGTCTGATTTTGATCATTTTATACACTGCCATCGAAATCGAAACGCTGCATACGTTTCCTTCCACCTTTAAGGTTGAAATAGTATGACTGACCTACTAAAAAAAAAAAAGTAGGTTTTAGGATGTGGTCTAGATGCGTTATCAGGGGCCATGTCGCAGGTAGTCCTTAGTCGGGTGTGGTACACCCCCGGAAGGGTCGCTAATCCGTAACCCTTTCGTAGGATCTTTTGCCATTTTCAATTGTGCCTTGGTAATAAAACTCTCATAAATCCTTAGGCCATAAATCGTAAGGCTATCAGAGTATTTTTCTAATCGAATAGTTGCGAGTGTTTTAATTTTGTCATGGACTTTGGGCATAAGATTTTTTGCTGTGCACCGCACAGTCGTATCGGAAAAAAAGAAACCAGTTTATTATAATTAAACGCGTTGGCTATCGCGGTGAAAGTTAATTATACCATCTCCTGTTAACCTCTTATAAAAAATCGCGTGTCACGCCTTAAAAAACTGAATAGCAATACCTCTTCGGCATTGGACGCTTAAAACGTTTTGAAAACACACGCCCGTCTTAATTGAAAGGGCGAGGTTTTTGTTTTCACCCCACGATCGTGTCGCTTAGCAATCGTGCATCAGTCCAAATGCCGATGATAAATATTACAATTATTATTAGATTTCTTGGCCTGGGGGTGCGGATGACCGTAGCCTTCATTTCCAGGTTGGCAAAAGTCGTCTGGCCGGTCGACGTGACCTGTTTTACTTCTGCCGCCTCATCTTCGCCATCGACAACAGAATCGCCTCTCGCACGGGGTCCTTCCTCTCTCTTTTCCTCGACATGGTTTATCGTTTCGCCGTGATTTCCCCGCCGGGGGAATTTTTTTTTCAATGCACCCATCCATGCATTCATTCATTCATTTCCTCGGAGTGCGCGGTGAAAAGTGAATTATGGAGGGTTGTGGGTCGTCGAAAGGAGGAGCAGGAGGTGGGAATCGGGGCGGGCGGGCGAGGAATTGAGTCATTCGTCTGGTTTTGCTGTTGTTGTGTTCCCGGAGCGGTGAAAAGTCCGCCCGTTTGAGGAAATCACTTTCTTCCTCACTCCTCCCTTCTATGATTCGTCCTCATTATTTCTTCGCCGGTGTGAGTCTCACGATCTATCGATGTCATAAAGCGTATTCCGTTTAATGCCATCGAAAGTATGCAGAAATAGAAGTAAGCTAAACGTTTTCAATATAGATAATTTTTAAGGTGGAATTCAATCTATAGGGTCAATTACTTGAAAAAAGCAGTCAGAAATATGTTATATTTATGTATGGTTTTAAAATTATTTTTATCAAAGAAAATTCAATAAATTGGGTATTTCATACTCGAATCATGAAAAAAGGGATTGCATTGTTTAGGTTTTTTCTATGTTCTATATTAGTGGCAATTCATCTCTTTGGGCAGCCCTTTAGAGTAAAGCGGATGCAGCATAAAGGACATAGGAAGAGAATTCCGTTGGCTAAGCAGGAATTCATGAATAGGAAAGAGCTAATGAGATGTTCTTTGTGCAAGAGTTAAGGATTAGCTAGTGAGGAGTTTGATCTGGAGTGTAACGATTTACGTTGCGGAAACATGAACAATTAAAAAGAAAGATGAGAGAAGACTGGAGGCGTTCGAAATATGAGCCTGGAGAAGAATAGAGATGGTGACAAGGACGGAGATGGGGAGGAACGACGAAGTGCTGGACATGGTGGGTGAGGAGGGGCAGCTTCTAGATGACATACGGAGAAAACAGAAGGTTTGGATGGAGCGAGTACTGAGCGGGGAGGGGATGTTGAAAACAGTGGCGGGTAGAATGATGTGTAAACTAGAGAAGGAAGGAAGTGGATAGGATTATTTGATAGAATGAAAGGGAGTAGGCATTAGTGTGAATTGAAGAGGAAAGTCCATGATGGTAGGCGGGACTGTCATAATACTTTTTAAATATTCCATGCAAACCTATCTTAATCGGTGAATTCTTTAATAATGATAATAATATTTGTGGCTTTGTAAAAAGCGTTGTGTGTGTAGGGGATCGGATTGGTGTGGTAGCTCGCGCGTTGATTTACCATTACCTGGGTTTTGTTTCAAGTCCCAGTGTTGGCTGAAGTTTTCACAGAACGCACGATCCCTGCAGAAGTGATTTGTGGAGGGCACTTGAAGCGCAGTGCTCCGTTAGTCAGATAAGACCTTAACCGTGGTCCCTGTGGCAGCTTTCTTTAAGAGCAAGATAATGCCGACGTTACTCTTCACCCCTTATTCACTACTCTTCCCTCATGTTACAAACGACCTCAGCTATCGGTCGCCTTCACCAAAAACTAACCATCAGATATAAACCTTCCTCTTTTATATGGAAGGACTCCAAAATATCCAGAGTGTATATCGGTTCGGGGCGGATTGATGAATTGAAACGCTCATCTGGTTTTGTGTTGTGTTCCTGCAGCAGTGGAAATGACACCTTCTTAGGAAATCACTTTCCTACTCACCCCCACTACACCTAGCTCCGTTCACTTTTCCTTCTCCCGGACCCTTCTTTTCCCGTTTTTAGTGCATCACTTCGCGATGTGAATCTATGTGACTGACTCCTTCCGGCTGGTTTTTTGATTTACCGTGCGAAGCAACCCGACCTTTCCTATTCAGCGCTGTCTACCTCCTTTCTCTTGTCCCCTTTTTTCGTGAAAAGTTATAAAGAATCGGTCGCGTAGAGAACGAAATTGTATTGTTATCGGCAGAACGAATTGTAACGTCGTTTTTCATTTTCATGACCCAGAGCTGATGCTGTGTACGTCAGGCGGTAAATCTGGTCTTCGCATCTATGAAGGGGTTTTCATGTCTTCGTGAATATTATTCCCTTTTTGCGTTTACAGTCAGTCGTACGAGGTGCACTGCGTGGCTTTGCGCCTTTCATAGCTTGGTGTGCGCATAAAAGTTTTTACGGGCTTTGTGAAGGAGACTGAGATACTTCCTCCAGATTTCTTTTCTCCGGTAAAGAGCATGTTCTTTGTCAGTCATCTTCTTTTCACTCGGATGCGGAAGTAGTCCATGTTTTCTAGAGGCGTCAGAAACGATAACTTAAGAGCGATATTTTGCCGAACGGATGTGTGAAGGAATTTGTTTTTCCCCCGAACAATAAATTACTTTAATGAATGGTAGCTTGAGCTCATTGTAAGTACGCGTGTTTCCTTATCATTTTTATGCAAGGGCTGGCATCTTAACACCACACGCCTATTAAGTAGGCTTGTGGGGTGGTTTATACTAGTAGATGAAGATATATTGCTGGAAATCGCCGATATCCTGGCAAAGACGTAGTAGTGGAACATGCTGGATCTTCCCTCAGATGCCGATTACCGTCGTCTTCTTGTTCTGTTCTGTCCGAAAATATTTTACGCTTGGCCAAATGCTTCTTTATAGGTATCTCCGTTTCTTGTATAAATTAGCCATCCCCGTAATTTAAAGACGAAATTTTGTGTCCAACTGCTTATCTTTAATAATCTTGGTTTGACGATGCTTCTGAATAGAATTCACATCAGTATGCGTGCTGGGTTTTTAATTACTCTCAGTTTGAAAGTTCTCACCTTTGTTGTAAATATAACCTCCATTTTTTTACTTTTTCGGCTAACCTAAAACAACTCATTTAATGTTAATGAGAGCTAACGTAAGCATACTCGTATTTAATCGGTTTAGCGTTGTATGTTCGATCTATAATACGCAATATTCCCTAGAAAATTTGCATAATTGAGATATTCTTTTACATATTAAGTATTTGTGATTAATTCTCCATATAATCCTAGGGGAACTTACATGACTTCAATAAAGGACATGGATGAGATAGATTCTTTAAATTTTTGAGCCGTAAATAACTTGATGTGCATAGTAACTTTAGCTTTTGACATTGCCATGCCTAGTCTTGAACTTGGAAATGTTACGGATCACCTGGTAGAGGTTTGTGATCACACTCATGATAAAGATTGTTAGTTTCCATAAAGCGATCATGGCTTTGAAACTGTATTCCATCCTTTATATGAAAAAAGCACTAAATATACCAGGTTACCCATCCAGAAGATCGGAGGATTTCGGTTTCGGAGGAGGTATTTAATTAAAAAAAAGAGGAAAAGCGAGTCTTTTTATATTTATTTTTTCTACTGAGCCTTATATTTTGCTGAGTCAGTTTTTCCTGTTTAATTAATTATTATTATAATCCATAATCATCATCATAATAAGTAATAGTGCACGCGTTTTTGTATTCAGAGTATGGAGTTACAATCGCGTGGCAATTCTTACTTTCTTCTGCGCAGCGGAAAATGGCTGATGAGTCACGCGTCACCATCGACGAGATTTCAAAGGCGGGTCATGGACGTCCATTGTCCCGACTGCGTCGCATTTTTCTCGATTGGACTCGGTCGGCATCGCCATAAAGCGAGAGCCATTTGAAGGAGGTAAATAAATGTCCCTAGCGTCCTCGTCGGGGACTTTGACCCCTTCGCCTATGCATCATCACTCCGCGCCCCCCCCTCCCGTGTGACATACCCCGCGAAATCCGTTACCTTCCCAAGGGTACACCTACCTACGCCCATTCGAGGTGCGGCAGTCACTCATGCAAATACGACGATGCCCACGTTTCGCACGTTGAAGCTATGGCCCCTCCTCCTTGTTTGCGCCCACACCTCTTAATATGCTGATTTTTTTCCCACCTAAGTCACATAAGGGCGTGGGAATGAGGAAGTAGTTTATGATGGAAGCAAATTTCTCGCTGTTTTAAATGTTAATTACGGCTATCATGACGCAAGTCTTAATAACTCGATCTATTTCGTGCATTTCAACCCATTTTAAACAACTTTTGGAGGGCGGGCTTATCTTATATTTGGTGAAGATAGCTCGTAACTATTTACAATAAGCGTTTGCCGATTGGCCCTGATATATATATGTGTATCGATCGACCATCTCCTTAAATAGTACCCTCAAGCCTTGTATATTTGCCTCTCGGTCCCCAAGAAATTCTAAAAATCATATTTTCCAGGGGTAACGGCAGTTAATATTTCATTCAAAGGTTAATTAGGTACTTTTAATTATACATAATATTTTTTAAATACATTAAATAGGCAAATTATGAAGACACCTTAATTGGCATACCTTAAAACCATCCTCCAATTACGCAGGCACAATGTTATCCAGGGAAGTAAAATTTTAATTTAGAAAATTATTGCGTACAGTGCCTTGAAGATTTTTCTCTAGCTTTTAATATTAAGTAATACACGCAGGGCCAGCATTATGAAGGTGCACGGTTGGAAAGGAGTTGTACGCATAAATAAAATGGTGAGAAAAAATTGTGAAATTCTTGCTTGACAGTGTGTGAGAGTTACATTCGGAGAATGCCCAGATACATTTAAATTAACCTCCATTGACGCCACCGCCTCTGTTTGGCAGCAACACGTCTGCCAAAACACTTTATCACCGGTTCATCCACAATTATAGGTGCAATAGAGAAGAAAACTTGCATATATTTGGCAAGTTAATTAGCTAGGTAAAGCATTACATAATTTGGAAAGCAACACAATATTACTGAGCCAAAATAAACGTTGATTGTGTTTCTAGTTAGGCTATGGGAGCTGAACGGGCAAGGCGCGAATTAAAGCATTTTCTCTGGCTAACCGGCATGATTCCTAGCATTTTCTCCAGACTGAACGTTACCATAGTGGACGATAACATGGCCTTTTTAATTGACGAATCAAAGCAGTTTTTTCTCTGTTTTGACCACAATAGTTGTCAGTCTTTTACTCTGACCAATTGTTCCTAATATATGGCTGAATTTGCACTTGTGTTTCAGGCAACGTGTGCTGGCTCAAGAGCTTTATTGATAGAGCACGCATTCACGAGTTGTCCGGTCGTATGAGAGAGTTTTTTTTTGTATCTCTACCGCTTTCACGTCTCTTTTAAATCATCTGCAGTATCCATATTGTAATTTGACGTGGTGAAAAACGTTGGCCATCAATTAAATGGGCGGATGTTAGAGTGATTTATGGTTTGAACGTGACGGTGTTATCAGCTATGCAAAAGCAAATTACAAGCATGCATTTTTTTCCGGTGTGCCATTCTCTGAATCTTTTTGTGTTGACTTTGAGGATAATTTACATTCCATCCAAAACGAGCTAACATAGAGTGTTCTTTTATTGGCTGCGGTGGAAATACTGTGGCTAAAAAATCTTTTTTCCCAATTGAGGGCAGAGTATTCATCACACCGGTATTTTGCCTCGTAAATCAAGAAATGGTGTGAATACGATCATTTAGATTTGCCAGGCAAAAGCAGAATTTTGCATTTGCAATTTTATGATCTTCTTCTGAATTTGAATTGTTAACCGGTCCATGGTTGTCTGATGGGGGTTTTCAAAGTCGTCTGGGCATGCGGTGTATTATGGGGTTGAATGAATTACCGTAAAGCCTCTATTTAGAGTTGGGCATGGTGATATACTGTTATTAAGAATTTTCATTGCATCCTAAAGTTGCCACCAGTGGCGTAGAGAAGGGGGGCACATTTACTTTGCATCTTAAAAATAATCAAAATATTGAAAAATAATGAATTTACAAAAGATTTCTATGACAAATGAAGTTTTTTCTATTATTAAAAGTGTTTAAATTAGTTTAAAACCATCTACTTGGTACTCTGTTTTTCCAAAATTTTCCCCTCTGGTTTTAGACCCACTCCGAACGAAATTCCTGGCCTAGCCACTGGTCGCCACCTTGGTTTTAAATTTTAGTAAAAGCCATAATGTTCGCAAATTGAAAGATAGTCCGTTATACACACCGAGGATGGAAATCGCTGTGAAAAATTCATTTGACATAGCCGGGAGTCGAACCCGGATTTCCCGAGTGCCGGTTAGGTAAGCTACCAGTTGCTACACCAAGACATCTTTTTTGCAATCTTGAAGGAGATTGCTTAGTGGAAGTTTCAAAGCGGATCTATGGCGGGGTTTACCGAACAAGGAGTTGTCGTCTCAAGTGCACATTAAGGCGCAGGAGGCGGAGGTCATGCTTACTAAGCCAGTGTCGGAGCATATATTCTACTTTGTCGTTTATTTTTTGTCGTATAATTTTTGTGGTTTCTATAATGATTGTCCTCTTTTACCGTCGCTATCTCTCGTATTGTGTTGTTGTTACAGAGTTTTTTTTTCAAGTAGACGGCTTGGTGGTGTACTGATAGCATACCTGACCTGCAAGTGGAGGATCCGGGTTCGAATCTCGGCAATCCCAAATGATTTTTTTCGTGGTGAATTTTTAACACTGGTTAGTATAACTTAGCTCCCGTGCGCGTGAATGCGTACAAAGTTACTTTTTTCGCAGTTCTTTGGATAGTCCGTTTGATTAAAAATTGGTAGGCAATAATTGTTAGATTTGCCTGTTTGGCCGAAGCTGCTATGGATTATTTCTATCTCCACCAATCGTCAATTTGCATGATTCAAATTCATCTGTGAATATTAGGTATAGACACTCCTCATTTGTGCTCTTGTTTTCTTTGAGAGTTGAATGAGTCAGTATTCCCTTATATTTCTTCGGTTAATTCATGGATACCTAGCCTCTCCCCCCTTAAAGCTTGACGATTGCCCCTACCTCCAAAATAAAGACTCTAACCCGTAAACATTTTATTCAACCGAAGGATAATTGAATGAGACATTTATAACAAATAAACCTTCCATTTTGCCGTCACTCGTTCCTTTATGGAAATGATAAGCAATCACACTGCTTCTATATATTTTTATATATTCGGTTGATTTGTTTTCGAAATGTATTAATGTTGGTTGCCAATTATATTCATTTCTTACTCATATTATAATTAAATGGGCAATTTTAGATCTTATTTTTGGTACATTCCCCTAAATTACACCTTCATGGGATCAGGGGCGGATTATGGTCGTTTTTTTGGGGAGTTTCATAAGTATCCGCGACACGACTCCATCGGGTGGACCTTGCGATTTCAGAATCGGCACATCTTCTACTGCTTCGGTGCGATGCATTCCACCTCTTCAGCAATTTTAATTGTGCTCAGAAGTACGAAAAAAGAGAATGGCATTTCAAATGTGTATAGTGGGCCACTATGATCTATTAAGTGTGAATGGGTTCATAACTTCCGCAGTGCCCTGGTGTTATCAAATAAATCTCAGAGATAGCGATTTTTTGTCTGAGATCTCATTTACGCATACAAGTAGCTTTAAGATATTCATCGATTATTTTTAAACGTCATTTTTCAAGCTAGTGAAATAAAATCCAGCCACTTCAAAGATTGCCCTCTTTTCAATTTTCTGCGAATCCCTTGGGGGTACTCATGATGAAAATATATTTATGTCTCTCTCATGTTGAGCTGTGATGTAAGCTCAAATAATTGATATAAATATTGTTGTTCCTCTCCTTAGGGTACTCTTCCGTTTCGCACAGTCGCTGTAAATTTAGAGGTGTTGGCCGTAATGGTGTATTATGGGGTTCACTTATGAATAGTGTATCGCCGAAATACGTAGTCGCTCTGAGGACGAAGCACTTATACATATTTTAGGACAAGGACATAACCCTCTTTCACCCAGTCCACGTTACATGACAAAAGTAATATCCTTCGCGTCCCAAGCGGGCCTCCGTCCAACTTACGAATGGTGGTGCATTGCGGGCCGCATTTGTTTTTCTCTTGTCGTAAGCACCAGGATCTCTTTATATATTTGACCCGAATACGTCGTTGTGTTGGCACATGAGTGGAATATTCATACGCGGCAGACGGGAGTGACTCAGGCAGTTTGCCATAAAGTGCACGACCTCTTTGCTCACTGAAAATATTTTCGAACGGCTGTGATGCAATTCATTTAGCTTTATCAGTCTACCATTTTAGGTCGGCATTCGTGAATTATTTTGTCTAATCGCTCTAGTCTGTCCTCTTCCCGAATTGAACCACATCTCGAAAATTCATTGGTATGGACCGTGAGGGACTTCATTTGTTTATCTCCATCCTTTAGCGGAAGAGATAGTTGGTTGGGTTTCCCACGTCCATCCCAACATTGTTTTTCACGTGACACCATCACGTGGACTATCTTTCGTTTGACTCCTATCTGACATGAGTGGTCCTACCGGGAGTGATTGAGAATCACTCCCATTGGTATAGCCCGAAGTGTCATTTTAACGTGCAGTGTGGAAAGATATGAAATTTCGTGGTTTTAATCGCTGGGAATTGCTTTAAGGGTCGACGTAAGATATTGAAGCATCACTTAGGTTCGTGTCGTGAAGTTTAAAATAATTGCGAAAATTATTAGTACAAGATCCTATAAAATTACTTCTGTAGATTGTGAGCTGGAAATATTCGGGAACACCTTGTGATGTCGCCCTCGGATTTTGTACTACTATGTTTTTAGTTAAATTTCGTTGCGCATATCTCTTAGTAAGGTATGATGTACAATGTTTTCACTCTTTATCCTGGTGTATTTATCAAGACAGTGATGATTGAGTATGAATTATGTGAAAAACTGTGGTTTCGTATATTTCTCTACCCTAAAAGTCGATTGGAATATTTATGTTCAAAGCAAGTAATATTTATAAGAACTGCTTTGAAAAGTTTTCAAGACCAAGAGATGGACAGTTTTATTCCAATGTACTTTACGATATTTAATCTCGGCCGAAAATTTTCGAAGTGCTATGCGTTATTTTTACCAGCTAGATAATACAAATTCAATTTGCTAGCATTGTGGCATATTAAAGGTTTATTTAGGAAAATTGCTTGAATTTCCTGTACCGACAAGAATATAACCCTGCCAAATTTTCCATATCAAGTGTCGGTTCAAGCAAATATACTTCGCTAATAAGTAATTGGACGGGCATTGGGTCTCGGAATACGTCCTGTGATAACAAGCGAGAATTTCAATCCAATACATAATTCTGTGTTTTAATTATTCTAGTATATTTTCCGTATCAATGTTGCTTACGCCAAAAGAAAACAATAAATAAATTATGAAAAGTAGTATTCTTGTGTGCCTTATAATAAGGAATAATAAAATAACCCTATATTTACTCACATGCAATTTTGAATTTTATGCCTCGCTGTGAGCGCTTTTTTGAATAATTGTATTCAACTGTCCCCAAGGCCACCCTTTGAAATGTAAATGGTTGAAGTCGGTTCAAGCAAAACTAGCTGCCATCAATCTACAGGGACGTATATCGTGGCTCGGAGAGAATGAGTCCAACAGATTTGGGAATGTAAAAAAAATAGTTTGAGTTTTGTATTTTTTTTCAAACTCTGTCCGATTTGATGTTAAAATTGGGAACGAGCCCGTTGGGAAATTGATATTCGGGATGGATCTCCTGTCTGGATGACCTGTTGTGGGGAGTGTCACCGCGTACGTGAGATGTCGAAGCCGTTTGCTGTCCACCATTCAACCCGATTTCCGCGTTGGCAGCGATTACTCGCCACTCGTCTCTGGGGCGATGTCAATCGAAATAAACAAGCAACTGTGGTTGGGACAGGAAAGCAGGGTTACTTTTTCGTGTATCTTTGTTGCCAATGTCAGTAACGGCGAACCTTTCCGCTAAATTCAAAACACACTCATGAATCTTTCCCGGGCATCCCACCGGGTTTGGATATCACTTTCTGTCGTCGATTCTATGGAAATTTTACCATGATTTTATTGTATACGACTAAAAACTTGGCAAAAATTGCTCCGATAGTGATGGCAAGTTATATTCTTAGTACTGGGATGGTAAAAAATAAAATTATTTTTAAAATAGTAATTGTGGAGCTGTAGGAAGATTTCATCAAACATTCATTCGAAAAATCATTACATATTCATCATCAGTCATATTAGTCGAATGACAATGTTAGTACATATATAAGATCACGATATCATTTAATATATTTTACCATTATAAAGTTTTCAGAATTATCGTAGTAATATTAATGAATAAAAATTCGTTATTTCACAAAATACCTATCATTTTCATTTTATTCAAAGCACTGATCGCGGCAATGTGTGTCTTCATGATCGAGCTCACTAGTGCTGAGTTTTATATCATCTGTAATAAAATTCTCTAATAAGTTGTCATTGAAGCTGCATCGTCCTGTGATCATTGTATCAATGGAAAATCATTTTAAACTCGTCGTTAACTTAGGCTTAAATCCTTAATCTCATTTTATGGGCGGTTACCTTTTTGTTTCCCTGGACTCCTAGTAGCCGTTTATTTTGAAAATCTTTCACCGCGTAAAACGGCCACAAATTGTTTCATTCCTTCATTGAATCTCGCGAAACGCGCCAAAGTAGACGTAGATGAGTGTAAATGATTACATCCGCAGTCAAGGTGACCCTCCCTCTCTACCTCTTCCTGCCTGGCCTTTCAGTGCTCTGGAGCGTGTGGCTTGGCTGGTTGGCGGCGTCTCCCTTCGAAAGGGGCGGCCAGCGTGGAATTCTTTGCCCGGGGCTTGAAGGGTGAGGTCCTTCTTCCTCATATGGTGTGCCAAATGGGTGGGCATTATAAAGAGGACCCTCCTTTCCCCTCCAGCCTCTGCCCCTCTCCTCCCCTCCCACTCCTTTGATTCGCGGCCGAGGTCGCGAAGCGTTCTTCATGAGCCTTCCTTTTTTTTTCTTCTTTCTCGACTGACTGTGCGTGTATATTTTTTTATTCGCGCGTCGGCGGCTCCTCTCAAATCCGCCTAAATAAAACGAGTTGGTGTGAGAGATTCGTCTTCTTTTCCCCTTCGCTCCGTCGTCTTTCTCGTCGCGTTGTTGCTGTGGATGTGTGGGAAATTGACATCTGTGAATAGGCTCATAAGGGATGTATGTTGGGGACTAGCTTATGAAGAATGTTGCTGGGTTACTCGCAAAAACATTCCCTTTCGTGCAAAACGCACCTTTGTTCCCACTTTGTCATCTTGTTTAATGTGTTCCTCGTCTTCTATCCTTCTTCTTAATGGTAAATAAATTCAAAATGATGACTTTGCTATTGTATTCATGGCAGACTAATGCATTACCTTTTGGAAGGTAGTATAAATACAACGGAAAAACTACTTATTGGTATTGAGTCATCGGATTTACTCTTCGCTAGATATCAGTCAAAACAATAGTGGAACAAAGGATGAGGGACCGTTGTTTACTTCACTGAAAAATTACTTACTTATCTCGTTATCTTTCCACATGTTCCGTGGCACACCAACACTTCTTTTCCTGCTCGGAACATAAATCTGAGTTATTCGTTTCTCATCTGAGATCCACCATCGCGAAATTCCTTTCTCGTGCTCCTATTTATTATGAAATCTTCGCGTCACCCAACTTTGATCGTTTCGGTATGTCTGAGGTAGGCTCGTGGGAGTGGTCGGCCGTCGTTTGGTAATAGTACTTCGAATGTTAGATCAATTTGTGTCGCTGCCCTCGTCGTGTTTGCGTCGGCACATCGGTATTCAGTACAGCTCTCGACGTTGTGTTGGCATTTCAAGCCGGCGAAATATATCAAGACTGGCGATGGAGTGCTGATATAATCTCTTATCAGAGGCTTTTATGTTTCCAGTGGTGGCTTCTCCTATTCGTTTTTGTCGATTGTACCTCTCGCTAACTTTGCGTGTTCCCCGAAGAATATCCAAGTAGACCCAAGTCTACTTGGATATTCTTCGTCTTTCGGTTATTATTCGTGCTTTATCATATTTATCACTCGAATAGTCCTTGATGTAGCAGAACCTGAGTCGTTAAGGTATGGGGCCATCGCCCTATAGCTTGAGTAGAGCGTGCGAGGTGGTAATTATAACTTGTTAAGATGAAAATACCTTGTCGTAGTAAAAGCTTTTTTACGGTATAGAGGAAGTTCGGTTTGGAGCGGAATATACAGGGCATTGGGAGATCGAGGACTTTTTTCGACTATGCTGTGTTCTTTCTAAGAGTTTTTATTGAGTTTTATGTGTTGCCATCATTAAATTCCTTAAAAATATTGGTCATTGTCATACTCCCTGTGGTTTTCTTTTATTTTTGTTATTAACCCCGATGAAGATGAATTAAGCCACCGAAACGTAGAAAATTTTATGCAGTAAAATATTCTTGACCATCTCTCTAGGGCAACCTTTCCTTTATAAATGAAAGAGATTTGCGAGTTCCAATGACAAACTTAATTCAGCACAAATTACGACGCGTTTATATGCATTCTCATAATTTTCGAGTGATGTGTAGCGTATAACTTTTTGCTCTGAATTTCTGAGACCTTAACCATGTAATATTCCATTTAAGATGAAAAAAAATCAGTAGTCTTGAAAATGATTACAGTGTATCGAAACTAGTGGACGATGAGTGAAGGTTAAGTTGTATGCAGCAAAATTTGTTCTTTTTCCTTACTTGTAACTTTTGTTGTATTTTTGTAGTTTTTTTAGTTTGTAGACGTTTTTACTACTATGTTGTGTCCTTTCTGTAGGGTCGAATGAGTTAAGTATGTATCAATCGTTGAAATTTGTATATATATCTATGATTGTCTAACAACCTATGGTTTTCTTTTATTTTGCATTATAGCCTTGATGAAGATAAATTAAGTCATCATAACGTAGTCATTATTATGAAGTAAAAAAATCCTTACCAACACTCCAGAAATGACACAGCATAATTATTGCTGTTTCATATTTTAGATAGTTCAAAAGGGAGGTGAAATTGGTTGTGTCTGATGAGAAGGGGAACTTTTCCATCATAAATGAAAGACATTTTCGAGATCCATTTAAAATCTTAATTCAGCGAACAATAGGACCGGTTTCTTTGCTATTCACATTATTTTCGAGTGAAGTGTGGCGTATAAATATTTTTAATGGAACGTGCAAGAACTAATTTTAGTATTCTTCAGAGAGGAATGGCTCCTCGGTAGCTTAATTGTCAAAAGTACCCCACCGAAAATCGGAGGATCCGGGTTCGAATCCCTCTCAAGGTGAATGATTTTTTTCTCTGTGGAATATTCGCACACCCTGTGCGTTGCGGGTGATTCCGGCTTAGTTATCACCGTGGCTAGTCCCAGTAAGTATGTATAAAATAGTCAAGAGCGAACACCTCTTGTGTTAAAAGTTCGGGCTTCGCTCTCTGGCGGTGGCCAGTGCTCACGACTTGGACTGCTAGTCCCATAATATGCTCAGCAGTCAAGACCATCTTATCCGGTGTAGTCCACAACATTTCCACCGCGGATAATGATGACTCGGTAGCTTAAATGGCTAAAGTACTCGATCGGAAATTGGAGGATCTGGGTTCGAATTTCGGTCATGGCGAATGATTTTTCTCTGTGGAAAAATCCGCACCACTTGCGAGATATATTTCATTATGTCTACAGAAATTGTTCCCGCCCCTTAGAAGAGCATTTTTGTCCGTGCCTAGCCACTCTTCCCATTCATGATATCTTCTCCCTTTTAGGGAATCGTCTGCTGATGCAGTGTCAGGTCGATCCCCTTAATCCGCCCACTCTCGTTCGTTGCTCCATAGGGTCCTTCCCCTCATCCACCACCCTCCTCGTAGAGCGAGACTCCTCCTCTTACCATCTCTCGTATCGAGTTTTTGCTGCGACTGCGAGCGCTGCTGCTTTCGGAAACTCGTTTTCCCCTAATGTTGAGAGCTTACGCAATTCCCTGAAGGTCGCACTCCATTCCTCGTGGTCACATCTTACCTCGCTTCATCCATTGACCGACCGCCCGCTACCTCTCACCCGAATTCCTTTGAGGACGCAATCCGTCCCACGTGATCGATGTGTTAAGAGTCCCCTTGGAAAAAAATACAAAAAAAAATTTGTAAGAAACACGCTTTTTCCATACGCAGTGTAAAATATATAAAGAAGTAAATATAATCTTTTCAACAATCGGAAAATAAACCTCGGTTGCTGATTCTTGGAATAAAATTTAAAAAAGATTTGTAAGAAACACGCTTTTTCCATACGCAGTATAAAATATATAAAGAAGTAAATATAAGCTTGTATAACGCGTGCGTTGCACAAGATTTTTTTGTACTTGAGAATTTAGGGTAGTTGGTAATTGGAAATGGCGTATATTACAAATACAAAACCTTGTGCTTACGAAGATGACAGCAGGCGTGAGTAAATAAGTAATACTCCTGGAAATGAAGTTAATCAGTCGAGGTGCATTGATGCATCCTCTTAACCTAGGATTGTATCAATCAAGTGATTAATCCGGATTACCCTGCGTCATCCTACCGAGAATCGGTTTCGATTGCTTCGAGGGAGAGGGAGCTATTGATGCAGACGCTGGGTAGCCCGATCCCCTCTCGTTGCGTGATCTATCAACGTCTTGGATCGCCTTTTCTCTCTCCAAATTCTTTTTTGTCCACCTCGTGACTCCCTACTGCATTTTTTTCCGCCCGCATGATTAAGTGTTTCCGTGGCCACGTCATGAGCACACTGGAACCTGGAGACAATAGGTAGAAGCATTTTTCTGTAACGGCCACGTACTTATTTCTTTGAACCGGCGAGGAAAATAAATCTGCCCTGTGTAATATTTCGAAGCCTGCCGCGTGAATGGGGATGAAGAGATGTGTTAGAATTGCTTTCGAAAAAAAATTCCCGTGCACCGGCAATCGAACCATGGACCTTTGGCTTAGATATAATTGTTAAGGGAATTCAAGAACCCGGATAGCGTTGTGGCCATATAAGTCAAAGGTCTCTGGTTCGATTCCCGGTCTAGAGGAAATTTGTTCTCATGGCAATTCATGTATTTTTCGTCTCTGGCTTGGGCGATTTTACAGATAGTGCATTACTCCTACAAACACAACATGTGGCTTTCGTCAGACATTATGTCTGAGTTTTTTTGTAAACTTAAATGAAGCATGGGATTCGATGAATTTGGTGATGAAATCATTAATGTCGGATTGATTTATGTCGAAAATGACAAATATGTGATATACGTATCTTATCCACACCCTGGGGACTCATAAGTGGAGAAGGAAATACAATGTTTTCCGAAGTAGCCTATTGGCTACAAATGCGTTTTTTTAGTAAAAATACTGAAGAACTAGTATGACAAACCCACCGTCAGCTACTTGCTGCGATCGGAAGGTATGGGCGTGGTCCCTTCTGTGCCTGATGTAAGTGTACAGGATTATTCTCGTTGCTGAAAAGAACTCGTTAGGAATAACTAGTCGTCTTTTCAGAGTTTTTGAACGTTTTGACTGAACCAAATGAAAGGCTGGCTCGCCTCCCCCTTGCTGGTTGTGATCCAGGCTCATCCGTTTGGAGAAGACTGTTCATTGTGGTGCCATTGTCTTATGGATGGGGGCGATATGGAGGGTTATTCTGTTAAGGGTGAAACGACGTACGACTCCGAGTGTTAGTTCGCGAAAGAAGTAGGGATTCTCGCTCCCTTTTGCACCCTCGTAGGCGGCGAACCCAACGATCAGCTTTTAACTATCCTTGTTCAAAACATCGTTAGGAAAATTGAGTGAAGAGGTTAGTTTGACAAATATTTGGAATACGAGTTTATGATTACGTATTGTTAAACGTATGCAACTTTAGTTTGTGGAATGGCGAGGAAAATAAACTACCTGGTACCACAATATTCCTTTTTATCTTGAATATAGCTTTCAATTCATTTGTGAGACCCGTTTATTGCCTTTTTCTGGGGAACAGACCGTCGAATCCACTCGAGGGATCAATGGTTTCTCCATTTTGAAAATATAACTCGGTGTTTTCACTGATGTTTGCTATTGTTACGACAATATTTGGTGTCTTTGATTATTTTTGCGAGATATTTTATACTATCCCGAGAAGCTAGATTTAATAGAAGATTTTTTGTTTTGGGTGTTCTAGCTTCATAGGCGGATTTCCTTCATAATCAGTTGACAAATTTTGCCTTTGCATTAATATGGAAGTATAATTTGTTAGTATACGTTTCATTTTTATGACCGCATGGTATGTGGGAATCCTTTTGCATGTTACATACTGGTGATTGATCATCCCCTACCAAGCGCTCTTGAGGCGGCTCGCAGGGTATTATGTAGATGTAAAATAATTTATTTTGAGAATAAATTTCAACAATCGACTGATATTTGTATGAAGAAACCATAAAATATTTCCGATTTCGAACTCTTGAAGCTGCGAAGTATTTAGAGAAATGTTTTTTTTCTCAATTTCAAGGTAAACCTGTCAAGCAGCTTCTTATTTCGTCTAATTAACTGACACTAGTCTCTACTGTAGTGTTGTGTAGCGATGGGGTTCGACGTGCTTCGTCGACAGAAGCGGCAGGTGTTCCCTTAACTCCCATGGTACCGTTGGGCCAAAATCTTCTTGTCTTTAATTATATTTATAAATTGATCTAGTGTGCACATATTTAATATCCGTATTAAATTAAGTTTTATTAATGTAACGTATTTGTCATTTCAGGTAAGCACCACTGCCTCTTTACCATGTGTACGCATGCTTAATGATTCTTCGCTTCATTGGGGATCTTGGTGAGTAGAATTAATATATTTTTTCTATCAGCGTGTGTGTCGGAGCCTGTTCATCACTAATCAATATGATCGGAAAATATTCTTAGTTGAAGATATATATGCGAGTACCGTTGCTGATAGATGTGAAGCACTGGGGAATGAAGGATATTTCAGTTTTATCCGTAGCTTAATCTTTTTGACTAAATTGTGTTGTTGCATTCGTAATAATTTAGCCACATGTTTGCTGAATGTTTCACCTCATCGTAAATTAATGGATTGAATTTTCTTGCCGCTTTTTCATCTTCAATGTTTTCGAAATTGTCACTCTTTTCTCATTGGTTCGTATGATTTTTATCGACTTTATCCTCTGAACTGTTTTCGAGTGATTAAAAATCAATATACTATCTGAATGAGATTCATTGCGTTTCTCGCCGGCTTTTTTGTTGAAAATTTTCTTTGAACCCGGAGTTAACAGTTAAGGCACCGCTCGAGAGCCCGACACAGGCCGCGTACCCGCCGTCAACCAAAAAATAGCCGGGGTCCAGTCCATTGCGTACGCCACAAAGAGTCACGATTCGCTCGCCACTTTAACAAATATTCACATAATTGTAAGAGTAATTTGTAATTTTTATTACAGTTTTGATTCCTAGGTGTGCTTTCATGAAAAAAGACTGTAAACATGACAGAGTTATGTTAATTAGTTATGTGACTCTTATGGCCGTTTCACACGGGGTACGGAATTGCGCAGTTTAGAACTGCATTAATTTCTAAAATGGCACGGAAATCCATCTCACGTCCACGCATTCTCGCATGTGTTCAGGCAATTCACCGCTTTACACGACGCAATTTTGACTGCGCCTTCGTACACGCGTAAGGTTGTGCAAGTACGTGGCCTGAGTAAAACGGCCTTTTTGTGGTTTTGGCGGACGGAGGGTACGCGGCAAGTGTTGTGCTCTCTTACCCGCATTCCGTGTTTGAACAGACTATAGTGGTCATGTGATAGTTTTTTTTAAATCTGCTATTGTCTCATTGAAATGCCTGATATTTTCGCGCGAATCATTCCTTTGACTGAAGAAAAATTGAGAAAATGATGTGTCATTATTATATCTTCATTGTTAGTCTACCTTCTCCTCGCTTAAGTTTGTACATGCATCGCATTTTTTCCCTTTTCAGAACTCACGGCCCCGCGTGAGTGTGCTATTGGGATTAATTCCCCTTTTTTCATTTTAAAATTGTTTTGAAGGCGGCGTTCCTTTCAGTCATTGACGTTTTTGCTCTTATGTGCGACGACGGAGGGTGTTTAGCTCTCGAGAGCTCTGGGAGAGAGGAAAGCAGTCCGTATGCGAAAATGTCTTTTATTTTCAAACCTCAAGGGCGAGAATTAGCGCCTCCCCGCTCGCCCTTTTCAAACGGCTCTCGGTTTCTTTACGCTCAAACGCAAGTAACTGGGTGAACATGAAATGAGCTCCAAATAAGCCCGTTGAGGTGAAAGGCATTATTGTAGATTTTACTTGTCTCACGAGTGAAATCATCGAAAGGAGTATATGTTTTTTTAATTTTGCGAATAGACGACTTTTATAAGTGCCGACACCGTTCGCCTATTATATATCGGGAGGGCGGCTGTTTTTTTTCTTTAATTTCATTCACGCTCGCTTTGTGGCCAACAGGTGCTGGTTAAAAATGAAGAAAATTGAGGCATAATCAGAGCGTTTAAATGAGTTCCTACCCCCTCTCCTCTTCCACGGTTGCGCCCTTTATAAGTGCTCCATTCCAGCCCATCTCATGGGAGAGTGAATTCAGTTTTCTGAATGGGATTTTATGCATAGTACGCGTTGGCCTATTAGGCTGGTCATAATGTCTTGCTTTTTGCTGTAATTGGTCTCTGTTATGTGCTGCAGATGGAGGATTTTCAAATTGTCCGTTGCGTGGTAAGCCATGTATGTAATTTTCCGTGCTCAGCTCATGTTGTGGGAAGCATTTATTATTTACTTCACATCTTAATATCGCCTGTGATGTCATCATTGCTGAAAGTCGCTCAAACTTAGACTCACAACACTTGACTTGATAGTCGTATGATGATATTTAAAATTTTAAATCGAAGTCCATATCAATTTAATCCGAAATTGAAGTTTAAATTGAAGTCCACTGTGCCTTTGTTTTTATCATTGCCTTTATGAATTCAATGTAACTTTTATCAATTGAGGTTTTCTTTGGTAACTATCTCAAATTTGGGTTGACCTTCAATTCCAACGTTTTTAAATGCCATCGATAGGAAAGGCACGCAACGGCGAGGAAATCAACTAACCTCGGGAAGGCAGAATATTTTCACTTTATAGCTGGTAAAATGCTGTCATTTTCCCGTATAAAAATACACGTTACCTTATGATGATTTTTTCGTAATTACTATTATATTCCGAGATGTATTTCCATGTTTTTCACCTTAGTATAAATTATCTTTAATTTTTTTAAATTTGATTTGCAGAAAATATTCCCCAGGGTATGCTTAGTATTCAGTCCAACTCATTTATCACCGTGGGTTTTTCAGGCTCATGATATATTTTACAACTACACAACAATTTAGGAAAAATCTATTGAGGTACAAAAACACGACAACAAGGCTAAGTAAATGCAAATATAGAAAAATGAAAAAATATATAAACCCATACAAACATATACATACACTTGCATTCCGAAGGCTGATACTCGGGAATCAAGAATACAAAATTTCCACCCATGAAATGCATGGGAAATAATACCACTATTTATTCAAAGGATATGTTCAAGTCTAACAGCAAAACGCAACAATAATATTTATTATTAAAGTATTCTAGCAATTAAGGTAGGTTTCCATGGAGTTCTTAAGAAGCATTCTGAGAGCCTTCCCGTCCTTCAAGCACTTCCCTCTTTAATTCACAAAAAGGCCAACCCCCTTTCATTCTGACAATAAGTATGTAAATACCCAATTCTTTTCCTTCCTCTCCCTCGTTTACATAACCATCTACCTTTAAACACTGTTTTTACAACATCCCCTCCCCGCTAAGTACTCGCTCAATCCATACCTTCTGTCTCCTCCGTATCTCATCATAAAGCTGGCTCTCCTCACCCGCCATGCCGGCCTCGGTGGCGCCGGGGTAAAGTCCCCGACTGCTAACCTAGAGGTCGCGGGTTCGAATCCCGCCTGGGTGGTTTGACCACCATCCAGGGCATGGATGTATGAGATTGTCAGACAAGTTAATTGTAAGAGAGGACTATCTAGTCCTAAATTCACTTGTTAAATAAAGACGACATTATTATTATTATTATGTCCAGCACTTCGTCGTTCCTCCTCTTCTCCGTCAACTACTTCACCTTCTCCATTCTTTTCCACACCTACATCTCGAATGCCTCCAGTCTTTTCTCGTCCTCTTTCCTAAGGCGACAGTAGTAGAAAATTATATTAAGAATACGATATTATCGGAAAACTTGAAAGTGATAGCATAAGTTTTACGCGTCACAAAAAACAGCGGTCAACCGGGATTGATGCATCTTTTTAGACGAATCCTGATTGTTGGACTGCGCAGATTGCATCGATTTCTTTCGGTGATCGTCCGTCGCTCGATACCCATGCGGGAGTTTAATTGCGCCTCTCCGACTCAATTCTATGCGTCCGGTGCAGTGCAACCGCCCCTTCCCGCTGTCATATCGTCGTCTGGGACATGAGTGTACCCCCTCCCCGTTCCCACTCACCTCCCCCATCACCCCCTTCTCCTGGCCCAAGGCCAGTCTATCGCCCTCGATTGCCATCATCCGGCCTCACATTGGAATTATTCGCCCTCACTCCATTCGCCTGAGATGCATGGGGAACGCATATTCAAGAGTCGCCCTCTCTCTCCTCGCTATGAGATTTACTTGTCTGGCGTGGGCGATGGGTTTGGCGGAGAAATGCTATCGTCTGCCAGTGCTTACAGTTAAGGGATGGAACGATGATGTCATTGCTTCCGATTTTAATGATCACCTTCCCAACGATTATTAGGATCGGTTTTTATAATATCCATGATAACTTGAAATAATGTATATTCATCATAACTGGTCAAAGATCCTCAGAGATTGGTTTGACGCAGCTCTCCATTCAATTCTCCTATCAGCTAATCTTTCCACACCTACGTTTTTATTCTCTTTCACGTTCTTCTTTACGTGTTCCATACATTCCGTGTTCCACTCTGTTATATGTTGCTCGAGGTCTACCTTTATCGTTCTTGCCATCTACTTGTCCCTCGACGATTGTCTTCATCAGGCCTTTATGTCTCAAGATGTGGCCTATAAGGTTTGTCTTCTTATTAAGGTTTTCATGAGGCTTCTCTTCTTAGGACTTTCTCATTACCTACTCGGTCGATCAATTTGATGCTCATTATTCTTCCGTAGCCCCATATTTCAAAGGCCTCTAGTTATCTTATTCTATAATAACTTGAATATGGCATTTATCATATTCCATAATAACTTGAAATTGTGTGCGGTAAATTAATGAAAAAGGGCGACTTCCTTCTTCTATAGCTTCATGAGGTTAATTGAACGGACTTTTGAACTGCTTTTCCTCACTCGCATGTCCTTGCTTCCTGTCACTGATTTTTATGTTTTTTTTTTCAATATGAGTGGAATGACGTTACCCTCTGGTAAATTTCTTTTTCGTATTATATCCTGGTACTTACTCATCGAGCCAGCACCATGAGGGCAATTCTGCATTTCCGAATTTGGGTTCGCTTATGGAATTTGGAAGTTAAGTGAGTGACCGCAAATGGAAATCACCTAAAGGGCTATTTTCCACGGAAACGGTTCGCATTCATAGTGTAATTGTTGTTTCCTCGACCAATGAATAACTCATTAAATGATTCATACATTTGAAGATCCAACAGTCTCTAAATACAGAGTAGCCTCCCAGGTCACGAAGGCTTCAAGTCATTTCTGGTCACCTTTTCCGATTGTCCAAGTCTCTTATCCATATTGTGCTCCTACCTCACCAATAAAGAGATGTATTCTACTTACATTTTTTGAATTAAAAAGTTATATTTTTTGCCTAAAACGTTATAATTGCTCTTGTTGTACTTAAATTTCTTCACATGGTATTTTTTTGCCCCGCGTTATATTTAATGGCATATTTGTAGCATATGAAAAATGAATAATTTATGTGACCAGCATTCAATTTAACCCGTTAACGCCTACCGGTACCATATGGTACCAGCTGGTAGTGCAAAACTAAACGAGCTTTTTTTTTGTTATTTATTGTAATTTGTTCGGGATTTTGAGAGTTTAAAACTAATAAGCTTATTTATAATTATGTTTTTGTGAAAAGTTTTCCTTTTTAAGCCAGATTTGACATGTTTGAGTAATTTTGATAATTTATTATTCAAAATTGAAATTTTTTAACGTTTCTGGTTTTAAAATGTGAAATTACTAATGCCTATTTAATTTCGATTTTTGACCCCTTAAGGACCTAGCGGTACCACATTGTAGCAGGCTGTATCTTCAAGACTATTAGTGCTAAAAGTATTTCATTTGATCAATCAAAGATATTCATCTAATCAATCAGATTTACAATTGAATATTACGAAAAAGTTGGGATGAAATTGTTAATTCAGGCGTTACCGTGTTAAATTCAAGGGTGGTAACTTCCACACTGGCTTTAGCCACTGTAGCCACCGAAAGGTCCCTCATTTTTTGTTACCAAAGTTGTAGAAGAAGAGAGTTGTAGGGAAGATAGGCAATTATAGACATTTTGCAGTAATAAATTTATTGCTATCATTTAGAAAATGTGGATGATAATGTTTTTCTTGAGGACGTGATAGTTAAGAACAGTGCACGTAGCATTGCAGATGTTCACATTCTCGGAAATTCAAGCAAAGGTTCCTGACTCTTTTCGTGTGTTTCGTGAACACATACAGAGAGCTTCCCTTGCGGATGCAATGCGGCTCAGCGGACTGTATCCGACGCCGGAGTAAGTGATTCCCTTTCGGCCGCGCAGCGCACCCCGCATTTCCCCGTGATAAATGACGCCCTCGTTCCTATTCATTCCAGCCTGGGAAGGAGGACGACTCTGGACGCTCCTGCTGCTGTTTCGTAACGCTCCAACACACGGTGACCAGCGTAGCGAGGAGGGCGGAGAAAAGCGTAGGGCAAGAGTGTATCCATAAGGGCAAGGGAATGGTGGGTGGGTTGGGGGAAAGATACGAGTCTTGGACGCTCATCCGTTTCCCCCTTCCTTTTTTGTTTTTTTCGTCTTTTTGTGCCCTTGGAAGGCCGGAAACCGTCCCTCCCCCCTTCCCTCATCGCGGAGATAGCGCAGTCCGACCCGGGGTGCTGCGGACGCTTTTGAGGAAGTCAGGAAAACGGGGTTGATTATGTCCTTTTTAATCTCTTTCTCTCGTTTTTTTTTTGACCGTCAATTGTTTTCTTTCCCCTTCCTCGGGCGTTGAAAGGGAGAGGTGCCGTCTCACACAGTTTCTTGGCCTGAAGTCAACCTCCCCGTGACAGGAGTTGGAGCTTACTTTTTCTGACGGATACTTACTTTCTTCACGCACAGGGCTCAAATTCATGGAAATTGTAGTGACATCGATTCACGTTCATGTGGTTTTTAGGCTGTAGTTGAAAGTTGGAGCTTCATGAATTGGCGTGTTTTTCATTTACATTTTTTTCTCATACCACCTACACCAGCAAATATTGGCCTTTTACTTCGGGGATTTCAACAAGACAACAATTACACGTGTACGATCAAACATTCCCCGGATAAGGGCCACCTACCCAGACGGGACTCAAACCAGCGACCTCTTGATTGGCAGTCGAGGACTTTACCCCCCGCCGGTATCATGAAGCTATAGAATAAGAAGTGACTTCAAAAAAAACCTTGAGCTCAATTGTTTCTCTCCGCATTCTCTGTTAATGGATTGGTTAAATTTGATGTTCAGAATAACTTCGCAACGAATCGATAGCGCAGAAATGGAGAGAGTGATTTGAATGAGTGGAAGGCAGTATAGTGTCAGGGTGTACACCGGTATGACTAGTAGAAATTTCCAGATGCTTTAGCGCACTTTATTTTTATTGCGATTAATTTTTCGTAGCTTATATGATATTATATGATTTACAGGTCAGCGGAAATCCCTGTTTTGATTTTGTTCATTGGGCAACTAATTCCAAGTTCCTCCGGCGAGGAAGATCCGAGAAGCTAAATTATATATTGACATGTGCGCTTGAAATAGAATTAAGTTTATCAGCTGTGAAAAAAGTTTCAGGGATTATGCATATCATTGATGAAATATTTTGAGAATTTATCCATTTTTTATCTCGCAATATAAATCTTTGGACGATGAAGAAAGTTTTAAACTTTACTTTTAATTCCACTCTCGTTTTCCGGAATGCCATTAATTTTTCAGCCATGGAAATCATCTTATTCACCGTGTTGGTTTATTATGAATTAATGCCTGAATTTTTTCGTAAACCTCTTCCTCTGCTTTTGAAGTACGTAATGTGGGCCTTGACCTCTAGCATTCATACTGTATGTGTAATCCATCCCCGGGATCCCGTTAGTGTCATTTTATTTGGCCACGGGAATGTCAATTTTGTGGAGAAGTTTTGAAAGACCGAAAAAATAATCTCACTTCCTTATTTTATTTCTCAAAAAATTTGGCTCAGCGAGTCCAGATTTTTAGGTTATTCATCATGATGGATGCGCGATGGTATTAATGAAGAGGAACTGTGCGTTTTATGATGTGGCCTTGGCCCTATCAGTTACGATTCAATTGGAAGACCTACATCTAGATATATTTCAATCCTTCCATTCCTGAGTTACGTAAAAGTTATGCAACTCGTCTATCTCTATTCACGCGATTGAAATCTTGCGCTCGTAAAATCTTGATGTATTTCATTTTTTTTATTGCGCATAGGATATCACTCATTCGTCAGGTTTTTGATGATATCGCTGTATTTATCAGAATATTCATGAGACCGGAACGCGGATCGTAAAGTAAGCGTGATATTTTTGACTTATGCATTATGGTGAGGACGTTCTGTTTCGCTCAGACGTTGTGCTTCTTGAATAATTTAGGTATGTGATCATGCACCGTGACATACTGGTGGAATGACATTTATTTCAGGGGATATTAATAGCCAAGATATCAGATCGCTGCTTTATAATTTTTCATAAGATCATTTTATTGGAATATTTTCGGAGGATAAGATTATTATAATGAATGGTTCTTTCCTTTCCTCTTTTTATGACCTCTCACCACAATAGATATTAAAATAATACATTTAAAAATATGTAAATTCTAAATTAAATGTTTATTTCAAATGTATTATTTAATTTTGCTAATTACTTAACTTCATTTCTTTTGCTGTAGTCTTCACTGTAGAGTTTGTATTTGTATTTTTTCACAGTGCTCTTATTTCTATGCATTTGTTTACCATTTTTCTTAAGTATTCTCTTTTATTGTTAAGTTTTAATTTCAGTGTTATGTTTTATATGTTTCTTTTACATTTTCTTCGCTTAAAATGGCAATTTGTACAGTGAAATAGTATTATTCACCATAATTTTGGTGTTTTAATTTATATTTATCATTCTTTAGTTATAAGTAGGTATTTCGTTTGCGTATGAATATCATTCAGTATTAGTGATATATACTTAGTTATCTCATGGATTAAAACAGCCCTCGGTAACAGATATTATTATTGTTATTATCATCATTTATTCGTCTCGCTCTTTTCTGAACCTCTGCATTTATAATTTTTTTTCTTTCTCTTCCATCCTATCGCCACTATCGGTAATAATACAATACATTTAAAAATACTCATATTTTAGAATGCGTTTATTTATTTGCTTTATAAGGAAATCTCTGAAAATGGTTCTCGGGATTTTTTTCAAAACATTGTATCTGTATTGTGAGAGTAACGATTCATGAGATTGAGATTTGTGGAGTCATATTAACTGCTGATAATATGGTATTGATTTAATCCTAGTCAATGTGTATAGTAATTAGATTTTTTGCTTATTGGGCTTGGTGTCTGTTAGGGTCATTAAAATATTAGTTATCGTCATAGGCTTCACTAACGTGTCTTCCGTGGAGCGTTATTTCTTCCCGACGTCATTTTAGTCATTTTATTGGACACCCCTTCTCTGGTATATGCCTGCCTTCTAACGTCATCCAGTTTGCTCCACAAGGGTACTAATTATCTCTCCTATCACTACCTTCAGTTTTCCATCTCCCGCAACATCTCTTCGATCCACTTTAATTGCCAAGGGCGAATTTCCTTCCACGCCATCTTCTCCTTCATCCAGCGAAATTAAAAATCACTTTTATTCTCACGTGCCCTAGATAGTTTATGTTTTCATAGCGCTTTTGATTTTCATATATATATATATTTATATCCAACGTACTTAGGTACATTTGTTTAAAAATTCTTTCCTTTTCCGTGTTAGTTACTGTAGAGTCTGCTTATATTTTTTCATAGTACTTTTTCTTTATTTTCGTATGTTTTTTATTTTTATTTCGTATATTTTTCGTATTTCTATTGAATATTATGCATTTATTTCTTTTTTTACTACTAAGATGGCTCAGTTTTGGGGACTTGTACGTAATTATCTCATGAGTTCAAGCAGCCCATGACAGTAATGTTATAATTATTATATTTTCGTCACGCTCTTTTCTAAAGGCCGTTTTGCACCGAGCACGTAATATCACAATCTGACGCTTGTACGTAGGTACAGTTAACATTGCGTCATGTAAAAGCTGTAAATTGCCAGAACACATGTGAGAATGCGTGAGATAGCAAAACATCGCCTGTTCTAATTTCGTTTGTGCTTTCGCTCAAATACGCGCCGTAATGAGAAATTAATGCAGTTCTAACCTGTGCAATAACGTGCCCCGCGTAAAACGGCCTTGAAGAGTCTTACGTATTCCTCGTCCATCTTCGTAATTCTTTTGAATCAGAATTATTCGCGCTTTTATGTGGATTATTTTATATCGTAAGCGCCTCAAAAAAGTGCTTAAACGTTTCTTTCGAGTTTTAATGGTCTAAGGATCCCGAGTTCGTCCGTATTGATAATGGTCACGGTCTGAGATCTGAAGGTCGTCGTGCCTCGCTGGCAAGTGAGTCGGGGCGCGAGGGTTGTTTCATCACTCCCTAAGGAAACGTAAAATGTTTTCATGGGGAATCTCAACGGTCGCTGTAGCTAAAACTTGGATACTAAACTGCTTGCAGTATACATTACATTTCGGCTATAAGAATATGTCAACAATCCTAGGATTGGTCTGACGCTGCTATCCATTATACTCTCCTATCTGCTAGCCTGTTCATAGTGACATATTTCTTCTCTTTTATGTGCTTAATAAACTCATTCGGGGCCTACTCTTGCCCTTTATTCTGTCCACCTGGCCTTCTAAGATTGTCTTACTCAGGTCATTATGCTTCATGATGTGGCCAACTAAGTATTCATCTTAGTTTTTTCAGCAGGCTTCTCTGTCCTCCCACTCTTCTCAACGATTTCTCGTTGCTTACTCTGTCGATCCATTTGTCTCCATCATTTTTCGGTATCACATAATATTGGATATTTCCACTCTTTGACTTAGTTGTTGTTATCAGCGTCTAATCCTTAACGCTGGCCAATGTTTGAAGTTGAGGTTTACTTATAAATGCTTAAAAAACCGGTACTTTAGATTATGCGCTAATACCTTAATTTAATTAGCAGGGTAAGACTTTTTCAACTGTATTAATCAACATGAAATATAAAATAGTAAAGTGATGGTACCAATTTCATGAGAGTAGATTAAAGGGTACCTATGGTTTTTATGAGCGTTCAAACTCGGGTCTCTAAACTTTTGGTACGGACAGTAGATCTGGCCTGTCATCTTGAAATTTTTATGGGATGCAAAGAAAACAGTTTTCACCATTTGGTTGCGTCGCAAATTTGAATATTTGATCTTTTTCCTTATAATTATTTTCTCGTATTATTATTTTTTTTAAATTTGAGGCAGAGGCAGATTTTGGACAGGTTCTATTATTCATGACACAAGTATTTTACTTGTCCAATTAATTATTTCGATCCGATGAAATTGAACTATGCTTTTTGAGAGTGTGCCTTCAGACAAGGACAGCGGCGAAGATGCGGCTCTGTATTTCGGCTTCCTCGCGGGCTCATTGTCAGCGCATTCGATAAAACATGAAGAAGATGTGAACAATGGGGAATGGAGGCGGGGGCTAAGTCTCTTTTGTGGCCGTGCGGGTTGCGGCGGCGGCGGTGGGCAAATTACCGGGCACTTGATGCCCCGAAGGCGGCCGAGTCGTCTGAAGGGGCGGGCGGAGAGAATGTATGCGGAGGGAAAGGGGTTGGACCCGCTGTCTGTTTAATGGAGGGGAATGCGGGAGAGGAGGGGTATAAAGGTCAAGGGGATCTCTTTCTCTCTTCTTCTCCTTTACTCTCTCTCTCTCTCTCTCTCTCTCTGTCGCCTCTTACCCCCATCCCTCTTCAACGTTCCTCTTCCAAAAACTAACCTTTCCCTTTCGCCTCTTCAAAGACCTCATCTCATCTGCTTTCTGTGTTGCCTCTGCCATCGTCTTCTTCGCCAGTTAATCCTCAAGAGAGGTTTATAAGCGGTTTATGGATTATTCATGCGGGACCTTATTTGACTTCTCCACTCTTGAAATATCTTCTGTGTGGCCTTCCTCGTCGAGTGAAGGTTGATTAGTTCGTAAGACTCATGTAGTGGTCCAATGTATTTACTCAAATACTTCTAAATAATCAAAGTAATAAATAGGAGATTTCAAGTTTTCTCTGTTGCGTTACAACCTTTCTTCTTTTAGTTGCTAGGTTATCCTTCCCCTCCATATAAATGTGATATCAAACTTTCTAAATGCGCGTAATAAGCTAAATTTTCCTGCTAGTTATAACTTTTTTGTGCATACGTTTGCTTTTCCTTTTTATCTATGATACCAACTTACTCTCCTGGGATAACCTCGTTTGCGGCAAAATCTCTAGACTCAGATTACGGGAAATATTTATCAGCCTGCTCAAGGGGTTAAAGATCTTTTTGTCCTCTCTCCACTGGCTTTGTCACGGCATAAAATGAAATGAGGAGAGACGGTGACGTTGGTATTACTGAAGTCAGGTGGTATATCAGAACAGCCACAGAAAATATTGATGCGTGTGTCGTCTTGGTATAAATAGGAGTATGAAATACGCTATTGTCAAGAAAAGGAAAAACTTCATTTGGACGGTAGTGGAAAAATGAATTGATCTGAATTAATAGAGTACTAGCTTATCGCTGCCTATTTTTCCAAGTAGTAGAGCTAATGAGTGCGCAGATGTATTGTCGGTTCGTATAGCTTTCATATGCTCGTAGTCACGAGCTAATTTACAGTTGTTTACTTACGAAACTTCATTGTAGCATTCATCCGAATCGCCAGGATGGCCGGAGAGAAATATAGAGACAATTTTCCTCTTAAAATCGAACTGACCATGTTAAATATCCATATTTTAGAAAAAAAGGTCAAGAAAAAGCTTTTCTCTTGCCTGGAGACTGGTAGATATTAATTAATGCTCTGCATTGAGTACTTATTATCGTTAAATATTTGCCGTATTAGCAGCGCTCTTGAACCCAAAGTTCCTTAGAATATTGGGTCAAATATGGTCGTTGGGAACTTCGGAAGAACTAACAAGGCGATTTAACGTCGAGTATCAAGGGACTTCGTCTTAGCGTTCGGTCGAATCGTTAGGGTAGCCAGAGCAAATATGGATTGAACGTATCCACTTGACATCGAATAGAGTAGAGTAACCAGCATGGAAGGAAAAGGAGCAGAGTTTTCCGAGAGACGATATGGTACAAAGTAATCTAACGAATCGAACACCTACTAATGACTCCATATTTGAATGAAAGAATGAATATTTTATTAATCTCTAGGTAAAACCTATAATAGAAAAAGAAAAGAAAATACATATAATAATCTACTCTTATTAAATAACATTTTGACAAAAAATATAACATTACACCGATACAAAGAGTATATGTTCGACATTGTAGAGATTATTTCTAGGCTTAACAAGTATTAAATATTTAGACAAAAAAAGTATGATATCCAATATGAATTGCACAAAAATATAAGTTTCAGCACTTATCATAATGACCACACACATGTATAAATATTTATGTAGAAATTTTTAATAACAACACAAGACTAAGATGATAACCTCAATATTTTAAGGAGAATAACTTAAGCCCTAGACTTAAAATAGGAGTACAGTCTTTCTTTTAACGACGGAAGTGATTGTGGCGTCTTTATATTTGGCGGTAGAGAGTTCCAGAATCTCGGATGTTCGTAGCATCAGCGCCATCGAGCCCAAAGTTTCATTGCTTATTGGGTCAAATCTGCTAGTTAACACGAAATTTTATTGCGCATTTGACCGTATAGGGCCGTTGGATGTTCGGGTTGCGCTAACGAGATGCTGGTCGCCCAACTTTCACGGTTGGGCGACCAGCGTTAAGGGATGCTCGTATCCAGCTTTCGGTTTGGGATGGTCAGGATACCTGGATAAAATACGGAATGGACATGCCCACTTGACATCGAACGGAGCAGGGTAAATACCTATGTATAAAGGAAAAAAATATTAAATATTTTTTCCTCGTGGGGCGAGTACTAATTAAGACTCGTCCTTGCTTGGGAACTGTGTCCGGACGTCGTGGATGCAAATGAAAGTGGCAGGTAGAGCGGTGACGTCGCCACATATGTGATTTCAGAGTCGCGTCGGATCCTCCCTATTGAACGACTCGTCTTCACGGTCTACTTGCATATATGTGTGCGTGTGTGTTTTCATTAATCCCGCCACACTCGTCGTCCGGAATCCCGGCTTTTCTGTTCCGTTCCTGCGACGAGAGGTTCGCTTTCTCTCTCTCTATCTCTCTCGTCCGAGATCTCTCTGTTTTGCGCGTCCAGGGCCTAGTCCGTTAAAACGAAAAGAAAAATGTTTCTTTTTTTATTTTAGCTCTCGGCTTTCCCAAAAGGCCTGGGTGGCTACCTAATCGAGGTGTCCGGGAAAAAACATGGGAATCATATCGTGGTCATCAGAAGTTAGCAACCTTAGGACCGGTTTTGACAAAGTTCTCCACTCATATATCTCTTAAGCTAATTTTTAAACCCTTGATAAAATATAAACAACTAATGGTAATTTCCACATTTTAATATATGTGTAACTCGGCCGTTGTATCCGTTATAGAATGGAAAATGGAATGAATGAACGTCAAGCCTGAAACGACTTAATAATTTTTACCATTTTAACATGTATATGTTAAAATGGTAAAAATTATTAAAACTATTATAAAAATAGTACATTCTCCTTTTACTTATTCGAATACTTCGTCCATCTCCTCATCGGTAAATTTCCACGTCCGCTGTACCCTGCCACATGACCTTCAACGGCTTTATTTCGAGGAAAGTATTGTGGATAATTCGGGAAATTTCTCTAGTCACCAAGAAAAGTACTTTGAGTCATAATATGACATTTCCTAATCCAAGAAAAGGAAATTTAAGTAAATTTGTACTCGTAATTGCACGCTGGAATAATCTTTGTACTATGAATTCTTCAAATATAATTAAAAACGCGTCGGAATTGGTGACCTTAATAGATTTTTCCTGATCAAGAATCAAATCAGATCCAATTCAACTATTATTGTTTGAAGTAAATTCTGATTCTGTTTGATCAGACATCCTAAATGACGTTTTCAGCCTTATCTTTTCGAACCGATTATTTGTTTAGCTGGCAATAAATTTGCTATCCGCATTTTTTTATAGTTTCTTCGCTGTGAGGGATTTCTAATTAGCGCAGAATACGGGTGAATAAGTGTAGCCAATTTCCCGAAAAAAAACTGTGTTCAAATGATCCCGGGAAGCAGGGAAAGAAAGTTCAGGAATTTCACTTCTGTAGCCAAGCGACCACCTTGCCAAAGGTCCTCATTACGTTTCCGGCGCTCTGGGAACGGTCACTTTTCCTTGAAAACGAAAATAAAATGAAAATGAAATAAACCTGCCCGGAAGCATTTGGTGCACGGGACCATTTGGTGGCTCTCTCTCTCTCTTTTATTATTTTTTTCTCCCATCTCGATTTTTCCGCATCTGATCCGACAATCTCTTCCGCACCTCCCTAATTATCTATTTTCGTCTCCCTCCGCCTCTTTTCTGACCTACTCCCGCTGACCCCACGGGCGGCGCTTCATAGCGCTTCCTTTCCCTTTGAGCGCCGTTGACCCGATACCTACTCCTCTAATCGCCGGTTTTCACTATAACCCACTACTCATCAACCATGCATTTGGGCGAAGATCTTCTCTTACCCTTTTGTATGCCAAGATTTCTCCGACTCGAGTATTGGTGGAAATTTGGACGTTGCGTTTTAAATTAACCACTGGCAGCACCAAATAGATATGATTTTAAAATGCTCGGCTCTCTTTTTGATGAGAATAGTATACGTATATGTTACAATTTTGGTTTTATCATGGTTACCGCAGTATTTATTTTATTGTCTCCATTATCATTCTTCTCTATATCCAATTTAATGTTTGAAACCTGAAAAAAACGTATTTATTTAGTATATCTTATTGCCAGGACATTTTCCTTATCACAATTTTGTAAAAGATACAACCATGCACAGATCTCTGTTGCTGTCTTCCATAACTCTGCTTATGTTTTAAATTACATCCGAGTATAATCTTTCTTGGCCTTTATCTTTCTTTCTTTTCAAGCTTAAATTTGTTGATTAAATTGGCCAGGATTTGGCCACGACGCGTCGTGACGGGTCGTAGAGCGTTCCAAGAGATTTTAACTTTCCTTCATCTTTGTCATGAATATTCATTTTTAATAATCTCCTGAACTTCTTCATTAGTTTTACTGCCAATACTTCCTGATTTTTATTTGAACTCTCTTAATTCGCACTCTCAGCGCTTTCGACCGCAACTTTCCCATTTTTATGGATGTGAGACTTCATACCTACGTCCATTGCCAAGTATGAATAATAACCATTTGAGACTCCGTTCATAGAACTATTCTTAGAGAAATAAATTATTTTTATGCTGACTGTATGAGAGGTTGTGAAAGGGGAATATTATTAGCGAAAAATGTGAGATTAAATCAATTAAATTATTAAGTCAAGTTTTCGGATAAACTGAGTGGAATTAAGCTCTATGAGTTATAACGCTTAGCGTGCTGTGGATGTAATATTACGCCACTTGAAATCCCACGATTTTTGCAACGGGCGTTGTATTACGCCATCTTTATTCTGAAAAATCGTAGTTTGCCATTTTTTAACAATGTGGTAAACCTCTAAATCTAACCTATAATTAAAAAATGCAGAAAACAATGGCGAAATTCATTCTTGGAAATGATACCAAACACCTATTCCTTTCATCAAGGGTGGATTGTTAAGAAAAAACGCATAAGTAAAGAAAATGGGGTGCGGATTTACAGTACTAAGGTCAGCACGGTCAGTGATAAAATTATTGTAATTTTACTATACTCCATACGCATACTGTAGTGATAATGAAAACTTGGCAATATTTTGTGCTACTGTTTTTGAATTATTGACACATTTTTTTTGTTACTGCTTTCAAATAGAAATGCATTTAATCAAATTTCATCCGATCTGGCTTCTGTTTTTCCCCGTTCGTTTCAATTCCTCCTGCCTCTTTAACGCTCATGACCTACTCCGGCTGACCCCAGCGGCGGCCGTTTTTCTTTATCTATCTTTCATTCATTCGTTCGCTTCCAGTCCGCCATTATCGCGTATAATCTTTGACCGCCACTCCTTCACAACGCTTTGCCTTTATACACACGCTCCCGGCTTTTTTAAAAATCTTTTATTTGCCTTCCCACTCGAGCTATCGTATTATCCTGCCTGACTCTTCATTAATTATCAGTGAAATTGTTTGTTCGGCTCTTTTGTCGTTCACCACGGGGTAATAGAAGGGTTCTTTCAGTGCTCCGGCAAAGTAAATACTATCTTTCTTTTGTATCCTTTTGCCTTTCTCTCATTGACTCAGATACGGTTCTAATTCTTCGGTTTCAATTGCTGATGCAGCTAAGAGTTGCCTTAGATCAAGTCAATTGTTATATCTTCATAAAGTAGTGGTAAAGTGTTTTTTAAATACATATCTCTCGGTTAAACGCATATTTCCTTTCTAAAATCCTTAAACTACCATTAAATGAAAATATGATACTTCACGTGATCTTGGTGAGAATTCATTTCTAGAACAGCCATCCTTAAGTTTTTTGTTTATTAATTTGTAATAGATTTTCAGTTGGTATGATTGAATAAACTGAATATTAGTTTTCTCTCGATTTCGGTTAATTAGGTGGTGTAAGATTATTGTGATTCATAATTTAAAGTTTGTTTGCTATTAATCGATTGCTGGAAATCCTACAGTTTTAACTCAAAATCATTAATTTCCGTCATTGTCCCTTAGTGCGCCTTAACTCGTGTGAGAGTTACACGATATCTCATGTACATGGAAATGGTTTTAGATAATTGTTAATGTAGCGTTATAATTATCATTGTATTTACCAGTATTTATCGACTACACATAATAAAAATATAACCTGTGAGTTTTGTTCCTAGGAAAGGCAATTTTAAAAGCAAAAGCCGTAGATTTCAATTCTAGTTAATCACGTCTGTTATCACAATCATTGCGAGTCATATATCCCGAAAATGGTTCGACGCAGATTTTCAATCGGTGCTCTCATCGGATGATATTATCATAACATGGCTGTTGAAGTGGTATTATATTTATTTTTATCATGGAATTATCAATTCTTTAACTAACGTTTCTTGTTATTACAACCATTATGGTGACAATGAAGTGCTGTGAGTTGTCGTTATATCACCCACCTTCAGCACTCTTAACGTATTCAATTGAAAAACAATTATTACGCCGCGCGCAATCGCGAATCGCGCCTAATAATAATATTAATGACGCCGCACCTGTTAAATTTTCACTCTTCTCCGCCCGTAGGCTGCGATTCCAATTCCAGTTAGGATGTTGATAAATCGTCCTCATCCTCTTTTTTAATCCTCTTCGCTAAGCGGTACGAATCTGTGTCATGCCATTTTCGCCCCGCGCTGCGTCGAGGTGAAAGTTTGATTCACCTTAAAATATTCATATTTCCTTCCTCTCTCTCGCCTTTCGGATGAGTACGGACTGAAATTCTTGTCAGCGAAAGTTTACCCATCTCGTTTGGGAGATGATGATGAAGAAGAAAGGAGGCAAGTTGAATCCCTCGGCAAAGTTATTCTTCCCTCCTCCGAAATTCTTAAGGGTTTAGTTTCTCGCTGTTTTTTTTTCGACCCGTCCGTTCCAATGGTTGGGTGGCGAGCAAGCGCGCGGTGTGCGGGGATCGATGAATGAGGTTGAGGTCATGGGCGGGCGGGGAGGTGGGGGGGGGGGGGAGTGGGGAGGGATGCGGGAGAGAGGTGGGGGGAATGGGAGCCTGCAGCCAGCGCGGGGGTCGCGTCCCGCTGGTCTTCGGGTATCGACGCGAGATCGCTACGTAAATTCACCGAATTTGTGTTAGAACGTAGGTTTCCGCGGCGATGGTCCGATCTCTGCATTTCTTCAGGGTTTTCTTCCGCGTCAGCTTGTTTGTAGACAACAGTTTCGCTAAAAGATTCACTTTCCAACGTCCGTCTAGCTCGGTATTCCCCGTGGCCAGCAGCAAGCTTCGAACTGTGCCGCACGTTCGAAAAATGGATCTTAATTTCGGCGTCGCAGGTGGTCGCAATTCTCCTTTTGGTATCACACTCTATAGGGTTTGTTGTTTATGTGGTGTAAATATCTCGAGGTAACGCGGTGAACCTTTTTTTATAATCTTACACGAACACAAAATTTCGACGAAAAACAGGGTCCGCCATTTTGTATCGTATCGGCCACAAATAATACAACTGAGTCGTTAAAGTTGCCAAGAATTAACAATAATAAACTGCAAAATAATATTGTGTTGTTTTGTTTCTATTGAATTATTACGGAAGGTATGGAATTAGTTTTAACATGCTGAATTTTGAAAAAAAATCAATGCGGGCAATTTTTGCGAAAATCTTTGCGAAATTTGTTCAACTTTGAGGCCAAGTAATTTGTTTAAAAAATTTACCTATGAAAAACGGTTTGCACTATTGTATGGAAAACAGCTGTGCAAAGTTTCAATTTCCGCTCTCAAAAAAATTGTTTTTGAGGTTTGGTCCAGCTCTTTTCGATTTTATCTCTGCATTTCTTCATTGGCGAGGGAAAGACCAACAACCGACACCTTCGACCTGATACCGACACCAGACGCTGGCAGGATAGCCAGCGAAACTGTCGTCTACAAAACATTTCCCCATCATGTATGTTTAACTTGTATGATTTGAATCACGATGTGGTGAAAGTTCTTAATATCACTAAAATTGGATATTTCAATATTTCCACTGATTTTTATTTTGACACTACGCGCTTCGTTGTAACAAAAATATTATCAAGTGTAACATAAGTATTAAGAACTCTTAAGATATATGTTACACTTGATAGTGTTGTTTGTAGCAACGAAACGCGTAGTGTCAAAATAAAACTCAGTGGAAATATTGCTATGCCCAATTATACTAATGTATGTTTAACGCTCTTAATACCACGGGGACGATGTATAGGCTTTTGTTGCCTTTTGGCAGAAAAGTGCCACGAGTCAAAATATCGGCTTCAAATTAACCAACAAAAGTATCAGCCATTATTTATTTTAACCCATAATATTATTATAACCACACCTAGTGAATAAATAATCAGGAAAAAAACAAGTAAAAACTAATTTAATGAGAGTAAAATTTTAAAAATCAGTACGTTGATATGCCAAAAATGATATGATAGAATTTTTTTTCTCGAAGATGTAATAGTTAACTTAAATACCTTTGGCATTTCTTATCATTGGCACTCGAAGTAGGTGGAACTAAGACGGTTAATTAACTCTTGTAGGATTTTGTTATTCAGTTTTTCATGAAATGATAAAAACGTTCGCATGAGGATCATGTCGTGAGATCTACGCTCTACATCTCGTGTAAACCTAGGGCATGGGGATAGAGACTAGGAAAACGCCGCGAATAATTTTAACAGGGACATTGGACGAACTTATTAGATTAAATTTGATGCTAGTGAGTGAATTGTGCCGCAATGAAAAAGTGTTTGAGGTTGCGTCACAAAAATTCTTGCAACAATTAAAATTCTCCCCTTTGTGTATCGTTATTTCCGATGTTGTGAGAAATTGTTATGAAACGTATGATAATATAGATATGTCGTTTTTTAAATGACTTGGCAATCTTTTATTCAGTCAATTATGTCAATTAATCTAATCAGTTAACTTAGAATGCTTCTAGTTCGTTGGCTAAGTTTTGAAGTCTGATTGCTTTTTTGCAATAGGTCGGCTGCGTACAAAAATCAAACTGAATCTGTATGCATTTCAGAACGATTTTGCTTTTTGCCTGGTTTTAGGCCGTTCTACACGGGGCACGTCATTGCCGAATCTGACGAATGTACGAGGGCGCAATCGAAATTGCGTCGTGTAAAGCGATGAATTGCTAGAATGCATGCGAGGATGCATGGATGCGAAATGGCAAAATAGTTCCTGCTCTAATTCTGAGCTCACATTCTCTCCTTTTTAAAATGTTTTCAGAGCTAACCTGTGCAATGACGAGCTCCGTGTAAAACGGCCGTTAGAAATGAAAATATGGATAAGCCCTTATATTGCCATTTTTTAGGCGTTTCTTCTCGAATTTCCCTATTTTATTCCATTTTTTTCAGATCCGTACAGTATTGAACTTTGTAATATGTATTTTAATTTTCTACTCCAACGATATTTCGTGGAAAAAAATAACTTTTAAGTTCTAAGATCGAAAATTTGTCAAAATTGTGTATATTTAAAATCGTAATAATCATGGCAATATCACATGGACCATTTCATTATGCAACACAAAACGAGAAGTAGTTAAGAGTTTTCTTTTTTGAAGCTGAATATGCAATCATTTTTTTTAACGGTGCATCTTCAAAGCTGATGTTGATTGGAAGCAACATTCTCTAATAAAGGCTCAGTTACCAACCACGTTTTAAGACCATCTGGTAACCCTATCTGTGAATGTAAATATTTTTTTTTTGGAACAACATGTGTGGAAATTATTTGTTTTGGATTGCGTAGTCACTACAGGACCCGCTTCAAGTGATGTTTTTGTGAGCCTGACTTGAATGCGTTTCGCTTTTTCAAGGCTGCTTCGAGACCGTGATATGTGCCAGCTCCCGCTTTAACTCTCGCTCCTTGCTTAATGCGAGTGTCTGCAAAATTCCTCACACCCGGTCTATGAATAAGCGTCATGCGATAAATTTAGATTAATGGCCTTCCCATTGCCGTGCCACGGGGAAAATCGTGGTCCAGAGACTCGCAGAGGCCATATTCCTCTCCGATTGAGCGCTGATTACGCCTCGGTTTGGGCAAAAGTTGCCGTATCTCTCATTCATGGTGATGTCTGTTGCCAATTTGTTTGGCGATCTGCCTAAAATCAAGTGAGACTGCGAACTTTAACGGTTTCGCAAAGCCGTTTGGGCACGATGGGATCTTTCACTAAGGGCCGAAATTGCTATTCTTTGAAAGAATTCAGTGGATTGAAGATGAAATAAGTTACGGGGAGAAAACTTTTTCCACGTTCAGTGATTTTCTTGTGAGTTTAAAATAGAAAAAAACGCAAAAAATTTGCCGACCTTGTTTTCATTTTTTGGTGAGGTCATTAGAGTTCATTACTTCATTACTATCGTAGTTGTTAATTAGAAAGTTTTCGTTCTTGAAGGCATTTAAACGCACCAGGAACTTTATCAGCCTATGTGTTTCCAGCGTAGTGGCCAGGTGGGTAGAATGTTGAGCTGATGATATCTGAGTGGGTAGATGATTGGGATGCTGGTTCAAATGCTGGATTAAGCCTCCTGACTCCCCTATGGTAAAACGCCTTGGTGTATGCAAGGGCCGAGGGATATATATTTGTCCGCCTTTTCCTGAATTTGCGATATAACACGCCGACCGGTTTGTTACTCGGTCAGAAAGAATAATTCGTTGAGGGAATGAACCATTCACAAGTTTTCAAACAAAAGAAAACTACGTGAGGAAGAGTAGTTGCTGTGAAGGAGTGACCCGCTCGAGATGAGCGCATGACGTCATCAACTTATTTCTTTAATGTTTGAGACCGTCGATTTTTCGTTGCGAGTAGCTTGAGGAGCAGATAAATATTTATTTTTTTTCACACTCTGTGAGACAAAATATGAGCGAACCCATGTCAACGTAGATCCATGTGTGCGAATCATTCTCCTCATTAAGATTCGGTCTCTTTTGAGCGCTAAGTGACCTTCCTTTTCGGTGCATTAACATTCACCAAATCTTGCAACTGTTATAGATAGGAATCAAAATTCACGACAGTAGTTTAATAGGAAAATATTATGGTACTTTTAATAAAATAATCACCACATTACACCACCTCACATTAGAATTCTTTAGCAGTGGTTATTTGTACCATAATTCCACTTAATGTTAATTGCAATGCAATAGTTATTCCCTTTTCGATGAACCTGGCCATTAAGACACACCTGTGAATATTATTTTGGGCCTAAAATGGCGGAGATGTTCAGTGCCTATAGGCGTTTAACCTAAATATAGATGATAGATAACTTCAGAAAGTCTCAAGTCATTCGATAAACTCCTCTCAGCTACATCTGTCTGAAGAGAGTCCTGCCGACAGTTTTGGCGATAAGAAATATTGTATGCGTCGCTTTTGAGCCCAAGATTGATATTCCTGTTTGCTGAGGGATAGGTGATGAGTTGTATCATTTCCTTTATAGTGTATGAATTATGTTGAAGCGACAGCCACTTGAGTGAATTGGAACTTCAAGTAGGCACTTAACAAGATAAGATAACGTATACAGTGTTTATACCTCCGCTTATCATTGGCAGTGTAGGAGCGCTGCTCAAGTGTTCGAAACTTTCGGAAACATTTTTCTGATTACTCATCATTTTCCGGGAGACGGAGATAATAGGAATGTTTATCTTTGTTTATTTTTATCCTATCCTATCATTCAAGATTTCAATGATGGATTTTTTATTTTTTTCTAAATGGAGGTAATTGGAAAGCCATGCAGAAGCAAATTATTTTCGAATTCAGAAAAAAAACAACTCGAAAAGTTACTTTTCGGTTTAGTGCACGTGAAAAGGACAACATTAAATGAACTGAACTTTTAACTCAGATTGAATTGGCTGGAATTAATTTCGGCGTCCAAGCTTGTATTTTTATTTTAACTTTAATCAGGTGTAAACTGTAGAGTTTCTTTTTTCTGGGATTATTTCGGTGGATAAATACGCTTTTTTTAATAGTATATTGTAACGCGCAATCAATACGTGTGCCATTAAGGATATCAATCGGTCTTTCATTATTAATCGCTTCTCGAAAAGAGTTATTCGCCGTTCTTATCATGAATGGGTTCTAACCGTCTCAATTCACCGTGATGTATCTTTTTTCATCAGTTTTATTTCATATTAGGCTAGTTCTAAGTACTTGGCTGCTAAGCATCATTAATTAAAATAATCTTTTGGCTACGCACAATTTGTTGTCGGCAGAAGATATTTTTTAGACAAGTAATTGGATAAGGTGTAGTTAATGACGTGAGAATAAATTAACCATGACCTATGGTAGTATGAAGATTTCGTGCAAATGACTCTAGCTGCTTTGGGACCTACTTCGTAAAATAGGGGTGGTCTTTTGGGACAAGTAATGCGCTTTGTGATTTTTTACTGTATTTTTTTGTTCTCAATCATTTCCGACGTCATTTCTCAGAAAGAATTCGATGTTTTCTGGCGGAACAAAAGGCTTCTTTTTCAGTTAAAATTACTCTGCCAGGATACTTATCGGCTAATTCTTTAAAAATTCATTTGACTCTATAAATATTTGACTCTATTAATTCTACATACCTCTCTTTTGTTTAGGTGTCAGGTATTCGGTCTACTGTGCTTTTTCTATAATCTAGGGATGGCTTGGATACGCTTTGAAATTAATCGGTACTGTAAATCTGCTGCGTGTACACCATGATTGAACCTCCATGTTGCTTCAGCTGGTGAATTCTTCTTAATTAATTTTATTTCCAATTACTTCGCTGATCCGTTCCCAAGAATTCGCATTACTTTGACGCTTCATTATTTACCTATAGTCTATGACTGGATAATTTTCGAAGGCCTAGCGGTAGTTTTACTCTGCTGATCAAAGCAGTTGAAACTTCGAGGGTTAGCTGTTGATTTTGAAATTGCTGTTGTTTTGTGTACGTAGAAAAAATCTTTTACATCATTGTGCCTTAATGCGTGAGAATATCTGTAATTTCATCTTTTTTTCATCCATACTTGTTTATGCTGTGAACGTTTTTGATTTTATTAGTGGCCCTAAAGATGGCTATAAGTTTGCTGTTACTAAATATTAATTTAGTATTTGTTTGAAGATAAAAGGAATGAGATTTTTGTTCAATATAATAGGACACTGAGAGATACTTTTTTATTTCCTATAGCTGGTTTTGCGATGAAGATTTTTTATACACTCTGCAAGCGGCTTTCGAAATGAATTACGGATATATTTATAAATATCGCGATAACGCCAGTAAATAGCTTTTTGCAGAAGAAATTGCGAAAGTATTGATTAAAAAATTCGGGTGTAAATCCGATTGCAAGAGAAAATACTGTGCGTCATGCAATATTCGGTCGACACATTGTTGTAACTACTCAAAAATTGCTTGCATTAGCCTACGAGAAGAATTAGTGCAGATTTTTCTTTCATTATCCGATTTAATGTTTTTCTTCTTCTGAATTATGGAAGTCTATTGGATTTTTTCGAATGCTAAAATCTGGGAGCGTAAAAATTCCCCTTTCACCGTGCCCTCCTGGTGGAAGACTTACATTACCAACGTTTATTTGGTGATTTACGGGCAGCCCTACGATGTAAATGTGGACGGTTCCAGGCGGTATTCTGATTAAACTAGACTAGCTGGTATTAAGGATAACTTGTCTTGCACGATCGCGTTTGAAGAGCTCTCCCATGCACTAGTTAGTGCTCTTCTGAAAATATTCTTGTCGATTGTCTCATTGCACAGCTCTTTAACAACCCAATGGAAAATACATACCCACCATATTTATTTTGTTTTCATCCCTTAGCTTTTTAAATATGTTTTGTCACGCGTTTAAATATGTGGTATCTAGAATGGGTATGGGAATCGTTGTTTCATTATAACAATGCTTGTGATATAAAACATCGATCTAAGCATATGAAATTTCCTTTGTGGAATTTCAGTACATCCTGTGCATTTGCTGGTGACTATATTACGTTTCGCCACCAGCTGCTACGCGTTTATTTCATGGAATGAGGATGGGAAGGAGGAGGAGCGACTAAGTGCTGCACATGATGGGTGAAGAGAGGGAGCTTTTAGGTGAGATACGGAGGAGACAGAAGGTATGGATGGGGCGAGTACTTAGCGGGAAGGGAATGTTGAAAACGGTATTAGAGGGTTGATGTTGGGTAAACGAGGAAGAGGAAGGAAGAGAATATGATTTGTAGGTAGAATAAAATGGAGTAGGCCTTATTGTGAATTGAAGAGAGAAGTGCTTGATGGAAGGGGAGATTGCAAGAATACTTCCTAAATACTCAACTGAAACCTTCCGTAATCGGTGGAATACTTTACTTACTTATTCCGTCACTTTCCTTATTTACCACGGTCATTCAATTAAGCCAAGCGTGGAGTTACTATCGCTGCTTTCTGATTGGCTGAAGGACGGTGTCAGCGATGGTTACAGCGACGGAAAAAGGGATGAGAATTCCATCCCTCAAGTCGTCGCGGAATATGATCGCATGAAACGGTCATTTCTTCCGCAATCACTGTAGCGATTGCTGGAGTTGTCTCGGAAGGGTTGGAAAAAATGATCGTGTGATTCAGGTTTTACTACCTTATAGATCGCGTTATGGTGGCAGAACCTCCTTGATGAATGACAAGTAGCTACGTAGGATGTTGTGAGCCTTAGTAGTGAGCAGAGCCCCACTGTTGGTCCTGCAATGCGGTTTCTTGGTCATCCATCCTCGGCAGGATCTTTCCTTCGCCTTTGTCCCTCCCCTCCTCGACGCCTCCCTTCGTGACGACGTGAATGGGATGCCTTCTGGCCGCTGCTCCCGACAGCGTGAGGATTAGAATGGAGCAGAAAGGGGTCGGTGTTATATGGGAGTGTGGCGTATGCAGATTGGGAGGATTTGGAGGGTGGTTTGGGTCGGAGTAGGGGTCCCTTGAAGTCGAAACGAGGCTCGAGGTCGCTCTACTTTGATTGTTCCGCTGTGATAGCATAATGGATGCCGTCAGCGTTTTCTCAACCAGTCCCTGTTCAACTCAGTTTTAGGAGTATTCTAGGCGTCTGCCGACCTGGAAAACCTTTCGAAGTCATGAAATAGCAGGGGTATTCCGCAGTAATACTTGAAAAAAATCATTTTATCATGTTGCTGGAACCGTCATATTTTACTTTCATCTCTAAATTTGAAGTGTTTGAATCATTTTTGTTTTGAATATTGTACCTTAGGCATAGAAATCGGTCGAAAAACCCCATCGTTACTGGGATACTTTCCCATTTTTTTCGGAAATTTTGTACTGATTAACATTTGCGTAATTACTGTATAGAGACTTCTAAGTGATAGATTAAAAATTATTAACGTTGAACCGGAATATATAGAGAAATCCATGGAAATCAGAGCCTCGAATATAGACGCTAGAATATGGGACTAGATTATCGGGAATTCTTCTGTTCGTTTATTGAGAATCCTCCAGCGGGCTACCATTATCTTCAATTTTGATGTCCGTAGAAATTTACTGATATTTCTGTTGCGTTTTGCGGGTTAATTGAACGTGAGTGATTGTGTTTCATCCTTTTGATATGGATGGGGTGGCCGTATTTTGCTTGCGAGACAACCTCTTACCAAAATCATTGGTTGTCATCGTTGAAAACCGTACAGGTCCTTCGGGTTGATTTTATTTATTCCGAGGACGAGGTATGACTCGACCTTCAAAGCACTGAAAATAATGCGGCAATCAACCCGATGAAAGTCTCGTATAGATTTCGTCGATTACTCGCTGGGAAAACATTAGATCGTATTTAATGATATTTTTAAATATTTATTCATTTCCAACTTCCCGTGAACATACATAACAGCCTTTGCAACGGGGGTTCCAAAATTAACTATGTAAAACACAAATACACATGCTATTGATAGGTTCCACCAACTCAGGTGGGGCTCGAACCCGCAACTTTTGATTTAGCAGGAGAGGAATAAACCCCGCAGCCACGGAGGCCAACCTAGTCCAAGTAAGTATTGCTGGTGATTTTCGAACCACAGTTCCCAGCTTTAAGGCTTTCTCCTGGGTTTTTCGCGAAAAAATCATTTAAGAAACTTAACCTTCCGTCAGGCGCAGTATTGGAATTGCTGAGTTCAGGCGCAATGTGCCTCACAGGCACAGATATGAAAAAACATTATTAACTCTTAGCATGGCTCAGTGGAATACCTTTAAATTTTAAAGCACCATTATTTGTGTAAACGAACACTTAAATGATGTCTTATTTGCTATGCATAAACCCCTTCACACACCGTCATACGGCCCCGGGTCGTTCCAGCAAGGTGCGATTTAAAGAGCTCTTTAGGCTATTCAGTATTATTATACGCAATGTAATTTAGCATGTGAGTTCTATAAGACCAGTGATTTTTATTTTGCTAACTTATTTAGCTAATAATGCTTTAATGTTGCTTTATTGTGCCATTATTTTGTTTAACTGTGCCAAATAATCCGCTACTGATCTGACGGCATAAATGCAAAAAGCAAAAGGCTGCATAAGGCATGTCAAATCAAATAGCTGCTATGAGCGCCAAGGGTCTTTGTCGCTTAGTGGCACGGAGAAATGAAAAAACTCTCGCGCTGTGCCTGTTAGATCCATCGCGCCAGACGTAAGGCTAAGTTGATCACTTTATATTAACACATTGTGGTGCGTTCGCGTAAAAGTACGTGTTTCCTCACCCAGTGGTAGTGATCTGGTAACATACCTATATTTACGTGTTTTAGTATTATGATATACACTCCTGTCTACGGAATTATTTTGGACCGTTTGACCGAGTTATTGTTCTTGAAAAAATAAGAAATAAAAACATATTCATTAAAATATATGTTCATTATAAAAACGTGAGTTTGTTCATGCAACAATCATGCATTACGTCTCGAGTTGTGTGAGTTTGTGTACTTGTAGCTACTGCGTAAAAATTTAAATAATGGCCGGCCCTCAGGGCCGGTCAAATGCAAAGGGCGTCGGACCAAGAAGTGTTAAACACGAGTCATGGCATTGTATTTTAGATGAATAGGGATGTGGGATGGTTTAGTGCACGTTTTGGTGGGCGGTGTCTGGGTTTAAGGCCACCGAAGCCAGCGTACTGTGTACGAATGTATTTTTGCACCACTTCTTGTATTTCCTGCATAAAGTCCGTTCTTCGTCTCTTCTCTAGCGCCTTGTAACTCACCACCAACCGATGTTGCAAAGCGGAGATCTTGCGCGGAGATGGAAGGGTTCGGCCGCAAAGGCGGGGGGCCAGGAGATGTTCCGAAGAAGGGGAATTCCCCGGGAACTCAAGGAGCGTAACTACCAGGAAAGATGTGCGGTGAAGTCGGGACAGGGACCCGGGCTGGGGAGTGAGGTCAGCGGGGTGGTCGATTGCTCTCACCCATCTGTACACGTGTCCTACGTCCCGACACAACTTTACTTCCTTCTCTTGGGCCAAACTTTCACCTCGCACGTACCCACCAACTTCTTCTTTTCCACCATTCCCTTGCGGAGCGTATGGTTTAGCGCCGATTCACGTCTCTTTCCGCTGAAATTTCGTCTTGTGCTATATGGAATGGTATTCGGAGGAGGCGACCGACGGCTGAGGTCATAGTGTCAGGAAGGAAGGGTTAGAAATGAAGGATGGAGGAAAACCCGGCGTTAGCGTTACCCTGTTCTTTAGGAAAGGCGCCAATGGGACCAAGGCTTAACGGAGGAGAGCGAAAAAGAATAGGATTTACCGTTATAATGAAGAGGAATAGGTAATATTTTTTTCAGAGATGTTCTGTGGGGTGAAAGGCATGGCAGTGTGATTTTCGGAGCGCTCCATAGGTTTAGTACCGTAACTTGGATTCTACTCTGGAATGGGGAGGGTACGGATTGGGCACCTTTAGTGATAGTAAAATTTGATTTAGGCTGTGTAAGCCGTGTGTATTGAATGCATGAGCTATGTGATCCCGTTGAAAAAGCTTTACTGCGTTGAGGAAATTTACTTAGGCGGTATATGCAAGCTTAGGACCTGTGTGAACTTAACAGCTTGAGTATTAGAGACAATAAGACTAAAGAGTATTAAGTTTTTACTTTTTAAATTATTACGAGCGTATTTAACGTAATGAAAGCTTTTGCCTATTTACGCACTTCTTTGTTTCGACCAACCCAGGTTTCAAAGTAACTTGCTAACCTTGACAATGGCATTATGTGCCGTAACCTGGGTCTCGGTAGAAATGAAAAAGTGTAGAAAAGACGAGCGCTTTCATTATGTTGAATATCGAAGATTTCCATCGAATTATGCCGGTAACTGTGTAATAAATATCGCAAGCGAGTAATTTTAGAACTTAGTCAACTTTTTGCGGAGAAATCTCGTGGAACAACGTATGGAATGATAAACAAAGATATTGTATTGCCCATTAATTTTATTTTAACAGCTTACAATACGTGTTCAGATTGCTATACAATCATCATCGGAACCCTATTAAGATATATTAAAATTTTCAGATCAGTACTGAATAGAATAAGTGGGAAATACGATATATTTGTTTATCAATACGATACATATGCACATCATTAAATTACATTAAAGGAAATGGTCACAAAATTGAGTAAGTGGAACCATTTAAGGGGAACAGGGTAATCGTGGCTTCTTTTGAGCGTCTATGAGTGGAAGAGACGAGGGATGGACGTGGGATGTCAGTTGGGGAGGGATTGATGGAATAAAGAGGACTTTAATCGGCGGAGCGGTGAGTCACGGCGCGGAGAAGAGAGGGAGTGGAGAGAGCATATTGGAGCATTTAGAGTGCGGGGGAGAGAGTTTTGAGGGGTAGCGGTGAAGATTGGAGGGCGGCGCAGGCAAGTGGGAGTGAAGGAGGCCGTGAGTGGAGTCCTCTCGAGACGGAGAAACAAACTTCCATCGTAAAGAACACGGCGTTTAAAGATGGTTTAAAACCGAGAAAAGATTATCGGGATTTACACCGGGCAAGGGTTTTCCATTAATTACGTGAGGCGTTTAGGAGGGAAGGGGGTCAAGCCGATTCTCACCTAATGTCACGTGGGGGAGTATCACGAATTTTTTTCCGCAAGAAACAGTGTAAAACGTGTTTCTAGGCTAGAGGTCTTAGTAGTAATAAATACTAGTCCTAAATAATCTTAGATAAAAATAATTTAAATATAGTTTGTTTTAATAAATACAACGCAATGAAGCGTAAATTACCGTATTTACCCTGAAAATACGCATTTTGAACAATCTCACGTCAGATTAGGTGGAAGGGGGTTAGAGGGTCGAGCCAAATCTCACGATATCTCACAGAGGGGGAATGAGGTTGGGGTGCAAAAATCGCCAAAATCACCTCACGTAATTGATGGACGTCCCCTAATTGGCTACATGTCTCCCGACGTTTCGAAGAACGACTTGCTGTTCATGCTCAGGGGATCATTTCTTTGTTCCTATTGTACCTTGTTTTTCCTTAAGTAGGTATGTGCATTATAATTGACGTCGGCAATTATACGGTAAAAAATACCGCTGGGCATCCAATAACCCGGTGGAAAACCCGATAATCCTTTATGATCTTGATTTGCCGGGAAAATCTGAGATATTACGTGGTGTAAATCTTCATTGTTACACCATTTAATAACATCTTCTTAGTTGATCGATAAAATGACCCTGACAGTCAGGATGTCTATTTAAATACACCTGATATTTAGGGGCTACCACGTTTCATTAGGTGGATTTGTGCATTATGATTCGAGTTAGTTTTCTTTACTCTGAGGGCGACATGCGAGTCTACCCTCAGAGCGCCGGTAGTAATGCAGCAATTAACTAGGTGGAGGACTCGTATAGATTCCATCGATGACATTAGCTGGGAAAGCATTAGATCTGTTTTTTTCACAATTTGTTATTTGTATTTCCTACGAATGTTTCTTCATTCCACTTTTGCCTTGTACTTACTTAGGTAGATTATGATTGACCTCGACAAAAGTACCGTAATAACAATAGCTCTAGGTATTTACATACGTTAATGAGACTATAATTTACTAAAAATGGAAAAATAATATTTGATTCCTTGGATAAATGAAGTATGGCTTATTGGGCGTAGTGACTTAATAAGAAAATATTTTAAGACAGTGTTATTATTCATAGCTATTTACTTATCGAATATACATGTTGAAGTCCAATCGAGAGATGGGCCTACTAATTTCTGGTGAAGTGCCTACCACGTACCCAAAAACAGATCGGACTACCTCCATGCGGTGTCATTGCCGGGATTTGAACCCTGGATCTTTATATGGGAGTATAAAACTCCAACTATCGCTCGAGCCCCATTACGGCCAAAAAATTTCATCAGATTCCTTTCAGAGAAATGAATAACTTGGTTTTTATCTAAATATAATAACACATCTACTCTTACAGTTCTGTAAACTGTGTTTAAATTTGTGGATAAGCTTTTCAAAAGCCTGAGCTTTCATTTATTTTGGATTACGGACCTCATGAAACCAAACGAAACGTCATTGAAAGGCTAATTATGTTTTCGAATTTTTCGATTAAGAAAGATGTCAAGATATAGGAAAAATATGTTTTCCAGCAGTTGAATGTAGATATAGTCTTTGGCACAATCTATGTATGTCAACGTATGTCTGTTTCATCATGTAAATGCAGGATGTCTGTTTCTGATAAATTATTGTTATTATTATTGTATCTTCCTCTTGGTTTTCCACCGTCAATTTTAGTTCCTTACGTGATTTTTGTTTCTGATACGGACGTTTTAAACTTACTCCGTTTTCCGACATGAGAGTCATTTATTATTAGCTCTCTTTAGCTGTTCTTGTTTCCTGTTCGTCTATCAAATACAATGGCGATTTAGAGGATAAGCGACTCGTAAATAAACAATTGGGATTAATGGCTTCAGCAGAAATCTTTCACACAAAGCGAGTAGTACCACTTGGTTTCGCCAGTAAACTGCGAAAATTTATCTCCTGTGAAAAACGATTGGGTGCCATTTTTCAGGGAACCAGGCCACTGTTTAATCGAAGTTCGACACAGCAGTCTGCCTTTGGAGTATTGAAATCCTGGAATTGGGATAGCAGAGCTAAAGAAGCCGTAAAAATTCCATCCTATTAATATTTATTCCACCGAGAATAGAAAATCCGGAGTCATTTGAGTGAAAAATAGTCTTTTTTGTATTTTTTGCTTGGAATCGAAATTTAATGAGAAATTTCCGTCAGTGATTCCAATGCTGAATCCCTGTGAAGGGGATTGGCTGAATATTCGATTGATTGATTTCACGTCATTCTTCCATTCCTACTTGGATTAACTTCACAATTTACTCTGCTGCATTTTTCATAAAATCCCTGAATATAACTGCATTGCCATTGATGCAAAGTCAGGGAATCTGGAAAAAGTATGGAAAATGGATGCAAAATTGGTATGAGCCTAGCTATCTTCCGTAAGTTTCCATCGATTCCACCGCGGAATCTTTCATCACGAGCCAGCTCTCTTTTTGTTCAATGTTGAAGGGCTGGTTACGCGATACACGAACCTGTACGATTTAACTTCTAGATGCCCCAACTATTTTGGACCGAAGCGAAACTAAAGACTAAAAGAGACGCAACGTTGAAAAGCGAGTCGATTGGCTGAAGTCACCTCCCGCGTTTCCACCCTAAAGACCTTTCATGTAATGACACGCTTGAGTCAGACGGAATTCACCGAAAGTGGTTTCGAAATAACGGAATAGTTCCGCCGAATCTAAAAATAATGTAGCATCTCGGGCACTCGCCCAATTCGTACAAGTCTCCATTCGCTGTGTTCGTTCGCTTATTCGCCCTCGTTTCCTCCCTCCTTTTGCTCTGCTTCTATTCCCGCGGTTCTGCTCTTCCTAATATCCCCATTCTTCTCCTTGTACAAATTTATTATATATACTTTCTTCACTGGGTTTATACCGGGTTAAAAAAATCCATAGTTGCCGACGTTTCGGTAGATTTTTTATCCAACTTCCTCAAGGCTGAAAAGATTCTTCATGCTTCGGGTTGATTCAAAATTGAGAAAGGTGCTTTCTTAACCCTGAGGACCATGGATAAACGATCTAACGAGACGTCGGCAGCTGTGGAGATTTTAACCAGGTGTTGAAGCCGTGAAGTATTCAATTATACCATCCACCGTGAAAGCCTGAAAAACGACGTATTTATTGCTTAAATCTTGGCAGTGTTGCCTTTTAATTTGAAGGGCAGGAAGGGTTGACCCTTATCAGCATTCGCCTGTATATTAAATGTGAATATTTTACTTGATGAATTAATAATATGTAAATAGTGAGGTGCCTTTATATTATTGACTAACAGTCATTTTTGGGGAAGTGGGCCTCTTAGACTGAGCCTCATATGTAAGGGAGGAAGTTTACCCGGACCATGGTTTAATCAACGCGATCTGCCCTCACCTCCCGATTTTCATCCCTCTTCTTATGGTGTCCGCCTTCAATATTCTTTGTGGGCCGTCTTCAGAACTTGGAAAACTCATTCAAGTTTCCCTGAGAATTTTCACCGCCTTTCTCCGTCCTTCACTTCGTCCTCAAATTCTTTTCGTTCTTCACTAACTTTTTCTTTAACCTCTCTCCATCGTCCTCTCTCATCAATTTTCCTTTCGAGCCTTCTCTAGGGAGCATGGTAGGATGTACCTACGTTGGGCTTAAAATTCAATCCACATAGACTGCGGTGTGTCCCCTCACTAACTGGTAGATCACCATGTTATTAAGTTCTCGTCAGAGTTTGCTTTCGTCGAACACGCCCTCGAACAGGTTTTTGAAGCAATTCATTAGTTATTTTTCTTTCTTAGTTGCATGAAAAGGAGGTGAAAATCAGCTTCTTTTTTTACCTCATCCATGCTAATTACTGTTTGTAATACTAATTCAACAAAATTTATACATCAGAATTGTTCAATTTATCATATTTTTGTATATTTTCTCTTAAGATCTGCTAATACTGAACAGTATAGAGATAATAGCATATTCGCAATTGTACTTCTGTAGAATCTATTGAGGCTTGGTTTTTAAGGCTATATATAACACCCGTGTGTGATGTAACCGCCGTTGGACTGTAATTATTCGGAGTGTGAACCCAGGTGTCACGCGGTTAATATTATGAAAATTTTCATCAGAACGCCGCTGTTCCCGTCAATATTTTATAGATCGAGTACCTCTTTTGGTCCTTTGTATCCATCTCGATTCATGCCACTGATTTTTATATAGATATGTGGCAGCAGAGCTTCATTTTTGCATGCTTAAAGTCCGTCAAATTATTTTTAATCATCTTGTTTTTTTTATCGTTTCTCTAATCGGTGTCACCACACGTACTTAATATGCCAACTCGTGCCCGTGTTTTAATTTAAATTATTCATTGAACTTTCTCCTCTCCATTTCTTTCTTTGTCGATTCGTTCTATCATTAACGGTTCCGCTCATGCATGTTGGGCATGTTGTAATAACGTCTGCATCTCCGATTGGTAGATTTTTTGATACAGCAGCAGTGTAACAATGGGAGCTTTGCGTATTTTTCGCATTCTGACGTCCTATGCAGTATCAAGCCCATCACTCTTTTGTTCTAATGCGCATATGTATTTGTGAAGGAATGACAAAACGTGCTAGCTGAAGCATTTTAACGCCTGTCTAAATACTCAATGAATACAAGTGAGTGAACGTTGTCATCTGAGTAATTTAAAATTCTGTGAAGTAAATGCTCCTTAATGTATAAAGATAATTTGAGGAACTGTAAAAATTCCAGCAAAAGAGCTCAAACCACGCAGTATTTGTATTCGATTATGTTGAATTATTAAAGAAGTTTCGACCAAAACTTTAAAAATAAAATTATTCATAATTTTCAGTAAAATAAGTGGTTTATAAGAACATTGTAAGTGCACATTTTATTTTCATACGCTCGAAGAATTTTCTTGCATTTTGAGAAGCTATTAATAAGGGCCATAGCAATGGAAAATCTATGCATAATGTTTGACATGTAGAGCCCGTTACAACCTCGTGAAGGGATTAAGGAGGAGCCTGTTTCTCGCCCGCTCTTTGTGATAGGCGACGGAGTCCTTTCGGGTCATTTGGGGTCACTGCGCAGTGTGAATGGACCCAGTGCTGTGGTGACGTGATAAGACGTCTTCTTCGGCTTCAGAAAGCCCCGCTTTGATCCGATTGTCCCCCGTATCCGAATGACTCGGCCATGTGGAAGCGCGTTAGTCTTCCAAGCTGGAGACGGATGTGGTTTATCCCAATTGGATGTATTATCGGGGAGCCTCAAAGGCTTTCTTATAAATATTGCATATACATGCGCCCTTTCTTTAGGATTGAAGGATGGATTTATTTTGGCGTTACATATTCATTCTTATATTTTTTTAATCGTTGGAATTGTTTATATATTTTCATATATCTTACCGAAGGTTGAAATCCGTGGTTATGAACGCACAAATTCAACACTTCACAGAATATCCTCTTAATCTGTATCTGAATTTCGTTCACCCTATTCATATCATTTGCATTATAGGTGTCTTTATCAAATCTAAGCAAACATTATAGGTGATAAAAAATACTATCTAGTCGAAAATTGCTGGTTTAAAAATTACATCATATAAAAGGTACATTGTAATGGAATTCTATCAGCTTAAGAAACTGGAGAATTTTCGATTTACTACCTGGTGCAGTTAGAACGCACGTATTTTAAAAGTTTGTAATATGGAAATTTGCACGTATTTCTTTCGACTCACACGTCTTTTGCACGAAAAATACGCAAAAAACATTATTTCAGGTTGTTGAGACGAAAATAGCGGACAGGGTGGAATTTTCAATGATATCCTCAGTCTGACTCATTACTTCTAATTTTTTGCCTAAAAATATTTAAATTATATAGTAAAAACCAATTTTTTTCATGTGATTGACGAGGAAGTTTCACGAGTGTCATGTTTAGATTCCTCACTCTGTGGATCATTTATTCTTATTTAGAATTTATTTTATTTGACTAGAAATCATCGAGTGATATTTTAGTTCTGGATTAATCAACATCAATTTGATGTGGCGGAATTCTTGTGAACTCCCCTAGTCCTGAACGACATTTGGTCGATGTCTGTTGAACACTCACTGTGGTTGACATTCTTTATTTTTTTCCGAGATCTTCGTGACTAGCCAAACGCGTAGTCTTTTCCTCGAATCCTACGCGGACGTGCGCCAAATTTTTGTCAGTTGCGTCATCCTAGGTCGAAATGCAATTTTTTCTTCATAGCATTCTCTGTCTCTCCCTCTCTCTTCGTGGAAGTATTTTACGCAGTTAGGGTAGAGCAGGGAAAACAATTAAATCTTTGAAAATAATCTTTCTAATACAATTTGATGTGCAATTACGTGGTTGGGGTTGGATCTCGCCAAGCATGCACTATTCATTTTGTTATCCATATCACACTAGGTACATGGTCCAGATGGACATGCATCGCAAACTTTGGGGTTGCGAGAAAGCTACGGATGCATCGACCATTCAGTACCACTGGAAACCTAATTTCCTCATTAAGAGTAAAATACATAAGTAAGTAAACTGCGTAAGGTAATATCATTTTCCATATCGTGGTGAATTCTCCTATGTCCTATATCGTTCTTGTGGTCACTTAATTTTTGAACCTCTAAGTTCTCAAATATTTTTCTCTAAGATTTAAACGACGTTCAGGTAATGGTACCCATCCTAATTCTTCTAGTATATTTGTAACACTAATAAAATTATCGCGTCGACCTTTAACGTATGCTTGTACTTAGCAGATATTCGATTCATGCTCTCATTGATGTCGGGGTGAAGTCTACTGACTTCAGTTTTCTATCTTCGCTGAGTACCCAAAAACTAATGATCGCTAATTTCTTTCTGTACTCTTGAGACTCGAACTTATTGGGAAAAAGAATCGCTTTAGTAGCGGGTTGTCGCTCGTGGTTGAAATCGAGAACGGCATCATCCGTTTTAGTACGTGCTCTGGTTGTTGCGGATGCTGATCGCGTTCCATTGTCATTTCGTCTGCTGTCTCACAGACAGTTAACGACTGTTATTACCGCTTTCTGTGAATAGAACTTTTGAAAAAAGAGAACATCTCCACATCCTTGGAGGGGATAGCTTGTGAAAAATACGGATGTTGCTCGTCTTCAGACCGTTAAGTCTCATGACGATTCTGCCGTCGTTATGTTTTGATTGCTGTCGATTGACTGAAGCTGTTCGTGACGGCGTCCGTCGATACCGTAGCGCTCTGCTGCATTGGGATTCCACCACTCAGTGGTTTCAAAAGTTATTAAAAGCTAATCACATCTCGGACGGAGTGTGCAGCGGTACCTCACTCATACATTCTCGTTTGACCCAGAAGAGAGAGGATGAGAGAATAAGTGGATATTGTCTCAACCACTTGAAGTAGCGTGGTTGGACTGGCCTTCAGCAGAAAAAAATTGAATTAGAGAAGGGGACTAACCCTAAACTCACCGTTATCTTAGAACCTCTGTTTCCAGATTGTTTTCCTAGATTTATTTTACTCTATTGCGCAGATAGGTTGAGGAGGTACAGTGTATAGTAAACTCGTTTACCTGTAAGTTAAAATTGCTGTTCTTCGCCTGTTGTTGTCCGTTATGGGGTGAAATGTTTTTATTCGCCTTCGCATCCTTGCCATCAGCTTTAGTAAATGTATTAATTTTGCCACCTTCAATATTTAAAATACGATTGAATTTAAGTTCAGTACTTTTCACGTGTGAAAATTGTACTTGCTAGACCCTAACAATTGGTAGTAATGTAACTTTTAGTAGACTTAACAACTATTAATGAAATCCAGCGAAAGGATAGCACAATCATTTCTCACTGTGCCGAAGCTCTCCTTAACTGCATCTGCTGTGAATTGGTTTTCTCTAGGCTCGTGAAATTACGCTTTGAAGTTTTGCTTTTTAACGAATGTACAAGTGTGGATGCTGCTTAGGTTTATATTTTATTACGTTCCAATTATTTCTCGTCTATAAGGCCCTTCTGCACTCATTTCTAATCAACTTGCCATCCAGGACCCAAGTTTTTTCTCCGAGTGAAATGCTTACTTTTTATTGCATTTTACACGGTTTGTTTTAAAGCGAGATTTAAAAAAATCTCTTTTTTTTATTTTATTTGTTATTTCTTTCACTATTTGCCGAACATTTGCTGTGTTTGAAGATGTTGAGTCGCGGCGTTATCAAAGGAGATGAATCTCACCCGTTGATGGTGTTTATGTGAATGGGAGTGGACTTGGAGTGTGGGAAATGTTTGCGTGCCACTTGGGAGCGAGAAAACTGTCGCTCATCGCATTGGCATTCATCCCGTGGGCCGTATTCTCTGTGTCACGCGGGCCGCTCTTTCTGCGCACACTCTCTCTCCATCCTTTCGCCGAATCGACATCCTACAACGCCGTTTGGTTTCCAGGAAAAAAGAAAGATGAAGGCTCTCTCTTCTTCACTCGATTCCCTCCCGTCGACCAATGTGACACATGTTCCGTCACCCACACGTCTCTCCACTCTCTTTCTTCCGACTTCTTTTTTCTCCGCACGAATTCACAGAGAATATTCGTTCCGATGCGCTGGCTTCTGCCTTAAAACGAAAATTAATTCTTAAAATGTATGTACGTTCTCTCTTGTAACCTGCGGAATTATCGGGAAAACACACACTTTTCATTTTATCGCGAAAAATAGATATCGTCATTTTAAAATTAAGAGCATGAAATGCATACTCCAGGAGTAATAATCTTTCGATTTAGGCAAAAAAAATAGCAGGAAACCACCTTATTCTCACGTAGGCTCGACTCCCCTCCTCGCGGCCGGCATTGCCAACTGTTGAGGGGTTCACACGACCTGAGATGAGATTTAGGGACGTAAATCTGAAGAAGCTGCGACAAAGTGTACTCCTTTAATGGCGGTGACTTCCCGACAAATCTGGAGCAGTCTTCGGCTTTCCAAAATGGAGACCCGTAATTAGAAACATTAGCGAAAAAAGACTCCAATATAGGTCAAGAAAAATTGCATCGTACGTCCCGCACTTGATTTTTTCCGACCTTGGTTTTGGCACAACGCTTCGTTGTCTAGGATACCCAATGCTTTGGGTCGTACCTTCCCAATAACCACGAGTATAACGGAGATATTTCTCCATTCGGTCTCTAATTGTGAATTCCCTTGCAGTGCATGTTAATTGATTCAAGAAATGTCGCCGGCCGCGTCCATGAGGGGCAGAGCTTTGTGGATTCCACGGAGAAATAAGCTCTAATTACGGCACATAACCGAAATTAGTATTCGTGATGGTTTGATCCGTCAAATTCCTCACTTATCAGTGCAATTTACTTGCGAGTGTATGTACCTATCATATAGTAAATATAGAGCTCACTTAGCCGGTATCTTATTTTTTAAGCTATTTTGACTCCTCAGACTATTGACTTCTTCTTAGTCCTTCTGTAGTTATCTTTGTGCGCTGGAGAACTGCGGTGAGAATTTGGAATTGTTACACCATAAGCCCTCCTGCACGGCACTTTGAAATTAACTCTTACCGTGCTGACCTAAGTACTGTAGATCTGTTCCAAATCTGTTTCAATACTTTTGTAAGATATGAAGTGATAGTACTTTGCAGTCTTCCACAATAAACTTTATTTCAACAGAGTCGAAACGTTTCGCTGCATTGCAAGAGTTTTGATAATGCTGCTGTGAAACATCGCGAATCTGTTGAAATAAAGTTTTTTGTGTAAAAGGGCAAAGAACTATCACTTCATATCTTATAGTGGATCTCCACAAAGTATCTGCCACTTCATTTTATTTTTTTATAATGTTATGTTATTTCTTAACCTTTGCCTTGAACCAAGCCTTTTATTCGAGTAATAGGTGTTTGGTATCATTTTAAATAATGAATTTTGCTTTTTGATGAATGAATTTTTTCCCATTTTTTATGTTAAATTTAGAGGTTTACCACTTTAAGAAATGGCTTACTACGATTTTTCAAAAGGCGGATGGCATAATATTACACCCATAGCACGCTAAGTGCTAAAGACATTCCTGAAAAGACATCTCACACAAGTAACAGCCATGAAGACCGATAACAGATACGACTCGCATGATTGGGAGGATCGGTCAAAATATCGAAGCGGGGAGAGTGCCGCCATTTGCCATCTGTACGCAGTGGAAGGTCGCAGGTAGCTCTCATGCGTCGTCGTGGGACCATCAATCTCCCTTTTGACCCGCCGGATCTCCTCGCTCTCCGTCCGCGCCTCTTCTCATTTCCTTCCCTGTCCATCGCGTCCCATCCACTTTCACCCTTTCCCACCCATCCTTCCCTCTCCAACAGCTCCCTTTCATCTCGGCCGACCACCCTTCCCGCCAATTCTCACGTAGGCTCGACTCCCCTTCTTCTCGCGGCCGGCATTGCCAACTATTGAGGGGTTCACACGAGCTGAGATGAGACTTAAGGACGTAAATATGAAGAAGCTGCTACAAACTGTACGCACATGGGCGTACCCAGCGAGGGGCAGGGGGGAGGGCAGCTGTCCTCCCACCCCCCCCCCCCTAGAAGCAAAAACCGCAAAAGTCTTTAAGCAAAATCAGCACTGAATTGAAACGAAAGTATTCAACAAATTTTAATTTAACCCACGAAAAATGATATGTATTAGCATAAGATATGTAACTAATATAAAACTGTTTTTTTTCAAGGAAATAATCTCATAAACTAATAAAGCGCTGTCATAATTTACTTAAAATGTTGGTTTCATTCACCTTTTCCATACTAAAATGTCACAACTTGGCTTGCCCCCCCTTAGACCACGGCATGCCCCCTCCCTAGACCATTACTTGCCCCCCCCCCTAATTATGATCCTGGGTACGCCCTTGTGTACGCATTTAAAGGCGGTGGCTTCCAGACAAACCTGGATCAGTCTTCGACTTTCCAAAATGAAGACCCTTAATTAGAAAAATTAGCGAAATATTAAATTTAAAAAGCAAGAAAAAATTAAGTATGTCGTTATGTTTCAGTGAAAATATGCCTATTCTACATTTTGAGAAATACATGAAATTATAGCTAGATTATGCGGAAAGATTGCTGACAGTGACGGATGGAGTACATTAAAGTTACGGATTTCGGTTGCCTATGATGCCTATTCAGGTATTCCGCCAGTTCAGTATTGATATGGCTGCTTACGTTTACCCTTACCACGATGTCGCTTGTGTTTGTCATTTTAGTTTAGTTGGGGGAAAAATGTCTTCCATCACTTGTTTTTGCTAATCACTTTGGATTTACTAACTCCGGAATTTGGTAAATGAGTGCCGTGAATGAAGAAGCCTCTTACTAATTCATAAATCATAGGGGCATACCATTGGTATACCTGATACTTTCCGAACTCTCCTTGACCCTTTTTATGGTGTTATATTATGACCCTATTGATTGAGTGAGAACAAATGCTGCTTTTTTCAGCACCTTCGGTTTATTCCCTAAATTAAATATCGCGCGATTTAGTTGTACCTTTGTTTATTTAGGCACTAAAAGCTGAAAGCAGTTTCCGTAACATATGTCTTTTCCTTGTTTTAATGAGGCATCGAGGGTGTGTTTTTGAGAAATAACGTGGACTATGGATATATATTGATACCCAATGATTGTATGTTTTAAAAAATCATGGCATACTCTTCATTGCAGGCATAGGTCGGTTTGTAAACATATTTTTAAGTTGTGATTAATCATCAGGCGAGAAAAATTAACACGCTGTCGTTGTTTTCAAAGTAGTTGAAGTAGCAAACTTCTCCTGAAACCCAAAGCCTGAATAGTATTTTTTTAAACTCCGAATCTCCTTATTTAACATCATTCTGTCAACTTTTTATATCGAAATGCCACGACTCTTATACTTTCTTCTCCCTTCTCCACTTTTCTTGTTCGTCTGGCTTCTTGTCTATGCTGAAACTCCAGTTGTCTTTCCACCCTTAACAGCCCATAAATTGGTCATCTCTTCATTTCATCTGTCGCCGTAAAACATCATCCACTGGTATCCTCTCTTCCCTTGCCAGGCATAACTGTTCCATTTTTCCAGCCCCTTCCTTTTAGTTATTTTCATCGTCCGTCTTCGCGCTTAGGATTCACATTAGAAGCTCGTCGTTCAACTTTTTTTTCCTTTCATCGTCGGTCTCACTGGATAATTAAAAAATAATACATCATAACCTCCTTTTTTCATCCAAATTCGTGGAGATTACGTTTACTTTGTTTGATGGCTCTCAGGGTAGAGTATGACAGGGATTCAAGAAAAAAAACTCTGTTGAGAGTTTATTTTAACTTCGTAATATCGGTGAAAATTCACCGGACCAGGATGTATTTATGACTGGTATTGGAGATGTATTCCAAAACAAGCAATGGAATATCAACCATTTGGCAAGAGAAGTATGGGAAGACCTAGAAAGTAGCTTTATCCTGGAAGGAAGAAGAAGATTGTAGATGTTTGATATTTGTTCTCACTGGAAGTGTGGATAATTGAATTGTTAAACCTTGTCGTAATGATCCTGGAGGCAAAAGTATTTATTTATGAAATTTTTAAATGTCTTTTCTAAATGCTATCGACTCGAAACTGACAATTATGGAAAAATTCATGGTGACGTATAGAATAAAGATTTTACATCATAAAACTAGCGAATTTTTCTTTAATTTCAACCAGAATTTGGTATTTTACGCTTGAAGACCCATTATTGTAGTTAAAATCGAATTTCTGTCACATTCATGTGTCCAGTGATGTGCGAAAGAGTCACGCGTACTCTTGCAGCGAGCCTTCTCTGAAATTCAGGGTTGAAAGCAGCGGCGTTCGAGCTTTTTCCCGTGTCGGTCGCCTCATGGTTTATTTGAATTTTTTTTGCCCGTTTTCCCCTCGTGCAGGTGGAGATAATATTGACTCCGCTGCTCCGCGGCTGTTGCGCGGAAGCTTATTCGACACGAGTTTAATCAAAGGGTTTACCCTTTTAGCTCCCCGGAATAAATTTTCTCCTCGCCGCTCAGGGACACCTCGTTCATTCTCTCACGTCGTCTTGGAAAGTTTCTTTCCCACGATAGACAAATTTAGGACTGTTGAGCTTGCACCTTTACTTATTTTAAGTCTACCGCACTGAAAAAAGCACGTGGAGGTCACGAAGCGAAAAATTGCTTCACGAATAAAATCCATCACATTCTGAGGTGAACCGTGGGAAAAAACTGTGCTCCCATACTCTTTATTTTTGGAGTTTACGCTTTAAGATCAATCTAGCCTGAATTATATTAACCAAGGATTGAATCAGTGGCTGGCGACTGAATTCAGTTTTGAGTGGTCTTTCGTTTGACCCTTTGGGAATATCTAAATTTTCATTATCTGGTTTTTAGGTAGAAGTTTTACGACCAAGAAAACTCAGCAATGTGAATCAAGGAATTTATATCTCGCTTCCCCCTTTGTTGATTCAGTCTTTAGACTTCCGACTACATGATTTTTTTCCTTCTTCATATCTCCATCGAGTATTACAAATTGTTTGAAATTGACCTATTACCATGTGATAACTGATATTGAACCCGAATAAGTCCGGGAAATCCAAATTCTAATTAAATTTGGAAGGAAAACCATTTCGAAATAGGTTTTTCTATGGTCTTATGCAATCGTGAACGCGTAGGAGAATATCTGATTACCCGCCGAGGGCTTGACCAAGAGTGAACTAGCATTAATATTTAGATTGAACCCGTGGAAGTGTGATGACTGATGTGGGGGTCTCGCATTACACTACTTAGCAATGACTGATCCGCGTTGAAATCTGGACGTATTCTCCGAGCATCAAATAAAATCCGTCACATTCTATGGTTTCATGCCCTTTCTTTGTGGAGTCCTTACGCCTGTTGATCAGTCTGCCGTAAATTTATTCAAACATTGGGTTGAATCGGTGGTTGGCGATTGAATTCAATTTTAAGTTTGGGTCGTGATTGATTTTAAGTTTGGGTCCTGTTATTCTATGCTTTTAAATAGATTCTCTGTGTTTGCCGGGATACATTTTGTGCTACGTCTGCATAGTATCCCATAAGCTGCTGGTGTCGTAACACCGTGTGAGGAATAATAGTTACCAGCAAGGGAATAAAATAATTAAATTATAATTAAACATAAGCCTCTAGGCGTTCATTCATACAGTGTTTACTGTAGCTTAATTTCTGTTATGGTCCTTGGTTGTCCGTGGAAATGTCGTGTTCCTATTCCGATGGGCTTGGAGACGTATTTCTCTTATTATTTTGGTTCAGTTAGGCCTGAAAAAATGATGGGGCTTCATTATTATACTATTAGCTTCTTTGATTGAACAAGACTGAAGTTTTGTGCTGAGTGGTCTTTCGTTTGACCCTTTGGGAATATCTAAATTTTCATTATCTGGTTTTTAGGTAGAAGTTTTACGACCAAGAAAACTCAGCAATGTGAATCAAGGAATTTATATCTCGCTTCCCCCTTTGTTGATTCAGTCTTTAGACTTCCATGGAAGTGAGCCCTTGGATAGATGCCTATGAAAATTTTCTTGGGTTAAGAGGAGGAAGACGAGGCAAACGTTCGGGAATGATAATATTTGGAGAGAAAACGCCGAGTTCAATCGCGTGGTCTTTTTGAATTTGGGGTGAATAAGGAATTCGCCGTCATGCTTTTCATCCAGATTCCCTTTAATTTCAGTACAGTTTAAAAAATCTGAATAAGTACCTTCTTTGTGGTGGAAGGAGTGCAATAATTGGACAAAAGAGAACTCAGCGTCTTCCACAATCATCTGCATGTACACACTTCCCGCAAGCCGCCTCAATAGGCTTATGGCAGGCGGATCATGTACGGTGGCAAACTTAACTTACCACGGTAAAATGTACTGTGGTGGTAATGAATATGCTTGAGGGTGTAGTACAATGGATGATAAGTCAAATATACAATAGAGGATCTGAATCATCTACGGAACAAAATCTAACCAAAATCGATGCTAATGAAGTAGATTCGCTCGCGATCGTTTAATCTAAATATTACCAAAACAACAGATGCTAATAAAATAAAAACAACATAGCGAAAACTACCACCCAAAACACAAAAGATGGACACGTAATGAATAAATTATTGTAATAGTAAATTAATCAATTTCACAATCGCGGAAATAATCTAACCTATAGACGCTGCAGGAGATTTTTTTTCAAAAGTTATTTCTGGATATAATTTCCGTCGCAACTGCGGATGGCCGTCAGCCGGACGGTCTTAAGACGGAAAGTGGATATAATGCCACAGCCTTGAGGAGGGATGTCGAAGTTGGACGGTGAGACAGGCCGGGGTAATCCACGAAATGTTCCACGTAAACCTACCTCAACCGGTAGCATGCATTAATAAATAATTTTGGTCGTAACTTGGGATGGTCGTAAGTCGGAGCTTGGTGTAATGCCTCGGCTGGTAACTGCCTCGCTCACGGAGGCTCCGGAAGAGAGTGGGTCCAACGTGGAGCAGCAGGGCGGGGGTGGTGACGAGAAAAGAGAGGTTCGGGGCGGAGAGGAGGGGAGGGTGAATTCGCGTCGATAGTGGAGAGGACGCTGAAGGGGGTGGCGTTGGAGGGAAGGCTGTGTGCATTGACCCAACACACACACAGCCTTGTTGAGCGCGCTGCTCTCTTCCGAAAAGAAGAAAAGGCAAAGAGAGAGAGAGAGAGGATCCTCTCTCGTTTGGGCTGTGATGGCGGTTGTGTAGCGACGACGCGACGGAAATAGCGCGGGAACGTACACACTCCACCCGCGCGCGAATAACACACCTCGCCCCCTCAACGCACGTTTTCTCTCCAAATATTATCATTCCAGAACGGTTTTATATCTCCTCCCTCCCCTCCATCTTTACCCGAGAATATTTTGCGACGATCTGGCTTTTTTAGAGTCGCGGTTACCAAGTGCTCATCACTTTTAGAATCTAAAATCTAGACCAACATTATGGTTAAGTAAACTTGGTTATAAAAGGTGTATAACAAACATGTATGGCGAAAATTGCAGAATACTTTCCTGACAGACTAGACGAGGTCATAATACTACGTGAGCATGTATCCGGAACCGTTTTATTTACATGCCAAACAACCTCGTACCCAAGATTATAACTAGGGGGGGTAAGCCAAGTTGTGACATTTTAGCATGGAAAATTTTAATGAAACCAATATTTTAATAAAATTATAACTGCGCATTATTAGTTTATGAGATTAATTTCTTGAAAAATAGTTTTATTTTAGTTACATATCTTATACTAATACATCATTTTTCGTGGGTTTAAAGAAAATTTGTTGAATACCCTCGCTGGGTACGCCCATGATGCCAAACCTTATTGTCCGTCGGCTTCTCGATAACAGATTCGGTGTCGTATGGAGAGGTAGAAGTGGACTTAATTTATTAGGTGTACCTGCCTTCGTGTATAAGCCCAAGAAATTTTTTTCCAATTATGCGTTCCCCTACGCATCCTTTCACTTATCCATATTTCCCATAGCCATCTATTGAACTACACCCTCAAGCTTGCACAATATGTCACAAAACATTTTACCGGTTTTTGGTGTCAAGTTTAGGTTGTCGCTGTGCATGATCCCCCGCCGTCCGTATATTGAGGCGGTTTATGGGGTAGTAAGTAGATGCATATGAATGTGGAAGGCATTGAGTTTTCTTTTGTCCAATTATTAAAGCCCTTATACCACAATAAAAGCTACTAATCCAGACTTTTTGAACTGCACTGACGATAAGGGAATCGGGATAAAAAGGATGACTGCGAATGCTGTATTCACCCCCGATTCAAAAAGACCACGCATTGGAACTCGCGTTTTCTCTCCAAATATTATCATTTCCGAACGTTGACCTCCCCTTCCTCCTCTTTACCCAAGAAAATTTTCAAAGGCATCTATCGCGGCTGTTATTATCCATGCAGAGAAGCATACTCCGATAGGACGTTCTGAACCAAAACATCGTGTCTCCCAAAACTCTCTTTCCCCGTCCACGACATCCTCGTCCTCCCTTTCCTTACCTTACCTCTCTCGTCAGCCTTGCCTGCTCCCGCTTGTACCATCTCCCTTCCGAAACCTCCGTGTTTCCCGTGGAGACAGTTTAGAGTTGTACACCGGAAATCCCGAAGCCGAACGTAACGATGTAAATTTGATTAGAATAAAATGAGGTAATTATGTTTGTGTGTTGAGATTTTTGCTTTCCTAGCCCACTGCTTATAAGACTTCCGTGTTTTTACCTTTGGATTCTGAAGAAGTTCCCTTAGGCAAGAAATATTTTCTATTTTCTAGAGAAGTTCAAGTATATTATTTAATTGTGTATATATGAATGGGTTATAATTATACTTGAATGAAAATATCAGGCAGTCATAATTTATTAATGGCATACTATTTTATCTCATTTTTCTTATAAAGAAAACATTTATTGAAGGCTTATAGCGTTGGTATTCCTCTCACCCGAAATCGTATGAATGGAAAACTGATATTAGCATTATTGTTGGAAAATGTTTTCAAGTACGCTGTTACTTCATTGTAGAGAATTATTCATCGGGGATCATCCGCTGGAAAATCTGTAAATAAATTGCATTCTGCCATTACAATTGAATGGGCAGCAGATGAATTATATGATAACGAAATACCTACAATAGACCACGGTTAAATAACTTGGAAAGTGATGTGAAATATGGATGAACTAATAGTTGCTTTACTCATGGGGATAATATGGATTGAGATTGGCCCTAGAAGATTGTGGGTGAAAAGATGTCACGGCACGTTGTAAACCGTCAACATTAAGATCAGGTTGGGTAGAAACATTAGGAGATTGTAGTTGCGATATTGATGCTTCTTTTTATTGTTTAACTAGCCCTTCCGTAAAATTGCTTTCCGGTGTTCGTTTTAGCTCTGAGCTCGCAGCTTCACAAATGTCAGGTGATTTTTTTGCCTGGTGAGCCACTGTCGTATGTCATTATTTCGCAAGTTGAGAGAATTCTTTGCAAAGGCGGTCTCCTCCGACTCCTCTTTCTTCGGGCGAATAAGACGACTTCCCCTCTTTTCCCCCGCAGCTGTTCCTGGAAGTTTATGAAATATTAATGGGTGAGGAGTGCTAGCGCCAAAAGCGACGGAGGAATAAGAATAGTCTGTCCCTTGGGGCGCAAAGGTAATAAGACTTGCGAAAAGTTCGTCTGGGGTCCTGTGCCCTCAGGTTAGCTCCTAAAGACTCAAGAATCAGGTTTTTTTCCCGAAAGAACCTCTTTTCTAATTCAAGCGATGGAATAGACATTGTATTTGTAGTACAAAATCGGCTATCTGTCTTATTTAGACTCTATTTTACTACTGGGACCCCTAAAGTAACACTGATTGCTATACAAACTGTAGTAAAACCTGAAGATATTCTTTCCATCTCTGTATTTTGAATTATTTGTATTGTTAGTCTTTTAAATAATATGTTCAACCTATATGTTCCAATCAACTAACTGGGTGTCTTTTTATTTCTGGGAGAACTGAGAAAAAGTTTAGCCTTGAGTTTTCAAGGCATATCATATTTTGCTATCGATTGCATAAAAAGTCTCAAAATTTACACCAATGCCCACCAAACATTGAGTAACATCCGGTATAGTGTACGGAGTACACTCGAGAAACTTAAAACACAACTATAATAACCCGAGAGCTTTAACCAAGAAATGGTGCGTACACATATATCTATATTAACCCCTTTAGCTTCAATTTATTTTTTCAGTATTGTGCTCGGATCCTCTATTTAATTTCTCTGTGGTTCATTTTAAATGGAATTGTAGATAAGGAATTAAAATTTGGTAGTTTGTAATCAACGTAGAACATTAAAATAAAGATTGATAAGAAGAATTATTTCATAATGTGAACAAAGGCGTACCCATCGAGGGGCAGAAGGGGGCAGCTTGAGAGAATTAGAAGCAAAAATCGCAAATTTATTTAAGGAAAATAATATTTTTTCAAGCAAATAAATTTAAAAACTAATAAAGAGCTGTTACAGTTTCCTTAAAATATTGATTTCATTCAACTTTTCCATGCTTAAATCTTACCTACAACTTGAACAACCATGGCTTGCTCCCCCTATCCTGGGTGCGCCCTTGATTGTAAAGTATTTAGTTAAATACATCGTGAACACAACTATCGTTACTCGTACCGAATCATTTTATTCCTTCCAATGCATCATATTTTTGATGAAATATGAGTTCTTTATGTACATTCCAGATTTTTTAACGTTGTTACACTTTCAAAATATTCATATTTTTCCCCTAAATAGTGCTAAAAATTATAAAAATCTGATGACGAGTTTGACACTTGTCATTGCGATATTTGGCATCGTAAGTTCACCGCGAGCTAGACCCGTCATTTCAGCGCAAGGGGTTAAAGTTTTAGGAAGTGCTAAGAATAGTGGGAGACAAGAGAAGCCTTCTAAACACCTTATGCAGAAGACGGGACAACTTAGTTGGCCACATTTTGAGGCACGACGGCCTGATGAAGGCTATCGTAGAAGGAGAGGTGGAAGGGAAGAAGGGCAAGGGACGGCCCCGAATGAGTTACATACGACAGGTCATAAAGGGTGCATAAGTGAAGAAATACGTCGCTATAAAAAGGTTAGCGGATAGGAGAGAGAAATGGAGAGCTGCGTCAAAGCAATCTTAGGATTGTCGGAAAATGATGATGATGGGTTAAAGTTCTATTCTCTTCTTTGCAATTAACGTAGGACTGATTTTTTAAATATTATTGTAAAAAAAGATTGTCTTTACCTTTCATGCCATTAATGTATCAAAATTGTCTACTTATATTCATTCATAGTCCTGATTAAGGAGTATAAATATATCGAAATTATATTTAAAATTTATCAAGGCCTACACTCCAAAACGCAGATTAAATATATAAATAAATAAAATAATGGATAATAATACAAAAGGAACCGCGATAAAAAATACAGGCACTCCGGAAAGAGCACAATATACGCTTTTATATTCGTGTTTTTGGTCGAATGATTGTATCAGCATCAATGCTTCAATGTGTTGTCCTGGCAACCCCGACCCTTCCATTTCTCTACCTTCTTGGGGCTCACTATACGGCGCCTTCCCCTCCCCTCTCTCGCTTCCCCTTCTCCCCCTCCAATCCCCCTCCCCTCCGCCTCGAGCCCTTTAGTCCCTTATTCAAACACTCGAGGCACCAAGCTTTCACCTTTCCTTCTCTTTCTTTCCGTCTGTCTTTCTCACTCAACCTCCCCCCATTCTCATCGATCCATGACTCTTTATCGTTGACACCTTTTTCCCCACCCTCCCCCACAAACACTTCTCTTTCATTCCGATCTCAAAGCTCACCAGTCTTACTCCCTTCTCATCCCGTCTTTCACCTTGATATTGCTTTTTTTCATTGCTTCATTCCTCTCCTCTTTTCCCTTTTCTCCCGCTCATGTATGGACGTCTCTCTTTTCTCCGTTTTGCCACTTCAAGTATATTGTGCGCTTACATCCTACATATCCTTACCTTGTTCCATATATTTAGGATTATAATATACGCCACAGGTTGCAATAACACTGAAAAATCTGTTGAAAGATTGTCAACGAAATGGGGCGCACTCATAAAAAAATATATTTAAATGAATTCTCCTGTATTCATTCAAGCCTTAAGCTCAAGCATACAAGAATATAAATTTATAGAGAGGGGAAAAAAGGGATTGGGACACATTACAGAATAAGGACGAGGACAGCGGTGTTGTGGTATACGGAAATGGAAGCTCGAATCCAGAAGCTCTTGGTTCGAGTCCCGGTCAGGCCGCATTTTTACCCTCTGGTTTCTGGCCTTTTCTATCTACCATAGCACCGTTGTCCTCATCCTTTTTCTGTTATCTATTCCTTTTCCTTTCTTCCCCTCTCAATGGATTTATATTCTTGTAAATTTAAATTATGTATCTTAAGGCCTGTTTACGCGGTACATCAACACGTACGGGTTAATGTCTAAATGTATGAACGCGAGAATGAACGCCAAAATGCACCGTGTAACCACCCAACTTGTGCGAATGCATGCACAGAATATATAACCTGTTCTAATTTGGTTCATGAATTCGTACATGTTCCTTTCCGGTCCACAATAATCATTCACGCGAACGTAAATTTACTCGTACGTGTTAATGTATCGTGTAAACAGGCCTTTAGGATTTAAAAAAATCTAGCTTTTCTCAAGTTACTCCCAGCACACTCTTATTTAATTTATAAAGTATTGTTTATTTATTTGGGGTAGGGTGCGTGGTGGGCTAGTGTGGTTGTCTTTTGACCGAAGAGTCCTCAATTCAAATCCCGGTTGAAGCTTTCGGATACTCTCAAACAAAATCTTAATAGTGTGAGTTGGCCAAGGGAAACGAACTGGCCCCTGTGCCCTGAATGCGAGAAATTCCTACTCCTTGTTACAGGGTGAAACATATCTTCAAAAAAGTAAAAATGAAGCATCACTTCGTGTCGCAGCCATACCTTCGTCCATTTTCCATTGAAATAACTCAGTTTAAGGTACCTACTCGATTTTTTTCTTTCTTCTTCTCATTTTGGGGGTGTAGGGTCTCCTGGCTGCCCCTTATGTTCTCCCCTGGTTGAAGCACTGAATGAGAGATTGATTTATTTTGACTCGCATAGCCCCTGAAAAAGATGAAATTTTGATACTTTGTGTTCTTTTTTTTTTTTATATCTCATGAATGTTGAGCCATTCAATTTAAGTCAATCCCTTTGGTGAAAGGGGAAATCACTTTTTTTCTCGTTCCCTCTACTGAAATGTATACGAGACCGTTCAAGGAAATTAATATTTTAAAATATGTACATTTTCCCCTCTCTTTTCGTTTTCGTATTAATCCTTTCCCCGCTACGGTAAATATTCAGAATCCGACCGTGTCCCTTTTCTTTATTTTGAGCTTCCCACCCACCCACTGTGGAGGTTAATGCGTCGGGGTCGAATATGTTTTTTTTTTTCATTTTTTCATCCGCTTTTTGAGTCCCTTGCGTCGTCTCTTCTCGCGGAATTCCCTCATCTGTGAGCGTGGGAATTATTCCCTAATTATGGCGCCGATTTGCCAGTGAAATTGCTCGCAATTTTCGTTCCGCGAGTTTAACCGAAGAATGGAATGCCTTTTAGTTTCGCCCTTTTCGTGCGATTGCTGCCCTTCTTTTTTTTCAGAAATGGATTTTGTGAGATTTACCTCCTCTTTCTCTGAGACTCACTCTGCCCCTGTATCTCTCTCTTTCATATCAAATTCGTACGCTTATAAACGCTGACGACCTTGGTCGTTTTGCTGCCGTCGAATGTTCTGATGCTAATTGCACTCCAAAGCTCATTTCTCCTTCTTCCCGGGTTTAATTTGGGTGCAGATTAATTTTTGTAGCCACGCTCAGGGTGATTTTGTTGAAAAATAAACAAACGTTCGCAGTTGAGAAAGCGCGTTTTTGAATTATGCTTGGAACTCCACCGTGAAATTGTTTCGCCTGGAATGCAAAAACCATTTACATTTTACCTACTTTCAGCGAGGCCTTCTCAGTCTAGCTTCTTTGTGGAAATAATGGCTTTTTTAATTCTCCTCGTGTTTAAATAACAATTTATATAGCCTTTATTGTTATTCTCCATGAAGATCTAGCTACTTTCACGCGTGTTTTCAAATTTTATATTTTTGTTGCGACACGCATTTTTTCTCTTGTGAAACGTTTTTTGTAGGTACGTATAATATATTTGACATTTAAGGAGGTCTTATTTCCGGTTAATAGAGAAAAAGAATCTTCATTTCTACCATGAGTTTACTTACCTTTCCTTAAAAAATATATGCCTGTCTACTCTGATTATTTTCCTCTTATTCAATGGATGATAAATTTAAACCCATGTCAGCTCTATAAATTGTTGTGTATATATCTTCATGGAATTCATCGGTTAAATTACAGTTGATCGTCGGCTATTCCGATTTTCAGTGTTATCTTCTGAACGTTAACGTTTTAACAAATACCAGCCTGTCTATTCTGATTGTTTTTCGTCTTATTCAGTGGATGATATATCTTCAAATTCATGTCGACTTTAGAAATTTATACGCACATATCTTGATCGAATTCATGGATATCAAAATTGCAGTTGATCGTTGGCTATTTCGAATTTCAATGTTATCTTGTGAGTAATTATACTCGAAATGAATACCTCGTGGTAGACGTGTTGTGCAATATGAATTTTACTGGCATTGTCATTTTTAATACTTTTTTCTCCCAGGTCTTTGCCGGAATATTTATGTTGAGTATCAGATAAATGAAATTGTTCCTTTTCTGGTATCTGTTTTGAAATTATATTTTACTTTCCTGACTGATAGTAAGGAACTGTTCCACCTCGTTCAAATTTAATGGTTATTACTGTTTTTTGATTAAATGGTTAAACGTGACTATGTTATCCAATATAAAGGTCATCACTAGTGGAATAAAACTTAGGCGTCTCACGCTTTTTTCTGTTATTATGACTGAAAAAGGCGTCATAGCAACCGCCATTTGCATCTTTAAGTTGCTCACTTGGTTAAATGTTTACATGAGGGTAACATTGCTTTCTTTTCACTCTTTCCCTTTCTACCAAAACGTCACCGAATGAAAACACGCATTTTCGCCAAACAATGCCGATGGCTGTTTGTGTGGGTTTTCTTTTTCGAGATCTTCAAAAGATTGTCCTAAAAAATTCGTGGTAAAATTCAGTCGTATGTGCGGACTCTTATGTTCAGTGGTGCGTTCGTGTAAAAATTTGGAAAGAATTTGCAGTTTGAAAAAAAAATCATTTCTTTCTCTTCCATTTATAATAGTGAAAAGCGCTATTCAGTGTTGCGTATTTTGTGTGTTCAGGGGTGGTTTTATATCCTCTGCGTTTCTCGTCGACTTGAACTGCCAAAAATCTTCCTTCCTTTCACTTTCATTCAGTTCGAAAAACGTCCCCCGCCCCCATGCTGCGTGTGTTACATTGCCTCGCTTTTCTCGTTTGCTGTCACTCGACTGTGGGTTTCCTTCAGTTCGTTCATTTCTCCCCTCTCTTTCTCTCTTATGCGGAGAATGAGTGGCATATGCGATCAATTTCTGCTCTCTTGATGAATATTTGAATGGCAGACCCCGCGAAATCAAATCAATCCGACTCAAATCATGCTGTGCGTGCCCGTTTGCTCGGCTGGCATTTTCTTTAATGCTTCTACTCAAGGGGTCTGCATAGAGAGAGCCAAATTCCAACCCATAGAAGGCTGCTTTCTGTTCGATCGCATTTTAATGGGTGTTCAAAAATGCCCGCGGCGCGGAGATGAGTGCAATGCGATCCGTTTTCTTTCCAATATTTTGCAGCATAATGTTTGTAATTGCGAGGAATAGCGTTGAAAAGTTTTGAATTTGATACATCATATCATCATTTATATAAATTTTGGTTATACACCCCTAATTATACCTTATATCATCATAAAACTTGGATCAATTTGTCCGTCAGCAAAGCGAGTGGCGACTCATGTATAATCATTTAAATGCGCGTTGGACGGCAACACATTTAGAGGCCGATTTAAGGATCCTCTTTTGTAATATTCGGGTCTCCCTCTCTCTCGTTTGGAGACTGACTGGCCGTATGCGATCAATTCTTCATGAATACTCGAATGGCAGACCATGCGCGCAATCAGATCAATCCGGCTCAGCCATGTCTGTACATGCTCGTTTGCACTGTTGCCATTTTCTGTCATGGTTCTACTCATCCGGCGAAGAAAATTAAAATTTGCTTCTGTCGCGCGCTGCCGCATTTTCGATACTAAGAGTTAAGGTATTTTCCTTGGTGCGAGTAATATTTCAATTCACCGCAGAGGCGGTATGATGATATGATAAATGATCATATTCACGATAGATTTCATTGGTTCATCTTTTTATGTCGCTGACAAGCGAAAAGTATCTCTTTTTTATCTACGGCCTCAGTGGCGGCGGAGTAAAGTCCTCGCATGCCATATAGAAGGTCGCCGGATCGAGTCCCGCCTGGGTAGATCACCTCTATCCAGGGCATGGTTGTGTGTGCACTTTAAACTGTTAAAATGTTAATAGCCCCGATTTAAAAGGCTGTATAGAGCTATTTTCGGTGGTATGGAAATAAATAAATAAGGCTCACATACAACTTCTTTTTTATGACTGATTAAGGAGTGAGATTACTGTAGTATTTATTTTTCCATAATTCATATATTATCTTTTCAACTCTTATTCTTATAGCTTTAAGTGTCATTACTCACAATAGATGTGAGAACCATAACCTCATGGAGAACTATCTCAAATTTCACCGATATTTTGCGCTATAATAATTAGACAATGCGAGTTAGCATTTAATAATCATCTTATAAATTTCACCAGTGTCTCAGCCTATCGTATTCCTTTCAATTGTCTTTTTTTAAGGATAATTTTTACATGATTAAACTGAAGGTGATATTTTACGCGGCAGCAGTAAAGGGCCACCCTCATCTACTGTCGGAGTCAAAATGATGTGCCGTTGTACTTTGCAAATTTATATCTGGACTTCAGTGCATGCCATAATACTGAATAATAATAAAGTGTTTCCATCAATTTTTTTTCTTTCGGAGTAAATTGTAGGACTAGATAATGTGTAAACATTTTCGTTATTTAACGACAAAATGTGCGTCCTAAAAATACGCAAAAGCCATTTTATTAATCTACAATAATGTTTGCAACTTATTGTGGAAGATGAATGCTATAGACGGAGTAGTTTTCCCTAGGTTGAGTTACAAAGTTCATGAAGTTGACAAATCGGCTAATTTAACGGTGCGCGGAGTCATTTATTGCACTGGCGTGCCTACATTTTTGAAATTTTCATTAAAAAAATAATGCGAATTAAAAATAAAATTTCCTTTCATACGACGTATTTATCATTATTACACTGCATGACATGCATTGAAGTCCAAATATAAATTTGCAAAGTACAGCGGCACATCATTTTGACGCCGATGGTAGGTTAAGCCTCCATGGGTCCGATTCATTCGTTCATTGCTGTTTGTCATATCATTCCCACTAGTCAGCGTCACTCCCTTTGTCATCCACTGGCGCCAGAGTTATTCGCCATTGCGGAAAAGCTACGGTGAAAGTTGCGGATATATTTGACCTTGGAACTATTGAACCCAATGAGCTAGTCTCGTTGTGGAGATCCTAGAAGGAACTAAAAAACAGTCTAAATTTGCCTTCCGTATTTTACCTTTCAAATCAAAAAAGTTAAATAGATTGCGGTACACATGGTAATTTATATCACCGTCGAAAAAGAGCATTAAATTTTTGGTCTTGATTTTTTGTGTAATGTCATTATTTTTGAGAATTTAGTGGTTATTAATTATTGCAATGATATTTGTGGAACTGAGTGCATGAATTTCATTGAAGGGCTTATTCCAGCCCGAAAGTTTTTCAGTGGGCCTCCAAAACGGGAAAAATTTCTCTAGAATCTAATGGCTGTAATGCAATTTTCTGATTTCAATAACATTTATTAATGTAAACCAATCCTTTTTTCTTTTCAGGTGAGTGTGCTCCATTGTCATTGCTCAAATGGTTGCGAATTTCTGGAGGTGGTGAAATCTGTGAGTAAAAACCGAGCACCCGTCAATATAGAGATAAAATGTTTTAGTAATAAAAAATAGGATTTTTCTTTTTTATAGTAAAATATAGAAGAAAAAAAGAATCAATTAGAATAAAAAAGTACTCTCTTGGCCGAGGCTCTGGCGTATTTTTTTACTTTCACCGCGGCTTTCAACTTTTCTACCAGCGCTATGAATTATGTATTGCACGGTGGTCTACGTGGCATTTTACTAGTTCCCTATGAGTCTGAGATAATTAGCGGACAATAAGCCATCCCGGAGGATGAGAGCTCCAATTAGTTTTGAATTTTATTATATATCTCTTGCTTCAATTCAAAAAGTAATGATGACAACTTCTTCACAAACCCTGAAGAGTATTATTTCCTATGACAGGGCCCTGGCTGTATATGTTTATAAAAGCTCTACGGTGAGGAAGAGGAACAACGAAGTGCTGGCTGGACATGGTTGGTGAGGATAGGCAGCTTCTAGGTGAGATATGAAGGAGACAGAAGGTATGGATGGAGCGAGTGTTGACCGGGATGGGATGTTGAAAACGTAGTTAGAGGGTAAAATATGGGGTAAAGGAGGGAGAAGATAGAACATAATAGGATTTTTAGATAGAATGAGAGAGAATAGGACTTATTATGAATTGTAAAGGAAAGTCCGTGAAGGGAGGGGAGACTGACCGAATACTTCTTTAATTCTCCATGCATAACCTAAATTAATCGGTTAAAACAGTATTCTACCGATTAAGGTAGGTTTTCATGGAGTAATAAAAAAGTATTCAGGGAGCCTCCCTTTCCTTCCAGCGCTACCTTCTTTAATTCACTGTAAGGCCTACTCCCTTTCAATCTATCTAAAAATCCTATTCTCTTCCTTCCCCTACCTCGTTTACCTAGCATTCTACCTTCTAACATCCCCTCCCCGCTGAGTACTCCCTCCATCCATACCTTCTGTCTCCTCCGTATCTCATCTAAAAGCTGCCTCTCCTCACCCACCATGTCCTCCAGCACTTCGTCGTTTCTACACCTTTCCATCCATTTCACCTTCTCCATTCTTATCCATACCTGCATCTCGAAGGCCTCCAATCTTCTCTCATCTATCTTCATCTTCATGGGCTTCAATCTTGGAGTACCTTAATCGGTAGACTACTTTAATTAATAATAATAATAAAGAAATGTTTATTGTTGTTGGACTCTTGGTCCACCAAGAACATACAAAGGAATGCATTAGTATCAGAGCTCGAGTGCACAGAAAAATTGGATACATGCAATAAATGATGTAATTATGGTAACAGAAAATACAAGCATATTGGTAAAATTAATTTTTATCGTGTAATAGCATTTTATAGGGAAATTGCATACTTTTTATAAACAGTATGCTGATATACTACAGTAAACACTTAGTACCGCAATATACTTTTTTCCGCTTAAAATTCAGTTTTTACCCTAGAAAATGACTCCCAAAAGTCTCCCGAGTTTCGCGGGCTAAAAAATACCGCCCCCACTAATCTTTGGGCGTGACGTCATAGTTCAGTAGGAGTCCAAGATCCAAGCCCAGTAACTGCAGGTTTGGAAGAGCCACGTTGCGTTTAAAGGAGAACATGGGTGAAATAAGGAAAAATTACAAGTGGTGCATTGTTCCTCTGTGCAATAACACCCCAGAAAAAAATTTCGTCTGCATTTCCACGGAGGAAATTAGAAGAAAAGCCTCGATGCATGCCGTCTGTCGGGATGAGCGTTACGGAAAAATAAGAGTACAATGAACGGAATGATAAACCCGTGTGCTATGTGAGCGAAGATAACTTTAATATTAATAATATATCCATATTTCATTGACTGAATAACTTGAAACTGAGATTTTTCGATAATTCGGCCGCCGTAGAATAAAAACTCAACTTCACAACAAAAATCGAGATAGGTGTTTCTCGATGGTTATGATGGTTCAAATTATTTATGGCACTTGTTCAATTTCAGTTACGGAAGGACATAGAAAATTCCATGATGTTTAAAATCAAGAGAGGAAATATGAAAATACAGAGCAACGTTGATCCTCATGCATTCGAGTGCCAGCCAAGAAGACAGCGTTTTCTTCTACTGTCGGCGTCAAAATGATGTGCCGCAGTACTTTGCAAATTTATACCCTGGCTTCACTGCATGCTATAATAATGAACTATATGTCATTTTAAAGGAAATTTTATCCTAAATTCTGATTTATTTTATTACAAAAAAATTGAAAAATGTATAGACACGGCCAGTGACTATAATATGAATATAAATGACTCCGCGCACCGAAAAATTAGCCGTTTTGTCAACTTCATGAACTTTGCAACTCAACCTAAGGAAAACTACTACGTCTACAGCATTCATCTTCCACATTAATTTACACTCGTCAGTGCGGATTAATAAAATGGCTTTTGGGTATTTTTAGAACTTATATTTTGTTATAAATTAATGAAAATATTTAAACATTATCTTGTCCCATAGTTTACCCCGAAAGATAAAGGAAGTTGTAGATGGAAAAAGAATGGAATCCAGAGGTGGTCACAAAAAATGAATCGCAGCATTCTTTGATTTTATTCTACGCCGTTGCTTGCTTTTCAGAAAAAGTTGACTCACAAGAGGAATGCTCCGCGGCCTTGATTTGGAAACTCTGGAGATAGAGGAAGACGTGTGGATCAGCAATTTCCATTTAGTTGGTTGTCAGGATAAACCAAGGATCCATTTAAAGGTTGTTAGGCTATCGTATAAAGATAGGACTGATGTGCACCACAGGGGAAATGGGATGTTTGAGGGAAAGTCAAACCCAAAGTTGTCCAAAGAATGTGCAGTTCTATGTTGCTCTTTCCCAGTTAAAACCAAATAGAAATTGGATTGGGATGATAATTTCACCACGGGTTCCAGTGATAGTGAGAGTGCAGGTGATCATGGTCATCGTCGAAGGTCATCCCTCTAGGATTTCCGATACGGAATTTTTAAGTGACAACCGATCGCAATGACGATGAGCTCGCCTTTAGAGTAGGTTTCAGATATATCGTGAGAAAAGCTCCCAAAATGTATTAAAGACTCTGTTTGGAAAATATTCAAATTTTAATGTTACTTTAGGAAGGCCTTCTAATTACAAAAGTAACTTATTAACACCTGAAGACGTTGTATTTATTATATTAATCGAAATGCGATTGACCGATTCTTTCTGCAGAATAGGAAGTGGTTTCGGGGTTTTGAGTTACAAGATGGTAGATTGTGTTGGAAGTTCGTCTATATTATCGCTACTAAATTGAAACATTTATAGTCTGGCTTCCTCAGAGCTTCCTGTCGCCCTCCAGGCAAGGTATTTTTAAGTTGAAAGTATCATCGACAGCTTCGAGGTGGAAATAAGTTCACCGTAAGACTCTCTACCGGACTGCCAAAAGAATACACATGTCACATGAGTATACGCTTTCGCCAATGTTATACGCAAGTCTCACTTTGTTATGAACTATAAAACATTTCAGATGCACATCGGTTGGTTCCTTTAATTGCGACGATGTTGCCCGGGCGACCACCATATCGAATTCCCATCGTAAAAAATGCCCCGGATATGATACGCCAAATTTTTTTCGCGTATAGAAGCCGATATTCACTTTTAACATTGTTTCTTATGGGATATATGTTTCGATTAACGTCATTTCGTTTATCGTCACATTTTTCAGGAACGTTAAACGAGGACTCACTGTACTGGAACTAAGAAATGCCTCACAACCAAGCCGTCGCTTGTGTCCAAATGCCTATGCTGCTTCCTTCGCTTCCTCGTACTGAACTATGACGTCAATTTGCCGCTAGCCAATCATCGGGCGTTTTCGAGTCCCACTCGTATTTGAAAATTCTCTTGAACTTTAATGAATAAAATATCGCTAACGACATCAAAAAGTAATAAAACCTTTTCACTGTGATACGCAAACATGTATTTCTACATGATTTTGGAGCTCACAACTGTTTCTGAAATGTATGCAAGTTCCCTATTGTAAAGTATATTTTTGAAAGACATCAATGAGATGGAATTTTTAATTAGTTCTGGAGAATTATTCCAAATCCTTGCCCCAACAACATAAAAGAATTTATTAAATGTAGTGGTTCAATGTTGTTGGACAATTAAAAAATCTGATGACGTTCCAGTTGCAACATTTCGATTTTCCTCTTTAGACTGAAAAAATTGTATGATATCTTCATGCTGTTTACAATTGAAAAGTTTAAATAATTACAACCCTTACTTAGAAAATATTTATGTACAGGGTCAGAGAAATACGCGTTTTGCCTTGACAAACGGCACAACAAAACATTGGGGCAACGTGGATTGGCCCTGAGTAGTCCTCTTTTTATACGTAAGTTTCCGACTAGCTTATACAGGATAAGGAGCAAATCTCGAACTGCGCTTCTTGTCCTCTCGCCGTCCTAGGAATGTTTCCATCGGTATCATTTGGCGAACCGCCTCGAGTTCGCACTCAATCAAGCGCCGATTACGCCCCCTCTCCCGAAGGCGTTAATCTGCACCCGCTATCCCCGGGACTGCCCTTATCTTTCCCTTGGGGGAGCGCTGCTACTTCAAAGTCCTCCCTCTTTTTTTCTCCCGCCTCTTAGGAGCTCCTTCCATTTCACGCACTCCGCCAAACATGCTATCTGGCTCCACTTCTCTCGTGAATAAGTTGTTACTTCAAAAGCAGGCTTTCATTCGATGAGCTTATTTGACATCTACGTCTATTTCCATAAATCGATCGATTACCTCCGCTGTAGATGGGCGTGAAATATTTGATCAAAAAGATAGTTAACGTTGTCAACGGCCGTCCTCTGTTGTTCAGAGCCGCAGATAGTCGATTGTCGCTAGTTTTCGATTCTCGGTGTTTATTGTTGATTTTCGATTTGCGACGTTCTTCGATTGCTGAAGATATCTTCGATTTAACTGATTGTTAGCCATAGTTGAGTGTTTGTTCCAGGCTGCTTGTTATCCATTTAGACTTGCGGACATTCATAATTTGTTGTTGGTCAACCACAGTATATTTGCGACCTCAAAATATTTATAATAATTTAAAATTTACGGCCGTCGACATTTTGCAAGCATCAGAAATCAACTGGTGTTGATAGCTGACCACCGTTGACCTCCGGGAACTAAGAAGTAGATTCCAGGCTTCGCTAACATTGTCGCAATCATTGTGTCAATAGTTCCTGGCATCAATGATGACAAACATCAGTGTTGGCTACGATCAATCGAACCAGCGCTTTACTCTCATCTCAAGTCCCTCCTTCCTCTTTGGGACTCGTCTGCACACCCATGCTGGTCGGCACCCTTCTCCCGCGCCCCCCATTTCCGCGCTTCTCGACAGAGCGCGGGCGCGGCACGCCCACTCCCTTCTCCTCTCCAGGGGCCGCTTCCAGCTCCAGCCCGTGTGGTTTACCGCACCATCCGAGAGATGGCTGGAGCGTCCCCGTTCCCTGGTGCGAGCGATCCTTCATATATATTTAGTCAGTTATATCCCCGCGTCGTTCGTTCTGGTCCATAGCAGAAGCATTCGTGAAATAGCATTAGAAGTCATTGGTTCCCTAATAGTTGGCAACATATTGGGGTAAATAGTAAGTAAGGGTAATTAAGTAGGGGTAACGCGAATTGGAATTTAAGATTTCCTGTCTTCGGAATTATTCCTGATTTAGTGATGGTACACAATATTCCCTGGGAAAGGGATAAACATTCATAGTGTAATTTTATCCACTTTCCAGGGTGTGCCGTGAATTGCTCCCGGCCATGAGGTGGTGCCAGTGAAGCACTGGCGCATCGAGTACAAACCCCTATGGCAGTACACGATATCTACATTGCATCTCGGCTTTTCCTGCCCTTAACCTTGTCTCCCGTTCGCAGGCGCCGTTTCCTTGCGGGGCAGTTTCGAATTACGTGGTGATCCCTGGTCCGCTCGACTCCGTTTCCCTTTCTATTTCTCCGCTTCTTCGATCGTGTTGCCGCGCCGGGCGGTGCTGCTGCTCCGCGTCACCTCGCCGCACCCGCGTTCCCTCGTTCCGAAATTCAAATCAGCCGAGCGGGAAACGCCGCTTCCGAAGGGGTGGGGAATACAATTGAGGTTTACAGAATCACGTTTCGTGTTCTGATCGACAAAAATTGGAATGTGTCAGTCCTTGCATGGGAAAGTCTGAGTCCTTGCATGTGGGGATCCCCTTGCATTACGTGAGGCGTTTAGGGCACAGGGGGTCTAGCCGATTATCACCCAATATCACTTGGGGGGGGGGGGGTTACTGGCAAGTATCACTTAATTTTCTTTCCGCAAGAAACACTGTTATATTGCTATCTCAATAATGTTAAATACTAGTCTTAACTAAAATGAAGTCTAAAAATCTGTCTAAATCAAAATTATTACACGAATTGTTTCTTTTTATTGAATTCAACGCAACGAAGCATAGATTAAGGTATTTACGCTGAAAATACGCATTTTGAAAAATCTCACGATATCTCTTTTATGGGGGAGTGGGGGTATAGAGTATTTTTAATACCAAAAATCGCCAAAATCACCTCACGCAATTTATGGAGGCCCCCCATAGTTGTCTCTTCCTCAAGCTTGCTTGTTTTGGCAGTAAGAATATGCCGTGAAAAATTCTCAGTATACACTGTTCTTAGTAAGGAATCGGTCAGTCGATCAATCCGGATGTCTTGCCAATGTGAAGCGAATTTGAATCATGGTGGTATAATTTTTTGTCGTTAGTGGGAAAAATTTTATGCTTAAAGTTTTCTGCCTGTATCTGAATCTGCTTCGATAGTATTTTCCTCACCTAGTCGACCTGTAAACCTTGATGACTTCCAAATGTTTTCGTATTCTTAAAAATCGCCTCGCATCGGTGTGATTCTGGTGGAAACGAAGTGCAATGACTTCGTAAGACTCATTGAATTATCAGTATTGACGTTTTAGCTAACCAGCTGAATTTTTCTCCGCACGCTACTTAAACAGTCATCAAACCTGTATCAAAAGTTTCATAAATACTTGTAGTGTAATCATTCTGTGGCATCACGACTTTTAAGTTGCTCCTTCCACTGGCGTCTTCTTAGTTCTCTTTTATTTGAAACTAAAACCCTAATGTCCAATCCCTTGTCCATATATTCATTATGGATCTTGGTTGCTAGGTAGGTTGCTTTCGGGGGTTGGAGACCTGGAAGGGTGTGGCGGATGAGGGTCAATCGCCTTGGTGAACCCCTTGCAGTCGGTCGTTATTCGTTTGCTTTGAGGAAACCTAGAGGGATTGAAATGCATCATTCATCGATCGTGGCGTGTTACCAAGGCGTAGTGGTGGTGAATTAATTCATTCCTGCCTCAAATTCCTCCGAGTGGTACGTACCCTGTGCTTGAATTAATCATGAGCGAGTCGGCTAATTGTGGAAAGAGCACTAAATTTCCATTCTATTAGTTTGCGGTGGGAATTAAGGCCTCTTCGAATACTGAATGTGTTGTTCTGTACTGTTTCTATAAAACCTATGATGTGGGAGCCTTGCTTACTCGCACCCTTAACAATTGTCTCCTTCTGCTCTCTATTCTTATTTTGATTCATGAATATCTTTTTGAATCTTTTCTCTATATTTTACATGGTGGGTAGAGCACTCTGCTTCTAATGGAAAGCTTAAATTCCTGTCCAAAGAGTGGATAAGGCTTACTGTTATCCCTCAATAAAAATGCTCGTATTGCGAGGTGCCCCAAGAGAAGGTGCTGACCAGAATGTGTAAAATTCACTCGCCCCTGGCTTAATCAGGCGTGAGCTCTACCCTCACCTTTCCAAACCAAGCATGAGTTTCTTCAACTGGGTGATTTATATTTCACATTGTATTTTTATCAGTCAATCAAAGCTGTATACACGTTACAATAGACTCAATATCATTTTCACTTCCACATATCTTCTGCTAATCGCTTTTTTTCTCCTCTAATCCTCAAGACTTCGTATGCGCTTCCTGTCTCCCATAGTTACCTTCCTTTCATTTATTCATTAAAAAGTTCATCCATTGAAAGCTTCCCAATGTCTAAATCTGTATTTTTAAGTTAGTCATCCACTTCTTTTGTTAATCATTGATCCACGTATTCATTAATAAAGGATGTAAAAAATACATGTTATTAGCCTCAAAATTAAATTTCAAATTAATCAAAGGAAATAGCTTTCCAATGATTCTGGGGTAAAGTATGCTACTTTCAACATATTACCGGGAAATTGTAGAACATGGAACGCTGTTGGTAAAGGTAGTGAAGCAGACTGCTGGCGACAGCGTCATGTTTTCCGTATGTGATTTTCTCGAAAGCGGGCATTCTACAACCGTCGAATAATGCGCTGGTTTTCATCCTAGTGTATCCTATCATCCTAGCCTATGATCCAATTATTCGGTACTAGGTTAAAAAAACAACCCTTGTATATGAACTTCGGAAAATCGAGTTTCAGGACAGACGAAGAACTTCCTAATAGGGTGGTTTCCTTCATCAAAGAAAACGAAAGGCATTGTTTGCGATTCGTTACCCACCATTAGTGTATTCATAATATACAAATTATTTTGTTTTAGAAATACCGGGTTAGACGAATGGCAATGGTCCATTTTTATCCTCATTTGAAAAGGGCCAGATTGGCGCCCATGCGATGCCACTCCACGTGACGTCACAGGGACCTAGTTTCTATACGAGAAGATAGGAGTTATACGTCGTCTGAGGTTACCATTGCATGCATGAGGCGCAGAGCTCAGGGAAACATGTCTTAATAATCACTTATTAAAACTGGCTAAGGTCGGAAAGTTTTCCTCGTTTGATAAGTTATTAATAATCCTTATTTAAGCCAAGCGCTACCAGTCAGCAGGGTACTAGGCTAGCCGCTAGCAGCCTGCGTCGTATCAGCGCTGAGCCTCGCCTCAAGGTCACCTCGCAGGGCGGGAGGGGGAACCAGAAATACGTCACGCGGAGAGACTTCCCGACATTCATACTTAAGCGTCGCGTTTTCGCGCGCTTGAAAATTTTCACTTTTCATTTAATCGCGAAAAATAGATATCGTCATTTAAAAATCTAAAAGCGTGAAATACGTACTCCAGGAGTAATAATCTTTCGATTTAGGCAATAAAAAAATAATAGGAAACCACCCTATTCTTGAAGCATTTTCGGAATTTTGTCAAATTATTCAATGTTTTAAATTTGTTATAAAATTACGTTCTGTTGCGGTTTCTAGTGAGCTCCGAGCTACCTCTTAACTGATCCTATCTCGTCACAAACGTAGGGGCTGCACGAAAGGGTAATTTTGTGCTTATACTATCGAAAGGAATATTCTTCTCGACTATCGCTGTCTGCTTTATCAAAGGAACTGTATAATTCATTTAGCAATCCGTCATTTTGAAAGGGAATTGAATTCTTATCATGGCCACACGTTGACGTAGGTTGTTTATTCCTTTAATTCCTAACTAAAATATTTCTTGTCTATATTATGTAGCTTTGACTTTACTCAATGTGTCTTTTTCTCTTACATTTTATTATTGGCCCCTAGAGAGTAATTTTGGGGTGATTACTAAGGTTTTTTCAACGATTTTATTTATTGTGAGGATTTATTTGGTTTCAAAGAGCACTTTTAATTTAATTCTTCTGCTATATCACGCCTGGTTATTTGACTTATATCTTATCTTTTAATTTTATTGTAATAACAGGTGTTTGAAAGATTTAACAGAAATATTAACTCACATCCGTGGACAAAAAAATTGGTTATTTTGTCGTATTCAGTAACTTTTACTTCGTAAAAAACCAGTGGGAATTCGGTTATTGTGGATTTCTCTATTAGGATTTCTTCTAATTGTTGAGCTTAGTACTTAACTCTTTTCCATCGCTCGGATTTGCATATGAATCTCATCGGCGCGTTGATATGGTTTTTTATTTCCGTTACTCAAAATACCAAAATTATATACCGTAAGCATGGTAAAGGAAATATATAATTTAAAAACCTAGAAAAGAGATGTTTATCATTTAATATATAAATCATTCCTCAAATGACCTGAATAAATCTTATTCGAAGGACACCTAGAGAAACTTTGATAAAAATGTGTATGTGTTGTATGACTGCTCAAAAACGAGTTTTCCTAGGCTTTTACTGCTCTTCCCTCGCTGTTCAAGAATCGCTTAACCGTTCTTCTTTAAGATTTTGCATTTTTCGTAAGATATAACTGAAATAATGCCCACTTCCAGGCTTCTGTTTTTCAGATGGCTAAGATTACCCCTGGGTCCGGGGGCTTCTTTGCCAGGGACCGACTCGTAAAATCTCCAGCCTTATTTCCTCGCCATCTTCTCTGTTTTGAAATAATATTTTCATGTTAAATCATTATCTTTTTGTGACACTTTCGAATCCCTTTTTTTTAACATCTATGGTGTAAATTTCTCATCCTATGCTGTGAAAAATGATGATAACATCGTTACGCATGGAATATTTTACGCTCCACGCCATCATTGCCAAAAATTCACGTATGTGCTATTATTCATTGCTTCTCATCCTCGGAAGCATTTCCTTTTTAAGAATTGTTGGTAATGATATGAAATAGTTATAGTTTTAATTTAAATTGAGCATCTTGGGGGTGGATGTCAAAGAATTGCGGGATTTATATTTATTTTAAAGAAATTTAATTTTAAACTCTTACGTTTATATAAATCTCAAATGGGTGCTAATAAAAACTATCCCTTACGTATATAGCCGCCGAAATCACATATCTAGTGGGTGAGTGGGATGGGATGATGTTGGCTTCCGGTGGCGTTTTGCCCTGGCCGAGTATCGACCCTGCGTACCGCAGCGTGCGTGGAGCTCCCCCGGCGACCCCTTGCGTGAGCTGGGGACGTGGGTAGCTGTGACATCGGTCGCCTCTAGCTGAGTGTAAAACGTCGAAGTAGACAGTTATGGCAATCGATCAAAAACATTATATCGCTGCTACAATCAATACAGAAATGTCCATATAGTAACAATACGCGTCGTGGTAACATAGATGGATAAATAAAAGAAATGACTAAGGCGAAAGAAATATTTTCATCGACTCTTTTTTTTAGAAACATTGGATTGCGATGGATCCATAATACTTCAGAAATTGAAAAACATCAGACGGTTTTCTGTTAGTTAACGTTACCGCTGGTGTGAAATCTATAACCATCAATTCACTGTGTCGTTCAAAAATGATTTGCTTCGATTTATCTACTTTATCGCATCAAGATTTACCATATCCTCAATCGATTCTCTCTGTTTGATGTTTTCATTGCGATCGTCATTTTTTTTAAATATCAACGTATGCCCGCTTTTCTATGTGAGTAGAATAAGTCTCTGTTACAATATAAATAGACCTTAATTTGAAATAAAAAATTACCGATTAATATGAAGTTAAAATGAAACGACGACTGCTCAAAAATTTTTGGCTGCATCTCAACATAATATCGTACTAAAATATTTTTTTAAAGTCCGAATAGTGTTAGGCCCGTTTCACGTGGACGCGAACGGTCCGCGCTACGCGTGCGGATAAGGTTCTATTGAATTTAATGGAAGATTACATATGAGTGCGGACCATCCGCACGCGGAGCCATCCGCGTGGCCCCTCCGCCCCGCGGATCATCTGCGCGCCTACGGCCCACAGACACAGGTTTATGCTTAAACTTGGACGCGGACGGCTTATGCGGACTAAGCAGATTTGTAGTTGGAAATAGAGCGAGCTTGGAGGTAACTCTTCGCCATGGATAGCGAAATTGACACTAATCAGGACCCAAGGAGGATCCTCTAAGGGTTACAACGCACCGGGGCCGGAAACCAAGTCAGAGACTTATACGCCCGCGCATCCGGGGAGGGGTTTGGAAAGGAAGGGAAAAGGAAAGAGGCGCCGCCGCGATTGGAGCCCGACGACGCCTCTGTGAAATTGACGCTGAGAAAATAATTGTAAAAATTTGAGCGTAGATTTTCGCAGCGAGAGGCATCGTTGCTAACGGCTTCCGGGTGCAGCTGCGTGTTGCGCTTTGTCGTGCAAGCTTTCGCGTACGTTACAGGGCGCATCATCAGGCGTATTTTAAAAATTGTATTCATCTGCGCGTAGTTCAGTAAATGTATGGTCACTAAAGCGGCTTTTAATGTTATTCGTGCCACAATAGGGTGCACCCAAAATCTCCTTTGATGGGCAATTTACTTCCGCTTTTTTCTAATCGGGTATACAGCAATAGCCTGAATTGCACTTCGTAGTATGACGATCGTCTACCTTGGTAAGCTACACACAGCTGACATTGTGCGGGACGCGGGCGGATTTCGTCCGCGTCTATGCGTGAACAACGGCGACCGCGTATCGCGGAACGCGGACCGTCCGCGTCCATGGTTTGAAACGAACCTTAGATTTGCAATTCATGGGAACACGCAACCAGGGAAAATATCCTTTAAATTTTAAATAAATCATTATTATCGACCCCTTCATCGATGCGGTTGATCTGAAAATGCTGTAATGCTGGCGAAACCGTAGTCTACGAAGTTGGCCACACTTGGCGCGTATCCCGTAAATCTCTCCGCCGAATCTTGGTTTTCCTGTTGATTTCATTTGCTCTGAGTCATAGACGAAATCGGTGAAATACTCGGGATCTCTGACTTTTTATGCGTAGAAAGACATTGAAGGAAGTTTGAGGCCTCGGTTTTGAGATTATTTCGGGTTACTTCTGGTATCGTGACATCAAATATCGATATGAAAGTCGTGAGCTGGATGGAGCCGGCGGCTACTACGAAGTTTGCTGCTCTTTTCCTCCTAGGCTTGATTCATCGCCAGTGTTTTGTTCTTGGCCGTTTGATCTTTCGTCACCTATTTCCATTTGTTAACGTGTTCACGATGCATATGTTTGCGTGGATTTCGTTTGCGTTTTCGTGATTTCTCTTGCTTTTTCAAGGGCACATTTCGGCATTAAAGTTTTATATTAAAAATAGACCAACTTTCTCCAATGCTGATTCACTCGGTTGACGCTATCGTAAACGAGGAAAGGCATGAAAAATACCCGTCAACGAAATCTTAGAATATTATTGATCGGGACCCTATCATCTGCCTTCATTTTAATGATACGGATTTGAAAAGTCAATCTACGTTGCTTTCGTTTTAACGTTACTGCATTGATAGTGTATGGCATGAAGATTTGAAGTTTTTGTCGTCATAGATTTGTTTGGTTTCTAACTAATCTTCCTTGGCTGATGGAGACTGATGATAGCTTATCATAACATCTACGGGTTTAATTGAAATGGTTTGTGGTTACTTTGTTCAGAAGGTAACGAGTATCGTGGAATACCTCGGCCGACCTCTGAGAAATTCGGAGTACCCGAAAAATTTCGGAAAGATCAGTTGGTTGGAATAAATGAAAAATAATATGGCTCTGTTCTTCTGTGTATTAACGCCAATTGGGCGCTTTGGGATTGATGTGCTATATTCACTTTGAAATCATGGCTGAAGTATGGAGGGCGAGATTGAGTGAAACTCACGTTTGACATACGTGTAGAGAGAGGTTAAAACATTGAGCCAAAAATCAAATGTCCAGTTTGCATTCTCCTGTTAGTGGTATAAATATGTCTGCCCTATGCATGTAATGGCGGTAGGCCGAACCTCTACTTCATTCAACCATACTTCGTACTCGGCGCGTGGGTAGGAACTAAACTGTTCGAAAGTGAAGCACGTGGTCCCTCCGGTGTGAAATATCATCTGCGTTTCGTTTCGTCTTTTTTGTTTCGTCTCATTTTGGTTAATGTACTTAAAAGTTTACTCCAGTGTTTCAGAGAAAGCTGTTCGGATGTACTTGCCTTTTTCAACAACATACATGTGCGAAAAAGCGTTTTCAACTCTTGTGGCGATCAAAACCAAGTACCGCAACAAACTTGATGTCGAAAGTGACCTACGCTGTGCTTTGTCTGAAACTCAACCCAGGATCTGTCAACTTATCCAGAACATGCAAGCGCACCCATCTAACTAAATTAAATTTTATGTTTTGTTTTTGTAAGTAGGTAGGCCTATTGTTTCACCTTCCTTAAATTGAAAATGTATCTGTGTTACAATGTTAAATTTTGTATCAGTAGTTATATTCGTTTTTCATGTAATACTTGTTTTAATTTTCATCATACGTACAATTATTGAATCTTTCCATTCTGCGTTACCGCATTCAACAGTGAACAAAAAAATCTACCTACTCACCGTATCAAGTAGGAAACATACTTGTACGAGTACAAGTACTTGTACAAGTAGGAGTTGGTATGTACGGCACCGTGGAAATAGGGTATTGTAAAATGGAAAGCTGATATGTGTAGCGGGGGGGGGGGGGGGGCTTGGTACAAAAAAGTTTGGGAACCCCTGGTCTAAGAGTTTTAGTTTAGTTTCGACCGGAAGTAGTTTTGACTCCGATTTCGTTTCGAGCCTGAGTTTAGCTCCGCGGATTTAAATCCGTTTCGTTCCGTTTCTGCATTTCCCTCCTGGGCACGTAACAATTGAATTTTTACTGATTTTGGCTTTCGTTTAGATTCCCTTGCCATCCCTGCCTTCTGCCGAGAGGTTGGCTGGTCGATTAGACGTGGTTCAATGGGGCCACTGCAGTGCTCTCCGTGCCTTCAGCGGCTGCAGAGTGATCGCGTGTTCCGCTAGGGAAGGGAGCATTAGGGTACTCGCGCCCCTCCCGTGTGGTCAAATAAGGAAAACCGGCTGACTGGACTGAGCATTTCCACGAACTTTTATACACACGAATGCTTACGGAATTTCCACGCCACCGCAAACGTAATAGCTACTCTTAGCTTCAGTAAACCCACTTATTTTATTGTATGTCTGGTACTCTTAAGTTCCCAATGATGTAGCACATGAAAATAAACTTTAGAACATTCAGAAGAGTAACAAAATGAAATCCAGTTTCCTAATCCATGATTAAGATACAAATGGTAATTTCCACACTATTTAATTTAGCACTTAACGACCGTCCATTAAATAGTGTGGAAATTGCCATTTGTATTTGAATCATGGATGTAGCAATATTCCACAAAATTAAGCCTGGCTTCACTTGGTTGAATCACACATCTATAGTGCGTAATAACTCGCTCTGTAGTGTTCCACAAAACTATATCATTCTGACCCTTGGTTTTAGTTTCTTAAAATCCATATTTTATGTGCTATTAAATTGCCAGAAAAACAATGCTTGCTCATGAATTTCTTTCTTTTCTAACATATCTATGCAATGCATCATATTTTTACGTATGAATGTTCTTTTGGAAAATATCATCGTTGTTAAAAATACAACTTAAAGGATTTGAGGTAGGATAAGATTGAAAAATCGTTGTTTTGTCATCAGTACTCTTTTATTAATTTTTTTTTCATTTTTGTGGTTTCCTCTGCGTTCAGTGATGAAGCTGCATTCTCTTCCGAAGTCTCGCCCGGTCTTCACTGTTCTGACGAAACTGATATCCAGTGGCAATAATTAACGCTGAGGATACCCGAAAAATAAACAACCACACATTAAAGTTCCACTTATATCACGCTATTATTTTCAGATTCTAATTCATTGAAAAGGGAGACAAAGAGAATATATTTTTTATGAAATTATCCCTGAATTTGGAAAGTATTTAAATTGTGAAAAATTGATTTAGGCCAGGGGCTGTCGTAACGTCAGGCATCCGCATACTAATGCTGAAACACCGTAATTTGCAAAATTATATGAATTAGAACGACACTTCATCAGTGTGGTCCTAATTAATGTCGGTCAGGGAGAGAGATGCTTTTTTAAATACGTACCTAGCTACGATTGAGCAATCCTAGAATGTACCTGAGGATCACCGGAGTATGTCTTCGTAGATACGATTTTTTTCAATTCTGACTGTATTGTCGCGAGGGGTGTTTAGAGAGCACTAACGGGACTCCTAGTGAGATCATCTCGTCCACCAGCGCTCTCATCCCTCCCTTTCGCATCCCCTCTATGGTAGCAATTCGCCCTTTGGACCTCCGTATTCCTTATAAATACCAGAGGTTCGAATGAAGGGGCAGTCCTCTCCTTGACCTATACCTTGCTGGTCTGCGACCTCGCAAGACCCTCGGTCCCTTCCCCCCAACGCCGGTCTGCGCCCTCGCAAGACCCGCGACTCCTGCACCCCCAACGCCGGTCTGCGCCCTCGCAAGACCCGCGAATCCTGCACCTCCAACGCCGGTCTGCGCCCTCGCAAGACCCGCGACTCCTGCACCTCCAACGCCGGTCTGCGCCCTCGCAAGACCCGCGACTCCTTCATTCCTCGCTACTTCCGCCGTGCTCAAATGTACGTATAATATATAATAAACATCGGCCAACCAACCACTTACTTTTATTCCTCCCTTAATGTCACGACGACATTAATTGGTGTCAGGTGTGTCAGAGGAACGATTCTCATGTTAACTCCTTCAGAGAGCCGCTATGCTTAAATTTGTAAGTTTTGTATTTACGCCCGATTTCATTATTCCAAGGAGCATTGGACTTGTGTCAAAATACGTTCAAGTAACTTCAATTTTCCTAAATGTTCATCATTAAGAATGCCTTCAGCTCGTAAGAATCAAGAGAAAGATGCAATCTGTTTTTTTGTAATTAATTCGCATTAAATACTTAAGAAGATATATCATTCACTGTCATGGCTTCGTACAATCCCTTTCTCTCGTTCTCTTCCGATACTTCTCTTTCTCCGCCTCACCCGACTCATCTCAATCCATTCATAGAGTTTGACGCATGCATTAACCATATCACGAGTAATGATACACCGTCATCCGCCCCTAATGGCACCGCTCAAAGCGCAACCGTCCCTCATCCTCCAACGGCGATAGGAAGCCAAGCGTATCTCATCCCGCCTTTCAGCGGTGACGATGATTCTACAGTCAGTAATTTTCTAGAATGCTTGAAAATTACTAGCCTTCTAAATGCTTGGACGGAGACCCAAACCTTGTGCGTCGCGCGATTACGCCTCAGTGGTTCTGCAGCTGAGTATGTAGCGGTCAATCCACATATTCTTGAAAGTTATGAAAATTTTGCTGAAAGCCTGAAACGCAGATTTTCCGCTAGAATTTCAGCTCTCTCACTAGAACGAATGTTCACTACATGCGTCCAACGTCCTCTAGAATCAGTCAGCGAGTTCTCCACTAGGCTCAGAAAAATTGCTCGCCAATTACGAGAAACGTTTCCGGGCCCCAACTCTGAGTCTACGAAAACCATTTTCGATCACAGGATTTTATCCCAATTCTTGTCGGGTCTAAGGGAAGAATTAGGACGATTTGTCGTTGTCCGCGGGCCTAAGAGTATTCTGGAGGCGGAAGAGTTTGCACTGAATGAAGAGGCTAACTTGAGGAATTATGCCAACGTAATCAGGGATGCTAGTGCTGTGCAATCACTGTTTCCTCAGAATTTCTCCCATGTTAATTCTCTCATTAGTCAGCGTTACCATGCACCTCCCTTCTCTCAAAATCCAAACTACCCCGTTAACTTCCTTTCCCAACAGCACAACGCACCGACAAACGCCGCCAACATGCCGTCTGAAGTAAGGCGTACACATCATACCGAAGGCAGTAAAATCAAAACAAATCGGGGATGTTATCAGTGCGGTCGGCCAGGGCATATAGCTCGCAACTGCCGGACAGTCCCGCGTAACTGTTTCCAGTGCGGCGACTCAGGGCACACTTCCAAAGAATGCCCACTTCTTATCTGTGGGAAATGTAAGCAATCTGGGCACCGTCCTATTGACTGTGGACGTCCAACCTCGTCACAACAGGGAAACTCATCATCCCCGGCCGCGAGGTCGGGGCAGAATTAGTTCTTGCGGTGACACCCGAGGCAGGAATGGTAATCGAGGGAACAGTTTTCGGCGTCAAGCGTCAGTTCCTTGTAGACACGGGCGCTGCTGTGACAATTCTTCATCAGAGAAGTCTCCCGAATAATGAGGTTATACTCTCCCCATATAACAATGTTGTTAGAAGTGCATCCGGTCATGCTTTAGCTGTTGAAGGTCAGTGCATTATTCCTTATGTGTTAGACGGTGAAATGTACCCTCACGATGCATTAATCATTAATATGGGTAATACTCCTTACGACGGGATTATCGGTCTCGATTTCATGAAAAATTACGGCTGCACTTTGAATTTAGAACTCTCGATACTGATCATCAGAAATAGCCACGCGGTAGTCTTGCGATCAACTACCACCAAGCAGCCTAAGGTCGATTTAACCACGAGTAGTGATGAAGATGTCTCTTTCATGAACATATATGACGGGACAGAGCTTCCCTTAGAAGTATCAGAAACAACAATTCACTGCAATTGGGAGAGTAACGATTTGATTTCCTTCGAAAACGAGTTTCCTTCAGAAGTGACAGAGACAGCAATATCTAATGATACCAAACGCTTCGATTTTGATTTCATTTCTTTCGAAGACGGGCCGATATCCACTCGCAATGAAAGTCATGAGCTTGAGTACTTGCCCTTAACAGATCCAACAATTTTTGCTGACGAAGAAAATTTCAATGCAATTAGTCTCGTAGAAGAGAGCTCAAAGAATCAAGATACTGTAATTATGACACAAGGGGATGGATTTTACGAAGTAGAGGCCATATTGGTAAAGGACGAGGATAAGGAAGGTGAAGAGACAGGCGATGTTAAAGCTAGGCCATTGGAGACCCATGAATCTGTGAAATTAAGTGATTGTTTAGGTAATATGGATTCCAATAATGCTTCGAGCCAGAACGTAGTCTCATTACCAGAGAAAGACTTTTCCTGCGAAGAAAATGCCTTTGAAAAAATACGAGTTGAAGAATGTACTAATGTTCCCCCTTTGTCAATAGTTGCATCTTGGGCTAAGAGCGATAAACTAATCGGTGAAGAAATTCTTGTGGAAGGTAGTAGCGGTCATATCGACTTATTGCCAGTAATAGCTAAAGTATCTGAAGAGGGATTAGTTCCGATTTTGCTCTACAACGTTGAACATTGCAATAAAATCTTGAAGAAAGGGTCTAATATCGAGGCAAAACGGTTCTCTCATGATTCCATGGCTCCCTGCATAAGCGACATTCATACCGATGTCTTTTGGCCAAAAAATCAGAAGACTAAAGAAACTCTCGTTTCCCTATTTGATTTCACTGACGTGCCAATGGAAGCGCTAGAATCATTGAAGGATCTGATCACGGAATTTTCCGATATCTTCTCTCATGGAAATAATTCCCTTGGATGCACTAATATTGTTAAGCATTCTATTGATGTAGAAGGGGCTAGGCCAATAAAGAAACCGCCATATCGCGTTCCTCATGCTCAAAGGACTGCTTTAGATAATTCTATCAAGGAAATGCTAGAAAAAGGAGTAATTTCCCCGTCAACTAGCCCTTGGTCAGCGCCACTAATTCTAGTAAAAAAGAAAACGCGAGAAGGTGAGCCTGTCCAATACCGTCCATGTATCGACTATAGAGCCTTGAATAATGTGACTAAAAAGGAAGTATTCCCATTACCTAATATAGAGGAGACTTTCGATCAGCTTGGCGGTTCGCGTTATTTTTCGGTTATGGATTTATGTAGCGGATACTGGCAGGTAGAAATGGAGGAAAACAGCAAGGAATATACTGCATTCAGCACGTCACAAGGTCACTTTCAATGTAACCGAATGAGCTTTGGTTTGGCCAATGCGCCTTCAACCTTCATGAGACTAATGAATAAAGTGCTTGATGGGATGTTAATGAACGGGTGTGTGTGCTACCTCGACGACATTCTAAGATATGATTCAACTTGGGAAGAACATATAACGGGCCTGCGCGAGATATTTTGCAGATTGCGAAGGGCTAACTTGAAAATAAAACCACAAAAATGTTCCTTTTTTCGAAAAAGATTAAAATTCCTAGGTCACGTTCTCTCTGACAATGGATTCCAACCCGATGAGGAAAAAATAGAGTCAATTAAGGATTTTCCTACGCCAAAAAGCGTGCGTGCACTTCAGTCCTTCTTGGGGCTTGTCGGTTATTACAGGAAATTTATTCCTAATTTTGCCAAGATTTCTAGTCCTCTCACAAAGCTGATCCATAAAGATGCACAATTTGAATGGGAAAATGACCAACAGAAGGCTTTTGAATTTTTACGACAGTGTCTCAGCTCGCAACCCCTCTTGAAGTTTCCTGATTTTTCGAAATCATTTAGCCTCACCACAGATGCGTCAAGTTGTGCTCTAGGTGGTGTGTTATCTCAGAATTTTGGAGATGGCGACCACCCAGTAGCGTATGCCAGCCGCCAATTGCATAAAGCGGAGAAATCATATTCTGCTACCGAATTAGAGTGCTTAGCGACTGTGGAAATGGTGAAAAAATTTCGTGTATATCTGCTTGGTAGACATTTTACACTTTTCACAGATCACAAGCCGCTTAAATGGCTGTTATCGCTTAAGGAACCAAAACCAAGGCTAGCAAGATGGGTTATGGAATTGAGTGAGTACTCCTTTGATGTCAGATATCGCCCAGGAAAAGAGATCTCTCATTGTGACGCACTCTCAAGAATCCCTATCTCAATTAACTCGATTGACACACAAGAGTTTGACCCTGTTTGGGATAAAGACAGAATAGTTAAAGATCAATCAAGATGTGCAGAACTTGAAAATTTTCACGATCTCGCAAAACAACATGATCCTAGCTTCTTCTATGATGAATGCGGAGTCTTATATAAGGTAAATATCACATTATTAGGGCCGCAACCTGTTATCTGCGCACCGCGGTCAATGAGGAACCATATCTTAGAACGTTGTCATGATATACCACTCGCGGGACATTGCGGATTTGAAAAAACCTTGAACATCGTGCAAAGGCATTTTTACTGGCCTCAATGCTATTCTGACACCCGCTTTTACGTTCAAAAATGCTTAGAGTGTGCAAGGCGTAAAGCAAAATTACCCAAAATTCCCATTCAACCAGTTTCTGAAGCCTCATATCCTTGGGAAAAGCTAGCATTGGACATAGTTGGTCCTCTTCCCCTTTCCAAGAATGGCAATAAGTACATACTAACGTGTCAAGATTATTTCACTCGCTATCCTGAGGCTGTAGCAATAAAAGACCAGACAGCACTAACAGTTGCGCGTGCATTTGTCGAGAATATTGTATGTCGTCACGGTGCCCCTAAGTATTTGCTCACGGATAGAGGCGCTAATTTCACGTCCAATCTAATGAAGAATATTTGCCAAATTTTAAGGGTATCATCCATATTCACATCGCCCTACAACCCATCTGCAAACGGTAGGTTGGAGAGAGCACATCAGTCCTTTGCTAATGTTATTTCTCACTATGTAGCGCAGGATCACAGAGACTGGGACGAGCACTTGAACTTCGCCTTGTTTGTGTACCGCAATACAAAACATAGAATCACTGGCTACAGCCCCGCATACTTAATGTATGGGCGTGAATTAAGTCTACCGTGGGAAGCTGATATTTCGCCTAAACAATCCGAACCGAGAGACAGAGCAAGCTATGAACAGGAACTCCTTTATCGCTTGAAAATGGCCCATGACCAAGCAGCAGAATTCAATAGACAGAATACGGAGAATGAACATGCCCGCAATAACAAAGGGTTATCTCTACCTCAAGTGGAGATAGGACAATTGGTCCTCTTGCGAAACTTGGCCCCCTCCCCAGGTCGGTCTCGGAAGCTTTTGCCTAGATGGATCGGTCCATACAAAGTACTCCGCGTCCGAAGTCCCGTTACTCTGGAAATCGAGTGCCTACAGAATGGACGGAGGTTTATCGCTCACTTGCGAAACATCTTACCACTGCCACCAGACCCGGAACCTATCCAGCAACCCACCTTCCTCACCAAACCCTCTCCTACTGCCACAGATAATTCCCATTCCGATCCCGAAACGAGTGTTGATACGCCAACGGAATCAACCCATTCACCGGAGCTGAGTTCCTCTCCTACTTGGGTTCCGGACCTGCTGACGCCCGAATCATCTTTACCAGCCCCGCAGTTGAGATCTCCTTCCACGCCCCGGCACGAGTACGATCTCCGCCCTCTACCTGGACGAGTTTTACGAAAGAACCTTCCCACAATGTCACCCGCAACACAATGCGGGCGTAGCGGGAACCAAAGGAGTGGATTGGAGACAGAAAGTTCTACTCGACGAGGCGACTCTGTCACATTGGAGCGGCCTCTCACACCAGGGTGGAGCTTGGAGATGCCCATTGGATCAATAGCTGTGGACGATAAACCACATCCGGGAGCGATCGAGATGGACTGGTGGCGAGACCTACTCGCCCACGATCGTTCGCAGAGCATCGAGGAGCAGAGCAGAGCCGTAGGCGCACCTTGGGAAGATGACGGCCCTCCGGCTACACCCGAACGCCCTGTTACCCCCGGACTAGAAGAGGAGATCCCCGTCGCCACTTCCGCCGGAGGATGGAGCATAAGACCGAGCAGTCCACCGAGAGACATCCAGCGAACATGATGTGGTGGACCTGTCTTCCTATCATCGCCCTTCTACCCCCTTGCCTCCTTGGAATCCTTTTTATTCCCCATGATGCAGTCATCCTCACCTCAGGGGAATGGATAGTGCACCTTGACCTGCACGATCAATTATTTCAAAGTGCACTGACGGATGTGAAAGGCCAAATAAGTCGTTTTAAAGAATTAACAACGACGACAATGGCAACTGCCAATAATAGCCCCGCCGTTAAAAAAATCGCGTACGAGTATTCAGCCTCCATGAGTCGTACGGCCGCTAATTTACAGACAGATTTTGACTCTCTTTTTGTCACCTCATCCAAACGCTCACAGAGAGGACTTCTGAATGCCATTGGGTATGGTCTTCATTACTTAGCTGGTACGGCCACAGACGATCAGATTAAGGCAGTAAGAGGGGAGATATCAGCACTTGCGAAACGCTCAGAAGCGATTGAACAAAATAGCTTCACTTTCCTCTCAAACGTATCCGATACATTAAAGCGTCACGACAAAATGTTGTCTCAAACTTCTAAGGCCCTTCAGGCATTTCAAAATATTATAAACGCCACAGAAAGTAACCTCGCTCACCAAGCTGCCAGTGACTTTGCTCTTGTTAATTTATTGTCTTCTATCCACACCAGCTATGTAGTAATTACGCAGCATTTAGTAGAGCTGGAACGAGCTCTTTCGCTCATACGGACAACCGTTATGATTGCAGAGTTGGGTAAATTGCAACCCACAATCCTCGCCCCTTCTCACCTGAAAAAGGTTATTGAAACCGCACAACTCCAGTTGGCACCTGGCTACAAATTTGCACTTTACAAAGGCTCATCAGTACTGCCCATGTACAGCATTGCACGAGTTCGCATGCTCAGGCATGCTAGTGCTATTATGCTGTTGGTAGTACTCCCGCTATGTCGAACCAATGGAGAATTTAAGGTGTTCAAGGCTCATCCCTTCCCAGTGGGAATGCCTAACGGACAACCTGCTGTTGTCTTATCACCAGACGCCATGTACCTGGCAGTGACAGAAAACCACGATGGGTTTATCCTCCTTCCGCCGGATTATGGAGATGATTGTGTCACTGGCGATGTGAGAGTGTGCCTTCCATCCTATCCCATCCTAAGCAACTTATCCGACTCATGCAACATAGCGGCATTTTTAAACAATAGTGTTTCTATAAAATCTTACTGTGAAGTGCACTTAAGGAGCACACCGTTTGCTGTGTATATCAAGGGAGAGATCGCAGGTCAATGGCTGTTTAGCGTGAGTAGGGAGCTTCTTCTGAATGTTTCGTGTCCTCGGAAACAATTTCAATCGTTGTTAAGGGGGCATGGAAGTTTCATTCTCCCCTTTGGCTGTTTCGCGAGTGACGGGATATCTCGACTAGAAGGAATTGGCATCAGCTATTCCAGCAATTCCACCATTCCATTAGATATAGTATTTGCACCGATTCCGAGGTTCCCACCAGATTTATCGATATTTAACCAAATATACCATTCCTTGGGAGTTAGTCAAAACATTAATAAAATACTTGGTTCTATCAAAAATCTTAACACCCATGAAGTACCATCCATACCCATGGCAGAAGTTACTCGACATTTTAAAACACTCGAACCGTTAGAAAACAATGTAAGGTTAATTAGTTATACAGGAGTACCTGCACTAGCCCTTTTGGCCTTGACCCTACTATGTGTAGGCTACATTTTCTGCCGAAAACGAAGAGGACAGGGGCAGAAACCTTCAAGGGAGACTCTGGACCACCCCACCATCAATGTGTATAACGTCTCACAATCTGCATCAACAACACCACCCCCTTGTTTCCGGTATATCGCCCAACTGAACATGTGTACTAGTGTGTCAGTGCAATGGATAACTTATGAATGATGTCGTAGACTAGGTATGTGAAATTAGGTGTGAGCCAACGTGACGAGAACGCTGTATCATGTCATAGTGCTAGCAGTGAAAAAAATACAGTGTTAAACCGGTTACAGTGAAATCAAAGAAGTGTTGAGATGCATAATTTAGCGTATATACCAATATTCGCGAAAACAAAGACTTTTAATTGTGGCTAATATTATATCCATCTCTCATTTGTGTTTGCAAGAAAAGGGGTAAGAAAAAAAAATCCATTCAAAACTTTTGGGATTAGTTTATATGGAACTTATAATTGCTATTGTATAGTGTATGTTTATATTATTCCCTGTGTTCATTTTTTTCTCAGTGTGATATATCATATCATCATGTTTCTATTATGCAATTGTTACTGAGCACGGCGCGGCGGAAATTACGTACCCAGGGGCTTAACTGCCGACGGGGTGATGTCGCGAGGGGTGTTTAGAGAGCACTAACGGGACTCCTAGTGAGATCATCTCGTCCACCAGCGCTCTCATCCCTCCCTTTCGCATCCCCTCTATGGTAGCAATTCGCCCTTTGGACCTCCGTATTCCTTATAAATACCAGAGGTTCGAATGAAGGGGCAGTCCTCTCCTTGACCTATACCTTGCTGGTCTGCGACCTCGCAAGACCCTCGGTCCCTTCCCCCCAACGCCGGTCTGCGCCCTCGCAAGACCCGCGACTCCTGCACCCCCAACGCCGGTCTGCGCCCTCGCAAGACCCGCGAATCCTGCACCTCCAACGCCGGTCTGCGCCCTCGCAAGACCCGCGACTCCTGCACCTCCAACGCCGGTCTGCGCCCTCGCAAGACCCGCGACTCCTTCATTCCTCGCTACTTCCGCCGTGCTCAAATGTACGTATAATATATAATAAACATCGGCCAACCAACCACTTACTTTTATTCCTCCCTTAATGTCACGACGACAGTATGAGGCTTTTTTCATTGTGTTAGGTTTGCCTCACTTCGCCAAGGGCTCTATGCTTAGAAAATCGTCCATTTACTTGGCGATTTAACTAAACTTAAGAAATTTGGTGGATTAATAATGATCGGAGGTTAGATATAAGCAATGAGTAGAATTTTGATCTATCAATTAAATGGCTTACTTACATAGAAAAATAGACATTGACCGATGAATTGACCTGTCGCATAGTAAAAATATTCATGTAATTCTTCATAATAAAAATAATACATAAATTATGAATAAACAAAGATTTAACGTTGGACACCCTCCGAGACTTTGGCCTCACTTTAGAGTTGCTGACTCACTCATCAACAAATTATCTCAAAATTCAAATTTTAATTTGGACTGTGCTGCACACATTTTTTATAGTCTAACCCAACTTCAGGAGTGAAAAAAATATATAAAAAGACAAACACATAGGGAAGATATTGTGTCCAAAATGGAATCACGGTAAAAGGAATGAATTTAAAAAAATATTATTATTAGTACACTTAACAATATCCCTGCATCACTCCTTGGGGGTTGGTGGCAGCTCTTAAGCCAGGAATCACTCGGTCATTTTAACTGTCATTTTCGAGTGATCGCTATCGCGATCGCGCTCGCGATGAGGATTCCCATCACTTTTTTCATCACTCGTCCGGTCGCTTTTTCCGTCGCTGAATCTGTCACTAAAACCCATAGCAGCCAATCAGAACGCATTCCCGTAAGGAGCGATTGCAGCGCAACGTTTGACAATCGTGGGAACGACATAGTTGACAAACAAGCTAGTGTGTATTTTCGTGATGCGGGTCCTATGACAACGAGCTGTGATATCGGAAGTGATGCGGGAAGGACCGTTGATTCAGAAAAATTATCACTAGAGCGATCACTTTTCCCGTCGCGAAAATTTTATCTCTCTCGTGATCACTTTTCGCGACGAATGAAAATGATCGTGTGATTGAGGCTTTATTATAAAGAATTTAGTAAAAACTCTGCACTTTCAAGCAATCAAAACCCGGGAAAAATTCACTCGATTTTCCATGAAGTTTCGAATAACAGATGGAGGCTAGATATCGTCGAACTCGAAACGGAGTTTTAGTTTCCCATCACCGACGAAAGCGAGTTTCGCCCAAAATTCGCGTTCGATCTCAAATCGATGTCAATTGGATTGCGACGTCGAAATCCGCGTCTCTGATCGAAGAATGGGATTGGCAGGAATAGTAACAGTGAGACCCCACCTCCCCTTTTTGACCTCCTCCCCTCGGGGTTTAATTGGCTCGGCGCCGCTGCGTCCACCCTTATCCACCCTCGGCAATCTCCCTTCTCGGACGCTAGCATTTTTTTTCTTTTCATTTCACTCCCGAAGCGGGCTGGGGTCAACTCGGTCCTTACCGCGGGCGACACAAGCCGGGAACCATCGCGACCCTCCTCCGCCAAGCCTGCCCGGCCCCTAGGGCGATTAATTGGCAGATTTCCCACACGGATCCGGATTCGCCGTTTGCTCACACACGCACACATATATCCGTCCCCATTAACTGGATCAGCTAATCAAATTCAAAGTTCCCTTCATCAATTCACCCCCGCGTCCAAATCGGCATTTCATTTCCAATCGGATAAGTGGGATACGGTCACTGGGACGGAACGTTTCGGTGATTCTGCTCGAGAGATCTATCTATCAGTGAATAATTACATCAGTCCCCAGAGTATAACAGGGTTCATGTTTTGAAACGGAGGTGAAAGTTATCTACACCTATACTTAAATAACGCGTATTTTGCAGCGAAATTTTGTATCAGATATGAAAGCAGAACATTTTATCTGCAGGCAAAACAAATTGCTTTAATTTTTGTTTACAAACAACACCTTGTTTACAAATATATTGTTTACTAACAGCCAGTTGTTTACCCATATCACCATTGCATATTATTTTCAGCGTATAATAATCCGTCGCTAAAAGCTCACTTTCCTGATGCATGAGAGAAATAATTAGGTAATTTTCAAATTGATTTAGAAGACATGGAGTGAAAATAAGGAGGAAAAAAATACATATGAGAGGGTGGCGAAAGCTGTTAATAGGTAGGCCACAGCATGATTTCTTTTAGATCATCATCAGCGTCGATTATCTTTGGTGTCGAAAGGCTTTGATTTCTAAGCAACAAATGCAAAGGAATTTCTTCGGGATATTGTAAAAATACTATGATTAGGGTAAAACAGCCACCTTTCCGTCACTACACCTGCATGATTTCTAAATTTGAGATTCTGACGCAAAGTTTCTATGTTTGAGGTAAAGTTGCATTATAGTGAGGGGTAGATATAAGGTTTCTATATTAGAATCGTTGATGTAAAGTTGCTATTTATTGAGATGTCGATGAAAAGTTTCCATATATAAGGTGAAGATGTGAAGTTCATATATTTAAGATGCTGGTAAATGTTGACGAAGGTATACTTAATGAACGCTCGCATTTTCGCGATTATACCTGCAGTTTTAAGAATGTCGTTTCCGTCATGAAATAAGTCTAACAATAAGTATATCCGGCTGAGCGGGAGTGATATGTCCTCATAGTGACAACTTAATATGACTCGGAATTTCACTTAGTTCATATGAATAGTACACCAACACCCTCTGTAGATTTTTCGCACGGCTTGTTTTATCTTGCCGCTCTGATCGCTTTTTTAATCGGTTTTCTAAGATGTCCGCTGCGCGGCGTGGCGATAAGTGCTATACCATCCATTTATCCTCCTTATTTGTAATGGAATGTTCGCTCTCTCGATAAATCGCATTGAAGCGTTATGAATTGGACGCATTACAACGTCACGAGTATTAATTTAGGCTAACAGCATTAATTTTAGCTCATTCCTTTGTAACCATTCGCTCGCACGGCAATTTTCGTTTTCACTCTCAGAAAGCTCAAGCCCCATCGAAGACCGCGTCAGCAGGTTGGAAGAAGAGACACATTCTTTTATCCATAGAATTAATAAAATGTATTTTTTGTTTATAAATTGATTCAGTATGAAGTCAATAAAAATAATGAGATGTTTGCTCATATCAAATATAATGAACTTATATTATTATACATACACGTTTAAATGGTATTAAGCTCGGGGTCGATATGTATTAACACCTGGAGCGTCTAATGATGAAAATTTGTATCGCTCTGCCTTCTGCGACGCTGGTGGATAATTTTGTAAGCTCATTAAAATGCGCTATGGATGAAAACATTACTTGAAGCCGACTGAAGAATTCTGTTGTGCAAGTTCGGTGAAAATATCCTACGCGGAAGTGTAAACTGAAGCTGAAACTTTGACAATGCTCGCTGGCCATTATTTACCGCTAGATGTCTCTATCCCGGCCTCCACCCATCCACCCAGCCGTTGCTTAGCGTCGCCCAGTCATCCGATCGTAAGTGGATGAAAGTGCGCGTGAAATAGGTCGGGAGTGTAGCGGAGGGGAGGAGGAGGCGGGTTTGATGGGAAAAAGGGCGAATATAGACGCTAAATTTCCGCCGGAGGAGGGCACTGCATGTGAGCGGCTGATTCCCAAATCCAAGCGGACAACGTATTAGAGACCGCTTCAAAATTATTTATCAGAAGCTCCAGTCCGTCGCGTGGAAGCTTGATTAATGCTGCCTCTACTTAATTAGGGAGCGTCCATTAATTAAGTGGGGTGATAATGGCGATTTTTGGACCCCCCCTCCCCTTTTAGTGAGATATCGTGAGACATGGACAACATCAACCGGTGGAAAACCCGAGAAACTTTTCTGCACCTGATACGCCGGGAAAACCTAAGATAATACAGATATCGTGAGGTTGGGCTCGACCCCCCCCCCTATAATCTCTCGTGAGATTGTTCAAAATGCGTATTTTCGGCGTATATACGTTAATCTATCCTTCATTGCGTCGGATTTGTTATCGATTGTTTGATTATTTTTATTTAACATTAGTTCGGAGTAGTAATTAAGATTATGAAGATCGTAATTTTACACTGTTTCTTTCGGAAAAAATTAAGTGGTAATTGCCAGGACCTCCCTCTTTCCCCCACATGGTGTTGGGTGAGATTTGGCTGGAACCCCTACTCCCTAAACGCCGCACGTAGTTAATAATGGATGCACCCAATCGGTTATCTAAATTTGTCCGTAGTGAGGTCAAAGCGATCCATTTTCTCTCAATTTTTGAAATGGAGACTCTAGGGCTTTACGGTGCAGAAACGTGGACACTTAGGAAGGAGGACGAGGAAAGACTGGAGGCATACGAAATGTGGGTGTGACGAGGACTGGAGAAGTGCTGGACATGGTGGGTGAGGAAAGGCAGCTTTTAGATGAGATACGGAGGAGACCGAAGGTATGGATGAAGCGAGTACTTAGCGGGGAAGGAAAGTTGAAAATGGTGTTCGAGGGTTGAATGTTAGGTAAAAAAAAGGTAGGGAGAGGAAGGAAAAGAATAGGATTTTTATATAGAATGAAAGGGAGTAGGCCTTATTGTGAATTGAAGGGGGAAGTGGTGGATGGGGAGGGAGGATCCCAGAATTCTTCTAAAGTACTCCATGGAAACCTACCTTAATCGGTAGAATACTTTGATAAATAATAATTGTGATTAGTCTCATTAATGTTTTTGTTGAAAATTTCACTGCAAATTGGCGTCATGGCTATGTGTGAAATATGAATTTTATAAATAAATATCTTCATTCAGCATGAATTTTCACCAAATTCAAGCCAGACTGAAGGCTTTCTTCCCGTAAGATCTTCAAGTATTCACGTAGTGTGTTCTTTTTACGACGTGAGTCGTCGTATGTGGGGACTGGGGGGGTTGGTGATGGTCTCGAAAGGGGTGTGGGTTAGGGTGGTGGGGCGTTTGTTGGGGCGGATGAGACAAATTCACGTCGCGCGTACTTGCATACATCCAAACACAAGAAAGAGACCCTCGGGCCAAAGGGCGCTCCGTTACTTTTCGGCCCGAGCACGTGTTCACAGCGCGTTGCGTAGGCGGCTGGAGGGAGAGAGAAAGAAAGAGAAAGAGAAGAGAATGGGAGGCGTGGGAGGGGTTGATCCAGACAGCTACGCCACATCTTAAGAAGTACGCCACACAGTGCGATGTTAAGCGAGAGAAATATTCTTGGGAAACATGCGCGTGAAATGTGAAATATATTTATGCTTAATAAAAAAACAACTGCGTCAAAAAATATGTACCACGAAAAATAAATAATTTTATTCATAATAATTACCTCGAAAAATTCCACGAAAATATAATTTTATTCATAATAACAATTCTATTATACAGTTATTGTTGCTCAATATTTTGCATTGATAATTTAAATTTATAAGGCTATATTTTTCCCGTATAATGCACTGCACAATTGATTTAAAGACGACTTTTATATTGTGCATAATGAACCCGTAAAAGGTGCATTTGTTAATGATTTTTTAAATTTGGCTTTTGAAAATGCATATTCAATGCCAAATTATAGATTTTGCATTAATTTCTATGCATTCAGTCGTTTAAATTTAATAAATGATTTTTAAAAAGGTTATATCAATTGAAAGTTATGAATGGTAATTAGCCATTGTTGATGAGAATAAATAACTTTTAATATCGTTGTGTATAAAAATAATGTCGTAAAATTCCTAAGCATACATATGTGTACGATACTTTAAAGTATTTAAAAATAAATATTTGTTCAAATTTTACTGTGATGTTGTTTTTTCCATCCCTGATTATGAAATGAGCCTGAAACATAAATAAAAGAGCTCAGAAACACATGGGTCTGAAGAGTACTGAAAAGTTATACTGGCTTACGCTCCGATACCTTTGGCCTTTTCTGGTCACTCTGATATTTTTTTACTATGTTTGGTTCAAGGAAGTCTTTTTATTGATATTTTGGCGTATTTTAGCCTCAATATACAGTGAATAAACTGTTTGCTTTTGTGAATCATGTATGCATAAGTTATTTTCTTTAGCATTTACTTTTCTTACACATTCTTCATTTCTGTTTTTAGGTATGTGCAAGCAATCCATGGGCCTTTAAATGTGGCTAAGATTATCCGATGGTGCTGATTTTGTGATACATGTGAGTAAAAGCAAGCTTCATTATTAAGGTTATTGGCTTGAATTTCCCCGCCTTTCCATCCTTAAATCGCCTTATCATCCTAATTACTGGGTCATGAAATATACGTATTTGGAAAGCATCTTATATAATCGTTTATAAGTTCGATTCTCTATTCTCTCTCTGTATACTATGAATCTATGATATAAGAAGGCGAATGCATAGTTCCAATTTTTCCACCATCTCCATTGTGATTGTTGAAAGATTATGGAACTGAAAGAAGACGTGGCTAAATGTTAACTTACCCCTTGGTTGTCCCTTATTACTTTATATTGTTCACCCTCTTCGTTTTTTATTGCCAAAACCAAAAAATGAGCATTAATTAGTAGTCTCGTAGAAATGATGAGTGTAACCAAGCTTCTAGACGTAATGATGTAAAACTACGTTCATCAGAATAAGAGTTACTGAGGAAGGTGAGATATAGCGGAATGACATGGTATTGAGTTTATGAAAAAGGGCATTTTTCCACGAATTTTATCGGGCTGAATTTTTTTTCAGCCCAGAAAAAAAAACTCAAACTTGAATTCTCAGTATTTATACTTTATAAATTGGAACCATTGGGGTTCGGATTCCCGTTATTAGTTACCAAAGTACAAGTAACCAAATTTTAGCAAATCAATATACATTTCTTCCCGAGACTAAGAAAAAAATTAATTTTCCAAACTCTGCAATATAAGGTCCGGTCCGAGTATTCTCTTGTTGGAATCGCAAAAGATTTTATAATACCGCCGCATGTCAAATAGGCGGCCTGATGTGGAAGCGACGTCCGCAGCGAGAACAATTCCCATAGCGTAGCATCGCACCCTCGTTGTCTCTCTTCCTCCTCCCTGCGCACCCAAACATCTCCCCGCTCCTTTCAATTCCCTAATTGGTCCGAACAGCGTGAAATTAAGGAAGGGGCGTTTGTCATACCCTCCCCGCCCTCAACCGCCCCAACAACCTTTAAGGCCCGCTCTTTATGAGATAATAACGTACCCTTCAGCATCTTCGCTCGGCCCCTTTTACTCCTTACGGGATCCTCCCGTGTTGTTCTCCTGCGTCCTTCATTCGTCCTATGCTCCGAACATATGTGGGACAATGAACCTTGGGAGCGACCATTGAAAACATTATTCTCATCCTCGAATCACGTGCGATGGCTACGAGTGACTGAAGTATCCAGAGTCTTCCAGGATTTTTTCTTCTAAAATATAAGGGAGGTTTTTCTCATATTTTTCGTACATTTTTTTACGCTTGCGGCTTTACTATGCGGTTAAAAAACTTTGTATATATGTAATTTCGGACTTTCGGTTTCGTCGCGGTGTAATATCAACGACACACCGGATTATGTTGTATCGCACCTCTCCGATTTCATGAATGTGAAATTTAACTTTTTCTAATTGAAATTAAGCTATTTCACCAAGCCTCAATTTATTGATCATTAATATGTGGCATCGTTGAATGGAAAAATAAAATTTAATATGTTCTTTTCATGTTGAAACTTTATTCCAAATTGATACTTCATATGTCTTTATCAAGGTAATCGATAATTACATGTATAATGTCCTTGATAATGGCATTGCAGTTTCGAAACCATAGCCGGAAATTAAATGTAGGTGTGGAAAATACCCGGTAAATTTTATTTTGCCAAATTCTTAGTGTATCTGAATTTGCTGAAAAGTAATTGTATCGTCGTATGTAAAGAGATAATTGTAGTATTATTTGCACTTTTTATTCGTATTTCACCTTTGCTGTTCACTTATCCAGTCCTTGCAGATGTCTTACTGGCCTCTGTAGTCAAAACATGGGATAAATGTGAAAATTTGTGGATTATTCAACTTTTTTTGAATGGAATAGCGAAACAATATAGGAGGGGAGGCGGAAGGGGTAAATGCTCCATGCTAACCTACCTGAACCGATGTAATTTAATATAAATGTTTCTTTTTCATTCCTCTGGAATAGTAATCCATCACGATTCGCCACACCTTATTAAGTCTTTCGCGGCAAGGTGTCAATTTGGATTTTGGATTTATCATTAAGGCCATTCATTTTACATTGGTATTTGTGATTACTCGCCGTCGAAGTCTGTTCACCGAATAAACAGAGGTTTTGCCATGAAATTGCTCTCCCGAAACTGTGTTTTGTGGATTGATTGAAAACAATCCCGGATCAGTGAATTGCTGGATCCAAACGGAAATGAAGTTGCTTTTTTATTTCCGGTCCGTTTTTATTTAGGATTGCGTATGTAGCTGTGATATTGCTTCAGTAGAATGAGTTGTATATCAAGATCTTGCTGTAATGGTAGTGAGAGACCAAAGCTGGGCGTTGAGGAAAGGGTTGCCGAGATGACAATGGCTGTTTCGATGGGGTCTTCTCCCCCCTTAGGAAACCCGACCATTCCCGATTCGTCACGCTGCAGCCCACCTCCCCACCTCCCGTCTCCCTCCCTCGCTCCGTACGACCGTTATGTGTGCGACTTACCCGCGCAAGTGTTCCACTTTGATGCCTAGAGACCGCGGGCAGGATAATGTCGGCAACTCTGTCCTCTTCCTTCTCCGCTCTTCTGATGTGCCCTGCGTGGGTGGAGATCGTCTGGAAAGATAAGACGTTCCGACGACGGCGACCAAGTGCACCTAGCGTGCCTATCGCAGGAACTGGATGGGCAATCATTGCTATCTAGACGTGAGCTAGAACTTGGGACGTTGTGTTTCAAGTGAATGAGTACCAGGAATATGTATCTTTTTAGCGACGTGAAAATTTTCCTTCCACAACCAATTTAAATAGCAGTATTGGCAGTAACTCAATGAAAAGTAGTGCAAAATTGTGTGCAGTGAAGATTCGTGCGTAAATTTGCGTACATATTGTTTAAAAATATATTTATGGATCTAATTATGCGTTTCGTCTGTACTCCTAAGATTGGTTTCACGCAGATATCTACTCAATTCTCCTATCAAGTCACCTTTTCTTGCCAGTGTAGCTCATGTCATTCACATCCTTAGCCTGCATTTCCTTCTTCTCCATCTCACGGTTTTGTAGGCCTAGCATTTGCTACTATATCGTCCACTTGTCCTTCGAGTATTGCTTTGATCAGATCTTAAATGTCGTTGTACAAAATTGTATTTATTGTACATAATTTCCTAAACTTACGTCTCTGCATTATTGATTTACCATTTTGAGTGAATCCCTAGCCAGGATATGCTTTTGGAAACATAATAAAGATACACTGTTACATGTTCCACAGAAGTTTTAATAATCGACCCAGGTTTCGACAGTAGGTACACTGTGTCATTATACCTTGATAATGACGTAGTGTACTGTCGAAACCTGGGTCGGTTATTAAAACTTCTGTGGAACATACAACAGTGTATCTTTATTATGTTTCCTGTCACCAAGTTCCACCAAGTATCGCCATCCAGCCTTCATCTACATCTACATCTACAAATTACCCTGCGAGCCACCTCTAGGGTGTTTGGCAGGGGGTGACCAATCACCAGCATGCAGCATGCATTTGGACTCCCACATGCACACCACACCGTCCAAGAAACGTCCCGTATAATAACAAACTATACTACTATATGCTGTTAGAAATAGAATATAGAATAGAAATTCAGAAACATGCAGTAAGTTTTACATAGGTTAGTAGGCTACACTACAAGTCATGCAATCTATTTACGCGTTCTATTGCTGCCGTTATAATCTCTTATTGATCGTGGAAAAAATGACATTCGGAATCTGTCTGTTCTGCAATCTATCTCTCTTATTTTATTTATATGATCTGATCTTCCGTAGTACGTTGGCGTCCGCAAGATATGGTTAACTTCGTCAGAAAAGACGCCTTAAGTTGATCAGGATATGCGTTTGTTGAGCGGCGTAAAAATATATCCTATAGTGCACCTTTTAAGTGCGTGAGATGATAAATGTATCAATGAAGTGTGTGGAACTTGAACATTCGATTTTTTTACGAATTGTAGCTTAATTGGAGTCCCGATAATCCGAACCAGTGGCGTAACCTTCTGGGTGGATGAAGAGATCGATCAAAGCTTCCTAGAAATAATTTTTTTTAACTTTTGTCTTGTTTTGACAAGTAACAACCGCATCTGCTTCAAGTTAAATTTTAAGTTCTAAAATGATGTAAAATTTATTTCCAGACATGCCACTTTTCAAAAGTTTTCCTGGATTGCCTGGGGATGGGGGTTTGCCACCACAGGCCATCCCATTCCCCCCAAAACATATCCTTAGTTACGCCACTGATCCGAACTTATTGTGACCAAACCCTGTTTGGACAAAAATCACGAAGCGTTTGATTGTTCGTATTGGTCGAAAAATTGTAAAATGCCGATTTGAAACAAAAGGAGTAATCACAAGTGGTTATGTGGTGCTAATCACAAGTGATTAGCACCGCATAACTGGACGAAATTGTACTTCATGCAACCCTTCCTCGACGCACCACCTTACTGACTCATAGGCGCGTCTTGTGCGTTCGTCACTCTGCAATTGTTTGTCATTTGTTGTTGTATATCTTTTAATCAATTTCGCTCTTCGGATTAAGCGGATTTTAGAATTAAACGTGTTCGGATTAGCGGGCCTCCGCTGTATTGGCTATGGCATTACCGAGGTCATTTACCCTGAGTTATCAATACCATGTTAATTTGCATCACAATGAGCTGCAAATTTTCTTGCCTCCTTCTCCGCTATCGTGCTCTGCTTGGGAGGATAGATTGTCCGGGGAGATAACAGTTTGGATAAATATCCCCTCCTGCCACAGTGAGCGGGGTGTCGTGTCATCCGCGCACGCGACTTTCGGCCACTACCTTTCGAAAACCGTCTCTTTGAATTTCCGGACGATCCCCGCTTGCGATCCGGTCACGAGCGATTTTGTGTCGTCGCACCCGTAGCTATTTTGCTTGACGTGTTCAGCGATAGGAGTCGTCGCCGTCACGGTCTCCTGTGTCTCGTGGGTTTTCCAGAATGGCAGCTGGAAGGAAAGAGTGGTGTGATGAATGGAACTTAATTGGACTAAATAGCCTCTTGCGTTGCACTATTTCCATCCTCTACCAAGTTAAAGACGTTTTAGTGCTGAGTCAACCGGCTTCTCGGAACTCATCTTTCGAAGGGAAAGAAATGTAGGAACATGAAGGATTTGGTTATTTCCCTGCGAATCTTGCTGATGAACTCTTCTGGGGAAATCAGCCGGGTCAGGAAGGACATTGTTGCCAACGTTTCGATGTTATTCTCTGCCATCGTCATCAGGGCGAATGATGGACCTGGTTAGTGGAGGGTATATATACACAGTTGGGGCTGTCAAGTCTTCTCTGATTGGTCCGTTTTTGGTGTCCTTCTTCGTCGTGAAGTAATGAATAAGCAAAGATTGTTGTAAGTATTCGTGGAAACGAAATACTTTCGCATGTCTGAGTTTAGTCTGTTGTGATTCAGTTGAAGCTGGGGAGTGAAAAATAACAATCTCTATTTTGCTCGCGGTGAGGTAGTAGCCGAGGAGGAACTCGCCGGCGGGATTGATTGCGGGAACGTTCGTGCTACTTTCTTCAATGTTTGCATAATGACACGGAAGCGTATGTAATATTCGCCACTTTCTCCTAAATCGCATCCAAATGATTGCAGGTGTTCGCATGTCAATTCCCTGCTCGCGCCTTCCGTGTGCAGCGAAGCGCGTCTCTTCTTCCTGCTCCGTCAGGTGACACTTAACCTGCCCCCGAATAAGTTCACTAACTCAACGAGATATCATAAGAAAGGAAGTGAAATATCTGCACTTTGTACCCGAGATAGTTGTTATAAAACTTCTTTTGCCGACAATAACTGCGGATGCCAATGCTTCTCTTCACATGTTTCACGCAAACCGGTTGGTTGCGTGTATAATAATGATTGGCTAGTGTATACATTTGTTTTCTATTTATTAATAGTAAACGTTAACCTTATCATCATTCTAAATTTTGTGTTATTAACAATTGAATGTTCTAATTAAGTCAATTCGCGTCATTTCATGACAATGGCGCTGAGATCAAATCGAACTTCCGGAACAAATCTTTATTTGTATATAATGTGATGTGGTATAATGTGATTAATGCCTTAAAATTATCTGCACCCTAATTTCCTTTTTAATCTGTATGGATGACGGTGAAAGACAAATAGGGATCTGGTTGGTGTGATGGCTGGAGTGTTGACTTTACACCCCATAGTTTAAGTCCCATGAGTGACAGAGATTTTCAGAGACCTACCGATCCCTGCTTGAATGTAGTATGGAGGACATTTTAAGCGCAGCACTCCGTCCGTCGGATTGGACGTTAATCCGTGATCCCCTTGGCGCCTTTTCGTAGGAGCAGGCTAATGACGGCGCCGGGTTTCTCTGTAGCCTACCCTATTTATCCTCCCCTTATTCGCGCGCATGACCTCAGCTGTCGGTCGCCTCCGCCAATGCCATACCATAAATTTTATTGTACCTAAGATATGTAATAATCTTAAAAAACAGTATGAAATGCAATAAAAAGTAAAACAATAAGCTCTTGAGCACTCGGTGAATGATGCGCGGGTGCATATTTATTAGAAAGGAGCATAGAAAAGCCATATACTAAAGTAATGGCTCGCAATAATTATATCTAAACTTAATGAGCACCAACGCTTTATTTTCCGAGCGGTAAAAGCTTACTTTTTACACTTTTTAGTCCCTTTTATAGGTACTATATAGGTATTTTATAGGCAGGTTTTTGATTCAAAATCTCGTTTTTCATTGTTTACATTTTATTTTCGTTTTCTACTATTTAGTGGTGAATAGTTTAATCGGGTATACCAGAGCTGTTTAAGAAATTTCTGCCAAAAAATTATAACTAACGACATTTATTGAAAAAATTAAAAACTATTTTTCCATGTGGGAATTTAGTTAAATGGTGGGAGCACAATGGAACAAATTTTTGAAAGTCAGAATTTCGAATAATTACCTATTGTATTTTCATCAGAAGCTAACTAGTGTACAAAATTTACAGGCGATGCGATAAACTGAAGTGGGGAAAAAAATCAATCACTAGGTTCCTTCGATAAAATAGACAAACATATGGAGCTAGTTAAGAAAACGCATGTGGAGGAATTCGATCGAAAATAAGATCGGTGGAGAGTGATGCGTCCTCTTAACCAACGGCAAGCGAGAATTATTCCATACAAAGGGTTTGAGATCTTCCCTTCTAATGCGAAAATTTTTAGGAAGAAGTGCTCATCACTTATTTGTTAATTACATAGTGGTTGAAAAGAGATAGTGTGAAATGGGGTTAGTTGGGTCAACGTTCGTTTGTTAGTTGTATTATATTAGAATTAATGCAATTAATGGATTGTTTGAAATTGGTTTATTGGGAAAATGTTAAATTCTTAGTAGTATGAGAATGGAATGAATGTATAATTTTTTACCATGGGTCTTTTCTGTTTCTAAACTTTGCATTAGAACTTGTTATTCATGTGTATACATCTAATGCTGCCACCAGGCAGTAGTCTACTTGCAGCAATGTGTAATAATAATTATATTTTGTCTAGTGATTCACATTACCTTCACGCTATCAGGTGTCCGGAGGTAACTGTGTCTGAGCACGTTCCTCTTGCTAAGCCATCTGCCGTCGTATCCAATTTTTCTTCATCTTCAATCTTCCGCCGTGAACGTGGTGCTTGATTTTCCCACGGTACTTTCTGATTCCCCAAAATATTTTCCGGCTGGGAAAACTTTTTCGGCATCTTTGAATCTCTTGCATTTGATTTCTCTCTGTGATAACCAACTACCGTCTGAAATTACGTATGTTCTGGGATGTGATTTTGGATAACACCGGTGCGAGATAATACTTGTGATTTCGTAGATGCTCGTCAGAAGTTATCTTCCCATGGACGGTGGAATGAAACATATTCTTGATTAGGATTAAATTTAATGCGGTCCATATTTTGGCGTAACTATCACATCTCACTGAATTATTTTCCTTCTCGTCGGTAGATAGCAAATCGTTGACTGTGTCTGTAATGCATTTTTGTCATCAGTTTTTGGTCATAAAATGTTTTTCTTCCTGATCTCATGATGGTTTACTATTTTGCGTGGAAGAAAATACTTTAAAATTCCTTATCTTGTCCTTAATCTTTGTTTTCTGTTTCTTTTATACCAAAAGACATCCTAACGTCGTCTCTACTCATTACGCTTGCGATATATTTGGCTGGCAATTTCACTTGGTGAATTCAACGCAGTATGTGTTTACCTTAATTTTTAATCAACCAGATTTTCTACAGTCGTGCTGTGCTTAAAAAAAGTGCGGTAAACCTGTGAGCTATTCTGATTTTAATTCTACTACCTGCGTTTGGGACTAAGTGTGGTTAGATACGGATTATATGTAAAAGAAAATAACGGTCATGCTAGCATTTTTCTCTTTTGCTGAGCCTATTTTGTACCTTGGACTATGGAATATCTGCATATTTTTCGAGTACTCCTCGTGTTCCTCGTAGGTACAAATGGACGTTTTAGTCAGAAATCCAGACCGTATTTTTAGATTTGAAGCCGTCAGCTCAGGAGAGTAAATTCTTGCCAAAGATCGCTTCGGAAGCTGCTGACAGGCAAATTAATTGCATTGTTTTAAGCATTGCTAAGCTCCGCACAGTTTGAAACTAATGTCCCTATTCTAAATTTATTGATACTGTTATGAGCTACGCTATGTAATGAATTCATAGAGAGCTTTCTTCAGGTTAGAATCCTACCCGTGTTTACCCTTGTTTTCATGGACAGATGTTTTAACGAACTACAGTAGTCCTTGAATTTATTATATTATTATTATTATATTATATTTCTTATATTATTTATTATAATTAAATTATTATAGTTAATTTTTCACTTCGATTCGTATTTTTAATTTTTTTCATAAATCTTAATGTTCGTTTGGTTCATCCGAACGTATTTAAGTGTTTTCTTATAAACATATTTGTGTGTTTTCTGAGGAGGAAATTTGTGTTATATAGGCTGCGATTGGACAAGGAAGAAGAAAGTTTGGAAATTCCTGGGGATAGAGGTAGAAAATCTCCTACTAGGCGTCGTGTGTTTTGGTAAAAAGGCGATAGCTATTCTTGGTGCGTGCTACCTTTCTCCGTTGGGAGGTAGGTTGTCTCCTATTTCCTCGGAGGTTGGTCTGTCCTGAATGCTTATCAGCTCATTTCTACTGTTCCAATCCCCATACGGTTTCTGACTTTCAGTGTCTATTTTCAGAGGAGGCATTTTGGTGCGTCTTGTTAGAAAGGGAAAAAGCTAGGAAGATCTTCCTTCACTTCCTTGATTTCATTCTACCTGCGAGGGTTATTCCATAAGTTACGCCGTAACCATTTGAATTTGGCACCACGGACAAAACACGCGCCGACTCCCGGCATGCCTTGCGCGTCAAGCGCCGCCAGTAGTGTTTTTACTGTTGCTGTGTGCTGTTTATAGTGTCAGTTCACAATGTTTAAATCAGTTGATTAGCCCGCCGATTGCGAAGTAGGGCAGTGATTGTCTGCAAGAAACATTTCAGAGGCAGAAATTCATCGGCAGATTACTGAAGTTTACGGTCCCAACTTGATGAGTGAAAGTAAAGTGCGCCAGTGGGTGCAAGCCTTGTTTTTGCATGACAATGCCAGACCCCGTTAAGCGAAAGAAACGCAAATTCTAATCAAGGAATTTGGATGGGACCAGATGGACCACCCACCGTATAGTCCGGACTTAGCGCCAAGTGATTTCCTCTTGTTCTGCCACCTAAAGGAGTTTCTTGGCGACAAACGCTTCGACCCAGATGATGGAGTGAAAGAAGCAGTTAAAGCCTGTTCATGTTAGAACGTAGGTTTCCGCGGCGATGGTCTGATCTCTGCATTTCTCCTGAGTTTTCTTCCGCGTCAGCTTGTTTAGAAACTTGGGGAAACTTGCCGCTCCATGCATGTGAGGGTTAAAGAACACCAAAAGGCGACCAAGAACAAACAGTTTCAACACTCCGCCATCGCCGAACATGCATGGTCGAAACCTGGCCACGACGTTCAATTTTAAGAAAAGAAACTTTTAGCTGTGGAGTGCCGATACTTCCCTAGACAAATCAGGGAAGCAATAGAAATTAAAAAAACACCGTTGAATTTAAATAGAGAAAGTGGATACTTCCTTCACAGCGCCTGGAAAAGAGTCATCAAATAGAGAGCCAATCAGAGAGAAGCGCCCAGTCCGACAGCCAATCACAGAACAACTCCAATCCAGCCTACGGTATATAAGCGAGGCAGAAACCAACAGCCGACACCTTCGACCTGAAGACGCTGGCAGGATTTCCAGCGAAACTGTTATCCATAAACAAGCTGACGCGGAAGAAAACCCTGAAGAAATGCAGAGATCAGAGACTGTTTATCTTCGCATTATTCGATTATTACAACTTAGGCATTCAAAAGCTTTTTGAACGATGTGAGAAATGTTTAAATAAGTATGGACAAGAATTTAGAAAGTCAGAGAAAGATGTAGGGAATCTAAATAAAACGACTATTTTGGAAAAAGTTTGATTTTTGATTTTTTTCTTGACCGGACTTTACTTTGGGAATAACCCTCGTTTTTTGTTTTTTTGAGACAAATAGTAATTGCTGCGCTATCGAAATGCGATATTTACTTCCTTTTTTTCTATAACAGTCGTAAACCCTTGATAAATTCTTCACACTCTGATCTACGCATTATATAAGTATGGATTTTGCTTCGAATGCGCTTTATTCATGAGAACTGAAGGCTATGCGGAAAATGTAGACATACGCGAAATGAAAACTTTGATGGAATTCATGGAATGGTGGATATCTAGCAAACTCCTCAAATATTTCTCCTTCTCTCGCGATGGCTAGTGTTCAACAGAACTTCATTGCAGAAAAATTTCTTCGCTACTTTCTATAAAGCATTAGAAAATGTGTCATTAATCATCGATAATTATCACTGTGGCACTGCCCTCATTTCATTAGAATTCTCAAAACATCCGAGTGAATGGTTCGATCCAACGAGTGGAAATTCCTTAAAATCGATGATATTTTGCGAATGGCTGCCTGCAATTTCTAGGAAATCGGTGTGTTAGAAAGCTAGGCAATTACAACTTTTCTGGAAGAGCATTGTAGGAAATTCCTTTGTTCTTTTAATTTTATGAATATTTACTTTTCTCTCGTTAATATTGGTATTTTTCATTAAATTAGCCTTTTCCAAACGATGGACTGTAGAAATGCAGAATCTTTTACGACCGTAAGCTTTAGTTTGAAAACTGGTATACCACTAGAATTTAATTTCTAATCCAGTATATCTGGTGTTTATTGGTTTAGATAGGCTTAAGTGACGTAAATTATTATTCTTTACGACGCATTAGGATCGGCAGCTTTACAGTATTTTTAAATACAAATCGGACGTTCATGATTGCTAGATTGAAGTGTTATTGATCAAATGATTGTAAGGATCAGGGTCGCTCCACTAATTGTCAGAAATCAATATTTCCTTCCTGCATAGATTAGCATGGAGTTCATGCATTCATATTACTGTAAGTGTACAATTTTATAATACTCTGCCGTCCTCCATTTCTGCCTATCGCATGCATTATTCGTGAATTTCAATTAAATATGTTTGCGTTGTGATTGATTTCTTTCGTGACGTCGCCCTGCCCGCCGTACACTTCTTTAGGGTATGATGTTTCTTAGTGCCATTTATTCCACCGTAGATTTCTTCTCGTTTATTTTTATAAATCTAATATTTTGCTGAAAGAATTTCCCTAAATAACAGGGAGAGTGAGCTTGAATGTATGTTAATAACGCTTCGTAACCAATGACTCATATTTATTAAAATATTGAGAGTTTGGTGTTATTCGATGCCGGATTCAATATTCAAATATTCCAGGACACCCGCCCAGATCTAAAAGGCTTGTATTTATGGAGAATTTACTATTATAAATGTTTAAAAATATAGCTGACTTAGTGGATAATTATTTGAGCCGCCTTCCGCATCAAAGTTTGAAATAAATCTCGATTTCAAAAACTTGAATGAAATGAACGAAATAAATCGCCTGCTTAGGATGTTTAGGAGCTGGCTTGAATTTTTCCCCTTCCATCCAAGATTGCATTGCCAATCTTTCTTTAATTAGCGTAGTGTCGTCTCTCCACTTCCCTTCGGAATTCTCAGGAGCGTGCGAGGGACAGATTTCATTCCCTTAATCTATCTGTCCACCTCTGGGGAGCGAACCTTCTCATTTGGAAGGTATCCTTTTCCGCTCTGGGCGGAAGGGTACCATTTGAAATGAGGGGAGTGATTGAAAAGTATCTAATGAAAGAAAGAAATTTCGTTAATCGAAAGAAAGAAATATCTAATGAAAGAAAGAAATTTTTAAATTTTCGTTGAGAAAGAAGTTACGAAAGTTACTGGATCTTGAAGTTGCCTGTGAAGGCTTTCTGTATTGTAAAAATAGTTTTCGCTGTCAGGATTTATAAGGAGAAAGCTTGCATATTAAAAAAAATTAGAATGTAACGGATGACTTCAGACTTAACTGTGTGAAAACTTTCCATTGTGGAAAATGATAAAATAAACTTTTATAAGTTCAAATAAATCGTTTTCTTGCCCTCTATTTAGCAATTAATATAGTCTTGGAGTATAGGCCTTGGAGTATATAGTAGTGAACCTAACAAAGTTTCATTCCTTCATTCATTTTTCATTCTTTAGTTTTTCTTTTTTACGTGGTTGTCATATTCCTTGTTAATCCTCTAATTTATGTATTGGTACCTAGCCGCTATAAAATGGCAGCACTGCTGTGTTACGTTTTTCTCTATCTTTAAAATAAAAAATTAGAAATTAATCATTATGAAATTACTATATCCATAAAGTGAACAGAGAAATCCGATTTGGGAGGATAGATAAACTGAGATACTTTCAAAATGCTCTTTGTCAACTTGATTCAGCCGGTATAATTCTCTAACATTAATAATATCATTTAAAATGGCTGAACATTAGGTAAAAATGCCATAATTATTCAATGTACGATATAATTGTGGTTCTATGTTTGAAAAATTGTATACGAGTAAATGAGTGATACAAATTTCCCGAGGAGAAAGTGTTGGAGTCCTCCCCCCACGATCCCAGGTCAAATTGCCCATCTTTCTTTAATTAGTGTCCCTTCCCTCCACTTTCCCATTGGAATTCTCAAGGGTGGGCGTGGGACAGCATCCACTCCTTTTATCTATCTGTCCTCCTCTGGGGATGGAAGCCTTCTCATTTGGTGGGAATCCCGTTGCGCTTAGGGTGGGGAAGCAATTTAGTGAAAGTTGTATGCGAATCATCCCCTTAAGGATCGGTGCTAGAATGCCACGTTGACTCCAGCGACCCTTCCCCGGACTTACCCACCAGAGAACATGCCCAGGGAGTCAACAGACTTTACACCTGCTGGATGACTTTCATTGGTCATCGCCGTCTTTTCCTTTGGAGGTGGCTGAGATTGTAACGAATCTTTAGGGACCTATATCGGTTTGCTCTTCTTTTCCAGGAGGAGACGTTAATAGTGGGTTGGGTCCTGTTCCGTGGTGTAAAGATAATTGTCAGAAATTATTGTTTTCTACCTGCATAGAGTAGCATAGAATTCATGTCTTGAATAGATTCATATTGCTGTAAAAGCCGTTTTACATTGCTAACTTGCGCTATGACCTTTGTCACAGTAGGTGCGCAGGTTAGCACTGAAAACTGAAAGTAGCGCTGCAAGATTCGGGAGAATGAGATGCCCCTATGTACTAACTTTGGTTGCAATTCGTGAAGCCGAATGGAAACGCATAGCGAACGGACAACACAGACATCTTCTTTTAAATATATAGATATTCAATAGTGCGTACTTGCTTTTTATTTTATGTTTAGCGCCATAATTTCTGTTCTCGCTATACCCTTTACTATAAACACGCTCGAACTTGAAGTTTGAAGTGGTATTCTGATGGTTGTCAGATGCCCTCGATGAGAGAGTAAGGAGCATCAAGTACAGTGGAATTGTGCCTCTCAGATTACGCTGCGAGGTGAGTGCAGGCCTTCACCGCTTCTCGTATGTTCTACTCTCCTATCTGCAGCTACTCTGAGACCCCTCGTGAGATCCTGCTCTGCGATAGCGGATCCCGTAATAGGTGAGGATTTTGGGTCGGTGCGGTGGTCGCCCTCTGGTCAGATGGTTATCGCTACACTTGTCTGCGCGTCGTCATCCTGTGTGCCTTTGGGTCTCATCTTTTGAAACTGCGGTTTCTGGCTTAGTCCGTGGCGAGCTGCGAATTTTGCTTCGAAAGCGGATATCGTCGTGCTTTGCGAGCAGTTATTTTCCTGGTGGCCCATATGATGGTGCATTTGCTTTTGCTGCCGTCTGCCGGAGCTTTGAGCTTGCCTTTTATATTACTTTTGCAATAAGAATTGATTTATTTATCTTTTTGCGAACTTTTTTTTTTGCAATGGCCACACGCTGCGGAAATATATTACTAATTGCTAAACTTTTTATCTGAACTTATGCATTTTGTGGACGCCAAATTACTTGTTGCCCTTTTCAGTTCGAAACTAATGACCACTGTCTTAAGTTGCATTCACTTATTTATTCATATATTTCGTTCTGCGGAAATTTGTTTTGCTAGTAATCTCTAGCTGAAAGTCAGTGATTTTAGGTTCAGCTCATCTGATATCGAGCACTCAAATTTAAAATTTCGGGCTCAGGGTTTTATAACATTTTATGTATGAAACGTTCCAGTGAACGTAAAATTAACCTTTTTTTGTCTCCTCGAATACAACTTTTGACTGAAATATTTATAAATTTTCAATCAGTGGAATTATTTGAATTTTTCCGAAAAAACTGTGACTGTTAAAATAATTTAAAGTGTATCTTTAATCTAGGCGTAAGATTTTGTTGTCAGAAACCGTATTCATTGTATGGAAGATGATTTTTGACGCATTATTTTTATCTGAGGCTCGCTTAAAATATTAGATGACTCTCTCTGTCATTGTTTTACTACCCCTGCATGCTAACTTTATCCTTAATGTTTTCATTTCGTTAATTTTTATTCGTTGTAAAGGTTTGTTGTGAAATCTTTTTTAGAATTACTCTTTTATATCATTTGATTCTAAAACGGATATAAAATTTATATTTTTCCTCATTAATCTCATTGCATGTATGCAAGTCCAGAATGATGAGAAACTTGTCTAGACGTGTTACCGTTTGATAGCCCTGCGTTCCCTTCTCATCCTTTAGTGATTGATTTTCGAATATCTTTCGCGTCAGTTGTGTACCACGTCGGTTTTCGCCCCTCGCGTGGTTTTACTCCGATCGACAGGGAAACAAATGGATCGGCAGAGAGCTCTGCAATGTGGGACGAGGCTGCGAGTGCCGTTTGCTATGCGGGTGTGTGCAAGTCGATTGGTTTACGTCGGACCGATATTTGCCTTCGCCTATTTCTCTCCCTTTGTCTATCCCGGCTATTCTCTATGCCCTCTCCTCCGTGGGATGGCAAGCCGAAGCAGATTGATACGAATGGAAACTGTCGTGGATACTGGTTGGGAGGCAAATCCGTTGTATTCTTTTACCCTCGTTTGTAACTCAGTTGAATTCGAAAAAAAACTTATTTTAATCTTTTTAAAAGATTATCTTATATAAATACCTTTTAATATTTTGTATTCTTTATGGAAAAAATTATATTAGTCATAGTTTAATAGTACTTGGCGGAATAAAACACACATTTAGACCCACACATTTTTAATACGACTCTTCAACTGCAAGCTTCACCATTTCAGATTGGGAGTTAGAAAAATTACCGATATGGTTAAAACTTATGATTTCTTGTATTCGCTTTAAATCATGTGGAATTAGTCAGGTATTTTTTTTTAAAAATTCAATATAATATCTAAATTCCTGTGTATTTAATGTGCTGATGGGATCACAATGGATCAGTTTATGCCATCGCTACTAATTCCTCTCTCTTTATTTATCTAGTGAGCTAATATATGACCCTCAGTCCCCTTGGTGTCAGTAAGTAACCAGCCAAATATTCATGCGCGTGGAAAACCGTCGCGAAGGCTTCTTAAATGAGAGGGGAATAATGTAGCCACCTCCTATGTAATAACTTTCAACTATTTGTCTATAATTATGGAAATTATCAGTTTGGAGGTGCGCTATACTCCCGGGTAGCGATAAAATAGAAGAGCTACATTTTCCAATAAGTATTTCATACCAGAGATCGTTCTTTACTCAATATTTATTAGTTTATATCATAAAATCATTTGGGAAATTAGTAAAATTATTTGAGCCGGTAAATATTTAGCTGCCATCAAGCAATTACGAATACACGCAAAAAAAAGGCGGGTTAACGATTGACGGGTAAGAAAAGGCGTATAATGGAAGGCGCCAGTCAAATGAGGGTTGCGATGAGGTGCGCGGAAGGAGAAAAGAAGAATGGGCAGTGTGAACTTTAAAGTCCAAGGAGGAACACAGCAAATAAGATATATCATTGGAGACGTGGAATACGCGGGAAAGCTAAGAAAGGGAAATATTGAAGGAGAAGGTGTCCTAAGGAAGACCAAAGTATAGTTCTTGAATTCAGATGGACATTGGCCAAGTCTATTGGTATATTTTAAAAATAACCGTTTAAGGAATTAGAATCACTTGCATGGTAAATCCGTGATAAAAACACAAGTGTTAATTTCCTCACTATATAATTTAACACTTAACAACCGACCTTGGTTTCGTCACTTTGTGTAATTTACAAGGCCGAAACGATTTTATTCGTTCATTTGCATGGGATGGAGAGAAATCTTATGATTTTAATGCTGAAGAGTTATCGGGCTCCCGTCCGGATGAAGATGATGGCAATTGATGATTAATGATTGATATCCATAAAAACGTCGGCAGCCATCGACTTCACAACTCGGACGGAATGCTAAGAACTATCCATCGATATAGCTATGTATCGATTCATCGGAAAAGAAGTGTCATAATTCTAGGATTGGCAAATCACTCGCTAAGAATACAATAGATCTCTTTTCCATGTTAAGGAATCGTGTCCTAGCATCATGACTTTATAATAGGAGAGCTAAGTTGTCAAATAGGTATGTCAATCCGGAGATAGTTCTTTGCTTGTTTTTATCAGCTGATATTATAAAATCAGTCGCATAATAAGTAGAATTATGTAAGTAGGTAAATATTAACCCTAAGAGTGCCGGGGTGCGCCATATCGCTCCTCTTATCTCTCGCTAAAAGTGCCTGGAGCGCGATGGCGCTCCTCCTGCAACTATTTTTTTTTATTATAAAAATTAACTCATATTACCAAAAATTCGTCAGATACTACATTAAAAAGGTGAAACCACATATAATAAATATTTCCTAGAGTTTTTGATTATATACCTTTAGTTGTTTTTGAGACCTCAGTTTTTTCCTAACCAACTGAAAAGTCAGCAGCAATGCCTCGGCACTTTTAATGTAGTACATTGGAAATAGGTTGGCACTGAAAGGGTTAAGCAACCATCAAGCAATTGCCCAAAAATAAAATAAAAATGATTGACGGGTGAGAATAGGTGTGTAATCGTAAGCGCATTTACTAATACGCCGATTGAGACGGCAGGTTTGTATGCAGATGTAGATCCGTTCCTTCGTCTCTTCCCTGTGTTCTCAGCCTGTGGCGCCGGGATCGTGACGGGTTTTCGGATCTCGGGAAATAAGGGCGCGCTGGAAGGGATCGCTCGGGGCGGCTGATTTATTGATCATGTGGCTCAAGTGTCGGTTGGTGGGGGTTTGAAGGGGTATCGAAGCGCGGGGGTGGGTGGGTGGCTGATTGATTGTTTTAGCGACTGCTCCCTTGTTAGCGGGGTGGTGTGTACACAATGTCGGGCGGAGTGTACGGGAACATCCCCATGGTCTACGGGGAAAGAACGAGTTTTGTGGAGTGAAGGGAAAAAGAAATTAAGGATTGATGGTCGATGGCCTGAAAACGTCGATAATTAGCATTTTTCACGATATAACAAAAAGAAGAATCTTCGTACAGCTGCGTCAAACTAATCTTAGGATTGTTGACCAATGATGATGATAGTGAAAGGTACCCGTTGGATTTCAAAAAGTGAAATTAGAAAACCATATATGTTCTTTTGGAGGTGAAGGAGTTTAGCTATTTGGATTGTCGAGTGGACCAACGATGGATGAAGCAAGAAGGAAATAGTCAGTAGAGTAGCCCAAGTGAAGCGGGTATTCCACAAAAAGAGGAGTTTTCTTGCAGCTGAAAATATAATCGTTTGGATCAGGAAGATACAGGTAAGTATTTATTATATAATTACATCTGGAGAATTCTTCACTATGGTGAAGAATAGAAGGAGTCAAGTTGGGAAGCTTTCAAAATATGGTGTCATAGAATAATGATGATCATCAAATTAGTTGGATTAATTGTTTAAGTTTCTACAGGAATTGATATTGGACTCTCTAGGTAAAAAATATAGGAATTAGAAAACTCAAGAGAGTCTCGGCGAAGATGGTGATGGGATTTAACTGAGTAAAAAGAAGTAGTAGTGGTAAATTTTCGAAACGTAGATATTCTTAATATTGAAAACATTTTATACATTTTTCTTCTCTTCCTTTACTATCACGGCCGTTTGATCTAATAATTATGGTGAAGCGGTATGAAATGGACCACGGCGTAATTACTCTAACCTATGACCTCATCATAAGTTTTTTTTCTTTTGAACATTTAGTTTCTATGCCTGGACGTGCGTGCATGAGCCAAGACGTTGGCTTACAAGACCTTTTTCCCCGGAAATGCGAACTAAATAAGAAACGAATTCACAATGTGTATATTTCCTGACCGATTATATTGAAGTTTACGTATTAAATGGCGTTAATTTCCTTAAAGGTACCAAGAAAAAACAATTTAATCTTGAAATATGAAATCATACTTCAATTAAAGCTAGTCGCATAATTATTCCGTCTATTGAACTCTGAATTTTATACTGAAAATCTGATAATGGAATTATGTATCATTAAATGGTAAATTATTAGCCTTATTAAGTATTCATATTTCTTAGTTTTTTTTATATATGTCCGGATCAGTGGCGCCGACTCCATGGGGCCTGAGGGGGCCCGAGCCCCCCCAATAATTCGTTATGGGTGTGAGGAAAAAAGTGTCAGGCTTGTCGATTTTTCCCGGAGTGTCCAGATATCGAGATTAGAGTTATCAGGGTTCTAACTTTGATCATATGGCTCTTATAAAATGCATAAAAGATTTGCAATTCACTACTTATAAAATTTCCCGGGAAAATATCCCCGGTTTGGGCCCCCCCAATATTTTTTGTAAGTCGGCGTGCCTGGTCCGGATGATTTTCTCAATATCTCAAGATAACTCGTGAATACCGTATAAAGCGTCAACCATTATCGGAGTGTATCGTACCTCATGGTTTGGGGAGGGGGCAGTCTCCACATGTACCTGAAAAATGTTAATCCTTTGGGAGGGTAGGTGACCTTTACGCCGTCTTCCCTTCCTTCCTCATGGTCATCTCCCAAAAAGCATTGCCCTTTGGTCTCCAAGATCAAAGGGAAACTCTCTCCTTTGGCTCAGTGACGCTGAAAGGTGGTCGCATAACCTCTGTGTTTATCTAGCCGTCCTCCTTGTTTTTTCTCTTTCGTTCTTCTACGTGCTTGTCACAGTATCCTGGCCGCAGGTCCTGGTAAAATGATGCTATAGCATAGCATGCTCTATTCGCGAAGAGACTCAGTGCATTTGTAATTATAAATTAATAGCTATTTCTGATTTGGCGTATACATTTTATAAATGTAGCGTTTGGTTAATTAAAATGCAAATAATTCGGTGAATATGTTTTTATATTAACGCTCTTACAGACATTTAAATCTATAGCTGTGCCCTATACATCCAGCTTCACTGGATGGCGATAGATAAAACTTTAAAAAAAGAAACGGGTAGGTATAAATACATTGGGGCCATTCCAGGCTGACAACGCGTTGTGTCATAGAAAATGAAAAGTGTGCAATTGTTAATAGGAGTCAATACGGGCATTGCACCGGGAGATTATAATTTTTATCTAAAATTGAAGTGCACTCTGATAGATTTTAGGCATAATATTCTTAATAGTGTAAAGTATTGTAATTTTAAAAATAAGAAGTATAGAAATAGAAACTGTATGAAATAATAAAAAATTTCAGCATTAAATTGTTCAAATAACAACTTATTTAAATGGTAATGTGGTTACAATTGTGGGATTTGTGTAAAGAATGTAGTGCAAATATAAGTCGTCAAGTATATGCACACGCAGATTCTTTCCCTTCTAAAGTAAATCAGTTGTCGAAAAGTTCGAGTGAGCGAAAACGCGTATAGTGAAAATAACCGTTGTTCAGCTTTTTTTTAATTCTCGCAAAATGCTGCTAACGTTATAGGTATTTTAATTGAAAAGGCAAATATGCGCACAAATTTTCAACATCTGAGAGGTCAAGGGCCAACTCAAGTCCGAGTTGGCTTGCAATGGCTCAGCAAAAAGAGGAAAATTTCATTCAATTGCTAACCTCGTAATATTTAGATTTCACCCCATTAAGCCTAAATCTTCGGAATTTAGAAAAATTAGATTTATTTTGACTTTACTCGCGGAACTACTTTGCCATCAACTAAGGCAATTATTTTGTGCGAAACCCGATTTTAATTATTTCTAACCTTACTTTCATGTTATGACGCACCATTTATAAGTTTTATTTCATCAAAGTCACATTTAGATAATACTGATTAGCTATATTATCAAACACAGATTAAAGATTCATCATAAAATATGCGTAAAGTTTGTTCTTACAGTATACTTGGCAAATTGCAGTTGACAAGGGCAACTTTTGAAATATACTTGAAGAGGACATTTAAATTCAATCATTGGCTAGTTGACTTTGTGTAAATTCATGTTAAATTAATAATATCGTCCATCAGCTTTTTAAAGCCCACAGTATTAACTGAACCTCGTCCGGTTTCAACGCACCAAGCGTAAAGATTCAAAGGTTAATGATATTAAGAGTAAACTTAAATGGAGAAGAATGCATTCAATCAAAAGCGTGTTGAGTTTGTGGTGCCTTGAAACCGGTCTAGATACAGTAAATATGATAGCGTGAAATATGCAATTCATTTGATATCACCAGGGTCTGATTTTCCTATAGGCTAACTAGGTTTCAGCATATGGCCTCAAGATGAAGAGGGGCCTACCTGGAGAGGGGATCAAATTGTTTGCAAAAAAAATTCACTATTGTAAAAACAATATTTTTCATTTAACATAATGATATATTGAGTTTTTCCTTTCTCTTGACCTCAATTTTTAACGTTGATTAGTGTCTTGGAATGCAAGTCTCTAAAAATTGAATGCAATTTTTTTTAACCAATGTTCCGGTATATTTTTATACCTTCATTAGGAAATTTATACGAAAAAATATTATTCATTGAAAAAAAGCCCTGATGAAGCCCTAAAAGCCCTAAAAATATAACTAACGTTGGCAAAAAAATGTACCTATTTAATTCTTAAAGACTTGCACTCTAAGACACTAATCAACATACTGACATAAATATATATCACAGTAATGATGTATTTTAGTATCTCTCATGTAATTTGCAAACTCAAAAGTGGGAGGTGAAAGGACTTCATAAATGGATGGAATAGCACACAGCCTCTTTTCATCTTAATACGGCCGTCGATATCTCTTACCTTTTGTATTTTCAGAATTTTCTCTAAAAGTTAATTATAGTTGCGGTGTAGGTGAGGGTGACGCCTTTAGCTCGCGAGCACTTCTGTTTGCCTTCCTACCTTTGACGATGCGGGAGCACTGTCGCTGCGCCTGGTGGTGTGCTGATGCTCCTTTGATACCGGCCCTAATGAGATAGAAAGAACGAGATAAGACAGAGTGTTGGAGGAGGCATTCTCCGGGTAAAAGCGCGCCGTGCCACTGGAAGTGAGAAATGAGAAAAGAAGCGCTATGCCGAGCATGAAAAGCCATTTAAATAGAGTTCTCCGGTTTGTATGTTCGCTTAGCGAGTGTGACCTTGTTCCCCTATGCATTTTTAGTTTGATTTAAAAAATGTTAATTGTGGAATAAAGTGATAGAATGATCTAAAGAAAAGCATTTTAAAGGTTGCGGGGTACATTTCTTGTACCAAATTTATGAGGAAAAATATCGCATCCAGCTTTGAGAATGATTCTTCAGCTGGAAATTTTGGCATAATTTCGCAAAGGATGCAACGAAACGAATTACGAGTGTCGAATACTTTTGCTTCGTCTGATATACATGTACCGAAATGTACTCCACTTGATCAAAGTCAGGAAATTAATCTTTGGTATCGGAGATATGACCTATACGGACGTCTTTAGAATACGTTATTCCTCTAATAGCCGTAACATAACAAGCTTAAATTTTTATTGATTTTTTCAAATCGTTACGACTTATGAAGCAATTTCGTTTTCTAAAATTAACCAGCGTTTAAAACGAAAATGTAATACGTACTTGGAAAAAAATATCGTAAGTCAGCAATCCTAAGACTGGTTTGAAGCAGCTCTCCTATCTGCATGCCTTTTCATAGCGAATTATTCCTTCTCTTTTACATCCTTTATAACCTGTCGTATGTAACTCATTCGTGCCCGTCCCTTGTCCTTCTTCCCGTCTACTTGTATTTCGAAGAATGTTTTTATTAGGCAATGATGAAGCCAAATAAGTCGTTCTCTTCCGAGGATTTTTAGAAGACTTCTTTTTATCCCACTTTTCATAACGCTCATTACCTACTCGGCCGGTCACCTGGAGAAATATGAACAAAAAATGAGTGATCTGGAGTTAACTATTTGGATACGTTCATTTGCGGGGTTATATAAATCGCGAACTGCGCATGATGTATGGTTGCGCGCTTCCGATTGCTATTCCAGAGAAAGCCGCGTAATACATTCTCGTATTATGCCTCCGAGATTGATTCCGCGATAAGAGGCAGGTGGGAACTATGGGTAACTCGAACAGTGGGAGAAACGTCGCATCGCATTAAGAATGCACTCCGGTGTGACGTCAGCCGCACATACGGCCTGATAGGCGTGTGAATTTTTCTCTTATTCATTGCATCACAGCGGATGGAATGCGACTGGATCGCGTAAGATGGCAATTTATGTTTTAATCTTCTATTTTAAAATAAACAATCATGTATGCATTGCGTTGGAAATTAAAGTTAAATCCCATCTTGAAGATGTGAAGCGTTAATGTACTACCATTTTCTTACATTATATATAGTCGTATTTTTTTACCTTTTACTTAGTTAATTTGAATAGGTTAGGGTACATCTATCCCGTAAATTGGAATAGGCAGTGTAAGGGGTGTTAATTATTTCCTTGGCATTTATATCTCTTTGAAGTTTTTTAATTGGGGTATACGCTGGCTGAAGGGGGCTGATCCTCGGTCAGAGGTCAATCGATCTACCCAAGAGCCTAATACATCACGATCTTTTTTTTCATATGATCACGTAAATTCACTTCAAGTGATCGAGAAAAATTACTTCTGTAACTATGGTTCTACAATTCAACGACAATGTTACAAGTATTGACTTATATATAAGCGGGAATGATTTTTATAGGCCATATTTTTGTTACGCATCTTTACTATCATGAACTCATGACAGTTGACACTGGAAATTTTCTGTGTGTTTGCTTGAGTCGATAACCCTGCCAAACCAACGGTTGTCTTGAATTCTGAGTATTTTCCCTTCATACGTCAGATAATTTATCAAAAAGTAGAATTATTTCATGGACGGAAAGTTTTTATTCTGAAATATATTGGGAATGTATGTTGATTATAGGAAACTGGATTTTAATTATAAAAAATTACATCTCTATTTAGCTAAGTTTATATCGTCCTCAGTGTTGGCATGATTCAATTTTTTTCCCGGAGAATTTAGCCTTCATTCAGGAATTCTGTAATTCGACAGAGTAACGCGTGGAATTTCACCGGTTGAATTAGCGGAAAAACTGTTTTTTATCCATTGCTCAAGATCTTGCTGCATAAATGTGTTCTCCATTAGAAATTTTTCAGCTCTTCCCTTATGATGCAGTATTCTCGAGCTTTCGGAAATTCCATTGTCGTAGGCAGGCAGCCATTCGTGTTCAACACCCTCTTCCCTTCAAACATTTTTCCTTGGTTCGAGTGAAAGGAGACTTCGTGAAACTGGAAATGCCAAAGCGATTCCTGAAGTTCCCGACGCGAGGTCGCACCCCATCACCGCTGGCGGCGTGTACGCGATAAGACTCGGTGCTGCTCACAGTGTTTCCGCGGGATTGAGATACTGCTCAAAGACGAATTACCTCGTCCTGTCAATGCTATCTCCCCTCGTCCCTTTCCAAAGAGCCGGAATGTCCTAGGTTTGAGCTTATCGTTATCCGAAGACGGAGTGACGCATATCCTGCAGTGCCACTTTCGCTTACGCGGTCGTAGAAAACTGGCTTCCTTGTGGATGGTTTGGAATAATCGTTTTGCGTGAGTTAAGGCTTTTAATTCGATTCGCTGAGGGACTGAAAAAGTAAAATAAATTTCTACGAGTCAGGCAGAGTCTCTAAATTATTCAATTCAAATACAAAAAACGTTGAGACCATGGTCCACTATGACACACAATTCATACGTGATATCATAACATAACGACTTTACGTAATGCAATGAAAAACTCGTTTATCAATTATTTTTCACATAACTCAACCAAATTGTTGATATATGAATAATATGTGACAGCTGTATCCCTTCGTAAGCTTAAGAGAGAATGGTGCACTCAATAAAATTACTTAGGAACTGAATATCAATATATAGTGCAAATGCCTAAGATTTAGATCCTTAGCATTACTTGGGGCTAGTATGACAATTTTTATCGAAAGATTATTTAATATGATCACGAATGATACTACTTCAAGAATACCTCTCCTTAAAGTTTTAATGAATCGGGATACACAACAGGGTTGATAAAAATCATGATTTTTTTTCAAAAAAATCATTTTTGTTGATTTTTTTTATTTAAATCAGATTTTATTGATTTAAATCGGATTTTATTGATTTAAATGAGATTTTCATGATTCCCCATTCATCAAAAATTCAGTTATTAGCAAAACTAACAATTTGGGAAGCATATTGGAGAATGATCGTTTGCAGAAACAATAAGAGGCAACATAATCTTAACTTAATACAACATTTAGTCAATCAGGGGAGAGAACTATGGAAATGCCAATGGTATCAAATTAAAAATTACACCAGCATAATATAAAATATCCATTGGAAGTATCAAATGTGCTATATTATGCGGTTCTAAAGCATATAAAATTTAGAAAAATTCTGTAATTGCAACTTAGTATGGTGCCTACGCTTAGAAGTTAAATCAGAAAACAAATTTTTTTCAACGGATACACTAGTATTCTAACCAAAGCCATTTTTTTTAATTTTCATGATACATGCATTCCTACAGTATCATTTCTATTTAAGAGCCATCATTGTGCTGATAACTGTCGATTCATTGTATTAATTAAGAAATAAAAATCAAAATTCTACACTTACAGCTTCCTTTTCTTGACTCTTTAAAAATCAAACATATAGATGACATTATGATTTAAATCACCTGATTTAAAAAAATAAAAATCAAGTGATTTAAATCGTGATTTAAATCATGATTTAAATCAAGTGATTTAAATCAATCAACCCTGATACACAAACATCTCACAATAGCTTTAATATCCAATAAAGTCATTTGGATTGTGCTCGCAAAGTCAAACTCTTGAAACATAAAGAATTAAAAATATCAACCCCACCTTAGATCAAGTTTACTGACTCAATTTTATGTATATATTTGTCAATTATCTTCCAGTATTGTGCTCCATTGCTTCCGTTAAACTCTTTCCAAAGTAACTTTTATACTGTGTTCGTCCGTAGCTTTTTTTGCTGGGTTTAAAAAAATATGAACTTTGAAACGCCTTTATGGCTGTACTACATACCTTTATGGCTGTGCTGTGAATTTTCAATGAGGCATAAATCGTTTGTTCACCTTTTATTTTCTAATTGATCTAGTAAGATGATTCTGAGTTCTGTAATATTAGGCTTATCATTTGTATTTGTTGATGTATCATTGACTGGAAGATAATAAACTCATATATATTTCCTATATTTTTTCGAGGAAATCTCCGTGAACAGATTAGGAGTGTCATGATGTGGTGTTCCAACCTCAATCATATTTTTGACTTTGAAATATTTTTACTTACGTAGAGTGTTTCTTGGCCTAAGGAGCATTTTATAATATTAGTGCGAAGAAAATATTTCCCTCAAGTAAAATATGTTATTCGGCCTAGACCCCGAGTTCAGCCTGTAAATCAAAAGTTTTAAGAGGTGAGAGTATTTTTGCCGGCGATGGGCGGAGCAAGATACATACAGTCAGTAGAGTAGCTCAAACCAAATAAGCTTTCTTCAAAAAGAGCTTTATGCTGAAGATAAAGCATTGAGGTAAGGAAATAATTCTCCCGATGCTCCGATGATCTGGAGTGCATTGATTTATGGCTAGGGGTATGGGCGTTGACCGCAGCGGAGAAGTTGGAAGTGTTTGAAATATTTCAATACGATAGACTAGAATTTTTCTGCCCAAAGTTAAATGCTTGGAGGTGGCCTATCTGTTTCATTGGCATTTTAGGTACCCCGGCAGATAAAGCCTAAAACCACGCTCTTTATTTGGAGTGTGTTTCTTCAGACCAAAAATGAAGATCTAATGGATAAACGCTACAGAGTGAGTGATGAGGCATTGTTGAGATGGTAAATTCCTCAAAACTCCTTCGAAGAAGGCAAGATAACTTAGGACAATCCTCAATGGACAGACAGAAGACAGGCCTCGAATAGGGTTAATTCTGAAGGACGTAACGTACGAGAAAACATACGTAGATATCAAAATGTTAGCTGATGGTAGAGTTCATTGGCGAGCTATGTCAAACCAATCGTATGGTTGAATAAAATATTCCTTTTCCGGCGTAATTAGGTGGTAGCCTTTGATATTCATAATGAATTTATTTGTCTATTTCCACTTTTATTTATTTCAACCGACTCACTTATTCATTTTAAGGTTAAAAATCTTGAAAGTAGCATTATGTGCCGAAACCTGGGTCGTTTGAATAATTAATCAGTGTGGTTACTTCAGTATGTTAATTCTTACGTTTGATGGCTTACGGTTTTGTTAACGACTCCTCTATAATTAGTATTTTCCATTATACTTACGTTTTTTTTTTCTACCTCTTTTACCCGTTCCTCTTCTCCTTTGCGGTATCTTTTACTAATGGCTACTCTCAACGAGTAGTACAGCAGCGGCATGTAAACCCCTGACATCTATCCCCGACTCTGTGGCCATAATGATTCTTGGCCACGGAGATTCTGCGGGTATGTGTACCCGCACGCGTGTGTACATAAACGCGGGCTCCGCGAATCCATCTCGTAACATCCGTCATCTGGTTCGCATCACTCCCGGAGTCTGGCGGAAAGCGGAGGAGGATGTTGTGTACGGAAGGAAACGCTCGCGGCGAGAACGCGAGTCTTCTCCGCTAGCGTCGTCGGTTCGTCTTGACTCGTCCGACTCCATATTGGTTTGATATTATCTTCCAAACCCGTCCCTCCAGTGGCACTATGGTTCGGAGTTGAGATGTGCCGAAATAATTCATTGATTCTTGCTCGATTAAACTCTTGGTTATTCGAACCATTGAGTTCTCAAATTGTTGAATGCATACCTATAATTGAGAAGAAATACTTCCCCATGAAAATGCTAGCGGATACGAACGAGGAATGTAGAGTTTGCGTCAAACCAATCGTAGTACTAAAATTATTGTAGAGGCTTCCGCGGTGATTAAATTGACGGTTACCGGGTTAATTCCGCTTCGACTTATTTTTCTTTTCTTTTTTTTTTTTTTTTGACCCGACGCAACGTCGGTGCTGAAAAACCGTTGGACCCGGCTGGAAACCAGAGAACTCTTCCTCCAGTCTATTCGCCGGGAAAACCTTAGATCTTTCGCGCCTGAAACTGTCGTCCGCCAAAAATGAGTCGACGTGGAATCAATCGTAGTGTTGTTGACTGATGATATTGATGTGACAAAGATAAACCCATTTTATGGAAGAATGTCCCGAAGATTTTCGATAGATGATCCTCGTAACAATGGAACTACTTTTAAAAATGTTGAAAATTCTCGCAGGTAAAATAGCTCGACTGTGTTATGTTGGATATTCGCGGCCGGAAAACCCGCCTCTGTGAGGTGGTGGATGATATTTTTTTCGTGCGTACGGAAGGAAATGCTTGTGTGTAACTCGAGTCTCCTCCGCTGCTGTTAGCGGTGGCGCCTCTTGACACACTCGACATGTTAAATCCCCCCACACACAGTCGCGGTGGGAGGAGGCTGGCTGCTCGGGTCTGTATGGAAGTTGCGTCTTGCGTGTATGGGAAGAAGTCGGTGGATGGCTATGGGGAGAGACTTGAGTTGAGGGGAGAAAGGGCTGTTAGAGGAAGTGAAAAAAAGCGGACGCGCTGTCGAGAATAAGAAATGGGAAGAAAGGCGGGTGTGGATGTGTTCGTCGGGAATCTCAAGGCGATTTCACACGCAGACCGTTTTCATTCGGTTTATGTTGCACACGTTGGGATGTTAGAGCCGTGCTTAGACGTAGTGGCTGCTGGTGCCTCCGCATCGAAGAGCTGCAGCGCATTTCAGTTTTTCAAAGTAAGACACAATGGCGTAACTATGAGGGGATATATCCCCCCTCCCAAAAGCCTCGGAGAAATAAAAAAATTATTAAAAACTATTGTCTTGTTTCGAAATTTAATAACTGCATCTGCTTAAATTAAAATGTATAGTGCCAAAATGATGTAAAATGTATTACCAGGCATGTCATTTTCCAAAAAGTTTCCTGGACCCCCGTTATCTGGGGGCGGGGTCACCACCTCAGGCCATCCTATCCCCCCAAAGTTTTTTCGTAGTTACGCCACTGGTAAGACACATAGCGACCTTTATGAATACAATTAGACGATTTTTCTATGGTTATCCGTAGTATATGCACAAAGCGTTTGGAATGACCCTCCGGACGAGGGGTAGAGGGGTAGTTATGCTGTGTGCTTCGTCTTGTCGCCGTCGTGTTCACAGCGAGAAAATATTCGCAGGCAATCTTTTTATCCATATCTAAGCATATTATATAAGCAGAAGATATCCTAAATTTAGTTTTGTTTCATTCTCTGGTATTCTAATTAAGTATGCTCAGTCAATTCCAACGGTATGAGTTAAAATGTGGAATTCCTGTAATTGGTAAACAGGCGTGGTGTGTGTATTCTGCTATTTTTCAAGTGTACGCTACTATATTTCTTAGTGCAGTCACATATTGTTTTATGATTAGCAAACTTTCACTCTTTTTTTAAATTCCATTCTTCTCCCGATCAACAATGCTTCATGTGTCATGTCTGGTTGTGTAATGAGTGGAATTTGTTATTTCTATGTGGAAGGTTTTATTTTTTCTGGTGAATGTGATATTTGTGCTGTAGTTCTTTGATATTTATTATTTCTAATTGTATATGTCTTATGGGTCCACGGCACGATCCTTACTGGATTAAGTGAAGGTAATTGTGCTGCTCATCAGACGACGCTACCCCTCGCGCTAGAGTGTTTCTCATCGCTCAAGCAGGTCGCACAGCCGAACTACGGAATATGTACCATGTTACAGGAATGCCTTAGCGTACTGGTAATGATCCCCATCGTACATCTACGATGCACCAAGCAAGCCACCGCCAGGGTGTGCGCCTCGGAGTGGTTCTAGCATGCAGCACTCATCCTAGCCTTAATCAGAAACGCGCTCGTTCAGCGGACATATGGCAAGTACTCAGGATAACGACACGCGGTCAGACCAGAAGCAAGGAGATTGCTAAGCAGTTGCGTAACTATGGGGGAGATGAGGGGCTAGATTGCCCCCCCCCCCCCAATCCTCAAATATATTAAAAAAGTAAAACTACTGTCTAGTTTTGACAGTTAATAACCGCATCTGCTTAAAGTTAAATTATTAATGCCAAAATGATGTAAAATGACATATGAGTGGATTGGAAGCCAAGTGATTTCTTTTTTCTGTACAAAGTTAGGAACAGAAATTAGATGAAGAAAACAAACGAGATCAATTAGATATTCGGAGTAGTGCATTTGAGTTTCTACTCGATGTCAGCACAGAACTGAGACTCACTCGTATCCCTTGGCAACCATTTTTTGTGTATTTATTCCTACAATTAACTTTGCCTGACTCTTTTGAGAAAAAAATCACTTGTACCCCTTGGCTTCTCACCCCCTCATATATCCAGGATAGTCATTTTTCAAAAATTTTCCCGGTCCCCCTTTACCTGGGGAGAGGGAGTTCCCAACCCAGATCATCCCATCACCCCCAAAGCATATTCCTAGTTACACCACTGGTGCTAAGGACGCGAAAATGCTACCATGTAAACTAACGACGTCATAAATCTATCGGTTCTGCAGTCTGTTTCCATTGAGAAGATATTCTCCACAACGGAAAGGTTTAACTTTAGGGTGATTGATACATTCTATAGCAGGAGGAGCGGCGTGCAGAGTTCATTTTTCACCAGTGCCTTTGCAAATGTGACATTTCCTCAGATTTCTTCGTGGAGATGAGTTGGGGAGGGGATGAGGGGGCAGCGGAGGTGGTGATGGAAGGAAGACAGCTCATTTGTTAATATTCTGCACCAGCCGCCGCTGTTTAAATTTCGAAAGTCACTGCTGTGATATTGGCTAAAAACGATACCTCGCTACAATTATAAACACAGGTCCTAAGGGAGCTATTACCCTTCGTGATTCCATAAGTGGAAAAGAAGTAGTGGCGGTGAGGAAAGAGAAATATTTTCAATATCCTCTGGTTGCTGAGAAAAGATTCTTCAATTACGACCCCAGATTGCTCCTACTTGAACGCAGTTACGCTCCTACTTTTTCGCTTGAAAACTTTCATCCATGCTTTTCATTTTTCCTTCTTTTTTATCAATCCAAAATGAATCGATTTGCCCCTTTGAATACTTTACTTTAAGAAAAAATGGTCTATTACACTTATATGGTCCATTCGGTGCCAAATACTCAAATGGGTGATGTGTTCTTTAAGCATGGCATAATATAATTGGCTTAGAACGCAGTGAATTGTTCAGATGAAAATGATAGAAGATCCCTGGAGAAGATTTTCCTTAAAAAATATTTGTATAAACAGGAATATTAACCCGAATTTCCCGATAGCCAATCAGGTATGCTTAGGGCTCGGTGATTTAAAAAATACGCTTTTAATTTCTGTACTGAACGACAATTTAGGGATTTCTCTTCCATTCCCGGTGCAGTCAATCTATTTTAGGCAAAATATTTTGCTTTTAAGAAATCTTTAATTAATTTTTTGAGTTAAATTTGTTTAGTTAACGAGGAACATATTTTAACTCGATGGGGCGTTTTTTGTGCCAATTTTGTAGTTAATATTTCCCATAGCTACTGTGCTTTCGTAAAGAATAACTTCGTTTTTACTCAGTTAAAAGGGATAGTAATGTTTTTAATAGAAGAATAAAGGGAAACTCAAAAGAGCTATACCAAATAATATGGGAAGAAATACGGCTGAGGAGATTCAAATGCTAAAGGAGGACCTTATGAATTGATCATGACATAGGGCGTCATATTTATTTGGGATTTGGTGATGAAGGAAAATTTTGAAGGTAAATTGGGGATAAAGGGAATTGGAGGGCTGCACTGGCAATGCCCACCTACCGTAGGTGTGAAATAGTGTGAATTAGAATATTATAAGTCTAATTAGCTGTATCATGTCTATGCCGTTATCGTAGTTTCTTTCGCACGTATTTCAAAATTTTTATTGACTCTTAATGCGTTTTTTTTACCTCAGTGAAAATTTTATCATCTCCAGATTTTGTTTTTTTTATGCATAATGTACCCTTCCTTTTCATTTCAAAGGCTTGAGGACACATTGGCGGAGTATTTTATTTAAAAGGTCGACTCTTTTTCCGGAATATATTACAAAGTATTTACATTTTCTCTCCGCGTATCCAAGGGATTCCGTTAGGAGAAGTGGGTGCTCAAAAGAATCCCTCCTCTCCTGGAATTCGAGTGACGTTGACGGAATTTTTCCCCGGAGAGAGACGTTATGGTATTAAATAATATGGGAGAGCTGCGTGCATGTATTAATCTCTCCTGATCTTGCAAGCGTAAGGGCGAGGGTTATGCGATGACGTTAGCTGTGCCGCGGAATATTAGCGACCCACGCCCGTCGTGTCTTTCAATGTTGTTAGGGCAACCGTAGGTGAGCAATCGAGTGTCCAGTTTCAACTTTAATTTCTTGAAGCGCATGGTAATACGTTAGTTTTTTTCTTGCCGATACCATAGTAGTGATAGATAGATAGTAGATTGGTAAATTAAAGAGTTAGGAAGTTCCTTATGCTATAGCTTATGTCCTTGTCCCAACTTGAGTGGGTGAGAAATCAAGGGGTACAAGAGATTTTTTTACAAACAGTGTTCGAAGAGAAAATTTCTCAGATTCGATAATTTTACCTTTTATTTATTTTCCCTGATTAGTTTTTTTATAATTGAGATAGTCTTAAGTGTAACAAGGTTTACTCCGCTTACGATGACAATTTCGTTATGATAGCATGAATTTTTCCGAGTTAATTTATTCACAATAATAAATAAATAAACTCTCAGTATAATTATTACACGGACTATAATTAATAATAAAATAATTAACTTTGGAGTCATCCGTCTCCAAAAAAGACTGGTGTAGAAGGCGGTATGTGTGATTTTAATACAATCAGATCTCCTATAGGCTAGTCCAAATGGTGCATGACTGAACGCGTACATAATGTAGGTCTTGGATGTTGGAAATGACGTTGACGAAGAGCACGTTCTATGCCTATAATTTTACCTTTTATGTATTTTCCCTGATTAGTTTTTCTTTATAATTGAGAAACAGGCGTAAGTGGAGCAAGGTTTACTCCCCTTACCATGAAAATTTCATAATGATGGCATGAATTTTTCCGAGTTAATTTATTTACTACTATAAATAAATTAACTCTCAGTATTATTATTACACGTATTATTATTAATAATAAAATAATTAATTTTCGAGTTATCCGTCTCCAAAAAAGACCGGTGTAGAAGGTGTGTGTATGTGTGATTTTAACACAATCAGATATCCTATGGCCTAGTCCACATAACCCAGGACTAAACGCGTATAATGTAGGTCTTAGATGCTGGAAATGACGTTGACGAAGAGCACCTGTGTGACAGTTTAGCAGAATGACGGCAATGCCTTCCCTCCCCAAAGCGCACGAATTCTTCCTACTCATCCGTCCACTCCATGGCCCTGGGTCACCGCAGGACGTGAGGGTGGCTGGGGGCCTCCTTGACCCCCACCCCTCTCTCCCTCGTTTGCGCGGGTTCTGTGGGCCCTCGACATATGTATTCCGGTCTTCCCTCCTTCCTGGTTCCTCCGCTCTCGACCAAGGTATTCGGTGCTCCCCGGAATACCAATGGGCCACCCATAACTTCTTCATTTTTCCTTTTTTCCATCTTATCCATGCCGTGGGGAAATATTTTATGCCCTTTCCGAAAAAGATGATACTCACTGTAAGGTATCGTAGGTATTCCCGGCGAGTGCTATTGATGAAATCTTCTCGGGTTCGGTACCGGGTAAGCGGGGTTGACAAGTGAAACGAAGCGGTAACAGAAACCAGTAAAATTTCAATAGTTTCGTTCCAGGGATCGAAGTGTAGGAACGAAACGAAATGGATATAAACCCTGGAAGCTAAATTCAGGGTCGAAATGAAATCGGAGTAAAACTACTTCGGGTCGAAACTAAACAAAAACTCTGGGACGAAACGAAACGTATATATTGTTTCGCACCGGAGGGACCACGTGCTTCACCTTCGAACAGTTTAGTTTCGGACTCACACACCGAGTACGAAGTATGGTTGAATGCATTACGGGTTCGGCCTGCCCGCCATTAGATGCATGGGGCACTCCTATTTTTACCACTAACAGGAAAACGGTGAAAGGAAACTGGCCATTCGATTTTTAAGCTAAAGGTTTTAATACATATGTCAAACGTAATGGGTCCTAACTATTCGCTCTTATACTTCCACTCAATTTTTGAGATCGAAACTGAACTCATAGCAATGGAGTTTCGATTAATTTAATTAAGTTCTCCGGAGTGAAGTTTCGTCCCGGGTGGAAACTAAACTCCTTGGTGATTGGTAAACCCCGAACATTCCATGCGGCAACGAAACTAATTCTAGGCCTCGTATTTTCGTTTCCCTCCGGGTCCCTCGTTGGCCGCCCAGCCAAAAATGTGTTATGCTTACATGACTGTGGCTATATTCAATGTGAGCCATACCCTCACCTATCCTAACCAACCTAGGGGTTGAATCTCTGAGTGAGTGAGTGTTTTATTCGTGGTGTGACAAAGTTTTATTTCGTTTTCTTGTACCTGTTATGGCATAAATTAAAAGGCTGCCAAAATTGTTCTCCACCCAAAGTCCTATTGGGCGAATGCACGATAATCTGTTCTGATGAAAGAAATCGAATTAAGTCAATATTTTGTTTTTAATACTGCTTCTGAAATGGGGTTAGATCTTCATGTGGACGAATCATCTAAATCTTGTTAGTCCAATTCCCAATTTAGCATTTTGTATCTCCTTGGAAATCCGGCCGAAATAATTCTAGGAGATTTGATGGCCAATCACTCTTGAATCAGTATTAGTCGTCTACGAAACAATTTTATTCAAGCTGTTAGAATTACTCAAGTATCAAGTTACACATGCTATAAAAGTGGCTCTATGCGCAATTTTCTGGCTTCACGATTTTATCGGGCTTTGTGATTTCATTTGAATGACGCTTCGTGGAAAATGCGATAATCTGAATTAATCCTGAAAATTAATCTTTCCGTTCACTTGAACAACCTTCCATACTCAAATCTATCTCGGATAATTATCTGACCTTAGCTTTCAGTACCCCTCGCGATTCTGCACAAATGTTTCCCCGATTTTTAACTCTTACTAGTCATTTAAAATGCAATATTTTTGCATACTGGGATGATATATCTGAAAGGAAAAATTATGGGTGCAAGCAGGACGGTTAATAGGTGATTTTAAAATTTCATTTGAAGATTCCTTCTATCACCTATATAATATTAAGGAACGTTGAATTTCCTTCGCCATTTTAATTTACATATAATCTCGCACTCATTCCTGTTTTTTTGCTATTTTTTCGATTATCCTGGCTGACTTGTATATAAATTTCTCATTGCCGCTCGCCCGGAATATTTTTAGGGCCTTCAAAATGACACGGAATAAAAAATGCGTAGATGGTATCGTAATGAATGGAGCCGATGAGTAATTTATCTTACTAAAGCGTGATTAATGGCCGGATCGTCATGTGTTTGTAAATCTCATTTTGTGTTTCCCGCAGCGACCGTTCATAATTCCGCATTATGTATGTCGCTTTATTTTTTATTTTGTTGCGGCTGACTTTCTCTGGGTGACATCACACTGTTTTCGTGTTCCACATAACCTTTTACCGGCGCTTAAAAAAACAAATGAAGCATATTTTATGAAATAACTCTTCGGGTGAAATGAAGAGTTAAACTAGTAATGACCTTTGAGGGAAAAGAGTTAAATATATTTATATGTCTATCAGTACGTATTTCTTAAGTTATTGGGGATAATAGTTTCTTGCTTTGATTTATTTTTACTTCGACGTTAAGGAAATGGACGGATACGGTGTGCCAATCTGGATAGCATAATACTAGGAAAGCAGAACTATTCATTATATTCTAGCTGCTATCTATTTAACGCACTCGAAAGAATTTATGTCTTGCATGTGACGATTTGGTCAATATATTAATTTTTAAATAAACTATCGATAGTAATATCTATAAACACGCGTTAATGCAATGATGTTTGGGAACTATAACATTGCTTAGGTAGCTTATCGTTTCCTTGGGTTGGTATCCATGTCCTGTTGTGCTCAGCGTACGTTGAACCTGACGTGTTATCACGGTTGCTGATTCTCAAACCGGTCGCTAACGTAGTCTTCTAAGTCTTTTAAATTTGTTTTTTTTTTAATCTCCTTTGACGACTGTCGTTCGCGGGAAAAGCTTGCACTTTCAATTACAGACACATCAGTTTGAATTTGTTCTTCTGATGCGTCCGCCAGTTTGTGTCATCGCTGACCTTTCGAGGCGCCGGACTCCCCCATTGACCAAGAATCGTGATTGACTTCTTTTTGACCTTCCTTTATGGCGCCATGTTTGATGCTCGTCGTGGGAACACTCCCTTTCCTACATTTTATGCGCGGGTTTATCGTTATTTATGGTATTGTGTGTCACCCGCTTCGGACAACTTCTGTTGGGACCAATTATAAATTCTAAAAATCAGATTTTTGCACAGAACGCGTTATATGATGTCAAAAATAACTGCTTGGAATATATATCTGCTCAATGCTACTGAAAGCGATTGGTGATAATGACATTATGGAGATGAGCGATTAATCACGCGATCATTTTTGCGCCCCTTCCATTGGATTGATTCCTATGTAGCGCGAATGATTTTTTGGAGGTTTATTTTATTTATTTATTCCTGTACCAACAGAAATAATGCCATTGGCCTTTTACATCGGGGTTCTAAAATAAACAATCAATCGTATTCGAACATCCATGCCTGAAATGGGGCAACCTACACTGGCGGGGCTTGAACCAGCTTGGCAGAACCTGTTATACTATTTCATGTGATTGGTTTGGAAGCCAAGGGGTACAAGTGATTTTTTCTCAACAGAATTAGGTAAAGTTAATTTTTAGAATAAATACACAAAAACCTGGTTGCCAAGGGAAACGAGTGAGTCTCTGTTCTGTGCTGACATCGAGTGGAAAATCAAATGCACTACTAAGTATCTAATTGATCTCGCTTGCTATCTATGCCTAATTCCTGTACCTAACTCTGTAAAGAACAGAGAAATCACTTGTACCCCTTGGCTTCCAATCCAATCATGTATGGTATGATCTCAACAGTCGTCCTGCCAGGTAGCTGTGTACATATGAAACAATGAAGTACGCTTTTCATGGATCAGAACTTTTGGAAAAGTGATAACATAAATTTATAAAACTGTGAGAGAGTACGCCCAGATGTCGTTCTTTACCTTTCGTCTCAACAGTGCCTGCTCTCCTATGATGGTTTGGTTCGGAGCCCCGTTCTGTGCTCGCACACCGTATTATTTCGACGACACGACAACACTTCTTGCCCGTCATCGTGAGCCAGCGTCACTCCTGAATTCTTAGCAATTACCTCAATAGAGGGAAATTTTTGTAGGCCGTCTTTACTATTTCTACAAAACAGGAGCTATAAAAAAATCATAAAACCATTTTCTCCGTTTATTTGTTGTAATTTGAAGTTTTCATGAGATCTTTTTTGCGTTAAAGCTTGGAATAAAAATGAGTCCCATGCTAGTTGAAATGTGTTAAAATTTGATAACTGAGTGTTTATGTGTCGATTTATAATATAATTTTATTGCATATAATTGATATCGGTGGCGGAGGGGCAAAGTCCTACTCTGTTAATCTAGGGGTCGCGGTTTCGAATCCGACCGAGGTGGGTGTTTTCGATTAATATGATTGGATATATGTGCGTGTCCATCAACTTTAGTGTGAGGGCTGTGCCGTCCTAAAATTCAGTTGATAAAATTTTTATTTATATTATGAAAGTTCACTAGATCAATTTGTGGCGTCCATTAATAATGTGAGGTGATTTTGGCGATTTTTGGATCCCCTCTTCTCCCTTATTGAGATGCCGTGAGACTTGGATCGAACCCCTCCCTCTAATCTCACGTGAGATTATTCAAAATGCGAAAGTATTTTCAGTGTAAATACATTAATCTATGCTTCATTTGGTTGGATTTAGTAAAAAAACAATTTTTTAAATTATTTTTATTTAAAATAAATAAGATCGCAATTTTATGTAGTTTCTTGCGGAAAAATTACGTAATACTTGCCAGGTCCCCTTTACCCCCCACCCCAGATTGGGTGGGGATCGGCTGAATCCCCTCCCGCCCCCACCCCCTAAACGCATCAAGTAATTAATGAATGCCCCCTTTGCTTTGTTTGTTTGTTTGTTTCATTTAGCAGTTTTCACAAGATATGTTTTGTAACCTTTTGGTTTCTCCTTTGCAGTGTGTGGCGGGTCATGTCCGGGGCCCCGCCCGCTGACGCCGTGGTGGTCATATCCGGGGGCCATCGCCCCCTGCAGCCTCCGGCCTCCTCCTCCGCCTCCTCCTCCCCCGACCCCGCCGCCCCCAACACCCCCACCGCCCCCTCGCCCTCGCACTCCACCCCCAAGAGACGCAAGCTGCTGGCCCCACGGAGGCGCAGGGGCAGCGGAGGAGACTTGAGGGCCTGCTGGGGAGGATCCAAGGCAGCAGCCGGGATGCCGGCGACGGCGGGTGCCGACGTGGCCATCTCGGCGCCCATCGCGGCCGCCGTCTCCGGACACCACCTGCACCACCACCACCTGCCGCCGCACCATCACCACACCCTGAGGCACCACCACATCACCCACCGGGCGCTCGCGGACATCACGCCCAGGTTCGCCGCAGGAGGGGTGAGTGTCTCTTTTATCTATATCATCCTTGTATTATTATTCTCATCTAAGTTTCCCCTTAGCGGATGCTTCCTAAAGACCTATTTACACTGTGCATGAACATGTACGAGTTAATGTCTGTTTCCATGAACTATTTTTGTGGACCGTAACGGAAAATGTACGAATACATGAACCAAATTAGAACAGGTTCTACTTTCCGTACATGCATCCGCACAAGTTGGGTGGTTGCACGGTGCATTTTCGTGTTCATTCACGCGTTCATACATTTAGACATTAACTCGTATGGATTAATGTTATCGTGTAAACAATCCTTCAGAAAATATTATTAAAATATTACAATTTGAATTTGATCAAAATTAATAGCCCTGTAGCAGTTGGTTGATGAGAACAAATACAGTATGCATATCGAACAGTTTTAGGGGTAGTTATGTGAAAGTTTTCCATTGTGGAAATAATGAAACTTGCTAATTTTACTTGATGAATTTTGATTAAATATTGGCCTTGGTTTTCAATACTTAGATGGTGACGGAACCCGGGACGTGTTGTGATTGGAACTAATAATAATGTGATAATTTAGGAATTGTATGGCATCTGCTCATCACGCTGCTAATCGCTTATGCGTGAAGCTTCTGCGTTGAAGCAGATTAATTTTCTTATCCTCTTTATTTTCGTTGCTCTTCAACGCTTCAGCGTCATCATCAGTAATTTATTTCAAGTACGATTTAAAGTTTCTATCCGTGTTCATAGAAGTATTTGAAAAGCGTGATACGGACGAATACGAAATTTACGGACGGATTTAAGTTCATAATTCGTTGGGGACGAAGTCCAAGACGTTCGCTGTCCAATTTGTTTATAATGGGTATTATTTAGAATAAGGGTATGGAAATTTCGTATTATCTGCTTCTCCGAAGTCACTCCCTACATTGATTTATAACTATGTCAGTACAAAAGTGTTTTGATCAATACCCCTGAAATGACAAGGGTAAGTTTAGTTTAGCATACATTTGTTTTTCCGGGTTTTTCTTGATACAATGGAGTCTGTCGACCTGAAAAACTTGAAACATGTATCCTCAGTCCTCAAGGGGAATACTCTGAGAAATTTTGTTCCAGGCCGACCCAAGGAAAACTGGTGAATTTTCATATTTTTGTTAAAGACCCTGTATGAAGAACAGCGTTTAATTTAATGTTGGCCTTTCCATCCCCTAGCTTGATTGTAGCAGAGCAAGATGATTGCCGTTCTTATTTATACCTACATGCTTTGTGGAACTGCTTCATCATAGAATAAAATAAAATTACTTTGTTCTATTCCACACTTTATTTTTTTTAAGCACGACCCGGGTTTCAGCATCTTATGCTTTCATCACCTGATGATAGCATGAGATGCTGGAACCCGGGTTGTGCTTAAAAAAAATAAAACGTAGAATAAAACAAAGTAATTTTATTTTATTCTAATATGAAAAAAGGATCAATTTTCGATGATGTTGTCTAACTCTAAAGTGACCGTACTTATTTTTTACCTACATTTATCCATAATTTGGGTTTTTAAAGGAAAATTGTGGAGATTAATAATATCACAAGTCAATCGTTGCGTAGGATAAGTGTAATAAGGCTGTAGAAAATCCTTTTTATGCTTGAAAAACTAAGAAGTGAATTATATTTTAAAAATCACCTGACCGTACCGTACTATCTTTGAAATTTACTCTATGATTTTAAGGAGTTTGGAGTAATATTCGCCAAAGAGTAAATTAATCAGGGTCATGGGTCTTTTTTTATTTTCTGCTCCATTACCACGTTCCAATTTTCCCTGGCTATAAAGAGCGTAGCCATACACCTCTTTTTTTGCACGCCTATCTACTACTCTTTGCTCGTAATGCTCGCTTATTTGTCCCACATAAGTGAAATAGAAGTGAGAAAAGTCTCGATTGCCGTATAGGTTCGTTAAGTCAGTTTTTATAACTGCGAAGTTGTCCGCAATATGTGTAACGAGTATTCTTCACTTGTCGGGTGAAGATTTATCCATCCTCTCCTCTGCGACAAGGTAATCATTTAGCGTCAGCTGTGGTTGAAAGCTGATTCATTTCGATTAGTCGTCTTTGCGTCTGCGGTATTCGGGAATTAATTACCCACTGTGAGGTGTGTATTTGAAACCACGACCTGGTTTCGATGCTGCCATTGGTAGCTCTCTTCTCTCGGTCGAATATTAGGTGAAGGTGAAGTCATCCATGGGAATATAATGAGTGAAGGCGTGTGTACCTACAGTCTTCTCTCGTCCATTAAGCTCTTCGATGGCGATCCTTTTGAGCTCGGCGATGTCGCAGGGTGTTAAATGTGTGAAAAACCAGCTTTCAACTCTAGTGATGTTACACTTAAAAATATTTTTAATATTTTCAATCAAGTGAAATAGGTAGATAATCACGAGGGTGCTGCGCCCGCTCCCAGCAGGCTTCCCCGCTCTTTTCAATGCAGGTCCACAGAGGGATAGGCGCGTTTCTAATTTTAAAATGTAGAAAAAAGGCAGGGTCTTATGTGCAAATGTAATTGAAACGTTCATGTACAAATTGAGGTTAGAGGACCTCTTTAAACACAACATTGGAAGTAATTACACTATCCTCTGTTAAACGCACATGATGACTCATACTTACGTATCAACAGGAGACTTGAGTATGGAATCAGCCGCATTTTGATAAAAGTTATTTAAAGAATGCGAGATATTGTTGCAAATGAACAAATGAATCAGTTTGTGCGCCGTTACCGTCAGGAATATTTACCGGTTTTTGTTTTTTTTTTTATTATTTAAAAACCAATTTTAGGAAGCAATAGCAATATTTAGGAAGCATGATATGCTGTCGCATGTTCTCTGATAAATTCTGTGCATTTTGGTACCTCATTTGTAGAGTTTGGTTGTGTATAAGTTGAGAAAAAGGTATCTATACAATAGAAATAATACCTATAGAAGATTGACATAAGTTTTTAAGAGGGGTCCAAACATTTTACACCGATGCTTTCACAAATATTCTCATATTAATGCTAACATTTTAAAAGGGTAGACTAATTTTTTTCCATTCCTAACATAAAATAAAGGCTTTAGGCTCTCCTGGCGTATCCTCTCCATTACCTGTCAATCTCGGGTGGAAATTGGAGCGATTTACCTGCTGACCTACGTATTTTTACTGCTTATCCGGCACCGTTTCAAGTACGTCTTCTCTCCGAATTTGGAGTTGATTTTTTATTATAAGAAGCATGGTATTTACACTATAAAAATTAATTTACAACTAGCAAAGGTGGGAGCAAATTTTTTCATTCCGGAAGATTTTGTCTCTACCAAGGGTGTCACTGTAAACGCAGAATGAGTGCCGGTGTCGCCTCTGACGTGTGGTTCGTTATTACTTATGTTTGAGCAAATTCAAATATAAGGATCAAATCAATAGCCAGATGTATCACCGGACTTCTTCAATTTTTGTATACAACTCCTTACGTTTTCCCAGTGTTAATTCACTGCACTCTCTCCTCTCTTGTAACTATTGTTAACTTACTTTATGTTCCTTTTTTTTCTCTATCTATACCATTATTTCTATCTCGGGACACTTTTTGGTGAGAATGAGTACCTATATCCGTATGAATTTATCAATGGCAAGTCTTCATGACAACCATTTATACTGAAACTACCCGCATGAAATGTCCTTTGGGTGATGGACCCGTAAGCATTTAATTGGAGCGACTTCGTTGGATGTTATCAATGAGTTGTATACGGTATGTGTCACGTGCAGTATCGGATATTAAATGTGTTGTCTCCTGGGGATGGTGTAGAAAGAGGTTTGTTTTGTCGGTAGATCATTTCGAAGAAATTTTTGAAGCAGCGAATATTTTGGAGAAATATTCTAGATACCCGAAGGAGCAAAATTTTATCACTTGGAATTCTGATTTCAGCTGTCGTTGATGTTGATGGTTTTACAATCTCCTAACGATTTACATATTGGAGTATATTTCAAAACTTTTGAGTTCAATTGCATCGGTATATTTTTTCTTTTCCGTAACTTCCTAAAAAATACGTTAATGTAATTATTAAAAAAACATTTTACACTCGTTTATCCCTAAGGTATTTACCCTGAGTTATCTATTTTTGCGCATTTACTTCGCTCTAGGCCTGATGTGAGATGATGATGTTTTCCCCGTGTCGTCACCTTAAGTGCACGAGGCGCGGTTAGTGCCGCTAGATGTGCGAGTGTCGCGTCTGTCACTGTCCGTGGAACCGGTTCGTGAATCAAAGTGTGCCACTCCGTGTCGCCTCGCGAGGTGACCCTCTGTTTCTCAAACGACGACGCGCGTGACTCGAATGTTTCTTTCCCGCCCACCCCCATTCCCCTTTAGCCCTCGAGCGCTCTCGCAGAGGGCAGCAGGATGTTCGAATTTCGCCATCGCCTTGCGCTACTATAACGTAATGGGCATTTGAATTAATTCTTCTGTCCAGCGAATACGTGGTATACAAGTCGTCTTTTGAATACATTACTTGCGCATCGTGGTTTTGCTTGTATCTTCGTTGTTGACCGATTTGAGATGCGTCGACTCTTTTTTTGTGTGGTGAGATTATTCGGGTAGCGATAAATTTTTCTTCTTGAGTGCTTTGGTGTTATAGGAGCTGTTTAACTGGTAATTTGTTCTTAATGCGCACACATCGGTATAGGAGAAATTCCATTAAATAAGCTATAAATTTCGTTTGCTTAGTACTGAAGTTTATTGCCACCTTTAGTTTTTGCCGAAACGGACGTAGTTGTTATGGCTTGAACTCCATAGGCGTTTATTCCGAAATCCCTTTGATTTTTTCCATAAATTTTAACTTTTGTAACTCCACTTATCCTAACAAATTGGGTTGAATCACTGATTGAGTAAGCCCGGTATTTTCTTGGAGAGCCATACTTCCATCATCTGCGTCGTAGATACGCACATACGCGCCCTTCTCAAAGGTGGGGTAAGGGCGTTTCCGAAAGCGCATATCGTTATTTCTAGTTCAAATGATGGCGAAGGACAACGGTCTCATATGACTGTATACGAACTGCTTCCCACGGATGAGACTTATAGCGGTCATTGTCGCGTTAATGACTCTGGTGCTAAGGTTACTATTGGAAATGCGATGCTATTTTTTTAACTCGGCGATATTGACTTAATATGTCTTCGCCGCTGGAGGCTTAGAGTTAGGAATAGTAGAGGGTGTGTAGCTTGCGCCCTCTTCGTTAGACATATGTACCCAACATAGTATGAGGTGACGTCACGTGACGTGAGTCATTTACTTATCAATAAGCCCTGAAGGAAAAATTAGGAACATATCAAAATGAAATACATTATATTAAAATATTTTTTACTTTACTCATCAATAAAAGGTCATTTAGCTTTCCTTCAGTAATTTTTCGTGGTACCCAAATGTTTAGCAATAGTGTACAATTCGATAATCGTATGCAAGCTACGTGACGCAGTAGAACGTTACTATTGTGACGCTAGAGATACGTTGGAACCAAAGTAGTAACGTCACCCACCTACTAATAAAACTTAGGTAATATAAGGTTGGAGGTAGTTCGTTAATTGTCGTAGTTGATCGTTGTCCTTCGTCATCTCTGGAACTCGAGATCAAGTTAGCTTCCATAAAAGAGCTTTAGAAAACGCTCTATATATCCACGTTTTTGGATGATCAAAGATTATCAGATCAAAGATCAAAGAATGCTTCATTTTGACCTCATCTTTTTATTTAACTCATATATCATTCGTATAATTGTACATAATTTTCTCTCTTCTCTAATGTACCCGTTTTATCGTGAAAATGCCGTTTATTTGCGAGGACGATCAACACCGCTGAGCCACGCCTCGAAGACAGCGTCGGGAATGGGGTCGAGGTGTTGATATTGTGTTTACTTGCAGTACGCTCGGTGAATCACGCGAATGGGAACTAGAATTGAAGTGCACTGACCCCACGGAGGTCACCGTTGCACGAGGGTCGGGCACTCATGTTGCTCCAAACGACATAGTGAGCTAATACAACGGTTTATTTTACTTTCTTTCTCTTTAGAGTATCATCGTCGTTAGTATTCAACTATCCAAGGATAGGTTTGACATCGCTCTCTACTCAATTCACCTATTAGCTAATCTTTTATCTGTGTCATAATTCTTCTGTTTTTGTCCTCAATCTACTGTTCCTTCATTTCAATGTATAATTCATCATATAACTGATAACTTCAGGCTTTACTTTGTGAAACCTCTCCATATTGGAAATAAAGAAATAAAGATTTTGTAAGGTTCACCGTTATTTAATTATGGGCACGACCAGGGTTTCGTAACTTGGTTACATCGTCAGGTGACTGATCTTGAATGCATCTTATATTTATTTTTTTCTTCCCCAACACCGCGACCTTCCTTATCTCTCGTCTCCTCACCACTTTAACCCCGCCCTCCCCTCGCTGGTCAGATTTCTATCCTCATAGGAAAAACCCTCGTCCCAAATCAAGGCTTCCCCTTCCCCCCATCCTATTCCGTGCTCAACCCTCACCCCGCCCTCTCATCCAGTCCTTTCCCTTTCCGATAGATGTCCTCACTGTCATATATGTGTATGAATGTAAGATGCATGCAAGATCAGTCACCTGACGATGCAGCCAAGTTACGAAACCCGGGTCATGCCCATAATTAAATAACAGTGAACCTTGCAAAGCTTTTATTTCTTTATTTCCAGTATAATTCATTGTTCATACCTCTCTAAACGCCTTAAAATATAATTATAATAACTAGCTGTAATTATAGCGAAGAAAATAATTGAAAGGTAAGTTCTTGATAGAAGCTTATTTATTTTTTAATAAAACAATCGCCCTAAGCATGAACAAGCTTTTCTATACTATACGAGGTGTCCCATTTATCTTGACACCCGAAATAACTGTTTGTCCAGATGCAAATTCAAAAATGTGTCAATCAAATGTTCATTATCCGTCAGGGGGACATTAATCAGCATGATTGCCTTCCTTGTAGCCTTATTTACAAAGACATGAACAGCGATATGTCTTTTTTAAATGGCAACCTATATTCGGCAATTCATTTCCTCTCCTAAATACTTATTCAAAAATGTAGCACAGAGGACCATTAACATAAACAGAACGTTATGAAAACATAAGAAACTCGTCCACTTACTGGAGTTAGCAGTAAACAAATGACAAGCAAGTCAAAACATAACACGAAAGTAACTTTGAGCCCGGGACCAAAACCGCGTCCACGTCTTGGGTGTCATTTAAAAAAGACATACTGCTGTTCATATCTTTGTAAATAACAAAGCTACAAGGAAGGCAATCAAGCTGATTAATGTCCCCCTGACGGCTTATGAACATTTGCTTGACATATTTTTGAATTTGCACCTGGACAAAAAGTTATTTCGGGTGGTAAATAAATGGGACACCCTGAATATAAAACATGTTTACTTACGCGGATTTTAACGAGTTAGCTTTCATTTGGAATTGCGTTTCGTAGCACCATTTCATTGTTACCCTATTTGCTGGGGGTATTCAGTATCTTACCTCTGATTTTTATTTTTTTAGAGTGATTTCTCCTTTCCGGCATCGTTTATGCTCTGGATACGCCCAAACAGACCGGATGTCACGGTAAAATCTTCCGTTTCAAATATAATTTCACAAAGGACCAATTGCGCAAATTCCTTATTTATTCACAGTTGCGATAGTGTCTCATGCAGTAAGAAAATATTGAATTGGAGTCATTAGTTTAAAAAATAAGAAACTCATTCTCTGTTCAAAAAATTATTTCATTTTTCATGGATGATGATTGGTTCTGTTGCCCCTGCAACAATTTGCGCTATCCGTGATATATTCGGGACATCCCAGTTACATCATACCATATGCCGTAACGAAATTCTATTCTGTAACCGTATCCATTTCCCTTGATTAGATTTATAAGGGGATCGTGGAAGCAGTCTCGTGCCATTGCCCTGGTTAAGCGAAAAAATGTGGTCGACATGCAAATGTATCGTCCACTTTAAATTCGGAATTTAGTTATGCTAATCCATGCGTCGCGTTCTGAAATAGGTATGCTCTCCTTGGCTCTTAGCGAGTTCCGTGGTCATATTTTATTCAGTAGAACTCTTTCCTCACGAATATCTGCCTCTAGCATATTTAAGGTCTTGTAGAGTTATCGGGTATAGCTTTGGCCGCAATTCTCGGTGACATCTTGTTTTCATTTTGCATCGAATATCGATTTGGGGCGTTGCTGGAATGGAAGACGAATACTTTTTTACCACTCGTTTGAATTCACGTCCCCATGAATGAATGCATAAGTTTCGAACTATGTATTCAGATGTTACACCGTTGCTTCAACTCGGCCATCATTCGCCATTAAGTGCCATGACTCAGTCTTTAACCCTAACGCATAACTTGTACGGTGTAATATGATTAATGATTGACCGACAACCTAAATATACTACCTATCCAAGGGTGTTGGGTGGGTATGGTGACTAGGGTGTTGCCCTCACGCTCCGCGGGCCTGGATTCAAATCCTGGCAGAGGCGGAGAATTTCCGGTGGTTACCCAATCCCGACTTGAGTGTTGTGTGCCACTTCAAGCGCAGCATTTCGTTCTTCGGATGGGACGCTAAGCCTTTCCCCCTGGCGTCTTTCGTCAAGAGAGTGCTAATGCTCGTTATCACTCGCTACTCGTTTATTATCAATTTGCACGTATTTTTTGTTATTGTGCGTAATATTTCATGCCCTTGTATACATGTGGCGGTATTCTTGTATGCTGCATGTTGGTGCTTAATCATCCCTGTCAAACGCCCTGGAGGTGGCTTGGTGGGTATCATATACGCATAGATAATGTAATAGAATGCCGACGTCGGGTTTCTCTCCAACCTTCCTTCCATTTTCAATGGCGCAAATGGCATTAGCTGTCGGCCCTTCAAATATTAAGCTACCATACCTAACCAAGCGAACTTACGGTTTCGAGTATTGGATGGCTGCATGCAGTATTTGATTGCTATAAGAATAGAGTAAGACATTTTTGTAGGTCGACTCATTTACTACTAGGACATTTACTCTATGCGATAAATGAAATTGAAGTGCGGTCGTTAAAAGATTGTATTTATAGGTTTTGTACTAAATGGCTGTTATTTTATGTGCGAGTTCTCGAATTATGTTCTTCACCATGACGATGACAAATATATTTGCCGAAACTATAGCAAAGGGCTGAATACAAAATTTTTGTGACCAAACCTCAAGATTAGCTACAAAAATTAATCATCATGGTAAAAAAGTACAATCAATCTACAGGATACGTAAAAACGCTCATTTTGTCCCTGTAGAGGCGTGATTTATCCAATTTCTCTCGCCATTTTCGCACACTGTCCTGCAGATTGAAGTGGATGATTCCCCTATGTCCACCCCTTAAACCGAGTTTTTATTTCATCCGGTCACTCCTTTGCTTGTGTCCTGCCGCTGACGTGTCCGACATTATCTCTCCCCTGGGATCGTGGTGGCACGTCGCGTGTCGAACTGCACTTCATACTCACGGGGGAAAAACTGATCCTGAGTCGACTTCACGCACGCCCCCTTCACGAGTGACCCCAGTGATTACCCGGGGGCTGATGGTGAGGGTGAAACGAAACGGCTCCCCCCCCCCACTCCCTTCAAGGGTTTTCATGTGTACACGTCAACCAACTCGAGTGGTAATTTTTTTTTGGTACCATTCCCCTCACGACTTGAAAACTGGTTTTTAAACGTCGTCCAACATGTGTCTCTGAAAAATTATCATTCTTATTACGCGAATTTATGCCGTGTTGATCGTCATTGTGTAAAACATATAATGCCATACCGATTATTGTATGATAATGAAGACAAAAGAAGGTGAAATGGAGAATGTGAGAACCTCCAGCTACTTGGAAGCTTTGATGACAGAAGACTGGAAAAGTACCTATAGGAGAAATAAAAAGTAGGAATGGCGAAAGAAATTTTTTAGAAGAAGAAGAAAAGAGTGATGTGTAACGAGGGACTGGACTTAAAATTGAGGAAGAGATTGTTGAAGTGTAATGTGTGGAGTGTGTTTATGTATGGATCTGAGACTTGGACGATGGGTAAGAGAGACAGGGACATGATTGGGGCGTGATGTGGGTGGGTATGGGTGGATGTTCGAGATGTGGGTTTGGAGGAAGATGGAGAGAATACGGTGGACGGATCGAGTAAGAAATGAGCAAGTGTTGAATAGGGTAGATGAAGAAATAACATTGATGGCTAAAATAAATAAAAGGAAGAGTAACGGACTAGGACATGTGATGAGAGGTAATGGGATTTTGAAGGTAGCCTTTGAGGGAACGGTGGATGGGATCAGATGAAGGGGAAGGAGAAGGCTGAAGCTAATTGGCAGTTTGAAGATGGGAAAGTATAGACTTCAAAGAAATGGCTGGAAACAGAAAGAATGGAGACAGCATCGGCGCAAGGGTCCTTCCGACATGCAGAACACCAGGTGATGATGACCGATTATCGGCCTCTGCATTTGCGCTAGTATTGGAGCGACTTAATTTGAAATCACAGGTTCCCATATCGATCCCTGATTGGCTGATTCCAACTATGGCGATTGTTCACATGTTTTTAGTTTTCGATTTTAAATTTCATTCCCACTTAATGCAGCAATCATAAAGACGGGAAAATGGCTGGATTTCATTAACATTTATTTTTCAAGTGGTTTCTGTTCCCATAGTCACACCAAAATTGGAGTTTGCAGTATTCAATTTGGTGGCGGAGATTTATCACGTACTGCTACGGTGATTTCTGATCCGGTTTTCTCTCCACCCTTCTTTCCCTACCATTCCTTCATGGCGCAAATGACCTCAGCAGTGTTGGTCGCCTCCTCCGAATATCGTACCTTTATTCTCCTTTCGCAGCTCCCGTGGAATTCAAAGGAAGAAAGGCGGCAGCTTCTCTTGAATCATATTATGTTTATGTGCAGTTAACATTCCAACTTGGCTTTATTATGAGACATGATGGCCTGATGATAACACTCGTCGAATGATAGATGGAAGGGAAGAAGTGTAAGGGGACGACCCCAAATGAGTTGCATTTGGCTGGTTATAAAGGATGTAAAAGAGAGGAAATGCATCGCTATTAAAGTGTTAGTGGATTGCAGAATGGAATTGAAAGATGCTTAAAAACAATCTCAGGATTGTTGACTAATGATGATGAGGGACATTTTAACATGAATACCAACGAAAGTCGAATTTGGTTACTTTACTATGGAGATAACCAAGTTAGCCTGACCCGTAGGCTTGTCCCCTGTTTTTTACTTGGTCATACACTTTACTCTTCGCTGTTTTTTGGCCCCAGAAATTTAGGTCGATTGCGATCTCTTCGGTGAAATATTCTAGTGTCATTATTTACGGGCGTCAGCGCATTTGTTTCAGTCCATACCCAAAATTTATCAGCCTAATGGCTTTTTCCCTTTCACATCACCGGTCGTGCTACGTTTCGCCCAAATAGCCCGAGGTTTTTTTTCGGGATTTCTTTCGTTCCTAAACGCTATTCGTGCGGATCTTTTCACGCGCCGTTGCTTTTAGTGCTGCAAAAACACCCGCTGTCCAAATATGTGACCGAAGCAACGAAATAATTATCACGCCCGTAGAAGTAGAGCGACCTATATCATTTGGGAGGAAATTTCTCGTTTAGTATCCGTTTATACATCGCCGAAAAATAAACAATAGGATGAGGATTTGTCTAGGTGAAAGTGTATTCATTTCCTGCGGGATAAGAACAATCTTGCCGTAATTTTAAGATTTTTTTGGCTCGAAAGGACTTTTTATTAATCACTAAAGCTCCCTCAAGAATAAAACTTTTCGAAAATTAGTACGTTTATTGTGTTCACCTATTGGTACGTTTATTGTGTATTGACTTCACCTTCTTTAGCTTATAAATAGCGGGAGTTTACCTTCAGAACTGTAACAAACCAGATTTCTGCCTGTGACATTCTTCGTTAGGTTATGTTGTATCATGTTACATTATCCTATCGTATACGTATCGCATTAATTTGCATCTCAGCTGTGGTGTTCAAATTTGTATGCTTCTTTTTATGCATTAAGGTTAGCATTATGTTATAAATGAAAAAAATGAAATTCAAAATTGTTTCTTAAAATGAGCATTTGCGTTTTGATATTTTGTGATAGTATATTTATACCAATCTAAAATTTGCAGCATTTTTGCAGTTTTTATCTAATTAAACGAGGTGCGACGGTAAAGTCGTACAATATGAGTCAGTTCCTAAATATTCACGTTGCACCATTCATCGTGAACTTCACACTACTTCCACAATTAAGAGTCACGCCATTTTGTATTGTATCGACCGCAAATAAAACAACTAAGTCGTGAAAACAAATGAGATTTTAAAATAACAACCCGTTTTGTAATATTGTGTTAGTTTGTTGATATTGAAATGCTACAAACGGTGTGCCATTAGTTTTATCATTCTAAATTTCGAAAAAAATTCAATGCGGTAAATGTTTTATAATTTTTTTCAGCTTTGAGGCCATTTATTGTGTTAAATATGTCATCATCGTCCTGTGGTGTTATGCCTGTCGGCAGATCCCTTGCGCCACGCAGTTTCCATTCTTTCCTCTCTGGCTATTTCTCTGAAGTCTCTATATTTTCCTAGTTTTAAGTTGTCAATGAACTTCAGCCTTCTCCTTCCCCTTCTTCTGATCCCTTCCACCATTCCCTCCAAGGCTACCTTCAAAATGTCATTCCCTCTCATGAAATGTCCCAGTCAGTTACCCTTCCTTTTATTTATTTTATCCATCAAAGTTCTTTCCTCATCTATCCTATTCAACACTTGCTCATTCCTTACTCGATCCGTCCACCGCATTCCCTCCATCATCCTCCAAACCCACATCTCGAATGCCCCAATCCTGTCCTTGTCTCTCTTCCCCATCGTCCAAGTCTCAGATCCATACAGAAACACTCTCCACTCACAACAATTCACCAATCTCTTCCTCAGTTTTAATTCCAGTCCCTTGTTACACAACACTCTTTTCTTCTTCTTAAAAATAAGTAACCTCCGAAAAACCGCAATGCATCAAATTATGCCTTAATATATTGGTAACAACTGTGTAAAGTTTCAACCTCCATACTAAAAAAACCTTTTTGTGGTTTTGGCCACCTTTTTTTCTGTTATAGCTAGCTATGCGTCATAGTGAATAAGGGTAGTCGCTCGTCATCGTAATAATCTCGGCGTCGTATTGAATTTGTGGTTTGCCTTTTTACAACACCCTGTAATTATGCGTTGTAACATGTACGTTACCAAGAGGAGAAATCGATACGCTGTGAAAGAAATTGCAATTGCTGATTACCGAGTGTGCAGCCGAATAGGGAATCTTTTTTCCACCCTCCCTTAACCACTTAGGTGCCGTTTATTTGGATCCTTCGCAACCGAACCTAGATTTTATTTGCCGGCGTGGTTTCGCTTACAAAGATAACAAATGTGGGGGAGAGGGATGCTGTTTTGACTGGGTATTCCTTTCGAGGGTTCAAACCCTGATTTTCTGTTTTCCCAGGCTTTGTTTGCTCTCTCCGCTTGCGTGAACTCGTTCTTACCCTTGGCGAGGGGAAATGAAGAGCCGGATGACTTAGGCCACCCGCCCGAGTTGGAGTTGGTTTCATCAGCCAAATTGAATATCGTCCTTGCGTATCAAATTACATTCGAAGGGTTACGACTGATTGAGTGTGTGTACTCACATCCCACTTGCTGTTTTCCCGCACACCTTTATCCATTCAAGGGAACGCTCTCATGATGGGCCCTGGAAATTTTCGTTTCCCTGTCCTGGCTCTTACTCACAGAAGTCAGGGCCGGCACTCGCTGTTAGTCAGGGCCTGCACTAGGGCGGGGCAGAGGAGGCGCGTGCCCCGGGGGCAGATTTCAAGGGGTGGCAAAATTTGAAAAGTTTATCAGAGAAAGTTTTTCAACTTTTCTAATTAAATTATTTAACAATAATTTTTAGTGTATAAATTGTTAAAAATGATATTATAAAACTTCTAAATAGCTAACGTACGATGTGTAATTTCAACTACCGCATCTGGAAAAATAGCTTACGTATGTATTCTATTGTAGTGGACGGAGGGGGGATACGGGAGGAGCAAGGAATCTGGGAAGGGAGGGCGGAAAACTGATCCCCCCCCCCCCCTAAAAAACTTCTAGTTTTGGCCTTGGTGTTAGTAGTGAAGTTGAAGAACTCAATATGTGCATCCGGTTATTTTATGTTGCTCTGAAGCTTTAAGATGATTAAACGAGAAAAGAGGGTACAAAAATCAGTAGAATTCTCGTGTTATAAGTTAAGGATGAGGTGCTGTGAAAATTGGTTGTGCTTGAATGGTTGATTTGTGGATATTTTGTTGAAGCGTGTTTAAGAGGTGTATGAGAGAACTGTTGTCCCTTAATCTCACTTCACTCAACTTCAATCAGCAAATTTTTGTCTTACACTCTGCCGAATATGAGCCATCGTGTTTAATTTTGTATCAGTCACAGCACGCCACTCATTCACCTCGGCAATATAAAAATGATAATAATAATAATATTTATTCTACTTATTCATAAATTGCAAAATACATTTATGCAATATATATAGCAGTAATCAATAGATTATATGGATATTTAATATTATCCATTTCCCAAAAACCTCTGTCGGCCTCAATAGACTCAATGTAATTCTACTTAACCCTAGGGTAATGAATCATCATTAAATGCGTGAAATAATACAGTAATTTAATATTGTCTTATTTATCTAGCTCTACGGATCTAATGATGTTGCGGTCGGAGCAATATTAGTGAAAATTGAAATAATAACTGATGGGGGAGAACTAACAGCATGTGAGAGTGCGTGATGTGTAAAATGAGGTTATCGGTATCGAGAGTTGAAACAATGCCTCGGAAGATTGAATTGTTGAGGACACAATCACACGAAATATTTTGTAAATCCCCTGCAAAATATGTTTTTTTATTATTTTCAACTTCACGTTTACGGCACATATCGGGCTTTTACAACGGGGTTACCAATAGAAAAGTTCACAAATGGTCTAAAAAAAGCTACAAAATTGGGACCACCTTTCCAGGCGGGACTCGAGCACTTGACCTTCGGTTTGGCCGGAGAGTTTTACCCCATCGCCATCGAGACCGGCAAAGCATTTTTTTGGCATTTGCGTTGTATTTGAACCGTGAACCCCTAATTTTTACGTTTCTTGTGATTTTTATTGAGGATATTTGAAGTCAAAGGATACATGTGCATTTTTTTAAAGTTGGAGAGAAATGCAGGCGTGATTGGTGGAATGCTCAATAGTGTCGTTAAAAAAGGAATACAAGTGAATCAGTAGTTTGTATTTAGATTCACGTGTTCTTTGCCGCAACAGTATTGTCTACCCCACTAACAATTAACTGTACTTATCTCCAAAATTGTAAAACTCACACAACTACGCCTCGACTTCTTGAGCCCTCAAATGTTATCATTACATATTAATAATAAGTCATCCAATTGCAGTTTTGATGGGATCCAGGATTACAGGTCTTCGATCAAAAGAGTGTTCATAAATTAAAAAAAAATTACATAATTAATTCTAACTGAAAAAATTACGTGCGTGACTTTTTTACTCGTATATCTCTAATTATTAAACATGAAATTGTTGAAATAACGAGATCACTCGAAATTTTGGAACTCATTTTGGCGAAGTACTGCTGAGAAATTCTCGTGCGGGTTATTTTCATCTTTGATGTGTGACATTTAAAAATTCTAATATATTTCATTCCTCATACCTTGAACATTCGGATAGTGTTTCCAAGGACTAATTGGAACGTGCGGAAAATCTCTGCTTTGACCTTGTCTCTCTACATCGTTTGGAATGATTTTCTCGCCTCGTATTGATTTTGCTTTCACAGTCATTGAATCTAAACTTTGAAATCAGGGCGAGTAACTTCATGAGCGACGCCGAATACCGTGTGCTGAAATTTCACCCGTATATAGACGAGCTACATGTCACTCGCTATGGTAGAAAAAATGCAAGAATTAAGCATTTGGTTCATATCCTACGTATTTCTGCGACATTCATGTAGCAACCGCAGTAGAGAAGTAGGTCAAAGCAAAATGTATCGGCTTTTGGGCTTCATTTGGGATTGATTTTTTTCGTCTACAAGTCTGGTGTGTCATTGAAGGATTTGAAATGCCTTTTGTAGCGTTATTAAAAATTAATATTTGCTACACTTACAGGGTAGGAAATTTCAATTATTTATTTTTGCATGAGCATGGGTACGAAGCTCGAATTCCACCGTGAAATGGCAACTTAACGGTTTTTTCAGGTAAATTACGCAGTTCTCATGGAAACGCCTCAAAATCTTGACATTTTGGAGAAAAATGGAGTTTATTCGTGGAAAATTAGATTTATCTAGTGGTAATTGAATGGCATTGCCTATTATTAATGAGAGTTTATAATCGAAGTGCAGCTTAGCTGTCACTACTCTTTAGGAATCTTAACCTAGTGGTGAAATAAATAATTTTAATCTCAGAAACAGAAATTTTTACGAATTTATTTGTTGAGTGTTGACTTTCTTATGTCTCAAATGGAAAACTAGTTGGGTAGATGTTTTTATGAAAAGTAAATGTCCTCTCCCTTAAAATTTAATAATGTACGAGCTGTACCAATAGTTGATTCTGACTAAAGTTTTTTATATTCTACCTAGTGTGTGTATAATCTAAATAGATTATTATATGAGGAAGGTACCATTTCGCCTAGTACTTGATAACGGCACGATATTGTTGGAAGTTGAAACCGATGAAAACGTTGGGAGAGCGTGAGGATGGATCATATTTACAAACGTAAGGAATTGTCCCCCACTTACCACTTCCGAAAGTATTGATTGAAATTCGTGAATTAGATTCAATACTTCGGTATGGTATGGTTTTTTTTTGGAGGCGACCGTCAGCTGAGGTCATTTACGCCATAAGGGAAGGGGTAGGTAAGGAGAGAAACCTGGCGTCGGCTTTAGCCTGCACTTAACGAAAAGCGCCAAGGGGACCGCGGCTTAACGTGCCAACCGACGGACGGAGTGTTGCGCTTGAAATATCCTCCGCATAACATTCAAGCAGGGATCGGGCAGTCTCCGAAAATTCTCTACCACAGCCGGGATTTGAACCCGACCCCACGTGATGTGAAGCCAATACTCTAGCCACCACGCCAACCATATTCCCTCAATATTTCGGATTTTCTTGGTTGCGGCATCTCCTCGTTTTATTTTTTTCTGGGAGATGGCATTAATAGTGAGATCGACGATGACGCGGTTTTTTCGAGGAGAAAAACGGAATTGGTGTTTGCAGGCAATTTACCCGTTTAGCCGAGCCTCGCCCGCAGTGCGCTAGAGATCCGCTCTAAAATGGATGGGAGTCTGTGCAGTTTTCACTTATTCTTTTCTCTCTCTCTCTCTGTCTCCGTTTCCCGGGCGATAACAGCGTCGCGTCCGCGGGAGGGATGGGCCGCTGCGAGGAAAGAGTTAGGGTCCCGGGAATCATGGGTAATGAAGTGGTACGTCTCCCCATTCCTCTTCACATCTTAATCTCGGAGTCCGCCATTGCCCTTTCTCTTTTGCTTCACCCCTCTCTCGTTATCAAACTAGGTGGGAATAAGTCAGAGGGGAATGACTTTCGGTTGGTTTTGAGGATTGGGTTCACATGATTTGATTCATGATTCGATTCTTCAAATCGTTCGTAATGAACGAGAAAATGGAAATACACAATCATTTAGATTTAAACAAATCAGCGAATCCATTACGCATGCGGAGAGGATCCAAGTGATTTTGATTTCATAGGAAAAGTCCTCGCCTTCTAAACAAGAGGTCGCGGGTTCGAGTCACGCCCCTATCCAGTGCATGGTTGTTCGTGTACGTCTAATTGTTGAATAAACTCCGATATAATATGGTAATATGAGCTGTAATCGATGTTATAGGAATAAATTTATAAAAATAGTGTATCTCAGTTTATACGTCTTTTTTGTGTATGATATGTTGATTTGTTTTTTTTACAATTTTATTATTGTAGAACTTGTTTAATTACCAGTGTAAATGTGCTCTTGGCTGTTTTAGAATTCCATGATATATGAATAAATAAGTTATTTATCAGGAAATGTATTTCTGGGTGAATATTCGTTTCGAATTTATGTCACGTGTCGACATTTCATCTCAACTTCTCCTTTAAGTTGAAACTCTGGAAGTCGTTTCATCGGAAAGCCTTGGAGCCCCATTTTTCCTCTCTCTTTTTTCATATTCTGGGTAGGAAAAATTCCCCTCCTCCTGAATCGTTTATTCATTTCGACTTTTGCTTCACCCGTATATTTTCTCCTCCCACCGAACCACGCCCACTTTCCCACCCTTCCGATATCGATCCAATATACATATATTTCGTACAATTTTATTTTTATTCCTACACGTTTACTGAAGAGTAAAATACGAGACTTTGGCAAGTCTTCTGCTAAATCTCCTCCTCCCAATATACGTTAGAATCTTCTCATTCCCTACCCTCGCTTATACACCCTAGCGATATTTTTCGCTCCCATCCCACGGAAAATATATCTTCAGATATTTCTCATTTATCTGCTCACCTCCCGTTCCAAAGCGTCTTTTTTCCCCTCTCTCCCGGGACTTTCTCCTCTGAGCGTTTTTCTCGTGATTACCTTTTCTCGAGTTTTTGGGCCCTCCCTTAACGTTCGGCATTGATTTATTCCTCCCGTCTCTGTCTTCATCATCTTAGCTGTTGTGTTTCCGTTTTCAGGACGGTTTCTTTGCTTCCCGGGGAAACTCTTTTCACACACTGGAGCGAATTTCCTTCGATTTCTTCTGATTTTTTTCCGGTGGCTCCATGAAACGGATACAATGAAATATTCGAAAAAATATACACCGTTCTTCTGTCGAAATTTTTTTCGTCTGAAATTTGCTTTGGAAAAAATGGCTTGGTGGCGTACGTGTATTGGGGTTTCTGAGTTCGAATCCCGGCTTAGCCAAATGATTTTTATTGGAAATTTTCACTCTTGGTGTAAGTTTGCTCCCGTACGCGATATTGCGTTCTGTTACTTTTTATTCAATAACTTATAATGCAGTGTTCGTAAAAATCTTGAGATACGTTTTACCATTCATACTTCATTGTCGAATGTTCAAATATTTCGAGCTTTACACGTTTTATGTTCCGTGAGAGATCATCGAAAAACTTTTTATCTTCCTTTTCAACTTTTACCTATATCTCTAAACATATATGTTACATCCGATAAAACATTGAGGTGAAATGATCATAGCTGAGAAACATTAAGCGGATTCTGTAACCCAGGGCGGGCCCGCATGGGATACACTCTCGAGGGCCGTGAACCAAGTCTGAGACTTATACGCCCGCGCCATCTCAAGAGGGGAAGGAAAAAGGACGGGATAAGGCATCGCCGGGATGAGGCGGGCGGGTCCTACTACTAGCGAAACCATAATTTAATATTTCTACAGAAAGGAAAAAAAATCCTATGAGGAAGGAAATTATTATTTCCTATGTATTTCCATAGATAGCTGAGAAACATGCAGATTTTTCAATGCGATTCACGACATATGACTTGAGAATTTCAAGATAATGGCGTCAGTTTTGAGTTATGCATCACGAACAAGATCGCTGTAGCGGGATTGATGAGTCACCTTAAGTCTTCAGGAGTCCCACCGAAAAAATGACGTAAATATCAATAAGTAGCGTAAAAATTTTTAATATCAAAAGCATATAATTTTTTGGCGCTTTCGTTTAGTTTTCTGCTAGAATCGTTGATTATTGTTAAAAAGTTGGGTCTTGGAGAGAACAAATTATTGTTCAACCAGGAAAATCGATTAACTTTACAGAGAATTACTCTACAATCCTGAATTTTAAACGGTCATTCAACTCCCATTCTCAGAAAAGATGAAGACGTATGATGAATAATAATTGTGTAATATTTTTTTACCTAATTTTGAGTAATTTCAACAACTTCACTTCTGTGGAACAAGTTTCCTCGGTGTAAAATTTATTTTTCCCATCCGCCCTACCGTGAAGCCACGGAAATATCCGTAAAGCAAGTCATTGTTGAGTATAACTACATGTTTTCCTACGCGAGTTATTTACTATTGTCTAAATACTTCACCCATGGAACTTTTTGCAAAGCATCGCGACTCTTCATTTGCGCTGATATTTATATTATTCTTTTCATCTTATGGTCCATCGGCATAAATAGCAGAAAATTTTGCCAAGAAGTTAATGAGAAAGGAAGTAAACACCTTGTTTTGGGTAGTTTTCACTCGGGATCAGAGACTTTTAGTGGGAAAACTTTCGTTTTTATTTCCCGAGGAAAGCGAAAGTTTATTGAGTGGAGGAAGATGGCGCGGGAAGCACATTATAATCCACGCCTCTGAAATTCTCACGATCGAAGATGAGGAGGAGGCAATTCCCAAGCCATTATTAGTCGTTGCTCTTTAATTAGGATGTCTTTAATTTCCGTGACCTGGGTTATTCTGGAGCGGCGCGCCTACTAAATAGCGAAATTGAGGCGCAAATCAAAGCTGGGCGCCCTAGGAGAAAAGAGATGTTATTTTCTATGATTCCAAGACCTTGTTGGAGGAATTGTGTGAAAAACAATGCGAAAGCTGTGGCGGTTTGGAAAAGTAATTAATAGTAGTGGGCGTAACTTTGCGAAAATCCTTTATCGTAGGAATAGATGAAATAAAAAACTTGGCTATTTCCACATGGTATCTTCTAGTTACCGACCATGGTTTCGTTACTGGTGACAAGGCGTTTGGGACCTTGATAATGTTACGCTGTAACGGAACCATGGTCGGTCACATTAAAGTACCATGTTGAAATAGCCAAGTTTCAAGTATCTATTCCTACGAAAGTTCTTCTTGTCGCTTATTGTCTCTTTTCTTCGTCGAATGTGCTGGTTTGGCATTGTAAGCCTACATTACCTTACCTTCATTTCTGCGGAAAATTAGAGTTATTTCTTAGAATATTTTAAAGATTTTTTAAATATATCATCAGTTATAAATTTTAATTGATTTAAGCTTTATTATTTTAAAGTGCGCGTAATTAGTTTAAATAGTCATGTTGAAGTTGTGCGAAATGTTGATACATTATGTTTCTTTGTAAACCATGCGCCTCCCTTAAATTTCTCGTAACAATTTATAAAAGTCCAACTATTCGTATTTGGAAACCGTAATCTATAATGGTTCTGGATGCAATGAAAAGAGGAGAAACCTTATCATAACTTCATGTATGAATTGAAATTTTATTCACTTTGACCCTGTGATATCACTAAAACTCCTGTTCTAATTTAAAACAAATTCTATGCTTCTCTTTTTTAACGATACAGCCACCTTACATACTTTGTAATAATTTATGATCGACCTGGTATTGACGCTGGAAACCAGTTACCTATAATGAGGCTAGGTGCATGGAAAACCGGAGGAAACCTTATCTTCAAGTTTGAACTTGAAGGGAAGAGTTAATGTTTCATGTGTCCGAGGGATGTGATTTTCATAACCATGAATCTCATCCGTTTGGTGTGCCGGGGACGGGTTTTTCTTTCTCCTCCGCGGCGGAGTTTGGCGACCTAGTTCCCCCGGGCAAGACGTGGAGGCGACCGTGAATCGAACTCGTGTCGCGACGGTGGAAATCCCAGCCGTATATATATGTTCGGTTGCCAAGAGCGACTCTCCCGTCGTGTCACACTGAGACCCACGGACGCTGCGCAGTTGGAAAAAATAATCAAAAAGGGAAAGAAGTATTTTATTTTCGAATCGTCGCGTGTTTTACTTTTGGAACTCTTCCGAGTCCTGATCATCCCTACCGTTGACCTAATTTCGTACAGTTAAACTACTGGTTCCTAGACATCTATTCGAAATACCTATTTGAGCTCTCTGCAGATTAAGCCTTGTAAGAAAGAGTATGGATTTCCATGTGGCCGCCAATTAGGAACTGCTATATTTCTTTCGTCGCGCTTACAATGCATTTACTCACCACTGAACATAAATAGACTGGTATTCATGTCTGCTTGTGATCAAACCTTGACTAAAATTGCTATATTTTCCATTTGTAATGCTATACATCAATTTTGTGCTGTTACACATTTGTTTTCAAACTCTTGGAAGTGGATGATGTATAAAAAACTGTGTTGTTAGTGTCAGTATCCTAATTTTAATTTTGATAAGTGATTAATTTAATCACCTTAAAGCTCCAGTGAAGGAGATACAGGAATTTCGAAACTTCGTCTTTGGCTAAATAGTCGTTGGCTCCATTGCTTTGATAAATTTTCTAACTACAATCTTAGTCGAAGTGAAGATTAAGAATTTATACCCCTATTTGAAAATGTATTTGTAAAAATGATTTACTTTACTCTAATTTATTGTTAGTTTTGCCGCCGGAAAAGATTATTTTGTTTAGGGCTGTAGGCAAAACTAATTTCATTTTTTTATTACCCAATGCTCTCAAGTTGTGTGTATATTCTTACCATTTCCTTTACTGAATCCATCTTGACCCATATACCTATCTGGAATTTTGAGATTTCGGTCTAAACGTTTTTTCTTTTTAATTCCTTGCCTGACTGTTTGATTGACCGCCGGGCTGGGTAGGGGAGAAATTTAAGTTATTGAAAGTCCGAGCCTTGATGTCGGCTAAATACTACTAGGAAATACTACTTTTTTTTAGTAAATAGTGGTTTTGCTCCAATATTTCGTTAAGGTTTCTTGCAACTATTTCCCTCAACGTTAAGGTAAAGCTTTATAAGCCCTATTTGAAGTTATATTTGTCAAAATTAAATTACTGTTATTCTGCCGGAAAATTAGTTAAGTAATTGTTGTAATACTTCTCGTTGTGTTTTAGGTAGCTGTCATTTGTTCTTCTGTTTACGACTACGCTATAATCTACAACTCAATCGAACTCCAGATTGAGAACAAATACACATGTTTTAAGTAATATCTTTTGCTAGAGTAACTCCTTTGAGTCTGACAGACAATTTGTGAAATTACTAGTGTGGTTATTCGAAGTCACAATCTTATTTCCTGATGTAATCGCCGCTGGAAGTGGTTATCCTATATTGAGCTCTGGCGAAACTATCTATATTGGCTCTTATTATATTTTCAATTCTTACTTAGTGTTTATTTTATTTACAGTTGCATGCGGCCTTTAAGTACTTTTTCTTGTTATTAATTCTTCTTATTTAAAAATGTGAGATATTTGTAGATTTGAGCCTAGGTTTTTGTCCGTATAAATCCGTGGCTCGGCGTTTCGTTCATTTCCTCGTGGCGCTATCTTTTGGGGGAATGGGGAAATTTAAGCAGGCGACGCGACGCGAAGGGAAAAAGGACTGAGGAAAAATTAGATGTCTTCGCGTTAAAAGGGACGAGTTTGATGCTGTGGATGGGGAAGAGGTGTCTTCGCTGGCTCTCCGTGGGTTTCAAGTTCCTTGCCAAGTAGAGCGTCGCCTCATGTCTCAATGGCAGCGTCCACCCGTCCTGCGCTTATCCTTGATTTGTACGCTGCGCCTCTTGGCTTGAGCTTCATTCCAATCGGAATCCTACGAGACATTTTATCCTAAGGGTTCATGTGCAAAACTTTTGATGGAAAATTGATTGCATTTGAGAAATAAAAAGAAACGTATTTCCGATGTTTCATTGAACAAACAAACCGAATTGAACATTTGGATTTTTTAAGTAATTATCAATGTGCCTGCAAACTGTATTATTATTCAGTAATTCATCTCGGGCTCTACACCAGGTTAAATCAGTCTTGTTGGCCTGGAATACCTGAGGAATGCCTTAATATTATTCACCAGGAAAAATTAAAATAGTTTGTATTTTTATTTTTGTTCCCATCGATTTTTCCTGAACAATAAATATTTTTCTATCTTTCCATCTAAAAGAATTAATTATGTGGGTTTCTTTTGCTGCTGGTTTTCTCTCCTAACCCTAGTCGCCTATACCGTGATTTTGCGTAAAAATCGCTAAACCTTGTATTAAATTTCTGTTTGCCAACCTTTGTGGAATAGAAGTAAAGATATCATATCCTTGTATAGGTTTTCGCGGTGTGGTGAGGATTCAGCGTTAAGGTTTTCGGGGTTACTACCGCGTTCAATTTATTATCAAAAATATAAGCTCAAAAATCAATCCTACCCATTTGCCTCTTTAGTATTCATTTTGAGGCAGGTTTATTGAAAAAAATAATGAAAAATGAAATTTATCTCTCAAAGAAAATTTAGGTAGATAGTGAGGAAAAAACAAAACTTACCGAACGCTGGCTATTATTCCTCTGCAGAACTAACAACGAACTGCCGCGCACGATGTTTTGAAATGGAGTGTGTTATTTCGTTACTGATATTTCTTGAGTTTATTTCTCCATCCCGTGTTATATCTATGTTATTTTTCATCTCCCGATGTCTTCGTCCATGAATCACTCACTCACTTTTTGAATTGACAAAACATGGGTAAAAATGCGCATGAAACACTAAAAAATGACTGTTGCAATGCGCCTACCAAAAATTTCAGGCAAGGGTGATAAGAAAAAATGATCCGTATAAGCTTGCCGTAACTGTTTGAATACCCGTAATTATAGTAATTGGTATGTGTCATGTTATTAGTGACAAATATCTACCGTTGAAACTTATTCTGCTTGTCATTTTTCTTTTCTCATCGTGCGGCTCATTACGATATCCTCTTTGCTTCTGGAATTGCATCCATCACCTACTTCATGCATTATTTTAATTAGTATCCTCTTCTGTTTTTTGTACTCATGAATGTGTTCTTTCTCTGTAGAGTTCGCGAGGCTAAGGAAATTATTTCTTTCTCACATTAGAAGAGGTCGCTTTTCATTTCTCGGGGCATTTTCACGAGTCGAGATTTAAAACCGCTCCCGCTGAGTCATCCATCTTATCCTCCCCTTGTTTTATGTTTCCACCTCTGTGATCCCTAGAACTGGAATCCGTGACTTCATTTGTTTTTTTTCGTGTTTTTTTTTCTCAGAGAATGCTCTTCTGTTGAGAGTGCTTCTCTGACGAGCTTAGTATTTTGCAAGAACTACTCTTTTAGCATTCTAATGCGCGGTGGACATGATGGAACGTTTCAATATACGAACTAGGCGTCCTTGCTCAAGGTCGTTTCATTTCTAGCCATTAGCATCAGGAGTAAGTATGTCGTTAAAATGGGGTCTCATCTAGAGACTGCCTTTCCTCACCAGGCATGTCCAGCACTTTGTGGTTCCTCTTTCTCTCCGTTCATTAAACCTCCTCCATTCTTCTCCGCGGCCATTTCCTTAAAATAATTCGGTGGACGAAAAAAAAGACAAATTTCAACAAAAAGATAATTTACTTGGAAAGAAACCTTCCTCTTATGGATCAGGCAGGATCAGATTCTTTCGCGAGTTTGAAAGTCACAAGTCGGCCTCGGTGACAGAGGGAATGACTCCTTGCCTGTCAAACCGATCGTCACGGGTTCGAGTCCCGCTTGGATATCCAGGGCGTGGATGGTTTTAAATGTGTTTGAATTATATGGAATTGCATAGAATTGAGGTCACTGTAAGCAATATAGAAATTTTTATTACTATTATTATATTTATTGTTATCATTACTATAATTACAGTAGAAGATGCCCCTCACTTCCATGAATAGGTGGCTTGTGAAACGGGAGTATCTAATTATAGTTATCTTTCCCTTTTTATGCTCAATCTCTCTATCACGGATTTTGGTCCTTGTAAAATAAATTTGTGCTTTCATCTCCATCCATTCGGTTTGATGCCGCTTGTTACGAGGTGTAACAGTTTTTCTTATCGCGCTGCCAATGACGTTAGATTTTTTTGTATCGCTCAGTTGTGTAGTACTCTCGCGACGTTTGATAGGCGTTGCATTTTCTACAGTGCGAAGTGACAAAGTGGTGAGAAATCAAAGGCATTTATTCGCCACAAAGAGAGAGAGAAGCTGCTTGAATTAGCATAAGTGTTACATGTATAATTTCCGCTGATATACCCAATGGTGTAAGTAATTAGTACTGTGGCATGTCGGCACCTTGAGCTTTTTTAAGGCGAAAACCGAAAGCCGATGTATCCTCAACATAGGCGTCAAAGGGTTAAGGAAATAATAGAAGTAATTGATGTGAATATTATTTCATCTCTCGGTAATTTTGCCAAGCTTTGGAAAAATGCTACTTCTTAATGTGACTCATGAATCGCTATGCTTTTTTTTGCGTATAAAATTCGAGGAATTAAGCGAGATGGAGTGGAATTGATTCATAATGAAACACTTACTTGCAATTTTCCACAAAAATAAAATTTTACTACGACTCGAGTTTCAATGATACTACATCATTTTCAAGTCTTGAAAATGATGTAGTATCATTGAAACTCGAGTCGTAGTAAAATTTTATTTTTGTGGAAAATTGCAAGTAAGTGTTTCATTACTTTTTTTGCGGATTTGCAGGCGTGTGCTGACTCTCTCGCTCGTAGTGATGGGTGAATATCGGTCAAAATATCGATTTTTCGAGCAATCGATTTTCTATCGAAATTAAAAGCTCGACTTTTCAACAAAAGCAGAAATATGAACCGAAAGATCGATAAATCGTAAAAATCGTCGGGTCTTTTCATTCATTAAATACAGTTTTTACAAAAAAACGTTTGTTGTTCATGCATTCGAAAACTACTCAAAATACACATTTGAGTATTAGTCAAAAATCCCAAAAATCTAATGCGTGAATTATTGGCTGTAAACATTTACAAATGCACACACGTTTAAGTTTTGGAATCTCCGCTTGGATCCATTCAGATTCACTAAAGCTTTTCGTAAGTTTATGTGAACACGATGCTTTTTTGATGCTGGAGGGATTGCTTTCCAATTTTACCTGCGTTAAAGTCTTACAGATGGGGCCGGGTGACGTTATAAAAGGCTGGAAGTGACGCTACTGAGATCAAACGAAATTTTCAAGATCGAAATCGTAAAATTGAGTTTCGATCGAAACTCGAAGATCAAGGCTCCATCTCTATATCCTTGATCTTTGGCATTGAAAACTCGATTTTCGTTTTTAATCGATTTCCCATTACTTTTCGCACACTGCGCATCACTAAATGCGGGCACGATCTCTCATTCTCCATATCAGCATCCTACAAACCCCATCCACCCCTCCGACGCACCAGCACCGGACATCGGACTTCATTCTGTAGACAGACATGCAGGGAGACGGAGAGGGAAGGCGGATGGGGAAGTGGAGTTACGAGGACGTACGTAGTTTGTAAAACGGCTCCCTTGTCTCCCTCTCCCTTGTTTGCTAGGGTTGTGACCCGGGGCAGGTGGAAATGTACGATGTATCTTTTGCCTTACCCTTCTTTATTTAGTAATGATAAACCTTACGCTTATTTATTTATTTTCATATTTTTTTACTGCCAATGGCTATTCCTGTGATATTTTTCTTTTGGAATTTTCCCCGTAACGTCATAACTCGGACCGTCGTATATCATTACACTTTGAAGACTCCTAAGCGTGCTTCCTGCTCAGTCCCTGTGGTAAAATGTCAGATAGAACGTAGCGATCATTGACTCCTCTCAGTGGCGAATACAGATGGGGGGCGAAGGGGGTGCGCCACCCCCCCACCCCTTGTGGGGCCGCCCGTATTGCCAAACATTGCAGAACCACAATTGTAACTTTTTTATACCATAAGATAGCATTGTCTTGTATTTTTACGTAATATCTTTTATTAAAAACTTCTTAAACTTTGCATTTGACTTGATTATATTTTATTACATTAAAAGTAAAGGTAACTCAAGGTATCTTTTGCACCTTGAGTTTTTTCTGTTTCCGCTACTGACTCCTCTGCATACGGCCAAGGTTGATATTGGCTAAACCACGTGACCTCCACCTATTCTTAAACTTACTGAGACTGGTGATTTCATCAGTATCATCATAATAACTTTTCCTTTGGCTATTTTTGGTTGAATATTTTTTCATGAAATTGAAGACTCATGACAGAATAGAATATGCCAGGATTTAAATTGAATCCTTTATTTTTTCTAATTGTTAATTTTTTCAAGTTGACGTAATATTGTGGAAAGGATATTACAATGCAGGAAAATCTGCGGCCAAGGTGGGTGAACTGATCCTTGACTGACGCATCTCAGCATGTTGAAAGCGCGTATTTCTGTCAATTCCTTCTTCGTTTTGATACAAGATAATTTGTAATTATGCTTTCAATATTTATCTACATAAAAATCCTATCTATTTTTGTTGTGTAGTTTTTGGCGTGAAAATTTTCCAAATTTTCATTAGCGAAACTGTGGAAAGCCATTTTTCTGTAGTCCACTGTCAAGAAAGACTTTGGACGTCGGACGAATAATTTGACGTTTTGAGGCTAGATTTCTTTCTTCTGGTAGCAGAATAATCGGTAGAAGAAAATTAGGCACTTGGAAGATCTTGAGAAAGAAGATATGAGAGTCCAATCAGCTTAGGTACAATATGTGCAATCCGCAAGTCCAAGAACTAGACACGACGCCCTTGGTATGGAAGCCCGTGTCAGTAAAATCCTATAGATATTTAAACTGAAATTTTGCATGTGTTAATTAAGGGGGTACAGCAGTTAAAACAATGGTTTTCAGTGCAGTAGGAGCCGGTGACCGAGCGATATGGTTAGAATTTGTTTAAATTCAAATGGAATATTTCCAGTGACGTTACCATAGTCTGTTTTGTACGAAGTTCTTGTGATCTTTTGATGTCTCCTTTTTTTAATTCTTGTGCGTCGTTGTCGTTGGTGCCGGTTTGTGTGTGTTGTTTGTGTGCGCTAACCCGTCCGAGAAGACGTCTGCGGCGTCCCATTTGAATCCCATCCAACGGAGAGAGAGAGACAGAAAGAGACCCTTCTTGTCCCCCTGGAGGCTGGCCTGCGAACTACACTCGCGCACTCTCCCGTGTCACTGACAGCGGAAGTGACGACCGGCATTTTTTATTTTCAGCTCCATCTTTTTTTTTTAATCGCACGGGCGAAAATTCTGCCGCGGATTCCCGGGGCTATCCGTCCGTCTGTTCCTTCGGAAAGTGAATCCCTGGGAAAATAGTAAAAATAAAAGAATAAATCTACCCTCCCAGGAGCTGTTAAATAATGCCCCACGTGTTAAGCTCGTCGTCGTCGTAGGGACGAGAATTGTAATGGATGGAGTGTGCTTGGTACTTTCGGAATTTATTTTCCCTTCTTTTATTTTGTCCCAGGATGATTTGGAGTCTGGATGGGAAACCGTCGTGGATGTGAATTGCAGCGACGGAGTTCCAGAGGTCGCTGGTTCGTTTTTCTCGAATTTTTGCCGTCAACCATCTGGAACTACGTCTGAATTTTTGCGGATTTCATTGGCTCGTTTCGCTATCTAACGATTTGATCGTCGGATTATTCTTCCTCATAGAATGATCCTCCAAAGTCGTAAGAACATTAATAGCTTTGCTTGGTTTCGCTATTTAGTTGGGCCTTCTTCGCTTCTGTAGCGTTGAAGTTTTTCCACGTCCCATCCCTTCCGAACCTATCCCTTCCCAGGCGTTGACGGGCTCCTATCGCGGCGGAGCCTCTTTCCTTTTCCTTCCTCTCCAGCCCCTCCCCGGGTGATCGGGCGTATAAGCCACTGGCTTGGTCCCGGCCCCGGTGTGTTGTATCCCTGAAAGGTTCCCCTTGAACCCTAATACTCTAGTGGCTCATTTCGCTGCATAGTGCAATCGTTTTCGGTAGTAAAACCATCACTGGTTTCCGAACGTGGATGTAGAATCTATCAATTCCTGTCCCCCTGACTTTTACGAAAAAATTTTATGTGAAGCAGTTCGTAAAGTAAACGAGACTTTTCATTCAAGTGCTCTTTATTTTGCATATTACGGTTGTTATCAATAGGTTTTATATCCGAAGAACAAGGATCGCGGGAAGCCCTTACGTATATATCAAAGGCCTTGGTTTTATACCATTATTTTCTTACCATTTTTACCATTCTTTTCTCTTATTTTTATTTAATGGGACATATGTTTTCATAGCCTATTTTCATATTCCGGCTCCTTCTCCATCGGCCCATCATCTTTCACTAGGTCACGGATTTTCTCTCGCGTCAGACCAGTGTCTATCCAAAACATGTGCCTCGTACTTATTCATTCAGAGGTAGGTAAAAAAATAGCGAAATTAAGCTCTTAACGAAAAATTACTGTAAAGGCAATTTGGGGGGGGGGATGATTATTTCAAAAAAGTACTCGCACTGGACGCCATCTATCATTCCTCTGCAGAACTAACTGCAATTTTCTGCGTACAATGTATTCAATTGGAGTGAGAAAAGAGTTATTTCATTATGTACCACCATTTCCGGAAATAACTTTTCCATCCTGTGGTATATCGATGTAATTTTTCATCTCCCGATATCTTATTCCATGATTCATGTTGCGGAAAAATATGGGTAAAAACACATGAAACATCAAAAAAACAACTGCGGCTGCAAATTCCCAAATCTTCAGCTAAGTGCTAAATACGGTTAACTAACTGCTAAGTTTTTCTAAAAACTGGTATTGTTTTCTTTTTTTCTTTTTATATAAAAGCATTTCATTCCTTCTTCATTGTGTTCTTAATATACCAAGGTCTCCCTTCTTCAGTCTCACCTTATTAAATGCTTATACTTAAAACTATTTGTGTTATTTAATGGTTGCTGTGAAACTCCCACCTACCAATTCACATTATCGAACGATTTGTTCACTACCCCAGCTTAAAATTTCAAGTTTTAGGGAGTCACGCCTCTTTAGTATACCTTTATTCGTCTTTCATTTGTCTCCTGAAGTCTGCAGAATCGATCAAGTCTCTAATATGGATAAAAAATGTAAACAAATATGTAATCACTAAAGTCATCCATCGCTTATTTATATAACTTGAAATACTTGCATGCATGAACTCCTCTCTCTAGTTAAGATAATGTGAGTGTATCCATGATTATGGTGGTCAATTCCTCCTTAGGGTAGTTGCGTTCAACTTATTTTATATTGGTCCATGAAATAATCATGTGGGTTTGAAAGGTATTTTTTAGCTGCGGTGAAATGTTAATGCCGATATTAATTGCCTTTTTTCTTTTTTTCAGGTAAGTTGATCTCCTATTGGTGATACTGCTATGTGGATATACATGTCAATTTTGATTCGAAATCCTCTTCTCGCTACATCTGAGTCACCTGGTAAGCCTATCAAATCATTTCTGTATAGTTTTAGGAGATCAGTTTACTAATTTGTTAAGACTCTCATGCTTTATTTGAATCTGGCTGATATTCTTTGTATTTATTTCTCATAATTTGTCGTTTGTTTCGTTTTTGCGTTGGTGCGGTTCTTTTTGCGAAAGTCGGGCGTTTCTGTTGTAGATAATAGGAATTTATTATTCAAGTGAATACGTTTTTTCTCCATTGGGTATCAAGAAGTAATATCTTATATGATACTACTGGATATATATATGTTTCTATTCATGTTTATAAATGTATTTGGACAACGTATTGAATTCCATTTTTATTTTGTTAGAATATTTTATAATCCTTGTACAATTGTTGAAACATTTTCGGAATGATGCAAGTGGTATTTACTGACAGCGGAAGTGACGACCGGCATTTTTTTCAGCGCCATCTTTTTTAATCGCACGGGCGAAAATTCTGCCTTAATATTTTGATTTTTAAGGCCTTTTTTCACGTTTTTTTTTAGAAAAATTCGCTTTAGGCTGAGGTTTCTAACTTTAATCTATGTGTTATATTTAATCTCTATAGAATATCATAGGTTGCCATTCAAATTTTTGTTTTTAATTGTTTGAATATCCTTCTCTATCCATGCTTCTGATTATAGCGTTGCAAATCTGTTTCTTCTTGTTGTATGAGCAGCGATTCGGCTGCTTTCCATGTCTAAACGATCCATTTCCCAAATATTCCTGTGTGTGCTTGGAAGGCTCAGAGTTCTATCTTCTTGTGTTTACTCCTATGCGGGGATGACTGGAGAGAACCCACGGAACGTGAAATCCTCTTAGCTGCTCGTCTACTTCCGAGATATCCTCTCCTCTGATTGTATTTCATTCACATCTGTGCATGTGTTATCCTGAGGTCACGGATTTTCAAAGTTTTTTTTTTTTTGCTTTCGAAAGGAAAAACTTAAAGGTGTGAGGGAATAATTTTTGGAAATGATAGACAATCATGATCACGGAAGCAAATTACAAATTTCCTCAATAAATTTTGTTAAACTGACCCTGTTTTCATAATTTAATTGCCATCACAATTTTGAAATTAGGAATTGTTTCTGTGATTACAAAATTGAAGTATAGCTAAATAAAGAATAAATAAAATTAATGCAGTACGTTTGGTAGTTTCGAAATTTCAAGTATGCTAGAGAAAACAACACAGCGAAGCGGAGATACTATGAAATAATTTATAGTGTTTGCTAATAAGCTACAGTGATTTATATGGTTAATATCGTTAATTCTGATAGGATTTTTTAATGTTGAAATGGAAGTTTATTGTTTTATTTGCATTACTTTATATCAATGTGTTTGACGTCGTAAGTAGTGCGAAAAAGACGTGAATATATTTTCAGGCACTCCATGCGGCGACTTAGGAACAGGATACATTCCGAAGACTTGGTCTTGGTTGGATTAGTCTTAAGTAGGAAATAACATTCGCTTTACCGGTATTCAATCACCCACTGGCCTTTAACCTAGAACGTTAGCTTACTTTGATTCGCTCTGTGAAAGTCTCTCTACGAACGATCCATTAAGAGGTATTAATATAAAGAAAAAGTACAAATAAAGAATAATTTCGTAATGGTAACACGTTCCCGCAACATGGGTGCTATTGTCGCGGCATTTTCAAGAATTTCTTTAATTTTTTTCCAGTCGTAACTCTGGAGAGTAGTAAGTCAAGGAGTGCCTGTACTTGATCTCTGGCAAGAGTATGATATACTCCAAAATTCTACGTTTTTTCGATGTCCAACAGAGGGGAAAATCTATAATTTTTCGCAATTTTATGCTTCCAAACCAATGCTATTTCTGGGATATGATTTAAGAGGGAGTTTCAATTTAACCAATTAAAGTTTAAATTAAGATTAATTTAAGTTTCAATATCAGTTTCAATTTCAGTTTAAGGTCCATTGCATAAAAAATACGTTTATAGGCTAATATTAATGTGTGGGTTCCGAAAACATTTATATGAAAGCGATATCTATAATAGTTTTTTAGATACAGTCTGGGACGTGAAGTAATACCAATTTTCGCTCCCTTATGGTCCATAGGGACATGTGTGTCACATGACATAAAAACACTAATTTTGTGAAAATTAAAGCACAAATGCGGAGTTTTTCGTACAAACTCCACAGGCTAGGTACACATAAAGGATGAACCGTTATTAATGACCATCTCGTTGATTTGTTATAAACTATCAAATTTCAACTTCGTAAACAGCATTTCATGTGAAAGTTCTTGAAAATGAGGAAACTGCAATATCTAAAGGATATCACAGAAATAATTTAAAACTAGAAGCCAATAACCTATTCTTCGATAGAACCAATTCTTACAATCATTCGCCTTCTCATTAAATTTTGAGAGAATTTAAAATATTTGGGACATGTATGTCCCTTGGACTTAAAAGGGTTATATTGAAACTATCTCTCAGAAATAGCATTGGTTTGGAAGCATAAAATTGCGAAAAATTATAGGTTTTCCCCTCTGTTGGACATCGAATAAACGTAGAATTTTGGAGGATATCATGCATCGTGACGACTCGTCTCGCGACTAAACTACGAAATATCTCGTCCAGATCAAGGAAGAAGAAGAAAACTTGACATAGGACGAGTTAACTCGGCCGCGTCAGTTTTTGCGTGTTTTCTTAGGACGGGATACCTCGTCCGAATCAGGGAAGGGATTAAAAAAGTAAGTGTTGTTATCATTAAGGCTCCCAGAGTCAACCAAATTTATTGGTTACCGGAGTAGAAAAAAACGTGATCAACATTCCTTCTCCCTTTGGAAGTGAAATTAATACAAACTAGAAGAAAGTATAAAACACAATCATCTCTTCCAAAATGAAATAACGTCCTAATGTATAATTTGCACCCTGTATTTTGTGGACGTAGTTATAAAAAATGTAAATATTAGTTCTTAAATTTACTAAAGATTACCCCTTCAACCGCATTGTTTGTTATCACCTAGCCGCTTTATATTATTTTAGTGATTTTCCTATATGTCGGTTCCGTGATTGATTTTCCTTTCAATGTTTGTTTTACGGTGATATCTCTTATCTCTTTCATTGCCGGCGTTCATCGCAAATGCCCTATTCCTTAAAATGACGCATCTGCACAAAATTTGTTCCTGTGTCTTTCGGATGCTTACAATAGATCAGTGTGTGTTTTTCCACCTTGGTTGGGGTGATTGATGGCCAGGGCTTTGCGGATGGCAAAAAAGGGCTCGCCGATATGTTTCCCTTTCTTTGTTTGTCTTCTTGTAGGGAACCCATCCATCATCCCTATTGATATTCGCTTCAGGTGAGGCGCTGCCCAGGGCAGATGAAACTTTACCCATCGTGGAAGCGTTATCGTAGTCTGCCCTGTCCCTTACTGGGCCTCAGTAGGTTGGATTCTAGACTATATGTGTATGTCGTTACATGTAGTTGATATTTTCCGTGAATAGTAAGTATGAATTTAAACATAATTAAGTTGTTTTCACTGCCGATATTTGCCCTTCGGTAGCCTTTGGAGTCCTATACGTGGTTCCTTCATCTTTGTTTCAAAATGAATGTAGTCGATTTGGAATCTTCTTAAGTCTCCTGGCATTTTTCACGTTTCTTCTTCTTCTGCTGATCTCATGGATTTGAAGAGTACAAATCGTCAAAGAGCAGCGTGATACCGCTCAAGTGTATAAAAGCACTATATTTAGCATACATAAATCATCGCCCTTGGTATATTGTTTCAATAGATACCCGAGATGGAACATTCAAATTGATTTATTCATACAACTTACATCCAGTTACATGCAGTTGGATGCGTGGTCTCTTACTCATGCAGTAGCAGAGGAATTATCAGAGTCTCTTCGCTTAGAATTTTCGAATAATGTGTAGGCAATCACTAGCCTGCGTTCTGTGAAAAATTGTAGTAGCCTTTCCCCTCTTTCATTTAGATTTCCTCTACCTTATTTTCCGGTTATTCGCATTAAGGTAAGCATTACCACGCCCGTAGTGAAATGTGTGTCGCTTTACCGACCAATATGGCCTCCTCACGTGAAGAGCTGCTGCTCTGTCTACGGGTGATGAGAGGCATAATAGTTGGCGGCCCCCAGTCGCCAAGCTACGGCATCTTCATAGTTTTCGGGGTCTTTTAAATGTCCTACCTTGCCCAAGGATAGGTGATAAAAGCAAATTCCCATATCTATCCGTTCGTCAAAATATACCTCTAAATTTATCGCTTCTGTCGGTTTTGGAAATACAAAAGGGCTGTAAGATGATGAGGGGGTAGGGGTATTTAACGTAGGGGTTTGAAATTTTGGCATAATATGTAAAATGTCATGTGCGTATTATAGTAGGAATTTCAGTGACGTGAATGGTATAACTCAGGAGAAATAGTCGTTCTCCGTATTGCTCTTAAAGACGTACATAAAGGTATTCGTACGTATTGTGGAGAAGAGATGCTGTAAACCGTAATTCAGGGAAAATTATTGGGAAAGAGATGTAGGAGGATAGCAGTCGTGAATGTATTGAAGAGTAATTGGTCATACTTTTGCGGAACTTGGAAGATGGAAAGTTAATTTGAGAAAGCTCGTATATATTTTTACGGCGTATTAATTCTTTATTACCCTCGTTTAACATGACTAATTAACTAATGTGTTGAAATGAAAATTAATTACCTAATCCCTCTCTTCTGTACGATGTATTTATTCCCTGCTCTCACAACTGTGAAATGCTGGCGTTGAGCTCGCAAGTTTTTATATTCTCATCGCCGATCCCCGGACGCGAGACGTTAACAAAGCGAAAAGTTAAAAGTTCCCACAATTTCCCTATAAATTAAAGTATCATGATCAATCACCGACTTGATTTTTATCAAATGAATGGTTACATCTATTGCTCTCTGGTTCGCATGTTAAATAATGTCTGAAATGTTTTTAAGTTAAACGAAATGCGTTGTGTATAGCTGTAAGAACTATTTTCTTCTTTATTTCATTTTGACTCTGATAATTCCTCTGCTGCTGCATGATTAAGAGACCACGCATTCAACTGCATCTAACTGGATGTAAAGTTGTATGAATAAATCAATTTGAATGTTCCATCTCGGGTATCTATTGAAACAATACACCAGTGGCGAAGATTTATGTGTACTAAATATAGTGCTGTTATACACTTGAGCGGTATCACGCTGCTCTTTGACGATTTGTACTCTTCAAATCCATGAGATCAGCTCCTTGAGAGGATGTTTCACCCTACATTGGATAATTTTATTTCCTCCAACTATCATATTACCTCTTGCGCTGTCATCGTGAAATATTCGAGGTACCTACATAAATAAAAACTTAAAATCATTACACAAGTGTAGTCAGTGTGAAAATGTTATCCCAGTATTGGTGCTGAAGAGAAATTTTCCATATTTGAGCAGCGACTAATTCTTGATAAGGACCCAGATACTGACTATGCTCGGAATATTTCAAGCCGATAGCGTAAGATTTGGAGGAGCAGTGGCGTAACTATTGGGGGGAAAGAGGGGATAGATCCCCTCCCCCCAAAGCCTCAGAGAAATAAAAAAAATATTTAAATGTATTGTCTATTTTTGAGATATAATAACTGCGTATGTTTAAAGTTAAATTTTAAGTGCGCAAATGATGTACAATGTATCTCCAGGCATTCAATTCTTTAAAAAAATTCCCGGAGCGCTTATATCAACAACAACAATATAAAAATATCAACGCTTAAACATAAATATAGCCACAAAGTGTTTGCTATAGAATCCTCAAGTTTAACAACAGATCATCAAATTAATATGAGTCAGTCAATATCATGCTATAATCAGCTACAAGAAGCTTGTGCATATGGCATTCATAATGCTTATGCTGAGTTTTTTATTTTATAAAGGATTAATGTATCCGCCAACTGCGTCTTTTTTATTTCTACTGTAGCTATCTAATTCAATATCTCGTCCCCCTAGCTCACCCATCTCTCCTCAGAGCATATTCCTAGTTACGCCACTACGCATGGAAATCGAGACAAAATGCGCGAGCGATGCGTCCTGTTAAAGGGTTTTGCGATGTCAAACCGTAGCATTCATACCAGGACGAGAACAAGTTCCTCGCGTATATTGCTTGAAAACCTTGTGATTCCCAAGATCGGGCTGGATTCGTTACAGGTCTGCTTTACTTAATTGGCAATTTTCATTTAGAAAATAAGTTAAGGGGGAAGGAATCCTCCGGGAAGGACGCAAACCCCAACTAATTAACGTGTACATTTTTTTTTTTAGTTTTGGCGTTTTTTTCGGGCTTTTTTTCACGCGTGGGGAAACTCGCCGGGCAGCGAAGGGGTGTCTTACAGTATAGGGGTGAGTCTCTGGGGCGCAACGGGTGTTTTCAGGTTGAGCTCCATAAAAGTCTTTCGCATTAGATACGGCGTTTAAGGGGGGGGGCTATTAATCGTCGGACCTAGCATTTTTTTATAGCGATGGCATAATTTCGTGAAATGACGTTTAATGAAGTCAAAGCGTTCTTTTCCACTTCGTTGGCTCCGCAACCCATCCTCATTGGTGTGAACATGGTCATTTAAGACCTTCCTCGGCGCGCCGCTCGATGCAAAAAAGCAGCGCGATTCATCTCATGAGAACGAATAATGATTGCTTCTCATCCTTTAGAAAAAAAGATCCTTCCCAGAATTTAATTCTTTTTTATCCTTTGCTATACCCCATTTTTGATGATGATATGGTTCGTGTTGAGGGTTTGACCTTCTAATTGAATTGGCCTCTAATTTCTCTCCGTTTTAAATCTCTTATTATTTCTTTCGAACGTTACATCGAAGCATGCCATGCTTGTGCATATCGCATTCATAATGCTTGTGCTGAGTTTTTTATTTCATAAGGGATTAATGTTTCCGGGAACTGCGTCGTTTTTTTATTTCATAGTTATCTGATTCAATATCTCAGAAATATTATCTTTTCAAATTTTTTCTGGAAGCGGGATATTGATTTCATGTTCAGCTATTTGAATACTACTAGCGGAAGTGAGGACGGGAAGGAAAAAGTTTTCGTTTGCGCTCGTGGTACAAGGTCGAGGACTATTCTACAGACGTAATTATAGAAGGATATAGTCTAGCTCAGCAGAATAGCCCAAGTAAAGAGGGTATTCCTCAAAAAGAGGAGTCTCTTAACAGCTGGGAATACATATTTCGAAATTGGTTTTACAGGAAAATGATAGATAGATCGTGTTGGTAATTATGAAGTCCTAAACATAGTGAGAGAGAAAGGAAGTCTTTGGAAAACCCTATGAGGAAGACTAGTCAGGTAAATCAGCCACATCGTGATACACGATGGTTTGATGTGAAAGAAATGGTTGAAGGGCAATTAGAAGGGAATAACAGCAAATTTAGGCCACGGATGAAATACATGGAACAGATAATGAAGGATTTAAAGCATAAGCAGTGTGTAAGTGTTAAAATATTACGTACCTGATGGGAGAAATGAGTGAACAGCTGCGTCAAAACAATCTTTGGGTAGCCGATTGTTGACGATGCAGATAGCCTAGTTCGTTCTAACCTTCATTGAGGGATACGTAAATAATGAGATACACGAGGGAGCAGTAGAATATCTCTTGGAATCGGAGGATAGGCTTCGTGGAAGCCCTTCAATGAGGTGGAAAGATTAAGTTTCCCTCGTTAGCAATAAAGATGGGATTAAATGGTGCGGAGGAGGGTGCAAGTGATTCGTCCAAGCTTCGGATAATAGGCCTCCCTGCCGACTCAGAGAACACTATCTCATCCGCCTTCGATCCACTTGGAACAAGCGCCCCATCTCATCCCTTGCAGATTCGAGCATTTCATTACTACATCGCTGAGGGGGTGGATTAAAGCAAGACTCCTTTGATAGCCCACAGGAGCTTTAAAAACAGTGTCATCGGCACTTCAAGTACCCCAATGCTACCCTCTTCCAAATAATCCATTTCATTACGTCAGTATCGCCTTTCAAATTTAATCATTTCCTCGGCCTAAAGAAGTGACATTGAATATGAATTGAACTAAAGCTTAATACAGGGTGGAAATTTTATGTCACGTAATTTTAACCCTGTATAGCTGATACCAGTATGAACAAAATAACCAATGATGTTTAGGTCAGAAACACACCATTTTTAAACTACAGAAACATTGAGTCAAGCGCTCCGATTGGCCGCGAGTTTGCGCTGTTGCCGGATGCCTTGGATACATCGCGATCTCCGGCAGACAAAAAATTCGAATTCATGAGTAGTCCAGAGCATCCGGCAACAAGGCAAACTCGTAGCTAATCGGAGCGCTTGGCTCAAAGATTTTGTAGCTTAAAAATGGGGCATTTTCGATCCAAACATCAATGGTATTTTTTTTCTTAATGGCATCAGCTTTCGTGGATTAAAATTTCGTATCCCAATTTTTCTCCACCCTGTACAACGTTAAATTTAGCCCACCAATGTGGTTTCAGTGGGTCATAGCCATTTTCAAGGACGGATATCGGTTGATTTCTTATTGTTGGTGTGTGGTTCTAATAAATACGATTTGGGTACGGTACGTATAACTATTATCAAGAAGGGAAGTGCGGTTGCCAAGTAGAGAGAGGACTTGAATGCGGATGTAAGGGTCTCGGGTTCAAATCCCAGGTGAAGGGTCTCTCATTGGATTCCTGAATCCCTGAAGACGATGGGCGAGTTGTCTATCGAAACGTTGGAAGGAGAAATGGAGGACCTGACCCGGTGCGAAACCCGAGAAAACTTCACTGCAAAGAGATCTCCTTTAATCTCTAGATGGTCAAGGTAAAGGAACTAGCCCACCTACCCTGAATGCAGTGGCCTAGCGAGGGAAGGCATCTGGGGGGTCCTGACCCCCCCCCCCCCACCCCCCGAAATATTTGAACACAATTACTTTGCTCCATAAAAGAAACTAAAATGTTGAATGCCATGGATAAAAAGACTTATTTGACAAGTGAAGTTTTTTTCTATCATGAAAAGTGTTAAAATTATTTTAAAACCCTCTACTTAGTACCTTGTTTTTTAAAAATTTCCACTCGTGGCTTTGGACCCCCCTCCCTCGAACGAATTCCTGGCTACGCCACTGCCTGAATGTGCGTCTTTCGCACGCCTGTGGTTGAGTCTGGGGTGAGTTCTACACTCACCTATCCAAACCAATGTCCGGCTTTTATTAAATTTGGGGGGGAGGGTGACTCGTCGTCTGTTAAGGGGGTCGCCTATGTAACATGATATTTACGAAAGGTTGCCGATAGACAAGACACACATTTGAAGTTAAGATTTTCTTGAAATCTTTAAGTGGGAGTACAAAAATTCCAAAATAATTTAGATCCATAAAATTGAAATGCATATACATCGTATAGTTATAGTTAACTAGTGCCTCTATTTCGTTAAGATTTTCAAATATCTATCTTCATCGCCCCGAAATCAAAATTTTTAAGGTCATTATATCGGGGGAATCTAACCCAACTGCGTGGGACGATCACAAACGCTCACTTTCTAGATAGAGCGGGACTCGAACCCGCGATCTTCGGTTTGGCATGCGAGGACATTACCCCGCCGCGTAATGTTTTGAAATTGGTCGTGCTTATTTTTCTAATCGTGTATAAAATCGCAGAAGAATATCCTTACGAGACGGTTTTATAATACCTGGTTAGCCCTAACTATATGATGACACAGCTGGCAATTTTACCTAGTGGTGGCTGAGATTTGGTCAGCTGTAAGCCTGGTCTTATGCAGAAGCCAACGATCTTTTAACCACCTCTAGGCAAAGGTTTTATTATATAATGGTTAGCGTTAAGCAGGAATTATAAAACCGACCTTAAGTTTGTTTACGTCGGAAAAAAGGTCACGTGATGAATGGAATTCATTTTGGTATTCATTTTGGTATTCATTTTGGCCCCTCCCTCCTCGTGAAATGCTGGGCAGAATTGGTCGTGCTTACCGTTTCCATTCATCTCTCCTCTTCAGCCTCTCGCTTTGGCTAATGCCGTTCCCGTCCCTTTCATCCGGTGCGAGACTTCCCTTCCTGAAGTACTTGAATCCCTTTACAGTCGTCTCCTCACCAATTTAAATTCCTTCACAACTCTCGCAGGTAACCCCCTTTTGCTTTTCCCTCCTGCCCTCCGCCAAATTGCCCCTTTCATCCCAACCCCTGCGTGAATCGCGTTGAACACCTGCTGCGGGGGAGGTGGTGGCGTGTGTTTTTTCATACGCATGTATTTTGTGGCGAGGGGGTCTTCTTCCCAAAGCGCTGTCCCGCGCCGACTCCCTCCTCCTCCTTCCGCTCTCCCTGGCTTTCCTTGCAACCCCTCTGCTCTGATTTTCTCCCCCTCGGAATTTCGCTGTCCTCCCCCTCTCCTCTCCACGGTTTGTGTATACGTGTTTCCCAATTTATAAGGTTCCTCCAAGAAGCGGTGTTAACGTCATTCTTGGGTAAAATAAAAAAAAATCGATGTAATTAATAATAAGGATAATCGTTCGAAAGAATCTCCTATAAACGATAATCAAATGGCCAATGATGGCAACACCATCACCCGTGTGGAGATGTTTGATGAGTGCAAGCGGCCGTACGTATCGCGTGCTGATGACTGTTCCTATTAATTTCAGCGATTGCCACAATAATTGGTGTATTTGACCTTGTAAAATACATACTTAGATATTGGCTAGCAGCCTAAGTGCAAAATATTTTAATTCCGATCAAGTAATGTTAATTGATTGCGGTGTTCTTGATAGCTCATCTGCTGGAGTCTCTGTCGATGAGCATGTGCTCCAGACAGGCGAATTCAATGGGAAGCCTCATGCGGTTTTACGATCACGATCTCTCGTGCAAAGTGTGGTAGCTTCAATACTATATCTAATGCAAAAGTACGTGCTGGTCTGGTTCGGGAAGTTGCAAACATGATTGGTCATTACACTGAAAAGTAATTTATCTTGGAAGCTGTGTCACTAGATATCAATAACGTCGTCGCGGACATCTTCATACAATCACGAAAAACACAAGCGCTCAAATAGGTTTATTCACGCGATCGGCTTTCCATCGCTTCGATTTTTAGCCGCACTGTGTCAGTCACTTCGTTTCGATTCACGAATACTTTTGGCTGCTCTATTTGAGGAAATTGCGTTTGCCGTGCGATATTTTTGACATTCACTCTTAAAAAAAAGAAATTAATCCGTGAAAAATGCTTGCTATACTCAGAAAAAATGTAGGTGATTGATAGCCAGGCTATACCCATGATTTACTTCTTACGAAGCTTTCTACATAGGCGAGCTTTCAGTAAGAGAGTAGCACTGTGCCTAAGCAATTTAGAACACCACCAAGCTATTTTCTCAGAGCGAACTTCGGGATGGGGAAAAACCCTTATTTTGCCGCTGGTCTGCGACGACGAATTTCAAAGCACTGCAGGAACAAGTGACTTTGTACGCAGTCACGCGCACGGGTCCCGGCTAAGTCAAATATTTTTTCATGGCGAACTTCATCCTTTGGTGTATTTAAGCAATTTAAGACAAAATCGATCCCAAGCCGGTATTTAATCAATTATATCTAATGGAGATTGAATACTATATTAAAAATGCGCCGATTGCTGAGTGTAAAGAAAATCTCTTAATTTTTTTATGAATACGTCACCTATGTACTGTTTGTTGTTTTACGGTTAACCCGGATGTTGCACATCCGCAATCCCGTAGCGAATCATTTTAGTACTAAGTGGAGCAAATGACATCAACGGATCCGGGCCTTAATGTGGCATTGTGGAATTGTGATACTGTGGCATTTTTCCACTTATTTTTATTTTTTTAACTCACTTTTTTTTACACAAACAAGTTTTTACTCCATCTTCAAATGCAAGAGAATTAGGTAACCCTTTGCGGTCCAACATCGAGGCTGACTCGACAGGCCTCAGGTCCAACGACATGTTTAGATCGGCATCACAAGGCGCTGCGATCATTCAAGGGATTATACATTATTTCAAGAGATATCACACATCGAAAATTTTCCTAGAATAAATTCTCTGATAGAACATGGATGATACTTGCACTATTGGATTTTTAATTTAAACAATAAAAGAAGAACATATAGAGCGAATCGATCCTGTAAATTATTTGTTTTTTCTTAAAAATTTATTTGGAAAAAAATACTTTAATTTAAAAAATTTGACCGGAAAGGGTTAATTTAGCACCTGAAAATGGCTGTGAAAGCTGAAACTATTTGTGTGTTTTGAGAATAAAAAAAGTAGATAAGCGCTAAAGTGTTTCTATCATGGAGCAAATGACAGTCTTCAGCTGCCCGTTAAAGTGACCGAAGGACTAATGGGGCCCTGAAAGGCGTGGAACTCGGTCGGAGATCGAGGTATCGAAAAACTTTAAGCCAACAAAGCGGTAGCGAAAAAGGTCAATCCGAGGCGGAAGGCGGAACAGTGCCCCTAATTCGTATCGGCGTGATGCAAGCGAAAAAAAATGTGAGGAAAGACGTCAGACCGGTGAATGCGTGAAGGACTTTTGTGGAAGGAAAGAAGAAAGAAAGTTAAAAGGTGAGGGAAACGAGAATTATCGGGGATAAAAATGGAGGGTGGAAGAAAAATCGATGGCGCTAAGGTTGGAGAGAAGAAAAGTGGTCTCAGATTAGGAAAGCATCGGAGGTAGGGAGAAGGAAGAAGGGATTTGGAACCCAAAAGGGTTAGTATGGGGGTGGATGATGGAGTGCCTTAATTAGAGTCAGGTCTTTTCCATCCGAAGAACCAAGTCCCTCCTTTGCACGGGAGACGGGATTTGGAAGGTAAATTTTGTGGAAAGAAGTGACGTCGGATAACAGAATGAGGGTGTGGACAAAAGGTCCGATTAGTGACGAAGGGCGTGGAGGAAAGACAAACTAAAACAAAGAACCAACCCTCCCTCCCTCCCCTGGGAAGTCTTAACTCCTTCAGGGACGATTTGTATTCATCCATTATTGGAATAAATTTGGGTTCCTTAATTGTCTTGCCCGCGTCAAAATCTCCAAATCAATCAGGAAAGTTGGACGTTTTGCATTGCGTGGGATGATTTGGAAAGATGTTTTCTGATGGAAATGTGTTTATAAATTCCATTCCCTCTTCGTGTTTGGAGGTTCAGATGTAAAATAGGTTAATTAATGCATATCGAGCGTATTAGCCCATGGCCTGTTCATCATAACTCCTCTTGGATCTGCTTGCCAGATGAATGAATATGATAGGAAAATGGGGAAGTTCGTGGGGCACCTCATGCTAACGAGTTAGAACGCAAAAAGGTAACTTTTTGTTGACACGTTAAACCCCGTTCACGACAATTTAACTAAGCGTGACGTGGCTTACTGTAACTAGACCAATTTGTGAAGTATTCCTTAGATCATAGCATAAACTGTGCACCTATAATAAAATTGATTGTGAAGAGATAACGTGAGTTTTTATCTTTCTCGATAGGCAATACAATTCCCTTTGGTACCAGTCATGAGAAATTTGAGATTTAATTAAATTATTACTACGCTAAATATAATTACGCCAATTTAAATTGCTGTGAACCACCAGAATCTCAATTACCTAGAGTTATAAACTCCATTGTTATGCCAAGTTATTTCGATACGAACGAGGCGTATCAAGAATAATAAATGCTTGCGTAAGCAAATAATCTAAATCTCTCGTGATGGGATATGAATCCATGATCTTGGATAAGAAGCTAACTTCGTCGAATTCACACCAAACTTTCCGTTAAATGTGATATGATGTGATCCAAAGTCTTTAAGAGCAAGTCATGTTCCTTGTGACCCATGCTGAAGTCTTGTCTGGTCGCCGTAACTTCTTTCGTTCAGCCGGATTTAGCGGCTTTGAGGCAAGCCGTTTCTTTTCCCTGGCGTTCCACAGGTTTTCTCTGATGCGTCGTAAACAGAGCACGATCCATTAAATCTTGGTTTCGAAGTCGGTGGTCCGCTTATCCGTTTGTGGCCTTTGGAAGGGTTTCAGGATTTTTCTATGAAACGGGTCCAAGTAGTATTAATTTATAATTGTTTGCTGAAGTGGAAGCTTCGTTGGAAAAGGACATTCAACGCTTTATTTATTTTTGGAGAGTGGATAGTGAGTCATTGAGCCAGATAAATTGAGACATGGATATTTAATAGTGATGAATAGGATTATATTTCTATCCTCAAAATGGCTGTTTTCATTTTTGATCAATGCTCTTCTAATTCGTAAATAATGGACCGCCAAAATTTCTCAGGATTTATATTTGTTTAAATTCTATCCTTGGAAGGCTTTATGAAGAACCTTCTGTTTAGAAAAGTAATTCTTTCTAAATTCCTTAAAATAAAACTTTATTGTGTACGAATTTATTCAAACTTTGTACATATACAGTAAATGTCTTTAATTTCCTTAAATTTTTTTCGAGAAAGCTTTGTGAACTACGTATTAAACGCATTGTGCGTAAGCTGTGGCCTGAGCTGATGAAATTCACGAACTCGCAGCATTTATGAGTAGGAAATACAAATTTGACTTGTGTCCTAATGATATTACTAATACATATTTTACGATAAGTAGATTTCGCGAAAGATAAGTCGTCGTATTGACGTTAATAGTAAGTGCATCGGGGTGGAAATTCTTATTTTTAATACCATGAAATATGAAGAAGAGAGTTTATGGATATTACCCTTGTTTCTCCTTAAATGAACGCATTAAGTTCCCTGCATCAATGTAAACTTCTCATATTTGAAATATGGGTAATTCTCTATCACTTTATTTTTTACTTTTCTTACGACTCTTTGAAAGTTTTTTTTTCATTCGCCATAACCTCTCTCCTTCCTGCCTAATGTGTTAAAATTGGAAAATTTCTCTCTCTTATGATATGTTATTAATGTGAATGTGGTGATTTACCTTTTTTAAAACAATTTATCGTAAAATCTTTCAAATAAATTTCATTAAGGCACTAATCAAATTTGCTTTGTTACTCAGGCATGCTTCATTTTTTCAGCCGAAGCCGCCGCATATTTGAATTTAAGCTTATTCTTGATTAGGTTCTTCCTATTTTACGAGCAAATTTAAAGATGGGAAAGTATTTTTGAGTGACGAATCAAACGCCAGGAAATTAATGGAAAATCGGTCAGTTGAGCGGGGGTGAGGCTTCTCCTTTCAAGTCCTCAATTTCGGAATTACTATCCTAAAACGTTCTTTCACTTTTGAAAAATAAAAATTAACTGTATTTTAGGTTCATTTTACGTACTGTAAAAGGCGAATCTCCTTACTGAGTTTCATGGGACCATGACCAACTATGGAACCTGGGTAGTGTCCGTTGAAATTGGTAAACTGAACCTTACAAAGCGTTATTAAATATTTTCGCGGTGGAAAGTTTTCTCATTGTGAAGCGTAAAGATATAAGTTATATGTTTTTTCACTAGATCATCGTAGTAGCAGTTCCCTACGTATGACGTGGATGTTTTCCTCGCTTAAATGAGTTCTTTCACTAGTTCTTCATAGTCGTAGTTCCCTAGATATGACGTGGATGTTTTCCTCGCTTAAATGAGTTGAAATTTCTATACTGAGACGGTCTTTCACTTAAGAAAAAACTAAAAGTTGTTAGGTTCACTTTGAGAATTTAAATAGGCGGATTTCATAACTTGGTCTGACCTGAAGGTGTGACTAAATTATGAAACCCGGGCCGCGTCCATTAAAATTAGCGTGGTGGACCTTCAAAATGTTATTTTCTTAATTTTTGTAATCGAAAATTTTCACATTGTTAAGTCTGCAGCTATCAATTTTAGCTTATTTCACTCGTCCACCTTATGACATAATTGCTCTGGCTAGGATCTATGCTGGGATGATGTTTCCTCGTTCAAATGAATCATATTTCTCTCCGACCGCAACTTGAATATGCAGCGAGCGTATGGGATCCGGTGCAGAAGAACTTATCCGCGAACTGAACAAAATACAAAGGAAGGCTGCGCGGTTCGTCAAAAAACGCTACGGGCGTACAGACAGCGTTACCCAGATGTTGAACGAATTAGGCTGGGAACCGCTGGGGACTCGGAGGCTGCGAACTAGGCTTAGATTGCTTGAACAATTCAGAATATAACATATAATATAGAACATAATGTTAGAGCCGCACTATATATGCAGGTCCGACAGAAGCGATAAATTAAGAGAGATGTTTTGCCGAACGGATAGGTATGGGAATTCGTTTTTCCCCCGAACCATAAAGGATATCAGTAAATGCTAGTCGTAATTTCCTTAGTGCTCTTCCTTCTTATTTGTAAACGGCTGTTGTCCTAATACCCCCTGCCACACGCCTTTTCGGTGGCTTGCGGGGTATTATGTAGATGTAGATCACTGGGGAAGCGGACCAGCCCTCAACCCCTTACAAAGACATCGTCATCCTTTTGAGGAGCGACTGTTCATCCCAGACCCTCGTTCTCATGAATGAGATCTCTAGATGTTCGGGTGCGTATATGGTGTGGTTGCTTGGGAAGGGTTACCCGGGCAATGTGTCACTCTTTTTAGCGAGAGCGACGTCTGCGAGACACATCCTCACCCCGTCATTCAAACTTTGCTGTCAAAATGTCTCCAGTCGGACGTACCATGTCATCCACCACCATCCCCCTCTTTGCATATCCCCCGGATTTTATTTTCTTCGGTTTATATAGTCTCCAGTCCTACTCGACTCTATGTCTTCATTCTCGCATCCTCGCAGTGTGGCTAATTTATTCCCATGTTGATTTGGAGATTCTGTGACTGATTCCCCAAGTTGAATTCAGAAGATAAATTTCTCTGCAGCTGGTGATTGCACCAGCCTATGGGTTCTGCATTCGCTTTAATTTTATCCAAGTATACTTGTTTCTTTCTATGATTCGCCCTGAGCAGTGTCGTGAAATAATCGTTATGTCGTTGGATGCCACTTATTTTTTTTACACGAACCCCTTATTTTGTTTCTGCGGTAAAGGAATTTTCAAGTGGCCAATCAAACGTTTGGAAATTAAGAGAAAATGCAGCCGGTGGAACGGGGACAACGCTTCTTGTATTTAGTTTAAGTTCTTAATTTCGAAGTAACTATCCTAAGTCATTATTTTCCTTTTATTTTGTTACTGCGGCTCTTCAACCCAACTTTACGCGATGTTTTCACTTTCGTATCCAAAGTGTAGTTCATTTTTCCCTAGTCGATGAAATGAAGGGGCACATTGCTATATGGCTTGCTGATGATTACATCCGCTCTTGTGTTTATCTGTATTCTATAAGTATATGTGGCATAAAAATGTTTAATTTTTACAACGGTTCTGTTTTTGCAGTATTATATAATAATATTTTCATAACATTCTCGAGTAAAGTTTAACAATTTAAAACAGTCGTTTAAAATCAGGAAATTACGTGAAAGTAAACCCTTTTATTCTTGAATTCGGAGACACTGCACCATGTTACTGAACAACGAGGAATCGTTGTCATTATATCCTGAGATAATTGGACTTCCTTGAATCATACGCATTTACCCTAGAAATGTTTTTACCTAAGGGTAACATGCTTTTAATTATCCTTTCTCCAATTACGTACTTTTTAATGCATCATTTTTGTACCCTGGTGACGCAGGATGACGGAAAGGATTGATTCGTAAGGTGACACTGTGAGCCATTAGGCGTTTGAAGTCTTAATGGACATTCAGATAGGGTCTGAAGAAGTTTAATTAGTTTTACCGTATGTGATGTACAATGCTAGGTATCCAGATAGAAATCTAAAAAAGACAATTTATTTGGAAAACAGGAGGTAGTTTAAATGCTGTTGTAAAAGTGTGCCTCATTATAAAAGTGTGTCTGACTTAAATAATGAAAGACAAGAAATGCAACGAAACTACATAAACTCAGTAATTTAATTTATTCGTGTAATATTCGATCTTCTCTTTTTCGCAAAACGAATTTGTAAATTGACGTTTCTCATAGCAAGTTAAGAGAGTTGGATTGTGCCTGCAACACTTCCATGGAATGCGATATTTTCCCCGATTGCGATGAGGCTCTTTTGCAGCCATGCGTTCTCCATCCCTAACTTTCCTTTACTCCTTTTCACGACTTAACTACAATATGGATAGCTGTTATGTGCCTGCAGTGCATCTATATCTACATAATGCCCTGCGAGCCACCTCGAGGGTGTTTGGCGGGGTTGATCAATCACCAACCTGCAGCATGCAAGAGGGCTGTCACATGCACACCACACGGCCATATATTATTGTGCATTTATTTATTATAGTATTCTATCGATTAATGTAGGTTTCCAAGGAGTATTTAAGAAGTAATCTGGGGGAGCCTCCCTTTCCTTCCAGCACTGCCTTCTTCAATTAACTGTATGGCCTACTCCCTTTCAATCTATCCAGAAATCCTATTCTTTTCCTTCCCCTCCCTCGTTTCCCTAACATTCTACCCTCTAACACCATTTTCAACACCTCCTACCCCCAAAGTACTCCTCCCATTCATACCTTCTGTCTCCTCCGTATTTCATCTAAAAGCTGCTTCTCCTCACCAACCATATCCAGCACTTCGTCGTACAAAATATTCATGTTACCAATAAACTATACTATCATGAAATGCAATTTTCCCTGAATCTCATGAGGTTCTTTTACACCCATGCGTTCCCCATCCCTCACTCTCCTTTCCTTCTTTTCTCCACCTTCTTCCGTTTCCGCCACCTTCTTTCACCTATCTCCGCGCCAATCATAGCCTCACGTCTTCATATCTCCTGATAAATCTCCCACCACCATCCCGTCATGCCGGCGAATTACTCACCCTCTGCCAGTCATCTCATCTTCCTCCCAGTCCCGTCCGTCAAGTGTCCCACCAAACTGTTCAGCCCCCCTCCCTCCTCCCTCTTAACCATCCGTCACAATCTCGTTTCCTGCCAGACTTGGGGCTGAAAAAGGAAATGGCCCCATCTTTCTCTCCCGTGCCCATCATTTTTTTCATCCATCTGCCTGTCACATGTGCAAATTTTCGGCGGAGAGAGAGAGAGGAAGTGTTGCATCTTCTCCCTTTGGCTCGAAATCTCCTCCCCCCTTCAGCGCGCCATTCAGAATGAGACGGTCTTCACGCCAGAGGTTTTAAGTCGATGACTTCCGTCGTTTGGTGAAAGTTTGATCGTCGTGGGCGTTCAGAGTGGGTTGTGCAGTGTGCCTTGATCTTTCAATTACATCGATGCAGAATAAATTCACTGCGCTTTTGAAAAAAATCAAGGATTGGGCTATTAACAAGTTTTTTTTCCCTTGGAAAGTGACTTCTTCTGCTGAGAAAAATGCTTATCGAAATGGGCTTTTTCCTTTTTATTCTGAAAGACATTTTTTGATGACGTTCGCTCTGAAAAATGCAGGAGAATCTGTTAAATTTGTTCATATTTTTTTAATTTTTTGTTGCATTGCAGGACGCATTTCACTCTCAATTTTTCTAGCAATTTTCATAGTTTCCTCGATTTAAAAATGTAACGTAAAAATCTCGTAGCACCTCTAACGTGAAAAAATTATTGCTAGCCTGTATTAATGTCATCTATATTTTATTTTTCAAAAGAGGAGCTGAGGAACATCTTGTTCGTATTTTACCAGGGTGAAATTTTTACCGTAAGTGTACACTGGTGAAATTTACCATTTATAGATACGTTTTGCAGGTTTGAAAGGTTTAGCTGGCAAATGAGGTGTATATTGGTATTTAATAAGTCTCCCTCTGCTGGAAAATTTATGCTCTCAAATTAATATTGTTTAATGATATTGCAGTAATCCCAATTAGCCTATTTATTCCCTTCCTCACGTATGCAACCTGTTACAACTTGTAAACAAATAAGCTCTGCAATAGGTATTACTGTTTGTGGTAGAATAGCTCCCGTTGATAGTGTACGTAGCGAAAGTTTGTGAAAGTTGTTTGTCAACGTTGAACACAGTCTCTTATCAGGCGTGTACCAGAGAACAATAAAGGTAGAAATTGAAGCTAACCGAGAAAGTCGTGATATGAACGTGTTTATCTGGTTTAACAGGCGCGATTAATTCAAGCTATCATACTTTTTTATGCTTTCCCAGCGGAATTCATGGTTTTTGGTATTTTTGCTCCCAAGGGGTGCGTTAATCTCCCAACACTCATAAATTCTTTGGATGCTATCCGCCGACGCAGCAGAGTTTTTAATGTCTCGTATTTATTGGATTTTTTTAGTGCTAATTTTGTGTGTTATCCCTTTCTCGGAAGGCCCCTGCGCGTTGAAAAGACTCCCATAGCCTGATATTTTTATTGGAATTTTCTTTAAAAATAAGTCAACCCTTTGTTTACACCTCGGATGTGCACAGTGGTGCAGCCAGGATTTTGAGATGCGGGATTAACAGGAGATTTCGGGGCCCTATCGGGGTGTATGGAAAACACCCCAGGCCAAAAGGGGGCCCGGGAGTCCTCCCCGATTTTCAGGCATGGGATTTTTGGTGTTGAGAACGTGATTTTTATGGCCCAAAAACAATAGTTTTGTACGAGTATTTCATTAAATAAAATATATAAACTGGATGGAGGAAAGGTTTAAAAGGCTGAAGAAGAGGGTTGTAACCCGGATACCCACCCGCCCCCCGTGCTTACGCCACTGGATGTGTATACAGCAGAAGCAGCATTTCAATTTTTAAATATATCAATGATATTATCGATGTATCAATCAAATAAACTGAATTTATTTCTCCTTTGTATGTAGTTGTGCAGTGAGGTGTGCTTATGGCCGATATTATGATAAATATGTGGCACATTTTTTCTAATTCAGTACAGTACTTATTGTCTTTATTGATATTACTATTGATTCTGGCACATTTTATTTCAGCTTGAAGAGGATTGAAGGTAGAGATGTAACGTAAAAATAATCAAATTATTGTTTGCCATGCATTTTGGGAATAGACTTCGAAAAAGCGTCGGTTGTTGACGGGGTTTTCAAGGGAATAACTATTATAATGCTAACTTGCTTGGGATTCAAGTGAATCAATTTTTTATTCTCCAGAATACTGCAAGTGTTTAATTGAAGGAAATAGGAGTCTTTTCAACGCGCAAGAGCCTTCTAAAAAGATAGGAATAACATACAAAATTAGTACTAAAAATCCAATAAATAGAAGACATTAAAAAGTCCGCTACTTAGACATATATCATCAAAATAATTCATGTCTGTTGGAGATTAATTCACCCCATGGGAACTTCCGCCCCCTTTTCTCGATTTTCCTCTCCTCCTATCGCTCTTTCTAAATCCTCTTACCGCTAATTAAAATCTTTTCGGCCCATCTTCATCCATTTATTTATAAGTAGTTCTCGTCTTCCCTCGCACTGGTGGCGGAGTCTGCCTTTTGTTTGTTTTCCCACCCACCCTCTTCCCTCCGTTCGCTGAGAGACCTTTTGGGCCACTTCACCATCCCGACCGGAGTTTTATCCCTCTGCCTTTCTCCCTTTGCAATCGTGGTTCCCTTGGCTCCGCGCCAGAGGGGCGCCAGTCTGCTCCACTATAGCGCCACGTCGCCAAACCGTATTCCAACCCATTTTTTTTATTCAAACCTCCCTCACCGAACACACGGCGCGAGCCGGAAAGAGTGAGCATGAAAAAGACCGGACCTCAATGATCGGCTCTCCGAATGAAAGATCTCGGCCAATATTCCCCGAAAAGTACCGTGTAAGATTACACTTTTAAATTCATCGGTTGAACGTCGCACAAAATTAAAAAAGAAGATTGGATTACTTAGTAGACAAAAACTGAATACATTTTTCCATTGCATGTAGTTGTGTAGTGAGGTGTGCTTATGGCCGATATTATGATAAATGTGTGGTACAGTTTTTCTAATTCAATACATTACTTGCTGTCTTTATTTATATTCCTACTGATTCCGGCACAATAGGATTGAAGTTAGAGATATGACGTAATAATAATCAAATTATTGTTTGCCATGCATTTGCGAATCGGTTTCGAAAACGCATCGGTTGTTGACAGGGTTTTTAAGGGAATAACTGTTGTAACGCCAAATGGCTTGGAACTCAAGTGAATGAATTTTTCATTCTCCAGAATACTACAGATTTTTATTTGAAATAATTGAAAATGTCAGGGTTGGTATTTTATATTTGATGTCAGAAATAGTCAGCGAACGGAAAAATTGGCGATTTTTTTTATCAGAAAAAATAAAATATCGTTCGAATTGGCCTCTCTAATTACGAATGATAATCGTCATTTCTTCATCAGCCTTTTATCCTTTACATATGATAAATCCGGATTTGATGGACTGTGTGTATTGATTTTACTGTTTTCACAGAAATCCAAGCCTATTTAAATTCACTAGTCCCTGGCTCTTCTCGGGTTGAGCTTTACCCTCACATATCCCGCTAACCTTATTGTTGAATTACTGAGTGAGTGTGGTGATAATATTTTATCTTAAATTGCCGAAGAATACCACCTCATACAAAGACATATTGCTTACAAATCCATCAACCAGGTGAAGAATGATCAATACTCAATGACGCTGCAGATCTCTGAATTAAAATCTCACTGCCTCCTCAATTATTAGGTAAATTTTCTGCAAAACATCAATTCGTTGCCACGGCTCTAATTTTTGGGGCATGTGAACTGCAACAGCGCCTTAAATGTCTTTTATATAAATGTCACTAATGAAGGAATCCCCATAAGACCCGCTATTTCAATGTAAACCCCTTTTTGTTTTTCTCCCCTCTGGCTTTTTCCGATCCTTAAGGACCAATTGACCTTCCCACCCCCTTGAAGTTCATTTTTGCCGTTTTTAAGTCCAAAACTGTACGCTTGCCCCTCCCCTGCTTTTCCTTCATCCCCCAGAAGGGTAGAACCCCATCGTGCAATTCACGGCCGTTTCCCGCACCCCCATTTTCTCTTTTTTTTCCGACTCTTTTCACGTCGAGAGGGGTTCCACGGTTCTTTTCCCTGTTTCATCCCCCTCTCCGACGGACTGTCGACCCCTCTTTTTGGGTTGTGTTGTCTTTTTATTGAATTCGTATCCCTTGTAGGGTGTGGTGTGGAAGCACAAGCGTCCTGGCGGTAGTAATATGGTGGGGTCTTTTCGAGAGGGTCGTGTTGCTTCGTCGTGAACGTGGCGAAGAAACACTGTTGAAGCCGTGAATTCCGAAACAACTCAAATCCATTCAGCGAAGTTTTGAGGCATAACTCTCGTTCTTTCTAAATATGGTCGAAGCTAGAAAAAAATCATTACTTTGGCTCTTCCAATAAGTAAATATACAGTACTTTCATAAAAGGATAGTAGCAGTCCAGTGGTATTATAATTTTTGAGAAGAAAAATTCAATTTTTCATACTGGATTTGACTCTAATAGATCCTTCAATTAGAGTTTTAGGGTACTGAAATAATTAATTTTTGCCCAACAAAAGTCAACCACAAAAAATAATTTGTAGAATTTTTTTATAATAAATTACAATATAGTTTCAGTAGCAGTTATGATAGAATAATGTCATGCATTTCAATATTGGGAGGGTTACCGTTGAAATTTTGAAATCGAAGTCAAAATGTTAGTATCCTTTAGTTTTGGTGAAGCGATGAATGGAAATGGAGGAGATTATGTCGTCAAGGGGAAGAATATAAATTTCAAGAATCATCTTTATTTTTCTAATCGTTACATTAATGGTCTATTGTAGTGGTACATGGAGGTGCCTCCTTAAGAATTAAAATTAGATTCTTATTATGAAGTGAACCATCAGTTATTGCGAAAATACCTCCTTCCCAGCATGCATTCGTGACTTCCACCCGTGAATTTTACGGCTCTCTCACTCCCGTCCATCCACTTGTCCCGAAGCACTTAAAAGGTTCATTTCTCTCCATCTCCATCACTCCGTTCGGCCTCATTTGTTCATCTGAACTCTTTGACTACGCCGCCCTCCCCCACAATTACCATCCACCCTCGGATATTTTTTTCTCTTGGTTGGCCGTAGCGCGTCTCATCTGCTTTTGCAACATTTCTGCGCGGATCAGTGGCGTAGCCAGGATTTGGAAATGGGGGGTTCACCGGAGATTTCGGGGCCATGCCGAGGTGTCAGGAAGACACCCCGGGGCAAAGGGGCGTCCGGAAAATTTTCGGATTTTTGATGCTGCAAAACGCGATTTTTAGGACTCAAAAACATTTTTTTAAATTTTGAGGCCATCTTACTCGTTTTTGGCGTCTCTTTTAAAGGTTCCAGGGGGGGGGGTTAACCCGAAACCCCACCCTCCTGTGGCTACGCAATTAGCGCGGATATCTATCTAACCCACAGTGGGGCCAAATATCTCCTTAAGGACACGTAATTGTGCAAAATATTAATTTAGGGGGTGAGAAGCCAGTGGGTACAAGTGATTTTTTTTCTAAACCGAGTTAAGTGGAGAAATGATAGAAGAAATATCTATAAAGGGTTGGGCGAGGGATACGAGTGAGTCTGTGTTCTTTGCCGACATTGAGTGGAAAATCTAATGCGCTACTAAATATCTAGTTGGCCTTGTTTATTTTATTTACCCAATTTCTGTACCTAACCCTGTTAAGAAAAAAACATCACTTTTACCCCTTGGCATCTCTCCCTCTCAATTGTCATTCCCTCTCAAGCTATTTATATGCGTTCTATAGCTCTTGAATTCAAAATCTTATGCCAAGATTGCAAAATTATTTTTTGGGGTTCATCTATCTTAATTAATTGTTATCTTTTAATGTTGTTGCGTTGGTTTAAGGTCCTAGCAACCGAATAAATCTTCAGCCTACCTTTTCTTTTAATTAATTACTCGATTTAAAAAAAAACTCTCTTGTAGCTTATTCAGGGGCAACACAAGGCTGGGATGCGTGGCAGAAGCAGTTCAAGTGACTTTTTTTCGAGACAGATTCACAAAAGTAGAAGAGGAAGAAATTAAGGGTAGGCTGTGTCAGGTTTATTTATACTATTGCTAAGGAAATTATTCTGTCTGCTACTTTCACATAATGCTGACGGCCCTAAAGTCGTGTTGGCAGCTAAACACTCTTTAAATACCTGAAATTATGCGTTCAAATTGATGCCGCATTTTGAAATAACTGTATTGCAATTCTTCAAATAATTTAATTCCATCTATTACAATAGATTATCTTAACCGATAGAGTGCCCTGAGTAGTCGCGAACCAGTATTCTAGTTCCCGCCACGTGTTTTTCAACGTGTATTCAGTCTGTATCCTAGCCTTCATTTCGTCGACGTCAGCAACCGATGTGGTGAGGACTCTGTCCTTGATATTATTATTATTTAAGTATTCTACCGATGAAGGTTGGTTTCCATGGAGTACTTAAGAAGAGCTCTGGGAGCCTCTCCGTACATCAAGCTTTTTTCTCTTCAATTTACAATAAGGCCCACTCCTTTTCATTCTATCTAAAAATCCTATTCTTACTGCCCTTAAAATAGCCCCAGAAAAAAGGTCATTATGTCAAACGGTTATTATGTAAATTTTATCAATTAAAGTAAATCTTTTTTATAATCAGAGCAAGACTTTATGCTTACTCTGTACATCATATTCATTCTGAGTGGAAATTGCGTGCAATTTTTTTCATTGGGGATCTCCAATAATTATAGCAGTTTCCATCTGCCTCGCCCAAGTGCTCGGGTCCTTCAGCTCCTACTGGTCCTTTGATATCCTCGCCGCCTTCTTCAATTCCCTTGGCTCAAGAGTCTCACGTAATATCAGTCCTATTGCCCCACCCATTCCCCTCCAAACCCCCTCCCCCTCTCGAGCAGACTCCATGCCAAATTGGCTCCTCCACTCTTTTGTAATCAGCGCTACTCACAATTACTCATCGCTCTCCCACGCCACTCTCGTCTCTCCTTCTGATGTCCAAATTTCTTTGCTGGCCCTTGTCCCGCGGTGTGATCAGCTTGGCAATATTTTTTTCGGTCACGAGCTTCGTTGGACCCAATATGGGCATATTTTCCAACATGTATTTTTCAACGAAAATCTTTGATGATTGACCTCAAAATTAGCTGCTCCTTGCGTCACTTCTTTGAGCTCGTGGATGAAAAATCTACCCCTTTGAAGACCTGGGATAAATGCTACGCTTTTAGTTAAGATTATTCATTTTCTGTTTGGGTTTCTATCTTGCTTGATGTCTTTAATGTAATTATTATGCCTGTTGATTCTGCGTGTACAATTCCAAGTAGCGGATCTACTAGGGGTCTTAGTGAAGTAAGTCATTCATTGACCAATTTACGTCTTTCTGATATGGCTTGTGCGTCTTCTCAATTAGCGGCGGGTATAGTGCATGCCAATCTGGGGTCGCGGGTTCGTGTCCCAACGTATTTTGGTGCCTCCAGGATTGAGTGGGAAGCAGAAAAATAGTATTTTAACATTAAGATTTCAGGGTAACCCCCCGGGTCAGATGAACCATCTTCTTCCAAAGTTTAGACCTCCATAAATGTGACATCGTCCTGATAAGCATTTGTTTCCAGTATACGCTTGGATAGCCGGAAGGAATTTAAGAGAAATGTTGGAACATAAAAGCCGCCAAAAGGCTTCGTAAATTATCGTGCTCGTGACATGTAACCCTAGAAACGTACGTGAAATTCGTGAAGTGTTCTTGTACCACGCATACATTCTAGTTTCCTCTTTTTATTTCCTGCCCTACTTCTGTTTAGGACTCTGGCCTCTGGCGTGCGCGTGGCTTTACGAGCAAAGCAGACGGACGCGTGACGCAAGGAGTAGAATTTACTCTTTAAATGTACGGGGTGCAATTCGAAGAAGGCGGCTGGTTCCTCGGCAAATGCCTCGAGGTCATGCGCTGAGATGCGGAGTTCATGGATACTTTCGAGTGGGTGGCGAAAAGATATGCGGCAGACACGCTCGCAGCCGTAAAGAGTGTGCATGCGGCGCGGTTTATTTCTGGCCGATGAACCGAAAACGGACTTCTTTTGTTTTATGGCGAGCGAGATGGAGTGGCCATGTATGGCCAGGCTGTCGCGAATATATTACAATATGGGCTTATTCCTACCGGCCACTATTTGAGCTGTTTCATATAGCGCATTTAAAGTGGTTTACTAAAGTCGTCACTCGCGTCGCTGACAGTGGAGCGATCCCAATTTTTAAGGGGAAATAAACTAAAATTATGCCATATCTAAATAAATGGTAGTTGTACTTTTCCTCAATTATTTAATGAGTGCGACGAGTTTTGACTCGCTGAGTCATCATCTGGTACAAGAGCAGTATTGTACGAGATGATGGCCGTGTGAGTCGTAATGTGAATGGATACATTTTTTGGTATGGTGCAACTACCTTTTATTTTATTGTGTCGAACGTCCTTCATATCCTTCTTAGCCTGAATCGGTTGAACTTCGGTTCGGAATAATTATGGCACTAATCCAAAATCTATACTATAAAATCTAACTTTTCATTGCAATCTCTCGCGTTCTAAAATACTTAATTTTAAAATTTGAGGATTCATGGATCGCTTTGTCCCCATCGCCGTGCTGCGGACATTTTTAAAAACCGATCGCAAACCGTTCCAAGAGGCTACCTGAATTATAACACTATGATGAATGTAGGAACAAGGTTCTTTAGTGACAAAAAAACGAAAATGTTTATTTTTCCTTGGGAAATCTGTAATAGTCGTGGTATTCAAAGCCTGGAATACCGCCGACAGCTCCTATTCCCGTCGATAGTTCCAAGCCCACTGGTCCGGGTGGAGGTGCATTTGTGTGGGAGAACCAGTTAAATTGGCATCTCGTGACGGGAGAGCCTTCACTTCCCTCCCTCAACTTGCTCCTCTTCGTCGTCCTCCGGAGATTGCCTTCTCTCGCTGCCGAGGAGCCAATCTGCGGGATCTTTGTTCGTCGCAATCGGCAGGCCGCGGCGTCCTTTTCAAGTGGCGCCACTAAATGGACCGCGATGCTCTGAGCCCCCGCCTACTCCCTCCGCTAAAAACGAATTCTATCAGTTTCCCGAAAATACCCCATTTCTTCTCTTGTTCTTTCCGTATTCATTCTATTTATTTCATTTACTTTACCACCGAAAACTTAAGTTTAACTGTTAACTCCTATCTATGAAGACAATTTACCATATCCCCGAAAAAATCACAACATTGGGTGTATGTTTTTACTTTGCTAGGTTCTATTGTTCACCCCGATGCATAGTTTTATTTGAGTTAGTTTTTTATAATTTATATATTCATCCTTTACCACCGAAAACAGCACCATTGGCCTTTTTCATCGGGGTTTTAACTTTACAATCAAAACGTACACGAACATCCATGACCTGGATAGGGGCAACTTACCCATGCGGAACTCGAACCCGCGAACTCTCCCTTGGCCGGCGAGGACTGTACCTTGCCGCCACCATCGTCGCTATCGTAAGAATTTGTTGTTGAAGCGTGCAGTTATTTAAAGAGACAACCACGGACTAGCCATCAGCGTATCAATGCGGAGTCACTCGCAAGTATACATCAAGTAAGAATATTCCAATCGGGAAAATTGTGCGTTCATCGATACGCGATTGTTTTAATGCCATTTCTCTCCTTGGTACAGGGAAACCAATAAAAGAGATGTTAGATAGCAGGATACAAACTTATAGCATAGGACTTCTTCAAGAAGATGGATTATTTTATTTCTTTTGGAGTGAACTAAATTGGCTATAGTGTTGCAAAATACGTGTGATACCTATATTGGTTTAGTTCCAGTTTTCAATATTTCTGAAATAAATTATGACTTTTCTTCGTAGTATGTCATTAAATCGGATATCAGGTGTTAGAGAAGTGTGCATGGCGATCACGTTTATTGACTGGTAAATAGTAGATATTTAAGGTATTTATTTATTTATTTTGATGAAGAGCTATAATTCAGCGGTAATAAATGGCTCAAATGTCATACATTTTGCGGAGCTTTTTTGGAAAACACCTCACTCTCCATATCAGTGCTAGGATTCCGTTAGCAATTATCAATTACCTACCTGCATACCTTGTGGTATAGTTACAAGAGGCTCTTACCCCGCAATGTAGCCGGCTGTTCGGTTATACGAAGTGTTTTCAAAAAATGAAAGAACTATATTTTTAACTAATAACTTCAGTCTTTACTTTGTGAAACCTCTCCATATTGGAAGTAAGGAAATATTTATACTATTTTTACTATATGAAATAGGAAATATTTATACTTTTTTTATTTTTTATACTACTATAATTTTAAATTTCTTACGAGTTTGGAGAGTGCGAGAGTCAATTTTTTTTTACCTTGATATACATGCCCCTGCAGCATAATAAAATTTTCAACTGCATTCATGGTTTACTTTGTCTGTCGTAACCGCTAAGATTAGACGTGCTTTTATGTGCTCGGCGACTTTCAGCTCTCACTTCGTTGCTTATTAGTGAGTTTTGGACGAAAAAATACTGTAACGATGCGTACCGTCCACACACATTCCTATTTCCAAGAATAAAGAGATCCATTAAGGGCCGTCGTTTTACGAGGATAGGTGACATTAAGAGAAATCGCTGATATAGTTAACGTTATCTTAAACATCGATTTGTAAGTAGTACTAGCACAAGTGCATAGTGTCTAATTCGGACTATTTTGAAGGTGAAAACATCAATCTAATTGCATATTTTTTTTTTTCAAAAAAGTAAAATTTTTGTTATTATCTGAACATGCCTCGTATAATGGGAGTGGCACAAAATCCCTTTAGCAGCATTTAAGAACTCGGATCGTCATTACTGTGCGTCAGCAGATTGGCGCCATCGTGGCGGTGTCCTTTCTCTCAAACTTTTGGTCCCTTTCACTCGGAAGTGTCGACGAGGAATGGTTATGTCTCTCGGGGTGCGCGTGAATCTCGGAAATTTGTGTTTGCAGCCGGGGGGAGGAGTCATTTCGGTCAATTAGTCCCTCGGGAGAGTGGGTGGGTGGGGACACAAAAGGCCTTTGGCTTCAAGGAGGATTTTAGTCGGTTAATGAATGTTTCCCATCTTCCTTGTCAGATTTATTGAAAAAGAATCTGAAGACTAATTTCAGGGAGTTCGTGAAAAAAACCTATATTAATCCATCTTCTCAGAGTGAACTTTTCAGTATGGGCAAAATATTATTTCATGGCGAACCTCATCCTTCGTGTGTATAAATTAATTTACTTAAATCGGCATGCTCTTGAGAACTCAGTGTCTGTTCGGTCGTTATAACTTAAGAGTGCGGTAACCCGACCTGCCGTAGCCATTAGTTGTTCTAAGTTCAACTTCCACGTATTTTTAGCCAATAGCGGGTAGGTTACGTATCTATGCCTAGTGTTTTTCTAAATAGTCATCCATAATTTTTTCTCAGGACAACCTTCGTTATTTTTTCTGCTGTTCTTCTTAAAGCAATGTAAACAATTTGAAATAATGTTAAAGTATTGAGTATATAAATTGTTATTCATTATTCATTTGGATTAGTATATCTATAATAACTGTTCCAATAGAATTGTCAATTGCGTTACTGACTTGAAGGTGACATAGCTATTTGAAATTTTTGTTTATGCATCCCCAATAGTTGCATTGCATTATCGTTTATCTGATCCAAATATTGTATTCTATTCTGTAGAGCTAAGAAATAGAAGCAGAAACGTCAGGAAATTTAGAAGCGGTCTCTGTAAGAAGACACTTTGTTCGTGCGTTGACGAGTCTGTAGTCTCCACAGATTTTACGCCACGACTTCATTTTGTTGATAAATATTGCGTATTAATTTTTTTATGTTATCCTCTCAATTTTAGTTTTTTTGCGCTTATAAAATACCATTTCCTTCGTGTGATAACAGTTTGCACCTTTTTCTTTAAGATTCACTCCATAACATTAAATATTTGGGGGTTTATGTGCTAGCTGTTCAGTCCTTGCGATGCCGAACTCACCCTAAAAGGCGTATTGTATTGATGGACTGGGTGAAAATCCTCGTTGCGCTGACAGAGACCCTCGTCGCTTTTTTGTATTCGTCCTGGACTGATCTGTTGCCCTCGCGTTCTGAAACCCGTAGCCGTCAACTCTGTCGAATCGTTGATAGTTTTTTCGTTGACCCATTTTTCCTCCGTCCTTTATGATACGTCCTTCATCCTTAACGATTAACATCCTTCGCTAAATTGGTTTACTATCATTCACAGCAATTGAAATTTACCTAAATTAGCGTACTCTTGAGGACTCAGAGCGTCTACTTGGTCATAACAACTTATTATGAGACATAAGTACATTAAATTATGCCATTTAAGCCACTGTCAGGTTATTTATTGTGCAACATCTGTATACTTAACTAGCAACTAAGTTTTATTGATTCCTTCAAAAGAATTGCGCTTATTAAGGCAGTATAGGCAGCTAGCTAGGAAAAAACGAGAGCCGTCATACGACCTGCTATAGCCATTAGTTGCACTAGGTTCAACTTTTACGTACCTAATAGCCAATAGCTGGGAGGTTATTAATGTCTACCGTTTTTATGAACGCTAATGAATTTTTTATTGGTATCAAAAATATAATGGGTTACAGCATATTTTAACATGGAATTAGACCAAAATAACTCAAATGGTGTAAGCTTGACATGGCTACATTTTATTGAAAATTGGCTGAAAATTTAAGCTGTGGAACATTTTGTAATTATATCTTATAATATGATAACCCTTATTGTGATGCGGTAACTTTTTTTACCTGGTATATATTTTTATTCTCGCTTGAAGACCTTTTTTAAATACCATGATTTATCGTACCACATCCTGTTTGCGATCAGGTCTCTGCCGGTTAACGAAATTTATCATTATTTCTAAAAAGAACCATTTAACTGATTGATAAACGCATGAAAATTTAACGAATAATTTATTAAATTAATGTTAAATTTTATTTTAAAAATGTTAAATTTTTTATGTGCTAAAGTTTTTGTATTCGATAGATATTATGGAATAGAATATATTTTGATATCATTTCATGGAAATGATGTACTGATTTTAGAAGTAGCGATCACCAAAATGAAATCATCAACATAACTAAAACAACTCCTTACGCAGCGCACCTTACTCCTCGCAATTGTGATCGGGTCAATGCTTCATTCATTGGTGTGGGTCACATTAAGGCAATTTGTGTTGTTGCGAACTTAGCTTTACGCTTTCCTCTTGTATGGAGGGTACCTTAACATCCATCTCCCTCCCTTTCCCCCTGCTCCTCGGCCCTGCCCTTGTGCGTTGGGCTCTGCCGGCCGCGATCGCAGCGCCGCTCGTGGCGGAATCGATGAACGCACGTGTAAACGAACGCGGACCGGTGGCTGGGGGATTTAGGCGTCTTTTGGAGTTGCAGCGAATAGTGGGCGGGGCGGATCGGGCGGGCTTAATGTGATGTAGATGGGATGAAGGAGGGGGTTGCCATGCTGCGATGCACATTCTACCATTAGCAGTAAATGTAGCACGGGTCCAACCTCCATCAGCGGGTAATTCGATTCTTACATCCATATTAAGCAATACACGTGTGTAACGATAGCCATCCTGAGTGGTACGTGGAGCGCATGTATGAAACTTAGGATGTAGTCAATTCAATTCAGCAACTGTTTATTTTGCGAAAAATAAATGCATAAGATATATAATAAATAAATAATAGCAAGTAGTAAACTTTATTATCGTGGACTCATTGGTCTTTTAGACATTGATTTATGAACGACCGAAAAACACATCAACACAATCAATGAATAAGATATAAGACCCTAATGACAATTATTGATGTTAACAAAATATACAATTAGAATATTTAACGGCAGTTATGTAGAATATGATTAATAATTAAAGACGTAAATGAATAAACAAATATTGAACCTAGATCAACCTTTAATTTAAAAATTATCTTCCTGAGCGATAAATAGATTTCAACACGAATTTGAACCAGTGTAATAGTGCTGACCGATTGTTATTAACAGGGCATATACTATTGCTCGTCCATTGGTCATCCCGCTACTCGCTATCTTCTAACTTAATTTTTATAGCATATACAGATTGGAGGATGTGGAATCAAGCTTATGTCAATTACAGCAGGAGAATATGAGGGCCCAAATGAGGTAAAGTATGATATGGTGTGATCATCATATACCATATTAAGGGGGCTAATAATTTTCGACTTCATTAGCAAGGATACCACGAACCGGCCTGGCGTAACTATGAAGTTTACCATCTTCCTCCGCATACCAGGGTGTAATTGTGTCGCTGTCGATAGTGAAAAACACGAATATTAAAAAAGAGGATTCGGCCTCTAAATGTGACACCTGCATTTAAATGGGTTTGCAAAAATCGCCACTCGCGTCGCTGACGGATAAATTGATCCGAGTTTCACGGGGAAATACGGTATAATTAAGGGTGTTAACCAAAATGTAAGTACGTTATTATGTTATCTATCAAATTCATGACGTTTCAATGCTATTCCTTGCAATTACAAACATTATACCGCAAAACATACTGGTAAACTGGATCGCATTGCACTCATCACCGCGCCGGGGACATTATTGAAAACCGATTAAAATGCGACCGAAGTGGAAGCAGAAATCAGCCTTCTATGGGATGAAATTGGGCCTCCTCTGCCTTGCTGAAAAATATGTGTCTTCGGTATCACCTTTAATAGCTTTCCACAGTAATAGCACGTGTTCTCTAAATTTTCATGGGTTTAATGGTCGATGAAGTGTAATGTGTGGTGCGTATGCTCCTGTCGATGGGACTAAATATTGATTGTCTTGTACCGTATGTGGCACGAAGTGGTGGACGTAATTATTTTTACATTAAAGAAGACATTGCGATATTTCCGCAGAATTTATTTTTGCAATACGCGTCTCGTTTTTTATTCCAACATTCTCAAGCTCTTGAAATGCTGTTTTAACATTTTCAAGCGCTTGAGAAATAAATTCACGGAAAATATTGCGATGTTATATTTAACTAAAAAATATAGGCATAAACTAGTAGATTACTCCGAGATATAGGCTTTATTATTTTGGAAGAAATCGATGGTTTGCGAGTCCACTTTGTCGAATAGTGGGATGATAGATTGGAAACTTATCTTTGTTATATTCCACACAGTATTAAAAAAAACTCAACCGGTGTCGACCTTTTCAGGTCATTATCAATAGGTGAAAAAAAAGGTAGATCGTTCAACTGTTGTGAGATTCTAGATCATTATATATACCGCCCTGTTTATCTATTTGTTAACCTCTTGATAATGTCCTGAAATGGTCGTAACGGGTTGATTTTTTAAATAAATACTTCGTGGCATAGAGCAAAGTTTAATCTATAATAATTTGGAAGGAGAGTCTCATGATACTCCATATTGTCTTTAAAGACTCATGTGTGCCTTATTCGACGAAGTTTTAAGTGTGGTGTGCACTGCAAATGAGGGTTTTGGAGAGTGATACGTATAGCAGTTCGATTCGCGTGAGCATGGGCACACGCTTTTGCAGGGCGACGGTGGTGGTGGTTGAGAGTGTAGCAGGGGTGGCAGCGGCGGGCGGCCTTGGTGCGTGGGGCGAAAGGCGGGGGAGGGGAGGGGTGGTGCGGATCAATATCTCCGCTCAGGGTGGCGCCTTCTCTTCTGCGTGCGCTCTCTCTTTAACCTACCCCTACTCACCCCACTTCCCCTATTCTCCCATGCATATTCTCCCACCCCTTACTTCCTTCCTTCCCTCCCCTCCAAGCCCATCCTCCCTTGGACCCATCTCGAAAGATCTCCATCCACACGCCCTTTCCTCCGTCATCCATCCTGTAGGCATCTTTCAAGGTTGCGCCTTTTACTCATTCCTCCTCACATATATATATCCATTGCGTGAGAGATTTTCGTGGTGTATAAATAAATGCGTATCATGAATGTAACTCGACTCTCTTGCTGGGGATGCTTTGTGGGCCCCAGTCAATGTGTGGCTACCTGTGATTCTTCGAAATGGGATGAGCGGGATGATTTGAAAAGTGATATGATGGTTTTGCGTTCCTGAAGCCAGAATATCGCTATTCATTTTTACGTTGAAATGAAAAATTCGCAAATGTCACGATTAAAGTGTTATAAGACCGGTTTAACCTTAAAACATGTCGTGTAAAATTATACATGTGAAATTTACAAAGCAATTTCACTAACTCACGCTCAAAATTATTGATCTATTAAAGTAAAATAAAAATTCATATTTGTGAATATCGATTGGTTATATTTAGTATTTTTGATGTTAATTCAAGCCGTTGAGATAGTGTTTTTCCCCACTTCGATGGTTATTCGGTTTTATTATTTTGATTTCATAGGAAGTTGATCGGCATTCATTTCATTCGTCTATTAATTTACAATCTAAAACGAATAAATGTGTCATCAAAATCTATTTATCTTATTTTTTTTATTAAAAATGGGCAAATAAATATAAAGCACTTTCTGGAATTGCGATCGATAATAGGGAATGCGATGCACGATGCCTCCATCGGTCACTTCATAATTTGAAGGTATTGCTGGCATCATTTTTTGCTACAACTCATTTCTCTGTTGTTACTAAGAAACATAGACATGCTGTTCCTCATATTTTATTTACATGACCATGATTTCAACGTGGGACGTCATCATAGGGTACTAAGCGTTACAGTAACAGGTGTATGTTTGGTACAGGTTGCTTTTAAATCACAGTACGTAGCAATTCCACGTAATCAACTTCTGAGACAAATAATATACGTTTATCCATCTCGTAAAAAGATCTTTTTTTATTTTTTTAGGTATGATTCGAATTAGCAATTTTTTCAACTGCCTTCTGAATCTTGTTTCATGTGCTCCGTCAATCTAGATCTGTAACTGAGGCTGATGAGAGACAAATGTCGCAATGTGAAAAGAGGTGTTTTGCCCCAACTCTGCTCTTCCGCGCGGTCTCCGTATGATTTTGGTGTTGTGGGTCGATACCCTTGCTGGATGGATGTAATGGTTCTAACATTGACCTTGCGAGTCTGACTCGTTTCCTTTTTCACGCTTATCCGCTTTTCCATTGGGATAACCGCAACAACATGGTCGGCGATGAGGCGATGAACGAATATTTGCATCTGCTTCAATATCTGGGAAAAGATTTCTATTTAACCCAGCTTCATGGCGAGCGAATTGTTGTTTTTACTAGATGTAACCTGATCACACGAAGAACGTTTGCTCGATAGATCTCAGGTATGTTTTGCCTTTCCGTATTTCCACATTCTGTTTTATATTTGTGGCACGAAATCGATTTTATGCTGATGCAATCCTATGTGTCTGTCATGTGATTTCTGAGACTGCTGTGTTTACAACAAGGAAGGACCAAATAATTTATCGCAAATTGAAAAGTCAATCCGGATTACTAAGTGTGTGATAGAAGTTCCATTTTTAAATCCCAACTTTCTCAGGAGCAACTAATTTTCTCCTAGATTGGCTAATTTCGCTTTATGCCTTTCGCTTTGTGCATTTAGAGTACAAACTGTTCCAGTTAAATAAATATTATCTTTTTACTATTGACTACGAAAGTGTTTTATTTTGGATTTCGATCAAACATACTCATAATCATCATCATCACTGTTCAATAATCCCAAGAATGGTTTAACGCTGCTCTCCGCTCAAATCTCCTATTAGCTAATCTTTTCACAAATACGTATTTATTTTCTTTTATATCTTTCTCTACCAGTTTCACATATTTTATTAGAGGTCTTACTTTCCGTTCCCGCCATCCACTTGTACTTCGACGATTTTCATCATCAGACCATCATGTCACAAGATGTCTTTGTAATTTACCCTGAAATTTAAATTTTTCCTGGCATAATGCGTTTCAACACACTGTGGCTTATTCATTATCACTGCTGTGCGAGTTATAAATAAAATTCTAGTTGAAATTACGACCATAGATTATTCCATTTTGAAAGTTCAACATTTCTTCCACGTTACTCCTGAAGTATTCAATTTTATTGCATAATGTGTTATATGCTTTAAGATTGAGGTACAGAGACGATAAGATGCTCCTCAAGCTATCCTCTTTATCATTCGTGCCAAGTTATGCTCCCTTCTTCTCGTGGAGATTAAGGCGCTGTCTCCTCTGTTGTGATAGAGCTGTGTCTTGAGGCTATGTTCCTTCGTGGCGTGTGTATTGGAAATGTCTTAATCACCAGCATGGCCTCTTTTCGCTTGCTCATAGATTTTGTGCGCCCGAACCAGTTTTTACTGTACTGGAGCAAGGACGTCTTTTATTCTGCTCTGGGTGAATGCGAGAATAAACGAATCGGTTTTGATGTAGGTTCTACTTATTAAGTCAATATTCCGAGTTTATCTTCTCGGTAGTGGGATTTTTTATAAAAATGTACCTCTGAAATTACTTTCTTTTTTTCCTATTAAAATTTTTATTGGAAGGTTTCTCTTTTGTTGCCTTGCCTAAGTTTCTGAATTTTATGTTGTATGGTGAATATTTTATTTTTAATATAAACCTTCAACTATTTATTTCATGTCCAAACCTTTAGCGTAGAATATTATAGTTGGATGAGATGGATAAGGAAAATAAATCCAGTCATGATTATAACATGTGTGATTGATTATACTGCGATGAGGATGCTTTATGACGGCATCTATTACGGCTTGGTAATTCTAATGGGTGATTTTTTAAATTTTGGTACGTTATGTTTATAGTGGTCACTGTAAGCTTTAAAACTAAAGCCATTAATCCATTAACGTTCGCAATTTTTTAAACTTTCCTATAGTGAATTCTATGTCAACAACGGATATTCATCTAAACCTGTTTTCCTACGCTCTCCATAAAATAGCATTGTCATTGCCGTGTTTACACTCATGCATTCAGCCTGAGATGTGGATGTTGCTTGGCTTGGTCGCACATCTCAGCGCATGAAAGCTTAGATGAGGTATATGTTTCTTATTGGGGAACAAATAATGTCGTGACGATTATGACCCAAATTATGTTTCCTAATGCGTTATCCTTTGAACGGCATTCTTATTTAATATTCCGCTTCTCATTCACCTCGGGTGCGTTTGGTTCGCTCTTTATGTGGCTGCATAAAATGATCATAATGGGTGCTTTGGCGTTTATTGATGGCAAGCGTGGTTTTGTGCCCTGCGGCAGTTAGTTTAAAACAGAATTTATTGGTCGTAAAACTTTTGACTGGGAGATCCATTCACCCGGATATTTTGTTGAGTTATGCGATCGTTTGGGAGTTAAGGGTGCGGGAAGGACAAAGTCCTTTTTTTTTATTAAAAAAATTATTTTTCTTCCGTAAAAAAAAATTTTCTTTCCCATCCAACTTGCGCCAAACCTCCTTTCAAACCTTATGCGGTGCTTTGTCAAGTCATTTCTTCATACCGAAACACAATTTAAATGTGGAAGAAGCGAGATTGATTGCTAAAGAAAGACGCTATTATCCGAGACTCATCAGAGACGCCGTCGAAATAAAGAAAAACCCAAATAATTTCAATAGAGAAGATGACTAAATACTGCCCAGCTGTTAGAAACGAGTTTTCAGCGAAAAAAAGAAAGCGCACCAAAACGAAACGGCTCCCGGCGGCTGAAGGAAAGGTATATAGGGAAATCACCAACTGCATCCTACGCTTCGGACCTGAAGAAGGAAACTGCAACGTTAGCGAAACATGTCGTCGCCTGAAATAGACAGACGCGGGAGAGAACCTGAAAGCAGCCAATCTCAGCTTCATCTCTGTTTCCTCCTTTTCTCTCCGTGCGAGCAATACCTGCGTATTTTGTCCGCTCGTTTGAGCTCTTCTCACTTTCGTCTGTCCTACACCAAGCAGGGAGTTCCCCAGACGGATGTGAAATTCATTTAAGAAACATTTTTCTAACGTTTAAATATCGTTTGAGAAATATTGTTCCCGTTTTGGGGTGTTGTGGGATTTTACAAAAATAAAAATAGAATGCAGTCTATTCTATTTTTGTGAATTCAAATCAGTAATTTTTGTTGAACTGTTGTTTTGATCTTGTTCCACATACTCTCATGTGACTCTCCTCTAGTAAGAAAGATCATCAAAAAGTATGAGTAAATTCCTCCCCGTAAGTTCCATATTTTTATTTTATTTTTTCCAATTGTTTTTGTGTTCCATTCCTGCGGCAATAAAATTATGTTTATTTTTATTCTCGTGTGAGTTACTTCCAAACTTGTGTATATCACACTATTTGTGAACACAAGCTAGCACGTAGTGTCGGCCACCAAGTATTTTTTTGAACATACGTGTAGTATTATTACTCATGTAATAATGCATTTAATGTTACCTTATTAAACAATACGTAAAAAATGTTGTGTATTTTCTTATTTATCATTCGTTAATTACGGTTACTTATAGTAATTAATATACTTTTTATCTATTTTCAGGTAAGTGTTGTCATTGATGCTTCGCTTATGGTTTAGAGTATTTTCTGCTTGGGGATTGGTGAAACATGTGAGTAGCAAAATGCAATCATCAATCGGGATACCAATTTGTGAAAGTGGTAGCGAGTGAAAAGGAAATGTGTTTTATAGTCTCGAAAAGCTTCACTTTAGCACATATATATTTATTGATTTTTGTTGCCATTAATAACTTTCCCGAAATGGAAATTTTGCCTACAAATATTGTTGTAGCCGTGACTTTTATAACCTCGTTTTTTGCTTACTGTTGACTCGGAAATCTTGTAGAGGTTAATGAAAGAAATTTTTATGTAATAAATGTAGGCAATATTTTTATTTCAGATATTTAGAACACATTTTTATCTTTTTTATCTTCGTTATTTTCATGAATGTATGTATCAGCTTTAGAACGTACTTGAGAGAAGAACCAACTTTGATAACTTTTAAGGTAGTCAACAATTGAATTTGCAACCAATGCAAGCATAAAGTTACTTAATACTTTTTTTAAACTAGTATTTTTTCTGTAAATGAGATGATATTGCAAAGACTGAGGGAGAGTAGGATTGCGTTATTGGCGGAATTGTAAGTCACATAACCTCTCCTATTTTAAAAAGTCCACTACACTGGAAAACCCCAACTCTAAAGTAATGTTGTCAGTAAAGTAATTTTAAGAGGAGTCTTCATTTTACTGTCGTATTTATTTACAGAGCTCGCTAAAAAACAAACATTTTTGCTATATGACTGTGCATTGTGTTTATCAATTACATATCTTGTAGATTGGGGTAAATGCTGTTGATGCCCGAGTTTTGCGTTTTCCTTGGGTCTGGGTCAGCCGTATCTCTCATGGATTCTGCGCGTAGCGTTGTTGCTGTAATCTGGGTCACCTCTATTTTTTGCCTCTAATGTGTTTGTGTTCTAACTGTCGTATACTTCAAGGAACTTTTTTTAGGGTTCTGTTACATAGCGTGTTGCTGTTTACACGTTTAATGGAAAGGCCTTTTACCCTCCGCGGCAACACAACGTGTGCATCGAGGCACGCACTGTGCGCTGAGATTATAGCTTTGCTTCAATTTAGCAGTGAGTGGGTTTAATCTGCCCCTAACATGTCTTATCGATTCAAATCAATGCCTTTTAGTTGACGGAATTTTGATGTATTATTCCTACATATACCCATTACCCCGCGAACCTCTTTTCGGATGCAGCAGCTATTTCGTTAATATGTATTGTTATTTTTGGGGCTATTTTCATCATTCGATTATACCCCAGGGAACTGCCCTGCGTCATTTAAGCTTTTTTTTGTTTGTATTTATGATTCGTTGAATAGTTCTAAACTATGCAGATGAGAATGAATTAAATAAGTAAAATGATAAAAATACCGATAAAAGCGATCGTTAATTTTTTTTATAACACCCCAGGGGCCATCTGCTTTTGGCCGACGGATTTGGCATAACCAGCACTCAAAAGAAAAAATATTAAATTTAATTAATTATAATCTTAATTGTTTCCTACTATTTTATTCCCGAGATTAAAATTTTATTAATGGGATGAAAAATCACGGCGATATTTACAAATACTGAAAGTGTCGGAATAGCCCTCTCATTTTTGAAATCTCAAAATTTTACAATACAAGACTAATGCCACTCTATCGGCCACAGCTTTGAGGAATGCTCAAACTACAACAGGTAATAGATATTTCAAATATTTATTGATTTTTATGTGGCCGTGATCAATAGTTCTACAAATTATTAAAGCGCTGTTTACAGCAGTATGTTGTTTAAATGATCGAAATGTCCGTGTTATACCCTAGTAAAATGTTAAACTTTATCTTTCATATGATACTGACGTAGAGTATTGTAAATCAAGATCCTTGCAACAAATAACATTTATCTTCTTTTATATATACTGGTAATTTGAAGTGATATCGTCAATTTTAACAAGTATTACGTTACGAAAATGACAAAATTACGAATAGTTTCGCGGGAGTGGTACTTCCTCTCAATGCCAATGCAAATATGGTCGTATCTCTATTTTTTCCCATTCTCATTCTCTATTCACGGAACTAAGACCTTGTGGCTTTCCATATATATTCCTTGTTTTGTTTAATTATGACTAATATTTTTTTTCAGTTACGAGTAAGTAATGCTAGTAATGAAGTATGCCTCTTCCAATATGAAGTCTTCTTGTGTGTTCCACCGAGTAGGTTCGAGGAAGGTTGACTTTTTGGAAGATGCCTGTATCATCATCTTCAGGTCCATTAAAATATTCTCTGGTCTGTCGAAACGTTCAGTATCTATGTCTACGTGTGCTGACAAACCCGGTGATAAATCATAAGTATTATTCCTTGAGATCATTAAAATTCACCGGCTATTCGTGCCCGGAATTCCTAATTCCATCCTACCGATAGATTCAGTCGTTGATGTTTGATAAATAAAATTTTCAGTTAATTACGTGAAATGCTTTTTCGAGTTTAGTCGTTTTTGAGTTATTTACTGCTTTGATTATTTTGAGTTTTTTATTCCTTTGAATCGAGTGAAAACTTTTTCGTTTGATTTAGGCTCTAATTCTCAATTGAGTTCAGATGAGCGATGAAACTAGTATACAAGAGCCAGTCTGAGACTTCGAGGGGTTCTATCGTTGTATAATTAAAAAAGAGATCTCAGCTGAACTGAAGAGAGCAACTATTGGTCCTTTTGAGCTGATGAATCGCGTTCCTACCGATCTTAAGTCATTAGAGTTCATCTGGTGGAAAATTCAAATATCCGTTAATCCTCGAGATGAACCAAGTCTGCCTGTAACCTAGTTAGCCCCTCTTTAATTCATTAATAAGGCCTCTTCTCTGTACCTCTCCACTGATTGAATCTTCTCGTTATTTTTGTTGTATCCCAACTTCAGTTTTTTTAGGATGTTTTCTGATATTCCCATCTGCGATCCTCTTCTCATCATTAGCTCTTTTCTCGAGACTTGGTCAAACTTCTTCTTTTGTGGATAAATATCCGGCTCTAGTGAACTGCAAATATCGGAGTATCCACTCCTCTAGTTTTGTACCAATTTATAAATATCCTATAAACCTCTTTTCAAAATAATAATTATGTTGATTCTTTTTTTTTATTTTTAGTCTAGGAAATGTTTTTCTGAGAAAAACCTCTTTGACATAGTCAGGAAATCAAGACAAAAGATGACCATTCGAGCAGGACTGATGTGTTTCCTTAGGGCCGCATTCATTATGTTTGATTAGCACTAATCGCAGCGCAGTACAGCCGCAGCAAGTTGAGAATGATTGAAGGTGTCTCTATAGCCGTTTTAATAATACTGAGTTTATCATATATTTCACTGCTTTTTCACGGCGTCTTGGGGGTATGCAAGGCATCTCTGCGTTCGTATCGCAGCTAATAAACTAGTAGTTTTTATATATTCTCCAATTGCCTTTAATTTTTTGGTTGAGCTGGTGAAATAAAAAAACTTGCCTTGGAGAGCTCCTTTAATGATTACCATTATTTTTCCGGGATTTTTTCCTCAGCGGTTTACCTTCTATCTTAGCCGTCTCCCTCCCATCTCCTCATTCCCCGCCCCTGGGGTGTACCATACTGCCGTCAGTAATAACCAGACTTTATAAATCCGGCCCTAACCTCCTCAGTCTTGGGCTGATTTTTTTGGGTCTGAATTCCATTTTTTTCGGTTTGCAACATTAGTTAAATTTAACAACATTAGCGATTTATGTGCTTCAGTATGATGCTGTCATCCATCAGGGAGCACCGAACAAGTTGCAATAACAACATTTCACTTAGCCAAGCTGGAAAAAAGCCAAACTTCGATGTATTGTATGCAATACGCCAGGACCGCGGAGGCTAAGGGAACACATTAGGTACTCTCGAATGGTCATATATTGTATTCTTCCCGGCTTTTTTTTTTAATAGAATATGTTCTGAAAGATAATTCCTGTAGCATGCGATTTAATAATATTGTTTTACAATCTACTGAGTTATTAATTTGTAGCTATTCAAACTCGGGTATGTAAAGGAATTCCCTAACGTACGAGCCGGATGCCTTACGAAGGATTAGTCGTCCGTCGGATTGAGTTAGTGGGAAATTACATGCACTGGTATTGAATCATCTGTAGGCATGTAGCCCAAAATATTTCCTGACTGATGTGTATTAGCTCTGTAAATTACGCGTACATAAGCAAGCTGTAATAAGTACAAAGATAAAAGTTATAATTAAAAATGAAGAATAGTATATCAATTCTGACTAGTTTCCGCGTGCTATTGTCATTGCATTTTCTAAACGAAGTTTTGGGGACTTTGCAGCACTTGTTTTAAAAAGTGAGCCTGGTGGTCACGTCCGAACTGCCGTACCGTTATAAATTTGAAATGGATTGTAGGCCAATTTGGTAACAAGCATCAATCTGTGAGAAGTCGGGTGGATAACTGGGAATGAGAGTAGTTGGTTTATTGGGTGGAGGAGAGAGAATGGACCACGGGGCTGGTTTGCGGGGGGAAGTGGCTCGCTTCGTCGGCTTTCGATCGCCTTCTGGCCGGGAAACCTCCAACGTCCACCATCGGAGAAAGGGGTCCCCATGGAGCAGGCGGCAATTAAGCCGGCCGAGTGTGCTTCCCTCTTTACGGTCTCCGTGCGGGCGTATACTCCCCGGAACTCTGGGAGAACATTTATTATGGTTAAAAAAACAAAGGATTTTTCAGTGCTTCTTTTTGTAATTTTCAAATTAAAAGCGCATAATTAAGATCATTTATCTTGATTCAAGATATTGTCAAATTTCTAAAAGCGCCTGCTTTTTAATATTTTGCTAATAATAATTTGTGCTGTTGTGGTGTCCAATGTTTTGCGAATGATTAACATTGTAGCCTAGTCGTTTGCTAGCTGGTCGAGGCATATAAGAGACATAGCTGACCGAGCAAAAATTGAATTTCACTTTCAAGGTACAGTGAACTTTTAATCAGTTGAGCAGCAATGAGGCAAAATCATAAATTCGCACTATGCCGTAAATCTAGCGCTTAGCCTACATGGCATCTGGCAGAAATATCTCACGTTCAGTCCCCACACCGGCTCAGAACAATAATCTACTGGTCGTTTGCGGAATACAGACGCACGGATGAGTATACCTTTTTTCGACCCTTTTTGACGGTCATAAAATGTGCGGAATACGGATGCGACAAGGTAGCAGTCGTTTTGGGTTCCGTGTTTTACCCAATTTCAAGGCTACCAATTCAAATTTAAAGTGATCGTTCAGGCTCGGCATCAGGAGGGGCGGGATCTGTCGAGTCCCGATTGTTTTGGCGGAGGACCGTGGACCGGCGAAGGCCTAGGGATCTGGCGATCATAATTATTTTCAGAGTTCGAACCCAAGATCTGCTGGTCGAATAACCGTTGTCTCTGCTAAGAATGATCGCTGGATTTCCCGGCGTATTGTATCGTGGAAGGTTACTCGGGATTTCCACCGGGACATTTCCTCCATATGGTCGCGACGTTTCGATGGACGACTCCTTCAGCATCTCTTGGAATCGAACTCTGAAAATAAAGACGATCGCCGTAACTAATTCCTCGCTGGTCTACAGTTCTCCGCCATAAGGTGGCGGTGGGGTAAAGTCCTCGCCTGCCAAACCGAAGGTCGCGGGTTCGAGTCCCGCCTGGGTAGCTTGTCTCTATCCGTGGTTGTGTGTGATAGTCATTGTTAAACGTTATTTCTCCCGATGTAAAAGGCCTTCGATGAGCTGTTTTCGGGGTGATGAAGATAAATAGATAAGCAACAATCGGGGGTAGACCATTCCCGCCTCTCACGATGACGAGCTTCAACAGATATGCCCTGCTGACGATGGATGACTCGTTCATCGAAACGTCGACTGTGATGGAGATCTAGACCTGGTGGAATTCCCGAGTAGCCTTCCACGGTGTCTCTGTTGGCATTTTTCTTGTAGCCATGAGTATGGGTAACGAGTCGGAACCCGAAAAGTCGGCTGCCCTATTTTTTCTTACCCACGCGGAAATCCGAGAGAAGTTTATTCATAGTGGGTATTTGCCGGCAGTTTGTTGAATGTGCTCTCCTTGTTGCGGTCTCCGTGTGGGCGTACTGTAATCCCTCGTAATGCCGGGAGAGGGTTGGTCTCAGAATGTGGAAGTTTTGAGGGATGAAGGAAGTGTTTCCGAGGGTGAGTTATTGCTCCAGCCGGGAGGGAACATTGTTTGTCTCTTGGCGGAGGGAGGATACGTGGGAGGAAAAGGGAGCGTAATGAGGTATAATTGACGTAATGAATGTTGCCGGAGTAAAATTGCGTCGAGTTATTCGTTGCTCGCAATTAAGGGTAGTGGTCTGGATGTGAATTTGCAGAGTGTTAGTTAATCTTAAAGGTTTTAGCTCGCACAAGTGGCGTATGCTCCGGGAGTGAGGGAGCAGCTGCTCTTTCTGAATAGCGGGTCTGGTCATGGAGTGCTTCAAAAAGCTGTGTATTCATGAATAGGAGGATAGATAGAGGTTCATAAGTATTGTGTGTATGCTGAAGCTACAGCTAAGTGTGCACATCACTGAGGAAAATTTCGTCAGTGCCTCGTTTGAATGATTCCAAGTGAAAAACGGAATGACTTCGGTTTCAGCGTCTTAACAGCTAGATTTATTTTTATTATTAAAATAAGACATTTCAATATTTCCACTGATTGGGAATTCAGTGGAAACTCAGTGGAAATATTGCAATGTCTTATTTTAATAGTATTATGAACTTCCACCATATTGTGCCTTACATCATACAAGATAGATTTATTTTCGAGCAACTAAGTGCGCACATAATGAAATGTACTAATAATAAAAAAACTGAGGCGACAAACTCGAAAAAAATAACTTGTCCTGTAAGTTATTCTGTTTTCAATTAAACCATGTTCAAAAACCGCTACATTATTTTATAATCACCGTGTGTATAACCCTGTGCGTTCGCGCTTCCCACTCTTGGAAAAGCAATCAACAGTCTCGCCGCTTTTTTCCTGACGTTTCCTTCAGTTTCGCTTCTTGACCACCCTTCATCCCAACCACCTCTCTCCCCATCAACACCAATGGCTCTCTTCATTTTGGGGCTGTTTTCCCCCAGTGAGGATTGAATGGGGCCACTTAGCTCATCCGCACCCTTCCCTCACTCGAGGCATTTTATTTTCTTTCTCTGTGTGTTCACCGTCAATAATAGGCCAGATGTGCGTGAGTGTATGCTTAAGCTCCAACTAAGTTCACTTCATCGGTGAATATTTTCAAATTATTTCAAGGAACTAAGGAAAGACTTTCTTTAGTCTCCTCTCTTGTCGAGCGATCCAGGACGCACGTATTGAAATTTATTAATTATGCAAAAACACAGTTTTAGACGACAAATCCGAAATCCGAAAAGAACGCATAAACTGTAAGTAATTCTGTTTTCATTTAAACCATGTTCAAAACCGCACCATTCTTTTATGTTAAAATAGTATTTATGTTAGCGTTTTCCAGTCTTGGAAAAGCGATCAATAGTCTTGCCGCTATTTTCCTAACGTTTCCTTCAGTTTAGCCTCTTGACCACCCTTTATCCCGTCACCACCAACGACTATCTTATTTTGGGGTTGTTTTCTCACCCATGAAGATTGAAGGGAGCCACTCAGCCCTCCCGCACCCTTCCTTCTCTCCAAGATTTTTGTCCTCGGCTAGTGCACCGTTAAGTGAAATAGTAACTTCGGCTTCAGAGTCTTCAGATTCATCGTATTTATTTCCATTTTAATAGAAAACATCCATCGTTGGCACGATATTATACCGGGATCTAGGCCATGGGTTTTTATACTTCTTTGGACAACACTAACTCATTATAGTGCATCAGGTACGTAAAGTTCATGAACTTCATATTTGTCAATTTTCCTTTGGAAGCCTTGTTACACTTACAGTCAATCAGCGTTGTACTTCAACCCGAAAATGATTTTGAATCCTTTCTTTTCATATTTACATGATGGCACTGTAGAACTGTTTAAGTTATTTTGTAATTTTTCCTGATAAACAGAGACTGCATTAACTAATGGTACGAAGCACTCGAAGGCAATTGGTTGCCGGAAGAACCATCCTGCTGTTGACAAAAAGTGGAAAAGTAAGAAATTGCGTAACTTCACGTGCAACATCGTCTTCAGCGGTTTTCTTCAAGTCATCACCGTCCGCCATACTTTCATGATAACCCTATATTTATGTTCGTGCTCTCCACTCTTGGAAAAGCAATCAACAGTCTTACCGCTGTTTTTCCTGGCGTTTCCTTCACCTTCGCTTCTTGACCACCCTTCATCCTCCCCCCGTCACCGCGAATGGCTTTCTTCATTTTGGGGCTGTTTTCCCCCGTGAAGATTGAAGGGGGCCACTTAGTTTGCCCGCACCCTCTTCGGGCATTTCATTTTCTTTCGCGGCGTGCTCGCCGTCGAGTGAAGGAGCCAGTAGGTTCTCGGAGGGGGTTGAATGAGAAGAGGGGGGTGGTTGGTAGAGGAGCCGAGGCGTGTGATGGGTGAGGGTGGAACGCCCGCATCCCTCTGGATACGAACGGTGTGGTTTGGTTGTGTGCACGAGCGGAGAGAGACCCGTGGTCCGGAAGGAATCCGTCTCGCTTCCGCCTTACTCCCCCCAACAGAAGGCGCCCCCCTACCGTGAGTTTCCTTCCGGCCGAGGCGCAATCTCTCTCGTTGCTCCCTTAACTTCATTAGGGTTCTCCACGACCCCTTCATGGCGTTGACGTACTTCATGAGATGCCTTTTCGTTGATTTGCGATCCAGCATCTTCTGAGAGTACGGTCCTTCCCTCGTAATGGAGAACAAATACAGCTTATTCAGTAAAGTATTCTACCGAATAAGGTACGCTTGCATTGAGTACTTATGAAAAATTATGGCAGCCTCCCCATCCCTCGTGTCATTCCTCCTCAATTCTTATTAAGGTCTTCCCTATTTTATTCTATCTAAAAATTCTATTCTTTTCCTTCATCTCCGTCGTTTACGTAACAATCCACCCTCTAACATTGTCTTCGAAATCCCCTTCCCATTAAGTAATCCCTCCATCCATTCCTTTTTTCTCCTCCATATCTAATGAAAAAGCTGCATCTCCTCACCTATCAAGTGTAGCACTTCATCGTTCCTCCTCTCCGTCCACTTCATCTTCTCCAATACTTGCCAAACAAACATCGCGTCTTCTCACATTCTCTCGTCCTTCTTCCTTGGTGTCCACGTTGCCGCATAGTAAAGACATAGCAAAATTTTAGTGTCGCATTTCTTTGGACAAATGGCCCCGTGTGGAAGTAAAATTTAATTTTCGGGCAGAATCCGGAAATAGTATATGTCATTGCGGATCAGTTGAAAATTATTATAACTGTTAAAGGTGTGACTCTGGATGCTTCTCTTTTATTAAAAGATATTTAGTAATGACTCTTTATTTCTCTGATACGTATTTTGAAGAAAACATAATTTTCAAGCAAATCAATCTTGGCGTGATGAGGTAGTCCTTATGATAAAGTTTTCTTTGCGTTGATTGCGCTGGGAGTTTCTTTTTTCTAATTAGATCTTTGCAGTTTTTTTTGCATTATATACCATGTACGTTGCATTTTCTCGCGGAGTTCTTTAGGGATACTCCACAGGGTGTCAGTTGTAAAAAGTTTGAATTGATGTATAAATTATACCCAGTGATATCACCAATGGGAGTGAACCTGAAGTATATTTCATATTTATTATCATTGAGTAATTTATTATTCCCGTTGTAATAAGTGAAGTAACTGATGACCTTAATGAGGGGGGGGGGGGTAATTTACCTGCTAAAAGATATATTTTATTTCTGATATTCTGTGACCGCAAAACGTATTACACCCATTCGCTTTTTTTCTCATTTAGCTAACGAGCATTTACTTTCCCGCTAAAAATTCATCCCCCCAAATTTCTGCTATGATATTAGTAGCCTGCGGGATCGTGCATGAAGGGGCCAAAGGGTGATGAATTCGTGATCGAGGGAAATTTATTCAGCAAATGGTGAAGAGGCAGAGAAGTTTTAAATATACACTCACCTATCCAAATCATCTTTCTTGCTGAATCCCTAAGTGAGTTAAAAATAACATAAATTTCGCTCAGAATATACTGGGTATAATTTATTATTGTTTTAATTCACGTTCATTACCCCAGAAACAGCACAGCTAGGCCTTAAAATCAGGTTACTACAAGTAACAACGGGCTGGGAGCTTCCTTTTTTCTAATTAGATCTTTGCAGTTAGTTTTTATTACCGCGTATAACATGTATGTTGCATTTTCTGGCGGAGCTCTTAGGGGATACTCTACAGGATATCAGTTGTAAAAAGTTTGAATTGTTGTAGAAAATTATACCCAGTGATACTACAAGTAACAACAGGCGATCACAAACGTCCATGCCCTGAATGGAGGAAACCTACCCAGGCGTTAAACGAACTCGCGGCCTTCGGTTTGTCAGCCAACGGCTTCACCCCGCCTGCCACCGAGGCTGAATGAATATTGGATATTTGTCATATTTTTGCACTTTTTTATTGTTGGAACTCAATGTTTTTTACCGGCATTGACCAATGGGTGCCATGGAGACAATTGGCGTGGACACTGGCGCACGCCGCGTAAAATACGTCGCAGCTTTCGCCATCGAATTTTTACTGTCAGCACCCAAGTTTACAGCAAATATTCGTCCTTTATCTTCCGTTTCGGTAAGGATTTGTTCCTGGTGATTTTCAAATATTGGAATACGTTTTTGTGTCTGCAAAAAAGCGTAGGAGTCATCAGTTATTTTGCGAGAACCGGCAGATCATGCGATCTAATATTGACGAATAAATTTCCAATTAAATGGGTTGATAAAACGCACGCTCCCGTAATCAAATAATCCTTAATTAAAACGCTTTGGGCTGGGATGTATTTATTTACTGATTTTGTTTTCCTAAAAGTCGTGTATACTGTGTGACATACTGTGTTCGCATATTTCGAGTGTCATAATTATGGTACGGTATACACTCATTTTCACCTCCTCATTCGTCTAGTTTACTTTCCTTTTTATGAAATATTTTAAATTGACCCTTATTGATTTTCACTACGTTTTGTGGTGTGACGGAGTTTTTTTCTCTGATTTTGGGACTGTTTTACTCCCAAGCTGGGCTCATGTGTATGTCAAAAGCATGTCATATTTGCTTTTTTCGTTGAGAATCAACGGGTAGGCTCTTTCCGTGTATTCCAATCATTTTCAGATGAGTTTCTTTTCTTCTTGCATTGCTTTGAACATTTTTCTTTTTTCTCTGGAATCAGTGACATTCTTTTTTGTACTTTTTTCTGCAGCCTTAGCACACAAACAACCGTTTTCCAAATTTCGAATAGGTTATGTTCTAACCTAATAATCGGTCTTTAATTGTTAAAAGTGTCGTTGTCACAAATTTTAAAATTCACATTAGAGTACCCGAGCGATCGTAGATATGTTGTGAAGGACTACATTTTGGTTCATAATTCAAAAAACAATCGCACAATGCTGCTCGTGAATGTTACATTCTGTGAGGGAATTTTTTTTATTTTTCGCTTATCCTCCTAAAAGTGTATCGGTTGCAACATGCCGGTCGTGGTGCATTACTTACATTCTTTCCTGTTTAGCAAATGGTGAACTTTTTGTATTTTTTTTTGCAGAATAGCCTAATGGAGAGTGCGGCCAAGGAATATCTCTCATTTTTTTACGACCTCACAAAACCTCTCAACTAAGGGTTCTAGGCAAAGAAAATGTATAAACTCATACCCAGACACCTCTTGAAGCTTTCTGAGCTGTGAAATTCAGCGGTGGAAGCCGAGGGAGAGTGCCCTTACACCTCCGAGCCATTAGCGCGAGGGACTCATGCTCCACAAGAGCGGCCTTCATTATTTAAAAGCATATCGAAAGGAGAGGGGTGGAGACTTAGAACCGATGTAATCGATACTTCGATACATCGACTCTAGATCTACAATTTGTATCGAATAATTCGTAAAAGTGATATATCAATTTTCTTTGACGTGTTGCCGGCAGAAGAAGATCGCAATCCACCTGACGCCGTGAATTTATGAAAGTGATTCCTTCGTTGATTATAAGTATCTGTTTTGTGAACAATTTTATATTTATGTGGATTTTGGTAATGATGTGTCGCAGAAGAGTAATTAATTTCAAATAGGGGAGAAAGGTAGAGGGAGGCCTAAGAATGAGATTTATGCATTAGGTAATGGTATGATGTAAAACAAAAGAACTATGCTAATATATAAAGACTCTCTGATAGGAGCATTGAGTTGATAACTACGTTAAACCAATCTTCGGAGTGCTAAATTAAGTGTTGACAAACGGTGATACGATAGCAGAATCAGAATCGAATCGAAAGAATCGACGTCGGTAAAAAAGTGTAATCGACCCGTCGCCAGTTGAGTGACTCACATTTTACGACACGCAGGTTTCGAGCAGAAGACGATCCCGTAGCTAGTTGGAAGTGCTGTGGTCAGGAGGCCTCTTTGCGGGAGCATTTAACCGCCCCGTGAATAATTTAGTCGATAAGAGATGCTGTAAGGGGAGGAGGATTCTGCCCTTCCTGTATTTCACTTAAATATCTCCGCCCTACATGCCCGCGCGAATAAGAGACACTCGGACGATCCTTCCTCACGTCTCAGGGTGCTTGAAGAGATCGCTGGTTCCCGAGAAGCCATATTGTAAGTCTATAAAGTACAAGTTAACACACTAGGAGAGGCAATGGGCTCGTTAAGCAATTTTATCCTCGATTGTGATGGAATTTGAAAAGTAAATGGACCCAAATGTTTTTGCTGTTTGATCTGTTGTACAGTGGGCTAAAATCGAAAGAATCTGGCCGAACTCCAAAGGTGGATTTTTCGAGTAAAAAAGTTGAGACTTTGAACAATTGTTATCTATAAATTATTGCATATTTTGACGTATACCGTTTTACATTTTTTTATTTCTTTAAACTAAAAAAAATACGTGGCCAGTAAGTTGAAAAAAAATCGGAGAAACTTACGTGTTATGTTTTTTTTTGGAATTCAGCACATTAAAACTAATGGCACTCCATTTTCAGTAACGAAATGACACCAAATATTCACAGTGTTAATAAAAGGGTTGTTATTGTTAACTTTTATCAACAATAACGACTTACTTGTTGTATTTTTGTGACCGAAGCGATGCAATATGGCGGACCCTGTTTTTCGTTGAAGATTAAGAGTTTATATAGGATTATATAGAAAGCGTCACCGAATTATCTCGAGATACGCCACAAATACAGCAAAGGTTTTAGTTTCCATCCAATGAAATCATCAGCGGTTCTTAGCTGCACAAAAAATAAAACCGATTTTTTTACAGTGAATTTCTAGTTGATAGCTTAAATTTTAAACAAGTGATGGGTCTTGATAGTGGAGAGTATACGACCGATTTGCGAGGCAGTGATAGTAGTAGTAGATAGTTATGGGTAGTCTTCTTAACGTTATCGTGAGCATGGCCCTTGAAATGTATACCCTTGCGCCTCTAGCTGCTTTGCTTACATCGGGTGGAGTACACCGTATTGAGGGTGTTTCTCCTTTTATCCCGTGATGTGTGGAGAATCAAACGGCTGTGTTCGTAAATATATACTCATTTTCTGGTCACTCTCCCAGTTCTTACAATTTTTGTCTGCTGTTTGTTTGTATAGGATCGTTTTTATTTCAGGTGGCTAGATTAGAAATGAGTGATAGTTCTACTTTCACCGGTGAAACGAGAGTATGGTACATTTATTACAATTTAAAAATAAATTTTTATAAAAAGACGACTTTTTTCTGAGGAGATAAAAGATAAATTTTCTCTTTGCCTGACAGAGTATCTCCCCCCCCCCCCCCTCCAGGCACCAGGGGGTCCGGGAAAATTTTTGAAAAATTAAGTGCCTGGAAATGCATTTTACATCATTTTGGCACTAAAATTTTTACTTTAAACAGATGCAGTTATTAAATTTCAAAACTAGACAATGGTTTTAAATATTTTTTAAATTTGTCTGAGGCTTTGCGGAGGATTCTATCCCCCGACCCCCATAGTTACGCCGCTGTGTTCCATTATAACACTCAATTTATACTTAACATTATAAGGCAGTGAAACTGCCAAATACAATGAACTGTAGTAAATTGAGTTTATATTGATATAAAAGATATTTGCACTTGCCCATAGTAATTTAATGCGTGCCGTAATAAATTATTGTGGAAAAGGGCAACCGCATTTCATTTCAATATATCGAACTTCCACTATGTAACGCTTGAATCAATTGGACTTAAAATGGTTTTTTTTATCGATGTTACACATAAATTGAGTCCATTACCTCTATTTAAAAATTGGCTACGTATACACCCGACTTGGAATGTATTGATAGTGCTCCTCTTGGCTAAGCACTGAGGTCCCTTACTCCATTGCTAAGAGAGACATGAAGGAAAAGGAATCACGGTTCGAGGAAAGTGCGATCGGTATAACACGGGTCGGATGTGGCATGTCGGACTCATTGGGGTCAGCTAGGCTTGGCAATGGAATCGGACGCTGACCCCCCGCGGAGAACCATCGGCGCGACGCAGTCTATCAATCGCCTCCTCTACTCGCCAATTCGGTCCGCCCTATTACCTTTCCGTCGCAATGTGCTCTTGTGGAGGGAACGCAAGCTCAGTAAGTACGTGAGGCTTATCCATCATGGGATTTTCATTTGGGTCCTGAACGCCGCGAAAACTTACATCAGGAATCAAGGAAACTTGTTCTTATTCGTTAATTATGAGAATTAACTATTAATTTGAATAAATTAGATAGGTATGCCTATTTATTTTTTTAAATTAAATTACTTTATTTCAAAGAAGTAGGATTGCTGTAATGGGAATAATTTTTAGGGTTCTGGGAGAGTTCCCATAGTTACACCTCTGAATTGGAAAGTTCGTCTATTCATTTGGAAGTTTCGCAGACAAATCGAAGGTGATTATCTCTGTATAGGAAGAGAAGTACATATATCTCATCAGATAGGACATTATTTGCAAAACCAAGTAAATGAATCCTGTCTCTATTGCCTTTGACGTTAAATTTAAGTCTTGCTAGCGCGGTTTTACCTTGACATCGATAAAATACGGATAAGAATGACTATTTGGGATGGCTTCAACCTCTGAGCACGTACAACTTTATACGAAATTTCCAAGAGGGCAGTGGTGTGACTAGGAATTGGCTTTGGGGTGGATGGATCACCTTAGATAGCACGTCACACCGGGTGATTATAAACAAAATTTTACTTCATGGTGGATTTATTAATAGAGGAAACTCATTTTAATGTAGTAACCATAAAAATAAACATTAATTTGAATAAATTAGGGATGCCGATTCATAATTAAACCATTTACTTACTTTACTTCGAACGAGTAAGATTGCTGTCATATGAATATTTTTTTTTATTTTTAGAGTTGTAGGGGAGGTTCTTCTACCCCTACCACTACCCTTTCATCCCACGTAATAACACCACTGAATTATGGTATGAATGGGAGAGTAATAGCAGTAAATGCTTTCATATTTTTCTTTCAATCGCAGAATCATATTGGGTGTATTTATTAAATAAAATTGCTGTAATTCGTTAATTATGAAAATAAAATATCAATTTTAATGCATGGAAGATGTCAATTTAAAATAAAACATTTAATTACTTTATTTCAAAGAAGCAGGATTGCTGTAACGCGTAATGCTGTAATAATTTTAATTTTTAGGATTCTGAAGGGAGTTCTACCCCTTCATTCCCCCGTAATGACATCACTTTCTGGGGGTATAAATGGTAAAGTAATAGCATCATATGTATTAAATGATACACAAAGATCCACAAATCGTGCAGTCCACTCAATTTTAACTTCACAAACTCTACCACACGTATTTCGATTGACTTGCAATCGTCATCAGGCACTACAATGTTTCATTTCCAGACATACTTATCTTCCAAAAGTAGTTGGAAGTAGGAAAGAATCAGTAGAAAAATGGGGGAAAGATGATGAGGCAGGGAGGAAGCACAGAAATATAGATAACCTCTTCTTTCCTGGCGTATTGTATACAATACATCGACGCTTGAATTTTTTACGGCTTGGCTAATTGAAATACCGTTATTGCAACTAGTTCAGTGCATCCCGACAGTTGACAGCATCATTGAGATTCATCATGATTCACAGTAATCGCTACCGTTGTTGTTAACGTTTAATCAAACAGGAAACATGAAATTCAGGCCAAGTATAACGTAGATATATCCCGGGACTGAGGAGAGGTTGAGAGAGATTACATAATACAGACCAATGGGGAAAGAGTTGATTTCAGCATTTTATGCGTTCATATTTTTATTTCAATCGTAGAAATGTGGATCGCGAACGCTTTTCCGTGTGTTGATCGGGTATTTCGCGACCACCACAAAGTGTCGTTCCCCTCCCTGCGGGGGCGATTTTTATTCGTCTCCCGCCATTGGCGCACTGCACCACGGTCTCGCTGCACTGGACTCGCTCGCGTCGCGACGGGAGCGGCCATGCGTGCACGCCGCATTTTGGAGCGCGGTGGTGCATCCGGCCGCGCCGCGGCGACTCCAATAAATGACCATTTTTTCGCGGCGAGGCCCCTTAGTAACCCCTTGCTGTTTTGAAGTGCAAACGTTAACGCGAAGGAAGTATTCAAACTCGCCACGTTTCAAAGTGGTCTGACGGCCACTGTATTCGCTCTATTGTGAAAAAAGAACGATATTCGGTCCTTGCTACGGGAATTTCGTAGTGTGTGTTTACAAGTACGATTTTCGGCTTCTGTGCTTGCGACCTAGTCGAAATAGTTATCACGTTATGGGTCTGATTGGATGAATAAGAGGAATGTATAGCGTTTGTTTACATATGGTTAAGTTGCATCAGAAAATATATTTCCCTTTAACTTAATGCTTCAAAAGAGATCTTCCCTTATAAAATTCACAGCTCACGAGTAAAGTACTATTTGGCCTCCCCATCATTTACGTATTGTTTCTTTTACTTTTAGATGTGAGGAAATTATAGGATTGGGATGAGGTTATTGAAAAGTTTGTAAACCAAAAAGGATGTTCGAAAAGTTTCACTCTTGCCATTCGTATAATTATCCTCTTAAATATCTCTTGCTAAAAGATTAACTTCATCATCATCATTAGTCAACCCTTAAATTGGTTTTACGCAGCTCACTATTCCTCTCTCCCATCCGCTAACCTTTTCAAAGCTACGTAGTTCTCTTTTACACCCTTTACGACCTCTCCTATGTATCTAATTTGGGGCCGTCCCTCAACCTTCTTCCCTTTCACCTGTCTTTGCACGATTGTATACATTAGGCCATCATGTCTCATAATGTGGCCAGCTAAGTTGCCGCGTCTTCTCCTTAATGTTTGCAAAAGACTTTTCTTTTCTCTCACTCTTCCTAGTACATCCTCATTACTTACTCTATCGATCCATTTTATCTTCACATTCTTCGATAGCACCACATATCGAATGCTTCCACTCTGCTGCTGTTAACGTCCAAGTCTCGCTTCCATAGAGAAGCATGCTCCATATGTCGCATCTGATGAATTGTTTCCATACTGCTATTCTTGTATTCTCAGCTGTGAGAAGATGCTTTTCTTCGCCTGTGCTGTTCTACTGAATTTTTCTTTCTTGCATCGTCGTTAATTTTTAGCATTTTTACCTCGGGTATGTTTCCTTATTTTCATTAATTTTTTGTGTTGAAATTTCAATTATATGATAAAACTTTATCCTTGTGACTGCAGTTAGAGTGGGAAGATTCGCTGAAACTAAATAATTCAAAACCGCTTCCTGCCTCAACGTTATTGATAATCGTTATTTTTCTCTTTGGTATTCTTCTTCTTTTACGTGTCAATGCGGAAACTTGAAATGCCTGTATGATGGTGTAGTGCTTGAAATTTCTTTTGTTTGGGGTGCATTTCAAGTGGTGCATGTCTCTTTTGGCCGCGGACGATGACCCGACCGGATTTTCGAGAATTGGAACCTGACTCCACATATTTCTCTCCGTCCATCCCTCTACCCCCCCCCCCCCCCCCCCCCCCCCGAGAACCCTCAAAAAACATTTCCCTGCTTTGAGGTCGATCACCCCCATTTGCTGCACGGGGATGACTGGACTCGTATCGGTGTTAGCTCCTCTTCTTCGCGATCATATGCCGAATTAACCGCATAGGACATGGTGATGGAAAAATATCGTTCGAAAACGTTTTTCCGAGAAATCGATTTTTAATCGAAATGAAAATAACGACTTTTCGACAAAAATCTAAATTTGAACCAAAAGATCGATCAATGGAAAAAATCGAAGGTCCTTTTTTAAAAAAGTTAGTAGGTACATAAACATGTTTATTATTAATTTGAAAAATAAGAAAAATACACATTTGAGTATTAGGGAAAATCTAATTAGAATAATAGCCTTAATTATTACTAGTAAAAATTTACAAATGAACGCGTATAAAAGTTTGGAGATCGCCGCTGTGATCCATTCGGCTTCGCTTAATTTTTGAAGTTCGACTGGTTGAGATGGTATTATTCGTAACTATTTGAATGAGGGCATGCCTTTACAGTTGTAGCGGCCTTTGAGAAAAGTCTTTTATTTGGGACGGATGACATTATCATAGGTAGTGACGCTGCTGAGATTAAACGAAATGGTCAATATCGAAGTTGAAAAGTCGAGTTTTATCAGAACTCGATTATCATTCGTTCTCGATTTCCTCGATGTTTGACTATATAAAATGGTTTTTCGATTTTAATCGAAATCCATTTTTCAATCATCTCAGGGGCAATTCCTCCTAACTCCTCCTATGTGGCCATTCCTCCACACCCGCCTATAAAATTGTGTTTTCGCACGATATTCTTTCAAGAAATCAAGATATAAGTCAATTGATCGAGGTTTCATTCTTGTCGTGTGAATATTTATTGTTGTTTACATTATCCAGCATGGAAATAAGCTGAATTACTAGCTAGTAGCGAATATAATAAAGAATTTATTCAGGCTTAATCTGGTCGAATTCTAACATAATATTGTCAATTAAAACCTACGAGTCACTTTCTTAAATAATTGTATTTACACGACCGGCTTCAAGTTACAATAGTTTAAGGCGTTTATAATGTCGATCTATCCCATTCGCTGGTAATGAACTGTCGACTGCGGCTACTTGTATCTTGGCAAACGTACGTCGATGATTTATTCAGCTAATTGCGATTTACATTTTACATTTGTATCCTTTTACTGGGTTCTTGTAGCATAGATTAGCTTTTATTGATTTTTCTGTTTTCACCCACACCTGTTGTTTTTTTGGGATTACTTAGTTTAGCTTTCACTTCGGAAAACGTGTGGTAACAGAGGGTGAAGTATGATAAATGCCTTGTCCAAGCAGAACTTCGGCCCATGGGACTGAGTTCAGCGTCCCAGTCCATTGCATTTAATTGGTAGTTATTTTTATTTTCACTGAAGATTGTTTGCCCCTGCACTACTAGGATCAGACTCATTTAATATATATTACTAACATTAACGAATTTAAAAAGAGCAGCTAAGATTTTTTGCTGAAAAAAAATGTTTTACTATGTGGAAGAGTATTTTGTTTATAAAATATCGAACTGATTGACGTTTCATTGCTACTTTTGGTAACATTTTGTGCTTGTGTAAACAAGCTTTTATGAACAATAAAATATTATTACTATCATTGCAATGAAAGTCAGGAGAGTACATGCGGACTTCCTCATGTATAAACGCTTGTTTTTACGCCCAATTTGGATTTAGGTTCACCGTCGTTTGAGCACCGATGCGCAGAACATTCGCGGCTTCACTTTGCCCTTACAGCTCCTGGAGTATTTCTCAGCGTCGCGTTCAAGATTCACATTGCTCGTGAGCAATTGCGTCATATCCCTGATGCGTGGGGAATGGTAATGTGTTTCTGGATAATTTATAGTATTGGAAGCGTTACCTTATGCTTTATGACTGCACTTATCGCTAAGATGAAGGTCGTAAGGAAAGTGTTTGTTTCTATCCTTTTCCTTGTGTTGAATTCCTTCATTTCGTTGACGTGAATGTAATAAATTTACTAAGCGATGTTCGTATCGTCCTCTCCAAATTTGCGATGCGAAAATGGAAAAATTAGGTTAATGTATCTCCCAGAATTCCTGGAAGTTGCTGTGGCAAAATTTAATTAAATAGCCAAATGTTAAAATTGAAGGAGAAAAAAAATTAATCTTTCAAATCAAGTCATGTTTTCTTTATCGATGTTGAACAGTTGATTTAACTCTGTTATAAACATTCCTCTATGAAATATTTATTTTATTAAAATAAAAATGAAAGGAACACATCTCCACAAAAGTTATTAATCCTCATAGCACTTCATAAACTTGTGACTTCGTAGCAGATAAGCAATTACTCGTGCCGATAACAAGATAAACAAGCGGCAAATGATAAAATCGGGTACAAAAAATATTTTGATCATCATACTGGCCAAGTCAATTGATTATTTCGCAGCGAATATCTTCAATTGTCATTTGTCTCCAAAAAGGAAAAAGAATTGACTTAATAAAGATGTGTTTTGACTGACTGGCAGACGCGAAATTGCTATGAAATAATATCGTCTACGTTTTTATCGTATTTTAAAAGAGAAGATAGTCCCAATGGAAGGCTCGGCGTAGTGATGACAGCAAAGGATGTCGGGAACTTGAGGAGGATGTAGGATTAGCGTGTGCTCCCGGGGGAAGTCCGCGCGCCAAACGTTCGCAGAGATAGGGTGTGGCTGTGAATTGCTTTCGTGGCTTCGTTCTTTTCCCCCTCTGACCCACATATGGATGCATGTGTGCCTCGCTAATGCGTCTGGCCCCGAGGGTCCGTCGCGTCACTGTGGCTTTGGGGCGCCAACTATCTCATACTCCTACATCGCTGCCGGCGACACTCGAGGAGGCGAGGATATATAGGGGTAGGTCCGGGGACTGCGTGATTCAAATGGAATACTTTTCGTTTATTATTATTTAAGTATTCCTAAGATTGAGGTTGGTTTCCAAGGAGAACGGAATAAGTGTTCTGGGAAAAGATTACTAGGAGTAGGTCTGGGGACTGCGTGATTCAAATAAAGTACTTTACATTCATTATTAATATTAAAGTATTCTACCGATTAAAATTGGTTTCCAAAGAGTATTTTATAAGCGTTCTGTGAGGCGATCAGTAGGGTTCCGGGGACTACGTGATTCAAATTAAAATACTTGTTATAAATTTTCATGAAAGTATTCTACCGATAAAGGCTGGTTTCTAAGGAGTTCTGAAGAAGTGTTCTAGGAAGCGATTAATAGGGGTAGGTCTGAAGACTGCGTGATTCAAATAAAATACTATTCTTTTATTATTATTTAAATATCCTACCGATTAAGGTTGGTTTTTGTAATGAGTAATTAAGAAGCGTTCTGGAAAGCGATTCATAGGGGTACATTAGGGACTGCGTGATTCAAGTAAAATACTTTTCACTCATTATAATTAAAGTATTCTACCGATTGAAATTGGTTTCCAAACAGTACTTATGAAGAGTTCTGGGAAGCGATTTGTAGGTGTAGGTCTGGAGTCTGCGGATTCACGTATAATATTTTCAACTTTTCTCTCTTCTTTCAACTTTTTATTTATTATTATTAAAGTATTCTACCGATTAAGGTAGGTTTCCATGGAGTACTTTAGAAGCATTATGGCAGCCTTCCCTTCCTTCTTATACTTCCCTTTTCACTTCACAATAGTGCTTACTCCTTTCTCACTTTTTAAGTATAATACTCCCTTTTTCCCCTATTCCATTTATCCTATCTAAAAATCTTATTTTCTTCCTTCCTCTCCGTCCTTTAGTTGATTTTTGTTGCACAAAACCCCCAAAAGTATTTGCTAATTATTTTGAAAATATCTCTACGGTAATATGAAAAAAGGTTGTCAAAATATATCTTTCAAGTTTTAGTGAGCATACCACAGGGTCTACGGAATGTATTTGATGCTAAACCCTATCTTATTTTAAAAAAATAATTTGATCGATTAAAACTGTCAGAACTTTGTTATAAACAAAGTTGGTTGTAATGATTTTACTATGTTTTACTCGATGTGTTCAAATCTTTTTCATGGATATCAATGCTATTGTGAATTCCTACGGATTATATTTTTAACTGTGGAGGCACGCGTAACACGCTTGTTAATGCTTTCGTCTTCCCAGGAGATGTCTGGTAGTCTCTATTCGTTGGTCAATCCGACGTGACCTTTATGGATAGCATTGCGCTTAACAGATAGCCCTATTGGCACTGAGGCACTGAAACGTGAGGAGCTTCATTCCATTACCACTTGAGGTTTGCGTGGGTCGGTACGTCAATGAATGTGAATGCCACTTGTCCTTGCACTTAATAGGTTTCGGAGTTGTGATCCCATTGATGCGTGTGGAGTTACTCGGTCGTCAACTTGCAGCTGGGAAAAGAACGAAACTGGGGACTTATGGGGGCTCATACCCTTTGATCGACCAACCTTTTTTGGTTCCTTAAAACTTAAGCATTTAAGGATTGATCCCGTAAAACTTAGGCTATCATCTCGAAATTTTTAGAGTATATTACCGTGGGCCGTGAAAAATATTTGGCTGTATCTCAAATTTACATCTTTTACTTGAAAAACTATAGGGAAAATTAAAGAATTAACTTAGTCGGATTAACTAATATGTATATTTCAAAAAGCACTAACCGGCTTTATAACATTGTTACATGGTCTGGTGGGTATGGTATCGGTCGTTAGCGTCATTATATGTTATGAAACCTGGATCATTCCTTTTTCAAACACATTAGCGAATCTAGCAAAGCTTATTATTTTATTTTCCGTAATGGAAAGGTTTCACAAAGTTACGCTCGAAATCATCAGTTATAGATTTTTTTAAATATTTGAGATGAAGGAAAATTTTTACGGAGGTGTGCTCCTGTTCTGTAGAAGATGATTGCGCAAGTTTTAAAACAATATTACGTCAACAAAATTGGATGAAACGACCAGTCGAGAGGAAGAAGAGCTTCCTCCTGAGTACGCACATACTTTTTCCCTCGAGAAAAAGACCTTTTTTATCCGTGATAATTGCGAAGAAGTATCAATCTGTGGTAGCCTTTCATGGACTCCTCAAGTTTTTGGGTAATTTTTACGCGGCATGTTCTTACTTGTTAAAGGAATTTGTACGTTGTATAGAAATATTGCAATTACGGTTAATCATTCTGTATTTTAAAAGGTAAAAGAACTATGCCGCAAAAATAGCAACCATTTGTAATGCATTTAGTACCTTTAACGTATTCTGCGATTTTGTATACCATAAATGAAGATGTTCGTATGGCAGCTTTTTCCCTACACGTGAAAGTTATTATCAATTGTTTTCCTCTTTGCGTTGAGGAATTTTTGAGTTGCCCTGTGGTACATACTTATTTGGCACTGTTATTGAATTGAATTTGAAAAGGGATTGAATTCTTGCCAAGTATGGATAATAATGTGTTATCTTTGTCATCCTGCAGTTGATTAATTGGATTATCTTGTTGATAGTATTTCCTAATCGTATCCGATAAAAGACAGACACTCCTATCCTCGAATCAAGCAAAGCGTTTTTGTCTTATTGATTACTTGGGAGTCAGTGGTGAGTATTCTTACCATTAATTCTTCCGTCAAGCGTACAAATGGCCAAATCAGGTAGTTGTTTTTGCCGTATGAATGACATTCCGGTAAAGGAATTTTCGCGGCAGCTGCCAGGAGTCGTGGCGCAATAGCGTAGCCGCTTAAGGTCTTAATACCAATGTAACTGCCATGAGGCTTATCTCAACGGAATTCTCTTTTCCTCTCACTATTCCATAAATAGGTGAATCCCATGAAGAGCGTATCACTTGACTCGCTCTCTGTAATTATGCCGTGCATTGGTACTCATCGTTATAACCGTCGCATCGTGATGCTGTATCCGATTGTTGAAACGAAATCTGTCCGGTTGTCTTTAATTGAAATGGTTTTAGGAATGAATAGTAAATTGGTGAAAGCTACCATGTCCAATGGATTTACGAACAACTATTTTCTTATACATAAAAGCCGTGTAAAGGCCTGTTTACGGGGTACATTAACACGTACGGGTTAATGTCTAAATGTATGAACGAGAGAATGAACGCCAAAATGCACCGTGTAACCACCCAACTTGTGCTAATGCACGCACAGAAAATAGAACCTGTTCTAATTTTGCTCATGCATTCGTACATGTTCCAGTCCGGTCCACAAAAATCATTCACGCAAACGGACATTGACTCGTACGTGTTAATGTATCGTGTAAACAGGCCTTAACGCCAGTGATCTCGATTAATGTTGGTACAGTCTGAATAAATATATTCGAGGGAGCCTATCTGTTAGCGTAACATAGTATGGCTGAAATCCCGAAAAAATAACCATCGATACGTCGGCCGTTCGCGTTCTTGGGTCTTGCGCGTCGCGACTTTCACTTTCCACCCCCGTGCCCACCCCTTCCTTCCATCTCTTTTTCGCACCCGCCCCCGACCCCCTCTTCACCCTGAATTCTATCCTCCCACGCCTCCGGTCTCCTCTCATCCCACGCTCCGAGTTCACGTGCGTGGGTGGGCTATTGTTGTCGCTGACGTCCCAAGTTCGTGGTATCACTAGCGTTCGCGGGCGGATTTCATTAGATACATACACACTGGCGTTTTTGTGGAGCAGGAATTCAATTTGGAGCATGGAGGCTGCTCGGAAACATCGGCAATGTAAACAGCGCTCAATATGTTCTCAAAATGTTTACTTTTTATTTATTTATTTTTTATATGTATTCAACATCCCAAAGGCAGCACTCTTTGGCCTTTATATCGAAGGGATACAACAGATATAAATATACGACCAAAAACATCAATGCCCTACTTAGGAGTTACGTAACTAGGCGGGACTTGAACCCATGATGTTCAGTTTAGCCAACGAGGTCTGTATTTCGCCGTCACTGAGTCCAGTGGTATTTTTTATTAATCTTGCTGAGTATTTAAAAAAATATTCTTTAATGTGAAGCAGTTACCTTTGGACCTATCTTCTCAATACCTTGTGATAAATTCCTCCCGTCGCGACGGAAAACTTTGCCAAAAACTGAAGCCGTGTTCCATCTAGTTTTTGCTAGCTGAGCTCATCATTCCAAATCGTTTATGATTTTTGATTTAAATGGAAACGGGGTTTTTAGTGAAAAATATGCTGATATTAATATTTGTGCATTTATATACTTACTGTTTTACATTATTATTTATGCAATAGTTATAATCTGCAATGAGCGAGAAGGTATCCCAAATTGAAATGCGTCGTATGTTTGCATCAAAAAATGATCAATTCAATTTGCATAAAGTGTTCTCGGGTTTTCCACCGGGTAATTGTCATCCCACGTTTCGAAGAACTACTTGTTCTTTATCTTTATGGGCTCTTCCGGTTGCCGTCTCTCAAATTGGTCTGGTATATATACATCAGACCAAACCAAATACATACCAGACCAATTTTTGAGACGGCATTCAGCAGATCACTCAGACGATGAAGAGAAAGGAGTTCTTCGAAACGTTGGGAGACAATGAGCCAATTACGCGATGGAGAACCCGAGAATCCTTTCTGCACTTGATACGCCGGGAAAATCTAAGTTCTTGGATCAATTCAATGCTTCTAATATGTAACCTAAGAAAAATCCCCACTGTAAAATAATCAATTGGGTAGTAATGTGGAAGGATGGGAATTTCAGCTAATGGAGCTGGCTAAACTTTTTTTTGAGTCGTAATACGGATAAATTTACAAATATTGTCTACGATAAAACATTTCAATTTCATATTTTATGATATATTGGTATTGAATATTTCATTGCATATTGAGTATTGGAATCGGGAGGTTTATATTGGTCATCTATTATTTGTGCCTGAGGTTATTTGAGCCCGGATTTTACTTAATTCATCTATGTACATAATTTCATTATCAGGTACTCGTTTTTCCAATGTTATAGGCATTGTACTGATTAATTATTTTTCGTTCATAGGCATTTTTTGAGGAAATTGACTCAGTGGCGTAGCCAGGAATTTCGTTGGGGGGTCCAAAATTAAGGCGAACTTTTTTGAAAAACAGTTAACTCAGTTTAAACTAATTTTGACACTTCACATAAGAAAAAAACTTCATTTGTCAAAGAAATCTTTTATAAATTCATCATTTTTCACTATTTTGTTTTCTTTTATGAAGCAAAGTAATTGTGTATGTATTTTTCGGGGGAGAGGTGGGGGTCCGGACCCCCCGAATCCTTTCCCTGGCTACGCCACTGAATCGACTCTGTCTCTAATTCTTACCTCCTCATTAGCAATTTTAGATGACAGTTGCTGTCACGGTCACCCCTCGTGCTGGTCCGAAGTATCCGATGTAAATATGGAGGAAACAATCGGAAATGTTTTCGGGGTGGCGTCGCAATGCGGGTGTGAAAAGTTTTTAATCTAGATTGAGTGAGGAGTGGGGCGAGAGTGTTTAAATTTTTTTTTTTTTCGGGTTGGTCGGAGGAAGTGTTCCTGTCTGCGACGGAAGGTGTATGCACCGGTGGCCGGAGGGGACGGCGCGGCGGTGCCGGCGACTCCGCGCCTGGGGTCCGCGGGGTGCCGACGTCGTCTCCCGCCACCCCCCGTCGCGCCCCGGCGGAAAATGTTGGAACTTCGCCCGTTTCGCCGCGCTCTCTCTCGCCTCCGGCGTTTTTAGGTTTTTATGTGAAGTCGAATGTCACCCGGGATTTCGTATATTGCTCGCAAAGCACTCGATAAAGTCTTTATTTCTGCCAAAAAAAATGTTATCGAGACGTAAAATCTCCATGTTATTTCGTAACTTTCGTAGACGATGCGGCTTTGCGAACCTTTCTGGTCGTACCAGTCAGCGAAAAACCAGAAAATCTATTTATGAATTGTAAGAATTCTTCTAAAAATCTTAATGAGAAGACGGGCCAGTCTAGTTGGCTACATAATGGGGCTCGATGAAAACACACTTAGAAGGAAAGGGAAGGCAGGTGGAAGGAAAGAAGGGCCTGAGACGTCCCCAAATGAGTTACATAGGACAGGTTGTAAAGATTGTAAAAGAGTAGAAATTCTTCGCCATGAAAAGGCTACTGAAACTGAGAGCTGCGTCAAACCAATCTTAGGATTGTAGACTTATGATGATTTTGATGAATTATAAATGTATTAATTTTTTGTTTTTTTTTTAATTTTTCTTTTCATGGTTATCTAAAACGAAGTTTTGGAGGATCAGTCCTCAGCTGCTCCATAAAAAATGTATTTTTGAATGTGGAACTTTGTTGATTATGTTTCTGTTATCCTATTAATTTTGGTTAATGTTTGAATGCTAAAGATTCAATGTCCAGGTGTCTCAATGTTAAAAATGCATAGCTAAAAATGCTAAATCTGACCCCCTACTGAGATGCCAATTATGGTGTAACCGGACCAATATGAATACGAATTTCAATATAATTGCATACATATGCGACATGAATGTAATTGATAATAAAAAAAAAGTTCAAAGAAATTTGTACGGCTGCTGATACTATTAGTTAGCAAGCTTACGAAGCTCCTTGTGATATCGCAAACATCCATGCACTTTGGGAAATCTATCCAGATGGCGTCATTTTCAAGGATTTCCCTTACTCTCTTGCGGTTTTGACTTTAATTCAACCATTCAAAATGTACTGTTCAAACGATTTTCACATCCTCGAGTTTTTCCAATGATTGTGCTTAATCATTTGGTTTTCTAGGTAATGCAAATAATAATAATCCAAAATTTCTATCTGCCAATTTCCTTTGACCGTTGCATAGTTGCTTAAGATAATGGAAGACTCAGGCGATTCAGGCGACCCGCTGAAGACAGCAGTTCATTCGTTTCTCTGGTCTAATTTGACTCGTTCGCAAGGTTTATTCGCAATGGTGAATTTAAATTTTTAAATATCTGTGTCAGTTGCATTACTAGAAACTTAATGAGAAAATTCACGCAATTTCTCAACGCACGTATTAGGTAGTTCTTTCGCCATTATGATAGGGAATGTACATCACCAATTTGAAATACACTGGAGGTATTTGGTACAACCTCTTATTCACACCTCGTCCTCATTAGCAAATTCATAAGACAGACGCTGTAATTTTCGGCCGTCATTCTGGTCCAATGTGCTCAGGGCAACGAATAATTTTCGTTGATTAATGGGACCATATTCCTTCTCCATTTTTGGCAAACTTCGCCGTCTCCTTGGTGCTCGCCTCCAGCGTTACCATCGCCGAGATGAGGCAGCACGTTTAAGCAACATCTGAGGAGAATTTGGCTCGGCATGTTCATCCGCATAATCTTGCATAATAAACGTATGCAAGATGACTCAGAGATGTCTCATTAGTTCCTCTGCTAAATATTTTCAAAGGCGAAGGAGGAACGTAGGAAAAATCCTTAATAATCTATTTTTTACTGCTCAAAGAACTATTTACAGTAGTAAGTAAAATATTGGCACCTAATGCTATCATTATTGTTGTGTCATCTCCAGCAAATGTCGCTGTTAAGAAATACTTAGGTATTGTCCTCTTTGGAAATTAAGACGGAATACCCAAAAATGGCGAAAAATTTTGGAAGCAAGTATTCTGTACATACTTTAAGTTCAATCGCCTTCTTCAAAAATACAGTCGGCAGTATCCAATACGGAAGAAAATTAGGGTTTTGTGAATTAATATATTATACTTAGCTTAGATGGACATATTTTCTAGATGCCCTGTTTCAATGCATATCTCAGAACTGAAAGAGATTTTATGAAGCTGACGTATTTAAATTTTTTAAGTCAATTTTTATAACTTCATGGGATTGCAACTGCAACTAATTTATGCTATCTTCCTTCTGCTATATGCATTGCAGCTGAGCATCAAGAAAATATATCCATCTTAGCTAATCTATTGCTATATATATATATGTATAAATATAAACTGGGTAACATATTAAGGGATACAATTATGTTTATTTTTCTATCAAAGTGTGGAAAATATTTTCATGAAGATTTTAATTTTTCTAAGCACTGTGAAAGATGATGACAGCATTTAAAAGTGATGGTCTAGAACCCTAATTTTGGTTTTACCCTAATCTATTTTTCTATTATCAGATCTTTCCATGCTTGCAGAATTGTTGTTTCAAAATTTAGTATATTGTGGGTTTTATCTAATCAGAGATCTTTTTTACACATTATTATTAAATAATTCTACCGATTAATGTTCGTTTTCATGGAGTATTGAGGAAGGATTCTTAACAATTCGGTAGACTCTGACACGCTTGCAGAATTCTTTTTCCATACCCTTGTATCCTTTGCTATTTATTTAATCAGAGGTCTTTTTCGCACATAATTATTAAATAATTCTACCGATTAAGGTTGGTTTTCTTGGAGTATTTAAGATGTATTCCGTCGAATTCAGTAGACTCTGCCTACCGGTTGGGCGAATCGCTTTGTCTGATTGCCTCTTCGGATGCGGCTCGTAAGCCTCCCAATTCTAGCGCTCCTGCACCCCGGCTTGCCGCTCTGCCACACCCGGCGTCAGTGGCGCCTCGGGAGAGATTTCCATCGCCGCACCCAACGATGCTCCCACGTGGGGTGCGGGAGGAGGGATCGGGGTGAAAAAGGTTTCGGAAAGACGGTGGCGCCGTCGAGTGGTAGACCCCCGAACCATTGCGAGGAAAGCGGCATTCGCTCTTCTTTTTTTATTCCTTCATTAGTTCTCCGCACCCTCCTCTTTTTTTTCTCTCTCTCTGCCGAGTCGTTGCATTTTTTTTCCTTCAAGTCGGGAGCTGTGTAATCAGAAGCCAACCTCTTCTGGCATTATTCTTTTTTTTTTAACTTGAAGAAAAAAAATTGCGTCGGAAGGTCGTCAACCTTGGCTGTTAATTCCATTGTGAGTTCTCTCGAGCATTGGTTTAAAACGGAAAACGTTTAAGGCGTGACGGCATTTCTGATCTTCGATCGACGCGCGCTGAAAACTAATGTGTGTGATTGATAACTTGATTCTTAACATTTGAAAATAAAATTCACCTCGTGCGTTTCACGCTGACAATGTGTTGAAGACCATGGTGATTACGCGTGTCGAAACCATTGTCGCTAGTAAATTATCGGTGTTGAACGAGCTAAGTATTTGTTTTCATAAAGCGCGGCTCCACAAAGTTAGGTCGAAGTTAGAACTAAGGTGAATCCTAGCTAAATCGGAGAGGTATATTCCATGCTGGCAGAATCCAGCAGACGTCATCTTGCCTATCTATATTTCTCTACCTCAGTGAATATCTGTTGATCACTAATCGAAAGAGGAGTTCTTGAATAAAGGTACCCTCTAACACTCATTGGAATCCGACTGGAAATTGTGTTGTATACATTAAAACTCGGCTATAGATAAATATAGTCGCCATCAATCAATCTTACAACTTGCTGTCAAGGAAAAATGTTATTGATGATATGAAGACGTGAGGTTTTCAGTGAAAACCAGACTCTCTGTAAGTACAAATTGTAAAATAAAATCGATGAAAATAAATTCTGAACTTCATATAACAGCTATCCCTTAAAAATTCCCAGCTTTGCAATTGTTAATTGCAAAAAGTGACACCTCGGCACTGAAACCAATGCTTGTCTTATTGGGTGAGTGAATAACTATATTGTATTCCTGGTTAATAAATCCATTTTACTTTTTCGTATTGCTCATACTAGGAAGTCTTCATCTTGTCTAGTTATTTTGTTTCTTTCCATATATTAAGTATTTATTGAGAGTATAATTGATATATAGCTTTCTTTGGAGTATTCATTCTTAGATAAGTCCATCCCTTTCTGCTGCCCTCTGAAATACCCTGTACTAGTTGAGACAACTATTACTATAACTCCTGGCTAGTGATTCATTGAAGAAAAAAATCGCGATTGTATTTAATTGAATCCCAAACGTCATTTAAAGTAACCTATAATCTACTTTCCACTTCTTTCTACATGCATGGATTTATTTTTTAAGTCTTATTCGATATTCATTTCATGCTCTTTTAATTATTGCTACTACGGGTCACTTCTGTCAATAACGTTGTTTCCTGAAATGCTTTTTATCTTCAAAATTAGTTGGCCAATTCCGGACCTAAGTCCTTTTCTTCAATTTGCTCAAATTGGTCATTTTTGTCTGTCCACCTATTCAACTTCTTTGGTGATCTCCAACTTCATAGCAGTTAATAGATCTTAATAAATGACGGCTGTAAAACATCCATCTACCATGCCAAACCTGTGTCTCCATTCGGTATTATCGGCATTCATGTTGTAATCTAAGATTAGTATTGTCATCCTGCGAAATTTCTCGGCTGGCATAGATAAGAATGTTCTTGAAACGACATTTTTTTGTCCTCACGTATTTAGCTTTTGCAAAAAAGCTCTGAAAAACCCATCGTAAGATGTATTGTCTTTTTTATGCAATCGTTTATGGCGCAGAAATATTAATAGTATTCAGGTAGAGCCTTCGTGGATTCTCTTGTGGATAAATTTCAGCTGTCCTTTTGACTGATGTGTCTTGATGTTTTTATAGTGCATTGTTTTTGGGTTGGAACAGTTAACTGAAGAGGTTAAATGTTACAGAAAGGATATGAGGAAGAGGATTTTGTTGGCCGAGGAGGCTGTTTTGAATAGGAAAGAGCTAATGAGAGGATCTTTGTGTTAAGGGTTTAAATTGAAGCATGGCGAAGAGCTTTATCTGGAGCATGACGTTTTATCATGCGGAAACGTAGACGCCTTAGAACGAGGATTAGAATAGACTCTTGATGTTCAATATGCTGGGAAGGAGGAGAATGGAGAATGTAGGATGATTATGGGGAAAACAGAGGAGTAAGTTCTAGACATGGTGGGTGAAGGCAGGAAACTGCTAGAGGAGATATCATCGAGGCATACAGAGTGTGTATGGAATATATCTACGATAGTTAAGAGAAGGATATTTAATAAGAGAGCAGTGTTCGTGTATATATATAGGTCCTGGAAAAGTTGAAAATAATGTGGAATGTTCTTTGATATGGAATAGGTTGCAAGCTTGACGAAATGACTGGTAAAATGCTACAAGTCACACTGCCGGAATTCTCTCATTAGCTCTTTCCTATTTTATAACACCTTCCTGGGCCAACTTCATCCTCTTCCCCACAAAATACTGCAAGATATCCAGAAATTTAAGTCCCTGCAAAAAATAGTGTTAAGTTCCCGAAACTTCTCCTGTCCACCTCTAAATGTTGAAATTATTTCATTTTCGTTCATTTGAATGTTAAATTTTTATTGAGTGTATACTGACAAACGGATGCAAATATTGGCTTTCCTAAATATGAGATCAAATATGTATATCTTGCTCAACGAAATTTATATAAATATTTTTGACAAAACGGTACATTAATACATGGGAAACGTTTAGACGCCATGGAATTTATATAAACGCGTGTGGCGTGGGTTCTGTCTTAAAAAGGAATTCTAGGTTCAATTCTAGGTCATTGAGAATAAAATGTTTATTCGTTTAATTTATTGTTTAGAAAGTTAGAATTGAAAATAAAATTTCAATTTTATCTTTTCGTCCATGATAGAATTTCAAATTTCAATCAAATATAAACTTAGTAACTGATATAAATATAATTTTCCTGAATACGAATCAGATCAAATACGTAGGGTCAGCTTGGGATTCTTACGTGTGACATGATATAAAACAACTATTGAAAGTTCAACGTTTAGCCACCATATTCGTGACTGGGAATTTCGAAAGGAAGGCCAGTGTAACGGAGATGATAAAAGTATGTACTATGATGAGAATCCATTGAGTTAAGGAGAAAAAAATCGCGGTTAAGAGGGATTTTTTAATCCTATTTTGGTGATCCTGCATGGTTAGATATTAAAAATGGACTTAAAAAGCCGCACTATTTGTCAATAAAAGATCACAAGCACAAAATAGACCCTCTGAAACAGCTATCCAATTCGGTGAAATATTCTTTCCTGCACCGGGGATAGGGTGGTTTCCTATTATTTTTTTATTGCCTTAATCGAAAGATTATTACTCCTGGAGTACGTATTTCACGCTTTTAGATTTTTAAATGATAATATCTATTTTTCGCGATTAAATGAAAAGTGAAAATTTTCAAGCGCGCGAAAACGCGACGCGTTAGTAGGAATGATGGGAAATCTCTCCGTACGTCGTATTTCTGGTTCCCCCTCCGCCCGTTGAGGTGACCTTGAGGCGAGGCTTAGCGCTGATACGTCGCAGGCTGCCAGCGGGTAGCCTAGTGCCCTGCCGCCTGGTAGCGCTTGGCTTAAATAAGGATTATTAATACCTTATCAAACGAGGAAAACTTTCCGACCTTAGCCAGTTTTAATAAGTGATTATTAAGACATGTTTCCCTGAGCTCTGCGCCTCATGCATGCATTGGTAACCTCAGACGACGTATAACTCCTATCTTCTCGTATAGAAACTAGGTCCCTGTGACGTCACATGGAGTGGCATCGCATGGGCGCCAATCTGGCCCTTTTCAAATGAGGATAAAAATGGACCATTGCCATTCGTCTACACCGGCATTTATAAAACGAAATAATTTGTATATTATGAATACACTAATGGTGGGTAACGAATCGCAATTATTGCCTTTTGTTTTCTTTGATGAAGGAAACTACCCTATTGGGGATTGGAACGGTCTTCCTAAGGTAGTTTTGTAACCCTTCCCGCGAAATCTTAACTCCTTTATGAGAAAGGTAAATGATTTTGAATCGTAAGGGTCTTTTCATTTTGTTTCTCTATGTTTGGATTAACGTTTATATTGTATTATTATGCTTGTTTATGTGTTTTTTATTTAATTTTATCTATGTCACCACCCGACCGAATGGTCTACTTGTAACTGTACTTCAATTATAATAGTAATATATCTTGTTCAAAGTACTACATTTAAAGATTTTAGATGAAACAGCACAATTATTAATGCAAATAGTTTTAACGCCATGAAATTCACATCGAATGCATATGGCGCAGGCCCTAATTGAGAAAGGGATTCTAGGTCATTGAGAATAAAACTTCTGTTCGACGCCCAGAACCTGGCGAATTTTCAATTTTAGCCTCTTGTCCTTGATCGGAGTACGGAAGTTATCGTACCAAATAGGCCGGAATCCCTTATGCACCGAACTTAACCAATATTGCATTCCAAGTGGCATTCTTGAAGAGGGGAAAAGAAACTTCATAAAACCGCTGTACGGAGAGGAGATGCTTTCATCCCTCGGATAAAATCACGAAAAGCGATATCGCCGTGCACGGCGGTGGCGTGTGCTCAAGACCCGGAATGCTGAGGAAGAAGGTAACTTTTTATACTATGCGATTCGAGAGAGAGAGAGAGAATCTCTTCCTTGGAAACGGAACCGTACGGCACCGCGGGCCTGCGCGGAGTATAACCGCGCATAAAACTCCCAAGGCGCTCCAACTCATCAAGAGTCCTTTTTCCTGAGTAAAAACGAAAAAAAAATCCTCGCGTTCCCGAAACTCTTCTTTGGGAAGGGGGTGGTGGGATATCCCTCTTTTGGCCGCTAACATCCCTTGGGGGGGGGGTCCGCCGGCCGTCCGGGAGAAGGAAGGCCAATAAGAATTCATTTCGGATCGCGTAATGACTTTTTCATGGAGGCCAGGGTGGTTCGAAGGGACGCGAGCGGGCCGGCCCAAGCTTTTATAGCCCAGTCTCCTTTTATCCCCTGCATCCATCCCTATCCTACCTCTTCTCTCGATTCCCAATGCTCTCCCCGAACTTCCTCCGACTCTGCTGCTTGCCCTTTTCATTCATATTTCCTTTGCTTCTCTGTTTTTCAGTTTCCATTCTTCAAATTTCTGCCTTTGTCTCTCTCTCTCTGCCCTTTTCTCGAATCTGCGTTGCTGAATTCGACGAGGATTTTAGCCGCCATCAAGGGTATTATATCCTGGAAAGGTTATTAGCTTTACGTTATGCGTCTGTTACGCAGTAGAGTTAGAAGGCAAAAAAAACTCCCGAAATGATCCTGTCGTCAACTTAAGTTTTCCTGTTAATCGCACTAATGGAGCAGTTTAAGTATCGAATTTTTAAGTGTGTCCTTTCATTAATTATTTCTTGCGTTGCCAAATTTGACGTGGATTTTAGCCTCTATCAAGGTTATTATGCTGTGGATAGAATATTCACGTTGCGTAATGCGTCTCTAATGCAGTAAACTTAGGAGAAAAACACTCCCGAAATGATCTCGTCGTCAACTTACGTTGTCCTTTAAATCTTGCAAATGAAGAAGTTAACATATAGAATTTTTCAGTGTGACATCTAGTTACATATTTATTGCATATTGAGACTGCTTACCAAGGACGTTTGTGAATCGATAATCAAGATTTCAAATTTTAGCCACGTATCACACAGTAGTGAAGCCATGTCCTGCCTCCATTACGATCCTACGAGGCGTCACAAAGTGCAGTGAAGACACCTGAAAGATTCTGTTAACATCTCGAATCATCCGATAAGACTATTGAAAAAAAAAATCGCCTAGATCGCAAGGCCGCGAATTTCCGTGTGTACGCATGGCTTGAATATTTTTTGCTAAAATTGTATGCGCACATAACTCATTTGCAAACCCAAGCTGAAAATAATTTAAGCACCAATCTGGTAATATTAAACACATATCCTACAATCAGAGCTAAAAGTGTTGCGTTGGACGGTGTTATGTACTCGTAAGGTCATCGGCTCGCGTTGTACTTGAAAAATTAGCAAATGAATAAATATAATAATTCTCAATTTACAAATGCGGGTGATATAAATAAATGTGTCTCTCAAATGAAATTTATACTTTCACTATTGTATCTCTTCAGTTTATGCATAAGTAAGATTTTTACACTTAGGTCAGCAATCACGTTTTTTTAAACACATGTCCTGTTTCCAGAAGAGGAACATTAGCTGGTATTTTCCGAAAAAAAGTTTCAATAGAAATTTAAAATGTATTTATGTGATTGGATTTTGATAAATATTCATCGCATACACAAGGGAAAAATCTTCATAATGGGGAACTTGCATGAATTTTTTTTATTTCATAGGCGGACAGAAAATTATTTTCTGAATACAACAAAGAAAACCTCATGTAAATCTGAGTTTTCCTTCGCGAGATATTTAATGATAAATATAACGAATTTTAAAGCGCGGGAAAAACTCCCTCACCCCCCAAGCCACTGCCGACGAAGCCTCGATGACGTCAAAGGTGCCTAAACATCACGCGAAGCTATTGTTGTGATTGTTTGTAATAGTTGCCAGCAGTTGTGAGAGCTTCGTTTGTTAGACGTGTTGATTATTTTATATTTAAAGATAAATATCCGACGATAGAGGCTTGGAAGCCCTCGCATTTTGCATTATTTATAATATTAATATCTGAGTAAGGGCATAAAATATAAAACTGGAGCAGTTAAACCAAAAATTTGATAATACCTAAATAACATCGTTGTAGGAGCCTGAGCCACGGCCATTGGAAGGGGGATACGTTAATTGTAAGTTTATGTTATCGACGGCATATGATTCATTTAAGTATGTAATTAGAACGATTTTGATGTTTACTAATGTCCGCTTAGCTTTTATACACAATAAATTCATTCGTTTATTCGTAGGTACCGGAGAATTCGTCGTTTAGGACTGTCTGTGCTTGTATTATAGGGTGAATTCCAGTCAATGCAACTTTTGCTCGCTGATTGGAGACATCTAGGAACATTTTTGTGCCAAAATAGTGTTATTTTCAACGTGACATCTCCCGTTAAGCTACTGCTAATAATCACGGTGCCAGTGGTTGTAATGCACAAAGTTTGACAAGGTTGAAAAATATCGGCCAAGAGTTATCAGTGTTCCATCGTGATTGAATTGTAAAAAGTGCTATTACGCTATCGATAAATGTCTAACAGTAGTGTAAAAATTGTCAGTGGCGTGCTAATCTCCGTTGTTCACCGTAGATATGACATTTCACGATCACGCTATTGAAATAAAAACTGGGTGTGAAGTTTGTTATTCCATTATTTCAACGAATAGTAGTGAGAAATGTCACTTGTGTGGGCTAATTTAAGGGTTTAAATCAGTGAATAAATAGTTGTATTCATCATAACGAGTTCTGTTATTGTAAGTTGTACCTACGTGATGAATATAAGAATGTGATAGTGACATCCAGTTTTTGATAAGAGTATTTGCCTATTTCCCACTATATTTTAATGGTATATGCTAGTATATTGTTTATGGATTTACCTATATCATTGAAATAGGTTGTAGCTTGTGTGTGTGTTGGCAGCGGAACCGATTCGCGATCTCACATGTGGATTGTGTGCAGACTGTTTTGCTGTGAATTCGTACCGTAGGACGGATAGGACTACCTTCTCCGTTAATCCGGCGTTGCCAAATTCAACAGCACAGCTTACTCTAATGTCAACAGCACAGCTTACGATCGTTATCCTCCAGTATTACAAGTTTCTTTTACTACTCGATTTGCCGCCAACGTATAGCAATAATTTGTCTTAACAAATTTCATGAGGGTCGTGGCATCAATTTTTGGTGTCCTAAAAAAAGGCTGGTGTCCTAACACCCCATGCCACACGCCTTTTAGGCGGCTTGCGGGGTATTATGTAGACGTAGATGAATTTCAGGTGTACTATTGAGTGGCAACGTTATCATCCATTTTTCTGATAACCAAAACACACGAAGTGAAACGCTTGTACTTCATCATCCCGATGCCGTATTATTAATATCCCAAGTAATAATCTAGGCACAACAGCAATAGGAAAACTTGCCCAAGAATAACAGAACAAAATAAAGTGACGATGAGCGGCTAAATACTCCCTCAAAACAAATTTTACACCATGCGCTCAGCGTATTTCCCTCCTCCCTACGGTTGTTTAGGCACCTATGACGTCACGCCTGGCCTCGGCAACGCTCGGGTGTCTTCGCGCAGTGGTCGGCTCAGAGAAATTTTTCTCGATTTTAAATGCAATTTTTTTATTTCATTTGATGTTGAATGGAGAAACTGAAGGTATTTTTGCGAGCTAATGTATCCATTTGACTTATTCAAAATAGTTTTTAGAGCAATTTACGACCCATGCAAGTTCCTCATTGTGCTCCCATTTGGAATATTTGTTAATTTTTGGCGTATAAGACACGGTTTGCGGCGTTACTTTGTGTAACTGCTTCATCATAAAATAAAATAAAAATACTTTGTTCTATTCCACACTTTATTTAAAATAGTACGACCCGGGTTTCTGCATATCATGCCATCATCCGGTGTTATCATGCTATCGCCTGATGATAGCATGATATGCAGAAACCCGGGTCGTACTATTTAAAATAAAGTGTGGAATAGGACAAAGTATTTTTTATTTATTAATTTTTAGCTACCAATCACGCTATGTTGATCAGTTTTCCTGCTTCCATTGATCCAAATTTGGTCACAATCAGTGCACAATTCGCACAAGCCACTGAGCAGTCTACTCCACATGACAATGGGATGGGGAATTCAAGCGAACACATCCGAGCTTGTACAGCTCTCGACTGAAAGAGATTTTGACCCCCTGTCAACCGAACAAGCTCTCTGGGCTGCGAGCCATTAACTAGTGAAGATATAGCTGGAGTGCCACCGAAGCTCCTTTGCGCGTCCGCAATATGGAGGCAGCGCGATGTATGGAAGGCGACAACGAGCTCTCGACAATGAGGGCTCCCGTACAGAAAACGGCACGTGGATCAGATATATGCGACAATCACTGACGCAGCAGGGCCCGAAATAAAGCGAAATGCAATGGGTGCCTACTAGGGTGTGTGGTTTTTTCACTTATATCTTTAACGTTGCTTACCTTTGAGTCCATATCACTAATATTTTTTTCACTATTTGCTTAATATCTTCTGCCAAAATATGTTTTCGGAAATTTCGAGAAAAAACATCCATATAATTTGTATTTAAAAAATGATCGTAATTTATAGCCGAAGGTACAACATATACGATGAATTTTGGCATTAATGCTTCAATACGTTGGTAATATGCCTGTAAGTTTTTTCATTAGATGGGTTATTATTTCATTGAATGGGTTATTCGTTAGCTGGGTTATTAAGGTGTTCCGCGAAATGATCACTGAAGCTGGGACATAAAACTGAAAAAAATACATTTACACGACAGTAACGGTAATTATTAACTTTCCCATTTTCTTAACTTATGTAAATAATTATTTGGTAATTATGTTTACGGAAAAGAGAGAAAAACTCGTATCCATAGGGTTATTTACTGCATGGATAGAGTGAAAAGAGTTTCCTAAAGGTTGGCTTATTCGATGATTACAGGTAAGAAGTGTTAAGATGTACCTACATTTTAATGGCAATTGCAATCGATTTAACCCGTCCCCCTCCTCTTCTTACCCACCGTTTATTATTAGGCTCCAGTTTCTACTCTCCAAAGTTAATTTCGTAGTATGTGATTTACCCTCTAGAAGTTAAGGAAATAAACTTATGATTATGCTACCCAACTTTTGATATAAAGATTCTTAAACACTTAATCACTAATTTTCACGTTTTATGACTTACACATTTTTCTTTTTTATTTTCAGAGTTACGCACTTAAATACGTTATCATTAAGGCTACAAATGGAAATTTTCAATTCATTCATGATTTTTACTTTTAATTACTGGTGAAGGGATGATTCTATAGGTAATATAAATGGTGCAAGTGAGTCATCAAGATTGTGGGGATCAGGCACCCCCAGTGAAAGGGGTGGATGATATATAAACGCGTGAAAAGCCGGTCTTTCGGGGTGGAAACCACCGCTATTGTGGGACGGGGGAGAACGAATGCCGCGCCAACGAGTGGATGAAGTGAGAAATGCTGCGAAGCGCGTTGAACGCGATCCTATATTGAATGTCCCGCAGGGAATACAAAAGGTATACGACCGCCAGAGGTCCACCGCGTCGACAATGTGCGGAGGGAGAAGAAAGATGAGTGAACAGTGGAAATGAATTACAGGTCCATATGGACTGCGTGTGTGGATCGCGGGTCGATGGATGCTACGTAATCGAACATGTGCTCACACGCACACTTACGCACGTTGTGACGTAATGGAGAATGAGCCATCCAATTTAATACGTCACGAGGTACTGAAAATGTTTCCCTTTCCGGGATGGTATCTAGGATCGGGAAGCGGGTACTGAATTGATGGATTCATTTCCTACCTTTAATCATCGAGTTCCTATTCCATTCAAAGCTCATAATTATCAATACCCATTTTAAATTGTTTGTCTAACCTATTAAGGACCTACTTGATTGGAAGAATGCAATGCATTCTTTCTTTGTAAGCTCTGACGAATTCGTATTTTTTGGAGTGGTTTGTTGAATTCAATATCAAAAAACATTATTTAACATCCTATTTACAATTATCACTCATATAATATATATTTTTCGTTTGATTTTAGGTGAAAGCGATTGTTTAATTGGGAATAAAAGGATCAAGAAGTTTATTTTAATTTTTTCAATTAATTCAATTTAAAGTTTATGACTGTGGGATGGCATTGTTTATTTTCTCAACCTAATAATAATTGTCCTGAAACTTTCATTGGACCTCTGTTTGCTATATTTTTACATTTATGACTGTCTCCGAAAAGAAATAGCTGGCTAATGAGAGAACTCGAGTATGGTGGATACAAATAAATCGATGTTATCGTATTTTCTTGCGTTTGATTCATCATTCTCTATCAATATGTCTAATCGCAATGCTAAGTATGAAATGGCACGTATTAAATGCAATGACTTTCAATTAACGAAGTAATTTACCCGGTACCTACTCATTTTATTTCAGAATTAATGTCGTAGTTTTTTTTCATCTTTTTAATCGTTGATGATCACACTCAGTCAGAAGTCATTTCACGCTCCGGAAGACGAAGTTAATGGCGATATTCTGACACCCGAATAATATCCGCTCATTTTTTGCTTGGCTCGCATTATTAATGGCAGCGCCCTTTTTGCCTTTCGCATTCGACGATGTCAGGAGATCATATCTCTTGTTATTTTTTAGCCTGCATCACTGCGTCTTTGGTGTTGCGAAGTAGAAATTTTTTCCTTTGCCCTCGGATAGGGTATTTTTTATTTCGAAGTAAACTTTTTCCTTTCACTGGCCTCGTAAATCCATTAAAAGCAAAATCACTCCATGCAATCCTAAAAAAGTTTTTCTCCTCTTTCAATTTTTGAGTGAAGGAAGTTTCTTTATCGCCCGTGGGTGTCGTCCTCATCGTTACTGATCTAAAGTCCTATTGAGTGATTGGTTTGACGTAACTGTCCACTCAATTCCTCTATCAGCCTATCTTTTCACACCGAAGTATTTGTTCTCCTTCTCGTCGTTCATTATCTGTTCCTTTTATTATATGTGAGGTCTTTCTTTTTCGATCTCCCCTCCTACTTGTCCCTCAACGTTTTCCTAAGTTATCAGGCCATCATGCCTAAGTTATTGCCGATTAGTGTGTGCCGTAATCTTTAAGTTTTCTTAAGACACCTCTTTTCTCCCACACTTTCAAGGATTTCCTCATTTACTCATTAGATCTATTTGGTTTGCATCATTCTTTTGCAACGCCTCATTTTGAATGCCTCCACCTTGATTTATCTATTGCTATCGTAAAGTATGCCTACCTGCCATAGAGCTACATCCTCCGGATGTAAGTTCTGATGAACTATTTTTTTTACTCCTCCTGTTTTTAAATTTCCTGTAAGTAGATCCTAGGTTTTGTGAAAAGCTTACCTGAGCTCGTATATTGGTAATTTCTTTCTCGTTTATTCAATTATAAATTAGGCGCTCATGGTAAAACTTGTGGAACATTTTTCGCTCCTAAGAAGTCGGTAGTTCCATCGTCTCTGATTATTTCCTTTTGAATTCCATCTCAACTTCTTTTCTTCCCACCTCGCTGGTCTCCGCAGACGGATTTTTCGGGTGAGTAAGTCGGCTGGTGGGTTCCATTATTATCTTTGAACGACACCAATGGAACTACCCAGTTTCTCTCCGTCTACGGATGCTCAACTTTTTTTTAATGACGTAAATCGAGTTCTAAGCGGTTGAAACTGGAGATGGAAAGGACACGGAGGTAAAGTGGGGTTGTGGGTGGACGGATCTGTAGGTGGAGAGGAAATGGTTTGAGGAAACGGATGGAGAGACAGAGGGTCGCTGAAAGATGATAGTGAAAGTACTGGGAGAGTGAATCAATAAAGAGTCCGGGAGGAAAGGCTGCCATTCAGTTATAACATTCTTATCAAGCTCATTAGGATGAAGAGATTAAAATCACTTCCCACTTCAATTCACCAGGATTGATTTCGTACTCCTACAACGTTATACTCAAGTATCTACTATTTAGAAGATGTTTTTCATAGACTATTTGTGCTCGAAACCATTCCTGGTGAATAGAGGTAAAACATTGGTATAGAGATTTTCAGACTATAACTGGTAGAATTTTTTCATGTACACAAATTAAGGTTACTTACCACTAGAAATAGTGATCTAGGGAACAGTATTAGAACACATTGGTGTGTAGAGTGGCACCCTATGGAGCGGAAACTTGGAAAATCGGGAAAGCTCGCCATAAAATACTTTCCTTCTTTCCTTAAAAGAACCTTCGATACCTGGTGCTGGCTGCGCGGTGGTTTAGAGGATCAATTTAACATATAGTTTGAGAAACTAGCAGATTATCGAAGAATAGTGGAAGGGAAAGAACTGTGAGGTACTATGCGCCTGGTGGGTAGACCATGACATAAGATATTGCAAGTACGTGAGGAACGCTATGGAGGGGAAAGTTGTCGGAAATTTCCCTGGTAAAAGTCGAAGAGATATGTATTGGAGACAAATAAAGAAAAAACAAGGATGGAAAACTCCAGATTAGTGCAGTAAAGAGCTAGGGAAAGGAAGAAATGTACGGGTGCTTTATGTCAATCCAATTATTTTTGTACTATGAAAAGAATAGGCGTTCGAGATGTGGGTGAGGAGAAGAATGGAGAAAGCAAAATGGACGGAAAGGAGGAAAAGCGACGAAGTGCTGGAATGGTGGGTGAGAAGAGGCAGCTTCTAGATGAGACACGGATTATACCTAAGGTATGGATGCAGCGAGTTCTTAACGGGGAGGAGATGTTGAAAATAGTTTTCGAGGGTAGGATCTTGGTTAAAAGAGGTAGCGAAAAGAAAAAACTAGGATTTTTAGATAGAATAAAAGGGCGTAGGCCTTAGGTTAATTAATGAAAGTCCATGAAGATAACTGCCAGAATACTTCTTAAAATTTCCATGAAAATCTACTTCAATGGGGAGAATACTGAAGTTATAACGAAAAGAATGATGACGAACATGGGCGGAAGACGACAGTGAAAGTTATGAGAGAGTGAATCGCTAAATGTTCGAGTGGGAAGATAACCATGATGTGGTGAGGCTCTCATTAAATTTTATCTTCCGATTAAATTTTGGAGAACTCTAGAACATACAATCTCCTGCAAGTGTATAGTCCTCATTATTCTCAATAAAATGCAGTCGTATCCTCAGTGAAAACCGGTTGGGGTAGTTATTCGCTCTTTTCGTTTTACACGCGGGTCTTTCGCAGAGCAAGGTCGAATTACCACTCGGTATGGCCGTGTGTGCCAAAAATAAACCGCGACCGGCTATAAAATGAGAATGTATATTCCGTTCCTTAATGTGTTGATATATTCCTTATATAAAGCGTATCATGTGGGTTTCTATTTTCAGCACTTTCTTGCATGAAATATATCTTTAGGATTCAGTTCCTAGAGGTTCTATTCATTTATTTAACCGATATACGCGTAGTGCGTAAAAACCCATAGCAGAATGAAGAATTTACTTCTTGTATTTTGCTCTCAGAGGCCAAATAAAAGGTTTGTTGCTCCAATCGTACTCAATACCTTTCCTCTATTCTCTTCCAGATGAATTTGATCGCAAGATAACCGCCTCAGTCCTGGCATAATGTATTCAATGCATCGACTTGTGATTTTTTTTCGGCTTGGCTAATTGAAATATCGTTATTGCAACTAGTTCAGTGCTTCCTGACAGATGATAGCATCATACAGAAGCACGATTCACAAAAACCGCTAACGCTTTTTAACATACAATTAAACAGAAAACATGAAATTCAGACCAATAATAACGTAGATATGTCCCGGGACTGAGGAGGGTAATGAATGTTCGAATTACGTTCTCCCAATAGCTCTTTGCTTGCTTTATTATTAGTCTTTACGCGTTTACTATTTTATGAAAGTTGAAATCTTTTTATATGTTTCAGATCTTAACTTTGTGGAGGACTCTGATGGAAAAGTTAGTTTTTTTACCATAAAATAATGCTTTGCAAAAGCAGACTTTGCTCTCACCATGCTCTTGGCACCCTTCTCGAATTATAATTTCTCGGCAGACATTTGCCGTCGCATCCATGCTCGGCCTTCCCCTCTGCGACCCCACTGAGAACTGGTTGTCGGACGAAGATGATAGGCTGGCGGGAGTTTGTGGGTGATCCCGCCCTGCATACGGCGGCTGAGAGCGGCAACCGGTCAGGCGACCTTGCCGCTGCGTCGTTAATAGCTTATCTCCGCGCATCTCGGCGGCCGAATTCTTTCTCTGCCCGCATCTGTAGATGGGCGCAAGCATCACCTTCATCGCGTGGGAAAGCGGTTTTTCAGGCTTCCCTTTCTCTGCTCGTTGCCTTGGGTGTCGCTGCTATCTACTCTGGAAATTTGAGCATTAGCACATTTTTGGGTTGCAGAAAATGTAATTTCATGTGCTCTACAACTGTAATTTGGATACTTTTTTCGGTCCTATTGACAAGCGATGGTCGAAAATTGGCTTTAAACGACATGGTGACTTAAGACGTTTCCCTGATTGATTTGACATCTTAAAAGCATGTATGCAATTGGCTTAAACTCTATCACGAGTGTTAGAGGTGTCCGTTTTACTATAACCAACAATTCTACGCAAGCTTGGTGTTTCAAGGTAAATGTTACAGCGTTTTAGAGGATTAGTGAGAGGAAATCTAAAATGGCAGCATACTTCCCAAAGTGATGTCATGTCTCTCTTATCGGAATTTTTTTTAACTTTGGGATCTGAGGTAGGTAACGAAAGATGATGACGTTAATGTTTATCGATCTGAACTATTTTTCCGAGGTCTAGAATATTTTTATTCCTTTAAAATGTTTTAGGAGTCATTCCCGGTAATCGGCAGCAATCCTACTATCGTAAAAGGAGCGATACAAATTAGCGTGGAAGGGAAGACATCAACAAGGACAAAGGCTTCCAGTTACGCAATACGTGGAAGAGCGTAGTTAACACAACATACGAAAACAACACCAATCGAGAACCAGCCAGTACCGGTAGATTTAACCGTGGAAACGTTGGAATCATGCAATCTAACAGTACCCGGTGGGTAACCCGATAACTATTCCGTCAGATCATGCACCGGGAAAAACGTAAAAATTCTACATCAGGCTCGTCCGCGATACCTGGACTCGCAATCGATTCGGAAAATGATTTATTATTTAAATCGTATCGATTAAGGTAGGTTTCCATGAAGCGTTCTGGTAACCTCCCCTTGCTTCATTTACTTCCATCTTCATTTCACAATATGGCCTGCTCCCTTTCATTCTATCTTAAAATCCTATTTTATCCCTTCCTCTCTCTCATGTCCCTCTAACAGTGTTTTCAACATCCCCTCCCGGCCTAGCACTCGTTCCATCCATGTCTTCTGTCTCCTCCGTATCTCATCTAGAAACTGCCTCTCCTCACTCACCATATCCTGGTTTTAGTCGTTTCTCCATTTCTCCATCAACTACTTCACCTTCTCCATTTTTCTCCACGCCCACATCTCGATCGCCTCCAGTCTTCTCTCGTCCTACTTCCCAAGTGTCCACGTTTCCGCACCGTAAAGCGCTACACTCCGGATCAGACTCTTCGCTAAACATATATTTTAACCCTTGCATAGCAATCCTCTCATGTTCTCCCTCCTGTTCATGAACCTTGCCGTCGCCAACTCAATTCTCTCACGGGTGTCCTCCCTGCTATACCCGCTTTCCTCTAATGTGCTGCTCAAATAGTTTAATCACTCTACCTGCTCAAGTTTAAGCCCACGCGAAATCTGGCTTTTGACGCATCCGCATTTTTGCCTTCGAGTGGCGCTGCGTGCAGGTGGGCGATTCCAATACTCTCGAACGTCTAAGTGTAGAACGAAGGCTGGTGAGCGGGATGCGAAACGGTTGCGAGAAGTGTCGACACTGGATCGATTGGCGACTCTCAAATGTCTTGATTCGCACCCTCCTCGCTGCGTTTCGTAGGAGTCGTTGCCAGCACATCACGAGGTGAGGAAGCACGATTATTTTTGGGTATATCACGGTAATTTGAAGTATTAGTCGGTTGTAGCCAAAGTTATTTGCGCTATTAGAGAAGGGTTGGGAGGGAAGGGTGGAGAGAAACACGGCGTGCATCTATTTTAAAGTGAAGCACCAATCCAAAATGTACAGTCGGTGGTGGCCCTTCAAATTTATGAATACGAACGAATTTGCTAAGGCCCCTTGCACACACACCGATTTTGGACGGCCGGCAAAATACCGGCCGATATTTTACCGGTGAAGCGACACACGCCGGATTTTTACCTTAAAAAAAAAGAGGAGAATGGAATGTTATCAGATGTCAAGTCTGAATGCCAGTCTATTCCATTCTCCTTTTTTCTATTCCTTTATTCCGACTTTTACAGAAATTGGGGTTCCTTTAACATTTAACCCCCTATTAAGTTAAGTTACTATTGCTTTATTCAAAAATAATGATATGTTAGAGAGAAATAATAAACAAAAAAATAATAATTAGCTTTTAACTCACAAAATTAGTTTTACAGTATAGTACTAGATGAAAAGATTTTTTTTGGACATTTTCATTCTTAAGAATGTAAGCCTTTATTTTCCATTATCTTCAGCGTCTTCTTTCTGGCTCGTCTTCTGTTTTTGCTTTACATAATTTTCTTCATTCAGCGTCTTCTCTTCTTACTTGTTTAACAATTTTGACGTCTTCTTCTTTCTTCTTCTCCTTAACTTCTTCCTTCATCCTACCATTGGTCTTCGTCCTCTTCGTCTCCATTGTCATCATCAGCGTCTCCTTGAATGATTTTGCGGTTAAACGCAGTAATAATAACTGTACCATTATTGGGTATAAGTTTTCCAATTTCAGTCATTTCTGGTGGTTCAATTTTCGAGGATTTTCCGTAGTTCAACTCTTTCAGCCTGGTACAATGGACAGTAAATCACTCTATGTTCGAAAGAATCGTCTCGATATTTTACCGGCCGTCAAAAATCGGTGTGTGTGCAAGGGGCCTAATATGTGACATTGAACGGCAATTCGCATTGTTAAGTGTGCTTTGAGGAAATTTGTTTCACTCCATTATTGTTTTATTAGACATTTTATTACTTTGAAAATCATGGACCTCGGTAGTGTGGGTATGCACATTGAATTTAAAAAACTGAATATATTATTTTCAAGGTCCTGAACTGTATTTTGAGATGCGTGAAAATCTTTCAATATTATTTGTGGCGATTTAAACATTTCTTAATGCATAAATTTTGTGGCAGTGGATATGATAATATTTATTTTATTTTTATGTAGCTACTTAATGAATGAATAGTTGGAATGAATTACTATATAGTTTTTTTTTCAGGTAAGCATCGAGAATGGTTATTGCATGCATGCTCTGGAATTGGTGGGAGTGAGTTGTAAGTAAGTTTTTAAATATAAATTTGCTTTCTGAATACATTGTAAATATTTCTGTCTATCATAATTATGGACCTTCGTTCTGTAATAATACAAAAACGTAAAAATTGCGTTAAAATTTTATTATATGTATTCTATATTCATTGGTAATCATCGCTTTCGTTGTATAATTGCTCATTTTGGGCGCCGTTTATTTTCTCGGGGCTCATGAATTCCACCGTTCATTTTCGGATTTGTGTCAATACCGTTCCAACAATTATATTTCCGTTTAACGTCACTTAACTGCGAAACCCTGTGTTTACGATAACTGGATAATTCCGGTGTAAAATAGTTTACTCGGCGTAACCCTTATGGTACTTATTGTGTAAATCTCATTGCTGTGGTACTTTTCCTGTGGGAGATGAACTCCTGCAATGCATCATTTGTAGACTTCACCCAGAACTCGGAAATCAGTACGCATCTTTTTTCTGATTGTTTTTAGGTGAACCATAACATAGTTTCCTTTCCCATTTTTGATGCCAGGATATTGATGAGACATTATTTGCATGATTATAAATTTTGAATACCTCTCTGATTTTATCTTTGATGGGATTAGCAATAAAAGCTATAAGGATTCACTCATTTAGTTGTATTAAATTCTTTGTATAGAAAAACTGGAACCCTCCAAGGTTAATTGCCTCATGTGTGTTACTCTTATTGTTCAGTACCGATTATCTACTTTGCGCTGCTCTAACTTTCGTGTTAGGAAGCTGTAAAAATAACCTAATTTTATGGACTTTTTTCCGAAGATATAGTAGGTAGCAGAGTAACGTGAATTTATGCTAAACTGTGAAGTTCGTTTTCGAAGAAAATGACCGTAGTAACTTCATAGAATGATGATGATGAACGCTCAAAGATAAAGGCAAGATGCCTCTCCAATTCGCTTTTGAAGTTATTGGCAAATAAATAAAAAATAAATCAAAATTCGCGCATGGAATGTGTGAGACTTTGCGATAGACTCGTCTCAACCACCATGTCCATCACTACCTCGTCATTTTTCCTATAAATGTTAAATAATGTTTACGTTAAGTTTGAATCAATTATTTTTGGGTTGTGTAGTAGTTGAGGAACGTCCTGAGCTCATTTCTAACCCAGTAATGCTTCTGGGAATTAAATTTCAAGACTTCTCATGTTAAAATGTGAACATTTTCTACTCAATGATATTATTGTGGCAGCGACATATTTCACCATTAGACTATGCAACACAAAAGAACATATAGTTTAAATCTGTCCTGAATAGATAAGGAAATTTATACATTTTTGATATTGCTTAGAAGCAACTTAGGATAATAATGGGTTAGATGAGATGGATGAGAAGTCTTGTTGCCGTGCGGTGAAATCTCTCCCTTTAAAATTCGGGTGTGGTCCTTGGACGAGAGAGGGAGAATTCATTTCTCTTATTTTCTCGGAGCGGAGACGATGCGGGAAAGTAGAGCGGAATTCTCCTTTCCCATTTTCTATTTTAATTATTTTATATTTTTATTTTGTGATAGAAATAATTAGTGGAGGCCAGAAACTACAATTAAATCAACTAGGTAGGACAAGTAAAATAACTTAGGGTTCACTTTTATCTTTTTTCCGCAGCGCATCTAAGAGTCCAGAATGATCAATATATTCTCAATATTTGCAGCTTCATACGGAGGAGACAGAAGGTATGCATAAGGCGACTACTTAGCGGGGATGGGATGTTAAAAACATTTTTGGAGGTAAGAATGTAGGTAAACGATGGGGGGGAAGGAACAGAATAGGATTTTTTGATGTTGTAGGTCTTGCTGCGAAATGAAGAGGAAAGTCCATGAAGGGAGGGGAGACTACCAGAATACTTCATTGGAACGTACCTTACTGGGTAGAATACATGAATAATAAAATTAATAGCTTTAATAAGCAGATGCCGTATTTTTTGTAACACTTTATGTGAAATTATTGGAATGACTTATTTGTTTTGAGCAAGAGCGCGGCCTTGGTTTTTTAATTTGACTGAAATTACGTCCCCAAAGGCAATGTATCAATCACGACCATTATATATTTTCGCCGTCCATTTCCCTTTCATTCCGAGGAGAATTATTAATAATTTTTTTGAGGCATTGCCTTCGTGAAAATATGAGGGATCCGCAGTGACGATGTTTCATTCGATATGTGCCCACGGCTTTGTATTAGCTGAGATAAGTGTCAGCATAAAACATTGGTTTTTGTATTACTACGAATATTTATTACTTTAATTCGCGGCAGTTTTAATTTTTATCCCTTAAATGGGGAGCAGGGCATGGAGCAGTGAATTATCTGTACGAATTTTGGCCTCGGATATTATAAAAATTTATTGTCTGATGATTTGTTGTGAAGCCTTGTTTTTTATAACTCTTTCTAAAGAACTGGCTGCTTACATCGTTGTCACTTTTTGGGCGTGTTTTAATTTTTTTCGAATTATTACAATAGCCAGTGGACAGTGTTGATGATTTATTTTTAATACATAAGGACCTTGAACTTAAGTTTCCACTCTTAACAAATGTTAGCCGAATAAATACTTATAATTAATAAAGCAGGGATTGAAGCGTTTAATTGGGTCATGAAGTTATAAACTCAAATACTTATAATGCCTTCTTGAGCTCTCGTAGGTTGACCTCGTTGAAAGAAATTATAATTAACAGTAATTTTTTCTGCCAACGCTTCACTTTTTATTTTATCCATCTTCAGGGGCCCAGCTTTTTTATTTTTGCCTCCTTGTATTAATCAAATTGCTGGATTTTGAATTATTAGATGAAAATATTTTTAATTATTAATTTGAATAATACGGCTTGTTTCCGCAAAAAATACAGAAGACACTAAAGGCCTGGTTACACGATACATCAACACGTACAAGTTAATGTACGTTTGCGTGAACGATTTTGGTGGACCTGAACGGGACATGTACGAATGCATGAACCAAATTAGAACAGGTTCTATTTTCCGTTCATGCGTTCGCACAAGTTGGGTGCTTACACGGTGCATTTTCGCGTTCATTCTCGCGTTCATACATTTAGACATTAACTTGTACGTGTTAATGTATCGTGTAACCAGGCCTTAAAAATACAATGGTCGACATCAATGACATCTGCATCTTAGTGTGACACATTGGTTTATATAGCACGCCACCACTTTTTAGCGGAAGGAATTGGTAAATTGGTACGACAAGGACTTCCTTGAATAATGGGGAAGATTGTGTTGAAAAAATAGGGGATAGTTGTTCCTTTTGGTATGTAAATATTTTTTTCCTCTTTGCCGGTTTTTTTTACTGCCATGCGGAGTAAGTAAGTCCGAAGTAACTTCCGAATTTACCTGGTATAGGCTGGGTTGCACATGAATAGGCTTTAAAAAGTACATCTCTTAAAGAAATAACGGTACCGTCAATAAGTCACCATCAGTTTTCAGTTTCACTTTCCGCCTTCTCTCCGAGGGAGCTACTTCACACCCTTATCTCTGCGCACGTCTAATGACCTCGCGACGTTCATTTAGGTATTCCCCTTCCCCCCTCCTCACCCCTTCAGCACACATCCTCCTTTAGCAGGCAACCCCACCTCCTCTCTCCCCCTCCGACTCACCTTTTTTTTTGCTGAGCATTTCTTCTCGCCGATGCCACTTCCTTGTCCTCCTCCATCGCGCGGATCCTTATCATTTTCCCTTTCTTTCCCTTGGGATGACTGCAGCACACGAGGCCATGTACTCTTTATATATACAGCCCTCGTCTCTTCTCCTTCCCCTATCTTTTAACTAGTGAAACAAGCAAAAGAGCGACATATTCATATTTCAGAGAATTAAAAACTTTTGTCAGAGAAAAATTTTTTAACAGGACAATATGAATTGAAACTCTCCGCGATAAATCCAAAAAGAATATAACATGAACTTTAGTTAAAGAAATCATTAATAAGTATTTATTATTAATAATATATATATAAATATCAATAATGTTCTTTGAGGGGTACCTTCCTCATAGAGGCTGCATAATTTTGGTGGCAGCCGTTGGATCGGGATCCCTCGAGTAATTAAAGGTAAAATCTTAATGTACAACGTTTGAACCCCAGTGATTTATGGTGCCAAGATATGGAACAGAAGCTTGACGATGATGGTATCAAAAAATTGATCTTATGTTGGAATTAAGAAAATAAACTTCCTGGAACTAAACTAAAATAAAACTAAAACTAAAAACGAAAATAAACTTCCTGGAAATCTCAAATTGGCACCGTCCATCTTTATTATACGTCTTCTCTGTTAATCTTTCTCTTTAGCAATCACCCTCTTTTTCATCAAAAACACACATCGAAGTTCTTGTATTCAAACAATAAACGACCTAAAACTATCAACCGAGATGAAAATGCATTAGCATATAAATATTACGATCAGAAACCCAAATAACGAACAATATTTAATAAAGAAAGTCAAATAAAATGTATGAAAATGGGGTTGATCAAAGCACGAACATTGGTTACAGACTGTAGCGCACGATACCATGTACCTTCATATATACAACCCTCGCCTCTCCTCCCCTGTCGCCCCCCTGCCCACTCGAACGATGAAGAGGAGAGAGAGAGAGTCGCGAGCCTTTTTGGCGTCGTCGCTTTGTTTGCTTCTCAGGGTTCTCGCCGCTCCCCCCTGACAAAGACATTGTTCACCTCCATGGAAACGCGAACTTCCTCGGTGCCTTCTTATTCTCCCCTCTTTTGTTTCGCGTGGCAGAGGGGGAAAAGTCTTCCTCTTCTCTATTAATAGTTGGGTGGAAAGGTGACCTTCTTTTATCCAAGCATATTCTACCAAAAAGTTGATAAGAAATAGTGTTCCAAGGAATATTGTTCGCGATAAGTGAAAATAATTCAATGTTGATGAAGAGGTGATTTGCGGTTGAATTTTGTCGGAGTTGCTGTTCTTGAGAGTTTCGTCATTTTAATGGCAAATCAAGCCGTGAATCCCGCAGTAGCACAAGTTCATGCTGCATATTTTTGAGACATACCACATCTTCAGGGCTACCAAAGCTATCACTTCCACTTTTGCGTATTAATGTATGCTAAAAAATTAATATACGTCAAATAAAATAACAGCTTGTATACTAGCCCCAAAATATAAAAAAGCTGTCCCGTCCAAATTCATTCCATGTGAACTTATGCCGTTTTGAAAATCTTGGCTGCAGCTGTATTTTACTGGAAAATAGCCGAAACATTTTAGGGTAGGTAGCCGAATTTATCTTTGCGTAGCTTCTATATTCCTTCTGCAGTTTTCGCCTAAATGGAGCATTCCACCATATCGACCCATGACAGATATTTCTCCTGTGAGCTTTTCGCGGGTTTTTCCAGACTTTAATTAACTGTATAGAAGTTAATTATTTACACCTCCAAATAATGCTACGTAAATTTTGTGAGTTATTAGAAATATTTCAAATTTGATTAATATGCGAAAAGAATTTTTTCGCTCGGAGTGCCCATTAATTGTTTAATGTTTTCATGAATGAATTCCTTCGGAGAGGCCATCATATATTTGGGTCTATAATTTTGAAACTGCAAAAGTTGGCATGCACATTCATAAGTGATAACTTGGCTTATATCTAATAGATGAGGCTTCACTTCATTTCAAACAAAATTTTGAATCTAATTTAGGCAGTACACTTCATTGAAGTCTCTTTCCTGGAGCGCTTGTCTTGCAATGATGCTGGATATCGTGTGGTGCATTTCTGGCGATTTTACTTGGCTATAGCGTATTTCACTCGTTAAATGGTGTTCGAAAGTAGTTAGATTTGTGGTTAATTTTGATGTTTGGGATTTCATGTATTCCCTTTTATAATATGTTAACCAGCCACAGTTTGCTTTTGCAAAAACAGTATTTTCAATTGAGTCGGTCACCCGACAATCTCTCAGCACCATGCTGCTGGAATTGGCTGGCGATCGGAATTGGGGGAAGTCTGAAAACCACCCCAAGGCAAAACCATCCCCTTCCCTTAGTCTGGCTTCTCTGTTTTCCCTCCTCCCGAATTTTGGGCTCTCTCCTCGCTTCGGCATCGTCTTTTTCCCCTGAAGACTTTCATTCGCCCCCTTGTCTGTCGATGAGGACCTAATTTCCCCTCTTCTCCCCTCCACCTTTCCATCGTGCACTTTTCACCCTCATCCCTTTGCACCTCCCCTTTTCCGTTTGCTCCTCAGATAACGCTCTCTTATTTGCGTGCCCGCGATCCGATTCTTCCTCCTTCAGTCTCCTTCAGGGGATAGGGCGGTGAGGTGTCTTGAATGATGGAGGGGCAGTGGCTTACCAATAATTCCTTTTGAAGTGAGCCCGAAATAGCGATGAAATAAATCATAGTGATAAAGTAATACCGATAAATGTGTTGAAAATTGGCTTATAATTTCCGTTCAACCGAGCAAAACTAAACCCATTCGCATCTTAAATTTCATGGAATTTCTAGACCAAAACATCTCCATAGTTTCTTAAAAATTTCATTTATGTATTATTATAATCTGAATTAAATGCCATAAAACATTCATTTTTTAATGTAGTTTTTTCGGAATAACATAATATGTATACATTATTTAGGAGCAATTTTGAAAATGCAACAGCAACAACGCAACCATAAATTTGCTGTCTCTTTATCTTAAGGCCAATCGAGGTAGGCCGGCGAATCGCAGACTCTTTACCGGAATGGGCTGAAAGTATTGTTGATGGTAACTTTCATGTTTCCAATGATTACTTCAGGCCATTATAATTTTATTTGAATGAAATCGAGATGCTACTTGATCTTCATGGCACGGGAGAGTAGTTTAGCTACATCGCTGTGCTCCCTTTTCCTCTCCCATGTTTTCAACGAAATTTAACGCAATATCTCGTTACTTTGAGTTCAAGATCCAGTAGCCACCAGCTTCAACGTCATGTTCAAATACTCTCAATGGGAAGAAATGACCACTACGTAAAAGGCTCTTTTTATAATCATGGATATTTATTTATTTATTTATTATTTATTCCTGCTCGTCTTCTTGATGAATTTCGGAGTGACTTGAAATAAATTGGAAAAAAACTTTTTTGGTTAATTAGTTGTTTCCTTTGGGCAAAATTTGATTACTTATTAATAAAAATAGTATCTACTGCCGGTTGTCTTCTTGCTACCAGTGATAACTTCAAGTCATAATAACGGAAATTAAAATAATTTTATTTTTTGGAAAACATGCACACTGCACAGCACTTCACGAGAATGTTTTCCTTAAAAATTTTGGAAATAAGCATTGCTCTAGTCATCGTGTGTTTATACAAAATAATGTCTTACGAAAGGAAACTAAATCTGCCTAATCAACTGCTACTTTATACACAGTCAAGTTTCAAAACTTAATGTTATCTTCGTGTTTTTTTAATTCACCTTATTGCGGCTGGCACTGTAGGACATATGCAAATAATTACTTAATTATAGTCAAAATATGAAGTCATTTAGTGAGTCAAGAGTCGATTTCTCCAATAAAAGTTGAGGTTCAAATCTTTAAGTATAGTTTTAATTCATAATGCAATGGTTAAACATTTACTCGAATATTTTTTTAATCCCTGAAATATGAAAATATCGTCCTCGTTTTGCTGTACTAGCATACCTTGTTAGAATAACATGGCTTTTACGTGTCATTTTACGATAATGTTTAATAATTCTAATTTTTTTAAATTCCTCAATTTATAACTTTGAATGGCAACTATTTGAGTCTGCTCATTGTGGTGACCTTTTGTAAATCTGTTGATGCTCTATAAATTAAATTTAAGCCGAATAAACTGCTGTTGATTTATGCGAATGGTGAAATTTTCATCGCTTCCGCAGATAAATCACTCCACAACTGCTGTTATTGCTGTTTCCGCTGCAGTTTCTATCCGCAGGCCACCGTAATTAAATGTTACTCCTCGCTTTTTAATGTGGACACATTAGAGTCGGGCTATTTCGAGGTTGAAAATTTAAAGTAAATAAATATCTGTCCGTCACTTTATTCTCATATTTGATGCAATGGCTTGTGTACCGTCCTTCTTATTTTAGGAAACCGAAAAGCCATTTAATGCCCTTTGAAGTAGGTCATACCACTCGCAAAGTTTGTCCCCAGTAAATTAATTTCGATGAATTATGATATAAATTGTGGATAGGATAATAATAATATATAATTTATTCCATTTACAATCAAATATTACATTTTAGAACATACTTAAATATTTTGGAATATATAGGTACCCCTTTTAGTAGTTTTGGGGCTACCATCATAAACTTTTTACATAGGTCTGGTGCTAGCACACATGAGAAGTAAAATTTCTTTGTATTCAGTTATTTGTTCTATTGCCGATTGCATTCATTATTACAAAACGTATTTCAAATATTTGGACAAGGATAACTATTTTTCTTATTTTTCTTATATAAACGCATAATTACATACATAGAATATACAATATACCTTTTATTGTAAACTTTTTAACCCACCTTTCTTAGTAGAAACTCTACTTCCTCACACATCATAAGCCATTTTTTAACTGCGGATTTAAATCCCCATCTTTTTTCCGAGTTTGCTACATTACTCGGCAACATGCTAAACAATTTAGGCCCTAAGTAATTGTATGACTGTCGATAAATTTCGGTCGTCGGCCTAGGTATATGGAAGTTTCTCCAAGCTCTAATGTCATAGTTTTGTGGTCGGGCCTTTTCACCACTACGGTTATAGAATATTCTAAGGACTTTATAAATGAATAAATGCCTTAGTGGGAGGACATCTAATTTTTTGAACAGAGGAAATGAGTGGCTTTTCCTATACGATCGTGTTATAACCCTGATAACCCTTTTTTGCGCCACTATCAATGGTTTAATGTTGATAAAATATGCTCCACCCCAGCAGGCTATTCCGTATTGCAATCTTGAATTAACGAGAGCATAATATACCATTTTTAACACTGATTCAGGGCATATGTATCTGAGGAAGTAGAATTTTCTTACAATAGTAATCATTTCTGATTTTAATTTATTTATGTGAGACTTCCATTTACAATTTTGGTCAAAATATATACCTAAATATTTTATGTGACTAACCTGTTCGATCAAAATACATTTATCACAGGAAGTAACATTATCTTTTATACAATTTGCACATTGATAGTATAGTTTACTTTTGTTTGAGGTAGATTTACTCATGCTAAACATAATATATTTCGTTTTTTCACTTAACAACATATAATTAGCCGAAAACCACATATTGAGTGTTAATAGATCACTTTGTATGTGCTCATATAGATCATCAACACTATTAACAGAGTAACTTAGTGCAGTGTCATCTGCGAATGACGTTAATTGACCTTTAAACCTGCCAGCACATAAATTGTTTACATATATTAAAAACAGTATGGGTCCCAACACAGAACCCTGTGGGACACCACAGGTGAGTCGAATCTTTTCACTGTAGCAATTTTTGAGACGCACACATTGATCTCGATCACAAAGATAACTTTGAAACCAATCATATGCGGTGCCACGTATACCCGCTTCCCATAATCGATTCATTAGTATGTTATGATTAATGGAGTCGAAGGCTTTGGTAATGTCTACAAATAAGCCAGCAACTCTACAGTTCTTATTCAGTCCGTCGTTCAGCTCTGAACAGAATTTTAATAATGCATCCTCTGTACTCTTACCACTCATAAATCCAAATTGGTTTTTATTGAAAAAACTATGCTGATTAAGAAATTTAAGAAGTCTGACTTTAACAACTTTTTCTATTATTTTAGCAAATACAGATAATAGGGATATTGGTCTGTAATTATTTACGTTCATTTTATCACCTTTTTTAAAAATTGGTATCACTATTGCAGTTTTTAATTGTTTAGGAAATATTCCAGTATACATACTTAGATTAGCAATATGGGCAAGGACCTCCGAAATATTTGCATTTACTTCTTTTATAACTTGTGTGGAAATATTATCAACACCTTTAGATTTTTTAGACTTTAATTCCTTAACAATGCTGCTAATTTCTTTCGCATCAGTAGGAACAAAAAACAGTGAGTCAATTGAATTGGAGGTTGGGAATATTTCTTTGTATTTATTCGTATTACTTTCAAAATAATTGTTCTGGGTCAATTCTTGAATTACTTTACCATAATGTGAACTAAATTCGTTTACAATGTCCTGGCACTTAGTGACAACGATACCATTACTAGTTCTAATTTTTACACAATTCTCATTTCCTTGCTTTCCTCCCGTGAGTGAATCTAAAATGCGCCATTGAGCAGCGGTATTATTGACATTACTATCAAATAGGTCCCTGTAATACTTTTCTTTGCGCTTTTTAATATCATATTCTAATCTTTGCGTGTACGATGCGTAGTACCTATTTAGCTTTTCATTTTCAGGGTGTTTCCTCATTTTTTTATACAGAAAATTTCGCCTAGAAATTCTCCCGCACAAAGCGTAAGTCATCCATGGCCTCTTCATTCCTCCCGATCTGTTACTGTCTGACACGTATTCAGCTTTTTCAATGCAGCATTTCAATTTATTTATAAATATTTCATAGGCTTCATTGACATTTTGTTGTGAATAAACATCATTCCAGTCACATCTTAGCAAACTATTATTTAGATGGTTAAAGTTTATCCGGCAATGGCTTCGATAAACTCGTTCGTATATATTAATGGGTACATTAATATTTAAAGAACATGATACAGCATGATGGTCTGTTAAACCCCAATCGTCCGCTCTTCCCTCATACTTATAGTTATCTCTACTTCTGCAAAAAATGTGATCTATACATGTACTACCCGTTTTGCTAATTCTAGTTGGTACTCGAATGAGCTGGTCCAGTCCATGACTAGCCATAAGGGTTTGATATTCAAAGGAAATATCGTTGGGTTGTAATATACATAAATTAATATCACCAATTACAATTAAATTCCTCTCACTAGAGATGGTTAATACATTCTCCAATTCACTCAAAAAATGTTCAACAGGATTAAAATTAAGTCTATATACACCAATAATGCTTATCCAAGAAGAATCATTTATCCCTACTGATATTTTAACCATATCAGCAGTTTTTAATTCACCCAGATCAATAGAAGAACACTCATAAGTATCTGCTACATATGCAATAACTCCTCCAGCCCTATAGTTATTGTTACACACATCAAAACTCCGATAGCCAGTTATTTGGTACATAGATACTTCAGTGTCATTGACCCAAATTTCTGTCAAAACAATTACAGCGGGTTTTATATCGAGATTAATTAGTTGAAATACAAATTTATCAAAATTAGCTCTTAGACTTCTTATATTTTGATGCAAGACAAGGAACCTGCCACCATTAAATTCACTATCATTAACAGTACTCTGCATTTTGTTAGTAAAGATAGGTTGAAGACATACATAACTCACTCACAGAATGCTTACAGTTTCTCCAGGTCATCAGAGGATTTCAGAGTGATTACTTGATCATTCTCCTTCTTCCTCATGAGTATTGTCCCATGCCTTAGCCATAAATATTTGTATCCCTTTTCTTTCTTCGCAAGACGCGCAGCAGCGAAGAGTCTCCTCCGACCTGGACTCAGGCTCTCGTTTATGTACACCGGAGTATCGGTCGCCAAGCCCAGGTGCCGTGTGGAGAAGGTCCTTTTCACTCGCCTCTTTTGAAGAATTTCTTCTTTTGTATACCTACGGACGAATTTGACTATGATACCTCTCGTTCCGCCTTCGTGTCCCTTCTTTCCCAATCGGTGGCATGTGTTCACCATATCGTCGGTTATTTTAACACCAAGGGCGTCCCCCACACTTTTCACGATTTCTAAGGTATTTTCATTTGGTTGCTGGGGAATGCCGTGTATTTCAAGGTCATTAACGCGAGAATATTGCTCTTGGTCGTCTAACCTCTTTTCTAATTCACTCACTCGAGATTTTAAGCCAACATTTTCTTGCCTAAGTAAGTCTATTGTCGCTAAATATTCAGCAATCTGCGTTGAGTTTTCTTGAAGCACTTTAGTATTTTCATCTAATCTATTGTGCACAAACTCAATAGCCTTGTTCAAGTCCAATTCCATGCGTTTCCTGTCCTCTTTAGCTTCTTCTAGAAGGTTTATAATATGAGAGATACTAGCAGTGTCCGTATCCGCCAGTGGAACTACTGACATGCTCTTACGTTTTTCCGCAGCACAGGTAGGACAACGCCAACTTTGCTTTTCAGCGCCAATATACTCGATATCCTCTTTGGACAAGTGAACACAAGTAGCGTGACACTGAGTTTGACATTCACTGCAGGTAATCCTTAGCTGCCGCTTAAGAACATTCACATTACATACACTGCAATTAGCCATTTTAAACTGCGGTTTCCACTTAATATCAGTAGCTCGAGCTTCTAAATTGAGTAGGAAGTTATCCTCGTAATTGAATGCACTTATACTCTGGACGCAACTGAACACATCACTAAGGCACCTGCCTGTCTCGAGCGAAGCACCAGCCCACGTCTGTCTCGCGTGGAAGCTCAACCAGGGGGTCTATTCTGGTTCTTTCTGGCTATAGCAACCGCGATTTGTGGAAAAAATTGGCGAACGGTGACTGAATTCGTATTCTCGTTTTCATTCGTTAGGTATTTCGCAAGATAAGCTTCGCTTCGTTCCTCTGGCGACGAAAAAGTTATTCTCGTTCTGTCTGGCGAGCAATTATCGAATGTAAACATTCGATAAGAGCGAATTTTGTTAGCGACGACAATGAACTCGCTCTAGCGACTCGGCGAAAGAATTGATGAGAGAACGACTCGTGATTTAATTACAGCTATACACCATTATTATGTTACATTTTTGATCCCAATTAGATTAATTGTTATTTTAATGCTTGGCATGCAACGCGCCTTGTTGTTCTACGTAATTAAATTGATGGGATTAAAAGTGGGTTTTCATTTGAATGAACCGTGAAGCTTTTGTGTCATTAGTGTTTGCGTTGAAGACGGGAATGGCGGCCTTACAACCGATGCTAAATGCGTTAGCTGCGGAAGTGGAGGAAAATGAAGAGGCTGCGGTGATGCGTTCCCTGAGGGATAGAAGTAACGCATTCGATCTTTCGGATGAAAGATTTAGGAGGTACTTCCGCCTCTCCAAAGATGCAGCTAGGTATTTGTGCAATGCCATCAGAGAAACATTCCGACGTCAGCGTTCATATGCCCTTAGTGTGGAAATTCAGGTATGTCAAGCAATGAATAGTTTTATTCACATTGGTTTAATGTTCATGAATTTGAAGTGTCTTTTATCTCCTTTATATAGGTATTAGCAGCGCTGAGATTTTTCGCTGTTGGCTCATATCAGCGAGCCGTTGGGCAGGAGCGATTTATATCGATGTCCCAGCCTGCTATCAGCAGAGCTGTTAGAAAGGTTTCGAAAGCAATAACAGAAAAACTTGGTAGTGAATGGGTTAAGTTCCCCATAAACGAGGAGCAGCGGAACACGAAAAAGAGGAGGTTTGATACATTTTTTTATGCTTTATATGAATATATGCACAGGCTACCTGAATTAGCAAAGAGTGAATTATGTGTATGATTTTACACTTTCCCGACGAATAACTTTAGAAAAATCTTCTCGGGATTGCGCGCGGGTAAGATTATTTAAGAGCGCCGACGTTTCGGGTACCGACTCGCTACCGAATGAATTGCGAATGAATGGTGAGAATGGGTAGCGAGTCGGTACCCGAAACGTCGGCGCTCTTAAATAATCTAACCCGCGCGCAATCCCGAGAAGATTTTTCTAAAGTGAATTATGTGGTTGTGTAATTTTATTCTGTTCCTAGATGAATCACATTAATTTGACTGACTCTGAAATGTTACTTTATAACTGTGAGATTAAAGAGTGACTATATGTTTCAACCATTATGATAGGTTTCGACAAACTCGTCAAATGAAAGGGGTAGTCGGCTGCATGGATTGCACCCATATTGCAATAATACGGCCGAAACAAAATGAGGAGGCCTATCTTAATCATAAGGGATATCATTCTTTAAATGTGCTGGCCGTGAGTATTTTTTTCCTTTAACTATTTTCAAAAGTTATTTGGGTGTTTTTCCTTTTGGAGTTTTAAATTGCTAAAGGATGTTTTGTATCAAGTAGAAGTATACATAAATGACTAATTGAGGACTCTAGAAGCCAGAGAGTGAAGTGGAATTTTGGAGATAAGTGCAAAAAGTAATAAGAGAATTAATAAAATATCTCTCAGAAAGCCGTAAAACTTATCATTCGTCTTATAAATTTTTTGGAGGGCATCCACACCTCATGTTTACCCTGGCGGGTATGCTATACCCCCATACTCTCCAGTATTAGTTGCACCTGAAACCCCCCTAACCTTAATTCCTAGCTGCGCCCCTGCCACCAACTATCATCTGCATTTATCTCCAAAATTATAAGAATTGCAATTGCACCCCTCGGCTACTAGGGGTCCTCAAATCCATACCCAAAGATGAATTAAATATGGGGGCAATTTTTTTTGCTTTTTTACAATTGTTGTACTCAAACTAATGCCTTTACAATTGTGTAGCGCACAAATATTACAAATTCCATGACTATTTTTTTCATGAATTGGACTTGTATATTCTACATTTAAGTGTTAAAATGAGAAATTATGAAGGAGTTTATAAATAAATAAAATTATCATAAATAATTTTTATCAGAGCAAAAATTCTCATTTGTTGTTACCCAAACAAATTTTTGGGGACCTGAATGATTTTGGAGTGGTAGCATAAATGTTTCCTCTTTTTATTTTGAAATTTATGAATGGGGAAGAAACCTCATCATGTTTTTCAGGATAAATTTTGGAGATGTCATGGCAATATCACATTGACCTACATTTCAATGTTATTGTATTACGGCTGTACTCTTATGTTTCAATTCCATTCAAGGTATGTTCTCATGATTTGGAATTCCTGGCAGTTGTTAGTCGCTATCCTGGGTCGGTGCACGATTCATTTATATGGAGACACTCCACCATAAGGGACAGGATGATTGAGAACTGGGATGCAGGTGACCACTCATCTTGGCTATTCGGTATCACTTTATTAGAAGCCATTCTATATTTTTTTTAAATATTAAGTTTGACCGAAGGATTAATGACTTATACAAAATTTAATCTACAGGAGATTCAGGATTTCCTTTAGAGCCCTGGCTCATGACCCCAATAGTAAATGCTGAAGAAGGTACCCCAGAGGCTCGATATACTGAAGCCCATTGCCGAACAAGAAATTGCATTGAAAGGGCATTTGGGGTATTAAAAAACACCTTCCGATGTCTTCTACAGCACAGAACTCTGCATTATAATCCAGCTCATGCGGCTTGTATTGTACTGGCTTGTTGTATCCTCCATAATATTAGGATAAGATTTAATATACAAGACACTCCGATTCATGGTGACATTGCAGGTGATGAAGGAAATGTAGAAGCTGCAGAGCAGCCTGCTGTTGAGCAGGGAGACAGGCTTCCGGAGGGTGTTAGAATTAGGAATTTGTTAGTCAGGGGATTTAGAAATTAGGTATTGCTTTGGGTTCAGGGTTAAAAAGTTTGAAATGTTATTTATTTAGAAATTTTGCAATATACATGTATTATTATTATTTATTTTTTTTAATATTATGCTTTGTTAATGCAGCTTGCAATTAGGCTTGAGTGTAAAAAAAACATGTTTATTAAAAAGATGGAGGTTTAACTAAATTTGCTGCAATTATTGCCAGGGACTGTGCAATTGATTGCAGGGTTTCTGATATGTTGTTGACATTGCTATTCAGATCCTGAAAGGCAATAAATAATTTTAGATGGATAATATGCAAAGATATTAGCTGATATTGTGAAGTTAACAAAATGAATTGGTTTTGAAACCTGCAGCAATTCATTAGTTTTTCTTTGCATCTTTTGTAAATCATCAGTCGCAGCACACATTTTTTCCATTAAATTTCTCTTTCCTAAAAATATAAGAAAAGAAATGTTAATTTAAAACTAGTTGGTAGCTAAAGCATTGAGGTTATTGATAAACATTGTGGGTTATTTAAGTATGACGATGAGATTTGTTGATGTAATTGATATAAGTAAGGTAACATGTATTTTGTAATATATTATGTATCATAAAAGTCATGATTATCTTATAAATATATGTCATGTCCAATGATTAACTGACAGGGATAACACTAGTTTTTGGCAATAAAATAAGTGCCTTTCAAAAAAATCTCAGTTTCTAACATCCTTATAGCCTTATGACTTTTAGCTATGATAATAGACAGCATCCCAGAAGAGAGAGTATCCATACATAAATTTATTTTTTAAAACGTAGGTTGCAATAATCATTGGGTCATACATGCCATATAAATTTTAAGCAGTCATATATATATATTTGGATTTTAGATGTTTTGATAAGCATATTACATGATATGAGAAATTCCAAATATTTGACAAGTTTCAAAAAGGACAGAGAAACTGAAAAATGAGAATAAGTGCACACATATTTTGTCACCAACCTTTGGAATAGATATTTTTTAAATATTTGATTTATTTCTATTAATCACCTGTCAAAGGAGTCCTTGCAGAAGTTGATGGTCTAGAATTAGGTGGAGATGGGGGTGGTTGAGGTGGGCTATTGACCTATGCGGAAGGATGTATACATATTAATACTGGCATGCAACAAAGATATTAATCTTCTCTTCAATATAATGTATTAATTCACTTTGTTGGATTACTTACAATTGTTTCCTCTTGAAACTCCTCCTCTAAGTGACAAGGTGCTTCTGTTATTTCACAATTAATGACCTCTTCATATTCATTTCCTTCAGTGCACTGATAGAAAAGGCTATTCGTTAGATCTCTAGGAAAAACATTTATTCTGATTGTTTACATGAGAAAATTATAAGCTTACCACGGTGAGCCCCAGGTCAGGTATGTCAGCTATTCCTATTGAGGAGCATTCACCAATCACACAGACTACCTTTCTATCTAGGTCACCTAGCTCAGGGGGTACTAAGGTGTTGCCAGTCATAGTTGCGGCTTTGTTTATTTTGGCCACCCGTGCTCGAACGTGGCAGCGGAGGTCTGCCCAACACTGTAAGGTACAATTATTTCAGATTTTACATACATTTTCAAAATTTTAAGAACTAGTTACTACAATGAGGAAAGAGAAACTATAAAATGGTCACTTCCATCCCACCTGTCACTATGCTTGACAGAACACTAGTGGTTACCTAAGTGAACTCCAAGCAACTATATTGTGCAAAAACCTTTTTCCATTCAGACACTGCCTTATCAGCCCCTGGAAAATCATTCAGGGTGTCTGCCAGCCTCTCCCATTGATTCTTCTGATGTGCTTTTCCTTGTCCACCATTCAAACGCCCGGCAGCAAACTCCTTGTGTGCTAACATATAATCAACTAAATAATTCAGTTGATCTCCAGACGCTCGGGCATTTCTACGCTCTGCTTTTGCTTAAAAATAACGAGGTAGTATTTAAGTCATGATCAGTTAAAAATTAATTAAAACTATTTTTTAAGATTACCTATGTATTGTCAACATTTGCACTGCGCAGACCACTACACCATCTACGTTTTAAGTCATAAGTGAGAATTTGGATTCGATATGGTAATAGATGTTAATTTAAGCTATTCCCTGAGGACAAACATTGGTAACGTATCTCCATTTTGCCGCATTATGGATACATTTACTATTGGTTGTTATGTAGAAGTTTCCAAAAGTGTAAGGATCTTGAGCCTAATAGTTGTTCTTCCAGTGAATAGACTACAACAAACACCGGTGACATGCACAAACGATAGAAAAAAGCATTTACTGATGTTTCTCTTAAATATATTTTTAATGGATGTTAAGCTCATGATAACTATTACATTTATGATTAATTCCATAGTTAAAAATGACAAACACGAAAATAAAAATGGTAAATTTTTAACAACTTAGGTTTAAACTGAATATACAAACCTATTAATTTCATCGGAGTGGCTTTTGGACTCATAGTGATTACCCCTATAAAATTTTAAAAACAAATAGAATGGTTACAACTACAAATATGGAGAACGAATAATGAATTAACAACATTGTATAATAATACTTAAAGCCGGTTTTATAATTTCTGGTTAAACCATACAAGTAAACCATAAATTACATGGACACTGAATGACTACTTGTGAATGGCTCCAATCAAAGTGGAATCCCTGTGCAAGAAATATTGGTAATTTTGGTTTGTGCTTATTACACGGTAACGAAGATTCTCATTTGTATCGTGAAACCAATTGAAATGGTTTTCTTTTGAGTAGACCACCAGTGCGATTTTAGGAACATTTGTGGCTACAATGTTATCATAATAAGGATAAATTTTAATCATACTTTTGGAGTAAGGTGTATCTTCTTAGCGTTATTATGGACCGTACGCAAGTTTATCATCATCTCTGCATAACTTACAGAATTAGAAACTATTTGCAAGTTGTGAATAATCAAAACCTTTCCTGTTTTCAAAGTACTCACCATGGCCATAATTTCAATAACAGAATTTATAACCAACCACCATCTAATAGACAAATCCATCAGTGTTCATTGTAAATGATAGCGTGCAGAATGACTTCTGTCACACTGAAGATGTCATTGTTATGATCAATTAAATCACAAATAATTCATTGTAATTCATTTGATTATTTTTCTGTTTTTATAGAAGCATTTTCAGTTTTGTTAAAATGTTCACAATAAGGAGGTATCTTCAGGCATTTGCCACTCATGTAACAGACACGAAAAGAATTCAGCCATATAATAGTCAGCTAGCAGCAGATATTTCATAACTTCAAATTATCCCATGTTATTTATGGATATATATACATATATACTATTGAGAAGCAATATGTTTCATGAAATCCATAATCTATGGCAAATAAAATTTCAATGAGGGACAGTGCTAAGTTTAAAGTTCTTCATTAGGGAGACAAAACATATTGCATCACACCAAGTAGCCTTTACCATTGAAGTACAAGGTGAAATATATTTTGATACTGGCTGTCAATAGTGTAGTTCATATTGTGTAATAGGGAGAACTGTGAGTCTTAATGGTTAGGGCATTGATAACTTATTCATTGCCATCGTAAAAGTGAATAGATGATCAGAAATCACTGATTATGAACGTAACTTCACTGTCTAAAATTAGAATAGATATGAATGAAAATAGTTTGAATAACTAAAGAATAACCCTACCACAGCTACTTCAAGGGCTCATAGCCTAGTAAACTTGCCATCCAATTATTAAATGAATGTTCAGTTTGCAGCACACCTTTCATGCTTTACAAGTAGGCTGCATTTTGTTATAACAATATGCATATGTAACAAAATGTTGCTTATCTTTTTGGCTCATAGCTAGGGATGGGGATCTATTTTTTATGGGAAGACTATTTTTGCAAACCTTATGTATGTTATAAACTATGTCAACCTTAATGAGTAGATCACTTATTACAGGAAGTAATGGAATGAGATATCTAGTCACACATTGTTACAAGTGTTGATGATTTCACACATAATGTATTTTTGAAACTATTTACTCATTATTGATAGTACTATGGATGGAGAAGGAAAAAAATAGTAAAAGGTATGTATGGGATTGAAATCCCAAGGAACTAACATGTGTACCAGATATGTGATGTAAAATGATTGTTATAGGAATGAAACTATACCAAGAATTACATTCAAGACTTCGAAAGGGTTATCAGTAAAACTATACATTACAATATTTCTACTGAATTTATTATGATAAAACTCAGTGGAAATATTGAGAATTCTAATTTTACTAATACAAAGAACTTCCGCCATATCTTGCCTTACATAATAAAACATACTTTGAAAGAACTTATTGTTGAAAAAGTTTCAGTGGTCAATGATGAGCATGGAAAATAATGGGTGGTGAATGCAGTCATCTCCGGTTAATTTAAACTAATGAGGAAATCCATAGGTACACAGACTACATCTTTCCCCAATAGCAAGAGTGGCCCAGCTGGCTCAATATTATAAGACATACAACTGACTCTGATTGTTTCAAACATTCCCCTCACATTCAATACTTGAGAACCTAATATAATATATTCCCTTAGCATACAATGATTGAGAACCTTATTATAATATACATATTCCCTTAGCAGACTATGATTGAGAACCTTGATATCATATTTCTTTGATTAATCTAGCTTTGATGTTCTATGAGTCTTCAGGTGTAAGGGTCCAAATTCTCACCTTGAATTAAAGCTCAAATTTTTGGAATAAAATCAAACTTTTTAAAGGTTAAAGCATCGATTTGTTTACTTTCACCATATTAAAATATTCAAACCTGAAATAAGATAAATAATTATTGGCAACCAAACTGGCACTCTTATGTACTAACCTGAGGTATAGGCACCACTGATTCTATGACTCTGAAGCTACTTCTAACTGTAGATAATTTGATAAGAAGTTTTAATAGTACATAACCTGTGTTTAGCTACGAACAGCATTAGGGCTATAAAGACACATTTTTTTCGTAGAAGACAATACATTAGAACATGCAAAGAAGGGAAGACTTCTCTTGCTTAAGGTGGCTTTCTAAATCTTTTTCTACCGACAGGATGAGAGTTCATCGCTTAGTCAAAAAATGTACAATACTAGGTCAACTTCCACATTCTAAACGCTCATCTGCCAAAGGAGTTCATTTATAATTAATATTTCAAACTATCTTATGAGCAAATCAGTCATTCTTACTTACTTTACCCACACAAGCTGTATTGGCTGCATCAAATATCAATTCTCAACTACCAAAGAAAACTCAAACTGCATCTTTTATATTAAACGTACAAAATGTGCTAAATCCTATCTTTTTCACGCAATCTTTCACTTGCCAGACTCATTCCCACATACTCATCAACAAGAAATACCAAGCCGTAAGCCACATATTGTTATTGGAATTACCAGCAAATTTTATTGTAGTACTTTGAAAAACATAACCTTAGGAAAAGACAATAGGAAAATATTTTAACAGCTTACCCCCTTTCACCTCATAACATATATCCTCACAAATATTTATGAATTATAAACTGACATTCATATCTATTCTAATTTTAGACAGTGAAGTTACGTTCATAATCAGTGATTTCTGATCATCTATTCACTTTTACGATGGCAATGAATAAGTTATCAATGCCCTAACCATTAAGACTCACAGTTCTCCCTATTACACAATATGAACTACACTATTGACAGCCAGTATCAAAATATATTTCACCTTGTACTTCAATGGTAAAGGCTACTTGGTGTGATGCAATATGTTTTGTCTCCCTAATGAAGAACTTTAAACTTAGCACTGTCCCTCATTGAAATTTTATTTGCCATAGATTATGGATTTCATGAAACATATTGCTTCTCAATAGTATATATGTATATATATCCATAAATAACATGGGATAATTTGAAGTTATGAAATATCTGCTGCTAGCTGACTATTATATGGCTGAATTCTTTTCGTGTCTGTTACATGAGTGGCAAATGCCTGAAGATACCTCCTTATTGTGAACATTTTAACAAAACTGAAAATGCTTCTATAAAAACAGAAAAATAATCAAATGAATTACAATGAATTATTTGTGATTTAATTGATCATAACAATGACATCTTCAGTGTGACAGAAGTCATTCTGCACGCTATCATTTACAATGAACACTGATGGATTTGTCTATTAGATGGTGGTTGGTTATAAATTCTGTTATTGAAATTATGGCCATGGTGAGTACTTTGAAAACAGGAAAGGTTTTGATTATTCACAACTTGCAAATAGTTTCTAATTCTGTAAGTTATGCAGAGATGATGATAAACTTGCGTACGGTCCATAATAACGCTAAGAAGATACACCTTACTCCAAAAGTATGATTAAAATTTATCCTTATTATGATAACATTGTAGCCACAAATGTTCCTAAAATCGCACTGGTGGTCTACTCAATAGAAAACCATTTCAATTGGTTTCACGATACAAATGAGAATCTTCGTTACCGTGTAATAAGCACAAACAGGGTTAATTTACCACTATTTCTTACGCGAGTAATTTTATTTTAACGACACACAGATGATTGACCATATAAATCGTCAACGATTAAAACCGAAAATATTGGCTTAATCTACGTTTTCAAGGCTAACCATCACTTCAAAACAAACGTAAACAAACCTTTCACCATACTCCACACTCGATTTTCCAATTCCGACTTTCGTTTGTTTCACTTTTCGCGTTCAATTGTTGGTATGAGAATTATCCATTTACGGGTATTCTTTATTACCTACATCACAGTATTTCGCTAAGAGAACGAAGTTACCCGAACTGTAGCGATAGGAGGAGCGAAAAGAACGAGAATAATCGCGGAGAAAATTTTCGCTACGCTTCGAGTTGCCGTAGCGAAGCGGGGACCCGAGCGAAAGGAGAACGAGAATCACCGCCCAGGATACTGTTGGTATATGCATCTATCTACTATAAAGACCACTTACGACCACTCATTCATTCACTCACCTATACAAATGTTTGGGGTGAACGAGACGAGATACGGCAAAAAGTCTAATGAAGACCCCCTCTAAAATTGTCTGAAAGCCCAGGAAAAATTATGAAAACTCTAAATTTCCAATTATTTATCTGTCTATTCATATAAAATTGAGTATGGGGATTAGTTCAAAAAATGGCCACCAAATTCCAATGGCGGCGCGGCAGTCATACAAACGAACAATCATAGCAACGTATTTGTTTATGCAAACAAGAGGAGCTAAATTGGGAAAGAAGATAAAGGAATTAAAACGAAAAACTGAAAAATATAATGAAGGAAATTAAGAAAGTAATAATTGAAGTGTCTATTTCTTTGCGTCTTCTTTCCGCAAGAACAAACATCTGTTTAAATCAAAGCGCATTCAAATCAAAAGCGGAGAAATGTAAGGTAAGAAATTAGTTGTTTTGGTATATTACATCGAGAGTGTGGCGGTTATTAATTTCAAAGTTAACAAGTGCTCTAAATGCCATATTAGAAATATGATTCGTGCTGTTGACTATAGTTCGTATCTTGTTGGCGATACACGATTGTAGTAGAAAGACTTTTAAACAAGTTTTACATAATATAGGTTGGTAAAAATGATTTTATTATCGTGTTTTGTGATGGTGATAACTTTTTATTTTTGTTTACGTTCTTTTTTCCGTTAATTTCCTTTTTAATGTACAATGTTATCCGTGAGCTGCAGGAGTGAATAGGCAGTGAATTATACAATATGGAAGATAAGTGCAAATAAAGGTATTTCTTATTCAATTATTTGTCTTAAAAAAATCACGTTTCCTAGAGTGACTAAATTATTCAATTGTGAAAATTATCGAAATCTTGACATTCACAATGTCTTGTACACCAAAGGCTGTGATCCGTTACTCACCAGATTTATTGCGCATTGCGTTGGATATTAAAGCTGAGATATTTGTGTATCCCGATTCATTAAAACTTTAAATAGAGGTATTTCTGAAGTGAAATCATTCGCGATCACGATCAATAATATTTCGATAAAATTCGTCATACTAGCCCCAATTCATGCTAAGGCGCATTTGTTTCTAGATATTGATATTCAGTCCCTACGTAATTCGCTTACGAAGCGGGGAACAGCTGTTACATCTTATTCGTATATGATATAAGAATTTGGTTGAGTTTTGTGGAAAATAATTAATAAACGTGTTTTTCATTGTAATACGTAAAGTCGTTATATTATGATATTACGTATGCATTAGGTGTTACAGTGGAACGTGGTCTCAACGTTTTTTGTATTTGAATTGAATAAGTTAGAGATACTCGTAGAAATTTATTTTACTTTTTTAGCCCCTCAGAAAAACGTTTCTCTTTATAAATATTTACATTCATATTGTAGGCTACGTACCATGCGCTCGTTTTACGTGAAAGTGGAAATATTGCTTATACCTAAGCTAGCCAGCTTAAAAGTAAACGATCCTTAAGTAACAAGTAGCAAACAAAAAGTGTAAGACCTCCCACAGTGAGCATAACAGGCCGCAGGCCTTTTTCGGGGGGGCCTAGGGGGGGCAGAGCCCCCCCAGCGAGCAAAGCGAGTATTAACATATGTGCAATTTCACATATTAAGTTATAGTTGTTGCCATGTGCATTGTTGACTTTGTTGATTTTTATATATATGAGTTTCAGTATGTGAATTTTCATCAAAGAGAATACATGTTCGTTTAACATTGAAGTTAAACATTAATTTCCATCCGCCTTAAATTCTACCCACTACAAGAGATACCAACTGTAAATATTATGGTAACAGCAAGTCTGTCAAATGTAGACAAAAAGGTAATCGGCTACGGTGCCATAATTGTATTTTCGTAAAGGTTTTATTTATCCCCACAGTTCTCGGAAGCATTAAAAATAGTCGCGTGCTGCACCGTTCGTCGGGAGCTGCACAGCTCATAATAAAAGTTGAAAGTGATTTTCATTTTGCAATGGTCGTGTCACTTAAAACCATTTAAAATTGTTAATATCAAGAGATAAATTTGAAGGAAGAATAGGGTAGTTTCCTTCATCAAAGAAAACGAAAGGCATCGATTGCGATTCGTTACCCACCATTAGTGTATTCATAATACACAAATTATTTGGTTTTTGAAATACCGGTTTAGACGAATGGCAAGGGTCAAATTTTATCCTCATTGGAAAAAGGCCAGATTGGCACCCATGCGATGCCACTCCACGTGACGACACAGGGACCTAGTTTCTACACGAGAGGATAGGAGTTATACATCGTCTGAGGTTATCAATGCATGCATGAGGCACAAAGCTCAGGGAAACATGTCTTAATAATCACCTCTTAAAACTGGCTAAGGTCGGAAAGTTTTCTTCGTTTGATAAGGCATTAATAATCCTTATTTAAGCCAAGAGCTACCAGCCAGCAAGGTACTCAGCTACCCGCTAGCATCCTGCGTCCTATCAGCGCTCAGAGCCTCGATCAAGGTCACCTCACAAGGCGGGAGGGGGAACCAGAAATGCGTCGCACGGACTTTTTCCCATCATTCCTACTTACGCGACGCGTTTTTGCGCGCTTGAAATTTTTCACTTTTCATTTAATCGCGAAAAATAGATATCTACATTTAAAAATCTAAAAGCGTGAAATACATACTCCAGGAGTAATAATCTTTCGATTTAGCCAATAAAAAAATAATATGAAACCACCCTATTATTTCTGAACGAAAGGTTAATAAATGAGTGAAATGAAATACTTCTGAAAAAGACATAATGAAAAGCTATAAACACAGGGCTATCATAAGATAATGATAGGTTTCAGTGATTCATAGGAAGAGAGTAGGGATAGGGTGGCAGAGATTTTGCAGAGGCTGCCCGATCCCTGCTTGAGTGCCTTGAGCGGGGAACGTCAAATGCACCACTCCGTATGTCGGATGGGACGTTCAGCCATGGTCTACTGGGCGCCTTTCGTTAGGAGTAGGCCAATGTCGATTCCGAGTTACTCTTTTGTCGAGCGACTAACGGCGCATATATTAAAATGCATTAGTTAAGTAAAAATAACTTTTTGAGACGAAATATTATTAAAAAAACAAACTTTAAGTAATTCTGTTTTCATTAAAACTACGTTAGAAACCTCACCATTCTTTTATGATAACCTTGTTAGGAAGAATCCTTATTTCAAACGTTCGCCAACTAAAAACATTCGCGAAATTATTTTGAGCCATGTAATTACTTAAACCGTACAAATTTAATCACCTGGATCTTACAATAAGCTATTAATAACAATCATTAAACTATATGCATTTATGTGTCGTGTTAACGATGTCATTACTTCGTTTGTTTCGGTGTTAAAATGACCTAAAACAAAAATTTGGACATTTTCTTTTGGCATGCTTTTCGAGCGATCTAGTTCCAATAATAATGAACTATATTCAAGCCGCTATTATTTTAGTCTGCAAAATGTTCAGCTAGAATTGGAATTTATCGGCTGATGGAGACCGGAATTGTCTTAAGTGGCCAAAGATGTCCATTTCCCTACTGCAGCTCATGAGAGCATCCCGCACTTATCCCGATTTAATCCCTTTTCTATCCTCGGCCAAGAATGTACCTTCCATTCGGAATGTCTGCAGATGGGCCCTGTCGTATGAGTACAAGTTTCGTTCGAACATAGTGGGGCAAGTGCGCAAAAAGTGCGTTCCCCCTAGAGATCGGTTTTCCTCGGTGACGTCGCGACGCGCTCAATCGAGAGAACACATCCATTCCGAGGGTATGACATGTATTGCTTCAGAGCGCGGACTCGGATGACTGGGGCCTATTTCGCTCCGAAAAAAAATACACGTACCTACTGTTCAGTCGTTGCGTCAGTGTGCCAGTTTTGTTTTTCTTTTTTTTCATGGACTGGCAGCCGCCTCCGGATGCAGTTGTCGCAGTATTTCGTGCCTTTTGGCTCCATTAGCTTGCCTTGCTTCCAGATTTTCGGTGGGATAGTGCGCTGAAAGGCTTATCTGGGTCACGATGTCATTGACTTATTTATTTATTATTTATCACATCCCTCGTAAACAGCACACAACGGCCTTTTACAACGAGGGTTTCCAATATTAACAAATTACAACACAAACATCCATGCCCTGGGTAGGGATACCAACCCAGGCGGGATTCGAACCCACGACCTACGGTTTGGCAGGCGAGGACTTACCCCACCGCCACCGAGGCCGGCGACTTCAGTTTAAACGTAATTTAAAAATGAATTGTCTTCTTAAGCATGAGTCATGCACTATTAGCCGAGTAATTAAACGTCGACATATGAATTAAATGTTCTTAAATGCATTGAGGCGCCATGGCGTAATCATAAAACGGCTAGGGAGGAGGGGTATGATAGATTATTCTACAGTTTTCTCGTAATATGTGAGAAATTGAGCCCATTACAAGAATGCATGATATTTATGTTAAAAAGCAATCATGCTTACACGTTGAAAACGGATGGCGAGAATTCTCGTCATTTTGGAACAGCAGCTGAAACAATTTTTAAGTATACTATGGGTATTTGGTTCTACGTTTTCATTTTTTGCTCGTTACTTATTATGCGTATCGTATTTTTTTATAAAATAGAATTGTATTTAAACAGCTTTTTAACCATGTTTAAACCAAATGCTGTTTGTCCATATGGGCACATCCCTTCAATCTCAACACTTCTGCTAACCTACGGCTTTCCTTTACATTTAAATATGCAACGCGGTAAGTCCATATATATTTTATCATTTTTATAATGTTTTTATAATAAAATAATCACAGCCTAGATTTACCCTCTGCGGGAGTAAGCCTCAATTGAATCCCGTTTTTTTGTCTCTGGTATTTCTGAGGGGTGGCTACTGTATTGCTGGGTGACATTGGACCATCACCTAAAAAAACTCTTATTTTGTGGTCGGCGACGATGAATTTCATAGCACTGCAGGAACAAGTGACTTTGTACGCAGTCACGCGCGCGGGTGCAAAGTTAAATGCACCAACGGATGAAGTCCGCCATGAAAAAATATTTGACTAAGCTGGGATTCGAACTCGGATCTTCCGATTCTCCGTCAGGTGTGTTAGCCAGTTACACCACCAAGCGAATTTCTCAGATCGACCTTCGGGATGGGTTTTACCGAACTAGATGTTGACGTCACAAGTCCGCGATGTGGCCCTTACGTAAAAAACAGCCCTCCTACATATACCTATATACGACCTCGCTTGCAACCTTAATAACCGTGTCTCGGGGGGTGTTAGGATTCCAGGCGTTACCAAATAAAAAGGAAATGGTTTGACGAAGTTCCGCCTTCTTTTTTTTCGAGTCCTTTATTGTTTGGGGGAAAACGAATTCTTATACCTATCCATCCGATCGGCAAAGTATCTCTCTTTTAATAATCGTGTCTGTCGGGACTGTAAATATAGTGGTGTTCCAATATGATGTTCTCCAAGTCGCTGTTAAAAATATCTGTTCTCAATTTTTCAAGCAATCAAAGCGTAGCGCGTAGCCTCCGAGTTTATTACGGCTCTCAGTCCAATTCGTTTAACGTCTGGGTAACGTTTTCTGTCGGCCCGGAGAATTTTTTACAAATCGCGCGGCTTGCCTTTGTATTATATTAAGTTCATGGATTTTCTGGACTGTTACCGATGTTATGTTTGCAGTCTTTTTCACGTAATGTGTTGTTTGCTCCATTATTAAGCATGAATTTAGTGTGTTACCATCGAATGAAGGGATCTTTTGGGGATCGATTGATGTAAAAATCTACATTGATTATATTCCTTCGATACGACCACCATTTTGATATTTTGCATTTCCATACTCGTAGCCTTTTCCCATCCCACTGACTCATATGACACCGAATATTCACTTCCACGACATTCCTCCATGCCTTTCTCGATCTAACCTCTCTAAAATTTCCATTCCGCGCCTGTTTTGCCATTCTGTCGACATCCACTCTCTCAACCTTCCTAAGCGAGCGTGGCACACCTCTTGAGAACTTGCCCATTGAGGGAACGTCCAACCCACATTCTTTCGTGTCTGACTCATCATACTTCACCAGTGTCAGAAAACGTCAACCTAAGGAGGAGGGAAACATTCATTTGGGAAGATTTATCACCACTTAACATTCCGTCTGGTGGAAATCGATTTGTGGGATATTGGTGTATACCTGCTCAAACAATCACGCTTCGGAGTCCTCTTAAATGTTTCATGCATGTATTACATCAATTTACCCGCTTTGTATCTCCTTAACGATAGGTTTATTATTGACTGAGATAATTCTGCCCGGGTCGGCGTTCGTTTCCTCTTGAGTGTTTTTCAGATCCGTTTACAGCTTCATTTTATTTTTATCCTATTCTCTCTTAGACTTTTTTGTAGCTGTAACATTTGCTCATCTTCGCGTATCAATTAAAATAAATAAGTACTTAAGAAGAAAACGGATTGTCACCGATGTCATAGTGTTTTGGAGAGATTGAGGTCGACATCCAAAGATAGCGAAGAAATTAATAAGTTCGATCTTCGAATTGGCAAGGGAAAGAGTGAAGTTATTGTGTTTGAAATACATAGTATTATAAACAACTGAATTTATCTCAGTAGTGTATTTCTCTAAACTGCGGAAAAAACTAATGTGTCTTGGAAGTGGAAAAACTCTGACGGGATTGTAGCTATTTAGATTACGAAAAGAATTTAGTAAGGAGCAAGAAAGTACCAACAGAAGGAAAGTAGATTATTTCAAGAGTGATTGGTATGGAATTAGTTAATTTACTCGACATAAGTTACTCCGCTAAGTAATTTGCTTTAGGTGATGCCGAAGTAACTATTAGATTGTGCCAGCGGTTAGCTCTACCTTGACATATACCATGAATTTGGGACAATAGTAGTGAGACCACTGCGCTTCATACACTTATCTTGCTACTCAGGGAATCCAAAAACTCAGTGCGTATCGAACCTCTAGTTCTAACTGTGGAATAGTTAGGAAATCATCTATGTGGCATAGTTACTAAATCATCTATATATCTAATCATCTATTTCCAATAAACTTCATTGTCTGACGAAAGTCCTGGTTTTGTTATGTGATGAATGCTGCATTTATCGTAAATCGTCCATGAGATTGGTTTATTTTTTTTATCTTCGTTCTCAAATCTGTTTTCCCTAATTTTGAGTTCGTCGTGAAAAAATCTTAATCACTCGTTCTCACTTCCATGGTAGGGTAGCCAAATCCTTTCAGTACGAGCTTTAATGTTGTCATTCTCATACTGCGGTGGTTAATGTTGGCATCCTCTTAATTCTGTTTCTGTAGCAAATTAGAAATAGGTTTTATAAAGTCACCCAGTCACTGGGCATCCCCTAAATAGGACATCGAAACTCACATTGACTCCTATATGTTTATATAGCTTTTATGGACTTTTCCTCAACTTCTTCTCTGGCTTGCTTCCTGACGCGTGTTATTATTCACCGCGTGTTAATAATTTGCACATGACTGGCATGCAAAGTGCCCACGCAACTCTGCTCCGAAAATAATAAATGCATGCACGTGGCAAGCTATCGATCGGCGGGCCGCCCGACCGGCCGCTCCGAATTTCGCACGAGCGATCCGCAGAACTTAAATTGGTGGCGATCTGCCGCCGAGCCTAGGAGCGGAGGGTGCGAGGTGCCACGGCCCGCAGACTGTGTGATTCGTTCAATTTTATTAGGCTCAACTCTGTGGAAATTAATGCACGAAAATGAAAAGGAGACTTCGTTGATTTCCACAGATTTATTTCGTCCGTACGACATGTTTCGAACCATAGAGCTCATTATCAAGTACCTTGAACAAGAGGTCATTATCAAATAATTGATAATGACCTCTATGGTTCAAAACATGTCGTACGGACGAAATAAATCTGTGGAAATCAACGAAGTCTCCTTTTCATTTTCGACTGTGTGATTGGAGTGGGAGATGAGAGTAACAGAAGCAGGCGAAACGTAGTGGAATGACATCCTGTAAGTATTAAAAGAAAATAGTAAGTATTAAAAATAATCTCCTCGAAGATAAACATCCATGCGATTTTGACCCGGAGATCGTCCACGTGGAGAAAAAAGGCCGAAGACTGGACACTTTGGAAAAACTGGAAATTGTGCAAGAAGGAGGAATTTATCTTATGAACGAACAAATATTTTTGGACATTCCCCACTCCTTGCCATACCTTTCCCAAAGCGCACCAACCAATGACGCATACCTCTCCTAAACTCCCCCTTCCACCTGCCACCCATCCGTTCTGTATAAATACAGCTCCGTGACCAACTAATCCTCATTGTACTTGATAATGACCTAACGGTTGAAACGCGTCGTACTTTAAATAAACCTGTGGAAATGTGCCATCTCTATTTTCTTTTAATACTTATGGGAGAGGAGAGCTGAATTTAATGGAGATTGTTGATCAGTTTCCTCGTTCATCCACATTGTTTTAATTTTCTAGTTTAATGTTTTTCTCGTTCATCGTGCGACACGATTGTCTGATGAATACAATATTTGGGAGATAGGTGGAAGGTAAGAACAGCAGAAGTACCTACGCCTCGGATGATAGAGTAGATGATAATGGAAGTAAAACACAATTGGGGCATAATTCACAACAACTTAGCTTGATTTAAATTGGTGCTACAATAGGGTTGAACATTTTAGAAGAACGTGTACTGGTTCCCAACAAATTAAAGCGGTTTATCCGCCCAGAAAACGTCATGCTTGTTATTGTGAAGATATTTTGGTGATACATCGACGTGTTTCTTCAGAATGACCCGTAGCCCTATAACTGTAATGGGTGGTAACGTGGTCAGAATCTAATGTTGTTCAATTTCTACGAATGACCTCGATAGAAAGGATGAATCATGTGGGCAAGCATGTTTTCGGATAAATTAAAGTTTAAATAATCTTTTGCAGTGCCATTTCCTGTGTACTTGTATTGATACCTGCGTGTAAATTTCATACAGTAGGCGTCCATATGGAATTTCCGTTTTGCACTAGCCTCCTTCCGTCAGTGGGTTTATTTCAAACCGGCTTCAGGAATGAACAAGTAAGTTGATCAAGTTATGATTATAAATCGATAATCATAATTGGGCTACGCCACTGCTCACAGTTTTGGATCTAGTACATGAAGCTTACCAATACGAATAAGATATAAAATTACTGTTTATATTTGTCTTCTACCGAGCTGTAAATTATTTGTTTTTATCATCTGTGATACTTCTGTTCCATTGTTTACTTACCCATTTGTTCTCTCTCTGCTTACCCATTTGTTATCTCTCTGCGTTTGAATCTTCAATTTGTGCTCAGCGTCTGGAAATTGGACTTTTTTTATCCTTTGCCCCCAAAAAATCCTTTCGGTTCGACGCCGGCTGGCGAAATAGAACTCATGTGCGAGGTCAGGCCGGTATTTGTCCTATCGCACTGGAGTGCTCACATACTCTAATGGATGGTGTGGAGATTTCGGCGCCCCAGTTATTCCATTCCCATAGTCCACACTACTCCGTTGTAATGGATTTTAACCCACCTTCCCTTTTTCTCTCTCTCTCTAAGGCACACTCTCATATTTGTGTGATTATACGCACTGCTGATGTGAAATATTTGATCCTGTTTTAAAATTGGATTTTTTTCAACTCCCCATCCTTGTCTATCTTTCCAGACGAAATTTTACCGCTGAATTTTCGCCCACTTCCTGTTGCTCAGGGGACTGTAAATTTTGCAATGATAGTACTCCTCGATGGTAATCAATTGTATTACCATATCTTCAATGATTTTGATTACATGTAAATAATGATAAATACTTAGTTCTTTTCACATATAGGTATTTATTGCAAAGCTTCACTTCGGCCTTGTTTACGAAGCGAATCTTCGTCGTTAGGAAAGCCTCAAAACCTGGGTTACATCGAAATTATCTAATAAATATGTGTGGAAAAACTAATCTATTATTATTTGCTCAGTATGCTAAGCGAATTCCACGAAATCGCCTCCGAAAGAACATATTTTGATTTAATTTAGTATGAAGTTAATCGCCGTAAGCGTGGGTATCCAGTTTAGATGCTACATATGTTTTGTTTTAATTCAAAGGTTTCGTTTTTTTAAATGGTGTAGTATTTTATCTTCAATTACATTTTATATAGTTTACCAAAATTTGAGTAAGTGTTTAGGTCGATTTTACGGTCGAGTCAAGCTTATTTGCTCCAATTTTCACTATGCGATCCTTCTTTTCATTTCATCTCGCTATCTGGAATTATTTCTTTTTCACTCTTTTTGCTATTCCTACATTAAATTGAAAAGTTAAAGCTACTCGTGGCTTGCCCCTCTCAGCACTGTATTTACATATTTTCGAACTCGGGAATTAGTTTGTTTGCCACTTATAACGTTTTCATTTCACATTTTTGAACTATGTTTTGTTTGGATAATTATATGTATAGGTGATGACGTTATAAATAATTGTTAAGCATTTAGCTCGTGAATACCATCGCTGAAAATCATTAAAGTTGTCGTTTGCATCGCTAATTCTGACCTGAGGACGCCAGCAGGATGGCTGGAGAAACTGTCGTCGCCTTTATACAACACTACTTGGATGAACGCCCGAAAGCCGTTACCATAGAAGAGAAACGTCATGGAAACCTCAGATCCAAAATAAATAGCTGTTATGGGAGATAAGAAATTGGATTTATTCGTCCGCAATTGAATTTTGCTCGAGTTACCTCAAATTTGCGTCGTAGATTCTCGTCCCCTGAGGTCTTACCCGGTCGATCGAATTATCACACAGTGTGCACATAGCTACCTGCTGTCCGGGACTTATTTTGTTTGCCACTTATAACGTTTTTATTTGACTTTTTTCATCTATGTTTTGCTTGGATGATTATGCATTTAGGTGATGATGGCATTATAAAGTATTGTTAAGGATTTGTCTTGTTGATACCATCGTTAAAAATACCGTTCAAATTTCGCTGGGTCATGTATTTCGATAGTTAAATTTGGAACACTTTTTGGACCTTTTTTTAATGAACTTTTGCTGGATTACTTTATTATTTTGTCTTTCAGGACTCCATTTGAGTGTAATAAAAATAAATAGTTGTTATGCGAGATAGAAAATTGGATGTTTCTCCGCAATATATCACAGTGTGTGGACATAATTCCCAGCTCCCCGGGAATGCATGCTGATTGCATTATTCATGATTGTTTATTTTCTAGCTTGTGAATACCATATTAAAATTCTCGTTTACGTCTCACTGGGTCTTGTAAAAATTTCAATTAAATTTAGAATTATTTTTTGAACTCAGAACTTGAAAACCTGGATTTATTTCTGGAATGCCTTATTATATTGACTTTTGTACTCCTTGAGAGTGTGATAAAAATTACTATTTGTGATAAAATCTTCTCGGGTTCGCCACCGGCTAAGGATGTGTAGGCCAAAGTTTCGACGAAAAACTCCCTCATCGTCATCGAAGCTGAGACTGAGTCAGTCTTAGCCCTGTCAGAAGTTAGTCTTAGCCCCTATGACGATGAGGGAGTTTCTCATCGAAACTTTGGCGTCAAACAGCCTCACCCGGTGATAACCCGAGAATATTTGATCAATAGTGTTCGCCGCAAATAAATCTTTTACCATGAGCAGTTGTTATGAGAGATTAGAAATTGCATTTTTGTCCGTAATGGAATTTTTCTCGAGTTGCCTAAAAATTTGCGTCGCAGATTCTCGTCGCCTGAGGTCTTACCCCGTCGATCGATGTATCACACACTGTGCACATAGCTCCCTGCTCCCCGGGACCAGCTCTTCCCCGACTCCTCTAATAGCGAGTGCGGATGCAATTGCCCTCCCATTGACTACTCCTCTCTCCCGCCCTCCCTCCATTCCCAACGAGCCCTTTGCTTCAAGGATGCCTCTCGTCCCTGGCCTTCATCTCCGCGCGTCTGAAACACGGTCTCTTTCAACATCCTCCTCCCAAAGGGGGGTATGCTCGGCACTGGGTGCTCTTTGAAACAAAAGACGATCCCTCTCTTAAGGGGTAATGCAACTAGCACCGCTGATGGTGAGTGTGACTCCGACCCGACGACAGCCTTGAATTCTTGATGAGAATGCGCATACCCACCCTTGGTTCTCTGTGTTTTGAGACGGCGTTTCGTTTCTTTCGAGCGGCAATTACTTAAGCTCGTTCTCATCTGTAACTCGGTACCATCCGCTAATGTAGACACTTGATTATTGGTGCCGTTGGTGATGCCAAAACCTTCCTTTTAATTCACAAAAACTAATACCATGACGATTTCTGCCCCGTCAGCATGGCATTATGCAAGTTAAGAAACTACAGTAAACGTTTATTTACTGCTCAATTACTTAGTGTTGGCCCAGTTGTTTTATTTATAAGCTGGAATGGTACCTATTTTTCGCTGTATGAATTGTTACATTCCAATTCGGGTATCAGGTTGGTTTTGTGGCCAGAGCGTCGGATTTACACCTTATTGGCTAGGGTTGACATCCCGGCCGAGGCTGAGAATATTCTGGTACTGCCCGATCTCTGCTTGAGTCTTGTGTGAAGACTTTAAGTGTAGCACTCCGTCCGTCGGATGGGACGCTAAGCTGTGCTCCCTTTGGCGCCTTTCATTTAGAGGAGGCTAATGCCGACGCCGGGTTTCTCTCCACCCTTCCTTCTGTAACCCTCCCATACTTAGTGTGCAATTTTCCTTCGATGTTGGTTGCCTTCTCCAAATACCATACCTTATATTCCATTTTCAAACCTAAGGATGAGGTGTCAATTCGGCCTCTCACCTATACTCAATTAACGTATGAGCTGTAAATTGATATGGTTACCTTACATAACGTTCTCGATCTTCTGCTGTACTCATCGCTGAAAGTGAACTTAGGGTCAATAACTTACTCGCTATCTGTGGTTATTGAGGTCAGAAATAACTCAGTATTTATGACGACCTTGTCGTGAAAAATGTTTATAGTCATGTGCCGCGAGTATGGAGCGAAAGTCAGTCACGCAACCCATGTTTTGAGGTCAGACGCAGTGAGGTTTTCCTTTCGGAGTGGTTTACGTTGGATGATGCGAGGGAATCTGTTCGTCTCGCTTTGGAGGACGTCTTTTGTTTTCCTGTAAGAAGAAATGTTTCGGATGATAAGAGAAAAGGAAGATTAGGAGGAGGAAAAATTATGCTAGATTCTCAAAGTTTATCAGCGCGTGGAATCGGTTTGCTTACTTTAAAAACTTGTTATTAGGATTTGTGTTTTTCTTGCCGTCAAAATCCTCGCTCAAGTCAGTTTTACGCGCCTCATGGTGGAGGGGTTGTGGAGTCGTCGTCACTTCCTGACCAGCAAATATCCATCTTCTCCGTTGAAATACTCTGGGATTTCTTTTAATTCTTTTAATGAGTGCGCAATCACGATCTTTAAAAAAAATAAATTCGAAAGAATGTATACAACCCACGTTGCAGGTCAGTATTGTAAGGTTGCCTAATAACCTGCCGATCGGGAGAATCTTATTTTTAGCCTTATCCTGCTTCAATAACTCTCAAAACTTCATTAACTTTCATTGTATCGATCTTATATATGCAATCGCTTATGTAAATGGCTCTTATAGAACTTGAATTTTATTTTTCGCTGGGATGATTGCAGAATGTAATCGTGGAGCTCGCATTATTTTGCCCTACGAACATATACCTGGCTCACAGATTCACAAATTCCTCCAATGAAGTGTGGAAGGATGGCCTTCTGTTTACCTCACAAAGTAAAATTTAAAGTATGATGTATTTAAGAGTGATGGTAGGAAGTTTCACTGAAACATACTCCGTAGATCATTGGGCATTAATCCTTGGGCGATTTCCAGTATTTGATGATAGTTGGCGTAGTTTGTCCTAAACAAGCACCACTATTCTCGCCACATTTTGCTCTATGCTCGAAACGAGGGAAGGGAATTTGTATCGGAGGGCTGTAGGTCTGGTAATTATTATTATTATTATTAAAGTATTATACTGATTAAGGTAGATTTGCATGGATGTTTTAAGAATTATTCTGGAAGTCTCCCTTCGCTTTATGGATTTACTTCTTCAACTCACAATAAGGCCTACTTTCTTTCATTATATTCAAAATCCTATACTCTTATTCCCTTTCCCTCCTTTGCACAATATTCTCTCCCAAACACTGTTTTGTACACCCCCTCCCTTGTCAGTATTCGCTCCACCCATACCTTCTATATCTCACTTGGAAGCTGCCTCATCTCACCTGCTACGTCCAGCACTTCATCAGGCCGGGTAGCTCTTAAAGAATACCCCGTGTAAACCTGCTTCACCTTTTATAATATAGTTAATTCGATCGGTTTATAAAACTAAATGTTTCGTGGGTGATGAGGGGGAACCGTTCCTTCATAAATGAAAGAGAGCTTGTAAGTTCCACTTGCAAACTTTATTCGCCATACTACAAGAAACCTTTTAATGCTCTCATTATTTTCGATATCTCTTTCACATCACACTTGAATATAATTTTAATGCATCTAAACGCGAGGTCTGTTGTATTGAATAAAGTTTTCGAGGGGAACCTGCAAAATCTCTTTCATTTATGATCAGTGTATCATTTTAACACTAACAAATGTACTACTATGCGGTAAATATTGATCCTCTGAGTCCATTTATCACCTCTCTCCTGGGTATTTCCTGACTTATATCGCCAGCTATACTTCATATAGCCTGCGTCTCCATTTTACCCTTTGGCTCTGTTGGCATATTTTCGTGATTAAAGTCCTCTGAATTCGAGAAAATACAAAGGTTAATGTACACTGCGGGTGCAGGGGTCTGTGTTCCTGTTTAACCTAGTACCCATAACTGTCTGGCTTTTGAATCCATGTGCGCACTCTTTATAGTTTGCTTGAACGTAATGTGTACCTCATTGGGCACGTATTCCATCTGGTCAGTCTTAAACTGATTTACGTTTGAAGTCTCAGCGTAGCCTAAAAGGTGCGACGTTAGCTCTGGAAATGATCTCGAACTAACTGTCTCCAAGAAAAGAACACCCGAACGTAAGCTCGTTTAAACTGACTTCGTCCATACATTCTCCATGCATATACCATGCCTCCGTGGCAAGGCGGAACGCTTTTAAAGCTTTTCTTAGGTGTTTGTTTTAGGTCTAAGTCACGAAAGTTAGGTCAGGAGAAAAATTTCGTTTTTATTCTCGTTTCTGGACATTTAAACCATCCCGGCATTCGCTATTTCCCGACTTGTATTCCCTCGTTCTGAAATAAAGCGGACATTAGCATACGTTCCACTCCTGCTTTAGGTCGGGAGAACGTTTCGGTCTAGTGAAGGCATTCATTGCTTCCTCTGTGCTTTCGGGTTCGAGCATCGGAAGCCAGTTACGCAGGTTTTTTGCTTCGAGGGGAGGTATTGTTGTCTCATATATGGGTTGCCTATACTGATATTTTGTCGACAGTTCGCCCGGAAAGTATTCCAGTGAATTAGCTATGTATTTCTTTTGCATAGTGTTGAAAGTTGAAATCATTGTTGGTTGGCAGGCATTATGAAGAGTAACTCCTAAAAGTAAAGATTTATAAACCAGTTAGGAAGCTTATATACCCCACCTTTACCCGCCGTTCACTCCAGGCGAGCCTCCATTCGTAATTGATGACGAATCTCTGATGTATATAATTCATTCGTTTATATTATCTTACAGTGAGTGAAATATCAGGATTTAATCTTTTCATCACTCCACGGGCCTTTAAGCTAATCAAATGAAATCAATGTGTTCATACATTTCTTTATCGTGTTTACAATATGTAATCGTGAGTAGAACTGAAATTTTACTTTGGGAAGTATATTTTTTATCATATCACTCCGATGTATAATCGTTTTTACCTAAATATGTGGAAATTAATCGAGCCTTTTTTTGGTCCCAAAGTATTTTACGTCTGAGTTTGAGGTTCACAAATATGGGTATGGCAGATGGCTTTATCTATTTTTTCCCTGAGTTTTCTGTGGAAAAGCGGGGTATGCCTTTCGTGCGTTTTTCAGGTAGCGAGTTAGCATTTGTTTATCGCGTGATAGAGCCACCGTAAAAACTGTACCTAAGAAACTGACCATCGACGAGTTCCATGTTAATATTGAGCATGGTTATTATTACATGCCCAGAATCAATCGAAAGTAAATTCAATCTTATTTATAATTAAATGATTATTGGGACGATGAAATGGATGTTTTGGAGACGTGATGTGGCTTTAAACAAGCGAAAAACAAAAACGATAATATCGGCCAACTTCGCGACTTAACCATGTCTACAACGTTGCGTAATAACGGTCATGTACACACAGTTAAGCTAAGGTTTTAAAAATTAATGTTAGGTATGGTCATAGAGAATCGGCTTGCGTAGTTGTTAAGAGTGTTTCACACTCCGGTAGCCCGATTTCAGATCCCGGCAGAAGTAGATATTTTTCAGCGCCTGTCTTATCCTTGCATGAGTGAAGGTTGGAGGGTGCTTCAAGAACAGCATTCCGTCCGTCGGATAGGACGTTAAGCCGCGGTCCACTTGGCGCCTTTCGTTAAGAACAGGCTAATGCCCACGCCGGGTTTCTCTCCCCTTTTCGTTCGTCCTCTCTTTCCCTCATGGTAGGAATGACCTCAGAAGACGGTCGCGTCATCCAAATACTATACTTGATTTGGTTTTATTTTATTTATTTCTTTTACCTGTCCCAGAAGAGGCCACCATCCGGCCCCCTCTTCCTCTGGACCAGGGCTCTCTTTACAAGGTTATAGATACGGAAATGAAGGAATACAGTCATCAGTAAAAAAATTAATATGATGATAGATAATTTATAATATTATGTAGCGAGGCCTTTTATTTTTTAGTAAAAGGCTGCACAAGATTGGATAAAATAAGAAACACTCAAATAAGAGATGAACTGGGTGTCCAGGCAGTCACTGACAAACTACAAGACTACAAACATAGATGGAAGGAACATTTACTTCGAATGCCAAATGAAAGAATTCCAAAACAACCAATGGAATATCAACCATTTGGCAAGAGAATTATAGGAAGACCAAGGAAAAGATGGTGATGTGGAGCCGGAACAGGCTTAGTAGGCTAATCTCGGAAGGAAGAAGAAGATGTAGCTAGGCCACTAGGTACTTTCCGCTTAGAAGAGTTGGAAATTTTCAGAAGAGTGAAGGCTATACATTTTCTTTTCCTTGTCTATCCTGTAATTTGTCGATAGTTTGCTCCCTGTTGGCCTTTCGTGATCGGTGACCGTGTCAGACGAGAATGGACCACCCTGGAGGGAAAGAAGGTTTTCGAGTCACTCTTTGGAACTTTCTCTCAAAAGGGATACTGCCGTGTCAAATAGTCCCGGCAGTGTGCCAAATTGGCTCTCTACTCAAACGCTGCTCGCTGCTTTTTCCGATCCATCCCCACCTCTTCAATGCCTTCTTTTCCTCCATCTCTCTTGTCTTTTATCAAGAGGGAACATACCGTATCCTCTCAGCGAGATGAAGGCAGAGAAAGTGGATGTTGAAAGGGAAAAGGGGTTGGAGATTGACCGTACGCGAATGGTCTACCCGTCCATCGAACTAGCAAATATCTTCGGGTCTTCTACACATCAGAGAAATACGTAAATCGAAAGTTTTCTATGATTAAAATTCTATTTTCACTTTACAGAATATTTGGATGGATGGATTTGGGAGTCCTGATCTGTGAGGGGATGTGCAAACACTAATTTATATTTGATGCTGCGCGCCCACTCTTGGGAGTGAATTTGGCGGATAAACAACAGGGATAACTCCTCATACACTTCGCGTCATGTTTGAGATAAGAGCGATGTTTTCATTCTTTTTGTGTGAATATTGACGAAAATTCTCATGAATCCCCAAATTCTTCCTTTGATTATTGTCTTTTAATTCCGCAGTGGTTTGTCTTCGTGAGAATTGTCGAAACATCTCAGCTGTCAATTTTTAATTCCCCGAACGATTACCTGCTGATCCTTTGTATTCATCTTTTGTTTGTTGGATTGTCCTTCGCTTTTCTACTTTTAATATCTGGAGGCTGTAACTTGATCCTTTTCCACCTCATGATATTTTCCTTATATATTCATCTAGTGGAGGGGAAAATGAAATTAACTATACTAATACGAGGGACTTTCATGGTATACGATGATTTACCGTAGCATTACGAATGCCACTTTAGCAATATAATTGTTATCATTGTTTTTCATAATTAAAGTGTTCGTTAAACTATGGTCATCCCAACTCCCTCATGACACCCTGGAAGGAATTAAGATCCTATTTGTGATTCCTGTGTTTGTGCAATTATTTTATAAATACCTAGGAATCCAACAAATAAAAAATACCTTAGTTCTCCTTTTTTTGCTCTCAAATATTTTTCTACTTACTTATTTGTACTATTTGAATACGAGCACTATTTATACTCAATATTTAACATTTAATACCTTTTTTTCGTTCACTCCCGCATAAACTCCTATGTCAACCAATTTAAATCTTAAGGCTAGAATGCATGAAAAAACCTATCTTACCTATTTGGGAAATGCGAAGTGCCCTGTTAATTTCTACTACGGAGCCGACCCCCTGTACAAAATTCGTGGTGGCGGCTCGTTACGTGCTGTTCGAGTGGTATAAAATATTTTTAAACTCATTCGTGATATAACAGTGTTTATTCACCCCCATTCATGGATGAGGGAATGGAAATAGCATTAAATTCCGCGGCGTGCCGTTCGCATCTGCGAGGGAGAATGTATGTGTGGGGCAGGGCTGTTGATGTCCAACTGAGAGGGATGATGTTGAGTCACGAGTGGAAAAAAAAGAGAATTCAGGCCAAACGGTGGGTGTTGAGGTGATACAAGGCTTCTGGCCAAAACTCCTATTAAAAAAATGCCACGCGTGGGCAGCTGCTACGGAAGCTGGAGTCCCTCTTGTTAAACCCACGAGGGCTTATTTAAGAAGACGCATCACTTCCGCTGGGTCTTTTTTGTTCTAAAGGAAAGCTGCCATCTTGTTGTGTTCAGGGTATTTTGTGTTGACTTAGTTCAACGTGTGCCTTAATCTCAAATTCATAACTTATTACTTAGTGAAAAATTGGAATTTGTTCGAAAAAATTAATATTTTAGCTCACTTTTCTCACCTATGCATCATTTTGATATTCTAGATTCATACAACTGTGTACAAAAGGCGTAAATACTCTTACTTGTTGGTAGGATACATTTTAGATAAGATGAGGAGACAGAAGGATTGAATAGAGCGGGAAGAGGATGCTACAAATTGTACTAGAGGGAAGAATGAAGGGAGATGATAGTATTTATAGATAAAGTGAAAAGGTCCTAGGATGGAATGGGAGACTGCCGGAAAATTCTTAAATACTTGTGGGTAAACTCCTATGTATATTATTACTTATTTTTTGTATTTTAGCCCTGAGAATGAGCTCCGAGTTCAAGCTTGAAACGTTGGCCATCATGGAAAAATTAACCCGGTGGGAATTCCGAGAACAGTTTACCCACATCAATCGCCGGGAAAGCATTAAATCATATTTCTTAAACACTAAAAGAAAAACTACCTTAAGCGGTAGAAATTTTTTTGCCATACTGAAAAATGAAAATAATAAATCAAATAATCATCAGGGCTTACTCTTTTGACATTGAAATATCAGGATGATAGCGTAAGTTCCAATCGTGTATAATGTTACGAGATGAGACAAAACACGACCGGTTGAGAGGGAATGATGCGTTCCCTTCAATTCCATCGATTTTATCTGCTCACCTAGATGTGTAGGTACATTACGCTGAGATTATATGCGCCTGGTGATTTACTCGGCGAGAAATGATGATGGATTCTGTCTTGTCACGTGCGTGTGATGCTCGCTTTTTCTTCACTTCTCGAATGGAGACATCTCGGCAGGAAACATTCCGCTGGGTGGGTGCATGACGTGTCTTTTCCATTGTTGCGTCTTCGGATGGAAACCCCCACCTCACTCCCCCGCGCTCCGCCATAATGTCAGTGTATAACGCTTGAGACGTGAGCACTCCCGCCTGTGAGAGGATTTCTTTCTCGGATATGGAATGGACGCTTCGGAGGGTAGACAGAGCTACGGAATCTCCACCGAGCAATTCCGATTCTTTTTCAAACTTTTCTCCAGCCCCAAGGGTCACCAATGTGAAGCAATGCGAACAGAAGTTCGACGCCTTCTTCCTCCATTATGTTAGATGTCGGACTAGAAAACGTTACATTTATTTAGTCATTTTATCTGTGTAGTATAAAGTTTTCTACCGTTTAAGTAGTATTGCGTGAAGTTTTTGCGAATTATTCCGTCATTTTTCCCTTACATTTCAGGATTTCCCTCTTCAATTCACAGTAAGGCCTACTCCCTTTCATTTTTTATATAAATCGTATCATTTCTCTTCCTTGTTTACCGAGCACTTTTCCCTGTAGTTCAGCTTTTAGTATCCCCTCCCCGCTTAGTAGTCGCTCTAACCAAGCCCTCTATGTCCTCCTTGTCTTGTCTAAAATGTTTTTCTCTTTGCCCACCACGTCTAATACTTCGTCTCAGTCTATCGATTCTAGTCTCTTCTCGTCCTCCTTTCTGAATGTCCACGTTTCAGCACCGCAAAGTGCTACACTACAGAGCATATGCTTCACTAGCATTTTCTTGAAATTCTTACATAAATATCCTCTTTATCAGCTCCTTCCTATTCATGAAAGCCTCCTTTGCTAATGCAATTCGGAGGTAAGGAGAGGAGACAGAGCTACGAGGTTTCCTCTGAGCGATTTCGATTCTTCCTCCATCCAACTTTTCTCCAGCCCCTAGGGCCACCAAAGGCGAAGCAATCCGAATGAAACTTCACACTCCTTCTTCCTCGATCAAGTTAGATATCGGAGTAGGAAACGCAAATTTTATTTCTTACTTTTTCATGGTGGGACCTACGGAAAAACTATGGTATCGGAATATCGAAACAGCTGTCTTGGATATTTCTGAACCTGGGCAAAACAATCTTTGGTGTAGATTTCGATAGTGATGGTTTATGATGCGTTAGTTTTGCTGATAAGACGGCTGTGACTACCATTTGCGTGCTGAACATCAAAATTCTGTTTTGTTCCGTATTTCCCTTGTCAGCAACTGAACGAGGTCATGACTCCCAGGGGTGACTTTAGAACGAAAAGTAAAAGTACTAACTACTTGAAAGTTAAATATATCAAGTAATATTTTGTATATTCAACAGATTTTTTCTTTAGCATCAAACCTAGTTTATGGGCTGAGCGTCATGTCCACGGTTCCCGAACTTATGGTCCATAACTTTGTGAACCGTGTTGAATAAAAATCCGTGGAATGTATAAAGTTTTTTATAATTAAATACGATTTTTTTCAAAAAAGTGGCGCCTGAAGAGGTTTCACTCAACTTGAAAGTCCTTGGTTATATTTTACTCTCACTCCAACGACATCGTTAATGATTTTGATGTTTTAATTTTCCTTGCAGAGCTAATGGAAGTTGTTTCGATGGCGATTACTTCAACTATGTATCGTTTCATTGTTTAAGCCTTTGGTGTATACCTGGGTTAGATTAGGCTACTAGGGTTAGGCAACTACTATAAGGCTAGTCAAAGCAATCTTATTTATGCGCCGTACGCGGCTGATAAATTATTGAATAATGACATTTACATTTATTACGTACATTATGCCTGATTAGTTATAACTTCTTTCGCCGTCGTGCATTTATTCGTTTTCTCGTAAATAGCGTGGAGGCCATGCAAAACCTCCCGTTTGCCTTAAGAATTTATTCCTCCCCATAAATTTTCTGCGAGAGTAGTGTAGGATAATACCTACGAAAAACTGCATCGATGAACTCCCATTCTTCACTTAGTAGACTCTTGTCTGTGACTGGATGACGATATAGCCGACGATATTGCTTCCACATGTAACCGAAGCATCTTCGCAGCTGGAACATATAGCTCGTTCGTGCTTATGGCGCTGCTGCAGTCAATGCATTGGCCCACCACTTCTGTTTCGGCACCGTTCGCACGTGATGCCATTTTTACTCCAGGGAAGGGGGTTAGTTCCATGGAAGAACGGTAAGAAATACCCAGGTCAGACTGGCTTGGTCTTCACTCCTTTAATATGAAACTGCTGCCCACGCTCCTTTTAGATTTTATTGCCAGTGTTTCAGTGCCTCGCCTTTCTAAAAGAATTCTTTTTTCTTCCTTTTTATGCTTTCGGACGCAGTCATAAACTCCCTAGGCAAAGAAATGGGTTCCTAGACTGAGCTACGGAGACCTTATTTCGGATGAGGTATAGCTGAGCTCCGTGGAATAGTCCTGGAGCCGATGCTTGATTAATTTGTCTTATGCGGTTTCAAATATTTTAGATATCTTCTTTATAGAGATTAGTATTTAACAATAATTAATTAGTAGATGGCAAGAACGGAAAAGGAACACCTCGACTGAAATATATGGACCAGGTAAAGAAGGATATGAAAGAGAAGAAATACTTAGGCTTGAAAAGATTATCTGATAGGATAATTAAGTGGAGAGCTGCGTCAAACCAATCTTAGGATTGTTGACCAGTGATGATGATTAATTATATATTATTGTCATTACTATATATTGATTTTTTTCCTCTGGTTTACATACCAGTGAGTACTTTCGGCAAATTCCAACGTGCTCTATCACGAGAAAATTTCTCAACGCAGTAGAACAGTAAAGAGTTACCCAGGTGAGAACCCGTGCTCTTTACACTGAAAAAGCTCAGTGAAAGCTGAAGTAAATTGAATGAAAAAGACGGTAATAATAACAATAATAATAATAAAAAATCAATAAAATAATCAAAAAGAGGGACAAATAAGAAGAGGTAAGAATTTTTATATACCTTTTTGGAATGTTTATTGATGGTTACTAAGCTAATACAACTCATGGTTACATTTCATTTGAGCAATATATTCTGACCACGTCTGACGACGCGTTACTGATATATTTCGGTTCCTCGCCGTTTATATATAGCTGCAGAGCGTGTGTTATAAAATGTTGTGTGGACTTTTCGTGTCTGCACCTTTACTTCGCTCCGCTCCTCATTCTGGCGGAGTGTAATGTGCTTCGCGTGTTGGAGGCAGCGCCCTTTGCAGTTACGCGCCGCGAGCGTCCTCTGTTTCTTTTTATCGCCTCTTTGAGGCGAGCCCTCCCGGGTTTTATTATTTCATTCGCGGTTCCGAGAGTTCTTCCCTTCGCTCGTCTCTTCATCTTCGATGAGGAAAGATACACGGTCCAAGTGAGATGTTAAGGTGGGATGGATGGTTTCCTAGATACAGTAGATTCCGTTTAATGGGTCCACCGGTTACTTGGGGCAGCCGCTTAATTGGGGCAGATCTAGAAGAACAGAACTCAATAGAGGAATATCCCAGAGTATTCTCCGCTTAATTGGGACAGCATGCCGCTTTATTGGGCCGTAAGTCAGCGACATAGACTCTATAATCGCGACGAAATTAAAAATTTTTCTTTTCAGAATACTATTTTTTTTATTTTCCTCCTTTGTTTTACTCTTATTTTTCACAAATGTTCTTATTCTTGCCCTATTTTGAAAGCTCTTGTTGTTATATTATCCGCAAGAGGATAGAACTTTTCTTTAATTGGACTTGGTAAAAGACAGTCATTTAGCGTGGCCCGAGGCTGTGAAAAATATTTTTAACTAAATTGTTATTATTCTTAAAAATGACAATAAATTAACTAAACTCGCTGATTTATTAATAAAATTAATAGTTTAATAAACCTATGTTGCATTATAAACATTCTTTAATCTTCTTTCTATCACTTCAACGTTTGTTTATGCCGATATACAGGATAGTTCGCCTAATTGGGGCAGCCGCTTAATTGAGGCAGCCGCTTAATTGGAGCAAAGTGCACAAGTCCCGATATGTCCCAATTAACCGGAATCTACTATAATTAATTTACTGGTTTGCGTGAAACGTTGCTCTCGTATTCATTTCGTTATATTGCAGAATATGAGCAAAAATATTTTTGCATCAACTAATTTTTTTTTATATATTCAAGTATAATAATTGATTAATTTTTCTCGGGTTCTCAGCCAGTTCTTTCTTATAAGCCGACGTTTCGAGAGACTAAGTATACGACAGAATTAACCTGGCTGAGAACCCGATAAGAATTCATCAATTGTATTCACCAGGAGAAATTGAAATCGTTTAAGTATAATAATTATTTGTAAATTTTAACATACAGTTATTATTCTTTCAATCGTCTTCGCGACTGGCTCAGTCGTGCGGAATGTTTGGAGCGGCTTCGTGGCAGGAGGTGGGACCTACTACGACTTTAGGGATGTGGGTTGGGGAGAGAGACGAGCGTTGCCATGTTTTCTCTGCAGTGCAAGGAAACCAAAGACTGTCTCAAAAACCCGCTGCCCATTTGGCAACACAGCTAACTTGCTCACGAAGCGTACACCATGGAGATCCGAAAGTGACTGAATTTCGAGGAGGAGGAGGCTAGACTCAGCGTATCGCATTTCGGTTGGTTTTCAGAAAGTCACGTGGCCTCCGCCCTCACCATCGAAAAACTTTGGCCTGCCTCTCAGTCGCAAAGATGTTTGAAATGTACTCTAGGGATTTCTTGGTCATGAGCTACCGTCATTCAGGATCGAAATAACCTTTGCGATCTTTTGATGACCGGAATTGTGTCTGTCTGAGCCTGTGACACCACTTTTTAGGGACGCTATGGAATGCGAAGCATAGGGTCACTTGCTGTTTTTCAACGAATAAGCTTTCCAAAAAATGCAATTAAAACTATTAGTTGATCAAAGAATATAGTAACAGTTATTTTTTGCTTTTTAGTTGATCATAGAACCCACATAATTTTGCACTTCATCGGTCACGACCAATCTTACTCTTCAATTTGTCACGATTCACATCGGTCGAAATTTACATCGGTCATTATTAAAATCCGTCGTCATTAACAATTGATCATTTTAGATTGACTCACTCAAGCGAATGGTGAACGGTGATCGACATTACTGAAAAACCAGCTTGGCTCATCACTACGTACAGTAGCATGGGACATGCTATGTTTCCCTATGAATCATGTATGTGTACAGATTTACTGCTAAGGAATACTTAACATTTAAAATATGAGTACGATGGATCTTTTAAAAATCGATGAAATTTGTCAATAAAAACTTGTTTTTTAAATCATTTTTCTGACTTTACGAAGCAGTGGCTGTTGTAATAATGTTTTAAACAGTACAGAAATATAAAATAAATTAATATCTTGACTTCCACTTACCCGGAATCAATTATTACTAATTTCTTCTTGAATTTCCATCCCTATGACGTTGACCCATTGTATTGTTTGGGCGTTATTTTACATATTGGCATTCAAATATTACTGTTGTGTCAACCTTGAGGAGGTTCCACCTTGAACGCACGATTCAGACGAATTAAATAACTCCAGCATATCGATAGTCTTCCCAAAACGGTTTTTCTTTCGTGGCTAACATCCTGCGATATAAAAAATAGAAATTTCGGTACTTATAATACGTACAATTTTATGAATTTATTTTTCAATTAATTAGTTTCAAGGTAATAGAGGTGAACAGTTGGATATTTAAACTCAATTTTGGATTTTGCCTTCATCGACGGAATGCGTACATAAATGGAATTAGTTATTAGTGATAAGTTATAGTAGCAGGCGTGATTTGGTGTAAATCCGTTATCGTGTAAATGGAAGGAATAAAAACTTTGCGTTTTCCATATTTGGTCCTCAAAGTTATCCGGTAAATGCAGCCTCTGAAAGGCGTAGTTAAAGTTATATATTAATAGTAATATGATAATAATGCTTCTTTATTAGGTCGAGATTGTGAAGTCATTTTCCATCTAATCCCTCTTAATTAAACTAATGCCAAATATTTAGATATATGTTCGTTCCCCATTATAATATTGCGTGAAATTTTTTAATATTTTCAAAACCTTTCAAGTATTATTTAAAAAATTGTATCGAGGAATATGTCGATACAGATATTATTTGACATGGAAATGATGACTATACTGAAATAGCGCGAATTATTAATACACATAATGTGTAGAAGGACATGTGCACATCTGGGAAAAGCAAAAGGATTTTGATTGACGCATCCTTGTCGGAAAATAAACTCACTACAGGAAAACACCCACACAAGAAAAGGGGCGTGGTAAATTTGCGGAAAACTACTGAGAAAAAGCTGATGTGCTCGTGGATTCATTCAAAAAGGAACAAAGACCTGGGGGAAGAAGAGTTTATAACTCCCACGCCGTGACGCCATATACCTACACCAGCGTATGGAGCGAAGACCTCCGTCGCAGTTAACGACCGTGCGTAGGATTCAATCGAAAGGGTCGAGGACGTGACCTCCCTGGGGAAATACGTGCGCAGCGGTCAATCACGCCATCCCCCACCCCCTCCGTGGCCCGGTCACCCGGATAGTGCCTTCCCCCCTCCCCCTCCGCTCTTCCCTTGCCTCTGACACCGCCCGGTGCGTGCGAAATCAATGACGCAACGCCGAGTCATATTTTTTATGGAGTTTCCCCAGTTGATTTGAACCGTTGTATCCATTAAAGCTTAATCCTTTCGATAATTTTTCGCGCACTAGTTCAGAGATCGTTTGCATTATGTACGCTCTTCAATTGCAAGGAAAATTTTTGGCTCGAGCCATCCATCATCATAAGACTGAATCATGTGATAAATCTTTCTGACCCTCAGAGGTACAGTTTCGGAGATGGCTTTTTGGGAGCTATGGCGTTTTAACGTCAGATTGTTTTTAAATTATTACTGTTTGTTATTTTAATTAAAGTAATTAATAATTGTTTTCATTTTCGGTCCTTTAACTGTCTAAGTAGAAGTGAATGTTACCGCATAAAATACTTTTCCTGAATCCCGCTGTGTAAAAGAGTTTACCAGATAAAAATAAGTAAGTTCTTTCGCCAATCATAAAATAGTAATTAGGTGGCTGTTCCTTTGACTTCAACGTAACTTTCTCGTGCGCATCAGTATCATCAAAGTCTAACCAGCAAGAACCCACTTTCGTCGGGCGATGATTTTTTTACATTTTAGTATGCGTAAATTTGAGCGTCTAACAATATTATTTTTTGTAGCCCGTGAGGTAAACGAGGGAGGGGACGGAAGATGGTGGGATTTTTAGATGGGATAAAAGGGGAAGGGCCTTACTGTGAACTGCAGAGATAAATCTGAATCTAAATGGAAGCAGGAGTGATCTGCATAGTTCTCCACGTAAATCTGCCACGGCTGGTAGAATACTATAATGTCAATAATAATTAAACCACGCCCGTGATCTGTTAAGAAATCCTCGATTACATACCTTCATAGCCGACGTACATTTCCCTTCCCGCCGTACAAAAAAATAATATTCGTTATACCTCAGTATCGGTGGTAGCGCCAATTCATTTTTTTGCATATTGCCTACTCCCACGCATTTCAACCTTGCGTAGGAGTATGGTTCGGTTATATCTCAGTTTCCCCGATCCGCTTGGGTATTTGCTCAGAGCGACTGCCAGCGGCACGTATGCTAACTCCCGTCATTCGCTTGTTTGTTGCCCATCCTCGATAACGGTGCCCGCCCATTTTCCACGATTTCGTGTTTATTTAACGCAGTTTTGGGACGGACAAGTGAGTTCTAGCTCTTGATTATAGGACCTGGCGAGGATATGTTTTGAGAGCAATACTTTTTTAAGGGAAAATGAAAAGGAGACTTCGTTGCTTTTCGTTTTTTAAGGTCTCACAGTGGTATTCCGCGTGGAGAAGTATTTAATCTCATGAGTGCTCATTTTTATGTATTTCCTGAAACGAAGTATTAATTCTATTTCTCACTTTCCTCCTTGTAGAGATTCTTCGCTCGCTTTGGGACAAAATATTCGAGCGCTTTGAAAAATTCTATTCATGTTTCTATCTCGACCAATATAAATCATGATTGTTAAAGTCAAAATTATCGGCCGAGGAGTTGTGAGATAGCATCATATATACGAATATAAGTTATATGTAGTACGTAGCTAACAATTTTAATAATATTATGTCGAGGCGCTGAAACATGTATATTTTGAACAGAATGTTCTGCCGTATTGATTCCATGTTTTTTTTTTTAAGCTTAACGAGATTTGAAATAGCCGGTTTATTTATAATGTTGGACCGTTTGTACTCCGGCTGTCGGAGACATGTAATGGGTGTAGGATTTCCTTTTTAAAGATATGGCATTGATTTTTTTCCGGGTCTTCTTCCAAATTTGCAGTTCCTGGAAATTTTTAAGTTTGATTTCCTTTTATAGCTTTATGCCGATAGGCGAGGTAGTGAATTAAATGGTGATGAGCTTATTTATGTGAATATCCTGGCATATAATTAGAATGTTATTTTTTTGAGCCATCCGTCCTTGCTCAGAAATATGCAGAAAATTGCTTAACAGCGTACCTTACTGCATTTTTTCCCGTTAATTGTATGGATTCTAGAAGGTATAACTGAGCAATATTTGAACGATAAACTGAGTCACTGCAAGTATTTATTCGTTTTCTGTGAAAACGTAGTTATGAACAACTAGTTAGCCACATCGGATCGTGCCTGGATCTGATGACCGTGATTAAATTAATTCTTAACGTCTTTGCTAACGGCTTCCGGGTTGAACCAATTGACCACCAATTCCGTAATTTCATTCATCGCCTGATGATGCGTCCTGTAACGGTCGCGAAAGCTTGCACGACAAAGCGCAACACGCAGCTGCATCCGGAAGCCGTTAGCAAAGATGCCTCTCGCTGCGAAAACCTACGTTCAAAGCTAATTCATAACGTTTTTGTTCAGACGGGATTCATTGAATTTGACTGAGCCGTAAGGGAGTTCTACATTGAAGCTTCAATGCATTTCGTACGACTACTTTTCCATGAATATAAAATATGGGAAATTATGAAAAATTCGGATTGCAAATCATGAAAATGCCGGAAACGTTGAAAATGGAACGTTGGTATGAACCCAGTAATCATTTTATAGTGCGGCTAATGAAACTATTTCTCATCCAGGAGTAATGAGTCGTGCGAAAATGCCATGAATCACTCCATGAGTTTGCCTTCTCATTCGTCGTATTGACACAATGGAGAATGCTTGAGTCGCTCATGGCTTTAAACCGTTCGTCCTTGCAAACACGTGTGTTTGCCTCGCATGGCAAGAAGACTGAAGTTATACAGTACGCATTTGCCGAGGCTGATAGTGGACACGATTGAAAAGGGGCGCGTTTTTTTATTATTTTCCTCCGCTGGGGACGCCCTGAAAATATATTTACTTCGTTTACCCGGGAACACGCTGCTCTGTTCATGAAACGTGTCTCCTCCGTGCTGGAAAATGGATTTTCATCGCACTTTTTTTTCCTAACGCTTTAATGCGCTCGAGTATGGGATCCGTCTGTGTCCGACTCGCCAGCACTGAGGCGGATAAAGAGTGCTGGCTCGGATGGGGTTGCGATAAGTGGAGAGAAGAATGTCATTTTCAACGTGCGGGTATATGTTCGGGCGGATGAGATGGGTGAAACTTCAGTATAAGGGGTTTATCCGGGCAATCAGTCGAATTCACAATTAAGCGACCGTGGCAGAATTCTAAGGGTGGGCGGTACTGGATGAGTAGTCACGATTTTCATGTAGATATTTCTACATCTACATTTATGTATTTCTCTGCAAATCGCTTTAGTGGGATTATGGCGGGCATGTTAGAGCACCAGCCGATAAGCCCAAACAAAAAATTACAATTAATACTTATTGCTAGTGTTTTGATTGCAGTCTAACTTGTATTCTGATCCTTTTTTATTTGTGGAGAAAATAATGTGCTATATCTCTATATTTCGCTTATTCCACTAATGCATTGTATTGTAATGCATTGTGCCTCTACTACTACTGATATACTATTGTATAGCTTTATGGGTTTATCTGGGCGGCAATAGTGTAAAAATATATTACTTTTGCTGTGCGGCATTAATATGAAAACGGAGTAAAATATCTTATTTTTCCATACCTTCGAAAACATATTCACGACAAGCCTTCGTTTGGTGGGACCTATCCTTTTTGTACGTATAGAAAGCTTTGTACAGATATAAAGTGAAATAGGCTAAGAGCCGCTAGAGACTCGGAGTCTGCGCACCAGGCTTACATTTCTTGAGCGATTCAAAATTGATGTCTTTAAGACACGAAGAACATCGTATTAGAACCCCTTTTATATTTCCAGGACCGACTGGAGCGATAAATTAAGAGAGATATTTAGCCGAACGGATAGGTATGTTATTCGTCTTTCCCCGAACCATAAAGGACTTCAATAGATACTAGTCCTAATTTTGTTTGAGCACTTGCTTTGTATGTGTTAACGGCTTGTGTCCTAGCACTTTCCGCCACACGCCTTTTTCGGTGGCTTGCGGGGTAGAATGTTGATGTATAATTAGGTAATTTCTCCGTGTCAAATGAAAGTGATTGAACAGTGTCATAAACGCGGCAGTATTCCAAAAATAAGTGTATGTTTTGGTATGAAATGAATGATATCCAAATTCCTGTCATACTATTGGCTAATTTATGCATATTACGCAAGGCTTTCCAATGCATTAGCGTCACCGTGACGTGGACAGACACCGCTTGAACAATCGAGAATACGGCGTGATAAATTCTCCATGGTAGAGTATTGTAATATCTGTGCTTCACCATATTGAAGTCCCGCCATAGCACGCCCGATCCTTCTCTTTATGAATAGTCTTCGAAATTACACATTCGGAACGCATAAACCATTGCAGCATACCTGGGGATTCTGTTAGGTATCTCCATTAGCTCTGTTCCGTATAGAGTGAATAGAAGACGAATGAGTCGACGAAATAATTCTCTATATTAATCATGTTACATTTTAACGCAGTGGTTTGTGAAACTCAATACTATCTCAGGTCAAGGAATCTTTTCGAAGACGGAAAACTTGGAAAGGGTTGTGATCGCGCCACGTTCTAGGCCACATCGGTTATTTTCGGTCGTTTTCCGCCTCCTATTTTCGGTTAGCAATGGAATTGCAGGCGTGGGTGGATGGGATAAAAGATTAAAATTAGTTAGCTATCGCCATTGTGGGCTGCCTATGGGCATCCATCGTGGAAATGGTATTCTTGCGTTCGGAGCTTCCGTATGAATTTCTCAATAGGCTCCCCTGCCTGAGAGGTTTTCTATTCACCTACATAGTACTCCGCCAGCCGCTTCTTCAAAAGGCCTGGGGCGGTGGTATAGGGCAAAAGAAAGAGACAAAACTAAAAAGCAGATGAGCGTATTGATATTCAGCTTGTATTTCTTGAGGTTCTTCATTGTTGGGGGAAAAAAGCGAATTTCTATACCAATTCGTAGGGAAAAACATCTTTCTGAATTTACAGTTTCTGTCGAACCTGGAAATATATACAGGTTCTTCTGCTGTGCCCTAATTTGCTATTGAAATGAATTTTAATGTATTATTTCAATGATAATTAATTAATTTGAGTTGTATTAACTATTACGACTTCTAAATGATGGAATACCAGAGATTATTGAAAATAGCAAATGATACAGCCGGATCCAAACCATTTCCTTGGACTGGAAGAACGTTTAATAGCATATCATTTTCCGCTATAAGTGAAACTTAAATAATAATAATATCAATAATAATGATGATGATAATTCGTATTCATTGGGCGAGATTGGGACTAGAAAGTCCCATTTTCCATCTAACCCCTGAGCAATGATTTATTAGAACTGCATTTGCTGGCTGGATTTTGTTGAAAGAGCTCATATTGAAGTTAGCTTTCAAGAGTGAAATATTTATTAAAAAATTAATTATTGTGTATGATGAACTGTTATAAGGGCGTGATAGATTATGGTTATTCGCGTAAATGTTGTAGTTATAAAATATTGTATTTATGCAAACCTCCTTGAGACTATTTCAACCTACAACCTGGTGTGATGCATTCTTTTGCAGAGTTATTACGTTGCAACACAATCTTGTATGTGAAATTATACATATTTATTGTTTTTCCGTATCGATTTCCTTCAGTGTAATATTATTTTATGCATAACGAACGTGGAATTCGAATTGTTTGATTGATGGTCCTCTGTTCTTACTGGCCCAACATTGTGTTATTTGAAATTCATATCGTGATATAGTGCTTTCAAAATATTTATGATTTATCTGATTACTTGTGAATCTAATCATGTTTTTCTCTTTATTTTCAGGTAAGGATCAATGCTGAATTGATGCCATAGTTATAGGTGTGGATTTGATTGCGGATGGAATTTTCGTGAGTGCTTACCAATGTCATTGTTTTATCCCATTTGATAATAAATGTCTTTGTTTGGAATGATATTTACTTATGTTTCATGCATCAGAGCAGAATCTCGCTAGTCCGTCTGTATAGGGCTGGGTATTAAGAAACTACGAAACACGTAATCAAAAATTATGCAGCCATATTTTTGGTGTTTTAATGTGCGAATATGGTATATTATTTCCAAATCCAGTGGAAAGGGCAGAGAGCAATGGAAAGACTAATTGCTAACAGTACATAAAGATTTTTTTTGTTTTGGTACGTTGTGGTAATGTTTGAAAAATAAAGAGACCGGAAATATTCCGTTTTTAGATCCGTCGACTACCTCACTCGCTATTTTCGGAGAAAAATCGACGGCCATAACCTTTTGACCGATAAGTTGATGACGTCACCAACTTTTGTCGAATACATCACCGATTCTCAGTTACTCTTCAGCTTTGTGCATGAACCTCGCGCAGTTCGTTCATGTTAATACTCTTGTGAGGTACTTCTTTCCTGGGGAATAGTTCACTCTGAACAAGTAAATGAAATAAAAAGTAAGTGGCGTCTCGAACTGATGAAAAGTGGGCGTCAACTATCACTTTTTCTTATTTTAAACTTAAGAGATAATGGCTGAGTGAGCGGTGTTTTTCTCGGTGGACTGGCATTTTCCTTTCGCGCTAATTATTTTTAATTTATTGCTGTATCGAATCTTAGTGAATCTTAAATGATATTAATTTCCAACCTAACCTTAAATATATATAATAAGATGGGGATTTATGTAGGCGAAAGGCGACTGCTACGCCACTCTGAGGAGTGGAAGGCGTTTCATCTTCATTGGGCACGCTCGTCGCCTGGGGGGGCTTGGAATCCAGTTAAAGTGGAGTCTGTACCGAAATGCATATTTGTGGGCCAGAAAGCTCAGAAGTTTCTTCCATTGCCTCTCCACTAATTGCAGGAATCAGTGGCATAACTTGGAATATGGTTTAGGGGGGATGGATGGGTCTGGGGGGCAGCCCACCCCAAGCAACAGGAAAATATTTGAAAAATTATATGCCTGGAAATACATTTTACATTATTTTGTCACTTAAAGTTTAGGTTTCTTTCATAATTCCGTGGGAAATCAGCACAGAAGGGAAAATATTAGTATACTATATAATATTCTGAGGCTTTTAGGGGGGGGGGGGGAATCTATCCCCTCACCTCCCATCAGCACAGAAGGGAAAATATTAGTATACTATATAATATTCTGAGGCTTTTAGGGGGGGGGGGGAATCTATCCCCTCACCCCCCATAGTTACGCCGCTGGGAGGAATTATTCTTATTATTATGGATGGAAGGAAATTATATGGAATTTAGATCTAGTGGGGGAATATGCGTATTAAATCTTTAAGTTCCGCTTGCATTAAATCTCACGGAACAATACCTTTTTTCCTCCCCTCTGAATGCGTCAATGGAATTTCAGTTACTTATTTTTAGGGATTTATTGATTATTCTTAATTATGTACTATTTAGAAATCGTTTTGATTGCGTCTTTGTCATCGCGAGGAATTTTATTTTGTTGTCATTCGTTTATTCTCATCCTCCAGATATATGACGAAATCACTTTGAAATTCGTGTCGGACTGAAATACTCTAGTGAAATAAAATGCTACTTATTAACGCTATCGTGGCATCACTAGCCGGCTACAGTGTATCATATAGCATTAGTGCGCTGCTCCGCAAATTAATACGCCTAAAACTTTATTTAAACCATCATATTTATGCATATCTACCTCATACTTAAGAGCCCGTGTAACTATGAATTTTTCCAACGCCTTGTGATATCTATACAGGTTCAGTTGCTAACTCATGCTTATAATGATTTAGTTACTGTCTCTGTTATAGGTATTCATTCACTCAGTAATTCAACCCGAAGGATGGTTTGGATAGGTCAGGGTAGAGCTCACCCCGTACTTAGCCTCTGGCGTGTGGATATCGCACATTCAGAGTAGGGGGCAGTTCCTCTCCCTGTATTATAGGGATTATATTTTTAATATAACCAGAAAAGTACGTATTCTATATGCAAGTTGATTAGTATTACTTCGGCTGGTAGTTAATGCAGATTTAATAACGTATTATTTTATCAATCCACCAGTTAAAATCTTCGTTTATTCGTGTATAGTAATTTTTATCGAAACCCTGTAGATATTGAACTTATATCATCGATCAGTCGAGAATCATAACGGATGTGGCGTGATAAATATCGTTAAAGCCAAATTGAGGAAGGTGAGACTCGAAGGCTATGAGCTAGGATTAGAGTAATTGAGCAATTAAGATTAGATAAATTGAGTTTATTTCCTTCTCTTAACTTCAATTTTTAACACTGATTATTGTCTTAGAGTGCAGCCCTTTAAGAATTGAATGCAAATTTCTTGCCAACATTTCTGTATATTTTTATAACTTTAATGAATATGATTTGTTCATGCATTGCAAAAATATCCCTATGAAGGCATAAAAGTATACAGAAACGTTGGTAAAAAGTTAGCATTTTATTCTTAATGATCTACACTCAAATACATTCATCAACATTAAGAAAAGATATTCTCCAGAGCGATATGGGGAACACGATCTCAAAACCTCCCTGTATACTCTAGTTCCGACAGAAACCATAGATGAAGAGAGATATTTTGATTTCGTTTTTCAAAAAAATAAATAAATACTAGGCGGGACGTGTAAAATCGTTTCAGGCTTGTTTTAGTGGAAGTTCGATGTATCCATGATGAAAGAACACAAATGGTAATTTCCACACTTTTTAATTTCAAAACACAACAACCGACTGTGGTTTCAACACATTGTGTCAATTTCAAGGTATACGAACTTTTCCCTTGATTGTGACCATTTCCATTTAAAAGGTAACAATATGTTGAAACCATGGTCGGTTGTTGAGATTTGGAATTAAAAAGTTTGGAAATTACCATTTGTGTTCCTTCATCGTGGATACTAGGTAGGACTCAGTACTCATATCACCTTTTCTTTTTTGTCCTTTTTTTCAAATCTCTCTTGTTAGCGGCTAGTGTTCTAACACGCACTACCACACACCTTATGAGATGGCTTGCGAGGAAGTACGTAGATGTGGATGAAGGTTGCATGGAATATTGAGCCGGGAAGTTTCTTCTCGGTCGGTATGGAAACGGTGGGACGAGTGGGTTTCCAAAGTAGGGATAGGGCGTTCCAATTGAGTTACGGCGCCTCTATTTGGGCGAGGCCTTCTCCTTCCATCTTCCATCTCCTCGCATCCTCCTCCATCTTCTGTCCGACATGAAAGGGATCATGTTTTGCCCTGGGAGTTGAGTCCGAATGGTGGATTGGATGGGGGAGAAGGTTTTTTTTTATTTTTGCCCGAAGGACGGACTTTTACCCCGAAGTATCGGGAGGGCCAGAAGGGAAGGATCTTAATCGGAATGTTCGAATATACTGAATGCTTGTATTGAAAGTATTATTAGTCCTGGAGATGGTTGGGCTGTTCACCATCCAGGCAGTTTTTCCCCATTTTTAAGCTGTGATTTGTATTGAAATGAATTGTAAGAGAGGCTTACAGAGTCGTGAATTTTCTTCACTAATAAAAAGTGAGATTGTTATTTCGCCTTACCCTATTATCTATTCATGCTTACTGGAATTACCTCTCTCTTGATCATCCTCTGCGGATATTACCTATAGTTTCTCCTTTCCCACAGTGTTAGTCTTTGTTTGTGATACTCCAATTTTCCATTTGGTGTCATATCCTCCCTCATACGCCTTTCTTCTTCGTTTCATTAATCCATTTATCCGTAGTGATATTTCTCGTAGTCTTCTTTACTTTAAAGATACCCTTTCAATTGCTCTGATTTGACGAGTGTATTAGCCCACCGGAGTATTTTCAATGGCTGTATATTTGTCACGAGTTATGCCGCTAGATTTGGTGAGAAATGTCGAAGTGGATGTGGGTGTGTTTCTTTATTTATTTTCTGTCAACGACGGGCCTATACCCCGAGGCTCCGATCGGACTAGTGGGGAAAGAACGTTTGTCGGGGTGACCGGAGAATCCGAAGGGTCGGATGGGAGCAAATAAAGGGGAAGATATTCCGTTGAAAGATAGGGACATATATCTTCGATTGGAACAGGGGGTATGATGTACAATCCAAGTCATCCTTCCTTTCAATTCATTTTGTTGGACACGGCTGAGTGTTATTTCCATGGTAACAATCATTCATCTTGGCTGGTATCTAAACTCAGTGAAATGACTAGTCTCTGATCAAAATTTTTGAAAACTCTTGATCACTGGTTATTATGCAATCGATCAATGTTCTTCGAATCATTCAGGAGGCGGCTTCGAAAAGTCATAATCTCCTGAATATTTTTGTTTTAATATTTTTATTATTTGTTATTGTTTATATTTGTTAAAGCTACCCTGTCTAGTTTATAGGTGACTTTGTGGATATTTTGTGTTTTCTTTTTTGGATGTACATGTTACCACCTGGCCAGTTGCCAAATTGTAACTGATTACGATAATAATAATAATTATAAGTTTTATAATCAATTTAAAGGCTATATTGGCTGGTTTTAAATAATTTTATAAATTATTTTCAACATCTCATTTCTTTAATAAACCTCATGACTTAGTTGGTACAGTTCTGTGTAGACGATAATGGCAAGATATCGTTTTTAAGCTTCTATCAGAACAGGAAACTTCGATGTGTATACTCAGCCTAATTCCGCAACTGATTTGCCGAAAATTTGACAGAGGGAGCAACCCGGGGTGAACATAGGGCGTGAGAGAGCCGGCTCAATTCGTTGGCGAGGGCGTGCGTAGTAGTATTTGGGTCGCCTCCAAAACTCCCGGGACGATCAGCTGTAAGGGGGCGTGGTCCCTCCCCCCTCTCCTCCCTCACCCATCCCTCTTATTCTTCTTTCTTGCACGCTTCCTTGCGGAGGGAAGGGAAATTGGAAGCTAGAGCTCTAGGATGAATTTATTTGGGCTTTTAGGAGCAAGGAGGCATTCATGGACAGGAAAGAGAAGATGGGAGGATCGTTACGCAAGAGTCCAAAGAAAGTGTTAGTGAAGAGACTCCTCTGGCGTTTGGCGCTTTTCGGTGTAGAAACATGGACACTTTGGAAGGAGGACGAGAAAAGACTAAAGGCGTTTGATATGTGGTCGTGGCGAAGAATGAAGAAGGTGAAATGGACGGAGAGGAGGAGGATCGACGAAGTGCTTGACATGGTGGCTGAGGGGAAGTTTCTGATGTGAGTGGGATTCGGAGGAGGCAGGTTTGGATCGTGGAAGTTATGAGCGGGAAGGCGATGTTTAAAATCAAGTTTGAATAATAGGGTTTAGGTCTTACTATTAATCGGAGAGGGAATTCCAAGTTGTAAGGGGACGGGGTAATCTGCAAAGTTCCTCATGTAAACCTACATTAGCCGGTAGTATACTTTAATGATAACGAGTAGCATGTAAAGGGTTATAGGCTGGAGCGTAAGAAAAAGATGAGCGTGATAATTGGTCATAATATTAGTGTTTTATGAAGACATTTTCCAATCACGTTCCAAGACCAGATGGCAGAGAAAAAAAGGGTTTCTATATAATAGATGATTTTAGTGATTGAGAGAAGTTTACTTAGTAGGTAGATGAATTTTGTGGGTGATGAAGCTTGGGAAGTTGATTTGGTGGGAATACAGAGGGTAGAAAACGAGCTAGGACTATGGAAGGACGATGAGATCGGACGAGTGAACGTTCAACACACTCAAGTGGCTTCAAGATGGAGCTGCAGAATCCTGAAACCGGTTCATTTTCCCTGTTGCAACATGACCACGTTCAACAATAAACCACCTAGCTGCGAGGCCAGTAGCATGAAGCCCGGAGTGGGGAAGGGGCATTAAGTGGAGGTGAATCCTTTCGTCCTGGAGCCTCAGCCTCCTCCAAATCTCGCCGATCAAGAATCCCTCTCTCAACGTGGACCAATCTCCCCATCCTACCCATCCATCTCGCCTTCATCCAGGAACTTGCCAACCCTTCTCTCCCCATTAAGGGCAGGTCGACGTTGCGAGTTATCGATTGTGACAAGCGATCTCCTTCGAGATTTCGCGATGCGATATTGCTGTTGACCGCTACGCATCACATTGTGTGCGCGATATGAGGCCATAGTGGATGGACAGCCCGTCCATCTAGTCATCCTAATGTATGCACATGAGAAATCATCACCACACACACGCTTTGTGTAGACTCGTAGTATGCGTTGAGGATGTGGTTTATCAATCCCCAGGAAAAACTTTTTAACTTTGAACACTTTTTCTTGGGTTTTTAACTATGACTTTGATTTCTTACGGATAAGGCGGAAAGTGATAAACAAGAAAATATCTGGTTTAAGAGAGATTAAAACCTTAACTCTTCGAATGCGCTCGTTTGCTATGCCGTTGCCTATTGTGAAAAAATATATCCTTCATGAATGAAATCCAATCCATTGAAAATATCCACTTTTGCCGAACGCATGTCTTCATTTTTCGATGCTGCGAACTCTTTCATTACAATTTGTCTTAATTTGGCTGCAAAGTGAAATTGAAAACGTAAGAAATGCGTCTATTGGATCATTAAAACTTAAATCGCCGTAACTCAACTGGGAACTGGCGTTGGATGGAAAAAGCACAAATTCTTCATTAAAATATGTGGTAGCAGTAAAGGTATTTCGTAATATCGTATATGAACTGCCGTTAATTTCACAAATTGATTTCACAATTGATCCTCAGTGTGAGGTGTAATTGTGACTTTGACCTGTTGTGGAATATTTCACTTACAAGTGAGTTATTTTTAATGGGGTTAATGCTGCGAATCACGATTTTACGGCCGCGTTGTGATAATAATGGCTTTGTCCCCTGTGGCGTTCACCTGATTCACCCGCGAGAGTAATTCTTGTGTAATTCATAGGTAAATGAAATAATGGTTTTTAAACAATTTGTTGAAAAGACTGGTTGCGAAACTCTGTGTCATTTTCGGGAATACTGAGTAGCGCGAAACTCGGATGGATATGCTGAGCTGACAAGAAAATGCCACAGTGTGTCAAATCAGTTTCTCTCAATAAATAGTTAAAAAAGTATGAAATTAATGTTCATCCACTTGTATATGATTTGAAAGTTCCACCATATGGATAGCATTATGTCAACTTAACCCTTAAACGGTCGGTAATTCGAATTTTAAGGTGAATTTAATGGTGGAACTGTGGGGGGATGAGGGGATAGATCCCCCCAAAGCCTCAGAGAAAAAAATATTTAAAACTATAGTCTATTTTTTGCGTGTAATAACTTCATATTCTTAAATTTAAGTCTTTAGTGCCACAATGATGCATAATGTATTTCCAGGCATTCCATTTTTCAAAATTTTTCCCGGTGCCTGGGGTTGGGGTTGCCGCCCCAAGCCATCCACCGCCCCCAAAGATTATTCCTAGTTACTCCAAAGGGTGAATTTATTATCTAATATATAAGCATATTAAGTAGAACATAAAATACAATTCGTACCACTTTATTTGAAAAATGTTGATTGATTATTAAATAGTTCAATGAATATCATGAGATACATTGCTCTTTTTGGATAAATAATTAATATGTTGGAGAATATGATTACAGGAAAATAAATTCAACAGTGGATCCATAATAAACATAAGATAGAATAGAATGGGCTTCCCCAATAATAAATTACATTGACAAAACTTGTGAAACTCGTGAAACATTGACAACCAATGTTTCACGAGGTAGTGTTTTCCCCGCTGCCTTGCTGAAATGCATTAAGCTCGTAGCTCGAGAAAACTCACAGAGACGTTGGTGATTTAAAATGCCTTCATAACACGTGCTTCTTCCGATATACGTCGGCCGAAATGCAATGATATACGTGGAAACCTCATATGGTTGAATTTGCCATGTTGAATGGTGTATCACAAGAGAAATATTGGCTAATAAAGGGTTCATTCATGGATACCCGAAAATTCTTCGTGTCGCTCTGAAGGATATCTGTTCTTAATTGCTCAAGCAATCTAAGCCTAGCCAGTACCCTCCAAGCCTCCATAATTTGGGTGCAATAACTTTTAATGCCCATGCAGGCATATGTAGAAGCGTAGTGACCCATTAGGTTTAAGTTTAGGTAATTATCATTTAGTATGTTCCCTCCATCATTTTATACCTGTATTTATAATCTCATATTTCTTCCACCTTTTCCTTCTTCACTCTTGGCCCCGTGTTTTCCTAACCAAGTGGATAAAATAGCAAATTCCACCATGTTGATCAAATTATATCAATTGAAATCATGGATACACGAAAATTCTTTAAGTTCAGGTAATTATCCTCTTGTGTGTTCCCTCGTTTTTTGTAACACGATCATTCACTTCGTCCTCCTTCAACCTGTTCCTTTACAACTCCATCCCACGTCTTTCCTTCCCAAATGGACGGGGTTGCTCTCGAAGCACGGCCCTAACGTTTTCGAAACTTCGGCCTCCATGTCAACATTGACCCGGTAGAGAACCGGAGTAGCCTTCCAAGATCAAACACCAAAATGTATTCCTTGTGTGATAGGATGTTAATTTTACGTATTTTTTATTTTTATTTATTTATTTTATTTTCAAGCCATTAAATACAGCTCATAGTGGCCATTTCACATCAGGGCATTCAACAAATTTAACAAGTAAATGTACTAGAACAACCATGGCCTGGACAGGGAAAACCTACCCAGGCCGGACTCGAACCCGCAACCTCTTGTTTGATGGACGGGGACGCTACCCCGCCGCCACCCAGGCCGGCGAGTCATCATTTGTTCCATTTACTTGTTTTTTTTTCATACCTGTATCCATTCCCTTATCTTCCTTCTGCATTGCTCGTGAACCCTTCCCTGCGCCTTCCTTAGAAAACGATCGAGAAAGCTCGTGGGGCACGGCCTGACGTTCCTACCTTTTCCATCGCACCCACCTGACCACTTAATCTTCATTCCGCTCCCCCTCCATATGCTTCCTCCCTCTCTTGCAATTAGTCTCCCTACCCGCCTCCTTTCCTCCTCCGCATCACATCCTTTTCCTTCGTCCGGCGCTTTCCAGCCCCTGGCGTACTTATCCCTTTCCTTTCCTATGCCACCGTATATCCTTTTTCTCTCAGACCACTATCGGCTTCGCTGACTGCCTACGTGGTCATATCCTTTTCAAAGTTATTGGCACCGCGCAGGGGAAGCTCCCGAGTATAGGGTTTAATTATAGTGTAGAGGTGGGAAATGACGCTACCCTTGCCTTAATGCTAGCAATGGAACTAAAAAGCGGAGTGAATAGCTACACATTCGTGCCACGATTACATTGGTGGAGGAAAATTTTCGTGGCATTTGGTAGCCCGTGGAAAAGAACGGATAATCTGGAATTTTTCGCGTCCATGATTTTTCCGAGTGTGAGCCGTAACTTAACTTTCCGAACCGAAATGTGGTTTTTATCACCTTTATTACATCATATTTCTCTAAAACTAGCCTTGGGTCGAGTGACTGAGCTTTTGGGCTGCAGTAATTTTAGAGAATTGATAGAATGAGAATAATAATTCAATTGTTTGCCTTAATTTGAGGAATTGTTGTTGAATTTTTGGTGCTTATTGATGTCCTGTAGCGAGATGTGACTGAGCAAATTGCGAAATTCTTGCTTCTCTTTGATGTAATTTTGATAAATAAGTGAGTTCAAATTGCTAGAATTGGAATCATTTACTGATTGGGCTATTGACAATACTCTTCTACAAAGGCGTCTGAAATTCATATCCCTCGTCAGGGTAGGGTGGCCAGCTCCGTCCCCTTGGACCACCGTACTATATGAGAATCGTTTCATGGGATGTCCGAAGGTGATTTGAACTAAGAACACTTTTTTCAATAGCGCAACAATCAACCTAATGGGTCACTACGCTTCTCCATGTGCCTTCATCGACAATAAGATTGTTATAAGACAGTTATTGCACCCAAATTATGGAGACTCTGAGGGTACTTGCTAGGCTTAGATTGCTTGAGCAATAGATGAACAGATATCCTTCAGAGCGACACGGAGAACACCATCAGAGAGCCTCATAATATTTCTTTGTCCGACAGGAAGTATAAATTAAATGTATATAATATTCTAAACTTATAGATATAGGAAGTAATTTTGCTCCGAGCAATGAAGTACTCTAATAAAAGCCCTTTATTTTTTCTAACCTTCTTTTTGTGAATCTCTGGTGCCGTAACATTCCCCGCCACGCGCCTAATGAGGCTCCTTGCAACGTAGGATGTACATTGTACAGTGGATACGAAACCCTAGGGCGGGCTCGCCGGTTACTCGTCTGGAAGCGTTAGGTTATCACCTCTGCACCTCAGAAGGGGGGAGGACTGGGAGGAAAAAAGGAAGGAGGCGCAGCCGCGATAGGATGTACTTGTACAGTCCAGCCGCTGAGAGTTGTCCGATGACAGTTAGAAGGGTCTAGTTCGGAGTCGGGGGCAAGGTTGCCGGGTAAGAAAGGAAAACGCCCACCTCACATGTAAACCAAAGGGTTCCGTGAAGAAAGGAGCCAGAAGGGACGACGAGCGTGAAGAACCCAAAGGAAGAGTTCTTTATTTTGGTGATTCGAAGAAAGGGCTTGTTTTGCAGGCTGTCTTGTTTCAGTGCTTTACATACATGTGACAACGTTGTATGACTAGGCGAGGGTGTGAGGTGCGTTTGGGGGACAGCTATTGGCTGCAAACCGCGCTGGCGCAGGGTTATCCGCCTCTCCTTTTGAACTGTCATCGGACAACTCCGGTGCTGGCGCAGGGTTTTCCTTAAGAACTGTCATCGGACAACTCTCGCCGGCTTGACTAGGTGTAACGTAGGATTCAAACCAGGAATCCCGAAATTCGCATCGGGTAGGTACCTACTCTATCCAAGGCATCTTTTTTTAGCTATTGAGTTTTTTCTGAAAAAAGGTATGCTTTCCACGCAATCCACACGCCTCTCCATCAAGCATCCACTCGGTCATCCCAATTTTTTTGCTGCGCTTCCCATTTTTCACGCATTTGCCTTCATACTTGGCTCCTCGGCTATCGAAGGCAGAGGAAGGGAAGAAATAAAAAATACCTTCCCGCTTGGTCCGCGAGTGCCACAATTTACTGCGAGCCCCCCTCATCCAAGTTGGATGATGTCTTTGTAAAAGTTCCCTCCCCTCTCTCCTCCCACCCTCCGCTTCGCCTTAAATTCTCCCCCCACGCACCCTTTCTGTTCTTGATTTGTGATGTTTTCCCCTTTAGTTTTCCCAAGGATTTCCTCCCCTTTTTTATTTATCTCCCTGCGGTGGAATCGATCCAGCTTAGCCGTTATTTTCCTCTTCCTCCATCGTTTCTCCAAGTTGTTCCGATGAATGTGTGGCGAAGTATTCGCGTTTCTTTTCGCCTCCGTGGATCAGTTCCTCCGTATCGTCTTCCTGGATTCTTTTGTCTCTCCCGAGATTATTTTTCTCTTCCTCTAGATCCATGTTTTAATCGCTATTTTTTGTTTTTGTTTTTTCAAGTGAAGCAGGTGTTTTTTTCTGACGTATTCTCTTCCGACTTTTTTGTGTCTATGTTCGTCATTTCGTATCTTAGTGGAGCAACGATTTTTCCTGTTTTTTGCCCTGTAGTTTTAGCCAAAAAAGTAAGCTGAGGAAATAATGTAATGTAAAAAGTTTAGGTGATTCTGTAACAGTATGTTGTTATTCTCCCCATAATCATTTATTATCAATGTATTGCAGAAGTGTTTTTCAGTATCCGCTTTCCTTATCGCCAGAACCGGTTCATTTCTTGTTTCGTTTCCGTTCTGATTGCCTGTGCATGCCCAGAACGCGTCTCAGGCTAGGAATGGGAAGGAAAAAAGGAACGTGTGAATAATAAAGTATTGCGCATCTAAAAAAGCTCTAATTGCGGCCTTAATTGGAAACGATGTATATATTCTCGGTTGCTGAATCTCTCGTATTTAAGTCATAGTTGTAAAGGCCAAATTTTTGTTTGCGCTGAAGCTGTGTTTACTTTAATATGAAGGGGAGACAGCTTTAATCATCGCGGCAGGCAAATAATGGAGAGGGTTTTATCTCCTTTGAGATGTTCCGTATCCACGTGGTGGTTCCCTTGGGGAGGCAGTAATGCTGCGCCCGGGATAATGTGCAACGTGCTACCCAAATCGTCCCGACACAGATTGTGTGCTGCCGCTTCGCTTTTGTTAAATTTTTAAACACTTTCGCTCCCCTCGATCCTCCTTACGTTTCTCACCACTTCATCCCAATCTCCCCTCTCTCCCTGATCCTCCTCGTGTGAGTGGAAGTCGAGAGCGTTAGCCATTTTCGCTCATGTGTATCTGAGATGAGGCGTACCCGCAGGATGCCGCCCGTCTAGAGGGCGTGACCACCTCGCTGGAGAACGTGAAGCCCGTGAAGTAATAGCAGCGATTGGTGTTTTATCTTTATGCGAAAACAATATTTAGTAGTTAATATAGAAATAAAGAAGGATGCTTTTCCTTCCATCTATGAAAAACACTGCAAGAGACGTAGGAGGCATCGAGTTGGAATAGATAAATGGAAGATAAATATATATAAACAAATAGCTCAAAAATAGACTGAAGGTAAATATGGAAAGGAATAGAGACGCTTTGCCTTCCATCTAAGAAAAATACTGCAGGCAACACAAGAGGCATTAGCTTGTAATAGATGAAAGGAGGAGAAATATTCTCCATCTAAAGTTTACAAAAGTGTGAATATTTACTATGCTTCAACGCACATTAGTTAAACTCGACTTATCTTGTAAAACACGATTAGCTGCCAATTATTTTCTGTCTTCTAAATTTTAGTCTTCCTACATCCTCCCCGAAATGCACAATTTTTTGCGATGACTGCTTAAGTACTCGTATATTATTTCGTTAGAATTTATGGAAAGGTTGAAGGTCCGAGGCTCTATCGTCAGCATAGGAAAAGATAAGATGGTTAAGAGAAAGAACGTTCTTATGGTTTCCGGCGACTATTACTTACCATTACGATAATATGCGAACACCGATGTGATTTAAGTTCATGTGCATTTTTAGGTGCTTAAATTTTTCTGGAAAAAATTTGGTCGTTAGATAATAATGAGATAGTAATCGTGTTTTACTGGAAAAGACTAATTTAGCTGTATGCTGATGCATAGTACATTTTCAGTTTTGTCAGTTTCAGAGAATTTTTCTCCTTTCATCTATTGCAAGTTGATGCCTCTTGTGTTGTTTGCAGTATTTTTCCTATATGGATGGCAAAGCGTCTCTATTTCTTTTTTATTTACCTTCAGTCCAATTTTGAGCTACTTTTGCGATTATCAATGCTGCTTTTAAATTGCAGGGAAAATATTTTATGTCCATACTGCTGAAATCTAACTGATAGCATTGATTCCAACCCGATACAGTTTGCCCACCGACGGGGTTTTCATCGGTAAAGCAAGAATTTCGGGTTCAACCGGCAGAAATGGATTGATTTCGAGCCCTCTCTCATCATTTATCGGAGGATGCACATGGTCTTGTTACATCATGATCCCAGCCCCGAAATTCGTTCCGAAAGTCGTTGTGTGGTGGGGTGCTGGAAATGAATGAATTTACCGAGCTCGATGTCGCTGCTTATTTCCTATAATCGTGGTGATGTCAATGTGAAGACGCTGGATCGTCGGTACCTTTTTTTTTTCTTTAATTCGAATCGATATATCGGAGGATTGGTATTGCTCAACCCCTCGTTGGGCGGTCGGAAGAGAGGAGGCCCATCTAAAGTCCCGAGTCTCGCCCCTTCCAATTGTTATGCGTCTCCCTGGATACCCTCGTATTCCCGATCACTCTCCTGTCTCCGCGCCCGTTTCTCTCCTTCTTCTTTTTCGTCACCCCCCCCCCCCTTCTGCCCCCACCCCTCTTCCCCCCCTTCCCTTGGGGGTCGTCATTGTGACTCCCTCCGTGGGGAGCGCCCTAATACGCATCCACGGCAACGCAATTCATCAGTCGTTTCTTTTCCGTCCCCGAACTTCCTTCCTCCATCTTCGCCTCTCGAGATTCAACTTTTTCAGTCCCCCTGTCCTCCCCATCATTCCTTCCCCTTCCCTATCCTTTCTTTTCTTCCCGACACCTCCGTGTCATTTCCAGGTCGTCTCCTCAAAGTCCCCCTCGAAGTCTTCGCGTTGTTCGATGTATTTGGAAGCTCCACTCCAGGGTCTCGTATTATGCAGAGGCATTTTTTGCACTATGCTACCGATAATTTTTATGCATTACTGGAAGTGTCTGAAGGATAATGGAGTTATACTGTAAAAGAGCATATTAAAAACAAGTGTGGCGACGTGTTCCTCCGGTGGTTTCGTGGTAAGTTGTGTCGTTTAATTACGGCAATGTTTTGCGAAAAAAACTGCGGGAAATGACGTAAAATTTCAGTTTTTAATGACCAAGCATTGTTTGATCATCTGTAAAATAATGAAGTTGTTCTGTGGAGCAGAAGATGTGATCAGGTGTGTGGAGGTTCTTCCCCCAACATTTTTGTAGTGAGTTGTGTCGTTATAATTGCGGAAATTTTATGTGGAGAATTTCCCGGGAAAATAAGTTTCAGCATTTAAAGGCCCAAATTTTCTTTCGAATTTTATCCGCTTACCTCCAGATGGCTCCCTATAGTGTTCTGTTGTGAATTTGCTTCCTCCCACAATCCTAACCCCCGTAAAATACTACTAAAATGTCATTATTCAGCATAAAAAGACCAATAGCGTGGCCCTGGTACCCATTCCTTGTAGAATTCCCTGTCAATCATGATGAAAGTAAATTAATTGTTTTGGTGGACATTAAGTTCAACAAGGACACAATAGAATATCATAGTTTACTTTTTTACCTTATCCAGGTGCCTGCCATAGATCGACTCTTTTGATGTATTTGCCATGCATTTCTCCCTCATTCATGTTTTTTTCTTAATCGCCGTTACTACTGTTAACTACTTCTACTTTTACGTTATCCTATGAAAAATTACCGGGAAAATTCGTAGCACACTTACCTGTGGAACATCATCTGGTACTTGGCATTAAGTCCACTCCACACACTGTTTCTTCCCCCCCCCCCCCTTCCTCCCACTATCTCTGCTTGTCTTAGCGTTCTTAATCTTTCATCTTGTGTCCCTTGGTAGAGAATAATATTGCCTTTCATGATAAGTTCAGTCTCACCCTAAAGTATTGCTTCCCAGAGACTCGTTATGATCCGATATCGCTTTAACTGATGTCTTCTTAGCGAGTCATCTCTTATATCGTTATCGTGAATGTGATTGAAATAGTATTATTCCCTGTGAGGGGGGGGTGGCACCGTGCTCAGAGAAGGGTGGATTTTCGTCTTCTTAATGAATATTTTTAGCGCCAATGTTTTTCAAAAGAATTTTAAAAATTGAATAAAAAAACTCTAATGCAATTAGGCTGCCTAGAAGTAGAATTTAAGAGGTTATTGCAGTTTTAAAGTAGGAGCGTATATTTACCTCCTCCTGTGTACTAAAGATCATATGTTATCTTTAATTGACGGTTTGTCATTTGAGCCTTTCTATCCGAATTAACAATGGCTTTCGTAAACCCTCTCAAATCTTGCTAAATTCAGGGATGACCCGAAGTTAGACCTTCTATTTCTAGTCTTGTCTATACGGTAGATAACTGTAAATTATTTATCAGTGTGGTTTAACACTCTTACCGTTATTATCTATTAATGTTGAGAGGCCTAATTTTGTCCGACACTGTTTGGTATCCGTAGTATAATTACCCCTCTTTAAGACGTTCTTGAATTTATAATAAGTTCTTCAGACACATGCTTGATGATTGTTAAGCTGCCTCGTATTATTTCCTACGCGAATGCTGGCTAAAGGAAGAAAAGATCCCTTCTGAGGGGAACAATGTCTTACTGCATGAAAACGTTCATCATCCTTCCGTGGCCGTCTTGCAAGTCTTCAACGCTCCAGCGATCACTGGGATGCGTTTACTGCTCTGAAATCCCATCATGCATCGCGTTGCTTGCCTCTTGGGTGAGCATGGGGATCAAGGATTCAAGAAGCGGGTGAGATTAGTCTGAGCACTCGCTCAAAACAACGCTTGAGTGGTATCGGAGGCTGTATTAATGGCATATTAAGACTTTTTCCTAGTCTATCCTAGTTTTCATTATCTTGGGTGTTAATACGTCTTATGGGGAATTGCCTTAATCCTTTCGTAATCTCCTTTCTTTTATTGTTATCCCCTCCCGGCTAAATACGACTTCCGTATCGCGAGGTGTTTTGTTCTGTTCGAATGATTTAAGTGTCGGAGGAAATTGTTCTACCGAGTTAGATGAGGTTTTGTGAAGTGGGGTGAAGTTAGTTCATCACTTAAAGTTCCACTGTTCGCGTTTTATTTATTCAAACCATGGAAATAACGCACGTCAACGTATTAACGTCTTTTAAGTAAATTTTGGAGTAAAAGTTTCCGATTTTCGTTTAAATTAACATTAAGTACCTGCTTGAGGCATAATTTTTATTATTTTTCCCCCCGCACAAATTCTTTAAATATGCTAGGCTCTTCCAGTTTCCACTTATTCTTTCGTGAGATTGTGGTTGTGAGAAGGACAGTAAGCATCTTCAAAATCGTCTACATATTTATGTCCGTAATTTGTTTCTACTTTGACTCATGGTTCCTTAGAAAAAGTTATGCCCTAATAGTCTTTTAAATGAACGATGGTCCATACCACTGATTGCAATCCGTATCGATAATCCCATTTTTTGCTATGTTTCAAGCCTTCGTCGAGTCGTCCGTCAACCTATGTATTTGGTCGTAGACTGGATTTGTAACCCAATTTTCAACCCAATCCATGGTGATTTAGGCCCTTTCAAAACCACTTCTCACAAATGCGAACTGAATTTTTAAAGAATTCCTGGGGTAATGTAGGCACTCTTCTATCTCATATTTACATTCTCGATCCATTTTTACAATTTTTTATAATGGAAGAAAACATTATTAGTTATACGCTGTTATATTTGCAATGCCTACTATAATGGTGTTAGCTACTAAAAGTATTCATTCCCATATTTTCCCATTGAATTTCGTCCAAATCTTGGCAATAGTTCAATGTAAGTTTTATATTTAGAGAAATTTTTTTCCGTTTCGTGATGATTATGAAATGAAGTAGTCAACGTTTTCTTCCAGAACTCCCGAGTCTATTTTTTCATCCCCTCTTCCTGATTGTGATTCTTCTCACGCGCCTAACCGCTCCCCATCAGCTCTAGCCTCTATTCTCCTCCCCCTGTACCCTGTGCGGTGGTTGGACCCCTCTTGACTTCTTCAAACGCCCCTATAGTTATTCCCTCCACCAGGGTCTCTAGAATCCCCTCATATTCTTCTCCAGCAGCCTTTCCCACCTCGAAGGTGTCATTCTCGTTCGGTATGGATGCTGTGACTTCCATTTGAATTTCTCTCCGCGCTTCACATCACACCGCTGAACCAGCTTTCCTCTCTTATCCATCATTTCACATCAGTGAGAAATTCAGCATCAGAATGGATGTCCACGCGTTTCCGATGAAATCCTTTGAAATGTTTATCGGATCCGATGAAATTTGTGTAACCAAGAAAAGTAACTGTTCAATGTGACCTCTGCAAGAGTAATGAGTTTGAGAGCAATTTGAATTGCCATTGGGATTCCTAGACAACCTAGTTTGAAGAGATACCTATCATCACTAGGCGCTCTGAATTTTCATGTAAATGTGAGGCGCACTAAGTAATGTTAAAATGTCTGCGTTATATATTTTGAAGGAAGTATGATTTATGGAATGTATTTTCCGAAAAAATATACTGCCTCAATATTTTCGTAAATCTTTGTCTATAAGGTATGAGGTCACTATAAAAATTTATTAATTGTTCAATTTAGCGTAATTGTGGTGAAATACATTTTTGATGTTTGAAATTAATATATACTTCTTATGTAAGTGTAATTGACTCAGCATAGTTACTTAGTAATCATGAGGTAGTGTGTGTGGAAAGAGTTACTTCATTTATTCCTACTTTGCCAATTAATTTCATCCCATTGTATCTTCGATGTTTTTCTTTCTCCATCCCTTTGGAATGATGTTGTTCTTTTAATATGCGTGTTATCGTTGAAAAGAATCAAAAACTCAAGTGAAAATATGGCATTTTAATTTAAAATATCGATGTTATTGTGTCCTTCTTTACATTTTACATTGATAATTAGCAATTTCCAGTAGTAATTGTTTGGCAGATTTCGTTCAATGATCCCTTGCCACTTGTGAATTTTTTTGTAAATGGATATCTTAATTGTTATGTTAAAATTTTTAATCAAATACAATAGTAATTACCTCAAAATTTCATGTACATATCACGAATCCAGATTTATCAAAATAGTACCTGGCTTATGAGAGAAACTGCCATCGGAACGATTTTAAAATGAATATTTTAATTTTTGTTATGACCGCCGTGAATTGGGCTCTAGAGAGCAGTTAGAAATTTAAAAATTATTGAAAGTCAGGGCTCTGGCGGTACTCTTATAAATGGATATCTTTACCCATCCTTTTCCCCTATTCTGGCGTCCGTTTCAAAATTCATCAAGTAACTGGGTAACAATAATAAGATCATAATTTGCGCCTGAGGATGATGATAATTCATCGAAACCCGGGTCGCGCTCTGTAAAAAGTAAGTGGTATAAGTAATTGTGTGATATCCAAGAAAACATATAATGGAATACCATAAAGTTAATCATGATTTATTTAATTTCATTTTAGTTGTGTTTTTTTAATGGATGGTTTAATGTTTTCCCTATTTGTTTCACTCGTTCGGTATATTTTTGAAGTTTATATTCCTTTAAGATCATTAATTGGCTGCTCACTTATGCATCCATTGAATTTATGAGGTTTCTTATATATCATATCTTCCTTATATGGGATCATTATGTGGCAGCTTTAGCGTTGAGTTGGAATGATTCACCAAGTTTCCTCTTTGTCCTTAAATAGCTCGACCCTGTTATTTCAACTTGATTCTCTGGGAGTAAAGTGTGAATCCTCTTTATGAAGAAACCCTTCAAGTTTCCCCGGTGAGGAAAAGTTAAGACCTCGTTGCTAGCGACCTTCAAAGAAATGCTATTGTGAGCTTTTCCCATTAATATTAATCCTGCTTTCCCATTCCTTCTCAGTTTCACCCCAACGTACCAGCGGCAATTCAAATGTTCCATCTCTTGTTGTTGCCGAGTTCTTCGTGTGCCGTCGTTGCTTGAAGCAGATAAAGATAACTAGTCTTAAAACTGGTTCTGCCGCCACTCCGTACCTCCATTTGCGTTTTCTGAGACTTTCCCGACTTTTTGGTGCTGTGGCTATTCCCTACTGGGGTGTCTCAAATGTGATGTGAGTTGGTGGTCAAAATTCACGAAACCTTCTACTTTTTTATAACTCCTATTATTTCCCTCCGCCTACCCGGCTGACCAAGCATAAGCATTAGCTCTAAACATTAGCTCTGTCATAGGTCTAAACATCCCATCCCTACTTCCTACTGGCTATCAGGAGTGTGAAGTATATTTTCTTTAATTTTAATTTAATTGATAGCATATTTCAGGACTGAATTATTTTTAACGTAGAGGGGTTGAAAATATCTGTGTGCAAACCGAACGGGAAGCAATGAATTTGATCTGCATGGAATGAAAATTTTTAATGAGTTCATTTTTTGTGTTATTTCTTTTTCGTATTTATATTTATTGTAATGGAAATGCTATTTAATTAAAAATGAGTACGATAACTTTTTAAGTCATATGGATTTTAAATCACCAAAACTAGAGCGCCGAAAAAAACTTATATTTACGTTGCCTATCAGCTTCTAATAATGTATATTAAAGCCATTAAAACAGTTTAAATAAATTGATATTTTCAATTACATTTCGAAATAATTGACTATATTAATTGGACGCGAATCGTATAAAGGTGAATTATTTATCCCTGCAAAATTAATTTACTTCAGCAGGTCTTTCAGTATGTATCGGATAAATCTATCCATCCATCTAATCCATTTATGCAATTTAAAAATACTAGGAAATATTTTGAATTGAGGTCGCATTTTCTTATAGCAATTAATTAAGCTTATGTGATACTGATGAACAAACATTGGCTGCTTTGCCAATATCCTCCTATTTCCAACTCAAGGATCGTTTTCTTTATTAATAAAATAGTTTTCTACATGGCATTGTGTTAGACTAATTTCATAAAGCTCTATCCTTAAATTCCGTCTCCGAAGTGGCTGTGCACTGACGCCTTATAATGCTATTTGTTAATGCTGAATCATTTATTTATTTCTTATTTATAAAAGTAAAACACAAATATGAAGGTTTTGAGTGGGTCAAATCGATTGAAAGACGTATTTCAATGCACTGACCGAGAACGATAGGGGAATAAAAAGTAATCAAAAGGGGTAAAAGAAATTAAATCATGGATAATGAATCAGAATCATGAAGTAGAGTGAAGAACAAATTGGAAACAAAACATGAATTTTTAGAAGTTTAATTTACTCTCCGAGTAATTTTTGAGTTCAATACTTCTAAGGCAAAACATTTTATATCTCGAATTCTCTGCTTAAATTTTACTCTTTGCCCTAAAGAGTGATGCAATCGAATTCAAATATTAGTGTTTTATGTGTAACTGTATTATTATTTGAAGTATATTTTTCGAATCAACCCGGTATGTCCCCGCTTCCACCTTAAACTTCCTTCATTAGTTCACAATAAGGTTTATTCACTTATTTCTATTTTTAACTTCTATTATTTTCCCTGCAACCCAAACAGTCTTCTCTTAAGCGTAGAGTTGATCAGCCCCTCCCCTATTAGTTAGCACTTGCTCCATCTAGACCCTCTGCCTCCTCCGTATCTTATAAGTTTCCTTTCCTCGTCCATCATGTGTAGCACTTATTTTAAATTGGCGGATAACCAATGAGTATAACCCTGCTCGATGTAAAACGGACAAGTGCGATACGTTACGGCTTCTGGAGCTTTTCATCATACAATTTCTAATCCCGGCCGTAGAGCTCAAATATTCAGTTATATTCATGTGTAGCACTTCCTCGGTCCGTTCTTCCGACCTTCTGTCGTCATCCTTACTCAACAGCGTTACTCAGATGTTAAGCGAATTATGCTGGGTGGCGCTTGAGACTCGGAGGCTGCGCGCTAGGCTTAGATTGCTTGAACATTTGAGAATGGATATCTTTAAGAGCGACACGGAGAACATAATATTAGAGCCGCACTATATTTCCAGGTCCGTCAGAAGCGATAAATTAAAAGAGATGTTTTGCCGAACGGATAGATATGGGAATTCGTTTTTCCCTTGAACCATAAAGGGCTTTAATAAATGCTAGTCGTAATTTCCTTAGAGCACTTCCTTTTTATGTAAGAACTACTGGTGTCCTAACACACCCTGCTACACGCCTTTTAGGCGGCTTGCGGGGTATTATGTAGATGTAGAACATCCATATTTCATTCCATTAAGTCGGATTCTTTGGCATCAATGTTTAATGTAAATCTACGTATTTTTTGTAATATTTCTGACTCTAATATATTAAAGAAGAAAAGGAATTTCTCAATTGGCCGTATAATGCGACATAGATGCTATGACTGGACTTTTATGTTATTTTTACGCAAATTTGCCTTTTCGACGGCAAAATTTGTGCATTTTGTGCCGAGCGCAGGTTAAATGCTCCGCCGACACTCACCGCTTAAAGCATGTGAGCGACTGGCCAGCTGCTAGTTGGCTGGGACTCTACGTGCCCGCGAACTACAAGTGGGCGCGGGCAAGCTACACCTCCGCCACTATATGTCCTATTCCTTAATTTATCATTGTTCTACAACATAATTATTTAAAATATTCTGTATTTTGTCATGTAACTGTGTTTCAATACATTTTATCGTCATCTACCTCATTATGAAAATAAAAAATAGACGCTACAAAATGCGATAAACTGTGATTGAAAGTGCGATAAAATAAAAATGAAAGTGCGATTTTCACGCATCTCTAATAATATTGTATGTTCCAAAGGGAAACACTTGTCCCGGAATAATGAATTTCATTTTCTATTTTCTGTATTTCCTCACCTTGTAACGAAATTCTCCATACTATGACTCGATACTAGCTTTGGTGATTCTTAAGGTTTGTCCTTTGTCGAGTACGTATCGGGGAAAATTTCTCGTGCCCTGTGGTGAGGAAATGCCAGCGAGAAACATATAATTCCGTTTCCTCTCTCGTTGTGTTTCTCCACACTCATCTTGCCACTCTACTTATCATCCCCAATTCCCTCTCTCCTTCACCCTCCCGCCCCCACTGGGATACACTCGCTCCATATTTCATCCTGCAGCTCAACCCTTATCTCCTTTTCCCTCGAGTCTCCTCACCTCAAGGCGAGTAATCCGAATCCCAACCGATCCCATCGCTTACGTAAGCCGAAAAGACTTTGTCCGCATTCACAAAAAAACTTGGTTTGTCTTAAGACGGCGCTGTAAAAAGTCTGCAGAAGACGAAAATTAATATTTATCGAGAAATGAGCTCCACAGCTCTTGGGAGTTTATAAAATAACATAACGTTTTTAATACTCAACAAAGTGTAACCAATTATTGACAAAAAGTCACCATTGTCTTCATGGTGCCGGGAATAGTAAAGAATGTAACATTTTCTAGAGGTATAGTTAGCTAAAGAATTATAATAATTTAGATGAAAACTAGCTGAAGTCTTCAAAAATCAGCTTCATAATTGATCCGCATTCTAAACTCCGTTTATTGTAAAATATCAGGTGTTGCTGCTCATAATAATAACTCAGGACTACTACGACAAGAATTTCTATTATGAACTAACAAGTAAGTATATTTATAGCCCTAGCCTGAAGGAGAAGTTAATAGTGAATTTGAAGCCTTAAAGAAAATTGAATAGTGAATTTTATTTTTCGAAAGAGATGTTAGGTAGTGCCATGTAACATTTAAATCATCAAAGGTGAACTCTTATGAAGTTTGCAGCGTATGTCACGTCAAATTCCGCTGGTAAGATTAAATTGTTGTGGACGAGGCTTTAGGATTTTTTCTAATTCCGTCGTCTCCTCGGTATTCCTTCCCTTGGCGTTGCTAGGGTTCACATAATCCCTCTCTCCTGCAAAGCTCTCCGACGTAACTCCTTTCACTTTTACCTGGACGGTCGAGTGGCCGCGCCCAGATTTTCCTACCTCGCGGAAAGCGCGCGCATTCTCATCTTCTTTTTCGCGAAAGCGAGGTCGGCTGTAGTGGAGTACGGCCCGTGCAGATTTGGGATTCTCGTTTGTTTGCTCGCCTCTTTTATATATTTCGGGGCATTTCCACAGTAACTCATCTCTTCCACTAATTCCCTTCTCCTGGAGAAGGTAGGAGGAAGGAAAGGGAGGTTCCTCCTGTCTCCATACATCTTTTTCGACCTTCCCACCTGTCCGGCTCGCTCGAAGTAAATCTGGTCGTTTAAAAGAAGAAATGAAGTGATTTCCCCCAAGTTTGCGATGCGTGTATGTGTAATGGGGTTTAAATATGGTTTTCGGGAATCATTGCATCGTTGAGATGACATTCAAAATTGCGAATTTACGAAATTACTCGCTCGAATGCGATTGTCCATCGTAGCAATTATTATACAGATTTAAATGTATATATTTCCGTTTCTGGATTCGTCGCCTTCTTTTCAAGCTATTCGCATCGAAATATCCATTAGGGCCGTAACCCTTTCATGGATAACTAGAGTTGCAGTAATGGTCAATCATGCCAATACTTGAATCACACTTTCCATACTGGAACAATCATGGAGTTTAGCTTCCAAAATGGATTTAGTGAATGTGTGCTAAAGACACGAAATCCGAATGGCAATTAAAGTTGGAAAAAATAAATTTCTCTGAAACCTGTTTTCGATTGACTTAAGCAATCATCTATAGGGAGGATATGTGTTTACCCGCCGTGGGCAGGGCAAAATTGAATGTGCTTTATGTGTATTAGAAGTTTGCACTCATATCTTAGCCCTCGAAGGGGTAACACGTATTTAAGTCCCCGTTCATGTTTGCCTTAGTCAATCGAAAAACCTGTTTTGGAAATTCATGTTTTCCTATTTTCATGGGCTTTAGAATTTCCCGAAATATCCCAATAAAGTCGTTTCATAACTCATTCAGGGTTCAGGTTACCCTTATGGAATCAACCAACCCTTCTTGGTCCTATTTCTCACCGTTCGCCCCAGTTCTCTCCGTATTTCCTTGCGACCTCCCTTCTTATCTGCATTGACGTTACCTCTCGTTACCCTTACCCCTTCCTTGGCCCCTCCTTGCCCAGTGGACCACCGCCTACACGTCCTTTTGTCCCGCTGCGGAGAATTCCACTCCGCTAGAACCATTATCCACATTCCGGAGCACTTTGGAGTCCATCCCTGCCGTTCTCCGCCTAGCCACCATCACCCCTCGCTTTCCCCGGCGGCGTTGTTTTAATTCTTCCTCACCCCCCAACCCCATTGCTCATTCGGAGAATTTTCGAACGCCTCGCAAAATGTCCCTCCTATAATATAATCCCAACTTCCTCATCGATATTGGGCTTAACGTTAGAGGCAGGCGTGAAGAATGTTTTTCTATCGGACACGTTTGATCCAGAGTCGATTCTCCTATCAAAATGGTATTTTCGTTGATTAAGTTTACATTTTTTTGGAATGTGCATTTGATTTTAAAGGATTTCTTCGAATTTCCAACCCTATGGGTAATGTTATTTTCGCAAATTTCAAGGTTTAATATATTTTTCTTTCAATTTATTGTAGTGGAAACTATCAAGTATATTAGCTCACTAATTAAGAAATGAATGTTGCCTTTACTGCTCCATTTTTTTTTCGATTATTTTTGGCAATTTAGTTGACCACTACCCCCTTTTGTGTGTTGGGGCTTATACCATTTTTAAGGTTATTTTTGACCATGGAATCGATAACGTTTTTATTTTATGTAGGATTATATGCTCCTTTTAAAGAAATAGTTTGTTCATAGAAGCCAAAGTCCTGCTTGGTGAAATTCCTATTGAGGTATCTTGCTAACCTGCGAACTCTTCGTAGGTTAGCCAGAACCTATGTCACCACCAAGGCTGCTAGGTTCCATTAGCCAACTGCATTTGGAATGCTACTTAATTGGAATGTGAAGAGTGGTGTGATTTGACCAAAAACTTTATAACAGTTATTGAATATTTCATTATATTTCGGTGGTTGATTTTAAGGTCGGAAATTTTATTTTGATAAAAATGAAAGGCACTGTGTGAGCTGTCCTTTGAGCGGGTGTAATAATTAGGAACCTGGGTCCTTAGCAATTAATCTTTTAAGTAGTAAAATACACGTAATTTTTTGGGTTCAAATTTGAGATTTTTCCACTGGCATTCTTATGAATTTATTTGGATTCGTATGTTTTCTGTGCTAGATAAGGGTTCGAAAATTATTTGTTCACTATCCTAAGTTTAGATATTTTAGAAAAAAATATGTCAGTAAAGGAACAATGTTAATTTTCTTGGTAAATTATTGGAGTGATAAATATAAAACTTCAAAAAAATATATGTTTCTTTTAACTGCGGCAAATTTTTTCTCCGAGACCGATATTTTCCCGTCGAATATTCCGGTCCATTGATATCTATTTTTCGTATATGGGCCGGCGTCGCTAATCCCTTCCTCTCGCCATGGCGTCCTTGGCGTTGCGTTTAGTAGTCGTGTTTTTGCAAGATATCGGCCGGAGTCCGCTTTTGATCAATACGTATTTTTTTGTCTCACAAATGCCTGCGGATGTCTCCACGCGAGAGATAGCGGTGACTGTTACTTCCGAATGGAGTAATCTTTTGTCTTCTTTTATGTCTCTTCTACTTCTCCCCGAGGCCTTGAGACGACCATTCTCTCCATCAACTTCTCCGCTTCGCAATTATTTCTTTGGGAGTTGTTTTGCTCCATGTGGAACTGAGAAAAATCGAAGATCGGACGTCGCATTGCGATATTTAAAAAAATGTGTAGTGTATTTGAGTATATTCTCTACATTTCTTTCTTTTCAGTTCTTACAGTTGAATTTTTAAATGATTTTTTTACTAATAATTTAAATTACTTAAACGCGTCTCCTTTGGTCACTGATTCCAATGTCTTCGGGTACCAATTCGGGTTCGCTGAACGCGGTATGATGCTTCACTTTCGCGGTATGATGATTATTGTCCTTAGGAATGATAAAAATTTGGGCGAAAAATTAGGTTAAGAAAGGTCGCGTCGTGGCAAATGTTTTCTAGAACGCGGATTCATATAGTATGATTCAAAAAAGTTTCCCTAAAAATGGAACTTGCGCTGATGAACGAAATTTGAATTTTTATATTTTTGTGTGTTAATATTAATCCACTTACGTTAAGCATGGGAACAAAGATATTTGTTTACTTTTAAATCAGAAAATAATATTATTGGACCACACACTATCAAAAATTGTGCTTCATCGCCCTTTAGTAAGGCACCAATGTAACATTTATCGTTCTCGTTGCTTATTCTAAAACTGTTCGAAGAACATTTCCTTGAGGGGAACAACATCCTGGAAGATAGGCTCTGAAATTTGTGGCGATCTTCAAAGGTAAAAAAATACTACAGCACAACTAATACAGATTGAGATAACACCTGCTGTAGTAATTCCACTTAGAATAAAAATTGAGGACAATCATCATAATGTGCATTGTATTGAAAGACAAATGAAAACTTGGAATTTATTGGTAAGCTGCTTTGAATATGATAAAAAATAAGTAGTTACTTCTGTTTTTTGCATTGGTGACCACGATATTTAATGGCATATAGCAATAGAGGAAGAAACATTTTGCCCAAGATAATGAGTGGCACCAATTTAATCGTCGAGAAGCTTTTTTTGACTCATTGCACAGCACAGAAGTATCACGGACCCCAACCCCCGTATTTGGGGAAGTTTCTAATAATTGTTTGACAATGAAACTCCACGAATTTGATGTGTAGTCTTTATTCATAATCGTTGGCTCTGGATTTAAAATAGGTATTATATTCTTTGATATATACAACTATACTAAGGATTTCGTATGTGTCGATGATGCGTGTGCCCACTTCATCGTGGTCTACGGTTAGTAATATCCATCAACCCTTTTTGTGAGCCAAAATCCTACTGTCTCTTTCTTTCTGATCCCTGTCTTAGTTTCTTCCAATTTTCGTCCTTGTCTTCCAACTATTTCTCCTCGTGTTCCCCTCCGTAGATTCCAGCGCCGACATCTTTCTCCTTCCGCCTCGATTCCCAGCCTTCCCAAGATTCCGTTTTTTTGTCTCTCGTTACAGCTTCTTCCGTCACTGTCCATTCTTTCCACACGGTTGATCCCCTAGGAATATCCAAGAACTTTCGTCTCTCCCCAAGCTATAATGCAGCTCTCGCAAATAATACGGCTATTTTCTACTTTTCCTGCGTTGTTTTGTTTTTAGAGTTACTTCCTCTTGTGTTCCGTTGAATTTTGGAATATGCGGAATGCAGATATTACGTCCCGTATAATTTTCACCACTGCAAGAATTGTATCATCTGACTCGTTGAATTATATCGGACAATGTGCTGCCGGCTCTTTTATTTGATTATTATGGTGTTTTTCTACTTATTTAACGCGTTACTAAGCATCATTTTTATAATATTATGTACAATATCAATTCATCGTGATACCTATGCTGTTAGAATATTCTCATTCAGGGTCGTAATCTTATGAAGCCCATTCAATTGGCAATTAATAGGTGCAAAGGCAATGAAGTTGTTTGTAATTATCGAATACTGCTTCATGTGACTGGTTCTACCAGCACCCACGGAATAGCCTAATTAACGTCGCTAAACGTAGCAGATCATTTTTGAATGTACTCCTATGTATCTTCTAGAGTCATTCTAAGTGAAGTGTTAAAATTTAACTAAATCACTGTAGTTTTTAATAATGCATTCCTATTCTTGTGTGGGCAATATTTTTATGCCAACTGTCTTTGCATTTAACTGCTCTTGCCGTTTATTTTCTTATTAATATAAATGCACTTTTAATGGCTGGAGCAGATCGATGATCCTTAAGACAAAACCCTTTTTCCATCATTTTTTGTAGTAACCCCAATTTTCACATACAGCGTCTATCTTAATTGTTGAAATTTTGTTTTGAACGCCCAAGTATAAAAATTTCGTGCTCGTCTGTGCTTAAAATTTTACTTTCCATCGACGTCAGTAGTTATGCGTGTAGGACTTACCCGTACCCCTTCATTTGCTTGCGTAGTCCTCTTCATATCGAAAATTGAAATACTATATTAATAATAATACTTTGCTCCATTCAATATCATCAGATGATGCAATGAGATGCAGAAACCCGGGTCGTACTATTTAAAATAAAGTGTGGAAAAGAACAAAGTATTTTTATTTTATTTTATGGTAATGCATTAACATTCCACCACCTTGAATATGATGTAGTAACACTGAAACATAGGCCGTTATAAATTTTATAATCGTGAAAAATTGCAAGTATTTCTTTCCAATTTGGATAAATTCCCCTCCATCAGGTTTGAATCTTCGGATATTACTCCTCTTTTGTCTCAATGACTGCAACAGATCCATAGCTCGTGCGACACAACTGTTTGTCGATCATTTCACCGTGCTTTTATTTGCATATCCTTAACCATCAGGGCAACCTTTTCTGTACAGCCGACGCGACTGTCAACTTGGGATGATTTATCGATTTTGAGATGGCGTAAGCCGGTCGAGTAAATCAGCCCGTCGGGATGCAATTACTGAACGCATTGATTCGAGTGAAGATGCTCGAAATTGAGGGAGAGAGCGACCGTTTTCTCATAAGACCGCTGTAATTGCTGTGGCGCAGGATCTAGGGCGCACGGGCCTATACGTCTTGGTCGTTAATGATGATCCTCTCAAGCCTAATACATTGCAGTTCGCCTAGGTCGTCTCTTCCAGTCTGAGCGGAGGCAATTCATTACTCGCGTTCAGGAGGTCCCGCTTTGATAAAGTGTTACGAAACTTGATCGATATTCCAAAATTTTCGTCTCTCTTCTTTTTGTATTAAACATGCATGTACAAATGAGACCCTGTACTGCTAAACCGTAGATTTCGATAAGCATATACATAGAATAGATTCAATGATCTACTTATATTTGTTTATTTTTTTAATTTTGACGGCTGTTTGAGGGGAATTTATTGTGCCATTTTCCCATTGGTATTGAAATTTTCATTTCAGTCACAGAATTAGTTAATTAATATGTAACTTCAACTGAATTATGAAAAAATTCCCTTATTTTTAATATGAGAGAATTAGCTCAGCGACCTTGACGGGTAAATGTAAAAGGAGATGCTCCGAAAGCCCTTTTTTTGGTCCCTGCAGTCTTTTTCCATCTTTGCAAACCATTGCAGCAAAAATTATTCTCCCGGCAGTTTTAGCCTTTGTGTCTTGGTGTCTACGCGTGTGTGTGAGTGAGTAAGTGCTTGAGGCTTAACGGTTGAGAGGCTGTGTTTGGGCCCTGCAGTCCTTTTCCATCTTCGCAAACCATTGCAGCAAACCCAGGTCGGTGTAAAACGGACAAGTCTAACTCGTTACGGCTTTTGGAACATCTCGTATTACATTTTCCCTTATTTTATTGTTGTTTTGGCAAAATAAATTTTCTTGACGATTGGTACTTGGATAGAATTTAGATATGAAGCGGAGTTATACTACTTTAACCGCTGGGACAGACGTATATCTCAATACCGATATTTTCAGTCCGTGTGGATAAACCTGACGGTATCATTTAGCTTTATTGAGAAATTACCAAAATTTAGTCTTTCATAATAAGTTCAACAGATTCAGGCTTCAATTGGTGGAAGTTAGACATATTTAAATAAATAAAAGGTCGTAACACTTTTCCACCAGGTCTTTTACCATATGATGGCTCAGTGAGCCGAAACGCGTTGTACGCATTAAAAAATCTTGTGGAAAAGTGCTGCGATCTTTTATTTATTGTCCTGTCTTGTACCAGATGATGGATCAGTGAGCCGAAACGCGTTTTACGCATTAAAAAATCTTGTGGAAAAGTGCTGCGATATTTTATTTATTTAAATTAGTTGTTCAGATTGATCCGAGTTTCGATTTTTAAACGTAAGCTAATGGAAGTTACCCCCTAGTTGTCTTTCGTATTTTTTTTCGCCGGGATTGCGTTCCATTGGAATACACTAGTTTGTGAGTCCGGAATCGCTTTATTGATCGGATTGCGAACTCGGTGTAGATCAGCTCGATGGTGAGACTGCTGCAGCGGCAGCAGCCTTTCTTCGCCTTCCTCCGATTCTTTTCCTTCCCTCCGGCACGCTCTCTTTTGGGGAGGTCCTGTCATTTATTTCCCGGCGTCCTTCACTTCTTTTCGGAAACCCATTATTTCATCCGTGATACTCGTTTTTCCGACCGGACGCTCCCGACTCACTATTGAATTCCGTTATGGTCCTCCCACTAACACGGTCTCCCTCCTCCTGTTCCTCTCCCTACATCACCCCACTCTACTACTGGGCATCATGTATCCTTTACACATCGACGTCCTATTTAGAGTCCTTGCTCTTCAGATCCTCGATACTTCTCCTCGCGTTGGTTCTTCATCGCATACATTACCAGCTCCCCGAGTAAAAACAAGAATACGAGTACATAAATTTCTCTGGATCACTTCATTGGAAGTCATTGTTATTATCTTTATCTTACCATGTTCAAATTTGTGGAAGTTCATTTTAACGGAAGTAAAATGAAATATTTGTTGTATTTCACCAATTTATTTCAAAGTACGACTAGTTTCGACGCAGTGGCGTCATCATCAAGTTTTTATTAGCTTCATTATTACCTGATGATGTCGCTGCTACATAGAAACTAGTCTTACCTTAAAATACATTGGTGGAATGCAACACGTTTTTCATTTCAATGACGTCACTGGAATTCATGCGGAAAAAATATCGTCGTCCCGAAAGCATGACCATTAATTGAACTAAACTTGATGATTAAATTCCACTCACACAAAGGTAATATTTGAAGAAATTACAAGTTTAAGAAGAGATAGCTGCGTAGTTACCGCAGTTACTGCGTATCTGATGCCAACTTTGAAGCCTGTAGGTTTGGGAATTGTGTCAATACTGTTATTGATATAAAAATATAAAAATAGAGGCCTTGAAAATATTTCATTCAAATTTGATTTCTCAAACTCCACAAACCTTAAGCTCCTAAATTAAATGGTCATATACATTTCCCTCGAAATTAACTTCATCCTTAAAAGTCATACAATGCTATCGATAAAAATCTACGAAACAGCGCAGCGTTCTCTGCCCATCTCTGAACATCTCTGCAACTCCAGTCGTTTCAGTGTCATTCATGCACAGACGCTGACAATCCTCCTTTCTACCATTGCCTCTAAGGTCAGATTGTGATGGTGAAGTGTTCAGAATAGTGAGGATATAAAAAGGACAATTGAAAACCAAAGGCAACAAGTTTTGCACGGGCTAAATGAGTGCTGCTGGGGAATACGAATGGCTAAATGCGACTTTAATCTAGAATTACCGTTTAGTGAAGTAAATATCACTCTTGATACTCGCGGGAGGATTAATTAAATGGTAAAGTAAGTGAAAAATAATTGGATTGTTTAAGGATGAAGAAAAGTCGATTAGGAATGGGAGAGAAGAACTATGCAAAGACTACATATATTCATAGCATTACGTGACTGTTATATCTAAAAATCTCCTAATGCATAGCATTTCATGGATGTGTAATAGAAACATCTCCTAATTGACGAATTTATATTGGTAAGCTGCAAAATAAGCAGAACATTATCAGGCGGTGTACTCGAATAACAATGCTTCGGAGAATTAAGTTACATAGTAGTCCTAGGATCCACTTTGAAATTGAAACCAAAGCAGCTAATTTCCTTGTTTCACAACCCTGCTGGGAAACCGCAGGGAAATATCTCAAAGTCGACTCCGTAATCGACTGTAAACTATGCGAACGTGCGCGCGGTGGATTTTCCGAAGGCGGTGATCCGACTTCACTGGTAAGCTGAGTTTCCGAAGATATTTGCGGTAACATAGTTTGAGACATACTGTGATTTTGGAGTTATTTTACGACTATAATTAAACATAGTCCTGAATCGAATGCCGTTTATTTCAATGGAATATCCTGTTAACTACATTATTCTCCTCAAGTTAGCAAAACGAATCATAAATGTTAAATTTATGCAACGTCATCATGTCCTCAGAAAGGATACGCCTACGAATTAGCTGATTACAATATACATATTATTAACGATGGTATCCATTGTAATCCTAATCCACATTGCAGTTCCTTCTTCAGCTTGAAATTGCTATTCAAACAAACCGAGAACCCTATTACTTTCCTCCTTCAACCCCGCTTTCTCATTTTCTTTCGCTATATTATTGTGCTCCCCTCATATATTAGTATAATCGCTATTCAAGCTGTGGAATATAAACGATAATTCCGTCTTCCTCTTCCTAATGGCCTCTTCTAATAACGATTTCCTGTTCTTCCCATCCTTTGTAGTTTCTCTTCCTCTCCGTCCACGCCACATTTTGAGTGTCTCCAGCCTATTAGCATCCTTCTTCCCCTGCGTTCATTTGTCCATCCCATTAATGGTTCCATTCTCGCTAGTTTTCTTTATGCCCTCTTACTCATCAAGTATTGAGGTATATGTTTTTATTTCGCGTATCCTTTTTGCCTCTCATAAGTAATTATCTCTTGGTATTCATTTATGTGCTTTATCCACAATTTGTTCTGACTTGAGGCTCCCAATGTAATTTCAACGTCGTATTTCATGGCTATCCCAAAATTTTCTTCCTCGGCGCATTGTTCTACACTGTGCACTTTCTTCCCCTTTTCATGTATATAACCACTCCCGTTGGCTGGTTTGTATAATGCACATACAATAAGTTTTCGTCGGAATGCCCTTTGGAATTGTCTCGGCTAATTATTATCAGTACAGAAGTAATATTCCATCAATTTCTCATATCCCTTTCATCGTCCCAATGACTGTCGGGCATATGAGTAAAGTTCTCGTCCCAGTCGTAATTGTTTGACCTCTGTCCTCGAGGAGATCACCACATCTGCTGCAGAGTACCCCACTCTCCTCATCTGTGGATTGAACTTTTGAATCGGAGTTTCTCCACGTATAGCCTTATCTGTCCCTGGCAACCCCCCACGGGTCCTAAAGCTTGAATGTGATGACCCCACCGATCTACTTCCTGACTTCGGCGAACACGGTCGGTGAAGTAATTTCGCCGGCGCGGAAGGTGGGAAACCCTGCCTTTGTTTCTCCCGGCTCGAAAGTTCGTGGCAAGAGGTGAGAAATTGCGTCGGATAGCTCGGCCACGGGGTTTCTGACGTGCCGGAGGTGAATTGCTCGTTACGTCGCCTTCTGGCCGGAGGATAGGAACTGTAATAAAAGTTTTCCTGTACTGCGACTAGTCCAATCTATGGTTAATAGTAATAATTCGTCTTTATCGGGCGATATTGGGACTAGAAAGTTCCATCTTCCATGTAATCCTTCGTCATACATGAAATACTTGCAGAGTAATAAATTTTCAAGTTACTCTTGACTTGAAATGCAGTCAGATTATAGCAAAAGAGACGAAAAAGAATGCTACAACAAAAAAAAAAAAAAAAAAAAAAAGTGAGCAAATTTACATTTACCAATTTTAAAAAGATGTGAACAAACGTGGGAAAACCCTAAGGATATTTAATTTCGTCCTTATTGGAAAAAACCACCGCAGGAAAACGCCCACAAAAGAAGGGGGCGTGAAAAAACTGCGAAAACCTTCTGCGAAACAGATAGTGTAAACATGGATGTATACAAATACAAGGAAATACAAGATAATTTCACCCAGTACCTGGAAAGAAAAGAAAAAAATGATGAAGCATATGGATATGGAAGTGTAGGGGTACTTCCCCAAAGCGGGCGGGAGTAATTTAATCTTGACACGATCGATAAAAATGTTTCCGCTGTCCTCTCTGAAAAATTATTGTTCGATCGTTAGGAGTAATCCTTTCAAGAGTTTCTGCTCTGGCAATGGATAATATGAATAGAAGCCTCGATGGATATTAGATGTACTCAACGGAATCACGTTGAATCTTAACGGAATGGAGGATCGTGGTTTTTAATGGATTTCTTTCTGTTTTTGCATCTGTACAGTTTTTTATATAGAGAGAGTGAAATCGCTCAAAATTTATTTAAAAAAAGTCATAATAGAACAAATATTGTTAATACTTCACCATTATTTTGTGCAAGAGCTGATTCTAATTTCAAAAATCAGTGCCATTTCTTAAATTCTAATTTTCTTCCTAAATCCTTTCACAAAGGACGTCAGAGAACAGATGCTATTAATGAAATAAAACCTTGTCGTACAAAATCGGCACCCTATTTAATACCAAGTGATCAACGTTTCTCATTATTCGAAATGTTTGATTGCTTGCATTCCGAATACATGGCAGTATGATCATAAAACCAAAATCTAAAAATATTTTTGGGTTTTGCTTTGGCTCTTCTAATCGAATATGCATTTTTTTTAATGCCTCCCTAGCTTCATGATTTCACCGTGTTGAAATTAATTCCTGGACAACATTTTCTCTGGTATCCTAGCCATCGACTTCGAGTCGACCTGAAAATAACTACGGGAATACCTGCGAATTAGATCGTCATCAGCTAATTTCCACGCGGTGAGAGGATATGGCTTCTGGGTTTCACCACAAATGGCTCCTGTTATGCGTGTAATCTTAAATTCATCCAGATTAATCTCGTTTCATTTGAGGCGGCTCCCTCAATGGTTTGTACGAGGCACTGCATCATCAAAAGGGCGGCCCTTTGGAAAAAAAAGGCTAAGAATCTTTTGTGTTCCCCTCCGAAGTACTGTGCGTCACAGCACTTCTCTTCACGAATAGAGTGAGCGCTTATTTAAGGGTGCAAGGTTTTATAAGAGCCCTTGTGGGACCATTGCAACCCCTCTTCCCTCGATTCCGAAAGTCACCTGCCACTTCAGACTTGGTAACGTCCCCTTTCGGCTTAACTTATGGCTTGGGTTTTTGGGTACGCATTTCTCTATTGATATCACACCCGCGATTCTCTCCTCATGCCATTTGTCGTGGCTTTTGAATTTGCGAATAATGTGGTAGTGCGGGTTTGCACCGAGAAACACCAACGTATAGCTTTCCTCTAACGTTCATGTAAAGTTTCGTTATGAGTTAAGGTATCCTCGATAATATTTCACTTGTTAGATCAACAGGTTTGCACCTCTGTGAAATGTAAATCTTCTTTCATTAGTTCATGGGCCTTATTTTATTTTCGAATCAAAGCTGTTTTAACTAAGAGTTTCGTTGCATCCCGGTATCAACTCAATTTATAACTGCTCCTAGAAAGTATACTATTGAAAATTTACTGGTTTTAACCATGGTCTCTATTGCCATATATGGTTGAATCGGGCTACTCTGGCTAGTGACTCAGTCAAACATCCAGCGAGTCCGAAGAAGTTTTTACATATTTGTTTTTACTTAGGTACCAGCTCCATTTAGTGTCGCTTAGACTTTTCAATCCCGGGGATGAAACTATTGCATATTTACTAATTTCAGTTATGGGTTCGATTGCCGTAGTTTAATCTAGACAGTCATGCTAGTCACAAGTTCAAGCATATCCTTGAGTCCTATGACGGTCGTGTCAGAAGCTTTTTTTCACGAGCCCAACGTGACCGGTGAAATTTCTATCTCAATCGAAAACTTTTGAAAGCATAAAAGTAATCAACCCCTGGAATATGATTTTGTGGTGTTATTCTCGGGGAAGCATTGCCATCGCTGATATCCATTCTTGTCGATTTTTAACCTGTTCCCTTCTTTATTCCGTTTACCCTCGTTCGGCTCATCGAGATGCTCTTTTGTCTTCGCCTCGGGAAATTCTTCCGTCGATCTCCATGGCAGCATCAAATTCGTTTTTCCTTCCGCGTTGCCCTGTCCTATTCCTCCCCCCCCCCTCCACTTCACTCTTGATCGAATCCAATCTCCCTCTTCCGTCCCGAGGCGAGTGAAGACGTTATCCCTAGCGGCTGGAGTATCGGTTCCGGATATTCCTGGCGTTTATTGCCTTCTATTTTTTGCCAAATCCTGCAATACATGTAAATCGTTTCCTCATCGTATGCTTTTAGTCGGTCTGAAGGGTGTAAAAAACATTATTTATAATGCAAAATAGTGAGTAGATACTTTTCTGTGTTGAGTCTCTGCGAAATATAAATCTTGACGAAATGTCATTTTCAGTTAACGAGGAAAACGGCGTTTTATCTTGTAAACCAAGGTAGTGAATGAAATTTTTTTTGAAAAGAGTTTTAGTGAATGAAATTTTTAGCAAAAGTTAATCATGCTCGTGTTTTCAATACTTGTAGAATACTTATAACTCACATTGTGCTACGCAAGAAACTGTTTTGGCGCAAGGAATTATAAGTTAGCTTCATTTTTCTTCACCATCTTTACGCTGACTCCATGTAAGCCAGTTTGTTTTTTTTATTCAGTGCAAACTGCGTTTCTTTACGCGCCAAAAATGTTCGCATTCACCTGAAAATGTATGTCACCTCTCTGCCTCCGTAACAACTGGCTAGTATTTTTAGATACTTCTCTTATCTTACTGCGCTGTGTTGTAACACATTTTGACAGTAATTTGTAGGTATGAGTAAGCGAAGTGTGTAGTATCGTCATTTTTAAATGTTGATAAGAATATTATTTCGTTACCATTACATAAATATTTTACCCAAAACCTCCATTTATGCTACCGAACCTTTTTTCTTCCAGTTGAGAAATTTATAATCCCGCAACTCACGCTGTGCATTCGCCGACCTCGGTTTCATTAGGTAAACCTACTAGAATTTTGCTATGGAGCACTTAACTATTATATTGGGGTAACGAGTGAATATAAAACTTAATATGTATCGATTTAGATATATCAAGCTGTTGCCCCTCCGCAAAGTAGTGGCTGGATATTTTATCGCTGATTTCCTTTTGGTATGAGTGTTATTAACTTATGCATGATGTATTCGTGACAGCTTCTAATATCCCGCTCAGCGTCGAAGTAATTTAAATTGTTTTGCGATAAAGATATGGATCGTCCATTTCTCGCTGTGGTGAAAACTGCGTCTTGGCGTCATTAGTGGCTCACCGCCTTATAATTTCGTGAGTTATCTTATCGTTCATCTTTTTTTTTATTTTCGAAAAACGCCGCATCAAGCGCCATTGGCGTTGTTTGTGTGATCGGGAGTCGCGTCTGTTTTTCAGTTCTTGCTTCTTTTTCGAATCCCCTCTATCTCTCTCTCTCCGCCTTATCCCCTCTTCTCTCATTTCCTTACTTCCTCTTCCCCTTATTTTTCTTCTCCTTCATTTCCCGTTCCACGGCCATCCGTCATCCCCGCGCATGCGTCACTGGGCTCCTCTGTACGTGGAACTTCCAAACAGCCTCCCTCCCCTTCTTCACTCAACCCTCTCCAACTTCGTTCGGATCTTCCTCTTCGAGTATCTCGAATTAGGCAAAATTGAACGCGTTTGTGACGAAAGCGTAGCTTCTCGGAACATCTTTCCGCATCTTTTTCTCGTGGAAAGGGCTTCACCTGCATTTTCTTACCCTTACGAAAAATTCTAAAGAGCGTTCAGGCTGCGTTTTTAGTTGTAAGGGGATCGGGAAATTTATGCATGGATGTGGTTGAACGATCAGCTGAAATTCACTGTTTAAAATTTTTCAGTCATTTGGTCTTCTTCAAAGTTATGGGTTGGATTTTTTAAATCACCGTTTTCCATTTGGCAAGAGTGATGTTCGTGGAGCGAGAATGAAAGGTGTTGTAAAAATGATTTACTGTAATAATTTGCGACGACTTTCAACCCAATATATGTAAAATTTAAATCACGCCGACTGAATTTAATATCCAAATCATAAGGTAAGTAGGTAGTTATTTAATAGAAGTAGATATACTTTCCAGCATTTAATTATGGTCAACATTAGATCATTAAACCGGCGTTCTGTACCTCCTTAAAATCGAAATTTTTTTCTTCATTTCCACGTAATATGTGGGTCCTGAGAGTTTATTCCTATTCTCTTTCGATTCTCATTTCCCTTTGAAGATGGGCACACTGCCCATAGTTCCCCAAGTTTTTTAATCATAGCTTGATTTTGGTGCACAATACGCGTAAGATAAACATTGTTAGTTGGCCATCCAATGAGGTATAGCAATGGAAGCATGATGAAGGGAAGTATGAAAGAAAGTTTCTGAGGTAGGATGAGATAAAAGTACTTGTATGGGCTGAAAATTATGCGAGGAAAGTAACGTAATAGATCATAAAATGTGTGTTCGGGCTTAATATGGTGGAAGTCTAGCATATTAATGGAAAATGTTTTATCACAGGAGTGCTCAGTGATTAACGACTTAACCGGTTTAGACAAGTTAGTATCGTACCTGAAAATGATAAGAATTTTATCAAAACCGGTTGAGTCATTAAGTGTTTTTGTGGAGTATACCTGCATCTTTAATTGACTACAAGAAAGTGAAGATGTGGGCGAGGCATTTGAGGTATGCAGTGCGATAATCCTCGGATTAACATTAGCAATTACCATTAGGGAACTGAGCAATTCCACTGCTTGTAATTCTGTTACCTTGTTTCACATGTCTTAGCCAAGCCTTGCACCTTGTCGAACAACACGAGGCGTTGTTCACATCCCTTCCAATGCTGAACTTGCCTTTACGTCAACTCCTGCGCCACATTCCCTCCAACTCCATCCATCCCTCACCTCTAGGGGAACTGCACAACCCCCTCCCCCACTTCCAATTCTCCCCACTCCCCCTTTGAATACGTCACGCGAGGGCCCCCTCCTTCCTGCGCCCTTCTCTACTCCACCCCCACCTCCCGTGTAACCCCCTCCCTCTCTTTTCCCCCTCCCTCTCTCGACCCCCAGCAGATCTGAGAGAGTTTTCCCCCTATCTCTCCAGTTAACGGGAGGGCGGCGAGCAGACCGCTGGGGGTCTCGACCGTGCGCTCCCCGCGACTCTCTCTCTCTCTGCACAACTCCTCCCGACTCTTACACGTCCTTTCACCGTCGTCACCTCCCTAGTGGGTCGACCGTAACACTCTTGAAGCCAGGCTTCAGTCCTTCCCCGACAATGGGAAGGCGAGGAACTCCCGGGTTCTCCGTGTCGACTCGGTAAAGCGAGCGTACCTCCGCTCTCGTAACGAGGGTGTGTTCGGGCCTTCGCGATATAGCTTCAGCGTCTGTTTTCTCGGTTCCTCATCCGTCTCCTTGTCCTTGAAAAGCGTATTCATTTCATTTTTCATTTCGCGTGCTTTTTTTCCCTCAAGTTCTTCGACAATTTTGTGAGATTTTGAACGAAACTCTTTGTTCCGGAGCTGTTTCGCGTACTTTTGCCCTTCATTTGCGTGTCTATACGCCTCTCTTCCGGATTATTTTGTGAGATTTTGGGCCGCGTTATTGTGTTAAGAGTGATTTCGCGTTTTTGCTGCTCAGATCTGGAATTTTTACATGAGATTTTGGAGCAAACATCCCGGCTACATTGTGTTTTAAGGCGCCCTACCTACACTCGTTGGCTTACGCACAGGAATACGTCTTTTCTGAAGACTGAACTGTTCTCGACCGTTTTGGAGTGTTATTTTCCTCCGGTGAAAAGGTGTACCTACCCTTTTGGGGTGTGGCCTCTTGCTATGCATTAAGTTTTAATATACTTCTTGGGATCTTTTCGAGCCATTTAAAAATTTACTCCATCTATTCGGGAGTGTGAGGTTCACTTTGGATTTATGTGGCTCACCTGTGATGTTTTTCGTCCCGGATTCTCTTTGATCTTCCACCGTTTTCCTTGTTTCGGTGTCCTTTCTGCGTGCGACGGCGAACTGGGTCACCAAGGGATCCCTTTTGCCATGTTGGTTACGTGATGCGGCTTATGAAGGGTCGCTGCTTTGGTTGGTGGTCTGAGGGTTCGCCTGTTGTCGCCGCTACTGTGCTCCTCCCCGTGGTTGCCTGTTGTGCATCCTTCCCTCTTTGAAGACTCGAGAAACGTCATCTCCTCTTCTCTCTGGCTTCTACCTGTGGATCTGTTACGGTGTAGTGACTGGCCTTCCCTTCCACGCTGGGGTCCCTGCCCCGTGACGCCGAGGCAAGTCACCTGGCGCCGCCCGTCTCGCTTTTGTTTACGGTGCCCGCCGGTGACACCCTCGCGAAGACCCTTTGCACCTTCCGATGCGGTCCCGTGCACACCAGTGATATAACGTGGTTTGCATTGTGCTTTGCTCGCCTCCCTTTGAAAAAAAAATCTGTGCCAGTGGTGTTCACGAATTTTGGTTCACGAAGTTGCTATCATACTGGACGTATCTCGATGCTGCCTTTCTAATGCTTACTTTCTGTCCAGGCATTAGCGCAATGCGTGTGGAAGTTGTGACGCAGTGACATCACCTCTCTATCTGGTCGACCTTGGGGCGAAGGATCCTTCGCGTTCCTTCCTTGTTCGTTAATTCATGCACGAGTCTTATTGTTTTTGAAGCTCGTGTCGTCCTATATTGCCCTTATATGTGTTCGTGGACCAATCTTCTATCATAACGCTAAGTGCAGCACCGGAAAGTTTATATTAATCAGTGCCTTCCAAACTTTTAGAGATGCTGTGGTTAATACAGTGTTTTGATGTCGGAAACTTCGGAATTTTGACACAAAATATAGTGATGAACATTTGAATACTTAAGTGGATACTACATTTAACTATCTTCTTAGATCCATCCCTGATATTAGTGTGATAAAAACCGTGCCGAAACATATATTCTCTGGATAAAACGGCACTTCTTCAATCCACGGTTCTCATTATCCATCATTCCTGTTACATAGTTTTCCATGGTGATCGTCTGCCCAAGTTTTCATGTGTCAATAAAATAATGATTGAAATATCTCCCTGATTATTTTGACTGATGCTCTTATCGGTGTCAAACCGAAAAGATCAATGACAATGCGAGCGAATGCTGCAAATCATGTGGAATGCAACGCTGGCTCTAGGTTGAAAGGATTTCAGTGGGGATATTGAAAAATAAAAGGCTTCCAAGTGGAGCGCGCAGCATTCAAAGCGCCCGCAACGTGAAGTGCTCGCACACAGTAACAAGTGGTGCACGGAGGTTGATCCCGACAACGACTCGAGAAAAAAAGTTGGTCGCTCGAATATTTTTTTCACCTCCGCCCACTACGATGATACCCTTTGGGATGTGAGGGAGCGCCCAGCAAGGGTCGCTTTCCACCTCCTCGCCTTTTGAAGTGGATCCAAAAACGGACCCCGTCCCTCGCACCGTGGTGTTGTGTTGACCACCCCTACTCTCACATTCTCCGCTCCAATGTCTATCGATGCTTGATCGCTCTCGGCCGTCGGCGACTTGAAAGGGAACGCGGGCGAGAGGGGACGCGTTCGCCGTACCCTAGTCGGCGCACGCTCTCCTAACAGGGTCTCTCGTGCCCACCCTCTTCGCGTGTCGAGTGCTACCGGATTAAACCCTTTACACAAGCTCCAATCACTCTACCCGAAGAGTTCAAACTCCTAGTCTATGCTAAACCTGCCAGCCAGCTGGACAAGCGTCCCGTCAAATCAATCATGTCACCCATCACGAAGGAGACAAAATTATGAATTTAAGTAAACATTGTCATCCCGTGTGGTTGTCCTCGTCGTGCGACTACGAGACTCCTTGGCGACTCACTAAGTCAGCAAAGGGTGCAGCAAGTGTAGTTGGGGTTGAAAAACGACCGAGAAGCCTTTAGACGTCATTACGCCGAAGAAATTTAGGTTTTTAATTGAATTTTCTAAGAGCATCGACCATCCGCAAGTCGGCTTCGACTGATTTTGGTCGGGCGACAGGGCTATAGACGCTACAGATCCACAATAATCGGTTTATGTGGAGATTGGTCATCTGACCGACCGTCTGATAAGACTGTTTCCGTCGCGCAAGAGTCCTGGGCACTTGTCAACCTCCAGTAAGGCACTTTGATCGGAGCGTGTGTTGAGCGAGTTCGAAGAAAGCGAGGAAGAGGGCCGCACCCTATTTTCCGGAATACCCCCTATTACCTTTGTGGCCTCAGTCGCGGGATGGTGTGGGCAGGGGGGGACCCAGGCCCCCCCCTTCCCGCCGCGTCCTCGCCGTGGGGCCGAGGTTGAGGGGCCAAGTCGCCCCTCGGTGGCGGGATGAGAGAGGGCCCGCCCGAAGTAGTGCACCGCCATCGTCGGAGTCGCGTTCGGCCCTCGGCCCCGTGGTCATGGGCGGCGGCGTCGGCGGGTGACCCCGAGGCTGCCAAGAAGAGTAAGAAGAAGAAGAGGTGGGGCAGGCGGTGCAGGCAAGCAGGGGCCAAAGAGTTGGATAGGGGGGAGATGAAGCGGTACTCGGATCGCTGCCGCGACTGGGCAAGGGATTGCTGCACTGTGAGTCCACGTTCGATACTCGAGTATTCTCTAGAGAATGTATCGCTCAAAATAGGTCAAGTCTTTTGTTCGTGACGCATAATTTGTTTAAAATTTCGGCATCATCTATGAATTTTATCCTTATACAAATTAAACCCTTTCGTATAACTAGTTAAAATGTACGCTATTATTTAGAAATCATCGAAGTACACCCATGGTAACATTTACCTACGCAAAAAAAAAGGTTTCACCGAGTGATGGTTATATTATTATAGTATTCTACCGATTAAGGTAGGTTTCCATGGAGTATTCAAGAAGTGATCGATGCATAGGTAAAATTTTGTATTTATCCTTATCCTTATATTCTACCACGAAGAAAACAGCGAGGCAAAATTTTAATGGACAAGGTTTTCATAAAAGAATGGTTCGTTTTTTTTTAAATATCTTTAATGAAAAGCAGAGCTACTTACATTTAATGTTTTTTTTATTTTTCTGATTTGTCGTCTCAAACTTTTTTTTTCGTTATTATAAAATTTTTCAATATGAATCCTTGTTCGCTCAAAAATATCCAAATGGTACTCACCTTATGTCCAAACATTAGTTAACTTTCTTCGTTAATGTTTGTGATTGCTTCATTAATCCTGTTCATTATGTGGTTAAGGTCGCGAATATCCGTCTATGCAGATCATTTTTGATTTACCACCACGAAGAAAAATCTCAAGGTGTAAGATCTAGATTTCCCTGCGATTTTACTGTGAATGAATGAAACCATACCATTCTTTTATGTTAAGATAGTTTCTTGAAAATTTGCCTCGCATTTTTCTCCTTGGTAAAGCTTTCATAAATAGAAAATTTAACTCACTATCATCACTTGGCATAACTTATTTTTTGTGTGGGTAAATCTTACAATGGGTGTACTTTATATACCTTAATCATTTTTAGATGAAGTTTTAAAGAATAACACGCCAAGTCAGAAGACAAAATATGATTGGTCGCAAGAGATTGATGAGTTCTCTGAGTGATTGTTATTTATGGCGATTTTGTCTGTAGCCATTTAGAAAAGCTCCAATGACCTAAAGTTTCGGAATTAAAGCGTCATCGGCTTCTCAGGCTTCATTGATAAGTTCAGGTGATATTTCAATGGTAGATTATCACGCCAATGTGTCACAGAAGTTCTGAAGAAGCATAAAAATATAGCAGCGTAACGTAGAGCAATAATCTCCAAGCTTATATTATTTCAGAGAAAAGTGAAGTTCTTTCGTTGATAACATTTCGACCATTATAACGAGCTCGTGAAAAATTCTGGAAAAAACTCCTTTCGTATTAGATTTTGCCATCGTTCCCGGTTCAAGCGTTTAGTTTTCGTGTTTAAATTATTTTCGCTTGAGACTGGCTTAAAACCTATATTGCGTAATATTCAACGGTGAAGAGATTTGGTGGTATTTGTGAGCATAGGATTTTCATTATAAATCTTCTGTTCACAAAGCCATCCTCCCAGTGCGCGAATCTTTTACTTGGTAAAAGTGTCGACAATTTCACCTGTGGGTAGGTTATTGTATGTGGAAGAATGAGGCTATGAGGCTAAAAGTTTTCGATCAATTTTAATGAGAGGATATGGGAGGGACTACAATAATCCACATGACGAATCACAGATTTTATAGATATTTCGGCCATATTTATCCTTTCTTCATGGGTACCTTGGATAGCTCTACTCTAACCAATGCATTGACGTCAAACTTTGCTCTACACAACTTTACATACCCGGCCGTATTTTGTAACTGGTAACCGTAAGCGGTTTTTTATTTGAGGGAATACCCATATTTCTTAAGCTTGGATCGTCAGGATAGCTTAGAAGCAGGCCCCCTGAAAGGCCACGTTTAACTTTTTGGTCGTGTGGGGGCGGCACTGATCCCATTTCCTTATGCCATCGACTGGCCGGAATCGTTTTTTCTGCGCGAACTCAACCTCATGTTGTTTTTTTCTCTCTCGTGTTTCAAGCAGCCATCCTTGCAATCTCAATTCCAACACGCTGACCCCTGTCCCTCACGCCGATGGCGCTAAAGTCCCTTTCGTTCCAGCTTCCGGACCAGATCTTGCTGAAGATCAAACGGTGCGGCCTTCCTCAGTTCGGGGCATGTTGCCTCTCTTTTTTTTTATTCGCTTGTATGGTCCGTGGAGGGGTCACACGAGACGGATTGGATGGTTCGCCGAACTTGGCCTTGTGGGTCGTCTCTCTGGCCCTTCCCATGAATAGCCTTTCCTCCTCCGTCCTTATAGCCGTGGGATTCGCATCAAAGGAAAAGTGAAGGATGTTATAAGCGCTGATTGACTGTCCGATCTACATATGTGGTCGTCCGTCTTAGTTGCGATTTCTTTAAAGGGATCCGCAAACATCGGCATGGACTGAATTAAGTGAGACATCGTAGGAGCCGAGTCTACTAAAGTTGAGGGTTGGTTTTGGTGGAATCAACACGAAGTGGATGGTTAAGGCTAGCCTTTACTCGATTTAAGGTGGGAGCCGCTGGAGACTCGGATGCTAGGCTGAGATTTCTTTGGAAATTAAGACGGATATATTTCACAGTAACGCGGAGAATATCATCTCAAAAAGCCGTCACAAGACTCGTATTTACAAAGCCTACAGGAGAGATAAAGTAAGAAAGAAATTTTGAGGAAGTGATAGATGTAGAATATTGTCTTTCTGCCCATAAACCCTATTGTAATGCTTTGGAATTCCTCGTTGTATAATTTTTAACCAGGCTTATATAATTGCCTCCCTCTTTACAAATATAGTATATGTGTAAAATAAACTATTTTCATAAAAATTTGTCAGTAAAGTATCCTTCATTGGTTTTATTATTGAACGTAATGTGTGAAAAAAATATTATTTTTATTTTCATTAATTCATTTTTTAGGGGTGAGGAGTTATGATGTATAAGCACGATCAGACTTCTGTCTTATTCCTATTCTTACTGCTGAAAGTAGAACTGCCATCTTTTATCCTTCGATAACCCTTTTCTTGTGCCATAGAGTTTTCATTTTGGCTTCCTGACCTTGCTAGGAAGATTATTTCGATCGATTTATCATTGATCCAAACCTTTTTTTATTATTAGTATTCTACCGATTAAGGTAGGTTTTCATGGAGTATTCAAGAAGTGAGCTGGGAGCCTCCCTTTCCTTCCAGCACTACCTTCTTTAATTCACTGTAAGGCCTACTCTCTTTCAATCTATCTAAAAAAAATCCTATTCTTTTCCTTCCCCTCCCTCGTTTCCCTAACATTCTACCCTCTAACCCCATTTTCAACATCCCCTCACCGCTAAGCACTAACTCCATCCATACCTTCTGTCTCCTCCGTATCTCATCTAAAAGCTGCCTCTCCTCGCCAACCATATCCAGCACTTCGTCATTCCTTTTCCTCTCCGTCCATTTCACCCTCTCCATTCTTCTCCATACCCACATCTCGAATGCCTCCAATCTTCTCTCGTCTTCCTTCCTCAGTGTCCACGTTTCCGCACCGTAGAGAGCTACACTCCAAATCAAACTCTTCACTGACCTTTTCTTTAAACTCTTACACAACGATCCTCTCAGAAGCTCCTTCCTGTTCATGAATGCCTCCTTCGCTAATGGGATTCTCTTCCTTATGTCCTTACTACTGTATCCGTTTTCCTCTAACGTACTGCCTAAATAGTTGAATTGCTCAACCTGCTCAGGTTTTTCCCCACCCACCTTTATCTTGAGTCTCACATTCCTCGCTCGTGATGCATTACAAAACCGCATTACCTGAGTTTTCCTTAAAAGCCTTAAAAATATAATGAGCTGATTTTTCCATCAAAATCATGCGCATTTTTTATTTCTCACTGACATGTATGACTCCGTAGCGACCTCATTTTTGTGCTTCGTCATTTTTGTCCTCATTGAAAAGAGAACGGGGATATTACGTCAGAGTCCTAGTAGAAACTTCGTTAGAATAGGTGTCGATTCGCGTTTTTGCTAAGTGGCGTTGTGGAATACGACCTTTATATGATTGTGGCTATGGTAGCCTGTGAAATGCGTACTTGTATTCCCAAGATTGGTATTCGCAGGTTAATTTCCATCAATTTAACCTTTCTGCTAAATTTTCTTTTATTTGCTTTGTGTCTGCTCCGCGTTGTTTACTGCAGTTTGTCTAACGTCGGTGTCTTTCGCTCCCCAAAGGTTTCAGCGGGTTGACTCTCATCGTACCGTTATGTCTTGGACATGTCAATCCATACGTGTCATCCTTCATTCAGAGGAATCTGCTGCGAGTTAAATATTCGGTTCAATAGGCTTAAGGATTTGAGCTCCATGGCAACGGTTGATTAGGATGGTATGCTTCGCCTCAAGACACTTGTGCGCTGCGAGTCGTCGGAATCGTACAGCCAGGTCGTGCCGGGCGAATGATTTCAAGGGGCACTCGTGATCTGGTTATGTCCAACCTTATTCGATAGTAGGTATATTCATTATTATTATTATTATTATTATTATTAAACAAATAAGCACAAGTCGACCATGTGATCGGGTGGTATTATCGACATAAAACTATGCATAGTCCAAACTACAAAATGATGTATGATAAATACAAAGATCTTGTTATCAGTTGGTAACGAAGACTGAAAAAATATGTATAATCTAGAACACAAATTATATAAAGAAAAATCCAAAAAATATAAACAATACGCAGAGTAAAAAAAAATAGACAGAGGCCCTCACAGTTCAATTATTATTATTATTATTTATTTCTTTTCCTTTATATTTTATTCAGTTTCCACTGAGTTGTTTTAGTGTTAAGAGTACAGGTTCTCACCAAAGTAACTCTTTACTATTGAATTGCGTGGAGAAATTTTCTCGTGATATGACAGGTTGAAATTATTACAGCCTTTTGCAATTTGATGTATGTATTTATTTGTATTATTATTATTATTTTTAGCCTAGTCATTCAAATCCGGCTATTAATTGGGAAAGGCTCCAATATTTAGTCCGGTAAACCGTTCCAATCATTAATCCCCTGATTAAGGAAGGAAAATTTTTAAGTATTCGAGAGCTGCTTCGGAAGCTCTATCTTAAAATTATGATCCTTTTTCGCCAAGTAACTAGCACCTTTCATTCTGTTTGATAATTTCCTCTACGCAGGATCACCTATGTATTATGAAATGTTATTTTTTAGAAAAATTGTGGGAAGCAGCCATTCAGAAACAATTACGACTCAATAATAAAGAAACTAATTTCTCTTTCTTTTAAAAAAACTCACCTTCACTAATTGGCCCGAAAATTAGAGAACATGAAGTTTTTCTTGTTTCTGCGTAAAGTATTCTGCTCCCTTTGTTTCAGAGTTGTAATTATAATTTTGGTATTGTTCCGATATTTTTTAGCTCCACTTCGACTATTTTGTGATTTACTCCTGCCTTTCTACCCTCCCAAATTGGACTTCCCTCTTCAATTCACCATAAGGCCTGCTCCCTTTCATTCTATTCACAAATCTTATTCTTTTCCTTGACCCCAATCGGTTGAATCTTCCCTCTAAAACTGTTTTTAACCCATTATACTATTATTTTATTATTTTTTTGTTTTTTTTTTCATGTTGCTTATAGGTAAATTCAAGTGTATATAGATAAATTTCCAGCTCTAGTATAGAAAGATTTTAAATACGTGTTAGTTTGTGCTTTAGAGTTTAATGATAAAATAAGAAGCTGCCACAATAATTATGATTACTTAGAAAATTTTCATATTTTTAAAGTGAAAAGTCTCGAAATTAAATTCCTCCCAGAAGTAGCTCTGGATTAGAAAGGATTAAATTCCTCTCTCCTCGTAGTATTCGCTCCATCCAAAGCTTCAGTCTTCTTAGTATCTCATCTAGGAGTTTCTTCTCCTCACCCACTTCGTCATTCCTCTTCATCTCCACCCACTTTATTCATCCTCTTCTTTCTCCTCCCTACTCAAATCTCTAACATCGCCAGGCTTTTTTCGACCTTTTTTATTAGCACCCTCGATAGTATGTTAAATGTCGGAAAAATCTTCGGAGGTGCCGATAATATAATTTGCGATGGCGATATTCGACTTTAATCGCAAATACCGCCAACTCTATTTCGATGGTCAATAGTCGGGCGATTTTCGCTTATTTTTCGATCCCCCGTTGTCGACCGATCGAAAATCGTGCACCATCTGCAATAAAATACTTTAGTCAATTTTTGGTACGTAATTGATGCATATCGACACCCATACCATTGATCATACATACGTAATAAGGTAAGATCGATAACCAAAGTCCGATGCTGTCCATCTACGTTGCCGTCTTATCATTATTTCTTTCAAATGAATATCGGCGGTTCGTGCCGGAAGTCTCAGACTTTTAAAACTCTTATTGGTGCGCATTTTTTTCCTCGGAATATTTTTTTCGACCTTGTTAGATAGCCTCTTTCCTCACCAAGTGTGGGCATAGTTTCCGATTTGCTTCCCTTTTTCGTATCGAGGTTTCTTTTACGAGCGGCTCTTTCGTAATTTTATGTGTCCTAATAAAATTAGAAGTTTTTACGACTCTTTCCTTTCCGGGTCCAACGATTCCCTTATTCTCATTCTTGAGGCCTTTTTGGTCTCTGCATTCATATGTAAATGCCTCGTGTTTTAATTTAATCCTGTGAAACTGTATTCTCTTATGATTCCCGCTTGGTTGCAGAAGCTGCGAGTGCATCTTACAATGATTTTCAAGATAATTTTTGAAATCTAAAAAAAAATGATGTTGATTTTCGTTACTTATCTCATTTATGGTATGTTTTTCCCCTTTAAAAGGTTTTTTCATACAATTTTCTTCCGTTCAAACCTCTTCTGATCATACAAGCCTCTTATCGTGGTTGATTTTTTGTAAGATTTTTCCTTGCCGTTAACTAAATTTCAACCTTGTCTAATGTAGGACTCTGTTCTGGAAACCTTATACTAGAGCTTCTTTCACATTATTTCATATTCCGAAGCGCTTATTCCCTCATAAATTTACATTTTCCTTGAAAGAATCAGGGATCAAACTTCCTTAAATGCATGCGCCGTGGAAGGTCTCGAACCCAGATTTCCATCACTATAAGGCAAGAAAGGTATTACTGTGTAAATGTAAAAAAATGTTTCCTTAATATACGGTCTGCATTAAGATTCGATATAATCTTCTTGTTTTTTTAGTATTCTGTAATAAGTTATTAGGAAGATTAAATAATTCTCGATAGTAATTTTATAAGTGTGATGGTGGATTCTGGTGTTTAAAGTTGTCGAATATTTATGTATCTTGGCTTAGATATAGTACTTGTAAGAGAAAATTTAATCACTCTTTCAGTCGTGGTATCAAGCGCATTAAGGTAATTTTTCCTGAGATAATCTCATCTAATATTTTTATTCCTGCCTCCGGTTACTTGTATAATGTGGTTACGCCCTTACCAACTATAGCCGTTAACTACCAAGCATTCCTTTTACCTTTTGTTTTGAAAAATACTTCCCTTTCATTTATTTTTGCGGCTCACATTACTTTTTTTGTCTGTGTACTCAACTACTCTTCATCAGATGTTCCCACTCTGCGATCCTCAAATTTTATCCCCAATTGCGTTTCATAATTATTCCCTTCCATTTCAATTACCGACTCACGCTACTATTTCTTTCGTCAGTCTGCTTACGTACCTTCCTCTTCATCGGATGTTTCCACTTAGAAATCCTCAAATTCCATCCCAAATGCACGTTGATTACTCTTCATTTACGCGTTTTGTATCATGGGATCCGTCTGATCGCCTGAGTAGTGTTATTACCTAGTACCGCTGAAAGTTTTGGTATCAACCGTAACGAGGGAATTTTTGCGATGGTCATTTCGGTAAACAATTTTTTTTCGTGCAACCGGGTATCGTAGCGTGATTATGGGTGCGAAAATTAAACTACTGTTTTAGTTGTAGTATCATCCGTAATGAGGAATATTTCCGAAGATCTTCATCAAATAAAAGAGAAAATTTTCATAAAATATTTTTTTTCGTGCTTCAGATTATTTTATAATGTAATTATGCCCTTTACAACTGCACCAGCAAACTTTCTTGGTTTCCCTTTACCGTTTGTTTTGATAAATGCTTCCATTTCTTTCAGCGGCTCACGCTATCCTTTTCTTTTGTCAGTCTACTTACCTACCGTAACGTTACCTCTCTATTAACCGTAATTAGGGAATATTTCCGAAGATAACTTCATCAATAATTTTTTTTCGCGCTTCCGGTTATTTTATCTGGTTATCTTGCCGTGAGTATGCCCTTTACAACAGTATCAGTACCTTTTTTTTACCTTTTGCGTTGTAAAATACTTCCATTTTTTTAGCGGTTCAAGCTACTATTTCTTTTTATCTTGCTATTTTTCCTACCTTCCCCTTTCATTCGATATTTCCAGTCGGATATCCTGAAATTTTATCCCGAATGGAAGCTCATTACTCTTCATTTACTCGTGGTGCATCATGGGATCCGTCTGTTGGCCTGTGAGTAGTGTTGTTATTACTCTGTGGAAACTCTCTTAAGCCCATCTGGGAATGTAATAGCGATGCGGTTGATTGAGTTGGAGTGGCCGTTGTGAGCTCTCCCGTCGTCTTTGTGCTCATGTGCCTGTTCGTCAGAGGCAAGGAGTGGAAGTAGGTCGAACCATGCTGGCGCTCACCCACTCGGCAGGATAGAATTTACAAAAAAAAACAGCCAAGTGCAGCGGGAGTTTTTTTTTCTCATTTCCCGACGTGATGGAATCATCTTTTCTCCTTCCCTCGTCGTCATAGAGGGCCTTTGGGTAGAGTAAACAAAATATGTGAAAGAAGGTACGGGAAGGAAAGGATAGAGTCGTATTGACTTGGTGCTAATAAATGATACGTAAGTTTCTTGTGGCCGAAAAACCTCGTATTTGAGAAAAAATATCTTTTAGCAAGGTGGGATATGTGATAGGTTTTATTTAGTGCATAAATCTGGTATCGTATTTCCGTTGAAATAGAAAATTTTATTCGTAGCTATGGAGATAACTGCGAAACATGCGACTGCGTCAGTAGTATTTTCCCGACCTGATGGAATCATTTTTTCTCTTGCACTTTTCGAAATGGAGGGCCTTAGGGTAGTGTAAACGAAGTATTTGATGGCAAATAGGAAAGGGCTCAGAATAGATTGCCTTGATTCCAGTTGATAAAGCGTAATTTTGCATGTGGCCGAACGGCATCGTATCATAAACAAGTATTTTCTTGCCATGAAGATAAGGTGAATACGTACGGGAAATAAAGTTGATGTTAAAAAATGAAATCAGTGCGGAAATCTGGTACCGTTTTTCTATTGGCATCGAAAATAAGGTTCGTCGTTAAGGAGATAATTATGCCAACGGTCCAACGGTGGTAAACCTCCTAATATCATTATCCCCTCCTTTCAATATTAAAGTTCCGTTTATCAAATATATATGCAAGACCCTTATTTGAAAACAAGAGAGTCGTTTCAGTGGTAATATGTTGGAAATGTAACGTTGAATAAATTACATGTTAATTTTCCACAAATTAATTAAGTTAACTTCAAGACCGGTTTCAATACAATTTGACCTGAAGATAAATGTATTTAAACCGGTCATGAAGTGGCATTAAGGTATTTGTTCAAAATACAAGTAACTTTTAATTATTTAATATTTAAAAAAAAGTTCTTAGGCAGTCGTTTACTAGTGCTACATCTCGTGGGTATGAATTTCGGAGAAATTCTTGTAGAAAACTCCGCGTGTACGGTAAAATTGTTTGATCCAATTAATATCTAGAGTTCTTGGCTGTACTAGCCTCTTCTCCCGTGGCAGTATTGTGGCATGTTTTGATTGGCAATGTTTATGCATACCGCCAACTTCCCTATCTGAATAAGGGAGATGCTTTGTGAAAATAGCTTCACACTGCATATACTGCTATAGCATTTCAGGTAGTTACTTTTTAGACTGCACCAAAATAATTCGTAATTTTATGCTAAGGTTGAAACTTAATTTTTATAAAATCATATTTCATAGTGAAGGGAATAAGGATAAATATTCCTTTGTTTCGAAAGCTCCGATTATTGAATGACTTACTATTATTTTCTTGACTTATTAGCAGTGGTGAAAAGACCCAATTGTCACGGATTCTTCCAGGGTTTTGTTTGGCCATGTTTAGGGCGTGTTTGTGAATGCTCATTGTGAATATCTCTAAACCGAAATCTCTTCCAATTATTCGTGTTTGTAATTAATTTCTATCGATATTTACCGTTTCATATTGCTGAACTCTTTTCGGCCATTCTTTGTGAGAATTAATAATATATATGATCAGTACTACTTATCATCTTTTATATGCTAATATTGAGAAATTTCAACGATAAATTTTGGTTTTGATAATTATTTTTGTGCATTGTAATCCGAAAAAACTGTATTGCGAGTCTTAATAACTTTGATTTTATTTTTTTACTCTACGTTATCTGGTTTTTGCATGTTTTTTTTTGTTTGAAATTAATTTCATGATGTGAATGTGTGGTTAAACTTTTGATATTTTAGAGTCCAAATGTTATTTTTAAACTCCTAACGTGCCATTGGTGCCTTCGATTCGAATTTTATTAGATGTATTGTCATTTGGTTATTTTTTTGTTAATTGACTTTCAATTTCGTGATCTCAGTGTTCTATTATTCGTTTTATACCCCATATGATAGTTTTAAACGTGTATCATGTCGCCGTCAATAGAATTTATTACGCAAGGAATGATTAATTTGTGATTAAAGCCCCAATAACCGAAGACAAAATGATGTAAGACTCGTTACAAAAATGAACTGAATGCTATATCACAAAATCTGTTGGCATTGTTTGAGTTAATAATAGTTAATATATGTACCGCGTCGTTTCTAATAGAATTTATGAGGCAAGGTAAGGTCATTCTGAGATTAAAGCTTCAATAACAGAAGACTAAATGATACAAGACTCATAACAAAAAATGCACCGAATGCTTGCTAATATCGCGAAATCATCTGTTATCGTTTGAGTCCAATTTTAACTTATTGCCGTGGCAATGCAGCCCGCATTTCCTCGCCTCCAATAGTTGCTCCAGCGCGTTTCGGACCTGATATTTGCTTTCGCCGTGCTGCGCTTGAAATTCATGGCTCCGAATGCGAACGACTGTTATCGTCCTGGCAACGTTTCTTTGTCGCCTGTCTGCTGGGACGCGGGGTTTTTCCTTGGCCGTGGCCCTGCCTCCTCCCAACGTTGATAAGGTTTCCTTCGCAAGACAAGAGTAACGAGCTTTTTCGCTTTGTCTCCTCACTTATCGGTTCTCATTGTACTCTCTGCAGGCCTTTTCATTTATGCCGCAACGTCATCCGGTAGAACTGTGGTGTTCATGAGTGAATCGTTCATTTTATAAGTTTGAAATGGTTCGTAATTAACCAAATGGTTCTGGTTATCATATAGTTAAGATCGATCGTGTGGTTTATGAACAATCTTCTCGTGAAGGGAAATTGAATGAAGTTGGGCCATGTTAATAGTCCACACTAAGGATTCTGGGCCTAACACGGTGATGGTTAAGGAATCTTCATAGTTCTACGATAAAGACATTAGGTTTCAAGAATCGTATGACATAGTAGGAGCAATATTTAAAAAAGCAACATTTCAGGAAATTTTTGGTGTATGCACTTTTGAGATGATAGGCTAAAAATTTAAACAATTAGATTTTCAACCGAGTTAACTCTGGAAAAGTGCTGCTATAGTTCATTTCAATAGTTGAAGTCGTAAAAATGTTTACGTCCTATCTCTCAAATGCGATTTCAAATGTAAAACCTAAGTTATTTCTGCTATTCAAGTGTATCACCGCCGACATGACCTGCAGTTATACGCAGCGCAGTCTTCGAGGGATTAACTATATGTTACAATATTTTGATTAGCTGTTATCAGAAAAGAAAAATTCAACGGTAGGAACTACTTCACATGAAAAGATTAGATATCTTTAAGAGAGACGGAGAACATCACATTACAGCCCTACTATACATACAGGTCTAACGGAAACAATAAATTAAGAGATACATTTTGCCGAACGCCAAGATATTGGATTTCGTGTTTCAAAACACGAAAACGTGTTGTGAAACACAAAGGACTAGCTAGTCGAAATTTTGTTCGAGTATTTGCTTTTTAAATGTGGACGGCTGGTGTCCTAACACCCGCTGCCACACACCTTTGTAGGCAGCTTGCGGGGTAGCTTGCAGATGTAGGTGACTGGAATCACCTAAATGATTCGAAAATCTCACCTTTATACGATCCGGTCCTTATAACCCATGGATGGAAAAAAAATTTAAATCGCATTTGAGAGATGAAACGTAAACTTTTTAAACTCTTAACTATTGAAATGAAATTGAGTTACACTTTTCCATAACTATCTATATAGATAATTTCAATACGTTAAACTTCCACTATATCACACCTAAATCGGTTGAACAACTCTAATTGTTTAAATTTTTAGCGTTTCACCTTAAAACCGCATCTACCATAAACTGTGGAAGAGAATGGTTCAAATCAGGGCGTTTCCCTCACATTCAAAATATGTGACGCGCAGTTTGCACCAGGACGGTATCCTGCGTTATCCTCCTTCATTTGTTTTTGCCTTCCGAAAATTTAAGCTTGCCTTGGAAGAGATAAGGGTAAAGGTATCCCTTCGACCCATGGAGCGAAAACCCTTGAATAAATTAAAGTTCCTTTCCCCGTTCTCTGCTGTTACGTTGAGGACATTCCAATCTGTCCCCTTCGGAGGTTGTAGGCGGTAATATACGCCAGTAATATTGGAATTAGCGCTCCAAGTCGGACGAAAATGTGGTCTTGGATGTTCCACGAGTATTTTCGGTTGAAGTTTGGATGAATAGTTCGATTGAAATCCATGCACAATAAAATTGATCAGCTGGTATGATGTGTGCATGAGTATGCATTGTCTGATAAATGGGTTTTCATCTGAAAGTTTAAGTCCCTCAAAATGGTTTTCAAATAATATTTCTTTACGAATGTGTTGAAATTTTTGTAGTTTTGCTTTATGAAAAACTTCATCCAGCGTTTCAAAGATATAGCAATAGAGTGATTAACTTATTAATGCTATAAATCACCTTATTTTTCGTATAAAAATATGTCTTTGTGATTCCCCTAAAAATTTCTAATCCTCTTAGTTTAACTTTGGAATGTAAATCCAAGAAGCAACAACGTTAGCTTTCCAGCTATTTATGTATATTTTTCATCACATTTCTATCTGTCTTTTCGGAATGCTATTGACGTAGTTCATTGAATTTCGCTGCCATACATAACCTCCGTTTTCCAGGAATGTATTTCTGCGCGTGTTGAGCTTATCTTTTTATAAACTAATTTGGAAGTGCAGTTGATATAATTTTACGATTTGTACTCAACATTCCTGAAAGCCACCTTGATCACAACTGCAATTCGTTCCTTATTGCTACTTTTTTATGTATTTGAAATTCCTCCATCCATTCGGCCTCCGAAGTCCGTCAGCCGACGGAATCCGAAAAGCTATTTTCGTCTCTTGAATATCAGTGGCTCATGGGAGGCGCGACCACGTCCTTCCTACCATTCACACCGCATATACACACTCTCCCCTTCCCAAAGAGGTGTCGCCCTTATCTGTAGGGCGCCGCGTGTCACCAGGCCTCCATCCCCCGGAATTAACCCGGACGACAGTAGCGGTGTTTTTTTTTTCTGGAGGGCAAGCGACCATCGGCTGGTAGGAAATTAAAGCAGGGACTGGTTTGGTAGCCTTCGTGTAGAGAACTGGAGAAGGGTGAACGTTAAGGGTGGGGGATATAAAAAAAACTTCCCTCACAATACCCTGGGAAAGGTCTCGAGGAAAAAAAAATGTTTCCACCGGCAAGGGGAAGATAGGAGCTGGAGGTTAAAGGTATATAATAATAATGGAGGACCGTATTCGCGGGAACACGCATCCTTGGGGAATTTCCCCTTTCATTTGTTTCCTCCACGTGCCCTTCATATCCACCTGGCGGAGACGAAAGTTCGTATTTTTTTCAGCATTCTTTTATTTTTTGGTCCGAAAAATGGAAAACAGTCGTACGTACGGTCGTCTCTTGTGACTTATGGTAATTTTTTGCATCGTCATTTTTAATATTCGCACGGCATTAGTGTAATGTGGGAATGATGTTGCTTATTTTGTTGCTGCTAGCCTTTTTAATTGTTTATTATTTCTTGCCCTACTTCACCATGCCGGTGATGCATGCACCTCACTGCTAGCTAGGGCGGACGATATTAATTAGAGGCCGTTTCCCAAGGGAATATCATTTTCGTCATGAAATACTTTTTACTCGTCGTGCTCGTAAGACCAATGCGTTTCGAAGTAATTAATCGCCCATTGCAGCATTTTAAATTACGCAATTACCATTTCGTTCCGAAATTGGACGCTATCCGTTGGGGATAGCTGAATCCTTGTGTGCTACCCTGTTCGTTTTTAGATCACGTCGTAGAGTTGCGAAATATTTTTTTTCTCCTCTTGCGGCGAGACAATTCTTATAGCCAAATTTTTGTGTGTTGTGAGTACAGTTTTAAAGGCAATGTGGCATAATTATCATGAAACCAACTGTCATGAGTATCGGAGATGTTCAGTTGGTTTTACCTGCAGGGTCCTCTTCCATTTTTTTACACCACTTCTTTAAATGCATACACTACCCACGTTTTTTTAACTTGTAAAAAATCACTACAATCAGTAAAGATGATGTAACTTTCATTCTCAAGTTGCAAAGAACAAACTGCGTTTTTTTTAATCAGCGAATAACATGTTTACTGTCAAAACAGGCGAGTGTGATTGAAAGTATGTCATAAATAAAATGGATCATAGCTGCAAAGTGCGTTTCTTCAATCCTGTGACTCCCACAAAATTAATTGTCTGATCTCATTCGCGTGACAGCTTACTGTCCTCTCACTCATGTGTTAACTTCAAAGTAACTCCTAATATTTTTTAATTTAATCTATTTCTTTGGTGTGAGTGGTTCACCTCGATATTTTTATTTAATTGTTTGAACTGGAAAACCTAGTAATGAACATTAATTTTGCTATTGTCGTACAAAAATAAGGAATGTTTTAATATTTTGGCAGTGAATTCGGCTGGCTTTTAGGCTCTCTGAGCCAGTAGCGCAGTGAGGGGGGAGGTTTTGGGGGATAAAACCCACCCCCAGAGCTCAGAGAAATATTTATGTTTAATCCGTTTTACGTAATTGGATTAGTATTACTTATAAAATTGATCTAATTAAGAATAGAAGTGTTAGGATTAATCAAATATCCCTCAGAAATCCGTAAAAATCGCCATTTTGAACCATTAATCTTAAAAATTTTCTGGAGCCCCCGCAAATGCGGCTTACCCTGGCGGGTATGCAATACCCCCACACCCCTAAGTATTAGTTGTGCCTAAAACCCTCCCCCCAGCCTTAATTCTTAGCTACGCCCCTGCTCTGAGCTATTAAGGCCAGCTCAATACCATCGATATTCTTACTGTAACTGTCGGAACAAAGAGAGAATGACGCCATTCCCATGCTTCTATCAAGGATCCCACGGGACCCCGTTTTCATGACACTTGCCCTCGGACTTAGTGGTGGATGTGGGAATGACGAAACAGAATGCAGGGGGAAGTAAGGGGGTTGAAGTTTTGCGTGCGAGGGTAGTGGCAGGGTATGCGACACAGCGGGGCGTGAGAGGGAGCGTGGTGGTTGCGTGGGTAAATACAAAGAGCGCTGTCCTGTCGTTTGATGGAGAGGGCGTGCGCCCAGACAGGTTATTTTTCCCTCCGTCGCCTTCATCTGTTTTCCTCCTCTCTCCCTTTCGCGGATCAATATTTTTCCGCCCTCTTCCGTTCCTTTCGTTCCCTCTCTGTGAAGTGGCATTCTCTCCCGTTTTTCGGACGCCTTCCCATCCTTACCGCGGCGAAATGGGCTTTTCTGTGGTCGTCAATTGAAGGGGATGTGTGCACAAAGTGACTGTATCCCTTTATTTTTCACGCTTCTTTCCTTTTCAATTTTTCTATGCAAATTTTTTACTCTACCCCCCGTGGTAGTACGTGTCAAGCATTAGCTGTAAATGAAATTAAAGCACGAGGCTAGTGGAAGCTAATCGTTTGTCCTTGGGATGCACTGCAAGTTGTTTTTTTATAGCATCAGGGGATAGTTTTTGGAAATGCATGACGAGATACATTTAGCCACTGATGCTAAACAGTATAATTTCATTATATAGACATGGTAGACATTCAGTATCTGAAATCTAGTCCGTACGATAAAATTTTATTGGGAATTTACTAAAGATTTTCTCTGAATGTGCGGAAAATGTTCTCAGCAACTGAAATTTTGATTGGCATGGTGAAATTTTTGTTGTGAAAAATTCCAAATTTGTGATGTGTGCGAATATAAAATAAGCATTAAAATGTAAGTGCTATGGTTGGCCAGGTAACTTTGTCCTGATCAAAGGTTTCCTTTTTTCCTTTTAACCCTTATGCTAAATCTTCCTAATGTATTTTTAGCAGGATAGCAATTCTTGTCAGGTATTACCCTCAAATATATTCTAGCCACTATGCCAATGGAATCAAGCCCGAAGTGGCTGAGGTTGCAATATAATTTGAACTAATAGTTAGCATGGTGACCTAATGGAACTAAGTCATGTTTGAAATCGAAATAATTCCTTGAATTCTTCGCTCCATTTCCATTTTAACGTAATATCATGGCCATTAATGGAGAGAATGTTGACACTTACGATATAAAATGTTGATTTTCTCTCCTCAATCTTTTAATTTTTCTACACGAATGCCGTTTTTACCTCCTCATTTGTTCATGTAGAGTGTAAACCCTTTGCGACACCACGAGTCTGATGGGAGGAAATTATTCACGATTATGCTTTCAGGGTAGTGGTTGCCTGTTTTTTTATTTTATTCGGAGTTCGATGTGTATCATTCATTAAAGAACTAAGCCAGTGGAAAAATCTTAAGTGATAACGCTTCATTTAAACATAAACGTATTAATAGGCGAGGAAACTTAATAAAATCTAGTCATATACCTAAAAGTTAAATAACTCGCCAATTCTTTTGATTTTGTCCCTATGAAAAGATCCTTCCGTGGACTCAAATTGAAAGGTAAATGTAAACAAATGATAGCCAGGGATAACTTTGGCATTTTTTCGCTCTCGATCATAAAAATTTTCTGTGGAAATGTCTCTTCCCTGTTTTTTTTATGCATACCGGGCCGTAAAATCAAGTGATATCAATCCAATAGGCTAATGGAAACAAATTGTATTTAATTGGGCTTCAATGAAAATGTATGTTTTATAGTAAGCGAGGTGATTTATAACTTCCATTTTTCTACTTCTATCACGGAGAAAAAGTCCATTCTACAGCCACAAATTGGGATGCATGTGTATCCAAGCAACTGTCCCTGCTGATTTTCATTCGTCACTCCTCATCAATTTTTCATTCTGTTTCAACTCCTATCGTGGCGTACGTCAAGTTTTAATTCTAAGGGAAATCAAACCGGGTGGCTGATGGCAAAATATCGTTTTCTTTTGGTTGGGCTTGGAATAAAAGTATAATAATGACGATAGTATATGAAACTTGATGACTGGAATAATAATTGAATTAATCATTAACTCCTCTGATTTGTCTCGGCAAAAAAAATGTTTCTACATCTCCCGAAAGAACGCTTTTTGCCCAAGCGAGTATAACCGTTGATTTTTACGATTTAACTGCTTCATTCCATTTTCTTGACCCGGTCTTAATGTATCCTTTTAATTTGCATCCTAGTTTTCTTAAAATTTTCCCTTTTCTTACCCCGGTCTTAATAAATTTAAGCGTTAACTCAGACTAAAATTAAGCCCTAAGGGTTGATGATCGGGATTTCTATCATTCGCAAGGGTTCAAGTAGGGTAAGTAACTTGGTAATATTTGAGGGAGTAATATTTTTTTGACTCCTCCGGCCGTTGCTTAGACTGAAGGATTGCTTTTACGGCCATCAATTAAAGGGGATAATATCCCCTTCAATTGATGGCCGTATATATCCCCGGGATATACACACACGCGATTTGCTCCGTTGCTCTTCACGCATTTCATTCCCTCTGCAGTTCAATTTTTCCATGCGGAAATATCTTTATTTGCCTCCATCCCGTTGAATCTCGACGCTTGCTCTCCCTGCTGTAATTTAAAAAAATTTAAACATGGTAATTTCTAAAGTGGGTCTCCAATGATTTTTTCATTTCACCCGCTTAACAAAAATAATGTTTAAATTTTTTTATGAGTATCTAAAAGTCACTTATTAACGGATTATAGGCCTAAGACGAATTATCGCTGTGAAGCATTGCTTACCAGCAAGGCACCGAGAAAAGTAATTGAGCTCCCCAAAATTACGACCTTTATCCGCCACTGATTTCTTTTTATTTTACCCGTAGTTTGATATTTCTCATGCATTAAACCTGAATAAAATCAAGCCACTAAACTAATGGGAAAACCTTAAGTGATTGCGTTTCATTGAAATGTGATCGTGTGAATAGGCGAAGTAACTTAATGGAATCGAGTCATAACTAAATGTTTAATAACTTACTAATTCTTCTGATCCAGTCTCCATTTTAAGTCCGTATGAGGTAAATTTCAATGAATCATATGTAGATGGACTTGCAATAAAAACAAGAATATTAGGAGGCGATGTAAAACCCTGGATTGAAGTCGAAAATGAGAGATAACAATTTTTTAATCATTCCGCACTTTTGCCGGGAAAATACACGCTTTCACAGCCGTCCAATTCCTGGCGTCTGTAAACCACTGTCAGCTTTGATGTTCACTCTCTCTTTCTTCTTAATCATTCAATTATGCTCCTTGCTATTCAACGTTTTCCCGTGGTCGCGGCACATGTCAAACTTAAGCTTTAAATGAGATATCTCTCCACTTTGAGACTAATGAAACAAATATCATGAGTGCTTTCTTCTCACGAAATTATGTTAGCATGGTAGAAGATGAAATGGCTTAATGGAAATAAGCTATAACAGAAAGAACTCTTTTTCTTCTTCCGCATGTATCTATTAGAAAGGATGAAATTCGCCATGAAAAATTGTTTGCATTTGCAAGGATGCGAACCTGGATATCCTGATCGGAGGTCAGGTATGTCTGCCAGTAACGCTGCCAAAGATTAACCGGGTTCGAATCCCGGCTTAGCTTAGTATTTTTTTCATAGTAAATTTCATCTTTGATGTACCTACATAGGTACATAACTTTGAACCAGTGCGCGTGACTGCGTACCTAGTCAATTGTTTCATGCTGTCCCTTCGAAAGGATTGCTTTTGCGGTAATTCATGGATGGGGATTTACATTGAAGCAATTGCATCGTTGATTTATACCGCTGCTCTGGTACTCCATTTTACTCAGCTTTTGCTTATAAATTTCTTTCGTTCTACGGTCGTGATGCGTGTCCAATGTTGACTGTTAATAAGATGAAACAGCGGGACCGCTAATGGAAACCGGTAGCTCAGTGCTTGGACTTGCAATCGAGTGTTCATGTGGTATTGGGCGCGATTGTATGTAGTACTAATCCATTAGAGATGTGTCAAGTTACGTGTAATCGCTACCAAGGAATGAATCTATATCCGTCAAAACTGAAGGTTCGAGTTCAAAATACTCGCGATTATTGCTAGTATATCGCATGTAAGTGGGTGGAACTAGAAAACGCGAGTACAAGGAATCGTATTTGAAGGTGAATACAGATAGGAATGTCGAGTACATAGTCATCGCTACGCTCTGAGATGCCGGTAGATAACTCTGAAATGTGTAACGATGTGTTGCAATCATTACTATTAAAGCATTCTACCGATTAAGGTATGATACATGGAGTATTTAAGAAGCATTCTGTCTGTCTCCCTCGCTCCATGGACTTCCCTCTTCAATTCATAATAATAGCTACTCTCTTTCCTTTTATCTAAAATCCGTATTCTCTTCCTCTCCTTAGTTTACCATACAGTCTACCCTCTAACACTGTTTTCAACATCCCCTCCCCGCTAAGTACTCGCTCCATCCATACCTTCTGTCTTTTCCCTATCTCATCTAGAAGCTGCTTCTCCTCACCCACCATGTCTAGCACTTCGTCGTCCCTCTTCCTTTCCGTTCACTTCACCTTCTCCATTCCTATCCACATCCACAGCTAAAACGCCTCCAGTCCTCAGTCGCCCTCCTTCCGGTGAAAACGTCTAGTTACCTATTTTTGTTACCCTATATAACTTGTTAGGTCTACTTATCAGCGAAATTGTTTCCCCCATAATTAATTTTGGCAAGTGTTTTTTCATGTCTTTTCACGTCCCTTCATTCTTCCATATTTTGATTCACATTTTGTGTTAAATATAGTATCAGATGTATGCATTCTTTTGATGACTTTCTGGATGATTTTCTTCCTGACAAGTAAGTGCATTTTTTGGCCTAGTCGTAAGAGGAACAGAGATATTTCGTGTACGGCATGTTTTAGAAAGCAAATTAAGCTTCTCCCTGTAGTGAAGCACTCACCCGTGGTTTCACTAAAAACTAAAAAGTGTCCACGTTTTCGCAGCGCTATACTGAAGGTCTCATTCCAGATTAAAAGCCTGCTACGTTTCATTGAAATTTCGCTTAATTTTCATTGTCAGTATTGAAAGGCTTGCGAATTTACCAAACTGATGGTTTTACTATTTATAATCGTCAAATCTCTTTAATATTCTCTTCGTTTCAATATCTTGAATATTTACATTCCGTACTTTGCCTAAAGTATATAATATGGTGTATGTTTTCACATCAAGGTTTAATTTTTATTCCTATAAAATTTTTAAGTACCAGTCGAGGAAATGTTTCATAATATTCTGCTTCAGATTTTCCGCCTTGGTACTTTGGTTAATAACCACTCCGTTGTATTTTTCATTTTCAATTTCTGCTTGCTTGCCAAAGTCCTATTTTGTCTTCTCGTTTGCTTTTGGTTATTTCACATGCTCTCTGTCTCGTTTTCTAATCATCTCATGAACTCTTACTTTTTCTCGTTTTTTTCATAGAGGCATTTAGAAATTACTAGATATTCATGAAAGCATGAGAGGTGGAACTTTCATTCTTTTCACTAGTCGTTGGTGGTGACGTTTTTAATTAATCAGCGGCTTGAAATTTTTTCTCCCTGGTGAGTAAGGTTTAGTGTAGTAGATGTGAGAAACAATTCTTACGATTATAAAGAGCTGTTTTTCTAGAGCTATTTTGTTCCCGTTGTTTCAAGGGACCGTCTCATTTATTGACGTGATTCACAATTGGGAAACTCTAATTGAAATGCTAATTATCGAGATATTTTTATTTTCTATTCTATTCTATCTGGCAGTAAAAAAGGTTTCGTCGTTTTTTACTCAATGATGAATAATTATGCATACAGATTTCTCTGCTATTAACCACCGAAGCTGGGGCATTCCAATGGGCATTTTTAGACAAGTTCTTCTCACATGTTAGACATTTTTTCACGTATTGTACAAGATAATTTAATCAAATCTACTTTAACTTGAATCACGTATGTTCTTCAATGTTGGACATTGGGTAAATACCTTCCCTTAACTAGCTGAAATTCCACTTTTTAAATGACTTTTTCAGGTACGGGATATGTCAGGCCGACCATAATTTGCTTCACTGCAATATGAACATTATTTCGAAACTCATCACACCCCTTAATTTCTTTATTTGAAATTCAAGATTTTGTGTTTAGAAAAAGAACATCATTAAAACTAAATTTTTTATGACTATTTATGAGGAATTTTTAAATTTCCTATCACGTACGGGTACGTGAGATTGTTTTACTAATTTCAATTTAATGAAGAATCAGTTGATTGATATATGGCAATTTTACTCTGTCAAAATCTCATTTTAATTATTGGATCTATGTTGCTAGCCGCTTTCCCTGTATTTTGATGGATATAGCGAGTAATCCATAGTACGTAAGATTTCAGGGTAAATTCATACCAGATTTTGGCATTATTGTAACAACCGTGAGAGATCACGTTTTTTGCTGTGCAAACGAACGCGATTGCTCTTCGGCGTGGAACCAATGGGGTGATATCCTAGATAATTTTCCTCGGATGTTATGTGCATTATTCGGTGGTGGAGATTTGGGAACCTCAGGTGTAATGTCGTGCAACCGGCCTAATCACTTCCCATCTGTGTTTATTTCCTTCTCCCCGTAGAGGGGGTGGCGGGCGGTCTCTGGGGTGGGATTTGACCACGCTCCGGGTAAACTTCCCCACTGCCGGAGCGACCTACCGTCTCGCTGGCGATAAGTCAGCCATGTTCCCCCTTGGGTTTTAAGCCGAGTCGCGAGTTTGCACGCCTCCCCACCCTCATTTTTTTCCTTTTTACTAGCTGACGTAAGAAACCTCACTCTACCAAACCATGCGTGCCCGAGATTTATTCCACCGAGATGAGTGCGATAAGTTGTCTTCTTTTTTTATTTATTTTTTGAGTGAAAACTTCTTCAGGCGCACCCGAGCAATATTTTATTCGCAGTAAAATGCACCATCTCGTCTTGCGCGGAGAAAATTTACGCGAGTACGCATATCCCGCTCTGTGAGTCTTTTTTGGTGACGAATTACTCGCTTGAAACTTGTGGTTCCATCTCGAAATTTTAGAGTAAGTACGGTATATCATGTTTTTTGTCACATTTTTCTGTCACTGAAATATTATCAACTGAAAAAGTAATTGGAAGGTAAAAAGTAGAGAGTTTCAAATGTAAAGGCAATTATTGATAAATCTCTACTTTATTTTGCCTGAAAATTTCAAGATCATATCATTAGTTTCAATTCAGTAATCCGTAACTTAAAATACCGACCGAGAAGAGAGTATTCTTTTTCTTAAGAGCACTCATAATTACCACTCGGACTGAAGTTTTCGGTGAGGGAAAATTGGCTTTACACTTATGTTATTATCTTGTTTTGAGCAAATACAAAATGCACAGTCATCATCTTTTGCCTGTATCTCTACTTTCAAATTTACGTCATTATTTTCTCAAATTCATATTTTTATTATGAGTAACAGGCAAACAAATGTTGACTCAGATCTGCTCTGAATATGTCAAAATGATAGCATAAATTTTAAAGGGTTGACATGTCATCAAAGAAGACAAAATACGGCCGGTTGAGTGGAAGAGATGCGTTATAAAATTTATGCTAGGTTTTGTATATTCCGTTTCAGTTATGGGTCCTCTTTCGTAAATATACGGCTTTCTGGTGAGATAATTATTTCATGGTAGAGCTATCCATGGTAACTCATTTTAAAAGTATTGAGAATAAGCGCTGCAAAATATAACGTAGGCAAATTATACCGAAATATTTATTAGAGAGTTTATTTTTATAAAAAATACTAATTCTTCCTTTTGTATCTTAGTTTTTCCAATAATATTCTGGGTACAACTTTAATTATAGTAAATATAGAATTCATTCATTCTTTATATCGGTGAAAAATAATTAATATTGTTTTTGTAGGTCAAAAAGTAATGTTTTTAATCTCACAAGGTTTTGCTATTTTACAATACATTTTAAATGCAACAATTTATTGCTATTTTACAATAGGTGCTCTTTTACTTGTATTTTTCTTACTAATTTAACGCGGCTAAATTTTTTGTTAACGTGGTAACACTATTATGTCAATTTCAGTAGCAATATACCGTAGTTATTAAAGTTTTCTTTCTTTCGGCTCGTTCTGTGGCCTGCGCATTACTTTTGTTCTGAATATTCTGAGCTCGTGCCTAGAGGCACGCGTTGGAATGCCAAGCACGCTTCTTTTAGTAAACTCTCGAAATAAAAATGCTCCACACAGTGCCTGTCCGTTTTTTGTGACAACGCAAGTTTTAGCCCAGACACGAGAGGCTTTTCCCCTCATAATGGCTTCTGCCTCGTAGGCACTGGACCGTAGTATATTATTCATGCACTTGTCCGGAGGATTGTGCTCACCATTACAATCTGAATATGTTACTGTTTCTGTGCATTCAGTGTTTTTTAAGATGTTTTTGTGCATGTTTTTTTATCGCGCTGTAGTCGGGAGATATTTTTTCGCATTTATGGTTACTTATGAATAAATAACTTTGTCGGAAAAATGTGAATTAAAATACTTACCAACTACGACATGCATTGCGTAAGGTCTTCGTTGCTGTTTCGGAGATAAATTAATTACCACGGCAAAGGTTCTCTAAATTGTTGACGGTAGTGAATTACGAGGCTACCGACTAGTATTATGGAGACAGAAAGTAGCCTTGCTTGTTTGATGACACATGACTTTTTATGTATGTTGTACGTAGTGTTAGTTTAGAGAAACAAGGAGTCACATTCATGCTTCAAGTTTACTGCCGCTGCGTAATTCTCCTTCTAATAAATGGGTGTTGTATCGTGTGTGCATTTTTTACACACGGATTGTATTGTTTTTAAGAAGAAGAGACCGGCTCTCCGCGAACATTCTTTAAACTTGAAGTATTTCTGGATGAACGCATTATTTTGGAGATATCTTGTTGACAGTACGTTATTGAGCTATAATGTTCGTCTCTGCAATATATTTGGTGGTCGGTTAGTCCCACGTTGCATTTATATGCATGATCAGTCCTCAAATGTCTTTGTCGTAATAGCTGGTACCCTTTTATTTCCTTGGAGATTTGAGTTACTATACTGTTCAAAGGCCGTTTCATTTATATCGAAATCTTATGAAGGAGGTTTTGATAAATAATGTTATAAATGTCCAGGAATAATTTTACTACACTTTATGGGACAAAATCAAACACCATCAAGGCATCGCCTAATTTTGAAGCATTAAGTTCATCTGATTACGAGAAAGTAGTAGTCGCTCCCACCCAGGAATTTTAAAACATTTCACATCTATAAAAATTATAATTACACCTGGAAATTTCTTAATCGGTCGTGATATTGCTGATGATCACAGAAATATTTCTGATACTACTCATCATTTTAATTTAATAACTTTTCGTTGGATTTAAACGGTTAACCGTGTCTTTTTCAGCCATTCGATAGAGTTCGTCCGGATATACGGAATTTATCTATTTAAAATTATTATATTTAATTTTTTGAAATGTGTTTTACGTTTTAAATTGGCTTTTCAATTCCTCACTGTAAGATTACTTAGCTGTATTTATAGTGCTTGATGCCGAAAAATTAAAATTGAACGCCCTTTAAGCTACATCAAGCCGTCCAAAATTACGATTATACACTCAAGGATTCTCTTTTTAGAAGAAACAAAGACAGCATTTATCACCGGTATTTTTTATTTACAATCCAAAGCATATTGTAAAGATGGTTCATGAAATTCATGAAACATTCCACGGCATTAAGTCCTCCTAAGCCTAAAGCTGTTCAGGAGGTGCTTACAATTGCAGAACACATAAAAACTCCGAGATCGATATAATAGATTTGATGCCTCATTCTGTTATTTATGTGGGAACAACAAATCATTTACAACGTCGTCATTTTAACGATATTTTGTGTCACTCTTGTATTTCGAAATAGAACTGATGCCGGGTGATATCATTTTCATATTTCAATAATTTGGGTACCTTTAACATTCTGTCACCGAGTAAAGTGTAAGTGTTTGTTTTTTTTACATTTTAGTGTATGTTACTATATTTTTTTGGGATAAATGATTTTCCTTTCTTCCGTAGATAGTGGTGAGTTTTCGGTGATTCACGTTTGCGTGATTTGACGTTCCAAATTCCTCGTGTGCAGTCGCAAGTGTAGACGGTCCCTCTCGGAATGCAGTGGACATTTTTCATGTCACGAAGCGCGATGTTTCTCTTACCTCATACCTCAGTCTCAAGTGTAGTCTTATCTCCACACCCTCATTGTTAATGGCGGTGGTGAATGGGCTTTTTGCACGCGACCTTGCTCAGCTCCATTTGCCTTGATATTTCCTGTCATCGCCAGCTCTTATATCACACCGCGAACCAAGGGTATGACCGTCGAAAGTTAGTATTGTTTACAAGGCGTGGTTTTTTCAGGGATAATATTTATTAAATATATTCAGTGGCACACGCTTTCTTTCCCCGCTATCTTTATCAAACCCACGCCTTTGTCTCCAAAACTTTTCTCGATATTTTAGGGAAATAAATCTACGGATGTGATTCTACCTTTCTGTCACAGAAAAATGGAATTCTGATAATCCCTCCCCTGGTAAAGCAAACAAATTGCTATATCGGCAATCTTGAGAAGGACCGAAAGTAATTGGTCTATGTTAATGCTTGGAAACAAGGCTACTTTGAAATTTTTCTCGTCTCGTATAATTCAGATGACATTGTGACTTTACAGGTAATTGTAATAATTATTGGGATCCTGTACAGTTGTTTTTGCGTCTCAAATTGCACTTTCCTATCATTCCAATTTTGATCATTTTCGCCTAGCGAAAGCGAGTCAAGAATGTAAATTACTGTTAGCCGCTCTAATCATGGCTTTTCACTCTTGATATCCAAATCGTCCTGCAGTTAGCGCAGGATAGGCGACTTTTGAAAATACATTTTAATGTGCAAAGTATGGCAGCACATCTTGGCGACTAGAGAATCCCATATTTTAAAATTTTTGTGGTTTTGCGTTCAATGCTGTCTGGGGTCTTTGGGATTACGGCGCTGGTTGATTTGGTTTCCATGACCTCGCCTATCTCGCCTTCCCTTTGAACTTTTACCGTCGCGCCTGTGGTTTTTAGCGCTTGACCGAAGCGATGTCCTTCTCCTGAACTCTCTTTCCCTTTGTTTTCGTCCCGTGGAATGGCGCTTATCTCTTGGTTTCCTGGCGTCTGCGACCGCAACGCGTTGATATCGTATCAAGGTAGTGCTGCCCCCTGTGTGCGAGAGGCTAGAATTATTATTTTATTACTTCACTTTCTGCAGCTCATTGTTGCCTCAACCTCTCTCTGAATAGTGTGCCTGCATATGGTGTTATCTTGTCAGTGCAAAAGCAGAGCATTCGTGAATATAATCTGGGAGATCTTTCCGGTGATCCATGCGATTGTCGAAAGTTTTGGTGGCAGGACTACTCTGACTCGGATCGTGGATTAATGTGCACCCCCGTGGTGAAATATGGGTACTTATGTCCAGTTTACCATCCGGCTTCATGTCGAAGAGCAGAGGATTAAAGTGGCTGGTGCGTTTCAACTTTTTTTATCCGCGACCCGTATGAGTTCTCCCTCTCATCGGGTCATATTTTGTCTTTTTTGTGACTTACTACCTTTTATAAACTTAGCCACCGTCTTGAAATTTTCCGTGTTACATTTTAGGCCTTTGTCAACATTTTCCTTTCTCTGAATCATACATTTTTTCCATCCAAGTGGAATATTATAAAAAATTTCAATGCACGCAAAATCAGAAAAGGTCCAATTATATTTACTGTGAAAATTTTGAGTTCACAAGTGTAATTCTGACCAGGAAATGCGCCTGGAAATTGAGGAAAAGTATTAGTTAATCGAATGAGAGTGATTTGTCCTCTTGAGTAGTTCCACTTTGGCCAATCATTATTATCCCATAATTTGTCAAAAAAACCTTCAGACAAAAAGAAATTTATTAACTAGGAATTCAAAACGTCGTATGCTTTCAATGGTTTCCGGCTTAATCCGTGGAAGAAAACGAAGTCGTTTTTTCATTTGTGAACGTCGTATACTGATGAGCTTAAGTTTCATTTTCTGCTCTTAAATAATAAGTTTTGATTTTTTCGTAAATATTGATAGCAGTATTTTTGCCGCACTGAAGATTTCGGATTTTTTCGTAGTCATATGCTATGTTCCTATTTTTACTGCAATGGATTGAAAGAAAGCTATATATATGACGATCCTTCGTTTAAAATTTGTATTTTTGATTAGTTTTCTTTGAAAATTAATTTTATAGCTGCTGAAATATCGAATCAGGGGTACGAGGATAAGCGGTGTAAAGGATTATAAGTTTCCAAGTAGTCTTGTGGCTCTTGGTTAATTAAAACTTTGTTTTGAGTTCATCAGTACAGCTGCGCGAATTAGCCTCTTTTGCGGAAAATGTTCATGCAATTTGGAGCTTCGACTGGTTTCAATTCTTTTTATCTTCAAATGCAATTAAATGAGTAGGATTTGCCAAAAAAATATTTTCGTGTTCCATTCCGCTCCAAAAACTTTTATTTGCTTCAGGTCTGTATGCTGTTTCATTTAATTAAATCTGTTTGGAAATTAAGTAATGACTTTCCCTGTGAAGTTGGAATCAATTCAGCTCTCTTAAGCCTCTGAGTCATTAATTAATGCGGATTTTGATGCACCTAGTGGTTTTAGTACTTCAATTTGTCTTTCGTTTAGCAGTCGGCTATAGAAATTCCCGTAAAATTAAACTTTTTTTGCACTTCAATCGGTTCCTCATGCTGCCGTCTGTAATAGCAATTCTCGTTTTGTGGTCATCCATTTTCTCTCACTTATTCAATTTCGTAATTTAGAAAAGTATTTTTTATTCAATTTTTTCTTTTCTCGTAGTACTCATGCGATGGTTATGTATGGAGCAAGTTAGCCAATTTTTTCGGCGCTGTATGAAGCTAATTAAATTGCATAAAACCCGATGATTCTTGCGTGATGGAGTAGAATTTTGTGTTCATCACTCCAGCATTATTTTAATTTTGGAATCGTTTTTATTTCAATTAAATTAAAACTTGAGAATATCTGCTTATTGAAATTATCATTTTTGGTAAGTGGTTCTTAACTAACGATTTAGGTGCCGTAGAATTTTCTTAGTGAACAGTAAGGTTTTGTGGAATAAAATCCCTCCCCGCTCCATGTAGAATCTTTACACTGAGTATGGCCACTTACTGGTTCTTCTGCAAGAGGTTTATCGGTGGCTAGTCAGCGTTCGTTTCCTGAATATTTCATAAATTTAATGTCTTAGGCTTCAAAGTCCATCTCAAGTCTCCGGGCTGTCGTGCTGTATGCATGAGCATGTCATCTTGCGGCATGTATATCCGGCAGTATATACCCAAGTACTGGACTCTAAAATGCTCAATAGAGTTTAAATATTTTGTTCAAAGTACTTTGGAATATATTCATATCTTCGAGTTACAGAAAATTCGTGCGAAGAAAAAAAATTATTTTGGATTTTTCTGTATTTTAGATTTTAAAAATGTCCTCAATTGAGACATTTAAATTTAGGTTCTCGAGTTACAGAAGTTTCGCTGCATATTACTATATCATCCCACCAATTCCTAGTAGGAATTTTAGATTTGCTTTGGTAAAAGGAGGAAACTGCTGGATAAGAGGGAATGGTATTGGATGGATAGAAAGTGGGCAGAATATGCCGTGATTAGTGGAAGAATATTGGGTTGACGAGGAAGGGAATGGAATATAGTATGGTTTAATCATACCTGGCACCTCACCTCTCTTGTGCAAGGCAAGCTGCTCTGTTATGCCTTCCCCGACTTGTACCCTGAAAAGTCGAAAATATACATACTTTCTCCTTAAAAAAGTTTCCGGCAATGGAATAAAGTTTTACGTGAATTCAACCGTCTAGAAATACACTGTAGACAGCCAAGTAGGCTGGGACTAACATAGATATAAAAACAGATCACAATCCGGCGAGGCGAGGGAGTGGAAAATAAAACGACATGTATCAATTCCCTCTTCAGATTTCGGAATGAATTAATGTGTATTGGGGAAAGGCAAAAATAATAGAGAGCGTTACAGAAATGCTCAGCATACTGTGATGGGAGAGCTAACAAAAGAGGAACAAATGGAACTGGCTATGTGGGATGTAAAAAATAATGAGTGAGGAAAAGGCACGGGATGAATTTGTGAAGGAAATAACACAACCAAAACTTTGTGGCGAAATAATGATCACCAGTTTATCATAAATTGCTGATCACAAAGGGAAAATGTAAAGTAGTTCTTGAACAGGACCATACGGGATGGGAACGACCTACCAGTAAAAATATTTGGGACCGTCCCAAACGTTTGGCATTTTTTCAAATTGGTTAAGTTATTATTTTTTAAGGGTTTCTTATAATGTTTTCAATATTGTTTTCATCGCATGTTCCTGTTGCCGCCAGGCCAGTGGACAAATTGTTAACCTAATTGGCCAAACAATTTATTAATAAGGTTTCCTTGTTAGTTAACTTTCACTTATACCACAACTTTTGCTATACCACCAAAAGCAGTGGTGCAAGAAAAAGTAACCTAACCAAGTAACCTTATGATGGAATTCCACACATTTAGTCTAAAGAGAAAAATTGAAATGTTGCAACTCGAATGTCACCAGATTTTTAAGTATCCCACTAATACATGGAACTCCTACATTGAAAAAATCCTTGTCTATTGTTGGGACAAGGATACGGAATATACTCTTGAAATAATCAAAAACTCCATATCATTGATGTCTTTCAAAAATATACTGTTAAAAAATGCTATTACAAGAAAAAATTTAACTTGACCAGTATGGTTGTATTTTCTGTTACCATTATCATATAATTTATTGCATATATTCAATTTTTCTGTGTACTCGAGCTCTGATACTAATGTCTACCTTTGTATGTTCTCAGTGTACCTAGGGTATAAGAACAATAAACATTTCTTTATCTGTATCGTAACAGAAGGGAAGCGTTATCCAGCAGACCGATTGTGGCGGTTTAAACGTTGTTGGAATATTATTTCCCCTATAGCATATGATTCAATCAGTAATCGCTCTTATCGCTATCCAATCTCGAATTTATGCTTAATCATTAATTTAATCCAAATGGTGGCTAATTGTAGGTGCCTTTGTTTTTTCTTTGCAGAGTGGTGGCAATGCTGACGTTGAGTTGCACCGACCCGTGGGCGGAGGGAGCGGAGGGGGCAGCCTCCGGATCACGCACCTCGTCGGGGGCGTGTCGTCGGGGGCGGGCGGGGGCGGTGGGGGCGTTGGGGGGCACGCGGCCGCCGCCGCCGCCTCCGGAGCCCCCAGGTTCCCCAAGCTAGACGAGTGCGCACACTTCCACTACGAGAATGTCGAGTTGGGGCCCATACAGGTGAGGATATTATTCTAATAGTTAATTTTTCATTCATAGTACTACTATCCTCTGAACCAGGAGTCTCCAAATCATGGCCCGCTGGCCACATCCGGCCCGACAAACAAATCCCTTGTGTCTACGTACAAGTCTTACAATTGCCTCATCTAATGTGTAACCTGATTTCAATAAAATTTTAAAGTCAAAACGACTGTATCATTCCTCACACTAATTTGATTGCACAAAACTAAAGGCTGGGCTCTTTTTAGTTTTCCCTGATTTATTCCAACCAGATGTATTTTTTATTATTCCATGTTTATAATCTAATTTTTGAGGAAATTTAGTTAATGGCATTGATTTTTTTTATTAATTCCTTCGGCCCGCATAAATTTGGAAAATAGAAATTGTGGCCCTTACATTAAAAAGTTTGGAGAGTCTTGCTCTAATTAAATTAAAACTTCGTTGTGAGTTCAATTTATGGCTGCATGAATTTTCCTTTTTTGCGGCAAATGTTCATGCATTTTGAAGCTTCAATTTCTTTCAATTCTTTTTATCTTGTAGTGGAATTAAATGTGTGGGATCATCCGAAAAATGTTTGGACAGAAAAAAAACTCATTGAATGCCTCATTTCTATGCTTATGTGGAAACAATAAACCATTTACAAGGTCGTCATTTTTAGCAGTAATTATATTTTACTATCGCTCTAATCTCCTCCTACCCCAATCTCTCTCCAAATGAATTATTTACAAGTAATTTCATATCTTACGTCTTCAGTTTAAAAACTTATCATTCAAATTGCGATCTTTTATGATGGAAGCACAAAGAGAATGCTGATACGGAGGCATTTTTTTGCGAAATGAGGTTCACAACCAGATTGCCTCCGTTAAAAACGTCTGCATTTTTTTCCCTCATGGGTTTCTAGTTTCCATTTTTGCTGCATTTCCCTTTGATGTTTTTGGCGCTCTTCCAGGAAAATATCCAGTTTTTTTAGCTTAATCGAGTTTTAATGTTTTAATAACCATCGCCAGTGCCATGAGCTCTGCCTTTTTTGTAGTGTTTTTCGATTGATAATTTTTTTTAATTAAAATCACGCTCGCATCCGTCAATCGTTTCTAAATTAGTTTTTTTGTGTTCATTATGAGACGATTTTGTGCCAATTCATCGCACCTGATTTATGCTATCGCTCTTGGTTATTTAAGCAGCTTTAAATTTACAAGTAGAATTTTTGCATCAATTAAGCGTGGAGATAAGGGGTGAATGTTTCCATAAGGCAGTCGCCAGAATTGTTTTCTCTGAATGATATTTTTGCCATTATCAAGCATGTTTTTGAAATTGATTTTTCGATTAAGACCACCAATTAGACTATTTACATTTTAATACGTGAACAAATGGACTCACACAGTGGCATGTTTTGGATATAATGTTATGTTACGTAAGTGAATTTTCCAAACATTAAAGCATAGTATGAATTTTGAAACCTGTAAAAAAAATGGAATCGCCCGCAGCCAATTTTGGTTTTAATGGAATATTTCGTCCAAGGAGTACCTTTAAATATTTTAATTCATACATATATGTTTTTTTATGAATGCGTTAGAATTTCCATTAAAATTTTCATGAAAAAAAGTATTTCTATGCCTGAAAAAATTGATTTCTTTGCGATTTTTCCATAGTTAATTACTTTGACTGAGGGTTAAGAAAAATACCATCGCTTCAATTGTCATTTCTTCTTCCTTACTGTCCCAATTTTTGTACCTGGACTTACGAAAAAATATTTAGTTTCAATATTTATATGCTAGCTTTACAATTCTGTACTGTTCAATTCTCTCTGAATCCTGCGCCGCCTCCTGCGAAATTCCGCCTCAGCTCTTGTGGAATGATAAGAGAAAGATTTTATAAGGCTATGGACTTTATGCCAGTTTTAATTATTCAAGGAATGAGTATAATCTTAGAATAATATATCAAAACTTGACGTCCATCGTACCATATTTCTTACTGTCCTGATGTATTTGCTGGGACTCGAAGGAAATATTTTATTATTTTTATTTGGTAGCATTAAACTTTGATCGATTTACAGTTTTTTACAGTAATTGTTTGTACAATTATTGTTTTTACAAGTTTATTTATTAGTATTGTTATTACAATTATTGTTTTTCTGCCTCAGTTCAAGTGTAATGCTAATAGAAATAATGTTTTGTCCCCTTCACACAGGTATCCCTTTGCGAAGAGGAGCTGAAGCCTCTAAACGACTCCGATGGCAGTGGGGTGGGTAACGAGAATCGATCCTGGGTCGTCCAGGTCACGAGCCTTGGGAGGAGCTGGCTGCTTCGGCGGTCGTACGACAACTTCAGGATGCTCGACTCCCAGCTCCACCGCTGCGTCTACGACCGGAAGTTCTCCGCTCTTCCGGAACTTCCGCCGGAAGCCAACGTCCCCACGGCCAACCCGGAGCAGTCTGCAGAGGTAAGCGGATGCACACTTTTTCTCTGTTGTTGTTGTTGCTATTGGAGATGTGATTGCAGAATGGAAAACTTGGACAGCCAGGAAAAGCAGAAGAATTCAGAGAGTTGTGTCAAGCTTAATCTGGTAGAATTCATGCATATAAGTGAATTAGAAGATATCGGAAATTTTCCACAAATACTTTAATTTCACATCACAATTTTGTATTTACGATTAAAAAAAACTATTGAAACAGGTCGTGAATACGTGGAATCTCGCAAAGCATTTTTCAAGTCTTTCACTCTGTGACTTCCAATTTCCACGAAGAGAAATGGTCGATAAATAACTCTGTTCTCATTAAGTTTTATCTATACGCTAAATTGTTTTGAAGAGTCTCCATTTTAAGGGATATAGCCCGGGGAAATAATAGGTTATTTTTAATAATAATAATTATCTTCAGGTGACTTCTTATAAAAAAATCATTTGAACGCCGCGCCGTTGAGGGGAAACAAGTTAGAAACTAGGTTCCATTCAGTCCCTTCTCTCACTGTAACCCATACAGTGCTCACGGACGGGAAATATTTCAATTATAAGTAACCCGAAGATCGTTGGTTACCCGTCGTAGGTTGCGTCATAGGCTTTAATATGTCTGATTATTTAAAATAGGGTAGTTTCCTTCATCAAAGAAAACGAAAAGCATTGATTGCGATTCGTTACTCACCATTAGTGTATTCATTATATACAAATTATTTGGTTTTAGAAATACCGGTTTAGACGAATGGCAAGGGTCAATTTTATCCTCATTAGAAAAAGGCCAGATTGGCGCCCATGCGATGCCACTCCACGTGACGTCACAGGGACCTAGTTTCTACACGAGAGGATAGGAGTTATACATCGTCTGAGGTTACCAATGCATGCATGAGGCACAGAGCTCAGGGAAACATGTCTTAATAATCACCTATTAAAACTGGCTTAGGTCGGAAAGTTTTCCTCGTTTGATAAGGCATTAATAATCCTTATTTAAGCCAAGCGCTACCAGCTAGCATGGTGCTGTGCTATCTGCTAGCATCCTGCGTCGTATCAGCGCTCAGAGCCTCACCCCAAGGTCACCTCACTTGCGGCAGGGGAACCAGAACGACGTCACACGGGAGTTTTCCCGGCATTCATACTTACCCGTCGCGTTTTCGCGCGCTTGAAATTTTTCACTTTTTATTTGATCGCGAAAAATAGATATCGTCATTTAAGAATCTAAAAGCGTGAAATGCGTACTCCAGGAGTAATAATATTTCGATTTAGGCGATAAAAAATAATAGGAAACGCCTGCAGTGAAATGAGTGTCGTTATACTGACCACCGTGGTCTCCACCTTTACTCATGTGAAGAAGAGCTGCTGCCGTCTCTACTGGGTGGTGGGAGGCACAATTGTTGGCGGCCTCCCGTCGCCAAGTCACGGCATCTTCAGAGGCCTAATGTATTATTTAAATGGCCTATCTTACCCAGGGGACAGGCCCATACCATAGCGGAAAAATATTATTATCAAAATATTATTTTGAAAAATAGCCTACTCTTTTTGTAGTGTATATTCTTTTTTAGTTTGTTAGCTATAGGAAGTAATGGCAAATGCCGTCCCTTTTTTCCACGACTTATTATTCGATAAATAAACTCGCTTATATCGCAGCTAACCCATATATCTTGCGGTTTACCCACAATCCGCAAACCGGTGGAAGCACTCGGAGTCTCGAAGCTCAACGATTAGCTGTAACACGGAAATTGTAAAACAGTAATCATGGAAAAGTTGATTGTATGATACCAGTATTTAACACTCGATATTTGACCCTTTTTGTCAACGGCTACTGATTCGACTAGTGAACTATCTTATATCGCAGCTAACCTCTGTGTTTAGAGGTTGACCCACGATCCCACAACCCGCTAGAAGCGCTTGGAAGCTTAAAGTTCTGCCGGGAGCTGTACCGTAGAAACTGTAAATGAAATCATGGAAACTTGAATTGTATGACGTCAGTATTTTACACACGATAGCAGTACTCGAGATAATATTTATGCATTGATCTCGGTATTCGAATTACACGAAAACTTCACTATAAAATGTCGCCACAAAGACTACGATACAAGACTTAAGGGATCTCTTGCTTTAGGTCGTTCCAAGGAGTGTGGGTTTTTGGGTATCCTCGTCGAGAATGAAACATGAAAGAAAAGTGCTTTTGATACGCGTGCAAAGAGAGAAGGCGCTCAAAGGAAGTGGAATCAGGAGGTAGCTTCGTTTGAATAATGGGAAACGTTTCCTTTGGTGGAATGATAAACGAGGTCATCAAAAACCTCGCCTCGCCCCGTGAAGGGCTCTTGAAAATGGAAGGTGAGTGCTTTCGCTGTCGGATGGATATAATCTAATTGCAGCAGTCATGCGCGAGCCGTCCTCATTGGCAAATGATACTTTTTGATCCGTGGAAGTTGCTGAGGATGTAATTACTTCTCTCAAATTAGATCAAGTTGTGGGTTGATCTCTACACAATTATTAACCTTCTCATCAAATTAGATCAAGTTGTGGGTTGATCTCTAACCTTTCCTTTCGATTGTAATATTTTGCTTTATAATGTTGTGCCTTCAATTGTGAACAATTTAGTGCGTATTAAGTGTGTGCGAACTAGCCCATGGCGCTTAATTTAAGTGCCATGATGCATTATTTTTAAAAAAATTACCTACTCTTTTTGCAGTCCGTAATATTTTTTCGCCGGTGAGTTTCACGAAGTTGTGGTAAATGCCAGGGAGGTGCATAGAGGAGGTCAAATTGCACCCTATAGAAAGCAGATTTCTGTTGCCACTTCGGTCGCATTTTAATCGGTTTTCAAAGATGTTCATGTCGCGGTTGAAGAGTGCAGTGCGATCGACTTTTTTTCAGTATTTTCAGTATAACGTTTGTAATTGCGACGAATAGCATTGAAAAGTTGTGAATTTGATAGATCACATCATCTCTTGTATTAATTTCGTTAAAAACCGCTAGTTTTACCTTATTTCCCCATGAAACTCGGATCATCTTGTCAGTCAGCGAAGTGAGTAGTGACCTTTGTATATATATTTAAATGCGCCGTGGGTAAAAGCATATTTAGAGGCCGACTTAATGTTCCTCTTTTGTAATATTCGTGGGTAAATGTTTGAAATATGGTATAAAGTTTCCCACTTCCTAATTCTTGGCACACACAGCAAAGTTAATGCAGAAAATTCAAAATCCTGGCAGTCACATAGGTATCACAATTGAAAACAGAACGAATATGGGGGAATTTCTAACTGCGTAACTATGAGGTGTGTGAGGGGATGGATCCCCTCCAGAGTCTCAGAGAAATTAAAATAACATTTAAAACTGTCGTCTATTTTTGACGTATAATAATCTGCTTAAATTAAAAATTTTAAGTACCAAAATTATGTCACATATATTTCCGGGCATGTCATTTTTCAAAACTTTTCCCGGAACCCCCGTTGAATGGGGAGGATCCCCACCCCAGGCCCCTTCGTCGTCCCCCACCCCCCAAAGCATATTCCTAGTTACGACACTGCTCAGCTGTAAGAAGACATCTGTTTTGGAGGAATGTCTTCTTCGCTGGGTCTGACTATTTCCTTCACAACCCTGAATTTTTCTCTTCACCCTGCGACAAATTTTCATGATTCACTCCTGTGGGCTGTAAATTGAACCGCATATCCTTAATTTGATGCCCAAGGCATTTGGAATTATTTTGATTTTAAATTCAAAACGTTATTCATGAAGAGTTTCGAGGAGGTGTGATGTTTCTCTCTCGCCAATTTTTAAAAATAGAGCGTCATATTCATGAAGAGTTTCGAGGAGGTGTGATGTTTCTCTCTCGCCAATTTTTAAAAATAGAGCGTCATCTTCAGCCAAATTGATGCCGCAGCAGAGAACTGCCCTTTGGCGTAATCTTGTTAAATTTTGAGCGCGTGAAAATTTTCTCAAGGACCGCGGTTTTCGCCGTTTCGTCTGCCATTGAGTGTCTGGGTGAGGCAAGGTTGAGAGCTCTATCGTGACCCCGAGGATCCGCGACTCAACGTCCGGGACCACCGCTTAATTTTCCGCTCGCCTTTCACTCCGCTGCTCTGTGTGTACTCGGTGCATCCTGTCATCGGAATCCCGGAGAGAGAAAAAGAGAGACACTCGAGGCGGATCGATCGCGAAGATTTCTCGTTCTCGAAACGAAGACATACCATCACGGTCGCTCACATGGTGTCGAAACCAGAGGTTATATATAAACAAGAGCGATATTCGGCTTCTTCGCCTACCGCAAAGATTGAAATGGCAAATTTCCAGATCATTATATTCAGGGTATGTGAGAAAGAATCTGCAATAATTCAGGAGGTGTTAGGGGAGACTATTTTAAGCATTTTTTGTCCATAAACATGGGGTCGTAAGTCTTTATTTACCGAGTTATGGAAACGCAAACATGTATTTGGATGCACTTAAAAGCTACCGTGAATACGGTTTTTCTAGGTTATCCAGCCTTTTCGACATTTTATTTAAATTTCTAGTAGTCTAGGCTTGTAAGGACATTAAATAATTAAGGTTGGACGTAAATGTGCGATTATAATTGCCTGAAACAATTATTATTTGAGATTAATGAAACGAGAGCTGTGAGCGAGGATCAACTATAACTTGCGCCGTCTCGCCCATTTTGAGATTAATTGTACAATAAATAAAGTACGATGAAAAAATAAAAGTTGGTCGAGTATTAAAAATTCATTTTAAATTCCAAATAATATCCAATAAGACATTACACCTTATTGATTTAAAATTAAAAATAAAAATTAAAAAAATTATCGTAACGTATGTAGATGTTGAATTTGCTGGTTGCCATGTTAGAGTATTATATTTATATCAATTTTGATTAATTATATTATTAAATAGATATATTTTGCTTAAACCTTCTTCTTTACTTCTTTTAATTCCAATTTTTCGTGTTTTCATAGGTAAACCATTTCTTTGCCAAATCTTTTGCAAAAATTAAATTCTGTATCTAAAATTTTAATACCGAAATCTCAACTTTTGTTCTCAAATTTTGCCTTAACAATTATGTCCGATGCGCAGAACTATAATGTCTCTCTTGCCTATATTTACTGGGAGGTTACGATGGTGATTATCTGTTTGCATTATATGGTCATGCTTAAATTCAGGACCGAATAATGTCATTCGCGTAATTAGTCCGCGGCGGCTTGAACTTGGTTCCGTTCCCACCTTTACACCTTAAGTCGAGAAACACCTCTAAGGTGTCAGCGTTTAAGAGGTTTATCCTTTAATATTTGGCGACTTATGTCGGTGTATTTCCCTAAGCTCTGTTTATTCTCACTCTGAAGTTAAGGGATCGGTCCTGAGGGGATACTGATGGAGATTGTTATACCTTTGCGCCTCCTCATCCAAGCGACGTCTTGCGTTCGTGTGCGAGGTTGCATGCATCCGCGGAAGCGCGGTTTCCCCGAGAGCGAAAGCCTTAAGCCAGGAAAGCAAAGGGGAGGTTTATACCGGAGGCAACTCCCTCGGTGGTTTCCCGTTTCTGACCTCTACTCCCAGCGTCCCTCATCCATTCGTCCACGTCCTCAAAATGTTCCCTGCTTCATCTCTCCAATCTCACGAGGGAGCTGTCCCCTTTCTCATTGTCCTTTTTCATTCTTACTTCTTTTCCCCTCAGCCATTCCGCATTCTGTGTTCACTCCGAGCATATTCATCTGTCCCGACCCTTTTCCTTCTCCAACAGTCGACTCCTTTTTACATAGTGGTACTCTATCTCCCTCTTATTCTCTCATGGATCCTTACTTCTTCACCTTTAATGTCTCTTTCCCCTTTGCTCGTGCGTGATTCGAGTCGTCTCCTTCACTTTTTTTTCCTTTCATATTCCGCGCATTCTTTCCCCTATCCATCCCATATCTTTTACCCATCACTCTTGCTTTAAGTGGAAATCGAGGAGGTGTTTCCACGTCGAAATAGGTTCGCATAAGAGTTTAAATCGTTTTAGTCTGTTAAGGCTTGTTTTACTCGGTACATTAACACGTACGAGTTAATTTTCAAAAAGTAAGAACGCGTGAATGAACACACAAATGCACCGTTTAACCATCCAACTTGTGCGAATGCATGAATATACAATAGAACCTGTTCCAATTTGTGTAGTGCATTCGTACATGTTCCGTTCCAGTTCATTAAAATCGTACTTGCGTTCACACTTTCACTGTTACGTGATAATGTCTCTTGTAAAAAGGCCTTTGTAGGGAGTTAGAATGACTGTATTTGGAGGAGTGAAGTGTTTTTAAGCGGTTGAATTTCGCGATAAAAGTATTTCGCGCGAGTTTTCGCTCTGAGTGTTATTGAGAGTTAAATAACCAGACCGCTTTATGTAGTAAAAAGTAGGGTAGTATCCGATGGAGAGACCTCTTAGATACGGTTAGAACGTCATTTTCATGAAATTATCTTGGTGTGTTATTTTAATACCATTTTTATCGACCGCTGATCAAAAATAGTTATTCATTCTGTAATTTCTTGAAATTCCGTGTGGAAATTCGAATGGCTGTAAATCATTGAATGCTTTGTCTCTACGTGAAAAAATTAGACTCAGAGTATGCATGCATTCATCAATAAAACTGATACGAGGTGAACAAGAAACCGCGATTTAAATAAAACTCGGGCTCCTTAAAGTTTTTTCCTGAGTTATTCCATTATCAATGTTTTATCTTAAGTAAAAATACGTTAATTAAAAAATAATGGCGCCACAATCAACTCGACTAGTCCTGGGGAAAAAATATATAATTTCCATAGAATTACCCTCGTGCTATGAAGCCTACATTGGATTTGGATGTACCTAATGATTTCGCATTTCACAGCAGAAATTCGTGAACATATTTACGCAAATTTGGGAACGGTCAATCATTTTAGGTGGCTGGTAGTCATTGCGGAGCCTTCTTTTAGGTGGCATTTCACCGAACGAGAAACGGCAAGGATTCGATGCAGTCGAGCGAATTTTTCATTAACCGCACTGTCCCCGCGTAGACCTCGCCTCACGATTTCACTCATGACTTTCCTCGTCAGGATCTCATAAAATATATGAGTCTGGTGCTCCAAATAGGGTCTGACAAGGGCAAGGGGGATATATATAGTATGTGCTCCGCGGAGAATCCGCATCTCGGTCCAGGAATGCCAAGTGTGGGGAGAGGAGTGGGCTCTGCCTCCCACACCACCCTTGCTCGACCCTTTTTTCTTTCCTCTCTAATGTTCCCTTCTGGAATGCAAGGATCGGGGGCGGAGGGGTGGGGTTGAGGTCCGACGGGAATGGGGGAGGGGGTTCACAGCACCCTGCTGGTGACCCTGCGGGAGCTGTTCCTTTACTGCCCCTCATCCCTTCTTCTGCACATCTATTCCACGACGTCTTACTCCTTCAGCAAAGGCTTGTTTCCTGTAAGCAAGGTTTTACATAAATCTACCTCTCTACAATACCCTTATGAAGTACTGAGAACATTTTCGACAGCGCCCATAACCAACATAATTTAACTTGATTTCGAGTTCACTTGATGACAAAAGCCAACGATTTTATATGGCAATTTACAAACTACCCCATCCCTTCTGCACGTCTATTTCTCGACGTCATACTCCGTTAGTAAAGGCTTGTCTCCTGTACGCAAGATTTTGCATTCATCTGCGTCTGCACCATACCCCTCTAAAGTACTAATGGAATTTTTGAGAGCTCTGATAATCAACTTAATTTAACTTCATTTCGAGTTCATTTGTTGACGAAGGTCAACGATTTCATGTGGCGATTTACCTACTACCTCATCCCCACTGCGCATCTGTTCCACGACTTCGAACTCGGTTAGTATAGGCATGCCAGGGACCATAACAAGCAGGAACTGGGTCGTGATATCGCCTTTCCGTATTAAATATTTCCTTATGAGCTACAACATAAATACCGTTACTAGCCATCATATTACGTTGTATACTCTTTCGGAATGACCATGTTTTGTTTTCAATCGTTTCATAAGACTCGCGAAGTAAGCAGTATTATCGTATTCTATATCCTATGGTTTCATCCGTAAAATATCTTAATAATGAAATTCTGAACTCATAGAGGAATAACCTACCATAAAATGTAGGTAAACACATTTATTTTATTTAGTTAGGTAGTTCCAACTTTAAAATTTGTATTGAAAACCATCTCTTCTAGCCACCTTGCCCTTTCTATCGGAATCCCGCCGATGCCCGATAGGTGTTAGACCGTACTTCAACCGCTTGAATATCTACCTATTAAAACCATGTCTATTTATCGTACCACTGATCAGTGAGGAGATTTCCCTGGTCCTGATTGTCGCCACACCGAGTTCTGCAATCCATCTGAGTATATTTCTACCAGCAGCCAGAATTATATTTTTTTATTTTCCAATTTTTAGATTTTGAAGGATAAATAGTTTCTAGATTAGTTTGTGCTTTCATTTCGGAACCTGAAATCTTCTTTCCAAACAAAAATTTATATCATATACTGGCTTTCAATTCTTCGATTGCCGATTGCATTGCTGGGTTACATTGTTTGATCTTCATCTCGAAGTGCTAGCTGATGCAGGATATGCTATATGCTGAATTAATGAGGAATTAGACGTGAAGATAATTGCTGATTTTTAAAAAAAACTGTCTTTGGTTATTCGACAAACGTGGAAGAATTCTCGAAAGTAAATTTTTCAAGACCACTCCCCGGAAGTCTTCAACTGAACAAGTGTAAACCTACGCCTAATATCTAATTACTGATTTGATATTTCCAAATGCACGTGCTAGAAACTTAATTGGATCATGCCTTGTGGTGTGGCATAAACTGCCGAGGATCGTAATGCGGTGAGCTTTTGGAGAAGCAATATTCTCCGCCTGAAATGCACAGGCCCACGTGCCGCGCCTAAACTTTAGAATGGAATTAGCGATCCAGCTTATAGATCATGCGGAGCGAAACCTGCCCTCGACAACTTAAGCATTTTCTTCCTCCTGTTCGTCCGCGGGGTCCCTCCCCGAACCCTCAATCCCTCCAGCACCCATGCATCCGCCCACAGATGCTCCAGGCCCGCCCCGGAGAATTTCCTGCAAATCAAAGGCCCACTATTGGCAGTCCATGTAAAAACGAGCGAAGAAAGTTTGACTTTGTGGAATTTTTTGCGGAGCAATTGAAACTCTACGTACTTTTTTCTACAATATTTCCTGCAATGAAACCAACTTGTTGGTAAACCCGTCATTCTCCACAGCTAAAAACCATTGTTTGCAAAAAAAATTGAAAAATGTTCCTTCCTTGGATTTTTTATAAACCTTGGTGGTTCATATTTTCTTATACCATACTTAAATCATTAAGAGCATCCTATAATAATATTTCGAAAAATGGATCGAGGTTTTTTTTATTGATTATGCTGGAAATATATAATTTTTGACCATTCCGTCCGCAAGTCATCCTCTCGATCATTTCAAGTTGGTTTTAGCGTCTAAAAATATTTTTTGCCTACAAAATGATAGTATCTCATCAAAAAGGATTTTTAATTTATAAATCTAAAATGGACTTTACTTAATTTTAAAAGATCATTGAAAAAATGTATTCTATGCTTGGTAAGTGAGTCTAAACATTTCACTCCGTAGTTTTTCGAATCCTTGTATTTATCCTTAAGACTATCGACGAATAAGAAATAAATAGTCTATAATTACCTGACTACCTAATTAGTGTGGGAGTTGGCTTTAAAGATGCTGCGAGCTTAGAAACGGCGTCACTAAACGAGTTGGATTTTAAGAAGTTAGTCATGGAGGGAGGATTAATGTCGTTGAAGTAATTCCGAGTTACAATCGTAGTGATGCATGAGCACTGTTACTACAGTATTGATCACTGGAATAACTACGTTGAATCAACAGCCTACCCTAAACTAATGACTACCCGCTTGAGTACTCAAAGTCTTGATGCTGTACATTTCTTGTTTTCCATTCAAGGAATGTATGCCTCCAATATTTCAGGAAAATTTAGCGCCCTCTTGTCTCATAAACACACTTTCCTATCGAGTTTCAGGAAATGGCTCTCCATTATCTTTTTCTTCCGTAGCCTAATGTACGCACCAATTGTTTTTTCTCTCAGGTTAGATTTATTATTCTGGAAACTATTTTTTTTTCTTTTTGGCTGAAGAATAATCCTCGATCGATATTTATGGCTCTGTCGATATCCGGGGTCGTGCGATAGGGATATTTTCGATGTTTTTGACGCGAGGGTCCGGTGCGTTAAGACGTGATTTATCGTGCGGTTTCGGGGCTTATCCTTGCGTGGCTCGGGAAACCCCGAACTTTTCGGAGCGCCCCGCGAATATTTATTGACTCGAGAGCGAATTTTGTAGTTTCCCCCAGTTCGCTTCATTTGTTCGCCTGGGAAGCAGTTGAAGCAGGGAACTCACAAGGCAGTTCAACTTCCGGGTTTGAAACGGCAAAAGTTGGATAGGTATATCGTTTAATGTTGTTCTTGCTTATTTTCGTTCTGGTGAAAATTCATATTTTTACGTCCAACGTCTCGCAAGTTTCATCTGCATCGTCAGGGGTACAAATTTATTGCCAATAAACAAAATGCATGTAAAAAATTGTTTCATGATTTCACTTCAAGAGCGATTGTTGAAAAGAGGACAGAAATGAACTAAATGGGTAGTCGAGCTTCGCTAACGCTCTGTTGTGAATTTATTAGCGAATTCACTTTCTTAGTAAAATATTAAATTTTCTCAAGAGGATCATGTATGGTAATGCTGCAAACAAGGACGATGTATATTTACTAAATGTACTGAAGCTCCTTAGGCAATCTGAACTCCGTTTATTTGCGAATTAATTTTTTCATTTTACATAATGATGTAATCTTTGTGTGTATCTGTTTTTTTATTTGGGAGTGAGACTGGTTACTGTATAAATACGTGAATTTGCATACTCATGTGTTAATATTTGAGTGATTTGGTTTAAAACTTCAGTCATGGTAAGACACTTGAAAGTGTACAGGTACGACGCGACGTGACCTATTCGGATATTTGGTGGTTTTATGCTCTTATTGGTTTTAAGATGTTTTGGATAGGTAGTTGAAGGAAGTGTAGAAAGAATAAATTTCCCTCCTATTTGGTTAAGCTATGTCGTATAATTCATAATAGCATATTAGTCTGACAATGGTAATTTAACAAGCCTCCACGCCTACGGCTAGTGTTTGGAATCGTCTTCCTTGCATATCAATAAAATCATCTTCATTCAAGCCTCTAAGCTTGAGCTCGTCCTAGTCATGCGCAGAGATATTTTAATATTAAAGTTAATCCGTATTTTCAATGCTTCTATGGACAAGAAATTCAATTGGCAAGAATTTTTAGTACACTTGTGAAGAGAAGGTACTCCATGTTCTTTTGTGATAGTTTTCCTGGCTGCGAGTTCGTAGCTATTCATGAAAGCGACGAGTCAAAGAACTTCTTCGCTGCGATGAAGTCTGTAGGATCGGCTTCATTAAATTACTGGATGATGCGAAGTTTCAACCATGGGTTTGAAGTTCTCACATGACTCCGAAGTTAGCGCTTTGTGAACTCTCAGAAGAGTTGTTTCTATACCTTAGTGTGCCTTTCGACAATTTTTCCTCCATTTTATGTTTTAGGCCATCATATATTTTCAGTCATGGGGCAGTATATATTGCTGAAGCAACTTACCATACGAAAAGAAAGTTATGCGCGCGGAGAAATATCATTTGTTTTCAAGAACTATCTTTATGGTGTACAGTAATGAAGTTGAAGTTATTGTTGAATATATGAAAGTTCATAAAACGGGTTTGGTTTTTCTTTTTTAACTGAAGGAATTTATCGTATATCGACCTCTGTTAACCAAGACTCCAAGGTTGGTGATGGCATCGCATGGGATGAGCAGGAGATTCGGTTAAAAAATTATGATGCTGGTGTTAACTGCGTCAGTGCTACTATTCAGTGTCCATTGAATCAGTGATTGGTTTCATGTATAGTTTTGAGCTGAGGAAGGATGAGGATTGTTGGTGGGATGTCGTTATAATTTTTTGTAGCGCATGCCGTCTGCCGAATTGAAGAGGAGAATTTTATGTGGAAAATTTGGGAATGCATGCAGGTAAGATACGAGCCGGAATATCGGCCCCGTGTTAATCACATGTAAAAATATTGTTTATAGTATTTTGAATTAGTTTCATGTTTACACTGGAGGTTATATTTATGTGTTTATTACTCTTGATGAAATGGCATTTCTTCTACATGAGAATAAAACAGAATAATTCGTTAATATAGAAATTTTAATTCAAGATCCCCTGATGCGTTCTAGGATCGGGCTTGAGCTTTCTGGGAGTAAAAAAGGAGAGCGGAAGGGCTAAGATTAGTGTTTTGTCTTAAATCAACCGTCCTTTATTGGTAGACGACCCATATTTTTATTTCCTTATAAATCAATAGTCACTTACTAGTGGTACATTACGTACATAAATCGTTCTAGCTTCTGCCGGGTTTGAGTGTTAACGAAGCAACTGTCAATTGACTTCAATCCTTCCACCTCTCTCCTTCCTGCTCTTGTTGTGCCTTTGCAACCCTCTCTTCTCCACGATCTCCTGTACTCAATCTGTTCATCTTCTTCCAAGTCTTCCTGTCGGTATTTTTGTCAGTTTAGCTTCCGTTGTTTTGTTATTGTCGACCATTGGCTCATCTCCATCCTTTTAAAATGCCCTTATTGTGTTTTTTTCTTTTACACTTCTTGGTTTAAAGTCTTTCCTTACATTTGTATTTGTTATTCGATCACTTCTTGTCTTTTCTTTAATTATAATTTCCTTTCGCATGCTTGAAATCTACTCCATTCCTTTTCTTTTGTAGTCCATGTTTCTGCCTCGTATGTCATTTTTTGTTTTTGATAATAAATATACATAATTTTCTTAGCTTCTTTTGGTCTTCCAAAGTCCAATCCCTCGCCCGCGCAGTGGGAGGCGTTAGGAAGGATTACTCTTCGGGGTGAAAGGTGTTGGTGACTTAGTCCCAGGAACCTCTATGGTTGGTGGCCCGACCTGGTGAGAACTGTGGAAAATAGCGACTAAGAGGGCTCCGTTCAAGCTTTTTAGGGATAGCAAGCCAACAGTGGATACTGAGCATTTTTCTAAGAAAACGAGGCCTCGGATTCAATAGCCTAAGTTACATCTACCAGGGGCGCAGATTGGGTTTAAGGCTGGGGGGGGGGGGGGGTTTAGGTGCAACTAATACCGGGGTTTGTGGGAGTATGGAATACCCACCAGGATTAAGCGATATGTGCGACATTAATAAATAGCGGAATTTTACGATAAATGGTTCAAAATGGGGAGTTTAACGGCTTTCTTAGGGATATTTTATTAATCGTTACACTATTCTATTAGTAAATTCAATCCAATTAAGTAAAATGGATGAGACTTAAAAATTTCTCTGATCTCTGGGGGGAGGTTTATCCCCCAAAACCCCCCATCGCTGCGCCACTGACATCGACTGGCGATCTCGTATTAAACGATTTAGTATTACCTAACATATTGGTATCCTCAATATTCTAACCCTCAACAGCGAAGTTAAAGAGGCATAAATAGGATATTGTTGCGGGCTAGGCTGTTTATACCTACATAATGGAAGAGAATAAAAAATAATTGGAAACAGTAGTTCTATGCGAAGGGAAGCGCTGAAATATGTAGATAATTCCTCAGTATTTCATTCGCCATCAACTACAATATTTATGCATCGATCTTATGAGCGGATTAATAAGAGAGGGAAAAGAGTTTAAAAAAAAGGAGCTTAAGTACGTGGAGGATCTGAGCCGGAGCAGTCGCTGCGCGCCGTGGTTTAAATGGGATGTATGGTTGTGGAGTAGGCCGGGGGAGCGATATCCAACGGTGGTGGTTGGGAGAAGCAGAGGCAGACGGTTCGAGCGCGAGTGTAATAACGCCCATTAATAAACGGCGTACGCAGTCTGCGGAAACCGCGACCGGATTCGTGTGGGGAGGAGGAGGCGAGGGGTAGATACCCTTCCGGTCTGCGAATGCTCACATTTTTTCGCGTGTATATATATATCCGAGGTTGTCGCAGGAACTCAAATAAAACGAGATATTTGCGCTCGTTGAGTTTTGCCGTGGGGGGATGATGAAAACGCCCACCATTTAAACTCTCCTCTAAGGTTCCTCGGGAGAGTGAATGGGAAAGGTTATGGGAGAGATGAAATAAACATACATACGTTTTTTTTAGAGAGTTTTCTTTTCCGAGGGAAAAATTATCGTGCACTGCGAGACTTGTTGATCTGGGATTGCTCTGCGGCGCGGAAACGTCATTTCTTCGTCTTGCTCTCGCGAACGAGGTGGAATTAATTAAATTGTGTGTATGCTCCGAGAGAAGGGAAACCATTTACAACGGGGGAACTTCTGTATATTTTTTAGCGCGCGCTTTCTTTTTACTGTGAGGCGACATTTGTGGAAAAGCTGTATCATTTTTGTTTTCATCCTGTGCTCCGGTTGTTTGCTCGTTTCCATTGTGAATGGTGGATTGTCGGAAAAATGCGTCTAGCTAGTAATTTTTTTACCGAGAATGCTTCGAATTTAATAACATATTAAAAATAAATGGGGATCCTGGTAGCCTAGTTGGTAGAGAGATTTGCTGTTGAAAGAATGGTCCAGGGTTCCCGTTTGAAGCCGTATAGGTAGAATCCTCGAATTACGAAGAGAAACCATTTATAAGGGGTAAATTCTGATTTTTAAACCTACGCTGTCGTTTCACTGTGAGGGAAATTTTAGAGAAAACCTGTATTCACTTTTGATTCTATCCTGTTACTCCGTGATTTGTCTCGTTTCCAATGCCGGTGTGATTGTCGGAAAATAAGTCTAACTAGTATTATTTTATCAGGTATACTTCGAATGTAATATACACGTTACATTTGGAAAATAAATTAGGAGCGTGGTAGCCTAGTAGGTAGAGCAATTGGCTGTTGAAAAAACGGTCCAGGTTTCCATTCCCGGTTACAGCCAAATACGTGGAATCGTCGGAGTGGAAGGCGGCTTAGCAAAAGGAAATTAGCCCTTTCCAAGCCCGGATGTTTGCTATTTGCCCGCCTCTGTCTAATTCTAGGGTGAGCTCTATCCTCAGCTATCCAAACCAAACTTCGGGTTTAGTTTGTGCTGCGGTTTAAAATTTCTCTGTTCTTACTTTGGACTATTTTTTTCTATTCGATCACAATCCTCTTGTGGATGATATCATCAAGACGTATTGTGTCGCGGTTTTGTGATGACACTTCATTCCCCTTCAAGATGTTCTCTAATAAGCTTTCATAATTCGTAATACACTATCATAATGGTGTAAAATAAGTGAGTTGGAATAATTTATTGCATCCTAAAACTCGATATATTTTCTAATAATGCACTCCTATGCATCATTGGAATAATTTTTGTGTGGAAAATTTTCTTTGTCATTGGTATATTTAGGTATTCACCGTGGGCATTTAAATATTAGGTCATGCTACATAGAATGCATGTTATGGTGGGTCGAAAAATTACTTTTTTGGGATCAAATTCCACTGTTGCGATAAATTGTCTACTGAAATCGGGTTTGCGGGCTTGATTTCTTTTTTGAAGCCAAATTTTGTTTGCCTCTATCGCCAAACGCCTAAATTTTAAAATTTTGGGAAAAGGCTGGTTGATTTTGTACGCAAGCGCCTGTGTCAACTAATTCATTTAAGAATCGTCCTTTTAGTTGTGATCAACGATGGCTGTGCCTTTCAGGACAATAGAGCAGTTTTATTTTCTTTGAAAAAGTCAATGATTTAATTATGGGTGCGAATTGATGACAAATGTAGTGCGTAGGAAATACGTGTACCACAGAAAATGTCTGGTGATATGTGTACTCGATTCAGATTTTGCCTCTTGGAAGACTAATTCGAGGTTAAGGGAAGTTTTTTTTTAGAATTCAATCACTTTTTAAATCAATCAAATGATACTACCTGTGGGTGAAATCAATTCTTCTAAATGCCTTGCGAACTTATGTAAAAATGCGAATTTTAATTGCTGTCCCCAAAAGAATTTAGCTATAGTCCAACAGATTCAGGCTTCAATTGGTGGAAGTTAGGCATATTTAAATAAATAAAAGGTCGTAGCACTTTTCCACAAGAATTTTTAATGCGTACAACGCGTTTCGGCTCACTGAGCCATCATCTGGTACAAGACCAGGTCAAGAAGGTACTACAAGTGGTAGTACAAGAAGGTCTTGTACCAGATGATGGCTCAGTGAGCCGAAACGCGTTGTACACATTAAAAATTCTTGTGGAAAAGTGCTACGATCTTTCATTTATTTAAATATAGCTATAGTCGATTAAGTTAAATTTGGAGGGCTATATTTTTTAATTCGTAAATGGCCCTAATATCTTATTTCCTCATTGGAGATTCCGTAAGAAGTCGTAAGGCTATATTATCTCCCACATTTTCCGCGTGCGTCGTTAGCGGAGATCCCTGCTCCTTAGTCATTGCTCATCGTTACCTCTCCTCTTCCCTTCCCATTTGTTGCCCCTCGTTTCCGCCTTCTTCATCCCTCTCTCCGTCTCCTGCTGCACCTTCTCTCTTGTTCATTCCGCCCTTGTCTCCATCATCACTCTTCATCCCTTATGTGTTATGTTCCCACGCCGAGTCGTCATCCCTCATTACTCCATCCCCTCACTGCATAGCCCCTCTTCTTTGTCCCCACTTCATCCCCCATGTCATACCGCACACATATAGCTTTTACCTGCTGAGAAACATATGTCTGGAGCCTAATCCGAGGAACGAAGGTGCATTCTCGAAAAGACGCGCTGACCGCTCGTAACAGAGATCCCATAACTTACGGCAAGCTTTGATTTCAATGCAAACTTTGCCTGGCATGCTTTTTGAAGAAGTCACATCAATATGTAACTTACGTTAAGAAGATGCATAGTTCCCCTTCGACCGGTCCTTTCTTTTTGGAGGAGATGCATTAATTTTTGTTTCCATCCTTTTACCTGGTTATTTGTCTCATTTCAAACGTGGTTGTGATCGTCGGAAAAATGCGCCTAGCAAGTATTTTTTTAAAGGGGATACTTCGAATTTAATGTAAATATTGCAAATAATTAGGGAGCGTGTGAACAATCGCTTAGATCCAGGCACTTAAAAATTGTCCCAAACATTAAGAAAATAAAGATTTTTTTAGGAATAATTCCATAATAAATATTTTCACATTAATTTTGCACGAGACAGATAATTCCGTTTTCTTTTGAAACAAACGTTACGGAAGTCCGTCACCAGTGACAGATTACTCTTGCGTGAAACTTATTGTGCTAGCATCTTAAAATTTTCGGAGTGCATAAAGAAGGCCGCTGTCAACACTTTGATTTCAAATCTGATAATTTTACCTTTCACCGTATGATTTTTTTCTCAGATGTTCTTTTTTTATATTTGAAGTACCAGCAGTTGTTGACAGCGATCTGCTTTATACACCCCGGAAATTTCAGTATCATAACGTTAAGTTGCACGTTTGCTATCCGTCATCAGAAAAGTGGAGTTTGCGTTTAGAAGGGGGTGGACGACCATTTTACCTTTATCCTAAATTAAAGGACAAGGGGTGGGTGGTAGCCTTGGTCGTTCAAGTTGTAACATTTTAACGCGAAAAAGGTAAATAAAACCAAAATATTAAGAAAATTATGACAGCGCTTTATTAGTTTTTAAAATAATATTCTTGAATAAAAATAGTTATTTTTATTTTAGTTCCATGTCTTAAACTTAAATCATATTTCTTCAGAAGAAAATTTGTTCAAAACTTTTGTTTTTAACTAAATTTACTTTCGCTTCTAGGGGGAACTGACCCCTCCTGCCTTTAGCTAGGACCATATGAGCATCTTTATATTAGAATCAATTGTTTTTATGAAAAATATATTTATTATCTGAATGTTCGGAGCAATATTAACGCGTTTGGTTGCTAAGTGGTTGTTTACATAGATAGCATAAAGGCTTTTTATAAAGTATTTAGGGGAGAGCAGACATGCAAATGAGAGCGTTCAGAGAATATTATAATACGTAGAGGAATATCGTAATATTCCAACTAAATTATTTTACAGAAATGAAAGGAATATCTTCAGTAGTTCTCGAGAGCGATCGAGAAATGTAATTTCCCGGTCCTCGCTCCCGCTATGCCGACTCCAAAAAGGGAAGCGTTTCCGAAACCTTAAAGCTGTCCCATATTGTAATCTTCCCTTGCATCATTAAATTGTCCTCTGCTCAACGCCGATCGAGTTCTTTTGAAAGTGCGACCGTCAGCATGTGTCTCTTTCCCCTTCCCGTCATCCCCTTCGGTTCGATCCGACCGCCCTCCTCAGATAGTCATCGACTGCTCCAGTTCAATGCGGTGACGTCACAATGCGGGGATGATGTCAGACTGGGCCAACGCCGCGGCAAGGATATGTCCTCTTCCGGTCGCGAAGTCTCCGACGGCGCGACGCGCCGGAGATTATCCTCCGCTAAACGATTGGATGCAGTCAGAGTGGGCGTTGTCCCTTGCTTTACCGGTTTGCTTTTATTTGAATGTGTGCCTGTTTTTTTTTTTTAATTAATTGGCCCGTATTTTTTTTTAATGTTGCTAACTTCTCGAGCAATTCGAGATGGAGAAAATCGCCGGCCTTTATTCCTTCGGAGATGAGTTTATGACGTAAAGAACTCACACCAAAGGGTTATCGCTCCTCAGTTAACGCTCGACCTTGTGCATGGGCTTCCTGAGATTTTTTGCTGTTTACCCACTTTTACGCAGTCCCTACCAACCTCTCTGAAAGGGTAAACGGTCCTGAACACCAGCTTCAGATATTTTTATCCAGGTGTGTGTTTTCCGAAGAATCTTTATCCTTTACGCCCAGAATTTTACAGTACAGAATTTTAAATTGCACTTTTCTCGTCTTATCGCTCACTTTTTTCTGTCTGGGCTAGATATTGAAAAAAAACCTTTCCCTCAGGGTACTCCGTTTGGAGCAATTAAGAATGAAGTTGACGGTGACAGTAGGTAATGAAGAGTCGTTAAACACCCTTGTTAGCAATTCCTTCCCTCAATGCAAGGTTTTCCTATCACGAGTATGTGAACCAGAACGCTAAACATCTCATCTGCTCATAAAACTTGGACGGTAACTTTTGTGATTTTATATTTAAGCTTGGGAGAGAATGGCGGAATGGGAAAGACTTTTCGTCGGAAATGATCTTCCCTTCTGTTTAGCAAATTATTTTAATAATTTGAGGTTTCTGGCCATAGTGAACGACGCTCTTGCTTGCTAGCTCTAAGCTACTCCGAGAACTACTACAATGGCTATAACTATCTATCGTTCTTTTTATTTCTGTATTTCAGTTTCGTGATTTTCGTTTCATTCGTTCTCTCACTTCCTGTGGGGAGTGTTTATTCTGGCTTCCCAGTAGCAAAGAGTGCTGCTGCTCTCGGGAGAAATCGATCGGCAGTATTAATTTTCCGCTCGCCCGTCATAATTACGCGCCTCTGCCGGCGATGCGTGTGGCCTTCCGCCCGCCATGCCCGCTTTTACCCTCCCCGGTTAAGAGTCTCTGGCCAGCCCCACGATTTCAACCCACTCTCTCTCCATCTCCAGCTTTGAGTGATTGATTGCCATTTCTAAGGCCGGAATTCGCTATTGCGACCTCCTATCCCTTTATCCCAGTTCCGTTTTTGGGTTCGAGTAGTTGTCCTAAGAGAACGCATCATTCTCCCCTTCGACCGGTCGTATTTTGTGTTATCTTCCCGATGTATTGCATGTTTGAAACGTACGCTATCATTTCTCGATGAAGTACTTCATGGGTTGAGTGAATTCGTTCTTGACGGAATGAGCTCTGATGTAGTTAAAGTGACCTCAGGTATTCCACAAGGAAGCGTAATCGGCCCTCTTTTTTTCATTATGTACATTAATGGCCTCTGCTCCCGAATTAGCAGTAAAATGCTTTTATTTGCTGACGACGCTGTCATCTACCGCGGAATTAGCGATCACTCTGACTATGTAATTCTATCATCGGATTTAAACGTTTATTTGTGGAGCCAAGAGTGGGGACTTGAACTTAATCTGAGCAAATGCATGTCCGTGCATTTTTTGCAGAGTTCGTCGAACTTTAACAATGTTTATGCTATGGATGGTATTATGACAAAGGCAATAGACGAAGTGAAGTACCTAGGAGTTACGATAACCTCGAACATCTCGTGGGGAATACATATGAGGAATATTTGCGGTGTAGCCCTAAAGAAATTAGGATTCGTCAAGCGTAATGTGGGAAGATTTTCGGATGAGAAAGTAAAAGACAGGTGTTATTTCGCACTCGTCCGACCGCACCTTGAATATGCAGCGAGCGAATGGGATCCGGTGCAGAAAGATTTAATCCGCGAGCTGAATAAAGTACAAAAGAAGGCTTCGCGGTTCGTCAAAAACTGCTACGGGCGTACAGACATCGTTACCCAGATGATAAGCGAATTAGGCTGGGAGCCGCGGGAGACTCGGAGGCTGCGCGCTGGCATTAGATTACTTGAACAATTGAGAATTGATACCTTTAAGAGCGACTCGGAGAACATAATATTAGAGCCCCATTATATTCCCTGGTCCGGCAGTAGCGATAAATTAAGAAGGATATTTTGCCGAACGGATAGATATGTGAATACCTTTTTCCCCCGAACCATACAGGACTTTAATAAATGCTAGTCGTAATTTCGTTAGAATATTTCCTTTTTATGTGCAAATGGCTGGTGTCGTGAGACCCCCTGCCTCACGCCTTTTAGGCGGCTTGCGGGGTAGTATGTAGATGCAGGTGTACATAAGCGTCTAAAGCTATGAAAGAGCTCTTTCTTGCCACCTTTTCAATGCATTGCGCCAAAATGTGGTGAAATAAAATTTATATCTTGTGGAAAATCATCATTTAATGTATCTATTTCTCTAAAATTGTATATGGTCATGGAAAGAATCCAATATCTTAATAGCTTCATCGTGTGAGCTTGACTATTGCGTAAAGTACGAGGAGAAGTGCAGGAGATAAAGAGAGACAAAAACTGTTCTTTTCTTCCCTTCTACTCCTGCTTATCCTATAAAACGCGTGCAGGAATCGTTCCTGAATTTAGATCTGCTTACATCAAACCCGATTTTTTTCGGGGTGGGGTAGGATTTAGTGGTCGGGGTATGTGGTATTGTTGCACAGTAGGCCGGCCCTTATTTTTCAGAATTGAGAAAAGTTATGTTTTCCTAGTCTCAAAATGGTCCAAATGGGGTTCATATTCACATGTCAAAATTTGGTTACTTTAAAATAACGGCAACCCGTGCCCCAAGGGCCCTAAGTACTGAGGACCCTCAATTGAGATTTTTAGGGCCGAAAAGGTACTATTTCTATGTAAAACGTAAAAGTACAGTTCTTTAGGGCCGATTTTCTGTTTGTTTTGACCTATCTTTAAGCGTTTACGAGATATAGCCCGTCGTAACGCAATCCACCCCCAGGGCGCTACCCCGCACCGCGGCGCCGCTGAGGCACGGCCCGCACCACTTACTAGAGACTTCCTTCCCCTCCACCCCCTCCCCTCCATCGGCAAAGGCCTTGCTCCTGCTGGCAAGATTTACATGCTAGTGGTAGTGAAGAATTGAAAAGGTTGTTCCTCTTGTGGCATGATTAATGTTTTTTAAGCCTACAATGTCAATCTTAACCCTGAAACGCCATCCTATGTACTGTGCGCCGACCCCTTAAATCTTAGTTTGTTGCCACCATACGATCGCGCACCATTACCGCATGATTTGTTCAAAACTGCTCTTTAAGTGCAAAATGTTATAAGTATTTCATACCATTGTGTTTGTATGAAGGAATGAAAATAATGAGCAGGGCTTCCAGGGCCATAACAGTTGATAGAAATATTCAAGGAATAAGAAACGAGGCAGTCAGTTCACATTTGTAGATCAATGTGGAGAGAGTTATTTCTTATGTACAGTGCGCAAAGGATAGGAAGTGCTAAGTTTTTTTTAGAATTTAAGGCGAAAAGTGGTGAAAAAACTAGTTTATCATGAATACACGTGACGTTTATTTTATGGAAAGGAAAGTGAAGAAATACTTGACTTAAAGTTACTTACAGTGAGAGAAATAATGTGTGTTTTTCTATAACCTAATGGGTTTGAAATGTATAAACTTAGTGCGAGAAAAACAGTAAGTAATGCGTTTCATCCATGGACCAATACTAGAATTCCTGTTATTACGGAAAATAAGGCGATTGAAAAGTTAAAAAATTACACAACGAAGGGATAAACTTGCGACGACATAAAGAGAGAATGGAATCTACCGTGGAGATTTTAGGAAGAGAATCATTCACAACAAAACTTGATGAATTGTTTGACATTGCAAGGGGCGGTGCCATTGAATTTTTGACGCACGCAGTTAATCTCTCGGATAAATGTGCGTGGGATGAAGAAGTAAAATTCTTATGCAATCGAAACAGGAGCACGAAATGCAGTTATTGGTGGAATATATTTCAATATGCTCAGGAAGAAAGAAAAAGTTGTGGTTCTCCGCTCCTTGTGCTGCATCTGCTCCCAACAGTGACTTTCAGATCCTAAAATTACGAAAGTGTTAACCTGGACATAGCAAAAGGAGTACAAAAGAGGTTTTCAAACCACTTGTGGTACCTGAATGAGGAGTTGGTAGGTTTTTCATTCTTTGACGATTCCTTTTCTGGGTGTGCATAGGAAAACGTGATACGCCATATGAGGAGACGTGAGGGAAAATATGATCCACCAAAGATGGCATTCTATAAACGTAGAGACCTGATCACGGTATCTATATCAAATTTTGTCGCTACTAATTCGAAAAAGCTATTTAATGCATAGGAAATATGAACTGCATTCTTTGATTGCCCACTCAAGAATGGTATAAACATCCTGATTACAAGAACGATTCGCAAATTATTCGGGTCTTCAAGCAGTAGATGATTGTGCAGAGAGAGTGGTGAAAACAATTCAAGATTTTGTGTCAACCACGTAGAGGAAAGAGAGCTTTCAAAATTAATTACTAACAATAAGTGTGAATTACGTGAAACTTGTTGAACTGAATTCAACATTTTATAAATTTCTCATCAGCACTTCAATGCATTTCGCCGAAGCAATGTCTTATTAAATTTATATCTTTTGGTAAATTGTCATTAAATTGCTCAATTGTTTTAAAATTAGATTTCGTGGTTGATGGAACTAAATATCGCAAATATTTCATCTGTACGGAATATTATTAATGCCCTATACATCTCAGATTTCTCGTTCGAAAACCAGGACGATAGTAAAAGAGGAAAAAAATCCTTTTGCCTTTTTTCCCGCTTATCGGTAAGTTTGTGGAGGACTCTTTCCCACATTTGTATTCCGCCTTGTCCGAGAGCATATTTTAGCTTCAGCCGGAAGGGATGGATGCTGGGATTAAACAGCTAACCTCCCCGTGGTTATTCATCTAGCTCCTTATTCTGCTCAATGCATTTTAGGTACCCGCCTATTCATCATCGTAAGTCATCAATCTGGAGATTGGTTTGACGCAACTCTCCTCCTTCCACTCTCCTGTTTGCTAATCTTGTATCCTGGTATTCAGTTTTTGTTAAAGAGGGAAGTCAATAGCTAAAATATTACGTCACCTGTCTATTATTTATGTATGCATCATACTATAAAAGGAAAGTAGGAAAGAGAAAATGTGCATCACGATCTCGCTAATTCTGTGTTGCTTGTGCATAATGTGTTAAGTCCAAAAACCCCAAAAATGGTACTATCTCACCTAACCATCAAATGAATGATATAGAATCGTTTGTGCATAGTGTGGTCATAGTAACAGCACATGAGGAGGTCGCTTATGAGCTATTTATCTCACAATAATTCATACGCTTGGATTTATGATGGGCGAGTGAATTTTCAAATGCAGTTATCTCAAAACTATGATTGAGTGACTGAACACATTATGCACAAACAACACAGAATTATGTATGCACGAATGAAGTAAGGTTTATCGTCAGCCATCTCTTCAGGTCTCTTGTAAATCAGTAAGCGTATCCTTTATCAATCAGATTTCTGGTAATACATTTGATGAAAAAAATTCTCGTTCTGCAAAATTTTACTACTCACGAATCTGTTTTCAGAAGTAAGCGTCTCGAATTTTCCGTTTTGTTGATTTTTTTGTCCCGTCGCTCGACTTTCAAGGTATCTGAATTGTTTTCACGAGGTAAGCACGTACTAATTTTCCATCGAATCTGAGAAGAAACATAAAGGAGCAAAAGAGGAATTAAAAATATTCTTTCTTTCCACCTTATATATATCTCTTTCTCTCTCTTATCCGTAAGTTTGTGCCTGCTCTCTCTCGTTCGAGGCTCGTGAGACTGTGGCCGCCCCTGAAACAACGCCGTGGGCCGTTTTAATTTGCGCGAGGGGCGTGACCGTCGAAGTTTTGCCTCGCGGAATAAATGGAATGTGGAACTTTGTCTCGTAGGCACAATGCGCCACGAAGCAGCCCTGGAGGCTCCCACGTAGTAGGTAGGCAAGCATACGACCTGCGTCTGTGTTTGCTCTATTTTTGTTCCCTTTTTTTCTATTCTCCTAAGCTCGCAAAAAGGCAGAGGGAAGTGGGAAAAGGTATTCGTAATCCTCGTCACTGATATCTCTACCTCATTCTCTCTCCATACGCTCAGTTTCCCATGTACTTTTTCTCCTCTTTTATCCATCCAATCCTCCTCTTCTTCCATTTTCTATTTTACGTTCCTCGACAGAGTTCGTTGAACCTGATTTTATTCTCGATAACGCAATATCAGAATGTTTAGAAGACGAACGTATGTACCTGAATATATCCGTAGTGCGGCCAGTTTCACATGTGTACCCACGACCAGTAAGAAGAATTAATTAGCGTAGAGGTATGATTTTATGCTTTCCTGGTGGGTCGTATTCATGAATTTTTCTCCGGTCTCACTCCAGGCAGTTGGGCTTATGAATGCCTACGTTTCTGTGGCTAAGGCCCGTATTCCAGAACCCGACCCAATCTAATTCCTCTCTCTATCTCGGTGTCACGGGTCTCTAACTTGAGTTTGAGTTCATATTTGTGAAATTCAACTCAACTCATGTGAGTTAGATTAATTGTGGTATAATTCACAAAAATGCATTTACCTAAATTATTTCCATTAATTATTATTTATTATTTAAAAAATATTAATTCCATACAATCGAAAACAGCACATTTTATGTTCAATTTAGGGATTTTCAACAGGTTAACAATTATACGAACAACCCTGTCCTAGACAGGGGCTAAATACCCAGGCGGCACTCGAACCCGTGACCCCTTGTTTGGTAGGTCCTCACCGAGGCCGACGAGACCTTTATGGTCCCTTCCTCATTAAAACTACCATTACCGGGTTAAAATTTTATACGTGGAAGTGTTTTCACGAGAGGTATTCCATTTTGAACGTTAGGCGATGGCGGTGGATATTGGTGGGCGACTCAATTTCATTTGGGACTCGCGTGAGTTCTCATAATACCAACGTGGACGAGTTTTAATCAGGATCTAGACTTGAGTAACGTTCCGGAATACGGCCCTAAAGACGGTAATATTTAAACTAATTTTGTAGTAGAATTTTGTACGTAGGCTGTTGCTTAGACAAAGTCAATGGAAAAATCTATGTATATCAAAGAGGATATCTGTTTGTTTGTCCGCAATGTGTATAAGGCTAAGGCTACATGGATAGTTGACTGAGTTTGTGTACAGGTGCATCTCATGCTCCCAAACCACGTGGTGCTACTTTCGGTTGCGTCCGACGCATCCTTTGCGTTGTGTTCTCATTACCATTTGTTACATCACTTCAACATATGTGGTTGGACATCCAGCTAGATAGGCACAGTTCTTCACACGCTCAAAAGTAAAGCATAACTCACAGGATACTACATTTACGTATTAATCCTCTCGGTGCGAACCTCCGAATGCTGGGGTTATGATTTCACAAGACGTTTTTGGTCTGCACACGTACGGGCACACAGCGAGCAATGTTGCGGAGCGGGGTGTAAACTGATCCCGTGCGCGGTATACGGAAATCGTTTTTTCCTATTTTTGCTGTTCTGCGTGCCTAAAAATCCTGCCATGAGACTATGAATTCCAAGTTTCAAGTTTACCATTTCTCTGGGTACTACCTTTCCGGTGTAACGCCGGTTGGCTTGCTATTAACTACTAAAATACGAGTTAAAATTTTCGATATGTGCGCATTCAACTGTAGACATGATCATTACACCTGCTTGATAAACCACAGGATAAAAAAACTCTCCGCGGGAGTACGTTTACATGTTGCATTATATGAACCGCTGGTGGAACATAGCTCCTTCTCTATGTAGCCAAAGAGAACTTGAATCACAGATTTTTTTTAATTGGAAAGAGGAAAGTTTGGTTTGCTAAGGCTAATAATTACTGTTTAAATTATAATTTAACATTTTCTCCGGGTTTAAGGAGTTTTTTAAGGAAAAAAATAGTAATTGATCATAACAAATGAATGTCATTTTTGGGGTCCTTAAATGTAATCGTGGTTAATAAATAGAAAAAACTTGTAACTAAATCGTTTAGCCTACTTCGTATCATTTGCTTCTTGGGAAGTTCCCTTCCCTCCCACCAAATTAATATCTGGATCTTCCTACGATGCAATGGGTTTTTGAAGAGAGGCATTTTTTTGTTTTAGTGGAGTTGTCATTGAATAGCATCCCAACAACCGCTCGCGATCCTCATAAACCATTTTTTCATTCTCCCCCGTACCCGGACGCCACCTCTCCCGTCTATATTAATTTAATTCCGAGTCCGTAATGCTTCCATTGCTTTCCTCTCTTCTGCCGAGTGGGAAGATGCCCCAGGGGGACTCGCCATAAGTAGGTCGTCGAGCTAGAGGAGTGGCGGTAAAGAGATGGGAGGAGGGAGAGGAAAAAAATAGAAGAATGGGGTGGAATATAAGCTATTCACCCCCTTCCACTCTTTCCACCGTGAGGGTGCATTCAGCCCGGCGGGAGGTGCGGCCGTATCTCCCGGCGGGAGTATGACGAGAGGCTCGGAAATTCGAAGAACCTGGAACATTTGCGGTATTTATATATCGTTCGCATAGGAATGTTTGCAAATACTGGCGGCTAATGCAAAAAATGTGGAAATGATCCCGAGCAGTAAGATTGCTGTAGCATCATTATATAAAGCATTGTAATTGGTTTCGTACTTGCAACTTGGGAGCGTGTTAATTATAAATGTTCGTCAAATACAGAATGGCTCTGGATACTCATTTAGCGAGACGAAATATTTTTAAAAAATACATATAAAAAGTTATTTCCATTGCAATATCCTGTAAAAAATTAGAAAGTGGTTTTAATGCTATTGGAAAGAAATGTCTTGCTTCCTGGTAATACACGACTAACATAGTTACTTTTGAAAACTAAGAATCGCTCAAACGTCAATTATTGAAAACGATGTCGGTAATTTTCAATTTTTATCTATTTCATTAGATAGATGAGTACCTAGATGTATTGCACGTACTGTCGTCGATATTTCTAACAGAATCGACTCTCCCCAATACTTATTAATCAAGAAGCTTATTAATTAAAAAAGAAGAAAAAAAATAAAACAATAATTATCAAGAAGATTATATATTTAAGGTTGTGGTTATAATTGAATGCACGATGATTTTTTTATTCTATCGAATATGAGTACCAAAAATATGTGTGAAGGTTGTTTCTTATGTGTTTCTTATATTAAATCAAATCTTGGAGTGTAAGCTCTTAAATTTGAAATGCAAGTTTTGCCGACGTTTCGGTGTCTTTATAAACCATCATCAGGGTATGAAATGAAAATTGAGTATATTATTTTGATACATAAACAAAATAAATGGCTACCAAAATGTTTTGAAAATAATAAGGAGTTGTAAATTAACCAAAAATAAAAAACGAGAATATAGGCATACCTTTTTGCCAAATTTATTGATGGTGAGTAAACTGCAAAAATCTTGTTTACCTGTCAAGTAGTAAAGTCAAGTTTTACAGGAGAGATATCGTGGAAAAGGATATCAAATGGCAAATAATAAATATATCGTACTGCCTTCAAATTTTAGTTTAACAGATCACTACAAGTGTTTCAATTTCCTTGTAATCATCATCAGGTTACCCATGTAGACGTTAAATAAAACTAGGGGATGGTGCGATATCTTCATTTATCATTTTCTCATTTGTAAATTAATAATTGCGTGATTTCTATTAATTTAAAATTACCAGGTCACCTGTTAATTTAATTTGTCTGTAGTTATTAATGGCTAATCGGCGTTGACGGTGTGCAGTTCGGAAGAAGAGGCGCCGTCGGCCTCCGCGAACTCTATTGCTGGCGCGGTGAAAAAGCGTGGGTGGCAAAACAAGTCTATCAAACCTTTGCCCTGAACACTGCTCCTCCCTTGAAGGGTCTCTTTTATTTCCCGGCCCTGGTCGACGTCCTCACTCAAGGGCCTTTTTCCTCCCTTATCTGTCTCCTCTGCTCCGTTGCCGCTGCTGAGATCCCCTTAGCAACATTCCTCCCATTGTCTCTAGTCCTCCACTCCGGGCGCTCTCGAAAACTTTGCTATCTCCGTTCCCCTCCATGTATCTCATTTCTCCACGTGTTGTCTCGTTCTATTTTGTTTTTTTCTTCCCTCTTCGTACTTCCAAAGCCGGTTTCTTTGGCAGTGTAATCAATGCGAATGATACGACGTGAACTAGTACACCTGTAAAAGCTGAGAATCGCTCAGACTTCAGTAATTGGAAAGAGAGTCGGTATTTTTTTAAAAACCTAGTTGCGTTAAGTAATTTTTGGAAAATTTTTAGAGGTGATTGTCAATAACCCAGCTCCTGATAGCAGTGTATGCAATGCGTGAATGGACTTTGTCCAATTAATTTAGGAAGCTATTTGGTCTTTAATTTATCGGTCATGATATCTTGTCTGCTAGAAAATACTTCACATTTTGACAGTAAGAAAACAATTTGCACTTAACGCCAAAAGTGAGGGACAATGTTTATCACAGGGTCTGCGTTGATCTACGACCGCATGTTATTTTCATTTTATTCTACTGCCAGTCTTTTTGAGAACTTTCCGATATTACCTTGCGGTGCATTTTTCTGGAAGGTTCATGTGCCAGAGCACTGATAGTTGGCCTATTTTCTGACGAAAACATGGAATTAAAGATGGTTGGGTTTCATAATTTATAGGATGTCAGGGGCATCAAGGGGGATTTATGCTATGGGCAAAGAAGGCCAGCCAATAGGGCGACCGCATTTCAAACGAGCCCAACTGTTTAAAACAACTTGGCTATACAGCATATTATGCAAAATGCGTGAATGAGAAAGACAGGATTCAATGTCACAAATCTCCGGCATGAAATGATAATGGCCTCGAAGGCTTTTCGTATCCTGAGTCAACGCAACCCGCTGGCCATTTTCCAATTCAATCCCTCGAAATGAACTCGTCGCGCTGTGGAAATAAGCTCTATAGCGTGCAGATATTATTTTCAATAATTGTTTACATTGACTCTCACAATCAGTGTGGTTTCTTCTTATTTAACTATTTTTGTATCACTAAGCTAATCATGAAGCAGTTATTCCATGTTAAATGGAAACTAGGCTTTTAGCTGCACTACACCATGTGTGACAAGCTCCTCGTGGTTGTTTTGCAATGAAGCCACTTCAGTTGATCCAAGTGATGCTCTTGCAGGCGATGTTTGTGTTGGCCATTGTACGGGTTTCATACTTCGTTTTTTTTTCTCCCTCGGTCCTTACTTGGCCGCTTCCCCGCTCTGGGTTTACCTCGAAGATCGGAGACGTGCATTCCGCATTCAGCTCTTTGCGAAGATGGCTTTGCTGCCTCAGGGCACGAGGCTTTTACCTCCAAGAAATAAGTAGTGCCTACTTTTTTGTGCCCCATTTCTGCTTCTGAAGGAGGCGAGCATTTCCGTGATATTTTTCTGGGGCAAGATGATGATTTTGATAGTAGATTGGAATGGTGTAATGGATTTCTGGTATAGTCCAAGCTGGATGTCGAGATGGATGATATCATGTTTCGGAAGGAAATTAATTTGCTTATTTCGCTGGAAATATTTCCTTCCATAAAGCAACTTGCTTGGTTTTACTGTGGCTGAAATTCTTTGTCTTCCAGGCGGGTAATGCTTTTCCTCCCAAATGTTTTGTATCGTAACGAAGAAAGAATTTTGGTCGAACTATCGTTAATTTTTGTTTGCTGGCGAAAAAGTGTGCTCATTTATTTCGACGTTATTTATTTTCTAAGTGTGTCATCATGATATTAATTTTCCGGTCTTATCCTTTTTAGTGCAGTTGATAATGATGCAGTTCGTTGTAGCTTAAGTCAATTCTCTGCCCTATGCCTACGATAATAATTTTCCATTGAATTTTGGAACGTATTTTAGTGGTTAATCTCGTTTCTTCAGTAGGCTCATTAAATCGTATATAATGCCAAGCACACGGAAATGGTACGTGAGTTTAATGCAAATAATGCCAGATTTTGTGCCAGGAAGAGATGGGTAAGGTATACTTGCTCAGTGTAACATGTGCTGGTATCATGGATATTATGGATAAAAGATGAAAGAATACTTGATTTCCTTGTATGTTGATGCTAACGTAGGATGCTGAGGATAAATGGAAGTGTTAGGAATGAAAATTTTGAAAAGACAAATTGATCGCAAAAAATTGGGGGAAAGAATACCGTGCACAGAAATAGAAAGAATATAAATTCAGGACTTCTGGAGAAATGAAAGGCTGGGGGGCCTAGTGAAAACGATAGTGGAAAGAATGAAAAATGGGATGCAGAAGAACTGATCATGGAGATGGAAATTTCAAATAGTGCGGACCGCCAATAATTGAGAAAAATATTAACCAAGAACGGTCCTCTAAGAGTGGTGCTGATAAATCCAAGAATGTAATGTCCGAGAAGTGGAATCGACGGTTGCCCCATGCTCTCTAAATTTCCATCTTAATGCTCAATTAATATCCATATAGCTTTCCTAAATCTTCATTTCAATTCTTTATTGAAAAAAATTATTTTGGCGCCTTAAAATTGTTTTCTTTACGGCACAATGCGTGTAATTTTAGTGGTACCACTATATGGTTGTTAACTCACAAGCTTAGCAAATAGCTTTTCCGATCTCAATTCATCCTCAACAGCAAAGATTTTCTTTTTTAAATGTATTTATTACTGTCCCTGGCTTTATTTTTTAAAAATCAGAAAAAATTACATTGCCTAAATTTCCAGCATTTTCCTCGGTTTTTTTTGTGATAAGCCCGCTATTGTCAGCTCTATATTTACGTGACCTTCCTGTTTTATCAATACCTCCTTTTCGACCAAAATTTCACTTTTTCCTTCCAACTTATTCCGATTTAGTCAGCCTGCCCTGGGCAAAAGCTCCGTCTCATAGATTAGGGCATGTCCGTTTCTCCTTCGTTCTCTTCTCTTCGTTCGATTAGTTTGACATGGTTGTAACTACGACCACGATCTTTTTAGGAAAATCAACTCGACCCTTTACAATTGTTATGTTTAATGCACGATAAGTGTTTGTGTCGATCGTTTTATCCTTAATTTAACGCGTAGGTCGTTAAATTCCAGCTATCACTCCTGAAAGTTCTTACTTAACCTAAATTTCATCGAATATTTATACTAATAAATTCAGACATAAATAATTTAGATGTCGCGTCACTTCAAAGATTAATTTGTTTCGTAATATTTTAATTTTTCTAAATGTTATCTTTGGATTAATTACTCGATTTGCTCAAGCATCCCTAAATTTTATTTTTATTTTGATATTCCGTTCAATATATGCCAAGAAATCAGGGGGAAATTTTGAAAGTACTCCGTAGAATCCGCAGAAAAATGCTATGACAGAAGTGATCTTACTCAATGTGCTTTCAATATCTCTGAAATTCCAACTCGTGCCATACAAAATGAACTTCCCTAACTTAACAGTTCTTCAGAGGTTTTCGAGGAGAGTAGACACCCAGCAAAGTCAACTTTATATTTGAGTGACCATTTTGCTTTAAATCAGAATTTCTACTTCGACCAAGATGTCTTTATGTCAAACCAGCGGAGGGACTTATTCCGACCGCCTAGTCAGGGTTGCCACCCACACTTTTCCCCTCCGTTCTATCCTCAATCCCACCATTCCCTGACGTCCTCCCCCAAAGGGATCCTTCTATCTCGGCCTTCTTCTTTCCCGGCCTCCCTCTGCCCCTCTTCCCTCCCGGGGGGAAATATGCCCCCCGGCCGAGTTCCTTCCGGACTGAAGAGCCCGGTTAATTGAGGAGCCAGCCAAGGCCCCTCTTCTCTTTCTCATCTCATTCCTGCCACTCCCCAAGTTCCCTCCTTCGAGACTCACTTCTCCAGCCTCCCACCCTTTCCATCCCTCCCTTAAAGAGGTTGCGCCGTGACTGCACAGTTCAATACAAAAACTTATTTCCAAACATCGTCGTGTAGTGCTTAAAACTATTTGGATGTATAAAAAATAGTACATGGTAAAGGTGAAAGTTAGCGCACCATAGCATTGAAACTATTCAATGGGTATATTTTGGAAGTGGGTATGTTTGCAAATTATTCAATGGGTATATTTTGTGGATAGTTCGTCCTTTCTCAATTCTGTGCTGCCACCCCCCATGTTGTCTCATTCTAAACTCACTTCTCCACCTCCCACCCCACTCTTCCATCCCTGAAAGAGGTTGTGCCGTGACCTCACAGTTCAATACAAATACTTATTTCCAAACTTTCACTTGCGTTACTTCAAAAAAAAACTGCTTTGACGCATAAAAAAGTAGATCCTAAGGATGGAATTCACATTAATAGCCATGTGAAAATGGTGGTTAAAAATAAATTCTAAAAAAAAGGAAACGTCGGCAGTAATGTAGAAGATAACCTGGTGGAGCACCGCTTACATTTCCTGACTTTCCCGTATGTTCCAGGTTTTTCAGATGAGAAGCCACCCACCAGAGTCTGTCATTTATTTGTGTGACCTTCCTGTTCTATCAAACCTCCTCTCCGACCATAATGTCACTTTGTCTCACCAGCTTATTCCGACCGCCTTGTTAGACTGGGCCGGGAAGCGAATCACGGACCTTAGGCTTTCCGGACCATTGCGCAGACCAATACGCTATCCTAGTTCATTAATTCCCGTGGAAATTTTATCGGGGTTTTTCGACGGCGCTATATGCGAGGAGGCCCTTGTGGCCCATTTAGGATGGCAACAAGATGGAAATTGCGTGCTTCCAAGAAGACTCTATCCATAATGTGAACCCCATTCCAGCGCTAACGCCACGCTTGAGGTAAATGTGGTTTATTTCAAGCCTGCCGCGTGAGCAGTGATGAAATTCACATTAAAGATGGAAGTTAACGCTGCATAGCATTGAAATTATTTGATGAGCATGATTTTAAATTAACATTTTTCCAGCTCTTTTCTCTTTTCTTATTTTGTCCATGGTTTGCGGTAGTTTTTTTGGTGGTATAGACTTTACGTAGGAGTAGCTTTGTGGTGCAAATAATCACAAAAAAATCAATGCATGAAAGCCTTGATAATGGAAAAATAATTCCACTATGCGTTTATCTAACATAATTTGTTAATTGACTGAATGATAGCGGTCTATAATACAAGAAATAGTTTACAGGAAACAATATAAAGTTACGAATAGTTAGATATATAAAAATGTGTTCAGCGTCATATAGATATTCCTGGATAAATTTTAACGTAAAGAAACAATGCAGGCGTAAAACCATAAGGTAAACATGCAGAAATATTCATGAAGAATGTTGAGAATTCTTAAAGTAATTAGTGAATTTTAGTTTGTCGCCTCATGATCTTAATAAGAGGTCATGAAGATAACTCATCTTACGTTAATGTAATGAGCAAGGTATAATCTATGTGGAGGAATACAAATCTCTGTCGAATATCGATTTCAGCGTGGAATATGAAGTACCCACAGAAGCGGCACCGAGCTACCGAGCTTTTCCACTTGCTACCTGCAAGTGGGAAATTTTTCTTGGAAAATTCTCCAGAAACACCGCGAGAGAGAAATGGGAGAAAATAATGAACGATGTAATCACGGCTTTGTAATGCCGAGTTCTCCTCGCCCTTAAATTATTATCTCCGGGTCACGGTTGACTTGCTCCGCTGAATGGGCGTGTATTTTTGCCGTGATTATTATACGGAGATCTTTTCCCTCGGTGAAAACGTGCTCGGAGGTAGCAAATCTTGCCGATTACTTTCCATTTCGCTGGCTTCCGTGAAAGGGAACGTTACGCAGGTGGCGGGGGAAATGTTTTTGTTTTCTTTCGAGGCGCAGAGAATATGTATTCGTGAAGAAATGTGGTGAGTTTGAAGAAAAAAGTCACGGGCGTGGTGGTAAACGAAGCTTCCTACCGTTTTTATCAACGGTATTTCGAAGTGCAAATATGTGCTCATAGCAATAGTTTGAATCAGTGGTTATCTATAACCTTTTTTTTAGAGTGGCTAATTATATGATTTGGAAGTTTTTCGTCTCTTACAGAGAAGCACGCCTTTAATGATTCCTAGTATTGTTTTACCTCCTATAACTCTTTAGTATTCTATTTGCTAAGTTTCTTCATTGATTTTTCTAGTATTTGAAAAATGTTTTCCCTCTTGGCTTTCTCTATTATAACGTGCATTTGAAAAAAATTAGTTGCTCTAATAAAAGATGACGTTGTAGTTTCTTCTACTACAAAATCCATTATTTACTTCACCTGTTGAGAATATGTGGAGGAAATATGTATGCTGGAACCAGTGAAAAACTATTCTGCTACTTATTTTGAAATTTCATACCTGTATGAAAGCAGCCAATTATTTTATTTCTTGGCTAAGCTGTACGTTTTTATTTATGAATGTGGGTACTTACTCAGGCACAACAGAGCTCTATTTTTATCTCTTAAATATGCATTCGGAACAGCATATTGGCTTGTGAAAATGTTTCTTTTGTGTTGCCATCAAAACAAGGACAACTGTTCAAGTTTCCGCTGTTTCCATTTTTCGGTTGACATTAACCACATTGAATGTATGCTAAAGGAAGTGTATAGCATTGCTGCAGAACAAGTATCAAAGGCCTCGGTCTTCTGTACAATTTTGTATGCAGGAAATGTCATATAACTTCAGGGGTGCTTCAGTTTCCGGGAAATTAAATAGAGATTGTGGGTTTTCCCAACTTTCATCCGATGTGGTTTTTCGTTGCTGAAAAAACGAATGAATAGACTAAAAAAGCGTCGTAATTTTGCGCTCAACGGTGTTGAACAGTTTCCGGGTGCGAATTTTCCTCATGTTAATTCCATCTTCTATCTTCATTTTGATATTTTTCTGTACTTTCAGCTATTCATATTTAAAAGTTACATCTCCCATATTTAATATTTCCTATCCGCCATCACCAAGTGTTGAGTGTGTGTTATTAAAAATTCTACCGCCATGGGCGTCAGGGAGTATTTATTTGTGCAAAGAATTGCGATCGTTTTACTTAGTGCACGTTAGTGTAGATGTCAAATGATTTACCGAATGGAGCTTAGTGAAAAGGGCATCGTTTAAATAAACAAGAGAATTGATAGCAATGCAAATCCTTTTGAGGTTATCGAAAATTTTCATATTCCAGTTAAAATTACGGAATTATCCTTAGATACATTCACATATTAATTACTGCCTCTTTATAGCTGTATTGTAGAAGCTATTCCTCTCATTTTCATGAGAATGGTTTTTAAAAAATATCTTGGTAAATTTTCGCTCGGTATCGGCTGAATGCATTGACCATTATGTATAAATCTTATGTTTTATTTGCTAATTTTTTTACTTTGTTATTTTTTATTAATTTTCGTTGTTTTTTTCTATTTTCAGGTAAGTTTCATGGTCCTTTGCGCCTGTGCTTGAGATATGGAGAGTTAGTGAAACATGTGAGTAGAAACGAATAATTCCATTTGTGGGAGGCACCGCTGGAAATATTTCGACGAATAAAAAACTGTTGATATTTTACTCGCGCGAAAATGAGTCATGTGACTATATTAGTTTTTACCCAATGTAGCATTACCTCATTTTGAAGTTGATAGCGTCCTCTTGACGATATGAAATATACATGTTACTTGCATATTGTAATTTTAATGTCAGCACAAATGCACCTACGTCACTTAAAAGTGGGATTTCCCTGGCTGTAATGATTTATATAATATAATAAAAATATAATGAGGCACTTCTAGGGAAAACATTTCTTGCATTTTGACGTATCTGCCGCCGTTTAACCACAAAATGTCTGATTTGAGTCCGCGTCCGCGAAGAAAATATTCCAACGCCCACGCAGCGTCGGACACAAAAAGCGGCAGGCCGATCCCGTCCCCTTTCCTCTCGCTTCTCCCCCTCCCACGCCTCGAATGCAGCAAAATTCATCCCGCGTGTGCTGCTAGGAAGGCGTTCATCTTTGATAATACAATCGGAAGATGGTAAAAGGTAAAAAGAGGATGCGTACTAGTAAGACGCCTTGTCCCTTATTTGGCGCCTCGTCGGTGTTAAACAAATCCATGTTACCAACTTTTAGAGATGATTGATGAAATATTTTTAGATACGAGAACGCAGGAAAGAAGCCTGCGGTCTATGAAAAGGCCTCTCGAATGGCTATAAAGGTGTGCGAACTTTGGATATGGTTTTCCCCTAGAAGGGCAGTAACTCGGAAAAATCTATTGGGAATGACCATAAAATATTATATTTTTCGAATTTTGACCCTCTCCCCCTAAATTGCATTTGAGCGAGGGTCAGGGTCTCAAATTTTTCAGGCCTTGTTTTTGATCGATCCCACAACTTATTTTCATTGGGCCAGATGGATTTGAAAAAAAATAGTACAGTTTACACCAACATAATAAAACAAATTTGAAAGTTGGGCTCTCCAAACTCGCAAAAAATATTTGGAAATTTATTTCCAGTTATTTTCAGAACGCACCTCGTACCTCTGCCTTCTTCTGAGTGGACTCAGCTTTTGGATCACCACGACAATGACGCGGAAAGGAGAGAGTGAGGGCGGGGCACTTTCGGGATAAAGACCGTATAGTCCTCAAGAGATCGATCCGCGTGCTCCAAATTACTTCGCCACGAGGAATTCCCTACCTGGCCCCTCACGCTTTTTGGTTCCTTGTGCCGGAAGGTCGATAAAGGAGATTCCTTCCCTTCCAAAAAAAATGGAAGCGAAGAAGGTTCTAAGCCACCGCTTGGAACGCCCTTCAGGCTGGTTTTTTCTCCCTACCTCCTCGTCGCCAGGTATTTGTAACCAGGAAGAACCGAGTGCATTATTCAGTAGGAAAAGCAAGTACCAATTGTGCATGTAGGATAGTGTAGTCCTCTCCTGGTAAGAGGGTCACTGGGACTCGCCCGTTAGTGGTACACACGCTTCTCCCGGTAAACGAAAGGGACGGAAGAAAAACATTGCTGGTGGAAGTGGTGCGGACGAAATTTGGGCCAGTAGATCCTCCCTTTACGTTATTGATCTGTTTCTGGGAGCCAATCGTGAAGCGAATTCCATCTACGTTATTTTAAGGACGAGTAATCGTTTTAAAGAACATTGCCGCTTGTGAATATTGCTCTGTTAAAATGTTTCATTAACAAAAAAAGCGTAGAATTGCACTATTGATGACACAATGTGCGAGTGGGAACAGAAATTTGAAATTAAATAAAAGCGCGCTTAAAATGAGATCATATAGTTTGTCTAATCCATCGTTTAGTCAAACCCTTGGTAAAGCGGGAGTTCACTCTATTCCTGGACTCTCCTTAGGTGGTCAGTGAGGCTGCGGGAAACCGCTCCTCGTATTTCTATAGGTCGGTCTGCCATTCAGTAATTTTCATATTTTTTATTTTAATTTTTATTCTTCTTTCTCTCAAATGTAGATATTTTCATTATGTATTGGGTCTAAAATTAGGATATTGATGAAATTATATGAGGAAATTCTTTAAATGAATTAGAGGTATTAAGGAGCAACAGGAAACGGAGCCTGGAGGAATAGGGAAAGTAAGCAATCAAGAACAAAATGGAAATATGGTCAGCTATTTGAATTGCCTCCCAGCTATTTAAGCTCCTATTTCAAGACGTTTCATCATCAATATCGGTTGAAAACTTCTCGAATTCATCTAGTGTGCGGACGCGTAGCCAAAAATTTGCGTTCGAGGTTGCTTGGTATGCCTATTCTGACGGTTAGTCGGCAATTGCCATGCTATACACTACATTAACTCAGCGATGAGTTTCGTTTGCATAGTGCTTAAAGTTAAATTCATCGTTAGTTATAGGCAAACATTTCTTGTGACTATATCGAAAAATGGAGTGTCAGAGGATAGATGCCCTTTTGCAGGTGGGAAAAATTGTCTCTTCACATTATGTTGCTTGATATTATTAGATTTCATTAGAATGGTTCAGGAATATTGTTAAGGGTGGTATTGGATTTGGTTTCATTTTAGGTAGAAACATACCGCAGTCATTGTGAAGGTCGTGCGTGATTGTGATTACAAGGCTATGTTTTGGGAGTAGTGGAATTTGGGATGCTTGAACTAGTTATGGGATAAAAATTCATCATTTTAAAGCACATTTATTCAGACAATGGGGACGGAGTATTCTCAGGTGCCGGTACGGAGTTATAAGTTCAACTTCTCATGACTCCGGTATCCGTTTTTGTGGACGTCTATTGATACTTGGCTTTACCCATGTTTTTCAAACTTTGGAGGTAGTGTAAATACGCCGTAATAACTTGGGTCCTGAAATATTTAGAAGTAGCGACATTCTGCCTATTGTGGCCTTGTTTAACTTACATGATGAAAGGGAATAGAATTTTCAGTGAATTGAAGAGGGAAGTCCAAATTAGGAGAGTAGACAGGCTAGAATAATCTGAAAAACGCTCCATGTAGACCTGCATTCACCAGTGGAATACTTTAATAATAATAACATTTTTAAACATACACTATCGTCCCGATTATTTCCGGGCATGTAGTGTAGCCTCTTACCAGAATTGTTCTGAATTTCAAATATGGAAATTCAGTCTTTTCTATTAGTTAATATTTTCATTTTTTGTGATACTAGTTGAAAGAGGCCAACTCTAATTTCAAGGAGATAGCACTTCAAATTTCTTGTATGTTATCGAAAAAGATATAATGAGACCCTTCGGCCAGAAAGGGTGTCTAGTGTGACTGAGGCTGTTATTTCTAATGTGTTTTTGATCTTATATCGTGATCAATTTTGCTGATTGCTGTCGGAAAGACCGTAAACGATAGCTGTGGCCGTGTGATAAATATTTTACTGAAAGCTTAGTCCACGATGATTTCGTCGAAATGTAGTTTGGTCAGTGCTCAATCTCACCGATTACACGGCCCTATATAATGTGACCTGTGAAATTGAAATGAGGATATATACCATTCGAGTGACGCAATTTCCTCTCGATTGTGCCGGAGTGTTGACACCCGTTTGTGTGCGTTGATTTTGGTTTTCAAGCCTCACGCACCTAATCGAGTAGCGGCATGGAAATTTAAAACCCCCTCCCCCGTATATATTCCATTTTGTGTTTATTCGAATGAATTCGAATGCACGTCAATCACTGACGAGATTAAATATCGATTTTATGCGCTACACAAGAGGCGAATATTATTCAGAGAGGTGGGATATTTCTGCCTTTCATATTGACTTTCTCCTTTTACATTTGAAATTTTGCTTTACCGTAGTTTTCAGTGGTTTTGCCATGTACTGAATGTGGGTATAGTAGGAAAGAGAAGGGAGAAAAAATGATGATTTATTGGGCTTAACACTAGAATGGCGGGCAATTTGTATCCCCCTAGAATGCCGTTAGGGTGTCATTTTGACACTCATTTTCTAATTACCGTGTTCGTTGCAGATTATTTTTTTCATATTTGTTAGTAATAATGTGTCAAGATCTTGGTATTTTTTTGTTGTTGTTTCCTTAATATTCAAAAACAAAGTTCTTTATTAGATTAACATTGAAGCAAAAGTTGTATGCAAAAAAATCTACGCTCTTGGGCTGTGGCATCTATCGACGGTTCCGCTGAATCGTTTGAGGACGCACAGAAGTGATAATTAAATATTCATTGAATAATATTTTTTATAAGTGTTTATTGTTTACATAAAAAGCCCCTAAAATAAACATGACAGAAAAGTCTTCTTATTATAAATTCTTTTTATTATAATTTTTTGAAATAGATTTTCGTATAAGAATGCGTTTGTTTTTTTAACTGGCTTTAGAAGGGAATTCACTGCTGGAATGAGGGGAGGTGGGGTGATTAGTGAAAGTGATGCGATCTTTTTCCTGTAAACCTACTGTACCGTTTGATTACATATTATGATACTAATTAGTTGGATGGGAATCATTAAATAGAGCTACGCTTCTATATGGTGTTAGAGTAAGGTTTTTTTAGTTTTCAATGCAGTTTTAGTTTAGTCTTTCTTGCAATTACTCTGTTTACTTTGGAAGATATTCATTCATATGTTACCGATGAATGGCGTTGGAATACTAGGGTAAGAATACACGTTATTTCATTTTAATTAGCTTTTTTACAGAATGTGGTTCACAGAGCCGTTGCCACATTCACTTCCTGCGTATATTCCGTGATAAGCGTAAACAGGAAAAAGTAGAGGGATTGCTTCCTTCCAAAGAAGTTTCCATGACGTTTTTTGCTCGGTATTTACTCATCATCAATCTCTATTACGCTGCTGGAGACTTTTGAGTATTCGCGCAGTGGTCAGAATTTCTCATATGAATTTGGAATTTTTTGGAATCGAAAAAATGGACGGACGCAAGAGGTGGTTCACAGAAAAATAGTTGAAGAAAGGCCGAAAGGGATTAAAATATGCCGAAGGAAAATATAGCAGGCTAATCGTCAAGCAACAACTTCATGAGGAAGCATAATAGATGGAAAAATTGACGGACAAGATATCCCGAGGGCCAAATAACTAGTGGATAGTATAGAATTGTTTGCACGAGTGAATATACTCGTAGAATTTGAATGATGGAATATCGGGAGAGTATAGAATTTTGTGGAGAAGAACCACAGGGAATTATATAAGTTGGTATGACATGTTTGAAATGGAGGGCACCAGTTAACGAATCCTTTGTTTCTATGGTCTTATTTTCGACTTTGCTTAAAAAATTTCGTTAATGGTGCTACTCGCTACACTGTAAAGCGGTTGTTTCAGGTACTGTATTTAATACGAACAATTTTTCTTTTAATATTAAATTTTTGGCGGCAATGAATGTAACTGTGAACGAAAAATGCAAAATTGTACTGAAATAAAATAGTACACGTAGATACTGCGCGTTGGTGAAACCAGATGAGGGAATGAAAATAAGTATTATAGAAGAGAATGACACAATGAACGTGAAGTCACGCCGTATATGATTATATGCTTTGATATACACACTCCTTGTTGATGAACAGAAAGGAACTAATGAGTGAATCGTTTTGTAAGAGTTTAAAGATAAGGTTAGTGAAGAGTCTGGTCTGGAGTGTAGCGCTTTGCGGTGTGGAAACATGGACACTCAGGAAGGAAAATGAGAGAAGATTAGAGGTGTTCGAGATGTAGATGTGAGGAAGAGTGGAGAAGGCGAAGTGGACAGAGAGGAGGAGTAACGACGAAGTGCTGGACATGGTGGGTGAGGAGAGGCAGCTTTTAGATTAGATACGGAGGAGACAGAAGCTATGGATACAGGGAGTACTTAACGGGGAGGGGATGTAGAAAACAGTGTTAGAGGATAGAATGTGGGGTAAAGGAGAGAGAGGAAGGAAGAGAATGGGATTATTAGATAGAAGGAAATGAGTAAGCCCTATTGTGAATTGAAGGGGTAATTCCTTGAAGGAAGTGGAGGCTGCCAGAATTCTTCTTAAGTACTCAATGCAAACCTACCTTAATTGTTAGGATACTTTAATAGTAATACGCACTCCTAGTCATGTAATTATATGTATGCGTGTAGGCATGTTGGCTGAAGCCACAGCTAGCTTCGTGGTCATCAGATTAGCTGTTTGCTTCTCTGCATTTTCAATGGGCTTCTCTACATTGGCCATAGTTTCTTCATTGACTCCGTGTTTATGCGAAGAGTCGTTATGGATGAAAGGGTGACGAGTTATTGGCGTTCGGCTTTCCTTCCCAGTCTTATAGCTCTTCGCTTGTTATGTCACCTGCGCCCTCCAGCATCCGGTGAGCTGGGATGGCGTCGTAACTCGCACCGCTAATGGCTCAACCAACCGCAAAGCTCCCTAATGAACGCCACGGGGTGAAAAGCGGCGTAAATCAGAAAGAGCCCTCTGTGTCTAGTAGCCCCCTATACGATTAGCATACGGCATTGACGCTCACTAACTTCATTACTAATTAGTTGTAAAGTTTTCAAAATTACGACCTTTCGTTCATCTTTGATTCAAAATGGTTTAAGTGGCTCAACTAGAATATTTGTTTTTAATATTTCCCAGATAAAATTTCTCTGGATTTGTTTAAAATGGACATATCTACAATGTTAAAATGGACAACGTCTCCTTTTTAACAGTCAATTAAAATAATTATGTTCATTTTCAGGGGCGGATTCAGGTTTTTTCTGGGGGGCACAGGGATTTGATAGGCAAACGATTCCCTAATACTTGAGATTAAAAACAAGACAATACAATTACTGAACGACATATTCGCTTTATTTAAATTGAAAGTAATGGATATGAAATTAAATGATTGAGACTCCCTAATACACAAAACAGAACGAATGTAATAATAACATATAAACATTTTTATCTATATTTTATGCATTGGGAAGGGGGCACTTGCCCTGTGCCACTCCCCTTAAATCCGTCTCTTCATTAATTTTTTTTAATTGATCGCTTCTTTTCGTAGCGATGTAAGTATTATACTTAGGAAATTTTCTTTACCAAATTTGCAAATAATCTCATTTTACTCCTGGTTTAAACCTTACAAATCTTATGAACTTCTGATAGTCAGCAGAGTTGTTACATTCTTCAGGACTATCATTATGAAGGTTTTAGGGACATAATTTTTGGTTTATTTTTCGATGAATTATCTATTTTTAAAGCGGAAAATTTTCTTTCTAAGGTTTAATGTACTTTATCCCTCGATAGTCTTCTTTCGATATGTTTTAAACTGTTGCATTAGATGTGTTTGTGTTCTTTAGTCAGCATGGTTAGAGTGAAGTTTTTCATGACTCTTTGTCGCTAGTGGGAGCGTGGATAGCTTATATTCCTTTCGAGGTTTTCCTCTGCAGGAAATGCCGGTTGATTCACATCCTCTATGATATTCTCCGCATTGCGCTCATTAAGGACTCCTATTGTCCCCGTAAGCTATCACTCAATCGTACATCTGCATTTAAATCACGTATAATCGGTGATATATACTTCAGTTTTTATGATACGCCGTTTCTATAGCCTACCCTTTCTATGGTACATGTCAGCGTACACGTAGATGATTATAATATTCGAGAATCCAATGACCGATGTTGGCAGAACAATTATCGGCGAAGAGATCATAATGGACATAGGGCCATCTGTATAACGTGTTGACGACTGGTGTTGTTTTGCTAAAATTCAGCGGCGGCTATGATAATAGAAAGAGTCTCATCTTTATCTAATGCAAAACGTGCAAATGTGATACGGAAAGGTGTGAGCATATTGTTGATGTCCCTGTAATGCCCACGCGTACTGAATGCTATTTTGATTTAATTTTTAGGGGACCCCGATCCCTGCTGTGTGTAGAACACTCCTAGCACAGCACTCCGTCTTCCGGATGACGTTAATTTGGTCTCCTTCCGCCTTTCGTTGAGAGCCAATGCCGACGCCGGGTTTCTCTCAACCCTTCCTGCCCTATTATTCTCTTATGGCGCAAATTATCTAAGCTGTAATTTTCGTCCTCCAAATACCATTCTATTCATGCCTAGTGTCGCCTTATAAATAGATCAATGAAATATGTACCAGCCGAACCTCTGTATACCTTACAAATGACGGCTGATGGAATGGTCGCCTTCAATCCTCTTCCATGAGTACTTGAGGTCTTATTGAAGCTCAAGTGGCTTCTTTCCATATTGCTTCACGTCCGCGGTCGAAGAGAAGATAGCCTTCTGGCTAGCGGAGGAATTTAAAAGTCAGCGGCGTGCATTTCCTGTGCGCGCGGATAACGGATCCCTCGAATGAATTACGTCCTTTGAATGGCTAGTTGCTGCTGACCACACGTCGATCGTAGTCGGGTTGAAGATTCGTGCTCTACGGGTCGCTGGTTACGATTTTACGGCTCGCTTGATTGATTTGGATATATGCCCGCTCGATGAAAGTCATATATACGGTGGACGGAAAAAAAACCTTCTCTTGCACGCCAGCTAGTGTTTGTATCTCACGTTTCATGCGTGGTACGTATCAGTCAATCATAATTACCCATTGCTTCGATTTCCTCTTCATGCTTCCAAGGTTTCGTATTACAATCTCTTAACGGAGTTAATCGGCTTTCGTATTCTTGCGATTATGATGACGTAATATTCCATTATTCATCATTATAAGTCAACAATCTGGAGATTGGTTTTCTCGCAGCGTTTTCACTCCGCTCTCTTATCCTCTAACGTTTTCATATTTCTTCTCCCGTATATTTATTATATCTTGATTTTTATCATTTCTTAAATCCATAAAAACTTGCCTGATGCAAGTCATCGTAACTCCTAGGTACATCACGTCGACTTTTGCCTTTATGTTAATATCATCCACAACATAAACATGGGTAAAGTTGGACGAAATCTGCAAAAAATGCCCCGACAAGCATTTTTCAGTAGGGGAAACAAGAAAGGAATGAGATAGTGGGAGGCATGGGACAGTTCAAATTTCCCTCTCTTGATTTAAGTTTTTTAGCTCTAGCTTTTCTCAAATGCATGAGAAGCAGTAGCTGCATTTCCTCATAAAATGGCCCCTGGCTCACTTCTGTGAATGTGAGTTAAGAAGAGGATACTGGTTTTCACATCAACTTTGGTAACTTGGTTCCTCTAAGTACTTTTACACTCACAATTTTCTAGACAACATTTGCAATCGTAATGAACATCATCGGTAAGTTTTAAATGTGATGGATCATACCGTCCTGAATATAAATTTCGCATAACAGCCGGAGTATAGTTTGTAAAATATAAATACAAGGCGAAGTACCTAGGGGTTACACTGGACGAAAAACTTACTTTTAAAGAACGTATTAACAATGTTACGACAAAGGCACTTGGTGTAAAGGCCGGCTTAGCACCAATTTTAAACGACAATTTGAAGCCACTAGAGAGGAGAGTATTTATTTATAACAAATATATGCAAGACCCACAATGAAATACGCGTCATGGATCGGATAAACCAATAAAACTGACAGAGAAAAAATATGCATAACTGAGCGAAAATGCTTTAGATCAAAACTTAAAACCAGATGGGGGACGGAGGAACGCAATAACGAAGGCGTATACAAAAGAGCCTGAATTAATAACATTGAATCAGTGATACGGGAATATTGCTTGACATACTATGAATCACTAGAAAGAAATGACGGACTACATATAAGGAATTATCGACTTCAAAAGTGAACACTTGGGAAAAACATAAGAGAAAAGTGTTCTGCATAGCAATTTAGGCAGAGTTAGCCTACAAAAGTGAAAACAGAAGAGATGAGCATTGCGAAAAAATCGATACAATCGATTAGAGCAATTGAAAGCTGTTAACAGCAAGACACACAGCAAATATAGTTTGTTTCTCCTTGAAATGGGAATCGCTCTGTCGTCAGCGACGGGAGTGGCGACTTTTGTGAACCCATTTGAATGCACGGTGGGGGACAATGCATCTAGTGAGCACCAATTGGAGAATCCTCTTTGTAATATTCGCGAGGGAGGGACTAAAAAATTTACACTTCAATCACTTTGGAAGCAGAGAGCGTTGTAGCGTAAGTGTTAGAGCGCTTAGCAGCTGGTCAAAGGGTCCTGAGTTCAAGTCCCGTGTGATATCGTGGGACACCCCAAGCTAATAGCTCTAAAGAGTGCAAGGTGCCCCAGGGTGGAACAAACTGGTCCCCATTACCTATTTCATACGACTGTGGCCTAGTTCGGGGTAAGCTCTACCCTACCATTCCCACCTTTGTGTTGGATATGAGTGAGTGATTAAGATTAAAATACATGCATCTACTTCGAATATATTTCGTTTCCAGCATATTTTTTCGAGTTAAATTTAAGAATCTTTTGAGGACCGTGTGGTGTGCATCTGGAAATCCTCATGCATGCTGGTGATTGATCACCCCCGCCAATCACCATAGATGTGGCTCGCAGCAGTAGCGTAACTAGGAGTATGCTTTAGGGGGGTATGGGGTGCCATAAGGGGGCGACTCCTCCTCCCCCGAGGGGTGGTCCGGGAAAATGTTTGAAAAAATGGCATGCCTGGAAATACATCTTACATAATTTTGGCGCTTAAAATTTAACTTTAAGGAGATGCCGTTATTACATATAAAAACTAAGCAATAGTTTTGATATGTAATAACTGCATCTTATTAAAAAATTGAAAATTATTTCTCTGAGGCTTCAGGAGGGGGAGAATCTATCCCCTCATCCCGCCCTCCCCCATAGTTACGCCACTGGCTCGCAGGGTATTTCGTAGATGTAGGTGAACCGATTGTTCGGAATTGGCGGTAGAGAGCGCCCTCAAATGTGGTGGCGACCGTGCGTACTTCTGACCGTTCCGCCTTCTTACTTCCCTCTCTCCTTCCCCCCTCTTTCTCACTTTCACGCGTGGCTTACCGTTGTCTCGCCCTTTAAACTCCCGCGTGTGCGGTGCGAGGGAGGGCAAGGAACGACCCCGTGCCTTTTGGCGGCTGCCATTGCATTGGGGGGGCGCGCCGCGCCGCTTATTTTGGCCTCGCTGCTGATTGATGGCCCTTGGCGCGAGCCACCGCTTCGGAATCCTATTACCCCGCCGCTGCGGTCGACGCAACTGCAGTCGAGTTGAAATACGCTCCTCGTCGAAGATGTTGCCTTCCCCCTGCCCTTCTGATCTTAGGCTTCGTATTCTTATTTATTGGCAAGAAGAGTGGGAAAAATATTTGAATATTCAGGAATTGTTTTTGAAAACAAAAAAGAGAAAAATACCACTTTTTCGTAAAAAATAGAGAGAAAATATTTAAAAGCAAAAAGTAATAAAAATTGGCAATGTTGGCTTCCATATATGATATATGTTGAATGCAAAATGTACAACCAATGTCAAAAAATGTTAATTATAAGTTTTCTATCTCAGATCCTCTTTTAATGGCAAAAATATTGGGAAAATTTTTTTTTTATATTCATTAATCGTTATTCAAAACTAAAAATCAAAAGAGAGAAACCATCTGTTGTTTATACAAGAGAAAAATATTAAAAATCAAAAAAATGGTAATAAAATGATGTAATTAAAAAAATTAACAATATTTGACGTTTGTTGATGACATTTTCCGAATGTAAAATGATCATCCAATGAAAAAAATGTTCACGCAAACCAGGTACAACACCGTCAACGCTATCAAATTCACAATAACTGAATTCTCATGTAAACTGGCCGGTTGGGTTGAGTCTGTGGCCTCACCAGTACGGCATATACATTCGCGACTTCGGCGCTGTCATCATGTACGTGTCCTGCTGCAGCTCGAGAAGAGCCAAAAAGAAGATAAATGATGGTACAATTTCCGTAGAAATGATCTATTGTTGCTTTAATTCGATCACGCACTGAAGGGATAGGATGAAGAAGTGGTGTCTTTCACTCAGACACGAAATCGGAGTTGCTTAGAGTAATTCGGGAAGACGGAAAGAAAAAAATGAGCTACGACGAAAATTAATCTAATCCATTTAGCCATTTTCTCATTCATGTTCACAATGACCAAACACGAAAGTTTTCGCCCACTTTACATAAGTTGGTTGCGTTGTAGGCCTTATGGCTCGTTTACTTTCCAAAGATGAACATTTTCTTGGGGGAAGGAACCACTTACTAGGGAGTAAATAACAACAAATCACTCGCAAGGCCAAAGAGTTATATGTAGGTTATGGATCGGAAAGCGATAATAAGGGGTCTCTTTTACATTCGACAATGAAATAAAATTGGCGAACGAGCCAATTGGGGTTGGAATTCGATCCAATTATGGATTCGACCCATCAATGATAAACGCGCAAATAAAATACTCCGCTAACATGGAATAATCTCTGTGAGTCGTGAAATTTTCTTCCGTGTGGAAAATTCATGTAATGCCTGGAAATTTGGCTTAAATACTTGAACAATTGTGCTATTCATACCGCCAGACAACCTTATATTGAAGAGTACCTGCCGTGCATCATTTAGGTACCCTAAAATTAAACGTCATGCTGTACATAACTCGTAGTTTGTGTGCAAAAGACTTCATCGTAGAGTGGTATAACGCGTTGAAAGGCTTGAAATGTATTTTTGTGAAAAAAGTATTTATTAGGCATTTATATAGATGATTTCATCCCGGGAAAGCTCTAAAGCTATACATTTTATTTTCTTGTAAGTTGTAACTGCCATGATTACATGAATACTAGAAAGTGAAAACCAGAATAAAAACCTTTGTGTGGAAAGATCTTGGGTCTGCCACCAAGTCAGGAATCGGAATGCTGCCAACGTTTTTGGCCATTGTCTTCGTTAATAACTAGGACTAACTTAACGACCAGTGTAACGGTCGAGATGATCGTCGAAACCTAGGCAGCATTCCAGTTCCTAATGCGGTGGTAGTCACGAGAACTATTCACGCAGAATATTGGCCGTAAGGCTCCAAATACCTCGTCAGAAAAACTTAACAAAAATTATTTTTTTTAACAATCAGGAAAAGCCATGGGATCCAAAATCTTAGCACATAGCGGGCTTTTCACTTTCGCATTGCATCTTTGCTTTTTGCTGCACGGATTCCCCTGGTCTAACCTTCCCAGTAGTCCCCGACTGGAGAACTTATTGGAAGACTCTTTTTTCCGTCTAATTAATTTACCGGGATGTATGCCATCATGCTATTTTTAATGCAAGGCTGCATCTTGGACCTTAGGAAAAAGCGATCCGAACAGATTGTAGGCCTTAGAGACCTTGTGCTGTAGGAGGATTCTGATGAAATAATGAACTGATAGGTGATAAACGAGGAGGTAAAAAAAACACGGTGGATCGCCTACCTCATGAGACACAGCAGTTGCGTGGTAAATATAATGGAAGGAAGAATTGAAGGATGAGGAAAACCAAGGGACAAGTGCGTAGGACAGATCATGAAGAAAACAGAGAAGAAGAACCTCGGGGAAGTAAATGAAGTAGTAGGAATAAGGAGCAATGGAGGGTTAGTATGCAGATCTTAGTATTGCAATACTATGACAGGACTTCGCTGAAAGTGTCTCTCCTCAAGCCTCAATGGCGGAGGGATTCTCCTTCGTCCGTTAATAAAGTTAGAGGCTGTGACTTCAACCGTAATACATCGCTGAGGAGAACATGAGCCCTCCTTTTTGGCGTTTCGGGAACAGATGTTGACAACATGTGCGACGCGACACAGCAAACCCTTCCCCCCTCCAATCTTCCCCACATCCACACTCTTTCCTTTTCGGGCGAGATTTTTTTCCACCTCGCCTTCCTCATCGTCTTAGTCGCTCCAGTTGCCACAGCGTCCCTACGCATTATTGTTTTTTTGCGTCCTTCCAAGTCCCCAGGTTTATATCCCTCCTTCCTCCCTCGCATCCATTCATGCTTTCTCCCACGCTTTCTGACAGAGATGTTGGGTGTTTTTTTTTGTTGCTCGCGAAAAATTAAATTTTTACATCTCCCCACTTTCTTGCTACACTCTTCGCTCGGGAGCGTGCCCTCGTCGTGGTGCTCAAAAGAGAAAGACGAGATGACTTGACCTTGGATTCACAAAAATGTTCGGTCACCTTCAGTGCTTAATATCTAAAATTTAAGGTACCGTGACGCATGACATCACATTTTATCCACACGATTTTCAAGTATGAGACCCTCCTCCCCTTACAATTACGACTTCTTAAAACTTGTACTAAAAGTTACAACGAGGAATCATGTTTAACCAAGTATAAAAATACGATAAAAGTTTTTCACACGACGCTATGCTCCCTGGAAGGTGGTGGAACACCGTTCAGGCGCAATCCGGCCGAAATTAAGCACTGGTCCTCTTCCTTTACAGATTAAGCTTGTGAATAATTGGTGGTGCTGATATTTGTCTCATGTTCAGGAAAGAATAATGGGGTCTTTCAGTCAGAATTGAAATCGCGGTCCATAAAAGGAATTCGGTGGATGGTAGGGAAAAATAAGTTACGTCGAAAAAAACAAATAATCCCAGTCGGCCACTCTCTCAACAATCAGCAACCCTCTCTCGTAGGCACGCCAGGATTTGAGGGCTTCAGCCTTCCCCAAAATGTTTTTCTTTGTTTCGGTTATCTTTTGAAGACACCACTTGCTCAGGGTCATCTATCCTCTGACATTCGATTTTCCCATTACATTTCATAATGTCCGCCAATAACCAACGATGAAGTGAAATTTTTACTTTACGCGAAAGGAATATGTAGTTGACACGTTGAAATGCATTGTTTTCTGATGCGTGAGAATTGACAACAAAATGTCACTATAGTTTAGCGGAGTATCACCGGAGCACCCCCCCCCCCCCCGCCCCCCGAAGCAAATTTCTCACTTTGTGCTTGCTCGTAAGATTAAAATAAGATAGCACTAAATATTCCGCCACTTCTCACGTGTTGGTCAGTATCGAAAATAGGATACCAATAATATAACTTCCAGGATACTAATATTAGTCGCTAGCTGCAGAAAGGCATCATGTCCAAGTTGGACGATTTTTCTTATTTTCTTCTTTAAGTTATTGCTGGGTCCAAGACTCAATGGTTCCTACTAAAAGGAAACATACGCTCGGTATTATTAGCATGACACGTTCCTTTTAGTAGAAAACGTTTATTCTTGCATCCAGCTACATCTTAAATAAAAAATATAAATAGTCCAACTTGGACATGATGACTTTCTGCAGTTTGCGATTCATATACTCGCTAATGAAAAGGTAAATGAAGAGCTCTAGATAATTCATACCATATATTTATTTGTTTCAGCTCATTATTCATTTTTTGTCCTTCGACCTTTAATCGCATTATTTTTTTCTAGTATGGTCATAAACGATATTTACTCAAGAGTTTCCAGTATATTTAGCTGAGCAGCGTACGATCGCTGATTGCTAGACTTCTGGACTCATTTGGGAAATTTGTGATCCTCTTCTTATGCCTCGATGATTTTCTTGCATCTATGTACACGGGAGGGTTCTTGAAGTTTATCTACGCAATAACGGCAGCAGGAACCTATTAAGCTGGGGTGGTGGCCAAGCGGATGGAGGCTGGGGAATTCTCTCCTTTTGACGTCACTCAAGGGAAAAACCTCTTGCCTCCGCGTCCACTGCAACCCTTCCTATAGCGTCTTCCGTCTTCTCTCTCTTCTCCCGCCACGAGCTATCTCTCTCGCGCGTACCATATTTTCGTCCTCTTTTTTTATGATCCATTGAGTTCAGATTTGATTTTTAATGATAAAATTTGTACCATTTTTCACATACAAGGAATATTCATAAAGTAAGGGCCGTTTGGTCACAGGGAAAAATATAGTCATGCGAAACACATTTTATTGGCTCTTTTAGTTCGAACATTATGATTGCACAACAGCATTTTAAATTTTGGTATCTTCGAGAGCTACCCACAGCATCAAAATATGCAAAAATACTGAAGATAAGAGAATGTCTTGGAAGCTGAATTACTTTAAGCATTCAGCGTGAAGTAGATCCTGGTTAGATTCCGGATTAATGAAAATTAATTATTCTTTTTGTAATTTCCATATTAATTTTGAAAATGCAGGTGACACCATAAATAATTTTCGCTGGATGTGCACCTTATATCCCTAAAATTTACTGAATCAAAGTTGATTTTTTTTACCTATTTATACTGTTATGTGTAAATACCATTTGAAATCAGTTCATTTCGATGTCATTCAAGTCCATGTCGATCGTGTGATAAATAGACATTCTTTCTATTTTCAGGTAAGTGTGATCCATGAGCCTTCCCTAGTGGCTTCGATTATATTATCTATCACGAAATTGTTGACTCGTGTGAGTAAATAACACCCGTTTATTAAGGGGTACACTGGCACTTCAAGATGCTAATGAGCGCATAAAGTGTGATGAGCCCTTTCCTAATATTAAAAAAAATATTTTAAACGATATTTTATCATTGAGTTCAGATTAGATTCTTAATGATAAAGTATATTCTGTTCTCACTTATTTTTCATTCTATCAATGGAATTTCAAAAAATAAACATTCTTCGCGGATTAAAGATTTCGTTTTTTCGCGGCGAATTATTATAAATAAATAATTGTCGAGTTTCTACCCTAGTGAGATAATTTTTTTTTTTAATCGGCTAGAAAACAGAGGATTATTTATTAATTCTTTTCGGATTTTACGCCATGATAAAATCTCCATACTTTCCAAAATTTCGTCATATTACTTTCCCAAAGTCCTCGGAGCTTTTGTAATTGTGAATAGCCGGAGTGGAACCCTTGAATAATTTATGTTTACTATTTGCTGGGAAGCACTACATCAAGTAACCATTGTGGTTCTACGAGCATCTTTTTCTAAGTATATAAAATGTATTTAAAGTTTTCGAACCGGAAACCCCCCTGTCAGTTCTCACTAACGTCTTCCAAGAGACAGATCGAAGTTGCGTTCACGAATGACCCTTGGGCTTATTCTGAACGGGATATCTCCTTATCCTCGCCTCACTCCACTCAACCGAATACCTTCGTCAGGGAAGGAGATGTCTCTCTCTCTCTCCACCTCGCTCTTTCGCCTGTCTGAACCTTCGCGAGTGATTTCGTCCCGTGAGCCTCCCGAAATTCGAACGCCTCTCGGTTTCCAGAGTGTGTGGGCGTCTGTTTTGGTTTCTCTCCCCGTTTGGCTGTCGTCGGTCGCCTCCTCGTATACCGTAACAGCGGCCTTTCCTTCCTCTTTTCAATATCCGTGGCCACCCAGTCGTGCGTTTGCGGTTTCGTCGTCATTTTATACGTTTGAATTCGCGTCTCCGTTTTCGTTTGGTGTGCCTGAAGGACTCCCTCTAGCCATCAACCCAGACCAGGTGTGTTCCAAGGTGCTTCGTTATGATATTGAAATAAATATTTGCGTTTTTTTACCATTATAAAATTATGTTGAATAAAAACTTTTGGGCTATGTCGCCGCGTCAATTCTTGGGTGACCCAAATTTATTTATTTATTTGTTGAATTATTCAAAAACAGCCAAAATGGCTTTTACATTGAATACACAACATAAAATCTGCCGCTTTAACAAATATAAACTATAAAAAGACTATAAAAAGGACAAAAAAAAGAAAAAAAAGGCATTCAGAAGATGGCTTTTCGAAGCTGCCTCTTGAATGATCTGATATTAATTTTAACGAAGGATTATAAAAGTACTTTCGACCTATGTTTCGATATAACTACATCATCTTCAAGATACAAATGGTGTGTAGTGCATTCAATTTATACAATATTTAATTGTCGTGGGGAAAGTAAAAAATCAGAGGAAGATAGTGGGGGGTTAGTAATGGAGAAAGTTATTTTTGCTTCTCTATGCTTATTGTTGTTATATTTTTACTTTTTAAGGCATTTTTTCCTTCAAAAAGTAGGTTTCTTAATTTTGTATGAAAGAGGAATAGTATGTTGGTATTCCTAATCAAATTTTATCTCAATGTGTTGAATGCATCTTTGATGATCTTGCTCTCACCATGGTAGAAAATTTTTAAGCAACTCGTTTGCGTGCTGAGTTTTGAAAAAATGTGTCGTGACAATATGTCCCATTTTCAGACATACTTACGTCCTGGAAACTTATTTTTTCATTCTGAGAAGTGCGAACTAGGAAACTTAGTGCCTTTTTAAATGTTTGATGCCTGGATATTACTTTTTTTAATCGTCGTAGAATTCGTGAGTAGACATTCCTCCCCGGCCGTTCGCCCTCAAGAGCGTATTTTTTGCATGAGGTTCGCGTGAGGCTCAATCAGACATAACATTGCGCGTAATCTCTCCCCCAGTCCATTGCGAGTGCGTGGTATATGCGTGCATGGTAAGCGTCCGGCATGCCAGCTGCGGAACCTTTGACCTCACTGAAATGCAGTACCGGTCGCGCCCTCGCGGCTAATGACCCTTTTCCTCTGAGCGTTTCTCATAGCCAGGGCCGGATCTTCCTAGAACCTAACTAGCCTTCCGCCTAGGGACTCGAGATAAAGAGTGGTCTCAAATTCAAATTTTTTTCAAAATCAAAATTACCCTATTCTAAAAACAGTGAATACTAAACATACTAAATAGAACATTTAAACATATAAAACTAGGGAAATTCTACGCATAAGACTAATGAACAAACATAAAAATACATTGGTCAAATCAACTCATTTGGCTCAAAGGGTATTTCCTTCCTACTTAGGACATCTTTTCATCCAAATCTGTCTCTGCTTGTAGCGTTGATGCATGTAATATACCATAGTGGATACTCAGATAAAAATAAAAGCGATTTTTCAGCTTCTGCACTTGTAAACACCATTGAAATGGCAAAATTCGAGATATCCTAATCAGTGTGATAGATGTCATTTGATGTTCGCAGTAAGCTAATCGTGGTCCGTACTTCTCCGAATGAAATAAAAGGTTTCCAGGATGTAAGTAAGACTGAAAATGAGACATTTTTACGGAAGATTTTATCGAAACTCAGAACGCAAATGAGCCGCTTAGAAAAACTACCTGAATTTGATTTTGTTTACATGATCCATTTGCCGACTGGATTATTTTTCATTTAAAGAAATTTTCGCTATGAAGAAGTATTAGCAATAGAAATAGTATTAGTATTAGTAATATTTGGTTTTTCATTAAGTCTATTTACTCTTTCCTTTGCTTTCACTCTCCATTTCTCACAGTAACATTGATTTTGGGCATTTCATTGTTGGCCTCCGATTTTAGTCACTGCGCTGAACCCTGTTTTTCATATTTACTTTGAGATTAAAAACGAAGGTCATGGTTGACAATGGTTAGAATGAGAAAATGGTGGCTGATTCGGATAGTCAAGTTTTAGACGCTGGTTTAAAATCGTAGTGGAAACACTCGTCCGACTGCAGCCATTGGCATGACCTCTCATACTTTCTTCGATTGGAGCTTAAGTTAATTTTTGTATTTTTATTCATTCCAACTACATTTATCGTAAAGACGGCACCTCTCCCCCTTTATCCTTTTTTATTTTATTTTCTGTATCATTGTATTTTTTTCCTTTGACTAGTGTCTTGTAGTGTAGGTTCCTTAAGAATTGAATGCAAAATTTTTGGCCAACAGTTTGTCATATTTTTTTACCTTCATCAGGGCTTTTTTGTAATAAATATTATTTCTCTATTGATTGTATTTTATCCTTCAATGTGCAAATTTTTAAGTGTTTTACCAGAGAGGAAGAATATGTTGTTACCACTTCTTCTCGGTGAACTGTTGAGCTAACGTAGTGGGAACGAGGCACGAGCGGTTCCTCGCCGGATATATACGTTCCTCCCCCCCTCCCTCTTTCCCCCCCACCACCTCTTCCCTTTCTCCCCGCGAAACTTCCCGTCCGTCTCCCGCCACCCCTCCCCCCTTCCGTATGTGCGTTGGGGTCTTCGATTCCCAACGGGGCGACCGTCCGCCGATTTCAGTGCGTGCGACGGCGGCATCCGACGCCGCCGGTGTCGCGGTCTCCTCGTCTCCCTTTGTGCTCTCAAAGAGTTTCGTTTCGATCAGCCGCCGTTACTCGGCCCGGCGGGGCCGCCCCCTGAGCGTTAAAAGTGCTCGCGAATACCATCATTTATTCCCACAAGCCCTTGCGTGTGAAAACCGTGCTATGAACGATGTTCCTAGTGAAGTGGAGTGTACGTTTTACGTAGAGAATTCATTTCTCACTCACCCAATCAACCGTTAACCAAAAGGTTGGTTTGGTTAAGTGAGGGTAGAGCTCACCCCGTACTAGACCACAGGCGTGTGCATTTCAGGCATTGAGAGTAGGGGAGCCACCTCACTTTTCTAGGATTTTGTTTAGGGGTCTCCGAAGGCTTCATACAGGAATTGAACCCGGGACACTTCGATTGGTAGCCAAGTACTCAACCCACAAGGATACCACGCTCCCATTTCATTTTTATCTGCTGTAAAATCGAAGTTATTGTTGGAGGAATGTGTCGCCATTTGAAGTATCAACGTTCTCTTTCTCTTCGTGAATGTGCAGGCCTCTAAAATTCCATTATTTATTCCTACAAGCCATTGCGTGTGAAAACCTTGCGATGATCGATGCTCCTATTGAAGCAGAGTGTTTCTGAACGCATCAAGTTTTCCTGATGTCCGTTTTACTTGGGGATTTCATTTCTTTCAGCCGTAATGTCGAAATTATTGTTGGAGGAATTCCGTTCGAAGCATCAGGTGTTGTGAACGAGCTCACTCTTTGTGAATGTGCCTGCCTGTATAGGCCGTTTTGAGCGATTCAATCATTTGTACAAACTTTTGTGTGAAAGTTGTGTTTTGATAGAATGTATAGTGTGTAAAGCTGTGTTTTGTATTGAATGAAGAGAATTGCCATGGATCGGATGTCCTATTTGTGTCCCTATCGCTCCTTCTTACCCTATATTTATGCCAACACCTGCTGACACTCATGACCACTGATGCCCCAACCACCAATCCCGTCTCGATTGGGCTCTTTGTTTTCAAGTCGCGGAGCTAAGCTTTGCCAAATCTAGTTCTTCAAGGAAAGTATTGACTTCAGCTGTTGTAATCATCTTTCATCAATATTTTCCTGTGCCAGTGGAAGTTGCTTTTATAAGTGAGTTTTTAAAGTGGCAGTGGTATCATTTTCTCATCACGGTGCATAATTTTACGTCCGTCATTCACTCCTTGGATTAGCTGCTGGTGAATATTGGATTTCGTGCTTCTTTGTGATTATCGAGCATCATGCCTCAAATGAAAACTTTCCTCTGAGCGGTCTCCAGGAGGAACATCAGCGATTATATGGTGCTGTGCTTTGAGACGAAAATCAGAATAACCAAGGCACGTAAATATATTTTCATTTATTTTTTTAACCCGTAACGTTTAAAAATGTCACTCTCCTTTCTCCTATTGGTCATGAATCAGCAAATGAATTTTGCAAAGCTTTACCTAAGGGATGAAATTCTTCCATTTATTATGTCCTTTTCCATCAATTATTAACATTAATTCCATTTGTGTATATTTTTCTCAACGTCTTATTAAGAAAAAAATGAGTTTCGTTTAAAACAATGCGTAATTTTTATTGAAATGCATAACTATAAATTAGTGTTTATATTCAAGTAATTTTTAGCATAATGGATAGGGACTTTCCTGTGTAATACGTATATTTTGTTGCTTGTAGCTAAACAATTTTTGCAAATGTTGAAAGTACAACATATTTCTGTAAAAAGTCTCTTTTCAGACAGTAATTATAGCATGATGATGCGTTATTATAAACGTAAAAAAGATTATTTGTGGGTTAACAGCATGTTGCAAAGGAAAATGTTGCTGGTATTTTTTGTTTCGCAAAATGTTTTTAGGCACAGTTAGGCGTCAGCATTTGAAGAACTCTCGAGGTCAGCATTTGAAGAACTTCATATAGTATTTTTAAGTACATATGTTAATAAATTGGTTTCTTGATACTTACAAAGAAAAGCAGAAGGAAGTACGGGGAAGTCACATTGAGATTGCCATGAATTGGAAAAGATGCATAAGCTTGGTTTCCTCGAGGTTCTTTTTGACCCAGTTCGTAGCAATTTCGGAGCGTTTGCTAGGATCTTTTTAAATAGTTTCGCCTGTCAAAATGAAAATGGTCCGATTCCTCACAATTTGTTTTTCTGCCACGAAGCTCGTCTCGCATCTTGGAATGCTTCCAGTTTACTTCAGGCTACCGATATTCATTTCCTTTTCATCAAATGTCTCACAGAGAAGTAATCGGTCTCGAGTGGAATACATTCTGCGGCGGAAACATTGGCCTCGAGCGGATGTGTGACGAAATGACTGACATAAACCCTGCTCGCTTATCTTGACTTTCTTCGGGTAGTCCCAGCGGAAGTGGTTCTGCTCTAGACACGCTTTTTGGGATTACCTACCCACTGCCAAGTGTGTCTCCATCTCTCATGTTTTAATCGCAACACCGGGAATATACTCTAATATAGTGTGCTGCGCAAATAGGAAAACTCAAAAATCCCTTCGAAATTACTTTCTTCGCGGTGTAAGACGATTGGTGTAATTGCCTGAGCACCTGAAAATAGTCACCATCCCCCCCTCCCCTACCTCACCCCAGACCAACGGTCAGTTTAAAATTCCCAACCCTCCTTTCCACCCCACCTTCCACCCCCAATTTCTTAAATGTTTGCGAGTGTGCAATTTGTGTATATATGTATATTGGTATGGTTAATTTCTTGGTTTAGTCTTGATAATGCTGCAGTGCAGCGAAACATGTCGACTCTAGTTTAATAAATTTTTATGCGGAAAGTGCAAAGTGTTTCACTTCATATCTCATTGGTGTAATTGTTCTTATTGCTCTTTGTGCACTTAAAAAAGTCATTTGTGTTTATTATGAAACTTTTTACGCTTACGCGTTTTTTTTTACTATTTTACTTACTGTTTTTGGGACCCTACCCACTGGCAAAAGTTTTAAAGGCTCGCTCACTGATACAGTAATCGCAATAGCAGGGATATGCTCTATTATAGTGAGCTGCTTAAATAAGAAAACTCAATAATCCCAATATATTTCGACATTACTTTCTTTGTAATGTGTAATTTACAAAGTAGTTTTTGTTCATTTTAGGATATCTTTTTTATATTTCCACGGTGTTTTAATCGTTTTACTAATGCGTTTCACTGCTTAACGCCTTTATCAGGAAATAGAATCATTGTTCGCATTTAAATAAGTTTAATGAAGTGTGTTATAAGTAATTCGCGATTTAAATTTTTTTTGAAGCATTAAAAATGAACAATATTTTTGTGTGGAGATTGGTCAATATTTGGGAATTTTTAAATAAGAACTTGCAATTTTCCACTATAATAATATTCTACTCCGAAATTACCTTGAAGATAATGTATTAACATCGAAACCTAGGTCGGATTAAAATTTTATAATCGTGGAAAATTGCAAGTGTTTACCTCAATATGGAAAAAAAATCCACGCCATCACCCTTGGATCTTCGGATTTTATTTTTAAGGAAGACCTATCATTTCTTCTGCGAGCGTTCAGTATACCACACTCATTTTATTAATGGAGAAGAAAGTCTCAAATCTTTTTTTTTTCTCTCGTCTCGCCCGGCTCGTTCGTACCTGTTGACCTCGCATACCCTTTGAGCGGTGACCCTCGAAGGAAACGAAGGTCGCGCTCGCCTTCGCGGATAGCTCTCGAATTAATGTCTGGGAAAGTGCGAAAAAAATAGGACGATTAGTTTTTTTTTATTTTACGATCGATACATATTCTCATCTCGTATGCAGCTGCATGGTTTTCGCAGCTCTTTTGTTCAATGCGTGTCCATATTTGGAGATATTCTCGTGGTTGCCTTCGTATTTAATAGATCCTAGCGAAAACATCGTGTCTGCTACAACCTCTTTAATTCTTAATATTTTCACGTAATATTCCATAGCTTTATTTTTCATTTTTAATATTTTTATGCATTTTCGTATTAATCATTTGGGATGGCCTTCGTATTTCATTTAGTCTTCGGGTAGTCCCAGAGGAAGTGGTTCTGCATCAAGGTTTTTGGTTTTGTACTTATCCACTGCCTAAAGTTTAGCGGCTCCCTTACGAGGAAAATATTCGTGACGATGGTAACTCAATGAAATTATGGCGTTATGTTTATGTTATTTCGATCTTCTTTTTTCATGTAACTTCATCCGCTCCTATTATGACTTACATGAACATATTTTGATTTGTCAGCGAAAATATCGTGTCCACTATAAACTCCTCCTGAATCCTTTATGTTCCCTTACTATATTCCATGGCTTATTTTTTTATTGTTAGTATTTTTTATCGATTTTTTCATTAATCGTGTGATGCATAGAGGAGTTACTTCACTTCTTGCGGATGACTCAATGAGTTTTAATGAAAACCATTGTCTTTAATGATCAACTGCGATCACACAATTATTTTTTACTTCTCGTTGAACTCGTCCAAAAGGCTAATCATCCAATTTTTTTCTTGGATTTTCATCAAACTGATCGAAAAAATAGGGTTTGGTTAGTAAAATTCATCTTTCGTTCTTGTTAGTTATACGTTTTTTCCACGAGTTCGTTTTTTAAGTATATCTTTTTGAAGGTTACATCAAAAGAAATTTTATGAAGTTCATTCAGAATTACGTCGGATCGATCAAGTTCTCGATTTTCGTGGAAAATCTTCTTCAGGTTTCAGTCCTTAGAGACCTTCCGCTTCAGCAAGTAGGACAAAATAGGTGATTGGAGCAACTTCAGAGTAAACATAAAAAAAAGTTCGATTTTCGGCTTCTACTGTGTTGACCAAGATTGGAACAGGAGATCACGTGATGGATCTGATTTGCTCACCACGACGATATAATTTATTTCCCTGTTTTCTTTTTCTTCGACTGTATTTCGTATGTATTTTATTTCCACTATATTTGATTCTCAAGAAGAATAAGGAGAACGAAATGGGCGATGCAATGTCCATTGCAAGATAACGGCGCTACGGCCTTTTCAAACTCACAAGAGTGTAAATTGCAAAATATATACACTACTTAGTGTCTAGAGTTCATTCCTCAAATGAAGCCTCCATGCACTCTAAGTAAAATGCGAGGTGGCACAAAAGAAAGGAACTTGACGCCAGGCTCTGAATTTGAGACAGTCACACGCTTACGGGTTGTTTTAGGGCGAGATCTACTCCAACCTACTACAACAACCTTAGGGTTGAAACACAAGAGTGAAAGGGCAATATTTGGAGAAATCTACCCGTAAAAGCCCTTCTTTCCTTTTGAAGCCCCGGACCACGTGGCCCACCGCACTCCCAAATGGATTCGTTCCTGTCGGATTTCGCGCGGCGCCCATTCGGAACAACTCCGGCCTCCCCTTGGACCCATCCCACGCGACCCCTCTCCCACCTTCACTCCCGAATCCTTCTTCATCTTGCGGCCGCAGCCTGTCACTCCCTCAGACCCTTGCCTCCTCGCCTTACAACCTCTCTCTCTCTCTCTTTACTAACTTGTCTCTTTCTCTCGCGGCCTCAGCTCAACTTGCTTATCCACAATCATATTTCCTTTTTCTCTTACCACGCCTTCCTATTAATGGATACAATATTGCTCGAGGTGGCTGTGCATTGTGCAATAGCCACACGTTTTGGCCTACATTGAAAACAGTTTTTCCTTAAAATTGCTCTTTCCCTATTTTGTTTCGTGGTGGAACCTACTCGAAACTTCTAAGCGAAAATTATGGCTTATTTTTCGCTTATATATTTTAATGCTTTAAAATGTATTATTAATAATTCAGTAGGTGAGTGATAAATAATTCAGAAGTATTTTTTAATCTGACTTATCGTATGCTTTACATATTTTTCTGAGGAAAATGACGATCAAATGAATGATTTTCAGTTTCCTGACATGTTCGAAAACGAAGTCTTCTCATTTTCTCGGAGGCTGGTCGTTGGTTCATAGTCGAGATATGATTCTTATTCAATAGGTATATTGGTTTCATAAATTGCAGTGCGTGGAATATTGTGTAATAATTCGTTAGACCTCTGTGCTGTATCTCTCATCACTTCTGATGTGCGACTGTTTTCGGGTCTAATAGATGAATCCATTTTTTTAAATTGTACGAGTGAGATAGAATTCAGAAGTATTTGTTATTTCTTTATTTGACGTGTTATATGCTTAAGATATTTTCTTGTGGAAAACGGCGTCCAAAGAAATGATTTTGAATTTCCTGACAAGTTTAAAAAAATAATTAAAGTTGGTTGTAAAATGTCTTCTGATTTTCTTGGTGGTTGGTCGTTGGTTGATAGTCGAGACGTGATTCTTATCCTATAGGTAGATTGGTTTCACACATTGCAGTGAATACGTGGAATATTTTGCAATAATTCGTTCGATTTTTGTGCTGCCCATCTCTTCACTTTTGATGTTTGTCCATTTTCGGGTCGGAAAGATGAATCCGTTTTTAAAACTTGTTCTACTCAGCCCTGGGCATGAAATCCATTTCCTCTGCCCGTCAAGCGCGCCCAAATATGGCCTCGTCGTTTTGTCTCGTTTGGAGCGAGTCAATTTCATCGGCTCGCACTCTTTCACGGCCACTAACTTCGCGGTAGATCGACTGTCCTCCATCATATCAACCCCGGGGAGGTCTAACACGCTCCGTGTCACTTTTCTGGCCTCGAAGATTGGCTTTATTTTTCAATTAGGCGGACAAGGGCCAAGGTCTTTCAAGGACTGTTTCCGAGGTGCTTTCGCGAGAATGACATTAGCAGGAACAGAAATGGAGGAGAGGGTTGTTGGGTAATGATCTGATGAAATGGGTAGTTAAACCGGGCCAAACAAGGGAAGTCTTGATGCTGTGCGTGAACATTCAGAGGATACTGACTATAATCGAGCTGTTGGAAGTGGCCTTAAATGTGATCCCAGCCACTCCGCACAGTTCAAATCATTATCAGGTGCACTAGTGGTTGGCATAGAGTTCATGGTTCAATAAATAGATTGAAACTTGTTAAATTCGATCCCAGTTATTAAGGAAGTCCGCTCTGGTTATTAATGAATGTATTTGTTGAGCGTTAGTTAGTGCATTTTAATAAATTCATTCTTCATTATTATCGTGCTTATAACTCAAATTACTCTTCGCCGGAGACTTAAGAAACTAAAATACGCTTTTGCTGGTTATGCATTTATTAATTTGTTGAGCGTAAGTTCGGGCGTTTTAATGGATTCATTCTTCATTAATTATCATGTTTATAACTCTAATTACTCTCCGCCGGAGACCGTAGAAATTAAAATATGTGGCAATTCGCCGCGAGATTGCCCACCAATGGGTTAAAAATAATAATTATTATTATTATTAAAGTTTTCTACCGATTAAGGTAGCTCCCATGGATTATTTTAACTCTATTCTGGCCGCCTCCCCTCCCTTCATGGATTTCCCTCTTCAATTCACAATAAGGCCTACTGCCTTTCATTCTATTTAATAATCGTATTCTCTTCATTCCTCTCCCTCGTTTTCCCTACATTCTTAACCTCCTTCTAACACTGTTTTCAACATCCCCCACCCGCTAAATATTCGCTGCATCCGCACCTTCGGTCTCCTCCCTCCGTATCTCATCTAGGAGCTCCTCACCCACCATGTCCAGCACTTCTTTGTTCCTCCTCTTCTCTGTCCACTACACCTTTGCCATCCTTCTCCTGACGCGCGTCTTCAACGCTTTCAATCTTCCTTTGTCCTCCTTCCTAAGTGTCTATTTTTCCGCACCGTAAAGCGCTACCATCCAGATCGTACTCTTCTCTAACCTTCCCGTTTAACTCTTTCATGACGATCCTCTGGTAAGCTCCACTCTGTTTTCAAAATCGCATAACTTGGTCTTATTATGATTAATTCTCATGCCACACTCGTCGCAATGTTTTTCTATCGCATCCATTAGAGCCTGTAACCCTCTCGCTGACTGGCTAATCTACGCCTGATCATCCGCGAACCTCACAGATTTAAAAATCAGTAGAAATGATGTATTCACATCCTTTGTGTCAGCTGTGATATTGCTTTTTTACCTCGACGGATATCATTAATGATAGAAATTTTTTTTTACTTTAATAAATAAACTCAGGAGAAAAGTTATATTTTTAATCGTTCAATAGTAGGCGTATCTCCTCCTATAGAAATAGCATCCGCTGCCGTGTAGGCCTGTCCCGAACTGAACAGACTGCCTCAGGAAGGAATTCCTCTAGTCGCGAGGCTGTATCCGCCCCCGCGTTCTATTCGACACTGAGGCTGGATCAGGTAGGCGTGGTCGACTTCCCCCCGGTAATCAATATATCCTCACCACTGTTTTCAGTGAATACCTTTGCCATTTCAATTTCCCCTTTCTCGTTCTCATTAGGCTCGCAGATAAATTACCTTTCAAGTAATTTCGTAGTGATAGCTTCCTATCAAGGACCTTGACACCGCACCACGTGCATTAATTTGTGGATTTAAGCAAGGGAATGACTGTTTATTCCTTTATATTCCTAAAATTCGTTTTATTTTTCGTTTCTTAAAACTGTAAGTAGTTACGTTTCGCTTCAGCGATTCGGTAGTTAGTGTTAAAAATTAATAATTAAAATTAAGAGTCCATCCAATGAGTGCCTTTTTATTATTTTTAGTTTTACTTGTATTTTTGGTTTACTGTAATCATCCAGCGCTCTTTGAAACTCACTTTTAAGGATTCAATCCGTCAAATCTTGTAAATTACTTACCATAAAGCCGTACCTATACGTATTTTTCATTCTTCGGAATAGGTTTCAAAATTATCAGTGATCCCAGCATCCAGTAGGTACTGTTGAATTTTAGTGGGAAATTATTTAAATTGTTTAGCTGGGACATATTTTATTAATTCTTTGCAGTTCCTTCCGAAGCATCTATATTACGAAGACTCATGCGATAGCATAAAATATAAAGTGCAAACTAACCCAGGTCTATGCTTTTCAATGGAGCAGATTGAATATTGAAATGTTTTCAAAAAGAAAATTAACAGTGGAAAAAGTAAAAATCTGAAAAACTTTGTCAGTTACCCATTTTTATCAGTTTATGAAATATAAAAATTAGATTAATAAATTTTGCACAAACATTTAATAAATAGCAAGAAAATCCTGGAAAACAACTTTCTGTGCAAACCATTCTAACTGTTAATTTTCGCTGTGGATATTGATCTTGTTCGCCCTGCCTGGCCAGACGCCATAAATTTCATTCACCTTGGCTCTGCTTCCTACCTCGTGTTCTGCAAATCCTCCTCGTACCGTTTCCACAGCTCTCCCGTCCGCCCACAGTGGACATAGCGGAGGGACAGGTGTGCTGAAGGACCGAGGTGATCGCCCCACTCATATTTCGCTATTCCTTCTCCGCGCACGCATGGACGGAGACATGTTCAGCGCACGACGCTTAGAGTTGATGCTAGTCTTCAAGCGGAGGGTCAGTATGTGCTAAAACATCGCCGGCACGTGTGCATTTTTTGTATTGTATATCGATGGCTAAGTTCTAACAACACGTATCTCGAGAATAGCAACATTTCAGGAGAGCAAAAAAACGATTATTTTTTTACCAGTACACTGAAATTAAGAGCCAAAAGTTCAGAAAATTGAAAAAGAAGCATTCACTTGCCAACAAAGAGTTGTTCTTTGCTTGTATTTTACTTTTTAATGTCATTACACTTTGTTTGAGATGCCTGTCGCAAACCGGCCGAATTTGAGATACGTGTTGTTAGAACTTAGCATTCGACATGCATTCCGTATGGTATGGTATTTGAAGGAGGCGATCGAGAGCTGAGGTCATTTGCGCCATTAGGGAAGGGTAGAGAGAAACCCGGCGACGGCATTAGCCTGCTCTCAACAAAAGGCGCCTAAGGGACCACGGTATAACGTCCCATCCGACGGACGGAGTGTTGTCCTTGAAATGTCCTCAACACAACATTCAAGCAGGGATCGGGCAGTCTCTGAAAATTCTCTGCCACCGCCAGGGGATTTGAACCCGAGCCCTAGGGGTGGAAAGCCAACACACTAGCCACCACACCAACCCGATCTCTATGCATTCTGTGCTCTGAAAGAATCAGCAGAAGATAATCTGTAAAAAAAGATAGTTTTGTTTTGCAGCGTTCACGCTTCTCATTCCTCCGAAAAAAGAGGGGCGGTGAATAATCTAATGAATTCGTCGCGGAAAGTGTCAAGCCTAGCGGTAGTGAAGCGTTTTCATAGCTTTTGATGGTAATCAGCGGCGTAAGTATGACTATGCCTTGGGTAGGATAGGATGGGCTGAGGTGACGACCCCTTCGCCCCCTCAGGCAAAATCTGGTAAAATTTTTGAAAAATGACATGCCTGGAAATACATTTTACATCATTTAGGCCCAAAAAATTGAACTTTAAGCAAATAAAGTTATGAAATGTCAAAAACTAGACAAGAGTGTTAAATATTTTTTTTCTTTTTTCTGAGGCTTTGGGAGGGGGTGGGATTTATCCCCTCGTCCCCCCCCCCCATAGTTACGCCATCGATGATACTAACTATTTTATTGGTCGGTTGAAACAAAGTACGAGGGTAATATTCGAAAACAATGAACGGGATACTAGATTACCTAAAAGTTGAGGGTGATAACAAAAGATCGATGGCAACCAAAAGGATGTAAAGTACTCCAATTTTACTAAATTTCTATCTACAGAATCGCGTAATTTGAAGCCAAGCCTTGCATTCGTACAACTTTTGAAAATAGTCTTTGCGTCAGGCCTTTCCTAGGGCCGGTCTAGGATTTTTTTCTGAAGGGGGAGCACAAGGATCTGACAGGCAAGTCTTCTCACACTTGAGATTAAAAACATGCAACAATTACTGTACAAAATATTCTCTTCATTTTAATATGAAATTTAATAATATGAAGGTAAATGATTAAGGTTCTGTACTATGCAAAACAAAGCGAACGTAATGATAACCGTATTCAATGTCTTGTCTATTTTTTAAGCGTCTCGGGGGGGGGGGGGGGGCACGTTCCCTATCCGCTAAATCCGCTTATGGGCCTTTACGATTCGCACATATGTCCATTATCCTCCTTCTGAAGTACTTAGTACAGATTCCTCGTGAAACACCCAGTATAAATAAATCAAGTCACCCAAAAATCCGGAACCATTGCTTCGGCGCTAGCCTTGATACTCAGCAGGCGTTATTTGGACCGCTCCCTCTGTGTTTAGCATCGCCTTTCGGTTTGTGTGTATATCACGCCCTCTCATTTCGTCCACTCTCCTTCCATTCTCTCCGCCTTTCCTCGCTCTCAATGAAAATGCCGTCTTCCCGTTGCTCGGCGACCCACACCGCCGCGCCGGCCTTTTTTCTTCTTCTCCCACCCTTCGTCGCCCAAATATGGTTTTAAGGCGGAACCGCTCCGTTGTTCGCCGTATTTAAAACGTTCTCCCTCGAATCTTTGCCCGCGTCCTATTCCGCGTGTGGGCCGAGAACGTGTCGTCGCTTAGAATGCGTCGTTTCCCTCCTCTCGTGAATGCGTCGGGCGGAGGTGTTTTAATTAACGGGTGCCTCGTTTTGTTTTCGTCGCGAGTGGCCGGAGACAGGGAACGCGACGACCTGTTTTGGTGTCCGATCCATGGCGTCCTGACTAGTCAATGTGGTTCGTGATTCATTAATCGACGTTTTTCATAATTTAGTAATGAAATTAATGTAATTAATAGTAGCGGGCGTAACTTGGTGGAAATCCATAACCGCAGGAATAGAAGGATCAACAACTTTGCTATTTCCACATGGTAATTTATTGAGACCGACCATGGTTTTGTGACTGCGTAACATTATCAAGGTGATAACTCCAAGGTGTTATCACCTTGGAGTTATCACTCAACGAAACCATGGTCGGTCTCAATAAATTACCATGTGGAAATAGCAAAGTTGTTGATCCTTCTATTCCTGTGTTGGTAATGAAAGATCCTAATTTAATAACGATTCCTTAAACAAGCATCGTTTTTTCATACATTTTAGTTTGTACTACCATGTTGTCCTGAAATAATTTCAGACAAGTTCATTCAATTAAGTATGTTATTTTTTTACTTGTAGAAGAATTTTTAAAAAATAAATTTTTTTATAGCTTATCAGCTTAAGGTTGGATGGCGATATTTGGTGGAACTTGTTCGCAGGAAACATAATGAAATACACTTTTGTATGTTCCACAAGAGTTTTTTTTAATCCCGACCTAGGTTTCGGCAGTACACACTGTCATTATCAAGGTGAATATACAAACATTTTGCGAGCTTATATAGCTTAGGGAGAGGGGGGGTTAAGGCATAAGGTTATATAAGCTCGCAAAATGTTTGTATATTCACCTTGATAATGACAGTGTGTACTGCCGAAACCTAGGTCGGGATTAAAAACTCTTGTGGAACATACAAAAGTGTATTTCATTATGTTTTTTATAGCTTGTTTGGCAATGAAGATTTCTCGGGTCTCAAACTGGATAAGTTCCTCCTTAATTCCTTCCGATGTTTCGATGTGCAACCCGCTAATCTTCCTCAGGAATCCAATCTACATATCATCATTTACTTCCTGAATCCTTGAGGGCAATGGGCGAGTTGCACATGGAAACTTCGGAAGGAGATATAGGGTACATTACTCTTGTGTGAGAGCCGATAAATCTTCAATGCGATTGTTCGGGAAAAAAACCAGACGTTACAACATACGTGCTTGTTAGTTTCATGCATGGCGAAAAAATTCCATATTGTAATATTTTGACGAAGAAAGCATCGGAATGGCTAGGTTTAATCTAATGTTGTAAATATCGTTGTTCTTCTTATAAATTGTTATTATTATTATTATTATTATTATTATTATTATTATTAGGACGCACCTATAACTCTTGGCTGGTCGTGTGCTACCTTTTCGGTGGCATATTACTCGTTAAAAACTTAAATTAATGTTTGAAATTTTCTAGATGTATGAAATTGATCATTGTAAACATATAGTGCATTAGTCTTCTTCTCATCCATATAATCATTGGCAGACGTATTTCTTAGGGTGTAGGTCTGTAAATGAAATACTTCAATTCGTCAACGTTATGAACATGCAGTGTTCGGAACGCTGACGAACGTCTTAGTCTTTTACACGGCGTTTTCCTGTCGTATTTCAGTATACTTTCTGTGTAGTGGTGCTGGAAAAGAGCAATCTTACCTCACCCCTATGCCAATGTTCATCTCCTATGTTCTTACCCCTACTTCCTAGCGACTGATCCTTATGAGCACACTAAATTTCATGCTAAAGGCAGACAGTGGGTGTGCCTAGAAAACTAAACATTTACCTCTTAATATTTAATTCGTCTCTCTTCTAAGTTGTCGCAAGGATGTGGTTGCAGCAAGTAGAATGGAAGCCTCAGTCTTTTCCAATACTTTTTTTTACGGTATTTCTGCGTAATTCCTGTAGATTGCTATTGGAAAATAGCAACCTTGCCTCACCCCTACTCCATATTATAGTATAGTACTCCATATTATACTCTAAGTATTCATTCCCTCTGTTTTTACTTTTAGTTTCTCGCTACTGCTTATTATGGGTACACTAAAATTCATGTAGAAGGTTGACAGTAAGTGTCAGTGGCGTAGCCATGGGGGGGTCCGGACCCCCCCGAAATGTAACAACGCAATTATTTTGCTTCAAAAATAATACAAAATATTGAAAAGTTGTGAATTTACAACATATTTATTCAACAAATGAAGTTATTTCGATAATGAAAAGTGCTGAAATTAGTTTAAAACCCTCTACTTAGTACTTTGTTTTTCAAAAAATTTCACCACTGGTTTTGGACCCCACCCCCGAACGAAATTTCTTGCTACGCCACCGGTGGGTGTGCCTAGAAAACTACACCTTTATCTCTTAAGATTTGATGCGTAACTCTTGTTGGTTATCGCTAGTCCATGGTTACAACTTTACTCTTATAACATTAGTGGAAACATTAGCCTTTTTCATAATAATTTCTGTATATTGCTACTGGGAAAGAGCAACCTTGCTTCACCCACATAGCATCATTCATCTCCTCTGTTTTTATCCCCACTTTCTAGCTACTACTTCTTATGGTCGCACTAAACTTCGTAGCTACAGAAGGTTGACAGTGGGTGTGTTTAGAAATTTACACACTTTCCTCTTAGGACCTAATGCGTGCCTCTTGTCGGTTGTCGCAAGTATGTGGTTGCAGCAACTAGCGTGGAAGCCTTTTTCCCAATCACTTGTCTGTCACCACTTACTTCTTCTCTCTCCCTCTGAGAAATGAGGAGCCGATGTGCGCCGCATCTGTTTTCCATTCTTCCCGTTCCCATCGTTGCTGACTCCTTGTTCGCCCCCGCGCCTCTTCCACGCGTTTACACCTCGCGCGTTTCTTTCTTCTTTTTTTTCTCTCGCTCTTCTTTTGTTTCCCGCTAATGACGGCCGCCCGCCTTCCAGACGAGAGCCCACGCACGCTCTCCTTTGTGTGCTATGCCTCGGTTTGAGTGAATGCCTCTGCCGGTAATGCGTCCCACCTCGTCCAACAGAGGTCGTTACTTGTAAATCGCTCCGTGCGTAATTGTGTCGTGCCGAGTTACCGTGCGTGTCGCTGGTGCTTCGTCTCCTTGTCGTCCCGGACTGATGTCGATCTTTTTTCGTGCAGAAAACGCTCGCCCGTGTTACCCAGATTTTATCAAACTCTTTTTACGCGAGAGTTTTTTGCATGAGATGTGTTTTGATAATTTCATGGTTCATGGCAATTTCCCAGTATAACTAGCCATGCTGGTGTGATATCTTACTGATGTGATGAAGATGGATAATATATTTATATATTTTTGATGTTTTTTCTTCTATTTTTGCGTTTTGATGTTAGCCTTGAACATATTGTTTCAATAAGTAGTGGGATTGTTTCCAATTTACTTCATGTGTGGGCAATTTAATGCGGCTGGATTCCCGGGTATCCGTATTCGGGATGCAAGTATATGGTATTGGTCCTATATATCTTTTTCTGCCTCTTTTCTCTGTTTATTGAGACTTGGTTTCCTGTTTTTTTTGTATTTCTATTCATTGATTTTCCTGGATTGTAGTGTAATTGTAAAATATGACATGGGCCCACGATAATAAATGAGTTGAAGTGGAAAAGGTGGGATTATTTCAATTTCAGTCCTTTGTGGACGCTCAGCGACTCCACCTAAAAGTTTTTTTAGGATAGGTAAGGGTAGAGCTGACCATGGTTCAAGGTATGGGATTTTTTTAATTTTTGTTGCTGAATAATTTTTCTTCGTAGTGATATTTTTTCGATATTCGGCTCTAAAAAAAATTCAGTTCCAGTCCTTTTCAAACCGTAAATTTGATCAGCTATCAAACCCATTATTGTTTTGGATATGTGAGGGTAGAGATAGCCTAGATCAAGCCACACTATTGTAAATTACCCAATCACGCTATAGGGAGCGACCGTTTTTTTTTATTGATCCTTATTTACCAGCGTGAATTTTTGTTAAGAGATTACTCTAAGACTTAATCCGGATCACTGGTCCATGATTTGATCCCTGTATCTTACGGTCAGTAGACGAACACGTTATCCTCTAGCTCGAACTAGTGATAAGAAAATTTCATTCATTTTTTCTCGATACGCGCTATCATAAAGAATGGCTTAACTCACGATGTTTCGAGGATTCCATTCGGGCACAAGATGTGTGGTCACCATCCACTCAATGAAGTGGGTTTGTATAAGTCGTCACTCACGGCCGAACAACCCCAATTTCACGTGGAAAACTAAATCATAAAATTATTATCAAAGTATTGTACCGATTAACGTGGATTTCCTTGGAATACTTACAATTAGAAGCATTCCGGCAGCCTCCCCCTCCTTCATGTACGTCCCTCTTCAATTCACAAAAGACCTATTATTTTATCTAAAAACCTTATTCTCTTCTTCCTCCCCATCTTTTACCCTACATTCTGCCCTCTAACTCTACTTTCAATATTCCCTCCACACTAATTGTAAGCACTAGTTCAAACGATACCTTCTGTCTCCTCTGTATCACATTTAGAAGCTGCCTGTCCAGCTTTTCGTCGTTCCGTCATGACATAACCTATCATGCTCATAACTTTTAAACGCTATTCCTCCAGAGTTCAAATACTCAATTGCAAATATTGATCACTAATGGATCGTTTTGGACTCATCGCCCCGCTGCGGACTTGTTAGGCAACCGATTTAAATGCAGCCTAAACGACAGCATAAATATAGCTTTTACGGGATGGTATTGGACCTCCTAATGTAATCTCCATGTCTAAACCCTTCTCCACCCTTGTCAGTTGAGCGCGGACTAGCTTGGGCGTTTTCCCTCATTTTCTTTGGAAGAAGGAGTAGTGTTGCGGCAGTGTGGGAGTAGCCGAAGAGGAAAGAGGTGGAACAGCACTTTTTGTACGCCGACCGCGAATTGGGTGATTTTCAAAGGATGTTATTTCTTGGGATTGCGTGGGTGAGACGTCCTCTTGACACGCAGGAAGCTTTTTTTCATTATGAAGACCGCTGATAGCTTGGCACAGTGCGAGTCTGGGCATGAGTTCGTGAGTTTGGGTTTATTAATCGCGTGCATTCCATTCTTACCTCACGCATTTCTCATCTCGGTTTTTGATGAAGGACATTACCCCTTGAATATAAGATTCAAAGCAAAATTATTCATTCCAACCCTTCGTATGATTTTTTATAGTAGATATAATACTTGGACATACTTAATTAAATTTTAAATAAGTTTAATAAGGCAGTAATGAATTCAGGCTCCACCCCTCCGGTTATACATTGCATTGTTGTTCCGGGCGACGACAGTTTCGCCTACGTTTCAGTAGGCGTTTTCAGGTCGAATTGATTTGTAAGCCTTCTGCACGTAAGCAATACTGCTGTGGCCAGCTGCATCAGCGCGGTGGTTACCCGAGCAGAAAGCATTGAGGAGAATTCATCGTTACCACAGCACAGAAGTCTTCACTGCAATAACGTGGGCAATAGCTAGTGTAGGATATCAATTATATTAATGTTTTTTCTTCTGTTAGAAGTTGAGCCAGTCCTGGCACCAGTTGCTGATTAAATAAAAGAATTCATTCTGTAATAACCCTGAAAGCATTGAGATGAGGTGGCTTCATTTATCTTATACAAATTACCATATTCACATTTGACGCCATGCTACTTTTATAGCTAAAGTAGGCATTACGGCCTTCAGATTAATCATTTTATATATTTTTCATGTACTGTTTTTTTTATTGATGTTACAGTTGAGTTTCTGCCGTTATTATTCTCTCTTTTTTTAAGCTCAATCAGTTTTTGATTTTCTGTTGATTCCGTAAAAAAATATAATTATCAATACATTTACAAAAAATATTATATCGAATGCCCAATTTCACAATACTGATCTAAGTATTTTAGATGACATTATTTTTTAATTTTCGTGAAAATTACTGAAATATATCGAGGCTGGCCTCACCAAGATGTGTTATTTATTTCGTACTTCCCGTAAACAGCACATATCAACCTTTGACAGCGATTTTTTCCAAAATTTACAATGCGCAACATCACGAGCACCCAAGTACTGGATCGGATCTCCTATCCAGATGGGACTCGAACCCGCGACCTTCGGTTTGGAAGCGAGGACTCTATGCCTCCGAGGCCGGTTAGGATTTGATTCAGCGTCCTGAACTCGTGATCATTTTGCTTCCACTTAGTTTTTGCTCAACTGGCACGCCTTGCTTCGCTACTCCGTGCCATTCTCATCTCCTAGCGTGGATATGAAAATAGTATTTGCATCTTTTCTTCGTGGAACTTCCTTAGAAGCGCTGGAGGCGGAGTGGTGGTGATTCCATCTTTTGAATCCGATATATTTCCATCCCTCGCTCGACGCGTCCGTTCCCATTCCCCAGGAATTGTAAACCACTCATCCCGGTCGGTTTGTTTGTGTGCCAGTAGGATTACAGAGAGATTTCCATTTTCCTTCCTTATCGAATTCGTTTCCTCCTATACTTAGGCCCTCCCACCCTCGAGAGAGATTTCCTCTTCGTAAAGAAAGATGGAATGGCTCCGTGCAAGAGTGTTTCCCTGTTCTAAAAAAGATTGAAAACTCTTTTTTCTCCTCCACCCTCCCAACATTGGTAGATCTGTTGGGGGGTAGGGACTAAGGTGGGTATTGCCCCCCCCCCCCCAAATTGTGTCGAAACACACCCTGGATAAAATTGAACTTTTTGTAAGTTGCCACGTTGTACATAAGTACTTAGTTATATTCTCCGATATATTTACCTACTTTAACAAATTCAAATGCATATCAGCTCTAAACTGAGGGCCTATTTTACACAGGTTTGGTATGTTACAATCCATTGGTAGATACAGATAGAAGGGCTATAGCTCCACCCCCTTTGTGTACATATTTCAGGACGCTCATCAAATTCTAATCGGCCACGTTGCCGGTGGGGTAGAGTCCTCATAGGCTAAACCGAAGGTCGCGGATTCGAGTACCGCCTTGATAGGTGCACCCAATCTATCGCTTTGGTGTACGTGATGTTGTGAATTGCAAATTTCGGAAAACCCGTGGTAAAGGCCGATATGTACTTTTTACGGGAACTTGGAAATAAAGAAATAAACATCGTGGTGAGACGTGCCTCGATCTATTTCAGTAGTATTCACGAAAATGAAGATAAATATGGTAACCTAAATCCAATTTACACTAGATAGAATGGTGATTTTGTCCGGAGCCCCACTACTGCTGGAAGGTTAGCCCCCTTCGTAGCCCCCCCTTGTTCCTATCCTGCTTCCGCCACTGCCTCCCAATAATATCGTGTGTTTTTTTTTACCTCCTTCCCCTTTTCTGTTGTGTGCCGGAAAAAGTCTGCCGTGCGCCCATCTTCTCGTATTCCGCCTCCGTTTCCGGTTTCTTTGATCACTCAAGTCCACCCTCTTTTCTTCCCTCCATCCATCACCTTAAACATAACTACTACTCGCATTTTCCGCCTTTCCACCGACTCCTCGGCATTATTATTATATTTTTTTGAAATCTCGGGAATACTCTCGCTGTTATGGTGTGTTGACGTTCTCCATCTGAGGGTAAGTGCCTTTGCCGTGCGAACTTACGAGGGCTTTGATGCTACGATGCCCGACGAAATGTTTAAAGTGTGCCTATTTTAGAAGAAACATCCTGGAAAAAAATAGTGAAATCGTGAATGGAATGGAATTAATGTTACACATAAACAAGTGCTGGTAACTCTTGAAGTGAGCTATTCGGATGATTTTTTTAAATATCCAGCATTAGAAAATGCTTGCTTGCTAATTAATTTTCTTAATAGGTTTCTTTTGAATATGAAATCTCAATGTTTTAGCCAAAGTGTCGCGTAAAATTTTGCTATTTTTCCTTTATTGTAATTACCGGGGCGGTCGATTTTCCTGTTACCATTTTGTTTGTTGGTCCCAGTACATGAGATCAGAGTGTTGCCGCTTTCTTCCAATACTTGATTAACTTAAACTTAACTTCTGCCTGAATGATATCGATTTATTCCTAAGTGACGTTCAACTTTCGCTCAAAAGCGTATCGTGGCATTGAAATCTTTATCATTCGCATTTAACCACTTACGACCTCGTCGTTTATCACGACCTGCTGGAAATATCATTCTCCTTAAATCCTAGGGTTACAAAATCCTATCACATACTTATCCCTTGCTCTTATTAATTTTTCGCCCACGATGAAAACCGTGCGACTACTTTCTCTCCAATGAATACTCGTATAAATGAGCCGAAGCAAATATATTAACGGTGATTATCATCCTGTGATAGCGGCTATGTCCAGTAGCTTAGCCAAGAATTTTGTTCGGGGGTTGGGTCCAGGGGTAATATTTTTTTAAAAGAGGGTACAAAGTAGAGGGTTTTAAACTAATTTTAAAACTTTTCATAATGGAAAAAACTTCATTTTTCAAAGAAATCTTTTGTAATTTCATGATTGATGAATATTTGGTTTTCCTATGTGATGCAAAGTAAGTGTTCTTATATATTTCGGGGGGTCCGCACCCCTCGAACCTCCCCCCCTCGCTACGCCACCGGCTATGTCGATGGCACCTAATTTGTTTTCATTGTTGAAGGGTTGATACGAATGATTATTGAAACATTGAGTGTCTAATTGCACTCTTAACTTACTAGGCGTGTTTATAAAATAACGTGAATTTTAGTTTTTCAATAAAATATTTATTCACTAATCTACGTAGAGTGGCGTAGAGTCCTAACTTGATATTGTCGTCTTTAAATTGTCCCCAATAGATATTCACCAGAAATTATGTATTCACTATCATATCTTACCCTTTTCCCACGTTTTCATCAGTTGTTGATGCCTAGATACCTAGATCAGTTGATGTGCCTAGGCATTCTTCATCTTCAACGTTTTCACGCCTAACTCGGAAACGCTTTTACCACTCGTAAATTCTGGTTTTACTCATAGCAGACTCACCATATGATTTTGTTAACATTTCACATACTTTGTTTCACTTTTTTACAGATCATTCTTTGCAATAATTCTTAGATCCATTTCTTTCTGCATACGAAAATCGCCGAGCTCAAAAAAACACATCCAACCTTAACGGCTGCCACAGGCGAAGTAAACAGTGAATGCAGTTAAATTTTTATCATGCTTGAGGGATATGAGTACCAACATAGTACCTAAAAAGATCGTGACCTTCAGACTCTCCAAACTCATGAGAAATTTAAAAAATTAGTTCCCGTTTTTTTTGAACGCCTCGATAATTATTTTGTATATCTTTTGTTGAGGATTTGTTTGCTGAACACTATATTGTTGCTTCATATTCGCGTATTCCTCATAATTCTTTCTTTTGGCGCACTTGAAACGTTTGCCGCAGTAATTAGTTGAGTCCGCATGTTTGGTAGCCTTTGAGGATAATTTCACGGTTAATTTGGCGACTTCGAGATACTCCAACAAGAACCCGAATGGCTTCTCTTACTCCATGAAAATTCACCCCGTGGATCCATTAAAGAAATTTCTCCCCTTTGAGCTTCATGCAGACTTTGTGCATGAGTGGTGATCCAAGATTTCGTATCTGACTCGCTCTGGAAGCGGGTTCTTTGGACCTTTAATGACCAGGAGGAAACGACCATTGCACCCTTGCTCTCGTGCCGCAATCTTCCTCTTCCCGACTAATCTTAGAAGGGACTGACCACGCTGCCTCCCTACTAGACGACCTGGGGTTTCCAACTTCTCAAAGTAGACCTGTGTTCCCGTTTCTCTCTTCAATGCGGGAAACGGGTGTTCGGTCGAAATGCCACCCTATGCAGCTGGGGTCCTCTTGTCTGTGGTTCTGTGGACGAGAGACGCCCGCCAATACCAAGCTTTTGCTATTCCTTCGCTAGGTTGGGAAATGCTAAGGCGGACGCAGTCATTGATCGCAGCAGTTAATCTTGTCCTCATTTGCATCCTTTACCAACTGCAGCCGTCATCTGTTCTCCTTTTTTTTCTTCCGTATCTGCTCATTTTCTCGTTTTCCGAAGTGTCGCACCCTGACAAGCACACAGAGGACTTTGCCAGAAGCTTAGAATCCTTTCCTGCTGAGGAAGGATATCATGAATCACTTTGCCAATTATCATGCCTTGAACTCTTTCCTCCGTTGAATTTTCCTCTTCGGTCTAGTAATAGGCTTTTAAAACCGTGATTTTTGTAATATACATTTCACTTTGCACCAGTAAAGTGGATATGACTTTTTATATTGCTAACTGTTATCATGTAAATTGGATAGTTTCCCTAAATAGTCCGATTTTTCAAAAACGTTATTAAGGTCGCTGTGAAGACAACGATTCTTTAGCATCCGTTTTCTTATTAAATCAATTTCCTTCGTGGTATAAGGCACAATTCTAAATGCTTTTTTCGTATTTTATGAAGTTTGGGGTGTTATTTTATTCTATTTTTATCTTTTATTTCAGCTATGTGGCTTGATTCTGCATTTTCCATAGCACTGTGTATTATTTGGGGTTGTAGCTCGTTTATTTATGATTTAAAATATCCAAAATATATATAGCCAGCAAACAATAACTCACATAAATATGCGAATTTGTAATCCTATATCAGATTTAACTTTAAAGTACAAAATCTCAATCATTAAGTGAAATTCGTGAATAGTATGAGAGAGACATCGTATTTTCTGTCCGTGGGCCTATGAACCTCAGTTGAGAAACCATTGGTCTTATATTAGCTATCTTATTTTCTTATAAACAAAAGAGAAAGTAATTTTTTGTCTTAACCAGACGGCCGTTTCTTGTGGAAAGTCTGAGTATATCCGCCTCACTTACCGGACTCCCTCACCCCAGGAGTGAAAAACCGCGCCGAGGTTCATTTTGTTCGAATTTTTCCTCGCTTGCATTCTCTTTTGTGCAGTGGAAAGTTGGTTGACGCACAGACGTGCCATTTCCTCGTGATCTCCTTGTCTTGCGGCTGCTGGCGAGAAGGAGTTTTGCGTCTGGGATTTTGTTTTTTTTTCTCTCTAAGAGTCGGGAGTGGTCCCAGGTTTGTGCGTCGTGTTCCTCCGCTCACCTGCGCCTACTCGCTAAACCTTCACTTCTCCTCCTCAGCAAAGCTTCGAGTTTTTTAAATTTTTTTCCGTCTCGCGCTAACCAAAGGTGTTTTTCCGGCTTTTGTGCCAAATTAATGGCACAGCAAACTCTGCGTTGGCTGGAATATTTGGAATGAAAACGTGCGCGAGTGCGCGCCAAGTCTCGGCGCGCGCATTTCAAAAGGGTCTTATTTGCTCGAAATTTTTTAATTAACGAAACGCATTCCCTTTTCTCTCGTGTGAGAATTGATTTTTCTTTCTCGTTCTCCTTCGAGAATAAATTTTCATCCATTCCCTTTTCTCTCTTTCTCCCTCTTTTCCTTGGTCGTTTTTTAATGCCTTTAAGCCCCTTTCCTTAATTATGTCAGCTCTACCGAACACGGCACAAAATCGCAGTTCTGCGCAGCGCGGATTACGCTAAAAACTGTATTTTTTATAATGAGATGCCGCATATTAATGGATGTGAGGGTTTTGGTCTAACACAATTTGCAGCGTAAACCAGGGTAATTTATGTTCGGGTAAAATTGCGAGAAAATAATTCTCAGATTAACTCCACGTTTTCATGGGTCTTAATTAACTTTCCAATTTCGGGTTTTTTTCCTTCATTTTTCCATCAGTTTGCTACATATTTTCTCAGAGTTTTCATTAACGGATTCTAATTGTCTCGACAGTGAATAAAAATAATAGTAAGTATTGCAAAGGAATAAAAATAATAGTAAGTATTGCAAAGGTTTGTACTTTCGTGTCAAGTGCTTCCGACTATCCTCCTTATTACATTATCTCCATACCAGGATGAATATATAATATAACAATGTATCTCACAGATTTACTAAAAGTGATAAAGGCATAAGAGGATTTGTTGTTTTTATCGGGAACTTAGGTGTCGTAAAGCAAGTTTGCTCAGCAGTTTACCTTTCATGAATAATTTTAAATAAGTTTTATAGAATTTAGTTGTTAGTCGCACTGTATGTATTTTGCCAGTTTTTTTGTATGTCTTCAAAAGTCGAGTCTCATGCACTTGCAAGTCTTATAAAAGTGCTTCCACTCCTTAATAGCAGCGTCTCATCGGTGAGTCTATGAGTATTGGTGGCGCGGCGAAAAAGGTCCAGTAGCGAAGTAGTAGTTTAGCAGCGTCCAGTAGAACCAAATGCGTAAAACGTGTCTCAAAGTCTCTTTTTCTTTCAGTATTTTGGAAAATTTGTCCCTCGTTGCGGAACCCGCGTCTAATTCCGAATAAATCTCTTATAACTGTTTACCTGGTGTGGAACTGGCCTAGCAATAGTATATTCATTGGTAACATTTGACATAATTTAAAGCCCATTTTTTGTTAGAAGAGAATTGATTTGCCCTCTCCTCCTTAGTTTCAGTTAACGTTTCTTCCTTTATTATCCGAGCTGGTAGACTTTATAATTGTCTTTGGAGTTCTAAATTTTTGGAAATTTTATTTCTGAAAAAGAAACAATTTCCAATTTAAATAAGACCTAATGCTTTCCGGATAGATATAGTCGAAAAGGATAGAATATAGTAAAAAATATTAATATATTAAAAAATAATAATAGAAGAAACAATATCCCCTTATTTAAACTTTTCCTATTGTTTTCTTTTCTTACAATCGAAACCTCAAGATTGCCTTAAATAATTTTTAAAGTTAAAGCAGGTGTAGGCGTTTGTTAGCAAATCAAATTGTGAAAAAGGATAATAATAATAATAATATATAATCACCCTCTTCAATGCATATTTCTTTCACCCTCTTTTCCAGGGAATTCTTCCGTATCAGACTTCGCATACTACGGCTATATACTACTATTTTTCATGGAAACCACGAGCGTGTATGTGAACCAATTAATTCGCTGATGGAAATGAATTATCCTCTCTTCTACGCTTATCCTTGGCATTCTCATTTCCCTGTCGTGGCGTGAGGATAATAATACGGCGCTCCTAGCGTTTTCTTCGCCCTAGAGGAATCTTTTCATGCCCGTGATACTTGTTCGTTCCTTGTCGAATTCACATTGCAATGACGTGGAAAATGAGGGAGTGAGAGTGTTGTGGCTCCTTTGCAGGGTCGAGGTCTTTTTTATCTTAACCTCGGCCTCAAAGGCCACGGTTGAGGAAAGCGAGAGGCTGCCTTTGTAATGTCCTCGCTGTAAAGGTCTGAGTCAAGCGCCGTCCTCGTATAGCACTTGGTGTACGTTCAACCCACACGCAGGCCATGTTATTGGTCTCCTCCGTTTTGAATATTTTTTCTTTGAACACATCTCGGCGCCGGCGAGCAATGTGTTTATTATTTCCCCTTTTCTTAATTCCGTTTCTGGCAATCTTTTCATTTTTCAGTCCCTGCCTTCTTGGTCTATTGCTTTTTCCCGTCACCCTTTCTCTTACAACTGGTGGACTACCTCTAGTAATTGTCATTGGGCGTACTTTTTAGGATTCTTTTTTTCAGCGGAAAAGGAATCATTTATCCTTTCCTATTCACTTTATCAATAGTTTCCTTTCTTTTTTCGTCGGAGATGGTAACCTTTATAATTTAATGAAATATAAAAAAATTGTTATTCCACGTAAATTTTGTTACTGTACGACCTAGGTGCCGACATGGTGCGTCATCACTTCGTTTTACGTTATCACCACATGATAACGCGCCTCGTCGAAACCAAGGTCTTAGAGTAATAAATTTTGGTGGAACTGCTAAGTTTTTTACATCTCAATATGTGAAGTCGATTCCATCAAGTCACGCCTGAGACACCGAATTATACCTTCATAATTATTGGTTGTATGTTATCCAGGGGAGACGACGACAGCTAAGGTAATTTGCGCCGTATGGAAGGTAGGGTGGAGGAAAACCTGACATTGGAATTGGCGTGCTCTTAACGGAAGGCGCCAAGGGGATCACTGTTTAACGTCCTATCTACCGGACGAAGTGCTGAACTTGAATTGCTCACCACAAGGCATTCTAGTTGGGATCGGGAAGTCTATAAAAAATCTCCTCCACCGTCGGGATTTGAACCCAGAACCTTGGGGTGTGAAGCCACCACTCCAGTCATCACACCAACCCATACCCCTTTATATTTTAATTGTTTTAGGAGCTGTAAATATTTAAAATGCTGTATTATGCTATTAAGCTATGCTAAGTTAGGTTGGTTATGGCATTTTATGTTACTCTATGCTATACTATTAGATACGATGTCATGTGTTGTTGTTATACTATATTATAATTATTTGTGTAAACACGGACTTAATTTTCAGAAAATCAATATAAATAATGCATCGTTTAATCTGCGCGTTTTCTTTTGCTATTTTTCCTTTCTGTTCTCCTCTCTGCGGTGCAGCCAGCAAGTGAGGGAAAAAACGGTGCGATCGAAGATTTATTTTTTATGTGCACCCCATTTGCTTGCGAAAACATTCTCGCCTCTTTTTATTTTCCGGTCGGCCATCGGTGTCTGAGTGCAGTTCATGGCTAATTTCCCCTCTTTCTCTCACCCATAGGACTTGAGTGGGTCGAAATCTCTGAGAGTGGAGGAGAGGTTTTTGAGTGAGGAGTATTCTCTGAGGTCGGCGACCTTGCACTCGGCCAGCCGCATCTACCCCTAGCAATTCCTCTGCCTTACTAGAGCTAGGCCTTGAGTTATAGGCTGTATTTCTTGAATACCCCCTATTGTCAATCCTAGCATTTCGCTAGTTTGTTATTTTTATATTTATACAGGAATACGTTAGCTGTTACTTATTGTTAGTAGGTTTTCGCAGATTTCCCACACCCCTATTCTTGTTTGGCCGTTTTCCTACGATAGGTTTTTTTCCCGAATAGGTTCTCGATCTCAATCGTCTGGGTTTTCCCGAAAATTTTCGTATCTTTTCACCCATTATTTTACCAGCTTGTCCCATACCTCTAATTTTCATACTTCGTATGTTCGTAAATCCCTGTTTCATTATGTTATTTAATGCCAACAATCTTGTTTATAAGTGGCTGAATTTAAGTATTTTTCGTGCATAATTTTAATTCACTGTGCAAACCTTCGTAATTATGTAGTATTGGTGCAACAACGAGGGGATGGATGGAAAAAGAAGAAAGAAGTTTGAAATGGAAACTATTTTAAGCTCTTAATATGATTTTTAAAAAAATTTGCTTTTCTTACGTTTTAATGTACCTTAGTCCTGTCTAGGGTCCCTCTTCAAGCATGAGAGATTCTCTAAATTTAACAATCTTCTTACGCACTTATTTATATTGGAAAATTATAATTTGCCGCATTAATGCAAGAGAATTACTTAATTATCTATCTTGGTTAGGTAAACAGAAAAGGGAGGGACAAAAGGCAGTTAATTATTCTGTATTTGTCAATATTTTCCAAATGAAATATTATAAAAATTATTCATTGGCTTGTTAGTTGAATCGCGAGGAATACGTGAGCCCTCATAACGTATCTATATATTTCACATAATGTCCGCGATTTCATAAAAATATATAATGCTTAACGGCAATGATGGCATTAAATAGAATACTTTGCCTGGAGAATTGATATTCTCAAAGAAGTCAGTTATCTTCAAACTTTAGTTTTCGGTTTTGGTGAAGAATTAGGCTGACTTTGTTAATTTTATTAATATAATATCAATCATCTCAAGTTATTGAGGATGTGTGTGAGAGACAGAGAAAGGCGAACTCGAAGGGCCAAAACGGTCGGTCGTACCTGAATTTAATGAAATTTTACCCTGGCCGTTTCAATCCCGTGAATAAAAACCGAGTCCCTACTCCGCGCCTCTACGTTCCACAGGGCATCATTCTTTCCCCCTGTCCTTTTTCTCTCCCTCCCCTGCGGAGCGTGTTACTCAATGGATGGGATGGTCTGCACAATCCTCGCGCCGTCATCATCGTTCTGCGAATCCGTGATTGACGCCTCCCCATTGCCGCAGAATGGACCCCTTTCACTCGCGTGCACGTGGTCCAACACCACTCATTTCTCTCGCGGCGTGAGCGATCCGCTCCGCCGACACCGCGACTTGGCCTTGGTCAGCGATGCCGTAATTTCATCGGGACACGTCGCATCGCAGCGAGGCCCTCGCGTGCCTGCCGACAGATGTCTCTGATATCTTCGGCCACCACCGCCAATCACCTCTCAATCTCCATGTGTTTAAGGGTGGCCAGCCATCAAACGTTTTTTTTTTATTTGAGGGAGGTACGTGTCCAAATGTTTTAAATATCTTTCGCGCATTTCGTTGACTCGGTCGTTATGACTCGTGGAATTTGCTAGTACTTTTAAACGGCAAGTAGATTCTAATAAATAATAACTTTTTACCTACACAGATACCTTCATACGAACCCAGGTTTCGACGAGGCTCTTCGTTATCAGGTACATTAATATTGAAAGACATGGAGTATGTTAGCACTCGAAGTTGGGGGGTGTATATTTGGGAAGAATAAAGTTTATTTTTCACGATTAAATTTATAAAGATGTCATTTAAAAAGTTTAAATGATAAGAATAATTTCGTCGTTCTATGTAGATTTATTTCTTGATGACCTAGATTTTATGGCACATGGGAGACATTGTTTGGCACATAGTGTGAACACTAGCAAATAATTACATTTATCTTAGATGAAAATAGTTTGCCTCTTAGAAAATACTGTGGTGAGTTTTATTTGTCTATGGAAAATATTTTCTTAAGTTAACTCCTCTTATTATTGAAAATTTGGGACGTTTATTCAATTAAGTTTCAAAAAGTTAAGGAGTGGTAAATAAGACCGGTCGAGTGGGAGTGATGCTTCCAATATTTTCAATATTATATCGGCATTAAAATTATAGACTTGGTGGGCCAGGATAGGTTATTTATAAGCGAGGTACGAAGGAGACAGAATGTTTGAAGGGAAGAAGTACTGGACGGGGAAGAGATTTTAAAATCCATGTTCGAAGGAAGAATGTTAGGTAAGAGAAGGAGGGGAAGCAGATGAATAGGATTTATTGATAGAATTAAAGGGAGTGTGCCTAATTTTGAGCTAAAGACGAAGGTTCATTCTCGTCTTATTAGCAAAATGCTCCATGTAAGCCTACCTTAACGGGTAGAATAATTTAATAAAATAATCGCTATTAAGGTGGCTGTATTGAGTGTTTATTTCGTCGCGAGCCGACATCCAGGATGTTGTCTGTTTAGGTCGGACTTCGTCTCGTTATTGAATTGGATTCTTCCTTAATTCTATCTCGCCTGGCAATCATCGTTTTACCCTTGTTTTCTCCGGGTATGGTGAGCTCTCTAGGAACGAGGGAGGCGTGGGAAGTTAGTTCACAATACGCCCACGTCGGCGTACCTACCTCCGAGCATTGTGTGCGGAGGAAATGCATCGTGTTGGCTTTTAAAAAATTCCTTTTCCGCCGACTTCGGATTAACTCGTTCACGCCCAACTTTCCGCTCATACGTAAGCGCTTTTCGTTCAGTTCCCATTTAGTTTGATTCCGTACTTGAGGAGAGTTCATTAACCTCACAACGCAGTCTTTTCTCTTCTCTTTTTTTACCGAGTAAATTCAGACTGAAAATCGAGTTTTATCTTCAATTATCCGTCTCTCGCGTTTAAAAAAAAAGTCCTCAAATTCATAGCCTGAAAAAGGTTGGCATTTATGATTGAAAAGCGGACAATGGATGGCGTAGTGAGGATTAAATAGCGTTTATAAAGGTAATAATTTGCAGCGTCAGAACTCATTGCGTCGAAAATTATAAATTAAAAAAATGTCGTTTTGTTTTTTCGACGCGTTAAGCTGCTGCCGTGATATGCCTGAAGATGGGAAAGCGAATCGCTGTATGCAATTAAAAATATTCACAAGAAATGTACAGTACTTATCCAGCCTTGAAATATACGTGACTTCAAGGAAATTTATACCTTTATAATGGTGGGTAGTTGAACATTTAAATCGATGATGTATTAAATCATAGGATCTGTTTATTGCACAATATTTAATTAAGCTATGAGGACCTGAGTCCTGCCTGTTCACCCAATTGTATAAATTTGTCTTCCGCTTCGATCTCTCCAAAGCAGAAACCTAATGAATTATTTCGCGCTTTTATAGTCTCATTTATTTAGGAAATAAATAATTGTAAACTTGTTCGTAGGAGTTGTATTCCCGCAATTGGAATAAGTTGTTTATCCTATATTTTTCATCCTATTAGGCTGTTCTTAGTTAATCTTTATTCCAAGTCACCAATAGTTAATTTCCTCTCCATATCGTGCAGCTGGGACGGAGAAAGTTTTACTGGAATTGCGATTAATTAATTTTGATTAAATCCGATGGTTTTAATTTCTCTCACAATACTCTAAGATAATGATGGTAACCTAGGATGAATTCCCACCTCACTGTTCCATTTTGAGAAATTTCGCCTCAAGCATACACTCAGGGCTTAGAAATGCATTTAGTTTCATAAACTTGTGTATTTACTAGGAAACTTTTATATACTGATAACTTAGTTTCCGACCGTGGTATTGTGAGTGAAAAACACAGCTAAACGTGCGGAGCCTGAATTGTTTCCTCCTCTTGATTGTCAGTTGTGAAGCTGCTTTTATCAAAATTGCACGCGAATATTCTGTTCGTTTGTGGTTTTAGGTTGATTCACCCCGGAAATGGAGAAGTCGGTACTTGAGGAGGAATTTATTTTTATGTGCCGCCGTTAAGTGTCCGAGTTGAAGTTCAAGGCAAGTTTTGGAATGTCTCGTGTTCGTTTCTCTCGCTCGCACGATCATATTTTAACGGTTGAGAGTTCTAGAGCGACGGTCGAGTCCCTACCACCATATAACAGTCTCCTCTCGAGTGTCTACACTCGAAGGGTTTTCCATTGCCTGTATTTTCATGTGGCTCGAAATCTTTTCCTCTTCGAATGTTGTGCCATTCATGAATCCAACCGTGTTTCACGAAATACGGTAGAGCTGTGTGTTTAAAATTACATTAAAACTTTTGTAGTGACAATACTTTTCACAGTTTTATTTAATACTAACCATAGCCCAGCAGATACTGTCCTTCGAGATTATCGTACTTTACTCCAGTATGTATGTTAATCCATGGTTAATTCAGAGACACACTAATAGGAGGAGGAATATTTGTTCATATTGGCGTCCTGCATCCAACGCTATAGGAGTGAATATTTATTGAATTTTAAGCACTTAATATAGTTCATCTACCGCTTTTTAAAAATTATCATTTCTTTTTCGATCGAAACTCTGAGTATGCTCCACACAATTATTGAATTTCAAATTCAATATCTATTTTTTATTAATATTGTTATCTCTGGTTATCGAGAAAAATGTATAATTTGTCAGCTAAAATCATTAATCCAGGCAAATACTGTGATTAAATAATAATTTGAAAAAATAAAAAAAAATAATTTGATTTTCCACTTGATGCTTTATCCCAGCTCTCCACCTTGACTGGAATTTATTGTAAGAAACAAATTAACATAACAGCCTCACCGAACCCAATGCTAATCATAAGGATCATTAGGGGGGCCCTCATGATTCCGGAAGGCTATTTACAGCGAATTAGATAGCGTAAAATTGATCTCGTTGCAAGCAGTGGCATAACTGTAGGAGGGATGAGGGGGACCGACCTCGCCCCCAAAGCCTCAGAGAAATAAAAATAATATTCAAAACTATTTTCTAGTTTTGACGTATGGTAAATTTTAACGTAACCTTTTAATTAAAACTAAATTTTAAGTGCTAAAATTATGTAAAATATATTTGCAGGCATGTCATTTTTCCTAAATTTTCCTAAAAGGGAGTAATGGGGGGTGGTTGGTGGGAGGTCGCCCTTCCCCATCCCCTCTCATCCCCCCAAAGCATATTCCTAGTTACGCCGCTGCCTACAAGAATATGCAACGCGCAATGTACCGATATCGCTATTAATAATGGCGAACTTAATGTCGGAATACTTTAACATGTATATTAAATTAAATTTTGGCATCTATTATCAACACATAAGTTGAACTTAAATTTTCACGCATGTAGTTGAGGCATCGTGCCAAACGTCGACTGTAGTTTTCCTGTTGCCCATTTTAATCACCGGCTCCGTTTTTTTTGCCCTGATTTTGTGAAAATAACAGTGTCAAACGCAGTCAAATAGGCCCTCCACTACTCTTGCAGCCGACGTAAATAATTTACATTTAACTTTTTTTTATATTTATCATTCTCAAATTCTTGCCCTTCGAGTGTAAATGGGGGAAGTGTGAAAAAAAAACATCTTACGAACCAAAGGTAGTTTCCGAACTGCCACAGCTAAATGGAGACCCAAACTTGCAGTGCAAAATGTATGCATTATATATCTGGAAAAGCGTTTCAACGAGCATTAGTTTTCGATATATTTTCTGCACAAAAGACGGTTCAGCGGCTTCAGCGCACCCGGGGTTGTGCAGTTCTCACAGCAGTAATATAGTCCAGTCTTCAACACTCGTCTTTCTGGCTAGGGATGGAGTGGAAGTCCTCAAGTGTGAATCATGACCTGAATAATTGGTTTGGTTGCAATTTTGCTTCTTCTCACATAAAGGTTTTCTTTGCTGTTGCAGACACGTCTTCCTGCGATCTCTTTTTTTTTAGCTTTTCTCTTCTTTAGCTTCATCTCATCTATGCAGGCTTGATTTCGCTAGAGTATCTCTCAATTTTGATCGTGAAGTTGCTCGAATAAGAGCGCACCTTCACTTATCCTACCGAAAGGGGTTTAATTTTTCTCGTGCAATATGTTATTTGACGCTTGATTGCAGTACTCCCTCTATAATCAGGCACTTTACTTCTTCGGCCGTGCCAGTAATTCGTCCTTTTCATACAGGCAGCTACCAAGGGGGTAGCTCGGTAATTTCGAGTAGTCTACTTCGTAGGTGACCCTAGTGCAACTCAGAAAATAGGGTAAGTATACCTTTTTAAAAGGGAAGACGTGTGCGAAAATTTGTCCATAGTGGAAAGGGAGGAGGTAGGTTGGGGAGGATGGTTCCCCTTCAAATCTTAAATGAAATTGGCGGACATATTTACGCGCTCCATCCCTCCCACTTGTCCTTCTCCGATTGTTTACATCATTAAATTTTATTTTTGATTGTTTTGCAAGTATCTTAAACAATCGATATTGTGGCCAAATTACTCGTCCCGTCTTCTCCTTAAGATTTTGAATTTTTAAAGGCCAAACTAACGTACCTACTGATTTCTATTATTTTTTGCATATCCTATTTATTTTACGACTAATTAATAGATATTATGAAAGAAAAAGCTTACAAAAATTTTGTTAGTACTTGAAAAATAAACTTTTGCCATGAACAGAGTTTGACAATGTTATATATATTGATCTTTTGAATAAATGAGCATTTGTTGCTGGAAAGCGAGAGAAAAATATCGAATAAACTGCATACTCGCTACAGAGGTGATGGAAATAACCAATTTTGAAAATTTATAATTAACGATCAATGTTTACACAAGTCATGCGATTCGCTCCAAAAGAACTTCCATGCTTTATTTACATAACAAAAGCTATAAAAGTAATCACATACACGAAATATTATTTTCATGAATTTTCATAAATCGGTACCCAATTGGGAATATTGGACTGTAAACTGTTAAGATGACTTTTCTTCTCCCCCACTCTCCTTAGTACTTCCTCATTACTTATACGGTCAATCCGTTTTTTTTTCAGTGTAGTGTGTAGGACAATATATTATGTACAAGTGTGTATAAACAATAAAGCATAGCTTATACGGCTCAATTGGGTCATTAATTGTGATTTTCAGTAATCTGGCGTTTTCGGTAATCTGCAAGGAGGTTGTAAATGTACTGGAGGGGGCACCACTGGTTCCGAGCGTTGAGCGCAATGTGGCAGGAATGGGGGTGCTTGGGTAGGATAATCCACGCCTACTTAGACCAAAACATTGACAATCAATCCCATAAGCGTCAATGCTTTCTATTGGTGAAATATTCGGTCATGATCGTTATTACGTTAAAAAAAAACTATCCCAAACGAACAAAGTAAACTTTTTTTCTATCGTTATGGGAAGGCTTCGTGAAAATATGCCTCGACTATCTTTTCCCAAAAAAAAATATTGCCAATCACCACGGTTCCGCTGTGCGACTAGCTTAGCCGAAAATAGCATTTTACAAGTGTAAAATATCCATTCCCCTGCACTTCTACTGGTAATTAATAAGATTACAGCCAATGGAAATCTTACGATAGCGGACCAGTCGCCATAATAGTACAAAAGTATGTTCACGACGATATATTATCACCACGATATGACAATATGGACAGTTTAATATATACAGTAGTACGACGAACGATCGGAAAACTCCGACGACAATCAAGAAGTAATTGTTGCATTTTCATTTTATAAATCATGGGCGATATAAGTAAGTACAGAAGCGATATAAGGAATAGAATACTTGATTATATACGTACACTGTTTGAGACCAAGTCCGAAAACTGTCAAACCAAGATGGCGGAATTCTGACCACGCTTAAAACTCGAATACAGCGCCTCCAGTTATTTACAACCTCCTTGGTAATCGGGCAGTGCTCTGATCCGATATCTGCTGGATTACCGAGAGACCACTATATGTGCATTTTCTGATACATTCCTCGATGCAAAGGGCTGCACCGTGTAAAACGGACGGCGCGTTAAGGTCCGTCAACCCCCCCGCATGTGTCCCTACTCGTTTATTAAGTCCCACTCAACGGCTCTACTCCGCCTTTCTCCCCCCCCTCTCTCTCTCTCTCTCTCTCTCTCTCTCTCTCTCTCTCTCTCTCTCTCTCTCTCTCTTTCTCCACTTAAGGATGGCACGGCACTTAAACCCACGCACCTTCTCCCTCCACCTGCTATAGCTTTAGCACTGCCATCAAGGGTTGATTCCTCGTCGTCTGCCTTCTTCTCCCCTTCTACTTGCTTCTATCTGGAACGCTTCTTGTGAATGTACGAACGAACGTACCTACTTAGCAACTCGAGTGGCTGGCTCGCCCTGTGTGTGTCTGCTCTGCTGCCCCCATCATCATCATCTGCTGTTCCCACTCCGAACGACGTTCGAGTGATCCCCTCCCCACGCCGGGAGATGTCACCCTTAATTCATGCTCTTTATCCCCCCGCCATTTCGGCCGAGAGTCGCTGCTCCAGGGGACGACATTGTAGATGTGTGCAAGTATCTTAAATCGTTACATAGGAATTCGTGCACGCCTTTAAAGATGTACGGAGATAATTCAAAACTTAACTATCGGGCACAAAATACTCGCGAGTAAAAGGAATCGTTACTGGAAGTGGATATGCCTCGTTCAGATTACGACTGTTCCAGCTATGGTTGGAACTATCGTGCATTCACACAACGGTTGTTGAAACCTGTGCTGCCCTCTAGTGCTGACATCTAAAGTGATCGAGAAATTGACGGTTAGCAAAGCTGTAGAGGTTTGCAGGGTCAAGATATTACTGTGTTCAACGTGTATTTACCGAATAATTTTTCTTCCGCCCTTATTCATCCTTGTTTGGACAAATCCATGGAAACAAATAGAGCGAAGGGAGCTTCATAAACTTTTCGCATTTCTCTTGTCGCTTCCTCTTCCGGTCTCCCCGCGCCTAACCATCGTAAAGTGGCAACGTTAGGAACTCCGTGAACTATTGTCTGGACATGCATTGACACTGCTAGTTCGGCCAACTATCGTAAGGACGATCGCTCGGACACTCGTAATCTGAACGGAGCTATTAGAGTTATATATCGGTATTTTAAGGAATTGTAGGTACAGCTAGGAATCGTAGGTAAAAAGTAATCGGTACTCAGTGCATTTTTGTAGTTGGTTATACAATTTTATATTTTCCAGTGAAATACTTTACAATGCCATGATCAGGTATCCTAGCAGCTTTCCTATATCCATTAATTTAATTAATTTACTCCCAAATTTTCTTCGGGTAATTACCTGCACATAATATTTTACTGTGATAGAAATCAATTTTTGCTTTACGGATAACTTCATTCACAATATTTATTGCCTTTTTGATACTTGATTATGCAGTATACTAGAATCAGCTAAGAAGTAATCGTTTAGTCCACCTCAAGAATACATAAAGGAGTCACCAGTTTTCGTTCTAACGATATTGAATTTTGTTGCCTTTTCAGGAGATTTTTAATGGGTTCTAAAATTTTCCCTAAAGGTGGCGATATGGTTAAAGCGCCTCATGCATTCTCAATATTTAACAATCGTGAGGAATAGCGCACAATAGTTATGAATTTGATGTATCACTACATCAGCAATATAAATTACGGTAAAGTCAAGCAACAGTAATATCAATTACAACATCAGCAATATAAACAGCCGTAATTATTGATTCATGGTGAAACAAAAACCAAGTACTGTTCCACAAATTTTGATTTGCTGTCGACTAGTATCGACGGGTATAGCGTCATTATCAAGACAAACAGAACGAGTGGTGGAACAAATAAATGTTTGTGGAACAGTGCTTTGTTTTTGTTTCACCATGAATAGCTCATCGTTCCACCAATTAACGCCCATATCAGTTGATTTTATTTGTAACTATTGCTTATTTCTCCGCAAAATTCGGATCGCTCTGCCAGTCAGCGACGCGAGTGGCGACTTCTGTAAACCAACTTTAATGCTCGGTGGGTGAAAACACATCTAGAGGTCGATTTAAGTATCCTCTCTTGTAATAATGACGGTTGGCCACGCGAGATTTCTCCTTTCTCCCGCTGCGTTTACGCTTCAATTGCTTTTCTTCTTTAATATCCGCTTAATTTGTTCTCGTTTGTCAATCGGTGCCCTCCTGTTGTCTTTTTGCCCCCTCCCTGGTCATTCTGCTCAATCTGCCGATTTGGGGTGGAGCATACGTTATTGTTGCGGAGGACGATTCCCGGCGTATGCCCGCCATCATTAACTCTCAAGAGTTAATATAAACAAGAGCGCTGGACTTGGCTGCGCAGTAGTTGAAATATGATACGAATTTAGGAACTACGTGGAGTTGGGACTCTATTTTGATAAATTTAAAGTGTGAGACATTCGTATATATTATGCGAAAAATCCACAGAGAAAAAATCATTCGCCTTGACCAGGATTCCGTAAAGATATCACAGTGGCTAGTCCAGGTATTCTTAAATTCGTACAATGTAATCATTAGCGAAGAAATGAAACGTAGTTTTTAAATTAAATTTTTATGTCGTCACTCGCAAAACTTTTGGGACTTTCCTGAATTATAACCTAGTCGAAAGTGTTTTTCCCATGGTAGAATGACGCTAGTGGTGCAAGTATCATCACCATATCTTCCTTGTCCTTTGCAATGCAACTCCACAGTATGGCGTTGCCTTGCAAAGGACAAGGAAGGTCACAATGAGTGCGTAACCGCAGTATTAATTTTCACTGTGTTCATATCATCATGTAGGGAACGCATGGAGAGAAGAGATGAGGCGTTGAATGATTACTTATGAGAGGAAGCGTCACGAATGTGTATGTATATACTTACTGGTTCCATTATGGAAAAGATCATCGTGTATGAACGACTGATTGCCGGCCTGTCACCTTCTTTGGTTTCTTCAACGTCCAGTGTTCTCGCTTATGCTGCGGACTTTCGGCCTTCGAGAACCTCGCTTCATTTTTCATTTTGATTTTTGATTGGGTGAAGAGAAAGAACGGTGAGAATAATAACATGGTGTCTGGCGACGTATGAAATTTAGGGAAATCGGATGGCACAGGGATAGGTCGTGGAAAAAAGGGAATCTTTGTTTTTTTAATGAAAAGCCCTTATAGTAGCATAGCGGAAAATTAACTTTCAGTCTGAGAGAGTGCCCTTTCCATACTTCTGCTGGCCTCTGTCAGACCTTGCCGAACGACTCTTATGACACCGTTCGGTTAGTTTTAACTTTCTGTGGATTGTAATCAAGTAATATTATTTCTTTATATCAGCCTTAGCCCGTCGCACGGTGACAGATCATTCTGCCTCGAAGGGTTTACAGCTCCCGATACATTGCAATGTGCCCGAGTGGTAAGTAGGTCGCTGCGAGAGTGATTCGCCCATCCGATGGAGCATTACACCGCGACAGGAAACACTGATTGCTTGCGACTGCCTTTCGCCGGGAACTCGCACAACGAAAGGCGGCGACGTGTATTCACGGTCTCTGAAGGATTCAAGCGGAATACTCTCGGGCGTCTTTAATTTCGTGAGATGCAAAGCCTGAATACGGAACGTAAGAACCTTGGAACATAGCCGTGATCTCGCCTTCGACTTTTTAATAAATACTCTGTGGAATACAACAAAGTTTATTTTTTAATCCATCCAGGGATAACATTTTGGAATCGCGCCTTATTTCCAGATCTGCTTAAAACTATAAAATATATTGAGGAACTCTGTGGAACACATCGGTTTAAGGATTCATTTTTATCTGGGGAAAGAAAGGGGTTTGATGAAAATTTAGCTACTTTCCAAGAAGTTCAAAACTGGTTCCAAAGTGTTGTATGTAGTACTCTTCTCCAGTTAAAGAGTGATGCACTAAAGCCACACGCCCTTTTATCTGACGAGGTTGGTGTGTGGAAGTATTAGGATGAGCTGACCCTTTCTCTTGCCCCTTAATTCGGTATTACATCGAGCATGAGCTCCTGTTTCAGGCAAATGAACTACCGTCTGTCCTCTTCATATTAAATCCTTACGGATCATGGATTTGGAAAAATATGTGAGCCCATTTTTGATGATTTCTTATTTTACAACTATGGAATTTCATTGCAGAATTTAAGTGTAAACATTCAGTGTCGTTTCTATTCGATGATGAAAATATTATAATTTGCTCATTAATTCTAAAACTTCAGTTGATGTGATATCATCAACTCTTCCTTGGCCTATACATATGCATCGGAAATTTATTTCCATTTATTGCGAGCTATTTTTCATTGCTATAACTTTTTGAGTCAGCCATAAATTCGTTGAAATTCCGTCGTCATAAACGGTAAAGAAGCGAAAGATGGCACTTTCTGTGTTATGTGAAATATTACTGATGTTGGAGCATTTTAGGATGAGGAAGTTTTAATTTTTTATAGAAATTGTGTTCTTAAGTTAGCATCATGGAAACACGAGTAATTTTTCCTCCAAAAAAATATTAATACGAAAAATTGCTGTGCTTGTTAAATCCTTCTGTAATTTGCTCAGCGAACTAACCTCAGACACCCTGGCTACTCAACCCCTTCTTCGCTTAGTCGCACTTGCTGGAAGAGTTGTTTGGGAATGTTCGTAACGGCTTGAGTTTTCGCTAAGGGCGTCGTTAGCATCTCCACTCCGATTGTAGCTGAAGTTTTACGACTCCTAATCTTCTTCATACCTCCACGTGCCGCGCAGGAAGTATAAATTAATTCGTGATCAACCCTTTTTAGTATTTAATATTTAGTTCATAAGAGGTATGCCATCGATTTTTTACGTTTCTCTTCCAGTTTCATTCTTTTGGAATGTGAAAATTGTAGAAATGATGGAGAAATATCATGACATAATTGGGGTTAATTACAAATTATAGCCTTTTGATCTATTAATTATAATCAGCGATATGCATTATAGTGATGACGTCTACCTCTTGCATATTAATGGAAGATATTGAAAGTAATATGTTTATCATGGTTGTAATGACGGAGGCACCTATAATCTCCTATCTAAGGCATTTTGTTTTTAGCTGTAATATGTAATTTTCTTACTTTTGGTACCTGGACTATGTAATTTTCAAGGAATTTGAAATGGGAGGGGTTTACCGGAGATTTCGGGGCCCTTCCGGAGTGTATGGAAAATAGCCCAGGGAAAAGGGGTTTTTTTGCGCCTCTCTTAAAGCCCCGGAGGGGAGGGTTGTAACCTGGAAACCCCCCCCCCCTCGTGGCTACGGTACTAGTGTTCAAATTCGCTTTCCAAAAAATTGGCTCAGAATGCCCAATGTTTTTGTGCGATATTCGATGTAGCTCAGGAAAAAAAAAATGTTTGTTTTCTATAAGTTAATGAATTCTTCCTGGTTTCGTGGAAGGACCTCCTTAAAGAGGTTGGTTCGCGACTTGCGCGATTCAAAACAAATACTTTTCATGCTTACTTACCTAAAAATATTTTGCCTTCAGTTTTAGCGACGCATATCAGAAGTGGAAAGCAAAATTTAGATGTAAGATTGTAGATAGTCAATCTTTTTACTTTTAATTATTACTTTATCCAGCAATTGGAGCGGACAGAGGCACTATTTTCAAATAACTAAAGTGATTTGACTTCAAGGACATCAATCATGTGCTTAAACTTAATGTGTGGTACGGTAGCGTATCTTCATTTCGTTTTTATCATGATTATTTTGTCTTAATGAGAATGTCGTAATACAGGCCCATATAAAAATACTGATTTTTAAATGCAATTTACTCAAAATATCACGTAGGAGGTCTATTTTTTGCGGACGCAAGTCGGATTTGTCAGGCAAATTATATTTTTGATTTCTTCCTGAAAACGGAATCACTGAGTTCAAACTTGGTAGATTAGAAGAGCGATTTAGAGTAAAAGACCGCGACACGAAGCAAATTGAATCGCCGAAATTCAAATACTGTGGAAAGATAAAAATGGAAAATCGATCAGCTGAAATCGATTTTTCAAAACAAAAAATCTACTACGATGGAATAGAAAATCGCAGAGAGGTAATTGATTTTCGAATTTTAAGTGTACTTCGGTTCTCAAGGTATGGTATTTAGAGGAGGCGCCCGACAGCTGAGGTCATTTACGCCATGAGGGAAGGGTAGGCCAGGAAATGTGGAGAGAAACCCGGCGTCGGCATTAGCCTGCTCTTAACGAAAGGCACCAAGGGACCACGGCTTAACGTCCCATCCGACGGACGGAGTTTGAAATGTCCTCCATGCAATATTCAAGCAGGAACCGGGCAGCCTCTGTAAAATTCTCTGCCACCGCCGGGATTTGAACCCAAGCCCACGGGGTGGGAAGCCAATCCAACCTCCGTTTAAGACGACATCAGTATAAGAGAACGGGAGTGGGGGAGATGGTCACAATTGGCCTCACGGCAAGAAAGATAATATCACGGAGAAGGGGTAAGGGGGAGCGAGGTGTGTGTTTTTATAATGCGGCTAAATGAGAGACGGAAGTGGGGTGGATGGGATGGCGACTGTCGTGGGTGGAGGAAGGATGGGAATAGGCATTCTCCAATGGGAACGCAGCCAAAGAGGAGGGAGAAGTGACGGAGAATAGAACGAATCTAGAGCGTAGGGGAAAAAGAGAGACAAGTCGACAAGAGTGCACGAAGAAAACAGATTTATTGTCATCAAATCGATAATTTTTCTCTTCCACCACTTTTAAACGAAATGCCGAAATATCGGGTGCTTCGTAATTTTTAATAATTATTGAGGTTGAAGTTGTTTCGGGTTTCCCACCAGGTGAGGTTCTCCATCTCTGCCGACGTTTCGATGGCCGTGTCGTCCACGTCATCAAGCCCTGATGACGACACGGCCATCGAAACCTCGGAAGAGATGGAGAACCTCATCCGGTGGGAAACCCGAAACAACTTCAACACCACGCTCGGAAAACCTCAGATCTTTCTATAATTATTATTATTTACTAAAAATATAGCCCAGTTTGGGTAAGACTCCGTAAAAAAGACATTCTAAAAAAGAGACTCTCGCGAATTAAAATTCAACTTTCAGTGACTCTACCAACTTCCCACAAGAGTCACTCTTGTTGCTAACTCCGAGGAAGTTGCTTGTGCATCCGAAAATTTAATTAAAATTCGTGTCAGTCTCCTTTTCTTTGTATTTTAATCTGTGTCTTACCCAACCTGGGTTATATTTGTGGTAAACATCGTGCCTCGTCGAGAAATATTAAGAAGTAATTATTATTATCATTATTATTATTATTTAAGTATTCTACCGATTAAGGTAGGTTTCCATGGAAGCGTTGTGGCAGCCTCCCCTTCTTTCACGTATTTCCTTGTTCAATTCACAATAAGGCCTTCTCTCTTTCATTCTATCTAAAAATCATATTCTCTTCCTTCACCTCCCTCGTTTTCCCAACATTCTACCCTCTAATACTGTTTTTAACATCCCTACCCACTGATTACTCCCTCATCCATACCTTCTGTCTCCCACGTATTTCTTCTAGAAGTTGCCTCTTCTTACCCACCATGTCCAGCACTTCGTTGTTCCTCCTCCTCTCCATCCACTTAATTTATAATAATTCTTCCCTAAACTTTGTTTTATGAAACTTCTTAGGATTACCTGGGCCCAATACGAATCTACACTTACCAGTGTAAACGTATGGTTTACTGGATAATCCATATGATTTATATTTTGTGTTTGCTACGAGAATCGATAAATTCCCAACTTGAGTGATATTATCAACCCTCCGAAAGAAGGGTGCGCGTAAAATAGGTGAAATCGGCCTCATTTGTGTATGATTTTCCGTGTATGTTTTCACTTAGTGAATATTTGAGTGAATTCTTAACTTACCATCCAATGAGGGCATGTAGAGACTCATATATACATTCCATATATGTAACACTATGAAATGCAATGCTATTGAATTATTAATGTTCATTTTCTTTATTTGCAGGTAAGCGTCATCCAAGGCCCTCTGGTGGTTGAGAATATTCTTTGTTGGGTTTTCTGGTGACATGAGTAAGTGAAAGCAAATATCCGCCGATATAATGGTAAACTTTACGAAATTTTTGTAAATGGAAATATCATGAAATTTATGGTCTTCGCTAACATTTCATTTGAGCTTATAATTATTGGTTTTATGATGCAGCTGTAAACGTTTCCGTGGTTCAAAGTTGATTCCTGCAATCATTTTAGAAAGTTCCATCCTCCGTTTACTTCCGCTTCCATTTAGTCGCCACTTGCCTGAATTAAATCCCCGATGCTGCCGTAATGGCTTCATTCTGCAATAATTGAAATGATAAATTACGTGAGACCACGGTGAGGAAGCATTTGTTTAAAGTCTCTTGAAATTATTAGCGAAGCATAGTGAAATGTTCATGGTATTTAGAGAATTAATTCGTCAACAATTTTCCTGTGTCTCAAATATAAAAATCCTCGCACCTGAGAAAATTCTGAGGGCATTTTTTTCAAATTTGAGATGCAAGAATATGTTGATAAGGGTGTACTCTGTACATGCCTTGAAAATGTCAAGATTATGTCATAGGCTTTAACAAGTTGAACGTAATGAGTAAAGACGGTTCGAGTGTGAGAGAAGCGTTCTCTTAATGCGCCTAGTATCCTTCACTTGTTTACTCTGGAAGCATACACTCGGAAGCCACTCATTCAGTGGTCTTGCGTTCCTCTCCAGGGGAGAATTCTTGAATCACTTTACGAGCCGCCTCATTAATACTGAGGATGGCTTTCATCTTGGATGCGTCTTTACACCTATAGCTTTCGCACGCTCTCCATTACCTCCTCAAGGCGTATGTTAAGAGAAATGGATGCCAATCCAGAAAGTTCGTTTACAAGTCATTGTACCGTGCATCGCTGCAGAGGTGCGCTAATTGACGAAGAAAACGTTAGTACAGCTTTCTTTAATCTGCTGATAAGGTTATGACCGAAGCCGTACGTATCTTCGCGTTCATTTATCGGCTATCGATTATTGTAGAGAAGGAATACGTAAATATTTAGCTATTATGTAACGAAAAGTCATAAAAACATAATTTTAACGGCATCAATTTGATTTATATGTTTTTAATTTTGAAATGTCTGAATGAATGCTGAGGTGAAATGAAAATAAATGGAGGGATGTAGTACGTAAAAAAATAAACATATGAAGACATTTATAATGTTACGATGTAAAATGTTTTGCGGAATATATTACTATCAATTACTTAAAAAAGCAAAGATTGGAGTTGCACCACTCGTGTTTGAAGCGGCTCAAATAAAAGATATTCTGATAGGAAATTTGTGTGAAACAAATCTTAAGATTGACAATTATGATGAAAAGAAAACTTGGAAAGTCAACTTAATAATTCGCCATCTCAATTAAAGATGGGCTTAATAGCAGTTTTCTCGATTTTTAGCTCTTCTCTACTAATCACCAGCATCCGTGGCTACGAATATTATTGAGGCCTACACCGCTGAGGAAATCCGAGGAGCGACCCCTGCAATTCCTTGTCCAAGGTGAATCAGTGTTTGTGCTCGCTAATTGAATATAAACATTTACTTGTTTTACTTTACGGCTTCTATTTATTTGAATCTAGACAGGCGTGTCTTCACGCTCGTTAATCGGTTAATTTTTTAATTCCTCTCGGGACTCCCTTGACCAATCACGTGACTCCTGCCCTGATTGACGAACTCGCCCATCACTATATAAGGAGGACCTCCTACGAGACTTGACATAAAAAATAATAATAATAAAATTATTAATGTGACAAAAAATGAGGGATTAAAAAATATAATTTCATTGATTACTTTCCGTGGACTTTTTTATATTCTTTGATTATTCTCAAAAATAAATGAAAAGTCAACAAATGTTTAGTATGTAAGTTTCTGCTTGCACGAACACCACACTACCCCCAACAACACAAACACCTGCGCAAAATAAATTGTATTGTCATCTGGCTGGTTGAGGTAAACATGGTTTACCGGTACAGCAATAACGCAAATTCGGCGTGACATTTAATGTGAAGAGACTTGACATGCCCTGATGACGATGGACAACTCGATCATCGAAACATCGGCCGTAATAGAGAATCTGACGCGGTGGGAATCCCGAATAACCTTCCAAGAATCGTGGGAGAATTCATCTGCAGTTCGCATGACGAATTTGTGCTGATTGTCACTCCCGCGTTCTTAGTTAGAAGAATATAGCAAGAATATTATGTCTATTTAAACTTTCTAATTTTAATTTCTGTGTTCACGTTTTTTTCTATTTGCAATTAACTTATGGTTATGCTTAATTATAGATATGAGTGGGTTGAAAGCCAAGGGGTACAAGTGGTTTTTTTCTCAACAGAGTTAGGTAAAGTTAATTGTTAGAATAAATACACAAAAACCTGGTTGCCTAGGGAAACGAGTGGGTTCTTTGCTGACATCGAGTGGAAAATCGAATGCGCTACTATGTATCTAATTCATCTCGTTTGTTATCTATACCTAATTTATGTACCTGACTCTGCATAGAAAAGAGAAATCATTTGTACCCCTTGGCTTCTACCCACTCATATATATTCTGGGATGAGTCATGGACTTTAGGTTACTTTTCAGAGTTCAAAGTCTATTTTTTTTTCTCTTCTCCTAAGGGCAGGGGGTTACACTTGCTCATGAAAGGATTGCATTGTGATCGGGACCAAGATTCCTTCCTTCGAAGGAGGTTTGAGATAACATATTATTTGATCTCCATTCTCCCAGTTTTATTATAGGTTGTCCATTCTATGTTAGGCTTGTGGCAACCATCCAAACCCGTCTGTTCTTTTTTCGCCTCCTCTGTCCTTTATAGCTCCTTTCTGGTTTCCATAACGCCGATGATTTATGAGATCAAGGTTGCGGATCCGAGGAGGAATAGCGATATGACGAATATTGCACCGTAGGATGCTATTCTTCATTAAAATCTCCCATCAGCGAAATAATACTCGTCGTTTTTAAGGTGACTTTTAACAATATTGCTGACAAGATTTACGATAACGTACATTCCAGCCCATCATTTTCTTCTCAAAACCTATCACTTGCGATCTTATTAAACACCTACGCCCATGGTCATCTGTATACTTTGAAAATTGCTAGGTGGGTACGGGCATCTTCCTGCTCTCGAAGCCAATTTCTCAACTTCTGAACCGATTTTGCCAGTGTTTGTAAGTACACCTTTGCCCACTCAATAAAATAGCTTCCTTCCTTCATTGGAGATTTCAGAGAGCTCAGATTTGTTGAATCCAACAATCAACGGCTTCCCACATCAAATGGAAAATATACGATCGGCAGCCATTTGAATTAAATATTATCAAATGATAAGTGTTCCTTTAATCTTGTTGCATGTTTTCAGTGTTCAAAACGGTTTATTTATTGGTTAAGGTAGGTTTTAACGGACCAGTTCCACTAATCACTACGGCCTATCTTCATTCCTACGTTGAATTTCCTTCTTCATGTCGATTTATGGTCTGTTCTTCTTCATTCTATCACCGAAACTTGTTAACTTCGTCCTCCTTCCTCGCTTGCCCAAAATCTGTATGGAATTCGTTTTTAATCCTTCGTTCTTTCCTCTCGTTACCAATGAGGAGAAATACTGGTCCGTCGTGATTAATCTTTTTTCTCATGCGCAAGCGAGTGTTAGTATTTGAAAATGTCCCGGACTTAGTCCTAACCTGACTTTTTTTCTTTTGGTGACTTCATTGTTGTAGTTTTCAATTAACAGCATTGAGCCTGGTACACTGATATCGCTGAAATAACCATACCCTGCGGACTTACAACATAGATCCGCCATTACTGTTGAAGAGAAAGGTCTTTCAGGAATACGGGCATTTTTGCGTCAATCACACAGTTTAGATCAAGCGTTCTCTTTTTTCTTGTTTTGGCCTGCATTTTCTCATGCTGGGCCCGAGTCTTCCGCGGCGAAAAAAATGTTTCCTGGTTTACATTTACCTTTTTAAACGCCTATTCCGGAGCGTCTACCTATGCTATTTTCTGTGTGTTCTTCAAAGCAGAAGCAGCGTATTTTTTGGGACATACCCGACTTTCAAGCAAAAAAAATGAAAAAACCTTTTGGACGGAACTCGTTCCGTGTACGTCGTAACCGCATATGATTCACTTTCCCAGTAAGGAGGTTCTTTCGCCCTCAAAACCCATGGAGAAAGTTTGCAATACCGTTTTGAGTGACGTCGTTCGTGTGCCTTTAGGTTTCACAAATCATTGAAACTGGAATGACAGTCATCAGAGTCCTGAGTACGAATTGACCAGAAATATTAAAGAATACGACGACCGTATTTCCGTGTCACGTAATGTTGGGGATGCAACTAAAAGTTTCAATCTTTCTTCAGAATGTTGTATGTCTGGCCGTTGGCATATAGTGATTTCATTTATAGCCTTTTCACTCTACTCTTTAGACCCATTATTTGGTTTCCTAGCGGCCATTCGGGAATAATAACCCGCGTATCATTTATCAATGCTTACCTTGTACATCTTCATGTACTAAATATCCTGCGAGCCACCTCGAGGATGTTTGGCAGGGGGTGAATAACAACCAAAATGTAACATGCAATGCGCCACATGCTTCGTTGATATAATAAATAATAAGAGTAAAAACGACACTTGATAACAGAGTACAGGTAGTGTTTGCTCCCTCCAAGTACGCATTGCTCCTTGCAACACAAAAGGTTAACGCAATTACACTTACATATAAAAAAATTTGGCAATATACAAAGAAAGTCATGTGTAAAAAAGAAAATCATAAATAAAGAAAACAATGTAGCCATTAAAATTATGCGGAAATTCCACAGGGAAAAAAATCATTCGCTTATAGACCGATTTTTTCGCCAGAGAATGATTTTTGATTGATGGAATGATTTCTCGGCCGGCGAATGATTTTTTTTCTCTGTGGAATTTTTGCACAATTTTTGCATTACGGGTGACTCCGTAAAGTTGTCGCCGTGGCTAGCCCGGGTGTACTCTAACTATTAAAATTAGTTTATCCACATAAGATTAGGATCGACTAACGGATTAGTGTTTGCAGATAATGTGCAAAGGTCTAACAATGATTAAAAAATAATATGGAAATAAGATAATAAAATTGTTATCTTACGGACCCTTAACATCTCTTTTCTTGTGCTAAAAAAAGTTTTGCTTGGCAGTGGAACGGATAATGGAATGCTGTCCCCTAGCGTAAAATATATCCAGATCGACTTGCTCTTCCCACTGCTTACCCGACTACGGGGTAATGGTATCATTTAGCTGGCAAGTGCCAAGTTCAAGGAGATGCCATTTATTTTAAAACCTGTTGTGCGCCCCCAGAACCGGTTGCATGTTTACTGATATGAGTCCTTAGTGATGGGCGCCGATATGTCGGAAGCGCTAGAATATACCTGCTGTTTGAAGCATTCCTTTTCCCTCGATGATAAGACGTAGAAATCTTTATCAACTTGTGGTCAGAACTGAAAGAAGACTCTCTCAGCACATTCAAATGCACAGATTTTACGGATTGCTATTTTTAAATTCCATCCTCAGCCTCGTTTATTTAGAGAACATTTTTTATGCCGAATGATGGAGATAAAAAAATTCTCTTAACTGACAAATCCTGTTTGTTTTCGAAATGGTATGGAATCGTTAATCCTCTCTCATCTGCTGCACGCTTTGGCGCTCTGTAAGCTTTCAGAAAATCTCTTGCCTTAAAGCGTTCATGTAATTTGCATCAATATATTCTTTGCCACAGCAATATTGTGTACGCCACCAGCAATTATCTGCCCCTATCTCCAAAATGATAAAAATTGCACTTTTAGCCCTTGGGATCTAGGGTCCTCAAATGAAGCCATATCATGTTAGTTACATAAATATGGCGCCTGGATCGGTCGTAACAGCTGGTAAAAATGTTAATATCTTAAAAAAATTAGGATTTAACTCCTGAAATTCTTTGCACCCTTATTTTGCTTTAAAAACTCGATGAGTGTCATCTATTGTAGCAAAAAAATCGTTGACATTCGGAAAGTGTCTGTATCACGTAATCGCGATCCTACCGCCTTAATTATTCCTTCGGGCTCACAGAAATAGACTGCCGAGGGTGAAATTAGCTGAGATGCGTCGGAAAGGATATTATCTGGCGTTATCAAGCTGGGTGGGTGGAGTGTGGAGGGAGATTGGGTGTAGCAGCACCATGGAATTAGCGGGAGATGACGACGCCGCGCCGGAAGCTTCTCTGGCAAATTATCCCTCCCACGCTCTTCATGGAATTTCCTTCCGCAGTACTTAATCATCTTCATTTTAAGCGTAATTGGTAGTTGTCAAAATTTATATTTCTATGAATAGTAGTAATAAAAAATGTTTTCCTTGAAAAAATATAGTGTATTAAAAAAGAAAATCGAAAGAAACAGGGAATTAGGAACCCGTGGAGACTATCTAGTTCCCTGATTGCCGAGTTTCTTGAGAAGAATATGGGGGTTTAATGTGGGAAAATATTTTCTTAAATCGCAATAAATATTATCTCTATTCATTCACGTAATTTTTAATGGGACCAAAATTTTATCTAACGGCCACGAGAAAAGTAATAGATGTACTTCTTCCACTTCTCTTAAAAAGTACAACAACTTATAAAAGAAAATCGGAAGAAACAGAAAAATGGGAAGCCGTGGAGAATATCTCGTTTCCTGCTTGCCTATTATCTTGAGAAGAATACTGAGGCTTAACATTGTAAAATTTGCTCAAATCTCAATTAATATTATCGCTATTCATGTACATAATTTTAATGAGGGCAAACTTTTATCTAACAGATAGAAGGACCTCCCCTTTTTGTATTAACGTCTGTTTTTTTCTTTTGTTCACTTGTATGCTTAATTTAGGGTCAGTATCTTGGAATATAAGTCACGAAAAAAATAATTAATATTTTCAAGACCAACACGCTTTCACCATTATCTTTTTAAAATACTTCGTACCCTAAATTCCAAATTGAAGAAATTCTTCCCAGCAAAAGGGCTTGGATGTGAAAGTTCTCTTTTGAGAGCATCTTGGTATTTTAGTCTCATTTTCATGATGGGGCTTTATTACTTATTTTAAAATTATCTTCTGCATCGTCATTGTATTAATATCGGCATCATATTTTTTTGTCTACTAATGAACGAAATTCATTCAGTTCTCTCTTCATGTTCACCCTTGATCTTTCTTCCATTGCATTCTTTCTCTCGTTGCATACATCCCTCATTTCCCACACAAGTTCCCAGTCATCGCTCGATTGGATCTGCTCGCGAGCGCAGAGCTTACACAGTCGACTGATTAGTCCCGCACCCTCCCTCCTGTTGGTGGGAGGTCCCAGTGACCGAGGGTGGGGGGCGAGGGTGAAAATTGCTTCCAAGTCGCTACCTTCATCCCCTTTCCGGTGCCTATGCTCACTCATTTAACCTGCACCAGCTCGATCGTCGGCGCACAGCTGTAATTTTCTCATCCTCCAATTTCCCGTTTCAGCCCTCTCTTGTCTATCTTATTTTAACCTCCGCAGTCGTATCAGTCCCGGAACTGTATTCCGACTCACCGACTGATTTCTCGCATTTACCATGTCTCATCACAATTTTGAGCGAGTAAGGATCTCGAAATTTTGCTTCGTTCCTCGCATGTCTAGAGCGAAAACATTTTCCATTCGCTGGGTTTTGAAGTAAAGTGAATTCGTCAAAGAATTTTCAAGTTATTTCAAGGCAATATTGGTTCTAAATAATTTTTATGGTGATATATTTTTTCAATTTTTTTAAATTACTTTGAATTCTATTGTTTCCTACTTCTGTTATCTTAATATACTTTGCTAAAAATTCTTTTTTATCATTTAATACAGAGAGCTCCTGTTTTCACTGTTCACACTGACTTTTTTCACTTTTGAGACGTTTTTACTTGCAATTTATTTTGCTTTTTCCTTCCCATGTGAGAGTCTTCGATTTTATATATCTACCTTCGGCTACGGGTACTTCTAAAGAAAAAGTATGTGAAAAATTGGATTTTTTGTCAAATTTTAACCATGCCTGTATAACACGCAATGCGTATTCTTTAAAAAAGGTTAAATATATGATGGTCATTTTTCCAGCTCCGCGCTGGAATGAAACGGGAAAATTAAAAATAAATTAGCCTTTGCTCTGGTGACGAGGTCGGTACCCGAAATGCATTCATGAGGTGGTTGAAATCATGAAAAAGAAGATCGAATGAGATCTTCAGTGTTTTAAGGTTTAATTATTTTTAGTAAGTTTCTGAGACAAATGACGTCGATTTTTATGTACTGAGTATATAACAGGTGATCTATCTATTCGGTGGATTACTTCTGCATTACATATTTGAATGTACCTGACGACTGAGGTAGGTGAGGTCAAAGTTGGTTTCGTTTTTTGGTCATTTGTTGGATAGCCCAATGTGTGACATAAATTCAGGTGCTCCAATTCCACAGGCAAGTAGTAATCTGATATCCGGTGAGTTCTCCGCGTCATTAAAAATAGTCATTTGGATTTGAATCCAGCAATTCCCGCCGGATCAAATACCAAAGGATGTATTTTCCCATACTTTTCAGTTCATGTTTGTATAGTTGTCACTGAGATGCCTTTTTTTATTCAAAATGTTATTTGATATTTTATTAGATATTATTAAATTTAGGATAACTTGATTCAAATATTTCTCCCTTATGACTGAGCGTTCACTCGAGTTCATTTATGCAGGATGAGGTTCGCGATGGTCCGAATACAGAGCTTTAAAGTGTGGCTAAATGCTTTGAGAGCCACAGGTGTGGGGATTCTTTTAGTGATTCCAGAAAAACGTTATTATCTGCAAATTATCCTCCCTTTTCAGGTATGAATAATTAATTAGTGGGTTCCTTGCGCCCTCAACAACGGGGGTAAATTATGGACCGTTGTTCTCAACTTCTGAATAAGACAGAAAATTTGGCATCCGTGTGAAAATTGCTGATTTTGGTGCAAAAAAAACGGTTCGGAAAACACGCGCGTATATAATTTTTTCGCAAAACGGAAGAATAAATTTGAGGCTCTAAAGCAAAAAGCCTGCTAATTACTTGCGGCCCCCAGAGGCTAAATAAAAGATTGTATCGCCACAGGTATCGCTTCACACAATATAAAATATATATCGACACACTAATAAAAAATGAATGATGTCAAAAATCGCATTGATTGATTGAACTTTTTAACCAATAAAGATTATTGCTCTTTGAAATTATATATTTTTTAATTTTATTGATGTTGAAGACCCCTGCTCTAAAGTGTTTCTCATATCCTTGCACTTTATTGCCACGCAGCACTTCATATTATCTTTTATCATGTTTATTGATGGAAAATTTCTCGGGTTTCCCACCGGGTGTGGTACTGGGTTAGATCTCCCAATTCCGTTTACATTGGGGAAACTGGCCGCACAATCGAAAAACGTCTGACGGAGTAAAAACGATGCATTCGCGTGTTGTATCCATTGAAGTCGGCGTTAGCGGAGCATTGTTTGGACCTCGGTCATAGGATGGACATAAAAAATACGAAGGTTTTGTGCCGCACTAGTGACTATTGGGATCGATTGTAAAGGAGGCGATTCAAATTAGCCTGAAGGAGAAGAGCATAAATAGATATAAAGGCTTCCAACTAATCAGTGCCTGGAATGCCATAATTAATCGATACATCTGCACACAACAATAAGGGCAACCAAGGATATGAATAAATAAATAAGTACCGTAAAAAGTACCATAAAGAGTAAACCCCTGAAGACGATGGCAGACTTAGCTGTTGAAACGTTGGGAGAATTAACGTAAGGGCAGTTCCATGGTGTCGGACGTAGAATTTGTACAAATATTCTCATTGTTTTGTAATGTTTCATTTACTTAAAAGTATTAAAATTAGTTGTGAGTTATATCACTTGAAAGATCACTAGGAACATTTTGACATATAATCCATTACAAAAATATGTTTAATTATTAGTGGAATAAATAATTTCTTTGGTGTCGGACGTAACACGTATTAGAATACCACACCCGGTGGGAAACTCGAGAAATTTTTCATCAATCTATACGCCGGGGAAACCCTAAATTTTATATCATGTTTATTTTTTCACATATTTCACTAAGCAGGATTAAATCCTGTTCTATGTAATTCCGTGTATATATCTGCTTTACACTATACGAGTCATATCAAATATGTTCGATGGAGGATAAGTGTAAATCAACATGCAACGCACCACATGTACACATCATGGCTAAGTTAAAAAGCCGTAACTCGTGAAAATATAGGCAGTCGGTGTGAGTATCCGCCTACCATTTATCGCTACATACAAAGCATAGAACTACATATGCATTTCTATTGATGGCTTAAAGTCAGCCGGAAAGTTTTCCAATGAAAATATTTTTGCCATGTAGAATTAGCTTCAAGTTAAAGTTAATCCACGAAATAGTGAAGGGAAAACGTTCCAGTATAAATTAATTTCATATAAAAACTTGCCATAGATATCCCTAACGAGAGCAGTACCTTATACAAAAAATTGCTGAACTTATACGGTTGTATTTAATGAGCGAAAATTATAGTAATTTCATCATTATCATAAGCCAACGACCCCAAGATTGGTTTGACGCAGCTCTCCATTCCTCTCTCCTCTCCGTTAACCTTTTCATAGCGACGTATTTCTTCTCTTTTACATCCTTGACAACATGCAACTCATTCGGGGCGGTCCCTTATCGTAGTGATAATGGTGCCTTTTTTTCACGACCATTATACCCCTGACTCGAGTACCTAACCTCTAGCACTCATCGTCCCTTGTACGCTAGTCATCGGAACGTCTCAGTTACAGGAATAACCCCCAGGGAAAGAAAACCCTATATTTAAGGGGAATTCACAAGACCGGGAAGCACGTCTTCCTCTATCTCCTCTGGGACACTTGAGTGCTCTCCGACGAGCTTTTTCGATGATTTTCAATCACGTCCTTAAACATGTTGCCCCTTGGAAGGAGGGAACAAGGACATGCCTTTCGTTTTTAGGACAAATGTACCCTGTGGAAGGCAAAGAATGTAATAGTACAAACTAAAAGTAATTTTTTATAAAAAAAAACCTTTTCATCGCTAGCTAAAGAGGATAAAGTTAAATTTTTGTTCAACCTATTTTTTCGATGAACTTTGATGCAAACAAATTTGTTGTTATTGCTCCCTATCCTTCTCGTGTCTTTAAATGATCGTAGCGCCGCCATCGGATTTTGGTGGCCAATTTTTTAAATAGTCTACATATTTAATTTTTAATTTTAAATAACAGTAGAGATACAGTTAATATCATTAGAAAATTGCGTTGCCATCTGATTCTGAGTTATCCTGAAAATTTCAGCATGATAGCTGATCGGCAAGTGTGTTAAAATTGAGGTGCAAGATTTGATTCGGACAAGATGACAATCAACAAAGCTAGTTTATAAAAACGTTGTAAATATGGCTCTATCGAATTAGTCGCTCCTTTACGCCTGCACTCGCGCGAGCGCTAATGGAGCCGTTTTTTTGTGAGTGTTAAATTAAAACAAAAAAAGGAACGAGACACCAATTTAGGGAGTAAAGGCGGGACACACCGGAAGAGACCCTTGGGGGAGTTCGGGGGTGGTTTTGGGTTCGGTTGTTTGCCTATCGGGAGCTCAAGAGCCAGGGGTGCGGTCTGCTGTGAGAAGAGAGACAAAACAGGGGTGTGCTCTTATGTTCGGGGGTGACAAGGTTAGTTATTTTAAGTCGGGCGGTCGAGTGCCATCGAAAGGTCAAATGCGATCGACGGAGGTGGCGGTTCCTGGCGGCGGTGGCCCGAAAGAAGCTTTTAAAAAAGGAGCGACGCAAGAGCGAACTGTGATAGTTTAGGAAGCACTCGCTATGTTCAAGGATTCGGAATGGAAAAGGGATGTTTAGTCCCGTAGGAAGGAGGAGACCTGTTCTGACAGTGGTTTAAGATAAATGAGCTCAAGAAAATAGAGGTAGTTTGACAATTGCTGATTTTCAGGAAAGAGGTGCTGACTTGCTTTCAACCAATTCAGCTTTCTCTTCGTTTGGGTTTTTTTTGTTCGTTGTTAAAAATTTGGAATTATCCACTACATTTGTTCGATGTATACAGGTAGGTTCACCGCGTTTTGGCATTTACCTTTAACCTTTACATTTAAATATTTACATTTTAAGGAGAACCCTAACCCTTCAAATTAATACCTAACTCTAAAGAAAAACATTGTCCGTATCCCTAGTTCTTGACGTGATTATTTAACCTTGCTTCTGTTTTCATCATAATACTACTTTTCCATCGCATATAGTTACGCACAGTTTCATCGCTTTAGTTCATATGCTTGCAGAGGAAGAATTAAATTTTGGTAAAAATTGGTTAAATGGTATTCGACAGACCTATTTGTACACTTCAGTGAAATATTGAAAGGATTTTAGAATGAGCGTAAAAGCTAGACGATTGCATATCAGGTCAAGAAGTTGGGGTATGCATGATGTTTTTTATTTATAAGTTAGAAGCTCATTTTCTGGGCTAGGGTGTTACTTCGTCTATCACGCATGTATGCCCTAATATTTAGGCAATACTCTTTCTTTTCTGCAACCTGTACGGTAAACAATCATTACAACAGGAATAGTCTATAATTGGCAAGTAAGGAAAAATTCGTACCGTGCAACCTAATGGTCCATGCTTAATAGACAGTGATTCATGTTACTTGGAAATATTACCATTTTCATTCTCGCAATAAGTTACGCATATCTGGATTTTCTTCTTGAAGTAACCATTTGTTTTACTATAGTATGAAAAAAGAGGTTAAACTATTTGAACCTCTTATACTTCCGGACAATTTAGAAAATAATGGAGCCCTTCCTAGATAAATGAGCATTTGAACAGGGTCAAATTTAGCTTAAGCATAATATAAATTTTTGTAGATCTTAAGTTGCATGCATTGGTTTTTTGTTCTTCTCTAAGTTTATTACCGTTTCTGAGGTAGAACAATTGCAATACTTTGTAAACGTAAAGATGATTATTCCTTCGAACTCGTGCGTCAATCCCGTTTTGAACCAATGCCTCGGATACACACTTCGGAAAGGGGTTTGTGAGGCCAATGACCTCGACCGAGAGAAAAAAGAAGTAGTTGAATGTTGGAAATGAAGGCGCTAAGGATTCCTTGCCATTGCCGTCTTTATTGTTCCGTTCAACACGCCCACGCCGCCAATCCAAAGCGAAGAGACAGGGGGGTGCAAATCCGTCTGCCTCTCTCTCTCTCTCTCTCGAAGCCGCCCCGACGGTATAACTGGCTCGCTTCGCTGCAGATTACACACGCGAGTTGCGGCGTGAATTACGGCGAGCCGTCCTAACGGTGGCACGAGGGGAGGGGGGAGGGGAGTTGAGTTGAAATGGCGTGCTTCAAACCACTCGACACGTCTTATTCGCGCGCGCCTGAAGGGCTGGAGGATGGGGGACTTAAAAAGAGGGGTATTGAAAGTGTCGACTATTAAATATACGCCTTTCCCAAGAAAGTATATCCATTAAAGCGTAATATCAACATGATAAAAAATAAGTTAAAATTGTAGGATCTAAGGTTTTCCCGGCGAATAGACTGGAGGAAGAGTTCTCGGGTTTCCAGCCGGGTCCAAGGGTATCTCAGCACCAACGTTTCGAAACTTATTGTTATTTATCCTCCAATCACAATACCTATATGAGCAGCAGAAGAATAAGCCATTAAAGATTTTAAATCAACTTGACGTAAACAAATAAGACTCTTCTGGGTGAATTCACCCTGAAGACGATGGCAGACTTAGCCTTCGAAACGTTGGTGCAGAAAAACCCTTGGACCCGGCTGGAAACCCGAGAACTCTCCCTCCAAGTTAAATTGCGTCATTTGGTGTGCTATAATTTTTGCAATAAATTGGATGTTTTAATTGGAATAATTTATAATTAATTAATTAAATTATTTATATTATAATTGTAAATTGGAATTTTAATAACTTTGATGAAAAATGGGGTAAATTATATGTATAATTATGAGATTAAAGAGGGGTATTGAAAGATTCGTCTATTATTTATACACCTTAACGAAGAGAGATTTTTATTGAAATGAAATATCGAAATGATATAAATAAATTAAATTATGTCATTAGGTATGTTATACTTTTTCGCAGTAATTTATATTAATAACGTTGATGAAATTCTTGGTCCAACCTCACATTAATATCATCATCAATCTAAATGAATCCCTTCAATTCGCATATCCTTTCGCGTATATCTTCAACCCGCGTAATCGTGTAGTGTCTCTTGGAATCTTCATATATATTTTAATCAGACCAAGAGTTGTAATGATGTCGCTTTTGTGTTTACTGTTTCCTCCAGTCTTAACCCTTACAAATGTCTTATTTTTGAACATCTTCATCAAATTGTTTATTTTTTTACTGTACAAGTGAAGGTTTTCCTAGTAATATCTCTTAGACTTTTATCAGTAACTGCGTCTGTGACGAATTATTTTCAATAGACCGTCATACTTTGGATATTTAACCATGTATATCTATCACTAAATGTTTTATAATCCTCATGGGAGTTTTGTAAAAGAGATGTTTTTATCCAGAGCCGTAACGGTGGCACGAGAGAATAAGAATAGGGGGAAGTGAATGGAAATGGCGTGCTTCAAACCACTCTACACGTCCTATCCACGCGCGCCAAGGTTTTAGGAAAGAGAACTCGGTTCAATCTGCAGTTTTTCCAGGCAACGACCTTGGAAGTGGGGTATTGAAAGATTAGTCTACCTCTCATTTCCGTAGAAAGCTTATTTAACAAAATGGCAGTATGAATATGAAAAATTGAAATAAATGGTTTAATATGGTGTGCTATAACTTTCTGTGGTAATAATTTATGTTAAGAAGCACGTTAAAACCCTAAAACTAATGCTATGCTTCTCATCTGTCCTGCTTTTCTTCGGACTTTTTATTACTTTCTCACTTGCGATTCGCTTGATCCTCATCATTCTTCTGAAGCACCACATTTCGGGAGTCTTACTCCTAAGTTTAAATTACATCGTTTTCATTAGTTTAAAAAACGTTACTGCAATCTCATGTTATGTGCCGTTGAAATCACCGCTTCATTTTTCAGTTCTTTACAGAATATGAGGTGAAGATACTTGGCACTTCTCCGCATAAATATTTATTGTAAAATGAGTCAACATGTTTCACTGCACAACATCGTCAGGACTCAAGAAGACTCTTGATGATGCTGCTGTGCACTGTTTTTTTTTTAACATGACTCCTTTTTAAATGAATATTTATGTGGAAAAGTGCAACGTATCTGTACTATTTATCCTAAAATGGACTTCCACAAAGAATCAGCCTCCACCATTCATTTCTTCAATTCCTTATGGAACGGTGCAAATTTAATGAAAGTATTTCCTGATTCTCCGACCGTATTTTTAAAACAATTTTCCCTAAAAGTTTTTGTTTTTCCTTTCATGAAGGGCGTGAACGTTAGTCTTGTGTTTCCTGTCTCTGCTGTCGGTGTTCCTCTCTCTTTCTTTCTCAAGTTAATAACGGAATCATTAATATCGCCCGCTGGGAGATTCCGTCGCTGGCGCGAATTAGCGAATGGGAAATGGCGAGGAATGTTCCTGATGAACTCTCATCGAAATCGCGGCTTGACTTGAAGAGGGGCGTATAGTTTTCGAACCGGTTTTACATCAAGCAGGAAGAAGGTTTTTATTAAGTTTGGAATCCCGTTTTTTTTTTAGATCAGCCTGCCAGAATTGAGGGAAATGCAAATCTTGGACTCGGAGAAATTTATTTAATTATATGAATGGTGCATTGATATTATTATTTTTTTCATTTTCAAAAGAGTCAAAGGCAGGGCTAAAAATCGCAGACTTCCGCCTTCTAATTTTTCAAGCCGACCGTGGTGTCAGAATATCATGCCGTTATTGAATATTTTTCTCCAGCAATTAAATAGTGTAAAAGTTTACGAGTGATATCTCTCTATATTGCCGGCCTCGGTGGCGCCGGGGTAAAGTCCCCGACTTCTAACCGAGAGGTCGCGGGTTCGAACCCCGCCTGGGTGGATTGATCACCATCCAGGGCATGGATGTTTGTGAATGTCATTCAAGTTAATTGTAAGAGTGGACAACGCTGCCCTAAATTCGTTTGAAAAATAAAGACAATTTTTATTATTATTATTATTATTATTATTATATCTTTTAAAGTAGTGCATCATGTAACTTCTTCAAATTTTCACTTTGTAAGCTATGTTCTCTCCTATATATTTCCCATGTCTATGGAGTTCAGGGTATTTTCTGTTTCCAAGATGTCACTATTGATACATTTGATGGAGTGGTCGTGAGAAAGAATTGTCCACTTCGTGTTAATAATAAGCTTTCCGGAAAATTTCCCTAACTATATGATCACAACTTTCATAGTACCTAATTGCAATGAAGTATACGCTCACAATAACTAAGTTTATTTGCCGTCTTAATCGGAAAATCCAGTTCGGCCGTATGACAAGTGCCTTAATTGTCTATAGTTTTAGTTTGGAATTGGATTTCGGTGGCTTCTCTAATTATTCGTTTGAAAATGAATCACGATACGATGGTGAAAATCAGTAAATCTGCTTGAAATTTATGATTTTATTGAATTGTGATTCAAGCCACGAACTGTGCAACAATCGCATCGTTGAATTCATGAAAATTGCATGATTCGATAAAGGGAGAGGAAGGGCGTCTGTTTGATGAAGCATTATTAAGCCAGTTATTCATGCTAATTTGTTTCTCTGCGCCTCTGAGTTTGCATACTTAATTTTAAAATATTCCCCACAGCATTCTCATTTCCATTAATCGATACTTTTTTTGTTTTTCGAAGAGGCATCCTCCGTAATATCTCAAAACTCAACACAGCGGCTAACTGCTCTACACAGATTCCTTGAAAAAGTCCGTGCTTGTTCAAATAATCTCTCCGTGTTTTTTCTATGCATAGTACCTATGTACCCGTTCGTATTACCTCACGTACATAGAGATTCCTTCAAAATGTCTTTTACACACTTGCCCAAACGTTTTCTCCTTGTTTCACCAATAATATGTATGTAGTACCTGTTCGTAAACCTCGGTAACACACGTTTTCCTTCTCGGTCGTTTTAGGATTTTCCTCTCTTTTTTCCTCTTGTAACTACTATCGAGAGGATGATGTGCCTAGTGTGTTAACATGCTGCGTGCCGGGGTATTTACATGCAGAGGAACGGCATACAAGGGTAGAGGTGTTGAGATTGAAAATATGTGCTTGGGCGAACTGCATTTGGTTCAAACTATGATAAAAAGCTAATTTTTAAATTGTATTTTCGCCTAAGTAAACATCATAATCCGTCCAATAATAATAAGTAACGCATAATAACTAAAAACATACTACAAAAAACCTATAGGATGCTTCAAAATCGTTTCCGTTGACGCGCCTAAATGACGAGAATCTTCGTCAGCCGTCCGGAACGCTCGGGAAAAAATTGAGAGCTTTCTCGCCATCCATACGCAACGTGTGAAGGAACAACGTATTTGTATGTGTCTTCTTAATCCAGCGTTTATGATAATTACCTGCCTGTTGCCGAAACAAGTAAATTTCCGTCATTTATCATATTTTGCATTTTTCGTTTCCGAAGTTTTTATAAGGTTTATCATTTCTCTGAAATTTTGTATCAGAAAGGAGAGACAATGGCTTGTTCCACAATTTTTTAATTACTGATACCGGTTTCGATTACATAGTATCATCAGCTGGCCGTATGTAATCAAAAGCGGTCGCAGTAATTAATAAATTGTGGAACTTGCCATTTTCTTTCCTTTCTGATACATCATGAAGGAGTTCCATCATGTTTCGCCTGACACGGCTGAATTTATTTCTCTGAAAACTTTTTTTTTTTTACTTTTCTAGCATCGGCATTTCTTCAACTGTGCTGTGCAGTCAATGTGCAATCCTAAAAATGTATTTCCTTGATTTTAATTTCCGACGTTACCTTTTTTCCTGGCATCGTGCTTGTTACAGTTCGATGAGCACGCCTTGGATTCCCTTTCATTTGAATTAATCGTACTGCCACACTATCACTTATCAGTTATGAATAGTGGTAGCGGCGAACCTTTAACTAACCCATCCGCTTCGCGTCTCTTACATCGAATCAGTTTCCGTTTGTGATTGATCTTGGATGTATAAAAGGAAGCTGGGATTTCCGACTCGTCATTCGACTGTGGATCCGCCTTGCACCCGTTCGTCCAACGCCGCACCGTGCATCCCCTTTTACTTAGAAGGTGGTCCCGAGAGTGAAGTCAGAAACCCATATAGCTCTTTTAAGTTTATGGTTGGTTAAATCGTTGCCTTTCTACAAATAGAGCATGCCACCCTGTGGGCTTGAGTTATTCTCACTCGGTGAGGAAGGGAGACTTTGAAATCTACGATGACGACGGGTGTAAGGATGCATGTATAAGTTAAATTTAGAAATGGGAATATCCCAATTATTAAACCTTATCTAGCTCCAGTCAAGTGATTATCCATTAACATGGACTTAAGTTTATAAGTTGTTTCCCGAGAAAATAAAAATATATAATTATTAAATAATTCTAAAATTAGCCAAATCATAAATACCTGAGGAAAAATTTGTAAGATTTTTTTATAACATTAGATTTTTTCTTCCCTGTTAAAACTAATCTTTATACTGTATCAATACTTATGCTTGCTATAATTTAGGTTTTAATGGTATCATTTATAGTTGATTTTTTCATTTATGTATGAAAAAAAATTGAAGCGATGGCAATGCATATTAAATCTTGAATGTTGCTTCAGCTCAGGTGTCTTTGAGGCAACCCAACTTTCTAATATCCTTATTTAAATTCATTCTATGTAATTTTTTTTAAACAGTACATGTATTTATTTAGGGTTGTGTGTGGTCGCTTCGAGTAATTATTGGCCTTATTAATTCTCCCTTAGTATCATTTTTCTCTTGTCTGGATTCCTAAGTGCAACGACCTCCCAGTCCGACTCGCTCCCATCATTACAGTGCGTCTGGGTTTTCTTAAATAGCTCAGTGCAAGCACAGATCCTCCCCTGTAGCTAGCCTTAAATCAAAATGTGATGCTTTTATTGATGGCTTAGGCAAGGACTCTCTGCTATGAAATCTCTCTGACGCTCTCTGTCTTGCATTTGGGAAAAAGCGTTTGAGCTTAGAAAGGCTGCTCTGGGATATCCAAATTTTAATGGCGAGCGTTTGTCTACTTACATATTGTAAAGGTCATATGTATTCTTTGAATTCCAGTGTTTTTCATTTTTATTCAAAAAGACGTGATCTAAATGGTGAAATTTTGCATTATTTAAGATTTTTCAGGTTTGTCAACGTATTTTTTTAGTTTATTAACGTCTAACGCCGTTTCTTTGTCATCGGAATTCTACGTACTTTTCTGTAACAATAGCCGCGAGCATTTTAAGAACTCTGCTGTATCCAGTTGGTGGACCATGAGTTCTTCTAAAAAACAATAACGAATTTAATTGCGTTCCTGGAATTTCTTATGCCTTCTACTTTGCACTAAAATTGTTAGTCTCGTTACATCGCTATCAGATATTTTAACGACTACTTGCTGGTCATTTGCGGGTGAATAACTTATTAATTCCCCTATTGAAATTCTAATTTTCGCTCGAAAAATTAGTGATGAAGTTTGTATTATGCAAAATTGTATCTCATCAGGACTTTTCAAAGAAATAGGTCCTGCTTTTGTCGTGAAGTTTATCAATCATATAAATCACACATTTGCTAATACATTTCACAATTCTGTAAATGAAGCCATTGAATCTGGGCATATTATTATCCAATGGTAGAAGTTGATCGGGTTCACTTTAGAGACTTCATCAATAGTTTCTCTTTGCATATCTTCACGAAAGGATCAACTATTTTGAGGAAGTTTTCCAGATCACTTCAATTCCCAATATTTTATTTTTTTATTTTTATGACGAGCAGTGAACTTTACTTTAAAGACTGGGTTTCTCTTTGCTTGTCTTCACAAAATTATTATTAATTAATTTACAATAAAAAATTTTGTTGCTAATTAAATTGTTATCTATTTTACAATAGCGCAACAATTCAGTAAAAACCATTTGACATAGAGTACAAAGAAAAAAATAAACACGACAGCAAGGCTTAGTAAATGCAAAAAGAATTAAAAAACAAAGGAGAAAACAAAACAAAATATAAATCTTTACAAGCATATACATAAAATTCCATCCCAAATGCTGATATCCGGATATCTAGCCTCAAAAAATGTCCATACATTTTAAATAATTTGGAAAAAATATCACTATTTATTCAGAGGAAGACGTTCAGGTCTAACAGAAAAACGTATTACAAATATGAAATTATATCATGAATGCAAAATATATTCTTCCGTCATCACGTCAGTAATCAATCACGTCAGCAAGGCTATTTACACTGCGAATTGCCATGAACTATAATGAAACAACTTATACACTTAATAAAAGAATTGCCATGAGAAAAAAATCCCCTGGACTGGGAAGCGAACCACCGACCTTTGGCTTTCCGGGCCAATGCACAGACCACTACGCTATCCACATTCTTAATTCCTATGACAATTATACCGAAGAATTAAGAACATGGATAGCGTAGTGGTCTGCGCATTTGCCCGGAAAGCCAAAGGTCCGTGGTTCCATTCCCGGTCCAGGGGAATATTTTCCCATGTCAATTCTTGTATATATCACTGCCATTCACGCGGCAGGGTTAGAAATATTAAACTTATACAATTTAGTCTTAAATACATGTCTTAGTCTTAAAAAAAAAATACCCACTACCTGAGGAGGATGTTTTCTAGATACCGTCAATTCCCAAAGTTTCCTCTTTTTTTATTTATTTTGCGGACGAACAGTGAACACATTTCAAACCCATTTCCCTCGCCGTTCGTCCGACACATGGCTGTCTGCCCTCTCCCACTGTGTCGTGCCCGGAGAGAAGTGTAGAGGTGGGCAGTCCGAAACGTGTTTCCCGCCCGTCTCGATATCCCGTGTTCTCCGGTTTAGCGGATGCCGAGGCGGGAAAGAACTTACCGCGTGGGCTTTAAACGACGCGCTGGGCGGGAGGATTGGCCTGGGAAGTACGCGAAGGAGAGAAGCAAGCGAGACAAGAGTGTAGAGGCGGAATTCGCAGATTTTTGATGATGATATCCCTCAATGAGCTTCTCGCTCGTGTTTGGATAATGCTGTAGTCACATAAGGGTCCGTCTGTAACGTCGATCATCACGTGTGACCGTCTTTCTACAAAATTTATACCTTTTAATTAATTAATTAATTAAAAGGCATATTGAGGCGGAATTCGGAGATTTTGTTGATATCCCTCGAGGAACTTCTCGCTCGTGTTTGGATAATGCTGCCGTAAAAATAAGGGTTCGTTATAACGTTGATCACATGTGACCGTCAATCTACAAAATTTATGCCTTTTAATTATATCTCCAAAAGAATGCTCTGGGATATCCATATTTTTACGGTGAGCGTGTGTGTACCTACAGATTGTAAAGGTCATATTAGTTCTTTGAATACCAATTTTTTTTTCATTTTCATTCAAAAAGACTATGTTAATGGTGAGAGTTTACATTATTTAAAATGTTTCTGTTATGAGAACGTAATCATTTTTGTTAATTATCGAGTATTTTGCCGTTTCTTTGTCCGCGGAATTCTTTACTTTAAGTACTTCCTCTTCTGTAACAATACTCTTGTGCATTCTAAGAACTCAGCAGTCTCTCTGTTAACCTTTTGAATAGTTATCCTTTACATGTATTTGGTAGTTATCTTTTACATGTATCTCTAATATTATACTTCGTTAAAATATGACAAGGGAAACAATTTACATATATTAGTCACAGACAAATGCTTAAGGTTTACTCGTTGTTATCTGAAAAATTGGGTAGATGATATACATGGAGAAAATAGTAACGTAAAGGCCGTTTTACACGGTACACGGAATTGCGCAATCTGAAGTACGTGCTAAGGCGCAATCAAAATTGCGTTGTGTAAAGCGGTGAATTGCTAGAACACATGCGAGAATACGTGGACGCGAGACGGCAAAATAGCCCCTGTTCTAATTTCGTTCATGCATTCGCGCAATTCCACGCCATTTTATAAATTAATGCAGCTCTAACCTGCGCAATTCTGTGCCCCGTGTAAAACGGCCTTTAAGCAGTGTAAGTGAACCAATGGAATGGCTGCGGACATACCTACTTTCTGTACTACTAGTATCATACTCTTTTAACGATAAAAACCCTTTCTTTTTTATATGGGGTACTTATAATAACCTAAAATGTAATGAATGTGGTCGGTTATCTCCCTTTTTTCGTTCTCGCTTCCTGATCTGTGCGGGTCTAATCAGGTACTTTTATAAGGGATCAATTTAATTAATCACGCCCCTATCAGAAGCGTTTGGACGAGAAGGTATTCACTCTCCGAAGCCCGTGTATTGCTGCCGATCAACTTTCCTCCCGCCCATCTTTCGATCATATACACTTCGCCATCCATTTATCCACGTCTCTTTTGAAAAGGGTGTTGTCTCTCTCACCAGAATGCACCGCTCCTCAATATTTTTTCACGCGAGTTTGGCACCGATCCAGGCCGCATTGTGTTGTTCGGAAGAGAAATCATTTTTATAAATCGTCCTCCCCTCTCTCTCTCAAGGGGTTTAGCCCGTCATCGCTGCAACAAAAGCGCATCGCCGCGAGCGATTTCAGAATCCCCTCCTCGCATTCAATCCCATTGCTCACTGCCATAGCCAACCAATCAACAGCAGTGGATCCCTACATTTTCGACACTGTTTGCATAGAATTGAGTAAATAATCAGAGAAAAATTGAGGGCCGCATTCGAGAACGTAAGTCAATCTTAAGTTCTACCTCGGTGGTACAGATTGCAGACTCAAGTTGAGTTTCTCTTGGATTCTGTGCTTTAATAACTCACTTGAGGTACAGTAATTTTGGTGTTAATCGTTGCTAAAACGTGAATTATAACATATTTACCTAATCTATTGTCTCTATGGTCTCTTGTTAAGTAAAATGTACTATCAGTGGAGTGCAGTATCACCCGTGGGAGTATTTGTACGAGCGATATAATATTTCAAAAGTTTGAGACGACGCGACGGCGGGGGACGTATTGGAAATTGACCGCCTCAATTTGAGGTTGGATTCAGCTTTTTAACTGTATATTATAGTCTGAGCAAGCTTTGGGACCCGAGTGAGGTCTCGTAATAATAACGTGGCAACAGAGTCGAGTTTGAGTCAGGATGGAGACTTACGTAACGTTCCGGAATACGGCAAAAAGTGTTTCAAATTACAAAGGGTTGTCTATTCAGGATCAGATTAATTGGACTCATGGATATAATGTAGTTGAACAAGTATAAAACCGAATTATTGACAGCAATTCTATGTTTTTGGGGTGATAACAAAGCCGAGTTTTGTTGGAAAAAATATTCGCCAGTTCAAGATAAAATAGCGATCTCAATGGACCATTAAGAATAAGTTTTCCTATTTAGACAGGGCCATAATTGAATGAAACGATTTCCCTGAAAACCTTTTCGGGCACTTCCCAAAATATCCGAATATTTTAAAGAATCTTTTAAGAATGCTGATGGATATGAATTGTCTTTTTTTAATGTTTAGATTACATATTTGTCTGCTGCAACCGGGGAAAAAATTTACCCACTTGTAACCATCTTCATTACAATAATTGTAACATAAATACTACTTGTAAACTTATTCTAACCGTTTGATTACCTGAGGAGATGCCAAATATATCTTGGTATTATCTAAAACAGGAGACATTTACCCACTGGAAACCATCTTTATAACAATAATTGTGACACAAATACTAATTGTAAGCTTGTCCTAAGCGTTAGATTACCTGTGGCGATGTCAAATATACCTTGGTATTATTAGATGAAAATTTGAGTTCGCAATGTCTTACCAGCCACCTCGTTTGATTGTAAAAATTATGTACCCATTATAAATCCTATTAAATACCGTAATTATAACCAGGGTTAGATAATCTGAGACGATGCTGCCATCTTGGTATAGTTGGATGAAAATATGTTTCCTAATGCCCGCAATTGCTTTACCAGACGCCTCGTCCCTTGTGACCAGGTTCGTTCTATGTGTGGAATGGTTAATCGTTGGGGATAAAAAGAGATTGGGGACCGATCCATCAAGTGTTGAGCCGCCTGATGCCCGTCCGTCTCCCATTGTCCCGTGCGATCCCTTTCAATGGAGGGGAGGTCCCTCGGGGGGAGGGAGTCGAAAGCCTTTTAAAGTTTATGGTTGGCAATCCCGCCGCGGCCCCCATACTAAAGATAGTCCCTCCCTTCCGTACCTATGTGTTTCTCCACCCTCAGTTGTGAGATCTGTGGCATGGGCTCTTATGTGGTTGGGGTTAATACCCACTGGATACGTTATTTACTGGAGTATGCGGGGTATTTTCCGGTGATATTTTGGGTAATTGTTTTTCGGGTTCATTCCGCGTTGACTCATATTTTGTGGACGACAGTTTCGGGCGCGTTCCAGCTCCCGTCTTCGGGACCAAAGGATCTGCAGAGCTGCAATCCTTTATATATATGTAAGGCTAATCAGGCGGCCGTTGATTTGAATTCCATTGTTGGAAGAGCCGCTTGAATGATGAAGCTAAATGATAGCCGTCCTCCCTATTGCAGTTATTTTCGTGACTCGCTATTACTTTCCCTTATCCTGCCTCCCTTATTGCCTCCCTTATCAGCCGAGGGAAATATTTATTTTCCCTGGCCTGAAACTGTCGTCCGCAAAATATGAGTCAACGCGGAATGAACCCGAAAAACAATAACCAATTAACTCATCGCGAAAGCCTCCGTAATGATATTTAGGGTATTTATTTTCGATCTATAATGGGCTCGTACTCTTCGGAGTTATTGTGTCATCCTATAAAATTTTGACTTTTCAATCACTCATATTTGATAACCTCTAGGGTTAGAATCTATTTCAAATATCTTTGCGACTGGCCTTACGTGCAAGCTCGGAATGTTGCGAGCAGGGTTCAGATGGTGGCGCGAAACATCACTATTGGTTAATGTCTGGCTGTAGGTCGTTGTAAAAGAGTTCTTATGTTTTAACTCGCGAATTTAAGGTTCCCGACGATGGTCGTCTGAAGGGTGTTTAAAAGCTTCGACATGTATTTAATTTTAAGGTTCCCGCCCTTTCTAAAGGCCTGGTTACACGGTACATTAACCCGTACGGGTTAATGTATGAATGCGTGTCTGTTTGCATGTCTGAATTCATGGACGTTTGCGTGAACGAGGAGCATGAATGAGCGGTTACACGGTACATGCGTTCGCACAAGTTTTTACACATTTTATCGTAACGCGAGGCGTTTAGTTTTTGTTTATTCCCTTTACAGTGCGCAAAATTTAAATGTGAAAACAGTATCATTAGGTAGGAAGCAGACGATACCTACCAGAAAATAATTCCCTTTTCGTTGTTTCCTGTAGGACCAGGAAATTTCGCATACTGGTAATATATTTGCGCTGCCGTGTAAACAGTGGTTTTCATTGTAGTTGCCGAAGTTGTTTCATTTCGTGCATGTAATATTTATTTATATTTAATATTTATCGTTATCGCTCGCTTTATGCTATATCTCAATAGTACTCTATTTATTTCAAACCGTTATCAAAGTTAATACTTCGGCTGAAAATTTGTAGACGCATCTTGTTTTTAAGCCGTGTTTACTAGACAATTTTCTGTCATCTGTTTCACTGAGTGTAGATGATGTATGAGAGTAGATATTTTTAATACTTTGTTCTACTTCCCACACAGAAAATAAACATCTATTAGATATCTAATAGATATCTACAGATAGATAAATAGTTATCTAATAGACATCTATCATAGATATCTATTAGATATATTATTGTCAAAATAGCAGCAGTTCTAATAGATATCTACGGTAGATGTCTATTAGACATCAACTGTAGATGTCTATTAGATGTCTACTGTAGTTGTCTATTAGATATTTAATTATCTGTTTTATACTTATCTATATCTATAAAAAAATTTCTCATGCCTATGCTTGATGCAATTAACATTAATGAAAAAATTTTCGCCGTATGATCAAAATGAAAACTACAAAAAAAATACCGCGTCATGGCATTGAACTTATGTTCCCCACTCCGTAGCCAAACGCACTCACCACTACACCAGCAGATCTTGTTGAGCAAAATGTGCTTTTTCGAAATATTATAACAATTGTTAAAATAACACTCGGAAATAAATTAATTACAGCCAAACTAAGGCCCATTCAATGGAATCATACACCTATTCATAGATGAAAATAGACAATATATAGGTAGATACAGTTGGCATAGTCGCCACGCATCGTTCTACGCGTCGCAAAATTTTTTAAGTCCGCCATCACTCCAGTAAGGAACCAAAAAATTTGTCCCTAAATCAAATGTTATATCGCTTCCATAGCTCATGAATCGCGTTTTAAAACACACTTTCGGAGATGCATCCAAAATCGCCCCTTGTCACCTGCACATCTAATAGATGTCTAATAGACATCTATTAGATATACATCTATTCATAGATGAAAATAGACAATATATAGATATCTATTTTCCGTGTGGGAGATGTCTAATAGGCAACTATTATATATACATCTACCCGTAGATAAAAATAGACAAAATATAGATACAGTTGGCATAGTCGCCAGGCATGGTTCTACGCGTCGCAAAATTTTTTAAGTCCGTAATCAATCGAGTAAGGGACCAAAAAAAATGTCCCTTAATCAAATGTTAAATCGCTTCCATAGCTCAAGAATCGCGTTTTAAAACACACTTTCGGAGATGGATCCAAAACCAGCCATTGTCACCTGCACATCTAATAGATGTCTAATAGGCAACTATTAGATATACATCTATCCGTAGATGAAAATAGACAAAATATAGATACAGTTGGCATAGTCGCCAGGCATGGTTCTACGCGTCGCAAAATTTTTTAAGTCCGTAATCACAAAATTTTGTCCGGGACGGTTATTAAGTTAAGAAGATATTTGCTGTTGATGGAAAAGATGTTGGTTTAGAGGTCTTGTCGATTTATGAACTTGCGTAATGTGAGTCGTATTTTTGTGGTGGGCCAGCACATTCCCACCTCGGACGTATAAAAGGTAGCATTGTCGTTAATTCGTATGATATTAATTATGTTTATATGTGTTCTATAAGTCGTATGATAGCCGTTTTATTTCACAAATGTCGTGTTGAAAACTCTGTGACAACCTCATCGATTGTTTTGTTCCGGCATTATACAACCAATAAGATACCATAGGCATAAACTTGGTATGTCCGGCATACATACAGGGATAATCTATACGAATATTAGTGTAGATGCAAATGGTGAGTTTGTGGTAGGATTCAAGCACTTACGATACAGTACAAATGAACAAATACGCGTAAAGAGTTACTGAATAGCCAAGACGGCCGTGGAATAGCCCTGCAGATGACAACTAAATGTGTCGTTTCCCACCAGGTGGCTCTGTTATCAACTTGTGCGAATGCATGAACGAAATTAGAACAGGTTCTATTTTCCGTTCACGCGTTCATGCATTTATACATTTTGGGGTGGTTACACGGTGAATTTTTCCGTTCATTCTCGCGTTCTCACATTTAGACATTAACCCGTACGGGTTAATGCACCGTGTAACCAGGCCTTAAAGAGCCACCACGAGGCTCATAAGGGAGGGTGGGAAACCGGGCGAAGAGATTGACCCCTTTCCAGCTATAATCGGTACATAGCTTTTATAATAGGGTGGTTTCCTATTATTTTTTTATTGCCTAAATCGAAAGATTATTACTCCTGGAGTACGTATTTCACGCTTTTAGATTTTTAAATGACGATATCTATTTTTCGCGATTAAATGAAAAGTGAAAATTTTCAAGCGCGCGAAAACGCGACGCGTAAGTAGGAATGATGGCAAAAAGTCCGTGTGACGCATTTCTGGTTCCCCCTCCCGCCTCGTGAGGTGACCTTGGTAGAGGCTCTGAGCGCTGATACGACGCAGGATGCTAGCGGGTAGCTGGATACCATGCTATCTGGTAGCGCTTGGCTTAAAAAAGGTTTATTAATACCTTATCAAACGAAGGAAACTATCCGAACTTAGGTAATTTTTATAGGTTATTATTAAGACATGTTTCCCTGAGCTCTGTGCCTCTTGCATGCATTGGTAATCTCAGACGATGTATAACTCCTATCCACTCGTGTAGAAACTAGGTCCCTGTGACGTCACGTGGAGTGGCATCGCATGGGCGCCAATCTGGCCTTTTTCAAATGAGGATAAAATTTGGCCCTTGCCATTCGTCTAAACCGGTATTTCTAAAACCAAATAATTTGTGTATTATGAATACACTAATGGTGGGTAACGAATCGCAATCAATGCCTTTCGTTTTCTTCGATGAAGGAAACTACCCTATTATGGTGTCATCGCATTAATGTATGATTTTCAATCATTCAGATTTTATTAGCTCTTGTTGTACAAGTAGCGTCAATCATTCAGATTTTATTAGCTCTTGTTGTACAAGTGGCGGAAATAGACCACGGATTAACATCAATTGTGCTCTTTTCGGAATACAAAAAGAACACTCCTAAATAATATGCGCCCTAAGAAAGTAAAACGCGCATGTAAACTGCATTGCTTAACTTCTCGCCGATACAAAGGTTCGTCCGTTAGGGGCTGTGATTTTTTCATATAGTAATATTTACTTGGTTATCTTACACCCTAGTATCTATGATTAAAACTTATGGAAGGCGTTAGAGATGATGAGAAGAAGAAGATAAGAGTTCGTAGGATTAATAGGGAATAAAAGGATAAGGGAATTCATAGACTTGGTGAGTCGACTGGTGGAAAAAAGAGATGAAAAATTAGGCATTGGAATGGTTGAAATTTGCACCAAGAAGATAGAAATGGAATGCTGGAAACGATGGCATCGGAAAGATATTGGTGCACTTTAAAAACGGTGCAGGGAATAAGGATTCATGGGTAGCATGAAAACCTCACTGCGGTAGATGTTTTGCTCCATGTAAGCAGGGGCGGATCCAGGATTTTTTTCTGGGAGACACAAGGGTCTGACAGGCAAACCATCTTCTCATAATTAAGATGTTAACCAAGATAAATTACTGCTCGAAATATTCTCTTTATTTTGAAATGAAAGTTGTTAATATGAAATTAAATGATCGAGGCTCCGTAATACACAAAACAAGACGAACGTAATGATAACCGTAAAAAAAATATTCTATTTTTTAAGCGTCTAGGGGGGTGACACGTGCCCCCGTGACCCCACCCCTAAATCCGCCTATGCATGTAATCATGCCTTTACCTTCAGCTTACCTGCAATAGTAGGTGATATCGGGAAAAGTTCACTCGTAATTGCTTTTAATCTTTCATTGGCCCAATTTTTGGTGCTATCCATTTTTGATCGGTGAGTGGCGTCGATGGCCGCATTGAGGTGGTTTGAATTTGACGAAATGGCCGACCGTCGCTCCTCTCTGTTTTTGGTCGTCTCTTCATGCGGCAGGCATACAAATATAGAATTACGCTCACTCTCTCTCTCTCTCCGAGACATCAGTATGCAGGACATGATTCTCTTGCGCGGAAAACCACTTTGAGCCGCGTTTTAATTGCGATGCGTCTCTCAACGATCTTCGACTGCTGACGTCAACCGGCAGCCAGCGACGACCAACAGAGCGACGCGTCGTCGCGACGTCGCCTTGCGCGAAATATCCAACCTCAAGTGCCTACCTGCCTTCTTAAAGGCAATGGATTCCCGTACTTATCTAGTGGACACTTGGTCGTCTATTAACACTGGTATGCTTAAATAGAGTTCACCTTACTGTTTTTTATGATTAAATTGTGTCATTAAAACAATGCAATGTTAAAACATGTTTATTTAGTTAAAATGTGATGCTATTTATTGTTTTTCGAACGTTTTTGACGTATGAATGATTTTAATAATCGTTATATCCGGGCAATTTTCATGTATCTATTTATTTTTCTTTTGTTTGCCTTTATCTAAGTATTTTGGATTTTGCGAAATATAGTGTAATCCTGAGGTGCCATTTCAAAGGAGAGCTTTGTATTGTTTTTAACCTCACTTTAAATGTATTATATTACCTATTTCTCATTACATCCTGAAAGAGGCGTAATGTCTCGGACTCCAGGGAAAATATGTCTATTTATATGAATCTATTCATATTTCTTGAGAAAATCAAAGTTTCAAGAAATCAAGATTTCTCTTTCTTGCCGATCTCGGTGGCGGCGAGGTTAAGTCCTCGCCTGCCAAAACTGAAGGTCGCGGGTTTGAGTCCCGCCTGGGTAGGTGGTCCTTATCCAGGTCAAGGATGTTTTGTGCTGTGCATTGCTAGTATTGGAATCCCCGTTGAAAAGGCCGTTATGTGCTGTCTACCGGGTGTTTGAATATAATTAAATATTTGAATAGAAAAATGAAATCGTTCTCTTAAAAATGCAGAAAGTATTCTCGGGTTTTCCACCAAGTATTTGGCCCCATGTTTCCCGACGTTTCGAAGAACGACTTGTTCTTCATGATGGGGTCTGAGGGGATGGGGAGATCAGTTTGAGAGACGGCATTCAGAGGATCCTCTGAGAATGAAGAGGTAATCGTTCTTCGAAACGTCGGGAGACATTAAAATAATTACCCGGTTGAAAACCTGAGAATTATTTCTGCGCTGGGATACGCCGAGAAAATTTAAGGTCCTACATCATTCTCCTGAAATATCTTTTGCTGATATTCCCGAGACGAGTGATGAATTTTTCGTCATCTTTCATTAAACGTGGGTGCGTTTCAGCGAGGACTTGATGCGTATTGAGGGCAGCGAATGTGATGACGACAGCCAAGTGACGTCTTCCTCTTAAACCAGTTCGCTCTGAGGCATTCTTTCCATTCATGCGTTTTGTAGGGTCGAGGAAGGGGCTCTTCTCGGGGTCGTTCGGTGTCTCACTTTGTCTGTCCCCGTCTCATCTCGCCCGTCTGCGTCCACGGAATTCCAGGGACCGCCGAATGCACTCGCTTAGATAGGTGTCGGGCCGCTGCGGTAGGTCGCATTCATTCGTGTCCCCTCCGACCGCTACATCCTGGCGCTCGAAATGATTCTATTTCCTCTGGATGCTGTGGTCTTCTAATAGTTGTAGTGTCCGTAAGGGTTGTAGTGTCTGGTAGGCAACTAGCGTGTAACAATGTTGAGAGCTATTCTGGACTTCCTCTTGGTTAAGTTTTCCTCCTTGTATATTCTAATTCATTGCCTGAAAGTATTTTTCATTAATGATAATTACTTCGTTTTTACAGCAAAAAATTTGATAAAAATATGGAATTGCGCAGAGTTAGCCAATCCTTGAGCGTCTTATTGTTGCCGGCGTTTCCACAAGTTTAGATCTAAATTCCATCGATAGGCGAAATATTAAAAAAACTCGTCAAATCGTGGTGCATCGAATATTGATTGTAAAATTGGACTATCATTGTCTTTTTTCGAATTTAAAGTTAAATAACGACATTTTTCATAGGTTTCAATGTCTGCGTATGCGTTGAAAAAACGTTTCGGTTTCTGTGGCAACCCTCATCATAGCTTCGAAAGTTTCTTTTTTCTCCCTTTTGATCAAATGCCTGTATTGAATTCTTTCGTCACCAAAAGTCTTAATTGTTTAGGACTAATTAATTATTTTATACAACCAAGCGTGTTTTTGGGAGTATACTAGCTAAATCGTTGCAAATACTTGGTAAAAGGAACACAATCACCCTCCAAGACAGCTGGGGCGTTTTCCTTCAAAGTATCGATGGACATATCATGTGAAGATAGTATTTTTTTAATTTAAACTTTAATAGACTGTTTCTTGAATTGCAATAGATCGACGGCGAAGGTCTTTCGACCCCGGATCCAAGAATATAACTCATGTTAAGTGACAGCGATGTTCAGTTATTTCACATTTATGAAACTGTTATAATTATTATATGAATATCTTTATTGTTCTTGCTCAGAAATTGGCCGTATCTTGGACTTATCAGTGACTTTTCCAAAAATTTAAGTCCAGCCTAATCAATTTACTTCAACTTGGACTGATATTATTATCAATACTCACATCAATATTTAAGTTCCAAACTCCTGTAATGTAATCTTCATATTTTTGTAAGTGGAGGAATGCACCTGTTTTTCCCGCCCTACTCCCAAGGTAAGAAGGAGCATTGGAGTGGGGGAAGAGGGACCTACTGTTAGCCTCATCCCGTTGAGTTCAAATAGTCAAAGTATCAGAACCTTCTTAAATTATGTCCCTCTGTGCTGCTTGGACACAACGGATCTTTAGGCTGTCCTTCCACGTTGCGTGCGTGTGTCTAACTAAGACGAGTGCTTCCCGAGGAGATGTTTCGGTAGAGGAGCGTCGAAAAACAAGTTTTTACGCTCTCGTCTATTTCTGCTTCGTTCGACTCGTGAGTTCTCCCTCCTGTGATTAGCATCTTTGCGCTTTTGTGAAACATTTCGAGACTCACGGGTGTCATTATTATTATTATCAATATTATTAAAATTATTATTATTATTATTATTATTTTTATCTTTTTCATTAAATCTTCTTCAGTTTTCCCTGAGTTTTTTTATGCAATGGGTACGGGTTCTCACCAAAGTATCTCTTTACTCTTGTGTAGAGTTGAGACATTTTCTCGTGATGTGGCAAGTCGAGATTATCATGGCCTTTTGCAGTTCGATATATGTATTTAGATTAAGATTGAGGATTGTAAAACTATTTAGTATTTGTGTTGGGACGTACCGGTAACGGAGGTGACAATAGGCGCTATGAAAACCTGTTCATTATTCCATAAAAATTTCATTTCTTTTTCCAATTCTTGGCTCTTCTTTATTTTTCTTTGTAGGTTATTATTTTATTATTATTTTATCGAAAAATATAAGTATTCTGCCGTAAACAAACATGATGGGCAGGAGCTAAGTCATATTCTATCTTGTTACTGAGGTGGTCTAAACTTTTTCCTGCCATTATTGCGAGTCTTTCATAATATTTGTTTTTGGATTATTGGACGGATTTTTTTATATTGAGGTGAAGACAAAAGAGGTTTAGCTTGAAACAGCGTGGCGTGATGCCATTTACCTACAATATTAAAGATATAATTTATGCATAGTTTTATTTCCTAATTCTTTCCGATTTTATTGCGAAGGGTGTACAGTTTTTTTTTTTTTTTTTTTTTTTTAATTTTTCAATTTTTTCAATTTTCTCCTTCATCATCTTTTCACTTTATCCGTGTCTGCGCGTTCGTCTTCTGACGGACAGATTCTGAAGGGACTGAACTCACGTCTTTTCAGTTCACAACCTCGAGTGGAATGGGTGGATTTAGATCGATGATATTCCGTATTTTAACACGTGAGGAATTTATTAATTAAACGCTAAAGTAGGCTTTGTTTTTTCTGCGGGGCATGACCTCATCCAATCACGAATTAGTCGGAAGTTTCCCCAACACTCGCGCGCCCTGCTGGGAATTTCGTGTGAAAGAATGATGAAAAAAATAAGGGCGAGGATTTTGCGAGTGTGGAGATTAACTATGTGGCCCCAAAAGAGTATTTTTTTAATGCTTCCTTAACTCAATTCGTCGATTCTGAATCTTGAATGAAATATGTGAACAAGGATCAATGTCAGCAATTTTTTTTCTTTTTTTCTTTGATCCGGAAGAATTAATTTAGCTGCGTGATTAAAAGCGTTTTCATGGACTGGACAAGTCTTAACCGATCGCTGTATTTTTGGCTTAAGAAACTATACGTGGAAACAATAGGAAAACGCATCACTTACAATAAAAGATACAGTGTCCGGCGTGATACGGTGGAAATCTTTGATTTTCAGCTTAGTAAAACCACTTGTCTGTTTCCACACACTTTTATTTAAATCGACCATGGTTTCGGCAACTCGTGCTAATTTCAAGGTTGCCGAAACCATGGTCGGTTTAAATAAAATTGTGTGGAAACAGACAAGTGGTTTTACTAAGCCGCATCACTTACGCTCGACTTGTACTTTTTTAGAGGTATTACTTGTTCAGAACTTACGGTTATATAGATAGGATATGCGACTTTTAGGACATGCCTAAGTCTGAAATTTGACTATCTCACCTCAGTTCCTTCGGAATTTGCAGGTATAAAATTTTTGTAATAAAGATTCAGGTAAATGTTGAAAAAATCTAATCTATATACCCTGGAAATTTCAAGTCAGTAGCTTTATTTTTAAGCAACTAATAAGTAACGAAAAAAGCTAATAAAGAATTGGCTCGTTTTCTTAATTCTAAAAACCATTGGTTTATTTATGAGGTAATTTGTAGGTTCGCAATTCGTACTAATTCGATCGGCTACACACTACTGCCTGAAGGCCAATACTTTCTTTTCAATCGGATACATTTTTGAAAAACGACGATTTAAGTTTTTTTTATATCTTCAAATGTGGAATGAAAACGAACCTGGGGAATTCCGACTCCGAACAAACTTGTTTTGAGGTGTTGATGAGTATTTGAGAGTCAAATTCTTTGGGCCGCGGGGCGCGAGAGGTTACAGTGCATCGGCCTTATGCGTAAAGATCGTTAAGGGAGAAAGTGTGAAATATTTTGAAAGCGAGTGGACTCTCCCTTCGGCTTTGAAGCTTTAATGGATATTGGTTATTTGGTACTTGCGTCCCTTTTGTGAAAGAAAGAAGGAAAGTATTTACGTGGCATTAGTTTAGTAGTTAAACTTCACCTTCCCTAGTAGGCGAACTTTTATAGTAACTGACAACCTCCTATTTATTTTTAAGGAATTTCGATCACGATTAACCGCAGTGAGCAGGCTAAAGCATTTATAGAAAGTATTTTAGTGTTGAGTTTGATCTGGAGGGTGGCGCTGTTTATTTTGCTTGCAAGGTGTGTTTTTTTTTAAGTAGAAGATTAGGTTTAGGTATTATTACTATCACGCGTTATTCTCCGATTGATGAAAACCTTATTATTAACTTACTTTTTAGTTCATTTTGTACGGTTTTTGGAAAAAGCGTATTTTTTAACCCTCTTATTGCCGCGGGGCGATATATCGCGATATATCGGCTTTTGATTTCCAGCCTTAAAGTGCCAAAAGTCGAAGTGTCGTCTTAGAGGTAATTAATTCATCAAATTAATAATTATGCAGCAGCTAAACTCTTGAATAAAAAATCTAATGTATCAATAAGAATAAAAGTAAAAGAAGCAGGCGAGGTATAGTGGAATGACATCGTGTAAGTATTGAAAGAACAGAGGAATGGCAATTTTCCACGGGCTTATTATATTGAAAGTACTACGCGTTTCGACCGTCAGGTTATCAAGTACAATTAGAATATTTGGTTCTGGAACTGTATTTATACTAAACGGATGGGTGACGGGTGGAAGGGGACCCGTCCCGTTAATACAGCTCCGGAACCAATAATTCTCATTGTACTTACATGATAATGACCTGACGATCGATACGCGTCGTACTTCCAATAATAAACCTGTTGAAAAGCACCATCTCTCTGTTCTTTCAATACTTAAAACAATAAGAGTAAATTTAAAACACCATCTTGTTTATGTACCATAAAACACTGTAAGAGATATTTGTCCTCAAAGATGTTACACTTGAATTAAATACCTTTGACATCTCTCGCCAGTGCCACTCCCAGTAGGTGGCATTTAGAGATTTAAATCTTTATTTATTCATTTTCATTTCCACCTGCAAGGGGTGCAGCTAGGAATTAGGGCTGGGGGAGGGGGTTTAGGTGCAACTAATACCGGGGTGTGTGGGGGTATGGAATACCCACCAGAATAAGCGGTAGGTGCGAGATTAATAAATTGCGGAATTTTAAAGATAAATGGTTCAAAATTGTGAGTTTTACGGCTTTCTGAGGGATCTATTCATCTTTATACTATTCTATTAGAAATATCAATCCAATTAAGTAAAAAGGATCAAACTTAAAAATTTCTCTGAGCTCTGGGGGGGGGGGGTTATCCCCCAAACCCCCCTCCCCTCGCTGCGCCACTGTCCACCAGTATACACGGATCTTTAAAATCCCGTGACGCGTTGACGGGAGATGTTTTTACTCGGCTAGGGTGATTGCGTAATGGGCGTGAGAGTTAGTTTGTGCCCGCAACGTCTATTTCGGCCTCCAGTTGAAGCCGCAGTGAGTCTGGGCTCCCGCGCTTATACCTTCCGCGCGCGGGGACGGCGTAAACATGGTGGGGAATGTGGATGGTGACCCAGGTTGCGTTCGCGACTGAAAAGGAGGGAGAGAGGAATGGAGGAATATTTTTTTCGTGCCATTTTTCCTCCAGCAGCTCCGCATAAGGAAAGCGGGGAATACCTACCTCCTCCTCCTCCCTCTCTCTCTCCCGATATCTCGCTTGCCCCGCGGGCGATACGATGGGATGGGCGGCGTATCGAGGTGTGGCGCGGGAAGGTCAGTCCACGTGACCAGCGATTCACTTTCTTGCTCCTTTATTTTTCTCTTTCTCTCTCTCTCTCTTCATTTTTAAATGCCCGAAGCGAAATGTCGACCATTGATTCTTCACATCCGCTTTCTTTCTCGCAAGTTGTCTCACAGCGGAGGGAAGAAGTGATTTTTGTGGTCACAGCGCACGGGAAGAAGTGACTTTTATTGAATTTAAAGGAAGTTCGATAAAAGTCATACTCTGTGGCTTCTCATTGTAAGGGCCCAGGTTCGACATATGAGTGGGTGAGAAGCTAAGGGGTACTTGTGATTTCTGTTTTCTAAACAGAGATAGGCACAGAAATCAGGTAAAGAAAACAAGGGAGATCAATTTAATATTTGGCGCAGCATTTCATATTCCACTCGATATTAGTACAGATCAGGGACTCACTCGTATCCCTTGGCAACCATGTTTTTGTATATTTCTTTTAACAATTTACTGTGCGCAACTCTGTTTAGAAAAAAAAATCACTTGTACCCTTTGTCTTCTCACGCTCTCATATATCTTTGGAGAAGATTTTACGGTTTATTTAGAACCCATTTCATCGAAATGATTGTTATACATTAGTTAGTGATACCGAAATTTGACTCTTGTCTTTCCCTTGCCATCATCCTGAAGCCCTGCTTTTGATGCCTATTGAATCGTTGGCCAATTACTTCTTGTCTTAATACAGCGCGGGATCCAGGATAGGAACAATAACATTTGTCTCTTCCGTGTCTCATCTAAATGGGGGGTCTGGAGGGTAATCTCCCAGCAGAAGCGGTGGTCCGAACAAAATTACCATTTTATTTAGTGTAAATTGGAAACCAAAAGGGGGGGTGGGATTTTAATCATATAATATCTTAGATGTACCTTAGATGATGTATGATTATAATGAATTAAAAATCTCTCGTGTATCAGAAGCAATACGTTCGTACTCTTTGAATATTTTTTTTTAATTAATCAGCACAATTCACTCCTCAACATCCAAACTGTGTACTTACAGATCTGATGCGGTTAACTTTGTCGATTCATTCATTCCCGAATAAAAGTTCATTTGAACTCCCAGTTTTATTTGTATTTCGGAATTATATTTTAAAATTCACAATAGGTAGCTTCTTGCCTCTCCTGTGATAATTATCCCGCTGGCCGGGGTCTATCTATCCCATTAATGAGCTTAACGAGCGCTGTGGTTTTTCGGTTGATCGCGAGGGAAGTCTTCCCTCTTTCGACACACACTTCGACAACCTCCCCTATACAGTTCCCATTCCACACGGGAGCACGTGGGAGGCTGATCGCCCACGTGGTACCCCACCCCATCCTCCGGCGCTGATGCACGGCCTCCCCCTCCCCCTATCACTCTGCCACTGCCCCTCCCTTCTTCTTCCCCCTTCTCTCCGCTCACTCCGCTACTTTTCCGTCCCGAACTCCGCGGGCCAGTCAGTCGGCTCTCGGCTCAGAGTCCTGGTGGACCGCGCCTCGCGCTCTTCATACACGCGACTCCACGGACTTCTTTACGTGACGTTTATTGCTTTCTTCGGCGAGGATGTGATTACTAATCCGGATAGATCAGGTCCGCTCGACCTTATTTCGTTTAAGTATTTAAAAGTGACATAACCTGAAAATTGGATCATTTCGGAAGGTCTCAGTGATCGAATTCCGCGTTCATCGATGTGAACACCGCGAGAAAACATGACGCTCTTAAGGATTCACCTATCTTCTTTGCGTGACGCTTGTTGTCATCTTCGACGAGGATGTGATTACTAATCCAGACGGATTATGTCCGCACGACCTTTTTTTATTTTAAAGGATTTAAAAGTGATGTAATCTAACAAGTGATTCACCAAAAGGTCCCAGTGTGATCAAATGCCGCGTGCATCGGTGTGAACCCCGAGAGAAAATTTAACGTTCTTAAGGAATTTTTGGTGTGATATCGCCGAATATAAGAGGGTTACTCAAGTTCCCAGTGATTTAAAAATGCGTGTGTATTGGTAGGAATGCATCAGTTCAGACCCCGCCGGGAAATATAGCAGTTCGGTGGTCCACTCTTGGATTTTATTTTGGCCCGTGGAGACGGGATTTCTAAGTTTTATTCTCTGCGTCACAGTGCATGAATTATAGTTTTGTGAGTGCTGCTCAACTTAAGGATGTGATTGCCCTCGTATAGTCATTGTCTCGTGTTCATTCTGTGTTGCTGCTTGTGTGAACTTCGTGCGGATTTGTGGAGAGCTATAACACAAACAGGGTCCACGAAGATCCTTGCTTTCCAAATATTTACCCTAGTGGTATACTTTTCCTCTCGATTGCCATTCGAGAATCCAAGGCTCTCCTTTGGTATTTTTTTCGTTGAAGATTATTTGGAGGTTGTACCCCCGTTTGCGTTGTTGATCTCTGGCATTGTGACTTTCAGATTCCCGAGTGGCCTGAATCAATTGTTGTTTTGCGTTGTCTTGGTGTGGATGTTTTTTTTTGTTCTCGACACAGTCGAGCGCCCATTACGGCGAGCTGTCATTATCACGTCTTCATCGGTTGTTTCCATCTTTTCTTACGCGTTCTTTCGATAGCACTGTCTCCCCATATCAAGTGCGTCGCTGATTGCCTCCCAAACTTGGTGGGAAGTTCCGACCGTGGGCATTCTGGTGTCCTTCGTCTCCTCTCGTTCCCATTCCATTCAAACCTCCTCCCCCCCCCCCCGAATTTAAAAGTCCCCCTCTCTCCCCGCGGCGTCGCACCTGGCTTTCCTCGAGACCTCCCCGACCTCTCCCCCCCGCTCGCCTTGTGACATCAGCGGCTACAGACGGGACCCGCTTCTCTTTGTGTCTCCCCTTTGTATCCACTATCCGCTACGGTTTTCGGGAGAACCGGGGCCCGGTTTAGGGTCTCCAGAATCCTTAGCTCAACCCTATGGTGCAACACTCTGGGTTAAGGTTGTGGAATATCACTCAAATCAACGGGAATCTTAAGAGGAACCTCGAATTTTTTTAACACCCACTATTAAATTACACCCTCTAAGCCATCTCTAAGGCGTATGGATAATTGGTATCAAGCAAAACAAATTCTGAGAAGATAATAAGGGAATAAAGCAACCATAATTCTTCGTCATAAGCATTGCTCAACAGTACTAAGATAAGTTACACTCAGTCATCAACTTATCCTTTCACACGAATTTATTTATTCTCTTTCTCATCCTTCAATGCCTATTCCATCTATTTCAACTGTGGAATTGCTTTTGAGGTTCTTGCCGTCTACTCATTCTTCGTGTATAGTCTTCATGTAACAGTTTAGTTATTACCTATTTTAAATTCTTATTCTCCTTGCCCTCTAGTGACTTTCCTGGGAATTTAGGCATCATAATATCAAAAGAAATTAGGCTGAATTCAAATAGATAAATAACTATCTATTCGTTGTATTTTTTTAGTTTTAGGCCCTAAAGGCACGCGCCTTGCACTTGCATCCGCTCCTGTGGGACTAGAAGCATAGCAGGGGCTCGTGGGGGTCCCCTCCGAACGCGCTTCCTTTCCATTCCACGTGCGTCTTTATTTACACTTCTCTCCCACCCCTTTTCGTATCCTTAAAGAGCTCTTCCTCCCCTCACCCCTCTCCCCCCGCTGCTATCAGTTTCCGCCCACACCCTGACACACCCCCCTCTTCCCCTCTTGGCTAAACTGGGAGACACCGTGGTCCTAGAGCGCCCCTATCACGCGATCTCACTCCCGAGATTTTCCTCGACGCTTAGTGCGTTTTCATCTCCCCGTCTATCTTACGCTCTCCGTCCAATCATCCCGGGTTTTCCCGTAACGTTCGAGGCTTATCCCGATATCAATCGAGGCTCGCTCGTTATTTCCCATTCTAGTGAATGGTGAACAGTGTGTATTGGCACAGTGTGGTAGTTATTTCGCCTTTCCAATCAATCCGGTTTTTTCCTGACATTCGAGGCTTATCCTGATATCAACTGTTGCTCGCTCTTTATTTACCATTCTGGTGGATGGTTTCCTGCAGTGTGTGAACTGTTGTAGTGTGCCAGTTCTTTCGCCTTTTTTTTAAGACTCCGTCGTCGTGTGTTTACATTCCCGCGGCCGTCTTTGCGTACATTTTCGAACCGTTTTTTTGCGGATGTCCTGCGTCTTCCTGCGCCGTTGGCTGGAAAAATTCCCATGAAGTTCCCTTTGTTTACGTCATGCTTGAGGTCAATTAGCATCACTGTGCTAATTCGTGTGCTGGATTGAAGTTTGATAGCAGTTTTTTATGAGCGTGTGCTTTTTATGCCGTGTCTCCTCCTTCGCTTGTGAGTGATCTCTGCTGGGGTCGGCTATTCGAGGTCACGCGTTAGTCCGAGAGCAGCTAGCCTTCGCTCCTACGTGTTTGTGGAATTCAAGTAGCCGTGGACTGTTTTTGTCGGTTTTGTTTGTGTGCCAGGTTTTATTTTTATCCGGCAGTGAAATCTGTTTTCTAGTCTTATTCTCTGACGAAAACTGAGCTCGCCCACTCACATATGCCGTTGTCATCAGTTCCAGTCAATGGGAAACAATCGTAATGTCGTTATGCAGTAGCTAAAAACTTGGATTAGGACGGATTCCGAGTTTTTTTCTAGTCGCTTAAATTGTACTTGGAGTGAAGCTATTTTTATGTTCTATTTTCAGTCGATGAAATTCGTGCTCTGAGATTTCTCTTAACTCTTACACGCGGATAGCTTCGAACTCTAAACACTGACACCTTGTTTGCGATCAGTGATGTTCCCGTAGAGCTAGTTCTGTGCTTCGGAGTATATAATCGTTTTAGTTTATTTTAGCGTCTCCCCTCGTAAGCCGATGAAAGACTCACGGCTCGATATCATCACGGTGTTTACATGAAAACTACTGGTCGAATCGTCGGCTACATCCTCTCGATTTTCCCTGCCTTTTATCAATCTATTTATTCTAAAAGCCGTTGAGTATGTGAATTGGTACCATTAAATATAGCAAATGTATTAGCGTTATAAAAACGAAGCCCTATCGTCGAAAGAGTAAAACAACGGAGGTTACAGCCTCCGTGATTTTAGTCACATTTGTTGTTTTCAGTAGGGGTGGCAAATCTGCATTTCCATGAGTCTATAATTAACTAGCGACCGATAGCTTATGATTTAAATCGCTATTTCAAATTAATGCAACTGAAGCTATAACACGCGACCGCCACTGTCGTAAGCCTACGAAAAGCCTACCGACCGTCTACAAAAATATTTCACCACTGCTCATCTGTGTTCAGTCGACGTTGTTTCCTTCTCATGGGCTAATGTGCCCTGGTGTGTTTCATTGTGCACTGAATTCATCGCTCTGAGTGGAAAGCCCCCAATGCTAAAATAACAACAACATATTCATAACGTTTACTCTGTTCTTCCGCGGGGGATGCTATATGGTCTCTGACTGATATTTTGTACGCGTTCTTTGGCAAGTCGACAAAGAAAAAAACATAGGTTTTGCCAAATAAAAACTGTCAAACACGGCTGAATGTTGAAGAAAATAAAGGGAACAATATAGGGTTTTAAAGTGGGGCTTCATTGAACTCATATTTCGTGCCGGCGCATGAATAAACAGGGCGTTGACCAAAGGTCAGGCCGAATTTGCATCGGGTGCTGCCGGGAGACCCTTTAACGGCGCGTGCGAAGGAGTTGCAGTGGGTTGCCCCGTTCCTCGTCAGCGGCGGCGGTGGCGCGGGACCGTCGCGGAGATGAGCCGACGGAGATAAGGGGGAGAAAGGAGAAGAGAGTTGTCGGGAGCGGTAGCGGCCGACCCACCTCCACGCTCCGAAGGAGAGGATGTGGGCAATTAAAAGAGTGTAACGCGCCGCTGCTCCTCCCACTCCTCCCGCACTTTTCCCATGTGCCAAATTGAATGTGCTGGCTGGCCAGCGAGGGTGCGACGGCCGGGGATACGGGCGAACGCAGTCCCTCTCAGGACGTTTCACTGTGCGGGTCGCGATCGTCATTTCGGAACATCTTCTCGCTCGACAATCCTTGTTTTCGTCTCTCGCTCTCAGTTCCACGAGTATGACACGCTTTTAGTTGAGATATTGCACCGTGCCTGTAAGAATTGACGCCGTCTTGGACCCTTCTGATTGCTGGCAGATATACGTCGAAGATTTGTCTTTTGAAAATTATCTTCGCTCTTGTCTGTTAATCATTTCGCGGAACGGATTTGTGCAGCGAGTGTAGGTGATTTGGTGCTGAGCATTTGTGCGAATTTAAACCCTCTTGGACCCATAAAGCAGATTCTAGATTTGCTACGAGTGACATATTTCGTCTCGATTTTGTCGAGAACTCGTCTTTTCAGACTTTTTGTTTATTGCCATTTCGTTCCCACGCGGATGCGTGTTACACGTATTGTCGATATGGTGCATTGTATCAGTGCGAGTTAACACCCTTTTGGCCTCGCTTCTATCGAACTTTGTTACGAATATCCTTCGGTTTTTGAAGTGACTTTTTAAGCGGCTGTTGCTGCGATTTTGTTTAAACATGACCCTCTTTTTGTTTCCTTCTCGTTCGCACGACGTGCTAAGTGTGAGTGACATGAAGTTGATGTAAGGCACCGTATCGGTGCGAACGGGGTGTTTGACCTACACGCATGCGGGATTTGCGATTTCTTTCAATTTTTTATGATTATCATTTCGGTGAAGACGCTATTAGGACTGCGTGATATGTGTAAAGGTATACCCGCTATCTGTGCGACTTGGCTCTGTATTGGACCCATATAGATTCGAAATTTGTGACGAATGATAGTTTCTTTTGGGATAACTTGTGAAATAGTTGATGAAGTCGATATCGAGAGTACTTAATCGCTTAAATAACGATTTTTAAATCAATATGTGCAGTACAATACCCATACACCCCGCGAATATCGTTATTTGTGGATAGTTTTTGGTTTGTTTGTAATGATTACGGGATTTTCACGTGTGAATTAGGTGAATTGGTTCCTCGCAGAGTTGATCAGTTGCTCTTACGTCTTTTTTTTCATTTTAAATTTCTTCGTAATAGTCTGTCATCATTGGAGAAGGAAGGAGATCTAAATTTGTTACCATAACCTAATTGTTTGAATAGGTCACCTCGTGGTTTGAGCCATTACTGTGGCAACGCTTTTTTATCTCACTAATACAGTGAAGAGTTCATCGGATTTTTTGACCAGTTACTTTACATCCTGTGATGAATAAGAGGGAATTTCCTTTGAGAATTTCCGGGATGTATATCACGATATCATCGTGCACGACGCCATTCTTTCATTCATTCATGGATATTCATGGACATCTGTCTTAGTTTAGGTTCTCTTTATCTTCAGTGAAGATTCCTGTGCACTGACTTTACTACTCCTCAGCGACGGTGTTTAGGGGTATACTTAGCGACGAAAAGCGTCTGGTTTTTATGCCCTATATGTGACTTACGACTTGGGAATAAGATCGTCGAAACATAAATTGTGGAAACAGTAATGAAGTATGAAGAAACAAATATTAATATCCCAGTGGTTAGTGAGCGTTAAGTGCTTCACGATCTGGATTTGATTGCGGCTCCGTGGTGATATTAGCGCCGACGGGATGACTCGGCGTTGACAGTGTGGTTTGGACAACTTATCGGTATCCTGGTAATCAGTGAATTTTTTGTGCTTCAGGAATTGAATTTGTTTGCGCCTATGTGGTAATAGCAGCACCGAGAAGTGTGCAGTGGTGCACGGGTCTGTCTGTCAGCACTGGAGAAGTTCTTCCCGACTTCCTCTGATAGCCTGGTTTTAAGCTAACGGGCTGTGCTTCATTATATGAATTTTAATACGGCTGTGAGGTAATAGTCACGCCGACCAGCAGACTCGGAGTGGACAAGTTGTCGGTAGCGCGCAGATTTACCTCGAGTGCTCTGCGAGTTCTTCATCTCTTGTTTTGATATCTCAGTAAGGAATCAAAACAATGTGTTTCGCGTCATGGTTTTGATTATGACCTTAGAGTGATAGTCACACTAGCTAGCGGACTAGCGAGTGTACAGGTTTCGGACTACGCAGTGGCGTACCGGATTACGGTTCCGCTCGGCTTCCTTCCTTCCGGGTCGAGTCGGAGTTTCGAGTGGATGGTTCGCGCTAAAGACGATGACCCATGCCCTTCCGTGCCGCTGCGTTGATGTTTCGCTGAGAATCCCTCGGGAGAGGCGGGGGCGAGAGACGTCGCCCGGGGCGGAGCCGCAGTGCTGGGGGGCAAGGTGGAGGAGCGGTGCGGCACGGTGGCGAGGGATGCGGCTTCTCTGGCTCGCAGGAGACCTCGCCGCCGTCCGCACTCGCGATATGTCGTCACGCCGAGCGGGAGGCCCGGCTGCAGGAAGCGCCGGCGACCCCGGGACTCGATCCGGTTGCCGGATCCGGAACGGGTCCGGATGCAATGCAAGGAGGATCGTCGCGACGAGGAGGAGGAGGACGTGTGGGGGTCGGTTCTGCTGGGGACGGAGGCCGGGGGTCCGGCGGAGGCGGCCAGGCTCTACTCGTTGCGGTGGGCGGCGGAGTCGCCGCGCGGATCGTCGCTGTTCCTCGGCGTGCGGTGGCAGTGCAACCCGTTTTACTACGCTGAGGCAGGCGGCGGAGGAGGGCGGCGAGCGAGGAAGAGGCGCAGGACGGAGGAGAACCATGGGTGGAAGGTAGAGAAAGACCTGCGAGCAGACGGATGAATAGATATCTTTCAGCGCGACACCGACAGCATCATGATAGAACCACATTCTCCCATGCCCTTCAGAAACGTTTGATTAAGAGAGATAGATATTTAGCGGAACGTATGGGTCACGAATGTTTCGACAAAGGATTCTCCAGTCGGCCACTAAACGTTCCCTACTGTATGTAAGGTGTTTTAATAGATTATGTAGTCTTCATTTTCATTATTTTTACTTATTAAATATAGTATAGTAAGTATTTATGTAAAACAAATAAGTACTTTCATACAATGCCTCCATAACTATTGAAAATTTACCATAATTTATAAGTTTAAACTCATTTTTTGCGCATCATTGGCTCTCATGATTCGGCATTGCGATGTTATAACCTATGCTCCTATGCCATACCTAATAAGCAATTCAAGTTGTGAACATTATACAATTCTTCTACGTAACAGAGGCATCTATTTAATGGATAAAAGTGATGGTTTTGATATTCGTGCCACTCTATTTAAGGCGCTGTTGGTAGCATTGTGAACTATTAAAAGCATCTACCTATTTTCTTAATGGTGAACTTAGCAAGAATGGAGATGTTTCGTATACGCCCAATAATCCATGGAAGTTTCTTGCTTCACCTTTTTGCTCCTGCGTGCAAGCAACACTCCACAACTCGCGCCACAGCGTACTTACAAAGCGTATGATCGTCGTGCGTGACCACGTATAAAATATTGGGAAAAGAAATAATGCGCACTCTGCCGCCCATTATTATTTCCTGCGTGTGCAATACATAATACAATGTGAAAATTCAGCTTGCAGTAAATTCTATGCCTAATATTATTTTTTTTTTTTGAAGTTGTGCATATAGGCATGTCATAGGGTGGTCTTTCTGATGGCGTATTGTTAATGAGTATCCGAAGTGATTCTTTTTTCTATTAAGCAGTTCAGAGTGATATGGTTTAAAGTTTTATAAGAAGACGCATGCCTTTCGCTCGACCGGAATTTTTTAGTACGGATTATTCGCTTTGAACTTTTTCTATAACCTTGAAATTTTCGGGGCACATATATAGTATACCGGGGAGCGTGGATTGTTTGGCTTCTATTCGAAGGGTCCAGGTTTTAATGCCTGTGAAGCCTTCTGAACATCTTCTAATAAAATCCTTTCAGGGGGAAGGAATTGTTCCCCCCAACCGTGAATGTATGATATTCTTACGCCTGCAGATTATGCCTGAGGCAAAACTAATTAGTTTGAGGTGAGCTCTATCTTCTCCAGTGTAAACAAGCTTAAGGTCTGAATCACGGAGAAAGTTACATGAGTTCAGGACCGTCGGCAGAGGGGTAGGTCAAGCGGCGCCTGACGTGGGAGAATTTTCGCCCGACCGGAACAACTTGAACTGCAAGCGTTTTACAATTGTATTAATTATGCCCCCAAGGAACGTGTACTTGTTGCCCGACTTGACAATATGTCTGCCCTCCACCCCCTTAACCCTGGATTAAGATCGTCAACACAAAATATCAAAATTTTGAAAGTTTTATCTCAAGATTTGACTTAATTTTCTGCGATGATTTTTTTTTAATATTCGAGAAACGAGCGATTGTTGGAAAAAGGGGTGTACACATTTATTCTGAAAATTCAAGGTTATAGCTTAACCCTTTGAGTACCACCCGATTTTCTAGGTACTATGCTGGTTTTGCAGTAGGTTAGGAAAAAAATTAGGCTTAAAAAAACTTAAGGTATATATTGAAAAACTTAAGGAAATCTTTATTATATGTGGTTTCACCTTTTCAATGTATTATTTGACGAATTTTTGGTAATATGAGTTAATTTTTATGATTTTCTGATAAAATGGCTTGGTGGTGGAACTGATTAACCAGCCTGACCGGCAATCGGGAGATCCGGGTTCGAATCCCGGCCAATTAAAATATTTTTTCATGGCGAACTTCATCCTTTGGTGTATTTAAAGAAAATAGTTAATGTTAAGATAAAACTAATATTGACTATTGAATGATTAGTGAACTATCAGCATCTAAGAGTGACATAACAGGAGCAATGCGATAGCGCTGTAAGGGTTTAGTTTTTAAGTAGTGAGGAGTCATTATGAAAGACAGAAGACCTCTTGAGACACCTCATGCTGTAACGCATGAACTAGGGGAAACTACGGAAGTTGACTCCGTGATTTGAATGGTGTATTGTTTGTTCGGTGCAGAAGGCAAAGTAGTTACTCGATCCAACTCTCCCTAGTTTCATTGCAAAAACATTATTTGAAATCATAAAATCAGCTTATTGATTGACTTCGCTTCGTGATCGGTCTATCGGTTAGCGTTTTGCTATTAAAGTAATTGTTTCTTGGCCCAATGGAGTAATTTTTTTATTCACCGATCATGAGTATTTCAAAAGATTTTTCGGCAATTATGTTTTTATGGACATGGCGGGTGAGAAGAGACAGCTTCTAAATGAGATACGGAGGAGATAGAAAGAGTACTGAGCGGGGATGGGATATAGAAAACAGTTTTAGAGGCTAGAAAGTTGTGTTAGTGAGGGAGAGGGAGGAAGATAATAGGATTTTTAGGTAGAATGAAATGGAGTCGGCCTTATTTTGAATTGAAGGGGGAAAGAGGAGGGCGTTTTTTTTTCAACCACCGATCGCTCAACAAAAACACCATACAAGCGACAGGCGGGTACTGAGCTGATAGTGCAACTGCACGTCCTCCGCACCACACGCTCAAGCCATTTCTGACCGTAAGTTGTTCGTTAAAGGTTAGTAGCAATCTCATGAACTACAGTGCCACAATTGATTCGCCCGCCATGTATGCTCTGCGGAGCGACAGCCAGAAAACTCGCCGAATGGTTTCAGCATTGATGTCTTCTCCTTTAGGCCGATAAAAGAGAACTTTTTAATGCACTGTGGATAGAGTGTGAAACATTACGCCTATTCCCATTTAAAAAAATAAGAGGCATGCTGACTTCTGGGAATGTTCTGATCAATGACAATGCCCGTCATCTCAGTGCTGATGCAGCCCAACCGCCCCTTGAGCATTTTCAATGGGACATTTTCGATCACCCTCCGTACAATGCCAGTGCCGTGTGGATTCTATCTTCACGCTGAAATGAAAATCTGACTTTGAGGAAAGTGTTTTCAAACGGACAATGAGCTTAGGGACAATGGCAAAATTCATTTGAAGTCATTGGCGGCAACATCCAATGAAGAAGGTATAGTAAAGCTTGTCCACAGAAAAGATCAATTTCTCAGCCGCCGAGGCCATTATGCCGAAGAGACACCGCAAGTGTGCTCAATATTTAGCAATAAAATAGTTTTTAATCAATGACTTCGTCTTCTGTTCATGGCCCATCGGAGGTTGAGAAAAATCGCCCTCGCACCTGAAGGAAGGGGAGACCGCCAGAGTAGGTACCTCTTAAACAATCCATGTAAACCTACCTTAATCGTTAGAATGCTGTAATAATAATAATTTTTCATGTGTATTTGACTCCTTTAAAATATTTTTCTTTTATACTAGGCCGATCACCTAGCAATGGCAGGGGTAATGACAATTGTTAGACTATTTTCAGTGCTGTAGTTGGAAAAAAATTTAGGTGGTACTCACCAAAAATTCTAACAGCTGAACATGTATTATGCATCCGGCCGCGAAGGTATTTTAACCGGTACGCTTATAACGGATTTGGTTTGGATTTTAGGGGGTACGCCGTACCGGCCCAACTACAGCACTGACTATTTTACGATTTTAAGTATTTTTTTCCAATGAAACTAAGCGGAGTTGGGCCGAGCAACTTATGCTAAATAACTATTTGTATTTGTCTTCCCCACCAAACGGAGAATACTGCACTCAAATCGCGGAGTCATCTTTCGCGGCCTCACAGGGAAATATTTGTATAAAAACAAGAAAATATGGGGTGATAATGGTGTCATGAAACTCCTCCGTGTTGCGCGCACGCTTGGGAAGCCGGCGTATTTAGCTATTTATGGAAAGTGTTCCTGTCTCACGTTTCCTTCCAATGCGTTATTCATTAGAGTGAGAAAGCCCGGGGGGTCTGTGGCGTCGCACTCTTCCAAACCTGTTTATTATCGACTGAATTAGGGGATACGTTGTCGAAGGTTAATGTATTCACTCTCACATAGGCAATCATCCAGCAACTTGTTCTGTTTTCTGTTTCTCATATAGCTTCAAGGCTTATAAATTTACCATCTCGATCACGTAGGAAATGAAAAAATAACTATTGCGTAGTTTTTAATAAATTTCGAATTATATTATTTTTTTTAAATTCAATTTTGGCTCTGGTAATCTCGAAATTACAAAAAAGGATTACTGTTGGTAGTTGTTTTCGCATTGGCTCTTAAAAAAGGTAATATTCATGAAATATACTCTCGACTCCAAATCCACCGTCCAATCTGCATTGCAAAAATGTTTTTTTTTTTCAGTATAAGCACAATAGAAGAAGGTTAATATTTAGCATCCAAAAAATTAGTAAATACCTTTCATATCCTTCCATTTCTCCTCATACCCCAGGAGTTGCAGTGCAGGAGTTTTAACGCCAGTAAAATTAACTTTTCAGTATTTTCATCGATCAGGATATTAAAATTTAACAAAGATTGTTAAAAAATAAACAAAATAAACAGTATTGCAAGTAATAAATCTGTTCTTATCTCCACAAATGTTTGTGTTGAACCGTTTATCCTGATGGTGATGAAGGTGATGATTATTCTGAAGTAAAAAAGCATAATTTCCTGATAAAAACTCAGAAAGGACAAAGCACAATGTGGATAACCTTATTGCTGTGTGTATAATGGGAGCGGCAATGCAAAACTTGGGTTTTTGTTTTTGCAATTTCCAAAGACTAATAGTTAAGTGCATATCATGTAGTCGAGGTTTTTACGCTGGTTCACGTTGGCTTCACCAAACCACTTGTATAGAGGGATTTTTAATGCATGGACTGTATTGATATTGACCTTAATAGCTACGAATTATTTAAAGTGGGTTGGTTGAGTCTTCTCTGCATGATGGGCCGCAGTTGGGAGATAAGGTAGAAGTTTTCTTTTCTTTGGCTTGAGAAAAAATTAATCCACGGTAATATTGGTCTCTTTCTCCATTTTTTATAATTATCAACTGTGAGTCTCAAAAATAAAGATACCAATATTTTCCATTTTTTATGACAGTAACCTACTTCTGTAGCTATTAGCGACAAAATATCAACAGCCTTAACCAGTGACGGATCCAGGATACAGACAAGAAGGGGGCAAAGTGGGAGTTAAAATTCCGGCAATAGTGGGGGTCGGAAAAAATTACCTTTCTATCTTGTGTAAATTGCATACCCATCCATGGATCTAGGGGGGCTATAGTCCCCTTAGCCCCCCATAGATCTGCCACTGGCCTTCACCCTTTCCTAGACGGGTTAATAATTTCATGTGTACCTGCCAAGTGTATCTCTGCATTTCAGCCCCTCTTTGGCCTTTAGGCATTGGTTTCATGTGGTTCGCTATTATTTGCACCCAAATTAGTGAGTCTTTCCCTCAATGAGTGGTTCTCCCTGAAGGAATAAAGGAACTGGAACTCTAGTGATACCACCATCTAATGATAAGTGGGTGGCTACTTTCATGTGTTTTTATTTTATAACTATGACAGAAAGGCTGAACGAGAAAGATTTTTTTTTGTTCATAAATTGTCTTTCTCTTTCATCACCTGAATTCTTCAAATGCATCACAATTTCGGTTCTGAATGTATCACACAATAGGGTAGTTTCCTTCATCAAAGAAAACGAAAAGCATTGATTTCAAATCATTACCCACCATCAGTGTAGTATATTCATACAACACAAATTATTTGGTTTCAGAAAACCCAGTACATATAGACGAATGTTAATGGTCAATTTTAACCTCATTTGAAAAAACCCAGATTGGTGCCCATGCGATGCCACTCCATGTGACATCACAGGGACCCAGATGCTATATTATTAGTCAGGAGTTTGACATTGTTTGAGGTTACCAATGCATGCATGAGGCACAAAACTCAGGGAAACATTTTTTAATATTAAGCCGTCGCGTTTTCGCGTGCTTGAAAATTTTCACTTTTCATTTAATCGCAAAAAATAGATATCATCATTTTAAAATCTAAAAGCATGAAATACATACTCAGGAGCAATAATCTTTCGATTTAGGCAATTAAAAAAAATAGAAAACCACCCTATTGCCTTTTTTTAAATTTTCTCCTGCTTCTCTATTTTTTTCAGGAGTCTGTTCGTAACCTGCTGACAGATTATCTGTCCCGTCTTTCGTGCTTGGCGGGAGATGGAAGTGCCGGTGGAGGACAGGGAAGCAATCCTGGGTCAGCGAGTCTCATCAACTGTGGCCCTGTGCTGAATTGGCTGGAGCTGGACAACAGAGGACACCGCCTCCTGGTCACTGATGACAGCGACATCAACACCCCAGCTGTTGCAGCCGCCTATGCAGTCCGTAGATATGCTGCTCAAGCTCCAGATGAAATATCTTTTGAGGTTAGTATCTATAATGGTACTTTTTTCAAAGCACCATATGTACGTACAAGTAGCAAAGTCAAAGTGCACTCGTGAAAAATATTCTTGCACCAAAGGAGAAAATTTGCTGCAAAGGAATCACTTGATTTCCCTAGCATTCATAATCACATCTCCAAAATTCTGGGAAAGAAGGGAATTGGCTTCAACTACTGCTAGATCTGCTATTTTACTTAACATTCAAGCGATCCAGTGGGTGATCATGGTGATACAGTGTGTGGAGTGTTTGGCTATTGACCAAGGAGTCCTGGGTTCAATTCCTGGATGAAGCCTTCTGTAAATCCCAATGAAAATCCACTGTGTGGCTCAGGGAAAGAAACTGGCCCCCAATGTGTGAAAATGTGCCCCAAAATGTGTAAAATTCTCATCCTGTGGCTTATTCTGGTGTGTTCTCTATTGTCAAAACCATCCCTCGGGTTTAAACAATATGTGAGTGAGTGAAGAAAACACATGCACCAATATGGCTAGGCCCTTGCTTGAAAGTTTCAAAGCACTAGTGACATATCTGAGCAGTGACGAGTCATGTCTGGGTAAACTTACAGTTGAACATTTATTAACTGAGGAGGATTTACAGAAGAGCAGGAAATATTTTAATGCTAAAGGTAGATGCTTGTGTTTTTTTTTCATCAAAAACTCAGCTAGTATCCTTTCATATAACCCATGTGATGTCTAGACTTGAACTTCATGCTATACCACTGTGTCAAGAGCCAACAACACAAGTGGAACCCCTCTTCTTGTAACATTGCAGTTTTTTATTTTTAGTATATAAAAATGCAGCTCTACATGCAAAGAGGAGAAGTGTGGTGGCCAAGGAAGTAGAGGACATGGCTACTGACTGAAGGGTCATAGGCTGAGATCCCAAATGAAGCCTTAGAAAGGAACAGATTATGGTTAATGTCTGAAGAGGGTGGTTAATTACATTCTGCAATGCCTTGATGCATGGGTGGTTAATTACATTCTGCAATGCATGCAGTATCTCTCAGCCATTATTGGTCTGATATGTCCAGGCAAATATCTTTTGGATATGAATCATTTATTTTTATCTTGGGAAATAAAAACTTTCATTTGCAGACCACTTAAAAAATTACTAACTTTTCTATTTTTATTGAAATCATGGAGGGGGGTTGGCCGCACCCTCTCCCTCTTAATACACCTCTGGCGTTTTGACACCACCTGACAAAAATCCTTTACATACCCTGGGTGGTCTGAGGAAAGAAAGTACCCCATTTACTTTCAGTATGCTAACACTAGAACGCCAGTTTTGTTTTACATGTGATGAAAATAATGGGCCATTTTGGCCCATAAAGCCCATCCTTTCATGCATATTTCTGTCATCAAGGTGCCCTATTTTTTTGCCGCATTTTACCCATGAAAACCAATGCATGCCAAGATAGAATAAATAATATATTAGTAATTTACCATTAATCATTGTTCTCCAACAAATGGAACTTCTTGTTGAAGTCAAAGTAGAGAGAAAACTTAACCTCAAAGCTGACAGAGGCAATGGATGAAAAGCACGCATAGCCTTGCTTCCGTACATTATTTTCATTTTCAAATTCCCTTTGAACAATTACTGCATATTATTTCTATATTTGTATTATATAAGTAAAAATACACTAATAGGGTAGTTTCCTTAATGAAAGAAAACGAAAAGCATCGATTGCGATTCGTTAACCACCATTAGTGTATTCATAATACACAAATTATTTGGTTTTTGAAATACCGGTTTAGACGAATGGCAAGGGTCAAATTTTATCCTCATTTGAAAAAGGCCAGATTGGCGCCCATGCGATTCCACTCCACGTGACGTCACAGGGACCTAGTTTCTACACGAGAGGATAGGAGTTATACATCGTCTGAGGTTACCAATGCATGCATGAGGCACAGAGCTCAGGGAAGCATGTCTTAATAATCACCTACTAAAACTGGCTAAGGTCGGAAAGTTTTCTTCGTTTGATAAGGTATTAATAAACCTTTTTTAAGCCAAGCGCTACCATTCAGCAAGGTACTCAGCTACCCGCTGGCAGCCTGCGACGTATCAGCGCTAAGCCTCGCCTCAAGGTCACCTCACCGGGCGGGAGGGGGAACCAGAAATACGACGTACGGAGATATTTCCCGGCATTCATACTTGAGCGTCGCGTTTTCGCGCGCTTGAAAATTTTCACTTTTCATTTAATCGCGAAAAATAGATATTGTCATTTAAAAATCTAAAAGCGCGAAATACGTGCTCCAGGAGTAATAATCTTTCGATTAAGGCAATAAAAAAATAATAGGAAACCACCCTATTCACATAGGTTCAGAGGAATGGGATGACAAATAAGGAGTTAAATTTTATGTGAATGTAATGTGTGGGTTGAAATGACCTGTACCATCCTTCTAGTGTCAAATTAAAATGCCTGTGGCTTAGTGGCATGAGTGCCACACTCGCTAATCCAAACTATCCTTTAGTTCAAGGTACTGAGTGAAGGGTTTGTGGAATTTAGCTCCAACATAGAATTTTCAATAGTCAATTTTACTATTTTACCTGGCTGTCATGTGTTACACATCATAATTTGTACTTTTTATTTCATGAAAGGTCCCTCAATCTTGAAGGTATTTCAGCCAAAGGCCATACTGTTTTAATTTAGCCAGGCCTATGCATTTTGCACTATTGTTCATCTAATTGGTTAATTATTTTTTCATTCTGGTGAGCAATTTCTCAGTGTTAGGTTCTCCCTGAACAAGTTAATAAATAGGAACTTTAATGATATCACCAACTCATAAAAAATGGGCAGCAACATTTGTGTTCCCTTGAGAATGGGGGAGAATGGTTTTTTTGGCATGACTTAACTTTCCCTTACATTTACCACATTATTGTAGTGAATTGCAATTTCGGTTCTGAGAGAACATGTGCTTTGTGAAACATGCATGGAATAGAATGGGTCATTTTTGCCCATTAAGTAATGTGTATTCATTTATATTTCTGTAATTTTGTATTTATTTCATGTGTACTTTTGTGTATACTTTAGTGTATATTTCTATCATGGAGATACCCTATTTTTTTCCACATTGTAGCAGTGCATTGGGTTGGGTTGGGATTTTGGACCTGTTTCGACCTTTTGATCTCGTTGTTTCAGGTTGGAGATATGATCTCGGTGATTGATATGCCACCTCCCGAGGAGAGCGTGTGGTGGCGTGGAAAGAGAGGCTTTGAAGTGGGGTTCTTCCCATGCGAGTGCGTCGCCCTGATTGGGGAGAAGGTGCCCAGGAGTCTGCTACACCAACTGGTGCCTGCCGCCTCTCAGCAGAATTCCCTGGCCAACACTAGCGCACCCTCTGCCACCGGTGCCACGGGTCCCACATCTCCAGCCGGGACGACGGTAGCACCCACCGTGGCGACCCCAGCATCATCATGTGCCTCCACGGCATCGTCCTCCCCATCCCCTGCTTCCTCTGGCATCATCGTGGCTTCACCATCATCTGGAGCCAGCGTGCCGCTACCATCAAAACCTGTCTTGAGGAAGCATGGGAAGCTGATTGCATTTTTCAGGTATAGCAATAATTATCATACTATCCATTTGGAAAAGTATCCTGAATTTCTAAGTATATTGCGCATTTGTTTTTATGAAAATATCAGTTACTGATTGCAATTCTCATCTCTCTTTTCAGGAGTTTTATTCTCTCTCGACCATCAAGGAGGCGCCTCAAACAATCGGGAATCCTTAAAGAGAGGGTGTTTGGTTGTGATCTTGGAGAGCATTTGCTCAATTCAGGCCATGACAGTAAGTTCAGTTACTTGAATTATTTTGGAAAAATTTTTGTTGCTGAAAACAATTACTATAACATTTTTTTAAATCATCAAAATGAATTGGGAAATTGACAAAATGCCTGAGATTTAATAATGTCTGAAAGATCTGAAAAAAACTCTGATATCACTTGGAAGATCAAAAAAAATAATGAAAATTTCGAATGAGTTGAATGAGAAAAATGATATGTGCTTGGTCTGAAATCGCCAAGATTAAAAATTAAAGCTGGAAACACAACATGGTATATTGTATGGTGTTCTGATTAGTTCAACCATTAATGCTGGGTTGTCGTTAGACCCTTTTATTTATGTTTACCTTAAGATTTGTCTGATTTTTACCTTTTGAAGATGGCTGAGATAACAATAGATATTGTAGACACTGCTGTAATATTATTTTTCATTTAAGGGTAGAGTTTTGAAGTTGACTATCCTGCAATATGCTGGCTTGTATTATGTTTTAAATGTGCATGTAGGTTTTAATTATCAGCATGAGGGGAAACTCATTGAACATGTAATAAAATCATTGTGCTTTCAAATGCTATCAGCCAGGAATTCAATACAGCCAGTCTTATCGGGAGAAGTTTACTAACTTTCTACTATTTCTGCTATTCTACCCCGCTCATATTTTAATATTGATATTAATGTCAATAACTTCCACAGTTTGACTTTCAAAGTGTTTAAAATTATTAAGTGAATTCACCTAATTGCTTAATTTTCAGTTCCAATGGTCCTTAAATGCTGTGCTGAGTTCATAGAAACAAATGGTATTGTTGATGGAATCTACCGACTCTCTGGAGTCACATCAAACATTCAGAAATTGAGGTAAGTTTCACTCTAAATCCCTTGTAATCTCTTAAATTCATCTTTTGGTTGTGTTTTCATCAGTTTTAATTCTCGATCTGAATTGATCTTACTACTTATTTATTTGTCCGCAGAAATGCATTTGATGAAGATCGAGTGCCGGGATTGTATGAAGACGAAGCCATCCTTCAGGATATCCATTCGGTGGCTTCCCTGTTGAAAATGTATTTTCGTGAACTGCCAAACCCTCTCTGCACCTACCACCTTTATCACCGATTTGTGAGTGCCGTTCAAGCACCCCACGATTCTCGACTGTCCCTGATGCGTGAAGTGGTTAAGAGCCTGCCACCCCCACATTATAGGTGAGCATCAATGTATTTTTGTTATATTCCCTTGAAACTCACACAATGATGGGTTTGCACAAGCTTTGCAGTGCGTAAAAAACCTTTCACACAGTCCGTGAAGATTGCTGAAAGTAGGCTTTTGATTTGTTTGATTGATTGAAGCCATCATTAAGATTTTTGAACATTGAGTATTTAATAGTGTCTCGAAATGACTGCATTATTTTTGCTGTGAATTTTTGAGTGTCAATTTAGATTGTTGATGGTGAAGCAATTTTCATCTCGGTTAATGATTGTGATCAATGTAAATAGTCAATATACCCATCTGTGGTAACACTTGTCAATAGTCAACCAGCTGGCTGTTATTTTGTGATTGGTCCAGAACATAAATGTTGTCAAAAGTCATTCCAGTCACAATCAAAAATGAATTAATAAGCCATAACTTTCAATAAATATTGAAAAGTGGATCCCATCAAGGAATTTCACCAGTAGCAATGTGTTTGTTCTTTTCTATTGAACGCTTCAAGAAACTGACAGATGGATAGGCTTATCCGTTTTACTGCCAGCCCATTTTGAGTGGGATGTGCGAAGACTGCCGAGGCTATTTTCTGGAATTTGCAACATTTTAGATTTTAAAATTTTTCAGCTACTTAATTTTATTTAATGCATCTATATTTTTTCCCAATACTTAAGATACATTTATATCCTATAACCATAGATAAATTATGGGGGTTTACTTAAATTAAAGCCGTTGAAAAGGTCACAATCACGAAAAAAAAAGTCAAATAAGTAAAGATAAATCGGCCCCTGGCAGTTTTCGCTTAATCAGCAAGGGGCAGTAAAAGATGGCAGTGAAAGGGTTAAGGCTCATATGGGTAGACTTAAGGCTCAGATGGGTAAATGGATAGGCTTTTAAGGCAATGGGAAGGAAGTAAACCATATGCCGCTATTAATGTGGGTAATGAAAGATGTTGTCTCTTCCAAGTCTTATGAAAAAATTTGAATGATTTTAATTTAAGGGATTCTGGCTATGTTATTCCCAATTACATACATTGTGTTGCTTTTATGCTTTTCCTTTTTTTTAGCATGGTGGGAAATATGTATGTATTATGGCTGTGCCTTTTGTATGTCATGGCTTATTTTTCTTATATTTTTCTCTGTCTTGTAGAACACTTGAGTACCTGATGAAACATTTGGCAAGAGTTGCTCAAAGAGGAGGAGATACAGGAATGACTCCAAGGAATGTGGCCATTGTATGGGCTCCGAATCTATTGCGATGCAAAGAACTCGAAGTTGGAGGAGTTGCAGCATTGCAAGGAGTTGGAGTACAGGTAAAAGTCCAGAATTTAGCAGTATTATCTTTGTTGCATAAAATTTATTGAAACACTGTAGAATTTTCCTTGAGTAAGATTGGAAACATTTTAACCGTTGAAAATAATTGTTTGCTGCACCTTTTTCTTTGAATGATCCAAATATTTAACATCCAAGACATTTCTTGTGTACTATATAGAAGTACGAGTAGTTAACATGTCAAGTTGGTACATCTAAAATCAGTGGCCTTTATTTAGATAGTTTTACTGAAGGACATTAGTGGTTTCTTTCTTTGAAGGAGCATTACACACCTTAATTCTTGACTTGAATTAGATGTGGTTGAATTGTGGTTATGTTATTGAAGGGTTTTGGTATAAGTTTGAGAGTTAAAAAAATAAATGAAGTTGAGGAATGAGGTAGAAAAAGTGTTAGAGTGATCAAATATTGAAAACTTTTAGTTTAACTGAGAAAAAATGAATTGCTATTTATTTTGATTACAGAACTATTGTCATGACATAAAAATACCTATGAAAATATTTCCTGTGATTTTTGTGATAAAAGTCTGTGAATAGGAACACCTTCCCCTCTGATTTCACATAGGTACTTGCCAGGTGCGATTTCTGTGTGAATTTCCTGGGTGAAAGAAATTGGGAGACTGTTGATTCTATGCTGAATTGGGGGAATGGAATGAGAATTGCCTGTGAAGTGTCGATTTTTTTTTGTGCATATTCACTGTAAATATGAAAAGTGAAATAACACAATGATGCATAAATGTAGCATTGAGCTTTGGCCACTATTAATAATACTGGTTTAGAAACCTAAGCAACAAAAAATGAAAGCAATTAAAAAGATAGACGAAAGCTATGAGTGGATTTGAACTCATAACATACTCGTTCCTTGTCATGGCATGTATTTCCCACAAATTCTCTCTTGGCATTTCATGTAAAATTCTCATGGCTGCAATTGATTGTCACACGAATATATCACAATGTGAAAGTTTCCCAGATTTCACATGAAATTCATGGAAAGCTTGAGGGCCATTTAAAACATCAACTGATTGTGATGTGTTTGAAAAAATTTATGGTGGAAATAAAGGTATAAAACTTTGTAAGGTTCCCTATTATATTAATACTGGCACAACCCGGGTTTCATAACAAATTTCTACATTATGAAACCCTGTTCATGCCCATTTAATATATAAAATTCTTGTGTCACGGTTTTTTGTTTCCAAACTCCTCCGAAACGGCTGGAGCGATTCCTATGAAATTTGGTATGTATGTTTAGTAGGACTAAGAATATGTTGTAAACTATTTCTCATTCTTCTTCTGGGCCCTGAGTAATTTCCATAAGAAATACATGTAAAGTTGGTTTTAAATGACTGCAGACCTTTTTTTTTTTGAATAAAATTAGTCATAATGGTCACATTAAGTTGAGACATATACCATTGGAAAGAAAATGAAATGTACATTCTTATTCTTGAAGTCTAATTTCCTTTTCCATGTGATTTATGGTGAATTTAGAAAAAAACATCCGAAAAAAAGCTGAAATTTTAGCGTTTTTGGCTCACTGCCCTCTTGACGACCATCAGTATTGTTGATGTATTTTTGACATCTCTTGTATCGATACAGTTTGCGATGCCATTGAAGCTGTAAATTATCTAGCAGAGTTTTTTAACTCATTGGATTTGCCAGGCATGTCATCGCACCGTTTACTACTGAAGATTGGATCTCCAGTTATTTTGCTTTGTAATTTGAATCCACCACGGCTGTGCAAAGGTTATTTTTACAGGTTGTCATCATTCACAACGCTCCATTCCTCTTTAAGTCATATACTACATCCCCACACACTTATAATGAATCAGTTATTTTTTATTTGACCACCAAAATAATCACTTGAAATAATTTATATGGCTAACAACGTTTGCCGGGTCAGCTACTATTAATATAATAGTGAACTTTACAAAGTTTTATTCCTTTATTTCCAATATGGAGAGGTTTCTCAAAGTAAAGCTGGAAGTCATCAGTTATAAAATCTATAGCGATTAATTTTCACTTATCCCTAGGCTGTTGTCACCGAATTCCTGGTGTGCTATGCAGACCTCATTTTTGGTGGCTCGGACAAGAGTGGCAACTTGATGGGCCAGAGGCTGAGACAACAGCGTCCTCTACAGCATCTGTCACCAGACCAGCACAAACTACCTCCCGGTGTCTCCCCCAGACTTGTGGCTGCTTTTGCTGAAGAAAACGGTAGTTAGAGCAATCCTTATTCAACAACTCTTTTTTTTAACATTCCTATTGTATTTTTGGTATTTATTTGTACAGTTCTGTCTGATATCTCTCCTCACTAATTCATTGCGTACCAAGTCGTGAGGCCATTAATTTTTGGAGTCCCTGAACTATCAATAACAGAATAATGTGTTTCAATTGCTATTCATTAGAGATGGGTCGAATAGCAGATTTCTCAAACTTGAATATCGAATTCGAATTTAAATCATTGCTCGAATATTCGAATACCTCGAATACTAGAATTGAGCAAAGCATATTAAACGTACGTTTTTTCTTCTATTTCCCTTGATGAATGTATAAATAAAAAGGTGTACAGTGGAACCTCGATCTATCGTTTTTCAGGGGGGACGAAAAAAGCTATGAATACGGAAATGTTTGACTAGGTTGCCTATGCAGCAGGAAACCCAGGATTTTGGCGAGTAATTGAGATTTCCTTTAAGGATTCAAAGGTCAGGGGGGGGGATTGAACACAATTCTATTATTCTCCTGTAACTTGAAATTTTCTTTTGAAGCTTTTGATTTAAGGTCTTCGTAATACGAGCCCTGCGCGAGCTGGGGCCTTTTGTTTGATTTCTGAGATGAGGAAAGCGTCGGAAGAGGGGCCGAGGGCTGATGGATGGAGGGGGTAGCAGATTTTGGGAATTGTGCTACGTAGTTACTAGCCCACGGCACTGAGGTTCTCCTTGTGGGGGGAATCTGGGATTTTCGGATTTTTTCACCCGATCATTTTCGGTTCCCCACGTCAAAATCTTTTCACCGCTCTAATCCACGAATTTGATGTAATTCGTCAACTTGCCTAAAACAGCACTGCGTGCACTAAACAACTACAGTTCTCTACATTTTTCGGAGTCAACTACCAATGACGTGCGTGCGACAGTGTATGACGCGAAATTCAAACTATTCGAGGTATTCGAGACGGTACCTTTAGCATAACTATTCGAGACCTCGAATATCAAATACTTTCTAGTATTCGAGGTATTCGAGTTTTTGCGGATACTATTCGCACATCTCTACTATTCATTCATAATTTCTGGCATCTCCTGGATTGCAATAAGAGTGTGTAACACATAGAGAGAGGGAGAAGCTCAAATGATTCGCTGCCTTAACTGCTTAGCCTTCCAGGGCTTGGATGTTTGTAATCATTAGTTGTTTCTTGTTATCATGTAAAGGCCTCATTTTGCTTTTTTTCTGGGTGATATAGATAAATAAATAAATATCAGACTTGACTTAACCAGACTTGCAATTAATTCAGGGTATTGAAACTAATCATCTCATTAAATTTTATTTAAAAAAGTGGATAACTGCAATTCATTCAACTGTACATGAAGGGAAAACTAGATTTTGCGTGCACTTGCAGGCCTCTAGTTCATACTGTACAACAAAAACTCTGTGGTAGTGCTTAGCTTATTTCTATTACACACTCTATGTAGACTATTGTCTTTAGGGAATTTATTACCTTCTTTGATATTTTTGATCTTTCAATATGAAGTACTGACTGAACTGTATTCTTGACTCCCCACAGCTACATCCACCCCTAAGCGAAGTAGGCCCAAGTCGTTGGCCATATCCACACCAACTAAACTGCTGTCATTAGAGGAAGCCAGGACAAGAGCTCTTTTGGCAGCCACAGGAAAAGCTGACCAAGAATACATTGAAGTTGGTTAGTATTTATGGGTGTATTCTGAAAGAATTGATATTCTGTCAGCTGGTATCAATAGTTCACCCAAATATGCCATTAATGGTTGTTCAAGTGATACAAATTTTGTCCAAAAGTACTTAATAACAGCATGAATGTAAGATTCATGCTTTGATGAAGTCACTCATAATATGGTTTATTATAGAAACTGAATGAACAAAAAAGATGCGAGGAAACCATAGCATGAAAACTGAGGTAAAAGTTATTATAAAAATGATCGTGAATGTATTAACTATTTTTTATCATTATCCATTTATTCCTCACTCAATATTTATTAAATTTTTCATGCTATTTTATATATTATATATTTATTAAAATGGATAGTCATTGCTTTACCCCATTTTTATCTCATGCTAATGTCTTATTCATTCTCTATTCAATTGTGAAGGTGGTGGGCCAGCAAACCTTCCAGCGAAATATCACACAGTTATCGACATGCCTGCAAGGAAAAGAGGAAGCGGTAGCCTGAAATCTAAGCGCTCACCAGGCCTCGGGTGGAAGTCTTTCTTCTTGAAGAAGGGTCAATCTCAAGCTCAGAGACAGCAGTCGACATCGTCCCTGCCTTCGAAAAGAAGTGCCATTGGAGGAGGGGTGACGTCATGCGCTTCAACCACGGCATCCACTACACAGGTCAGAGGAATGGTAGCACCAACCGAACTAGTCACACAGGTAACAGCAATGAAATATCTTCTCTCTCATCTGCTTCAATTGATGGTTTCAGTTGGCCTGGTGTCAGTTAAGTTGCATTGCTGTGTTTCATTGTTTCATATTTTTGGGTGTGTTATTTTTACAAAGATGTGCAGTTGCATGGGTTTTGCATAGTTTCATGGATAAATTTTTCTAGTTGGAATGGGTTGGTTCTCTTCACTGGTTTTTGGTTCCACCACTTCTTGAGATTATAGCTGAAATTGGAACCTAAGTTAATAAGCTTAGGTATTGAAATGATTTTTGCACTTTTTAAAAAATTAATTCACACTGTAGACATGCGAACAAAACCATTAATAGCTTTAAAAATCAGGACTGAAATGTAGATTTTGAACTTGGACCGAGCACCAATGCCGGCAACCAAACTGGAATCGGAATCTACAAAGCATTGGAACCAACCCATCCTTAGTTTCTAGTCGTGATGTTTTTAGCTTCATCAATACCATGAGGAATGTTATTTCTGTGTGCTTCTCATTACTGACGTAAAGAGAAATTGTTTATGGCCTCTCCTCATTTATATTTCTCTGTCTGTTCTGGACAAATCAACATCTTAGACAAGAAGACGATGAATTGAAGGAGAAGAGAAGGATGGGTAGTAGAGAACAGCCTATCACAGATATTTGTCTGCTCCTAATCAATTATAGCAAGGTGACCAAGTCTAAATTTCCCTTCTTATTGATGGAGCACTGTACCTGTTTTTTAATAAAGTAATGACTGCACAATGTGCTGTGAATTTGAGTGACTCCTATGGCATTTAAACATTTCTCAGCTTGAGGCACTTCAGTTCATCCATTCGTTACCCTTTGCAGCTCCTCTACTTCTGTCATTTTTATGATTGTATAATTATCCTTCAATAAGGGGAGATCCCACAATCTTGCTAAAAAGATATATCATTTAAGTCACAAGTCATGTAGCCATCAGGACCAAAAGTAATCCTTTTTCTTCAAACACTTCATCGCATGAGCCTCTGAGCTACAAATGATGCAATCCTGCAAGAAAGATAAAGATACCTAATTTTACCACCCATATGGGGCAATACTGAGACCAGGAAGTCCCTTCATCCATGTAACCCCTCAAAAGATATGGCATTCAAGTAACATGTTAGAAGTTACCTAGGTGATTAAGACCAAAAGTTATCTCTTTTACTCATCTCGTGAGTCTCTGATCTACATATAGCGTGGACCATTCTTTGGGAATTCCTGAGAAATTTTTATTAACTTCTCTCTGCCACCAACTCAGAGTTCCTTGGAACATTCGAGGATGGGTTACTAATTTTGAAAAATATTTTTTTTGTCCTACAGGAGAAAGCCATGACTGAAAGTGACATTGCTCAAAGTAAGAGGCGACTGCGCCCTGTGAAAAGTGCAGAATCCTTGTCCTCTGCAGTGGCATCTGCTGGGTCTAGTACCCGTAATTCTGCAGCACTCGACCTTGAAATTGGCCTGGGAAGCATAGAGGGCGTTCTGGACCAGATAACTGGTCACTCGACTGGCCTCGGTCTGTGCGATGACCGTCGGGCATCCTCCCCGAGTACCACTGGAAAACCAAGCCACAGTCGCTCTGTGTCCCACGACTCTTACTTTGACCACTTGGCCGAACCGTTGATGCTGCTGACCGAGGAGGATGACGGAAGGGAAGATGATGGTCAAGATGGCAGTGGGAATCTTGAGGAGGAAGGGCTCTTGGACCTCAGTGAAATCCAGTTGGACTTTGAGCTTGAGGAGAGGGAGATGAGGATTTTCTCGGAGGATGAGACTCTGGTGTCAACGACTCCAATCGGAAGCGGTGGGAGCCTGTCTCGATCTCCGCTGTTACCTCATCCCTCACGGAGACGTCTCATGGGCTCTCCTCAAGGAGTACGTTCATTTTCATGATATCTTAGTCACGAAAAATTTAAAGAGAGAGATTAGATGGGAGCTTAGTGTATTATAGGGTGAAGAAGAATTTTCAAAATATCCCATAGGCCATTAATGGCCACCTCCCTGAATTCTCCATGCCAAATACGGAAAGGTGCACTTTACTGAAATGATAACTTGGAGTACATTTATATAAAGCTCAGGTATTGCTGATGACATTCTCCTGTTCTGATAGAGCAGTGTCGGTGCACAAAGTCCCTTCAAGCTATTTTTCATTCATTCAGCAGCTATTGCAAAAGGTGATGACTTTCATGGCTGAGATTTGCCAATTTTAATCATCTTTCAAAGGCTTTTTATCAAGTATTGAATATATATGCTTGACACTTTATAATGAGGGAAAACCTGAAAACCCCTAACTAAAAGGATTGAGTAGGAATACTTTGAACTTCCACGGAAGACAAGGAACTCTGGAAGTTAGATGGAAAATTATGATTGAAGATAATCTTCTCAATGTAATGCCCTTTTACCTTTTTTTGCTTAACTGCTTGCATTCAATGGCTGATTGGCATTTGTTTAATCAGTTTATTATTTTTGCTGAAACAGGCATCAGTACCCTGAACATCCTAAGTTGCCATCTATTCTCTGTCTGATTAAATGAGTTGACATTTTTAGTGGTTGCTTTTAGTGTTGATGTCTCAAAAAAATGTTAATTGATTGTATGTAGCAATATGCCAAGAACTACTGTTCGAAGTTCACTTGCTGTAAGTATAAATGTTGAAAATATTTGTAATTTGTTTTTATATGGTTGCTATTGGAGTTGATATGAGAATTTGCTATGTCACAACACCACACTTAATGCATATTGTGTGCATATTCTGTGAAATGAAAGGAATGAGGGATTCTTGGAAGTAACTAGAAGACTTAGTTTTGTTTAACTTTTCTAGACTTCGAGACTTTACACAGTGGAAACAGATTTCATTTCAGCACATTAATTTTGGTTATTGAAAAATTAAACAGGGATTTTAAAATAATTGAAGAACATAATTTTTCTATGAGACATTGGACCAAAGAAAAATTTTTCTTTGCCAAAATCTTAGACTTAAAGAGTTGGAGGTGGTCGAAGCTGAAATGCCTTCATGGGCATGGAAAAAAAGTTGTCCGTCAAAGATTTTTAATCTGTTTCATCGTGGTATCATCAGCTTATAATTTTTCTCAGTTTTTTTTTGTAATGAGCATCTCATCATGTAATTAATATCATGAAACTCTGTTCCAGACTGGGCCAAGGGCAAGACCAGAGGATACAGGTAGTAGTGCGGACCCGTCTCCTAAGAAGAAGAAGTCTGGTGCTTCTACCGTGTCGCCGGGCGTGAGGAAGCGATCTAAGGTGGAGGCGAGGGTGCCGGTATCCAAATCCCCGGCATCGTCATCTCCATCGCCAGCATCCTCGCCCATGCGTTCAACGCCATACTCAGTGGAAGCAGAACCACCCTCTATCCCGTCTTTGCTCCGGAGGAGTGGCTACAGCCAAGAGGAAGAAGAGGAGGAGGAAGAGCTGAGGTACATCGACTCGCAGTCACCAGAACCTCCCCCTGTGACGGGAAGTTTTCATCACCGAGAATCTCCAGCTTCCTATGGGTAAGTGCCCATAGTATTTTGCGTCTAATGTGTGTTTTACCCTCGTGGAAACTTTCGGGGATTCTCTGTTTTGGGAATGCCACAAGGGATAGGGATTTGGAGGGATCACACTTCTTCATGTGAAGTTTGAATTGAAATCCTTGTGGAATGATAACTTCACTCACCAAATTTTAACATTTAGAACCAAATAGTTTCACTGTTTCCATTTCAAATTTTGATTTGAACTGCACCAAAAACATATTTTCCATTGTTGCCATCAGATCTTTCGCGGAAAATGTATTTCAATGTAAAGGAAAAGATAAACATGAAAATGAAAAAATTAGCCGTTAGGAGAATTTAGTGTAGATTTGCACCAATGGATTCTTGACCTGTGATCATTCTAATTTTATTGAAGATAAATTCTATCAAACTATATCTTGAAAAATCTGAGTTCACCAAATTAAAAGACTTTTGGTTTGATAATTTTTTAAGCTTAAATTTGTTAACTATTCCAGTTTGCCTATTAAGGTAAGACTTGGATGATTGTATGGAACCTGAGACCACTTTCTCACACCTGACAATGAATGTCTAACTCAATCAAAAAAACAGGTTTTGAGTGATGTTTTCCAACTTTAATCGGCATTTAAATGAAATAGACCTCATTTTGAACTGAGAAAGGCATTTCATGATGGAATGGAAGATGGCTGGAGAAATTTGCAAATGCTCCATGCAGGGCTGGCTCAAGGCAAAATACTTACCCAGGCAAACTGCTGTTGTGTCGCCCACCACTACGGGGTTTGAGCATTTGGTCACCCCTGGGTCATTCCATTTCAAATCACCTAATTTGGATAAAATTTGCCGCCCGATATTTTTAATTTTCCTGATTTTTTATTATTTGTTGCCTACAAGTAGACAATCACAAACGCTATTCGAAAAAAAATTTACAAGCCATATTTAAGCCCTTGTGTGCTAATTTGCACTGCACGAGCCCTTGTTTGCACTTCACGAGCGTGTAGAATGGTTGCATTTCGACTGTTTAACACTGCCCCGCCACTCTAAATGTAGTGAAGTCTCAGTCATAGTTTTTTTATGAGATGTTTATATGTGTATAAAGAACATATAGAAAATTTTTCACTTGTTTTCATTCAGTCCCTTGTTAGATATTGACCTGCGAACGTCGACGTTAGAAGGCTTACGGCATTGTTTGACAAGCTCTAGAAAAAAAATGAGGGCATTCTCAGCACTAAAAATTGTACTGCAAGTAGCTCTTTAAGTATTCAACTAAGAAATAAAATTGTATTAGTGAGTCTCATTTCCTTCATAAAAATTTATCGTGTTAAAAAGTTAGTATGTATTGACAAATTTTTCCCGAGTTTTTACAGAAAGATTTTGACTGAGTGTTTTGTATGATAGAAAATTTATAAAAATAGTTTCATAAAGTTCAGTTTATGCTGAACACACTGGTTTTTAAATTATTCTGATATCTTTTAAAATAGCTTCAAAATTAAACTTTACGCAAATCACATTTTTCATCAAAATTTGCAAGGCTGCCCTTTTAAAAATGGCTGCCAAGAAAAAAGTATGGCTATTAAATTTTTTCGAATAGCATTTTGTGATTGTCTACTTGTAGTCAATTAGTGATTTAAAAAATCAGGAAAATTAAAAATGCCGAGCAACATTGCCTGGGCAACATGGCCTTTGGGCAGTCGCTTAGGTTGTGCGGCCCTGGCTCCATGCAAACCTACCTTAACCAGTCAAGTACTTAAATAATAATTGGCATTTGGATTTGCTGCCTTCGGATGTATTCACTTAATGGGTATGCTAGGCACGCAACGTTGACTAGGTATATTTTATTGAATATGTTTGATTTTCCAGGAGTCTTCAGAGTTCACGTGGGTCATGGCCCAGCCAGAATCATCACTATCACTACCAGCAACAGCAGATGCTGGTCCATGCCGAGGTTCATCCTTCCCCATCAGAGGATGCTTCCTCCGTTTCTCGTGCCGATGCCACCGTTTCGGACAATGAGAGCTTCACGGTTCACGGTGGCGAGACGTCGTCGGAAGGGGACCTGCCCGCTGAGGCCCTCAGTGTGGCTGAGCCCCTGCCGGAGGACGAGGAGGAGGAAGAAGAGGAGGAAGGGGGAGTGGGCTATGCTCCTCTTGTGAACGATGCCACGGCCGAGACAACCCCGGTGGATATTTCGACTCCTGCCTATGAAAATGTGTCGTGGGTGCATGGGCAATCTGAGAGTGGGAACATTGTGCTGCAGAATAAAGTGTTTCCATCGGAGAAGAAAAAGTGTCCGACTGCCTCTCCGAGGAATCTGGATACGGCTGCCATCGGCAGAGTGTACCAGAACATACATTCCAATTTTGCAGAGTGTGCCATGGAAAATGGGGATGGAGTTTATGAAGATGTTCAGGTGATTATTTATTTCTTAAGGATTTTTTAAGATCTTCCCTCTAGAACTGGCTATTGCATTTGGTCATGACAGTTTAAAAAGGAAAACCTCTCTGGGATCTTTCAAGTATTATGTTTTTGGGCATTTTTGACCCATATTCTTCCCCCCTAGGTAAGAAAAAGCATTTGCTTAACTACCCCCTTTCACATGTGTAAGATGCTTTATGTTTCCTTTGCACAAAGAAAACCAAATATTTTATAATATATATATAACTGTTATTATTGAAATGTCATGAAATTTAGTAGTAACCTACTGTTAAATTAATTTAGTAGTACATAGTTATTTGTAAATTATTATTATTGTTATTAGTTTTAATTTTAAGCTTGGTAGAATTGTTGTAAGCAAGCTCCATTGATAGACACTTAGGATGATGTAAATTTGATGTTACATTAAGTGATAGCATTAAATAAATTTAAAAAAATTGTATTCTATCTGAGCAGTCTGTCTAGTGTAGAAAAAATTTACATCAAGGGTAAAACCTACTGAATGCTCTGCTCATCTTCTCCTTTTGTCACTTTATAGTAAGAGTTTACTTCCTTACACGAGTAATGATGTGACCAGCAAACTCATTACCTCCCCATGGATTGTTAACTCAATACTAGAGCCTGTCAGGGGTGGTGTAGTAAATTTTTACTCTTTTTTTTGTGAGATAGCAACTCAAGTGTGGAAGAACTTATTCTCCTAACGTCCATTTTCATGTTCACCTATGGCACCTATCCATCCAGGCTATTATTGCAGATTTTAGGGAGGCTTTATTTCCATTTTTGGCATTACAGTTTTGATTTTGTACTTACCTGAGTTCCGTCTGCAATGGGGTTACTTGAGTTACCGTATGGAGAATGACTTAAGTGGTTTAAACAAATTAGATGAATTACCTTGGTATCTAGATTATTGCACACATTTCCATGGCTAACGTTTGAAATGTTGAGAGTTACCATCATGGTAATGTAAATGGGGCATCAAGGATTTTGTAATTAACTGTAGCCATCCAGTTATGGCATGCATGTCATTCTAATCTGTAAGAACTTCTGAATGTTGATGTAAGTCTAATTAGTGGTTCACAAAGATGTAGAAAATCAATAAACATGTTTCTGAATTCTGACTTTTAAGTTTTGCCAAGTCAAAGAAGGAAATCTTTTAGTTGAAAGCCGAATGAATTTTTTAGTCATGCAGAAAATGCAATTATGTAAGTCTCATTCATGAAGTATAAATATTTTTTGTTTAAAATTTTGGCTTGGCATGCTGATTTTATTGATTTTGTAAAGTTAGTTGAATTGCTTGAGTATTTGTACGTGTAATAAATTCTGGTCAGAAATATTGATTCAGCTATTTAAGGCCAAGGTTTCAGTTTGAATTGTTTAAAAATATTTACCTCTCTGAATAACTTATGGACATTTTAGTATCTTCATCTGAAAAATGCTTTAAATGGCACATATCTCATTTCTCAATGTAGTATCTGCTAACGTTAATAAAAGGGTCTTGCTGAAAATTGTTCTGTGTTTGTAATATATATATGTTCTCACATTTATTTCCTGCATAGATTAATAACAAGCAGCCTGCAGTGGAAGATTCAGTGGCATCAGAGTCTAGACGTGGTGGCTCTGCTACCAACATTTCAAGTGACACAAGTGTGACAATGAAGTTGATTGATGAACCAGTGACTAATGGAAAAAATATGGATCCCGAAGTTGTGTACATGCAAGTGAAAGCCTTCAGGAAATCGGTTCAAGAAGTGAATGAAATACTGGATATGGTGTATTTGGATCAAAATGGTGTCCCTATCGCAAACAACCAAGGAGTTGCTTCTGAACATACCCCCCAAGGTTCTGGCGAAGCTTTGATCCCCAGTGAACAGAAGGTTAGTGAGACGAATAAGGTTGTTAGAGAAGAGAACGGCATGGAAACGGTTGCACCAGTGTCTAACGGTGCAGTGGATGGATCGGCAGACTGTAGGTTGCTTCCAGACGACTTTGCTCAGCTGAGGACCATCTCAGGAAGGAGTGGGGTCTCACACTCAAGTGGGAACAACAGCCGTAGGTCGTCCCTTCCTGTGTCGCCCTCCCCCTCTTCACTGGAGGACAGCCACCGGCGGAAGTTTGACTCTGAGATTGGCCGTGATATTCTCAGGGAGAGGCGTGTCAGGCTGGAGTTGGAGAGAGTTCGAGGAGAGCCTGGCAGTGGAGGTAAGTCCCTCAGCACTCATAATGATAACAATATACTCATGCCTCGTTCAAAAGAAGTCAAACTACCCTAAATTCCCCAATATAACGTGCCCTCATTCATAATGTGCAGGACTATCTTTGGCTGCTGTCTGCATGTATCTAAAATTTCAAGTATAACACTCACTCATGCATTACATGCAGAACACCTGCAGAGCCTTGATTGCTGAAATTAATATCCTGAGAAACATTAAAATTTGCTACCAATATCACCATTTCAATACAATTTTTGAATGATTTTTCAATACAATACAAATGAAGAAAGAACCGGTGGCTGTCTGATAAAATATACATAATGGTCGATCATGCATCCTTTAGCAACATGTTATTTAAACTGTTTTACAAGGCAAATAAACTTATGGAGACAATCTTAAGTTTTTATACAAAGCTTTCCTGCTTATTTACATCTTTAGTGAAATTATTTTCATTCACTTCCTGTGGTTGTATATTTAAATTTGTCATTAATTGATATAATAAGAGATCATATCGAGATACCGAGAATCAAGAACCGAGAACCAATGGTGGAGAACCAGACCGGTACCGAGAACCAAAAATATTTTATGAACCAACTCATCCTTAGTTAAAATTCTTTCAATTTCACGAGATGTTACTTGTCAATGAGTAATTATTTGGTAAATTTTATCAGTAAGCAATCTCAATCAGCCATTTTATAGAGCAAGATCAGCATTTATAGAGCACTCTGAACCATATGGAACCTCTGAAACAAGCCTGTGCAGCCTACTTGACTGTTAGTGATTATTTTGATAATTTAGATGGTGAAATTATTTGTGTGTAGAAAACTGTGCAAATTTTGGTCATTATGTATTTATCGATGTAAATATCTTCTGATTATACTGATGTTAGAATCCAATGAAGCCATGCCAATTGGAGCATTTGACTAATCGGTTGGAAACGACTACCAACCTGTTAACCAAAGTACGTATCAATAATCATCACTTACATGTGATAAGTATGCATTCAGAGAAAATCATAATTTGGTTGTTTTGACCCCCACTTTATTGTAGGTTCACGTTAAGATAGACACACTTAACAGTTTTTGTGCTGGAAATATTTTACTCATTGATGTCAAGTAATATACATATATGTAAAAATGTGTGCATACACTATTCCTTACACAACTTTTATCATTCTTCTACATGAAATAAAAATCTTTTAATGCTATCATATCGTGCCTCTCTATTATTTGCCATGGGATGCACTCTATCTAATTTAATTAAACCAATTTTTCATCGTGTCATTTGCCAGTTCATACCACAATATATTTTGCATTAAGAATTTAGCTCTAGAAAATATAACTATCATTATAAAGGGCTCTAAAGTACTTCTTTTCTTTTTTATGATGAAATGACCCAGATCGATTGTCAATGAGTTAACTTTATGAAAATTCATTGTAATAAGATAGAAACAGCTGAAGTAATTAGAGTGGAAAATTTTTGCAGCTGTTTCTATCTTAATAAAATGACCATTTTTAGTCAATAGTCATCAGTTTCACTCATTGCTCCACTCGTCTGCATTTCAGTTTCCAGCCCAGCAAGCAGTGAAGGGACAGGGACGAGGCTAAGCCCTTCTCCTGTGGCCACCCCCGTTCGCACCCTTTCGCCCGCATCCAACCATTCGCCCATGCTCAACCAATCCCCTGTGCGAACGCTCTCTCCTGCACCATCGCAGTCGCCGGTGCCCTCACAGTCATCTGCCCACACTCAGTCAACGGCGCGTTTTCAGTCACCAGTCCCAAGCTCAAATTCGCCTGCCCCGAGGCAGTCGCCCATTCCCGGTTCTCCCTCACCCAACCCACGGCATTCCCCCCTGCCCCCTGTCTCGCCCCTTCCCCCTGTCTCGCCCCTTCCCCCTGTCTCGCCCCTTCCCCCGTCGCAGTCTCCTGTTCCGAGACAGTCTCCCGTGCCCCCATCACAGTCCCCCATCCCGAGGCAATCGCCCGTGCCTCCATCGCAATCGCCGATTCCGCTACAGTCACCCATTCCCAGGAACTCTCCCGTTCCCCCGGCCACTTCGCCCATTCCCAAGCAGTCTCCCGTTTCACCTCTCACGCCTGTCCAGCCGATGACGCAACTGCCGTCCCCACTTGTCCCGTCTCCCACTCGTACAACATTGCCCCCGACCGGTGCTAGCGTTCCCAAGAGCCCCGTGCGCTCTGCCCCCAACGACCTTCCTTCTGGGATCAGCCTGTCCAATGGATCCCCGCTGAGGACCGGCTCTGGCAAGAAGGCATCGACTGGAAGCCACAGTCCCGAAGAAGATGCCGCACCGAGCAGCATTGGCAATGCCTCTGAGCGGGTGACGCCCAAGTCCCCATCACCAAAGAGAGATGCCGTGATCTTCAGGAGTCGGGAGGACGGTTTCGGCACATCCCCCACGGAGGGTGGATACAAAAGTTGGGGATCAGAAGGCGGATCTCTCCGTGGCCTTCCTGGTCGATCGTGGAGCGTGTCGGACTCGAGGAGGCTCGCGGTGAGGAAAGCCAGCGTCAGGGAGTTGTTGTCCCGGTTTGAGGGGAAGGACGAAGGTGGTGAGGAAGAAGCAGGGGGCGAGGTGACGTCAGGACGAAGGGCTTCGGCACCATCGCACCGTCGGCCCACTCCCCCCTGTCTGCGTGCGAGGGCCAACCGTGCAGGTCACGCATCATCTCTCAGCGTTTCGTTGGACGAGGATCGCTTTTTGGCTTCAGCCCGTGAGAAGGTGACCTCGCCCTCTCAGTGCAGCGATGCATCGGGGTCGATTGAGTCAACGCCCAAAGGTAGTGACTCCAGTGGTCAACTAATTAGGGTCCGCACATCGCCTGACATCAACAAGGAAACCGAGGCAGATGATGACCAGGGTCACCTAATGAACCGAAGTTCTGACTCTCAAGGTTTGCATTTTATACATTTTCTATTTTGTACGGTGTATTCAAAGGGGTTTAGCATGTATTCTTGCCAATATGTATGTATATGCCTGCATATATTTATGCCTTGCCCATTTACATTGTTATATTAGTCTAGATGAGGGGTCTCCAATTTACTCGGCCACGAGGGCCACATTCCAAGTTCCGAATCACACTGCGGACCGGATAGCAAATTTGCCGGTGACTGATGTATTTGATTCCAACGTCTACTGAAGTATCCGATGGAGTATTTCTTATTTACGAACAGTTGAAGGGGACTTTGACGTGTAGTACAGCACTGCAATGCTCCTCCTCCAACGTGTGAGAATCGCACGCTACTTGAAATGAGTATGCGGGCCGGATGAAAGACCACCGCGGGCCGGATCCGATCTAGATCCCTGGAGACCCCTGGTCTAGATAGTCTACTCCCAAGTTTTCCCAACTTTTTGGTGTCATTGCTACTTTGATTCATTGACTAAAAGACTTTTTCAAATGCACGGGTATCGCTGGTGCTGGTGCTGGGAGCCAGGTGCAATACAATCAAACAGGAACTTTTGCATAATGTCTAGCATGACATCGGTGCTAGTACCAGAAAGTGCAGCTGCAATGAACTCTTTAGTTGGATACATATCTGGCACTGGGCTCCAGTTTTCATTTTTTAAATGCATACTTTCCTTGTACTAATATAATAAAAACAGTGCCAGAGAAAATTTTTTATGCCAAGATTTTTATATATTTATGTATTTTTACAATATCTCCAACATCTGTCCAAATTCAAATATGCTCCTGATGCTGGTAATGTGGATGTGTGTGTAAATAGTCTCTTGTTATAATAAGTGGTTCATTCTCTGTGCCCCTTGGATCCTTTTATTTACATTGCTGATTCGAGTTTTCTTTTTTATCGTGGTGTACTTGCTCTTGACATCAAATCAAACCCTCTCTTTGTCACTACAACAACTCATTCTGACTTTGTTAGAAGTTTCTCTTTGAAACTGTGGTCTTGCCTCATATTATTCTAATTTGTTATGTGAACTTCTTATATGAATTTATTTCCATTGCATCTGAAGTATTCAAATTACAAATTATTCATATCAAACACTTAAGGCTTCACTTGTACAACTTGCAGACATTCATTTTTTAAATTTTTTTGTAGTCTTCTGCAATATTTAAAATATTTGTGAGGAATATTCTTTAATGAATATCATATTTTTTGTTGTAAATAGTACAAACCTACATACATATTTATATTTGGAAGGAAATTTTAATTTTTTTGTATTAATGTTGTATTCCTTCCTCATATAGATCTGATGAATAACAGAGGTGATATTGGAGATGGCATCACACCTAGGACAAAGAGCGATGTTGCCCTGGGTAGTTTCCCGCTCTTCCCTGACCATGATGATCCAGAACGCCGAGAGAGAATTGAGCGCTATAAACGAGAGCGGCGCTCATTCCTGCGGGAGAAGTACCGCTCAGAGAGCTTTCGCGGCGAGAAGGATGAGGTGTTGAAGAGACTGAAAGAGAAGGTGGCATCTGTGCCACAGGAAGAGGTCGAAGGTAGCAGCGGTATGAGCGACGGGGACTCGCGAAGTCGGAGGAGGACGAGAAGGGCGGCCACCGATGGAGACTGCTCCGAGATGGACTCGCAGTTCTCACCCACGATTGGGTTGCTGTCGTCACGGACGAGAAGGAGAGCTGCATCATCTGAATCAGATGATGCTGCAGATGCATTCTGTGGACCACGAGTGGGCGTGTCCCCAGTGATGTCAAGGTCACCGAATCAGAGGCATGGTGCCGTTCCCACTTCTCCGACCTCGTCCTCAATTGGCACGCCATCTCCTGGTTGCATCAGGGATGTGGCGGCATTGTTTGAAGCCCGTGAGCGAGGTGAAAGGGCAGAGAAAAGTGATAAGACTCGCGAGTTATCCTCAGTGGAGTGAAAGTTTGATGGGAGATGGAAATGAAAAATGCTGAACCGATTTCCCTTACTCTTGGGGTCTCAATGTGTGGAATGATCTATTGGGAAATTTTAGGTGCTATCTTTTCTTGAACTCTTAAAGCATGCTTTGCATTGCTTAATTTCAAAGATGGCTTAAAATTTCAGCATTTGCAGATGTTTATGTGAGAGTCTGACTGTTGAGTATGTGAAGGTCAAACCTGCTTTCAAGTGAAAGTGTATCCACCATGCAAAGTAGAACGTTATGTTGTGCGATTGATGAGAAGGCATTGACATATGATGGGAATGTGCATGTAGGATAAAAACCTTGAAATTTTAGGTGCTCTCTTTCTTGCTTATTGATTCAAAGATATCTTAAAATTTCGGTGTGCAATGATATATTAGTGACTATCGAGTGAGTGCGTTGAGGATATAATTGTTGCCAAGTGAAATCGAACCACTTTGTTGAGTTGTGTGCTATGTTTCTTCATTGGATGACTTAGCTGCTACGTGGATTAATCATGTGGAAATGGTCACAGTTATTGAAGTGACTCGGGAAGTGTAAATTTTTCTTCTGGTTATACGTGCCAAATGAAATTTTAGTGCTATCTCTATTGGGAATCTCTAAAGTATTGTAGATCTCTTTACTTTTGAGATGGCTTAAAAAGTTTCACTTTTTTTGTGAAGAAAATTTACTGTCAAGGGCATGATTAAATGGATTGAGTTCAAATGAGTGGCACTACTTCATCGCATCACATGCATCAAATTGTATTGCCAGGATTCATCAGATGTGACTGTGGTTAAATCACAAGGAGTTCTAGCAGATTATGAAGTGAACTTGCTGGTGTGAATATTCTTTTTAATGAAGCATGCCAAATTATTTGCAAGGAAGAAGTCTTCAAAACATTTTTATTTAAGGTAAAAGTGTACTCTCACAAGATATTGGACTCTGTCATCATTATGTCTGCAAACTGTAGATATTTTTCTTGCAGACCTGCTCTCTGAAGGTCATGAGGCATTGTTCCTTTAATTGTTGTGCTCTAGCCAATAATTGCATACTTTTGTCGATGCCCACTTTACGGGTTCTGTCGGACCACTCACCGTGACCAACTGTGATATTCTAATGTACATGTTGATGTGTGTTCGTATCTGATTGATCATGAATGCATGGTCAAGCAGGTTTCTTTTCCCAAATACTGAATTCTCTTAGCTTCAAGCTGAGTTTTCCATGCATCACAATCCTAATCTTCCTTGTTTTGGAATAGGATGTGCAAAATTCGCTGCATAAGCTTGCACTCTTATTCTGTCACCTTTGCACACTGATTGGAAAGTTGCATTGATTGCAGGGATTCGTGTGACCAATACTTTTTTATGTAGTTTCTTGTTAAAAATGTAAAAAATGGCTACGTTGCTACCTGCCTTATTAAAAACCCACCGTGTGTTAACAAATTTCAATCGCGGGATCAGGGAAATCACGGTAGCTTCATGCTTACATTTCTTTGCTCAAAAATTTTATCCCTTCAATATCTGTATACAATGGGAAATTGTTAATAGTTTTGGAGAAATTGAGATTGCCCTTTTAATCATTAGTAGGTAACTGATTTTACAGAGTTATTAATGGCTTGTCCTATGATGATGGGCATTGCCAAGTCTTTTTGCAATAGACATAATTTCCCACTGTTGGTGGTCTGAATTTCTTTAATCATTTCATTGCATTTACTACCCTTCCGCCAATATGATTGAATGTTATTTGATGGAAATCTATGGGGTGTATGAGTATTTTTTTTCTATTGATATTCTTTCCATAAATCTGGAAGCCAATTATGACATTCATATTAGTCTATAACATTTTGCGATACATTCATCCAACATTGTAGAAGGCATTATTCTTAATAATATGGACACAAGTTGCCATTTTTATTTAGTTGGAACTGTATTCCAGACTATAGACAATAACCTAAATGCCTTCCATTCTGTCATTTGATCCCTTGTTAAATGAATTCTCTACTCATTAAATTAAACAAATCTAACCACACATTTTTTATGCTGAATGCATGAGGAAAGAGCATTCGTATCCTTTACCTGACCTGAGAAAATGGAATAATTGGTATGCTAGTGTTTAATATATCCTACATTCCTGGAGGAAGTAATTGTTTTTATCCATTCTTTTAATGCAAAAGTCATGAATTTTTTTGACATTGTTTTGACTGAATTTTTTGAATCTCCTACGAATAACAAGATTATTTTGCCTTAAAGGCATGGTCTTAAAGTCTCTAGGTCATAGTATTCGTTTAAATTTCCTTAGTAAAAACTAAATACAGATATTACCTTAGGAAATGAATGTGCTCATTGCTTCCTTTCCTCTCTTTTATATGAAATAGATCATCTTCCTAGGTGACTGTTCAAGTAATTTCCCGTGCCCTTCTTAGATAACTAATTATTCTTTGTACTTTACTGAAAGGGAAAGCATTCCCCAATTTTCTGAACGAACTCAAAACCTTCCTCCCAGATTATATGTATAAGAGTTACATTTTTGTCTCACATTTGTGGCTCTTGATTGTAATAATTTTTATTTTCCCCCTTTCCTGGTAGGCCAGTGATTAGCAATTGCTATTGTAATATTGTATGTTGAATTTTACATGTTATGTGTCCTTTTTGAAAGGAAGAAGCTATGACATGACATTTATATGTTTTTAGCTTTTGTGCCTTTTGAAATACCTTTTACAAAGTTACATGACTGGGTAATGTTATTTAACAATCAAAGTGCAGCACCGATTGATTATTATTGTACAGGCAAACGAATGTAAAGTAGGTGTTGAGTTTGCTGTAATAAGGTATAAAGCAGCCACATCTTACTATGCAATACTGTTAGGTGGTAAAGGAATTTTGTTGCATTTGATTGAAATTACCCTGAATACATAATTTATTATGCATTTCCAGTCTCTGATGAGGATGTTTTCATTGATGTAAAAGTTAATAGTTCATCATCATTGTCAATAATTTATGCATGCTAAGCACTGTATGTATCATTAGCAAATTTATTTTTTGTTTACTTTAAAAAATGAAAGTTTATGTAAATATTATAAATATATATACAATGAGACATTACCAATGGGATTTCAATACACCTGTCTCCATCATTACTTATACATAAATTTATTGAGGTGTGTAAGTCAATAGATATATGTATGTTTCATTATGCAAATTTCAATCAGGAATTTGGGTCCATATTTGTAATTGAGTGAGTGATTGCAATTTGTAGTTGAGGTTCTGCCACTTGAAGGACTCCCGACTGAGCTTTAAGCCACGGAGTGGGTCCATTGGGTTACGAATGGTGTGTCAACATCTAGATATAGAGGTTAGCTGTGATCTAAGCGAGTATACTTGTTGAATGAGCAGTCGTGGACTAAAAGTGACAGCATTCCAAGGTGGTATGGGTCTATCCCTAGGAAAGATAGGCCATCTAAATGATACATTAAGCCTGTGAAGATACCGTGGCTTGGCGACCTGTGGCCGCCAACAATTATGCCTCCCATCACCCGGGGAAGAGGGCAGCAGCTCTTTTTGACATGAGTGAAGGTGGAGACCACGGTGGTCAGTACAGTGACACACATTTCACTGCAGGCATGGTAACATTTACTTTAGCAGCTGTAGTACTGCTATGTGGCAGGCAAGGGGGAACCACCGCATTATTATCCTGAGGAGTCGCTCTTAAATATGTAATATCTCTGTCTCACTCAGTGTCTTAACAAGTGCGCTCTATATTATCTCTTATGATGGCTACTTCAACAACAATCAACACAGCATTTTCACTTTTTTAAATAAATAAACTAGCAACAACCAATGTCCGGCACACACATTATAAATTTAAATTTTAACAGTCCCAACTACTCCAACTTAAAGTAATCAAGCATGATGGGATGAAAACAATTGTAGAAGGACAGGTGGAAGGGAAAATGGGCAAGGGACAGCCCCACATGATTTACATAGGACAGGTTATAAATGATGAAAAAGAGAAGTAATGCGTTGCTATGAAAAGGCTATGGAATAGGGGAGAGGAATGTTGAGCTGCATCAAACTAATCTTAGGATTGTTGACTAATGAAAATGATGACCACTCAGGAGGGAAGATGGTTGTTGTTTTGAGAAGATCCACTTCTTCCTGTGGTGTCATGGTGATATACAATGCTTCTCGACAAAATTTGGGTCTGGCTGGACCTCTATGGGAAATTGAAAGAAATGAGGCACTCGGAAATTTTGATGTGGCTGTATTACACAGCAGATCCTTGCTTCATGATATTAATCTGTTCCCAAGAACAGATCTTAAAGTGAACTCCATCTCATGTTGAATCGACCTTATTCCTGGACAAGAAATCAGTTCAAAGACCATCAAAGAATGTGAATTTTGGTATATGTAACAAATGTTTCATTATCTAATAAGACGTAGAATTATGCATTTGATGACATTTTTGTTAGTAGAAACAAAATCAGTGAAATTTTAAGTAAAAAAGTGCATATGCAAAATCAGCTCACCGAATCCATCATAAGTGGAGAACTCATTGCAGAGTGGGAGTACATATTTAGACTTCCACATTGCAATCCATAGTATATTGGTGAGTGTGAAAAATTCTGGATTTTGCAATTGAAATTGTAAAATATAAATCACATTTCAAAAACTAAATTACACACTAAAGATTGCAATTCTTTCAAAAGTTCAGGTCTTCCAGGTTTTGTATCTAATTGCTCCATGTACCCGGATGATGGTTGTGAAGGTTTTTCAGCCATTTAATTTCATCTGGTTTCTTTTTGTACATTTAAAAAGAAAAATGACTGCTCCTACACTTCAACAACCAGAAGAGGCCAACAACAATTTTGTTTAAACTGTCATCCATGGAAACACTGTATCTTCACATTCATCGACCCATGCAGCCCACACTAGGATTTCAAACTCCTTTCTTCTTTAGCCCTTCACAGTGGCTTTGATATTTCAATTCCTTGGCCCCACTTTCGGTATTTAAACTTCTTTTTGAATTCAACTGTATGTGTATTGAGTTTTTTGGGTATAGCCAGTACACTACAACATACCGTATTTCTCAGAATATAGTCCCCCCTAATTTTGAGGCTTCAGTTTCGGGAAAAGTTAAAAAAATGCATTTGAATATAGTCCCCCCCTTTACTTTTACCACAGGCATTTTTGGAAAAAAAAGGGAGACTATATTCAGACATATATGGTATATCGGTTGTTACCCAGTGTTTGGTGTCCATTCTTGGTCACTTCGTCTGAGCTGATGAGTTAGCTTTTCAATGGATGGTATTCATTGTGGTTCATGGAGAAGAAGAAGTTTGGGAAGGAAGCAGTGAGAATTTTTGTTTGGTATGAATTCATAGCTGGATCCCATTTTTGACTAATTTTAAGAGTACAGTCCCTATTGAACTGGTCTTTGCATTTTCTTATCCCCACCACCTGGTATTGTAATGCATATCATCTAGAACGCATTAAAATTTTTTTCTCTCTTAAGATCACTTCTGTTTTTCAGAAGTTTTTTGCGTGTCCTGAAGTTTGGTGCTCTGCTACCGCTCTCTTTTTAAAATGCAAGTTTTTTACTGTCCTGTTAGTTTTTTCACTGCTTTTTTATCCACTTTGAACCAGGCCTACTGGGGAGCTTTGTGACTCAGAGGGAAGAGCAATGGGCATCTGATTAGAGGGTCCCAGGATCAAATCCCAGATGTAGCCTTCCGGCATCCCTTAACAAAAATTTTTGAAGTGCAACATATCCATGGAAAAGAACTGATCTCCCTACTACCCTGAGAGAGTGAATTTTACATGCTGCGTATGGTAGTTAAGTCTGGGGTGAGATCTATCCTAACTACCTATCAAAACCAACATGCAGGTTGAACAGACTTACAAAAAATATTCGGGGGCCCAAACCGGGGGGATCTTGCCATGAGAAATTTCATAAGTAGTTTTTTAAGCATTTTAGAAGAGTCATATGATCAACATTAGTACCCTGATAACTCGAATCTTGATATCTGGATATTCCGGGGAAAATCGACAAGCCTGACACATTTTTTCCTTTTTACATGCTGCGTATGGTAGTTAAGTCTGGGATGAGATCTATCCTAACTACCTATCAAAACCAACATGCAGGTTGAACAGACTTACAAAAAATATTGGGGGGCCCAAACCTTGCCATGAGAAATTTCATAAGTAGTTTTTTAAGCATTTTAGAAGAGTCATATGATCAACATTAGTACCCTGATAACTTGAATCTTGATATCTGGATATTCCGGGGAAAATCGACAAGCCTGACACATTTTGTCCTTACACCCATAACGAATTTTTGAGGGGGCTCGGGCCCCCTCAGGTGCCATGGAGTCGGCACCACTGGGGATGAATCACTATGGGTGAGTGAACCAGCTGGTTCACTGACCAACCAAGCCTAGGCTTACAAGAGGAGAGGAAAAAAAGTTTAAACCTGTGAAAATTATTTGATTCTTATTAAAGAGTCCTAAAAATTTATCTATATCCATGGATAACACCATTTCTAAAAAATTCAGCTATTTTGTAAGTAATAACAAGTAGAACAAAAAAAACAAGAATTAAATGTATAACTAGTAATTATTTTAAAAAAAGTATACAAAATCAAATTACTCCAAGCAAATGTGGACCAAACTCCAAAGGCATACTCAGGATCAAAACTAGGGGTGAGTGGGGCAAGCTATGGTTGTTCATGTTGTAGGTAAGATTTAAGCATGGAAAACGTGAATAAAATCAACAAATTAAGGAAACTGTAACAGCTCTTTATTAGTTTTAAAATTATTTGCTTGAAAAAATATTATTTTCTTTGAAGACATTTGCGATTTTTGCTTCTAGGGGGGGGAGGGGGTAGCTGCCCCCTCCTGCCCCTCACTGGGTACACCCACGCCAAACTCTGAAAACATCCCAACTTTTCTTATGTATGAAGCTGGAGATTCATCAAAGAAATCCAAGTACATAGCAGCAGCACTACCTGTTCTAAGAAATTGGGAGAGCCCACTGTGATAGGCACAGTATATAGAAGAGAACCTTCGGCAAAAGATGGTCATTGAACAAAGAAAAAATTACTGCCATGAAAAGAAGAGACATAAAAATACAGTGGGTAGGCCTCTTTTAGCATTTCTGTGATAATGCAATGAGAATAATGTGAGTCTTGCAAATTGTAGGTTGGTCAATTTCTTGATGAAAATGCACATTAATGGCAAGGGAGGTCAATGTTGGGCCAAACAAGAAACTGGCTGTCCAACCATAATGGTGAGTGCAAGAAGGTACAGAAAAGTTTTGTTGTTTTAACTTTTCTATCAAACTCATCAGCTGTGCCTGAAAGGTTGATCTTCACCTCAGTTTGCCGCATTGCAGAATACATATTTGAAAAAGGCTGCAGTGTCATAAGCATGTGGAGAACTCTTGGAATTGTCACTTACCACAACTGGAAGTGAAACAATGAAAGGCCTGGCAACTGGTATTTCTTGATTACGAGAAGAGGTGTTTCATACAGTGTACAGCACTGAATGAGGGTATGCAGTCAGTATTCCTCACTCAGAGCATTTAGGATAAATTTTCCTAACTCAGGCATGATTCTCAGCTTAATTAGTTTATGCCTTATAATTTATCAGTTCCTTCAGCAAAACTCCCGTGCTCCCATGCCCCCCCCCCCCTAGATCTGCCTATGTTGGAAGGCCTATAGAAGTACAATAGTGAACACTGTGGATTTTGGTTGGTCCCTCACATTACCAGCCGATGATTGAGAAAACAAAGGGAAACAGGTAAGAAGTATACACTATATAGGTACCCATTGAAAAATGCCTTGATTTGCAACTTCACATCTGGTAATGAAAAGAATGCTCAGTGAAAACCAGAAATAATAGCAAATCTGGAAATTTCTTCGTGTATAAACTGGATAGATTTATTTCTGGTATACAAGAAGTTGAGATTTTTCATAATGTTTTATGCGTGATAGTCTTCTTAACTCTTTGAAGGCAAGCAAAGATCCCCACATAGCAACGAATTCCTCAGAGACGTCTCACCATGGCCTCAAATGTGTTGAGTATCGATACGTGATCGCGTATGTCTCAGAGATATAATCATGACAAAGGTCAGGTTTTCTTTTTAAACATATTTAAATGCCATCAACCCCTTCATTGCTAATTTTTCGGAGCGATTCTGCAGTTGTGATTATTAAAATCACGACATTTAATACAGATTTCTTACATTCAAAAGGTCATCCATAAAAAAATTGTAATTAAAAATGACTGAGAAAAGTAGTTAGGTATAACTATATAATTTGTATTTCATTAATTTTTTTGCCTAAATTTAAAGCATACCATTGTAAAAATGACCATTTTTAGAATCCGATGTAGTAATAATTTAGACCTTAAAACATCAAAAATAATGGAGCATATCACCCCCTTCAACGATCAAGAGCCAGAGGAGCTCAGACATCTTGATTGATAGCATTCACTAGGTATATATTTTTGGGAATTAGGAAAACTCTTCCCAATAAGCATTAACCCTCTTACTGTAGCCTTATTTCTAGGGCACTAACAGTGGCGGCTGGTGGTTATATCCAGGGTGTGCATTAGAGAAGAAATACAATGATAAAAAAGGGCATGAAATTCAAGTGAATGCTGCTATAAATGGCACTAAACGCATTGAAGGACTACGATCCTGAGTGCAGGTAGTGTAGGTGGCAGCTACAACACTACACTAATTACACTACCTGTGAGTTACTCACCAAATATGTACGTGTGCACTCGCATCGTGTTGAGTCTGCTCCAAGCACCCATTTGAACATTTTAAACATGCCATGCCCCCCCCCTCTCACCTCATCCCACCCAAGCACCCACAAGCAATCACATAGACTGAATATGTCGCCAGGGCAATGCCAAGGGATCGCACACTTGTAGAGTGGTGAGTTTGCCAAGGAGATAGCAGTAGCGTTTGGAGCTTCATATCCCATCTCTGTGTGGACAGGATTTTCATCTTTCTCTTTGCAAAGGATTACATATTTTTCTTTTATAATTCATTCATCTTTGGATGTGCAGTTTGCTAACATGCATGTATGCATGCACCACCACTGGGAACTTGTGAGATGTGTGGAGGGAAAATTATATGAAAATAAACGCTTAAAAAAACAATTTGAGGATGATTTTTTTTTTATATCTTTGATATCGCACACGATTTGAATGCATCGCAATTTTTATCATTATGAATATCAGTTTAAAATTTAATTCTAATTGTAATTATATAATTGTAGTTATATTTTAAAACCTTTCCCTGGGCTACAACCTTGTCGCGATGGAAAGGCTTGTGCGTTCCTATGAACCCAAGAGCTGCACTGGCGGGATTAATTCTAAATTATTTCCGGTAGGGCCACCCATGCCAGATAGGTCGAAGGGTAGGAGCCAGATAAAAGGTAGTCCATGTGAAAAACACTGTTGGAATGGAAGAGGGTAACCCTATCAACTATTTCTTCCCTGAAATCATGGAGTACAACCAAATGAGCCTCAGAATCTCATCGACCAGGATGCATCCGCAAAGGACAGGTGTCGGTCAAGGCAGCGAGGTCGGCAAGGTCCTCGGCGTCGTCAACATGCAAAATCCTTACAGAGACTCATCATCATCACCAGCAGCAGCAGCAATGAAGAGAGAAGAAAAGAAGACCAAGAGGATGGAGAAGAAGATGTCGGCTATAAATGTAGGGACGTGGAATGTGAGGACAATGATGAGGGTGGAGAAGTTAGAAAATATCAAAAGGGAAATGGATAAAGGGAGGATAGATATCTTAGGATTATGTGAGATGAGGTGGAGGGATGGGGGAGGACTATTGGAGTGATGGGTATAGGGCAGTGGCGGCTGGTGGTAATTTATCTAGGGTGTGCATTAGAGCAGATATAGGATGATTTAATTATATTATGTTAATGCTAATCCATGAGCATCATATTTCGTCGTAATAGAATACATCGCAAGCAAAACATATAACTGGCATATTCTAACCTTAAAATTGCATGAACAGAAATAATATTAGCATGAATGAAAATAATTATTCTAAACACGCCTTTACAAGTGACGGTAGGCGAAATTCATTCTCCTTTCCTTACACTCTATGAGGAAGTAGTGTAGAAAACGGCCATACAGATGACTCTGTAGACGGACTAGGATCCTGGGCGCAGGTAGTGTACGTGGCGGCTACACCCGCTACACCACTACACTACCTGCGAGTCACTCACCAAAAACATGCGCCTGCGCACTCGCATCGTTTTGAGTCTGCTCCCTTCACCCATTTGAACTGCATATACCCCCCCGCATACTTCGTCCTGCCAGAGCACCCTCAAGCGATCGCATAGACCGAAAATGCGCCCGGTCAATGCCTTTGGCCCGGCGCGATGCCACTGGATCGCACACTTGTAGAGCGGTGAATTCGAAAAGGAGATAGCTGTAGCGTTCATGTTTCTAGCATATGCAGACAGGATTTTTATCCTTCTCGTTGCAAAGGAATAGTTTTCTTTTATAATGCATTCATCTTTGGGTGTGCACTTGCTAACATGCGTATACGCACGCGCCGCCACTGGTATAGGGTTATATATAGTGGTGGAATGGTGGAGAGGAAAGCCAGCGAGGGGTAGCTTTAGTATTAAATGGGAAGATGGGTAGCGTGTGGTAGGCATAGACCAGGTAAGCGAATGGATTCTGGTGGTAGAAATTGAGGTGCAGCCCACCAACCTTGTGGTGGTCCAAGTTTACATGCCCACTAGCAATCATAGGGAGGAAGAAGTAGATGAGGTGTATGAACAGCTCGAGGAAATACCTAATTAGAGAAACCCCGGTAACCCGGGTAAGAAAAATCTGGTAGTGATGGGGGACTGGAACGCTTCAGTCGGGGAAGGGAGGGATGGCACTGGCATGAAGGGCGAAGGTACTCATGGAAAAGTCCAGGGGATGTGGGGAGATATCAAATAGACTACATCATGGTAAGACAGAGGCTTAGGAATAGTGTTAAAAACTCGCACAGCTTCCCAGCAGCAGATGTGGATTCAGACCACAACCTAGGACTTATGAAATGCAACGTAAGATTCAAAAGACTCATGAAAGTTATAAAGGCGAAGAAATAGAATGCAGAGGCCCTGAAGGAGAGTACGAGGAGAGAATATCAGTAAGTAGTGGACATTAGTACATGGGAGATTGAAAGTATGTACAAAGACTGTTGAGGAAAGATGGGATAATATTAAAAAGGGGAATAGTCAAAGCAGCTGAGAAGTCAATTGGTTACATTTACAGTAGAAGGACTAAGAAATATAACGGAATGCCGAGAACATGATAAGGGAAATGGAGGAGAGGAGGAAGTGGAAGAACGTGGACACAGAACAGGGCAAAAGAATGTGTAGACAAATTAATAATCGATTGCAACGTGAAACTAAGAGGGCAAGGGAGGCTTGGTGGAAAAGACAGCGTGAGGAAATGGAAAAGTTTCAGAAGGAAGGAGAGGTAGACGAGTTATATGGCAAATTTGCTATCAGGCTGCAAAATAGGGCAAACCATGCCTAAAATTAAGGCTAAAGATGGAAGGATGCTAACCGAGCGAGAAGAGGTACAGAAAAGATGGATGGAATATGTGGAGGATCTATATGAAGGAAGGAAAAGACCGGAGAGATTGACTTTAGAGGATGAAAGTGAAGTGGAGGAGGATAAATTTGCGCTGGGGATATTAGATGCAGAAATAGAGAAAGAACTTCGTGATATGAAGGCCAGGAAAGTAGTAGGCGTGGACAATATCCCGTGTGAGCTTCTGAAGAATCTAGGGAAGGATAGTAAGAAAAGGTTTTTCGAACTAGTACGCAGGATCTATGAGGAGGGATGTTGGCTGGAGGATTTCGTGAAGACGGTTTTAATTCCACTTACGAAAAAGAAGAATGCTTTGGATTGCGGAGATTACGGGATTATTAGCCTAATATCGCACGCGGCAAAGTGGTCCTGAGGATATTGAACAAACGAATGGAGGCGAGGGCAAACGAATATTTGGGCGAAGATCAGTTTGGTTTTAGAAAAGGGAAGACAACTCATGACACAATAGCAATAATGAGGTCCCTGGTGGAGAGGAACCTAGAATATGACCAGGACATGTATGCCTGCTTTGTGGATTTTGAAAAAGCATTTGATTGAGTAAACTGGGTAAAGTTAATGGATATTCTCAAGAAAATAGGTGTAGATTGGAGGATTAGGTGACTGAATCGTAATCTGTACATGGCCCAGACTGCGCAAGTGAGGGTAGCTGAAGGAGAATCTGGGTGGGCAAGCATTGGCCGAGGTGTGAGGCAAGGCTGTCCTCTGTCGCCGCTGCTTTTTAACGTATACGCTGAGGAGATGGTAAGAGAAGCGTGGGACGAGTTGGAAGCTGGAGTGAAAGTGGGAGGAATGATGTTGAAAATGGTAAGGTTCGCAGATGATCAGGCGCTGATTAGCCAGTTAGCGAGGGGACTACAGGCTCTAGTGGATGCATTAGACGAGCGGTGCGAGGAGTATGGGATGAGGATTAATCACAGGAAGACTAAGGTAATGCAATTTTGTAAAGTATCACGCGCGAGGAATGTGAGACTCAAGATAAAAGTAGGTGGGGAAAAACTTGAGCAATTTAACTATTTGAGCAGCACATTAGAGGAAAACGGACACAGTAGCAAGGACATCCTCTATTGCTGCTGCTCTTTAGTGTGTACGCTGAAGAGATGGTAAGGGAAGCGTGGGATGTGTTAGAAGCTCGAATAAAAGTGGGAGGAATAATGTTCAAATCAGTGCGATTTGCGGATGATTAGGCATTGATTAGCCAGTCAGCGAGTGGGATTCAGGCTCTAGTGGATGCGTTATACAAGCGTTGTGAGGAGTATGAGATGAGGATTAATCACAAGAAAACTAAGGTTATGCGGTTTTGTAAAGCATCATGAGCAAGGAATGTTAGACTTAAGATATTAGGTGGGTGGTGAAAAACTTGAGCAGTTCAACTACTTAGGCAGTATGTTAGAGGAAAATGGATACAGTAGTAAGGACATCAAGGAAGAGAATTGCATTAGCAAAGGAGGCATTCATGAACAGGAAGGAGCTTATGAGAGGATCATTATGTAAGAGGTTAAGAAAAGGTTAGTGAAGAGTTTGATCTGGAGTGTAGCTCTCTATGGTGCAGAAACGTGGACACCCTAGTAACACAGTCTGTTGGCCCAACGTCGTTTTTTGGTAGGCATCGTTGGGAAAGCATTGGGGATGTTTTGGGCCAATAGACTGTGTTACTAGGGCATTGAGGAAAGAAGACAAGAGAAGATTTGAGGCATTCGAGATGTGGGTATGGAAATTAATGGAGAAGGTGGAATGGATGGAGAGGAAAAGGATCAAGGAAGTGCTGGATATGGTTGGCGAGAAGAGGCAGCTTTTAGATAAGGTATGGAGGAGACAGAATGTATGGATGGAGCGAATACTTAGCGGGGAGGGGATGTTGAAAATCGTGTTAGAGGGTAGAATGTTGTCCCTCGCTGGAAGGAAAGGGAGGCTCCGAAATCGCTTCTCTAGTACTCCATGGAAACCTACCTGAATCGGTAGAATACTGTAATAATAATAATATTTTAAAAATAGTAATAGTAGCTACTAGGAGCTACAATATCGGCCCGAACTTTTTGCTCTGGAAGCAAAAGCCAATGTATCAGCCTGACGCCGCACTAAGAGGGTTATTACATGTCCACAAAGACAATTTTATGCCTCTGCCCCAATATCTTTGATATTAAAGCGATGCCAGTTAATGAACATTCAGGCTAGAGTTTGAACTTTTATACTCTAATATAAGATCTTGTAAAAACTATTAATACACTTTATAATCTTTTAAAAGCATAGTATTAAAGATTACTAGGTTTTAGTTTCATTGTCCGTCACTATCATGACTGGTAGTACAAATTTGCAGTGAAGGATGAATTTCGAAAAGTCCGCTCAGTAATTCGATATGAACGATTCCTTTACTGGAGGCCCTTTGATCTGAATCATGCGTTAATTTCTCTCTAACGCAAATTAAGATGCATCTACTTGTATTTATGAATAGCTTTCAATTAAATACAGACGCTAACCTTGAATTATTCATCTTCTTCTCATTCATTACCATAGAAATCTTCGAAATACGATGTCCATATAGTTCGATGCAAACGATAGGTCGAAATTATCGCTTTCACTCAATCGAGAGTGAAGGTGCGAAGCGAAGAATGTTTTCAAAGTGAATAACTTGGGAGATGATTATGATAATGTTTGCTGATTTTCTCGTGAACCCCGAAGTTACGCAGCAAGGAAAAAGCCACAAGAGATTAGTAGGCGTGAAGATCGGCACAGCCACCGACCAACTATTTACACCGAAATATGTGGTAAAGCATATTTCTTGGCCTTTCTGTTATTATTTCATATTCCCTTAACATTGGGGACTCACTGCTCAATGATGCACGGAACGCTTGCTAATCTCAGTTGGAGTTGGATTCAAATTTCAATGTAATCCATGGGTTGTGATGATTTTTAAAATCGTCATTAAGCTACCTACTTAAAAACTGTATGGCTAATATTTTGCTGTTTCTAGACCTCCATATTTGTAGCGTCAACGCCTGTCTGGCACATACGCATCAAATTCAAAATGCTTCCGAAAATGTTTAGAATCATATATGATAAGATGTCAGCATCACGAGAAGAAGGGAAATATATGTTTACTGAAAACTGTTGTCAATTATATCTTATTCAAATAATCAAAACTGCAATGATGGTGGGATATATGAGATGATGTTATAACGTAATGCAACTGTTTTGCTTACTATATATCCAAATAGAGTGACCTTATATGCAATGGCACCAGAATGAAATGTCAGTTAGAATTTGGGGCAGTATTAATGAGATAAGATGGGGACTCCATATGGTTTGTGCAGAAGAACCATTTAGTTTCATATGCATAGAATAGTACTGTGCTCGACAGTCCCCTTTCTCCTTCTGATGTTTGGTGCATCTCCTCATTTGTCACCCTATCCATCCATTTGATCTTCAGCACCCACCATCAGTGCCAGATCTGGAAATATTCATGTACTTTCTGGTCAGCTTCTCCAATTTCCCAAGTTTCTCATGTGTAGTGAGACCACACAAATGTTTTCATGTGCTATTTCTGTGCCTCCATTCTAAAGCTCTTGGACGTAGTTCCTCTAACTTGGGCTGTACAAATACATTGCTATGTATGGGTTATTTATTTATTTAATCACCAAGAACGACACAAAGCCTTTACATTGGTTGTTCTCCATAAATAGATAACAGCTTAAAGATAACACAATAAGTAAAAAAAACTAACAGAAAACAAGTGTTTGACCATAAGGAGAAGCATTATGGATTAGACAGTGGCGAATTGTTTAGGTTGCATTATAGGGAGGATTTGTAGGTAGTTGTAAAGGACAAGAGGTCCAGGGAAGGAATTTTTGAAGCCATGGAGTTAAGAAGGAGGGACATCGGTAGAAAAGAGAGTGTTGAGAGATGGAAATACAGGATTGCGGAGCATGAAACAGAGACTTATTACGTAAGGGGCAAGGAGGAACATGAAAATGGAAAAGAGGGAGAATTTCGTTGGTCCGGAGAGTACCGATAAAGACTATGCAGAACATCAGGTCAGATTATACACGGTGGTTACTTATGTTTGAAATCCAGAGGGAGGAAAGGATAGAGTCACGGGCAGAATATCTGAGTGTGGTTTTCAATGGCGGGCTTACTGCATGAAAGAAGTTGACAGATCGGTTTAGCAAGCTTAGTGCAATGGGTGAACTAAACTGGTGAGCAGTATTCCTGTACAGGGAGAAATGATCCAAAAATTACTGTTCTTAGAGTGGTAGGGCCTTGAATACATAGGTCGGTTGATTGTACACATCTGCTATGATTCTTCCATTCCAGGTAATGGTGCATCCAGGAATAGCTGATCTGTGCATAATTTTGAAACACATCTTTGAAAATTATTTTCATGTGTGGAGGTGGCCCTACACGGAATGTTGATGCAGTTGCCATGGTAATCCTCTCTGTAGGATAAAGGTATTTATGCATTAAAAACATACTGAAATTGATTGTTTTACATGTAATCAAGCAGCTTAGGTATACTATATTTATACATGCCTAATTTATTGTGAATGGAGGAAATTATACTATCTCTCTAATCTCTTCACAATACGGACAAAACATCAGTGTATGCTTTTCCTCCGCTACCCTCATGAATGTATTCTCCAATAGTAATTAACTAGTGCATGACTTAATTCCACTACACTATCAAAGTTTGTTCTATAGATTTTAATTATTAAGATGCCAAACACAAGTTTTAATAAATGTCTTTCAAATAAAAATTCCTTGAAGAAGGCCCATCCATTTTGTCGTTTCAGCTAAATATCACAAACTCCCACATGGTGAATGATCAATGTCTACTATTTCTTTACAATAATGGGAGGTGATGACTTTAACCCTTTCACTGCTGTGGACGTACCTAGTACATCCGCACGGCAGACTGCGGTGGACATACTTTTTCTTCCTCCCTGCCTTGTGGTCAGGACTTTCGCCGAAGCACTTCGAAGGGACCCACTAATCAAGGACCCTTTCCTCGACGAACTCACCCATGCAGGACCGTCTCATCGGCCCCACCAGCGGGGGCCCTACCTCCGGAAAAGTGATCGCTCTGACTGAAATTTGAAAATCAATCAATCAATCCGATCATCACAAAATGATTGTTCTCATCGCACTCCTGCCAATCAAGCAATCAAGTATGTCTTTGAACCGTGTTGCTGCGATGAAAAATAATGATTTTGTCTGCAGCCACGTTTTGTTGCAAAGTTAACAAAATCGTTATTTTTTATCGCAGAGACACGGTTCAAAGACGTACTTGATTGCTTGATTGGCAGGAGAGCGATGAGAACAATCATTTTGTGATGATCGGATTGATTGATTGATTTTCAAATTGCAGTCAGAGAGGTTACTTTTCCGGAGGTAGGGCCCCCGCTGGTAGGGCTGATGAGACGGTCCTGCGAGGGTGAGTTCGTCGAGGATAGGGTCGAGGATTAGTGACCCTTCGGAGGGTGTACCACACCCATCCTGGAAGTACCTGCTCCATGGGCCCAGGAAACGCATTTTAACATTTTCGCTGCATGTGAGGAGAAGGTTTCCGGAGATTGAACAGCAGCGAAAGGGTTAAAGGGAATGAAACATTGGGAATCTTAAAAGATGTTGTCAGGTACATTATTATGATTATAAGGTTAGCCGATAAAAGTTCTATAAAACCAAAAGGGTATTAAATATAACAAGGACAAATACAGAGAAAATTACTATGATGAAGAAACCATATCATTTTCTCATGTGAAAAGCTAATTTTTTAGATCCTGATTATGCCAGAGAACTGGTGTAAATTCGCCGGCCAGGAGTCCAAACTCCTGCGAGTGTTGCTGCAAATGTGTGGGAGGGTTAGTATTCCCAGCTGATGAACAATAAATGAGAACCAAAACTAACTTTTACCATTTCTTTCATCTTTCTCTATTCGAGTTAAAGCCATTGATTTATATTGCAGAAAATGCAGTTTGGAAGTTTGCATCTGTTCTGACCCTTATGGAAGAGTTAAGGGCCAGGAAAGATGATTAGGGCAGGGGGAAAGATGCCTTAGTTGAGGTGACATATACACTTGCTGTATAGGGCACAATTAAGTACTCATTGCAGAAATTCGAAGTAAAATGGATGCCCTGAAAAGGCGACGTAAAGCCATTAAGATCACAAGGTCAAGAGTGGCAATGATGTTCCCCAGTACTTGAGGTATGCAGAATTTTCTCTCCGTTTCTCATTTTTCGTTCCTCAAAACCATAAAATTCCATCATCTATGAGTATTATTTTGTGGTAGATGCATCCTCAAGTTGTAATAGTGGTCTATTGTTAATTTTACTCAAATTATTAAGAGAAAAGTGTGAGAATGAACATCTGTGATTGCAACTGAGAAAGTGAAACATAACAAACGCCATTTTAATACAAATAGGGCAGAGTTACCATTGTCATATGAACTCTTGTGACCAAAATTACCTACATTTTTTTAGTCTATGGATGAAACTTTCGGACGCCAAGCTTGGGTGGCTCCCAGATCCACTGCGTGTAGCACGAATGGGCCTTCCACAAGCCAAGCCACAGCTGAAAGTGGCAGCGGTGGAGGAATAGGTTTTTTATACGTATATCTCCTTTTTATTCTGACTGGTGGCTACAGTATAATAGCCCAATAACATACGTAAATATGCTTAAAATTTGCTTGTCAACTCTCATTGGAAGTAAATTAGAAAAATTGTTAACTATTCTGTCATCTGAACTTCCTGAATTGCTGTGCCCTTTTGATTCTACTATGTGATGTGGATAGGCCCTGGGGTTAAGTTCAGATAAGGACTACTCAACCTAGCTTCACTCTTCACTCATTGCATGAGTTTATAGGGCAGTGGTGCAGCGAGGGGAGGGGTTTGGGGGATAACCACCCCCCCTCCCAGAGTTCAGAGAAATTTTTTAAGTTTAATCTATTTTACTCATTTTAGTTAATTGGATTGATATTGCTAATAGAATAATAGTAAAAGGATTAATAAACTATCCCTTTGAAAGCCGTAAAACTCACCATTTTGAGCCAAAAATCCGCAATTTATTAATCTTGCACCTACCGCTTATTCTGGTGGGTATTCCATACCCCCACACACCCCGGTATTAGTTGCACCTAAACTCCCCCAGCCCTAATTTCTAGCTGCGCCCCTGTTATAAGGAACTGATTAATGGCATTGAAGGATGTAGCAATTCATAAACGTGGGAAAGGTACCATGCCTACTTTTAAATGTTGGCTTTGGGAGTAGTCACAGGCATAATCAGGGAATTTGGCTTGGAGGAGAGAGTCATGGGTGTTTATCCCTTGGAAATCTATTAAATGTAAATTTCCAGCTGTTGTGGTGTATCAGCAGGACTATGGGATGCAATAAAAGACTTGGATCAAAAATCAGTACATGTGTATGAAAGCCACAACAGCACTATATCTAGGATACATCATTTCACACAGAGAGCAAAAGAAGCCATAGCCTGATACATAGCAACAGTACATTGTGTCACTAACGTACGTTATTCATAGTTACAGCAAGGGAGCAGGAAATTACAAAAGTGAGTTATTGGTCCTTAAACACCAGCGTTGTGGGAATTGTGATCACCACCAATTCGATTCATCAAATTTTTCTGGGTGGCCTGGCTTATAACGGGGTGGAAAACTATAGATAAAAGCGAGTCATACATTCAGAAGTTTGGAAAAATATCTGCAAATTTTAACTTATGTGGCATATGAACACAATGATGATGTTCTTCAGCAATTCATTGAAGAAGAAACTTCAGCCATATGCACTGCAGGAACAAGTGACTTTGTACGCAGTCACGCGCACAGGTGCAAAGTTAAATACACCAATGAATGACATTCGCCATGAAAAAATATTTGACTTAGCCGGGATATGAACCCGGATCTCCCGATTGCCGGTCAGATGTGTCAGCCAGTTACTCCTCTAAGCCATTTTCACAGAGCGAACTTCGGGATGGGTTTTACCAAACAAGATTTTGACATCACGAGTCCACACTGTGGCACCTGTGGCGAGGGTCGATGAAATAAGGGTTTTTCACCCTGACAGTGGCTTAGTAAGCACGACCCTTGCGACAGGCACCACAGTGTGGACTTGTGACGTCAAAATCTTGTTTGGTAAAACCCATCTCTGATGAGCTGGCAATTTCACCTGATGCTGCTCAGAGGCAGTGTGTCAACACGAAAAGGGATGCGATTGCATTGGCTCTCATGCCCTAATTTAATAAAATAGAAATTAATTTCTTCAAAACTAATTTTTATTTACGTTGCACCCAGTGGAATAACTATGGGGAGGGGGGTAGATACCCCTACTGAGCCTTAGAGGAATAAAAAAATATTATGAGTATTGTCTGGTTTTGACATAAAATAATTGCATCTGCTTAAAGTTAAATATCAATTATTGATGATGTAAAACGTATTTCCAAGCATGTCATATTTAAAAAATATTCCCTGGACCTACCTGTCCTTTACTACCCCCCCAGATCCCTTTATATCTCCCCCTAAAGCATATTCCTAGCTACGCCACTGATTGTACCCTCCCCTTACTACTCTTTCTTACTACTATTTCCATTTCCATAATCCAAAAACTGGTGCATCTGCATATTCACCTCATGTTTCCCCTGTTCCCTCCTTTCTTTCTCCTCTTCCCTCATCTCATCCTGATTACTTTTATGTAGATGTCTTCCGTCATCACCTCAGGCCTCTTCCTCTTCTTCATGAGAGCTAAAAAGAGGGTACAATTAATCCCAAATATATATTACCCACCAAGAAGTGTTGAAAGACTTATTGCCCCAATTATTACCCTGGGTATGAGTGCATTATGGTGGTCCTTATTTTTAAAGTTTTTGAATTTCTTTTGGGATGCCCACCAGATTTGTTCTATTTGGTGAGAAAATAAATCATGAGAAATATTTTTGTACATGCACTAAATGTCAGCTAAAAGCTCTTCCCTGATAAAAATAAACTCCACCATGGTGGGTTAAGGAAGGGTAGTAGCCTTCATGGTGGGTAGTTACCATTGCACAACCCATGCCCTACCCACCATTAAGGGTAAGGGAAGGATAGAAAAATCCTTCGTGTACCCTTCCTTGGAACTCCTTCCCATACCATCCGTGCACCCTTCCTCTACCCACCTTTAAGGGTAAGGGAAGGGTAGAAAAATCGTTCGTGTACCCTTCCTTGGAACTCCTTCCCTTACCATCCGTGCACCCTTCCTCTACCCACCATTAAGGGTAAGGGAAGGATAGAAAAATCCTTCGTGTACCCTTCCTTATTATTATACTGTCACTATGCGGATACAAAAGCACTGGGAACAACAAGCAATATAAAAAACTAGAGTTTTTTGCCACTTTTTTCATACATTTCCCTATGCCACTTAACAACTAGTAACAGATGTTGTCTCTGAGCCTCATCATTTGTCAATTTTTTCTTGACTAGAAAATCTTTTATTAATTGAACTCCTCTTTCTGCAGTATCATTAACAACCTTTAGGTGTTGAACTATAGATAGGCCCTTCTGGTAGCCTACGTCACTTTTCCATGTGCACGGATCCCGCAACAAAAATGTCGGCGAAATACCAATAATTTTGAAAAACTTCACAGAATTTTTCGAAGCGAAGTCAGCGAGAGTCAGCTCACTAATAGGTCGATTAGGCGGAAGAGTAGCTCGAGGTGCGTCATCATCAGACCCATCATTGTCTCTGATTGCTTCCGCAATGTCTCTTTTCTCTTCGTCAGAAATAGTCCAGGAAATTAAGCTCATAAAAGTGAAAAACCTTGCAATTTTTTCAAACTGAATCGATTTGCACCAAAATTTGGGATTAGACTAATTATACCCCCTACTTCAAAATCTATATTATGCCGAAGGGCGCTTTTTATTTTTTAGGGGTGAAAGCTACCCCTAAAAGCTGAAACTTAAAAAATTATTTTTTAAAGCTAAATACGAGTAAAATTTAGTTTAAATTATTTGTATAATTATTTTTTTATGTTTGGAAAATAATTTTAAGGTGTTTCAACCCATAATAATCAACCCTTATTGGGGTTGAATGCAAAAAAGAATTTTCAAACTGAATCGATTTGCATAAAAATTTGTGTTTATACTAGTTATACCTCCTTTAAAAATTTTTTCAAACCGAATCGGTTTGCATAAATATTTGGGATTAGACTAATATAGACTTCTTCAAAATCTATATTATGCCGAAGGGCACCTTTTATTTTTTAGGGGTGAAAACTAAAAGCTGGAACTTAAAAAATTATTTTTTAAAGCTAAATACGGGTAAAATTTAGTTTAAATTATTTGTATAATTATTTTTTATGTTTGGAAAATAATTTTAAGGTGTTTCAACCCTTAATCATCAACCCTTATTGGGAGTTAATGTAATAAAAATTTCAAACTGAATCGATTTGCATAAAAATTTGTGTTTATACTAATCATACCTCCTTTAAAAGTTTTTTCAAACCGAATCGATTTGCATAAATATTTGGGATTAGACTAATATAGACTTCTTCAAAATCTATATTATGCCGAAGGGCACCTTTTATTTTTTAGGGGTGAAAACTAAAAGCTGGAACTTAAAAAATTATTTTTTAAAGCTAAATAAGGGTAAAATTTAGTTTAAATTATTTGTATAATTATTTTTTTTGTTTGGAAAATAATTTTAAGGCGTTTCAACCCATAATAATCAACCCTTATTGGGGGTTAATGTAAAAAAAATTATTTACCCTAAAAATAAAAATTATTTATCACATTCTATCTTCGTATACACTTTCTTACTCCTTTTATTATGTATTCACTTTTTTCTCTCATGATTTTAATCACAGCACAGAAAAGATATAACAATAGGATAAACAGAACAAACTTCGTCATGGTAACATAAACAAATAAATGTACATTTATGTAGACATTACATGAAACACAATCAAACGGAGACTGTATGGCTTCCAGTCTTCCCACCACATGCATGCTCACAGGTCACTGTGAGCGAGAGCACACATACTCACATATGTGTATGTATGTATACGTCTTATGGGTATGTGTGTTTATTTTGTAGCAAATTTGAGTGTATCGTTAGCTTCTAACGTAAAGTACACAAAGTATATGCTGATTATGAGGAATATTATGCTCTGAATTGTGGATTTCGAATTTTTCGATAATAAATTTGATTGGTATTTCAAACATAGCTCCTTTATTTTTTATGATAGAAAGTTCATTTAAATTGTATTTTGTAGGGTTTTTACTGACTACAAGGTCATGTGAATTAAAATATTTTTCGAGTCATTGATTTTGAAAGGGGAGGGATTTAAGGGTTTAAATAAGGTGGAGCTCCCTTGGAAATAGAGGATTTAATTATCAATATCTCACCAAATATTTATTGTATAGAAAATTAAAACACACCAAAATATTTGAAAATAAAGAAGCTACAATTTATTACTCTTGCATTTTTTTCATATCTCCAGTATTTTTGGGGTTATTTTGAAAAAAGAGTATTTTTAACGAAATTGTAGAAAATGACTTTTCACTTTTTCCTCCATTTTTTTCAAAATTTAGAGTTGTAAATTAAAAAAACTTCTAGGATCAATTAACAATACTTAAATAAAGAGAAATACTGAAGGGCATTGATCACTTTTGTCTAGTGTGGTAATAAGGAGTTGTTTTCACTGATTTTTTCGCACAAAAAAGTAGGGACTGATCTTATTTTTAATCATAACTCGCTCAAATTTCATGATAAAAAATATTTTTTCTCATTATAAGAAATTTTTTTAAAAACACTTTTAAACAGATTGCATAATTTTTCCTCGAAAATTACATTTTTCCCGCTATTTGGTATTGAATCTTTCAAATTTAGCGTAAGACAAACAATAGATAACCATCAACAAGTTGTAGCTCGGTCCGAATTGGTCATAAAGGAAATATAAAATAAGATTTTTATTTAATTTTTTACAAGCTACAGTTTCGTAATTCACAATTTCCTAATAAAATTAATACTTTTCAAGTTATTTGCCTATAAGCGATTAAAATCGTTGATTTTTTCGTCAAAAAACTGTTACTTCCAATCGCAAATAACTCGAATAATATTAATTTTACGCAAAAAATGCAAAGGACATTTTATTCTTAGAATTCATTTTTCTATCGATTCCTGTGGTCAAAATACAATTAAAATTTTCCACCCCCGAGATGGGGTGGAAACCACCCCCAGGGTAAAAGCGCCCGTCGGCATGATATAGATTTTGATTCTTGATATATTCCCTACTTATTGTGAAAATTTCAAGAAAATCGATTCAGTTTGAAAAAATTGCAAGCCAAAATGCTTCATTTCCTGGACTAAAACCATTTCATCTAAGACCGCCATACAAATCAAGTTTGCGGAAAGATACCATAGATGGTTACAAAACTTGGCCTAAGCTGCTGCGTAGTGAGGGTCTTTCTTCCTAGCAAGAACTTTAAGTAGCTCAAGATCCATTCTCGGAGCGCTCACTGCCACGGGACAGGTGGCCAATGTTTCATAAATTCACTTGCAATGAAGCAACACAATTTGAATAAATTGCCACTTGACAAACGCAATTGCTTGGCAAACATCCACGTTTTAAAAGCGTAGAGCTCCGTATTCATCCACCGTGATTTGTCAGTTGGGCCTGAGGGGCGAACCACATCTCTTTCTTGGGAACCACACCACCCAACCACACTAGACACAACTCCAAAAGTTCTTTGTAGTCGTCTCGAGGATGGTGGTTCTGAAATAATATGGTGCAAAATTTAAATACTAATCCTGAGGATGGACTTTAAATCACCATAAGCATCCTGACATTTGCCATTTACGAACCTGCAGCTGAAGAATGTCAAATTCTGTAAAATAAACAAAATGTTAATTCTCCCTTTCTTTTGCCATATTGGTCACCCTTCCCGCACCCGGAAAATATTACCTTCTTCCGAATCCCACGAGCTTGTCGTGCTCTCAGCAGACATCTGTGGAACGAGGTCCACTTTCTCATCCAATATTTCCTTTTCTTTCTCATGCCGTTTTTTCCTTAGAGAAATCCTCTTCTTGAAGTCTCTTACGGTTTTCTAAACGCTTACACCAATTTATATCAATACCCGCCATATATCCTTTTCGATCAGTTTTCATAGATATGTAAAACAACTTATCCTCCTCCATAGTAATTTTTAAAAGGGCGTCTTTGCAGCCGATGTCAATCAGACGGTCGAGCACTCTGCTGAATTCCTCTCTTGCGGGCACTGACTTCTCACTAGTTTTATTTTTGTCTTTCCCAAGGGCACGGTAGTTATCGTAAGCTGTCAGGAGCTTCTTAATGGCTGCTCGGACCTCCTGCGTAGGAATATTAGACTTTCCCCACACAACAAGTAACTCTTTCATTGTAAATCTTGCTGCATCCGCCGCTGACATCGATCCTGGAGAACAGTGTAGGTTGTAAAAGAAAACTTTGAGAACTTCACGCAGCGTTGGGAGTTTACCATTGCCGGGCAAATGTTTGGACTCATTACCCACCAACCACACACTTGTCGCACTTCGCATTACCGGCGTACCCTTCGACTTCACGCTCATTCTGGCCACCGCCGAAACAGCCTCGACCTCGGAACACACGACAATACCTCACGTTCTCAGTTAGTGCACAACACTAAACTCCACGAGTGACTGATAGACTAAGCCGGGATACTTTTAACATAAACAGAGCGATGTTCCGAAAGCGCATAAGTCGAATCTCAACGGGACACTGCGTGGCCATATCAGCAATATGCACTCGACTGGCGCCTGGCGGCCGCAACGACGAGCGGGACTTGTAAACACACCGAGTTTTGGCTAAGAAGCTCATTTTGACTCAAGTGTTGCTGTCAACGACTATATAGCTAGAGGAGATCGTTTGAACTTAAAATTGGTTGTTTATTAACACTCGAGCCTCCTGCAGGGTAGGCAACATCACATGAAATTTGGAAAACTCAGAAATTCAAACTTTGAATGCGTTTCGACAGGGTCAAATATTGTCCGATTGGGCTGAAAAATTTTATGGGATTTTTTTTCATGCATTCGCATAGGAAAATGGAAATGCCCCCTCAACTTTCAAACTTTCGGTTTTTTTGGGACACCCTAATGGCCCAGACTGCACAAGTGAGGGTTGCGGACGGAGAATCTGCAGATTCTCCGTCCGCAACCCTCACTCACCCATGGGTGGGTAAACATTGGCCGAGGAGTGAGATAAGGCTATCCTCTATCACCGCTGCTTTTTAACGTATAAGTTGAGGAGATGGTAAGAGAAGCGTGGGATGAGTTGGAAACTGGAGTGAAAGTGGGAGGAACGATGTTCTAATCAGTGAGATTCGCCGATCATCTGGCATTGATTAGCCAGTCAGCGTGGGGGCTTCAGGTTCAAGTTAATGCGTTATACGAGCGTTGCGAGGAGTATGGGATGAGGATTAATCACAAGAGGACCAAGGTTATGCGGTTTTGTAAAGCATCACGAGCGAGGATTGTGAAACTTAAGATAAAGGTGGTTGAGGAAAAACTTGAGCAGGTTGAGCAGTTCAACTATTTACATACGTTAGTACGTAGGAAGTACGTTAGAGGAAAACGGATACTGTAGTAGGGCATCAGGAAGAGAATTGCATAAGAAAGGAGGCGTTCATGAACAGGAATGAGCTTCTGAGAGTTCGCTATGTAAGAGTTTATAGAAAAGGTTAGTGAAGAGTCTGACCTGGGGTGTCACGCTTTACGGTGCAGAAACGTGGACACTTAGGAAGGAGGAAGATATAAGACCGGAGACATGCGAGATGTGGGTGTGGCGAAGAATGGAGAAGGTGAAGTGGATGGAGAGGAGGAGGAACGACGAAGTGCTGGTCATGGTGGGTGGCAGAGGGTGGTGGGAGATGCAGCTTTTAGATGAGATAGGGAGGGGACAGAAGGTATGGGTGGACCGAGTACTCAGCGGGGAAGGGATATTGAAGAAAGTGTTAGAGGGAAGAATGTTAGGTAAACGAGGGAGAGGAAGGAAAAGAATAGGATTTTTAGATAGAATGAAAGGGAGTAGATCTTATTGTGAATTGAAGAGGGAAGTGCATGATGGAAGGGAAGACTCCCGGAATTCTTATTAAGCACTCCATGGAAAAACCGTAATCGGTAGAATACTTAAATAATAATGGTCATCGTTTGATTTCACCGAAGCGGTCGTAACTAATTATGGCTCGGCCTCCCTACGCATCTGTTTCCGAAGTCCAGGTCAAATTTGATTAGTTAAAATAAATAGAATAATTGCCCCTGGCTGGCCATTTATTTACGGAAAATCGCAGAAATATCCTTCCTCATAGGAATTTTTTGCTTTCTGTGGAAACATGAAATCATGGTTTCGCAAGTAATGGTCCATGGTCGCTCTCATAGCGGCGAGGGTATTCTCCATCCCACCATTCCATCGCTATCCCTACCATAGAGGCGTAGTCGGGCTCCTATTCGCGGCGGCGCCTCAATCCTTTTCTACGCTTAATTATCATGAGGAAAAAGTCTCTTGAACGGGCATTCGAACCATTGACATTGGGAATAGGGTTCACGTTTCGGTGGTGGCTTCTGGGAAGCTCATATATACCCACGGCGCGCATGGTCCGCGATGGTCGGGAAAGCCAAAGGTCTGTTATTCTATTCCCGGTTCAGGGGAATTTTTTCTCTTGGCAAAAAATTTGATAGTTTGATGCCTATTCACACGCATTAAAAAAATATTTCATGAAATCAGCTATTTATATTTTATTTTCATAATGCTGAAAGTCAAATTCGTCGTTGGTTGATGGCAGATATTAATATGAATTGAAAATATATCGAAAACTCGGCTGCCTCAGCGCTGCTGGACTAGTTTGCTGTCCTCAGCAGATGTATGGCAGGCAGTCGCCACATTTCGGGCTCGGAGGACGGCCGAAGTTCTTTAAATTCCCTTTTTTGTTGGTTGGTTTGAAGTTCTCTAAAGCCCCTTGGTTGTTTTACATAATGAGGGTAAAAACCGACTGCATGCCTACTGTCCGTTGGCGACCGTTGTTGATTTTGAGTTTCACTTGACTACGCTTGTCAACTATATTGATATTCATGTGGTTCATATGACGTAAACTATTAATTTATTTTTGTTCTTCACTTCCGTTTTGTGTTTTTGTTTTGATGCATTCACCGTTTTGTACAGAATTTTCGTCACCCATAAACTGTTTTGAATGCATTATCATGCTGTACCAATGGCCTTGCGTTGGTCATAGTTTGAGATGAGAAACCAAATAGAGTGTTTGTGTGTGTAAAAAAAAGTTGTGCCATGAATACCAAGTTAAGAATACAAGAAGAACGAATTAAATATCCAGTCGCATTCTACTGACCTGCCAGCGTGCGGGTCCACGAGAAATCGAAGAGGATACTTTTAACCATTACTAAGGAAAATGAGATACAAGTAAGTAATGTAACGTGTAAGAGTAGTGAGTTGTTTTAGCCTTTGTATGTCATGAATTCACGATCGTAAACGAAGATTACTTAAAAGTGTTAGGAAATGAACTAAGTAATTACCGCATTAAAATCCTAGATATTACTTGTAAATATGTAAATGGAAATTATTTTTGCTGAAAATATTCTCTATCTTCGCAGTGACTTGAATAAATATTTTACGTGTTCGACTTTTAGGGCATTATGGTTATTCTGTTGAATTTGACTGTGGCATTCATTTTACGTGTGGCAATCACTTAGTTTTAACTGTGAACCAGAAACTCATGTGGTAGGTTTCCTTATTCCAATATAGTAAACATACATTTTGCGTGGTACCTAAATGTATTCCGTTAAATTTGGCACTTTGGAACTACCCTGGTTTGATCGCATCGCTAATATTGACGTTCTTTTATTGATGTACACCAGTCGCGGGTACAGAAAAAACTTTGGGGTGGGGGAGGGGAGGAGCAAAAGATATTTGAGCTACCTTTACTGTTATCGTGATGAAAAATAATCAAGTAACATGCAAAGTTTAAGAATGCTTAATTTAAACTGATTATTTTAAAAGTACGAGACGATGCCATTTTATGATTTTTTTAAATTTCAATTGTGGGTCTGCAGTGTTTGGCATTGCCGGCGGCCCCGCAAAGGTGGGGGACGCGCCGTATGTGTCCGCCACTGACCTCCCACTTGTATTTATCATTGATTTCTGGGGTAATTTTTTCGTATTGTAACAGTTCTTCGAACCGGCAATCATTTCCTCGAGGAGTTATGAACTTCACACGTTATAGGTGCTTGTGGTACTTTGGGCTAATCGTCGTGGTTAAGTTACGTGCAATTTCAACGCCGTCTAATGAAAAGTAATCTGTTTCTATAACTAACGAATTAACGATTATGCTGACCCCTAATTCCGATTTCTTTTAAGCCAACGTATCAAATGTAGCATATTTGAGCTCACTGTTTAACGTTAGCGGCTTTACTTAGTGGAACCACGGAGTAGGAAAAGCAATTTCACTTTATACGTTCCACCCTGACAATACGTATTCCGCCAACTGTTGAGGCACTGTTATGTAATCATCGAGTAATGTGTACCTGGACATGGAAATCAAGAAAATTTACGTGGTATGTCCCACTCTGATTTTACTTGATGATGAGTTAAATTCGTCGAAATCATGATTGTAATCATGCGAATTTTCGGTAACAAGTTGAGTTTTATCGGATGGTCAATTTTTGTCGGATTTTCACAAAATTGTTGATTCACCACTTTTTTAACCCTCTTAACAGCCCTAGATATGGACGAAATGGCTGTGACCACTATTAATTCAAATGTATATATTACGAATATTATAGATCACATCATCACGAACGTAAGCTTTGGTCTTCATGTGATCGACGCGAGTGGCTATCTTGATAAATCTATACCAATGCTCGGCGGGTTACAATAGAGATAGTGGCCCAGTGCAGGATTCCTTGTTGTAATATTCGTGAAACATTTCATTAATTTAGCAGCAAAAACAGAGTGGGGATGGAGTCGTAGCTCATGGCAAAAAACGCATGGGGCTGAGCTGGGCGGACATGATGAAATACCTCGTGGCTGGAGGCATTGCTGGCGGAGTCTCACGTACGGTCACGGCTCCGGTGGACCGCATCAAGGTGTTTCTTCAGGTAAAACGCATCTTTATCTTGCAGCGGACAATTTTGAAAATTTAATTTCTTCTTCTGTTTATCAGCAATCTTATACAATGAATTATAATTTCATAGCATTTATTTTATAACTACCATAATGCCATATGATAAAATCATGATAAGGCCCTCTATACATCTAAAAACATTCATCTCTCACGCATAATAAGTGGCAGTGCCAAGCTTTGTCTTAATCCATTTAGTTTAATATAATTCGAAATCATGGATATTTTTCTTAGTTGCGAAACTGTTTTTTTTACCAACTTAACGTCGATTTGATTTCATATGGCTGCATTGCTTTTTGCATAAAGTCGGAGAAATCTTTTTAAAAATTGGAGTAGAAATCAGGGACACTGATAGATGGAAGTTGGTATGATCCGCTTCCTAATCCGTGCTTAAGCAGGTGAATTTTCCCACGAGGAATATTTTCACTTAAAAATTTAACTACCGTGTGACCCTCATTGTCAGTTAAGGTACACCGCTAGCTAGTGATGGGAAAATGTCGGTCAAAATCGATTTGTCGAGCAATCGATTTTTAATATAAATTAAAAGCTCGGCCTTTCAACAAAAATCGTATTTGAACCAAAATATTTATTTATCGAAAAACTGCGCCTCAAAAAAAAAAAAAACACATTTTGGGCTAAAGCATTTTTATTATTCACTCAGACAACGCTCAAAATATACATTGGAGTGATATAAAAACTACTTATAAATATGCTTGAATTATAAGTAGCAAAAAATTACAAATGCACGCACATTGAAGTTTTGTTATCACGTATTGGAACCACTCTGTTTCACTTTAACTTTTTAAGCTAGATCAACTGATTAAGAATATTTCTTAGTAATCCACGGCGTGCGTTACCAATTCTGACCGCCATGTATACAAGTATTTCAGTTTTGATGGATAACGTTATCATAGACTGATAGTAACGCTGCTGAAATCAAAGATGAAAAGATCATGGTTCAATCCCCATTACCTCGATTTTTTGCTATTAAAACTCGATTTCTTATTTTAATCGAAATATATTTTTCCATCACTATCGCTGGCTAGTCTTCGGTTAATTCTCGACTAATGCTCATTTGATCTAAAAAAGTATTCTATTGACCCTCGATTTTTTTTCTCCTCAGGCTAATTCAAAGTACGGTGGTCTCCTTTCATGCCTACATGCGTTGATCAAGGAGGGAGGTATCCTAGGACTTTGGCGTGGCAATGCTATGAATCTCATTAAAACGGTACCAGACTCAGCCATTAAATTCATGGTTTACGAACAAGCAAAAGCCATAACAGTGAAGTCCAACTCCAGAGAATTATCACTTCATCATAGAGTCTTAGCTGGGTCACTAGCTGGATGCACTAGTCAAGCAATTATTTACCCGCTCGAGGTATGCATTTCATAGATCGGCAGAATATTTCAGAATCTTAATGCTGTTGAAGTAGTCATGCATGCCTTAAATTTACGAAAAAATGAGACAACTTTACGGCCGGCATTCAAATTCGTTAGAAGTCGTATATTTGATACGGTCATTGATTATATTGGTGATTAATAAGATGTAGTTATCACCAGTGATGGATCCAGGACAGGGACAAGGGGGAGGGCTAAGTAGTCCCTCCCAGCAGTAGTGGGGTCCGAACAAAATTACCGTTCTCTCTCGTATAAATTGGATACCCAATGAGGGGGTAGGGGACTTAGTCCCCCCATAGATCCGCCACTGGTAAACATTCATAATTGGGAAATAATTTATGCTTCATTTTTGGTAAAAAAAAATCCAACTCCCTGATCTGTTTCATTATTCGTATATTCATTAATTTCGAACTCTAAATACTCATAGTTTTTCAAGAATCTTAGATTATATGGCATAAATTTATACTAGTATGTGACTATCCGACAAGATGTTGTATGCATTGGGTGCTTTCACGGCGAATAGACCGTGTAAAAATCTCTTAAGACTGCCTCCGGTTCAGGAGCTGGAAGCATTTCGACGGCCGAGTCGTACAGCGAAACGTAGGTAACATTTCATTAATGGATTCAAAAACCTGAGACTCGACTGAAAGTAACGCCTCTTATTTGGAGAAGGGATGACAGGAGTTAGGAATGATGTAGATAATATCTAGTTTATTAACTGGATAAAATTTAGATGATACTTCATGATGTAATTCTTTGCGGACCAGAAAGGGCATAGCTGAGAGGGCATAGGGCATAGCATAAGAGGGTGAAAAGTCCCCCTCCGGGATTTTTCCCGTACTCAGGGCATATGATTTGGGATGAAATAGGACTAACCTCCCCACGCTTCCATTTTTGTTACCAGTTTTCATAGAAATCTGTCCCTGTGGTGGGCATTGCAAGCGCTATGAGTATGGGCGTTCATGAGAGGACGAAATGTTTGTAAGATGGCACGAGACGGGTGTTATGTAGTGCCAGGGCATAGAAAAACAGTAAAAAAATGGCCAAAATCGCATATCCTATTTTTTCGCAATGTTCCACCACCTTAATTGTTTTCCAATTCACTAGCCGAAAGTTATTCAAAGACGCCACCGGAAAACATAGTTTCATTGTGGCCCGCCCATCAAATCGACGCCATTTCTAATTGTCTCGCTGAAAGTTCATGAAAACAAATGGAAATCTGCTCTATTAAAAAAAGCTTTCAGATGCCGAAAACAGCATTAAAATGTATGCTTCCTAATCCGAGATATCTAAAAAACAGTGAAAATCGTATTTTCCAGCTAGCCGGCCTAGGTGGGCTTCTAGCGCGCTGGAAGTGTGGGGAGGTTAGTCCTATTTGATACCAAATCGTATGCCCTTAGTAGGGGAAAAATTCCGGAGGGGGACTTTTAATTCCCTTTTGCTGCTATGCCCTTTTTAGTATTTTCATCTATCTAATTACACATCCGAATTATTATCATTTTTTGATGTCCCAAGTCCAAGAAAGTATTCAGGTATTCATTTACCATGGAATTAATTATTTTTCTATCTTGGAGGCTGTACTAATAGCTAACGGCTATAAATACTGCCCTAAGACGTTTCACACTAAGTACTTTAATGTTCTCTGATGTGTGCCGTGTTTCGCGCCGTCCAACCTACCAGCAAAGAATACAGCAAAGCGTCTATTTTCGGCACTTAATTATGGATTTGAGCACTTGTGCAATCTGTCACTTTAAGCAGCACACTAATTGACTGCGCCTCAATACGTCAGCATTTATGTCCGACTAAACAATAAGATTTGTCGTATAACAGATTGAAGAACTATTTATGTTCTTAAAAATCGAATATATTAATTGTGATTATTTTTAGTCATTGAAAACCAGATTGACACTGAGAAAGACTGGCCAATATTCAAGTATCCTTGATGCTGTAGTGAAGATAACCAGGAAAGAAGGAATGAGATGGTACTACCGAGGTTTTTTACCCAATATTCTAGGCGTGATACCGTACTCTGGGATCGATTTAGCCACATACGAGGTAAGGATTTCCTAACTTCCAGTAATTACCTTGTTTTTTGTGTACAGTTAATAGCTGCGCAACGAATCTCTTAAATTATATTACATTCCACCGTACGGGTATAATTTCGTTTTGCGATTCATTTCCTTCTAAATTACATCTTCTTTGCTTTGAATATATACCTATTTCATATGACCATTTTGTAGGTTTTTTATGCCATAAATGATTCGGAAGTAAAGTGGCATGCAGCTGCTCTGTTACTGTTATTATCTTCACGAGAAAATTATTATTTCAGTCGCAATGGTTTTGAGAGCCTCAAAGCCAATTTCTCAGACGTCGCATTCTTTTCGGAGTAGAATTAGCGGCCGAATGATGGTGGGCATGGATATTTTAGATCAAGCTATCAGAAAAACTTCATATCCACCCCTTTAATGAAACCGTGCGTGGCTCGCACAGGGTGATCATATGAAATAGACCTAAATGAGGATTATTTTGCATTGCCTCTCACGGCGTTGATCGTCTATGAATAGTCAATATCGACAGCTAAGTTCTAACAGCACGTATCTCAAAAATAGAGGAGGAGAGCAAAAAAGCGATTATTTTTTTTACTTGTGAACTGAAATTTAAAACCAAAAGTTCATAAAACTGAAAAAGAAGCATTCATTTTCAAACAAAGAGTTGTTTTTTGCTTGTATTTTAATTTTTAATGTTATTACACTTTGTTTAAGATACATGTCTTAAACCGGCCGAATTTGAGATTCGTGTTGTTAGAACTTAGCCATCGATATGCTGAATACAATCAGTGTTGCTGCCCTTATGCCGTGAGAATCTTCCTAAAATACGCTGGGGCTCATATCAGATGGGGTCTCCTGCACTGTGGTTCTTTTACGCGTGGGGTCGTTGCTGGAAAAAGGAGCCCTGAAGTCGATAAATAAAGGAAACCGCAAATACCGTAATCTTAAATTATTGTTCCCCCCCCGGCGAACAATTGCAGTAAATTTTCTCGGGTGTCGCACCTGGCCAGGTCCTCCATATCTCCTTCCAACGTTTCGATGAACAACTCGCCCATCGTCATCAGGGATTCAGGAATGCAAAGATCTTGGATACGAAAAGAATTTTTGTTGTGCCTATGTTTCGCGAGGAGTGTTCCTTTAACTAAATCTCGCTGGATTGCTACTTTTAGCAGGGATGGCAATAGAAACTAATCGAAAGTGAAAACCAGTAAAATGTCAATAGTTTCGTTCCTAGTAGTGAAATGTAGAAACGGCGCGAAACGGATTTAAACCCTAGGAGCTAAAATCAGGGTCGAAACGAAATCGGAGTCAAAACTTAACTAAAACTCTAGGACGAAACGAAACGCCGGTAATATTTCGCACTGGAAGGATCACTTGCTTCACCTTCGAACGGTTTAGTTTCGACACACACACTACCGCCATTAGATACATGGGGCACTCATATTTTTACCACGAGCAGGGGAAAGGTAAACTCAAACTGGCCATTCGATATAGGATCGAAGTTTTTCCCGGCGAACAAGTTGAAGGAATTCTTCTCGGGTTTTCCACCGGTTGAGGCTTTCCATGGCCGACGTTTCGAGGCTCGACTCGAGATTCGTCATCAGGGCAGTTGAATGTCGGACTGAGGGTTTGATTCCCTTATATACCCTTCTTGGAGGTCAGGTGTCACGTGATTGGTTGAGGACTGGTCTCTTGGCAGCCAATCCGTTGATCCTTTGGCTTTTTAGAGCTGACAGAACGGGTTTCCAGGTGTTGCTGATGGCATAGCCTGCGTCACGGTTGAAGTTTTTATGGTCCAATCGAATTTCTATGGCCTCCTTTACGACTCTATCCCAATATTTGGTGGAACGCGTCAGGATCTCGGCATCATCAAACTGGATGACGTGGTCGTGTTGTATGCTGTGTTCAGCTATGGCCGATTTCTCCGGTTGTCCCAACCTTAGGTGCCTTAGGTTCTTAGGTGGAAAAAATGCTTGGGTTTTTCGGTATGTGGACGACACCTTAGTGGTTTGGCCTCACGGCAAAGATACCTTGGAGACGTTCCTCCAGCACATGAACAACCAACACCCCAATATTGCCTTCACTATGGAACTAGAAAACAACGGGAACCTGCCTTTCCTCGACATTCTAGTCGTCTGACCTCCAAGAAGGGTATATAAGGGAATCAAACCCTCAGTCCGACATTCAACTGCCCTGATGACGAATCTCGAGTCGAGCCTCGAAACGTCGGCCATGGAAAGCCTCAACCGGTGGAAAACCCGAGAAGAATTCCTTGGCCATTCGATTTTTAAGTCAATGCTTTCACCTCTCTACACGTATATCAAGCGTATTGGGTCGAAACTATTCCCTCTTTTCTCCTCCATTATATCCTCCATTCAACATCTGGGATCAAAAGTTAACTATGAGCAGCGGAGTATCGATTAATTTAGTTTCGCTCCCGGGATTAAAGTTTCGTCCCGGGTCGATACTAACCTCCTTGGTGATTTTAATTTCGTCCGTGAACGAAACTAAACCTAGGCCTTGCATTTTCGTTTCCCTCCGAATCGAAACGAAACATTTTCGTTTCGTTTCACTTGCCATTCCTGGTTTTTAGGCTAATGCTGAATGAATATTTTTCAGACGATAAAACTCCATTACCTTCTGAGTCATGAGGATGGACAGCGCCCAAGTCTCCTGTATTTCGGCGGCAGTGCAGCCGTGAGCAGCTCTTTTGGGCTCATCGTAACCTACCCCTTCGCCCTTGTGAAGACCAGGCTCCAGGCTCTCGGCAAGTTTATCTGAATATCAGACATATAGACCGAGTATTGCTCTCAAAGTATGTAAAGGGTATTTCAGGAGGAATCTGCAATACTTCGTTAATTGAAATATGAAACAATTTTAAGCATTTTTTGTACATAAACATGGGACCGAAACTCCTTTGTTCAGCCTGAATCACACTTTAATTTTCTTTCGTCGCGGAAAGTGATCAATACAGAGATCGCTTTTCGCGACTGGTAAAGCGATCGCTCTAGTGATCATTTTTCTGAATCACACGGTCCCTCCCGCCGTCGCTCACCGCATCATTTCCGATATCACAGCTCGTTGTCAGGGGCCCGCATCACGAAAATATATAGCGTGTTTGTTTATATATGTCGTTTCCACGATTGTCAAACGTTGTGCTGCAACCCTTCCATATGGGAATGAATTCCGATTGCCTGATACAGGGTTTTATTGACGGTTTTAGCTACGGAAAAAGCTACCAGGCGAGTGATGTAAAAAGTAATGGGAATCCTCATCATTAGAGTGATCACGAAAAACAATTGTCGGCGACGATCATTTGCGAGTGATCACTCGCGATTGTATAATTCATGGTGTCGCGGGCCGCGTGTTTTACACCCCTGCTATAGATCTTCATGAGAGTACCACCAGAGCGCGCAACAAAATATTTAGATTTCGCACCAAAACCAGCAGAGTGCACCAACTACAACTTTGGTTCTCCCATCCAAAGGACGTCGACTAGACGTGTTTGGTGTAACACTCTTTGCTTCTGGTTATCTCATCCAAATGATTAGTTATTATGTCGTATCATTCTTGATGGCGCATCCGAACCTCCCCGCCCAAAAGAGCTTAGCGTGTAGAATCCAAACCTGTTCTCTCTGTGTAAAAAATACTGCCCAGTAGTTTAGGCATTAAGGTCGTAGCAGCAACAATAAATATTTTTTGTTAATTTAGCATTGAAGTGATGAATGATCAAATGCATTTTATGAAATGAGTGAAGGATATTTAAATAATTAATGCTTGAAATAATCATAATATTAACTTATAATTGTCGGCATAAAAGCAACCATTGGTATAATTTTGAAATTTCTATATTCTCGGGCAATTCGGAATAATGTGTGTCCCATCCTCCTATGGATATATGTACGAGTAGGCATTATTTTTTATTTCATTCTAGCTTATTTTTGTTTTTTTTTTATAAAAGGGCATTGGTTATGAAAGTAAAGAGTTGAAATAATTTTTATTTCAATTTTAGAGATACCACTTGAAGAGAAGAGAGTTGGAAAAATTAAAGAGCTGACGATGATTGATGTTTTTCGAGAGGTGATTCAACGTGAAGGAGTTTTTGGACTTTACCGTGGAGTACTTGCCAACTTAATCAAAGTTATTCCTGCCGTGTGTATTAGTTACATGATAAACGAAAAATGCCGTCAATCCTTTGGATTAAAGTTATTATAATGAATAAAATCATTTTAATTTTCAATAAAATTTGTGTTCTTTTTTTGCTAGATGTTGTCTTCCAAGTGATACCATTTTTGTGTAGCAGACTTTCATTATTTCCCAATTGTTATTTTAAAAACTTGAAAATAGTAATTGTGATTCACTAGCCTCATCCCTGTTTTATTTAATGTGATTTGTTTGAAGTTGTCTATTTTTTCTTGAAGCGAGGATATCACCTTTAAGATCTTGACGCCGAAAGTTAGTATTTTGTAGTTTTGGTGATTTTTGATAAATTTAAGAGATCAGTTTCAATTTATCACGGATACATGTTTAAGTGAAGTCTATAAAGGGGTTTTATATTCTTTTTTTACGGTTTTTAAACGGTCCTATGAATGGATATTTGGGAAAATGAGATAATTCGAGCGAAAGTAAAGCATTGTCTCCCATTCATTAATAAAGCACATACTCTTTTCATTTTTCGTCATCCTCAACTAACCTTGTAAATTTTTATGAGTGAGAAAATACTTCATGTGCAATTATACCTAGTAATGTAAACGTTTGATTACATAGAATTCAGGAAAGATGTGGAAAGAAAGGAATGACTAGGAGTAATCACTAAAACTCGAAACCAGATCCCATCGATATCACTCTTTATTCTGTACCAATTGAACTATTAAATCACTTATTGTTAGACTCAAAATTTCTTCGGCTGGGGTTCATTTGAAAAAAATAGCTTTTTATTTTATTCTGTTTTCTCGGGTATTTCCGAGGAAACTTCTCGAAACTCGTGTGACAATGTCATTTCGAATATTCTTCACGATGAATGACAACTTTGTGGCGCGTTTTCATTAAAATTTATGTCATTTTATTAATTTTAATGCTATTATTCACTCTTGCCACAATACGATGCTTGCTGAAATTCAAATTTAAAGTAATAATTTATGCCAGGAGTTTTCAACATTTTTTGTTGTAAGGGTCAAAAACCGACTTCATATAGTCCGGAGGTAAGTGCGTACCCAGGATCATTACTAGGGGGGGCCAGCCGTGGTCTAGGGGGGGCAAACTAGGTTGTGACATTAGTCAATGAGATTATTTCCTTGAAAAATAGTTTGGTGGGTTTAAAGAAATGTTGTTGAATGTTTTTTTTTCAATTCAGTACTGATTTTGCTTAAAGACTTTTGCGATTTTTGCTTATGGGGGTGGGGGGGGTGGGGGAGGGGGGGCAGCCGCCCCTCGCTGGGTACGCCCATGCTTTGATTCACTTCTGATCTGCGGTGAGGTTATTGCAAAGTGGATAATCTGCAATGCAGCAGTGCACGATTGTTTATGTTGCGACACAAATAATAGTAATATTAGTCAATGTTCAAATAAAATGTGATCCATTTTTCATACGATAACTATCATCAATATTAGAAATGTTGTATTTAATAAAACAATTTTTTAAATAATTTATTAAATTCATTTTAAAATTTAAAAATAAATTAATATAAAGAAATGTTATGAATTAACCTTCATGCAGAAGAAAAATAATCAGTCATTTTATGTAAATTCTAAGTCGTGGATTTTCGATTAGTTCTCTATTAATAAGGATGGTCTTTCTTTTCGTTGGAATTCATTTTTTTTGCGTTCACCTCCAATTTCAACCGAGGATTCTAATAGTTGTTCATCGCCAAGTTACCACTTTTTATCTGTTTAGGTTTTTCTGCATCTAGGGGGGGCAGCTGCCCCTCCTGCCCCTCGCTAGGTACGCCCATGTCCGGAGGACCATAATGCTCCACGTCACTCTATCACCTCACAATGAAATGATAAAAAAAAACATGTAGGGGAATCCGTGGTGGAACGGGTGGCGGGGCGGAACGGGGAAGCGATTTTTTTAAGTGCGCAAAAAGGTGTTGCGCAAGCGGCAATAACCATATATATTCCTGATTGGTGTTGCTTATAAGTTAAGCAAAACCAATCAGGACTAGTTATAGTTATTGCCGATTTCTTTCGCACTTAAAATTCGCTTACCCCGTTTCGCCCCCTCTCCCGGTTCTGCCCCTGATTTCCCTAATTTCAAAGTGCAATAATCTTTATCGGTTATAAAGTTCATTCAATAAATGCGATTTTTGACGTTGTTTATTTTTACCGAGTGCGTCGATATTTGGTGTTATTTTTGCTGTCGTATGCGATATTTTCTTTGGCCTCCAGGAGCCGCAAAAAATATAAAATCGTTTCAGGCTTGATTTTGTGGAATATTGCTATATCCTTGATAAAAACACAAATGGTAATTTCCACACTATTTAATTTAACACTCAACGACCAACCAAATCTCTCTCGGTATTTATACCCAGGCCAAAAAATTAGCCTGCGGGGGATACGGGTTGAAGACCCTTGATTTAGACAATATACGGTAAGTACGTAGCCGAAATGTTGAAAGAATAGTGCATTGAAATTTGTCACGAAGATGTCCTTTCTCTAAATCTCATATCATTCCCCATATCCGTGTGAGCGTGGATGAAATATTTTCCCGAGATTTTTCTGCGAGCGGGGATGCAAGCCCTATTTTTCTTTTCGTCGGCGCGGCGGAGAGGAGCTTGTGACGCTACGAGGGAAATGGGAAATGAAGTGTATTCGCCTGCAATGCGAAAAATGTCGTGATGCATGCGTGCCTCACTCTCCGTAAAGACATCGCTTCCTTCCCCTCTGCCGCACTAATCCTCTTTGATGCCGCCATTGTCCTCCTATCTATCGCCCCTTTGGATTCTGTGATAGGCGCAGTCACACCCATCCCCTCGCGAAACGTTCAGGAAAAGGATAAGCCTCGCGAAATTCCCAGCGAAAGAGGATTTGCCTCTTTATGGCGCTGTCAACTATCCCGTTTCACTCCAGTCTCGAACATTTTCTGAGCGTCCTACAGTCCCGTCTTCAGTGGGCGTCAGAAAGCAAAATTCTCTGAGGGATTTACCCTGTTTTTCCATTGGAAAATGGCCACATTGGAAGAGCTGTTTTTATCTTTATTTTCATCGTTTTATGTGTCATTAATTGATCGAGGCGACAACGATGAAACGGTGGCAACGAGCGATTCCCGTGGAAGTAAGCCATTTAAGCGAGCCCAGAGTCATCTGGATTGCCACATTATAACTACGACCTGGTGACGGAGTAGTGTTGAGAGTGCAATCCAGAGGACTCTGAGTGAGCCGTTGCTCGCGCGCCATCGTCGGTCACTTATTGAACTTCTTAACAATGCCCTCGATTGCTTACAAGGAGGTTGTAAATTTACTGGAGGGGGCACCACTGGTTCCGAGCGTTGAGCGCAGTGTGGCAGGAATGGGGGTGCTTGGGTAAGATAGCCTTTTACTTGTTTGCTTGATTAGGATAGCCTTGGATAGAATACTTTGACCACAACATTGACAATGCCATAAGAATATTTCTCGGGTTTCCCACCGGGTCTCGTATCGGGTTGTAGTTCCCAACGTTTCCATGACTAAGTCCGTCATCGTCATCACAGTCCGTCATCGTCCGACGATGACGGATTTAGTCATGGAAACGTTGGGAACTATAACCCGATACGACACCCGGTGGGAAACCCGAGAAATATTCCTGCAGAGCATACGCCGGGAAAAACTCAGATTCTACAATGCCATAAGAGTCAATGCTAACTATTAGGTGAAATGTTCGGTCATGATCGTTGTTACGTTAAAATAAACTATCGCAAACGAACACAGTAAACCTTTTTTCTATCATTATGGGGAGGCTTCGTAAAAGTATGCCTCGAATATCTTTTTCCATAGAAAAATTGTTGTCGATCACTACGGTTCCACTGTGCAACTAGCTTAGCCGAAAATAACATTGTGCTAGTGTAAAATATCCATTCCCCTGATATTCTACTGGTAAGAGATTACAGCCAATGGAAATCTTACGATAGCGGACCGGTCGCAATAATAGTACGTAAGTATGTTCACGACGACATATTATCACTACGATATGACTATAGGGACAGTTTAATATACACATTAGTATGACGAACGATCGGAAAACTCCGACGACAATCAAGAAGTAATTGTTGCATTTTCATTTTATAAATCAGAGGCGATATAAGGAATAGAGTACGTGATTATACATATACGTAGACATAGGCGGATCCAGGGGGGGGGGGGGCACGTGGGCACGTGACCCCCCCAGACCCTTAAAAATATGCTAGATTTTTAATACGGTCCCATTATCATTTCGTTCGTTTTGTATGACGAAGTATCCTTGTGCCCCCCCCCTGAACAAAATCCTGGATACGGCCTTGCTTGTGCCCCTCCCAGAAAGAAATCCTGGATCCGCCCCTGTACGTACACTGTTTGAGACTAAGTAAGTCCGAAAATTGTCAAACCAAGATGGCGGAATTCTGACCACGCTTTAAAATCGAATACAGCGCCTCCAGATATTTACAACCTCCATGTTTGCTAGTGTGACGTAATCCGAACTAATGCCCAAATGAGGAAAAAAACAGAATAAGCACCCTTAAGAGCCCCCCCCCCCCCTCCATCCCATCCTCTCCGCTTACCCTATTCACTTCCCCCTCAACTTTCCCTCACATTCCTGGGCAGTCCGCGTTATTAGTCGTGATTAAAACCTAATCGACTTTGGATTAGCCTTGGTTGCAGAATTGCCTCGGTGATGAGTGGTTTGCATGGGACGAGTTGATAGATTTGGTTCAAAGTCCATTTTTTCACGAATGAACAGATAGGTGGGAAAAAGGAATGTTACATAATTAAGCTGAGATTGTAATTGGCTAAAGTCCTCCAACTATGGGCTACATCCAATAACAACCGTTGTACGGGAATGGAATCCGTCACTCTTAGCCTGTCCCACGGCAGGTAAACACCACCCGGGAAGGTATTCGAATAACCGGGTTCAGAGATTGTTTTTTACTTTCTAACTTGACTTGACATTTGGTTTTCCTGTATGCAGACTCATTCAGAGAAATGTGAAGACTAGAAATCGGTCACGTTTGGGGAAATCATCACTTTCTGTGACCCCTTGTTAGTATGCAATAATACGTCTGAGTTCCTAGGGAGAAAAGTGGCTTTTAATATTTATCAGTTATTTTCAAACATTGTTTTTTAAGATGATGGAATAAAAACTTTTTTCAGTGAGCCACCTTAAAAATGCCATATTGTCAATGGTTCCAGAAACTACGGGGCGCGGAGGGTAGCATCCGCCGCCCCCCCCCCCACCTCTTAATCCACCACTGCTCAAACAAAAGGATACCAGAAATCATGAACTATTGATGATGCTTAGGTTCATGCCCAGATAGCACAAAGTAAGTGAGTTAACCGTTTCTTATGGTTTTCTTACGGAAAAAAATGATAAGCAGCTTATCGTAAGCTAAGGGACTTATATAAGGCAAGGGTAAGACGTTAGGGGCGTTTAGGTAAGGAATGCCGTCAAATATCCTCAGGCAATGTAAGTCACTTCTGTTGGAGCGCCAAAGGCGGCTGAACAGCGTACTACACATGCTACGCGGCTCATCTTGACATGAATTTAAAGGCTATTGGGGAAATTTAGCGAGTTTTTAGAAGGGCTGAACAACTGATAACAGATTTTCCCGTAAATAGAAAAAAATTAATAACTGCAAGCAACCGGCTAGTGAAGATATAAAGCATAGTACAAGTACTCTATCCATGCGGCGGAAAGAAAAAAAAATAACGTCAAGATGGATCCGAACGTGCGACCCTCGGAACCGAAGTATAACTCACTAACCACTATACCACGGCAGTTGTTGAGAGAAGGTGGCGTAGTTACTAATTAAATATCCAATTATGTAAAAAAAACTTGTTTGGCATGTGCATGAAAAACTGAATTTATTCAAGGTCCATACATTTTAACATTTATGAATTTTAAATTATGGTTTGATAACCCGACGACTACAATACGTATTTTAGATGTTCCTTCCGGCATTTTTATATTATTCTACGTTGGTATTCTTGTGAAATTGTGTTTTTCTTACGACCTTCGTTAAGCTATCAGTTCATAAATGTGAATGATTTTCAAATGATGGCGGTATGATGTTATTTCTCCTCATAATATAGAAGCGCCAATAATAAAAACATTGTTTTAATGCAAAAAGGCCTTAATTAACACTCTGTAACGATGGGATAATAACAGCATCTACGGAAGTGCTGAAAGTTTGGCATCCATTTTGCCATTACTCTGGATGTTTGTCGCCCTGGCCGTAAGAAACCCATAACAAGCTTACTTGAGAAGCGACTTCCTTATTTCTTCTTTTCACCTTATCTCAATGACTTATAATGTGCTAGCTGGGTGATAATAATGGAGCCCTCGTCTCGACTAACAAGGGGAATACACGACCTTCGCATCGCCGATCGAGCTCAAATTTTGCGAAGCGGTAGTTTATGGGTACAAATGTAATATGCCGAAGCGAGACGACGCACTTCTCGTAAAATTCCGAGAAAAAAGCAATTAAAAATCGTTAAAAATGAAGGTACGCTATATAAGCTGTTTTGAACGCTAACGTTAAACAATAGGGCGAGCCCAGTGGATACGGTGTACGACTGTGAAGATGAAGGTAGCGAGATCGATGCTCGCTCAGGGAGCTTTTTTTTGTGTTAATTTTTTAGAATTTTATTGTTTAAATTTTTAAAGTTCGTTTTCTTATCTTCGTTACTACTATGGAATATATTTTTAAAAGAGTTTTTTAAAATATTTAAATCAGGAATGGATCAGCTTGGGATTAGGAACTGAGGATGAAGGGTGGATAGAAACCCGGCGTCGGCATTAGCCTGCTCTTAACGAAAGGCGCCAAGGGGACCACGGCTTAACGTCCCATCCGACGGACGGTGTACTGCACAACTAGTGTAATCCACATTACACGCAGGGATTGAATTTAGGAATGCCCCTTAATTCTTTACCGAGATTTGGATGTGGCAGGCCAGTACACTGCCTCACCACTCCAGTTAATCCTTTATTTGCAATTTTCAGGATGGAACTCATCATTAAGACATGCAAAGCAAAGTGATTTGCGGCAATTTGTCTTAATGATGAGTTCCATCCTGAAAATTGCAAATAAAGGATTAACTGGAGTGGTGAGGCAGTGTACTGGCCTGCCACATCCAAATCTCGGTAAAGAATTAAGGGGCATTCCTAAATTCAATCCCTGCGTGTAATGTGGATTACACTAGTTGTGCAGTACACCGTCCGTCGGATGGGACGTTAAGCCGTGGTCCCTTTGGCGCCTTTCGTTAAGAGCAGGCTAATGCCGACGCCGGGTTTCTATCCACCCTTCATCCTCAGTTCCTAATCCCAAGCTGATCCATTCCTGATTTAAATATTTAAAAAAACTCTTTTAAAAATATATTCCATAGTAGTAACGAAGATAAGAAAACGAACTTTAAAAATTTAAACAATAAAATTCTAAAAAATTAACACAAAAAAAAGTTCCCTGAGCGAGCATCGATCTCGCTACCTTCATCTTCACAGTCGTACACCGTATCCACTGGGCTCGCCCTATTGTTTAACATTAGCGTTCAAAACAGCTTATATAGCGTACCTTCATTTTTAACGATTTTTAATTGCTTTTTTCTCGGAATTTTACGAGAAGTGCGTCGTCTCGCTTCGGCATATTACATTTGTACCCATAAACTACCGCTTCGCAAAATTTGAGCTCGATCGGCGATGCGAAGGTCGTGTATTCCCCTTGTAAGGTTTAGGCATATTTTTAGGTATATTTTTCGTATAAAAGTTTTAGGCATATTTTTCGTATTTTTGCGGCACAGATTTCGTTGAATGATTTTTATCACCCAGTATTTCAAACCTGGGTTGAATAAGTGATGGTAAATGTCATCTCAGCCTACGCAGGGTTGTAAGTTTTACGCATTGTGGGTAGTGGAAAAAAAATTGTACGGGGTTTTTCATTCGGGTGTCCAAATGCGTCACCCGAGATTTGATTTGAGATCCTTCGGACAGTAGTCTGACACGAGGCCATCTTGCTCCCAAGTGTAAATTGAATACTTTTTTCTGCCAAAATGTTTTTATTTGAATTCTATAGTGTGTTTTACGGTAATAATTTGTATTTTTCATCAATATTTAAACTGTGTACATTGGAAATGAACTTAAATTAGCACGTGCTGAGGGAAAGCAGCTGAATATGGAGGACCTTGTAATTATATACAAATAACCACCGTACCATTTTAAAGATATTTAGGTAACTAGGACTAGAATTTACCAATCCCAGGATAAGGACAAGACAGGATACAATGTATTGTACCAGCAACATACTGGAGACGATTAATAAGTCGTATCTGGAGCACAGTAGAGAGGGCATTCTATACCCCCTTTCCCTCAGTTTTCTCCATGCATATTGGCCACAGATATGATTATTCGCTCAACTTCTCTCTTGAGACTACGTTCCACTCAGAACTCCACATGACACGAGTATGTCGATCACCAAATTGGCTTGATTATTTTTTTTCCTCAGCTTCGACAGACTTCCAATATTTCCTGAGATTTTTTCCGCCGAATCCTTTAGTTCGAAGAAATATGGGAAGTCTTCCTATCGGAGTCTAATTGGGGAATACTTGCGATTTTTACGAAATGACCCGCTTTGTGAGCTCGCTTGCCGGTACACATAAAGACAGGCACCGCCTCCGACCTCGTCTGGACGGTGCTCTTTTTATCAAAGGGACCTCATGGAGTCCCCAGGCCGTCATATAGAAGCTTGATTAAGTTGCCAAATTGGCCGCATTTTCATCGTTTTTTTTGCAATGTTTGCATCGCGGCGATATGCACAGAGCGATCCAGATATTTCAAAATGTTTGTATACTTCCTCATTTCTCGACTTGAACTCATTCGAATGGATCGATGTCCAGGCTAAAGGGCAATAGGGTAGTTTCCTTCATAAAAAAAACGAAAGGCATTGTTTGCGATTCGTAACCCAACATTTGTGTATTCATAATATGCCAATTATTTGGTTTTAGGTATCCTAGTTTAAACGATTGTTAAAGGTCAATTTTAACCTAATTTGAAAAAGGCCAAATTGGCGCCTATGTGATGCCATTCCACGTGACGTCACAGTTATTCACAAGTAGATTCTATACGAATAGTCAGGAGTTCTACATCGTCTGAGATTACCAATGCATGCATGTGGCACAGAGATCAGGGAACATTTCTTAATAATCACCTATTAAAACTGCCTATGGTTGGAATATTTCCTTCGTTTGATAGGGTATTAATAATCCTTATTTAAGCCAAGCGCTACCTGCTAGCAGGATACTCTGCTACCTGCATCGTATCGACGCTCATAGCCTCGCACCAAAGTCGCCTCACATGGCGGCAGCTGGAACCAGAATGACGTCGTGCGGGCTTTTTCCAGCATTCATACTTAGCCGTCGCGTTTTCGCGCGCTTGAAATGTTTCACTTTTCATTTAATCGCGAAAAATAGATATCGTCATTCAAAAATCTAAAAGCGTGAAATACGTACTCCAGGAGTAATAATCTTTCGATTTAGGAAATTAAAAAAAGGGAACCACTCTATTGCTAACACATTTTACGGACACTTGGAATCTTGACAATTTAAATTGCCTCATCTTGTTGCTCTTCTGAGTCTTTCGTAATTCTTAACCTTCTTCTAGTCGAAGGTTATTATTCCTCCATAATTTTGTTTTAATCTTAAATATGTTAGAAAAATGCAAATATTAATGGATTTCGCAACAGCAATTTCAAGTGCAAATAATTAAAAAAATATCGGGTAGATTAAAAAATATAAAATATTTGAATTTATTAAACAAATTTTCTAATGTTTCCTAAATCATATTTCAATTCATTAGTTTTAAGTTTCCCTTTCACCCAAAAATCACATTGCGCTGAAAACGATACACGTGCACCATTTTAATATGCTTTTGTGAACTGGCTGATTTGGGTGAGTTTTAGAATCAACGGTAGAGCTTTTGGCGTGGAAGTTTGTTTAGAATGGATAGAGTACATGTAGGAATAGCGTTTATGAGTGATGAATTCCATAGACTTTAACATCGCAAATGTATGTTTCGGTTAATAGCCTTAATTATATCTAATTTTCCCGTGAAATTCTGGTATCTCTGCCGTCAACGAAGCCAGTGGCGACCTTTGTAAACCTCTTTACACACTCGGTGGTTGACAGCATGCACAATGATAGATTCTACGTTCCTGTTTTACAATATTCGCGTTTGTTTTTACCCTCGTAGACCTTATTTGCCCGTTCCATCCTTATTAGAGACAGATTGTCCTTTCATCGTTTTATTGACAGCTGTTTTTATGGGGTTGGTGGCGAAGCGAGAGGGCTGTTTCCGGGTGAAGAGATGTATTGGGGTCTTGTGTGTTCGCCTCGTAGTCACATATCCGCCCCTAGTTGTCGTATTTGACCGAATTGTTCTTCCTGGGGAGGAATGGTGCTTCCTTTAACATTCAAATAGTGTTTTAGCGTGGTGTTAGCCAGATAGAAATTCTCACCCCCTTGAAAAAATATTCCTATCCTATATTAAAATCCTACTCGTGGTGGCTTGCGGGGTATAATGTTAATGTATCATATAAGGGCGATGGTGATGGCTTAGGGTGTCAGAAACCAAATAGAGCGAGATAAATTCATGGTAAAAAGTAAATTATCCATGTATCCTATTTTTCATCGAGCGCAATAAAAGTCTGACTATCGCAGTCGTTGAGTAACGGGGAAGGTGAGGAAAATTATACGATCGATTTATATAACGGCCAACCTGTGAGCCAATGAAGTTAATTCAATGTAAACCTATATTCAAAGATAAATTCTGTACAAATCAGCGTTAGCCTACATTTACAGATATATTCTGAACAATAATTGATGCAGAAAATAACAACCTTATATGCCTCAAGAGACATCTTAAACCCGTTGATTAAAGGGCATTTCCATGATAATGTCAACTTTTTCTCTCAAATTAAAAATTAGGCTGGAAATATTTTATCTTGATAAATAAATAGCTACATGATAGAATTTTAAGAAATCGGTATTTGAAAATTCATTCAGGGACTTATTAAAATTTTTAAAACTATACTTCGAATCACAGAGTCTTGAAGATGTTTAAAATCATTACACTTGGGAGGTTGACATGGGAGTAATTCCGTCACATGTTAATTTTGGGCATATTTCTAAGGTATTTAAATAATTAATTTTGTTTATGTATATGAACATCACCTTTATAAATGTTCTTTGATCATATACAGTTAGAAGTTTTGCATTTTTTTTTATTTTACAATTTTATCGAAATGCCCTATGGCATAGTTTTCTCTTAAGGTAATTCCGTCACAAATGGAATTGCCCAGAAGTAAAAGGAGGTGTAAAAACATCGAATAAAATTCCAATGGCGCCGCTTCACTTGAGTCGTGGATTCGTTTTGACTATTTTATTCCACAGATCCGCTTTATATACGAAGAAAAGGATAATTTTTTCCAAGAGATAAGTACTTTCAATACCAAGATATGAAAGCTTTGAGGATGAAACACGAATTAAACGGTTAATACGAAATGTTACTTGGACAAAGCAAGCGATAAATGATTATTTTTACTTAATTTTATGACTGTCATTCCTATCATCAATACACTTTTTTATGTATGCAAAGGCTTTTTCAAAATATTCTAAGAATTTTCCAGTTTATTTCTTTCCGATTCTTATACTGATTCTGTCGCTTCGGTCGCTAATGGTATCTTCCCCCTTTTTGAACATAATGTTCTTTTTCCTAAGCCTGGGAAAGGAGCTTAAGGAATCATGTCTTTCCAAGTTAAGCCAGTGTCTCTTATCGATGGGAAGAATTGAAATAACGGCTTGGGGAAGGAGAATACTGGTTGGAGAGTCCTTCCGTCGATGTTAAAGTTGAACCCTGCGCAACCTGTCCCACGAATTATTCCGGGAAATGGTGAAATTCGCCAATTCCGTGGACTTAAAAAAATATTGAGAGGTACTTGGCAAAGATTCTCAAATGAAATGCTTGATTTTTGTCCTATATGGTATCCATAAACGTTTGACGTGAAAATAATTGACAGGCGCGAATAAATTATGAGCAGCCCTCTTAATGTGATGGAAAATGTCGGTTGAAATAGATTTTTCGACCGATCGATTTTTAAATCTAAATGAAAATATCGACTTTTCAACTAAAATCGTAAGTTCAACCAAAAGGGAATACTGTTACTACTTTCTTACCGTTTCAAAAATAAAATTTTGTTGAATCTCATGAATGGATTTTTAGACAATATTTAATTATTTACATGTTTCTCCCACTCGGCGTTTCGGCTTCCCCATTTGAAATTCGGTAGCCCTTTAATACAAGTCTATGATGTGATAACTGCTCCAGACCATTGTTATATGATTTCGCTAATATATTTTAAAGAACCTATAAATGATAAATTGACAATGCTTACTGTATTTATTATATAATTAAAAATATGCTTTTGACGAGCCTTGTAATTTTACTCATGCTATAGTGATTAATTGAGACATAAGTTATTGCTAAGCAAACAAGAGTTATGAATTAAGAGGTGAGAATGTGTAAATAGTGCATTGAAATAGGAGCACCTGAGTGGGATCGGGTTGGTGTGGTGGCTTGTGTGTCGGCTTCCCACCCCGTGGGCTCGGGTTCAAATCCCGGCGGTGGCATACATTTTTCAGAGACTGCCCGATCCCTGCTAGGATGTTGTGTGGAGGACATTTCAAGCGCAATACTCCGTCCGTCTCTTGGGACGTTAAGCCGTGGTCCCCTTGGCGACTTTCGTTAAGAGCAGGCTAATTCCGACGCCAGGTTTCTCTCCACCCTTCCATCCATACCCTTCCCTGCTGTCGCAAATGACCTCAGCTGTTGGTCGCCTCCTCCAAATAACATATTAGGAGTAGGTACCTGAAAATATTTAGTATCTATTTCGTGCATGATCTAAACCTCCATCCATTCCGCCAATCTCTTCACTTCTATTGAATATTCTTCAGTTTCCATTCTAATTAATTTTTTATTTAGAGCTCACTCTCCTTTAGCATCGGCAGGCAACGTTGAAAGAAACTCTTCATTAGAGGCGTTGAGCCTGTCTATTGGAGACAAAACATTTCTCATGAATCTTGTGGATGCGATAAGCGTGTGCATTACATAAACACGTCAGGTGATCCCATTGTATGGTTTCGTTATAAATATCTTGTTCCCCTTTCTTCAGGTAGAAGTGGGGACAACGTAAAGGTATCACGTAATACCGTGTAGCGCTATATATTTTTTTTAAATCTGTTACTTAAGTCTCTTTCATCAACTCTTCCCGACTGGTTTTTGGTACTCTAACATGCCATGTGGTGTAATGTAATTAACTTCTTGTATCTGGGATTTAACTTTGTCTGCTGAGCTACCATCCCTGCCCCGAATGTTCATCAGTGTATCCTTCGCGGCTAAATGACGTGCAAAGATCAGTGCGGATCCTATTTTATCCCTCTTGACTGCTTCCTCCAAATTCCCCCGATCCCAAGCCAAATCACATCGCTATTGCTGCTCCCCCCCCCCCTGCTGGGCGAGGGGGACGTAGGGGTTAAATCCGTCGGTTTGCTCCCTCCCACTGTCCATGTTTGGGCCTTTGAAAGGGCCTCTGTCGCCCGCCCTGCCAATTATTTAGGGGGGGGGGGGGGGGGGGAGAGTGCCACGTGCCTCTTAATTTGCATGGCGGTGGCAACATATGCTGCGTGAGGAAGAGGAGGATGCAAGAAGGTTCCGAAGCCCGTGCAACATTCATGAAGGCCGTTTTCACAAGGGGCACAGAATTGCGCAGGTTAGAACTGCTTATAAAATCGTTTCAGGCCTGATTTTGTGGGATATTGCTATATCCATGATAAAAACACAAATGATAATGTCCACACTATTTAATTTAACACTAAACGACCGACCATGGTTTCGATAATTTTTTTTAACATGGGTTAGAACTGCATTGATTTTTAAAATGGCGTGGAATTGCGCGAATGCATGAACGAAATTAGATCAGGGGCTATTTTGCCATCTCACGTCCACACATACTCGCATGAGTACTAGCAATCCACCGCTTTATATACGACGCAATTTTGACCGCGCCTTCGTACACACGTCAGATTGTGCAAGTACGTGCTCCGTGCAAAACGACCCTAAGGAATATGTCGACTTAAAATGCATTTAGAAGCATTAACTTTGTCGCTTCCGTTTCCCATAATAATGCGGAAGTTGTGGTCTCATCGTTGGACTCGGCTTTTAGTTCCTGCGCAGCCAGCGTAAGCAATTCTCCTCGCATTTTCTCTGAACTCGAGGTTAGATCGTTTGAACAGTATGTGCTAGGGCAAACTTATTGTTTCAGCATCAAACCTTTTTAATATGGAGCATATCCCAGACTGCTGGCGTCACGAGCCTCATGAGTCGCGGTGCGAATGGGCAACCCGAAGCGACTGGCTCCAAACCATGTCAAGGATGGGCTCATCAGGTGAAAACGTGAACGGTGTGACGTCAGCAGTCCTTGTTGATGTTGGGATCAACCGCCTCAACGGTGAAGTGTACAATCTGATTCTGTTTACATTTACGTAAAGGATACGGAATTGATCCGCGTGAAGGCTCATTATTAGATACCGGCTACCCCGTTTAGTTCTACACAGGTACGGCTTCGACGCCTGATGAGATATTATGCCATTTATTAATCGAGAGATGATCGTGTGAAAATGATAGTGTATGTAATATTTAGAATATATTTCGACCGTGCCTTAGAGCATAAAATTGTTTCAGCTTGATTTTGTGGAAGTTCCATTTTTCCATGATAAAAGAACAAAAATGGTCATTTCCACACTATTAATTCAAAAGTTCCGTTCGTTCTCGAATTAAGAGTTGTGCCTGATAGATTACATCGTCAATGTAGAAAAATCAAAAGAGACCATTCAGAGTGTGAATATTAAACAAGTTAATGGTCTAAGCAAAATAACTTTTTCCTTCAATTAGGTAATCATTGAAATATTTTTTATTTCATTAGAAAAATAAGCTTTTTTAGAAGTATATTTCGAATTTAATATGTGGCCTCCCTGAGATCCAGTCTGCAAGAATATGACAGCGCAATTGATGAGCGAGGAATTTTCTGACTAAGTTCATTGGGGTTGAACATGGAATACAACTAGTTCAAAACAACACCTAGAAATTACTGCTGCTAAGAGGGCGAGTAAAATATGTTGAGAAACAAAGATGATATTGATGATATGTGCACTCAGTGATTCAATACGAAGGCTGGTTTGGTTAGGTAAGAGTAGAGCTCACCTCTGACTGCACGTCCTGAAAAGTCTTCCTCGTTCAGCCATTTTCTCTTAACTTGAAAATGAAAAAAAATAACAAAAGCTGCCGCCCATTTTCCTTGAGTTAGTGACGTCATTTAAGTTCCGTTTCACTGAGTCGTTCAGAGACCAAATCTTTGACGGAAAAAATGGCTCATTAGAGTGTTTCTAACAACGTACCACGTGAGACGGATGCGCTGGGCCGAGAAGCAGCGGTGAAGCGATGAGTCGGTGACGGCAAGAGTCAGTGACAGAGTATGCAAAGGATCGAAAAACTGAAAAAAGATGATTAATTCTGTTTTTCAAAATATATCGCAATCGACAATAATGTAAGATGAATGAGCTCATTGCGAAGCTCGAATCATTCTCTAAGAGCTGGTTTTATAATGTCTGGTTAACGGTAACCATAAGCTAATACAGTCCTACTCTTTACTAAGTGGTGGCGGTTGAATGTTTTGATTAGTTTGATTCCTGATCTTATACAGAAGCTAGCCAGAACTTCCAACCATCTGTGGCTAAATCGGAAGGCTGTCTCATCTTATGGTTAGCGTTTACCAGACATATAATAAAACCGACCCTTAGAGATTATTGAACGTTGAGGAGAAAATACGTGGACTTCTAGGACGTTGGTCTCAATTTTTTTGCTGGACCTCCCTTGCGGTCGGGACCGACTTCCGTTTCCCCAACAGAACGCGCCCCTCAATTCAAAGCAATAATATTTTCGCCCTCCCCTTATTATCTCAGGCACCCGCTCGTCGTTCTCACCGCCTCTTTCGCCATTCAAGTCCCGTCTCTCCTCAACGCCCACCGATTCTTACGAAACCCCGATTTTCTTTCGTTCATTTTTTTGCCCGCCGTTCTCTATTAGTTTGCGGGGGGTATTCGGGCCTCGCTGTGGGAAGGACGGTGTGTGGCGTGGGGTGTACACGTAGCTGTGGTGCTGTAGGGAGCTGGCACGTGATCCCAACCCAACCTAATTTGCCCTGGGTCGCGTGCTCTCAATTTTCGCCCCGACTCCTCCCTTCGCAGCGGGGGTTTTCTCTTACGGGCTTCTCCGTCCCTCGCTTTAAATCATAATTTTTATCCGTATTTTTTTTCTTTTACTCAGTAACGTCACGCTTGGATATCATCATCATCAGTCATAAATTCAACGGTATCCACCAGTCTTTCAGCACCTACTGACGACCTTAAAGTAAAACTTATGCTATCATCTTGAAATATAACTTTTAATTTATCTTTATATCCTTAATTATATAAAATTTATATTCAAACACACACATATATATACGAGGGACGTTTGTTTTCAAGCTCCGATGGGCTAACAGAAGACGAAAAAATTGAAAAGCACTACAAGAACAAGTGACTTTGTACTCAGTCACGCGCATGGGTGCAAAGTTAAATACACCAACGGATGAAGTTCGCCATGAAAATAAGTCAAATATTTTTCATGGTGAACTTCATCCTTTGGTGTATTTAACTTTGCACCCGTGCGCGTGACTGCGTACAAAGTCACTTGTTCCTGCAGTGGACTGAAATTCGTCGTCGCAGACCAGCGAGAAAATAAGGGTTTTTCACCGCCACAGTGGCTTAGTAAGCACGACCTCCGCCACAGGTGCCACAATGTGGACTTGTGACGTCAAAATCTTGTTCGGTAAAGTCCATCCAGAAGTTCGCTCTGAGAAAGTGGCTTGGTGTTATAACTGGGTAACACACCTGACCGGAAATTGGGAGATCCGGGTTCGAATCCCGGCTAAGTCAAATAATTTTTCATGCCGAACTTCATCCGTTGGTGTATTTAACGAAAAAAATGATTAAAAATTATTGCATTGGTAAATATTGAGCACACTTGTTGTTTACTTTCGACATAATCGCCTCCGCGATTGAGGAATTGGTCGGGTCTTTGGAAAAGCTTTACTATACCTTCTTCACAGGATGTTGCCGCCAATGACTTCCAATGAATTTTGCCTTTGTCCTGAAGCTCATTGTCCGTATAAAAACGCGTCATGGATCAGAACACTCCCAGAAATCAGCAGGTCTCTCCTTTTGTTTTGAATGAGAATGGACGTAATGTTTCACACTCTAGCCACAGTGCATTTAAAAAAATTCTCTTTTTTAAAGGATACGCCTGACATCATTTTTTGAAAAACTACTGACGCTTCCACATTGCAGAATAAAATTTCAACGCAGAAAAATAAAATTTTCATTGAAAATCATGGAAGTAATGATGAAGAGCGGGATTTTGTAAAATGAAAGGTAGAAAGAAATTATGAAAAAAAAGTGCCGCATCCAAGAATCGAAGCAAGGACCTCCGTGTCGAAGTCAAATACCATAACCACCGGGCTTCCGCTCCTTATTAATACAGTGTATTTATCAGGGAATATAAAGTCAACCTGTAAATGTTTAAACGCGTATTTTGCTTAAACTATCTTGACTTAACTATTGGTTGTATAACCCCATGTGGTGAGAGATTCGTGGAAGAGATCCCGATGGACTACAACACTACAGAGTTTGATTGAAATCTGAGACCCAGTTTTGGGACACTCCCCTTGTGAGAGAATTTAAAAAGAGAAAGGCCAAATGAATAGGACATATTTTTAAGGAGTGACTGCGTGCAGAAGTTAGTGATAGAAGGGAAGAGAAGGAGGAGGAGGCATGGAATGCTGATGGGCATCAAAGAAGGAAGGAATTACACCGAGATGAAGAGTGAGGCCCTGGACAGAGTGCCGTGGAGACAAAACTTCCGTTGAAACCTGTCCACGAAGAGAATCACCTTGATGACGATATTGATATATCGATACCTCCAAAAAACGCTCAATAATAGCCCACCGCATCAAATCCGCTCATCTAGTAGCACAACAATACGAATCCGCTCAGCTGATAGTGTCCGGAGAAAAACGCTCATCTCCTATTCTCCAAGCTTGGAGGTGAGCGTTTATGCTCCGGACACTGCCAGCTGAGCGGACTCGTATTGTTGGGCTACTAGATGAGCGGATTTTATTTGGTGGGCGATTGTTGAGCATTTTTGTAGTGGAGGTATCGATATCCACCCACAGGCAAATACTGACAAGGGTTTACCTTTTGTTTGGCGAAGTCATTCGCATCAACCTGAAAGGTCGTAGCCTGCGTGTTTTGGGATACGAAAGGTATCCTGCGAATTGCTCACCTTGCAAAAGGGAAATAAGTTACGGATGAATATAATTCCAACCATCTTCACCATGTGGATGCCAAAATTCGCATGAAGAGGTTTGGCTTGAATAAGAAAAAAAGCCCTTTCACCATGGCAACGCACCTGCGCACCAGTGTTTGTTGGCGATGAAACAACCGCGACATTTTGGGTACGATTTTCTCGGTCCTTTTTATTCTCCATCTATGTTCTCCTGATTTAGCAACTTCAGACTCACTCATGTTCCCAAAATATTTGAAAAATAAAAGTCGTCTGTATCTGGGAAGCGCTTCCCATACAATGAAGAAATTGAGATGACTTTGTGGATGAATTTTTTTCACAACCGTTCAGGCTCTCAATTCCGGTAAGGGATATTAATGTTGGAGAAACGCTGGACCAAATTGGTTGGAATCAAGGGAGATTATGGAAAAAATGAAATCGTTTTTTAACTGAAATTCACTGTCTTTCATTGTCAGGCCGAGATATTTTTCACCTTACCCTCGTATTTTGTAAATTGTTAAAATGAGTAATACGTCACGAAATGAGACCGATCAAGAATCGTTAAAAATATTTGGCCATTTGATGAATCTATGATGTTAGTTAGTCATTCCAATCGAAGTTCAATCTGAATTAGTCATTCTTTACGTAGAGGCGCTGAGAAGCGTGTGTTAGCCACTTCTTCATAGAGCTTTACTTTATATTTCTCATAATAAGTGCTTCGACGTGAAGACTGGGCAACAGAGGTAGCGGTAGAGATCACTCCAGCCTCGTCCTCTACTTAAGGTTTCCAGAAGACTTCTCTCCTATTCTTCTCAAGAATCTTTCATCATCAGTTTAGTGGGGATCGTGGGTATCTACATAGGTACTTTTGAAAACGATAGTACTTCTGGTGCGAGGACGACCTGGAGTCCGTTGGAGAAGGAGACGGAAGGAAGGTGCTTTCGGGAGAACACAGCGCCATCACAAGGTACCGTCCACGCCACTCCTTCCATTATTTCGCTTGAACCCCCTTGGTCTCTTACGCCCAATTTTTGTTAGGCTGCGTATTTTGTTATTTAATTTAACTGGTGACAATACGAAATTTCTAGTAGTTGTTATTATTTTTAATGCTACCGACGACCTCCTTCCACATCGCGTTTCAGTGGAAAGCCAGAACTCTTGCCACATACTCCTCCTTATCCCCGATTTTTATTTTCATGTAATTTTTTGATGGAAGCTTTATTTTATTAATTAATTATTTCTCCTTTGAAAGGTATTTTATTGCAGCTTTTGAAGCATCGCTAATGAGCGCTCATTATTTCTTCATCCGGCTCCTATCGTAGTCGTACCATTTTCATTCCCTCCCTTAAATGACAGGGGTGCGTTATAGATCGGATACAGGGTGGGTAGATGGGGGAAAGACGGGGGGGGGGGGGAGCGGGGGTGAGGGGTTAGGGCTTACGGGGGTGGAATGCGGGGGGGGCAACGAACTCGACCGTATCCATGGCGTTGCCATGGCGACACATTTCCTCAAATGAGCGATGCACGGAACGATGATTCCAGAACAATGGGTGATTATTGAGTGAGAGAGTGTTGTCAAGCTGTTGTTCGGGACGAGCTGTCTCGGGAAGAGGGAGCACGAAGACGGGGAATCTGGCGATTTCATAAGGAGAAAAATCCGAGGGAGCCTCTGAACCCCCGAAATGAGGAATCTAAGGAAACAATTAAGTATCTTAATCAGAATCAGTTCAATGAATCATGCGCGAGGACAGTGGGGTAGCCAGGAATTTTGTTCGGGGGGTCTAAAACCATGGGGGGGGAGGGGTTATCAATTTGTAAATTTTGTAAACCAATTTTTGAAAAACAGCCTTATAAGTAGAGGGTTTTAAACAAATTAAAAAATTAATTTGTCGAATAAATCTTTTGTAAATTCATAATTTTTCAACGTAATAGATTTTTAAAATCGTTTCGGGTTCTGGAAATTAAACGGATTCCGGACCCCCACGGACCTCTGTCCTAGCTACGCCATTGCGCTGAAGGATGCCTTGGCTTACTGTGTGGGGTTTGTAAACGATGCTGGTAACGCGTCTTTTAGTGTAGCGCATAAAGTTTTTAAGGGCAACTTGCGTGATCAATTTCATTTATGATAGAACGGTCCGACTGCATCTCTCCTGAAACAGTCAGTTTGATTAGCATTGCAATTTGGTTATTTTTGTCAATCAACAAAATGACATCTTAAATATTAGTATGCAGCAACAGAGAGAACACTGATACTAGAATTAACTAGGAAAACAAAGCTTGGAGAGTTGATGAAGTTTTGATGGGTGAAGCAATGAAGAAGTCGTTAGTAGAATTGCACATGCAAAGATGGCCTTCTACAAGGAGGAGAATCTACTTACATGCAAGAGTAAGGAAACAATTTTTCTGATGCTAAATCATGTTTCTTGATGTGTATGAGGCTTGGAAACTGAAATCAGCAGAGAAGTCAAAATAAAATGTATTTGAAATGTGGTTTTACCGAAGAATGATGAAGATATGGATTGACTGAGTAAGCACTGAGGAAGTGCTGAGATGAGGTGGAGAAAAGAGAAGTCTTTTCGAAGCACTTAGAGGAAAACGGGGCAACGACGTCGGCCATAGTATGAGGCATGAGGGCCTGATGAAGACAATCGAGGAAGGATAGGTAGACGGGAAGAAGGGCCAGGGACGGCCCCGAATGAATTACTTTGGATAGATTTTTAAGGATACATTTTTATTATTATGATAACATCCACCGATTAAGGTAGGTTTCCATGGAGGAATTGACGAGTATTTTGGAAAAATCCCCTTTCTTCAAGCCCTTCCCTCTTCAATTCAGAATAAGGCCTAAACCCTTTCTAACTATTTAAAAATCCTATTCTTTTCCTTCCCTTCCCTCGTTTACCTAACATTCTTCCCTCTAACACTTTTTTCAACATCCCTTCCCCTCTAAGTACTCGGTCCTTTCATACCTTCTGTCTCCTCCGTATCTCATCTAAAAGCTGCCTCTCCTCACCCACCATGTGCTGAACTTCGTCGTTTCTCTTCCTTTCCGTCCCTTTCACCTTCTCCATTCTTCTCCATACCCAAATCTCGAATTCCTCCGGTCTTCTCCCGTCGTCTTTCCTTATTGTCCACGTTTCCGCACCGTAAAGAGTTACACTTCAGATCAAACTCTTCACTAACATTTTCTTTAAACTCTTGCATAACGACCCTCTCAAAAGCCAATGAGGATACAATATACATACAAAAGATGCAAAAAATACATCTTTGAGAAAAGGTTAGCTGGTAGGAGAGCGAAATGAGGGCTGTGTTACGATTGTTTACGTATGGTGATGATGATTTTTGTGTGCAAGTTACCTCCTGTTAAATGACTAAGAATGTAAATTGCGTTACCTCCTGAAAGGCACCTGATGATAATTGTGTAACAATTGAAACACGTGCAGTACGCTGTTAATAAAATTCGTGGGCAATGTGATATCTTCGTTGATCATTATTCCCGAAAGGAGTGTGTGCATTATCGTATTTTTGGTAGAAAACAGCGGTCGCTGGTAACGTCTGCTGAAGAATTCAAAATAAACTTAAATTCATACCCAATCTCTAGCGAGAATGATTTATCTTATGAGTAATGCGGACTTTCTAAGAGGAATAGAAGAGAAGTCTTTTGGAGACCTTGGGTAGACGACGAGGCATTTTAATCGGCCATAATATCATTAGACACGATGGTCTAATGTTAAATGTCGTTGAAGAGCCGATGAACGGGAAGAACGCAGGGTTTGGCCAATAAAGAGATGCATAAAGTAGGCGATGAAGGGCATAGAGCTGAAGAATTTTACAGGCGCCAAAATATTAGTTGGTAGGAGTATTGAAAAGAAAACCAACCAACCTTTCTTTTCTGTGTTTTTCATCTTTTTCAGCAGTTGTTGCCGGCTAAACTGCTATGTTCGCCACTGCAACCGATGCGGCAGAAGTAACCTTAGGATTGATGAGTGTTGATATCGACGACATGGGTATTGAAAATCAATTTATGTTATTTTATTCAATTCCCGTTTTTTTATTTTATTTTTTGTCATACGTTTTATTCCAACTTTTTATTCATTCTGCAAAAAAATGCTTCCCATGGCAGCATGAAAAACCCAAACGCGCCTTGTGCGGTCTAGCAAAAGTCATTCGCATAAATCATGCGTACCTATGCAAAATTATGATCGATTCATAATAATCAAAGGTGTTTGCAGAGCATCATCGCCGCCGCAAAAGAGGGAGGTAAGTGCAAAAATGCCGACGCCAGCGCTCCTGTCGACGAGTTTTCAAAACCTCTTCACCCACCATTGCATCCGGGTCGCCGGATTCTTCCCCTTTGAACCTCTGCGGCCGCCACCCCCACCCCCGCCCCTCACCAAACCCCCGGCCCAACCCCTCGCCAAGGCCCCCGCGCGCAGACGCCGGCAATGAGCCCTTCCCGCCTGTCACTGGCTCATACGCGGGAGGGGTCGAGACTCTCCGGACCTCCCATCGCTGGAACGTCGCGTTGGGTCTCACGGAATTAAATTCATCATGGCCATCTCTCCCCTTCCCCCCGCCCAGCTTAGTCCTCTACGGTTCTGGACGCGATTTTCTGAGGGAAGGTGGTTTGGGGGAGCTAATCGCAAAAGGGGAATCGCGGTGGGCGACTAAGTTGTCAGAATCGACCCAGGTATTCATCAGGGAACACATGCGAAATAGTGCTGGAAAAATGACGGTCGAAATCGATTTTTTAATCAATCGATTCTTAATAAAAAATTAAAGCTCGACTTCAACATGAATCGAATTTTGAATCTAAAAATCTATTAATCGGAACAATTGACGATTCATTTTTTTGAAAAAAAAAACTTTGTCAAAAACATGTTTAATGTTCATTCGAAAACATTCAAAATAGTCGTTTGAGTAGTGGAAAATATCTACTTAGCACGTTTGAATTGTAAGTACTTAGTAAAAATTCACTAATGCACACGATTTTTAAGGATCGCCGCTTTAAACCATTCGGATTCACTAAAATTAATAAGAATGATAAACTGAATTAGATGCTTTCTTCATGATCTGGGGCGTTCCTATCCAATTTTATCGGCCATACAGAATAGTTTCTTAGATAGGACGAATTACATTATCATAGACCGATATTGACGCTGCAGAGATCAAACGAAACGGTCAAAATCGAAACTGAAAAATCGAATTTGGATCGAAAATTGAAGTTCATGGCTCGATATTACGGAACCTCAATCATTTAAATTCATATTAAAATAAAGAGAATATTTCATATAGTAATTGTTGTAAGTTGTTTTTAATCTCGATCTCGACTTCCTCGACATTTGACAATTAAAACATGATTTTCAATTTTAATTCAAATTGATTTTTCCATCGCTAATTCGTAAGGTCCGCTCCTCAGTGTCAGTACCTGCTAATACCTATGAGAAGAACACTATATTATGTGATTTTTGTGTTACATCATACTGTTATCTCATCCGTACGGTGCTTAATTAAAAGCTTCAATGATTTTAACCACAATAAAAGTACTTAATTTTTTTCGATATCAACATTAAGTTTACTTTACCGTCATAACACAAACGTTGTCGTGATCAGCAGATTCACCAGGTGGCCATGTGATGTTTTCACCAGCCGCGTATTTAAATGGATTTACAAAAGTCGCCACTCACGTCGCTGACGGGCAGAACAATCCGAATTTCAAGGCTGAAGAGCGGGCCTTCCAAAGTAGCGATGGAAAAATCGATTTCGATTAAAATCGATAATCAAGTTATAATTGTCTAATGTCGAGGAAGTCGAGATCGAAATAAACTATAATTCGAGCTGTTTTGTGAAATTAATTTTTAATGCAAATAAGAGAGGAAGGCAATGTAAATAATAAGAGAAGGTAATGTTTGTGTTCATATAATCTATCAAATTCATAACTTTTTAATGCGATTCCATTCGAGTGAAAGAACTCTATTTCCAATATTAAGAATGCAATGACCACTCTTCACCCATCGCCTCGCTGCGGACGTGTTTCAAAACAGATTAAAAGGAGCCCTAAGTGACATAAAATATATCTCTCTTGTCCTACAAAACTAGCGGCAACTACCGAGTGGAATCAGGGTCGCAACTATAAATTAAGGCTAGGGGCGGTTCAGGCAAAACTTATACTCGTGGGTCTGGGGGAATGGAATACCCGCCATGGTAAGCGGGAGGTGCGCATGCCCTCTCCCAGAATGCTTCGAAGATAAATGGTTCAAAATGTAGTTTTACGGGTATGTGAATGGCTTGATGATTTGCTTATGAGCTATCCGTCCTCCAAATATCAGTTAAAAAATTTTTCACTTTAAAATTTTTTTATTAAAAGTCTGAACTCTGGGAGGGTGGTTTTTCCTCCAAAACCCACGCCACGCTGCACCACTGAGTGGAATACGCAACTCTGGAATCATATGATGTATGTCATGATGTAAGCGCAACTGTTGCATGTTGTTTTTAATCTCAAATATGAGAAGACCATTTGCCTGCCTAACCCTAGTGCCCCCCCAAAAAAATCCTGGATCCAGCCTTTGCCATCTCATTTCTATTATGCGTTAATTAAGCGAACAAATAACCCTAAAGATCTCATATTTTGGTCTAACTTTCTGCTTGGGTTTTTATTATAGCCAAGATAAATACCTCTACTTATTTACTGTGGAACATATTATGCGCCAATTATTATCGTCATCATTTGATGCAACTCTCTACTCCGTTGTCCTATCTGCTAACCTCTTCATATTGACGTATGTCTTCACTTTTAATTGTCCAAAGTAACTTATTCGGGGCCGCCCTTAGCTTCTCTTTTTTTCCACTTTGTCCTCCCACCGTTGTATTCATTATTGGTATTTTTATCTTTTTCTACTGAGAGTTGGTGTTATTATGTTGTCCCAATTACGTCCGACCTCATGATTATTATGTTGCCCCGTCTTCTTCTCAAAACTTTTGAATATTCGTGCACATCACGAATAGATTGACGACGCTTCCTCAAAGTTGATACTGAGGCAATCAAATCTTCTGACACGTTGGCATGGCAGAGATATAACATGTTGATCCCTACTCCTTGGCGACAACTGTTGCCGCGCCGAACTACTAGGAACACTTTTGCCATGACAATAGGACGTATATTTCGATTATTTCGATGCTAAGGGTTAGCCATAGGTAGTATTGCCTAGCTCTTGGAAGATAAAATCGTAATCGTTTTTCATAATTTTACCAAATTTCACGGTAGATTATAAATTCTGTTTCATGAAATTAATGGATTAGACTTTCATTTGCATGCAAGGCTCATTTTATTACAATAATTTTCCAACACTAAAAATGTAATTAAATCGTTTTACTGCAGATATGCTCGGAACGTTCGACGAATTTTGTAAATTTAAGATAAATTTAAAATATTGGCTGGAACTTATGAGGAACGGTATGAATGCAAAGAAGGTGAATTAAAAAATTCAACTACATATAGGGAATGATTTCATCGCCCATTACGATATTTATGGCCATCGCTCGAACCGTAATGACTATACGCACTCAGTTGCAGATTATGCATGTAGTGAAATATATGCTTAAATATTCATTTAACACAATTTTTATTGACTTGGATGCCTTCAATGCTAAACAGGCATTTCTATAAACTTCATGCCAAATATTTGGGCAAATAAATGATATTAAGCTTAAAATAAATTTCAAATATTATTTCGTTACAAAGCTCAATTCTACTGACGCGATACAAGTAATTATTAACATGCCTCATCAAAACTTTAAAGCTCTATTTCTCTCGAAATGAAATCGATAATTATATATTTTGATCAATATCAATAATAATGCTGTATAGCTGGAAGAGTTATCGCATCGACTTCCCTAAATATGAAATGGGCATAAATGCATTATTGCAGTATCCCAAAATATCTGACATTCCTTCAGGTTAGTTATGTTTCAACATTTTTAATTATTCCTTATCATTGTGAATTATTTTCGGAGATTTTTTAACAGAGTTTTGATAATGAGCAAGGCTTCTTACGCGCTAGAAAAGAGTATTCATGGTAGATATCGAACGAGGTACCTCATAAAACAAAAAGAACCTTGGAGTAAACAAGAACCCATCGGGATGTATTAGTCATTGAATTAAAGAATTGAGTGGAAAATATAGTTTAACAAGCATTGCATGAAGGGTTCCATGACCAGTGTGATCATGAAGTGAATTCCGTGATAAAAGGAGAATTTCCGAGGCAGATCATTGGTGGAATTCACCTCATTCAATGGACCACCAGGAAAGTTGTCACTATCGATGACATGATTGAAGTAATCACTGGAATGGGGACTTTAATTGAATGCTCGCATCTAATCGAGTTGTGGACCGATGATAAGTGCTAATGATTGGAAGTAGCTCTTCGGGTAGGGCAGATTATGAGTGTAGCTTTAGTGATGGAGAGAAAACGTGCTTACAGTACGGTAGAGAGAGGTAGTGGTGTTGAAGAAGCTGATTGATCCCAGAATCCATCCATTTTATACTTTGAAAAGTCACAAGCACTCATTCATGACTCATTTCTGGTCGTACTACACCGATGCATCAATATACTCTCTCTCTCTCCCATCAACCATGTCCTCAATATCTCTTGATTCCGCGTTATAATATAGCCCTCCGTTTAACACGACCACTTATAGATCCATTTGGTCGGTCACCTCCCGTCATTTCCCTCGTGCGGAATTGCATTATGGGGCCTTTTACTCCCTTTTCGGGCTGTCAGACCCCCTATCCGCAGTATTGTGATATAAAGAGGGCCAGCATCAAAGGGGAGATGACGGCCGCTTTCATCCTAACTCCCTGCATCCTGTCGTCTTCCTCGCTCGGAGTGGGATAAGCCAGTTGAGTCGAGAATGAAAGGAAGGGTTTCGAGGTGTATACGCGGTGAGCATATCAATTCCGCCCTCTTCACTGTAATACGCCTATTTTGATTTTACTGGGGAAATAACTAGAGATAAGCTGGAGAAGAATGATAGGTAATAAGCCAACCATTATTCAGAGGAAATTCTAAAGGTATTAGGCTTACTAGAGTAGCAGCACCGTTACTTATCATAATCATTACATTCTATATAATTTACATTACGCTTTTTCTTAACTTGCTTCGTCTGTTTGATTAATGGATTGATAACGCACAGATGGATTACGATGTATTGATATTAATTGATTGATTAATCGATTAAATTGATTAGTTTATTTACCATAGTAATATTTTTATGATTCATTATCTCGATAATTTGATTTTTAACCAACTTCCCATTTTCAGATTGTCTTAAAATTTTGTATGCTTGCTTACTTTTTATGACTATAGAATATTTAAAAAATCAGACATTCGAAATTTTGTTTCATTTTGTTCTAATTAATCGTATTGTTGATACCTTTGATCTCTTTTCCAAACTGAGATTGATCACTTTATTGAATTAAACTCTAGCATTGCGGTAAATTCGTTCATATTCAGTTCCTCTTCTCTGTGTAAAGTTTTCATTGTTGTAGCTAATAGCCTTGGTATCTGAGGAAAATTATAACTTTCTCCCCATCCGAGGAATGATGCATAACGGCATTGATATCACTTGAGTTTCCATATCATCCGTGCAAATAATGATAAAATGATTGAGAAATGAGGTTTTCGGTAATAAATAAAATAAAAATTTCTAAAAAATAGTTATGAAAATTTTTATGCTATCTTCAAAATAAAGCATTAGTAGTAAAAAATACGTCTTTGATTTTTAAAGGATTATGATTATTCGGAGTACATTGTTAGAATAAGATACGATTCTCTTTGTGGTACCACTCTCTTCTCATTTTAAGGTATTATTCTCAAAAATAAAAATAACATATCTCAAGCACGATCAGAACAAGTTTCAATTCCTTTCGGTCACTGCACATCACGTAATTCAGCGTTTTCATGATAACTGAAAAGGGCATCCTAAAAAATGTTTGCGTTGCCATAGCGCGGTAACTAAGGAGCTGCGATCTCATGTCAATGGACAAAAAATGCTTAAAATTGTCTCTCCTACCGCCTCCTAAAGTATTGTAGATTCCTCCTGAAACTTCCTGTATAGTTTTAATGTGCCTGGGCCCATAGAATCCCAAACTTTCATCTCTTGAATATGGCGAATTGATAAAGCAGAAATCTAGTGCTACAAAAAACTAAACGGCTGTTACATGGTATGTTAATGAATGATAATTAGGGCGGATCGGAAAAATCGATTTTTTTCATATCAATCTGGCCCAATGAAAAAGGTTGTGGGACCGATCAAAAATAAGGTCTGAAAAATTTGAGACCTCTAGGTGAACCCCTGGCCCTCGCTAAAATGAAATTTAGGGGGGAAGGGTCAAAATTCGAAAAATATAATATTTTATGGTCGTTCCCTATAGATTTTAACGATTTAATTTCCTTTCAGATCAAAAATGTTTTGCGTTTTGACGTATCTGCTACCGTTTAGCCACAAAATGCCTAATTTGAGTCCGCGTCTGAGAAGAAAATACTATAAAATACTATATTTTTCGAATTTTGTCCCTCCCCCCCTAAATTGCATTCGAGCGCGAGTCAGGAGTTCTCCTAGAGGTCTCAAAATTTTCCGGCCTTATTTTTGTTCGGTCCCACAACTTTTTTTCATTGGGCCAGAAGGATTTGAAAAAAATCGATTTTTCCCATCGGCCCTAATAAACATCTCATCAGCAATATGAACCTAATATTAATCCCACCCATATACCATCACCATCCCCACCCTCTACCCACTTCGCCACCCTAATTTTTCATTTTTATTATTAAGTGTCGTTTTCCTACCCCTCTGGGTTTTCTTTCTCAGTTGAGGTACAAAATCTTCCTTCTTCGATTTTCCTGATTTCGCACGCCTGTTCCAATTCTCTCATCCTCTCCCGCTGTCAACTTTTTCCAAGGCTCACCCGGCAACATCCTCTACACCACACTAGTATAAGTGATAGAAAAATCGATTTCGATTAAAGTCAAAAATCTAGTTTTGATGGCAATAGCTCGATGAAATTGAAATCGATTCATGATCATCGTGTTTTATTCAATTTTTTTTTCAACTTCGATCTTGGCCATTTCGTTTAAATCTCAGCAGCATCAACACCGGCCATTATGACGTCATCCGTCCCAAGACTTTTCTCTAAGGCCGGTAAAATTTGAAAGGCACCCCCTTGACCATCAAGGAGAGATCTCGATCAGGAGATCTTCCTCAAAAATTTTATTGAAGACGAATGGCATTAAGTGGTGATCCCAAAACCGTAATGAGCGTGCGTTTTTTCAAGTTTTACTATTTATATGGGATAATTAAAATACATAGTATTTTCGAATGAATAACGAACATGATTTTGTACGAACATTAAAAAAAGAACAGTTGATATTTTCGATTTATCGATCTTGTGGTTCAAATTTCAATTTTAGTAGAAAATTCGAACTTTTCCTTTCGATATAAAATCGGTGATCCCAAAACTGTAATGTGCGTGCATTTGTCAAGTTTTACTACTTGTATGCTGTGATTCGATATAGTTTTTTTCGAATGAACAATAAATATGTTTTTGTGCAAAGTTTTTTAAAAAGAGAACCGTCAATTTTTTTCGATTAATCGAACTTTTGGTTCAATTTCGATTTTGGTTGAAAATTCGATCTTTTCCTTTCGATATAAAATCGATTGATCGAAAAATCGATTTCAACCGATATATTTCCATCACTACCCTCCACCCCTCTATATAAGCTTTCCCAATCTTTTTCCCCTCATCCCCTCCCCTCCCACCCCGTCTCCACCCGGCCGCTATTTCCATCAACTACCTCTCCCCGTCGGATTCCTCCCTCATTCGCCCCCATTATCGGTTTTCTCCTGAAAATTAGCGCTGCTAACGAACCCTTCCCCCCGGCTGAATACTCTGTTTATGAAACGCTAAATGCCTCGGATAACTCGATTCCCTTCGTCGCTGAAAGGGTTCAATCAGATCATCTCGAGGGGCGGGGAAAAGCGTAATCAAAAGGAGGTAGGGAGGAAGATGGGAAGCGTTGCGAAAATTCGTTCCAAGAATCGCTTCTCCGTGTGTCCATGGAAACGGCGCGTGTAAGCGACCCCTTCTCTCCGTGATCAAACTCTGGGTAAAGTCGATGGTCACTAAGGAATCTTGGCGTAATCGAGACGGAGGAAATTCGAAACTTAACCCTGGTATACTCGTCGTAATAGACTGTTGTAGCGTAGGTCAATAGGGATATCTCGCTACTAATTTGAGCACAGAATTGCTAAAAGAGTAGCAATTCTTTCGCAGGCTCGAGTTCTCGCAGGCACAGATGGTAAAACAAAGGAACAATCGGCGGCGAAAAAACAATGGCCCTATGAAAAATATTAAATATTACGGCAAATATTTTCATCTCCTCTTCTTTGTGAGAAATTTAAATTAAATTTTGGCTTACCCTTGATCACTAAAAAGTAATAAATTGAAAAAATACAATCTGTAATCATATTTTTCGCTCGCGTAGTTTTATCAACACTTTCCGCTTTGCGATTCATCAATAGCCTTCGATACTTACTGTATTCAGAGTTGAACTGCTTCAAATCCGTTGAAAAATCGAATTAAGATCGATCACGCCCTTTATCGATTGGTATTCTTTTCGCAGTCTCCCAGGAGACTAGCAATCATTGTACATGAGCACGAGTCAGGCTATATTCGATTGCTATTGCAGCTAACTTGGATCTGTAAACAAGGCTTTAAAACTGACTTAAAGGATATTTATTTTATGTCCCATTGGGGATTAACCACGCCTTATCATGGCGTCTTACTTGATATCTTGAGCTGTAGAGGGAGCGTAGCCGTTGTGTTCGACATTCTTTTGCCCATAATTTTCGTTGTGAAAATTTCAGTTCCAAACCATTGAAATGCGCATATTAATCCGTACGAGTTTATGTCCGTTTGCGTGAATGATTTTTGTGGACCGGAACGGAACATGAACGAATGCATGAACTAAATTAGAACAGGTTTTATTATCTGTTCATGCATTAGCTCAAGTTGAATAGCTACACGGTGCATTTTCGTGTTCTTTTACGTGTTCATAGATTTAGACATTAACTTGTAATGTTTAATGTACCGTGCAAACAGACCTTAAGGATTCGTCGCTAGTCCCTACTTTACGTACTTTTCTCTCTCTCCATCATCCCGTAGTTAAAGAGGCGAGATTTTGTGGGAGGACGGAGTGAAGATGGAGAAAAAAATAGTGAAGGAGAAAGGACCCTCCTGGCTTCTCATTCAACTCTGATGCTCCTTTCCCTTTGCTAAGCCCTCGCCGCCTCTGAAGATCCATCGCGATTCAATTAGGCTGTCCTTAAAATAGACAACGTTAAAGAGCTTCGGAAGAGGAAAGGACCACGGGAAGGAGAGGAATTGGAGGAAGGAGAGGAATTTGTAAATTTCGGAGATAAGAGGATATGGCGGAAGGATGATGGTGGGAGAATTAATGGAATGAGAGGGTGAAAAGAGAAGGGCGCTTAGGGCCGAGGCGATTCGCGAATAGGGTGGTTTCCTATTATTTATTTATTGCCTAAATCGAAAGATTATTACTCCTGGAGTACGCATTTCACGCTCTTAGATTTTTAAAAGACGATATCTATTTTTCGCGATGAAATGAAAAGTGAAAATTTTCAAGCGCGCGAAAACGCGACGGCTGAGTATGAATGCTGGGAAAAGTCAGTGTGACGTCATTCGGGTTCCCGCTGCCGCCACGTGAGATGACCTTCGGGCGAGGCTTTGAGCGCCGCTACGATGCAGGCTGCTATCAGGTAGCAGAGTTACCAGCTAGCAGGTCGCGCTTGGCTTAAATAAGGATTATTATTACCCTATCAAACCGAGGAAACTTTCCGACCATAGGCAATTTTAGTAGGTGATTATCAAGAGATGTTTCCCTGAGCTCTGTGCCTCATGCATGCATTGGTAATCTCAGACGATGTTAAACTCCTATCTACTCGTATAGAAACTAGGTCCCTGTGACGTCACGTGTAGTGGCATCGCATGGGCGCCAATCTGGCCTTTTTCAAATGAGGTTAAAATTGACCATTAACATTCGCTAAACCGGTATTTCTAAAACCAAATAATTTGTATATTATGAATACACTAATGGTGGATAACGAATCGCAATCAATGCCTTTCGCTTTCTTTGATGAAGGAAACTACCCTATTTATAAGGAAAATATCTTTTAGTTCGTGAGAAAAGAGGCGGTTGTACTTTCGTTACATATATTTTAGTTGAAATACTTCTTTATAGTCCTCGGTGAGGTATTTACCACAAATATGACTCAGTTTTGGAAAGACAAAGTATAAAAGACACTGTGAGTCTCATTTTTATTGTGTCTATAGGCCTGTTTACGCGGTACATTAACACGTACGGGTTAGTGTCTAAATGTATGAACGCGAGAATAAACGCCAAAATGCACCGTGTAAACCACCCAACTTGTGCGAATGCATGCACATAAAATAGAACCTGTTCTAATTTGGTTCATGCATTCGTACACGTTCCGTTCCGGTCCACAAAAATCTTTCATGCAAACAGACATTAACTTTTCCGTGTTAATGTATCGTGTAAACAGGCCTTATTACTCTGTATTTAGTCAAAAAACAGAAAATCGCAAGTGACAAGGACATCCAATTTTAAAAATATATTTTGTAAAAATGTAGTAGTGGCAAATTGTTAAAAATCAAGCAGTAATGATTCTATAAATTAATTCTCTTAACATCTGAGAATGTAAGAATTCACGGAAGGAAGCAAATTAGGCGTACATTTGGAGCATGCTTCTTGATGGCGGTGAGGCACGGACGATGACATCAGAGCAGAGTACCTACTTGGTTTAAAGTTTTCAGAACGTGGTGTTGCAGAATAGTGATGAATATCAAATCGCGTGAGTAATGTGGAAGTTCTTAGAAGAGTGAGAGAATATTCTTTTGAAAACTTAAATACGGGTCAAATGAATCTGTTATACCTTGAGATACGATAGCCTACAGAAAATATCGTCTAAGAGCAATTGGCTGGAAGAACGGCTTTCGTATGCCTCGGATGGGATACTTAGAGCAGATGATTAAGGATTTAAAGTAGAAGAATAATATAGGTGCTAAAATATTAGCTGATACAGGAAATGAGGGGGTAGTTGGATACTGATGCAGTACAACGCTGACTCGGTCAGCGACCAGTGGAATGCTACCGTCCAGGCATACAGGCCCTCCCTTTAAGGTGGCGCAAACCCGTCGTATTGAATGGAGATTACGTCGAAAAATAGAGTTGTGTAGCAAAAAAAAGATTAGGGAATAACATGGTGTATTTGAATGCTGCATAAAAACAACCCCAATTTAAGAAAAAAAACTGTTACATCACATATTGAATTCTCGTCGTATCACATCATTCTGAAAGCGTCACCGGTGTGTTAGAGGTGCTATGGTTTTTAGGAACGAGTCCGAAGGGAGTGCTGAGTTAGGATGAAGCGGGAAGGCGAAGACAGGGCGAGGCAGAAATGGCGGCGACTCTTTGGTGTCGTTGTGTGTGTATTCGGCTGGGTGTGTGCTCGGCGGAAATCGAATTCGTCCCGGAGGGAGGGAAAGGGAGGTGGTGGGGGGGGTGCAGTGTACTGGAGAGGGAGGGGTGGAACGCGGACAAAGGGGCACGAATTACACCCACTTGATTCCCACTTTATTCGGGGAAGGACGGGTGTTTAGACACCGCTGATAGGCTGTAATTGAGGGCGGGCCGTGTCAGGAGGCTCCTCTATATCTCTCTCTCGTACCCTCGTGCTCCCGTACCTTCTGTGGGGAGTTGTTGCAGTGAGGGAAAATGGTGGGGGAGAGGCTGAGTGTGCAGGGATAGGGTTCGGAGTGGGTGGGGATAGGTTTCTGGAGCGGTTTAGTGAAGGGAGACAAGGGAGGGTAGATTGCAGGGAATGCTGGGAGTGGATTTGATGAGACGGGGATGTCTCGGTTTGAGTTGCAGGCAAGGTGGTTCGATAAATCAAAACGGATGTGATGCTGATTCTCTTTTTCAGCATGTGGAGTAGACGATTTTTTTTTGGACAGTCGACGTTCTACTTATATTCCCAATCATCGTATCATTTGTCGCGCATCCTAGAAGTGGCTCTTAGACTATCATGTAGGTGTATTGAGCCAATTATCGAAAATACCGGAAAAGCTGTTTGCACTGAAAATGTACTGAATGATCGACAGTTTTTACGTGACTTTTAATTATTAAACTTAAAGTAATTCATTGACACGGTAAGGACACAAAATATGTCCGGAGACTGCTAACAAATCTAGTCCGGAGACTACTAACGAGCAGAAGGATTGAAGTGTTTACTGAAAAGGAAATGCGATGGAATGAGAAATATTTATGCCCAAGTGTGAGACTAACAACCTTCCCACTCCAGTTCATGACATACTGATAAGATTGATACCTACCAATAAAACGCATCATAGAAGAAAAGAAGTAAGGAATATTTGCTAACATTATAACTTTTGTACTGCTTAGGCCCCCAGACTCACATGTAATGTCCAGATCAGCGAGGACAAAAATAACGCACTATTTTGTGTGTCTCTAACTTATTGGTATTATATATAGCCAACAGATTGTCCGCTGCCTGCCGATTTTCGATATCCAACCACTGAACTGAAAACAGTGTAATGCTAGTCGCAACGCCTCCAAGTCTTTCATCGTCTGGCTGATGAATGTCATAAATTAGTTTATTGACGAAAATCAGTTGTTTATCGACAGTCGGTCGGCTTCATGGAGGTCGTCCAAACTTGGAGGGCCGGAACGGGCTTCAGTCTTGATTCAACAGCTTCCATGCGTGATTCAAAGCAACCAACAATAAATGAGGTTCAGCGATGATGATAGTAATTTTTCTTCGTGATTGTTGATTTTAAATTTTCGATTTGGAAACATTTATTTTAGAGTTTTCCAATCGGAATAAAACAATTGTGAGTACCACATCTGCATCTGCGTACTACCCCTGGAGCCGCCTCGATAGGCGTATGGCAGGGGGTGCAAGGATATCAGTCGTTTACCAATTAAAAGGAAATGTGTAAAGAAGTTCCGCCTAGCATCTATCAAAGTCCTTTATAGGTGTGAGAAAAATAATTCCGATACCTATCTGTTCGGCAAAATATCTTAATTTATCTTTTCTGTCGGACCTGGAAATATAGTGGGATTCTAATATAGTGTTCTCCGTAACGCACTTAAAGATATCTATTCTCAATTGCTCAAGCAATTGCGCGCAGCCTCCCGAGTCTCTAGCGGCTCCCAGCGTTTTTGTAATTCATTTAAGATCCGTGTTACGCTTTCCGTACGACCGTAGCAGTTTTTGACTCATACTGTCGGAATCAGTGATGACGTGACCTGGGATATAAACCATTTCAATCCTGATCTCAAATCGCTCTCGTTTCAATTTAGCGTGAGGTTTTTAGACAAGGCTCAGACTACGTTTCTGCGAAAAGAGGAAGATGGGGAGACGGGATTGATGTTATTAGATGGCATGGGGGGGAAGAAGGAACTCTTTAAAAGCTCTGATTGGTGGAGAACGGGAGGAAGCAAGGGAGCAAGGGATCTTGTGAAAGGGAACGGCGGATGGTCTCCTGAATGACGCCTATTTTTGAGCGAATTAGGGTTCGCGAAGGATCCGGAGATGGTAGTAATTACATGGGCGGGTGGGGTGATGGTACCCTTTTGTAGGTATAGAGAGAGAGAGAGTGAGTCGCTGTTGGGGATGGACCTTCGCATTCGAGCCTTCGGAGATAAGTAAACGGAATAATTAGGATGTCGCTTCGCACTTCTCCGCCCGCCATCAAAACGCGGCGGTCTCTCCCCTCCTACCTCCGCTTGCGATTCGCGCGATAAAGGGCGTTTATGCATTTCCGAACCGACTCGCCCCGTCACACTTCCGACGCGATTGACAATTGGAATTCTATTACGCCGAAATCGCGGGCGTAGTTTCTCTCTTCGCTCCCATTCTCCGCGCGTGAATGTAACTTTGATAATCGTTTTGCGTGACATCGAAGTGGAATAGTCGTAATGAGTCTTTTGTTGAACAAGTCCGAGTTTGTCTGCCTAAATTAAATGAGCACGTTAACCTATATTATTGTATTATAGGTTTTGGCAGAGTTTGAAACCCGCTTGACCTTTAATTTGTTAATGTTCGATATGTCGTCCAGTTCGAAAGGTTTTACGACTTCGATGAATCGATAGGTTGACTCCATTAATCCTTTCGCAGATGAGTTAATGACGTCACGAGCTCATACCTAGTGAGTCACCAAGTGTCCGATCTTCTTGTATCGACGCCGCTTGCTTCGTTGCTGTTAGCAGCCTTGTAAGCGATTTATTTTCTCAATGAAGGGTACTTACTCACTGAAAGAGTTTATCAACCAGATGTCTAATGACGTCATAAACTCGCGAAAAGCAGGCGACAGCTTTCTCGCTTCCTTATTTTACACTGAGAGCGCGAATGAGTGAATGGGGAAAATGCTTTTTGTCGTAATTAACCTTTCTTTTACGTCTACCGAATTCTTTCAATGATTTGCGATAGCGAGTCAAAGCGAAAGACTCCACTGTCAATATAACACACGCTGTCACATCTTGGATTATTTAAGGGAAGTTATTGATATCGCTTACAATGATTATGTTTAAAGTATAAATTACATAAATTAAACGAATATTGTATTTATTGATGGAAGGTGCTTGTTTTCTATGAACATTTAATTGAAAATTTCAGCATGAATCACTGACATGCGGCATTTAACTGACGTGCGGTCGTATCGGATTAATGGGCTGCAAATTCTAATGCAATGATTTCGATTCCTGTGATTGTTGCCGTGGTTGCGATGTTGATGTAATAAGTGCTCGATACTTTTCCACAAAAATTGGATTGCTTCGTGCGTCTGGATTCACTGGAATGCTGAGTATTGAGAATATTCAATTTTGATTTCGTTGAATAATATTTTAGGAGTTGAAGGAATAAAAACTTGACATTTTCCACATGGTGATATATTATGTCCAACCATAGTTTCGTTACAGAGTAACATTATCTAGGTACTTCCCCCAAATAATTTTTTCACCTTGATAATGCCACGCTGTGACGAAACCATGGTCTTACATAATAAATCACCACGTAAAAAAAGTCAAGTTTTTATTCTTTCAAATCGTGCGATAAAGGATTTCCATCAAGTTACGCCCGCTACTATTAATTAGAATACGATTTACTCCCGCTTAAATATATTTCCCAACATCAAAACCACCTTTCAAATTAATAGGATATCAATTACGCTGTAATAATGAACGTACTCCTCTTTCTTCCACATAAAGCATACTTTTTCTCGTGAATGGAACTTTGATAATCGTTTTCATGCTTAAAAATTGAGCATTGACAGTCCCTTATAAATCGATTTCCGTTTCGCTTTAATTCCTTCGTGGAATTATGGGAATCACAATTACATCACGCTTCACTTTGCGCAAGTTATTGGTATTCATTGTTAGATTTATTTACTTTTTCACCTCATTTTATTGTTAAATTCCATGTCTCATACGACAAGGCATTTTAAGAGCAAATGGATCGCTATATAAGTGAAAAATAAAAAATTGATTACTATTTCAAGATGCTTGTTGCCGTGGTTACGATTTTGATAACTGTAGGTGGTTTCTTCAGATGATGCTAGTGAAGGTTAATGAATAAATTAAGTTATAAAAGTTAAAGATAGAACAAAAGTTATCTAGGTGATTTAAGTAGGAAGTTTTAGTTTGGTTTTTGGTTCGATTTTCTAATGGGGAAGATGTTCAACCCCGATTGGTATCAATTCTATTGCGATGAAATACTAAATCTATCGATTTGAAGTATACTCATCTTGAATGGAGCGTATTATCACTCTGTTGGCTATCGATTAATGTGCCCCCTTTTCACTTATTGAATCAAAATTGGATTGCGTACTTCTGTATTTCGGAGCGCGTCAGGGAAACGAGTTTACTATTTCCATTAATAAGAAAAAATATTTCATCACATATATTTCCCTCTTAGTTTTTTATTTGTACTATCCTACCCTAGTTGTACTACCCAATTTTATCCGGTACATACTGCAGTACAAAAATGTTTACCTGCATCGCATACTGAATGTCCGTTCTTAATTGAGCCAATGACCAGTAGTAGTACTTATGACCAGTAGTTTTTTGTGGTCCCTAAGAATTAGTTACCATTTGAACCAAATAAATTAAAAGTTTTACCAATGCCATAGGAATTACATTAAAGTGAACATTTAAATGAATGTGTCAGTTGTGTTCAGTCCCCCATCATATTTAAAAATCAACGACAAATAATTATTGGACAGAGAAGCAGAAAGAACAGTGGTAATTGTATGAATTGTAGGAGATAATTAGGCACACAAAAATAGTTATTTCGTAATCAGGAGCAACGCAAGATGTTTCATAAAACAGTGGGGCTACCATTCATAATAATTATAGACATAACAATTTGTCTTTTAGATGCCCGGAGAGAATTTTCTTCTGAATGCTTGATGACTTGAAGTAATAATTTTGGGCACATTGTTCCATTGTTTGAACCTACGATTGTCAGCGATTTCGGTACGTAGTGGATCGGATTTGTAGTTAAAAAAGAAATTCTCGATCAATTCTGGTTAGATCATTTAATGATTCTACTCCGATGGGAAAAAATACTAAATAATGGGATCTTTGTGTTTAAAAGGGAGTACTTAAAACAAGCCTCTAAGAATTCGCTCCATGTATTTAGGTTAAATCTAATTAATTAAAATATATTCAATATACATAATTTCAATTCATTGATAGTAATAGGCTCTCGAGTTGAGGTTCTATCCTGGATTTATTCGTCCATGTATACTATGTCTTTATCCATCGCTTCTGAGTTAGTTCTCATTATTTTTTAAATTTTCTTCGCTGTGGTATTTGAAAAATAGAGAGACCCGTACTATTCCGTTTTTTGATCCGTTTCCTACTTCTCGCGCTATCCCTTGCGATAACAGCGCACTTGACCCTTTTGTAGATAAGTTGATGACGTCACTAGTTCATGGTGAGTGGATAATTCTCGGACTTGCGCATGGATATCACGTTGTTTGTTGCTGTTTAAACTCTTGCAGCGATTTCATCCCTCGAGCTAAGATTCCTCCTGAACTGGAAAATGAGCCAGAAATCTCATGACGTCACCAACTCATGAAAAGTGGGTGGTTACTTTCTCGTTTTTTTTTAATTGACTAGGGAATGGCAGAATGGAGAAGACGTTTGTTCGTCTCGGGGCACGTAATTGCGCAGGTTAGAACTACATTAATTTCTCATTATGGCGTGCAATTGCGCGAATACATGAACGAGATTAGTACATGGACTATTTTGCCATCTCACGTCCATGAATTATCGCATGCGTTCAAGCAATTCATCGATTTACACGACGCAATTTTGACTGCGTCTTCGTACACGCGTCAGATTGAGCAAATGCGTATTCTGTGTAAAACATCCTTCCCCATCTACCAAGTTTTTTTCACTCAAAAATCGATTCGACCCGAAGGTTGGTCTGGATAAGTGGGGGTAGAGCTCACCCCAGACTAAATGAAATCGTGTGAATTCTTTATTTTTTCACACATTCAGGGTGGGTTTAACTCTTCTTGTTAAATGTCGCATTCGCAACTGAATGGTCGCACCAGGGAGTGTTAGTAGATCTTGGAGAGGATACGGCATGATCCATTTCCTTTGGCCCTCGGCAACTACTGTGGGGAAGAAAAAGATTGGACGTGAAGCTCGCATTCGGGAGACAGGTTGCCCTAAAGAGTGTTTTACTTACTGGCGACGCGCGGATGGGCGGGAATCTCGACATATTGCGACTGAGTCAGTGGCCCATGAAGGAGGTGGAGGAGGAGAGCATAAGCGTGTATCTAGATTGCATGGTTGGGATGGCTTTCGTCAGGTGCCCTTAAACTCTTAGACCTTTCCTGGTCCATATGCGACGGGAAAAAGGTGATGCTCAGCAGGGAGGATGGGATGAAAGGAATTGGGGAGGGATGGGTCGACTGAGCGGCTGGAGTATAAACGAGATAAAATCTGGAAAGGGTCCGCTGTTGCATTATGTCGGGGCAGATCCCTTCCCCCCAACAAGGCAGAGCCAGCTCACAAAGCGCCCTCTGCCCTTTCGCCCCATGTTTTCACAATAGAGAGTCACCCCCTTGTTTCCTTCCACGGTGTTGTCCTCAGCTCTCATATTAAATCCTGGCGGAATCGTGTTCGTGTGATGGCTAGTATGTTAACTTCCCACCAAGAGGGTCCAGGTTTTTAAACCCGCATTCATTTAACAGGTAGTCCGGTTCGGAATCGGGTGCAGTAAAATCATAAATAACCCATCTATTGAGAAAAATTATGATCATTTTCCATTTAGAAATTTATTTAATTAAATAGAGCAATTTGGGACACAATTTAAAATGCCTGATTATTTAAAATTGCATTGTTATAGGAAGCAAGTAAGTGTGCAAGATTTTATGCCGATCCGACTGTGGGAAGTGGGTTACAAATCAGTTACAAGATTCCATCGATGAAACAGGCAGACAAAGCAAGTTAAGAAAAAGCGCAGGAGGGGTCTGGCCAGGTCGGCGATTGCCGAGGGCCCCGACCTCAGGGGGTCCCCACATTGCTCTTATCAATAGCGAAGTTTACGTGAAAGGTGCAACAAAAACGAGTCAGAATAATGAACCAAAGTTTTTTTTGCGATGATAAAATATCTACGTTCTCATTAGTTTTATTTACAGCATACTAATTGTAAAAAGATTAAATAAAAAATAAATTAAATAAAGGTGTCAGAAGATACCATAAAGATAACCATGCGCTTTCTTGAAAGGGTTGTTTGAAAAGGTCATTTTAGAGGTTTCTTTTACTACAGTGCAATTAAAAAGAACGAAGTCACTAAATTGATTATCGAAACATAATACATTATTATAGTTTGTAAGGTGCGAAATTCTCATTTTTCATTGTATTTTTTTCTCAACTTTTATCTAGTTATTAAGGGCCAAAATATCGTCAAATCTATTTCTGTGTATGCAATTTCCTAAATTTTTCATGGGCGAACCCCCGAATCTCCCGGTAAGGAAGGCCCCATCATGAGCCCCAGCCGAGGGCCCCCAAAAACTCCAGACCGCCCCTGAAAAAGCGTGTTATAAAGCACTGAAGTTTCAAGGTACAGTTTGTGGAATAATACCTATGAGAAATAATTATCCTGTTTACCACGTATTTGCCCATTTGAGGGAGATTTTTGTACAGGAGTAGTCAACGAAACGGAAGCGAGCATGAAGTTTGGGTAAAGTGTGTTTAGATTGGAAATAAAGGGCGAAAGTGTCTCTTACGAAATAAATCGAACGAGAGTAAGAGAGAGGAGTGAAACCACGTGGCATGATACCGCCTGATTCGATTGGCCAAGTTTTCTCCGTGTCGAAGTTTCACATCAGAGGGCGTGGAAAGCACCGATGCGAAGAACGAGGAAGCATAAGTGGTGACGAAAGGGTGCGGGAATAGAAAACGTGTATCAGTAAGAAGGAAATGGAGTTGGGCAGGTCATATTTAATTTGAACATATTGTCGTGCAGAAAAGCGTGGGTGCAGAAATAACTATTCCCATTTTTGGAGCACCTAAAATAAATTTATTTTCTTAAAAATGATTGTACTCAGTAACATTAAAGTTGTTCTTACATACCCTATTTTCGAAATTCCTCGTTTATTTTTCTCGTCCCTCGTCAATAACCGAAGTTGCTAAGGCTCTCGATGATTCCTCCGCTGTAATATGTACGAAGAACTTCTTATAAATTGAATTTTACGCATTGTATGCATTTATGTATGAATTATAAATGTACAAGCATGTATTCATAAAAGATGGCTCCCACAAATTAGTGCTGACTAACTTTCTTCTGCCTAAATATGAACTTTTTTGGCTCGCTTCTCATTCGCAGAGATATTTTAAATGGATTGTTGTTTTCGTCTACGTTCAAGCTGGAAATTTTCCTAATTTATACTTTGGCAGCATTTTCTTGGAATACTATCGCGTATGCTGTGAAACGAATAAAGTTTCTTCATCGCCGTAGCTGGTTCATTAAGACCGAAATACCACCAATTATCATCATAACCGTGCGGAAAGCCTTTTCCCTAAACTATACTTATTTATTAATAATTTATTTCAAATATTTAACGAGTTTAATGACTTCGAATGATTAAAACTTTCAGGGTCCATGGTATTAAGATCCTTATTTTTTTGGGTTTACCCGTGTCACAAATTAAAATTCCAACAGTTTCGTCCCCGCTGCTGGAGACTTCATCAGGGCGATGACACTTTTTTCTTCGTGCGCGTGAATATATATTATCAGGAAGGTTGGGGTGGGGGAAGGGTAGGGGGTAGGTTTGGGGCTTTCGAGAATGATTTGGCGATTATTGGAAGCCAGGATGTGCCGATGTGTTGTCCTTGGTGTCTGTTGAAATTATCTCGGTGTTTTCTTATCTCAAGGGCCTCCCTTATTATTCTGGTTTTGAAGTGTCTTTCTTTCGCCAACACTTCTACGCTGGTAGCCTCGATGTCATGTCCTGTTGCGGAGTGTTCTGCGACGGCTGATTTTTCGGTGTGGCCCAGTCGAATGGCGGCGGCATGCTCCTTCATTCTTGTCCGTATGGTTCTGCCCGTCTCGCCCACGTACACTTTACCGCATGTCTGGCAGTTGCTTTTATATACACCTTCGGTTTCTAACAGGTATTTTTCTTTGACATTCCGGATGATATCTTTAATTCGCCTACGTGGTTTGAATATTGTTTTAATGTCATATTTTTCTAAAATCCTGGCTATCCTATCTATAGCCCCCTTGATATAAGGCAGGTATGCTCTTTTTGCGTTGTCATTTTCGTCTGCGTTTTCGGGCCGAGGAGTGGAATTAGGTTTTTGTTGATGGTCCTTTCTACTTCTCTTCTCTCGTGTCCATTGTTAACTAATATATCTTTTAACTGATTGAGTTCCTTAATCAGTTAAAGAGTTAATTTTGTGTATAAGTGCAGATAATGGTTGCTTGGGTACACAATATTGTTGAGGCAAAGACATGCAAGTGAATCACTGAGCAGTGAGCACACATAATATATATACTTATCAGTGATTCACTAGTATCCCTTTGCCACAGCAATTTTGCGTACCCCACCACCCATTAGCTACACTAATCTCCAAAATAAAAAAAAATCGCACTTTAAGTCTGTGCAACGACAGCAGTTTCTTCAAGGCTGTTGTTGAAATATCAATTTCGAAATAGCACCAAAAATCATCATAATTGCACGGAAAACCTTAACCACGGAAAATCGATGGCAACTGTATAATAAAAATAATTTACTTATATCGCTTCAGGAGAAATCTGCAATACTTTAGGATGTGGTAGGGGAGACAATTTCAAGCATTTTTGTTCATAAACATGGGGTCGCAACTCCTTAGTTACTGAGCCATGGCAACGCAAACTTTTTTGGGTGCACTTCGCAGCCACCATAAAAACGCTGAATAACGTAATATAAAGGGATGGAAGGGATCTAAAACTTGTATGTAGGCACTTTAAGCCTACATACGTATACTTAGACGCGATTCACTAGTGTCCCTTGGCCGCTACTGTATTGTGTACTCAACTCATTATCTGCCCTTATCGTCGAAATCATAAAAATTTCACTTTTACCCCTTGGCTTCAAGGATCCTCATGTTATGAGCAGTCTGTGCGAGTACTCGGGAGGTGAGCCCTGGCGTGAGAATTCTCAAAGGGACTGGAGACCTTAATCGAATTATGGGCTCAGGAGTTAGTTAGCCGTTAGCAAGAGGCCCACTTGAGACGCTTTCAATGATTTTTTATTTATTTTCAAGTCATAATGAAATCCGCTCAACTCTCCGGAATCCTCGCCTAACCCTTTGGCCCCTGACCCCTTTGTCTATCCCCTTCATTAGCTTTTAACGAAGTTGCCCGTAGTGCGGTGGTGCGACCAGGCCGGCCACTCTTCCGCCCGAAGTCTCTCCACACGAGACTCAGCAGGGTCTCAAACCACAAGGATAGAGCGACTTTCCTCGAATTAGAGTATCTCCTCCGATAAAGGAATCCCTCTTGGCTCCTTCCTCTTAAGGTCAGACGAGGGATAACTTTGAGATTGACGGCTTAATGCATGCCTGGCCCATCGATATCTCTTCGTCAGAGGTGTCACGTTTTGACGTTGCCCCTCTTGCCTTCACTTTGTTACCTACCGTATTTGCTCATGCGGAAGACAACTCAATACAAAACGAAGGCAACTGCATTATGTAAAAGCTCCTTTAGGGGTTAAATAATTGACTTATATCGATTCAGGAGAAATCTGAGGTGGAAGCATTGTAGTGAAAGGCGAAGAGAAAAAGACGGGGAGAGAATTATAGGAGTATTGAAATCAGAAATGGAAATTATTTTTTTTGTTCACAGCAGAAAAGTAATTGGGGAGAGAGTATCCAATCCTGTACATGTAAAATACTCACACCTGTGGTTCTGTCTGGGTAAAATTCCACTTTAACCTATCTAAGTCAAACGTCGAAATGAAGCACTAAATAGTAGTGAGAACGGAGATTTCTGCGATGTGCGATGAAATTCAGTTGTTTTCGATTACGACCGCGTCGGTTGCTATGGCGCAGACAACAGTTTCGGTGTCGGCGTATCCAGGTTGAAGATGCTGGTTCATAATTTCCGTCCTCATTATATATAGGGCCCCGTTACCACCAGTTCTTGCTGCTGCTCTCCCATTGGTCTGCTTGAGTAACCTCCAAGTTAGATGCCTGTCCGGACGATTTCAATGGATTCTCTAATTATTCCTGGGATAGTTTTTACTCTCTTTCACAATTATTTTTGCCTCTTTAAATTTCACATCGTTCCCCTGGGTCCAGGCTTGCTCGGAGATGGTGGAATTTTGAAACTGTATGCTCTTTGTGGCTCTCAGGTGCTCCTGCATGCACACTTTCGATAATTAATAGCAGGAAAAAATTATTTGAATCATCCTGGGAAAATACTTATGTCCCCGCCAGCGGAGGCCATGGAGGTTAAATGGGAGAATGTGGAAAAAGTCCGATAGGGGTATTTCGAGCAAATAAGAGTGTTCGGTATCATGAAATGATATTAAGAGAGATGATGATGCGAAGAGTGGTTTGAGTGTTGGGTTACAATTATGCCAATATTAAGCGACGCCGAAGGAGTCCCTTGAAGATAGCATTATTGGGTGGTGGGGTAAGAAGCGTGGACGGGATACGGTACGTACTGTATTGGAAGAACAGGTGGAGGTGGAGACTGTAGTGAACGACAGAGTGGAGAAGGAATTAAGATGTGGGATAGACGTTTTCTTTCGTGTAAAATTCATGTTTCTATTTTTGGCATTTATATACATATACGAGTTTCAATCCTATTTTTAAAGGATATGTTCACAAAAAGGACATCAGGAAGCGAATTTAATTAGCGAAGGAAGCGTTCATGAAAAGGAAGGAGCTTCTGAGAGGATCGTTATGTAAGAGTGTAAAGAAAAGGTTAGTGAAGCGTTTAATCTGGAGTCTGGAGAAGGTGAAGTAAATGGGACGGAAAGACAGAGGGACGAAGAAGTGCCGGACATGGTGGGTTAGGAGAGGCAAGTTTTAGATGAGATGCGGAGGAGACAGAAGGTTTGGATGAAGCGAGTATTTAGCGGGGAGGGGATGTTGAAAACTGTGTTAGAGGGTAGAATGTTAGGGAAACGAGGGAGGGGAAGAAAAATAATAGGATTTTTAGATAGGTTGAATGGGAGTAGGCCCTACAGTAAATTGTAGAAGGCAATACTGGAAGGAAAGGGAGGCCCCCAGATTACTTATTCCATGGAAACCTACCTTAATCGGTAGAATACTATGTTCTCTAAAATACTGCAATTTTGGAAAATACTATTGCAAATGATGCATCAAAATGTGTTTAAGTTTTAAATTAAACGTTAATTTATACCCTAGAGTAAATTTAAATATGTTATTATGTAAAATGTTTTATGCAATTGAATTCATATTGATTTACTTGAGCTGAATGGAGCACATCTCCCGCAGAGGTGAGGAGTCTCAAACGGATATGTGTGGGAGATGGCGAAATACATGAGTTTGGAAAAACAAATATATTTTGGGGTGAACATTTTAAATCAAAATTTTCTCGTATATGGTTAATAGTGCATGAATTCTGTATTCTATCATGAATTGTAATTAATAGTAGCGGGCGTGACTTGGTGGATGTTTTTTATCGTCGGAGTTGAAGGAATGAAAACTTTACTTTGTCCACATGGTGAAAATGTGGACACAACACCATTCGGTAAAAGCAAAGTCTTTATTCCTTCAACTTTTACCATGAAGTCCTACGTTCCTGTCATTACCTCAGTCACAGACCACAGATATGATGACATTTCATAAGGGGGGGGGAGGCATCCATACCGGACTTAACTTAGCCGGTGGATGAGTAGGGGAAGTGGGAGGGTGAAGGGAAGGGAGGGTTTGGAGGGGAAGGAGAGAGAGCCAGCCGTTTTAATTAACGGACTTTCCCCTCCCCCCTCCCCTCCCTCTGCAATCACTTTGGGGTCGCGAAGAAGGAACTCAATTATGCGAGGTAATCAGGAAACGGCGAAGAATCGCCTCCTTGTCGTCAATCTCGATGAATTTGAGACTTCTCTCTCTCCCTGCTCTCCGTTGTTTGCCGTACAAGGGTAATTTGCCCGTTCCACGGCCAATCACAAGACGGTTCCCGGACGACTAACTACGGGGCCCATCAAGCCCCGAAGCATTCTCTCTATCTGTCTCTCTCCAAGCTGTTCTTCGGAGACGATTTCGGGATTATGCGATTTCCTTTGGATGGGAACATCCATCAACGCCCTAATTGGAGTTTGCCTCTCGAGTTTGCCGACTGTGAGAGCTCCTTACCCGTGTTGGGGAGATTATTTTTCACTTGGAAGGGAAAGGCGCGGTATGAATTAAAGGAGATTCTGCCATGACTTTGCAAGTCAAAAGAAAAATATTGCTTCCAATATCTGGCGAGTGTTGTTTTAAATATTTTGCTACCGAATGCGATTTTATTTGACGTTAAAAAATGTACCAACCCCACATTTAAAAATCAGGGTAGTAATGAATTCATCCATAATTCCCAAATGATCCTTTATTAAGTTGTGTGGACATTAGTGCGATGAATATATTTATTCATTACTATTCTGATTTTTTATGTAGCCTAAGTTGATTATTTTGGACATCAAAGAACAAGAAGAAGAAGAAAGAATATGTGAAAGTAATGGATTTAAAGCAGTAGTAGCCATATTTTGGGTGTAAGAATTACGAGAATGCCATATCTTAAAATGAATAATTTATCTTCAAGGGACTCCTAAGGTGAAACTTAATATTGGTTTAAGTGCTACTTATATCTCTTCTTCGATCCCTCTCTACACTTTCATTATCTTGTAATCCTTTTTGGCGAGATTGCGCAATCATATTATTGATGCTTGCGCAAAGCTCTCATTTAATTAATCTCAAATATTAATTGTTATAGACTATTAAAATCCTGCATTTTCATCTAACCTTGATTATTTTATGCCATTAAAAATCCAGATAATTAAATAAAATGCCACAAAAGCTGGATACCCAAGAAAAACGGTTTTGATGGTAACTGTAAAGTGCATCCAACAAATTGTTTGCGTTCTTATGGCTCAGGAACTTAGAATATGCGATATCATGTTTATGGACAATAAATGCTTAAAATTGTATATCCTACCAACTCCTGAAAGCATTAAACTAAACTCTGAAACTCTCAGTATCATCCGGATGAAATTGCGATTCGGAAGAAAAATTACTTGAATCTCAAGCGATAGTTTTTTCAGCTCAAAATACACCTTTCTTTAAATTTAATTTTGCTCAATATCCCTATTAAAATGCATGGGAGTTGGCCAAATTAAGAGGGCCCGTCAGGGCTTTACCCTAACTTCAACTTCTCTCGTCCGTGGTGCATAGCGACCACCGTTCCATTGTTTCAGTTCATTGACCGAGCCTCAAACCCGAGTGCTCTTACTTTCGAGCCTGACTGTAACCTGGTGGGAAAGATTGGGGTTTCGAAATATATTGCATTTCTATTCACCGGAATGAGATTTCATCGCCGAGGAAATTGATCAGCTTCGACGCAGTCCTTTATTGTAATTGCCGGCGAAATATTCCCAGAAACGAAATAGGCCCCTTTCACATCCCCTAATAAACCCATTTGCCTTTCGGGATGATCAAATGATTCTCAATTACGCGGGCCGACGCATCAAAGCGTAGTCCACATCAATCTCGCTACCGTTCATATTGGGGTTATCCGCTGCTTGATCTGCATTTAGCAGCGACGCTCGCCGAAGGGGGCCGGCCTATACCTGCCTTTTATTACTTTTGTCGCGTGGACTTCGGAGTTGGAGGGGGTGAACACCACCTTACCTTCCCTTATATAAAAAGAATGCTTAGCCGACGCTCGACCGTATTATCTACCTTTTCTGGTACTCACGTATTACCAACATTATTGTGAAGAATTACTCTCTTTATAAATTTAATTCTATCTAGGGTTAGTAAAGAAAATATTTTGCAATGTCCACGTACACTTTTCATTGAGAACAACGAGTTTCAACAGTACTGCGACGTCATCAGGTACACTGGTTCTTCGTTAAAATTGTTGCCAAAGTTTGAAAAAGAGAGTCGTCAGCCGTACTCGATTAGAAATATAGTTATGTGTCATGCACCACTTCAGTGGTCGTTTGAAATTATGGTAGGCTTAAGCACGGGACTAATACATTTTTAACATGCATTACGAAATCTCTTCGATTCTAAACACCTATCCTTTCTCCTCGGTGTTCTTCATCTCACCATAAAGGATCTACACTCGGAGTCAATGAAGAGGTTATTCTCTTGAAATGGGATTAGAATTCACTAACCCTCTCTATCCCTCTATTACCCTCACGCCTGCTGCAGATGTGTGTCCTCATGCTCTTCAATTTTTTAATATGATGCAATTTATACGTGCATGATAGTCGGTACGCGTTAGTTGTTTTAAAATAAATTTATCTAGTCGTCATCTTACAGACTAGGACCCATTAAAATGTGAAAATTTACAGTTAAAAGTAATACCAAAAATGACAATAAGAAATAACGAATTCACTGTAAATGACAAGATTTTGGTCGACAGCTTCCAGAAAACTGGCGACAAGGGAGCTCAGTGAGAGAAGGGGAAAGCAAAAGGTGACTTTTTTCTCCCTCCATTCGAAATTCAGTTTTCAAAATTCAATACAATAGTTCTCTACTGTAAAAAACTCATCCTGGACTACTGAAAAAGTTATGACAAATGTAGAGATGATGATTTTAGTGTACTAATCATTCCTCTAATTATCAGTAAGCCGTGCTAAGTTAGAGACATTGTTATGTGTCGTCTATAATTTTAGTGATTATTTGAAATGAAGCTATCTAAAGCACGAGGGTAATGCATTTTTACCATGCATTACGCTATCCTCCATTCTACAGACCCCTCCTATTTCCTCAGAGTTCTTCTTTTCATCATGAAGGGTGTCCAATCAAATTTAATAATTGATTATTCTCTTGAAATGGGTTTAGGATTTACCACCCACTTTTTCTCTTAATTACCCTCGCAGATGTGAGAGTCATTACGCTCTTAGATTTTTGATGCTTGCTTTTGGTGCTTGACAGCTGACGGAATGCATACATGTTAGTTTTTATTAGTAAATAGGTATGAATGTCATTCTTACAGAATCTTTCAGTACTGTGGTGATCAGGTCATGTTATGGAGTTAAGCCACTTCATCATTTTGCCGTTTCATATGCAATATAATTGTAATGGATCATGAGCTATATTATGTAGTGTTACAGCTCGATTCTAAAATATACTATAAGTTTATTTTCAGGTTATAAATTAATGTGTCATTGAATTTTTCGTATTTATAGATTATAACTCCGTGCATGACTTTGTTCGAAGGCAAATGAGATCATCCGCTTAGATCCCTTTGAATCCCTTGTTACAGTTACCCCCTACAGTGGAGGGAAGGGTGCCGGCGGCTCTCACGTATTATCTACCGAGTTCATTTTCAAGGGATTACCTGAAGAGACCCATGCATTACGCAATCTCTTCCATTGTACAGACCCCCTCTCCTCCTTTCTCCCCTTCAGAGTCCTTCAATCTCACCGTGGAGGGTCTCCACTCGAAGTTAATGAAGTGTTTATTCTCTTGAAATGGGATAAGAATTCACTCACTCTCTCAATAAGTCATGTTTTCCCAAACTCCGACCCTCACTTAATTCAGGTGTCATTTCGTAGCTTCTCTTTGTACCCTACCACGCTGAGAGCAGGGATAGCTTTGCCTTCTCTCTTTTTAAAGCTCTTTGTGAAGTCCAAAAGGGTCCTCATAAGAAGGGCCTTATTAAATCTCGTCAAATACTTTTCTCGCGGCGGGAGGAAAGGTTATTGCATTCCTCTCCAGCAAGACTCGGCTTTTTTTCTATCGCACAAAGGAGAGGCGCCCATAAGAAAAGAGGAGTGATGGTAATTTACGAAAGAGCAGGGCAACCCAGGAATATGCAATTACGCGCTGGCTTTGGAGGAACTACTTGACATTCGACGAGTAATTGTTATTAGGTTTAAGCTGATAAAAGATAAACCGAAATAATATTTAATTACCAGTAGTTAAAATTAAAATTTTCTCTCTAGAGAAGACATTATTTTTGCGCGAAGAGTAAGAAGTTTATGAATGAATAATCTCTGTTTATTGTGCACTGGTTTTCACGTTGTTTATTTTTTAGCAGGAAAAAATGCCGTTCAGTTGCATTAAAATTGAATACGAAGTATGATAGAGTAAATGCAGTAAATATGAAGTAAATGTAAATATGAAGTAAGTCGCGCGCATGCGCTCCAGACGCATTCACGAAAACGTACCTTTATACAATTTTCACGCGATTTTTCTGGGAGCCGACTGAGATTCGGAGGCTTCTTGCTACGGTTAGGTTGCTTGAGTAATTAAGTTCAAATACCTGTCTACATAGGCGGATTTAGGGGGGAAGGGCGGGGACACGTGCCCCCCCAGACACTAAATAATAGATAAGATTTTTAATACGATTATCATTACGTTAGTTTTTTTTGTATATTCATTCATTTAATTTAATATTAATAACTATCATAATAACTAACTATCATAATAAAGAGAATATTTCTACAGTAATTGTTTTCTTTTTTATCTCAAATATGAGAAGACCTGTTAGACTCTAGTGCCAAACCCCCCCCCCCCCCAGAAAAAAATCCTGGATCCGCCCCTGCCTGTCTAAGCGTTTTTAAAAAGAATATTATATTTAAACATCACTATGCTTCTAGGTCCCATAGAAAAGATAAAATAAAAGATATTTTATCGAGCGAATAGGTATAGAAATTTGGTTTTATCCTTGACCAATAACTTAATAAATGCTAGAGATAGCAATAAATACTCAGTTTATGCTTAGTAAAGCTTGAAGAAAACAAACATTTTTTCCTGCGAACATCTCTTCCGCCTGATTCATTCTTCATGATTAATGTACATTTTGGTGACCTGATATGCAACGAAACAGCTCATCAATGGATGTAATTTCTCCAACTGGCCATTTTTTTGGGCCTGTGCCCAAAGTAATCAAGATAATTTTCGATATAACTATAAACAAATAGTATGGAGGTGAATAATAAGGACAAATGAGATTCATGCATAACGGCTCCTCTGCGGTGGTCTAATATTTATTACTAAATCCTGAGTCACGCGATCATTCGCGCGGAAAAATGACCGTTTTTCCGCGATGGCTCCAGGGATGGAATTTCCTTCCCTTATTCCATCAAAACGGCTCTTCCCTTTCTCTGTCGCTGAAACCATCGCTGGTACCGTTTTTCAGTCAATTGGAAGGCACGGCCAGCAACAGCGATTGTAACGCCACGTTCGGCTTTTAATTGAATGACATTTGTAAATGCGGAAAGTCTCCTTCCCTATCTTGTTGATTGTAGCATTTGGTAGACTTGATCAGCGCTTGCCCACTCTAAATACGCCTTCATAAAGAATGGTTCGTTATGTCTGCGGGATTCGAAATATCTCTACAATGGAATTTCCTTCCCTTGATCTCAAATTATTGTATTTGTAAGAATACAGGTTTTTATACTTGTTTCATTCATCCATTATTTCATTGTTAGGACCATGCATCCAACGTAATAACTATATTTTAAATTCTTCCTTTAGTTTTTCCTGTATCCTCAGATATTTCCCCTATGTGTGCGCCCTAGATGGACTGCATCTAATCGTACATAACCCGTTTAAATGTGTTTTGGTTTCATCATACATTTAATTTCTGAAGGGATTTGTTGAATAAAAATAGCGCAACACTTCTATTTCGTGGGTTTTGAATTTCTGTTTTGTGAATTTTGAATGCTTGAAGTTTTGAAGTATTTTGGTAGGGAAATATACTTGTGAATTGCTGTTGGTGAATTTATTAGTATAAGGCTCCCTACTAAGTACCTCTTAAGTAATTAACGAGCAACTTCTTTATAAAACTTTAGCTTGTGCAGTTTATTTTGATATGATTTGCACTTGATCAAAAATATTGATGAAAGCTTCACATTTAATAAAGCAATTCACATTAAATAAAATTAAATGAAGCAACCTAGAAGGTTATTGATGATTTTATTTATTGTTATGCATAAAATATTTGTGCGTTTTTTTCAATACTTGGACTAGATTTTCTTAAATACTCATGTAAAGTTATATTTTGGTCACCGTTTACATCTATTTCCTCAATATCATTTTAATCACGACTAAAAATCTTATTTTCCACCTCCTCTTTAACAATCCTCATCTTGACTATAGCAAATAGACCTCGTGCAACAATGAATTTTCTGTGTCGCTAAATTGTAAAAGATCTAATTTAATTTTAGAAAATTCTAACAGTTGGCTTTTTGGTTAAAGATCCTCTTTTCAAATCACGAATCCACTATCAATAGATGAATTAATATTTTTGTCTTTGATGGAGAAGTTTCACTGCTAGAACTGCATTCAGTCTTTGCTGGTGTATGTAACGTATGGTGCTTTCCCGGTTTGCAGTATGTTTATCACTCGGATCTCGCATGGGGCAACATTGTACATTCCTCCATCCACCGTTTCGACGAGTGATTCGATCATCGTGTTCAGAGATCCAGGAAGTCGGGTGCTTTTCCTTTCATGACTGTCAGCTAGTGTATATTCTTCCCCGGATGAATGCAGTTTCTCCCGTCCCTCACATCTCATCGGCATATCGTTACCTGTGATTTTGATGAGGTCCCAGGTTCTGCGGATTTTATTACCGATGTCTCTGTTCTTTGAACTCTCTTGCTGCCGGGTCTAGTTGGCTTCTTCAACTCGCCATCAACTGGTTCTCTACCCTCTGTCTGGTCCCAAACCGACAAGCTGTCTCAACCTCTACCTGTCCCAGCCCTCTCCTCTCTTTTCCTGTCGGACACTTATTACATTTTCTTCTTTATTTTCAGTGTTCCTCCTCCTCTTCTCTTTCCTCCTTCCATTGTTTGGTACCGGGTGACATTTTCTTGTATTTTTTTACATTATCTTTTTCTCAAAAGGTTTTCGCACGTTTTTCACGCCCCCCTTCTTGTGTCGGCGTTTTCCTGCAGTGGTTTTTTTTCCAATAAGTACGAAAGTCAATATCCTTAGGTTTTTCCCACGTTAGCTCGTATCTTTTTACACTTGGTAAATGGTAACTCTGTTAACATATAATTTTGTTTGTTGATTGAAAACCGTACTTCTATATCTCTTTCGCCATAATTGACAGTATGTAATCCCAAGAGCAACGTGACAATGTATTTAGCTGAATTAATTTTATGTTTGACGAGGACTTCGATGGAAGACGGGACTTTTAGTCCCAATATCTCACAATAAAGATGAATTATTGTCATTATCATTGTCCCCTCGACGGCCGTTTAAAAAATAACCTTTCCATCTTAAAATATTCCTGATCCAATTCTCTTTTTTCTTTCCCATGGTACTCAATAGTTTTCTTTCCTACCTTTTACGATAAGATCCTCAAAAAGGTGGAAAAACGAGGCACCCTATTGTCCGTGCTGAATTCCTGGATTCTTGAAGACGATGGGTGAGTCGCTCGTCTAAACGCTGTTAAGAGAAACAGGGTACATAACTCGGTGTGGAACCGAACGTAACTTCAGTTTTCACCTTTAGCCGGTATATTTGCAGCCAAATAAACCCAACACATTTTCAGATGTAGCAAATATACGTTTAATTTATACATTCTATACAACCCAAAACCCCAAATCTTTCCAACACCTCCTCATTTATCACTTTTTATACCCATTTCAATCTCTTAAGCCTCCTCCATACCCGCATCTCAACTGCGTTGATCCTATCCTTCTTTATTCTTCCCAAGGTCCACGTTTCACATCCATACAACATAGCTCTCTACACACTAAATTTTAACCCGTCTCTTCCCAAGTTTTAGGACCGTGCTGATGCATATTATTTTTCTCTTCGTATTAAATGCTTCCTTTCCTATAGCTATTCTTGTCTTGATCTCTAAATGAATACTCCAATCCTCAGTCAGTATGTTTCCTAGATACCCATACCTTCTAACCTGCCTATAAAGGTATCTATACCTTTCTAACCTTCTTTTCCCATTGATATTAACATTTACATTTTCTCCAACATTCACTCACATAAATTTCTTTGCCTCAGTATTTATTTTTATTCCTTTGTCCTCGTTCTAAGCAATTCTTCAAAATAGCTGTTCATTTATTCATTTATTGAAGTGTCCAGTTGTACTCCCACTTTTACTTTGCAATCCTAGTACCCATGAGAACGGCAAAGAATTTCCGATTAAGATGCCTCATTTTGACACGTTTTTTGAGGAGCGAATCGTCAAATAAGTCAATATAGTATAAGGCGATGGTATAAAGGAGCGTGCTCCCATCTTAGTGACTACTTATAACGTTTTCAGACATAATTACTTCGTTTTTGGCGGAAAATATATCTGTTTCACGTCATTTATGTTACGCATACCATAAAATGAATCGGCGTGTTGCGGGTTACCTGCCCCAAAAAACTGCATTCGGGGACACGATAAAAGATCATTTTCTCGATAATTTAAAGCAATATAGCTGACGTATTTAATGTTTAATGTCAATTAAAGTATGAAGTTATACCCAATTGCAAAAAATGAGTGCTCGCTCAAACCAAGTTTAAATTATTTACATTTTTAGCATTTTTCGTTAAAACTTTCGAAATTTCAAGATAAAATGGCGAGCGGAAGATATTAATATTTGGAAAAAATGATATATAAATAAATATTGTAATAGCAATCCGAGTACGTAAACTTTCCTGGGTATTACTATTAGATCCTCAACAAAAAGTGCTAAAACGAGGCACCCTACTGTCCATGCTGAATTCCTGGATTCTTGAAATTTAGGTGAGTCGCTCGCCTAAACGCTTTTCAGAGAAACAGAGTACATAACTCGGTGTGGAATCCGAGATATCTTATCCCTTAGCTGGTATATTTGCAGCCAAATAAAGGAAACACATTTTCAGATGTAGCAAATATACGTTTAATTTATACATTCTATACAATTCACTACAGATAAAAACTGCGGAGACAAATGGGAGCATTGTACATTCTATATACGTCCGTGGGTATTTTTACGAATGGAAATTGTTAAAATAAAAGCATGATACCGATGCTATCTCGGAGTGTACGGAGTAAAAAAAAACCATGAATAACCATAAATGTCAAGCCCAACAGCGTACGTGTCTTGGCTTAGTCATGTGGAGTGATGCACTTGCGAATTTGGAGATTCGACTTGTTCTTATGTGTTTTCAGGCTTTCCACCAACACGACGTGGAGGAATCGGCCTTGTGCCGTAACAACAGTGGCAGCTAACAGTTCTTTGTAACAGTTCTACCGAACATCCGTAACAGTTCTACCGAAGGAAAAACCATCCTTCAAGAATTGTTTCAAAAGCAGAGCCACCTTTCACCGAGTTCATTTTATAATTATGAAATCCTTAATATTAGCCTGCGGTCGATATCATCACTCTTCATGCCAGTCGCTCTGTTATTATACCATCAGAAATGGAAGAATTCATATTGTTTGAATAGTCTCATACTGGCACGCTCTGCTTTTCCATTCATATTGCACTTATGACACAAATATTTTATCACCACAAAGATGCGATTGTTTTTTATTTAATCACTGGTGAGAGAAACAAATATGATTCTCGAAGATGGCGTAGAACGTGAACATCCTGGTGAACTCTATGGGGTGAGTAACGAATCACACTGAATCTCGTCGTCCTATGTCTCACCGTGAGTGAAAATTCAGAACACAGTCTGTGGGCAGTGTATCGTTACTACACGAATGTCAGAGACCACACTGGCAACATGTAAGACTGGAATTCCCCAGAACCGCAGTCAAGTCTCTTGGGTAGGGACGGTTATAACGAGGGTATATTTCCATTTTAGGATCGACATACATCAGCCTCTAATTAGTATACATGGGTTAGAGTTTGTGATATGCGATGCCACACGCCGTGAAAGCTACTCATTTATGCACAGTGTACTCGGATTAATCACCAAAAGACTATTTAGTGGCTTTTAGACATTCAAACTGTGGTTTGTTTGAAATGTCAACCGTATTTAATTCGCTTATTCGTCTCATTTCCATTATTATGAGACCTCTTCTACTAGGAGAGGGGATAGCTCTTACATGGGTCCGCCAATCAAAGAAAAATCCTCATAACTTATTTTTTAGGCAGTAAAGTGCGAGTTGGGCTAGGGATACGAACTGGCCGTCGCACCCTAAAAGGTTGTTGTTCACCGTTCTTCAACGTAGTCCGGGGTGAGCTCTACCCACAGCTTTATCCATACTTAACTTTGTTTGAAGCACTGAGTGACTCGATGAAGAAAGAGGGGACGAGCGCCCGTTTTTTCTCTAGATAGTCAGTGGGATGAAAACTGTAGGCTTTTGAGATTTGGTGTCGGCACAGGATGTTCATAGTTAAGTGGAGGAGCAAATTGACCAACAAGGAAGGGCTAAAGATGATGATGGAGAAGCGTCAACTATTGAAAAGAGAAAAGGAAGCAGGAAAGGAAGGCCCGTAGGGTATCTCCTTAGACAGTGAAAGTGGTGTGAATCAACATCATTGAAGGTAGGATGGAGAAAAAAGTAACAGGTGAAGACAAAGAAATGCCACCGAGTCAGCGGCTGGAATGCTGTCAACGTTTCTATGTCCAACTCGGCCATCATATTCAGTTCTGGCCACCAATTCGAGCTCTAGCATTCCTACTCTTGACCCGGGAATGCATCTAATCTTAAAAGAAGGAGTTCTTGAAGTATACTAAGGATGGAAGATCGCTGGCTCGTAGTTTTATAGGCGTTCTTGATTGATCCCTCCATCTTCCAGGTTTTCGTCGCGTTGGCTGTCAGAGGTTAACGAAATTTTCGCCGAGATTTAACCAGGTGTTTTCCGACTTCGGCCTGAAGACGCCTAGTCGTCGACCTCTGACAACCAACGCGGCGAGAACCCAGAAAATGGAGATATCCATGAAGGATGGATGAAAGATTATCGAGTGGCTAAGGATCTGCAATTGCAAAGAAAACCCTGAAAGGGACAATATGCTACCCACAAACCCAACGTTTGAGGAGACTAGTGGTGGCGGACACTTATAGGGGGGGGGGGGGAGCGCCCTCTCCTTGCGGGGTCCCCCGCATTGCCGACCATTGCAGAACCGCAATTGTAACTCTTTATAACGTAAGATATCGTCTTGCATAATTGTCCAATTTAAATCTTGGTTTCTTAAACTTTGCATTTGGCTTGATTATTTTTTTATTACGATAAAAGTAAAGCTAGCTCAAGGTATATTTTCCGCCCTTCTGAGTTTTTTCTGTACCCGCTATTAGCGACTACTGGAAGCCACTGAGGGATTTTCCGCCCCTCAACTCTGGGGTTGGGCGTGTGGTAATTTGTGACGAGTTCAGGACTTGGGGGTACCCTAGACCATGCCGCCGATGAGCAAGAGCCTCCCGTAGGCAATGGCCTCCCTGGCGACAATGTCGATCTCGTCGAAGATGGAGAAATCCATGGAGGATGGATGATAGATTATCGAGTGGCTAAGGATTTGATAATGGAAAAAAAACCTAAATGGGAAAATATGCTGCCCAATGAAAGGCTTCACACATGTTACGACCAAACCACCCAACTGTCGAGACCAACTACGTTGGCACCGACGCTTTGTTTGGGGAGTGTGTAGGCCTGTCGCCCGACGAAAACAGTCGGACCCGACGGTCGGGCGGTTGGTCCTGAGAGACCGTCCGACCGCCCTACCCCGATTTCTGTGGCGTCGCAACGTGTGTACTTTTATTGGCAATTTTTGCAATCAATTTGAGGTTTGATCTTGCCAAGCAACTCCATGAAACATACCTCTTCCATCCTCAAATAATTTCGGAAATCATTTTCATCCCATTCTCGAAGTAAATTCCTGTGGGTGAAACTTCAAGTCATCACCACTTCTTTGCCCATGCCCTTCTTTTTTTGATGCTATAAATGAGAACCTAATTGACTAAAGCGAAATCCATTTTCTTTTGATTTTTCGAAAATTGTGGAGCCATTTCCAGCAAAACCCGAAACCAACTTCACTCCACGCGATCACGTTGTGTACTGAGGATTATTTGGTAAGTTGGTCGGGTCGAATGGATTGCTTTGGACGTTTGTAGAGGGGATGGTTGTGGAGTTCGGTCGTGTAGGGTAATCGGGTCGGAACGTGTGTAGCGCCTTAACCCAACTGCAGTGTTGAGAAGGGAACTAGGACCACTGAGAGATTACCCTATCCTCAACTTTGTGGTAGGTCGCGTGATAATTTGTAAAGAGTTCGGGACTCGGGGGTGGCACTAGACCATGCCGCCGATGAGCGAGACTCCTCCCGGGTGTCCGACGCACCGGCCTCCCTCACCGACAATGTCGATCTCGTCGTCCTCGTCGGAGGTGGCTCCCCCTGGGGAAGCCCGTCCCGACGCTCGCCTCCGGCGTCTCCTCCGCCGTCCCCTCCCATCCCCGCCTCCCGCCTCCTGCTCCTCATCATCGTCGTCGTCCTCCTCGTCGTCGTAGTCCTCCTCGTCTTCGTCGGGGGCGTCAGAGTCGCACTGACGGCCGCCGTGCTGCATGGCGTCCGGGTGCCTCCGACGCGGATCACCGTGGACGCCGCCGCCTCCGCTACTGCTGACGTCTTGGTGGCGAGAGAAGTCCACGGGCAGGTCGGAAACTATGTAGGGAAGAAATAAATAATTTCAGATTGGGATGACGGCGTTGAATTGTGGAATTTGACACCTTCATTCTCATGAAAAAATAATAATTTGAGAGCACGTTTTTGTAATACTAAAAATTTCGCGGTTCCTGTTTGTCAATATTAATCGATTTTGGGGGTTGCGGTTTCTGGAAAGGAAACGTTGGCCATTTTAAATGTTATCGCGGTAACCCTCAAAATCCATTAATATTGACAGATTTTATAATGCCTGGTCAGCGCTAACCATAAGATGATACAGCCTTCCACTTTACATGGCGGTGGCTGAAAGTTCTGGTTAGCTTAAAGCCTGATCTTATAGCGTTGCTAACCAGAAATTCCAACCACCTCTTGGTAAATTTAAAGGCTGTATCAACATACAGTTAGCGTTTACCGGACATAAAATTGGATCATAGTCAATTCCGCACATGTTAATGGCGTGCGAGGCGTAGCGAGGGGGGCGGACCTCCCCCCTCGCTTCACCACTGCCTTTTTGTCCCATATAGTTGCATTGACTTCCGATTGGCGCTGTACGGAACTGTTTAAAATGGTTTCTGTAACGAAGGAGCGTTCCAAGCAACGAGCAATGATTGAGTTTCTTTGGGTGAAAAGCCAGGATATCTCAGATATTCATTGACGCTTGCAGAATGTTTACTGTGATCTGGTAGTGGACATAATCATAGTAAGTCGTTGAGCAACTCGTGTTTCATCATCACCGCCACGGGAATGATGAAGAAGTTCTTGATGCTGTGTAGTGATCTGGAAATGGAAGATTTCCATTTCTAAAATATGCACAAACATATTGTTGAGTGACGTATCAGAATAGCTTGCTTGGTAAAACTATGCCTCGTGATTTGTACCTTTTCACTTTCGAGAACGCCTAACCTTCCTTTTCCCTACCTCTTTGACGAAAACATCCTGTTTCCACTTCCCTTTATATTTACACGGTGGAGATGCTATTGACACACACACTCACTTACTTGACGCAGTTACTCAGTCACCAATAGACTCACCAGTGGTCAGTCAGCAATGTAGCCTTCAGTTGGAGTCGAAGCGCGGGCCGGATGGCCCGTGCGACCTAAGCGCCTGGCTATCCACCCGTGCCATAACCAGCAGCTCCTCTCCTTCCCGAGGCTTTTGGTAATATTCTAAATTTTGGCTATTCTAGACGCACAAATTCATTATTACTTTATGTCTTTTAATTGAAATGATTTGTAAGTTGGAATTTTGAATGGAAATAAACTTTGGGGTAAGACCTTTAAACACTTGTGTGTGATTATTCACTTCCCGACACCAAGGGCAAGAACACACACAATTTAAAGCGTGCGACCCGCGACTTTAGGTGGCGGGCCCAGGGGTGCCGACATACAAAAAGTATTGGGGGGGCCCAAACCAGGGATGTTGCCCCGGAAAATTTTATAAGTAGTGAGTTTTAAGTTTTTTAAGCATTTTAAAAGAGTCATATGATCAACATTAGAACCCTGATAACTCGAATCTCTATATCTGGACACTCCGGGGAAAATCAATAAGCCTGACACATTTTTTCCACACACTCATAACAAATTTTTGAGGGGGCTCGGGCCCCCTCAGGTTCCATGGAGTCGGCGCCACTGGGCGGGCCGTACCGTGACAGCTGTACGACGTTCGCTCCGGCATAGACCAATGGAATGGTACCGTGCGGGCATACAGGCCTATTCCTTCCAGGTGGCATCTAGCCTGGATGGAAAATATCTTTAAAAATAGTGTTGTGCAGCTAAAAGATCGGGGAATATCGTGGTGTATTTGAATGCTGTATAAAACAACTCCTGTTTCAGAAAAAAGGTAATCCTCCCTTTGAATTCTAATTGTAATGAGCTTGATCAGAGACTTGTGTTTCTAACTATAGTTTTTGCGGAGTTCACCCGCTTTATGTAATGCTTTATCAATTAAAATGTAGTTAACTGTAGTTCATTGTGTTTCGTAAATTCGTTATGTTGTGATATTAAGTATAAATTGAGTGTTACAGTGGAACATGCTCTCAGCCTTTTTTGTGCTTGAATGAATAATTCAGAGACCCTGTAAGGCTATTTTATTTTTTTAGCTTTACTTTAAAATGTCTTTACTTCTATAAAATATTACTTTCGCGTGGTAACCTACATACCATGTGCTCATTTTTACTGAAAGTGGAAATATTGCCCATATCTAAACAATCCAATTGAAAAGTAACGATCCATAAGTAACAAACGGAGGACATAAAGTACAAGACCTTACATAGAGACCATAACTGGCCGCAGGCCTTTTGCGGGGGGTCTGGTGGGGCAGAGCCCTCCCAACGAGCAAAAGCGAGTATAATAAATATAATTCGTCAGTATCATCAGTTATATTGAAGAATTTTTCATTATCCCCTTTTTAAAGACGGGTCTGTCTCTTCAAAAATTACTATTTACAATGTTTTCACTCGACTTTATCGGATCGCACTTTAAGCCTTATTCTTACGATTCTCACATTTGCTTAATTAATCACCCTGCGAGCTCTAGAATGGAATTGAAGCAGTTATTCCCTTCCTTGAAACGCAATTACAAAACTGCGCAAGGGAGAATGGAAAGCAATTATACTCTCAAGAATATAGACTCTGGGGAAGTTGAGAAGGCACCCATTTGGCAGCTCCAACTCCCTCTCTCTCTATCTCACGCAGTTTCCCCGAGCAAAGAATTTTGACGCCAAACTCGATTCTTTTGTGAACTCCGCTGTCTCTGTCCTCAGGGACAAGTTTTGCGTCCCGACCATGGGAAAGGGTGGAGAAGATGAAAAGAGATGGAGTGCATAATGAACGGAATGTCTCCCCAATCATCTCGATAGAAGAATATTACTTGGGTAGAGGGGAAAGCGAGGGAAATTTTTTACATTCTTCTCCACGGGTAGGGTAAATAAAATTCAGTCGCTAAAGAGTGGGAAAATGGGGGAGGGTCGGGAAAGCCTCCAGAGCGAGAGAAGAAGTCTCCCCGTCTTCTCCTTTGGAAAAGACAGTCCCCATGTTGCCGTGTCGTTCTTGTTAAGTGAGTATTTAAGAGGGAGTCGCGGGAGACGAGTTAAACGGAGGTCGGGGAGCTGTTTTAGCGAACTGCGAGAATGACGTCGAGGTTGCCTGAGGATCTGCTCGTTAATTACTCCCGATGCATTCTGGTTTGTCGGGGCGAAGGTAATGCCAAGTTAGAGTGGCAGGGGGACGATGAGGTACTTTTTTATTGCAGGTATCTTGATTAATTGACTTATATTTTTTCGTCACCAATGGCGGAGTATTTTTGTTACTTCGGCAGCTACCGCTTACAGGCCTGAAAACGAACGCAAAACCCAAAATCATCCCATTCAGGTCCCCTGGCCGTCTGAGTCCGTGCACGGAGGCAACTGGATTAAGTTTTAAGGGTTTAATGCGTCGAAATTGTTTTCGAGATGAAGTTTCGTGGCCTATGCTGGTCACGTCTTCAGATCTCAGTATTTGATTATGGGTCTGTGGTATCCTCACATCTGATCTGGATATGTGGCCAGCATAGGCCGCGAAACGTCATCTCAAAGATAACTTCGAGTCAGCTAACCCGAAAACCATGGTGAGAAGTGGAATCCGGCGCCGCGAAAGTCTCAAACAGAAATTTCGCCGGATTTTGGAGGTGGCCGCGGCCGTGGCCATTCGCATTTCTGGCCGGCGTTCGGCTCTCTGCTCTTCTCTCTCTATCTCTCTCTAAAACAGCCCCTTCGGAAAGAAATCTGGGGGTTGTTGCGTGAATAAGAGCCAACTTGCCTTGGGCAAGACGCTAGCGAAGGATTACAAATGATAGGAGACTAAATAGGGGGAGTGGTTGTCACTTGATTTAACTTTTGTTGGAGTGAACCGCATACTTCTTTTTTCTTGGAAACAACGATCTGAATTTAATAAAATCACTGCATGGGAAATGGAGTTTGTTTTTTATGTTTTATCTTTATAAAGGGAATATAAGTTCTTTCATCTAAGAACTGTGAATGCTTAGGGTAAGGTTTAGTCTCCTAAAAAGCGATGTGACCCTCTATTTTAGTGTGAGAAACGTACATCATCCATTTTGTCGAGCCTTGCTGCACCAAGAATACTTTTACGAAGCGTAGGAGAATGCGCACGAGTAGGTGATCATTTTGTGAGTCGGGGGAACGAGTTAAACGAAGCTGTTTTCGCGAGTAGCGGCAATGGCGTTCAGGTTACCTAAACATCTGCCGCTAATTACTCTGCGTTCATTATTGATGAGCATTCCTGATTTCCTAGGCGAAGTTAATGTCTTCGAGAGGAGGTTGCGAAAAAGCGGGGGGGACTTCCATTAAGTGCCTAATTTTTTCCCACTTTTTTCACTGAGAACGACGGAGAATTTTTTCACCTAACGAGGTACCACTACTACCTGTCGTTGAGTTCAGTATTAGAGCCCCTGTGTTTGATTCGTTGGGCATTGTGAAAAGAAGAAGACGTATTGGAAAAATTCCTAATCTGTTTAATTTACTAAATACTTTTATTATTTATGCTGTTAAGTTTTGCTAAAATACAACAACTTGAAATTCTAAAAAGGCATATTTTCGTATAACAGCACGAAATTGCGGCCGAAATGTTAATCAAATGCAGTTATAACCCAGGCATTTTGACCGATGTATCATATCTATCATATACTTGATAACTTGGCATAAAGCACTTTAATGAGGTCCTTGCTGGCTATTCCTCTCGGCCACTTCTTCCGCTATTTCCTCCATTAGGCCATCATGCTTCATGACGGCAAGAATTTAATTTTTTGCATCGAAAAACTGTATTATTTGGAAAAAAATTCTTCGAATTATCAGAATAGAATCCCTGACAAAATACGTTTAGCTGTAAAATCAATCAATCTGCAACAAATTATATTTTTGTATGGAAAATATGTCATTTATCTCGAAAGATGTTGATTCTTAGGTCTCTATGTCTTACTCTCTGACAAGTACGGAAGTACACATGATCGTCGTTAGCATCGTTGTGTGCATACTGTAGTGACGAATGTTACTGAATGTGAGAATTTATATTAACCTCACAAAATAGTCACATTAGTTATGCCGTCGCAGAAATAATGTGCACTCGAGTTTGGGGACGAATAGTTCAATAAAAAAATAGGGACACGGAGAAACTAAACACAAAGTTATTTTTTGTTCAGTCATTTCGTCAAAGCTTTTTGCTTCTGGAACCCATTTTTGTATAATTTATAACGGCTGGAAGGAAAAAAGGACCTGTATTTGGAGCGCCCTTGTGAGGCACTAACTTGAGATACCCATTACTAGGAGACCTGTAATTTTTTGCAACCCAGCGGTAATGTTATTTAGACGCTCATCGTTTCCTGAAACGCTGCAACTTTAAATTACGTACGCATCTTCAATGCAAAAAAATAATGGTATCAATTTTTTAAAAAATGAGGGGGAAAATTATCCTAAACTTGACCATATGCACTTAATTGAGGTTTTCATATGCCATTCTTCGCATTCAATCATTCTTCTAACATTTCGTTCATTATGCCATCATGATTCGTAATGTGGCTGATTTAGATGTTGAATTATGAACATTTTTACAAATGTTAGGCAATTCTTTTTGCCACTTTTTAAAATTATATTCGTGAGGATCCTGCCTCTAAGGGAATGCCGGCGATACTGGCTTTACTTCAAGAAAGGATACCTTGTTTAAGGAAGGAGAATAAAAAATGTTCCATGAGTTTTATTAGTTGCTAATGATATACATGAAACGTAAATCCATATTCCCTTTCACTTGCAGTTTATTTTATTGCAATCAATATGGATGGATCACTGTGATACATCACTGTAAATGCGGGAGTTGGTGGTAAAGCTATATTAATCACCTTCGTAACTGTTTTATTTATATTATTATTAAAGTATTCTACCGATTAAGGGTCACGCAAAAAACTACTGTTGGAATGGAAGTGGGAAACCCTAGCAACCATCTCTTCCTGAAAACATGGAGTACAACCGAGTAGGCCTTACAGTGAATTGAAAAAGGCAGTGCTGGAAGGAAAGGGAGGCTCCCAGATTACTCCTTTAGTACTCCATGGATATCTACCTTAATCGGTTTCATTGATAATTATTCCTCAAATACTTGTCGTTTTTGCCGGACGGACAAATTCACTCATATTTTTTTCTGTTCCTCTCATGAATTTATTTACAAGTTATGAGTATTCTTTCTTCCCTGTAGAAAATAGCGGAAAAAATATGGCTCAAATTTTCTAAAAACTCTGTACTTCCTATGTGCAATCAAAATAACTTCTAAAATCCTTACGAATGACGATCTTTTAATAAATAATGTACAATGCAAACATGGTAGATTAATATTTTCAAGGTATAAACGTCTGTATTTTCTGCCGCGATGGATGTGTTACAGCTATTTATAGCACCTTTATTACACGAATTGTGAATATTACGTCCGAGATTCTTTATGAGCCGAAAAGCATATTAAAGTTTTCCTTTGCAAAATGGCTCATCTATTCTGGATGGAGGAATTTCCTCTTCCGCTCATCGTGTAGAGATTTTTTTAAAGGTTAGGAGCGTATTCTTTCCTCCCCGGGAGAGAGTAGCGTAAGAGAATAATAGGCCCCAATTCTTTTTTCATGTTCCAAAGACTCGATTCCGAACACATCTTCGCATCTCATCATCAAAAACCCCGAACGGCGGAGAGATTTCAAAAACTCCCCCTTAAGCTCCTCTCCCACTCGAGGCCTCCCTCTCGGGAAATTCAGCGTTCAAAACTCACTCTCATCTCCGCCTTTTCCCTCCGTTTCGAATAACCTTGTTACCCAAGCCCCAGCGATCCTTAATGACTATTAAAATAATTTTCTCCGTCCTCACCGGGAGAGAGAGAAAGAAAAAATCACCCGAGCGAAAAAGAACGGGGATGAGAGAGAAATGGGAAAGAATGAGCGAAAAAGAGTGCGATAGGGGGAGGGCGAATGGGGATGGAAAATTATGCATTTTATGCTTTCCGGCTCAAGGGATGAAAAAAAAAGAAATTTCGAAATGAAATTATAAGGAGGCAGCAGACAGAGGGCGGTAGGTAGGTTGGGGTATTCGAAGGATGGGAAGTGGGAGTTATTTTTTTCAAAGGGGTTGGGGAATGAAGGAGTGTTTATATGAGAAGTGGTGGGGGTAGGGTGGGGAGGTTTCAGCGTTCAGAGGGAACCGTATATAGAGGGGGGTGTGGCATGGCGGGAATGACTCTGAAATGTCAAACCCTAATGTAGCGAGTGAGCGATGCTGATGTGTTGAGAAGATGGTTAGGGAAGGAGAGGAAAGGAGGAGGAAATATCGTATATTAGGGGAATGAGCGGGAGGGGTAGGAATATGAGGAGGTGGGGCGGATTTCTTTTCTGTTTGGAGAAGGAAAATGAAGGAAGCGGGAGCATTCTGGAGAAACGTATTAAAAAAGTGATTTGAGGCGATGTTGGAGGAAGTCGTGGGCGATAGGGGAGGATTTTAGTGATGGCCGAAGCAGATAATGACCCCGAGGGAGTGGGGAAGGGAATTTTAGCAAAGGCATGATATGGTGTGGGGAAGAATGATAAGGCAATTAAAAAGGTGGAGATCTCTTAAGGGAGATTAATATTTTCAATATCATATCCGGCTAACGGAAATGATTTATACACCGGTAAAAATGATCTCACACGTAGCACATTGCATCAATTTTGCTAATCACCTCCACGCATCACCTTTGCTACTATGAATGTGTCGAAATTATTGGAATTGGTCCAAGTGACTGGAGATGGTGCTGAAATTTTTATAATGCAGTTTTTAATGCAATTGATTATTTAACCAATTACAATAATTCTAAATTGAACAGTACTCAATCATATGTTTATTTATTTATGATTAAAAGGCAATCTCATCGTCTTATTATATTAGCATCGTAGTTATGGCACTTGAAAACTAGATAAAAGGTAAATTAAGTGTACCGGGACTAGCCACGGTGGTATCTTTACGGAGTCATCCGCGATGATGTGCACAAATGGATAAAAGTTGATGAAAAATTTCAATGTCGTAAGAAAAATACCATGAAAAGTGATAATTATGTATCTTATAAAATTTAAAAATGTTTTATACTATGGTTCCATTATCTATTTAGAGTATTTTTTCCTTGAAATTCCACTGAAATCTAAATAACCTTTTCAAATAACCCTCTCAAAAAAGCTTTAGGTCTCTTCTAACTTCCAACACTATTATTTATTTTTTATAAAATATTTTAACACTATGTAGTAAATAAAGCAGTTAACGAAAAGTAGAATATTAATAAAAAAATTTCAAAAGGCTTAATTAATCTGAACCTATTTTTATTACACCTTTCATAAAGGCTTCACGATAGACGCGAGCGTTCCGGGGGCCCGCTAAGCGCGGGGTTCTCCGCGATAACCGACCAGCTAATCTGGCCAGACAGCCCCTAGTCATCACAATGCAGCAGGATCATTACCCTAAAGACCATGACGGACTGCGACCTAGAAACATCGGAATTAAACCCTTGTGCCTGATGTAAACTCGAGAGGACTTCATACTATCGCTAAGGTTGTCATTCTATCTTTTTAGTGCGAGCTAATATTTGATGTTGCCTACCGTTAGCAATGAAAGAACCAAAACGGACCCTGTAATGTGTCACTGTCATTCTATTCATTGCCATTATCTGATAGGCAATGTTGTGTATCAGGACAATATATTAGGAATATTAGGTTTTATGCTTCACTGCATTGCAGTTATTTCCACATTAAGGGCTACAATTAGCAAGAGATAAGATGATGATGCAATAGTCGTAGCGTCGTTTGCTAATAACTTCGCTGATTAAAGTCGGCGATTATTGATAACATCCGTAAGAAATCTCCTGTTCATTATACTCTACGCACGGGAATATTAGTTGAAGCCAGGCTCTCCAAACACGTGCGATTCACATGTATTTCAAAATGGGTAAATGTGCAAAATTATATTTTTTTGCGGTTTGAGGCGCAAAAAATGTCGTTTGGGATCCAAGCCATTTGTCTTCCAAGTCGCATCATCTCCTGAGTAGGGTGGTTTCCTATTATTTTTTATTGCCTAAATCGAAAGATTATTACTCCTGGAGTACGCATTTCACGCTTTTAGATTTTTAAATGACGATATCTATTTTTCGCGATTAAATGAAAAGTGAAAAATTTCAAGCGCGCGAAAACGCGACGGATGAGTATGAATGCTGGGAAAACCCCGTGTGACGTCTTTCTGGTTCCCGCTGCCGCAAGTGAGGTGACCTTGGGGCGAGGCTTTGAGCGCTGATACGACGCAGGATGCTTGCAGGAAGCAGAGTACCCTGCTAGCTGGTAGCGCTTGGATTAAATAAGAATTATTTTTACCCTATCAAACGAAGAAAACTTTCCGACCTTAGGTAATTTTAATAGATGTTTATCAAGAGATGTTTCCCTGAGCTCTGTTCCTCATGCATGCATTGGAAATCTCAGACGATGTAAAACTCCTATCTAATCGTATAGAAACTAGGTCCCTGTGACGTTACGTGGAGTGGCATCTCATGGGCGCCAATCTGGCCTTTTAAAATGAGGATAATATTGACCATTGCCATTCGTCTAAACAGGTATTTCTAAAACCAAAAAATTTGTATATTATGAATGCACTAATGGTGGGTAACGAATCTCATTCTTTGCCTTTCGTTTTATTTGATGAAGGAAACTACCCTATTGTGTAATTTGAGAAAAAATTCTGAGCTGCGAGATTTCCCATTCATTACTCGTCATATCATGGTCATTACTAGTCATGATAATTTATCGCAGAGCCTTGGATCACCCCAGCCTGCCAGTTTACAAAGATCAATTAAAAATGGCGCACGTGTTGTGTTGTGGGTGTATTATGTTGTTCATGAGAAACAGAAACTTGTAACTAGAATTTTTTATGACAGAAATATTGATTTCTTAATGACATAAGATTGGTATAACATTATTAATGTCATTTAATTCTAATTATTATTTTTTTTTAAATATGTTTTTAAATATTTTTTAAATTTTTTAATTATAATTTTCTTACTATTTTCTTGTTTTTTGCAATTCCTCTCTCTCTTTTTTTTAATTAATCTTTGCTAAATTTCAAGAATTAGCAATAGAGTATCCTTTAAATCCTTTTTATTTATTCTTTTTTTATTTATATTACAAGAAAATATTTTTAATTTGAATCAAATAATGATGAATAAACCTATGATTAGAAGGAGGTTAAGAATTAGAAAAGACTCGCAGAAGAGTAATTTGGTGAGCCATTGTATGTGTCGTTGGAATACTTGCTTCGTAATTCAAGTAAGTGAAGTTAGATAAAGCACAATTTATCGAGGTCCTTCTCAAGATGTCCAGGTGCAAAATGCGTTGACTGAGAGAAGGGGCTCTGCTGTTTAGAGTGCAGTGGTAGTTTTGCGTGTCGCATCGCTTGTCGCGTCGTATGTCGTATCCCATTCTGGCACGCATCGAGACACAGATTGAAGGGGAGGTTTCCGCGGATGGAGGGGAAGGAGAATTGGATTGGGGGAAAAGGGTGGAGGGGCCACCTCGTTCCCCTCCTTCCCCCCTCCTCTCGCGAACTGTGGAGGATTTTCATTGGTTGGCTGTTCAGGACGAGTTCAACATGAAGATGGGTGAGCGGAAAAATGGGCCTTAATGGAAAGATGGCGTGGGAGGGGGGAGGGGGTGTGTGTGGCGACGGGGGAATTATGGGTAGGGAACGAACGCTATGGATGGGGGTAGGGCGGGGGGTGTAATCCATCCAAAGGAGAGCAAAGGAGAAATTTATTCTAGACGCAATTCCTCGGCGTCTCCCTTGTTATTAAGTTTCTGTTGGCGCAGAGGGGTCGTCGGATCGTAGGCGTTGGTGGTCCGTAGGAATGATCTCTCGTATCTTCGTCCCATTTTTCGCCTCAACGCCCCTTAGGCCATTTCGATGAGTCTTTAGGAATTGTAGAAGTTACGGACTCATAAGAAATTAAAAATAAACGTGAAACATAAACATAGATGAAGAATGATCGCTGGCGTATTATATCGAGGAGGGTTATTTGGGATTTCCACCGGGTTGTGTTCTTCATCACGGCCGACGTTTCGATGAATGAGTCGTCCATCGTCATCAGGGAATCAGAAACAATTATTCTCTAAATGGGTGAGATTGCGCAATCGTGTTGTTGATACTCAAAGCACTGAAGGAACAAGTGACTTTGTACGCAGTCACGCGCACGGGTGCAAAGTTAAATACACCAAAGGATGAAGTTCGCCGTCTAAGTCAAATATTTTATCACGGCGAACTTCATCCTTTGGTGTATTTGTTGATACTCATTCAATGCTCTCGTTTAATTAAGTTCAAAGATTTATTATTGGAACAGTAATTTCCGAAAATTTTAGTCCAACCTTAATTATTTAGTGTCATTAAAAATACAGATTATCGAATAAAATTTCGTGAAGGCTAGATACCCAAGAAAAAAAGTTTTCATGGTAACTACAATGTGCATGCAAAAAAGAGTTTGCGTTGCCGTAGCTCAGTAACTAAGAGGTTGCGACCCCATGTTTATGGACACAAAATGCTCAAAATTGTCTTCACTACCACCTCCTAAAGTATTGCAGAAGCACCTTGTATATCAATTATATATGTACTATCAATTTATTTCCAGTGGGACCAATTCGTTCCGCAATTATTATTATTATTATTGAAGTATTCTAGCGATTAAGGTAGGTTTCCATGGAGTGCTTGGGAAGAATTCCGTGAGCCTCCCGTTCCATCATGCACTTCCCTCTTCAATTCACAATGAGACCTACTCATTTTCATTCTATTCAAAAATCCTATTCTTTTCCTTCCCCTCCATCGTTTACCTAACATTCTTCCCTCTAACGCTGTTTTCAATATCCCCTTCCCGCCAAGTACCCGCTCCATCCATACCTTCAGTCTCCTCCGTATCTCATCTAAAAGCTGCCTCTCCTCACCCACCATGTCCAGCACTTTGACGTTCCTCCTCCTCTCCGTCCATTTCACCCTCTCCATTCTTCTCCATACCCACATCTCGAATGCTTTCAAACTTCTCCACTTGCGTTCCGCAATAATACAGTTATATTCGATTTATTTTATTCAGTTAGCACCATCGCCCCTCATTCCATTTCGATGTATCTTTCGGAAAAGTGGAGGTTACCGAGGAGGGATGGTTTTCCCTAGTTCACGGAAACCCTCCTTCTTTTTTTGTTCATATCTCGTCACTGTACTCCCATCCCAATTATGTGATCCAGAATGAGAGAAAGATGGATGGGTGATGCTCAATTAAGGGAAAAATGTAATATTATCTCGCCCTCCGTTTCGAGCCCTTCTTCTCATCCGCCAAAGCGTTGGAGAAGTCGCTTAATTCATTTCTCAGCTAACCTTATCCATGTCCTCGAATCAGGGAATGCTTTCTTAATTTTTTCATACCTAAAAAATTCTTATGCCTCCGTTTTTATCCCTTCTTCCATGATTTTCCAATTTTTGTAACCCTCATTTTATTTTCGGATTAGATTCCTCGCGCACTTGAAGTTTTCTGAGTGATGGGCTAAATTTTAATTTATCTCTCTCACTGAATGTTGTTATCGTAATGCATTCCATCATTGCTGTATTGTAATGCCTGTGAAATATCTAATTTACTTTCTCATTTAAAATTTGTAGCCTCCAAGAAGTTATTCCTTTTATTAGTATCCAATTAAATTTAATCAATGAAATATAAGGTAATTTAATACATATCCACGATTTTGGAATCCACGAATGGATTCGTTTCAAGTTTTACGGTTTCCGTGGCGAACATTCTCGACCATTAATTCCCATGAAATTTAATCCAGGAAATGTATATTTTTCTTTCAATCCCTCTGATAAAATAACCAACTGATAAACTACCTAACCCTGGAAAGAATCATTTTGGAGTATCGAAATATTGTATATCGTGTTTCAGGTGATTATGGCGGATGTTATAAATTAATTATTCACGGGTTCTACATTGTTTACAAATATACATAGTTGCCAAAGTTACGCTGGATTACTTCCCCGTGCTTTCAGGTGAACCAGGTTGTTTCGTGCGAAAAAAAGTGAAACCATCTAGTTCTCACGATCAATTCCGAAAAAAATCGGTTTAAAAAAAAGAAATTGTTTAAAAAAATAAGTTGCTTTATGACCGCTCTTAGACTTGGTCTTTGATTGGTTTCTTGCATATTAAACGAGCGCAATTCAACTGTACTCTAAAAAAAAAAACGTCTTCACACTACCCATTACTCAATGTATGGAACACTATATTATACCTTGTTAAGAAAACTATAGATATTGAAGTCGATCGCACAAGCCAATTTTTCTGGATATTAATAGTCTACTGAAACCGACGAGTTTTTTACCCAGTCCCACGGGATTCGAGGTCAATGCTGAAGTACTTACTTCAACCTTATTCACGTTTTTTTCGTTATCTATTCTACTGAAATATTATTTTGGGGAACTATCAGAAATTTATTTTACCTATTGCAATTGGACCACTATAAACAGTTAAACTAGAGGTAATAGGCGTTAACTACAGTAGTTTTTACGCACATGATTGATTCGTGTGATAGCAAAGAAATGCGCTTAATCCCACAAATTGTACATTTACTCCCTCTGAAACTTTGCAGCCGGAAAAAGAAACAGCCAGCTTTTAAGCCACCAAACAACTCTATCCCCCTATTGAAAGTGAATTCAGCGTCCGATAATAAGTATAACTCCATTATAATGGGAAGGAAGATGAGCATGCCTAAATTCCATTGAAAGCATGACAGCAATATACGGATTAACATTTTTTAGAGCACTGCAGCATCATGAAGACTGATTACATAACCTCCTCGGCCCCAAAACATATCTACCATCTACATTTCATGTTTTCTGGTTAATTAAATGTTAACTAAGAATATTAACGATTTTTGTGAATCATGATCCTTTACGTACCTGTTATTTGCTAGGAAGCACTGAACTAGTTGCAATAATGATATTTTTCACTGATCCAAGCGAGAAAAAAATCAAACGATGTATTATATACAAAACGCAGGGACAGAGGAGGATAATTACTTTGGTGTACAATACAGCATATCACTATGCAATAAAATATTTAACATGCTCGTCAAAATGTACACAGTCTTGATGATTCTGTATTGCTGTTAAAAAAAGGACTCGAAATAAAGTTTAATATATTGAGAAAAATTTGCAAGTTTTCTTCTACTTTTCGATTATGTAGATATTGCATGGCATTGCATGGTACAAACCTGCGCAGTTGTCCGGGGGCCTTAGCGCTGGATGCGCCGGCTGCGACGCGTGCGGAAGCGGGGAGATGAGCTGTGGTGCGTGGTGGATGGTCCTGGGGGGTGCGGGCGCCCCCCCTGGCAGGGACGAGTCCCCCGACATGGGGGACCCCCCGTCCTGGCCCACCCGCTGCCCCGCGCCCCCGCTACCGCCCCCACCGCCCCCAGAACCCTTGTCCTCGTTCATCTTCCTCAGTTGCTTCTTGTGCTTCATCCGACGGTTCTGGAACCACGTCTTCACCTGAGGGATGCGAGAAATTTTGGACGTTTCTTTTTCATTTCATTTTTTTCGTACTTATTTATTAATTTTATTTAGTATAAAAAATCACTGATTTTAACTGTGTAACATGGAAATGCATTGCAGATTAGAAAGATTTAGTGCCTTTCCGGCGAAGAGATTGCGTGAAGACTTCTTGGATCGCCACTGGGTCTGGAACTGCATTACTGCCGGCGTTTCGAAGTCCGACTCGGCTTTCCTCCTCAGGGCTATTCTTTTTCTCATATTTTCACTTAATAGCCCTGAGGACGATGGCCGAGTTGGACATCGAAACTTCGGCAGTAATGCAAATCCAGACAGGGATGGCAAGTGAAACGAAACGAAAGTAAAAAACAGTGACATTTCAATAGTTTATTTCCCGGGAGTGAAATATAAGAAACGAAACCAAATGGATTTAAACCCGGGGAGCTAAACTCGGGGTCGAAACGAAATCGGAGTCAAAACCACTTCGGGTTGAAACTAAACTAAACCTTTGGGGGAAACGAGACACAGATAATGCTTCTCACCGGAGTGACCACGTGCTTCACCTTCGAGCGGTTTAGTTTCGACCCACCCACCGATTACGAAGTATGGCTGAATGAAGTAGAGAATCGGCCTACCGCCATTAGATGTGTGGAGCACTCATATTTTCACTGCTAACAGGAGGACGGTGAACGCAAACTGGACATTCGACTTTTAAGCTCAATGTTCAAACCTCTCTACACGCATGTCAAACGTAATGGGTCGGAATTATTCCTCTTTTCCCCCTCCACTCAACTTCTGGGATCGAAACTTAACTATGAGCACCGTAGTTTTGATTAATTTAGTTTCGTTCCAAGGGAGTAAAGTTTCGTCCCAGGTCGAAACTAAACTCCTTGGTGATTTTAATTTCGTGCGGGAACGAAACTAAACCAAAGAATCGTATTTTCGTTTCGCTACGGGTCAAAAAGGAAACATTTTCGTTTCACTTGCCATCCGTGGCTCCAGGCCCTTTGGCGATCCCGAGAACTCTTCACACTGTAGCAGAATGAGGCAACATTTTTTTATAATGTGATAGTTTAATATTAAATGCACACTATTTAATTTACTTAACGTTATAGTCCTGCTAAGCCACTCTTGGCTTATCAACAGGTGCCTTCAGTTGAGTTATTATACATCTATAGCAACATTATTTATGTGCAAAGCAACCATTCCTGTGTCCTTTTCTTATCTTCCCTTATAGATTCAATGTTTTTAAAATCATCAATCATCTTGTGGAATAGTAATTAGGATGAATTTTTAACTATTTTAGGCAATCCACGCACGTTTATACGACGCGTCAGTGACGCTCGACAGGTTGTATTTTATTTATATTACTTTTAATACTAATTTAAGCCTTCAGCTGCGGGAAACGTAGAAGTATGAGTGTAGCAGTGTTTGCGGGATAATTTACAAGAATTTTCGGTTAGTAGTTATGAAATTCTGCTCCAGACCCGTCTTGTATTAATAGTTTAAACTCTTAGTTTCTTGAAATCTGCGGAAATATGGTGTCCCCAATTTTTGGATGTTATAATTGTGTAATGATTAAAAAAAGGTTGAATAAGTCAATGTTGGACAGGTACTTGCATCACGACGATTGAAACTTCCTACGCCGTCAAAATTCATGTGAGCGCAGTGACACACCTACAGATTAATTTTTTTCCCTCCCTCGATGATACTAACCCGCATTGCAAGAAAGTAGTTCGGTTGCCTGTAATCAAGGACCTTTCAGGAGAATCGTGCCTTCCCGTGTGCTTAGGTTTGTTAGTTATTATTAACAGGTATTTAGTGTCAAATCATGGATGGTTCCTCTGATAAAATTAAGATTTCCTCTCCTAATGTCTATAGGTACACGTTGGAAAATTATCGTTCGACAATTTGGCATTTGAAGGTGCAACTAACGTACTCCACATGATACGTCTTCTAGTATTTCAGGGGAATAACGCCCAAGGAACAGAATCGTCAGATACGAAGAAAATTAAGTTTATTAATATTGATCCTATGCCGAAAGAAGCTTTCAAAATAATGCAAAACGTCGGTCTGAGGTAGGTATTATTATTTTTAGCCTAGATTTTGAAAACTGCAGGAAAAAGATAAATAAAGAAGTGGTTGTTTAGTGTAAAAATGGATATGGTTTCTTTTTTTGGAGAGATTTCATGGAAAACTATATAAAATTATACACAAAGATATCGAACTATCCACTAAACTTTAATTTCAAAAATAAAAATTGAAGATTCAGTGTGCGTGTCGGAGTAGAAGTTTTTCACATCGAAATAAATACTAGCAATTTTCCACGATTTTAAAAATTACTATGACCTCAGATGACCTAGAAGACGACGTAGTACCTTAGAAACACTGATAATATTGTCTGGGATTAAGCTATTTGTTGACATCATACTGCAGCCTTCCACAAAATAGCCGTTTAATTTGGCCTCATAAAAAAATTTGGTGGGATATAGGGGATTTTGAATTTGTGTGCTGTTTGAAATTTCGGCGAATATTAACAAAATTTGTTTTAGGCCAACCTTTCGGGTTAAATTTTGTGTAAAATTAGCTAGATTTTACTTCGATAATTCCTCAAACTCTGCAAACAGTACGAAATCTTTGTTTATCATTCAGTAAGGGTATTTCTTTGCTTTCAATTGGACCCACCTGCGTTTCGGATAGGTTGAGTGCGTTGGCCAGCTCGACCCTCTCTGGGGTGGAGAGGTATCTCTGCGCCTCGAATCGCTTCTCGAGTCCGGTGAGCTGCGCGTCCGAGAATACGGTCCGTGCCTTGCGGCGCCGGTGACAGTGCTTGCCGCCGCCGCCGCCCGCCGCTGCAGCCGCCGCCGCTGCCGCCGCCGCGGCCATGCTCAAGCCGCCCATCGACAGCCCGTCCGCCGTGAACAGCGAGCCAAACGGAAGGCCTGCAACGATAAGGGCGTGCGCGTATTTATATGAACGTTACTTTTTGTATGCGCTGTCTCTTCAAGCAACTCTTCTAGGAGTCTATCCTATATCTTACCTTCTTCTTATTTTAATGCTTGCACTTTGAATTCATTATATGGATTAATTGTTCTTAAGTCCAAGCATTATAAAAAAGAATATACACAACAAAAAAGAATCAAAGTGAAAAAATAAAAACGCTTGTAATTGCTACTAGCAATGAAAAAAATAAAACTTTAAGAAAAAATTTAAGAAAATGAAATTGGTAACAAGACTAAATCTGTAAAACAAAATATTCCTTGTGATATTAATTTACCGGTGTTTTATATCTACTAACTCAGTATTTAAGTTTTTGTAAATACAAAAAACACATTACACTTCACACAACGCTAACATGCTAACATTATTTATTTTATTATAAACTGGCTGTTAGTGGTGAAGTAGGTTCATCGGGACGGCTGAAACGCGCTAGCGGAGTTTAAAATAATGTTAGATCTTGCAAGGTGTGTTCAGAAAATAGTGGGAATTTTAGTGTTTTGAAAAAAAATCATTCGTCTATATAATCTTGTCGCCTTCAAAATAGTGCTATTTCATAACCAGTTCAAAACAATTTCTTGAGTTTTTTCCTTTCTCTTGATCTCTATTTCTAACGTTGGTTAATGTATTGGAATGTAGATCTTTAAGATTAAATTTTTAAAAAATTATACGTTAACTGTGAGCAGAAGAGTTTCGATTAATTTAGTTTCGTTCCTGGGAGTAACGTATCGGTACGTATGCCCGTCCCACCCAATATTTAAGTACCCACGTCAGGGGTTTTTTGCAATATGATTTATTTATTGATTGTAGCTAGTATTTTATTTTTTTGACTTGCATTAGCTTGGTTGCAATCAATAAACACATCAAATTCATTATTACCGTTCAAGTATTACGTTTGACGTTGTATACCATTTTTGACTCCTTGCTTTCAATATGCAAATGTGAAAGAAAATGTTAAATTTTAAATTTTGTTCCTGAACCAAATTCATCCAATTGTGGTGCATATGCCTTTTTGCCACTTTAAAAAATCCGAAAAGTAACTGTAATGAGTTACTTTAAAAAAATGTGAGCGGCTCTTATAGCTGTTTTCAAATATTTTTAAGTGACTGTTATTGAAACTTGTCTTGTTTTTTTTTTAAATACATAACCCATCTCTGTTAATAAACAGTCCTAAGATTGGTTTGATGAAACTATCTGGTCAATTCTCCTATGAGCTAGCCAAATCACGTCAAAGTTTTTCTTCTCTTTCTCATCCTTCATTACCTGGTCCATATATTTTATTCGAGGACCTCCTTTTCCATTCCTGCCATGTCCTTTGACAGTCATCTTCATCAGGTCACCATGTCTCAAGATATGCCCGTTAAAATTTGTATGGCTTTTTCTTAAATATTTCACAGGGCTTTTATTATCTCCTTGCTCGTATAAGACTTATTTATTGCTTACTCGGTCGATCCATTTGATTCTCGTTATTCTACTTCAGCACCACATTTCTAATTCTTCCCCTCTTGATTACTCTGCTGCCGTCATCCTCCATGTCTTACGTCGTTTTGGAAGATAACTCCAAATACAAGTTTCTTTACTTCTATACTTACATATATTTCACGCTGTAAGTAGATTTTTCTTTTTGTGGAATGATCTCTAAGATACTATTCTATTACCTGAATCTTTTTACCAACTCCAGTTTTTTATTCCATATTTCACAAATGGTAGATACGTACCAGCTGGGACTCATAAATATCTATAATTATGTGTTAGGGTCCATGAGATATTCCTACAAATTTGTTCTTTGAAGCAAAATTGTGAGGTTTTGTGAGCGTGCGAACAGAAATATTTATGGACAAAGAAAACGGCAAAGTGTAAGGCTTTCGGCTTCTGTCACGTCACCGTCTACTATGTCCATTATGTTTTTGTGTTCCTATTCCTTTTTTCTACTATATTCGTATTTATATTCATTCATTCTTAGTATTGCAATCCTAATATTGATGTTTTGCAGCTCTCCACATCTCCCAATCCTAATCTCGTTCTTTAACCTCCCAGAAGCTCTTTTCGGCTGATCAATATTCCGCAAATTTTACCTGGTTCGCTAGATAAGAACATCCGTTTTCCGCATAGTGACCAAAGCTGCCTTGACCGCGACTGCCCGTATTCCGCACATTACCCCATTATCCAACTTTTCGACCGAAAAGCGTCCAAGCTTCGTTTACTGCTGCCATGCCAACGGCAATAGTCGTCTCTGTGATCTTAAGTAGGTGTAAAGTTGTGTATCACAGAAGTAGGCTTAAGAATATACCACAAATATAAATCCAGTTTGAATAAATATATCTTAAATACATGTTTATTATGAAAAAAATGGCAATACATGTTTATTACGAAGAAATAGCTTAAGAAAAGCCCTCATACGCCAACACTATACATTGCACCTAGCAGGTTTATCCCACTCACAGCCTCCACTCCTGCTCGGAGCGATCACCTACAGGTCATTAGCGAAGCGTGGACGTACGCATTAGTGGACCTTTTTTCGGCCCTCTCTGACGGTCTTTAAATGTGCGGGAAAGGGATACAACCGCTTCTCTTCCTGTATCCTCCTGGATATGACCGAGATAATTTTCCCTTGGTCTTCCCCCAAGGACTTTTGAATCATATTTTAATTCGATTATGTTTCCCACGTACCTCTACTGTGCCTCATTACGTGGTCAATACACCGTGTTCTTCTGTGGCATACAGTGCTGCATAGTGTCCTTTTTTCTCCTTGTCTCCTGCATAGCTCCTCGTTTCTTATCCAATCCATCCATTTTATCTTCAGTATCCTCCTACAGTACCTGGTCTCGAAGACCTCTTACCTGAACACTTTTTCGAATGCTCCTAGCTTCTTAGCCATCAAGTGCTACTGCCCTCACGAATACTTACATGCATGTTCTCCGGTCTCTAGATGCAGTACTTCATTTTTAAACTATAACATACTGTTTTTAGATGGGTGGGAGAAATAAGAACAGTTTTAAAAACCTTGAGGAGAATACGGTACAACTTATTGGCCACATTAAGAGATATAATGGCCTGATGAAAACAATCGTGGAAGGACTAGTAGAAGTGAAGAAGGTCAAGGGACGGCCCCGAATTAGTTACATAGGACATGAAATTTTTTTATTTAGCATGGTATTCTAGCGATTAAGGTAGGTTTCCATGGAGTGCTTGGGAAGAATTCCGTGAGCCTCCCGTTCCATCATGCACTTCCCTCTTCAATTCACAATGAGACCTACTCATTTTCATTCTATTAAAAAATCCTATTCTTTTCCTTCCCCTCCCTCGTTTACCTAACATTCTTCCCTCTAACGCTGTTTTCAATATCCCCTTCCCGCCAAGTACTCGCTCCATCCATACCTTCAGTCTCCTCCGTATCTCATCTAAAAGCTGCCTCTCCTCACCCACCATGTCCGGCACTTCGTCGTTCCTTCTCCTCTCTGTCCACTCCACCTTCTCCATTCTTCTCCATACCCACATTTGGAATGCCTCCAATCTTCTCTCGTCTTCTTTTTCTCAGAGTCGACGTATCCGTACTGTAGAGAGCTACACTTCAGATCAAAGTCTTCACTAACCTTTTCTTTAAACTCATACGTAACGATCCTCTCAGAAGCTCCTTCGTGTTCATGAACGCCTCCATTGCTGGTGCAATTCGCTTCCTGAAGTTCTTGCTACTTTGTTCGTTTTCCTCTAAGGGATGTGAAAGAGAAGAAATACTTCTCTATGAAAAGGCTAGCGGATAGGAGTGCGGAATGGAGAGCTGCGTCAAACCGGTCAAACCCATCTTAGGATAGATACCTCAGTATGATAAAGATGATCATGACTATAATGTTTACATAATTATATTCAGCATTATACGGGAGATTCATTAAAAATTGATTGAACGAATGCTGATGTTACGTCTCGAGTATTGCACTTTCCACTTAGTGGCACCTTAAAATCGCCTTATCACTTACCTGCTGCGGGTAAGAAGAACGAGTGTGCTTCCGGCTTGTGCAGGTAGGGATGATGCGCGTGGGGGTGGATGGGTCCGTGGTGGGCGTGGTGGTGGTGCGGATGGTGCAGCGGGTGCGGGTGGTGGTGGGGATGATGGTGCGGGTGCCCCGGGTGGTGCGGGTTGAGGTACGCTGCCATGGCGGCAGCTGCGGCCACCGAGGCCGGTGAAGGCCCCCCTCCGCCCCCGGCCGCCATCACGCCCCCGAACCCACCACCGCCGCCCCCGGGCATCTCCGCCCCCCTCCCTCCCCCACCTTCCATCCCTTCTCCCTCCTCTCGTGCCGCCGCCGCCGCGGACAGAGTCGTCCCCGAGGACGGGGGCGACGCCAGCGCCGTCCTGTTCGCGGCGGGAGCCGCGGGAACCTCACCGCTCCTGGTAACCTGCGGTGTGCGTGCAAAGAGAAGTTGTGTTGAGTGAGTTACAAAACTCGCAAATTTGCCAAGGGAGGGCTTGGGGAAAGACAATCAGGGAAGCTTTTCTTGGTCTGGGAAACGCAAAACGCTTATGAACCTATGCTCTTGACCCTTAACATTACCGCGAATTAAAAGGAGGTTTGCGCTTTACGCGCGTTTTCTGTTTCCTATTTCGTCATTGTTGCACGTGTTGAATGTAGTCAAGTCGTTATGCTCTGGCCACGTAATGGTGACTTCATTCATTTATTCGCCAGGCGGAATCTACACCAGATTTTTTGTGGAAAACATTATCTACGAATATGAAGCGCTGCATAAATAGGTGTTATTCTTGAAGCATAGAAGGCCTCGGACAGAGTCGTCAGCGCTGCCCTTTTTGTGGCGGGAGCCGCTAGAACCTCTCATCACCTCAGGGTTACCCTGTGGTATGAGTGGAAAGAGAGTGGTCGTGAATTTGTGGGTGCGAGAGAAGTTAACTGGCTAACAAACTTCCTGAGGGCGAAATAGGAAAGACAAACAGGGAGGTTTTCTTGGCCTGGGAAACGTTGAGTGCTTGCGAGAGGAGAGATCTGAGTTCAATTCAATAGAGTTTTGACTGCGAACTTCATCCTATGAGGTTTATAAGCGAGAATAACAAAAAATACTCTCTCCAATATATAGAAATGCAAATTTTTCTTGAGTAACCACCCACTTTAAAATGGCATGACGCCTCATATCGCCTGATTTTATGTGTAATTGTTCCACTTAGGGTAACCTTAAGTTCATGGAAACACAGAAGTTATTGTCATGTCATAGTAAGGCAAAAGGCGAATTGCATGGCCAACAAACTTGCGTCCATACCCTCTAATTTCGAGGAAGAGTTCGGAGAAAACAATCGTAGACTTCCTTGAGTAAGAAAGCAAAGAGCGCTGAAAAGTCGTTGCTTTGGTCGGAAAAATTATCACGAATTAAAAGGATACCTGTGCATAGATAAAACTTTTTTTGAGCTCTTTCTTTATAGATGCATTCTTGCTCGTGTTGGATACAACAGACCACTACTTCTTTTTCTTCGTCATCACAGATTTCGCGGCTTCTTTGGACGGATGCTAATTTACATTGTTGGTTGAAAAAATCATTATCTACGGGTATGAAGTAGTTATATAAACAGGCGTTAGCACTGAAGGCCGTCAAAAGGGATACCTGGGTGTTACTCAAAGACTGAAAATATGGTCAAATTAAATAATTTTTTCGCAGTAAAATTTATCCCCGGGAGGTTTATATATGATATTAAATTAGCGCACTTTCATTAAAATAAATAAGATTATTTATTTTAATGAAATTCGTAACAGTTACCGTCCGCCCAAAATTCCTTGAAGTGAAATGGGATCTAGGGACTTGTAAAGGAGCGACTGAAATTTTTTGAGTCCTAGACGTTGGTTGGAGTCATGCAGAGGTATTTAGTATCCTCGATTTACAATCGGTTTAATCCCACCTTGCATATTCTTAAGTAAAAAGCTGAGTAAAATTTGATGATAATACATGAATCATATTTTTTAACGCTAGTCAATTTTATTGATTAGTAAAAGCGTAAAATTTTGTGATAATGAATATCTGAAAAACTAAGTTTCGTTCAATGCGATTTTTTCGGTAAATGTATTATTCGTCTTCATTTTATATCTATTCACTTACAAAAAATGACGTCACAGATTCTATAATAATGAACCACCTTAGTGTCTTTAGATAGACTTACATAACCTATCCTTTTTAGCCTGTGGACTGGCTATCAATCAGTTACATGTGTATAGAATTTCTATGAATTGAAAATGAAATTCGGTTTTACGCTGAAAATTTTAATAAGGCTTTCTTTTAGTGCCCCTCATTGATATAATGTTTTCAAATCAGCTCTTGTCCTTTGCATCGCTCATTACTGTTACATCTGTTGGATTGAGCTAATTATTGTAGATCGTGGGGTGATAGTGATATCATGAATTAGTGATTTGGGTAATCTCCTAAAGAAAATTAATGGGCGTGGAACGCATTCGCCAAACAAACTGTGTAAAGAACTGATGAAATTAAAACAGTCCCTGGAAAACCACGTTTATGATAGCCAATATTGGGTTTTCCCGGCGAAAGTATCGTGGGCCCTCCTTTTCGTCCGTATTATGTTGAGGTTGATTTTTGGCTATCCTCTGCTCAGGAAAGGTTTTCATGCTATGCTGTAAAACAGAGATGGCAACCGAAACTAAACGAAAGTCAAAACCAGTTTAATTTCGATAATTTCGTTCCCGAGAGCGGAATGTGGAAACGAAACGAAATGGATTTAAATCTGGGGAGCTAAACACAGGGTCGAAAAGAAATCAGCGTTGAAACTACCACGGGTCGAAATTAAACTAAAGATCTGGGGCGAAACGAAATTTAGATAATGTTTCGCACTGGAGGGACCACGTGCATCAACTTCTAACAGTTTAGTTTCGACCCACACACCGAGTACGAATTATGGTTGAATGAAGTAGAGGTTTGGCCTACCGCCTCGTGATGCAAGGGGCACTCATATTGTGACCACAAAGAGGAGAATGGTGAACGTAAACTGGCCATTACATTTTTTTGCTCATTGTTTTAACCTGTCTAAATTCTGTCATGAAATGGGTAGAAACCATTCCTTATTATTATTATAGGTAGAAACTATTCCTATAACTTATCCCCCTCCAATCAACATCTGGGATCGAAACTTAACTATGAGCAGCGGAGTTTCGATCAATTTATATTCGTACCCGGGAGTAAATTTTCGTCCCGGATTGAAACTAAACTCCTTGGTGATTTCAATTTCGTGCGGGAGCGAAACTAAACCTAGGCCTCGTATTTTCATTTCCCTCAGGGTCGAAACGAAATATTTTCGTTTCGTTTCACTTGCCATCCCTTGTGTAATGTAAGATGGATGGAACTGTATTTTTAACTCTCTGAGATGAAGTCCACAATGTTGTTGGCGTTATAAACAGCAGTTTCTATTTTTTATTTGATGATACACTAGTGATTCTAATTTTGATTTTCTATCAGCAGCTATGCATTGAATTTTTGGTCATGTGTGATTAAATACGTAAAAAAAAATCAAAATCGAACGGAGTAGTATGTTTACCTTGATATGCAGGGCTTATTGCCTTCAAGAAATACCAAGTATTCCCTTTCAGAGTTTATAAGGGCAGTCGTGCATGTTATGTTTATTTATATCAACAAATAGTGTGATAATTTAAGCATTTATTTTTACATTATTTCCCTTAATTTTTAACACATCCATTTTTTTAAATAATTATGTCAAAAGTTTTTAACTAATTCTAAGTTAAAAATACTCGTTTTTGTTTACATTTCTTTTTCAACGATTGTATAAGACTGTATGGCCAAGTGAAACATTTTTTCCGCTTTTAAATTTATTACTGTGAGGTTTATATCAGCGGCTTAATAGTCACTGACTCACTTCATTATTGAAAGAAAATTAAATTATCTCAAGCTCAAATTATCAGGTTATATTTGTTCTATAGCAGCGTAGATCACGCAGGGTCTGGAGTGGAATTCTTAAAAAAATATATTTATTACCAAGTATTTCTTGATGTACGTACCATATCCTAGGTAAATTTCATTATTATTCTCCCTTTAAATTGAAGGAATTCCAAATTTAGTTTTATGAAACACATGACTCATATAATATGTTATTACTTTGACTACGAAAGCAAGAGCTAAGTGATTGGCAGAAAGAGAAAACTCACTTGAGTGAAAGGTTAGAAATAATGCATTTGTTCGACAAAAAATTTGTGAGTGGAATTGAAGTTTTGCCTTCATGCATCACGCTTTTTCATTCAAGGACTCAATTGATTTATTTTGGTGGTATATCTATACTAAGCCGATTGTCTAATGATTGTTTTGTAGTGGAGGAAATAATGATAGAACCGTTAATACATATGCTGTAGGTAATATTTCTCAAGGGGTTTATATTTTAGTGTCCTGGCAGGATTCATAGTATTTAAAGCATTTGAAGTCACTCGTGATATATTCAATCTGTTATATTCACATGTATTATAATAACACAATGCCGTAAAATCATAATATTATCCTGAAGATGAAAATTGGATGACATCTATGTGGTGGCAGTAATAGAAATAAAATTTTTACCGTTGTCCTCCCGAATATAAATAAGCCTTACTTGAAGACAGAATGCTTGATACACTTATTAAATAATCAGGCTTCTATGATATGTTTTCGTGAAGCATTTTAACCGTAGGGAAGTAGATTTAATTATTTAAGCCGTCCAAATGCGATGTCCTCTATTTACATACTTTCGTAGACGTATGCTGCGCGGACTGAATGTAAAAACACAATTTTCATTGGTTTCAAAGCATTGATTTCCCAACGTCTTACTATTAAGTGGGCAAATCGAGGAATGAGGTAACAAGGAACAATTGAATTATAAGGAAGAGAATAAAAAATTAAATAAATACGAAAATAAATCAAACACACGCTCTTTAACTCGTATTACTCTCGAATATTCCGCTTAGGTCTCAAGTACGCCACCTATTAGGTTTGCGAGGATTTCTCCTTCAGCACATACTAAATAGAACAAAATTAGATTTTTACAATTATTGCATTTCATATACCGTTAATCATTTACTGCTTTGTTTTTCCTTTAGAATGATGATTTTTCTTAGACATAGTGGAACAGAATGTGACATACAAGTGGATAGCTCAATATTGGTAATCATAAAACGTGTAACAACAAATTCGTTTTTTCATCAGTGATCTTTGCTCTGATCTGTTGTCCATTAATTGGAGATGCATTTTTGTTTGCAAGTTTGGTTTGGAAATGTCACATATTTTATCTTTGATTATTATTCTGTTGTCCTTTTATATCTGGCGCTTATAGCCTAGATTTTTACAATTTGAAGTTAAATAGGTGTAAATATAGAATGATATCCCCATCGATTAAAATAACTTTGTGATACACGTGTTTTGTTTGAGCAGGTGAAGCAATGTTTGCTAATGTAGTAACTTCTTTGTTTGTCCTCCTATTGCTGTCTAAACTCTTCCTATATAACCACCTAAGTATGCAGTATTTATTATTTGCAGGTTGAATACTTGAAGATATAAGATATAATGCCTGTGATTATGCATAAATGGCTAAATTAAAGTGGAAAATGGATTATAAATGTTGACTTCGTCGTAAAACTTGGTCTAAAAAGTATTGGATGCATGCTGCCAATTATATAAATTTGATTCTTTAGAAAAAGCATTTGACTATTGTTTATTGCCTTGGAATTTTCCGTTTCAATTTAAACTCTTTCCAAAACATTTCCTGTACACGTAATTTAATTTTATTGGTAACTTTACCCCGTTTTACGATAGAAAAATTGCATGAATTGGGGTTATTTAATTCATTTTACTTACTTTTGGTTGTATTATGATTTTGATTCCAATAATGGAAATATATTTAATTCATAATGACTTCATCTCCTGCAATAGTAAGAATCGTAGATCATAGCAACATAAATAGGACTAACGGATTATCTTTTCCACTGCAGTGTATTCAATTAATGACCATGAAATAATATTTAACTAGGCAATGTAAATGTGTTTTTATGAATTAGGTACCTGCTGTATCAATATTTGAGGCCTCAATGGTCTTAATCTCTTTCCAAATATTTTATTCTTAGAATCTCTATGACTTTGACAGTCTTTTGAATGACTTTATATGTTATCATGTTTTCATCCTGTTATTCTCAATGCCAGTTTTACTAAAATGCCCTTCCTTTTTGCCCATATTTTATTTTAACGGAAAAAATGGATTATCATTGATGACTTCGTCGTAAAAATTTCCCTAAAATCTAACATACAAACTTTTTTCATGTCTCTTACGAGCTTTCATTGGAAAAAAAGTGAATTCGTTTTTATAAAACATCTCTAACATTTCGAAGATTAAACTGATAAATGAATCTTTAGCCGTAATCAAAAAAGGCACAGTGTTAGAAGATAAACGTGTATCAATAGAGAATTGGTAGCATTTACTTATCATGACAAATCGGTCTCTAATTATTTATGTGGAATAATGGCTTTAATGAATATGTATATTCAATGGATACGGATAGCCTATGGTTTATATGATTCGAGTGATCGTAATTAAACATATTACCTTTCCATCCGGCTTGGAGTAAAAGAGTATGTACGTATTATTTTGACAATCAATGTTATAAAATTGTCTGATTATCGTTAATCGCCGTAGGGAGAAGCCGTTCTTTGACTATTTTAAAATTAATTTACAAAATTAAACCTACTTGCCACAGAATCTAACAAGATCATTTTACTTCATATGCGTATTTTAGTCACGTGTATCTATTGAATACGCAACGTCAGTCAGTTCGCATTTAAAAAAATTAAATTTAGTTGGAGAAAGCACTCATATTTACTCTGAGATTACACATGTCTTGGTAATAACGAAATACTTATCATTTTTAGAGAGTGGTCAATTAATGGAAAGTATTCCCTCTTTCTCTTAGATCTTTATCATTAGATTAGGTGGAATTTAATGGTCGATTCGTTGGCCGGAAGAAAATTATCCCTTAGTGATGAGAGCAATAACACATTCCTTACATTCCGCGCAACTTTCGTTGCTCCAATCAATCCTGGCACTTACTGCGCCATTGTCAACGATAACTCCAAATGCTATGAAATAATACACTCTGTTTTAGTATTAACCTTAATAATAATGCAGTGGGTGCCGAAACTGGCTGAATCAATAAAATTTATATGCACAAATACAAATTTAATTTGTGGATGAAGTCGTAACCACGTGGAAATTCCGTGCGTTAGACTTGGTAAATGAAATAACTCTGTATTCACACATAGGTTTAAAAGAACCCCGATCGATTCAACGACTAAGAGTTATTTTCCATGGGGAGATGATAAGTACAATAGGGTTTAAAATCTTTGGTGAAACCCTTTGGAAATCGAGAATCGATATCATGATAAAGATATAACAGTTGTTTCATTTACACATATTGTATTTCTTAACCGATCTAGGTTTCGACAATGTACACTGTCATTATCAAGGTGATAGGATAACGAATGAAATCTGTGGAAATATAACATTTGCTTCATCATGATATCGAACAAGTGCAAACTGGAAAATACATAGTTATTTCATTTTCTATGATTGACGATTGCGAAGTTGTTGCTCATTCCGTCATGACGAAATTCCACAAATTGAGATAGCAACTGTTGAGTCATAATTACGTTAATTGATTGACCTCGTTTCTTGAAAACAATTGCTCTTTCAGTTTAATACATATCCGAGAAATTTTACACCCTTACGCCGTAATAATAATGGTCCTGACCTGAGGATATGCTGAGGTCATGGCACCTCCCTTGGGCCGGAACAGGATGTCCTCGATGAGGAAGGACGTGTGGTTGGCCCGGCCCCCGACCACCGCCGCCGCGGCCACCGCTGCCGCCGCGGCGTGCGGCATCCCGCCTCCGGCTTCGCCGTCCGACCGCGCCAGCACCGCCCCCGACTTGGCCCCCGGAACTGCCGCCTCCTCCCCGCGCTGCTGCTGGGCCACGTGCATGTCTCTCCGGGAGTCGCCTGTCCCCTGACGGAGAGGGCAATCTACCCCCTTGGTGTCGGCTATCGCCCCAGTAGCGTGATGCTCGCCTTTCCTCGGCACCGAACCCACATGGGCGATTATTTTTTCCAGGAGTTGGTCCACTGATAGCTGATGTATAAACTCAGAACATCCCAGAAACGCGGTTTTTATGTTTCATTAAAGTTGCATTGTCAATATTTGATGGTTAATGGCTATGTAATTTTCTGAATCATTGATGCAAGAGCAAGGCGATTGAGATTTTGTACAATTGTTGCTAAATCAGAGAGGTCCCTCCTCAAAAAGTACCTAATTACAGTGGTAACGTAATAATCTCATCGATTTACACGTTCTAGCTTATATTCATGAAAATAACGATGCACGGAGGGTTGATTGTCATTGCACTCTGGAAGAGGAAACTATGTGACTCACAGACACTTTGTATACCTAAGTTCTTTCTTGAAAGAACGTCTTTGTAGAGTCGAAAAAAATCTTAAAAGAGTGCCATTGCTGCTGTTTATCTATTTCTAATTTAGTTCATAGTTGGCTGCCCTTGATTCAAAGACGAGGATGGAAATGAGCGGAATAGGTATGTGATGTTATCTTCTTTTTTTTGATACACTTAATATTCTTTTGAAAGCCGTGCAGTTTAGGACCACGACAAATCTATCATCACTTACTCGTACAGTCGGGAAAACTAGTACATCCAGGCGTTTTTTTGTGAACAATGTCGTTTGAATTTCATTGCACAATCAGTCCAGAACATCCCCTTCAGCTTTGCTTCAGGCTACTCAACATGTCTGTAGGAAAACTGCGAAGAAAAGTCAGACTGCCATCCTCTTATTTGCCCTTCACACACCATGAAATCAAAATTTCTTTGCATTAAAATAGCGGCGCACAATGCTGAAAAATTTGAATACGAAGAATGAATTTCCCGGATCCCTTCTTCAGTGCTGGTACTTGGTCAGCTGCCACTATCATCTCGCATCGGAGTAATCCATCAGCATAAGATATCCTTGCTCAAAATCTTGTTCTCCTTTTCGTCTTGTTAATCGATCGTCGTGTTAAACACTAGCAGGCAAGACAGTTAAGTGGAGAAGCCTTCAATGTGGTCCTGAAAAGGGTCTTTTGCATTCAGGTAATCGTTGTTGTTGACGTGTTGAGGGGTGAGATTTCTTGGGGGTAAATGATTTCCCAACAACCGCGTGGTGTACCTCAGGGTACGTCCCTGCCACCAGTATCCTCCACCTCCGAAAGCGAACTGCCACCATGGAGCCCGAAAGTGCACCCTGCCTTTCGACAAACCCCCACCCCACGTGTTCCTACACCAGCAACCCCACCCACGGAGGTCGGGAGGCGGGGGTGTGAGCCTCCCCCCCCCCCCAAATTCCCCCTCGCCCTCTCCAATCCAAGTTAACCCCCCCTGCAGGCATATGCCCCTCTCACCGAGGAATAACCTCCAGAACCCTTGCCATCATTGTCTCTCTCACTCCCCCTCCTCCGTGATCGCACCCATACCATAGCGTACCCTAGAATTTACCCCACCCTCCCATACTCGAGGGTCCCCTCTTCGCCAATCCCTGTCCGTTTCCCCTTCGGCCTCCTACACTAAGCGATCCAACTCACCCCAACCTGTCCCTCCTTGTACAGCATCCCTCCTCACTCATCTTCCGCGAGCGCGCCGACGCTTTTTGTCTCTGCCTCGTTCCGGAATGCTTCGTCCGCCTCACCCCCTCCCCCACACAGCCCTCCGTATCCCGGAATTATTCGCGCGTTAAAGAGGCTCCGGTAATGAATCGGAAAATCAATGATCGGCGAAATATGGCCAAGCATTTAGCCAATCAGGAGTGGATTCGCGTGGTGCATCATTACCATTGGTCCGGATGTTCACGCTCTTGAGCAAGCAAGCAAGCGGTCGACCACTATCGCGTTTTGCAGAACTGATCCATAATTCGCGCTGTTCAAGAGCGAAGTGGGGAATGAAAAGGCGAATGTGTTGCGCTAGTATTCTCTCTCTGCAGCCTGGCCGAAACTATCAAATGGTTAAATCGTTAATAAGTAATAATTGGTATGTCTACATCGGATTCTGTATCTTTCTAATCGAACGATTACCCCATGATGTAAGCAATAATCCCTCTCATATTCACTGTCCTGAGGTACATTGCACTAATTGTGTGACAGTCTTTTTTCATGAATATCCTGAAACTATACTCATCACAAATCATGTAAGTAAGGCACAAAAACTGATATAACTGATATAAGGATGTGAGCTTTTTCTGAAAGTAAAATTTATGTACGCTTCTAAATTTTATATTCGTGTGGGTCGCACCATCCTCGAGATCATTCAACACCGAAATCCGCTTATAAATATTCTCTCAATTCCTTAATCTAGAGTTACTATATCGAAACCTTTGTATGTATTTTTTCGACGTTTTCATGCCGATGCATTGAAAACATCGAATCGTCAAATATTCGATGAGGCATCGACTTTTTGAAACATTCAGCAGCGAACACGTAATTAGCAGTATGGTCTAATGATTGAATTGAGTCGGAAATGGGAATGGAAACATACATGACATGTACATTTGATGATCTGTCGTACATCTGTAGGAAACCAGGTTGAGATAGGGTTGTCTATATTTTTGTGTCGTTGTTATCTAATCAGTCATAGCCGAAAAATCATTCTTACACTTCGCCGAAAGTCTTCTGCCCATTCTGTTTTTTTAAGCGTGTTCAAAAGTTGGAAAATTGGTTAAAGCACTGGTTAAAGAAACAAAGAATAGGAAAGCGCGTACTGAGTCCCTCCAAGCCTTTGCTAAGCCCTTTATTGATCGGGGAAAGAAAGAAATTCCTATCTTTATCCCTTCATAAAAATATCTCTCTTAATTTATTATTTCTGTCGGGCATAGAAATGGAGTGAGGTTCTAATTTAATGTTCTCCGTGTCGCTCTGAAAAATATCTTTACTTAATTACTAACGCAATCTTAAGCCTCTTTGCCTCTAGAGGCAACCGGCCTCTCTTCATTTTCATTTCGATTTATATACAGGGATGTCATGAAAGGATGGTGCGGTTTTAGTAACTCATCATCAGATAGTAGGGATAGAGCGAGAGAGTTTTTTTTCAGAGGGTGCCTGATCCCTGCTTTAGTGTCTTAAGGAGGGCACTTCTAGTCCGTCCGTCGGATGGGACGTTAAGCCGTGTTCTCCTTGGCGCCTTTTATTAGTAGGAGGATAATGCCGACGCCAGGGTTTCTCTTGTCGAGAAGCGACGTTTCTCTTTTACATCATTCATAACCTGTCCTATGTAACTTATTCGGCACCGTCCCTTGCCCTTCTTCCCTTCCACCTATCCTTCTATGATTGTTTTCACCAGGCCATCATGCCTCATGATGTGGCCCACCAAGTTGTCCCGTCTTCTTCTTTAGGCTTTTAGAAGAGTTCTCTTTTATCCCACTCTTATTAGCAATTCCTCGTAACTTACACGATCGATTCAATTTATCTTCATCATTCTTCGGTTCGAATGCCTCCACTCTCGACTTCTCTGCTGCTGTCAACGTCCAACCCTCGCTTGCATAGAGAAACATGCTCCATATGTAGCACCTGATGAATTGTTTTCATACTTCTATGCTTGTATTCTCAGCTGTAAGAAGATTCTTCTTTTTATTGGAAGCTCTCTTCGCCTGCGCTATTCTACTAACTATTTCTTTCTTGCTTTGTCCATCGCTGGTAAAATAAATTCTAAATTTAAAAAACATAAACTGTACGTAATTCTGTTTCCATTTAAATCAAGATGTTGAAAATGGTGTTCAAAACCGTCCTATTCTTTCCTCCATGTACACATTCCCAGATCGTGCCTGACCAAACGCTCTCTCAGCTCGGCGTAACTAGGAATATGCATTGAGGTGGGGGGATGTTATGGGCGACCCCCCCTCCCACACGACGGGGTCCGGGAAAATGTTTGAAAAATGACATGCCTGGAAATACATTTTACATTATTTTGGAACTAAAAATTTAATTACAAGCAGATGCAGTTATTATGTGTCAACAATAGTCAAAATTTTTTATATATTTTTTATTTTTCTGAGGCTTTGGAGGGGGATCTATCCCCTTATTGACCCCTCTAATTAATAGTTACGCCACTGACTACACCTGTTTTCATTTTAAATAAATAATAACCCTGTAAGTTACAGATGGACAATATTTTACATAAAACATCGACCACCCGATGTTTTTTTAGGCGAATTTGTCCGAAACCCTTCTTTAAATCTTTCGCGCGTACACGTCATGTTGAATAAAAACTTTTGGGATATGTCGCCGCGTCAATTTTTGGGTGGCCCCAACGTTTCCCGACCGATGCTGGTGGTTTTCTCATGGGATTCTGAGGAGGTGGGAATTTAAATCGACTTTAAAGAAACAGAAATTGTTGCCAAAGATAAAGGTTTTAAACAGCGACTCGTCAGAGAAGCAATAGAAATATCTAAAGAGGAGAAGAATAATTTCAACAGCGACACCGGCATTAAAATTAGCCGTACTTGGCAACCAGTAATCAGCAAAAACAATCAACAACCCACTCCTCCAACCTCCCGCTCCCCTCCCCCAACCACCTGAGACGGATACCTATATAAAATGAATTTAAATTCCCACCTCTTCAGAATCCTTTGAGAAAGCGACCCAGCATCGGTCGGGAAACGTTGGGGCCACCCAAAAATTGACGCGGCGACATAGCCCAAAAGTTTTTATTCAACCTGTCCGAAACCATTTCCAACCTCGTGTCTCCACACTCTTCCCGTCAGCCACTTCGCCTCCCTCTCCCCGTTCCCCTCGGTTTAAAACGACCCCTTTCTGGTTCCCACTCCCCACCAATGGCGGCGCTCCGGCAGAGTCGACATTGATCACCCTCGCCGCGTCTTCGAACGGACCAATGGGGGAGTCGCGTCCGCTCCCCCCCCCCCCCCCTCCATTCCCTTCTTCGCCCCTTCCCACATTCTCCCCACACCCCATGGTTTCTCTTATGCCACGCCCCCCCATTTATAGCTCAGCTCCCTCCTCCCTTCTTACATTCCCTCCCTCCCCCGTGGTGTAGTCCGGAGAACGAAGGATGAGGATGAATAGGGGTGGAGGGAAAAGTCTCTCTCATCCCCAAGATCCGCGTAACCCTCCCCGTCAACCCTTAAATTGCATCTCCACGAGGGCCTCCCTCCCCCCCTTCGCTATCCCACCGTCACTCCCGAAAAACCCGTTGATCCAAAAGGAAATTGCGACACCAATCGGCCATTAGCGTCTGGCGTCGTCGTCTCGGAGAGAAAGGCGGGAAGAAAGAAAGCATTTCATTTCCCAGGGATCTCCTTAAAACGTGGTCTCGCTTAGGAAATCCGTAAGAGGAGCCTATGAAGTGGGATTGTGCTCGATTTTTCTGGAATAATGAAGAGTGGAGCGGTGTTTCCATTATACTGTAAGGGAGGTAAATTGGTACATATGGCGTGGTAATTTAATATCATCATGGTTATCATTGGTGATTCTGTTCGTAGATAGGTTTCAACGGAAGTTTTGTCCTCACAGATTTTTGTCCTGGGCCTCACTCTTCATCTCTGTGTAATTCCTTCCTTCTTTGATGTTCGTCAGCATTCCGTACCTCCTCCTCCTTTTCCTCTCTTCCCTTCTGTTATTAACTCCTTTGCGTAATCTTTCATTAAAATATGTCCTATCCATTTTGGCTTTCTCCTTTTAATTTCTCTCAGTATAATTCTTACTTCTGCTATTCCTCTTAGTACATCTTGAATCATAATTTTATCTTTCCATCCAATCTTTTACATTTGTCCCCATAGCCATATTTCGATTCTTTCCAAGCAATTTTCTTCTCTTTTCTGCAATGTCCACGTTAAATTTAATATACCCGAGTATTTATAACTCATAGTCAATACCTTAGGAATTTTCTTGTGTACATATGCCATTCATGGTACGACATCCATAAAATTGGTTTAACGTAGCCCTCCATTTCCTAATCCATCCTCATTTTTCTGGCGCTCTTCTTTCTTATGTCCTTCTTTATTTATCTCTATTCCTTATCTTAAAGTCATCTTCGGGGAATTTTCCTTAAATTTTCCCTTCATTTTATTCCTCGCGTAATTGCGACGTCTTAGCCGACATACTCTATGTATCACGGGGTGCGTTCCAAAAGTAATACAATTGAATTTCTTTTGCCGCTCCAATTCCTTGGAATGAGATTAAAACATTTAGAGTTGGTGGAGAGAGCTAAAAGCTTTACCACTATACCAGTTTCAGTGATATCCAAGCTGTTGAAGCGGCAGGACGTCCGTTATTGTAAATCTCGGTGCGCCGACCGTGTCACGAAAATAATGGTATCGACAATCGAGCAAAGGGTAAGTTTTTTTCTTAACTGTAAAACCCTCTTAAAAAAGATTTAAAAAATTATTCGTGAGGTTTACGGGAACTCTGTTATGTCCTAATCACAAGTTTTGAGGCGATTAAAGGCCTTTTAGAAGGGCCGAGAAGAGGTAAATGCCCAAAATTGTAAGAATGAGCTAATCGAAAATGAAATCAGTGCTCACTATCTATTTAGACACCTAAGGTGGTCTATAGGCCATTGAAGTCACAAAGTTTTTTTTCCTTCATGATAGGGTTCCACAAGTATCAGTCTCTCAAATAAATATTGCAGCTGTCGTTATTTTCCCTCGGTATAGCTACAACGTTAAAATTACAGTGGTCACCTCATAATTGGTACAGATAAAAAAGAAAACTTTTCCATTCCTCACCTAAGTTAGTTGATTATGTTTGCCTCCACAGCTGCTTATTAGGAATCTGATATGATAATTCGATTAGATATTATGGCCTTTTTAAACTTTTCTTTACTTTCTAACCTTACACCTTTCTAAAGATAGTAAACACTAACTATTTAGCAGCAAAAATATTAAAAAGGATATCTCATAGAAGTATTTGCAAACTATTTTCCCATGTTAATTTTGTTAATTCGATTTATATTCCATTGTTTTTTATTTCCTGTACATCTATTACCTATGCATCAAAATTTATTTGGAAGAATGTTTTTGGCATTGCAAAAAAATGCACGGCATTACGATATTTTTTTGAAGGTGATCCTACCAATAGCCTCTGGAGTCATTTAAGGCTCCAAAATTGGTTTTTGAATTTTTGGTATTTTAAAATTGTTTAAGGAGCAATAAATATGTTATAATTATCTTTTTTGAAATTTCCCCCAGTGCAGACATTTTATGTCCTTGAGGAATCGCTTTTTTTTACTGACCGGAATAGTATAGAGGGAGTCCTACTTCTTCAATTAGTTAGGGCATGAAATTGAATGACAAGTCGATAAATATTCTTATGCAATGGAGACGCATGATGCACTCATCAATATTGTTATTCCTTTTTCTCTCAAGCCACAGCAGTTCTGGCTAAATGAATAAGCCCGTACTGTCGGATGCCCTCGCTCGGTTCAAAGGCATTTCATGCTTTTTTCCTCGTATATTTTTTATGCGAAGCACAGAGGTTCTGATTCTTGTAGGAGCTAGGGATTTGTGTCCCTCTTCAAAAGAAATCAGACATAATGCCTACTACATTTTGTGCTTGTCTCCCAATTTTATTCCTTTGCAATAGCTGAATATTAATAATTTCGAGGAATTTTTTCCACTGAAATTACTACGCTCTCCCTACATTACGCTTCTATGGGGGCTAGAAGTATTCGACTCGCTTGGTCGCTCTCTTCTATCTCTGGATTCCAGGAAATTGCCTTGCAAACACGAATAGTTTCGCTGTGCGTCAAGCATCCGGTTCTGTCAGACGGACCGAAAACACCGTTCGACTCGGACGAATGTTGCATGCATGCGTGAACCTTAATGGACAATAGTTTTCCTCCTCTCTTCTCAAAATCACCATGATTCTGATGACTCCCTTTCGACTCACTGTCATGCGCTCCCACGCTCGCGAAGTAGTGAAGGCTTTGATCGCAAAAACTTGCCTGCAAAATTTTTCTCGCGCTTCCCCGTTGTGTACTGTTTTTTTTTAATTACACGTTTTTTTTAAACTCGCTTCCTCTTTCCGTTTCATCGATGGTATCTAGTATTTGAAATTTAACCCACTTCTCATTGTAGGATAGGCCTAAAATTTTGCGCACTCTCTTGTTTCTGACGACTCTACAGTATCAAAGAGTCAGACATTTGAAATTTATTCTGGCATATATTAGTTTCTTCTTGAGCTTTTCATCGTTAAAGAATAAAGTATGGGAGGTAATTAGGTTTAGATATTAATATTGCATGCAATACTTATTAATCTATCATGCTCTTCTACAGGAGCAAGGAAATAATCTCAGAAAGGTTTCGGTATGCGAGCAATGTTTTTTTTCAATCAATTGTTTTAAGCATTGACGGATTTTTTTCTCATTTGCTGCTGCGCTACAAGATAGTATTATGTCTCGGGGTTGCAGGAATAAGAGACGAGCAGTCCGGGCACAAGATCCGTTTAATATACTTGTACTATATACATATAGTGCTGTACCTGTGCACAGCCACATACGTACAAGTCGAACGTTACGGCGAGACTGCTCGAGATCGCCGTTGCCGTAGCCGATTACCCATAACTGCACAGTAGCAATGGCGCAGTTGCAGACATAAGAAAAGATCCATACATAACAGATAGATGGCTAATGTGCAAATAAGGTAAGGACTAGCGTGCTGCGCCCGCTTCCAGCGGGCTTCCCCCGCTCTTTTCAATGCAGGTCCACAAGGGATAGGCTCGTTTCTAATTTTAAAATGTAGAAAAAAAGGCAGGGTCTTATGTACAAATTTAATTGGAATTTTCATGTACAAATTGAGGTCAGAGGACCTCTTTAAACACAACACTGGAAGTAATTACACTATCCTCTGTTAAACGCACATGATGACTCATACTTACGTATCAACAGGAGACTCGAATGAGGAATCAGCCGAATTTTGATAAAAGTTATTTAAAGAATGCGAGACATTGTTGCAAATGAACAATTGCCGGCCTCGGTGGCGGCGGGGTAAAGTCCTCGCCTGCCAAACCGAAGGTCGCGGGTTCGAGTCCCGCCTGGTTAAGTTACCCTTATCCAGGGCATGGATGTTTGTGATTGTTAAATGCTATCAACCCCGATGGAAAGCTATCAACCCCAGCACTGTACAGCACTAAAGGCCGTATAGTGCTGTTTTCGGTGGTGTGTGAAATAAATAAATAAATAAAAAATGTATCAGTTTGTGCGCCGTTAACGTCAGGAATATTTACCTTTTTTGTTTTTTTTAATTATTTAAAAACCAATTTTTGGAAACAATAGCAATATTTAGGAAGTAAGATATGCCGTCGCATGTTCTCTGATAAATTCTGTGCATTGTGGTACCTCATTTGTAGAGTTAGGTTGCGTATAAGTTGAGAAAAAGTTATCTATACAGTAGAAATAATATAGGAGATTTATGGTATCAGTGGATTTTTTATGAAAAACTGGGTTGGGAATGAAAGAGCGAGGCATTAGACGAGACGGTTGTGTTAGATCCTATGAATAGTACTCTCAACAATATACAGGGTTATCATAAAAGAATGGTGCGGTTTCGAACATGGTTTAATTGAAAACAAAATTACTCACAGTTTATTATTTTTTAGAATTTATCGTCTCAAATAGTGTTTTGTACGTAACTGATAAATTTCAATAGGTGCACCATTAGTCGCTCGATATGAGAGAAACCCGATGTCGACATCAGCTTTATGCTGCTTTATCCTGACGAAAGGCGCCAAAGGGACCACGGCTTAACGTCCTATCCGACGGACGGAGTGCCGCACCTTAAGTGCCCTCCTCAAAGCACTAAAGTAGGGATCGGGTAGCCTCTGAAAAATCTCTCCCACCCTGTCCCTACTATCTTCCTATGAATTATTGAAACAGTACCATTATTTTATGTTGTACCTGCACATACTTATATTAATACGGAAGGCAAGCAATAAATGAAATGTGATGAAAAGTATATGGCGAAAGGAGGTGAAACTTATTCATATGCTGGTGAACAAATGGAAATATCACACAATTAACATTAATACTGCTTGTTTTATTAATATGGGAAATCCGCGGATACATTTACTGGAATACTTTCCCATGGAATTATTAGTCTGATAATATTGTGTACTGAACCCGAAAATGTCAAATTACGGCGAAAATAATGGTGGGTACGTTTTGATGGAAGAGTCGGAACATTTTTTCAATCCAATGTGAATCTCTACTTTTTCTGTGTTTTTTTATTTCCAATTTGAATCCCCACATTCTGTGATCCTCCACTCACCTTATAAATGACAGATGTTCAGCACAAAATTGCAGCAAAAAAAATTCAAATCTACATCCGAACGTTAACCAAATTTTTAGATTACCCGGAATTCCGATTTGTCAAAGGACAACCATGATTTTTTCCCGTCGTAATTGAATTTAGAAAGCTTTCATATGCTTCACTTACTTCATTTCATGGCTAATGGAGTTCCGATATATCCATAGCAATACAGATACGGAGGAATGTTTTGGAGGGAAAAAAACAATTTATTGGTTCCCTCTTTATATTTATTGAAAATTAGAGTTCCATCGTTTCTGGTAATTTTTATCATAATAATTTATCTCTTTCGAAAATTTTATTTTATTTTACACCATAATATAGCTTGAAAAATAAAGAGATCCTGCTATTTATTTACGTTTTTCGATCCGTTGTCTGCTCCTGTGGCATTGGTAAAAAAATTGTGGTCCAGAAGAAGTTGTTAAGTGTTTTATATTTTATCACGGCCATAAACAATTACTTCTGGCATACAAGGGACCAATAGCACGCGTTCAAACTTCGCAGTGGGGTAGAGAATGGAATAAGAGATACGAGTTTTTGCTCTAGCGTTCAATGGGCCTTAGTTTTTGAGCTATTATCATCAGAAAGAATTAGTGAAACTCTGCTCCTCGCCATTTTAACAATAATGCAGAATAATGGCAATGCCTACACCTTCTTCCTGTATAGTATCCATGTATTTATCTAGTGTAAATGAACAACACTCCGCCTTCACCTCAAAACTTACCCGAGAGGCAGGCAAAATTAACCCCGCAACCAACGATTTGATCTTTGGAGTTTACTTATTTATAGTAAAATTTTCCAAAATTGTTGGCACAATAAATTATGGTTTTGCTAGTTGTGGGCCCTGGTAGCCTTCATAGCGGAGAGGGTATATTCTATCCTTCCTCTCCTATTCTGGAGGTGTCGTCGTAAAGTAATTTATTTAAAATTTGATCTTGTAGGATTATAAAAAAAATCCGTTTTTTATAATCCTACACGAACACAAAATTTCGACGAAAAACAGGGTCCGCCATTTTGTTTCGTATCGGCTACAAATAATACAACTGAATCGTGAGAGTTATCAAGAATTAACAATAATAAACCGCATAACAGCATTGTAAATTTTTGTTTCTATTGAATCAATACAGAAGGTGTGGCATTAGTTTTAACATGCTGAATTTCGAAAAAAAATTCAATGAAGGCAATTTTTGTGAAATTTGTTCAACTTTGAGGCCAAGAATTGTGTTTAAAAATTTACCTATGAAAAAATGTTTGCGTCAAAAAATGCACTAATGTATCGGCAACATCTATGCAAAGTTTCAATTTCCGCACTCAAAAAAATCGATTTTGAGGTTTTGTCCAGCTTATTTCGATTTCGGCCCACTGTTCGGCGCCTCCATCCTTCTTCCATACCATTCTACTCCCCTCCCCGGGTGCGCGATCGTACCAGTTGTAGTACTGGGTCCCGGCATCGGTGTGTTGTACCCTTCCAAGAACCTCCCTTGGGTTCTCATTGGTGTTTGCTCCTCTGTTCTATTCGAGACAAACAAATGAACGACTTAAACAGTTTCGCACACATGTTAATGACGTGAAGAACTCATGTCACTACTATTCCGCTCTTCCTCGGCCCGTGTTAATAGCTAAGTAAAATGAAATCATTGAAGTAGAGAGTATTAATAGTGCATTACGTAGAAGGAGGTAGTCCATACAATTATCTTCTTAAAGAAGCTCATTTTAAGGTGCCTACGCTTGGAATGCGAGGAAGGGAATTATTGTCTCAGAAAGGTTTCGGTATGCGAACAATAACTTTAAATCAATGATTTTGTTAAACATTGACGTTGAGTTTTTTCTTGCCAGTTGCCGCACTTCAAGGTAGATGAATAACGTGCGTTTAATGCAAGGATTTATGACACAAGTGGGTTGCTGTTAAAATTGGGTGGGCATTGAGAGTATTCCTTGTAGTTTACACTGTCGTGAGCGATTCCTTCCCTCCTCGAAAGGCTATCCTTGCACGAGTTAAATGAATTAGTTCTTTAATGACATCACAAAGTCATGAAAAGTGGGCGGGCTTTTTTCGCGTTTTCTCATTTGCACCCAGGAGGGAATGGGGAAGATTTTTTTTTCATATAAAATAATTCTCCTTTCTTTTATATTCCCCTTTAGGCTTCCACATTAGCTACAGGGGCAGGAATGGTTTTAAGAGGCAAGCAAAGTATGTGGCTGCATAGGGCGCGAAGCCAAAAGGGGAGCCTAAGCACCCAGTCCAATGTTCAGTACTAATCAAACAAGGAAACTAAAGGTTGAGGGTTGATTTACTCCACATCATTATTGTAGAAATAAGGATATATCGTAAAATGGATACTCATAACCCCGAAAATTCTCTTTTTAATGTTTTATTTATAAACTTCTTAAGTTGTTTTCATTTGTTGAGTAAATAAATGGTTGAATTTCTTGAGGCCCGACTTTTGGTGTATTTATTAATTTATTGACATTTTTTCTCTGAGTTTTTATGAATAATTGATCTTTGTCTCAAGAATTAGCACATTCAATATATAAGAGCAAACACGTTACATTTTTCACGCTGATATTTAAGTCTCGACCCGTATTCCTAAAGTATTTATTTTAAAATGTATCCGCAGAGAGAATTCCTACTCAGGGGCGCCGACTTATAAAAAATATTGGGGGGGCCCATATCGGAGGTCTTGCCCCGGGAAGAGGTTAAATTCAAAGTGTTTCGCAGCACCAAAACATTACCATGATTCACACCACTTGATCCAGTTAACCTGCGTAACCTTATAATTATTTGTTTCAACACACATTGTTGAATTTATTTTAAAAGGTAACTTTCGTCAAACATGGGAAATAAAAATAAGAAATATATTTATGTGATTTCACAAAGCATACTATAACTTAATTATTTTCTTGAATTATTGAGGGGGCTCCGCCCCCCCAAACGAATCTTTGAGGGGGCTCGGTCCCCCTCAGGCCCCATGGAGTCGGCGCCACTGTTCCTACTACCTCTCGGGTTAGTTCTGAGATGGGGGCGGAATGTTGTTCCCATACACTAGATAAATAGGGGATGCAATACAGGAAGGAGGTATATTTATTCTCAACTACAAGAGTATTTATGCACTATTGTTGAATCGCGAGTAGCAGAGTTTCACTAGTTCTTTCTAGCGATAATAGTTTGAACACTAAAAAAAATCCAAGACCGATTGAACGCTAGAGCGAAAACACTTGTCACTTACAATTTCATTCTCAGTCCTACGCGAGCTGGTGTAATACACACAGTGGCGAGCCACGAGGGGGGTTTCGGGTTGCAACCCACCTCTTTATGAGATAAAGCATCTCATAAAAACCGTCTAGGATTGAAGTCCAGTACGAGTCGAAGGGGTCTACCGAATTCCCTGCCAGACCAGTGGGAAGAACTACGTCGTCGAAACAGGAAAATCGGTCAAAACACGCCTAGAGGAGCACGAGAGAGCAATTCAACTGGGGTAGTCGACGAAGTCCGCGGTAGCCGAACACGCTGGGCCACATTATCGACCTTAAGGAAGCAAAAATTGTTGCCAAAGTGGAAGGTTTCAAACAGAGACTCGTCATAGAGGCCATTGATTTCACTAAAGAGGAGAAGAATAATATTAACAGGGACACCGGCCTTAAAATAAGTCGTACTTGGCAACCCGTTATCTGGAAAAACTATCAACAAACTTCTCCTCCAACCTACCGCTCCCCTCCCTATACCCCCAGACTCGGATATCCGTAAATATTTGATTTAAAATTTCTACCTCATCGGTTTCCCTTGAGAAAGTGATCAGCATCGGTCGGGAAACGTTGGGGCCACCCAAAAATTGACGCGGTGACATAGCCCAAAAGTTTTCATTTAACATGACGAGTACCCGCGCACGTTTTAACGAAGATTTAATAATTATTTATGGCTTCATTTGAACCAAGAAATAATGCTTTCGGTCAATTCCACATTTTTTTTTATTTTCCAACCCAGGTTTCGACAATTCCACTGGAGGTATATTCAGATATGATTGCGGGCACATTGTTTGTAAAGGGGTGGGTAACACAGATAAGCCCTCCGAACGTACAGAAAATTTCTTCCAAAGTAAAACCGTGTACTACTGTAGAAATAGAAACTGTATCACGTCTCCTTACTTCTTGTGGCAAAGCGTGCAATTTTTTAAAAACCCGCTGGCCGTCTCTCAAGAGCCATGGTCTCATTGCGGACGAACCAAGTGAATTATAAACATGGAAAAAAATGGAGGAGCGTGCTTTAGCCGAGGAAATCTTCAAAGAAAGTCCTTGTGACCCTTCGCGGATGCTTACTGCTCGAGGAAGTGTAAAGCCTTAATTGGTAGGTTACTTGTCACGCTGGCTCATACGCTCATCCATTTTTTTCTTCATTTCCTTTATGTATCTCGTCACCCCTTTGCACCGTACAGCAGGCGGGAGGGAAAATATATTTAGACTTTGAAAGCACCACATCCTTTCATATAACTTCAATGTAAATGCCGTAACGCTAGGAGCTAGTGTATTTTTGGATGCACCTCAAAACACGGTGTGCGTCCGCGGTTACATCTTATTTCTCCACAGTTCACTCTACGATCCACTCAGTGTTCTATAAAGAAGGCTATTCAATAACTTCGGATGAATTTCATGGAAAGAGAAAAATGTGCTATTCTTATTATGTAAATGTCGTTCAAGAAACGCTGGATTAATAACTTTTTTTATATTCATCCTCAAGCTCATCACAGCGGAGAAATATCAGTTATTCGCGAAATCCCTGGGAATAAATGATTTCAATACTGTAAAAAAAGCAAGATATCCGAGTTTGAGGAGCTCTATCGCCTAAACGAAGCCATCAAATTTGATACAACAAAAATCGAACGCTAGAAAATTTATTCCTACATTAGATAATTTACTTAAAAATTTTCTTCCTCCTAGTATTTCATGTACTTAATTATTTCTAGAAAGAAGTACCCGTTTTTCGCGCGTAACATCAAGTTGCCCAACTTTGAGCGTTTAGTATTCGAGTAGTTTTCGTTCCAATAACTTGGAATTTTGTTGTAAGAAAGCGAGAATTATTATTAACAGTTTGCAGAAAACAAATTGTTTATACCTTGACAATTGATAGATTTGTTGTGAACAACGCAAATCTCTGTTGACTTCGAAACCAATGGATAAATGATGAGCAATGTTGACTTTATTAGCGATATTTAATGTAATTGTTATGAATACCAGTCTTCAATTCATCGCACAGCATACATCAGTACCAGTCAATTTGTTCCGAAGTTAGCAGAGATTCGATGCGAAATTCATCCCCCGTTTGCTGAATTCTGATCAAAATGCGGCACATGTTGCTGCTTGCTGCGACTTGAGTTTTTGGTAAAAATTTGTATGACACTGCTTTCTGGCCCACCCAACTCACTAGATCTCGCACCTTGTGATTTACTTTTGTTCTCACGAGTGAAAATGGTGATGATAGGAAAATGTTTTCATCACATTACGGGGGTGAAAATGGAATCGCAAGGCATCGGGAACAACGAGTAGGTACCAAAGGTGCTTCGGGCAGTAGAAAATTTTTTAAACCAATTTATCAGTTTAAATGGAGAGCACTCCGAAGGTGACAAGCGTTTGTAAGACAAAAAATTAAATTTTGAATTTTTTAAAAATTGTGTCCGGTTATTTTTGTGTCCCCTATCGTAAGTGGGCTTGTGGAATAGTGTAGATGTAACAGGTATTGTCAGGTGTCAAATACTCATCGTGTTGTTGCTCTTTTGCTCTCTATTCCCCTCAGTTTTCTTTTTAAGATTTGCTCGCTAATGATTTGCTTGGGGGGGGGGCACGACCACCGAAAGAGAAGTGGACAAATAGGTCGTGGATAATTACTTAATTCCGTCGTTCACCACGTGCGTACCTTTCTGTAGGTAGTACCTTATTTGTAGGTATGTCTCTCTCGGTGGTCGTGGGTAGGGTTGCTTTGGCGACGAGCGGTTTGCCCTTACTGACGTTTTGTTGTCGATTCGCAAGTTTTGGAAAACAAAAAATTAATTAATTCAGCTCATATTTTCCGAGGTCATTTTTATTCCATATTTTGTGAGACCAATATGACCACGCATTCCGGGTTCTAAGTTTCCCCTTCTCTGTGCAGATACTATCCTTCTCGAGCAACGCCGGTTTGCCTGGTTAGTAGAGGATAAAATCTCAGGATTCGTTGAACGGAGAGGGAGAATGAACCATCGTTTCCAACAAGTCTGCGAGTACTCAAGCACTCCATTCATCGGTTGAATAAATGGGGCGAGTGTCTGGAAAACATCTCTTAGTTTGACCGGTGGGCAGTGAGTAATTTGGAGGGTGAGGTTGAAGAAAAAACCTGGGGTTGAATGAACAAGTAATCTCAAGGACTATGTGATCAAAGGAGGAGGTACGGGCTCAGAGAATGAAGGAGAGGAGATAGAACGTGGAAATATTCAGAGTTAACGATGATAACAAGTCAGTGTTCAACTGCCACGGGAAGGAAATTCTGATTATTCCCTCAAGATTTTACACGCGTTCGTCATGGGAGCGGAGCTGTGCTTCTTAGAAAGCTTTGAAAATTTATCTTATCACAGTGGACATGGTACACTGGTATAGTCTGTCCGAACACTGAAGTCGGGTTTAACGCGACGCTCGAGAGCCCAACACTAGCCGACTAGCCGCGTACCCTCCATCCGCCAAAAGACCGGGTCTGGCGACCGCGTGCGCTGTAACGATTCACCAATCGAACTCTACTCCGAAAAATAATCGCATAATAGTGAGCACAATTTTAATTTTTTTATTACAGTTTTAATTTCTACGTGTGATTTCATGAAAAAAAGAGCATAAACACGTATGTCAAATTGCCTTAGGGTTTACCCACGTTTGTTCACATCTTTTTCCACTTAGCAAACGTAATTTGTACTATTCGATACGTTTACCATCATATTATGTTGGACGTGATTACCAGAAGAAAATAAAAGAAATAGACAGCAACAGAGAGAGGTTTATTAATGTCATTCTTCCCTCATATTATTAAGAATAGCAACGATGTCTTTTTTATTACGAAAAATTATCACTTAAGTAAGTAATTTTTTATTACAGTTTTGATTACTACGTCTTATTTCATGAAAAAAGAGTATAAACACAACGCAGTTGTGTCAATTAGTTCATTTAGTGGTTGCAATAAATTGTATTTTGATTTCAATTAAAATAGAATGATAAAGGGCTAACAACGCATTTGTACCAATTAGTTCATTTAGTGGTTGAAAAAAAATTTATTTTGATTTCAATTAAAATAGAATGATTAGTGTAACTCGCTAGGACGATTTATTGCATGTTTTTTTTTGTTCTTCTGCCATAGCTCTCACTTTGCATGGATATGAAATTTGGAATTACTACTCATTGACAAATTTTGTATTTGCATGAATATGCACGTATATTTTGTTATCATGCGTAATATTTCTATGACCTTGCGGCGTGCATGTGCCGATCCTCTTCAATGATGCATGTTGGTAATTGGTCACCCCCTGCCAAACACCCAAGAGGTGGCTCGGAGGGCATTTACTAGATTTAGATAAAAAGGTATAACTCAAGTGGACTTCGATATTGTAAAAAAAGTTGAATTTTGATCATGTTTTTACCACGCAAGTTTGGATAAAATTCCAGACGTCCATGAAAATCCTCAGAGATTCGAATCACGCAGCGCTTCAAAGGGTAAGTGAGTGTACAGCATTAATGCCACAGTGCATGAATTTCGCATTTTCACTGTAGGAGAGCTGTTTGCTTCCCTCGGCCAACTCTTACTTTGGCTTTTGTAATGCTTTAAGATTTTCCGGAGTCTTTACCCGAGATTTGAACCACGGAACTCTCAATCATAAGTCAGGCGCTACACCCACTGCTACCACGCTCTCCAAAAAAAGCGAAACACGACTAATACTAGTTTTCAATCAAAAATTAGCGGTGAAAGGCATTGGTGAAGAATGGGTGCGATAATTACGATGTTTCGCTCCATATTAACATTTTTTCCACGAAATGAAACCGAAACAGTTCAATTCATTTTATTTTATAGTGGTTCAAAGGTGTAGAAAAGATTCTAGCTGCGGAAAAAAATCACATACAAACAAGGCACTACCTACAGAAAGGTACGCATATGGTGAACGACGGAATTAAGAAATTAGCCGCGACCTATTTATCCACTTCCCTCTCTCTTCTACGGGAGACGAAGCATATTTGCCAGACATCCCATCTATCCACGATCGTTGAGGGACTTGAAAATATTTAGCACGGCGCATCTAATAGTTACGACAAATGAATTTTGTATTATGACATATTCTCGGGAGAAATGCCTTGTGTGGATGAAAGGACGGATTTTGTGACTCAATTCTGTGCAGTATTCCCTCTCTCACAGGGGTCGAGACGCATGAGCACCTTATCATAAACATCGCGGGTCAAAACGTCTTCCTCATCCACCCACTTCCAGAAGCCACTTCTTTTCCTTTGCAGCACAGGGCGGAATAATTTTTTTTCGACTGATAAGCGAAGGGTAGGGAAAGTGCTGGTCACCGTCTCGCCCTGGGCACCAAGTCATTAAAACTGACGGTCAAAACGTCTTCCGCCGTGGGCTTCAAAACTCTTTTTGACCGATTGGTAAGTAGGTCCTCGCTCGACGCTCGGAGTCAGAGGCATAGTCAGGGAGATTATTAGCGGGGAAGGGAGGACAGAGGGGGAGCGACCCGGGGAAACAGGGGGTGGAACCTCCCTCTAGGGAATATGTGAACATTTTTAACTTTAGAAATCACATTTTACTTATGTCATTTTGCCACTTAAAATTACACAATTGATTGATGGTCGGGTAGCTGTTTCGCTAAAACATATTGGTGCAGTCGAATACATTTTTTGCTGGTTAATATTTTTCTGATAAAATTAACGGGTTTGGGGGGGTCATGTGCCCGCTGATCCCCCCTTTGCTACGCCGATACTCGGAGTGTCTGTTGTTCTCAACGGCTGGGGCGTGGTTCAGCAGCGTAGCCAATTCGTTGTCAATTCGGAGCTTAACAAATATTTAGCTCCTAGGTGGGATGATTTTTCTGTCTAGAATGCACTCATAAAAATGGTCTTATAAGGCCAAAACCTGTAGGTAGAGTGTCTTAAATATATTTGTGGAACACTAAAAGTGATTTCATATTGTAGTCTCGATTTCTCTAGGTGAACACGCCAATAATCGACTTCATTCTTGGGATATCAAAAGGATACCCGGGATTAGAATCCCGAACCTTCACGTCCGAAGCCAAATGCCAAAACGCTTGGGTCGGCGATAGACGAGGGCCCTGAGCTCAGGAGGCCCCCAAAACGCTTGCGTCTATCGTGAAGGGTTTATGAAAGGTGTAATTAATAAAGAATCATATAACTTTAACCAAAATCGTTTTTGCTACCTATTACCAAATTCTAAGTTTTCATCAATTTGCTTTATTTAACAACTTACTCAGTGTAAAAAGGTCATATAAAATAAATAGAACAAACGAGTGAGAAGATTAAAGAGAACCTAATCCATTTTTGAAAGGGACACTCGGAAAGCTTATTTTAGAGTGTTTTTTAGATTTGTATTATTAAATTTTATAAGCTGTGAAATAATTCTTACTTTTACCAGTAAGTATTATTTTTCTTACGAAATTGTTATTTGTGGACTTGAGTCTGGTTTTTAAGAGCCAGAATAGCATTGAAATCCATTTCCAGACATGCAATTTCCCCAAATTTTCCGGGGGGGGCTTCTTGTGCGCCAGCTAGGGCCCCCATTCACCACAGACCGCCCCTGACTGTAACCCAAACCATTTCAAATAAGCAAGTGATCTGAAACAATAAAGAGACCGGCCTGGTACATTTGTCAATACTCTTTCTATCCAAGGTTTTCTTTTAGGTATATTTACTATCTTATTCAGAGTAATTAATTCGCTGGTCAATAATTTCACCAAAAAGAGAAGGGAATCTAGACAGGAAACTAGTTAGACATTCGCTCTCTGTTTCACAATTTTTTTCCTCGAAACTATTGCCAATGTCTGCCTAAAGTAATCAACTCGAATTGATATTACAAGATTTTTTCTAATTCGAATCGATCATTACCTTCGATCAGAATTCATGCGTCAAAGTTTCGACAAAAAATGTCAAAATTATGATATTTTTTTTCGGATAGTCCCTTCCGATGCCCTCCCTTAATTTTAAATTGGGTCGGTGAAAATTCAACCCATGGGTTGGAGAAGGTTTCAAATTCAATATTGGCCAAAAAGTTTTAAAAATGTTTTAATTACTTCGGTTAGTCCACGAATATTACCAAAGATAATCCTCAAGACGACCTGTAAATGTGTTGTCACCCACCGCGCATTTGAATGGGTTTACAAAAGTTTCCACTCGCGTCGCTAACGGACAAAGTGATCCGAGGTTCACCGAGAAATATAGTAAAATTAGGGGTGTTGACCGAAATTTATACGCATGACGATGCGATTTCAAATGCTATTAATCGCAAAAACGAACCTTGTTCTGCAAAATATTGGAAAAATTGGATAGCATTGCATTCATCACCGCGTCGCGGGCATTTTTGAACACCGATTAAAATGCAACCAATGCAAAGTTGCAACGGAAATTTTATGTGATTGAATTTGGCCACTTCAATTCAATCCCCTCGAATTAGTCTCACGGTTTAATTTCTACTTCGGTTCTTGGACATTTGTCATCAGAGTTCCGACGGTTTTCAGAGCCCTGCAAGACACGATAAGGGAAGCAGCCGAACATGATGTCAGCATTTCCTATCCACCATAAGAATCTCCCTGCCACCCTCTCCAAATCTTCCACTGCTCACATAAATCCATTAAACTACCCTTTCACTCTGATTTTGATGGGCCCCTGTCCTGGGTTTTTCCAAAACCTCCCGCTATTCCCTCCCTCTAAGCCTCCCACCTCTACCTCACTCCAATGCCAACGCCCTTATAAAAAGCCACGACTGGTGCACGAGTGTTCTTACTTGAATTCTGGTCGTTATGGTGAGAAGTTTCGTTCGTTTGGTTGTTGCTTATGTTCGGTGCTAAAGCGTATAGTGCTCTGCTGATGGACGCCGAGGACAAGTCTGGCATGTGTCAGGTTCCCTCTGAGTAAGTTATTTTTTATTAATACTTAAGTAACTGTTAAAATCTTATAAGAATTTGGCATGTTTTCTACCATTTTTTTCTTATTTGCTAATCTCATTTAAACATCGTCATCGACTGAATATATTGGTTTGACAAGGTTTTATCTGTGGCCTTAAAAGTTTTGAGGAAGTTGATACTTATTTCTTGATGTGGTTCTACTTGCCACTCGATTTAATTTTAAAATGTAAAATTAGCTTATTATTTCTTCTCTCTCTTCACGCTAAGGGGGTTAAGTTTATAATTTAATTTGCCCTTCAAATACGAAGTTAACGCAGTTAGGTCAAGATTAATGAAATAGTCAATCGGCGCCTTGTGAAGGCAAGGCGGCGACATTAGTAAATCTCAATCTAAATGTCATCGAAATCATATAATAATGTGATATGTTCTCGTGCAAAATCAGCAGTATTTGTAATTTTTCGGTATCAAACACTATTTATTTGACAATTTTTTTTCTTCCAATCTTGATCGATTGCTGTTATTTTTTCTTTTCATCTCTTTATTATTTCTTATCATCTGTATTACAATAAATCAATTTGATCCGTTTCAGGATATTCATCGGAAAACTTCGCTCAGAGTTCTTCGAGGCGTTCCCTCCCTTGCAAAACGCTGTTTCTTGTACTCCTACCAAAAACAAGTATTTTCTCACGTTTCGTCTAAGGTGATATTTTACCTCATTTCTTTCCTTCATTAAGATTCTTACTTCAAGTTCACAGGTCAGCCCTGGTGTTGATCTCCTTAAATTTTTCTAATATGCTGATATTTGCATATTCACGTTTTTTTTGTTTAATCTCCATTAAAATTGTCCCGTTTCCACAGCTTTCCTGCGACAGTCTTCATTGAACAATCTATCATTACGTCACAGATTACATTACCCTGTCTTCTTCTCAATGCCTTCGGTAGATTTGTCTGCCATGCTTCGCGACCTCTCTAAATCAATCAAATCAAAACTTCTATTCAATTTAGTGGTTAGATTTGTGCTTCGTGAAAACTGAATATTGTTTGACGCACCTGATCCTCGCTGCTAGCGCTATTATTCTACGATACACTTTCACGTCTTCCTTTCCGATGACTGTGGCGAGCAGCGGAACGATGCGAAGAGTGCAACCGTACCCGAAATGCTGGTAGAATACGGCCTTACATGCTCCCATCCTATTGTACTCCTAAGATGTCTGTCGCTACTACCAAACCCCAACAACTTCTTTTTCCTTTTCCTAATCCTCCGTTTGATGAACCTTCGACAATATCCGACGGCGTCGAGGTGCAGCCAGCAATGAAGACAGTGCTAGTGAAGTGTTCAGTGCTCTAAATATTCATGGCCAGTTGTGTGTTGATTAGTGCTACAGTTATTTTGCGTGTGCGACGGGGGAGCGTCGTTGGAAAGCAGAGCTCTTCCGCCGATGGACCTTGCAGATGAGTTAAGGTAAGGGAGCAACTCCTCTTCCAGGGTGCAAAGTGTGTAGGGTGGTTAGATTATCTCACGAGACATGGCCCATTCGCGGTAGGGCCCTCCGATGGGGCATTAAAGAAACAATACTTCTGCTTACTGCTCCAAGTTTAAAGCTTGCCTTTCTGGAAATGCACTCCCAACAAAGAATTTCTTTCCTCGTCAATTTCATATTTTTATCGTGGTTTCTCGACTGTAGTCGTAACTTTTTTTTCAGGTGACAGCTATTACCATTAGTTTCGTGTCTAGTGCCGTGATGGAAATACTCCCTTAAGTACGCTTTTTGCGATTCCCCAATTTAGTTAGGCTGGCGAGGGTTTTTTGTATTGTTTTCTTTTTTTCAGGTGACCGATAAATTCATTACCGCCGTAAAGTGCACACCTATTATATTCATTAGGATTTTAATTATAGGAATCTCCTTCCTTCTTTAGTATAATGTACACTGAATTAAATATACCTTGAGCGTAGGAGGTCAAAGAAATTCTTTTTTGCAAGTAGTAGTCCGGTCTGGCAAACTCTTTTCTTGGAGCAAGCAGGGTATACCCTTAGAGAAGTGGTGGGAGCAATTAAGGGACATTAGCTGATGGTTTAGGTAGGAATTTAAAGGTTGTTAGGCTCTTAAGGTGACTCACAGGAAATTAAGCTCTCCTCATGACACCCTACCCTGAATTAGAGAATTTATAATATTATGTGCTAAGGTGTTCCCCAAGTTTTTATTTTGTTCGTAGAGCTTTAAGAAAATGTGAAATTTTTGTTATAGTCTCATCAAATTAACAGCACTATGTAAGGCACAATGTAGTTGGGCTATGGATTTTGGTGTATTTTTATGTATCTCACCTGATTGTAAGGAATCTTTTTTTTTGTAATTGTGCACTGTAATAAATGTTTTTGAAGAAAGATAATTCGAAAATGTGTTCTTATTTAATTTCCGAAGGCAGCCCCCGTCTGTTTTGAAGGCGGGGCTGTAACCTGGCACAGTAGGACGACTCTCACTGCCGTTCGTATGGATGTGCAGAATAAGAGGCGTGATTGGGCCGGCCATTCGGCCTTCGTCGTACGTTTCTGTCGGTGACGAAGGCCGAGAATTGGGTTCCAACGAGCTGGCATGATACCTCTTTGGGTGGCACCAGGAAACTCATGCACACTTTACATTCATTTCTTCTCTCTCTCCTATTTCTCTTTCTTCTTTCGCTATCAAAGTGTTGATTTTTTGTGAATCCATCGTTATGTCGACATGGTTTGGTTAAATAACTACTAGTTTGTTGGTGTGTTATCTATTTAACTGGTGAATTTGGTCGTCAAACGTCTCGGTATGTGGGATTAGATTTATTTTTGACAATGGAGTTTATTTATTTCGACGCGTGTGATGCATTATTATTACCAGCCTTTTCTTAACTTGCGGCGTCTGTTTGTATGCTTCACTGATGGAATCTTTTCTTTTATTTGTAACCCACTTCCAATCGCTGGATCGGTTTGCAATTTTGCACACTTGCTCGATTCTGATAACTATGCATTGTTCACTGATCAGACATTGGATATTTTTTTGCGGTGCAAGCTCATTTCTGCATGGAAAAGTAGTTTTAAATTTCCCCAATAGATGTCGTTAATAATAATTTTTGACCGAAATTACTTTAATAGCTCCGATTCAATCGATTACATGACCACTAAAAGACCGAAAATATAAATAAAGATTTACATCATGGTGTTAAAAAAAAGTGGTAAATATACTAAAAACTAGTAAAATTAGCTTTTAATCATTCGGGGAGTCAGGTGTGGGTGCTAATATAGACGCAATCTTGATATTGCGTGCCAGTCCTTACTTACGTAACAGGTTTTCCTACAGTCCAAAATTTAAAATTAACTAGCACTCTGGCTTTATTCTTATAATGAAAAAAACTTATTTTTACTTTTTAATGAATATCTATTGTTATCTATTGTTTCACTGAATATCGGTTCGTCCACCGATAGGCGGCTCTTGTGGTTACGGAGAATTGAAAAAATGTGCCGATTTTCTTTACCGCGGTCACATTCACGGCAGTTGGCCGGCTAATTCCTCATAGTTGCCTCGTCTCTAGAAGAATTCTTCTGCTAATTTGACTTTTAATTCTTAAACAATGCAAGAGAGACGGGGCATGCTTCGCATCCGAGCGGCGGATGGCAGTCTTTTCGAAAATTGCGGAGGAGTTGAGGAATCGGAGTCACCGCCTGGGCGTGCCGTGCACCGCTTTCGTGCGGTGCTCGACCGCTCGGCCAGCCCCAACTAATCGGCCTTTCTTTTCCCTTTCATTTTCAGTTGAGGTGCGCGGCGTGGATTTGACGACGTAAGGAGCCAGAGGAATCAAATTCATCAATTAGGGCCTGTACTTCGTCGGTCTTCGCTACATGAGGATCACCGCCTGAAGGACCGGCCAACCAACCGCCTTGATGGGAGTGATCAGCAGGGATGCAGACACGGCGCAGCATCTTCTGCACGATGGACTCATTGCCTTTAGCTAACGGTTCAAAGTAATGCCAGTAGTGTCATGGTTGCGAACCCACCAGAACGCCCTTCCGGCACTGGTTTAGAAAAGACTCAACAGTCGTTTGACACTTTTATTGATTTTTGTGCCACATAATTTCTAATATAAACATTCATAACTAAGAAAAAACAATTATTTTAAAATATGCAGACGTAACTTGTTATAAAAAAGAATAATATTTCATTTATTAAAAATATTAAAGAAAGTGCGTTCCGGCGTTTCTTAATTTTGCCATGGCACAACTGAGTCAAGCCCTCCCGTCCTTACAGCCAACCCGCCTAATGCCGCTGTTGTCAGGGTTTTGCGGAGCGAGAAGTCACTCCGAAACTTGTGAAGAAAAGTCTCTGAAATGCGCCAACTTCTCAGGAAGGCATCACTCTGGGGATTGGAAATGCCTCGTGCAATCGGCACAGCCGAGAGGGTTGGCTAAAACTGTACCACTGACGTTTTGCTCTTCTCTCCCATCACCAGGTCCGGCATCAGAGTACGTCGTCACCAAGGATGACGACCTCAGCCTCCTGAGTCTTCTAGTAGCCAACCTCCACCCTCAGGAGAGAGCAAAAGTCGCAGATATTCTCGACGAAGCGGCGCGTGATGCCTTCGGGTACTTCGTGAAGACGGTGCAATCGTGATTCAGCAGATGGCGAATGTGCATAAGATAAACGGGTGAGACAAAATTTTCTTTTTCTAATTAACTAAATTTAAATTATTTTGCACATTGACCCCTAAGGCATTAAATTAGTTTCTTCTTTCAAAATTCAGTAACTTCATTTTCTCTTTATCAAATTTATTCCCATAAAATAAAATTCCCATAAAATAAAACTTTTTCTGTTCGAAATATTCTTGCATTCAAATCCATGTGTCAATTTTTAACAAATGATCATATAATACTAAAGGTTAAATTTTTGTACACCAGATTCTTTTCTCAGTTTTACATCACTACTGGTATTGTTCTGCTAGACTTTTATCAAGTAAATCCAAGAACTTTAACTCTCATTACGAATTACATTAAAATATAGGTTTTTACCAATTTTTTACCTTAGTATATACCTAGAACCTGATATATATGACTTTCATGAATGAAGTTTAAAGATAGCGATTTTTTCTGTTAAAGTTTTAAACTCGTCTTCCGTCGGACGTCAATAAGGCACAAAGACTTCACTAACTTAAAATCTCCTTTCTCGTGAAAAGTTTGATAATTCGTACATGTTGTAAATATAAATGAATTAATCCAACCAGCCCGAACAAATTAATCTTCCAATGAAGGGTATATAAATATGTAAATGACTAAATCACAAACGACAATCATGCCAGTCTTGCAGTGTAATTAATATATGTAGTTATATAAACATATTTTGCTCGTTGACTAGTCTAGTGCAGCTGTAATGTATTATATTGTAAATCAATTCCTATCTGTAAACTTACAGCACGTCACACCAGCTGTACAAAGGACACCAGGATAATGCCGTCAAAATATCAATTGACTTCTTCTACAACATCAGCATTCATCATCTATTTTACGGCGATTTACGTAGGGTTTTGTCGGTTTCCTTCACGTCTCGAACGAATGTTGGACCAATAACCATCCCGGAGGAAAAGAGTTCCAGAGGAGTGTCATTCAATTGCTGCTACAAGCTCATTACCAGATGTACACTTGAAATATCACTTCGAAAAGCCCTAAAGAGGAAATTTCCTAAATAGGGTTCATGCTGCATATGTCTAATACTGCAAAAAACGATGTAAATATCCATTGTACATCGGAAGAATTGGAAATAAACTATTTTTAAATTGAATAATATTGTTGGCAAATTAAAAGAACCTATTCCCCTAAATTAAAAATGCAAAAAAGGTTTTTCTCTTAATAGGTATGAGGTGCTATTTAATAGGTAATTGAAAATAATATATTCCGCTAGAAGCATTAAATATTGTATAAGATTTTATTTAAGGCCACTGATGCGGCACTTGATCTATAATATGGAAGATTGACATAGTATCAAATGAGTTTCTAAATAGAATTTGGATTGGTTTGTTTCGCTAAATTTTTAGTAATGTTTATATGGCTGAAAAAAATCAATTTTGCTGGAGTATTGGAAAGAAATGAGCAGTTGTAACTGAACCCGCAATTTAAAATTTCGAGGAAATAATGTAAAAATCTTAAGTTAATTTATATTCAAATGTTTCTCGCTACTTCTCCTAGACAATTTACTTCATAAAAATGAACCACATGTGGTGAAACGTATTTTAGTCGACTTAGCTATCTCAACATTGGCGAAGCTTGAGAAATATGTGAGGGTATTAATTCCCATTAGCTGTAAACAACGTCTATTCACGATGGCTGCGCAATAATGAGCCTATCACTACAAAGTAAATGTTTTTTCCGGCGTCTAAAAATATGGGTATGCGCAATCAATGACATAGTAATGTAAAGGGAGTCAGAGTTTTAAGCCTTCACTTATTCGATGCAAAATGGAAATTTAGGACAAATGTCATTTGGCCTTGCTCTCTCGGAAACATGACATTGATGATTATGCTCATTTGATGCAAAATTTTTACCGTGCACAAGAAAAAGCGTTGGGCCTATGATCTGCTGTAACACTCAATTTATACTCAACGTCAATTAAAATGCAATTAATTGTAGTTCACTGTATTTAATAGTTTAATTATGTTGTGATGTTAACATGACGCTCATGAAATTCAATCGGCAAATGGAAGCTCATTGAAAATATAATTCTTTCCCTGGAATTGAAGGCCAATTTTTTTGTAGCAATATAGCAGTTATTTTTTTTAGATTTCATATCAAAATTATATTATTGAAACGGAAATGAGGGCAACGAAAGCGAATCAATTGTTTTGAATCAATTAAATAAATTTTTTCATACTTAACTGATAGAAGGCCGGTATCTAATGCAATTTATTATTTTTTTGCTTTGCAAATTACGATCCATCGTTCCGAATTATATCGCTGGGCTTCAGAGGAAAAATTACATCTCTGTTGAGGATTATTAATCGAGGCATAGGGTCAACAAGTTTCTACGTCCAAGCGATAAAAAAAATCAAATAGATGATTATGTCTGGAATTGCGGATTTCATACATGCAACCAGGTTGCGCTCATTAATATATATACATATTTACCTAAGATGTCATATTCGTGAATCATAAGCCTGAAAAACAAGAGGTTCTTTGTTACATCCGAAAGCGATAAAAGTTATCAAATGTGTTTTCTTAAGTGAAATATATAACAAAATAAAGTTTTAACTCATATAATATAAAGATATAATAATAATATAAAAGATCTCAAGTTAGTTAATTTATAATCCAATATTTGTTAAGTTGTGTTTACTAGATTTAGAAAAAAATATGAAAACGAATAATATTGGAAAACAAAGTAAGCAAAAATTTATCAATGGAATACAATTTTATATGGTGTACACGGCAGTCGAGACTCTCAGAATACAAAACGAGAAACTCGCCATCTACAATCGAAAGAAACAGCCAATCTTAATTGGTAATAAAAAAACAACGAATAAATGACTATTTCATGTGCTAGATTCGTAATATTTATCTAAGAATAAATATTTCTTGATTGAAGCTTTCACGGCTCATGGTGATAAAAGAGAGACGTACGGGTGTATGCCGCGTGATGTAACGGAGTTGCATCACGACGTTTCGTGACCGACCGCTGGTTACTTCTTCAAGGGAATGGTGCTGGATTTTGGTTCTGCTGCGTTTTATTTCAGGTGGGCGGAGGAGGTGAGGAATGAGGACTGGAGGGGGAGGATGAAGAAATTTTGTGGAATGATCATATTCACTATTTACCCATTAATTTTACTTAAAAGTTTATATTTTTCAATTTCGATTATTCGCTCGAGGTAGACTCCACACATTTTTTTTAATTTGACAACATTGTTGCTTCTAATATTGTATTTATAGAAATTTTGTTAATTGCGTGCCACCATTCAGTAACAGAAGTCATGATTGTTCCTATCGTTACCAAACTCTCTTGCCTGTATTGTATTAATACGTTTAACATATTTTTGCAAGAAAACCACTATTAAGAAAGTACTTTATTATACTTAGGGAGGGGAGGGGGTGGAGGGTAAGTCTCTAGTAAGTGGTGCGGGCCGTACCTCAGCGGCGCCGCGGTGCGGGGTGGCGCCCTGGGGGGTGGATTGCATTACGAGGGACGATATCTCGTAAACGCTTAGAGATAGGTCAAAACAAACAGAAAATCGGTCCTTAAGACCTTTACTTTTACGTTTTACATAGGGATAGCACTTTTTCTGCTCCAAAAAACTCAATTGAGGGTCCTCAGTACTTAGGGCCCTTGGGGCACGGGTTTCCGTTATTTTAAAGTAACCAAATTTTAACATGTGAATATAAACCTCATTTGGATCATTTTGAGACTAGGTAAACATAACTTTTCGCAATACTGAAAAATAAGGGCCGGCCTATTATACACCTTCCTGTCTACTAAAAAGTCAATTACACCGTTTTCTTAATACTCTTATTCCCTAATTAAGTGCGGAATTTTTTCACGGGTTACCTAGTTTCAATCAATGTGAATTTAACCGCCGTTCGCGCGGCAGGATCGCATTAAACCACGCTGACAAAAATTGTTTAAATAAACGTGAAGTATATTACATCTGCACATAGTGTAGGCACATAAGGCATCCTTGTGTCTGAGAGTACGAAAGGAGAAACGCGCTAATTAGAGTCTCGCAAACTGCGGGTCAATGCGAATGTAATTGGCCGCGAGGTTCCGTGATGCAGACAGAGGGAGACGGACACTTCAACACTTAACTCCGCGCGCCAACCCCCTTCACGGCTCGCGTCCATCTCATTAGCAAGTCCGGCGAGGGGTTCTCGTTTGTTAAGTATGCCAGGGTGAGGGAGTCACGCGAAAAAGAGACCCAAAGCTCATCCCTGGACATCGGCATGCCATCCGGAATGATTATGATGGCAGCATCATACCTACGGAGGGTGAACTGCAATTCAAATCAGGGATATTTTTCCGTCCAGTAAGCGGCTGGTGGATGAGGAAAAATTGCATGTTATTTCGAACACGTATCATCTGAGCGTCGTTTTGCTAATCATCACGTCTGGATTTCAACATTCCGGATATGCACCACTTCACTAGAGTGAGTCAACCTCTTTTTTTGGCGCGAAATATCTGAATGGCGCAAATGAATACAAATACGAGTCCACATGACTTAAAAACGTAAAATAAAAGTTTTAAAATGTCAGCAACGTTACATGGGCGTACCCAGCGAGGGGGAGGAGGGGGTAGCTACCTCCTCTCCCCCCCCCCCCAAGAAGCATACATCGTGTAAGTCCTTAAGGAAAATCTCGACTGGATTGAAACAAAAGTTTTCAACAAATTTTATTTAAACCCACGAAAAATGATATAAATATATGAGAAATAATTAGAATAATAATAATTGTTTTCAATTAAAAATATTTATAAAAACAAATAAAGCACTGTGATTTTTTACATAAAATGTTGATTTCAATCACCTTTTCCATGCTTAAATATTACAACTTGAGCAACCATGACTTGCCCACCCCCCACTAGTTTTGATCCTGGGTACGCCATTGCAAGGGCGATTCAAAGGAAAGGGAGAAACTTTGATTATATTTTCACTAATTCAAAAGCTAACTTCACATTCACCTAAGAACTATTGAAACTACACACCAGTCACCACAGTCACAAAGAGCTCGCGAACCAAGCGGTGTTCAGTTCATTTATTTTTGAGAGTTGAGTTACAAAATATTTATTCTTAAGAGAGGAAAACTCAGAAACTTTCGAAGCGGGGCAGGCTGCAAGAATTGTTGTTTTCGAAAGAAATGCATTCTACTTCGAGCGCAATAAGTTACTATAATAAATGAAAATACTTTTTGGTATTTTCTTATGAATTAATTTTTTTAATCGTGTTTGAAAATCTAGTAAATTCAGTCAAAAAAAATGTTTATTTCAAATTTAGAGAACTTCCCTCCTTAATATACGGTCTACCATACAAGGGTAATTGTAGTAGAATTAGAAAAGTTTTTCGTTCCTCTGTTCCTATAACTGAAGAATCGCCTAGTAAACCATTTTTATTTTGTTTTCAATTTTGATTGAGTTTGAATTAAGAGAGACCAGTATTTTTTCCTCTTTCGATCCCTCGCATCGCTTACTCCTTGAGCTATTCGTGACGGAAAATCGACGGCCCCAACCATTTCGGAGATAAGTTGATGACGTCACTAATTCACTCCGATTCCGTCGCCACTCCTCAGTTATTCCTCGGCCTCGCACATTGGCCTAGCCAGGTTTGTAGTCGTTTATCCTGTCGTGCACGATTCCATCCTTCAGCAAGCGGTTGTCTTTCAACGGGCTAAAGGGCTCGAACTAGTAATGACGTCATCAGCTAGTGAAAAGCAGGAGGCAACTTTCGTGTTTTTTTATTAAAAAATTATGAGATAATGTCCGGGCGAAAAAGATTTTTTTACGTTGTAACTTGGGGTTCTTTTCTGGTAGTGAAGCATGCTCGGGTGCTCCATAGGGTAATCTCATACATTTCGCGTGATCCACAGGGTAAACTCCGGGATAATAAACCGGGTATTCCTGTGGAGCACCCCAGCGGCCTTCATTACCAGCACACGCCGGGAAAGCATCAGATCATTTTTTTGGGGGCTTACATTCATTACCGACTTAGTATATTTTATATTTGCCTTGACGTCCTCCAAAATTGTATTGGCCTACTTCATGCTAGAGGTATATGGAGAGAAGAGAGGAATAGTCTTAGCAAATTAGGAAACTTGAGTGTGTTAGATAAGAAGAAGATGGTCGTGAAGGAAGCTGATTACTTGGTTGAGGAAATATGATTGACTTTAGCGCAAGAGAATGGGACGTGGTGAGGAACTCTTTCCCGATAACCCACTTCAAGGAATTACTCCAGAAATTTGATCCTTAGAATGGAAGAGTGACCAGAGTGAATCAAAAATTAATGCTGTCTCGCTGTGACTCAACTGAGAAAAATAACGTTTGAAACACCTAGTTCAAAAGATGCTTCAACAAGATTTCAAAGCAAGGTACAATTTTCTTACATTCTAATATAAATAATCTTCAGTCCCCGAACGATTTTTTACCGGGTATTTTCCATCACATCTCATGCTCTTATGCCCTCTCATTCTGCTCCATAGTTAAGACCTAAGTAGCAATTTGATACGTTTTGTCCAGAAATTGTGAATCGAAGCGGGAAGTTCAGTAAGGAAGGGGATACTGTCAGAATGCTTCTTAAATACTCTATGCAAACCTTACATAATTGGTAGAATACTTAAATATTAACATCCGAAAGTATTCTTTAATTTATATATAGTAATACACATTTTCTTCCTAACATATGTACTTAGAGTAAATTATTTCAATTAAGGGAAGTAAGGTATTTTATAAGGCAATAAACCTGTAATTAGGCTAACTTCAACTATCTTAAATGTGAAAATAAAACATTAAACCAGAACTACTAATAACCTAATGAAAATATAGAAGAAATTTTGGGCGTTAAAAATTTTCAAATCTGTAGTGACTTTTAAATGAATAAAAATGCAGGATGAACAACACTTATGAAATTAAGTTCAAATATTATATGATATTTCATATAGGAACGCGTTAAAAGACGTGATAATTTAAGTTTTGTGAGCAAATTGGTTCTTCTATTGTTCTTCGATAAATGTTTATTTGGTCCCCGAACGATTCCTTACGTCATAATTTCCTTGACAAATCCTATTCGTGTACATCCTCTCACCCTCCTCCTTGAATAGGACTCAAGCGGCAAATGAAAGGGGTTAGAGAGTTCTTCCAGGCGGGAATGGGGCACAATTGAGGGCTAAGGATGAATTGATTGAATGCCGGGAAAAAAATGAGAGCCGTGATTGCTCGCCACGTGCGCTGCGGTTAACTTCGTTGTCGTTGTCATCCTTTCACGGGGAGAAGTGAGCGGCGAAGTCCTTCCATCTTCCTCGGCCCACACTACACCCTTCTGCTCGCTCCGTGAAGGAGGAACGCTACTCCAGGCACACATTCCCCACACCCTGGGACCCTTTCTCCGCGTGCCCTCCCCGGAGAGTCCCTTGTTGAGGACGCTAAACTCATATGAGTTGGGGATATATTAAGGATGGGAATAAGGGAGCCCCTTAGGAGGGAAACGAAGTTATCCTTGCCGCATGCGGGGAGGAGGATAGGAAGTGTAGTCGGTGTAAGGGGGGGTCGTCGTGAGGGGTGTTTGGCGGGATGAGACGGGGGGAATGGCCGGGGAGGGGTAGGGCAAAGCGTCGCTCGGCGGTGCGATGACAAGATTGGAGAGGAAGAATCGGGCGACAGATTTGGAAATTGGTCGGCTTTATGAAGAGTGGAGTGACGCACGGCGGACGCCATGCGTCTCGATAGCGCGGGGACACTCTGAAAGGGTGTTTTTATAAAAAGAAACCGTGCGAATGGAACTGTACAAAACTAGATAACCCACGACGAGGAGTTCAAATAACTGTTATTGACTGCTTCACTAAAGCTTTTATAGACTACCTTATGCAGCCTTCTGTGGCGTAACGCTTCATTATCGGGCATTCTAATTCGAGAAATTTAATTTAGAAAATGAAGATTAACTCCGCAGTAGGCTAAATAGGGAAGTCAATCAAAGATTCTGGTTTTGTTTGAACTTCTCGTCATTGGTTATCTAGATGCGTACTGATCTGCAGTTACATCTGATATTTGAAAAGAAACCGTGCCAATGGAACGGCAGTTCAGTACAAAAATAGATAACCCATTTCGAGGAGTTCTAACAAAACCTGATGCTTTAATTGGCTATCCTATGCAGCCTTTTTGGTCGTCACTCTTCATTGTCGGTCATTATAAGTCAACAAATCTAATTAAGGCGAAGCTAAGGGTTTTTGACCAAGGTTTAAAGTCGCAATTATCTCAGTAAATTTCGCAGATCTGTACAAGACTAAATCATCCATGACGAGGAGTTAAAAAAAATGAAGCTTTAACTGACTACCCTATGCAGTCTTCTTTGACGTAACGCTTTAGATTCGGTTATTATAAGTAAAAAAATCTAATTACGGGAAAGCTGAGGATTTGTGACCGGGGTTTAAGTGACAATAATATCAAGGTTTCTAGATGGCTATCTAATACTTATACCACATCTTTTTATAAATAATGCGGCCCTGGTTTCGGTGAGTAACTATCACCATCATTAGGCGCATATATTATTAGCTATTTATAAAATTATTGTAACCTTAAATTCTATTCATCGAAAATGCGGTCGCTTTATTTTAAAAAGAAGTGATATGAGTAATAGATATTCAACCAAGAAACCTAAAAATGGAATGTGGCATAGTTAAACATGAGTTATTAAATTTTGGATATAATCTCATTTAATGTTGAGGAAATTCACAACAACCAAATTTATTTTCTTTCGAAATGTATCTGAATACTCTTAATATGCCTAAACGCGGGCATAGTAGAAATCATAGCAACAAACTGATGAAAATGTAGAATGTAATCGAAATATTTGTTCCGGATGGAAAATGCGATAGCTATTTTCCTTAAGCTTTGAAAGAGCTGTGTTGAGGGGGAGACTACCGTACTTATATCAGTTCCCCATCCCTCTTCTTCCGAGCATGAAAGAGATCCGATGGGAATGAAAAACCTCCGAGTTGTATGACGAGAGGGATGAAGAATGAGTGGATGAGGAATTCCGTAGTGCTGTGTGGGGTTGTATTTCCTCCTACCGTCGTCAGGCGCCGCTTTTTATATGTATACGCCATCTCCTACCCCCCACCTACGATCCCTTACGCATCCATCCCCGAAAAAGCACTTCAAATATGACGAAGATGACAAAAGATGGCGAAGAATAAGCTGGAGAAAGAAGCTCTCTCCCCCTCCCTCCTTCACGTCTCCTTGGCGCCCTCTTGCATATCGACGGTCCCGCTTCGCCAATTCCCCTTGTCTCAACTACCTACTCTCCCTACCACCCTTTTTCATTGCTACGAGGCGCCAATACCATCCTCCCCCTCCAACAACCCATCAAGAAACACCATTCCTCCATTGTGTCGTCTTAACCCTGAATCGACACGATCGGTCTTTATGAAATTGTGGTAAAAATACTTCATATTTTTATAGTCAGCCAAGCTGCTAGTCGCTAATGGCAAACGAGATTCGTTCATTAATGGAGATTGGTCTAGCCTGAATCACACGATAATGTTTACCACGTTTGATTGTACTCGCTTTCTTGTTTGCGCTCCCGGGAAAAATCTTGCAACTCAAATTTCAACCACTTCCTGATTAACCAGGATGACTCAGAACTGGATGACAATGCAATTTTCTTGAACTTTTACCACGACTGGAAGTGTACCTCGAGTAATATTCAGAAATAAAAATTAAGTATAGAGTTCTGAAAAAGGCCACTTAAATCCAATGGAGGCGCTGCAATCACAGTAATAAAAATTCTGTTTGTAATACGTAAAGTACCAGTATATATTTTTTTCTGTAGTTTATCTTCAACAAAAGCCTGCGATTTACCATTCCTTATATGACTTCCTCTGAGAATTTTACATTGATACATGGAATTTTCGACTTCGCAAATGACTTCTGCCGTCTCTATGCCACAATCAACAATTGAATAAAAAAGTTTGCTACAAAACTATTTCAAATTGAATGAAGAATTAAAAAAATTGAATTTAGAGATGAAAAGATTTTAAAGAACAGAGAAAGTGATGAACTGCATAATAATATAGTGTATTACGACATCGATGTCAAGAAATTAGACAATGTAGGTTGGCAAGATATTCAATAGTTTAATTAGAATCCATTAGGAGACTCTTAACGGCTCTTGATGAAACTGTTGCATTAGTTCTTGAGATCTCTTGTCGATTTGAACTAATGAGAATTAAATGAGTCCAGACATAAATAGGTAAAATAGTTGAAGTGCAAAAAATATAATGAAGTGAAAGAGAGTGAAGAGAAAGTGAGGGACAACATAATAATACGGTGTGTTAAGACACCAGGACAAAGCAGGTTGGCAAGATGAACAGTTAAATTAAAATATTTCAATCTGATTAGCACGCTGATCAATCTATCTCAATCTCAATCTCAATCTCAGCTATCTCAAGCTGGTGGTTGTACTTAAAATTTAAATTGATTGCAAAATTCCTCTCTAACAAAACTAAAAAGTCTAAAATAATATTAACGAATAAAAATAACTTTTTTTATAAAAACCACGTTTTTTTAAAAGAAGAAAATAACTGACTACCTACTTAAATTAATGAAAATTTCAATTACGCATGATGAGAAAGTAAAATAAGTTTTAGAAGAACATTTCAGACATCAAAAACGAAAAACGTGTTGCGCATGTACGATTTTATTTTCTACCGCTAGGAGACAAATCAATTATTAATTTCATAACCTCACAAGCGCACCACGTTTTTCGTTTTTGATTTAAAATTTTACCATGACTGGAAGAGTACATGTAAGATTTTATTTGCCACCGCTAGGAGACAAATCTGATATATATTGACCAGCAATTATTAATTATATATTCTCACAAGTGCACCACGTTTTTCGTTTTTGATATCTGAAATTTTCTTCTAAAACTTATTTTACTTTTACGTCAAAAATATTTAAAATTTTAATGAATTTAAGGGGCCGTAGTCAGTTATTTTCTTCTTTTTAACAAAACACGGTTTTTATAAAAATGTTATTTTCATACTTAAATATTTTTCTTTCCCTCCCGAGGGACAGCTTGAGCGATCGCTCTAATGATGGCGGGAAAAAGACTTATTTTAACATTTTCCTTGATGAAGAATGATCTTAGGCTCTCCCGGCGTATATAATTGTGGAAGGTTACACGGGATTTCCACCGGGTCAGGTTCTCCAACTCCATCTCGGCCGGCGTTTCGATGGGCGAGTTGTCCATCGTCTTCAGGGTATGTCGAGTCTTGAAAATCGTCCTCCTTATATCTGGATGACGGCGGTATCAACCGGGGCCATCATCCATATATACCGCCGTCATCCATATATAAGGAGGACGATTGTCAAGACTCGACATGCCCTGAAGACGATGGACAACTCGCCCATCGAAACGTCGGCCGAGATGGAGTTGGAGAACCTGACCTAGTAATCCTAGTAAAGGAAATCCCGTATAACCTTCCACATTTTCCTTGATGCTCTGGGGATGTGCTTTTCATCCCTTATTTCATCCCTTCGTCTATAACGTCCCTTTTTCCGTCGCTAAAACCATGGCTGGTACCGTCTTCCAGCCAATCAGAGCGCACGTAAAAGTTACTCGCAATTTTTCAATGGTGAAGAAATATTAAAGTATTCGCGGAAAATTGCCTGTAAATTTTATTATACCGGGTGTTTACAGATAGATCTCGGGTATTTAACGCATTATAATATTTATTACATTACACTTAAAGTAATAAATTATATGTAAAATGAAAGAGAGACTCAAACAGTTTTTTTTAGCAACAATGTACATGTGCGTGAAATGTTTCCGCCGCGATCCGCTAGAAAGCGGTAGTAGCAAAGATGGCGACTAGTGAACAGAAAGTGTTTTGTATTTTACATTTTACAAAGACTGAATCCGTAGTTATCCACTTAAGTAACATTTTATAAAAACGTCCCTTAAAACTCTTCCAACTCGAGAGCGTGAAATGTTTCCGCCGCGATGGAGGTGAAGGAAACATTTCACGCACATTTGCATTGTTGCTAAGAAATAAAACTGTTTGAGTTGCTCTTTAATATGACATATAATTTATAACTATAAGTATAATGTAATAAATACTATAAAGCGTTTTGTATTTTACATTTTACAAAGACTGAATCCGTAGTTATCCACTAGTCGCCATCTTTGCTACAACCGCTTTCTAGCGGATCGCGGCGGAAACATTTCACGCACATGTGCATTTTTGCTAAAGAACAAAACTGTTTGAGTTGCTCTTTGATTTGACATATTATTTATAACTATAAGTATAATGTAATAAATATAATAAAGCATTAAAACCCCGATATTAATTTATAAACACCCTATACTTATGTGACATGCTATTTTACCACGAGACCTCATCTACAAATATTCTCTTCCGTGGCATCCTCGACTGTACCTTCATTCCCTCCATCTTCGCGATGATGAAGATCAGGTTCTGAGTTGAGGGGTCATCCTCGCCTGTTAAGGAGACCCGCACTGTCGCCCGCCCGCCTTCCAAACTTCAACCTCTTCCAACTCGAGAGCGCAGTCTCCTTTCAGGATTGTCCACGTGCCAACGCTGAGTAATGACGCAATACACGCCGGAAGAAACGGCAAAGTGGCTTGTTCCGAGTGAACTCCCCACGTCTAAGCCCTAAATCTATCGTAGAACAATGGAACTTCTTCCGTGGAGTGAGAAACTAAGAGGGGTTGGGTTAAGAATCAGGTGTTCTCATAAGACCTGCGCAAAAGGAAGGGAGGGACTGCCATTATGTAGAGATACCCCTGCGGATCGCCGCCATGGATACGGGATACGAGGCGAAGACGTGAAGTGTGCCCGCTGAAGGTGGCGGAAGTGATCTTGGACGAGTGGACGCTGTGTTTTAATCCGCCCAGATGTCTAGGCTTAGCACACTCGCCACCATCTGGCAAGTCAGGGATAGATAATATTACCCTTAATTACCGAGAAAGCTGACGCCGCGTCGTGCCTTGTCCTATTACATTTTTATTTATTTTATTATACTTTATTGATTTAATTTCTTTCGTTATTTGGGATTGGATTGTATTCATTTAAGTATATGTCAATGTATGTTTTGCTAGATTGATGTTTTAGATTGTTTATTCTTTGTTTTAAATAACGTTGCTATGCGTTCTAGATAAAAAGAAGGGGATCAATAAAAAGTAAGTTTAAGAGAGAAGACGTGAAATAAAGAGGGGCAATACCTAATTCATATTTCTAGGAAGTTTGTTATTATTTTAGGGATCCCAACGTTACAGGGTACGTACTGCGGATAATTTCGTACAGAAGGATGCATAGGTTCGTTTTAAGTCGATGTGATGTTCTGGTAGATGTTAGGTAACCATTACCGGAACCCATTATTTTTTTACCGTAAGATTTCGGTAAAAACTTGTATTTTTCATTACAGTTGCATTCTTATGATATTATTACCAATCATTTAAGTTCTGGGGTGAGTTTTTTCGCACAAAGCCATAAATATTTACAGTAACCCTGAGCATCTACTGGTTGAATATGCTTTATTTATAAATATTATAACTATAACACTAGTAGTCAACTGGCTAGGCTGAAAGTATTAGTTTTTCGTAACAATGATATAATACTCTAAATATTCATTCGCATTCTTTATCCAAAAATCGAACAATTTACTCAATTCCCCATCCTACTATGTCATCCTTATCCTTATTATTAATTCCTTATCCTACTTCTACATATTATCAGTAGCACGAGCACGGGAGCTCGATTCTATGCGTGTTTTTGATTACAACTTTATGGTTTTCTAAACATTTTTCTAAATGATACTTTGATTTGTAAAAGTAAAAGAGCTGACGGCGGACTGCTGCGCAAATTTATTTTAGTTTTATTTCATAAATTATGGCATGGACAATTATCGCACTAAATCTTTTCATTTCCTTAAAAAATTCAAAAGCTATTTTCTTCATTTCCTGATAATTTAAAATATTTCCGTGAATTTTCACGAGTTGCAAATGTTTTTCTGGCGAAATCAGGAGACTTTATTATTTCAAGCTACATTTATTCCCAGTCCTATGATCATGCGACGTCTTAAAATACTTCACCATAACCGTTTACGTTAATCATCGGGATAGCTTTCACAGAATGCGGATGGGTTTTTATGGAGTATCTCCGTTAAGGCGTTTCCGCATTTAAATTAATACCTGTGCTTCCATAGGGTGACCTCCCACGACCTCAGTCTTTCCCACCGCTCCAGATTACTACGCATTCTATTACGGCGATCTTGCTCCGTATTTACAACCTAGTCCGTTTTACATGGCGCACGTAATTGCACAATATGAAGTGTGTACGAAGGCGCAGTCACAATTTCGACGTGTGAATCGATTAGTTACTAGAATGCTTGCGAGAATGCATGGATGCAAGATGGGAAAATAGTCTGTTTTAATTTCTAGCCGTTGCACGCCGTTATTGCCACGTACATTATTGAGAAAGAAATGCGGTTCCAACCTGCGCAATGACTAGCCCCGTGTAAAATGGCCTTTTTCTACCGTTCGACGTGTGAACCGGGGAATAGGGTAGTTTCCTTCATCAAAGAAAACGAAAGGCATTGCTTTCGATTCGTTTCCCATCCTTAGTGTATTCATAATATAAAAATTATTTGGTTTTAGAAATACCGGTTCAGACGAATGGCAAGGGTCACTTTTATCCTCATTTGAAAAAGGCCAGATTGGTGCCCGTGCGATGCCACTCCACGTGACGTCACAGGGACCTAGTTTATATACGAGAAGATAGGAGCTATACATCGTCTGAGGTTACCAATGCATGCATGAGGCACAGAGCTCAGGGAAACATGTCTTAATAATCACCTATAAAAACTGGCTAAGGTCGGAAAGTTTTCTTCGTTTGATAAGGTATTAATAATCCTTATCTAAGCCAAGCGCTACCAGCTAGCATGGTACTCTGCTACCTGCTAGCAGCCTGAATCGCAGCGGCGCGCCGCGGCGCACATATCCTCCCCCAAGTCATCTCACACGGCGGCAGAGGGAACCAGAACGACGTCACACGGAGCTTTTCCAGGAATTCATACTAACCCGTCGCGTTTTCGCGCGCTTGAAATTTTTTCACTTTTCATTTAATCGCGAAAAATAGATATCGTCATTTAAAAATCTAAAAGGGTGAAATACGTACTCCAGGAGTAATAATCTTTCGATTTAGGCAATAAAAAATAATAGGAAACCACCCTATTGCAAGAACGCTCGCGAGAATGCATGGATGAAAGATGGAAAAATAGTTAGTTCTTACTTCGCGCAATTGCACGCCATATTGAGAAAGAAATGCAGTTCCAAGCTACGCTATTACGTGCCCCGTGTAAAACTGCCTTATATGTTTTTGTGGAACGCCCGGGAGTATGGGCTCCGCATCGTCAGCTCGCTACGCCACGATTCAGAAAGCCGCAAAAGATATTCCCCGTCACGGCCAGGCAGGCAAGCAACCCCTCTCGGAATAAGCGGTGGCATCAGTGAGACTGGTATCGGGAAGAGGGGAATGGGACGAGGAGGGAATATCAAGAGCAAGCGTGGAATGGAAGATGGTGGCGCGGTTTGATATTCAAATTGCATCACCCGCATCAAGTTTTCAAGAGGCGAGGTGCATTGTATTGATATGATATTGTGAGCCACATGATTTCGGAAACACATGCAGCATCATGTGTTGAATCACAATGCATGACGTTTCGTCAAAATGCGAGCGACGTGGAAAGGTATTTCGCCCTTTCTTGCGTGCATACATTTCGGCAAATCGTTTCCTACGACAGAATACCACGAAGTTGCACATCGCGTAGCACAGCATGTAAAATTATATGCAATTAATTCCTAATAGGTCAGTAGTAAAAGCAGGAAACATCGCGATAATACGGGAAATAAGGTTGTAATGGAATACTTGAGTACTTTCTTGGGTTTAATTCATACGTAATCGAATACTTACCTGGGTTGGCCCTCCAAAGTTGCTTGGGTCAAGTAGAGGAATAGCATTCCTGACGATGTCATAAGACATCCAATTCAACATCTTTTATTTAAAACTAAATAAGTTCAATGTACCCATAAACTTTTCGAATGATTACTACGCTGCTACACGCTGCTATTTCCAATACCAGCTATGTCATGTTCTACAATTATATTTTCTTCCCAATATATTTTAAGAGGGCGAAAAGGTAACGGAATAATAAAAATCCTCTTATTTTTGTCTTTACTTTTACTACAAAATTCATTAATGATTAATAGTTAAAGCAAGAAACATAGTGCTTGAAATAGGCTCCCCACCACTAATCGTGGAATGGAAAATGAAAGTGAATATTTCAAATGGAAAATTTATTTATGATCTTAGGTTTTCCCGGCGTATCAGTTGCAGAAAAGTTATTGATCAGAATCCTAAATAAAATGTTAAAGGTAACCAAACAAATTAGAGAATAAAAGTCGATTTTGTCGAACGTACACTTAATTAGACATCGTAGTCAGCAAATATTATATTCTGACTTTTCCGAAGCAGTTGGATTGTAAAACAGTTTTCCTGCTAGGATGCAAATGATTTGTTAAGTGTGATAACATTACCAGCATTTTTTTAAAGACTTTATTCGATAGGAAGATTTTTCATACAGTTATTTTTAAACGTTGTGACCGTGTTTTACCATAAAATGTCATTACTTACAAATTATTTAAAAAAATATCCTTCTACGCTTCTTTTGACTGATATTTGTGTGTCTCGTCGTGACACTTGTTCCTGTCTTAATGGTTATAATAAATAAAGACGTAATTATTTAGCTTTTTCGATACTTTTACAAACCCTGTATTAATAAAATTTCCAGTGACGATACCATGGGATATATAATTAAGAAACCAAAAGGCTAAATCAGTTTTCAGTGGGATCCCTCAAAAACCAACCACACAGCCTGTTATACTCTGCCTATATTTCCTTCACTCATAGCAAATAAATTAATATGGAGGAATCTGAGCTTACATTTTCAACCAAAATTAACTACTGAGACAAGTGCTTTGTTTGGACTAATAATATTATTAAAGAGAGGTCCTTGAGTTAAGCAAATTGGTATTCACTGTGACATTTAACTGTCTATACCAAAAACAACGAAGTAGAAGATTCAGTGAAGTAAATAGATAATAAAGTTATTCTTAAGATAAACATAATTATTCTGGGAAGAAAATTTTTTAATGAATATTTCTTCAAAACGAAAATAACACATAACTAATGTAGAGGAAAAATTTAATCAAGCATTAACGTGCGTGATTAAATTATCCGCTGTATTACGTCAGCCTCTGGTTAACAAAGGCTCCCTGTAATTTCCTCCATCAAACGCATTTTGCTCCGGTCGCAAATAACTTCGGATCGAGGCATAAGCGCCCGAGATGCTCATAACTTCCTAACAGGGCGCTTCCCTGCGAATAATTCGCGTCGAGCGGTAAACGGTGAGCGACGACGGAGGATTTACTAGAACAATGGACGGAACGAAATATTCCCCCGCCCGAATGAGAAGGTAAGATGATGAAGAGGACGTAAAGCAGAATAGGCCGTGGGGGTAGAGGGGAGGGTTAAATGAAGTGATGAGGGGGTTTGGCGTCTTTAGGAGGAGCGTGGCAGGGCGGAGGGCACACAACAATGAGGGTACGCAAGTTCCCCGTAAACGCCGGAGTGTTTAGGGAACCTTTTTCTCTGGTCGCGGCGCGGCGGGTGGACAGCATCTTTGATTGCTGCCGGAGAACCATAGCAGCAGTCATCTCATCATTGTTGGAGGCACGCGCGGTGATAGCGCGTGCCACCATTGGCCCGTCCGTCAAACTGGCCGCTTCCATTTTGATCCCCCCAAAACAACCCTCCCGGTTGCCAAGGCATAGGGCGAGTCTGAAATTCTGGGGGGGTTGGGGAGTGTTATTTTCAGCGGGAGCACAGAGGGATACGCGCAGGGGTGGGGCAAATAAGATTTGGGGATAATGAAATCAACAAGCGAAGCGAAGGGAATCTATTAAACTCGACCCCTTGTTCGCTTCATTTGCTTCGCGCTGGCTACTGGCAAGAATGAGAACTAACCTCTAAAATGACAGGGGAAAACTGTGGCTTTGATGTACTGAATGAACCGCGGTCTAGAGCGAACGGATGCGCTCGTATATGCGTTTTGCAGCATCCTCAAAACCATCAATATATGCAAATAAAGCGTGAGATAGATATCTCAAAACCTTCCTTCTATCAGTACACCTTTTCATACTTACATGCGTCTTTCAAAGTTGCTTGGGTCAAGTAGTGGAATAGCATTACTGGCGAAACTATACACGTCCGACATTACATCTTTTATTTAAAAATAAGTTCAATTTAAAAAAATTGGTTAATAATTTCAATTTATCTGTAAAATTTTCGCATGATTTCTATTGCCACGCAGCTACTTCCAATATCAACTGTATCACGTTCAGCAATTACTACCTTTAATCTATATTTTTAGAGGATTAATAAGACCCTGAATTATAACATTCCTCTCACTTTTGCCTTCTATCTTACATACTTATTTCATTTCTGGCCCAATATATCTCATACGAAGTTCCCCCATGCGTATTTTGCGTATATATGCGTCCAAAAAAAGGGAAACTTTCTCAAACTAACTGGTTTGATTTTTAAAAAGTTATCTCGCTACGAGAACCTATGCTAATTTATAATCATGATTTATATGCCTAGCATCCGTGTCAGGAAAATGTTGTCTGGTATGTTATCATGTGATGTAAGATAAAAGATTCTCCCGGCGTATTAAGTGCAGAAAGGTTTCACGGAATTTCCACCAGGTAATATTCTCCATGTCTCCCGACGTTTCGGAGAAAGACTTTATCTTCATCCTCAGGGGATTTTCGACAGCCGTCTCTCAAATTTGACTGGTACAAATCGCTTGAGGATGAAGAGCAAGTCGGTCTTTGAAACTTCGGGAGACATGAAGAAAATTACCTGGTGGTAAGCCCGAGAAATCTTTCTGCAGGTTATCATGCCATTGGGGCGGAAGGGGTGGCATTATTTTTAAAATAAGTAATAGAATAGGTCCACGTGCTGTTGCTTCCCCGGTAATACATGGCTTCAATTGTTGTGAAAAAAATTAACTTGCTTTCTTTCCTCTCCAAAATATTTCTTCCGGAAACCTTTCGTTGGGGATTCATTTTGCAACCAGGGTGGAATTCCATTCGTTGCCGGGGCAATATAAAAATGGGAAGATTCGGTATTCTATCCGCACCAAAAGGACATGTTTTCGACGAAAAGAGAATCCTCTCCTGTTGTGATGTCTATATGTGTGCACACGATCACATACACTTCGCGCGTGTTTCGGAGTGCATTTCCAACCGTTCTTCCGCTCTTCAAGAATCAGGAAATCCACTCGAAGAGGTCCCCAAATTGTGTTTCTTTGCTGCCACGAATGCTTTGCCGGAAGGAAAGACCGCGCCTCCGTCCAATTTCAACGCTCGCGAGGAAGACAGGATGGAAGCTGCAACCTTCGATCGGATTTTACCCCGAGATTTTTCGAAACGGGGCATGACAGCAGCGACCGCTAGTCCAAAGGAAATCATCTTATTACGCACGCTCAGTTTCAGCTAAGAGGTTTATAATTGGATCAGTAACGTGGAAGATTTCCATAAGGTCGCAAGAACCAATTACCCATATGATGGGTAAAATTTTTATTCCAGGAAAGTATTGATTTCCCTCTCTAATTTGCAAATATTATAAATACAGCTGCATTTTTCTGAATTTTTAATTGATTCCGATTCGTATCTTCCAAGGAAATTATGTCTTTTACGCCATTATACTACTCGCTCTTCCTTTATTTTCCTGACGCAAAGATTACAGAAAGTATGAAAGATCGTTGGTTTGAGAAAGCTTGTTTAGATAACTAAAGCTACCGGTATTCACCTCTGACGTGCCTCTTTCTTCCATATTTATATTTAGCAAAATTAATTATCAGATGATAGTTACACCCATATCGTTGCCACAAATATGTATTTTTTCAAAGTGAGTGGTGTCTGATGTCAGTATATGTCTCTCTAATATATAATTTTTGAAAAAAGGACAAATATATCATTGATACTTCTGCTAAGCGGCCATATTCTTCGGTAAAATATATTTTTTAAATCGGTCACAATTAATCTGGACATTACAACCCCAATATTCATCGAATAGACACGTCACACACTTACGTTACCTTTGTGTGTATAGTATATGATAACTCTGAGGAAGTTGAAAGCATCCAATCCAAGTTTAGGACTGCCCCTATTTAGGACTTTTTTCTCAAGTCAGTAACCCGGAAATGGATCCAAAATTGTTGAGATAAGTTTATAAAATGGAGATTTTATTTGTAATCGCTATATCTTGTCTTTCCATATAAGGGAGCATTTAAGTCTTTATCGTTTAAGTTACACTATGCTATCATTTAATTAAGAATCCTCATCCATGTGGCTTTGCCTTAATTATTGGAAATCAATTTTATTTCAGTAACTGAAATTAAAGTATTAAGTAATATAGTACATGAAATACAACTACTTATGTAGCATATTGAGGTTTAATCTTAAAATTCATTATAGTGCCGCAGTTTCCAGCCAAAATAGCTATCATCTGGGAGCTTTTCTGGACTTAATGTTTACCTAAGGGTAATTTGTTCTAAACTTAGGAAAGGTACTATGGGGAAAAATGTCCCAGCTAAGGTTGTGCCGCCACTATCGCTCGGCGGGATAGTGGGTTTCCTTTCCAGTGGGTTATTATTCTTTGGTCATTGAGGGAAATTCAAACAAGGCAAACCATTCCTTTCTTCGTTGGCCAAATAGGCGACCGACCACTGAGTCTCCCGCAACCCAGGGCATGACTCACGATGAACTCCGTAGAATAGAGACGTATTCGACGGCATTAAATGTGCTCATTGGGAACGCTCCTCTGAATTTTCCTGGGCGTATCTCAACCAAATGACAAAATCACTACGGGCCATAGCAAGCTTTCTCTTGAGGTAAACAGGACAGACAACGAGCAGATTCGGTGGGCCACGTGTTTGAATTCAGTTGACTTTGAGAAAGTTTTAGCTTTTCTGAATGGACTGACGAGCACATTGCCAGATCGAGTTTTTCTTTGGATCGAGAAGGATATTTGAAATGCCTTTGACAGCAGGCGAGAAGGGTAAAAGTAGTCGGCTTATTGGAGGCAGGCTTAACAGTTGGGGAAACATAGCGAAGGATGAATAAAAATAGTAGTATCATGTACTACTGGGAGAGAAACGCAACAGGGAGGGTAATGAGGTATTAAAAAATTGGAAAAGAGGTAGACCTAGGTGTACAAGCGGAGATCTTGATGCTGATAGACAATACATCGAAGTACTGCTGAGATTTCGAATTTAATAAAAGAAGAGATATTGTCCCAAGTGGAGTGTGAATTCATTGGAATAGGTTTTTCGCGTCTCGATTTTTTTCCACATTTATTTAGATATTTTATTTGACCGTTAAATACTGTCAAAAGTAATTTGACAGCAATATATGTCATAAATTGTTTTAATTTTACAAAATGGTTTTCAAAGCAATTGAAAAGAAAGCGATGTATCAAACTACAGAAAATAATTTTTTTTTTGGGTTTAGCCACTGGCTTGAAAAAAATATAATGTTAATTTTTTGCGATTTATGGACTTTACCTCGCAAAATTGTGCGTGGTCATTTAAACGTGTAGCAATTATGTGCATATGCATTGAGGAAATATTTTCAGTCGCAATTGACCCACTAAATCTTATAAAGTGATGATTATTTAGGTATTTAGAGTAATTCCTAATACTCAATATCGCTCCTCTCCATCGCTGTCTTGTAGATTACGTCTGGCGAATATTTATGCCGTAAATTTTCAGAGACGAAAAAATGAGGAAGTTGAGATAGACTTTAAGTGAATTTTAGAGGGAGTGCCAGAGTAGATGCGAAGAAGGAACAGAAAGGAGAGTTAGAGGAAGATAGTGGGAAAAAGAAAGGCACAACTGCTAAGGATACCGATTCCGCCAACATTCTGGTGAGAAGTACGAAATACGTTCGACCCTCGGTGCAAGGCAGGAAAGATCACCGTCACGACCTTGGTGGCTGAAATAAGACCGTATTTGAATTTTTCCCTCGTTTCGTTCTAAGGATTATATACCTACCGTTAGAAATTGAATCCATTATCCTGCGAAGCGATGGTGGCGGCACAAACTCTGTTGGGATACTTTTTCCTCCGTAGTATCTACCCTCCTGGCTATTCCGCAGCTATTTCCAAGTACAAAATAGAATCCAGGATAAATTGGACTAGGATTTAAAAAGTAGCACCTTGGTGACTTTGAGTAAACTCCTATAGCAAATTTCGATGGAGGCTTCCGCGGACTAGTGCAGGAGTTGTCCTCCACGTCGATTCATCCTCATCCTCGTGACGACAGTGTCACCGACGTTTCATACTTTGCAACTAAAGTATATGAAGGCATGCAAAAACTTGCATCCGACACTAAAAATTGAAGACGCACGCTTCAACGCTGGCGAAACTGTCGTCACGAAGATGAATCGACGTGGAGGATAACCCAGAAACCAAAATCCCTTGGAATTTAAGAATATTCGACAAGGAGGGATGTATGGATGATTCGTTGGCAATTTGGAAACAAGCCTCCGTGGTAAATTTCTCTTGTTTAAATGAAACTGTGGATAAATTGTATTACGGCCGGTAGGGACGGAGGGAGCAAATTTACTTTGAATGGTGGCTCTCCAATGTGGTTGAGGAGGCACCTACCCTTATTGAATAATGTAGCCGTAGTTCGTGGGTGTGAAAAGGATGCCGAACTCACCTTTTGTCGTCAAGGGGACGAAGCAATTTGAAGGTGTTACTAAGGTCCGGAGCATTCGGGGGTGCCTTTAAGGGGAAGTCGATAGAGATGAAAGACCCGAGGTTTTCCCGGTGAGTAAGTTGGGTGAATCGCTCTCGGGTTTTGAAACGGGTTAGAGATTTCTCCATGTCGAAGTTTCAATAGCTGACCCTGCATTCGTCCTCACGGTCAGAGTACCTGGAAGATTTTTTCTTTGCATTTTTTACATTTTTACTTCATCATCCTAAGGAATCTTAAGACTTGTTTGACGCAGCTCTCTATTCCAATGCATATGGCACTTACGCATTGGAACAGGGAGCTGCATGCATTGGCACTATGGGATTAATGGATATCCAAATTATGAAAGGTATCTGCCCATGACGCTAGAACATTCTAAACATGCTGTTAGAGATTCTAGGGAAATTTAGAAACATGCATCAAAGAACACATAGGTCAGTAAGCTACACTACCAGTCAACTAAATTATTTCATAGTGCTAAAGCTGCAGTTACAGTCGCTTATCGATCGTGAAAAAACGACATTCTGAATCTATCAGTTCTACAGTCTATCTTTCTTGTTATATCTTCATTCGATCTACCGTACTATGCTGTTGATCGAAAGATATGGTTAACTTCATTGGAAAATAAACCGCTGCTCTTGAATTTACATTATAGGTTTAGTATAGTTTTCAAACTACTGCCTTACAGTTATCCTCATCCAAGTTGTTCTAAGAGATCAGTAACGCTAACAAGATTATAGTAACGGTTTTTTATTTACCTGGCTGCTCTTCTCTGTATACGTTTTAACTCTGTTTTTAAGCATTTTTCATGATAATCCCAAACCCTGGAATTGAAAAAGGAAAGTTAGTTTGAACCATGTGAATCTAACTTTATTATGTGGTCGTTCATAAATGATCTTGAAGCCTAGCCCTATTCGGATTTTTCAGCGGGTCAATGATGACGTATATTACGTGAGATAACTACTTTGTTGCTCTAATTTTTAGTTATTTTGTTCAGCTTATTAGGCAGTTACGTTGTGCAAAGCTCCGTAACCAGTTTCACTTCTATCCTTTGGCTTTCATAATGATCAACGTAACGACCTTCGATCCGATCGATAACTAAGTCAATAGCTGCGACCGTTCCTCATAATATCCGTCCATAATTTTCGCAATATTATCCGGTGTATCTTTATTTTGGGACTTTCAAAAATCGCTTGCAGCGAATGGAAGAACTCCCAAGAAGAATCTGATCGCCTGCAGTGCATTTTTTTGATCCTCTCATGACAAACTCCTACACGAATCTTTTTGAATAGTTAATATTTTATATGAAGCGATATTTTTGAGCAGTGAGTACATATTTTGTATTTTTTTAGTTTTTCATGCTTTAGCATCGAAGAGTAGGTTGAGTTATGCTATAATTTTAAGTAATAAGAATGTGAGGAAACATCGGACAAAAATTTATTTCATTCGTGGATTTTATTGCAAATGATTGTTTATGGTTTTCTTGCAAAAGTGTCAATTCCTATTTGATTTAATGTAATCCATCTTCTCCATTCATCTCCACTTACATTAATTATCATTTGCAGTTGAAATATATATTTAAATGAAATACACTGATATCTTCATGATCACTACCTTTGGACAAAAATTTGCTCTTTCGATGCATATAGCATGCATTGTTCTGCCATTCATAAATCCCATTCCACTCCATTCCAATATCCCTCCGTTAATTAGAGAATTGTGGAAATCCAAATCTCCCCCTCTCTCTTTTCCGGACGCTATCTCCCCCACGCACTAAACCCGCATTCCCTTATCTTCTCAAAAGATATTGAAAAGGTAAAGAGAAATAAAATCCAAATAAAATATTGGATGAAAATTCCATCAATGAAATCGAAGGGAAAGCTTTGGGAGAATCAGTCTGTGTTCTTTGGAAAATAGCATGGACATTTCGATGTTAGAATTATTTTATGCAAGGTAATGTAAATTTTAGGTAGTTTAGTGGTAATTATGTAGGTGAATTTTTTATGTACACTAGAAATTCAACTGATCATTTTTGGAAAAAAACATTTGTATATGTTGGATGAAATCTACGTTTTTAGCAGTTGCTTTCAGACGAAAGATCTCACGACATTTAAGCATTTGGTTGTGTTATAAGCATATTATGACCACTAGATGCCCAAAAATATGATATCATAATTCTGAAACAGTTAAAATATTTTCAGATATTATAATAGACACATAAGACATCATTATCATCAATTTGGCACGATAATGCATTCACTTGTTAGCTCTACAAAAATGAAGGAGAGAAATGTTGCATTTTAGATTTAAAACCTCATTTACCTTTGAAAAATAACAGACCTCTGGATGCAACCGCAAGCCCAATCTTTTTCTTTCGTCTTGCAATATAGCTCTATAAAAACATCTTGTCTTTTAATGACTTCAAAATTGCCAATTTTCTCAGTATTTTTACCAGTATTGGTCTTTCCTTCTATTAAATTCTGAAGCCAAACATTTAATGACGGTATTCCTTTTAAGGATTATACAGAGAAGATTATACACATAATCTCTCGTCGAAGAGATTTTATTATAATATTCAAATTATTTTGCATTTTGCTCCATAAGTAACTATTGCTGCGCCTTTTATTCTAAATATCTGTAGTAACAGTAAGCTTATAGCAGTACAGAATGGTGAAAGTTCGTGAGGTATTTTGACTGAAATCAACTACTAAAGATCTATACTAAAGATCATAAGCGGAATTTATATTGATTATTAACATTTCACCAAAAATTTAAGATAAAGAATCGAGAAACCAGTACACAATTACACTTTTGGCAGTCGTTGTGAATCACTCAATAAAAAATGTTTAATAATTTTAACACCCTTCAAAAGAGAAGCCATCGGTTACTGCTAAATTTATCATGTTTGTGCCAAGAGAATGGAGTGAATTGACTCATGACTTAGTTAGCCATATCTGATCCCGCTAGTTGTATAATGATGTAGCATCCCTTGCTTTTCACCAGATAAAATAGTGTTTGGGGAGAGTTGGTGTTTTAGTCCAGCCACTTATTCGTGTGTAAGCTAAGTGTAAAAAATCACCTCATGAAGCTTCGAGGTCGTTAGAAATGAACACGAAGAAGGTCTTGAATTTAATCGTTATGTGGTAGAGGTTTTTAACATTAATTATTGAAATATTTTTAAGGACTAGCGGTATTGTTGTAGTATACGTTATTAACAAAATAAGTTCTTTTTTGTATATGTATAGTGTGGTTGCAGCTCCTGGGTGGAGTTCGGAAAGGCGTTGCCAAGGTTGCGTTTATATTTGATGTAACTGTTTTTTGTTCTTGGTGTAATTTTACGTTATAACCTATTGTGAATAAAAGTTTTTTTCCTGCGTGTGCTAACAGGCATGCCTGGAAGATTTTTTTACGGCAAATTAATTTTTATAGTCATTTTCCATATCATAAAGCGTAGTTCCTGCGTCCTCGTTTGCACTTTTCCCATGATGTGCTTCTTCTTATTTTTAATGGATGGCACTACACCGTCTAAGCTGTCTATTCGACGATTTTTCCCACACTACACCACGATCCGCCCCTCATCCCTCTCTCGCACTTTTACTCTCACGTATAATAATCAACCCCGCAAGAGCTGTCACATCTCAAAATCCTCTCCCCTATTCATGAAAGCACTCCCTTCTTCTTCCCCCATCCCTGTCCGTGATCCTCGGCGTGGCGACGATGAGTGAAAGGGTTGAGAAAGATAAGGCACGGGCGGCGCCTAACCAGACCGCTTTCCACGCGGAAATTGATAATTATGCAACCATTATTCGGGGATAAAGAGATTGGAGGTGGTGGTGGTGGTGGTTGAAGGTTTTATGGGAAAAGGGGGTTGGGTCTTAAGCGTCGGGATGGAGCGCTGAATGATGGGTAAGGTGGAGGGGTGGGAGGTTGGCGTGGGAGGGATTATTATCCGAAGGGGGGTGGTTTGGGACGTGTCCTTTTATAAATGCGCGCCGGATAAATGAGGGAAAGCGCTGGTTGTCCTCGGGAGAGGAGGGAAGTAATGAGCGTGAGATGGAGAGAGGTATGAAACGCCTTTCGATCAGCGGAGGTCCTTCTCATTGAAGAACGCCCCCTCCCCTATTTCTTTCATTCTTTCCCTTTCGATTTTCCAGCCTCTTCTACTACTAGGGTAGTTTCCTTCATCAAAGAAAACGAAAGACATTGATTGCGATTCGTTACTCACCATTAGTGTATTCACAATATAAAAATTATTTGGTTTTAGAAATCTCAGTTTAGACGAATGTTATGGTCGATTTTAACCGCATTTGAAAAAGGCCAGATTGGCGCCCATGCGATTCCACTCCACATGACCTCACATGGACCTAGATGCTATGCGAGTAGTCAAAAGTTTTACACCCTCTGAGATTACCAATGCATGCATGAGACACAGAGCTCAGGGAAACATCTTTTAATAATTACTTATTAAAATTGCCTATGGTCGGAAAGTTTCCTTCGTTTGATAGGGTATTGATAATCCTTATTTAATCCCAGCGGTACCTGCTAGCAGGTTACTCTGCCATCTGATAGCAGCCTGCATCGCAGCGGCGCACATATCCTCGCCCCAAGGTCACCTCACACGGCGACAGCTGGAACCAGAATGACGTCACACGGGCTTTCCCCAGTATTCATAATAAGCCGTCACGTTTTCGTCCGCTTGAAAATTTTCACTTTTCACATAATCGCGAAAAATGGATGTCGTCATTAAAAAATCTAAAAGCGTGAAATACGTACTCCAGGAGTAATAATCTTTCGATTTAGGCAATAAAACAATAATAGGAAACAACCTATTTGCATTATATATACAATGCACATTTATTATGTAAAACAAACATAATACATTTATGCTATGATTCACTATTAATAACATATAAATGCTATTTATAAATAACATATAAATATAATTTGTATTATAAATTTATACAGGATAGAATATATTTATTGCTTCTTTAAAATATAAATCAGAAATCGAACCAAGGCTTTCGATTTTTTTCATTTAAAAAATTCCCTCAGAATATAAATTTATTTTCCTTAAATAAAATTCACATACCACCATAATTAATTCCCATATCTGAATAAAAGTATCTAAGCGTTAATAAAAGTTACCATTTTTATTATCTTACGGATGTTTGGCAAGCGCCTTTTATCGCATATACATAATACCTTTGGGGCGACCTCTAAATGCTGCTAAAGTTTGCGGGGGTAAACTTATTATGGTAATTAGATGGTGGTGGAAAAAAATTCATCCCCACGCAGAATCGAATTCTTTCTGGGAAGACTCAGAACACCAAGCCTCTGAGATCACGCTTATCACTCACCAGCGTCTGAGAACGTCCTAATCGCCAAGATAACAACCGCTCCCTGGTTCATAAGAAACAAGGACATCCACAAGAACCTACGAATCACCCCAATCCCTCATGAACTCAAAGTAAACTTAAACTCCTTCAGAAATTCACTCCCCCGGATCGAAAATTAATCAATCTCTGGAACTACGCACCTAACGCAACGACAAAGCACAGAACCCCGAATTCCGCCTTCCTCCGTAACCATATCCCTTTCCCCATAATAAAACTCCACCTGTCACGCTATGAACAAACAAAGATAAAACTTACCTGAAACCAACTCTTGAGAAATCCCCTGGAGATAACTAAAACAGCTGGGATTAGTGCAGAAAAATTATATCAGAAGTTCGGCGAGGCGAGGTATCATTCACCAGTGTTTTCGCCGGGGATCAATTCCACCCCTGATGTATAATGTTGGTCAGTAGTGGTAGCCTCATGGATAGAGCCAAGGGGACTGCATAGAAGAGGCCCAATTCCATCCTAAAGAAGGTTGATTTTTGTTGCCGCTTCGGTTGCATTTTAATCTGTTTTCAAAAATGTCTGCGGCGCGGTGATGAGTGCAATGCGATCCACTGTTTACCAATATTTTGCAGTATAATATTTGTCATTGCAAGTAATAGCATTGAAAAGTAATTAATTTTATAGATTAAATTACCATATTGTAAGAGGTGGCTGTCGTCTTCCTTGCCTCATTTCCTTCATTTCCTTCCATTCCCAAACTCAGCGATAACTCCTTTCCATTTGGCTCCCGCGATCCGCCACCACCCAACCCCGACAGGAAGTGCTTGCATGGCCACGTAAGATAAGACATCTTTCTTAGGAATTAATTCTTGTTATGAATCCGAGAGAATAACAGAAAAACGCTTACCAGAGGGAGACGACAGTACGCTGGGCAGTCGACGTGTGTATTCAAATGAAGGAAGAATAAAGTGTGATTTCTCCGACATGATGACTTCTCCCTTTTTCTGCGCGACTTTCTTTATACTCCTGCGGATGATGAGGGCGAGAGCGCCGGCAAATTACAATATGAATAAATTTCGGTTAGTACCCCTAATTATACCTATTTTCATCGTGAAACTCGGATCAATTAGTCCGTCAGCGACGCGACTGGCGACTTTTGTAAACCCATTTAATTTGGCGATGGTTTACAATACATTTAGCAGCCGAATTGAGGATCCTCTTTTGTAATACTCGTGGATAGAGCTCTTGAATGCTGGTCGAGGGATGCCGGGTTCAAATCCAGCGTAAAGCCATCGGGCATCTAAAAAAATCCTTGAATTGCAAGGTGGCCCAGGTAAAGGAACCTAAACACCTTCATTGAATGCGTGAAATTTAATCGCCTGTGGCGTGGTGACCTCGAACCTCATCTATCGAAAAACTATTCGGTTCGTTTCACTAAGTGAATGGGTCTTATTTCTATTACGGATTCCCTCAGAATTGTAATTTATTATATTACAAGTCGATGGTCGCTTGATTTCATCAAGCGGGTTTTGGAGGGGGGTGAGAACATATTTGTGGCACGTGTGTTTGAGTATTGGGTCCATAAGTTGCTCAAAAGCGAAAAAAACACTCACAATGTCGTTTAAATGGGCGGAATAGACGGACAACACGCATATTCGGCCTCAACAATACTTAAGATCGTCTTAGTAACCACGATGATATAAACGTTAGGAAAACGTTTTGAACTGAATATTTACGCTATGGAGAGAAATTTAATGACGGATGAACTTGTGAAATATAGTCGATTTTCGTATTTTAGCCCTTACCCTAGGATTGTAGCTCCCTTTCTCAATATGAAGGTTTGAACCCAACAAACTTAAACAAATTCAAACAATTTTTTTAAATAAACGAACTGAGACCAATTATTACCACTCCCGCTCAAGTTAATTTCGAAGACATAATCCCAAAAATCGAGGATCTATTATATGTTAATGCGTACCAAGCTAGAGAGTGCGCCACCAACGCTCTGTCCCCAAAAATCCAGCATTCGCATATTCCTAGAGGTATATTTATAAAAATTCGACATTTCATACACATGTTCATTTATTCATGATAAAAAAGTAGACCTATCCTCAATATATGCCTTTGGACATACAATTCTTTCGGTTTTTTTCTCTCCCTTTCCCCAAAATTTTTATGAACGTCTCTTGGGGTCTTTTACCAATCGCTCTCTCCCTTAAGAGTCTTTCCCAGTAGCTTAGTGCGAGGCGAGCTCTAGCCCCACCAACATATGGGTTGTTTCACTAAGTTAATGAATGTAATTGCGATCAGAAAGATTCCCTCAGAGTTTTAATCTATATTCAATATGAAAAAGTATACCCACCCTCAATATCGATGGCTAAGTTCCAACAACACGTATCTGGCCGGCTCGACACAGGTATCTTAAACTATGTGTAATAGCATTAAAAAATAAAATTCAAGCAAAAAAAACAACTCTTTTTTGGTAAATGTATGCTTCTTTTTTCAGTTTTATGAATTTTTGGTTTTTAATTTCTTAGCGCACAATTAAAAAAAAATTATAGTTTTTTTTTGCTCTCCTGTAAAGTTGCTATTTTTGAGATGCGTGTTTTTATAACTTAGCCATCGATTTGTGTCTTTGAACAAAAGTTGGAAAATTTCGAAGTTATTCGATCTTTTCTTTCCTGATATTCGTGAGCATGCCTCTTAGGGTCTTCTATCAGTCGTTCTCACTCCCTCCCCTCAATAACACTCCCCTCCTTCCACCCCTTTCCACCTCTCCCTCGAGTGTTTTACGGCCACCTAGAGTGTCTCCGTAATTGCAAGCAAAACTCCCGCCCCCACCCACGCCCTCGTTCGTCCCCGGCGCCAATTATCGAGACGTCGACGGTTTGCGCGCAATCTACATCTCCAGCAGAAGAAAAATAATAAAAACGGGCGAAAAAATAACATAATGATAATGCCGATTTTTAAGAGGGAGGGCGTCAATGTGAGGAGTGATTTCGGGGCGTTTATGGCGATAGAAAGGAGAACGGAACGGGGTGATAAGTGGGAATAATCCGCGCTTAAGGCAGTTTTAATAATCATGACTCCGTGATCACGTTCATTATATACAAATCGTAGTGCTCTGATATATCTATCTCTGTGTACCATGTGTATTCATTATCTAACTACACACACGAATACTTTTTCTCATAAAATTTTCGTATAAATGTTAGTGATTGTTGAATTCCTAATTTCTACAAGTTCCCATCGGCCAATTTCGATTCTATTTTAATCCTTTTAGTGAATATGCGTACCAATGTCAGTGCATTACATAACTGATAGGACGTTTAAGCGAGAAAAAGGAGAACAAAACTGGATAAAGTGAGAGTAACGAGCAATTACAGCAGACATCTTTTAGAACGTTTATCAAATAAAATTATAGTATTCCGCTTGATCTAACTTTTACAAATCGTACGAACCGAGGTAAATATATGAGAGGACATAATAGTCCTAGTTTCGCGCGGAAAATAAATGTAGATTATCAGACTTTGCATTCGTAATAATAGATGTTCACCATCAATAAGGCATCAATCGTTTGATTTAAGATTTTTTCTGATCGATAAATTCATTAAATTAACACAGCTGATAATATAGAACCTTTGATGCATTGAATTTAAACAAGTTGCTTATGGTTTAACATGTATTATATTTGCTCTTCGTCATAACTTTTAATCCACCTCATTTTAAGTTTAAGTCATGAATTGTGGTAACAAAATTGAAAGAAAATCGGTGTGGGGCATCTTGATCCGGCAACTCATATCCGAAGTGTGCGTGAATTTCGCTCGCATGCGAGACGATTGTCAACTAAAAAAAGAGCACTTCCACTTCGGTTAATGGCGAAAGCAACACTGAACAAGATACAGCCGGAGTCCTGTGGATGGCAGTTCTCTACACTACTCCCTCCCACTTTGTAGTGTATTGTTGTCAATCTATAGGACTCTGGATACAGCTGCCTAGTGGCGCCGTCGAATAAAATGCTCGCATAACGGGAACAAATCTAACGCTTAACCGCCATGTTATCGGGTCTCCTTAAACCTATTCGCATCCTCAAGCTTTCCGGTACGTGGCCTGAAGCTGGGCAAAAAAATAAGGGGACTGGTACGCAGAATGCATAGTGATATCTGTCAGTTGATTCTGCTGCTATCTTACGTATTTTTTTACGAGTTTTTAGGCAGATAGTGTACCTGATAGCAGCTGCCATCTGGTGGCTATTTAGAAATTTTTTCCACTGTAAATCGCATTAGAAATAAATTTTTTACTTGAAGATTTTATTCACCTGAAAATGGGTCGATTTAAATCTCAGGGGATGGATGCGAATGGTTGGTCACTGTTTTCATGGGCGTACCCAGCGAGAGGCAGGTGGGGTCAGCTTGCCCCCCCCCCCTTAAGCAAAAATCGCAAAAGTCTTTAAGGGAAGTAGTATTTTTTCAAGCAAATAATTTTAAAAACTAATGAAGAGCTGTTACAGTTTCCTTAAAATGTTGATTTCATTCACCTTTTCCATGCTTAAATCTTACCTACAACTTGATCAACCATGCCTTGTCCCCCCTCCTAGTTTTGATGCTGGGTAAGCCCTTAACTGTTTTGGAACTCATTGCAAAATAGTCGCCTCGTGTGTGGAGGGCCGAAGAATCCATTCGTTAAGACACCCGCGTGTTTGTATCGGCGACTGCTAAGGTGTTCAGAGTGGAGGGGAGGATAGGAAACGGAAAACGGGGGGAGAATGACGAGATACAAAGGGGGAATCGTATGGGGGGAAGGGAGGTGTAAAGGGTAAAAAAAGGGATTGGCTGACAGATGTCACCAGTGGCCGCGTGTTTATGTGCGGGGGAAGGGGTCTTATGTTAGCAGCCGTGGCGGGGATAAAAGGACTGAATGTTTAGCAGAAGTGGTAAGGGACTAGGTGTTGCCTTGATCCCCGTTAACACAAAGATGATAGCCACGCGTGTATCCTAACTGCATTCTGATTCACATCGTACAGCGCCACAAGGGACTACGTGGAGGAGACATCAATGCGTAAAGTAGAAACTTGATTTATGTTGCCACTTTCAATAAGGGCGTATTTTCATCTATTTTTATCCGTTTTCAAAAATTTCCGCAGCTCAGCGATTACTTATCCTTGTTATTGAAGAGTTATCCGTGTACACCCATTATTTGGTTGTTTTGCCATTGTTCACTTTCACGTGGGAAAGCAATGTACAGGTACGAATTTTAAAGATTATATCGTCCAAAATATAAATTTCGTTTAATAACCATCATTATAATCTGTTTCCCCATGAAATTTGACGAAATAGTGGAATAGTGACGCGAGCGGCCCTGAAAAATTCGGTTTTGTAAACCCAATTAAAATCCGCACATAGCAACAAAGTATCTAGAGTCTGGCTGACTCTGTTGTAATATTTGTGGTATTATGAATGCAATTTTAATGTTCTCCTTTCGAGAAAAGCACTACATAAACGAGTGGCTTCGTTCGGAGTTAACGCGTCGTGAGTGACACGAACGTTCTCTTATACTGTTTCTTTATTTCCGTTTTAATGCTCTTATTTTAGAGTGGGGAAGTTTTTTTTGCAATAAATGCGATTTTTGATTTGGCTGCACGATGATAATGCAGACCCAACACTATCCTAGGCTACTCCGGGAGGCTATGAAACGGAGACAGATATTTTCGTCCCCAGTTCAGGATACGTGGTCATTCCTAGTGGTAAGTCGAACATATTAGTCGTGCGAATAAATCCAGCTTCTTCTCTAATGTATAACATACGTGAAATCAAATAATCATCTGTCCATCCCAAAGTTTAAAGCCAAATGTTTTTTTTTTCGTTTCGTGCTAGTACTCAAGAAAGAAGCTGAGATGACCTGAGAGAATAAATAGCAAATCCAGTTGAAAAAGAGTTGGATTTCTGCAGGTGTATTTATTATGGTTTTACATTAACATTTAAAAGTTATCTGTGAATTTAAATTTACCAGGAACTTTCCACATTTATTTTATTTTCCATTTTTCATTGATATCGGTCAAAATATATTAAAAGCGATCGTGAAATTGAAGTAGCTGTGAAAAATTGCGAGAAACTCATAATTTACTATATTTTTTATTCCACAAGATTTTGCCTTAGGAACCTTGTTTCCTCTGTTACCCCATTTTTCTTCCAGGTATGTCAAGTATTCATTTGTTTGGCTGCGGCGATGGCGTATCATAATATGGCGCAATTTGTAACTACGAGTCACAATCGTACGAACTTATTAATGCGATCACACGACAATTTTGGCATACACTCGCGTTAAGTGCATGCGTGAGAAGCTTTTTCCGCGGTGGGAAATAAAAGCCTGAATGTTTAGCAGGTGCTGTGGTGGTTTCCGTGTGGGAAAAAGTGGCATGAGGGGTTTTGGATTTTCGGAGTGTCGTCTCTTGGGAGGGTTGCGGTACCGTGGAAGCCCATGCACCGTAGCCGATGGGGGACGTCGATAGAGATGTTTATATTTTTTCGTACACTTCCGATCCTGGGGGTTGTTTGGTTGCTGGGAAGGTCGGGTGGAGGGGTTCTCGAGGGGTTAAAAGAGAGGTCTACGAGGGGTGGCCGAAGTAGGGGTTGACTTTGGGGGCTGGTAAAGGACTTTTTTCCGCTCATGTTTTCATATTTTTATGAGGTTGGAATCAGATGGGTGCGGTCTTTTTTAGACCAATTTCAGGAGCTGTTCACCATCAAGGAAATACCATGAGCCAAGTGCTGCCGATGCCATACATGGGTGTGCCTCGTAATGTATAGATAGCATAGTTCTACTCCACTAATGGCTCGTACAATGGTTACGTTATTTTATGAGCGATTCTTTTCTTTTTTCACTCTTTAGCAAATGAAGTATTTTTATATGCCTTCTAGCCTCCTTCCTCCATCTAAAGCATGTTATTTTGTTCCTATTTACGTACCATTAACTTCAAATTCAAAAATATAAATCTCAATTACTGTGTGAGTCCGTACAAAGCCGGCATCGGGGGTGGCGGGATAAAGACGTCGCGGGTTCGAGCCCCGCCCGGGTAGTTTTCTCCTATCCAGGATCAGGATGTTCTTGTACGTTTAACTGCTAAGTATATATCTAGCCCCTCTCTGGATCCGACACTTATTCCACATAACCCGAAAACCGCTCTCAATGGCCTTTATATCGAGGAATTGAACACTCACCTTACTACTGTGCAGGTATTTACCCATGCTCTGAATAGAACTCGATCCAGGTGGGACTCGAACCATGGGCCTTCGGATTAGCAGGCGAGGACTTTACGACGCCGTCACCGAAGTCTGCAATTGATGAAGTTTATGTATTTAACTGTGTTTTTACCTTGGGATATAAATACTAGGTTGTATCAAATCACCGCTCGAAGGAAAAGCATCTCCTCACAAGCCGAAAGATTGAAAAATAAAAACTTCTCATAACAATACCGTGTGTGGGATTATCACAAGGCGTTTTGTCGTTCCGACTGTAACAGCATTCTTTTTTTTTCATCGTCCCCCGCTGCTTCTCCCCTGGGATTCGGAAATGTCACCGTCTGCTCTCAGTGTCTTCCCTCCCTATCTGGCGTTGGGGCTTCGGCCAACAATCCCCCACCCCTCCCTCCATATCTCCCACGTTCCAAACCCTCGCAGTTGGGAAAACGGCCAAAGCTGACCAATGATTTTTAAGTCCTAATGTCAATATTTTTGCGCGCTAACTATAAGTGAGCAATTGTTCACTCACCCGAAACTTCAACCCGAAGGTTGGTATGTTTAGGTGAGGGTAGATCTCACCCCGGACTAAGTCGCTGGCGTGTGTATTTCTCATATTAAGGTTGGTGAAAGTTCCCTTCCCTGGGTAACCCAGCACCTCAAGAATTTTTTAATGGGCGTCCAGAGACTTCACCCAGGCTTTGAACCAAGGACTGTTCGGTCGGCATTCGAGCTCTCCGCACTTATGCCTTTGCTTTGCTAGTCGTTTTGGTTTTTTTCAAACTTCTTTGGATTTTTAGTGATTGGAATGGGTGAAATTCAGATGATGAGAGGACAACGATCCGTTCGCTCAGATCCGAAATAGAAATTTAATAAGATAACTAGGTAAATTGATTGGAAAAATAAGTCATGACGACAAAAAAATCTTCCTCATTAAGCCATTTTCTCACAAGATTAAAATGAAACAATGGAAAAGTTACCGCCTATTTTTCATGAGTTAGTGACGTCTTTCAAGTTCTGTTGCATAAAGTCGTGCTGAAAGACTTGATCCTTGGAGGAAAGAATCGTTCATTAACGTGTTAATGTCAGCAAACCACGTGAGGCAAATGCACGAGGCTGAGAAGATACGTGAGAAGCGGCGAGCCGCTCGGCAAGAGTCAGAGACGTCATCAATTTACCATCAAAAACCTTCGATATTTCGCCATGAATAGCCCTAAAAGTAGACGACCAATCTAAAAACGGAAAAATGCCGGACCCTTCATTTTCAAAACTCTATCGCAATCGACAATAATACAAAAATAACAGAAACGATAAATTTAGAGAGTTATATTGCCGAGCAAATAGGTATGGAAATTCGTTTTTCCCCCGCACGGCAAAAGACTTTAAAGCACGTTTTACACGGGGCACGGAATCGCGCAGGTTAGAGCTGCATTAATTTCTAAAATGGCGTGGAATTGCGCGAATGCATGAACGAAATTAGAACAGAGGCTATTTTGCCATCTCACGTCCACGCATTCTCGCATGTGCAAGGACGTGCCCCGTGTAAAACCCCGTGCCTTAGCAAATGGTAGGCGTAATTCCGTTGGATCATTTCCTTTTTACGTGTAAACGGTTGGTGTCCTAGCAACCTCCACAATCGCATATTGACGTTGCTTGCGGAGTAGTATGTAGATAAAAATGGTAAAGGAGCCTATTGTAGTTTGTATTTTTACTCGATATATAATGAATACACAAAGTCTTGGAGACCAAAATGCATGGTTTGTAAAATTATTCACCAAAAAAAGGTTTGCTAAAATATTTATCAGTTTCAACTAATTTCCCTAATACCTTGTTCTCACCCCAAGCAATGAAACACGACATTATTTTTTCAAATGGACCGCCAGCGTTATAGCTAGCATCGTTTAACCGTCGTAACTCACCATTTTTTGACTCATTAACTTCAAATATCTCTTAAAATCATGACGAAGATAGCTCCTTTGAACTCGCTATGCTTCTGTTTTAGAATATTAATTCAATATTTCAAATCAATCAAGTGTATTTCCAGTATAAAGAAATAACCGTGATTTGCGAGTTACGGGCTAGAAAGAAATTCAACTCTTTCATATGTGCAATAGCGATACTGCGTATTCATGGCCTACTACTGGCCTGATTTATGGCAAAAATTAGCGAAAGATTAAATGTTTAGCGAAAAATTTACGTCAAAGTTATTGAGTATTTGCATAAAAACTAACCCATACTAAACATAACATTCTTCTAAGAACCAGCAGCTAATTGTCGCACATACTGTGTTAAAATTGAGCTTTCCTCAGGTGATTGCTTTTCCAGAGCTTGTTTGTCTAATATTCATTCTATTTTTATTTCCAAAAGTTTTTCGTGTGTGGCGCACGGATTAAATGAAGAGCTTATTAAATAAAAGCAAGAAGGGCGCTGAAACAAATGAATACGAGAGTGCGCACAAAATAAATTTCACACTAATTCAAAATATGTCTGACGTTACGCTAATTTTGGACTCAAATTACCCAAGTATCATGGAATAATAGGTTAATTGTAGCTTTGCTATAATAAATTGTTAAATAAAGGGATTCTCATTACTTCATAATGATTGTTAAATCCAGGGAGTCACGCCTGAAACAACGGAATACATCGCGCTAAGTTCTGATTGCGGTTAACGTGGGAGTGCTGAAATGGTGGTGGGAACCTGGAATTTCCCCACTACCCAACCACTGGTCCCTTATACTATTCCTATCCTCCATGCGCCCAGGGACTGAAAATATGTGAACATCCATACTTCGAAGAGCGCTATTGGATCCACTCCATAAAAGTATATGACGTTTAATGGAGTCAAATAGGGCGAATGGAGATGGAAGGCCAACTTGAAAGGGTTCTTTCGCATTCCGCATTCCAACCAGTTTAACCCTTTCTATGTTCCGTTATAAAAATACCGAGGGTCGATAGATGTATTCTGACGTCTGATAGTGTGGCGTTTCGTAGTTGTTCGTGTTTTACACTCACATTACCTTACTTTGTATACTGTGATCTATATTTTGCTATATTAAAAATGTAAAAACAGATATAGAAATTTCTGTACACATAAAGAGAGTTGATTCGTACTGACCTTCCCCGGTGGGATACTAAAATATTGTAAATTAAAATTAACTAGCTAATTCCACTTACACATTTATTCACATGCAGTCTACTGTTCCTGGAGAGATATCACTGAAGAGCACAGTGCAAAGATACACAAATATATTCTTACAAGGTGCCTCTGGCTGCGAGACAGTTTAAACACGCGTTGTAGAGTTTTTAAATTCAGATAAGTAGACTATACCTTCTACGACCATTTTTTATTAACACGACCGGTTTTAATGCATTCATATTATCGCAAGGTTTACGGACGATGACGATAGCATGAAATGTATTGAAATCCGTCATCTGAATAAAAGTGTTTGTGGAGAGTTGCTAGCATGTGGATAAACTCTTCTCGGGATTCTCACCAGATCAATTTTTCCATAATGGCTAAAGTTTCAAGCTCCGACTCGGGGCTCATACTCAGTGCTAGCAAAAAAATCATTCGCCGGGAAAGCATCAAATCATATTTCAGTTGTTGGTATGTTTTGATTTTCAATATCTCTACACCTCATTTTCTGGAGGAAGAGTTCTCGGGTTTCCAGCGAGGTCCAAGGGTTTTTCTGCACCGATGTTTCGAAGGCTAAGTCTGCCATTGTCTTCAGGTCTTCATTCACCCTGAAGACGATGGCAGACTTAGCCTTCGAAACATCGGTGCAGAAAAACCCTTGGACCCGGCTGGAAACCCGAGAACTCTTCCTCCAGTCTATTCGCCGGCAAAACCTTAGATCCTTAACTCTCTTTCTCTTAGAAAAAGCTCATATTCCCTTTGAATGAACTATAAACAACTCATACCATAAATAATAAATTAAGTATTGACGCAAGAAAGATTCATTTAAAGTATAAATAAACTAAGAAAGAGACACTTATAGCATTTAGTACGCTGTACGGGACGCTTCTTGCGGATCTGTGGGATAAATTAAATTCAGCATTTTCGGATTCTGTCCACGTGTGCCGACGAAAATTCACTACAGTATCGCCAGCTATCCCATTGGCCTTCTCAAATGAAGGATGGCAAGAATTCTCGTGGTACTCAATAATATTTGGGATTTTTGGCGATGAAACCAGGAAATTTTCTTCGGCCTATCAGGGAACTTCCTCAAATTTTCGCGGAATTTTTCCTTTCCATTCACTATAGGGCGCATACGCATCTTCCATGTGGAAATTATTTTATCTTTCCGAGATTTCTACGCCCTCTTTCATGATTCGGGATAAATATTTCCCTTCTTTCAATATTATTTGGCATCGGCGGGCAACTGTGGGAATTAGCTTTTTACACTATGGAATGCGCTTTGCAAGGTTTTTTTTTAGCTGGATTTCGGCGAATTGCTGATTTTTCTCTCGCAGCGCTCATATGGACTAAATTCCCTAGGCCGTACAGTTACACATAGAAATATTCCCTATGTTTGTTTGTGAAGACCGTATTTTTCTCTTGTATGTCCCTGCAGTACTAAAGGCTGATTCAGGTAGTTTCCAGGGAGTTATCTTAGTTGCTCCATTTGGAAATTGTTACCTCTCTTATTTTACTTCATGCATTTTTTCCCCTTCAATGGGGATAGATAGATAATAGAAAATTGATGCCAATAAATTGCAACTAATAATTTAACCAATAGAATTAACATATGGTGGAGTACAGGCACCGCTGTGGTAAGCAAAGTTCTCTTGACCACGGCGACTTGACTTAACAGTGCTTTATTAGTTTTTAAAATGATCTGCTTGAAAAAAAAATTCATTCCTTACACTATCGTCTTTTTTCGTGGGTTTTAAGAAAATTCGTTGAAAACTTTCGTTTCAATCCAGTCCTGATTTTCCTTAAAGTCTCTTGCGATTTTTGCTTCTAGGATAGGGGATAGCTGGCCCCTCCTGCCCCTCGCCGGGTACGCCCATGTCTCTTGAATATGAGAAATAGACAGAAACAGCTGGCTGATGCGGCCAAAAGCAGAGCATTACGATTTTAATTTTTAATTAAGTTAAGAAACGGTTTTATTTCACAAGGGCAAGGGAAAAATACTTAATTACCAATTGTCATGAACCTGCGTATTAATGTGCAAAAATATTTTGCAAAAATAAATTAATCACCTCACTTTGTAGTCCTTCAATTTTAAACAATTTATTAGCCAACGGCTGTCCCATCATAACCACGATCCTGACTGTGGGAAAGATGGAGGTTGAGTATCCAAACCCCGCCTCCCAGGCGTAAGCCATTGTGTATGTGATACTTCAGATCGCCGTCAGGTTTTTCCTCGAGGGAATGTGCGGCATTATAAGCGAGCGTAAACTGAGTGCTGCGCAGGAGATTTGAGGGCGAAAGCCGAGACGTGGGAAGGAGGGCGGGCTGGCGGGCGGGCGTGGGTAGCCGGCGGTGGGAGGAAGGATTAAGCCCGTGTCCCCTGGGAAACGCGGAAATGTCAGGCGGATTGAGCGCCAATTAGGGCTCTTTTCCTCGGCGATTACGACCCCATTCCCCCACCCACCTAAAGCCACCGCCCCCTATCCCTCTCCCAGCTCCCTCCATGGCCAATTCGAGAATCCCAAGGAAGTCGGAATATACTGGAAACGCTGTTTCCGAGTTTTTGGCGAGGTCAAATTTCCCCCATCTTAGTTTGACAATTTTTGGACTTAGTCTCCGACTGATATTTTGAGTTGGCTAAGTTTTGATCTGAAAATGCTCTACGATAAGTGAAAAATGCCACGATAATCACTAATGTTTCGCCGGGGATTGTCATAGGATTTTTCTCATCATTCGCGATACTTCTACCAATGAATAAACTCGGTGTCTGTCAGCCGCCTTATTGGTGGAGATATCCTTGAAAATATACTTTTGTACTGTAAATTTTAGATTTCCGTTGGCTATACTAACATTAAATACCAGTATAAGTGCAGGTGAATGACTAGTTTACACTCGTAAAATTTTATTTTCTATCAAGCTGGTTGTAAAACGTAACCGTGGCGATCGATAATAATATTTCCCAGGGAAAAGATGTTTGAGACATAACTTCGCGAAGCCTAACAGTGAAGCAAGAAAAAAAGGTTTACAGTGTGGGTTCCATAGTTTATTTTGATGTACTTACCGGTTATGACCAAAAATTTCACCACACAGTAAGCATTGACTCTTATGGGATTGTCAATGTTTTGGTCAAAGTAGGCGAGGCAAATCCTACCCAAGCACCCCATTCCTGCCACACTTCGCTCCACTCTCTGAAGCAGTGGTGCCCCCTCCAGTATATTGCAACCTCCTTGGAGAATCCAGACTACTGCGGCGCCAACTATAAGCCAAATTCGGAAGTAGAGCTATGAGGTTACCGAGAAATTACCTTATGAAACCACGTAGACTCTGACTAACTTAGAGAGTAAGACACGTAATTGTCTGACAGGCAAACGATCTTCTCATGCTTGAGATTAGAAACAAGTTACAAAAATTACTGTATGATATATTATCTATATTTTTACATGAGTTATTAACATGGAATTAAATGATTGAGGCTTCATAATGCACCAAAAATGAACGTAATTATAACACCATATTAAAAATTTTGTCCGTGTGTTTTAAGCCTCTGGGGGGGGGGGGGACGTGCCCCCGTACCCTCCCCCTAAATCCACCTACGTTCTCTTCTTAAAGTTTTTATAGAGATCCTCTTCTCCCCTACTCCCCTTAGGTCCTTGTTGCTCACTCGGTTTATTCAATTTCATATTTACATTATATATATGCATGTATTTATATAACATAAAAATACCACAGGTCGGCAGAATCACAGGACACAAAAAAAGATAAAAAAACACTCGCAGTACTAAATTTTCGGTGGCGCATTACCACCTTCCTCAGAGTTAGGTATGAGACTAAGTCTCCTGAGTCTCCCGGTGGTAATGCGCCAACGAAAATTTAGTACTGTGAGTCTTTTTTTGTGTCCAGTGATTCTGCCCAACCTGTGGTATTTTTATGTTATTTACCTCGTCGAGGAACATTTCGAAGTATGCATTTATATATGCATATGTATTCCCTTTTCATTCCCTTATTGCCAAGTCTGCAAGCAATGTTAATATTCCTCGAGAGCAGCTTTCCGAAACGTTGATGTAGTTTCCAAGTCGATACGTTCTTCCGCTAACGATGATTCGTTTTCTCGTGTAATGCGGGTATCAACGAAACTTCTTTATGATAAGTTTAAAAAAGCAACGTGTCTAATGCTACCTCGAACTCGGATTCGTACGACGTGAAAAATTGCGGAACTGAATCCCCGCTGTCGAGGAAGTCGCTCTGTATCTTATGTATGTATCCCTCCCCGACAAGTACCCCCTCCATCAATACCTTCTGTCTGCTCCGTATTTCATCTAAAATCTACCCCTCCTCAACCACCATCTCCAGAACTTAGTCGTTCCAGTAATATATGACATCCAGTCATTACAAGAAGAAAGAAACGCCGCCCGGAATATTCTGAATCCACAACTACAATCAGATACATATTTACGCGCAGCATAACGCGAGATTCTTAGCCCTGACGAGGTCTCCGTCAGAGGGGAGTTATTGGAACTTTGGCTTGTTTTATAAATGACGGGTTAGCCCAAAAATAATCCTGAATTACGATGACTAAATGTTGAAAACGGGTGTGTCTGTTGCCGAATGTATTTAACATGATGGAAAAGTTCAATTTTCTAGAGTCTCACCATTAGATCAATAGGGTAGTTTCCTTCATCAAAGAAAACGAAAGGCATTTATTGCGATTCGTTACCCACCATTAGTGTATTCATAATATACAAATTATTTGGTTTTAGAAATACCGGTTTAGACGAATGGCTATGGTCCATTTTTATCTTCATTTGAAAAGGGCCAGATTGGCGCCCATGCGATGCCACTCCACGTGATGTCACAGGGACCTAGTTTCTATACGAGAGGATAGGAGTTATACATCGTCTGAGGTTACCAATGCATGCATGAGGCGCAGAGCTCAGGGAAACATGTCTTCATAATCACCTATTAAAACTGGCTAAGGTCGGAAAGTTTTCTTCATTTGATAAGGTATTAATAATCCTTATTTAAGCCAAGCGCTACCAGCCAGCAGGGTACTCAGCTACCAGATAGCAGCCTGCGTCGTATCAGCGCTCAACTCGCCTCAAGGTCACCTCACAGGGCGGCAGCGGGAACCAGAAATACGCCACACGGAAAGGTTTCCCGGCATTCATACTTACGCGTCGCGTTTTCGCGCGCTTGAAATTTTTCACTTTTCATTTAATCGCGAAAAATAGATATCGTCATTAAAAAATCTAAAAGCGTGAAATACGTACTCCAGGAGTAATAATCTTTCGATTTAGGCAATAAAAAAAATAATAGGAAACCACCCTATTGGCTGTTAAAAAGTCCGCCAATCGGTGAAGACTGTGTACGCCGCGCCGGTTAGACAAAGTGGGATCATGTACTTAAGGGACCCCTTACGAAACAAATGTGGCGGCTCTTGTTAAAACTAGATTTGGGTGTCTTCGATGAGTTTTTAATTGAGTTGATGAGAATACAAGAATATTACGTCAATTTTTTTTTAAATTCTGAAATAAAACTTGAAATTTCCCACCTCGATATCACTTTGAAGATGGTGTATTGCCTTGGAAACCTAGGTAGTAATAAATTTTATATTCTTGGAAAGCTGCAAGTATTCATTTCAGTATGGAAAAATTTCAATCTATTTACCTAGATTCTTCGTATTTTATTTTGCTGATAAATTCATAAATTGCAGAGTAAATCCAATTTGCACATTTTTTTGCACAACATTCTACTACCTGTACATGCCTGATTTTAACTCCAATTTACTGCTGCACCGGCCTTTGAAATGGGATTTCTCTTCACTTAAACGATTATATAACGTAACTTTTTCGCTTCTTTTACCGTGGTTGCTCTTTTGTAAAAACTAATATTTATAGATTTAACGTGAACATCCCTTGCACACGCAATTTCTACGATGGTCTAAATCAATAGCAGGAAAATAAACGTGTGTAGCTGAATGTTGATGCTGTAATGTGGAAAGTAAAATAGGGGAGAAGGAAGAGGTCGTTGAATCAAGTAACGGAAGGGTGTGAGTTGGTTTGTGTCTGGAGGGGAAAAGAGAAGGGGGGGAGAGGTGGGGAGGTGGCTCCTGTTTTCATGGTGGGGGTTGAAGTGTTGGGAGGGATAAAGCCATGAAAAGAGGATTTGGTCTGCACGAGGGCCTTTCAGGGCATTTGGGATTCGCCGGGGCCATTTTTAGGGTAAGGGCAGGGAGGAGGGGGGGAGGTGTTGAAGTCAAAAGATTCGGGGAATCAATGCGACCGACCGTAAAAGCAGTTTGGGATTGCAGCAGGGGGAAAAAAAGGAATCCATCGCCGCCGTTACCCATGGTTCATTAGCGCGGGAGAGAGGACTTTGGAGAGGTGCCATTCCACTTAATTAGGTAGCCCGAAGGCAGGGGATTTATGATTTGTGGCTCGAGAAAGTCGTTCCCGCCGAGTAATTTGCGATGTTAATCGATTAATATGACGCGATACGCTACCTCCGCAAATAGGGTGACAATGACCTCATACCACGCAAGCTCTTTTGGAGTCATTTAGTGATCGATAATATCTCCGTTAGCAAAATGACATATTCGCAGTTGCTGTACTGGTGAGGCAGCCAGTACCGCCTCCAACAAGCCAGTACAGAATGAAACAGGAATTATTTTGCGTATTTGTTCACATCATTGGCTTAATTTGGGGTTTTTGATGCACGGAAAACTTAAATATAAATATAGTCTTCAATTATTAAAGATTTATTAAGAAATGTCTATCATTCAATAAATGCATCTGTTGGCGATACAATTTTGTGGTAGTTCATTTGAACCGACTTAACGACCATTCCACTAACGAAAACCGAATAAGTAAAAGAACTTTAGGTTATCAAACACATAGCGGTTCGCAATGGGTATGAAGAAGATCTTATTGGCCAAATCTTGTCTGCGAAAATTAGTAGTTGATTCAATCACCACTTCAATCCCCGTTTCTTCTCCAAAGTGGGCAAAATTACCATTAGTAAAAAAAAACTTATCTAATATAATAATGCGGCATATCGCACATGAACATGCTAGAATAGGTTTTTAAAATACGATTACAACTGGTAAATTGTTTTTTATTTTAATTCAAAATATGGTTTTTGTTGAAATGGTTACAAATATGTGTATATCACAATGTACAAATAACAATTGTGTATCATTTAATGTTTGTCAAAGTAGTTGGAAACTTATGGTTGGAAGGAAAATGAAAGGTAAATGGTGAATTGTGAAACTAAATCATGGTTTTCTAAACATAAAGTTGAGAATAGTCACGTTGCGGATTAAAAACCAATTATTTTATATTTTACGTTTACAGTGAATAGATGGATTTTGTAGAAAATAAATTGAGTGGAAGATGCAGATAAAATGTGGAGATCCATTAAAAGATATGAAGTGATAGTACTTTGCACTTTTCCTCATAAAACTTTATTTCACTTGGTTCAGCACGTTTCAATGCACTGCAGCATTATCAAGAGTCTCGGGGAAGAAAGGTACAAAGTAGTATAACTTCATATCTTTATAGAAAATGAAAAATCGGAATTATTTTAAAATTAATGAATATACGTTACTGGATGAGGTTATTTCTAATGGTTTAGGTCGTTTAAACATATTTGTCGATACTTCCGAAATTCATCTTCCATTTTCAAGTCTTATCACATGAAAATAAGAGCAGTCGAATAAATAAAAAATCTGGTCAAGTATTTAGTATTTTTTTTCGAGTTTAAGAATTATACAATAAAACATTTTAATTGATGGATTTAAAATTAAAAAAAGAAATCGATCGAAAATTCCACACGGAAAAAAATAAGAAAACCCATCACCGTGGCCAGTCTCGGAATACTTAAATTAATAAAACTGATGTGACATACCTTATACGTACACTTAAACAATGTTAGTTGAAAAATTTTTATTGAATATTTTTTGCACTGTAAAATTAATTTTAAATTCTTGACTAGCTTTTGCATTTATGGTACATCCAATATTTTCATATAATACACCCAAAAGATGGAAAATGAACTTCTGAAACGTCCGCAATAAAGTTTTCTATGGATGAGATAAACCGGAAGATGTCAAATTTAAGCATAAACAATAGATGGAGATAAAAAAGAAAAATGTCTATTACTAAATGAGGGATATAACTTTTTAGAAAAGCATCCGTATCAATCAGTTCTAGAAATTAGCGGAAGTAATCAACAGTATATCATGCACAAAGAAAAAAAATGCGATGAGGAATATTAAAATAAAGGCTAAGAAGCTTTTTAAAGATTCAAGTGTACCCGAAACATAAATATATGGTTTTTCATTGATGCGATTTATTTTTTATGATTCAGATTTATTTTTAATAATAACATTTTGATATATTCCATTCATTTTTTAAAATTATTATTTGTAATTTTGAATGTAGGAATATTATTCTTGGGCCGCATTTTTTTACCCCGTGCAGGAAGGATGCAGGATTGATGAAGTCAATTTCATGTAATTCACTAGCGCAGAAAAGGGTTCAGGAGGTTTTCAACTAATTATCGCAAGGAGGAAAGCGGGTTTTTATGATTTGTATTAAGCGATTTATATGACGCGATATACCACCTCCGCTAATAGGGCGGCATTAACCTCATTGCTAATACCGCGCAGGTTCTCTTGGAATCATTCATTGATCGACAACGGAAATCTGGCGTTATCAGAATATCCCCACCTCCGGGACGATAACTTGCCTACGCACCACCAGCCAATAGTAATGGAATGTTTGAAATAGAATGAAAATGATTTTTTTATGAATTAGTGGAAGCACTATAGCGGCAAAAAGTTAACAGCACTAAAATGGCAACCGCACTCTTCCGAAACCAATATTCAGGTTCTCATATTTAAGGTCGCTCTCAATTTCAGCTTGCAAACGCTTTTATTTGAGGTTGATTATTTTAATTGTCTCTCTAGAACTTGCAATCACACTTTTTTAAAGAAAGGTCTTAAAGGAAGGAACTTTTTTACTTTTTTCTTCCTTTGATATGGTATTGTTAGTATTAATGCATTTGCTGAATCCGTGGGCATAAAAGGACGATTTTCTTGCTATTTTCATACTATAAACAATGTGCTCGTAAACTATTTTATGTGATTTTATTTCTGCCTTCAGATTTAAATACGAATTATTTTACGGATGAGGTTGAAAAAGTTGCATCTCATTAAAGCATTCTCTAACATAATTCAATTCATGTTTTCCTAACTTACCATCTGCTAAAGATAATACACTGTTGTGGACGAAATGTTTCCAGCGAAATATTTGCACATCATTCTAATTTCCTAAAATGTATTGCCGTCACGTTTAACTTGATTTGTTGAATCATTTTCTGCTTTACCGAAGACTAAAATATGGAATAAAATATATATTGATCTTTTGAATAAATGACCATTTGTTACTGGAGAGCGAGTGTAGGGAAAAATATGAAATAAACACCATACTTGCTAGAGAAGTAATGAAAATAACCAATTTTGAGAAGGAAAAATTAACGACCAATGGATACAAAAGACATGCGATTCACTTTAATAAAATAATTCCATGGTTGATTTATATGTCAAAAGCTATAAAAGTAATCGTAGTTACGAAATATAATTTTCATGAACATTTATAAATCTCTTCATTGAACTGTGAACGGTTAACAACAACTATCAGAACTAGAGCTATGTCGGGTAGGTATTCGTCTCTAGAAAACAGCTATTTGTAGAACGCCGTCGGATCCCACTATGCCTTTTAATTTGACTCGCAGACAATTTCCCATTAAGGTTTCCTATGCGATGGCTATTAACAAGGCTCAGGGTCAGACTTTGCAAAGAGCTGGCTTATTCCTGCCTGACCCTGTATTCTTTCATGGCAAACTTTATGTAGCATTCTCTAGGTTAAGATCTTTTCAAAATATTTTTGTAAATATTAAGGAAAACGCTAAACAAATATTAACAGAGGATAGTGTAATTACTTCCAATGTTGTGTTTAAATAGGTCCTCTGACCTAAATTCGTACATGAACATTCCAATTAAATTTGTACATAAGACCCTGCCTTTTTTTTCTACATATTAAAATTAGAAACGCGCCTATCCCTCTGTGGACCTGCATTGAAAAGAGCGGGGGAAGCCCGCTGGGAGCGGGCGCATCACGCTCGTATGTCATTAAAAAAAATACCTGTTTGGATTACGGTTCAGAGGAAAATCATATGATATCAAGATAAGAAAACACTAATAATAGTGTCTCTTTAGTGGCCAATAGTGTTTCCTCAATTGTAATTAAACAGGTTTAGATGATTTCAAACCAAAGGAAAAACACTTTATTCATTCCTTAATTCATAACGAAACCATTTATTTTATTTGTATGAATGGAATTCAGTTATCCTAGGAATTGAATTGAAGGACTACCTAGAAGAAAACGAGCAGAAGAAACTTACCGAGGCAGTTTCACTACGCTTTGCTCTGAGCTGACGACGAGGAGGTTTCTCTCCTCATAAAATCTGCCACGAGAAAAACATCAACCGCTGGCAGGTTGTTGGATGAAGCCGTCGAATATCCTGCTTGCATTTGGGAAAATAAATTCCCCGAAAAGATTACCTTCCTCGAATTAAAAATGTTAAATAAGCACCAATAAGAATAGGGCTGGTGACGTCAGAATGGAGCAGCCGATCAGAGCACGTTTTTTCTTATTCATAGCTGACACGAAAAAATGTAACTTTAGTGGCTTATATTATTTATGGAAAACAAAAGAACTACGTTTTACGTAATAATTGACTTTATTACAATACAATCTTTTTTCTGGAAAAAGTTAATCGTTAAATTGAAACCCTTTCAAATGCTCCTTTTTCGCAGGAATAGAATTTACCTGCATTTACCTACATAGAATAGACCTGAATAGAATTTATCTGCATTTATAATTTACCTGCATTTTTCACCTTGATAATGTTACTCTGTAAAGAAATCATGGTCGGTGTCAATAAGTTACTATGTGGAAATAGCAAAGTTGTTGATCCTTCTATTCCTGCGATTATGGACTTCCACCAAGTTACGCCCGCTACTATTAATTATATTAATTAAGTTCCTTTTTTATTATCTCTTCTTTTTATTTTATTTACATTCCATCCTTGTCAGCCGAAGTGCGTTTAACCTATTTACATGAACATCCCTCCCTCTGTTGCTCTATAAATAGTAAATGAGCAGCGTGGGGATCGCAATCGGCCTTCTGGCGAGATCATCGCTTCCCTCCTATCTCACGAGCATCTCCCTGCTTATAAGCGGCCAAAATGGCTGTCCTCTCCTGGCTGAGAGAGAGAGAAAGAGAGAGACCTTTGATAAGCTGCTCTTTTCACGGAGAATGTCCTAGAATATGGGCTGGATGACGACAAAAGCGACCATGCATCCACGTCGTTGTCTCGATGGGAAAGGATATTTTTATTATTTTCAAAGTTCCCTTTGTCCCGTCATCAGGGGCTATCTCTTGCCTTTCGCTCCCTCGATATAGTATCTCAATATCGATCCGCCCATACTCATCGCCATTGTCCTCCCGACACTCGAGATCGCCTCGATAGCCTTCCTTGCTGGAATTTCGATTCATCGAAACCTAGATCTTCCATGTACGTCTCCTCTGAAAGCCGATCTCCTCTCACCTCGCCGACCTAACTGAATGAAAGACTTGAATAATGGACGGCTGAACTGAGAAGTGGCGCACTTTGATCGTCTATTGTTTCCTTCCTTCGGTTTTACTCCATCGCGTCCGCCCCCCGAGTCCGGAGCTGAATACTATAAATATAGTCATTTTAGAGGAGTCACCTGGCCCCTAGCAATTCTCTTACATAAAAACTGTATGCTATAGACTTTTGGCATTTTTGAAAGCGCCATTAATCAAGTGAACTTGACGATATAGGGTAACGATCTCAGATGTCAATTATGAACATCTTCTAACGTAAGAGATAACTAGAGTCCATTCCAAATATCTTTGCGATTGAGTGGCATACCCAAGTGTTTTTGGGGGTGAGGGTAGAGAGCACGTGACTTCCTGAAAAACAACCAAATTGCGATAGGCGGAGCCTAGCCTCCGGTGAATTCAGTCGCTTACAGACCTCCGTGGTGTACTCTTCGTAAGTTTGCAGTGTTGCCGAGTGAAAAGGGGCCTTTAGACACAGTCTTTCGTTTTTATGCACAGACAAAGTCTTTTGAGGAAACATGGCAACGTCCGCCTCTCTCTCTCTCCCCATTCTACATCTTTAGTGTCGCAGTTCCTACCTCTTGCCGCGAGGCTTCACGAAATATGTCGAGCTTGCACGACTCGGCTTGTCGCAAATACGTAAATATGAAAAGGATTTTAGCGACCTTTACCGCGTTTATGACTTCTATACCCTAGATACTCTTTGTAATTGATTCTCATTTTTTTTCGTGGCGGTAACCACTAGATGTCTCCTCGGTAGGAGATAGTTCGTTAATTGTCATATGAGATCGTTGTCTTTTTTCTTTCAGTGAACTCTCATAGGATGCAGTTACACATGTAAAGCAATGGAGAAAATTGAAACAATAGTTTGACCTAATACCTATGCACTAAAGTGCGTGACTGCGTACCAAGTCATGCATTACATGCTATACTTAGTAGCTATATTGATATTAGTTGAAGGTGTGCATAATTTAAATATGTGATAAAAATCGGGGAAGATAATTAAAAACTGAGAACGCTTGTAAATAGATGTATAAAAATCTATTGTAGTATTCATAGATTACGTATTAAACTTTTAACCAAAGCGACCAACTTAGTAGCTTGCTATTGACAATGTAAAAAAATTGTAACTAAGGATCCTCCTAGCGATTCCGTAGTTGTATCACCATTTGGTTCTGCAAAGCATAAGTTGTAATACGCAGTGCGTCGGAATGCGGTTGGAAAACAATTACCCACGTTTAACATTCATCAGCAACCACCTCAATATTATAACGTGACATGGAGTGAGTGCCTAGAGCTGAAAGCGGTGAACCAACTAAAAAAAAAATTAAGACTTCCAGGAAAGAAGTGTATTTTTCGGAGTGTATTAAATAAAAACACTTGAAAAGATAATCACTATCCTTTTTTAATAAGCCTGTTCGGATAGTTCTAATTGGCATGAGCGAATCTAATTAAGTTACAACGAATCTCAACTTCAGCATAAAATTTAACTTATGCTTTAGATTACGCTTCCGCGCATGCTTAATCACAGGAAAACTTAGGTGGGAAGGCGAATTTATTTACAAACATGTAAAACAATTTGGAAAACGTATACATGGGGGAAACGATAGGGTGAAGCAGACATGATGGTTGAAAACTCATAGGAAATATTTTCATTTTACTTCGTGACCTACTGCATTCCTTCTGCATTTTCAAGACACTGAGCAATAGGAGCTATTCATACTTCGGCCGCCAAGGTCACAAGTTATTCTTTAGATGTTGTATATTACTCCTCTTAATTACAGAAATTCACTAATTTCCAAATTCCGAACGGAGATACTACTGCTACTGCACTTAATTTACCTTTCAATCGAAGGAAAACGTTTTACTCCATGAATTATACATGAACGAATGATGATTGCAGTTTTGGTCAACATATCTTGAAAGCCTGTAAAACACTCGCCTTTATCTTGGAGGCTAAACTCTACTAGGAGCCGCCACTTTCAATAGATCCATTAGTCAAGGGGGAGCCTTTTTTATGAAGTGGTTCCTAAAGGCTGGGGCACAATCAACGCTAACGTGAGACGGTGTACGGGATCCGGGAGAACGTAAGACGGGGAACGCCACCGTGCAGTCACAATTGACGTTCCCGTGGCCGGAAAGAAAATTGACTAACGCCCGCGCAGTGGTTATGTTTGTAGTTTTCAGTCTTTTCGTTTGTGTGTAGGAAGAGTTTTGAAGAATGTTAGAAATCGACGTGGATAGTATGCACGTAAATTAAATTAAGTAATGGCTTACCTTAACTGACTTTTCTTCAGCTCACGTTGCACGACAACAACAATTGCCATATTCAGCAATGGGCGCCAACAATGCTGTATCGCTGTGATTGGCTTTCCGTATATGGGACACGGGAAGAGATGAAAGTTGCCCATCTCTCGCGTTTACGTACTCTCCGTAAACGGTGGTTGTGTCCCTTCCATAAGCTTTCCCTTCCGCCATATTTTTACCGATTCCCGTTAACGGCTCGCGTCTCACGTTAGCGCTCATTGTGTCCCGGCCTTAAGTTATTAACTAGTTATAAAAATAGACATAAAAACGCGCTATGAATACAGTTACTAATTCTTGTTCGAATTTCCCGGTTTCCAAAAAAAATATATAATAGAGTATGTGCACTCGGGAGGAATACGATTGAAATGCAGTTTATTCGATAAAGTGTATCGTAAATATCATTACTTTCGATTAACAGCATTCATTGTTGCTTAGTTTGTTTAATAATTACTATTTAATATGCATTGTTTTCGCAACGATATTAGGCAGACGAAAACGCTCATCTATTGGCTCCTCGGTATGTGACGTCATTCTGGTCTATCTCATCAGCGTGCAAGGTGTTTATCGTGTTATGATCGTGTTTATGATTCAATAAACTACGTGTACATTGGAAAAAGTTGGTGGATCTGATCTGTGTTAAGGGAAATACATTTAAGTGCTTATCATGGAATCAGGTTTCGTGAGGGTTTCTTCAAATAATATCCCGAAGGTGGATGCTTCAATGATTGACCGTGCTGATTATGTTGGACTATACCTACATGCCTCGGCACGAGGTTTTAATGTTGAACTGGAGCTTTTTTGTTGTCTTATCTCATTCATAATAAAGAGAAATGGACGGGAAACCTCATCGGAAATTAGGTCTAACATAAGTGAATTAAGTAAGATTGTTTACAGTAGGTAATTGGCCAAAAGTTTGTTAGCACGATTCGAAGGTTTACGGAAGTAAAAGTGCCGGTAGGTAGATAACTATCGATATTTGTATTATTGTCATTTCAAATACCGATCATAATTTAATTTATCTATTTAACTATTTTCTATTCTATTATTATTTAACCTACTGACTCGCGAAAAATAATTTTTCATATTCAGTTATGGCCCGTGGTGACTGGATGAATATCCATAGTTAATTATTAAATTGCCGCTACTGAGCTGGGTTCTTCTTCTTCTTCTGGGCTATTTAAGGTTTTAAACGTAAGCACAAATAACTGAAGTTACATTTTGGTCCAGTTTAAGCAGTAATCTGATCTTAATTTCTTAAAAAAACGCACTTTTAGTCGACGTATTTGTTCTTTCGTAGATTTAATGTATTCAAAAGCAGAGTTCTGATTATCTCAATGTTCCTACAAGTTATTTTCAGTTCGCTAACATAGATATGTCAGTCAGATGTACATTTGCTTGGTTGAGGTTTATGAATAGCATTTGTGAGGTATATCTAAAAATTAGTTATTGAAAACTTGGTCCGGATGAATGACGGAAATCTCTCGGGCTGGAAATCAAATGTTTGATAGTTAGATCAGACGATTACTTTTCATTCATTCGGTTTCAATAAGCTTCTCGAAGCATTTGTTAGCACAATTTAATAATTGGTTCATTTTATATTTCTTCACAGCATTAGTTTATTGGTTTTCAAGGTACAAGTGTCTTGTTATGACCGGTTATGACTATCCATTAATCGAGGAATCCCTGCGCGCGGTGCATTTCCAAAAAGTAGTCCCGACTTGTGATACGTAATAATGAGCTTATTTCACATCCGATTTGGAAAATATTAGCATCACTGTGTTTGGAATTAAATTACAAACATTTTGAATACCCAAACTATTACTTTTAATCGAAAATTAATTTTCCGTTTTTTAGTTAGTAGTACGGGTACAGTTACTAAGTTAGTTACTAATTAGTGACTTAGTTTTCACGAATTAAGTCGTACTATTTTCAAGGATCATCACTGTTTAAGTTTCTCTTAATTTTAATGTCACTATAAATCTGCAAACGAACGCAAATGCGAGAACCGAGGAGTAAGAAATACGATTAGGTAGTTCGAGGTAGAGAAGTTGATAGAGTCTTGTCGTCAGCGTAACCGAGAAACAAATGAACTAAAAGATGTAGATGATGGCATGTACACACTTTAAATCTAGTTCATAAGGCATTCCATGGCTTCTTTCCAAACTCAGTATACGCTGTAGAGGGGCTCACCCTAAAGAACAAGGAATGCCTGAGAACACGTCGAACAAAATTACGTCACAGCCTTGAGAATATGGCCGACTGGTGTTTCAGCGCATCATTAATTTTGCTAATTTTAATAATTAATATCTCGCTTAAAAAGTACCCCTCTATTCTCAGACTCGGAATTTAGCCTAATTGAGGTGTAAATTCTTTTTTAAGATCACTTCCCAAAAATGCGCACATACTCTATTGCGAGGGATAATTTATAAAACATTCTATTATATACTTACTGCTCGAATAAAAAGCCAATCAAGGCTTTTTTCAAGTTTTTAAAAATCCGTGTTGACTCTCATTGCAGGTTGTAATGCATCACTGGTAAAGCGCATATGGCCGTTTTGAGGCCCGCAATCTTGGGTGAAGGCTATATTTATAGCCAAATGTCAAAGGATACCCTCGGATAGTTTTTCAGCGTTTGTCTTGGCAGTCCCTCTGGTGTCATTTAAAGGAGAGATTCTTATCTACCTAGATTGAGTCGTAATGGTTCATGACTTTTCCGCTTGTCCCTTCGCAGATGGCTAAATGTTTGGATCGGTCCATCTGCCTCGGTCATTTATCACGATTAGATTTCTCGAGGGTGTTACAGCTGAGTTCGCGGGGGCTCGGGCCATTTCTCCATGCCATAACGGGGGCTCACTTACACATACATCGGAGGAAAAAGTTTTGGGGAAATTCAATGAGAATCCATGGCGCTGTAATTACCGGTGTTTTTTTTTTGTCGAACTGATTAAAACATACAGCATCATCATAATCATCATCATCAGTCAACAATCCTAAGATTGGTTTGACAAAGCTCTCAATTCCTCTCTCCTATCCGCTAGCCTTTTCATAGCGACGTATCTCTTCTCTTTTTTATCCTTCATATCCTGTCCTATGTAACTCATTCGGGGCCGTACCTTACCCTTCTTCCCTTCCTCCTGTTCTTCTACGACTGCTTTCATCAGGCCATCATGTCTCATAATATGTTCAACTAACAATGAGTTGTCCCGTTTTCTCATTTAGCTTTTTAGAAAACTTCTCTTTTCTTCCACTCTTGTTAGCACTACCTCGTTACTCGTCGATTCATTTTATCTTCATCATTCTTCGGTAGCACCACATTTCAAATTCTTCCTCTCTTAACTTCTCTGCTGCTATCTACTCCCAAGCTTTGCTTCCAGGATTGGAACGGCTTCCAAGGGTTGGAACATAAAACAGCATTGTATAAATATAATGCAATCCGATCACTATGGCAGCAATCAATTGGATTTATAGTGCCAATGATTTTTTATTTTATTTTCCCGAAACTGTTTTTGTACAGAGCTTACTGTTCGGTAAAACACTTAGTGGCCCCTGAATGCGCTGAACTCCAGCGAGTGGAGGTGAAAGTGGCGGTGGAAATTGGGAGGAGTGGCGAAGCACTCCTGACTGAAGCATAAGTAAGTCAAGCAGACACCTCGATTGGAGTCCTAAGCAATAAATTACACTTTAACCTACACTGTCGTGAGGCGGTACTTCTTTGTAATAGACTCGACCATGCCCAATGCATACTAAATACATACTAAAGTGCCCAATACATAAAGTACTCTAAAGATACATAAAGATACATAAAGATACTCTAAAGTGAACTTAGTGGCCCGCGTGGGGGCCACTGAGTTCACTTTAGAGTATCAAGAAACAGTACGAGTGGAGCGTCTTGGTTGTGAATAGTTAGAAGTGTAACTTACAAGTCTTAGTAAAAGTTAACAGTCAACTTAGCTTTACACTTTTGCCTGAATAACACGATCATTTTTTCCATCCCTTTCGAAGGACAGCTCCAGCGATCTATTTCCGCGATGGCTCCAAGGATGGCAATCCCATCCGTTTTTCCACCACTTGACGCGTCCCTTTTTCCGTCGCTGAGACCACCGCTGGCACCGTTCTTCAGCCAATCGGAACGCACGGCCGCTAACAGCGATTGTAACGCCACGCTTGGCTTTTAATTGAAGAACAGTTGTAAATTTCAGAAAGTGACGACATTATCGATGTAAAAGGGAAGGTGGGAATTAACGTGTGATTCAGAAATTGATGGGCCGAACGATCACTCTTTTGGTCCCTGAAAACCTATTGCCGGAGATATTACTCAGAAAGACGGAAAAAATGATCGTGAGTTTTAGGCTTTATATACATGCGTGGCCATCCTTTGCCGTTCTTCTCATCCACTGATACTACGACGGTATCTGCTGAAAAAATCTATGGGTTAACCTTCTCATATTATGATCTTCCCTCCAGTTATTATTTGGTACACTGTTCGATTAAGTGGACGGTATTTCATGTAATGAGAAAAATATTGATCTTACCATAAAAGCCTTGTCAAGAGGAGTTTTTCCTTTACCTATTGCGTCACACGCTTCGTGATTTGTGTTATGCGCCCCGAAACAATTTCCTGAAAACACAAAAAAATTACATTAAGAATGGGTTCTGATTTGGAAATCATTTGGTATCATTATAAGGTATTATAAAAATGATCGTGTTCTTTAAGCTTTAGACGTGCAACTTAAAAATATTAGCACAGCTTAGCATCGGATAGGGGTGGACCCTTAGAAGTTAAAACCACGAGGGCCGGGAACAAGTGATTTAAAATAATACGCCCAGTCTCCTCAGGAAGAAGGAGGACAGAGGAAGGACAAGGAGAGAGTAGGCGAGCGTCACCGCGATGTGTGCCCGACAACGCCACAAGGGTAGCCTAGGGTTACGACGAACAGCCTGAGGTGTATTTGCCGCGGGAAGAGAGTCGATTTTTCGAATGCGTACAAACTGTTCAAAGGGAACATTTTTAGCTAAATTTAAGCATTATTCCGTGGAAAAGTAAGCGTTTTTTGTCTTCCTTCATTGCCCATTCCATAAAAAGGGATATGGTTTTTTTGCGGAAGTTGATGGTGTGCAACTTCCCACATTTTTTTAGGGATATTTGACTTAGAATGAACTAAGATAAAACGTAAATAGACACTTTAAAGCAGTAAAACGCCCACTTATACACCTGAGGATGAGAAGATAGACTCTATTCGGGGATAAAAAGCTCTCTAGACCACCGTAGCGATAGAGTGATAGGGATGGGAGGGTTTTAAATGATAAAATCCTGAGGCGACGTGGTCTGCCATAAGGGAAACCATTTTTTGCTGTTCCTTCAGAATCGAAAGGATATTCTATAATTAAGAACATTCCATTGTTTCAAATTTTATTCCTTCCGTAGTACAACTAAGCCAAGGGGACTGCATAGAGTAAGCCCAATACCAATCCCTAGGGGGCTGATTTCTGTTGCCACTTCGGTCGTATTTGAATGTTTTCAAAAATGTCCGCAGCGCGTTGATGAATTCAATTCGATCCAATTTTTCCCAATATTTTGCATTATAATGTTTGTAATTGCGAGGAATGGCAATGAAAAGTTAAGGATTCGATAGATGACATCATCATGGGTATAAATTTCGGTTAACACCCCTAATTATACTTTATCTCCCTGTGAAACTCGGATCAATTTGTCCGTCAGCGACACGAGTGGCGACTTTTGTAAACCCATTAAAATGCTCGTTGGGTGAAAACACTTTTTGAGGCCGATTTGAGGACCCTCTTTTGTAATATTCGTGAACTAAGCAGAAAACCATCAGTCAACCTAGCTTTACGCTTACTGCTGAAATATCGCATCCCCGCTCGCCTGCATGGGGAAGTTGGTGGCATGGGCTGGTGGGGAGGCTGGAGAGGGGTGCGCAATATTTAGCGTCCTTGCGCGGTTGTGCGTGGCCGTAATAGAATAGGGACGATGAAAAGGATGAAACCTGAGTATCCGGGCGCAGCTTGAATGAGAGGGGGTGACGGAGGGGTCCCGTTTGTTAGGAGGCCAGGGGGAGATTGTCCCCTCTCTAAGCCTAAGGTCACGGAAAAGAGGGGGGGCGGGAGGCTGAGTCGGGTTGAATGAAGAGCGTGTTTGTGTTCATAGTGCGAGGACAAACAGACGGTAGTGTTTGTGCTCACATCAATGATCAGATATGAATTTTAACTGACCTAGTATCCGCTGGATTATATCCTACTGCGAGTTGTTAAGCGGGCAATCTAACTCGGCGAAATGCATCATCATCAGTGATCATCAATCCTAAGATGAAGTTGTCCGGCGATACTTAGTGGAAATATTCAATCTCCATGAGAATAAAGAACGAATGGTAAACTCCGACACTATTTTATTTAAATGAGCACCGACCCGGTCTCGACACGTAGTGTCATTATCAAGAGCGTGTTTGTGTTCATACTGCGAGGACAAACACACGGTAGTGTTTGTTCTCACTTTAATGATCAGATAAGAGTTTTAACTGACCCAGTAGTCCGCTGGATTATATCCCACTATGAGTTGTTAAGCGGGCAAACTAAAACCATTTAAATAAAATAGTGTGGAAGTTTATCATTCGTTCTTTATTCTCATGGATCCTAGGATTGGTTTGATGCAGCTCTCCACTCAGTTCTCCCATCAACTAATCTTTTCACACCTACATATTTCTTCTCTTCCACATCCTTTTTTACCTGTTCCATATATTTTGTCTTTGGTCTTCCTTTTCCGTTCGTGGCATCTACTTATTCCTCGACAATCGTCTTCATCAGGCCATCATGTCTCAAGATGTAGCCTATAAGGTTGTTCCGTGTTCTTGTTAAGGTTTTCACGAGGCTTCTCTTCTCTCCTACTCCTCTTAGGACTTCCTCATTACTAACTCGGTCGATCCATTTGATCCTCATGATTCTTCTGTAGCACCAAAGTTTGAAGGCCTCCATCCTTGCTTTCTCAGCTGCCATTATTGTCCATGCCCCACTTCCATATAGGTGCATACCTACTCCCAATGTAGGTTCTTATAAATTGTTTCCTTACTATTATGTAAGTTTCCCGCTGTAAGCGCGTAACGGTTGAAAACTAAAGGTTGCGATTGCTCCTCTTATTTTTATATGAGAAAGAAATGTAATACTACATCTGATTTAAATGCATGGTACAACCCAAACAAACGCAATATTTAGAGTTTTCCTGCTAACGACGCTCAGTAGTCCGAATACATTTTTTTCCGAGGAAAAAAGTCAATTTTTCGATTTCAAACTGTTTCAAAAAGAATGTTTTAGTTAAATTTAAGCATCATTCAATGGCAGATGAAACATTTTTTCGTCATTCACTTGCCCTCTTTTTTAATACAGGTATTAACGGAAGTTGGTAATTGTGAAATATCTCTCGTTTTTTCGCGATATTTAACTAAGAAAGCACTATGATTAAATAATGTAGGATTAACCTCCCACCATGATATCCTGCTGTTTGAAAATTAGTCTTCTCCAATACCAAAATCGCGCGCATACAATGAGCGGTGCCCTAAGCTATCTGTAATTGTAAAAAGACGGCACCATTTGTGCCGTTGTCGTCTAGCAAGAGTTCAAATTTGCAATTTACCTTACATATCTGCTATCATCACTTCCAAAGACAGAGCATGAGGTGCGATGGCTACAAATAAGTAGTACAATATTTTGCTGGAACTTCAAAAACTACAATTTTTCATAATTTCAGGAGGTAGAAAAAGCAATTTCAATAAAAAATAATTATTGAGGATTAGATTCTGTTAGATAAAAAACATATCAGCCGACGATTTTGAAATTTAGTTATCATTTACAAGGCTTACTTGAAAAAAGACGAAAAGTACAAAAAAACGAAAGCCGTCAATGATAAATAATAAATTTTACCGTTTAAAAAATATCCAATATAAAATTTTAACTAATTGATTTGAAATTTAAAACATAAATGAATTCACTAAAAACTAAATAAAAGCGTTTCACCTTTAAAAACTCTACTCTACTCTACTATATTATATTTATAATTGCATCAATTAATTCAATTAAACATGTTTTTATAAGCAATATCCTAAAACTCAAGAGTTCATATCAATATAAATTAACACAAGGAGTCAAGAAAAAGAGTAGTTTATAACATACATAGGCACAATCTAGTCTCATACGTTTGTTCCTGAGCGTATTGTACATATGGGCAAAAAAGTTACAAATTGAATTTAGATTCATCGAATATAATATAACAATGTGTTGTATTGAATCAATAAAAATAAATACATGTGGTAAATATTTAGTAAAATATGACTTCTATTTTTTCTAAAATGCTTATTTTTTAGCATACAAGAAAGATCTTAGGTAAATATATTCACTAGTTGAAACTTCTATAGGATATATTGCCGAAAATATTTTTAAAATATGACTTAGGTGGAATATTAATTGGAACAAAATTAGAAGTTAGCTCGAAAATATTCGTTACTTAGTTGGAATTTCCAGGGGATATACTGCCGAAAATATTTTTAAAAATATGAATTGTGGAAAAACATGAATAGGTGGAATGTTAGAGCAAAAATAAGTTATCATGAAAAAATTTGATAAAAATTGGTCAAAATATCAAAGCTCAGAAAGGTAGGTGAAAAGGTCGCTTAAACATTTTTTCCTGACCTATCATTTGCATTTTAACCTTGCATTTTAAGTCTTTGACTGGTTGACACTGTTTTTTCACTCTTTTCTAAATAATGCATCGTACGTATAAATATGTGAAGGTGTTATAAATATTCTCAGCGTAGAAGAATGAAAATTGCGTAAATTAAGGCATAATATTATTACATTTTTATAAACCTTTAATTTAAGGAAGCCATTATTCATAGCGTAGTACCAAATTAAAATTTAGCATTTCAAACATGTCCAATCTGCGTATTTATAATTAATTTTCATTACCAAAATAATTTTCCGATAGAATAGCTGATGTACTCTTTTACAAGATTTTTTTTACTACCTCTTGGATATGGCATATAAAATTATACTGTATTTGCTACACTCTAAAAAAGTAAAATTTCTTTACAAATTTATTTCATTAATATCTCGGTAGAGACTCCAATTATCAGCCTGTAATAGACTCTTTTCTCGAAGAACATTGATCTTCTAATGCACCAGTCCTCATTTACATCCTTCATAATCCACTAATTAATTACGAAAGTGCTCCTCACAATGTAAGCTGCCTATGCCTTTACTCTCTCCACTTATTAAGAAAGCCTCTCTTTTGTGCTAAATATCTCATTACTTTCGCTTTCCCGTAATTTATCTCCAGTCTCTTGACTCTCTCACACAGATATTTTCACGTTTAATAGAATCCCTGCTCCAATTAAAGTGGATACTGAAGGGCTTACTCTAATGCCACTCAAGTTAACACGCGCGTCTTCGTCGACGGAAATATAAAATAATCATCTGGGAACTCCATCGTCAAGAATGAGCCTTAGTAACGCGAATCCAACCTTTATCTCCCCTCGAGAAAAAGATTCATTTAAAAAATATCCCATCTTCGCCTTCGTTTCCTCACGAATCATACTTTTTTTCCATTCGCTTTTTTTTATTATATCCTCACTTTCCGTTCCAAAACGACTGAGAAACTGCTTAAGCAGTCGCGAAACTCCTGTTTTTCTTATCATTTCGCGGGATTCGCGTCTCATCCTCCATCCTCTCGTGGAATAAAAAGCGTATTAATAAGTTCATCTCTACATTTCTTATGGTGGGGAGTGGAAATATTAATTCTCGCTTTCGCGACTAATCCTCAGTGCTTTGCATCGCTCATCCGGACAGCAGTCTTCGCTTGAATGGGTTTTTCTTCCCCCTGTCGTCGTCGTCGTCGTCGTGTGACCTCATACTCGTATCTTTCCAAACCCTCTCCCTCAACCCTTCCATTCTGCAACCTTTTTACTCACGAGGAGTGCCACACCCTTTACGTTGACGATTCGTATTCTACTTTTTCTCGCATGTGAAGTACGCGCCACCCTCGGGAGAATAACACTGCATTCTTATTTTTTTAACCCTTAGTGTACCTATGCGCGGATTTTCTTACACAAGAGTTACCACACCCTGGTACACAGGAAGATGAAAACTGGAATATCAGGAATTTTAATGGCCTTACCGGTGAATTTTATGAATCGACTCTTAGAAAGATATTATGTTAAACAGTTATTACAGCATGTTTTATTAACTTAACTATTAATATATTATTTTGGAGACATGAGAAGAACCATTCTCATGGCTTTTCGTATTTTTTTGCTGTAATTAGGTATGAACTATGGGCAGTGGCAGAAATAAAAATTACATCATTGCCACCTTTCGAAATTAAAAAAAAAAAATAAAAATTAAATTGACCGAAAAATATAGGACATACATCAAGGCACAAGTTTGTGAATTGCATGAACTCAGGTTAGATAGTCCAAATACTTCTCTTGGGCCACCTCACCGTTCATGGATTTTACCTGAACGACCTTTCGGTCAGAAGCCAGGTGATGTACCCGTTTGACTACCGCATTCTCATGTCTTGTTATACGTGTATCATTTACTATGGTTTCAAGGAGTTTTTGTGATGAATTTAATGTGAAATTTTAAAAATGAACTTCAAATCCCTTTGAGATAATTGAAGATTGTCAATTAATAATGTTTTCATGTATGCATATAACCCTTTTACATTTTATTTTGAGGGTCTTCATTGACTGGTTAGTCGTAAAACGAGGTAATATCAACATCCGACCTTTACTCTTACATTACAACTAAGTCTAACATTTCCATGCTATTCAATTTTATCTAGACGCAGCATTATTTATGTTGGCAATGAGTTCTGAATTAAAAAAGTTATATCTCTTTTTGGTGATAGGTGTTTTGTATTAAACCATGGCGATTCCTGTAGCAATGAACTCTACAGTTCGGGGCTCCACATTCATATTTGAAATCTGTCGTTTGCGCCGACAAGTGTTTGTGGTTATCTTACCTTTTAGCAATTTAGGTAATAATTTTGAGTGATATTTTCCAGTGATCTATTCCATCAGATTTTACTGGTCAGCAAGGCAGTTGTGGGATTAAAATGGAGCGCTTGATTTCATATGTCACGAATGCTGAAGAAGCAATTCTTCGCCTTATTAAATTTTAAAGTTCAGCATCCATAGCTCAGACTAATGAGGGATTTCTGTTAGAATATCATTCAAATTAGACTTTAGTCAGAGTAATTTTTCTTTTAAAGTTAGCGGTTGGTGTGCTATGGGTGTAATATTATGCGACATGATATCCTTCTGTTTTTGCTACCGGCGAAGTAAAGCTCTAAACCTATCCTCGTAATAAACAAATGGAAAAAACAAAAGCAAAATTCATTGTTTAAAATAATAACAAACATGATACCTATTCCTCGAATCAAAGGTTGGTTGTTAAGAAACAGCACAAAAGTATTGAAAATGGGTTACAAATCTACAGCACTAAGGTCGGCATGGTAAGTGATAAAGTTTCTCCGGAAGGAATTTAACCGAAAAATTTACCGCTACGCTGCAAGAGGCAGTTTTGTAGCTGGGTATTTCGTGGGAATAAACATTGTCTAGCCTTCAGTATAAATTTCCACCGATTAGAAGCCCTGTTCATGGACGTGAAGAGTTTTGAGATCATAGAGATTATCCTAACCGAGTTGGAGTCACCAACTTTTCGCGAGAACCCATCTCTACCTCTAACACGCGCTCGCAAGAAAAATTTCATTCTCATCCCCTCTCGCAGGCCCCCTTTACACCAACCACTCCACCAACCGCCAGCTTTTATAACACCCTTCTCCACCTCTCCGCCCCTCTCATTGGATCCAGCCAACCAGAGCAATCCGTCTTGCCAGGGGGCGCCCTCTTGAAATCCCCCCCCCCCAACTCCCGTCCACTTAACTTCGTGCTTTTCTCTTCTGCAACCACTCGGATACGTCCCCTTACCTCTTTTTCTTGTCCCAGTGCTTCTTGAGACCGCCACCTCTTCCCCCGTTCTCATTCCGTACCTCTTCCTACTCTTCGCGCACTCCTATAATATCCACCCTTCCCAGCCTCCCTCCGCTCCGTAACTTAACAATAAAAACGTCACTGTCCTCTTCAGTGGTGTATTCTTCGTCCCTTGATATTATTTTTATCCCCTTCATTCTTATAACCTAAAACCGCATCTTTTTCCACGCTCGCCACCCTCATTTCTCTGGCTTGAATACCCGATGTCTCACCTGAATATGCCCACCTCATCCTCAAGCGGCTCTTTGGTAAAAATATAAAAATGACTCGATTGTTAAAAAAAAATTAGTCTTGGCAGTAACATGTTCCGATAAAATACTTTCTAAATATAGCTAAAATTCACAAGGGAGGGGTCAAAAATCCGTGGCTCCATTACCGTTAGGTTAATCTCTACAAGGAGATGGGGGATGATCATATATGATCGCAAGATTATAATTGGTGAAAATTTGTGTCTTTAATTAAATAATTCATTTTCCCTCAGAATTACCAGTTACAGAACCGTCGACTTCATCATTGAAGAGCAATATTAGCCTTTAAAACAAATTTATTCTTAAAGAAACCGAAATTTTAAAAGAAAACTTAAAATGAAACATAATACCATGAGGATTCTGGAATATCTCTTTAATCACCGTTGAATAAGTAAGTTCACACTGTGTATCTGTTGTATTGTAATTTTTCCTGTTCAGGGTTCCATAAACAACTATACCCTTCCTTCATTGGCCCCAGTATAGTTTAACATTTTTTTAATGAATTGCGATTGAAAATTGTAATATTTGAATCTGTGAATATTACAATTTTCAATCGCAATTCATCAACAAAATGTTAAGCTATATTAATGAAGCTTAAGTATTACTTAAAGAAATTAGGGACAAGTATAAATACTATGATTAAAAGGCTTTCTTGAATTAGACGCTAGCAAGAATCTCTCATTAGTCGAGTAATAGATGCCGAAATTTTATGTATAATCACCCCCCACCCCCAAGCATATTCCTTGTTACGCCACTGATAATATCTATTACCGTAATAATCTTCGATTCCGCAAGACGTTGGAGCTTATAATTGGTGAAAATTTATATGTGTAGCTAAGTAATGTATTTTCCCACAGCATTAAAAGTTACAGAACTTCCATTTTCAGCTTTATAATTGGTGAAAATTTATATATGTAGGTAAGTAATGTATTTTCCCAAAGGATTACCAGTTACACAATTTCCAGTTTCAGCATTTAAGCCTAATATATGATCACAGGAAAAAATTTATTCCTAAAAAATAATGCAATTATAATTTATAATTGGTGAAAATTTATATATGTAGGTAAGTAATGTATTTTCCCAAAGGATTACCAGTTACAGAATTTCAAGTTTCAGCATTTAAGCCTAATATTTGATCACAGAAAAAAATTATTCCTAAAAAATAATTCTTTTTCCTTCTTCTTATTTCTTGAATTTTAATTGAAACATTAATTAAAATTCGGAAGATCCCCTGAGGATGAACAGCAAGTCGCTGCTCGAAACGTCGCGACGACGCGTCGGGAGACATGGATGACATCAACCGGTAGGTAACGAATACCCGAGAAACTTCTCTGCAGCTGATACGCCGGGAAAACCTAAGATCATTCATCTTTTCATTGGAGGTTTGCATCTTCCCATTCACAACCTCAGCTCCTTTCTCCCGGGAGATAAATCCACTGAAAAGCTAATCGCCAAGTTAATGAAGGGCGAACTTCTATCTCGCGAGAGTGAACACTCGGTCATTTTTTCATCTTCCCATCAGCGTTTTTAGAACCAAGTGGATTCCTCCCCTCCCCTCTTTGTACTGGAGGGCCCTATATTTCGCTGCAGATTCGCCCGCCGATAAAATACGGGAGGTTATCTTAAAAGGAGTGAGTTTATTCTACTCCATTTGGGGGATATGGAGAGGAGTAGGCAGCGGCACTTGTCCAAATTGGCGGCCTGGGTCCAAGTGAGTGGGAATTGGGTTTCGACGTGTTAGGAGAGGGGGCTCTGAAGCCAAGGGGGGGGCGGGGGAGGGGTTTTTGAAGTACATTGCATTGTGAGAGGCGGGGGAGTGTCAGAAGAGGGGGGGTGGGTCGAGCAATGAATGGAGTCTAACTAAGAGGGTGGGAGCGATGGCTGGTGGCGAGAGCGTTTAGCGAGCTTGGAGATCTTCCTTTCAGGGGGGTTATTCCGTATTTCCCGGAAAGAAAATGACCACGTTCGGAGAGCTGTTGGGTCATCTAATGAATCGTTCAATGAGTCGTTCGATGCTTGAGGAGCCAACGGTGATGATACGATGGAAATGAACCCTTCCCGTGGAATTGGAGTTGATTTTTTTGCTATGTTTTACTATGAACCGGCCCTAAATATTTTTATTTTTGAAATAAGAAAACATTTCACCTATTACAATCAATTGATCAGCTTGCATCTAAACGCGAGGCTCTGACACAGGGAAAAACATACACGTAGAGTTTTCTGCTCGAGTTTTTAAAGTTTTTATTTGGAAATCCACAACGCATGGATGTGTTCTTTGGTCAGTAACCGTCCAGCCGATCAATATTTATGCATTTTGTCTTTGTAAATTGTGATATGCCACGTTATTGCCGTTCTCTGATCGTCGCAATAAATTACATGAAACGAAGCCGTTGACGATGGATATCGGCGCGGATAGACATAGAAAGTAGTTTTAAGTCAATTGCGTATGAGAAATCCGATGCTAATCCATTCTTAATGCTTACTAAATATCCTTGCCTTGTTAATTTTTTATCTGTTTACATACTTGTTGCTTGCTTGCTGATTGCGCGCTATTTTTTCTATGAACACCGATATTTGATGGACTTCATTTTTCCCCGGCGATTGTTGGCAGTAAATTCTTTATGGGATTTTATCCGAATAACCTCCTCAGTCTCCATCATCTCATCAGGACCGACGATGCCAGTCTTGGGTACCAGATTCATATATATCCTTAGTGTTCATGTTTGGTCAATTCTGAATGGCGAAGACCGAGTTTGTTTTCTCGCCATTTTCAAGATCGTATACCATGTCATGGACGTACCCAGTGAGGGGCAGGGGTGGGCAGCTGCCCCCCCCCATCCATAAGAAGCAAAAATCACAAAATTCTTTAAGCAAAATCAGAACTGAATTGAAACGAAAGTTTTTAACAAATTTTCTTTAAGCCCACGAAAAATTATATGCATGAGAATAAGATATGTAACTAAGATAAAACTCTTTTTTCAAGGAAATAATCTCATAACCTAATAAAGCGCTGTTATAATTTTCTTAAAATATTGGTTTCATTCACCTTTTCCATGCTATAATGTCACGACTTGGTTTGCCCCCCGTTTGACCATGGCTTACCCCCCCTAGTTATGATCCTGGGTACGCCCTCGTACCATGTCCTATTTTAGCTGAATCCCTATTCTCTGCTGAAGTTTATTAACACCGCTACTTACCTTAGAGTACTCGAAGCTCACGCTAAGAGCTCACTGCAGTTAGTTCAGAGCTATTTTTTGAAAAGTAAATCGGCCTCAATACACAGACTTAAGCGTATGAGGGTCGTAGATATGGTACTAATGGACGATTGCCAAGGTTGGTTGGTTGGGGGTGCAGAGTGGTATTACCACCGCACAAAAAGAATGAAAGGGGATGTTTGACGGAAGGGGTAGTTGGTGAGAGGGTGGTTGGGGGATGAAGAATGTATGGGAGGCGTGTCGTGTTTTAGGAAGAGGTGTCGCGTGGAGGTTTTGTCGGACGACGCGTGTACTCCGCGTACGTGCCGGAGGGCTCCAGCAGCACTGGAGACAGGAGGGTATTTGGGGGGGTAAAAATGGGGTGGGTCGCAGACTATGTGGGACCGGCGGCGGCAGTTTTACGAATGGCATATCGGGAAGGGGGAGAGGTTACGCCGCCGCCAAGGGTCTTCCGCGTTCAAAAAGGTCGAACTCGGTCGTCAGCCGTGACAAGTTGACATTGTCGGATCACTGTCTTCCAACCCACCCCCACCCCCTCCCAATCCCCCAACCCCTCCCACCACCTCCAACCATGGAACCCGATTACGATTGCCTCACCACTCCCATTTTTTTTTCATTTTGGCCTCGCACCCTTTTTCCGACCTTTTTTTAAAAAAATATATTTTACGTATTCGACCTTACCTACCCTCTCCTCGAAAGGAAAAAAGACGGTTTTGGGTTCCGGGGGCGATGCTTCTATGCCTTAAACGACCACTTCATTGCGTGGAGTATATGGTTCGTTCGAGGATTTCCACTAAACGGAGCACTTTGTAGGTAAACTTCTTAGAAATGATCTCTGTGCTTGCTTTCCCCCGTGGTGTACGATATTTCTTCGGTCTATGAAAAAGCTCCCTAGGGTCGTTTATTTTGGGGTTCATAAATATAGGGATTGGTTCTTCGTTTAGATAGTGAAATATCGGTGAGAAATTAGTAATTCTTCAGTCAATAGTATCTAACATATTATTCTGAAATTTATTTTAAAGATAACTCCCGGGTGAGTAGAAAATGGATTAATATATAATATCCAGCGGTACATTAATGTTCTTGATCAATTTCAGCCATTCTTAAGAAAAAATTAACTATTTATGATTTCATAGTAATCATCTTCCTGATTGGAAATAATATTTTCTTGAATTGTATTTGGAAAAAAATCACGTATTATAATGCTATATACCTGCGTTTAAAGATAAAGAAATTTTAAAGATAATACCTGCCCCATACACAGGTGAATTGAAAAACATTTTATAAGGACTAAATAAAAAGTAGAGGACTTAAAAATTATCATTGATTCCCAATAACAGTATCATCATATATTAAAATTATGAATATATTTCAATATTGATAAGCTTTTTTGGTGTGCACAATTTGCATCGTTGCTTTGTTTCCACTTGAGTTAAAGTTTGGTCATTTTATTCGGATGAGAAATTGCCATGTTATCAGATGGTGCATGCTTTTATAACTTAAATGTGAGGTAACTTATAAGAGAAGGTAAGTATGACTAACTTTTTCATGTGAGGAATCAGGTTTAATTCATTTAGATATGAATTTTGTTCCATTCTATGTGGTAGATGAATAACCGTGTGCTTTTATAGAAAAATGTCAATTCATCATTTTCTTGGACGCCATGCTTTTAGCAATGTATGCGCCGAAGCGGTAATTTTGACCTTTTTTGAATTTCAATTGGTCTTCTCTTCTTTGACGGTGATTAAAAATTGTTGATATTTCGTGAATTTTGATGAATTTTAGTCCTCCGACCACACGACAAAAATTTTTATTATCGGCTGTATGAATTATAAAATATTTGCTGATATACCTAAAAGCACCAGAGCGGTCATTTTGACCGATATTATTAATGTTCTGCTTATTAATTGTGTCCTGTAAAATTAAATTTCTTTTAGCATTATGAGCAGCACTCACGTTAGCAGATTGAATTCACAGCTAATTGTCTGCATTTTTCTATATAATCTCTTTTTTATGCTATGCAGTTATATTACAGTTAATTCATAGACTACCTCTGAGTTTGCCTTCCAAAGTTTGTGTTCAAGTTTAAAATAAAGAAAATTAAAAAAACATTTAAAAAAATAACATTTATAAAAAAAATAATTAAAATATGCTATTTATTATTTGAAATTATAGTAAATTAGAGATAAAATAATAATCGTACTTCAAAATATAATAAGCGAAATGAATTATTGACACACGCTACCACAACGCGAGAAAATACGTACTGGTCCAAATGGCCGCTGCTGGCGCTTTTCGTTATAGGAAAAAGACGGCACTTCTAGAGTTGAGTCAGCTAGTTGTCGGATTCAGAACATATTAACCATGATACCATTGCATCGAATAAACATTGTTACCAACGGAACCCTTGTAACTTATATTGTGTCTCCAAAACATCAGCTCTTCTTTACGCCCGTCATCGATATATTCTACGGTGCTTCTAAATCGCTTTGCTATTCTCTATTTTCCCCGCACACCGTCGTTTGATAGTCCCTTCTCTTTCTATCCACATGGCGCAGGATATCAAGCACTGCCCTTTCTTTCCCCAAATCACATTTTTCGTGTGTCCCTAGCAATTTCGCCCCTTTCCTCCCCTTTTTTTATCATCATCATCATTGCCTTAAGCTCATCATTCACCCCCCCCCCAACTTTCCCCCAGCGATTTCTTTCCATTTTCAAGAGCTCTTCAATGGCCCTAGGTCATTGACTCGAAAGTCATTCCTTAAAATGACTCCTCCAGTAAGGACGGTTACTACGAAACCGTAGGTTTACTCAAATAACAAACGTCTTGCTTTTATTCCCATTTCGTCTATTACACTATTTTGCTTGATAAAATCCTTATTTGTCAGCCATTTCCATCAAAATACTTATTTTTGGTAAAATCGATGCCTCAGATTATTAATGCCTCAGGATCCATGAAGGGACTTGTGTAATACTAAACTTTTGTGTGTGGAGGTGCTTTACATTTTTAGTGCATGAATATATTTCGTTCGCATAATGATGAAAGTTATATTCATATTTACTTATTGACAAACATTATTAATTTCACTTGTAGTTTTACGCGGCGTTGATTTGCATATGTTTCCATGGCAACTGGGTTTCACCGCGTGGGGTTTGTTGGTGGCGACAGTCTTCCCGATGTTCCAACCGGCGCGCCGGTCCAAATTCTATCCAATATTATTTATACCATATAAGATATTACTCTATTATTATTATAGCGATACTGTAGTCTCCAACAAATTTCAAGCGGTGACACTCGGAAGCCGTGATGTTTGTGTATGTGTGGTGAATATGATGCTAAAAAGCTGCTTGTCCATATAAAACGCAAGTTTAGGTATAAATATTAAATGCATGACCAATGCATGACCATCCCTTAATCTCTGCGTGGCGGAATCAACCGTGTGCTGTCCAATCATGGGGAGAACTCATTTTCCCCGTCCTTGTTCACTAGCCGCTATCACTCGGCGTGAAGTCTAAACACATGGAGTCATTTGCAGGGTTCGCAAGTGAAACGAACCGAAAATGTTTCGTTTCGACCCGGAGGGAAACGAAAAGAAGAAGCCTAGGTTTAGTTTCGTTCCTGCACGAAATTAAAATCACCAAGGAGTTTAGTTTCAACGCAGGACAAAACTTTACTCCCGGGAACGACGCTAAATTAATCGAAAATCCGCTGCTCATAGTAAAGTTTTTATACCAGAAGTTGAGTGGGGATGAGGGAGGGATAGTTTCAACCCATTACGTTTGATATACCTACGTGTACAGAGTTTAAAAATTTGAGCTTAAAAATCGAATGGCCAGTTTGCGTTCACCGTTCTCCTACTAGTGGAAAAATATGGGTGCCCAATCATTCTTCATTCAGCCATATTCGTACTCGGTGTGTGGGTCGAGACGAAACTAAAAGGTGAAGCACGTGGTCGCTCTGGTGCGAAACATTATTTGCGTTTCGATTCGTCCCAGAGTTTTAGTTTAGTTTCGACCCAAAGTAGTTTGACTCCGATATCGTTTCGACCCTGAGTTTAGCTCTCTGGATTAAAATCCATTTCGTTTCGTGCGGCTCACTGGATCATTGAAATTTTACTGGTTTTAACTTTCGTTTCACTTACCAACCCATGTCATTTAATATTTAACTATATCGAAGATGGAATGTTAAATCTACCTCGGCGTATGGTCTTCTTCTTACAATTAGCAGAGATATATCGCGTTGAGTTGAGTGGCCACACGGGAAGAATTTTCGGGGGGAGGTAGAGGGGGAATTTGGGAAGGACCCCCTCCCCAAAAGCCCATCCCTCCTCCCTCTTGCCTACGTGGCCTGACGGGAGCCCATCACCCCGACCGTCTCCCCTCATTACAGTTCTCGCCCGCCCTCCGCATCTAATCTCCTTCCCTCCGCTAATTCTTTCAGCGGCCTCATTAGCGCCCTCCCGTTCGGCCTCATCAGCGCACTCACCGCCACCCGATCCACTTCCCCACTCCAGCGTTCAAAGCCCTCCCCCCCGAATGCGTTTCCCACGGCGATTCCATGACCTCCCACGCAATCTACCCACCCTCAATCCATCCTGGGTTTTATAAACCGCCAATCCCTCCCCTCTGCACACGATCCCGTCCAGTCAGCTGAAAATGCCCTCGTCTTCCGTAAAGCTTTCTTCAGAGACTCTGATAATAATCCTATTTGTCGCACTATATCAATATGAAATCAATAATTATATTTTTGGCCTGTTAACCAATTATAACCCAATGTTGCTGCTAAGCAACATCAAAAATATATACATTTTCATATTTATTCAGGACAGATTTAAACTACGTATTATTTTGTGCTATAAAGTTTAATGGCGAATCATATAGCTACCGCATTAATTACGATTGAGTAGAAAGAAAATGTTCACATTTTTAAAATGAGAAGTGTTAAAATTTAATTTCTCCCGGGAGCAGCTCTGGGTTAGAAAGGATAAGTGCACCGCCGTACTCGCCATCGCAATTAAAAGAGTTTTTTCCTTTCTCTCGACCTCTATGTCTAACGCTGACTTGTGTCTTGGAGTGCAGGTCCTGTTTCCATCAATAAAAAAAGCCAATTCATTGCAAGAGAAAGTCCTGATTAAGTTATATAATTGTACCGTAACATTGACAAGTATATGCATTTAAATTATACAAGACCTACTTTCCAAGACACTAGTCAACATTAAAATTTATTTCGACAGATATCATGGTTCGTGCCCGCGTTGGCGAGGTTGTTGTTACTTCTAGTGAAATTCTGCTGAAGCTCTGTCTCTGCGCGCTCTGAGACTCGTTTACCAAGGAGTCAGGTTTATTGCAAAACATATTATAATTATTGCAGTTTGCGCTGCTCGGCATTCGAGGTACAGCGCTGCTAGGTACCTTTCAAATTATTTTTTTTTATTTTTACAGTAAGTGAGCTCTGTAACATCATATTTTTATGCAACAATTTTTACATGAGGGGATTTTCGGCTATAGTAATTTTCAAGCATTACAAGATCCCCTTCAGTTTACATCGGCTCATATGTATCTACCTCTATCCACTTAAATATGATGATATGGAAATAAATTTCTGCCCTAGATCATAGTCAGTGCAAAAAGTACAAAATCCAGCATTTTTTGCTTCTAAACAGGACCATTTTTCCCTCGCATTTTTATATTGCTTTCTTTGATATGGTTTCAAGCAAAGTTACAAGTGTAAATTACGGTAATGCACTAAAAAAGCACATTCCGAATTGTCCGTGGAATTTGACTGCGAAGGTGCTAACACGCCGCGCCACTTGCATGACGGGTGCTGTGTTGCACGAGTACCTAACCTTAAACTGCGAAATTTTCAAATGCATTAATTCATTTTATTAATTTTTCATAGTGAAATGAGTGAAGAAGTGAGACAAACTATTATGTTTGAATTCACTTGGAATTTTGCATAACTCTCTATAATCTCCCTTACGGAAAACTGAACTGAAGAAAAACAGATATTATTACTTTGCGAATACGAGGTGTTATCGATTTATGATTAATTAAAATGGGGCAAAGAAGCGAAAAAAGACGGAAATTTTTATTTAAGGATAGGGTCCTAAGCATTATCAAGAAACACAAATGAAAACGTTTTTTTTTGCGATTCACAAAAATAGGAGAATTGATGAAAGATATTAGAATGAAACAAAATATTTGTAGAAAACATAATTTTATTGCTAATTTCATTATTTAAATTCATAATTGGACATTAGATTCAACGCAAACAGTAATACAGTAATGCGTCATTTCACAGTGAATGGTAAATGGAACCAGTGAGCCCCGTAACATCATTGCTTCACTTAACAATGTTTGCAGAAAAAAAACACGCAAGCATTCCGTCATCCGAACAGAGAGGCTGCGTATAAAATTCACACATTAATAAATTAGATTCACAATAATGGGGTACGAGGATGCGTCTACCATTGGCCAATTTCCAAAAACCAGGTAATTTTTTCTAACTCGAGTTTTCTGCACATTGAAATTTTCCTGAATATCTTTTTTTCTCAATCTGGCCATAAAGAGGATATTAATATTAATTTCAGATTAAATTTTCTTGATCGGATTTGAGATTCCATTTAAACTCTCGGCTAACAGGATGTATGTCTTCTGATTGATTTTTTGTAGAATAAGTGAAACTATTTCTTTTTCTTAACGTGAGTGATATCGAGACATGGACAATGATAGCAGCGGAGAAATTAAGGGTGGAGACTTTCGAAATGATGTGCCAAAGAATTATAATGAGAATAAAATGAATTGATCGAGTAAGTAATGAGGATGTCCACAGTAGAGTAGGAGGAAATAGAAGCGAAAACTTTAAGAAGAAAACGGAACAACCAATAGGCCATATCTCGAGGCACCATTAAGATAGTTGTTGAGGTACAATTGGATGCCAAGAACGGAAAAACTTTAAGAAGAAAACGGAACAAACAATAGGCCATATCTTGAGACATCATTTAGATAATTGTTGAGGGACAATTGGATGCCAAGAACGGAAAAAGAAGACCGTGATTGAAATACACGGAGCAGGTAAAGAAGAATGTGAAATGGAAGAATTATGCAAGTACCTACTTGATGTTTATTGAATCATTTTTTAAATCTCAACTACCCCAAAAAACACAATGTGGCCCTTAGATATGGAGTTTAAATAATCAACAACAGACGATCATACGCACTTATGTCGTGGAAGGGGCAACCTACCCAGCCGAAACTCGAACCCGCGACCTTCGGGAGTCGAACCCGCGACCTCCGACTTATACCCGCCGCCACCGAGGCCGACAATATAAATAATGATGGTATGATGAATGATTATTATCTGGTTATTATTATTATCATTATTATTTATCACTAATATTAGCATATAAATGATTATTTGCTGATAAGATACTTGAGTGGAGAACTGTGTCATGGCAACCTCAGGATTAATCTACATCTGCATACCACTCCGCAAGCCGCCATAAATGGTGTGTGGCGGGGGTTTTAGGACACCTGCACCAATTTAACACAATCAATGCTGAAATAATTATTAAGACTCACCGCCACGCGGAACTAATTTCATGTGACAATATCATATTCGAAGTGGAGGCAAAAATCCTGCTAATAGCAAACGATGCGTTTCCAATCACTGAGAAAGACGCACTGAGACGCTGGGCACAATAGGGTAGTTTCCTTCATCAAAGAAAACAAAAGGCAATAATTGCGATTCGTTACCCACCATTGGTGTATTCATAATATACAAATTATTTCGTTTTATAAATGCCGGTTTAGACGAATGGCAATGGTCCATTTTTATCCTCATTTGAAAAGGGCCAGATTGGCGCCCATGCGATGCCACTCCACGTGACGTCACAGGGACCTAGTTTCTATAGGAGAAGATAGGAGTTATACATCGTCTGAGGTTACCAATGTATGCATGAGGCGCAGAGCTCAGGGAAACATGTCTTAATAATCACTTATTAAAACTGGCTAAGGTCGGAAAGTTTTCCTCGTTTGATAAGGTATTAATAATCCTTATTTAAGCCAAGCGCTACCAGGCGGCAGGGCACTAGGCTACCCGCTGGCAGCCTGCGACGTATCAGCGCTAAGCCTCGCCTCAAGGTCACCTCACCGGGCGGAGGGGGAACCAGAAATACGACGTACGGAGAGATTTCCCATCATTCCTACTAACGCGTCGCGTTTTCGCGCGCTTGAAAATTTTCACTTTTCATTTAATCGCGAAAAATAGATATTATCATTTAAAAATCTAAAAGTGTGAAATACGTACTCCAGGAGTAATAATCTTTCGATTAAGGCAATAAAAAAATAATAGGAAACCACCCTATTGTAGCGTCCAGCAGAAGAGGCGGAGACAGTTGGGCGGGGGGCAAAGAAACATTAGGGAACCATTGCATGATGCATTGAGTGTGTTAATGAGAATTAATGAGGGTTGTTGACCACAACGGAAAATTTCATCTTTCCCGCGTATTCGGCGAAGAAATTCAAGTCACGGGAAAATTTTTCCAGGATTGGGAATCGAACTTTTTGGGAGGCTTTTGGCGATTCGGGCCCAGGGAAATTTTCAGCTTGGATAATTTTCCCTATGGCAAACTCATTAAGAGGGAGAAGAAACAACCCAACGGCGATATCTTGAGGCATGATGAAGACAATCGTCGTGGGACAGTTGGATGGCAAGAGAGGAAAAGGAAGACCTCGAATGGAATACACGGAGTTGGTAAAGAAGGATGTGAAAGAGAAGAATTATGTAGGGGCTGAGTTTTGTTTAGCTGTTAAGAGATTTGAATGTAGAGCTGCGTCAAGCCAACCATTGGGTTGTTGTGATAAGGATATGATACACAAAGCAGTGGCGTAACAATGGGGAGGATGAGGGGATAGATCCCCCTAAAGCCTCTGAGAAAAAAATATCAAAAGCTATTGCCTAGTTTTGACATTTAATAATAGCAACTGCTTAAAACTATTTTTTCTGCCAAAATTATGTAAAATGTATTTCCACGCATGGCATTTTTCAAAAATTTTACCAGATTTTGCCTTGGTAGAGGGGTCGCCAACCCAGGCTATCCCATCCCCTCCCAAGGCATATGCCTAGTTACGCCAGTGACATATAGGCTGATATGATTAGGATAAGGATCTTAGTTTTTCCCGGCGTACCAGGTGCAGAGTTAGTATCACGTTCTCCACCCAGTGATTGGCTGCATGCCTCCCGATGTTTCTAAGGACTTGCTCTTCATCCTCAGGTGAACTTCTGAATGATCTGTTTGATGGGATCTTAGGATTGTTGATCACGAAGACGAATTTTTCATCTTTGGCGCTGTTAGAGGCGAAGAAATTCACATTCATTTTCATTGGAAAATTTTCCAAGATTTGGGATCAAACTATGGACCTTTTGGCTTTCCGGGCATAGGGAATTTTCGGCTAGGATAATTTTCCCCGAGGAAAAGTCTGTGGTGGCCCAATGGGTAGGTCGCTTGACTGCTGTTCTAGGAAGCACCGGTTGCTAATCTAGGGTGTTAATCTTCGCACACGCACAATCCGCGAAGTTCAAGGCGTTGCAAGGAAAGGAACTGACCCACCAACCCTTAAAGCGTGTTTTCACACGCCCTCGGCTAAGTTTGAGGTGAGCGCTACCCTCACCTATCCCAACCAACCTCCGGGATCAACGAGTGTGTTAGTGGAGAGACCGAAGTTCTGAGGGGGTTATTCTGTATATCCGAATTTGGGCTCAGTTTCGGATGACGTCATAGTTTTAACCAACTAACGGGAATTGTTCGGAAGTTCAATAAGTGACCGCCCACGGGGCGCAAGTAGCGCCTCACGTAAAAGGCTCACTTCCTCATGAACTGTTCATTTCCTTGGTGTGAGGGCCGTTTTCCACAACGTTATTCAAGTTTTGATCTTAGGTCCCACTCTATTCGGTTCTAACGTTGGTATTACTAGACCTCTCTTGAGTCCTAACACTTGCTCATACTGCACTCACCACTTGATAAGTTGATTCCCACCTCAAATTGAGAAACCAATTCCAAGATGCACGCCGCCGTCGAATCTCATTTTTTTAAATGAAATTTACTTAGCACTCGTATTGTTAGTTTTTGATGAGCATGAGCCTATGTTTGTCAAGAGCTTAAATAAATGTTGTATTTTGTAAATTTTAGGGCTGAACGCAGCCACAAATACCTTGGCCCATGCTAGTCGGGTCGAAGTTGGTTTCTAAAAGAGAACTCATAAGTCAAACTCTACTTGTGTCCGAGATTTGAACCCCCGAGGTAGAGTGAAGACTCAAAATTGATCAGGTTCTGGAATACGGCCCTCATGGTTGTTACCATGAGCAATGGATGAACGAATAAACGATTAATTTCAAGATCCAATCATTCAGCTCAATAAACTATACATATGAACATCCAATCATTCTGCTCAACGAACGATTTATTTGAAGATTAATTCATTCAGATCATTGAACGATTCACTTGAAGATCCGCAATCTATCCGACAGGGGTTATTTTTTATTCAACAACAAAGAATGTTCCTTTGGAGCAGGGAGAGAAAATATTTACCCCGTTTTGCCCTAGAGTCAATCGGAATTGAGAAATGCCGCGAAAATGCATAACTAGTTCGAGGATGAATACAATCTCACTCAGTCGGTGATTCAACTCGAGGGCTGGTTTGGATAGTTGAGAGAGGGGCTCACCCGGGACTTGGCCACAGGCATGTGAATGTCACACTTTTAGGGCCAGTTCATTTTCATGTGCAACTTTGCTCTTTTGTGCGAAATTCCATATAGGAAAAATGATTCGCCTTGTCTTGATCATTGAAACGTGTTGTAATATGGCATACGTTGTAATCAAGTCATAAATAAAAATTAAAGTGTCGACAGGATGAAACATGCAATTCAATAAAATGCAAAAAAAACTGCTTAAACATTTTGACTGGTGGGATTCAACGCGTTGGAGCATTACAACAAAAAATTATTATACTGAATTAGATAGTCAAAAGATTTTAAAGCTGTTGGTTGGAAGAAATAGTTGTGTTCTTAGGGTGCGTCAATAACTTAGCTTTAATAGCATAATATGATGAGATTTAAACGGTGGGGTAAAAAATTAGAGGGTGTGACCAGTATTTGAGGTCATTTTTGCAAAAAGTGGACGGTGGAGAAGGAAAAGTGGAGACAAATATAGCGTTGGCATTAGCCTGCAATGAACGAAAGGCGCCAGGAGGACCACGACGTAACGTCCCATTTGACGGGCGGAGTTTTGAACATAAGTGCCCGCCAAAATGCACTCAAGCAGGAATCGAGCAATCTTAGAAAAATTTCCGTTTCCGCCGGAGTTCAAACCCGTACCCACGGGGCAGGAAGACAACACTCTAGCCACCGCACCAAAGCGATTCTTATGGTAGTACATTTCGGTATTTTTAATATAATAAAATTTCATCATTCATGTAATGAGGAAGTCTTAGGAAGAGTAGGAGAGAAGAGAAGCCTCGTGAAAACCTTAATAAGAAGACGGAACACCCTTAAACGCCACATCTTGAGTTATGATGGCATGATGAAGACAATCATCGTGGGACAAGTAGATTGCATGAACGGAAAAAGAAGACCTCGAATGAAATATATGGAAAAGATAAAGATGGATGTGAAAGAGAAGAAATACTTACGCGTGAAAAGATTAGCAGATAGGAGAATTGAGTGGAGAGCTGCGTCAACTAGGTCTACAACTACTAGGTCAGTTAAAATTCATATCTGATCATTCATGTGAGCACACACACTACCGTCTGTTTGTCCTCAAACTATGAACACAAACACGCTCTTCATTCATCCCGACAAAGCCTGCTCTCCCCCATTATCCGTGACCTTAGAAGTATGCTGAAGAGAAATGGAAAAGAGATTATAATATTCCCTACGATTTGGTCCGATAGGGTCCATACTTCTACAACGTCGATTTCGAGGAATGAAATTTTCGAATCTAACTACTTTCTTATTCACTACGTGATGAAGTCAATTTTCGTTGCATTGTTCTTGAGCTTGCATGTGCTTATGTCTCCCCTACTCAATTTCAATTTTTCATATGCATCGTAATTTAATTGGTAGTTAAAGAACACAACGCAGTCATCGCTGAAAATTTCAGTTTGAGCCTTCTCAAACCAAAACAAATATAAGAGGTTTATTTAGAAAATAGCGGGAATTTTAAACAGTTTTAAATGGGAAGTTTAGAATGCAGAGGGGCCACATCCTTTTCATGCGCAACTTCGCTCTTACGTGCGAAATACCACAGAGGAAAATCATTCGCCTTGATCGAGATTTACGGTCAGTTCCGGAAGTCCGAAAAAGTCCACAGAGGGGGTTGTCGCCTCGATAACATAAATGTTTTAAGTACTCGGTCAGAAATCAAGGGATGCTGGTTCGCATTCCGGTCAAGGTGAATGAAGTCTTGGAAATTTCACCATGATTCATGTTAAATCAAATCAGATATATTAGAATTATTTAGAAAATAACAGGAATTTTTGACTCCGCAGATTTGGAGTGTTCGATTGTCAATTTTTTTGATGTTGTATGCTACTTAATTAATTGCTAATAATTATGTATCACATACTTATTGTGTCATGATAATTGAAGTATTATTTTATATCTATATATATTTGTACATAGATAGGCATAAAATAATTAGCAGGTGGGAATATTGGGTTGTGATCGAAGCCGAACCAATTCCACGGTTATTGGCTGATAGTGATGACGGTAGACGCCACATCGTGAGGCGAGTCTTCAAGCGAATCGGATCAGAGAGTCTTCATTTTCCGAGATTGGACTCCTTCAGGAGTGGAACCCGGGCCACCGGCTTGCGCTGCTTGAGCTGCCTCTCTCGCTTCTTGACACGGCGCTGCAACACGATGGCGGCCACGGACACTGCGACCAGCGCCACCCCGAGCACCACGATCGCCACAAGCATCCCGGTGTTCATTCCCATCTGAACATCTTCCACGTCCGTCGAACCCATGCGCTGCAACGGGAGAATCAGGAATTAAATCTCGTTCGCATCCATTTGACGTGTCGCGACAGCCAACTGGATCGTCGTATTAGGGTAGAGGTTTGAGTGGCATATATGGTACCAAAATTTTTCTTTACCGGTGCATTGCATATTCTATCCATGCAAAAGACATCGCGACGGCATGTGACGCTCTAAACGATATTTTACATTCTCTGGAGAATCACACATTGAATCCATATCGTGGCAGGGAATTGCATTTTCATATCAGCGTTGAGGCCGGAGTAGCATATAGTAGGTACCAAAATGTTTCTTTTTCTGCTTCATTGCGTTTTCTATTCCCTTGATATGCATACAAAAGATACCGGCACGGGATTTGACGCTCTAAACGGTTTAATGCATTCTGTTCGACAGTTCTGGTAAAAATAAGCTGAAATTTAAATAGTATGTGAATAATATAGTACAATAATGATCACTAGAAATACTATAAACTTGAAGAACATAAATAAAAAGGACACTCACAGGTATGGACAGTGGGATATATTTCCGCTGCCGGTCCGTGGCGTAGTTTCCACCCGCTCCAAGACAATTTCTCCTCAACTATCTTTGAGCGGGTTAAGAATACAGCGGGAACAGATTGCCGATGTAAACCACTACTACTAATAAAACTTCCATGTCTCCCATAATAGGGTGGTTCCCTATTATTTTTTTATTGCCTATATCAAAAGATTATTCCTGGAGTACGTATTTCTCGCTTTTATATTTCTAAATGACAATATCTATTTTTCGCGATTAAATGATAAGTGAGAATTTTAAAATGCGCGAAAACGCGACGGCTAAGTATGAATGCTGGGAAAAGATCGTGTGACGTCATTCTGCTTCCGGCTGCCGCCGTGCGAGGCTATGAGTGCCGCAACAATCTAGGCTGCCAGCAGGTAGAAGAGTACCATGCTAGCATGTAGCGCTTGGCTTAAATAAGGATTATTAATACCCTATCAAACGAAGGAAACTTTCCGACCATAGGCAATTTTAATAGGTGATTATTAAGAGATGTTTCCCTGAGCTCTGTGCCTCATGCATGCATTGGTAATCTCACACGATGTAAAACTCGTATCCACTCGTAAGTATAGCATCTAGGTTCCTGTGACGTCACGTGGAGTGGAATCGGATGGGCGTCAATCTGGACTTTTTCAAATGAGGTTAAAATTGACCATTAAAATTCGTCTAAACTGGGATTTCTATAAACAAATAATTTGTATATTATGAATACACTAATGGTGGGTAACGAATCACAATAAATGCCTTTCGTATTCTTTGATGAAGGAAACTACCCTATTTCCGTAATTTGCTATTATTTAATTTTGTTGAAATTTTCTCACCTGTATTATTTGAAGCAATATAAATGAAAATATACGTAAATACTCTTTTCCTCGTAAATTGTATGACGTACGTTTATTATAGATTTCCTTGATTCTTAGTTCTACTTCATACCAGGTCCCCGCGATTTTCCGTACACAAAAAAATTAAATTTTATAAAATTGTCTTGGATTTTCTCAAGTCGAAACGTCAATCTGATTGTACCCGTACATGGGTGGCAAATTTACCTTTGGTAAATAAATTATATGATATGACGTAGCTTCACGTAATATGGCCTTGACTGAAACTTGAAATAATTCTGAAATCTCAGTCCCAATCGCGTATCATACGTGAAATCAATTTTCAAGGACTGATGGCAGTATTCTCGATGGACATAACAATCTTCCCTCTATTTTATGAATTCCTCATAAGTTTTAGCTTTTCTCAACAGATGACTACGCCGTTTATGATAGAATTGTTATATTTGAGGCACAGTCAAATGTTGAAAAGGACAAACAAGGTGTAAAGGTGTCCTAGAAACAAGACCGATGGACGCGATTGGTACGCGATTCATTTCTCGTGGTAGTTAAAAAATATAAGAGATTTAACAGTGGTGGAATATTATGAAACATTTGCCCCCCGCGTGAAATGATTAAATAATTATTATCGCATAGGTGGGACCATGGTTTTGTGCATATCACTTCAAGAGTGTTATTTACAACAGTTTCGAGATCATAGATTACACTCATCAATGTTAAAAAAAAATTAGAGACAAAAACTCTAATTTGTATTCTTAAATTTTAACAATGTCTTAAGTTCCCGGCTTCACTTTGTGGAACCACGACTTGAAGAATATGATTCGCTATGCACGTTCCACACTAATAATTAATTTCCGACCATAGTTTCGGCAGATATGTCATTTTCAAGGTACGCAATCGCAAAATTCCATTTATTAAGTACTTATAATTCAGGATGAACAGAGGTGGGGTTAGGAGGAGGAATGTGGGGGAACGGCCAATGAAAGTTATTAGTTCTTGTTTTGACAGGGTTTGCATGGGGAGATTTAAAAAGGAAGGCAGACTCGCAAACAAAGGGAAAATGTGACCGACAATACGAGAAGCTTGCTAATAGTAAAATTAAAATCCCTAGCCTCTGTTCGTCCTGATTAGCGAGTAATAAAGGAATATAATTTTACGAATGTATACCTTGAAAATGTCATAACTGTCGAAACCATGGACAGTAATAAAGAATATGTGTGTGGCGCACATAGCGAATTTTTAACTGACGTTTTTAAGTTAATCCTTTTTTCTTGCATTAGAACCGACAGAATCTGGGCGGAGCTGGAAAAAAATAAGAAATTGTTTTTTTTAGATATTTTAGCTCGAAATGCACGCATAATCATGCAATGTTGAAAACCTAAAATATTACGTCCTTTTCATATAGATTTTGTACCCGTTCATAGTTTCATGTGTTTCTGAGATGGAGAGGCCCAGTGACGTCATGGAAAAATTAGTGCGGTGCCGGAACGCACTTCTCTTAACTTTTTTTAGGAGTGAATCATTACTCTGTTTGTTCAATCATTACAAATTATTATTTACATTTTATTGAAATCTTTGTTATTTTAATTACGAATGTATAAATTAGAAATTTTGTGGCAGCAAAATTGATAAAAGTGTTATTTGACCATATGTTAACCAGTGCCGGAACGGCATTCCATGACACCAATGGAGAGCCCGAAAAATGACATCATTTCAAAAAAGGAAACCGATTTCAATTTTCTGGGAATTTATTGAAATTTAAGCTGCGTTTGGCATTTCGGACGCTTCTTACGCCCATATTTTCTCTAAGTGATATGGAGAAATTTTTATGGATGATGATATGGAGAAATTTTTAAAATTTCATTATGAAATTTTAAATAGTAAACTATTTGAGTCAAAAGATATTATTTGTCAAACGACCAAGTTCCATCAAATAGCAACATAGTGTCATTGACATTAGTCTGGTCTTTCGGTGTTCTTTTTTAAAATTTTACTAGTTGAAGTACGGTCGTTAAACTCTTCACATAACAAGTAAGGAATTTTATTCCTTTGAATGCGGTAAGACTCCTAGGATTTCTGAGAGACGCAGTTACGAAATGCAATTAATAAATTCTCGAAAGTAGCGGCTTTTCATATCGACCTCATGCTCGTTTCCATTAGTTTGCAGATCAGAGTCCTCTGTAGTGCTGTTAACACACCACGCATGAAACCCGATGAGGGAGTACGTAGTGCTGTAAGCGGCGTTCAGAGGGATCTGCCAGCAGGTACAAATGGTGCCACCTCTCGAAGAAGTGTTGAACTGATTCATCGACGGTGCCATCGTATGTGGACGATGTGGACCGTATCGGTGATAACCATCACTCCTTTCTTTGCGGTGAGTCAACAAGCATATAGATAAGCCGAAAACATTGCGACGTGCAGACAAAGATGTTGACTCTCCTCCCGTTATTCTAGGGATGTACGCTTATCAATTTGATTTTGGAATCGGTATGACTTGGCTCTGAAGTACTTCAATTCATTCTATCACCCTTCTTTCTACCGTTTGTGACTAAATTGAATGTAATGAATCACATTTCCAAGCACTTTGCTTAAATATAGTTGGAAACTGGGAAAGATGACAATGAATTTTAGTAACAATCTTCTTTTTTCAATCGATATGGATTCATTCAATTTTGCCCGGGTTTTCATTTCAACAGAAGGCTGAATTACATCTTCCAAGAGAAAGTATTTGTCTATTTTACTCCAAAAATTGTATTTTCCGCAAGAAATCTATTTTTAAACCTATTCGAATGCTATGGCAATAGAATACAAGTACAAGAAAAATTAAGAGTACTTGCTAGTATTTTTACATTGTAAAAATAGAATAGCGTCATATGGGAAATTAGATACTGAAGCTTTCATTGTTTTACAAAAAAATACTGGCAGTTCAGGTTTAAAAAAATAAGTTTTTATACTTTCATTTGTTCAAATGTTACTCGATGCCAACTGACGATATGTTGAAATTAGCACTTTACAAGTACAAGACAACTAGCACTTTTTTGGACTATTGCTGGGGAAAAAATATCTACTCTGAGGTAGAATGGAGAATTAAATAATTTGTACTACTAGTGCTGTTTGTATATACTTTCTAGTCATCGATGATTGTAATTTTGTATCATTATTTAATTTTAACGAGCCATTCTCACCTGTATTTCGATGAGCTTTGAATTAAAATTAACAGCCACACTTTATTGTTCCTCTTAAAATAAATCATTCAACTGTTTTGCTTTGCATGTTACGTTGCGTTAGTACTGGCTTAACTTGACCCTTATAGCCAAAGTGACGCTTTGTCTTTAACAAAGGACCTATTCTAATGAAATTGATTGTCATGTAAGTGATAAAAAATTCCATTTCATTTCTGATCATATCCGTAATTGGGCTGCAGATTTGTGGGTCATTGCATGTCGGAGAAAATAAATTAGTTTTTGACTTGGAAATACTTCTATTTTAATTCATTTTAAATATAAGTTATAGCTCAGTAGCCTCATTTCACCGCATGATTTCGATACTTCGCATCAGTAAAAGTGAGAAAATATCATAATGGTAAATATTTGGAACAAATTTTAATAAATCAGGGCACTTTCGGAAACAAAATTTTGGACTTGCAGCTGTCCTCTGTACTTTTAATTAGTATTAGTATGGTAATTATAATGATTGACCAGTTTAATATATACCCGAAAGTCCTCATAAAAACGCAACTTAAAAACTATTTGAAGACCTTTTGAATTGTTTTTTTTAATTATTCAAAGTCAGTATTACTTAGAAGTAGATATTTCGTAAAGTTAGTCTAAAATTTATAGGTATAAATGCCTAAATTTTCCATGCTAGAAACTATATTTTTGATAGGCCGATGATAAATCTTACCTCGTAGTGACTGGGCGCCAAAGGAGGCGAAGACCTTCCGCAGAAAACTCCGTCAGAATGACCCATCCATCGGACAAATCGGTGACCTCTCAGTCGAGCAGGCTTTGCACACCTGGAAGTTACAGATTTTCTAGTTAACAAGGTCTATGTGATCAATTACGAAAATAAAAAATACCTGTGCGCTAAAACGACCACCGCAGTGGCGTAACTAGGAATATTCTTTGGGATGGAGGGACCTTGCGGGAGGTTTACACCCACCCTCCAGACTGGGAAAAGTTTTTAAAAGTGAATCATCTCAATGTCTCAAAAGACTTACTGCTATGATATTAATGAATGATCTTTGATTCGAAGCAGATGCAGTAATTACCTATATGTGAAAACTAGACAATAGTTTAACTTTTTTTTTGCTTCTCTGAGGCTTTAGGGGGGGATCTATCCCCTCATCCTCCCCATAGTTACGTCACTGGACCACCGTGTTAGGTTCCTAGTAAATAGGCATAGTCCAGTAAAATATACTTTCTTACGAGTAAATCATTTACGGAATATAAATGCTGATTCGACAAGAAAATTATGATAGCTACTTCGCGTCGTAACTTTGGAGCCATGATGTAAATTAGATGAATTTTTTGTGAATTAAATGTGTGTTAACATGTCATGCCACTATTTTAAAACAATATTTACCTACTCTACTGACTGACGCGAAACATATTGGTCGGTTAGCGCTGTCATGCATATTTTTTTACATTTTGGATTTTTTGTGAGCCATTAGCAGATTAATGACACATATGAATCGCAAATTAAAAATTGTTCGTAAATGCAGACGATGCAATCGGCCGCCCTAGTGGTTTGAAATATAGAAATATATATTCAGTAAGAAGTGTGACTGAGAAGTCTAATTTAGAATTATGATGTTATATCATATCATTTCAAACTGTAATTACCTCTCTACTGACTGATGTAGAACAAATTGGTCGTACAGCGCTGTCACCCATATTGTTATCATAAGTAAATTCCGTGTAATAAGTTATAATTATTTGTATTTTAATAGTCCTCCAAACTAAATCCGATAAATTGCCCTTTCCGAGGATAAGTTTTTAAGTAAAATATTGACATATACATCGACATTATTGCTTTGAATGAGGAATATATCGTCTCTAAAATCACATGTCATCTCTCATTGTCACACAATTCTCGGGGACTCATTATATCAAATTAATAATAAAGAATCTGAAGGAAATAAGCCATTACATGAAAAAATAAGCTCCAATTAATAAAACTTTTCAGCTGCAAGCTATTCGGCAATTCAAAGTAAAAAATTCATTCGGTCGCAAAAGACGAAAGCCTTTTATTTACGAACAATATGGAATCATTCGATTTTTTGCATCGTCATGACGAAGCAGCTTAATGGTAATACTTTTTCCAATTCAAGGATTTATTAAATCTTAAATATGTCCCTTCATTATAAACTAGAGTAGTATATTGCTGTGTTGACGAAGCAGTTCCTTTCTTGTTACTGTGTTCCCCTCCATCTAAATATTACAAGTTGGAATCTACACTGGTGCGTTGAGTTGTATTAAGTATTTAAATAGTTTTTTTGTACATTTTATTCCCTTCGTGTATTCCCTTTTTCCCTTCGTCTATTCCTGATATTTATTCCCTTCGTGATTCACAGCATAATCAATGCAAGATATTTTAGATAGTTAAATTTCTAAGGTATCTCTTATGGATAAAAATTGCTCTAGATTGCTGTGTACTTAAAAATATTATAATAAAAATGTAAGAAAACCAAAAAAGTCTAATTTGGATTTTGTTCCCTATATTTTATCATTGAATTCTTTTTAGCCAACGCATTGAAATTCTTCTTTGTGTGCGTTAACGTCTTCACTGTACAGCTTCAAAACTATAGAAGCCATCACTTACAATTTTTCCAATTAATAGATAAGTACATAAGTAAAGTCTAAGAAAAATATCAGGGATTAAGGGGGCGCCCTAGCACGGTCGCGGAAGACGATGCAGACCCTTTCTATTAACCAGTTTGTACTTCGCTCATTATAGGTACATAGCGGTTTCTCGACTCAGAATATTTTAAAGCTTAAATCTGTGCCTTGAGACAAAGTCGAGTCTTTTACCAGGTTTCCTACAGGAGATACTTGACGCTTAATTTCACGAATTTCGATTTTTTTCAATGACTATCACCACGGCGCAAAATCACGTGAAGAAAATCCAACCTGCCAAAGCATAATATAATCCTTCAACTACAAGCAAAGGCTGCACGTATGCCACACGTCGTAAATCAAAGCTACAATTTGGGAAATTGTGAGACCTTGCAGCGAAGTTTTTCGATAACGCGCAGTCGTTTCGAGTCATCCTAAACACCTTTCCTCCTTCCGCGAGTCATCCTTTAAGCGAGGATTACACACACGAGTTAACTCGTAGTCGATCGATTTATATTGAATCGAATGTGAGTTTCGACTCCACTTGGATTCGCTGTTGTGTCTACACGTGTAGTGCTGTCTGGTGCTGTCGATTGCACGTTATCGCTAGTGAAGTCTTGTCGTTGGCGGTATTTTTATAACAAGCATATAACCTATTATTGGTTTTTGGCGATGTTTATTAACCGAAGGAGAGTCGCGCTGGGACTTGTTTTGTTGAGCAGCCTGAAGGATGTTCAGGAGAGGAAGAGGAAATTATGTACTCATTAGTCCTGATATGGAAAATCGTGATAAATCAATGAATCAAATTAGATGTACATCTTCTCATTACTATATCATTATTGGAGAAGAAATGTGATAAAACAAACCTTAGAAATAACATTCCAACAAAATTTGTACTGAGTAACCGAAGTACTGGAAGGACTCATGCTACTGGCTACAAGTTTAGTAATTAATCCCACCTAATTCTGTGCTCTACCTCAAGTGGACAAATGTTATACACGGTCTCAGGGGCAATTACTTTTGATGCTGAAAAGTACAGTAACACCTCCAGTTAACTAACAGTGCAAATAAATGCTGGAAAAATACGGTAGCCCAATCAATGTATAACAACTGCTGAGGAAATACAACATCGCTGTTCGTAGGAGTGACGGAGTAATTAATATACATGGAAACCTCAGCAAGGGCGCCAACTCCATGGGGCCTGAGGGGGCCCGAGCCCCCCCAAAAATTCGTTGTGGGAGTGAGAAAAAAATGTGTCAGGCTTGTCGATTTTCCCGGTGTGTTCGGATATCGAGATTTGAGTTATCAGGGTTCTAATGCTGATCATATGACTCTTCTAAAATGCTTAAAAAACTTAAAACTCACTTCTTATAAAATATCCCTGGGCAATATACCCGGTTTGGGCCCCCCCAATATTTTTTGTAAGTCGGCACGCCTGAACCTCAGTGCACATGTACTATTCAAATACTAAATTCCAGACAGCTAACACCGTTAAGAACAACTCGATTACTAAACTGTTGTCCAATTAACGGCCTTGTGGCTTCTGGTCAAATTTTGATCAAAACTCTCCATAACATACCTCCATAACAATTCTCCACTTTTAAACTGGTATCCACTGCTGTCGGACCAGTGCGATTATTTCGATCTAATCGAGAACCCTCGGATAGCTACTAGGATGGCGGCTACCCTGTCCGAGTATCGAGAACCACAGCAATCGATAGTGAACTCGGCCGGAAGTTGATATGATACACGTCCGAGTCGGCTAGTACCAACGAGTCGACTCGTACGTGTAATCCCCGCTTTACTTCTTTGCCTCCCCTCCTGGCCCACCCTTCCGAGGCGCGCAGGCCCTCCCCTCAACAGCAACACCGGCAGGCTGCCGGTCATAGGTTTTCTTAGCTGCTTGATTTTGAGGTCGCATCGTCGTTCTTTCATTTTGCGTATTTCTTTTTGTGGTGCGATGGAAGTGTCTAGCAAGCCCCAAGGGAAACGACGCCGTCGAAAACAATGGAAGCCTTGGAAAAGGAAGACGTGCAACAAACAGAGACTTCTGTCAAATTAACATAAAATGATCTCAACAATGTTTTCTTATCTTTTGATAATATTGTCAGAAGTATATGTCTGCAGTTGCGTTTTGTTTTAAAATGAGTAATTTTTAAGGATGCCATAGCAAGAATGGATATGGTTAGATTCCGTAGTAGTGAAAATTTCTTTTCTATTGATAGTTTCTATTATTTTTTATGAAACGATGAAAATGTTTTATTTTTCACGTCTTGATAACATGGTGAGAGAAAAACTTCATGTTTATTCACATTGCTCTAATTCTCTAAAACCTCTAATTCTCCTAACTCTTATATTCTACTCTTTAATTGAAATTTGGGGAATTGTATCAGATTTTTCATAGGTATCGATATATTAGCATCCACTACAGCCTGCAGCCCTCTCGCTGATTGGCTGATCAACGCCTTAAAATCCGCGAATCTCACTGATTTTAATATCATTCCCCCAAAATTAATTCAAGGTTACAAATTATGACAAGCCTCTCTGGGTGTTTTGAAAGCTGAAGAAAGCGAGATGGGCGGGCAAAGTAGGGTTGAAGGAAGTGGCAGACATGTATGTGAGGACGTAGACAATGAATTAAGAAAATGCTGACGCTATAGAATGCTACTTCTACGTGAACCACATACTCTGTGGAAAAGCCCCAGCCAGAACAATTTTTCTTTTGTATGGGAATGGATGAATGAGATGACGATTAACTCTAGTATGAAATATTCCAATGTTCGTATTGAGGCTGGTAAGATTTAGGAATAACAAAAATGTGTGCTTTCGTTTATTTTAAATGGCAGAACGACCTCAGATTAAATCTGAAAATTATAACTCAAACTCATTTGAGGCCATAATTTGAGGTGGTCCTACACAATCATATTTGCATCAGTATTTCTCATATCAGTAACGGCTTTTTTCGTGAGAATGTACACTCAGACTAAGCCTATGTCTTACCTTAAGTCGTATAGAAAACTTGAATTCTCCTTGTGTAAATGAGGAGTTAGCTCATCCAGCATCCACTGAAGGCTGCAGTTACAATTCCAAGGGTTTCCTTGCAAATCAACTACTTTAACTTCTTGCCATGGCAGAAAATCTTTTGAAATCCTCTCTAAAGTGTTATAACTTAAATCCACCTGTTGAAGAAGAACATTTTTAAAGATTCACGATGATAGGAATGGAACTTTTATTGGAGTTTCAATATTTACATTGAGTGCCTCTCAAGCGTGAAGAATGTTTTTGTGTAGCTTCTATTTCAATAAATGGTTGTATTCTTGAACTCTATAGGATCCTCTAAGCCAAGGTGTAGAAGTGCAATTTTATAATGCTGGAGATAAATGCAGAAAATAGTTGGTTGTTTACACCATATCATTGTGGCAAATGGATACAAGCGAATCACTGATAAGTATAAGTAAAATACTGTTTATCATATGTATGAAATTCTATTTTGGTAGTATTCTCGTACTGACTGCCCGCATCTTGTTTAGTTGCATTTAATAATGCATTTATTCCCTGAGGAAAAAAATTCTATGATCTAAAAGTTAAGGAACTGAAGTGTTTTATTTAAAGACCTATATCTCAAGAAATATATCTGGCATTTTCTCAGCAATTCTTTAAATATAAACAATTTTTATCTTCAATTTTAAATAAATCGAGTGAAACACCGCACCGATTCACAACGCCAACATAGGAAGACACAGTCAACTTTTATAGAGCGAGATATTCATCTGTCTTCTTCCTTTTAAACTAAATAATAATAAACTTAATGAAAATTATAAGGAAAGGAAAACTCTTGTTGCCTCTAACGGGCCATGAATACCCTCGATTCTTGGTTAATATCATAGTGATTTATTAGGGAGCGTTGAAAATTGGAGTATTTAGGTCAAAATTTTATTTGTTAGCTGCATGGTATCTGAAATAATGTACTTTATTGTGTTCTTTAAGTGTATTTTGTGTTCATTTACTTTGCTTTCATGTAGGTATGCTTTCCATTTATTTAGGCTCAGGCTATACCCGGCGATATCCTACTTGTATAACAATGAGAAATGAATGTCTATAAGTAAATAGAAACCTTCTGATTTCGGGCACGCTTGGAAACAAGTTGTACAGAAAGTAAAGCGTGATGGCTAAGAAAAGCATTCAGTGATAGACAGAATTTTCTTCGTTGAATTCATGCGTTTACAAATGTTGACTCAAGGGGAGGCATGCGATACTCGTAATGCCTACCTCTGTGATCGTCCATTTCTTGTTTTGCCGGACTTGTCGGAGGAAACCCTCATCAGGTAGTCTGGAAAGGTGAACGTTTTCCCTCAAGTGAAGAGTTTTGAGCATGAGCAGGCCGTCGAAAGCCTCCGCCGTGACTTTGGTCAGACTTTTCGTCTCCGATACCGATAAGAAGTGGAGGAACGGAGCGCCGGCGAAGGCATTTGGTCCCAACACTTTGATCAGATTCCCATCTAGGTACAGCTCCTTGAGGTGCTGTAGTGGGCCTATGGCAGATCCAGCTCCGGAGGACGATTGCGTGGTTAGGACTCCGGGGACCGCCTCTAACTCATTCCAGGACAGATCCAGCACCCGAAGTTGAGGAAAACATTGGGCGACCTCTTTTGGAAACTCCAACAACCCGTTGTGGCTTAGAAGAAGAACCTTTAAAACAGATGAGGATCTTGATGTCAACTAAATTTGATTGTGTATATTTTGAGAAATAATGAAAAAAAACATGACTAAATTAGCAATTAAAATAAGACCACTTCGAGTGGATACGTGATAGCAAAACGCTTTTGATCTCTACTGATGATATAGTGGGTATCTGTGTTACTACTTGGTATTTAGATATTTATCAGAAAACGGCTTTAACAAGACTTTCACTCACTCAAGACGGTTGCTATGGATTTGTCAGGATTTGGCTCGCCTCGAACGAAGCCACAAGATTGCCGGCCTCGGTGGCGCCGGGGTAAAGTCCCCGACTGCTAACCTAGAGGTCGCGGGTTCGAATCCCGCTTGGGTGGCTTGACCACCATCCAGGGCATGGATGTTTGTGATTGTCAGACAAGTTAATTGTAAGAGTGGACTATCTAGTCCTAAATTCGCTTGTGAAATAAAGTCGACATTATTATTATTATTATTATTATTATTATTAAGATTATGAAGTTTATAAATTCAAGGTAGGGGGTTGGGGGGCAGTTACTTTCCCACAAACACTCTATTATTTGTATTACTAGACTTTATCTTTTGTTGAGCCCTAATTCATCAATAATCAATATATTATAGGGTACCGATCAAAATCACAGTCGCTAGATTTTCTTTTCCAGCACTTTGCAAAAAAATTGGGCGTTACTAGAATTTATATTGGGTTGTAGACAGCGGCGGATCCAGAATAGGGACAAGGGGGGGCTGCTACGTGGGGGTTAATCTACCAGCAGTAGTGGGGGCCCGAAGAACATTATAATACCATCTAGTGTAAATTGGATACTCAAGGGGGGGCTATAGATCCGCCCATAGATCCGCCTTTGGTTGTAGACTTGGTACCCGATTTTTCCACGGTACCGAGATTTCCACGAATCTATTGCCAGTGTAAACACCAAGAAGACCATATGATGCAATAAAATCTCTTTTATGCTATCTCTGTGGTCAAGCAGTATCTGGTATATTCAATGAACATAGGATATTCAGGGTAGAAAAAAATATGCCGTGGCAAACAAAAAATACACAGGGAAGCGATAGTGAAAGTGAGGATAAAGTCTTTTCAAAACTGCCGCAAATGACCAGAAAGCATCAAACAGCTTTATGTCTTCAGTTGAAAACTACACTTCGATTATCGAAGAAATTGAAAAAACACATATCTCAGTGTGAATTGCATGGTATTCTTTGGATCTGTAAAATGTTTTCTGGAGCTGAAAAGCGGTAAAGTATATGCATTACCAGTCCGCTTGATTTAACTAAAAAGTTGATTTTATCCAGGCAGTGTTACAATTAAACATTAAGACACGTTAAGATAAATTCAAGTTCAAACCTTCATATTAATATCATATTGATTCAGCCTAAAGTAAACGGGGAGTTTCCGAGTAACTCCAATACACACTTGACCAGACGGTTTGCAAAGTAGTTCGCAGACTTATACCGGCAATCACAAAATTTTATGCCGTGAAGAAATTGACCGCCACACGATTCACCGCGAGCGGCAAATTCATTTACCCTTCTACCATAGTTACCTGATGTATGTCATTGAATTATGAGGTCGCGCATAAAACTCAAAAGATGTAATTTTTAGGCTGAACCAATAGGGTGCAGCGTAAAATTACCAAGGATTCAGTCTCAGACATGATACAAGAAAGGGCTATTAGTTTTATTCTGGTGCAAACTCATTGGGACATTGTGAACTACTTATTATACTATTGGGTATTATTACCCTTTATGAACACTATATTTATACGTGTGTAAGTGAAGTAAAGAAAAGTCTGATCTCATTAGCAACAGGAGTCAATGCATCATTATCGCATTAGAATAAATTATTTGATAAATATCTCAATACCAAGTAGTACCACAGATACCCACTATACCATCAGGAGAGTTCAAAAATGGTTTGTTATCACGTAAATACTAAAAAAATCTTATTGTAATTGCTAATTTAATCACAGTTTTTGTTCATTGCTTCTCAATAATAGCACCAAATAATTTAATGCTATAAAACTAAAGTTTTTTAATATACCAAAGAGGCCAGGCTTGTCAGCCTATCAAGATTTAAAACTGTTATTTATCACTGAATCTTGTCTAAAGCAATTTATTCATTACAGGAAATAGGTGAGACAAATACCTCTGAAACAAAATTTTAATTATCAGATTCCTGCCTTCTTTTTATGTTCTATGATGATGAATATGGCAACGTATTTCAATAAAGTGTCAAATAATATGTTTTTATTTATGTTTTTATCATTTTTATTATCATTATTATTATTTAATATATTTTCACAGCATTTTTGCTGGTTTTAGGCGAGGTACGGGTATCACCAAGTACTCTCGTCTTTTTACTCTGTGTTGAAAAATTTTCTGACAATCCGGCAAGTATTTAAAATTGCTGCTTTTTGTATTGTAATTAACAAGTTTTTCGGCAGTCCAACAGTTTTAAGACCTTGATGGATTGAATGAGGCACTACTCCTGTGGCAGAGATAATGATTGGTATTATGTGTAATTTATCTGATTTCCACTTATTATTAATATTATTGACTTACCGTAAGATTTTTATATTGAATGCCGGCGTTTGTTACCGAATTATCGTTCAGAGAACCGATGAGGTTATAGCTCAGGTCTATCCTCTCCAGCTTCGGCATCCTCCGCACAGCATCCCACGGGAACCCCTTGAACAGATTGTGATTCAGTCTCACATCTCTCAGGCTGGAGGCCAAAGGGGAAGATGCGTTCGTGACGGAGGGCAGAGAGTCAGGGTTCAGGGTGGACAAGTTGTTGTGGCCCAGGTCGAGCAATATCAAGCTGTGCAGTCCCGCAAGGGATCCAGCGTCCACGTGAGTGAAGGCGTTGTAGGCCAGGGACAGTTCCTGTAGCTTCCTCAACTCGGTGCCAGGAAACTTTCGCACCGCTCCGGAGAGACCGCAGGACGCGAAGTTGGCCCGAGTCGCCGGCACGATAGGCAGTCTCGGGTCCGGCTCTTCGTCCTCGGCGCCGTGGGCGTGCTTCGGGACGTCTGGCCACGGGTATCCGTCCGAGAATGGGGACACGGGCACGCCGGAACAGTTGACGAGCAGGGCCTCCGAGTCCGGTATGAAGGAGGGCTTGTGCGAGTCATGATTTCCGGGCGGCGGGACCGTCCACGTGGAGTTGTTGTATGTGCACGCGCAGATTTTGCATATGTGGGGTCCGTGGGTCCGGGCCTGGAGAAGTTGGAGGGTCGAGCTCAGAACCAGGGGTAGCAGCACAAGCGTCTCGGCCCGGGTGACTGAAACGATTCGAACCAGAAAGAGACTGTTGCTCAAGGGGGCTATGAAGGTCATTTTACACGGGGCACGTAATTGCGCAGGTTAGAACTACATTAATTTCTCATTGTGGCGTGCAGTTTCGCGAATACATGAACGAAATTAGAACTGGGGCTAATTTATCATCTCACGTCCACGCATTCTCGCATCCGTTCCAGGACCATTCTGCCATAATCCTACAAAATGATGTCCATGGGCTGCCATAAAAGAACCAAAACTGTTAAATGAAAACTAAACTGGCTTTTTATTTTCTGTACCCTTTTACTACTTTTAGTGATAAATTGGTAAAAAAAATACATTTCCCAAATTTAATGTCCACAGATTATGATTCGTCATGCCCGTGGACTGTCCCACATAGACTTCCGAATAGGTGTTCATTGTATTAACAACGTTTATTAAACAATTTATAATACAATTTATCATTAAAAATATGGCAAGAATATAAATATTCCGAAATAGTCTTTTGGGTTGCTCTTATTTCATAATATTTATTATTAAATAAAAATATATTTGTCCTGCCAAAAAGAGCAATCTCCGCGGACACGCAAGAAAAAAGGGGAATTATTCAATGCAGATGGTGGAAGCCCTGAACAACCAGTGTGTAGAGAAGGAGATCGTCAGATATATTGTGGTGTTTGAGTTTTGTACTTGGTTTAGTGAATGTTTTAACGCTGGAAGAAAAATTTTAGTTCATTCTTTAAAAGAGCCAAGATCATCAGTAATGTCCGCGGACAAGTAAAAATTAGTATAAGTAAAATAATCGACTAATTACAATTGAGATATCTTATACAGCTGTAGCATGCTCTTTCAATGTTGTAAGGTCAGTGTCCTAACCGCAACAAAGCCCCAACTATGACTTAATTTTGAGGAAATCGTCGTGCCCGTGTACATAATGTCAGTGAGCTCTGCAGTCCACTGACATGACAGATGTTTACAGACATGATGATGCATTACGACTACTGTCGGCGTCAAAATGATGTGCCGCTGTACTTTGTAAATTTATATCTGGGCTTCAGAGCATGCCACAACAATAAATACTACGTCGTTTTAAAGAAAATTTTATTCTCAGTTGAGATTTATTATTTGTTTTATGAAAAAACTGAAACTGTAGACACGTTAGTGCAATAAATGACTCCGCGCACCGTAAAATTAGCCGTTTTGTGAACTTCATGAATTTTGTAGCTCCACCTAGGGAAAACTACTGCGTCTACATCATTCATCTTCCATAACAAGTTGCAAGCATTAATTTAGATGAATAAAACGGCTTTTGCGTATTTTTATAATGCATTTTTTGTTGTAAAAGAACGAAAATGTTTAAAAATTATTTAATCCTGTTGTTTACCCCGAAAGAAAAAATAAAATTGATGTAAACACTTCTTAATTTATTTTTTATTGTCTCTATGATCCATAATTTACAAAATATTGATATTTGTGAATGTTAATAGCTTCTAGCATGACATGTTTGCCGAACGGGGCCGCGCTTGGCCAGTGCCGGTTAACGGGTAGCTAAGTTCCGTGCGTAAGAAGAGGCAACGGAGCATTATTTCGCTTCGGCGTATTTTTTTAATGCCAATATATGATATATACTACATAACAATAATGTATTTTCGGATCATAATAAATTGCGAATAAATTAAGAAGTGTTCTTATTAATTTATTTGCAATATTTTTCTTTCGAGGTAAACTGTAGGACTAGATAATGTTTAAACATTTTCGTTCTTTTACAACAAAAGCAAAAACTAAATCACTACTGTGTAGAAAATTTACTTTAAAATAACGTATTATTCATTGTTATTCACTGAAGCCCAGATATAAATTTGCAAAATGACAGCAGCACATCATTTTGACGTCGACAGTAGTTACAGAATGTCGAATGACAAATAAAAGAAACTTTTTCTCGTGAGTAAACACAATATTCCTGTTCTGCGATGTCCGTAGACATAAATATCATGTCCAAGTCTATAGATTAAAAGGCATAAGAGTAAAAATAAAAAAAACAGTGTAAATATTACCAACGATCTCACTTACGTCATTTGATTGTACGATTGACGAAATGTAATGACACCATTTTGGTTCTTATATTAAAAAAATAAAATTTTTAAATTTTGCCTGTAGAAAATGTACGTTTTTTGGAGACTGGCCTCCAGAAATTCACCGCTTTACACGATGCAATTTTAACATCACCTTCGTACACACATCATATTGTGTAAGTACGTGCCCCATGTAAAACATCTTTCATTGAGGGAATGGTGTTGCTGCCGCCATAGTTGGGAAGAGGGGGAAGGAAAAGCTAGGGTGTCTGACATAGAGAAGTATAATATTCCTTATTCTGAATCAAATTCACTTTGGTAAGGATGATTGGCTGGTTTGATAAGTAATCTTTTCCAAGTTAACCCTTTTTAGGGGTAGAATTTTGATAACGATGAAATACAGTGAGTTATTCTAATTTAATTCAACAGACTATTTAGGCTGTCAGTATATATTCATGATCAAAATTTGTAGTATGCATGCACCAAATCTGCCCAAAAAACTCCAACTTTTGTGAAAGAGAGAAACATAAAAACGACGGACATTTGTTTTTCTGTTTAACTCAAGAGGTCTTTCATGGCGGGAAAGGTGTCGATTTTGGGTATGAAAGTGGGAGAAGTAATTCAGGTTCTTGAATGTAGAGCAGACTAACATACCTTATACTGAAGTAAATAGAAAAAATCAACAATGGAAGGGAACAGGTCAAGGTGATTTGTAAAAAAACCTTTCATTAGTAAATTTCCTCGCGTAAACCCAAGTTGATCGGTATTATACCTATAACCGTCATCGATTCAAAGGCGGTAATCGCTTCGGGTATTAAATACTGTATTGGCTTTTGTTTATGCAAAAAAAATTCCATGTTTTAAGAATATGGATGTGGTCTTCTCTGCATTGCATCACAAGGAAAATAGAGTTATTACCCTTCATAAAATCAAAGCATTTTTATTGAGGAACATTTTCAATGAACCTTCAAAGTAAAGTTCCAAATACTGTCATTCCAAATTAAATTTTACACTCAGTGAAGATTCAAATAGCGTAAAATATGGTGTTCATTGTTTAAAACTTCAGAAAATTTCCAGGAGAGAATTCCTTTCTCCTTATAGCGACAATGCGTGCTTCTCATAAATGCTATTTAATAGGTTGTAATTCCAGGCGTAAGAGTTGCGATTACTCTTAGTAAAATCAAGATAAAATAATCCGTTTACAGATCGAAAATAATCCAAATCATCCTTAAATGGCCTTCAATTAATTAACAAATGACGCTGAGATTTCTCTTTCGCCTGAGGCCTGATGGCTTCTAAGTTGAATATATTTTATGAAGTAAATTTCTCCTTAAATTACACTCAATTAATCTTGGGAAACATGATAAACAGGCAATATTTTCAGTTTCTTTGAAAATTGTGGGTGGAAAATGGCACTCACATTGTGTAAAAAATCTTCTCCCTTTTACCGTTGAAAAAAATAAGAATACATTTAGAACTTGTGTAGAATTTTACAGATATTTCATGAAAATATATTTTATTTCTCTAGTCACACCTTAGGTGATACATAATGAATGTTTATTACACCAGGTACGCACTATGTGAGCCGTGATAAAAACCTTAACCCATACGATTTTTATACGGTGTATTTTCCGAATATTAATTTAATGATTTTTAGGCTTTTCCAACAGTATAATTATTTGGAAAACTCAATTGGTACAAAGTATAGAAACATGCACGCGGATATACAGTCTTATTTTTCATTATGAATTAAATTTGACCGTTGTATCAAGAAAAATAAACATACTTCACTTTTTCACATTTTTACCACAAATTTAATTTATTATTATTAATATAAATAAAATCCACGGAATGTATTTCATCCTTAATTAAATCCGTATCAAGTTTACTACTTCCAATTTTAGCGTATTAGCATTTCTCAGGTTAAAAAACTTATCATCCTATGGCTACCTCAACATGCATTTCGAAAAAATGCAAAATGATCACATATTCAGCAAGTACATGAACATGAAATTTATATTCTCGCCTCAGACTTATTACGAAAATGAGCTATAAAAAACAAATTATTGGGGAAATGTTTTTTTTTGCAATTGATTTGCTTTCCCATTTGATTCATATTATTCATTTCAGTAGTTTGTTTGTACGTGTTTTCCCGTAACTTGCTCAAATTTAACAGCAATATTTGCTTGAGAATAATAAAAAGTCATTTTTTCTGTCAAGAAATTTTCATTTTAGATTCATATGCGATACATGTTCTGAGGGAAATTCTATATTAACCATAGCTTTTTGAGTCACTCAATAGAAGAGAGAGGGAGAGGGTCACCTCATTTTCTTTATCTCGTGAAGGAGACTATGGTGTGTACTTTTCTCTATCAAAACCATGATTCCAGCCAAGTTTTCATTTTATCTTTCAACCTGCCTGAGCGGAAAATATTTTAGCAAACACGAAGTGAAACCGTAAGAGCACTTATTTTTACTTAGCTTGTTAATTGTTGATAATAGTTCAATTTTCCGTTTCCCCTATTCGTTTGTAAGTACATGCTTTCCCTAGTAACACAGTCTGTTGGCCCTACGTTGTTTTTTGGTAGGCCCAACGATGCTTCGTTCGGCCTACCGATAAACAACGTTGGGCCGTCAGACTGTGTTGCTAGGGTTGGGAAATACTGTTGTTTCGTTTGCACAGTTTCATGAAATTGTTTAGCACGGGACTAAAAAACATTTGAGGCTATTTTCAGCTTTCATTCTCATTCACTCAAGACTATGCGATAGAATTTAAGCCTGAATCACACCGATCATTTTTTCCATCCCTTTCGAGGGACGCCTCCAGCGATCGCTCCAATGATGGCGGATATAAATGACCGTTCAACGCGATCATTTTCCGCGATGGCCCCAAGGATGCAAATCTCATCCCTTTTATCAGCTATCGGCATGTCCCTTTTTCCGTCGCTGAAATCGTCGCTGGCACAGTCCTTCAGCCAATCAGAACGCACGACTGCTCACAGCGATCGTAACGCTACGCTTGGAATTTAATTAAATGGCATTTGTAAATACGGAACGTGACGAAATAAGCTGTGATATAAGGGCCAGTGGAATGATCAACCCTCGAAACACTTCTCAAACATGATGTTTGGGATAGTCTTTAACTTTGTCGGCGATATATTTTTTAATGTCATCCAAGCTTGTAAAACGACGGCTCTTCAAGGTTCTCTTACTTTTGAAGTTAGGAAAAAGTCATACGGAGAAATTTATGGAAAATATAGAGGCTGGGAAGCGTTACAGTATTGTTTTTGGTCAAAAATTCACGAACACGCAATGAGGTGTAAGCTGTAAATCACCGACCTCATATAAAAAAAACCTCTAGCCTTAGCGAGAGCCACAGACAAAGTAAACAATGAATATAGCTGAACATTTTGTCATATTTCAGGGATATTTAGATCAACATAGTGAAAATATTTTTATATCCGAAACCCCAGACTGAAAATCACCGCCCACATAAAAGAAAACCTCTAGCCTTAGCGAGAGCCACAGACAAAGTGAACAATGAATATAGCTGAAAATGTTGTCATATTTCAGGCATATTTAGATCAACATAGTGAAAATATTTTTATAACCGATATCCCCAGACTCGCGAAAAATTTAAAAGTTCTCGTTATATTATATACGCTCCTCGAACTGAAAAGTTATGTATTCTATGTAATTAGTTCGCTCAGAGGTACGTTGGAGGCTCGATACTCACAGCCCTGAGGACGACGGCCGAGTCGGACATCGAAACGTCGGCAGTTATGCAGTTCCTGACCCGGTGGTGATCCTGAGAACTCTTCACTTAGGGATATTACTGCTGATTAGTATGAATTTAAATGTTGAGTACTTACGCATCGTAGGTGTGTCGATACCGCTTCTCTCTTTTATGTATCAGCTACGGAGAAAAGTGTCCGTTTTTCTCCACTCCGACCGCTCACTACCTGAGGATCAACACTGATGAGACGCGCCACGAGATATCTCCATGATTCAGTTATCGTAATCTGAGCCTTATCGGGCAGCGGTGACGTGAGGTACGTCTTGAAAACTATGGGAGACGCCCATTTACTCTCTTCGAACGAGGAAAACTTTTTGCGAATGGTGAAGCAAACCGACGAAGTAGGAATATTAAGATTTCAACGCAAAACCAAACAATTTAATTATCAGGTATTTGATTCCGTACTCGGCTCCCTTGATGTTTTAATACTTTTTAATAACTCTGATAAACCTATGTACACTTGTCAGACTCGAAATCAAAATTCATCGAAATAATTCGGTGTACTAATGGGAATGACATCTTTAGACGGAATAATAAGTGTTCCCTATCCAGTCATTCTCTTGTTAAGTTTAACCATAGAGTAAGTATATATATAGAGTAGAGTAAGAATATACTTACTCTTTGGTTTAACGTACGGAAACCCTAAAGTTTCCGCCCTATTTTCATAAGTTGGTGACGTACTTAGCACCCGGACTAATTAGCTCCTTCAGGGAGAATCGCTAATTAAGGAATTAGGGAAAGGATTCATTTATAAGACTAAGCAATGGCGAACAACCTACATTAGTGAAAAAACCGCACGTGAAGAACTTCTCAAAATGATTTTTTATAATCACAAGAAGGGATGCGTCGTTCCATGTGGCTGAAGGAAAGAGGAGTTATACTGCAACTCAATTCGTTCTGGGTGCTTTGGTGAGGATTTTCCAGTATAAGAAGAAGACAAGGATGATGTCGACGACCACGATGATTACATAAATGAAGATAATTAAAGTGTTCATTTTTTTCTGTATTTTTATAAGTTTTATTTTTGTATATGTTTGTAAATACTTCGTGTATTTTTGTGTAGATAAACGTATGTGCGTAAATTCACTTTTTCCTATTCATACCTATTTAAGTAGTTTATAAGCATTACAATGTTATAGTGTTGAAAAGTTGCAAAATGAAATTAGTTTAAGCAACAGCATTATTAAATAAGAGCACTGTGACGAATTATATACTTTTTATGGTAAATATTTTTTTTACTTAACAAGGGCTGATTTTTAAGGGTTGGAATATTATAAAAAAATGTTCTAAAGAATAAAACAATCATTTTTCAACTAATACAAACTAAAGTTTGCCCAAATGAAGCTTTAAAATGTATTTTTTTAAATTTTGGGATTTAGCAACAGTATTCACCCCTAGAAAATAAAATGCGCCTGTCGACATGGTATGGATTTTGAACTTGAGGGTAAGATTGGACAGATTCCAAATTTTTATGCAAATCGATTCAGTTTGAAAATTGCAAGGTTTTGCACTCTTTGAGCTTCATTTACTGCAGTAATAAGGGAAAGCAATGGAAGGAAGGGAGAGAGAAAATGGTTGTCAGCTCGAGCCTGCTCTAAATGAAAGGCCCTAAAGGGACCACGGTTTAACGTCCCTACCGACGATCGAAAAATATTATGAAAATTCTCTACCCCTGCCGGGATTTGAACCATAGTCCACGGGGTGGGAAGCCAACACCAACCACTACACCAACCCCATCCCGATCAGCAAATGTTTCGACAAACGTTAATGTTCGAATTGGGAGTTTTCAAACTTTTTTTCAAACGAATTTATTCAAACTTTATTTCATCCGATTTTGTAGTTAACAATAGATCTACCATCATCTTGCCAAAATAACGGTGATAAAATAAGTCTAAATTACTGAGGGTTTATTTTAAATTGCTCAAACTTATTCAAAATCATAAAAACTTTTCAATATGAATGATTTGAATGAAAATAATGTTTCTACGAGAAAATGCTTTCATCAAATACATATTTTCAAGTTTTCCTGGGTAATTGGAACCGATAATTCGCACCAAAAATGGAGCTTTAAGAAAGTTAAGCACTTTTTATAAATTCTTTATTAAAAATTGTTTTTTTACAAAATTACATATTTATTTACCTTATCATCCTAATGGAAAATTTTCCTGGGCAGGAAATTTTTTTTCGTATGATCAAGTATATGTGCCCTTCAGTGTAAGTTATCGTTTTGAGCACGAATATAAATACTGAAATACTGTTGAAAAGAGATGCTTCTTGTGAGCGGCTTCTGTATAGCCTTTTAAATTATTTTAGATTTCTAAAAGTTTCTCACGTCCTCCACCGAATCCGCTGTTTTTATTTAATCAAACCAATATCAGGTAATGGAACGAACCCAATGAAATAAATCTGAATGGAAAGAACTCGCGGACTTGAGTAATCATAAATTTTGCAGCACTGAAGTCAATACCCGCAGCATGAATTCCCACGAACGACGCTCTGGTATCATGTTGGTGGCATAGCGATCGTCATGCTGATTTTTTAGTCTTACGGCTTCGATGGAACGGAAGTTCGGGGATCACCTCCGAGCCGTCATCAGAGGATCAGTGTCAATATTCTTGGTCGTAAAATAATAAAAAAATTCGTTTCTCTGCACAAAAATGTACTTAAAAATCTATCTTGAGGAGATCCAGATTTTAGTCATCACGTTGCGAACATCAATTGAAGACAATCCTCGCTGCGGAAAGCCAACATCTGTTATTCAAGGATAGATGTCCGCAGAATCCACGTCCTCGTGCTGCCGCTGCTGGACGGTCCGAATGATCGTTGAAGAGTTGAATTTGACTAACACAGCTCTTCATCAAATTTTGACCAATGACTTGGGGATGAGGAAAATCTTGGAATCAGTTACTGTTGCATCACGACATTGCTCCTCAGTAACCCTAATTGATTCCGCACCAGGGGCGCAGCTAGGAATTAAGGCTGGGGGGGGGGGGGGTTTAGGTGCACCTAACACCGGGGCATACCCACCAGGATAATAGGTAGGTGCGAGATAAATAAATTGAGGAATTTCAAAGATAAATGGTTCAAAATGGTGAATTTTACGGCTTAGTGAGGGATATTTTATTCTTCCTTACACTATTCTATTACTAATATCAATCCAATAAGGTAAAATGGGTTGAATTAAAAAATTTCTCTAATCTCTGGGGGGGGGGGGGTTATCTCAAAAAACCCCCCTCGCTGCGCCACTGTTCCGCATTGACCATTTTCTGTTCGTAATATTGAAAAATCGCCTCTAGGAACATAATTCTGGGACAATCATCATTTCCTATAAAGAGGCTACGCCCGTAATTTTCTGCCAATCGGATTCCTTCAAAGCTCCTTCAATATCGAGGGTTTCGACACTGATAGTTTCTGGTTCTCTTCTCCTTTTCTATCCTTAGAGCTCTCCTTTGCCAGATGATTGCCAACACAATAAGACCCACGACGAGTGTCGCCGCGGATACGATTACGGCAATTGTCCATGGACCCATTCCCATAGCGACCACGTCCACGTCCTCCACCTGGAATTTAAAAAACATTACATATGCAGTTGTTGTAGAACATGAAGTCCATCTGGCCCTGTAGAACTTATATCTCATACTTTTAGGTTATTACTGTGTCGAATTATTAAGACGCTGGCTAAAAACCGTCTCTGCAATGAGTTCAAGCACTGTTTTTATTTTTAGGCCCACTTTAATATCTCCACGGGACAACAGTAGATTTCTAACCACATGGGTGTGATGTCGCAAACTTTTTTTCTTCTCAAACAATAATAGTCATTTAAAATCTTTAGAGCTATATTTTGTCTCCTGCATCCAAAATGGCTCTCTTACTAATAATCCGTTGTTTACTCCCCCATCACCATTCCGCCCTCAACTCCAAAACAGAAATATAAACACAAACACGCATACAAATAAAAATACAATTCAAACATTAATGTATAATAAATCACGCCGAACTTCATGAACGCGACGGACGCGACGTTACAATGGGTCAATCGGAAGGGATGTGACCAATGGTGAATGAAAATGAACTTTTTTTCCACATAAATATTTATTTAAACACGACCGCGGTTTCGACGCACTGCGTCATCCTCAGGCGAGGAGTACAATGAAAGATCGCCTTAAATACCTGACCATATAAACCAGAAGTAGTGGGGGGGGATCAAGAGGTAGGGGGAGGCTGGGAGGGAGGAGGGGGAGGAGTTAGGTCTTTCCCTGGTTGTAAAAGCCAAGGGGATGTGAAAGGATGGGGAGGTAGGTAGGGTCGATGCACCCAAGCTGACTAGCTGCAGTGAAAGGTGGCCAAGGAGTGAGAGTAGGGGGGGCAAACCTCAAACCACCAACGTGACCAATGGTTTTTGCTAGCTCAATATCTTCAACATAATCCCTGTTGGATTTCATTGAGTTTTTTTTTCTAGTTTTGAACAAATTCACTTTCGATGATATCGCTAATAAAATATGTTGTAATCCAGATATGTCAGTGACTAATACTGCACCTGTGGAAAGGTTTTTTTTTTCTATTGCGTGCACAATGAAATCTCTAAAACTACGCTTATTCACACAAAAACTCTCTTATGGATTATACTCACTTCCTCTTGTGGAAAGAGTCCCATTCGTAGCTTCTCCATCTTGTGGCCGCAGTAGACTCCATTGGATCTACCGAGCCAATGAACAAATCGACGCCCTAAGAGCCATCTTGGCTTGGAACACCTACAAAAAGAAGACAAAATTTGTTGTATCTTTGTCGATAGCAGTTACACTCAGGGTGAATGCGTTCTCCAGTATAACCTAAATCCTAAAATTAATAATTAATGGCGTTATTGCAGTGATGGATGACTTAAGACGGTTTTTAGGGAAGGGCTCTAGAATTATTCTTAATTAAGTTAATATTTCGTTAGGGTCGGTCATTAAATATCCATTTATTTCATTCATTGCCAATATTTTGACCAATTTATTGCCTCAATTGCATTAGAATCGATCTCAAGTCTTTAAAACAGCAGAATGGATTTTACACCAGTAAATAAGTATAACAGTTGTACAATTTACGAGAAATATTGTGATAAAATATCAATTCTTCTGGACCAGTGGGTTCTTTTTTCTGTTGCTCTTTAGCAATAGAATTTCTTACAGGATGTTTGTTTGCATCAGGACCTCAAGAAAAGTATGGTTGATAAAATATGAGCTAATTTGTTCATGTAGAACTAATGTTACTCAGGGTAATATTGTGCCGAATAATTAAGATGCACCCTATTTTCCTTCAAATTATGAATAAGAAATGAAATAAGCAACATTTACTAATATGATTCAGAGTTAGTGCCATAATATTTTCATTCGCCATTTTAACATCAATTTCTTTTTCAAACCAAAATTTTTTACGATGATAAAGTACCAGGTAATTTAGTTCAGATACTGGGAAACGAAAATCAAGCATTCTTTGAAAATAAATTCTGTAACTATGGCGTAGAAACTAGTAAACAAGAAAGACAAATTGAAAAGGGTAGTCTATAAATAAATAATACATACACACTAAATCCATAAAAATATTTTTTTGTAATTGCAAAGTATTTACATGTTTCACTTAATTTGTAAATGCCTGTCCATATATTAAGTGTATTTGTTTTCTTTTTCTAGATGTATGGAGACGTCTGTCTGATAAACCTATCACAATTTTCACGAGAAATAGAATTAAAAATATTGCTCTGTAAAAGAATAGGATATGTTGATTTCGGACGACTGTTCTTTGGATTGGGTATTAATCAAGATAAATATGGAAAGACTGCCTTAGATTTAGCTAACACCGTGAAGTAAAAACTCTATTCTAAAACAAAACAAAAATGATGACAGTTTAGCATCAAAAGATAATGAAGTGGGTCAAAAGGAAGATATTGAAAAAGAATGTTCAATATCTCCCTTTTGAGCTACTTCATTTTTGTCTCGGTAATTTTTGAACTCGATTCGAAAAACCTTTTTGGATTTTTTCTGGTGACTTGTAATAAGATTTGGTTTACCTTATGATTTTGCCATCGTTTGGGAAGATATGAATTGTGCGATAAAGGAATCATTTAAAGCTTTGATTGCATTAATTTGTGAGAGTCTCTATGTGATAAAGGAACTCTTCTAAGCCCTTAGCATGGAAGGGCGATTGCCAACCTCTTTATTTTGGGAATTCATTTTTTACCAACAGTTCTGTCAGCAGCTGAAGAATCTTCTCCTTAAAATTGGGAAGTTATCGGTTTCAACTATATAATATTTAGATAAAGCAGTATTTATTTGAATTGCACATGTTGGCATTAACATTTTGGTATTTTTGATATCAAAACAATGGTCGTTTAAAGTAAAGTCATGATCGGCGTGGGAAATAAACCCTGAAATTGTTGAATTCGTAAAAACTTGGAAAATACATTATAACAAAAATTAATATTTTATATTTTATTGCTCGGTGTAAATACTTTTCTTATAATTCTTCGTTTCACCAGTTTTTATTGCCCATTTCATTGATTGTTTGGTAATACAATTCCTTTAGGAATACTACGTTTGTTAAAACGTTCCATATTAGCATTGACCTCTCAAGTAAAATACAATATAGTTATAACTACTGGGGTTCAAGAGTGTAAAGTTGTATCGAGAATGCATCAGGGTCTAATAAAAATATATCTGAAGATGTATCTTAGTTTTACCAAGTAAATTGTGTATGATGAAAAAGGTATTCACAAACATCGCATCAAAAAGTGGGCAGAATTTTCGACATTACATAGACTGTTAGTCCTTTACATATTAAACAAATGTCTCTCGGAATATAAAGGTTATTTAAAGACACGAATGCAACGTACGTGAAATGATCATTTAATATTCCTATGGTAAATATGCGTATATAATAAGAAAGTTCAGGATGTATTCGGTATACACAAACCTCAAGTCCATAAGGAGTTTGGAATCCGTTTTGTATATCCTCGGCATGAGCTTATCAAGCATCCATTGTAAACTACAGTTGCAGTTCCATGGGTTTCCTTGTAAGTTAACCCTATTTATTTTCTTCCAGGGAATAAAATCTGGCGTAATATATTCAAGGGAATTGTAGCTTAGGTCCACCTGAAAAGAAATTTTGGGTATACATAGGAGTTAATGGGCATTTTTAGGCATATACATGGGATTTAGGCATAGTTTCCAGATTCGAGATTCCAGACTCCAGTCACCACTAGCGGCGCTGGTGTCGGTGACGTAATTTTCCAATATGGCCGACGTGAGCGGGATAAACAGTGAAGCTGTAAGTTGTGTGCTTTGGAAGTGCTTTTCAGTGTGATTGCAGGAAATAAAAAGCGAAAAGAAAGGAAAGAAAACATACTTAGTGCTCACTAAGTAAACGGTGCTTAAGAAGAATTTACACTCCGCTCTTTTTGACGACTTCTTAACCGGAATAGTTACGTTAAATATCATTGTTAATATCAATGGATTTCATCTATGGGAACAAAACGTTCTTGAAAATACTGTGTCAAAAGTGTTTGTTTTCAGTTCCTTAGTCACGGCAGAAAGTTCTCAAGGTGACGCATCACGCCTAGCTCAACCGTCTAGTATGTTTCACATCTCAGTACTTGTTTGAAAGATAAAACTTCACGGGTTTATACGTCGAGTTAATATCACCGTAGTTACGGACGTTTCGTTAGATTGCTTATCGAGCTTCATCCTATTTGAGAAAAATGCAATGTTGCCTCACGCAGTTACTCAGATCTGAGGACTTAAAATGAATAATCTAACGAAATGTCGGGAAGTGTGGAGATTTATCCCGGAGTAAAACCCGTGAAGAACTTGAACCATTGAAGAACGTGAAACCATCCGCCAGGAAAACCTGAGACCTTACTTGCTTGAAAGTTAAACTTTCATCTTGATGTGTATCTAGGATATATAAGGTTGACCTATTTCAGCAGTTACCATTATCTCAATATCGACATTTTTCCGAAGTGAACTCCTCATTTGAGACATAAGTGCAGTCGAGATTTTCAGAGTGGTCCCACAGCTGGTAAAGGAAGTTGGAGAACTCTAGTTAGGGAAAATGTCGTTTAGGCGATCACAGTCCTTCAATTAGGACCCAAGCATCTCATTCCACATTGCCCTTTGGATGTGAATATTAAAAAAACTGAAGATACCTTTTCCCGTGTAAATAGTTTATTAAGTGCATTTCGATTCATTTCTTCCGAGTAACTCTTTTTTTCTCTGACCGCGGGTGTATTCCTTAACGATCGGGAAACTTTTACAGTTATTTCTCACTGAACCAGACCTGCCATGGAGCAACTTTCGATTGCTAAATTGTAAATGTAAATTATATAAACGTTGGTATATAATGATTGATGTTGGTAGGGAGTTGTTGATGAGAGGGGAGGAGGGGTTGTTGAGGAGAGAATAAAATGGGGTCAGTTCAGGGACAGTTGCTCGAAGTAGTGAGGCAAAAAAGAAGCTGTATCCTTGAGAAAATAAAGACGATTTGGAATTAAAAAAGACGTCGGACACTACAACGATGTAACACCTTAAAAGGTGAAAGATGGTAGCTAACGTTTAAAGAAAGAGAAAAGGCAAAATAGAACTGGTCGAAAGGGTCTTGACTTTATTAGTATTTGGGTTGGCAATCCACCAAACTAGGCAGTGGAATATTTTCTTAATGAAACGCGATGTCTAAAGGATACGTGAAGGTTAGTTGAACAACCTTTGGCCACGAACCTTGATCTTACCCTACCTCCTCAAGCGCACGCCGGCCTCCAGTTTCGTTCACCTCCCGAAGGATACCTTTGGCAGGCAGCCGGGACAGTAGGATATTCTTCCGAAGTTTTAACACCCTCAAATCCTCCAGACCGTCGAAAGCTTCGCTGGATATCTCGGATAGCTCGGCCGAAGCGGACAAAGACAGAAGGTGAAGGAATGGCGAACCCAAGAAGGAGTTGGACCCAAGTCTCTTGATGGGGTTCCCGTCGAGATTCAGTTCGGAGAGGTTCCTAAATGTGCTGTTGCTTTGCGCCAGGAATGCATCCGGAACGACCAAAATGCTGTTCCAGGAGAGGTCTAAAACCTTTAAGTTGGGAAACCTTGACGCTGCATTTGAGGAGAGCTCCGTAAGGCGATTGTGCTTCAAATTCAATACCTGAAAAGAGAAAATAAAGTTTGTTGCAAACAGGCACAATTATTTAACGCCGCAGTCTTCGATGTTAGAGTTGAATGAGTATTCTCTAGTTCGACTCATGTGTAATCTTTTTTTTGTAATTTCGTCGTCATATGAAAAATCTATGAAATCTGTTAGTGTTTCATCACGAAACTTCTCCTTATTCACCCGAATGGATTCTTCTGGATTCATCTGGATGACTTTGTTCTGTGCGTAATATTGAAAAATCACCTCAAGGGTCATCATTCCGGGACAATTATCAAGGGACATTAGAGAACATTCAAACAGCACGTCCAGCTGAAGGCTATTCCTGTGCCTATCTTAGTTTCAGCTCTGCTATGAGGAATTAAAGAACCATCTCGTGGGCTTTCTTGCTTCCCAAGTTAGTCACTTTGAAAGAGATAATATGAAATTCTTATTTTCATTGAAAAATTGGAGAAAATGAGTCTTTTTACTTCATTTACACACCTTGCATCCTCAAAGGGTTTGTCAATCTAGTTTGTGGCGGACTAGTGGCATTCAGCAGTTGATCCCTATCAGTATACATGGAGTAAGTGGAAACAAACCTCGATTGTTTTGAAGGTGAGGTCCTCTTTTTTCCCGTTGAAGCCGTTTTCCAACGACTTAATGAAGTTACTGCTCACGTCGAGCCACTCCAACATGGGCAACCTCAGCCGGGCTTCCCAAGGGAATTTTAGAAATTCGTTGTGACTCAGGAGGAGGACTTTCAAGTTCGAAGCCGTGGAGGGATCCGAAGCCAGCGGCAAGGTGTCTTGTGGCAGATTGGCTAGCTTGTTGTGACTAAGGTCGAGTAACATCAAAGCCGGCAGACCCGTCAGGCTTCCGGGGAGAATTGTGGTTATCTGGTTGTGCGCCAGGGACAGTTCCCTGAGTCTCCTGGTCTCCTTGACGGGGAGGTTTTTCATGACGCCGTTGAGACCGCTAGACGAGAAGTCCGCTCTCGTTGCCGGGACGTCCGGGGACTTGTTCGGGTCGGGTATATTTTGGAGAGGTACGTCCGGCCACACATAATCCCCGGCGAAAGGCGAGGCGTGCAGTCCAGAGCAGTTTACCAGGAGGGCGTTGGGGTCTGATTTGTGCGGCCTGCCCTCCAAGCCCGGCTCCTTGTCAGGCATCCACGACGACTTGTCCGTAACGCATGCGCACCACTGGCATAGGACCTGGTTGCCTGCGTCGGCCGAGACGCAGCTAACCAGAATGTTGATTACTACAAAACCGAAGTAAACTCCGCCGTTGAATCCCATTTGTTTTCCTGCTAGAAAAATAAAAGAAAAAGAGCGTTTTGAGTGAATAATATCTTTCAGTCATATCATTAACATAATTGTCATTTGGAGTATGCTCCTTTGCGAAAGTGAGGCATGGGGAATTAGCAGCTGTGAAAGTAGGGATAGAGGTCTTCAAAATGTTGTACTACAGAATAATGATGAGGGTAAAATGAATCGACCGAGTTCGTAATGAGGAAGTCCTAAGAAGAGTAGGATGGAATTGAAGCCTCATGGCAAGAACGGAAAAGGAAGACCTCGAACAAAATATATGGAACCGATAAAGAAAGATGTAAAAGAGAATAAATGTGTTGGCGTGAAAAGATTAGCTGATAGGAGAATTGAGTGGAGAGCTGCGTCAAACCAATCTTGGGATTGTTGACCAGTGATAATGGTGATTATTAACTCAAATAACGCATACGTTATTTATGACGTATTTAAGCAAGGAGGTTGTAAATATCTGGAGGGGGCACCACTGGTTTCGAGCGTGGAGCGAAGTGTGGCCGGAATGGGGGTGCTTGGGTAGGAAAGCCACGCCCACTTTGACCAAAACATTGACAATCCCATAAGGGTTAATGAAATTACTTACCTTACCATCTGGTGAAATTTTTGGTCATATCTAGTTAATGCATTAAAATAAACTATGGAACGCACAATGTAAACCTTTTTTCATACTTCATTGGTAGGCCTTGCGATTTTATGAGTCAAACATCTTTCCCCCGGGAAAATTTATCATCAATCACCTCGGTTACGTTCTACTACCAGCTCAGCTGAAAATAAAATTTTACGAGAGTAAAATAGTCATTTACTTGCATTTGTACAGGTATTGAATTTCATAAAAGCCAACGGAAATCTAAAAATTACAATATGAAAAGTATATTTTCAAGGATATCCCCACCAGTAAAGTGGCTAGCAGACAGAGATTTTATACATTAACAGAAGTGTCGCGAATTATGGCGAAAACCTATGACAATCACCCGCAAAATACTAATGATTATAGTAGAATTTTTCACTTAATTTAGTTCGTTTTTAGGACAAAACTTAATCGCCTCAAAATATCAGTCCGAGACTAAGTCCAAAAATTGTCAAACTAAGATGGCAGGCCTTTGACCACGCCAAAAACTCTGAAACAGCGTCTCCAGATATTTAAAACCTCCTTATATTTTAGCATCAAGATGATAGCGCTAGGCGGTGAAACCGGGAAACGATCAATGGAAGTGAATGCGGAGGAGAGCAAAGTATCGATGTGAGTATGTCTCCGTAAGTTCGTAACTTCTCGTCAAAGGATTCGGTTCGGGTGATGGGCGCACTATAAGATATGGTTTAAAAGTTTCAAAAACACTTCGTAAACAGGGTACCTCGAAATCATATAGGAGCACTAGTACAGAAGTAGGGGGAAATTCGTCGCAAAAATATCATTTGAATTTGCGGGAGACTCACGAATTCAGGTTAGCACATGTGATCTGGGTTCAAATATCGCTCAAATCAATCATTTTTACCGGGAAATTTCCTTAATTTTTTGTACTTGTAATTTTTTATTCCACTTGTAAATGTATGAAAGAAAAAAAGGAAAACTATGGAAATCTGTGGATTAAATGCACATTGTTGATATTAATTGTCTAAATGTAGCCAGGTACTAATCATACTGAAATTTAGCTATATTTAAACTTTCTTCGGGATTCCGTGCTATTAGAAAATCTTACCCTCGTGGGTTCTAAGAGCGCGAAATCCCGAGAAAAGTTCAAATACTCTGTTCGCCGGGAAATTGTAAAATCAAAATTAGTTCGAAAACAAGATTTAACATTGCTTCATAGCAAATTACAACGCAAAAATCGGGTAGTTGGTACGCAAGTATCACTAAATATACTCTAACTTGCAGAGTTAAAATAAAGAAATGTACGAAAGCAGAAAAAAATCCGTGATACCTAACCCTGCCTGAAAATAATTGTCAGTGAAACTTTTATAAACTACATAAATTTCACAATGTACGTGGTAGATTAATATTGGATGTTCCGCTAAAAAATTGTCTGCCAAATGATCTGGCTGTGAGTTAGGTAATAGCAGCATATCGACCAAACATGGAAAAATCTCTAGATTTTTTTGGAGATCATCATAGTATTTATGTTCAATCACTATGATCAATCACCTCGTAGAATAAGTGTTGGTTTTATTGGTTTAGTTACAATAAGGAAGTGCACTAATTTCTTTATTGCCGAATATGAAAGTTTAGCCTAAAAATGGAATATTAGTATAGTAGCTTTTATTTCCTGTATCTGGGGTATGCACTTTAAAACGTTTTGAAATTCGGAAAATTTCATGTTGCGCTGAAACACAGTGCCTCCATCTTGATTGAAATGTGTCGTGACAAGGCAGTGCACGCAGTGGAGTTTTACTGTCATGTATTCCCTCACCTTCTTTAGCGTGGCGAGAGTTTCCGGGAATCGGTGGAGTTTGTTCCCTAAAAATGTCGGCTAGTACGAAAACATGAATTCCATGAATTTGACATGAATTTGTTCCAAATTGCATCTCGACGTCGAAACGAAAGCCTGGTGAAGATATTCATTCTCGTGCCTAAAGCACAAGCCATACGGAATAAATGGTTCAAGGCTGCTCCTGACTCTTACCTATCGATGGTATTCTGTTTTGAAGATTAATTTCAGGTATTGAAAGATTGTTGAGTCAAACTATAGCATCTTCCGCGTAGACCTATGTAATGTGTAAACTGAAAGTAGTTTGGTGAAAGAATTATGCTCTTCTTCAATTTTCTTACATATTTGTACAAAAAGAGTTAATTCCAAAATCCAATGTCTTTCAAATTATCCAATTTGTTTTCGTCTGCAGATGGAAAAAATCGAAAATTTTATGCAATAAAAATTGATGGGAGGTAATATTAAGCTCAGGGTCAAAGTTGGAACAATTCCTAGGATATTTGACTGGCAAAGTGACAGGAAGAGAGCTGGGAAACTCCAACCAAAGTCGTCCATACAGAACGAAATAAATATGGTGATAAAGGATCTGATCCTCGAGGAAAATGTTATTGAAAATGTCCCTTCGGATTTGTTCATAACCAATGGCATTGTCACCGTAAGATTCCCTGGTATAGCAGTAAACATATATAAGAGTGGGTTAATATTAATAACAACTCCGCAATAACTTAATATTGCGGCAATATCTACGAAATTACATAGGATAATGTGTTGATCCAAAACCACTCACTACTTAGCCTTAACGCCTCGCATTTCAGGAGCGTTGAACCTGTCCTCCTTTCTTAAAAATTCAGCGACCATAAATACATCAAAATTTGGTAAATCACTGTAATTTTCTTTCTCCTAACCAAGATTAACTTTTCTTGAACCCATCCTGGACAGCGAACCACTGCAACAACCAACCATCATCAGGAAATAAGGCTAATTTGGATTTTTTTGGCCAACTTGCAATAATCGTACGACAATTTCCTTGAACCAACAGCTACTAGATTTTTTGTTTGGTTTTTTGGCTACCTTAGAATATCCATAAGTGGAACGAATTTCGAGAAATTAACGATTTTCGATTTTCCATTGTCGAGATGGGGAATATTGAATTTCGGATTTCGGCCTTGGGTCTTTGCCATATGAATATTCAGAACTCCGGAAAAAATCGTTTAAGGTCTACCCTAGTTTTCCCGTAACCCTCACGGTTACTTCAAAATAATTAATCCAAATCTCGACTCCTGCAACGTTTGGAAACTTACAACACATCCGCCGTGAAGTTTGCATCCCAACAACACACAATTTTCAGATTTTGCGGAATTTTTTTTTGCCACTTCCCGATGAGGTAGAGACATTCAACGTGCCCCTGTGTGCCGCTACCTGGAGAACGCGGAATGTTTATTTTAAAGGGGTGCGACTGTTGCAAAACCATACTTGCACTACAGCTAAAGAGCCAGAATTTTTATTGACGGTAAACGATGCCGCATTATACGGGACAAGCACCTAAAGTCCCCCGATGACCCCCTAAAACCCCCCAAAAAATTAATATTACATAATATGTCGCACATTTCGTGTACCAAGATTGTCACCCGAGTTGTATAGATTTATTGACTCAGAATGGGAATTGTGTCGGCTATATTTACCCGTCATTTTCAATTATCCAGGCCAATTTACGGACCCGCAATAAAACTTCAAATTTTGAAATGTAGATTTCTTAATAAAATAGTAGAGGTGAAATGGGGGTTCACGGACATGGACCCTCAAACGCGATTTTTTAAAGCACTTTCCGATAAGGTACGGCCACGAAATTCACATGAGTTATGCCTTATTACTGCACCTATGCACCGCTACAAAGAGAACACGGAATGTGTAAACTATATGTGAGTAATAGTACAAAATTCATGGTTCCACTACAGCTAGAGAGTTGGAATTTTTAATGTAGGCCGGTAAACAAATTTTATGAGGGAAAAAATCTCGAAAATTCACGTGGCTCCCTGAAAGACCACCGAAAAAAAAAACTGATTTTTTTATGTAAGTCACCCAGCTAAGCCGCCCAGTAACTATTAAATAATTATTTTCTAATTAATCTAAATTTGATATATATGCCCCGTCACGAGGAACGGCAAAGCCGTTCCGAGGATGCATAGGAGAAGTCGTTTAGGGGCTACCTCTACCCTCGGGCGGCGAAGCCGACCCCGAACGAGGAACGGCGAAGTTTCACCAAATATAAAAAGTACTCCAGGTATTTTCCGCAGATTTTAGGATTGGGTACCACTTGCTTAGACAGTTGAAAAGATAAACAGACACGACGATTAAGTCAGAAGTAACTATTGGCACCCCACCTGTGAAACTTATGACAGTATCTGCGCTTTCTTTATTCGTATTTTAAAAGGCTTTACGTGTAAAGCCAATGACTGAAAAAATTCCTTCTTAATTACATTTACAATTACGTAATACATATATGCGTACAAATGTTTATAATTGCACACTCTCTTTTTATCGACCCTTTACATTAGGTATTTTTCGATAATACCATGCTCTTTCCTCTCAAAATTACACTGTTGGAGTTGCATTATTTCATTAGACCACGCGAGGGGTATTCACGTCTAAGCAACTATTATTTTCTATCCAAGTCAATTACCGCGATAAGAACGTCGATATCATCTCATGCATTTAAAAAATAAAAGCTATCGTATTTAAAATCAGACCTTTGATTTTGTTTTTGATATAATTTTGTTTAGAGTGCTGACAATGATTATTATTTGGTAAATTGCAAATATAACAAGTTTCAACCCGTGTCAATGTCCCCGTAACGTGGCAGCGCGTTTGAATGAAACTACCAACCCAATAAGGAAGACGTTTGGTGACCAATTGATGAGTGAGTGGTATCAAAGAGAGGTGAAAAATGAGCAGGTTACCAGCACTGGCGACCGATCGCCTGAGCAACGGATACAATGTTATCTCATGTCGGCCATTGTTCGTTACGCCTGACTGCTTGAATCGGATCGAAGGCAGCTGCTGAAAGATCGGTGAATAGTCGTTTCGCCGAAGTAGCAGGATTAAAAAATTACTTGCAACAGCACTGCACATTGATTGGATTCCTTTCCAGAGGGTAATCTACTTATTGCTACCAATCACACACCGCTTATTGGAACGCTTTTTTGTATGATACAGTACGTCATTGTGAAAAAATTTCTTTATTCTGTTGATTCAAGAGCAGCTATCTTTTCGAAGAGATATGGCAGAGCTATGCAAGTTTGATAAGCAGAGCGGGAACGACTCACAAACCCCACTATTCTCAGAAAGGCATGATAGAAAAAGAAACGCTCGCTTGACACAAAAAGTACGAAATGCGATCATCCTCTTTTTCATATTGTGGGCCGCAAGTACCTATCTCAAAATATTTCTGTCTTACACCGTCCATAAATTAATTATTTAATCTTTGCATACTATGGGTTTGAGTTCGCTTTTTGTATAAATCAACTCCCTACCAAATGGAATCACGCTAGTAAATTTATTAAGTAAAAACGCTGGCATTATGTTGATTTCCTACCAAACGAATTTTTTTGTAGCAACATCTCTGTGTTACATTAATATTCATTTCTGGAAATGAATTAAAATATCCAATGATATTCGTACGCACAGAGATTTAGTATGGTTTTAAGATTTCATCAATGTAATTGGTAAAACATAAATTATTCAATTACAGTTTATATTATTATATTACATATTTATTGAAATGGATAAATAATTCCATGGAAAATTAATTTTGAACTCTTTCCTCTTGTGTGACCATAGCATGGACAAACATTTGATAAAAAATAGATATCAATCGGAAAAAGAAGAAGGAAGTGTCTTACCTTTCATTGGTGACGAAGATCACGTCAGCTGCACTCGGTTGTTAGGTCTCGATTTTCCACCTCTTGCCTTTGGGTGATAACAACAGACTGAGGGTCTCTCTTTCTCCTGCATGGAGTTTTGAGTTATCGTTAATGTTTACCGCGATGCGGAAAAAGACTACAGCCGGTCTCGTCTCGCTATCGTTTTCTGAACTGGAGTATAGTATCGAAACTCGTCAAGTGAACCCTAATGTCATTTTGGAAGTTGATGAGAATACCATGTGATCAATAAATCCAGCTTGCACAACGGTAGCTGTTACTTCAGTGGTCTTCAATGCGCTTTCCGGGTTATGGAAAGAAAAATGTATCAAAAATTGTGATGTCAGTACCTCAAAAATTAATCATATCTGTGTTAAATGATGCATATTTTTGTATTTTTGAGTATATATGGCAAATTTATAGTCTTAAGCGTTCAGGTTTTCAAGGTAACACCAAGTAGCCATATTTTAAACACTTTTTGCAGAGATTTCTTTTAAAAAGGTCGCGCAGTCCTAACGGAAGCTTACATTATCTAAATGCGCAGATTAGGAGAAATTGGATGCGTGAATGAAGTAAGGATAAAATATAGGAATGTTATAGGATATTTCCCACAAAGATGGGGAAGTAACTGAGTGAAATTAACTCAGTTACCGGTAACTATTACTTTTAATGTATCTTTGCCACTAGTCCCTAGTCGCACCAAAAGGATTATATCTAAATTCAATACGTATCATAGTATACACTGTAGGTATACATATTATATCTGTATAAAATACATGCAAATGTCCTCTACCACGCAGATATGTTGATATTATCCGTATTATATCTGCTGCCATAATATGGATTTTATGTAGATTAAATACGTATAACTCGTCGTAAATCTGTATATTATACATATCTTATACATGCGTGATAATCCCTAGTTACGCCGAAAGGATATAATTTGTATATTGTAAAGATTCTGGTATACATCAAGGACCATGGGTCATCAGACATGTATAAAATATGTATTATAAACAGATTTGCAAATCTGTATACCGATGTATTTCGAAATCTTAAAAATATACAGATATATTCCTTTTGGTGCTACTAGGGGTAATCATTACTTTTTTCGCAGATGTAACTATTACTTGTGGCCTACTGATTGCTTTCTGAAAATAATCGTTAATTTCCCATTGTGACTGTTCGGATTGGGGCATTGTAATGACTTTGTGTGAATGGAGGCATTCTTATGCATATAATTGTGCCAAGACACCGACCATAAGCAATGTGGTAAACTCGTATTTTAAGAAAAACATTCGACTGATTCTCCTCTCGTGATGAATCTCGCCTTCAGTTTTCAAAAGTTATTTCGAAAAGTAACTGTTACTCTATTTGTAACTGTAACTAGTTACTTCTTGAAATCGTTACTGGTACTTGCAATTGATTAAACCTGAACACTTTAACATGCTCTCTTCTCTTTAAAGTGCCATCGTTTCTAATTTTTTAAATAATTTTTAATGGAATTTTTTGTACTTACTCAGGTATGATGCTAGTAATCCTTTTTGGCGCGATGCGAATGCGAGAAAGTAGCAACTTCGAAAACATTACTTTATATGAACAAACAGTATATGAAAATATTCCAAAAGTGCATACATTATTAAAAATCATATTATATTAATATACTTGCCCGTTACATGTTAACAAAACATAAAAAATTAAAATAATTAACAGTAAAAACGAGAATTCTCCCCATCCGTCCTTAACGCATGGCCCAGGAAAAAAGAATATTCACGTGATCCGCACGCAACGTGTTAAAAAGTCACTGTAACTTTTGATCTTAAACTTAAAGTTGATCGTAACTTAAAGTCACTGTAAATAAGCCCAGTTGATTGTTTTGGTACTAGACCCATTTCGGATTTCCTATAGGAGAGAGGGAACGGAACGTCGATGTTTTGACTCACAACTTTCCTATAGTGCGATAGATGTCGTTCCTCTGACGGCGCGCCGTGCCGCGGCGTCCCCAGAGTCCTCTGGAGTGTCTTCTAATTACTACGTTGGGAAGGTGGTGTTGAGATTGCAGTCTAGATGACTCTGGATGCCCATGAATCGAGCGGTGGTGCCTGGGAAGATCGGTATTCCATTGTTGGTATTTTCCAAGTTATTTCGATTCGTGTCCTTTGATTGTCCATAAAGTCGCCACTCGCGTCGCTGATGGAGGAGATTCGATTTTCACGGAGGCATAAGGAGGTCTTCATGGCGAGATATATTTTTGTGATGATAAAATCAATCAAATGAATATATTTTCTACTTTATTGTTCACAAGTGCAAGTATTGAGAATAAGTAGATCGTTCTGCACTCATTGCCACGTGGTGGAAATTTTTGGAAACCGATTTAAATGTGAACGACATGGAAAAAATAAATGATTCTTCCGCGGAACGTACTAGGGGCCTTTTCTATGTCGTAATCATTAAGCTATATTGACTGAGCATGGTGATCATCCGTTTTGGCGCAATTGCTTGTGGTTAGATTTCGTTAATTGGTTATAATGACGGAAAATTCAACAGGCATAATAATATAAATTCCTGACAGTTGAGCATCGATAAAAATTTTAAGGAATAAATTTCCAATGATCTGCAAAGACAACATTTTCATGGATAAAGTGGCTAATGCCTCATTATGTTAAGGTAGAAATAAATTTAAAGACACTGAAAAATACGGGTATCCGTAGTAAACGTAACCTAATATTGTAATCATTTTGAACTAGTTTGAAAAAATACTCGGATATGTATGTCGGTGGAGTTGCCAAATTTTTCTTTGCCCAAAATGAGGACGATGTGCTAAAAACTGAGGACCGATAAGACCTTAGTTTTGTGAACTGTTATGTTAATGCTAGATCTCTCCATAAGAGGATGTACCATTCCTACTCGGGCGGTCTATTTTCTGTGACACGTAACTCGTTTAAATTCTTATGCTATTACCCTTAACTTTTCCTAATTTACTTTGAAATTAAAAATATTTTGTTTTGGAAATCGTTTGAGGCAAAAGTATATAACTTATTACTTACTGCCTCATTATAAAATATTGGTTACACGAAGAAAAATGTATATATCTTATATTTCTTCGGTTGCTTATTCTTTTCATCATGTAACTTAATGCTATTCCTGAAACTTCTTCCTCATCGGTTCTTCTCTTTGTGATTTTTCGCTGGAACATTGTGTTTGATATATTTTTCTTTCTTTTTTTTTGAACTTTATAATGTAACTCTTTACATTGTCCTGTTAGTTTGTCGCACACAACGAGTAAGTGCGCCCCCCTCGGTGCGCCACTGCCGCTGGAGACTATTTTTCCTTCGTGAAGACAAATCTTTGAATTGATTTTTTACAGGAACAGCATATTTGAGCATGGCAATGATTTCTCTTTAGTCAATTCACAATAGGGTTCGGACAATGAAACCAGCACATAAATTTAGAACACATCGGTAGAAATTACAAAGCACGGTAGCCCAACCTGAAAACCATTTATACAAGTTCACTGAAGGTGTCTCTGGTAATAAAGTTATGCCTCGATAATTTTTTTATCATTACATTAAAATCCATCGTCAACTTTATGTCGTGGTTAATAGTTGAAGTAGGTGCCTCATATTCACTTTTCTGAGTTTAAAAAAGGGGAAATAGATAAAAGGGATAACCTTATTATCCATATCCATCTATCCCTCTTCTACTCCATTTCTCAAGTGTATTTCCAAACTTTATCAACCTAAAACTGCCCATTTTTACCTCCGTGACATACCTATTCATTGATTTCAAATCAGTCGTACACATTTTTACATTTTTTTCTCTGCACGATTGCTGTATCTCCCTTTCCATTGGCATTGAAAAATGTCAGAGAAACACATTTTTATTATCTTATTTGAGTTTTATATACATTCATGAATTAAATAGCGAAGTTTTTTATTTATTTAGTGTCCATTATTTTTTGCTAGTGATAGAACTCCTTTAAAAAACAGATTATCTTAAATTCACTCTCACACGATCAAGAATAATCTGCAGATTCAACATCTGTAGATGGACCGGCGGTTCATCAAACCTTCAAGAAGTACAAGTCCCGATTCTGGGAATGGGTCACGGTTCAAAGCATACGGTCAATACACTAAAGTGCTCCGAGTTTTATTGTTGGTTGACCGCCCTTCCTAGCATTGAGGGTGGTGTTGTCGGAATGTTTGTATTCACTATTCACCCTTCAACTGCTCGACCAGCTCATTGCGGGAAAACTTACGTGTAGGTCAGTCGTTTTTTTCTTAAGTGTTCTCCCAACCCTTTGTCTTTATGGCCCGAACTATTTTTTTTGAGAGGGATAAATGGCAACCCACCCTTTTTACGTAAGCTAGTCCTCCCTTCTCATTCCATCTCATTGAGCGTTAAAACTTTCCCCAGTTTATTTTACATGAGCTCCGGGAATCTAAAATTGTGTTGGGTTCGAATGATAGAAGTATCGAGATGAGTCTCGATAAAATGTTGGTTTTACAAAAGCATTCGTGAAAAAATGTAATCTATTATTTAAATTCGTATTGACCCATCATTAAGTCAATGACCAGTGACGTGCCACACAACCTTGACATAAGAGTCGGGAGGGGATATTAAGGTATGCTGTATATCATTTCAAACATCTTTGCGACTAGTTTTTCGGGGGGAGGTTGAGGGCGGAAGTCACATGAAATCCTGAGAATCAACCAAAATGCTAAACGCGGAGCGTTGCCTCTAGTAAATTCAGTTGCTTTCAACCTCCGTGGTGTACGTTTCATGTGGAAGTTAGCTGTGTTGCCAAGCGGGAAGACGGTTTCGACGCAGACTTCCGTTTCCACGTGCTGAGAAAGCCTTTTGAGAAAACATGGCAACGTCCGCCTATATCTCTCTCTCCCCATCCCACATCCCTAGTGACATATGTCCCGCCTCCTGCTGCGACGCCGCTCGAAACATTCCGAGCTTGCACGATTAGGTCAGTCGCAAAGATATTTGAAAAGGATTATACCTGCGTTTCCACTCAAAAGTTCTGGCCTCGTTAGAATATATCCGTGCTCAATCTGCGACAACTGAACGTGCAGTTTAGCTGACGGGTTAGTAGCTTCATAACAATCGTCCTTTCTCATATAATGTCTATGGGCTAGCTCCTGGGCCAACCGTACGCCAGGGAACTACTCTTGAGCACGACTCCTCCACCGTTCGTCGTGTTCAGTTCCTTGGGAGGCCACCGCATGTCCATGATGACCTGCTCGTCGTCTTCGTCCTTGGTGGGAGGGGCCCGCACGTAGCGCACCTGCCCGGGAAGGTTGAGCCTCTCAGCCCGGATGGACCGCTTCACCACGTAAACGAGCACGGCCACGATGGCCAGGGAGACGACCAATGTGACGGCCACCGCGCCCAGGGCCGAGGCGATTGCGCCCCTGGAGCTGTACGCCATCCTCGAGGCCTTGTTGTCGCAGTCGCTCCAGAGGCGTTCCGAGGGACCGTGCGGGTTCCTCGACCAACCCGCCTCTTCATCCTCCGACGATGTGCCGTTGGGGCCAAGGTCCGAGTGGGTCGTGAGGAAGTTGACTCCAGCGAGAGCGTCCGGCAACGAGCACCTGAGGATTCAAACGAATATCATAGAATGGATGGTATCAACATAAAAGAGAAAGAGTTAAGCTACCTGACTCTAGTGAGGCCTCACTTAGAATATGCTACTGGCGTGTGGGACCCTTACGAGGCAGGACTAATAGCTGAAATCAATCGAGTACAGCGCAGGGCGGCCAGATTTGTGATGAGTTGTCACGACAAAAAGTGCAGCGTTTCCAGTATGTTACACGAGTTAGGATGGGAATCTTTACCGGAGCGTAGATTATCGGCTTAAATTACTTAGGAAATTTGAAGAAGATATTTTCTCAGACGACGTGAATCATATCCTTCGTTTACCATCGTACTATAGTAGACGTGATCATGAGAATAAAATAAAAGAAATAGACTGCAAAACAGAGAGATTTAAAATGTCGTTCTTCCCTCGTACTATTAAGGATAGCAACGTTGTCCCAATTTGATAAATGGATTAATGGCGTCGCTCGCTAGGATCACTCATTGCATGTTTTTTCATAGTTCTACCTTTGCATGTATTTGCTATTGGAATTACTAACCATTGTCAAATTTTGTCTTTGCATGAATATGCCCATATACGTAATATTTCTATTTCCAAGCTGTGCGTATCTGGCGATCCTTTTGCATGCTGAATGTTGGTGATTGGTCACCCCTGCTTAACTCCCTGGGCGTGGCTCTCAGGGTATTATGTAGATGTAAAAGCGATACACGAAGTAAAGTACCTGGGAGTTACCATAACTTCAAAACTAACATGGGGAACACATAGTATCAGGAATATTTGCGGTAGGGCCCTGAAGAAGTTAGGATTCGTCAAGCGTCTTGTTAGAAGATTTTCCGATGGGGATGTAAAAGGTGATGCTCGTCCGACCACACCTTGAATATGCAGCGAGCGTATGGGATCCGGTGGAGAAAGACTTAATCCGTGAGCTGAATAAAATAGAAAGCTGCACGATTCGTCAAAAACTGATTGAAGGACGAAGTGGTATATGCTAATAAAGGAAATCTATATATTTTATAATACTGTACTATATTGCATTGCATTGCTTATATTACATTACATTAAAATTTTATATTATATTACATTTTATATATTATATTACATAATAGTTTTTTTATCTTCAGGTCTATGCGAACAAGCATGCTCCCTTGTGTCATAATATTCCTTGCGTGATTCTCATCCTCTAAATCAAACTAAACTCCGAAGAGGAAAAAGATGCTTTGGTAGCCTAAGTAATTGAACCCATGGCGAAAATTTGGGATATCCTGGTTCATTTCCCGTTCAAGGCAAATTATTTTTTTGTGGAATACTCGTACTTTACGTCCACGTGTGAGTGACTCCGTAAAGATGCACAAAGGTTAAGAAAAAGACTTCGCTGTTCCACAAAATACAGCGTTTCGATACAGCGTATCATCATCTGGCCTGCCTGGCCAGATGATGATACGCTGTATCGAAACCGGTCGCAAATATATTTTATTTTGTGGAACAGCGAAGTCTTTTTCTTAACCTTTGTGCATCATGAAGGAGTTCCACCATTTTACGCCGGCTACCATCGCATTTGACTCCGTAAAGGTTAATCGCTGACTATTTAGCGTTTTTTTTTCACTGATAAGAAGTTCATGGTCTCCAAGGAAGCTTCCAAATAACTCATCTTCAAAAAATAAAACTTTATGTTAATAAAACTATGATAAAACACAAAGATATAACCTTGATCCGAAATCAAGGCGTAGAAAAAACTGAGAAAGACCTTATTGTACTGGTGAACAAGACTTTGTAGTATAAAAACATGTTATTGAAAACTTCAATTAAAAAATAAGAACGTGGCAGGATATTCAAGAAGTTGACTGACCCTTGTAAAGCTGCACACGCCATGAGGAGGTGTTTGAGATACCCGGCAATACTTGAATAGACGAAAGAACAGGACTCGATTCTTATAAAATAATGAGGGAGATGAGGCCATAAGGAAGAGTTAAAGGAATATCCAGACTAAGTTATTGTACTTGGTTGATTGACGAACTGTAAGAGTAAAAAACTGATTTAAAAAACCGGTAAATATGGATTCTTAAGTGTAGTGAACGTTTTATATCTGATGATATATCGGCTAATGCATAATTGTGAATCCGTACTTACAAGAGCCCGGTCGACATGTTTGGTGCCTTGGTCCAAATGAACACTCTGATAGCGTTGGCTAGTGGTTTTAGGGAACAGTCACAGAACCAGGGATTAGCTTGCAGGTCGGCTGAGTCCAGTTTGCTCCATGGGATTAAGTTAGGTGACAGCCACTGCAGACCATTCCCTTGCAGCTCCAACTGTAAATCAATCAAATTCATGGTCAATCAGCTGCCTGCGAAGACTTCAAAAGTTCTCATGAATAATTATCGATAGTCCGTTCATTGCTACGCAGTCATTAGTCCTTAGGCGATTGATTTTGGGCCCGATTGCAAAACATTTTTGGTGAAAATGATTGCTCATTTACCACAACGTACCAAATATACATGAATTGCCACGAGAAAAAAGTCCTCTGTACAGGGAATCGAAGTACGGACATACCGCCATATCGATGGCTAAGTTCTAACAATACATATCTCAAAATTTGGCCGGTTTGAGATGAGTATCTTAAACAAAGTGTAATGACATTTAAAAAATAAAATTCAAGCAACTCTTTGTTAGCAAATGTATGCTTCTTTTTCAGTTTCATGAATTTTTTGTTTTTAATTTCAGTGTACAATTAAAAATATAAATCGTTTATTTTGCTGTCCTGAAAAGTTGATAATTTTGAGATACGTGTTGTTAGAACTTAGCCATCGATATGCGTGTTTAGCGCAGGTGTAAGGCTCTTAGCCGGTTGTGAAAGGACCGGAACTAGGATTTTTATCAGGGGATGCAAAGAACAGTTTTCCGCCAACCCTACCTTCATCCCCTCTCTCCATCCCTATCCTCCTTCACCACTAGTACATCCGTAAGCTATTTTTAAGTGTTGCGTCAGTTGAAATTACTCGACGTATGTTTGCTATGAAGAAGTTTTATTAATATGCTTGTTTAATGATTTGGAAATTAATTTTTAATGAATAACGAATATATGATAACGAATAATAATGAATAACGTAGGCTGTGGTAAGAGCATGCATAGGATTTGGGATTTCCTTACCTACATTGTCTTCAACTCTCCGCCCTTCTCCTTCACCATACAAATCCGACCCTGGAAATTCCACCCCTTAACCCTCTCTAAAGACCGTAGTGTTTTTTAAATTTTTGAAATAATTTTGCCTACGACTATTTCGAAATTGTTATATACAGGCAGCGCCGAAGGCGCGAATGCTCAAACTGTACCGGTGAGTCGGTCTCACCTCAACCAGTCAGAAAACAGAGGTACAAAAGGTGACGGGCGCATATGATCTGCTGTCGCCAGTAGTGCTGTTTGTGTGACGATGAAATTTAAAAACTAAATGAAAGTCGAGGAATTTAAACTCATGAAGAGACATTGAAGAAAATTTACTTTTTCTTTTCTATTTTTATTATTACCACTGCTCTTTTTGGAAACAATTGCCAAATATTAACAATTGGTTATTATTATCATTAAAAAATATATTCTATAATATTTCCTGTGATTTTTTACTTCTGATGTTATAAATTTATATCTATTTCTTTATATTTTGTTTTATTAATTTAACAACAAGATCGCAACAGGTAATTCAAATATTTGACAACGAGATGCAATTCTGATAGACTTGTGATTTGAAGGAGGTTGAGACTTGGGAAAAACTCTTAGGCAGTGGTGAGACAGTGTGTATGTAGTTCGAATACTTGGGTCGTAATCCCATATTTCTGTAAGTAGGGTATTACCTGTGCCCTTCAGCTTGGTCTTATTTATTTGATAGACGGGTAATAAAGTCGTTTATGGCGGGGAGTTTGTGAGCTAATCGGACATGACTGAGATTAATTAGTTAACTAATATTAAGGATGTAACGGAGGGATTCATTTTGAAAGGATTCTGATTTTTTACGGATTGTTTAATTTTTTGCAAAGATTTCGCTTATTCTCTGCCTTCTATGTATATTAGGATTGTTGACTAATGATGATTGTTATTTTGACTTCACCTCTTTCAGCTGGAAACCTTTCCATCTATCTTCCTCCGTCTCGTCATCCCTCATCCGACGAAAGGCCTCCTCGTCGAAGTGTATCAGCCTCTGGTTGAAGGTGCAGCGAAGCTTCTGCAACGCCGGCAAGTTCTCAAAGGCCCCCTTCAGGACGTACGTCAACCCCGGCATCGCGCTCAAGTCTATGGTCTCCAGTTTCCTCCAGGAGGACTCGTGGCCGGGTTGGTTCACGAATGAGGATGAGTTTATTTTCTCAATTGGATTGCGGTTGAGGTTCAGGTAGCGCAGAGAGGACGACGCCATCGACAGGGCGTGTGGGACCACAGTGAATTTATTTCCGTCCAAGCGAAGATTTTCCAACGAGATGAGGGCGTTTGCGAGGCCTTCCGGGTAGGAGGAGAGGCCCAAGTCACCCAAATTGAGCGTCTGGAATGGAGAAATTATTTTAAAGCATTAATTAGAGAACTGGAAGATTATTATTACTAAATGATACGACGTTTTACCTTTTAAATTGTTCGATACAAGAAAAATGTCAACGACCACAAATCATCATCAGAGCTGATTTTTAGGGCGAAAAGCTCCCTTCCGACCGGGTATACTGTGACACGTCAACAATTTAAGTATCGGTAGAAAAGTTAGTCAATTAAATTTATTGTAATAAATGTAATTTACTTAACTACTAAAATTGGGAATACTTTTGTCAGCTGTAATCATTGCACACAATGAGACGTCAATTTTGCTGAGCTCAGAATAAAAACTGCTTCATATCATCAGGCAAGGGGAAAAATTTGTGCGTAAAAATTAAGTACATTGCCATATTATGGTATTTTTACACGAATATTGGATCATTGACGCCATCAGAACGAAAGCCTAGCAGCTATGCAAATAGCAAAAATTACAATCTGCTCAGAAGGCTTGTATAAATCTTAAAGCATTATATAAGAAGAGCATGTAATGAAAAAGCCATGCAACATACCGTAATACCGAAAATTTCACTTAAATAAAAGGCAACTACCTTGCGACCTACAGTAAACACAATATTGAAAATCTTCTGATTTCACAACTGAATCCATGCATTTGCAATACAAAATTAAATTTGGGAATTTCTTAAAAGAAAGCCATTAGCGTATTTCTCTGAAGAATCATTAACAAGCCTAATAATCATCCGTTCCCAGTGCCATTAAGCCTCACTAAGTTTTGAGAAGTAACTTAAGATATGGAACAACATCACAAAGACTTAAATACATACAGTCCACTCCTATACACACTAGCCATTCATCAAATACGGTAAACTTCCGTCAACGACGAACAATGAATGTCCAAAAAGTAACACACTCTTCTATGATTTTTTTCTTGGCATGCTTTCATTTATATGCACAGGATTGAATTTTGAATTGGAAATTATGTTCTATTATTGAGAATACTTTCTCTCTTCTTATCAATCATACCTTTTTATACAAGACTACTCTAATACTCTTATCAAATATTTTCCTTACGTTTATCCGGATGTAATGCTTTTCTGTCGTAACCAGCGGGAATGCCCATATAAAAATGAGAAGAATTCACTTTTGAACAGCTAGTACGTTTCTTGCTTCCGTGAAAAACAATTATTTCCCTTATAGGCACATAAAGTAGCTATAGTTTTCCTACCAGCGTGCAAAAACCTTGTATTCTTAACCGTCCCTTCATTAAAGCATTACATTTTTTTGTACGAAAAAGCCACTTTCAGTCTACAGTTTGTCCCTCCACTCAACTGTTCTTCCTATTCTTTATTCACTACTGTCGTTAGACAAACTAAGTAACCTTCGTGCCGAACCGAATCTTTTTTTCGTATGAAAGGTCATTAAAATGAATGTACCATAAAAATCAATAATATCCACATGTGGACATTTTCGGTACGTAAAACTTCCTATTTTTCTTTTTCACGATGAGGAGTAGGATCAAGTTTTATTCAATGTATTCTAGGTTTAACAAGCTCTTAACCATTTCAATCAATGAATGAGAAATTCAGTTAGATTCTTAAATAAATTCGCATACCTTATTTTCGCAATTTTTATCGTCAATAATCATTCAAGGGCAATTTAAAATATATGCTTACAATTTCTTCCTGTATTTACATGTAATCAAGCATCAGCTATCAAAATATAAGTTTTTCTGAGAGTAGATAAGAGACTCCTAAGTTTTTATTACGGTAGTCAACAACAAATGGCATAATCCCCTTTCAAAACTCTAATTCCTTGGTTACTTTTAAAATAAGCTATTGTTCACATTAGGGACAAAAGAGAAATTTTATCATTACAATCGTTATCATCAAGAAAAATATTATCAAATACGATAAATGATTTAAAAAATGAGAAATGTTGTTTTTGACTCCTTCTAAAATTCAAATTTACAATCCGATATCTCAAATTTAAGTACTTTAAATGAGCAACAAAGAAGACCTTGCGTCAATCCCTATGCTCTTCATATGGGATAGCCGTCATTGGCCTTTAAGATTCCTTTCTGAAATGAAAGTTTAGCATATTTTTTCTGGGAATGAGTCATCAAGACGATAAATTTGAGAGTAGACACGAAACATTTCGAAACGTGCTTAAAATTTAATTGTAAATAACAATATTATGTTTTCTTCTACCTGGTTCTCTTCCTCGAAAACATTTTACCATACAACCTTAAATAGTATTGTGGTGTTATCATACATCAGACGAGGGTGAGAAGTGAACTTCGTAATGAGAAGCGATTGCTCAAGCAAAAAATAGCTTTAACATATTTTGTCCCGTCTCTGCCTTTGGCTAATGAGCTTTAAAACTTCGCCACAGAACTAGGCTAAAATTCTTCACAAATCATCATCTATACAAATTTCAATGAAATAATCAAACAGATCCACGGGCATTGCTGTTTACACGAAACTAGAATAAAACTGTAAGGCATAATTTTTTTCTGTTGTGATGATTATGGAGATTAGGAGATAAAATCAAGGATTGACATAGTGAATGTCATTCCTTGATTTTATCTCCTCAGTTGAGAATCGATGTGGCAATTCTGCTGGTGAGACTAAATATTTTAATTTGAAAAAAAAAACTGAAATAAAGTAAGTAGTAGCATTGCATAAGATTTGATCCAAGACAGTCGTTCCAACTAGACACCGATGGAGGCTGACTCGTTTGAGTTTTTTATGAACATTTTCTGTACTTGAAGGCTTTTTTACTGCTTTTACTACTTTTGCACTGCTTTTGAGGCCATTGAAGACTGAATTTTCTATTTTTCTTTTGAATGTTGATTTGTGCCTTAAAGACGATGATGGACCCTGTCACAAAACGTTGGCAGGCTGAAATTAATTTACCTGGTGTGTATCCGAGAAAACTAAATAAATATGCACCCCACCGCTAAAGAGCAAAATAATATACACATTATTTATTTCGAATCGCGCGCACCATGCAATATTATGACAAACAGGATCGGATTTAGGATATTTGTGGACCCATTATGGTGGGAGGCCATCTGTTCCAAGGTGTTGCAACTAGTATTTCCGACGACACCGCTTGGCGTGCCACTGGTTGCGTTCTGAGCTTCGTTAACTAAACCAACGGATAAAGTGTTTTTATCAACATCATTAACAATTTATTCCGGCCCTGCGGATAAGTTATTTTACTGTATTCTTTTATTATTACTTTTTACTTTTATTTACCCTCTAACCGGTCCCCTTCCCTCACCTGGTCTTTCCCTCCCTACTGTAGTCTGAAATGTAAGGCTCGAAATTGTAATTGCTCCTACTGTTTGTCTTGATAATGATCATAGGCGGATCTAGGGGGGGCCCGGGGTCACCTTCCCCCCCCTCCCCCCATGACCTTTAAAAATATGCAAGATTCCCGGTCCCGTTATCATTGCGTTCGTTTAGTATTACGGGGTATCCTTGTGCCCCTCCCCCCCAGAACAAAATCCTGGATACGGCCTTGCTTGTGCCCCCCCTCCAGAAAGAAATCCTGGATCCGCCCCGGATTAATGGCGCAATAGCCGTCGAAACTAGACGACAACAAATTAAAGCCTGTGGAACAGTTCTGGGTTTTTGTTTCGCCATGAAGTTATTTTACCTTCAGTTTGTGGAGGGTTGACAAGGCCATCTCCGTACCCATGTCCAATTTGCTCCCAAATTGATTGCCTTGAAGGTTTAACTCCTCCAGGGTCGACGACACGTGCTCGAACAATTTGGGGTCGAGAGAGTGGAGCATATTACGAGCGAGGTTCAACTGCTTCAGACCCACTAGCGGCTCGTACCTGCGGAGGTAATTTTGAAATGAACACTATTAGCAACTAAGTAACCCGCACTTTCACGCTATCTGGGAAAAAGTATGTTAAGGAAACGGTGCAATTGGGTTTTAAATAGTGAAGAATGTGTATCATGACCCCTTTACTGCCACCGGGCCGATATATCGGCCCTCGCTGGTTGAGAGAAAACTGCCAGGGGCCAATTTATTTCACTTTTTTTTTCGTGATTTGGCCTTTTCATCGGCTGTAATTTATGTAAACCCCCATAATCTATCTATAGTTATAATATATAAATATATCTTAAGAATTGGGAAAAAATCTAGACGTATTAAGTAAAATTAAATAGCTGAAAATTTTTTAAATCTGAAATCTTGCTAATTCCGGAAAATAGCCTTGGCAGTCTTCGTACATCCCACCTGAAATAGGCTGGCAGTAAAAGGGATAAAGTACTTTCTTTATGCTTGTTTTCTTGCAAAAATATGAATACAATACATGCAAGAGATTTTGATACCAGTAGGAACAATCATGATGCCTATTACTGAATGATGGCACGCAATTTACAAAACTTCTTTAAAGACAATATTGGGGGTAAAAATATTTTTAGATTTTATTTTTTATAATTTCCCCAGCTTGTGTTGCGTTGCTTTGGTTTATTTGTCGATTTAACGGGTTTATAAACCTTTTTTTGAAGTTTAGAATTAAAAAAAATGCGTGGAGTCGATATACCTCGAGTGAGTAATCCACATGGAAATATAAAAAGGTTTTGGTTAACTTTGTGGGTAAATTGTGAAATTTGATATTTCGATTGTATTTTTTGTCAAAAGCCGGTTATTCAAAGTTTGAAATGATACCTCATTTAACACTGTGGGTGCAGCATTACCGAAGCATATACGGAATGACAGAAAAAGACCTTTCTGTAATTGTATATGTGATTTTCTTTGAGTGAGGCAAGGGTGTGCTCTGTCCGTCGTAATCTTCGATATTTTCGTAAAGAGATTCATCCATTAATTCAAAGAGGAAGTATCAAAAGAGAATATTCATACATGGAGGGGTCTAAAGAAAATTCATAAAATATGGAAAAAGGCAGCGGTAAATCATGAGATGAAAACCAGCGCGAATAACCATGATTCAAGGAGATTAATGAGTTTTGCTACTTGGTTGGCTGACTGCCCAACGATGGACGATGCCAGAAGAAAATAGTCTTCAGATTCGCAGGCTTTCCCGGCGTATAGAATCGTGGAAGTTTACTCGGGAATTTCACCGGGTCAGGTTCTGAAACTCCGTATCGACCTAGGGGGTCTCTAAATAGCTGGAAAATATGGCTTGAAGTTTAGGAGAAATTAACTAGACCATAATGAATTTAGATCATACTTCTTTCGAGCATGGACAATGACAGCAACAGAGAAAACAAGGCGGGAAGATTTCGAAGTTTGGTGAAGATAAAATCATAGACCGTGGACGTAACGGGGAAATATTTAACAGTGGAGGGGGAGAGGAAAAGTCTTTTGAAAACTATAGGGAAAGAAGACGGAACAGCAACATAAGAGACGTTCGACAATTACCTATACAGGGTGTTGCAGGAGGAACCTGCAATACTACAAGATATGGTTGGGGGTGGCAATTTGAAGCATTTTTTATCCTCTAAATATCGGGTCGCAACCAAGGATGGTGAGTAAAACGAAACGAAAATGTTTCGTTTCGATCCCGAAGAAAACGAAATTACGAGGTCTAGGTTTAGTTTCGTTCCCAAAGGAAATTAAATTCACCAAGGAGGTTAGTTTCGACCCGGGACGAAACTTTATTCTCGGGAACGAAACTAGCTGAATCGAAACTCCGCTGCTCATAGTTAAGTTTCTATCCCAGAAGTTGAGTGGAAGGGGAAAAGAGGGAATAGTTTCGACCTACTACGTGTGACATACGTGTACAGAGGTTAAAACAGTAAGCTTAAAAATAGAATGTGCAGTTTGCGCTCACCGTTCTCCTGATTAGTGGTAAAAATATGAGTGCCCCATCCATCTAATGGCGGTAAACCTCTACTTCATTCGGCCATATTTCGTACTCGGTGTGTGGGTCGAAACTCTACCGTGTTAAGGTGAAGTACACGGTCCCTCCGCTGTGAAATATTATCTTCGTTTCGTTTCGTCCCAGAGTGTTAGTTAAGTTTCAACCTAAAATATTTTTTACTCCAATTTCGTTTCGACCCTGAGTTTAGCTCTCTGGGTTTAAATCCATTTCGTCCCATTTCTCCATTTCGCTCCTGGGATCGGAACTATTAAAATTTTACTGGTTTTGACTTTCGTTTTGTTTTGATTGCCATCCCTGGTCGCAACTCCTTAGCTACTGAACTATGGCAACGAAAACATTTTAGAGATGAAAAAAGTTTTCCTTGGGCATGCAGCCTTTTCGACATTTTATGTAATACTCTGGATTTATATGGATATTAGATAATTAAGTTTGTAAAAAAATGTGCGATTAAAATTGTCTGAAACAATTAATATTAAAGTGGGTGGGATTGCTTAGTAGCATTGTTGATACTCGCTCAAAGCTTTCGTTTAAATAAGCTCAAAGATTGATTGCATCAGACATTTATAGGTGCACATTTTCATTCAACTGTAATTATTTTATATCCTTAAAAATCCCGTGTATCAAATTGAAAGTCGAAAATGCTGGATACCCTATAAAGATCGTTTTCATGGTAGCTGCAAAGAGCATTCGAAACAAATATTTTCGTTGGCATAGCTAAGTGAGCATTAATCTTTTGCATTATGTTTTATTATTTATGAGTTGATAGGACCACTCTAAAAAATATCATCTTCGGTGAAATTGTCAATTCAATAATTCCTCAATAGTTCTTTTAATCCCAATTCATTACTCATTGCTCCACTAATTTTCGGAAGGGGGTCAGTCGGAAAATACAGTCATAAATTTTCTACATTTCTAAACTTCATGTATCCATTTTGTGTATCAGTAAAAGTCATTGCTTTCATAAGGCTCTTTCCGTTTTCTTCAATTCGCGAATGATTAAGATGGGTAATATTTAGTCTCTATTTTTAAATCATTGAAGATCCATTCATTTAAGAATTGTGAATTTTTGGTTCATCTTTCTCAATACTGAAGCTTTTCTCACTACGAAGAATGTCTTTTACAAAATCATCTTTTCCCTCAGATGGATTCCCTATTTTGATTGAAGGTTGGGAAGACTTCAGTCTCTGTTGCTTAACTTCACTTGGATCGCCAGAAATTTGGTATTTTGCAAAAGTAAAACTGCAATTGAACCTTCGGCTGGCTGGACGCTTTTGGCTTTCCACCTCACTCAATTATATAGGAAAATTCTACAGTTGATTTGAAGCGGTGCGTGTGCAGATATGCCTGAGTATGAAGTAACTGAGGAGTTTCGACCCCATGTTTAAGGACAACAGATGCTTAAAACCGTTTCTCCTACCACCTCATGAAGTATTGCAGAGTCCTCCTGAAGCACACTGTATAGTACCCGAGTTACATCCGAAATAGTAATCAAAGTTGTAAAGCTTCAGCAAAAGAATAGTAGCCAATATGGTACTAAGCGATGGCGAAGTGTTTTGTGTTCAACCACCTCGTAGTTCGTACCTACCTTGAGTTCGAGAAATCCCCGCGAAAGGCTGACGGTGGGATCTTGTCAAACGTCAAGTCGTTCTTCGCAAGGTCGATCGACCACACCGTTTTCGATAGAGACGCGAAGGTTCCCGGCTCGATTTCCTTGATGTGATTTCCACGGAAAGATATCTCGATGTGCAGAGTTGGATCCGGCCACGAAGCTGGAGTAGTTGACGACAAAACCGTGGTCGTCTTGTTTGCTGAATCGCAACCGGATGACAGCAACCAGAAGAGGAGGATGGCATGGGGGAATAAAGGAAGACAAAGATTAATGACTTATTTTTAATTCACTTCGATGGCAAAGTATTGGAACTACGCTCAAACCGTTTTTAGGAAAATATTTTTGTGATAATTTTTCAATGATTTTTTTAGTAACCTGCTCGTTCTCCACATTTGTATCATTTTCGACTTTTATAGGGTTTGAAAAACAAGAAGACCGTTATTTTTCCTTTTTTTCAATCCTTTTCTTGCTTTTATAGGTATTCTCGGCGAAAGATCTTAACAAGAGACCTTAACCCTTGTGTGAATAAGTTGATGACGACACGACAACTCCTTACGAGTGGGTCACTGCCTCTCCTAGGGCTCGCGCCTTTGGCTGACGTGGTTCGTTGTTCTTAACACTCTTGTGTGCGATTTATTCTCTCCATGAGCGGTGATGCATGAACGAGGAAATGAGCTGGAATGATATCGCAAATATATATGAAAAGGAGGGATAACTCCCCCATTTTTATTTTTTTAAACTCTTTAAACTGGCGTTTCTCGTTTTAACTCATGAACGACTGCATTGTAATATTCCACACAGGAAAAATGCTCATAGTGTTATAAAATGGTCATTTTTTGTGATTCCAATTCATTACTCATTCCATCCCTCTCCGATCACTTTCCAAATTTGACATATTTAGTGACATTTACATGTGATACAGTAAAATCGATTCGAAGAGATTTAAAATAAGAAATAAGTAAGTTGCAGAACACCAACTTTGGGAGATTTTATGTATTTCGTATCTGTTAGTCCATAGTTTTATGTCTACAACTTTACTTCTAATATTCACCTGAATTTCCTTTGGACAAAACGGTTTGTGGTTCGATCCCCAGCTGAGAAGATTTTTTTGCCACGGAAATTAATGTGATTTTCACTACCATTGCGCGGCAAGCTTGAAATATTGCGCTATTGTATTTCTAATGTGTTTACTTGATTTAAACAAACATTAGGTACATTAGAGACGTCGCCATTAATTGAAACCATTAATACTGGCGGGCTTTACTGAAGGCTTAGTCATGAAAAGCGGACATGCCTTTCCGGGGTTTCGTTTTAATTTTAAATCTTCGCCAGGGCTGTATTGATTGGATCATGTATAAATGCCCGATTAGCACTAGCTCAAATTCCATTTCTATTATTACAATAAACCTTGAGAATAAATGCTTCCGCAAGCAACCTGGGCACCCGCTCGTAGGATGAGCATACATACACCATCATATGGCAAAAACATGTGCTAAATGCATGTAAATAGAAATATAAATAAAATATGTGACAAAAACTTTGGCTAGCACTAATTATATAGGTAAAAAATAGATATAAAACAGCATCAAAACGCAGCCCTTTTTATCGGTTTAAAATCAATGCCATAGTCTTTAATTTTTTACATGAAAAAATTATTTTTAGCTCTGGTGAATTACCTTCATCTTTTATTAATTAGACAGTGTCACATCGCCACTAATTGTTTACTCCATCAAATTCACCTTTATCCGCTCCCTTTCCGACGTCCTAAAAGGGTTCTTCCACTCTAACCAAAAACCACAGTCAATGAAAATAATCGGATGGATGTTAGCGAAAGCTATGCGAGGACGAAAAAATAATCGTTCTAATACAGCCATTCTGACACAAAATTTAAAAAAACACGTTTGTAAACGTCGAATTGCTATAATTTGGTGTCTTATTTAGAATTTCGGTTCATGGAGAACCGCTAGTTGAAGAAATTAATCCCTCACGAAAGTTTGAAGCGCAGTGAATCACGCAATGCCGATGAGCGTGATCTAGAAGTAGCTGAGACTCAGGCACCCGCTTGGCAAGAATAGGTAGTGCCATAAACTTATCAGCTGTCGCTGTTTTTTTTGCCAGAAATAGCTCGATAAGTAGGCGATAGATCTAAAAACGGAAAAATATGGGTCGCATTATTTCTCAAGCTGCATCATGCCCTAATTTCCAAGAACCACACGACCATGACTACGTGAGGCGTGATGATAGTGGCTAGCACAAGATAGCGTGATCATGGATCCTAAAGGCCTTGTTACACGATAAATTAACACGTACGGGTTAATGTTTAAATGCATGAACGCGAGAATGAACGCCAAAAATGCACCGTGTAATCACCTAACTTGTGCGACTGCATTCACAGAAAATAGAACTTGTTCTATTTTGGTTCATGCATTCGTACATGTTCCGTTCCGGTCCACCAAAATCATTCACGCAAACGCACATTAAGTCGTACGTGTTAATGTACCGTGTATCCAGACCTTAAGAAGTGGCTTTCAAGGATGCATCATACCACTATGCTGCGTCTGAAGCAACATTGTTAGTCACCGAGGCGCGGAGTCGCGTCGCGCACATGTCGCGCTCAGGAGGCAACTGCATTGCGTGATCACGCTGCGCGATCGCGCAACCGCTTTATGCGCGATGCTTTGAAACTTGGAGCACAGAACTTAATGCCTGATTTCCAAGAGCCGCTGCAGGATGCGCGATCACGCGCCGTTTACATTTTCGGAACCTCCGTGCGTCTGGTTTCCTAGGCGATCGCGATGAGTGATCACGCTACCACGTCCCGCAACATCTCACGGTAATTTCATGGAAGAAGGAATTTCTCCTTCTTCCATGACGCAACCGCGTGGCGCGTTGCCTGACACTGAATTTTACGTCGTCGCGCAGTGGCCGACTAATCCTTGCAAACCGCTTTTGCGGACCCGTAATCAAGCCGCTGCGCATCAGTCACGCTCTTCTTGGAAATCGGTAATGCCCGTTTCAGATTACGATTGTCCGAGCGATTGTCCGAACGAAAGTTGGCAGAACTAGCTGTGTGAATGCATGTGCGGACAATAGTTCACGTAGTTCCGAACGTGGCCACTTTACCATGCTTAGGCGTTGTAAAACGAAGAGGAAGTGACAAGGAAAGAATGAAAAGTTTGTGAAGCTCCCATCGCTCTATTTTTTCCATGGATTTGTCCAAGCAAGGAAGAATATTAGCTGAAGAAAAATTATAAGTTAAGTACTCGAACACAGTGATATGTTAACCCTCCTTAAGTACCTCAACAGCTTTTCTAACCGTCAATTTGTCTTTCACTTTAGATTTCAGCACTGGAGGGCAGCACAGGTTTTTTACCATCCTTGTGAGAATGCTAGATAGTTCCGACGATCGCTGGAACAATCGTAATCTGAACGAGGCATAACCGACGCCCGAACACGCTGTCACGCATCACGCAGCGACAGATATGTCGAAACCAGGGCTTAAGTTTTAATTGCGCAAAGAAATCTCCAGCTTAAGTTCCACCATACCTGCATCATCCTCCGATACCGGATCCGACGTCACATTCATTCCGTTCGCTGTCTTGGGTCCAACCCTCACGGCCGGAAGGGGCCCGAGGCGCTGGATCACGTTGGAGTCGAGGACGATTTTGACGTAGCCATCGCCAGCGGAAGCGCCCTCGTACGGCACGATCCAAGCCACTTCACTCCCTGGACTTCCAATCCCCAAGAGGCCGTCCACGTCGTTTCTCGCTAGCCTCGAACAGTCGATCTTGAATGATTGATTACCCCCCGTGTTTAAATGTTCACACGAGCAAAGTTTGCACACACCCTCTTTAGTCCTTAAACTCAGTGAAACTGCCGCTAGACTGACGACTAATATCACCGAAATGTGTTCGCGATTCATCAAAGTCATCTTTTGCATCCCTCTTACTTCTGGGTGTGGGTTTCAGTATCTCCTCTCCCTGAAAGGCGTAATAATAATATTAAGGTTATGCCGAACTTGCTGAATACACTAAAAGACACGTGGAAAATGCAATCGGTGAATATAGGCTCAATTCTCATAAAAAAAACTGAAATCACACCATGTGAAGTGCTTCATCAATTAAAAAAAACTAAACCTGGAAGGAACATTAGGAAAATGCAACAATCAGTCATCATGGACACCTGTCATATTGTCCGACAGTTCCTAACAGTAGGAAAAAATGGAATAACCGGACAGCATGCAGTTGAATTTGACTTGGTCCGTTCACTGCTCTGGACATAACCCTTTGGCCAAAATAATAGGACGGATTTCTTGTCTCAACAAAAAGAGCAATAAATACAAGAAAAAGGAAACGTAGGCATAGAAGTGACGATACAAAATAAAAAGAGGCTAGCTTAGATAAAAGGATTAAAATTTTATAATATGTTTTCGCAATTTGCAAATAAATTGATTATGGTGGAATTTCACTGTGTTTACGAATGGATAGCTGGATCATTCGCTATGTATAAAATGTTTCATTGAGCTTTTGCAATGTTTGGAGTGACGTAGCATGAAAAACTATTTTCAATGCAAAACATTTCAGAACTTCTTCTGGTCGAGATTCATGGCTTCTTCGATAGAATTTAACGAAGTAACTTAAGTCCAATAAAAAACAAGATTACACTTTGATGGCGATCAATGAATTTAATACCATTACGAAGGCTATTTATCATACAAACAATTACGCAGCGCTCGAGTAATCATTGAAAGTAATGGCAAATTGAGTGATGTAAAATTATTAAAAAAAACACGCTCGGTAAGTACACAATGACAAAATGATAGGATTATTGATAAATCGTCAACAACAACATTGCAAATCGGCAACTCAAACGGTTCGAAGAAATACGTCACTTACCTCGTACGCTCACAGTTTTTGAGCCGCATTCCAACACAAAAATCCTTTTGCGATGCTTAGGTACTGCAAGTCACGGAGATAAGGAACTATGTACTTCATAAGATGGATGCAGCACAAACCTTAATGTTCGGAAATCTGGGAGAGGGTAAAACTTGGAAGGCACTCTTGTTTTCACTCCACGAATAGAGATAATATCGCAAAGTAGAACCTTCGATGGGAATCCAAACTTTCGTGATAATTATTTTAGTGTGGCTGTCCGGCATGGACAATTGAACGACGAAATCTGAAAGAGAACTTCGTCCTCTTACTCTTTGCGACGTTTTGTTGCTGCCACTACGTTTCAGGTCTTCTTGTGATCCATTTTATCCATAGATGGTGCTGGCGTAGTCATTTAGAGATACTGGATGTGATATGAAACTGGGAGAGGCTGTGGATGCCGGGATGCATGAAGCTGATAACCACCCAGTTTGGACTGAGTCATTTAGGCGTGATAAAGATCCCCATAAAGGTGAGGCACACTTTCAAGTTTCGTCACATATCCGTAGTTTCGATCGGGGATGAGGAATTGGATGCGATTTCACTACAACGATGATCGATGCTAAATAATTATGCAATAAATGTATAGAGAAGGTAAATGAAAGAACTTTGTACTTTCCACACAGCTTTATAAGTACTCCGATTAAGTTGGCTCTCTCGTTTCCATGCAAAATTACGCTTATACGAAGGTAAGTCAATTAGTATCTGCAATTTATTTCAAAAATTTTATACAAAAATTCGTAGGTAGAACCTTGACCAATTTGCAGACGAAGTGCCACTTCGTCAATAGTTACTCGTTTGGCTAATAGAATAATTTGACGTGAACGCTCAATGTTTTCTTCATTTGTGGCGGTAAACGGTCGTCTAGCTCTTTCCCTGTGCTACCATTTTGGAATTTTATATCCATTCGTAGACACTCCCTCGTGGCAAATAATACTGTTCCCGTACTGACCTGAAAGTTTACGATGAATTTCGGCCCATGATACGCCTTCCGACCACAAAAACCGATCATTGAATGCTGCTCTTCTTTAGTGCAAATAGGAAGCGTAGCTGCCATCATTAACAGCTCGAACAGCGATAATGAAATTAACCTAGCAGCTTGAAACTTGGAAAGAAATAACAAAAAATAAACAAAGCATGCATCATCAACCTAAAACGGCAGAACTACCAAAATAAACAAAGATATAACTAAATTGCGGATTATAATTGACCTGCCCTCGTATAATTGTTGAAAAATGTAAAATGTAAATGTAAAAAACTTGTAAAAGCTTCTGAATAAAATGGATTGTTTCATGATCTAGTGATGATATTCTTTGAGTTTATGTCTTGGACATCCATTGGTAGGTACAGTCTCTGGTCATTCGCTGGATTTAGAAGAAATTCATCGGTTTTTTTACCTAATTTTCCTTTTGCTGCTGTATCTTTGATTATTATTCATTTAAGGCAAGAAGAAAGGCATTAATATAATATTTGAACCTTCAAAATTGATATGAGTCAAAGTTGGCGCAGTTGGACGACGTTTCATTCATTTAAATTTGTATTGAAGGAGAAAAGAGATTTTGCATTACATAAAAAACGAGTACAGCTTATTTTGATTAATATAGAACTTCCATCGGTAAAGAGAGCATGGAAAAATATTTAATTTTACCCATTTATTTTGGATTCACGTACTGTTTTGATGTTTGGATTCATTTTGAGTCAAAGACTAAACTGTGCGTTCGAGTTTTTTTTTAAAGCAATAAGCAACGCAGTTGAGTCCTTATAAACTGGGGTTATCTACCATGATATAATATTGAGAGATACGAACACGTTGTAAATGGCTTATGAATATTCATTTTTGCTTCTACCTAGAGCTTGAAAGAATACTTTTTTCCGCGAAATGCCCTCAATGAATCACGTCGTGATAATCTGGCTATCTCCTTTTTGGAATTGGGAAACGCTTTCCTATCTGCTCTTTCTTATCGAGCGCTGCCATTGTTTATTCAGCACCGATCTCAGTCATTACCCGAGCTAACAATTATGAGGGAACTTATCCAGCTCTTTTTTATGCTACGAACAGCTTCCCAAACCTCTACTCTACGGATGGAATTTCGAGGCACATCTCCTGCTATGTTTAAAATACCGATGCACTACTTATGCCATATTTTATGAAAATTGTATTTTTTAAATTAGAGTTTTTACATCGGCTACGAAAATGATCCTGCATAAGGACTACAAAATTAATACTGTTTGATAATACTATTAATTGCTAATTATTGATGATACTACTGTTCTAATTTTTCAACTATTAGTGAATAAATGCTGCAGTTGGTGTCAAATATACGCAGCTATATGATAATAGCGACACCGTGGGGTCACGAATATTGAGAGACTTGTATATGTGAGTGCATGTTACACATTGGGTATAAATTTCTTTTCTCCTTTTGATAACTAAATATTCCGCGCCATAAATAAATATGGAAGCATTTCATGGCTAACTGATATTCAACATTTTTCGGCGCTTATAATTAGTTTAATATTATTTACCTCAGTAACATGGGTTGTGATATTCGTAAATTTATTGGTAAAATGTAGGATCATCTTCCGTGCCTCTAAAGCAGTGACTGTATGAGATCTAGTGTTATGGAGATACACATTCAAACACGTCCTAGAGTTTATTACGTACTAAAAAAATATTATTTCAGTAAGAAAAATAAGTTGGCCCAGAACGATGAGCATTTTGGACGAAAAATAAAAGCATTTTGCATATTATACAGATGATAGCTCTTTCTTTTTATTTATATTGAACTAGAAACGGTGTGTATTCTTTGCATTATTTTTGGCAATGTACCGTTCACTGTCCCGTAACGTTTGCATCGTAATTAACTCCAAAATACCTCAAGCAAAAATTAATCCATTAGAAAAGGCCAGTGTCACATACTCCTTTGGATTCCTCAGTGACATGCCAGAGACGCTTAGTCCAACAGGTGTTTCGTTTTCTATTTTCTACTTGATCTTCCGACGCATTTGCGTGAGATGCGATAATGGTGAGCCGGCCAGTGTTTACTCACCGCTATAGCGAGCGCCTGTCGAGATAACTCGGGGAGATGCAAGCAGCGATAAAATAACGTCTCCCACAGATAATAAAATGTCCCAGAATGATGAGCATTGAGGCAGACAGTAGGTTTTTTCGCATCATACGAGGGAAAAATCTGTGACTTTTGATTAATATCGAACTGGGTGAATAGTACATGGCATAAATGTTTTGCATCATATAAAGAAGAGAGTTGTACATTTTGATTAATACCGAACTGGTAATGGTAAATAGCGCATAGCATAAGATTTTATAGCAACATTTTATATGAAGCATGCATTGATTTTTGTGCTTTTACGCATGAGGAAGCTCTCAGTTGCGTAGCGCTGAACCGTGTCCGCAGTTTCTTCTGCCACGGAGCTTAGCCGTGGGGGACAGTGGCTGATCTATGGGGAGGTATAGGGGGGGTATAGCCTCCTCTCCCATTGGGTAGAAACAGACACTAGATATAATCGATGTTTTTGGAGTTTTTCACTTCGTACAAAAGTATCTAGTTATATTTTCCGATATATTTGCCCACTTTGAAATAGGCACAAATTAGCTTTAAACTTAGGGGCCATTTTACACGCATTTGGCATGTTACAATCCAGTGACAGACCCCTTGAATATACTCAAGATCCCTTACCCTAAGATCTCTCCAAAAGTATCATCCCTTAGTGATGATTTTCTTGGAGCTTATATATTGGACATCCATTGATAGACACTATATGCGGTAATTCGCTGGATTTCGTGGACATTCATTGTTTTTTTAACTTATTTTCCTTTTACTGCTTTATCTTTTATTATTATTCATTTACGTCAAGAAGAAAGGCATTAATATCACATCTGACCTTTCGAGATCCCCTTGTTCATAATCTGGATCCGCCACTGATTGGGGAAAGGGCGGATGATGAACTCTTTGTCTTCCCAATTACTCTCTGAAAATTCTCTGCCTCCATTGGGGTTTGATCCCGAGTCCAAGAGGTGTGAAGCCAACACTCTAGCTTATACACCAACCGGATCCCATTCGTATTCAGTTCACTTTACTTTTTTCTTCAGGTATTATTTTAATTTTTACCACTGTCATCCGTGCTAAAAAAAATAATTTTCGCACATTTAATGCCAACCACCACCAGATAAAAATTTTCCCAGCGCCGAAAAAAAGATAAAGTGTTTCAAATTCTAAATAATTTTGCAAATGAGTCATCCATAAAGGCGCATTAGTCGAATAATTAAATTATTAAATCGCCTACAGCCATCTTCTGATTCCTATATTGTTTCACATCAGGGATTTGATCGTATCCTAGTGTACAAAATTCTCGATCATAAACTTCCACCCATAAATGTAATACTCCATCCCTAACAGTGGTATTTATACTATAAGAATTTAGTGTTTACTTTCATCTCAGCTTCACTTTTTTATGGCTAGTATCACGTGAAAATTTGTGTGCTCGCTAGAGTATAGATATCTACGGCTAAAAAATGGTAGAACAGATAAGTAAATTGAGTAATGAACCATTTGGATGAGGATAGTATTAGACAGAGAGGATTTCTAAGTGAAAGAGGGAATTTGACGGGTTTTGTGAGAAGCCTGGATTCGTCGAGCGAGTTACAGAAAGTTTTTATTTAAAAAATTTTCGCAACCCGCAACGAAACGTTGAGTTGTTTTTTTTTAATAAATAAAATGAGAAGGAGATGCTACTTCGTGCTCGTCAGACGGCACCTTGAATATGCGGCGAGCGCATGGAATCCAACGCATAAAGATTTGATCCGTGAAATAAGTAAAAATACTTAGCGAAGGAAAGCTTCACGATTCGTCAAAAACTACTTCGGACGAACAGAATGTAATGATTTTAATAGTATGTCTTCAGTTTCACCATTGGTTTTTGATACTTGATGAAGGTGATAATTTCACCCAATCGTTTGCGACGTAAAAAACTATTTTAGACCAACATCAAGGAATTCTTATTAACCTCTGGACTTGACATAAGCTGAATAAAATTTTTATTTTTCAGTAGGGATACTGCAAATGTTTAAATTCGCCGTAAAAATAATTCATGTATTGAATATGTTGAGTAGGGAGACTTGCCCAATACCGGACACTGCCCAGTACCGGACAGTGTGCGTTTCCGAAAAAATATGTTATATAGCAGGGTCAAGGACCCTGGCCCTGAAAGCGCAGTGCCATCCAAAGTTATTGCGCCGTAGTCAGCCATTTCCTGCCAGTCTTGCAGTAACAGTGAGTGAAGTATGTGTTTTTGTCCCGTTGACTGCTTCCCGACCTAATTTTTAAGCTTCAAAACTGTGACATCTGGTCAGTATATTTTGTTTTATTCTATTTTTGCTAATGCTACTTAAATAGATAATGCATTGAAGTAATTGATATTTAATTATAAACATTAGTTTGCGAGGATAAAGTTAAATCATCTCCCCACCACCTTTGCCCAGTACTGGACAGTTGTGAATTGCCCACTATCGGACACTGACACTATAGTGTGCTAGGTCACTAAACCTTATTTTCTTCTCTCCAAGCACATCGCACACGATCAAGAAGGAGGAAATAAGGGTATTTGGTCAGAGGACTCTATGAAAATGGCAGTAAAGGAAGTAGTGGAAAATAAAATGACTATTAGACAAGCTTCACTCCGTTTCTCTGTCCCAAAGAGTACTCTAGCAGAAAGAATCAAGCAGCTAAGAGGAGGTGGGAACGTGGATAAGAAGCCACTTATGGGTCACTTTGAGAATACATTCTCTGAAGAGGTAAACACCATATTAGCCGCGCATTTAATAGATCTAGACAAGAGGATGATGCCTATGGACAAGAAAGAGTTTCTAAGATTTGATTTTGAGTTAGCTGAACACTTGAAAGGTCCTCATCAATTTCTTAAAGAAAAGAAGACTGCAGAAGATTTTTAAGCCGCGAGCCCCAACATACGTTGCGAAACCTATAGTTAACCAGTATTCAACGAGCTCTCGGTTTCAGCAAACCACAAGTCTTTTACAGCAAGTATGAAAAAAATTCTATCAAAATTGAACTTTGTTTACTTATTTACAATTTCAGAAACTTATATACTTGTGCTAAATGGTTATTTTTACTATGTTGACCAAGGAAATCAACGCGTCTTTTAAATTTCCAGTGCTGGGAAAGCGTTTCTGGACCGCTACAAAAAGGAAACCTTTTTTATTTGCTAATTTTATATATTTAACCATTGAATTTTATAAAATTATTGATTTTTCTATAAACAATAAAATTTACACTTACCAAAAATTTCATTTTTGTTTCCTACATATATTGCAAAAAATATTATTTTAAAAAATACCTTAGGTGTCCGGTACTGGGCAAGTGTCCTGCCTGTTGCCGCTACGAACTGCAATGTTTTTTCCACGGGTCCCCCAGGAATATTGTCACATTCAGACCCACAGAATAACGTGTTTTCCTCATTTTTGAGTTTTTATTTTTTAAATACTCGTCTCAAAAACTCTAATTTCACATGTGGACCCAAGCTCTTTGGAATAAATTATTTAGCCTCACGAGGGCGAATTTGTGAGAATGTTATCCTAAATCTTGCCAGGTACAATAACATAGTTGAAGACTCCACAGAAATAAATTAACAATTGCTCTTAAATTCGAAATTTAAACCGCTCAAATCAATTATTAATCAATACACTTTATGCGCTACTTTTTTTTACCAATTTTACCGATAACAGTAGAATATTTGAACTTCCCTTTAATAATTTAATCTGCTCTATTTTTTTAAGTTTGAATTTTCACCTAATATGGTCCAAATATTAATTTATTCTACGGCCTCTTTTCTGAAATAAACTATCTTGCTTTTACTGGAACATTGAAATTACATTAACTCATCGTAAATACAACTTTGCTCACGTCCATTTATCATTTTTTATCATCTTTCCACTTATCCCTACAAATGTATTCCGCAACTTTTAGCAGGATCACTCTTTTTCAAATTCCTTTAAAGACTGTATTGTTTTATAATTTACGCTTCACGGCTTCGCCATTCAAGATTTCATGTTTATTTTGTAATTACATAAATCCCCGAATGAATACATCAGCCTCACAAGTGTTACTATATATCCTAATCATCATAAAATAATCAAACTGCTGTATTATTTGAGTTTTATATTTTAACGTTTCACGTCACAATATAATATACTATCGTGATACCACTATAACCGAATTAATTCCTTCCAAATACCATGCAAATAGAAAATAGTTAAACTTACCGTGAAAATAGATTAAAAAGGTACAGTATTTTTTGTACCTAAGTTTATCAAGTACTCTCGTCAAATATTCATATTTCACCTGCAGTAATTATTCGCAGAATAAATTTTTTTATCTATTTACCACATAGCACAAAGAAAGAAAAGAGATTGTATAGAAACATGAAGAAAATCTGTTATGAATTCAATTTTTTAAACTGACTGTCACTCATTATGCTAGAAAAAATCTGATTTTAAAGGACACAAATAATAAGTAGAGCAAAGGAGTGGTCATTTCGACCGTTTTTGAATTTCAAATAGTTTCCTCTTCCTTCACGATGGTTCAAAATTGTTGATATTCCGTGACTTTCAATAAAATTTTGTCCTCCGACCACACGCCAAAAATTTTTATTATCGGCTCCATGAATTATGAAATATTTGCTGACATATCTAAAAGCACCAGATCGGTCATTTTTACCGGTATTACTAATGCTCTTCTTATTATTTGTATCCTTTTAAATGATTTTTTTTCTAGCACAATGAGTGGCAGTCAATTTAAAAAATTGAATTCACAACAGATTTTCTCCATGTTTCTATACAATCTCTCTTCTTTCTTTGAGCTATGTGGTTATTTCATAGGATTATTAATGCATACACTCCCTCAGAGTTTACCCACCAAATTTTGTGTTCACGTCGGAAAACTAAATAGATTAAAATTTTCATGTTTTATTTAAAATATTGTAAATTTGAGTTGAAAATAAAATAATCGTACTTCAATATATGTAATGCGGAATGAATTATTTACACACATGACCGAAACAAGAGAAAACACCTACCGGTCAAAATAACCGATGTCGTTGGTTTTAGGCATGGGAAAAATAAGGCTCTTTTAGTGAAAATGATAGACGGAGACTAACCGCGGAAGCCTCCGTAATAATTTGATAGACGGAGATATCGTGTTGTCCGCAATTTATTAACCGAGTACGACACGTGTTTTGATTGCTTTTCAATCATCCTCAAGTACTATAGAAACTGACAAAAAATTCAAATACCAACAGAAAAATATATATATCTTCAAAAAAGTGGGGGAGGGGAAGGGGGAAAGAAAGGGAGGGCTATAGAATCACCCCCAATTTCTTTAAAATATCTGTTGGTATTTGAATTTTGGTCAGTTTCTTTAGTAACTGAGGATGATTCTATAGGAATCGAAAGGCGTGTCGTACTCGGTTAAATTACTGTGGACAATACGATATCTCCATCTATAATTTGCATTAGTTATGTTTCACGGCATCTCTCCCAACAAAGTTCTAAGAAAGCTCTTCTAGTGTTAAGAGCATCAGGAATATTTTTAATCATCGTTTACAACATTTAACATTATGAAACGTAGGCTTTCGTAGCGATATTCATTGGTATAGGAGGCTTTCGGGGACTTATGCAGCTGCTCCCGAAAGCCTCCGATGCAATAGAATGTGTTGTGTATTCATAAATCCTAGTTACTGCCTTTTTCGTTTACTGTGTTTAGCAAGAACAACAATATTTTACAAGTGTAAAACTTGGCCTATAATTTTTCCCCCAGAATTTTTTAAACACATCAGCATTCAGAATTTCCGCGAAATAAGTAACAAGTGTAAAACTTAGCCTATAATTTTTCGCTCAGAATTTTTTTAACACATCAGAATTCAGAATTTCCGCGAAATAAGTAATAATGTCATTAGTATCCTTGTGAACGTCGGCTCTCACGTCATTTAGACGATTGGCAGGAGAATATGAAATAAATTCGAACATCACGTGAATTTGGAGATACGTGAGAGACGTTTTCTGCACTCCGCTGGGATACCGGATCATAGAGCCTGCGGGCATCAGCAAAATAATTTACTAAATCAACCATCTTTGTCGTAATTCCCTAATTTAGTTGAGTGCATATGCTGAAAATGTTCACAATTCACATGTTAGTGCAGAGAGAAAAGACCTCTGCACGTTCTGAGCACATTCAATATGAATTAAGGCAACTCTGCAATCCTTTGGAGTATTACATACTCAATTCTGCGTAAACTTTCCCCACTGGCTAATGGCTAAACAAGTTTGTGTTGAGTTCTAATTTTTAATCTCCATGTCTTGGACTTGCTATTAATCTACGGTTTATTACAAAATGAGGTGAATATGCGAAGAAGTGAATTCACAATCGGTACCAACCACAGAGCAAGAAAATATAGAGATAACAGATGGCGCTAAAAGCTGTAATAACTCGAGCCGCAGTAGGCCACGTTCTAAATATGTTAATTGCGGTCGCTAAGCAGTGGAAAAGCATTTAAGATATTTATACTGGCGTTGTTTTATGTCGAATAGCAAGAATTTTCTATGGTTGGTGTTATTGGTTGCTCCAAGGGGAAACGAAAGGAGGAGAAAGAGTGGGAAAGATGTGGCTTAGCTTGGTGCTGTGCAATAAACAGCAAAAACACATTCGGAATGAAAGAATAGTGTATCTATTCAGCTTCCCGAAATAACCAGTGAGGCACGTGTTTTAGTCTAACAACCAATAATTTCATCGGAAAAATTCCTATTTACTTGATGCCCATTTTTCCGGTGCCTGGAAATTATGATATCGGATGCGTTGCAATTTACTTGTATTTATGATCTAGGCATAAAGATTGGATGATTTACTGTCGTAAAGCGCGGAAAAGTATTCACAAATGAATTAGTTGGCGGTAACTGAAGGCGTTATCCTACTTGAAAAACAATATACTTAATTATGACTAGAGTGATAGCTAAGTAAAGTTTAAAGCATACGTTACACCCATCTTTAAAGAAGGAGATAAGGGATTGGTTGAAAACTATAGACCAGTTAGTTTGACGTCAACAGTGTGCAAATTAGTAGAAAAGGTAATTGCTGATGATCTTTGAGAACTATGGGAGAGCACCGACTGGTTGTTCAATTTTCAACATATGTGTAGAAAAGGGCACTCCTGTGAAACACAACTACTGGGTTTTTGCCAAGAAATTGCAGACTCCATGGACGAAGGGATAGAAGTGGATGCAATAATTGTCGACCTGTCAAAAGCATTCGGCAAAGTTGAATACGATCGGATTTTTAAAAAAATGAGAAAAGTAACACCCCAAACTGACAGTAGACTGTATTTTGCGGTTGAAAATTTCCTGAAGGGTCGAACGCAAAAGGTTAAAGTGGGTGAAATGTGCTCCGATGAAGCACAAGGAACGTTGGGTGTCCTACAAGGCAGCATCCTAGGTCCGCTTTTATGCTTAATTTATATAAATGACCTCCCGGATAGCATTAACTCCTATATTAGGCTTTTCGCCGATGAATGCATTATTTACTGGAAAATAGAAAGGGAGAGCAATCGCGAAGTGCTTCAGAATGATGTAAATAAAATGACAGAATGGGTGTCAAAAATGGCATGGATGTAAATGTAAAGAGTGCAAATTTATAACTTTTAGCAGGAAACTAAATGGAACTGGGAAATGCTATTCTTATTCAGGGATGGTAATTCCAAAAAGCGACCGATGTAAATGTACTTATGGGTGAATATAATGAAATATTTAGGTTGGGAGGCAAATGTTGAACAATTAACAAAAAGGGCGTTTAAAATGTAACATTGGGTGGTGAGGGATCTAAAGGAAAGCGATCGTAATACAAAGGTAAAGGCTTATAAGACACTAATCCGACCGATTTTATAATACGCGTCACTAGCGTGGTACCCGTATGAAAAGAGGCAGACAGAATCCATCGAGAAGGTGCAAGGAAAGCCAGCAAAGTGGAAAAACAAACAGCAAAAGTATGCTGTTTGTTTTTCCACTTTGTGCTGAAAGTATTGGGATGGGACTCACTAGGACGGAGATGGAAATTATGTAGGCTAGTATTATGTCTATACAAACTGCCATTGAGATACTTTATCGGATATAAATTATGATATCGCCTGATTTTGTTTTCTGTTTGTAAATGACCGTGTCGTAAAGCGTGCATCGTGCATCTTATTTGCGTTGCAAGGCAAAATATAGTTTCAAAACTGAAGCCGCTGATGTTCACTACGCTCAAAAGTGTTTTTGCTTTTTTTGAAGACATTATTTAATGGACGATTTGAAAAACTATTTGTATTTTGTTATTTTACTCTTTTTATACTATTTGGAAATGTAATTTTCATTTATGAAATCAAAATAACCTCGAGTACTACCCCTCCCACTCTAGGATCTGGGGTTTGGGTGGTTTTTCGGGACCGAAGACCCTGTGAAATTCAGAATCCTATTCGTTGCAGATTTGAAAGAACACGTGCCGACCTGCGATAGTCAGAGTATATCATTTGAATATTTTGACAAAGAAGTCTCATGTTTTTATCAAAATATCTTCGTGTATGGGTTTTCATGTAAAAATTGAACCGGGACTGCTAAAAAGTAAGTTTAAATATTTAAAATCAAATAGTTAATAAATAATGATGCGATAATTAAATTCCTGTCACGTGAACGGCGGTGAATTTCACATGAATTAAACCACCTGGACAGGGAATCAAACTGCGGGCCTTTGGCTTAGAGCAAACCAATAAGCTACCCATGTTAGTGATTTCCAAAGGTTCTTGTTTCGATTCCGGGTTTGGGGGACCTTTTTTCTCGCGGAAATTCATGTAGACTAAGTTTCTGTATCATTAAATTTAATTTTTAGATGGATTTTGTGGCACGAGGTCTTTGTCCTTCTAATATGTGTTTCTTTGTAGTTATGCCATGTTTAATTTCGTTGTCTTCCTACACCGAAAATACCCTTTGCTTACTTAAGTTACAAATATATTCCAAGCCATTTCCGCGTTTGAACTATTTTGCAATAGTCATTAATATTTTGCTCTTCCCTCAATCAAAATAAGGAATAATTTATTCATATTTATTAAATTTACTACAGAAATAGGAAACACATGTTTTCTCTTTGACAGCACTAAATTCTAAATATTTCAAGATCACACTTGTTAAGATACCTGGAGGGTAAACTCATATACACGAACGCTCACAAGCACAGATATTTGTATAACCCTTCGTTAAGTAAATGCATACATAAATTTTAATACAATTTTGAACAAAAAATGAAATTAAAGTTGAGTAAAAAAGTAAAGTTGTGTTTTTAAAATCAACTCTGGGGCACTTTTCTGGAAGCCAGATATGACTATGTATTGAAAATTCATCCTTATCTTCATTAACTCAATCTAATAAAAATACAAAAATCACACCACTCAGCTTTGCACTGAAATCACAGCAGTTTTATTCGTAGTATTAAAAAGAATAGTTATAACTTGCTGAGGATATAACTCGGGTATATCTACAGTAAGTCATAAGAATCCAAGTCCCGAGTTAAAGATATTAAGATAAGAGTTTTGAAGGAATTACCTAAAGTTAGGGAATGATGATCATGAGATCGACGCTTATTTTACCTCATTTATTAACTAACATGAGCATAATAAAGGTGAAATTGTTACTTAATTTTTTAGGTAAAATTAATTTTAAAAAATAAAGGTGAAACTCACTGAGTTATATTTTCTTATAGACCGGTGTGCGGTTATTTTACTTGTAACTAAAAAAGTATTGATGATTCTTTGTTTATGTTACTTGAACAAAATTCAATTATTTTACGGCATTGCATAAATATTTTACCGTTATTACATGTTTTTTTATGAGAATGCGAATGAAGATAGCTATGAAGAATGTATTAATATGATCTATGATACTTAAACTTATTCACATTTGTGAAAAGCATCACTCTACAGCTTATAATACGTGTAGATCCAAGATGAGGTTACAAAGAAAACGCGGGACAATATGATACGGCTTTGTTAAATGAATAAGCGCATTTTTGGCAGTTAATCACTGCAAAAATATGTTTTTTTTGTTTTCCATTGCTTTTCAGCGTAAAAGTTGCCCAGAAATTTCTGTTTGAAACATACTTGAGATTTTTTCAGCAATTTTGAAATGCGTTCATCAGTACATTTGCAGAAATCCATTTCAACTCATTACGGTGAAACTTTTATGAACCATAAAAAATGTGACAATTCGCACCACCCAGATTCCGATCCCATCATATTGCAAACGCAACGCAATGAAACTAAATCGTAATATCTTTGAAATTGCTTTCAATTAGATTTTACGTAGTTGACACATAAGTGGTCATAATTATGTCCACAGCGAAACACCACAGTGGTGCTAGGCGAATATACGAATAGGCTGAGATGCAAAATGGTTTTAATTTTTACACACATTGAAAAACATGGTCTAAATTGTGAATTAGGTGATCTGGGACTAGTTTTCCCGAGTTTAATGTATATAAAGAAAATATTTTTATGGAGTTAGTGACAGTTTGCATTTTGATTATCACGTAAAAGACTCTTTCTTTGTATGCGTTCATTCATTTTCACGAAAAATGAGGTGGAACAAATAAAGAAACTCGCTGAGCAATATATGTTTTGGAAGTTAACCATTGCAATAAGCCATATTTCGGTTTCCCATTGCTTTTTCAGTGTAAAAGTTGCCCAGAATATTTCATTTTTGACACATACTTGAGACTATTAGATTTTAGTTGTAACTGGTTTAGGTGATTACAATTATGTCCACAGCAAAAACATCACGGTAGTACGAGACGAATATGCGAATTGGCTGAAATGAAAAATGATTTCAATTTTTACACATATATATAAGAACATATTTCAAAGTTGCATTTGCAAAAACGCGGCATTCCATGTTGATGCTAGATCTCCGAAAAGAAATACTGAGGGCGCAATGTTCTTGATTTCACATCCGTAATTACCAGTGGCCGGAGCATTTCAGCCATGGATGTGAAGGAGGGGGGGATGGGTCACGTGATGAATGGCAGAATTCTTGAGCATTTACAAGCGCCTTCCTCTTCATTGAATGTCTTTGGCACAGGCACTTTAAGAAAAACTCAATCATGACTCCACCAAAGGGGTTGCCACCATTTTATTTTCGTAATTCCGAAGAAGTTTCCATGAGACGGAAGGAGTTAAAGCTCTCCCGACGATAATGAATAATTTCTTGCTTTGCCACGGTTACGAGAGCAAAAAGCCATCAGCATCATTGAAGTGGGTCTGAATTCATTTGGCATTAGCCATCATGCAGCCATGAGGAGAGGGAATAACTGACTTTGTCGTCACCTACCGTGTGGAAACGGTATAGAAAAATAAGTGAATAATAATATAATAATATCCATCTACGCGATCGTATGTAAATATAATAACTCTGTGGTCAGGAAACAAGGATTTGATATCATCTGAGTTCGCAGAAGTAAACTTGGTTTTTGAATTAATTTTTTTCACTATTTTATCAGCTCCCAAATGAAGCAATGGTACTATCGGAATCAAATAACCAGGATTTTATGGATTGCTTGGTGAGATGACAAAGTGTCGTTTGAGTTATATTACCGTTACTTTATCGCTACTGCGACATGATTGCTAAAGTGTCACGTCATAATGAATGCGTATGATTCAATTTCATATTTTCTGGTCACATACATGAAATATATTTTCATGACATTATTTCACTGACAACAGAAGTATCCCTCAGTGAATATCCTTCTAAATTCATCTCAAACATTCAATCACATTGCATTGAATTCTCTCGTTAATTAATTTTCATTCCGTAGACGAAAGTAAGATCAATACAGTACTCGTGGTCAGGAATACATCATAGATAAAAAAGTACGTTCTCCATATTATACATTATATACCTTCCCACCTCAATTCTATGGGAAAAAACGTTTTTTTAAGCTCGGATTTGATGGATTTATTATTATTTACATCATGTTTCTAATCGAGTGAATTATTCAATGTTCGCACGCTAACAGCTCTTTTAATTGTGGGATCAATGATTTGATTATTGGATCGAAAATGGCTAGTCGTCAAACGGAATGATTGGCCGGCTAATTTCAATGCCTATTACATTCGGACTCACTTCAAGATGGCGTCTCCCGCAAAGAGCGTAGAGAGGGCTTAAAATGGCGGATTGGCGCACGGGCTCTCTCCTCCATTCCAAAGGGTTTTCAGACGCGAATGTCACGATAGAGGATTCCCCCATCGGCCATAATATTATGTTCTCACCCGCCGCAAATTTTAATCGGTTTACTGAAGTCGCCACTCGCTTCGCTGTCGGACGCAGCGATCTGAATTTCACGAGGAAAAAAGGTCTCTTTAGAGAAATTTATATAATTTGAGAAGTGAGCAATCTATCAAATGGATAATTTTAGTGGTATTCCTCGCTAGTGAAAATACTGTATCGCAAATATTGAGAACGACGGGATTGCTCTGCACACCAGATGCAAATTTTTGAAAACAGATCCGATTAAAATACGTCACACTGAGTGACAATACGAATCAAGGGTCAATTGGACGAGCAGTGGGGCTTCCTTTTTGCGATCCCCTTGTTATTAGAATTCATTGCTGACGGTTGAGAGGCTCGTTCTCTGGTAAAATGCCCTGGAGTAATCGGCGGCGCCCCTTCCGGCTTTGACGGAAGCCGGGATACCCGGCAAGCAGAAGGATAGCAGCCAGGCTCGCTTGGCCCAAGCGAGGTAGAGGAGGCCGCAGATGGGTATGGCGAGCAGAGTTCCGATGAGGACCCCGATCAACATAGCTCCGTCGTTTTCGGGTCGGTTGCCGTACAAATCGAGGCATCGCAAGTGATAGGAGTTGATCGATAGGTCGAACATGCTCTTCCCCACGAGCTCCGGTGGATGGTGGCACCTGCGTGGAAGAAAGGGATCAGTTTTGAGTCATGACACTCTCCCACAGTTTCTTCGCGTTAAAAGTAATTTGAATGAATTTTCTCGTGAACACGCGCAATAGACAATACTACACGCGCACGTTATGCATGTTATGATATTTTCCCTGTCATCGTATACATCAATATTAAAAATATTTGCACTATCATCGTATGTATTAATATATTATAAATCTTTAGTACACGAAATGAGCAATACGAATTACTGGATTTAATATTCGATTTTATCGCATTTTAAATCCAATCCAACTACTTATATCGAATGTAAAAAGCATCTATTACTCTCTCTATTTCTTTCTCAACCAGTAGTATTGTGTCATATTTGGTGACTTATAAATAAATCGAGAAATCGCCGTAAAATGAGATAGTATTTATAATAGGGTGGTTTCCTATTATTTTTTATTGCCTATATCGGAAGATTATTACTCTTGGAGTACGTATTTCACGCTTTTAGATTTTTAAATGACGATATCTATTTTTCGCGATCAAATGAAAAGTGAAAATTTTCAAGCGCGCGAAAACGCGACGGGTAAGGAAATCTCTCCGTGTGACGTATTTCTGGTTCCCCCTCCCGCCTTGTGAGGTGACCTTGATCGAGGCTCTGAGCGCTGATAGGACGCAGGATGCTAGAGGGTAGCTGAGTACCTTGCTGTCTGGTAGCGCTTGGCTTAAAAAAGGTTTATTAATACCTTATCAAACGAAGAAAACTTTCCGACCTTAGCCAGTTTTAATAGGTGATTATTAAGACATGTTTCCCTGAGCTCTGCGCCTCATGCATGCATTGGTAATCTCAGACGATGTATAACTCCTATCTTCTCGTATAGAAACTAGGTCCCTGTGACGTCACGTGGAGTGGCATCTCATGGGCGCCAATCTGGCCCCTTTTCAAATGAGGATAAATATGGACCATTGCCATTCGTCTAAACCGGTATTTCTAAAACGAAATAATTTGCTTATTATGAATACAGTAATTGTGGGTAACAAATCGCAATCAATGCCTTTCGTTTTCTTTGATGAAGGAAACTACCCTATTATGGAGAATGATAATACAGGGTTGTGGCAATTTTATCTAAATTCGAACTCTCTCAATTTTCCTGATAAAAATCTTCATTTCACCAGACTTTTTAACGCTCGGGAAATCCGCATCATGGATCTTGCACATTAATCAGAGTTTCTCGCATTATGGTCTAATTTTCTGAGAGAGAAACAAGCGAAGGCGAGCGTGGAACAGAGGAAGTTTCTCATAGAATTAACTGATGAAAGGAAACCTAATCAATATTATTCGGTGAAATGTGAAATATGAACAATGATGGCAGTCTTTCGTGGGTCTAATCAGGGATAGTCTTCAATTATTGATTGGCAATTAACAATGTTATGTTTTAAATTAAAATAAATAAAAATGACAAAGATACAAAAATGAGAAATATCCATTAGATTTGCAGCAGCGAATCCAATATTCAATGATGAAAATAAAATACCAATATGGTACAAAAACTTACAGCAAATATCCAAAAATTGAAAAATAACATCATTGCATAACTCTGTAAAGTTTTAGTAATAAATGAACTATTTGCAATGCCAAATTATTAGTTTGGAATAAAAGCTTCCTTTTCACATTAACAAAACTTCAACACCCACAACGATACACATGCGGCATTCAAATTAAACCTCCGTTAGTCTACCAGATACCAAGCCAATTTCTATTCTTAACCCACATCGTGTTTTCAAAGTTAGGAAGCTATCCTTCCTTGTATATTATTATTTTATGCTTCTGAATCAGTCACCAATTCATGAGCGTACCCAGCGGGGGCAGGATGGGGCAGCTGCCCCCCCAGAAGCAAAAAAAAATTCAAATCGAAATTATTTAACAGATTTCCTTAAAATCGAAGTGAAGTGACATTAGTATAAAACATTTAATCTAATTAAAAATATTATTTTTAGAAATAAAAAACAGAGAAAATAATTTTAAAAACCAATAAACCGCTGTTTTAATGTTCTTGAAATTTTGATTCCATAACCTTTTCTGTGTTACAGCTTAAACGACCATGGGTTGGCCCACTCTACCTTTGATCCTGGGTACGGCCTTGCTCCAATATGATTTTATGTTTCGTCGCATTTCTGGAATTAATACGAACATTTTGTTGCTTTTGGTTTCATACCGATATTTTGTGGCTTTATTTGGTAGACGCCACGAGACAACTTGAGGTACAATACGTTATATGCTAATTCCTTCGCGATATTCACTGCAAAGTTTTTAAATGCGTATGATAATTTAAACAAACAGAATTAATAATTATCTAAAGCATTAAATTTTGGGTACGCGACTTTTTTGATACACATTTATGGTGTATATTTTTATACGTTATATGCTAATTACTTCGCGATATTCACTGCAAAGTTTTTAAATGCGTATGATAATTTAAACAAACATTATTAATAACTATCTAAATCATTAAATTTGGGGTACGCGACTTTTTTGCTACACATCTATGATCGTGATCAACACATTACATGAATGAAACTATTATTATTGCTGAAATATAATGTATAGTAAATGTTTTTTTAAATATGAATATCGCCACCATCATTATTATGCATCTATTTGATACCCCTGAATGAAATTAGATATTATATGAATGATTTTTTTGCTGTTAAAACAGTTATTTCATACAGGGATGTATTTTTTTTAACCATTAATAAATGGCGTCTGGTGGACGCCGCGCGCAGAATTACGTTCCAAAAGGTGACGCGACTGACGGAGGGATAAATTTATATAAACTGGCTGGTTGGGGTTAAGCTAGAATCACACGTAATCATTTTACCCGTCATTTCCGTGTGATCACTAATGCGATCACTCGCAAATGATCGTCGCCGGCAATTGTTTATCGCGATCGCGATGAGGATTCCCACCACTATTTTTCATCACTCGTCCGGTCGCTTTTTCCGTCGCTCAAACCGTCATCAAAACACCATATCAGCCAATCAGAACGCAGTCCCATGTGGAGCGATTGCAGCGCAACGTTTGACAATCGTGGAAACGACATACATAAACAAACATGCTAAATATTTTCGTGATGCGGGTTCTATGACAACTAGCTGTGATATCGGAAGTGATGCGAAAGGCGACGGCGGTTGGGACCGTGTGATTCAGAAAAATGATCACTAGAGCAATCGCTTTTCCCGTCGCGAAAAGCAATCGCTATATTGATCACTTTTCGCGACGAAAGAAAATGATTGTGTGATTCAGGCTTTAGTCATGGACTTACGGGAACGGAAATTGTTAGCGCGCCTTCAGAGCCGACTTTGAATTAGAGGAATCAATGTTATCAGAACCTATATTTTAATAAAAGCAACACGTGAGCAGACGATGGCACACTCGGCCATTGAAACGTTGGGACCGATTACCCAAAACCACACCAGGTGGGAAACCCAATAAATCGATCGCTAAGTTCTAACAACGCGTATCTCCAAAATAGCGAATTTTCAGGAGAGCAAAAAATCGATTAATATTTTTTACTTTAGATTTAAATTAAAAACCAAAAGTTCATAAAACTGAAAAAGAAGCATTCATTTGCGAACAAAGAGTTGTTTTTCGTTTGTGTTTTATCTTTTTAATGTTATTAGACTTTGTTTAAGATACCTGTCTCAAGCTGGCTGGATTTGAGATACGTGTTGTTAGACCTTAGCCATTGAAATGTACCTTTAGAAAGGTCAACTGTTCATGCGAAGGATCCAACGATTTGATCTATGAATTTTTCTCTTTTATAGAAAAATCTTCCAAAATGGTTGGCACAACAAATTATGGTTTCGTTGGTAACGGGCCCTGATCGCTGTCATAGCGGCGCGGTAATTCCCTATACTACCTTACCACTCCTATCCCTACCCTAAAGGCGTCGTCGGGCTATATATCTGTGGTTAGGCTCCTTATCGCGGCGGCGCACAGTGGTCTGACATCAAATAAAGCTGGACAAAACCCCCAAAATTATTTTTTTTAGTACGGAATTCGAAACTTTGCACAGTTGTTGTCAACACATTGTTGCAATTTTTTTACGCAAACCCTTTTCATAGGTTAAATTTTTAAACAAATTACTTTGTCTCAAAGTTGAACAAATTTCGCAAAAAGTATCCGCTTCGAATTTTTATCGAAATTCAGCATGTTAAAACTAATGCCACAATTTCTTTAATTATTCAATAGCAACAACAATTTACAATATTGTGAAGCGGTTTATTATTGTTAATGCTTGTTAACTTTCATGACTCAGTTGTGGTATTTGTGGCCGATACGATACAAAATGGCGGACCCTGTTTTCTAATGAAATTTTGTGTTCATGTACGATTACAAAAAGAGGATCACCGAGTTACCCCGAGATATTTACATTAAAATTGCATCAAACTTTTGAGAGTTTCCGTCCAAATAAATCAACTTTGAACGTTAACATCTTTAACCAACATGTAAGCCTCTCAAATTTACCCTTTCTTCAATTTCGATGTATATTTCGTGTTTTTTTGAAGTTAGTAAGTTCTTTTGACTCGCCCGTTGTCATGACATTAAATCTTCTTTACGTTATTGTTCATGATTTCCTGTCCAATAGATCAAGTCGTACTTGGGATTTTGAGGTGGTAACATGAAAAATCCACTTCTTAATGTTTCAAAAACAATGACCGCAACGACGGCGCATTTCCAATTAGTTGTACCGGTGAGAAATACTCACCCCAACCAGATAATTAAGAAATATATTTAAAAAATTGGCGCATATATTTCCGCTATCGGCGTAATGTGATGTTTGTGTGAAAAGGAAACTTAAAAATCAATAAAATTATGACAAAATGAAGAAGCAATTGATTGAAAAAATGCGAACTTTATGCAAATATTCAATATTTCATTATTTTTTTCAATTATAAGTATTTTTTGTGCCAATCTGGTAATATGCATATGATTTTTTTCATTTTTTAAAATGCTTTTCATTGGAATTTGGTGCCGCGAATTTTTAAGGTCTTTTGCATTTTGTTTTAAATATCGTAAACATTGAAGACAAAACAGTACTAAAAAATTACATGTGATTACAAGGAGGTTAAGATAAACGAACGACTCGTGGAAGAACAGGAACACATAGATTTCCCCTCTGTTTAAGTTTCTTGGCGATTTGGCAAGCTCTGTAGCTTCTCGGGTCAACTTCGTGAAGTAGCTATTTCCCTTTGGCAGTCACCCTCGAGTTGTCAAAAGTCATCATCAAAAGTCTCATGTCCGAGTCTATTCCATGCACTCTCTCTAAATTCCCTGGCCCATTTTACCCATTATAACCCAATGTTGCTTCTAAGCAACGTAAACAATTTATAAATTCTCTGCTATATTTAGGAAACACCTAAACTACGCATTATTTTATGGTCTAAATTGTATAAACGAAATATTAATCTCCCATGATAATTATGATTGAGTGCAAAATTTTCAAGTTTTCAAAATGAAAAATCTTGAAATTTGATATCTTCCAGAAGCAGCTCTGGGTTAGAAAAGGCAGAAATCCCTTACTTTTCCCTGATTACTGTAAGCGTGCGCGCAGCGGTTAGCATTCGCATCTGATCCGGTGTTGCTTTCAAGCTGTTGAGGTAAATCGCAGGGTGCAGAGTCACATTTCGGCGCGGCTTGCCTCTGACTCCACGGCACCATTACCCGCGAGACCTCACTCAAAAGGAAGTTGCTCGAGTTTGGGGGTACCCATTGGGCCGGATGAATATAAGTTGAGCAAATGCTCATGAGCATAAGCCTGGATCATGAGCATTTGCTTTGAGCGAAAGGTAAGAGCATAAGCATTTGCTTCATTCGGTATGATTAAGCTCTATCTTATACTCCGGAGCAAATGCTTCAGTTTAAATACCTTTTGCTCAACATTTTAAACACGCCTTAATAACTAAATACTATTTTACTGATACTAATTTAATCATTTAACCAGTCCAATTCCTGGAAAAAGGGTGATGGGAATTAGAAACTAATTTATTCAACAGTTAATCAATCGTTGAAATGTCCTGTCGTAACCACCAATTAATAAGCACCTTTAATCTTCTGCGTGGGTAACTTTCTCTATTTCAAAGAGTACTAGGTAACTCGTGTGAAAATTTCGAGCTTTCACGCTATTAGGAAATAAGTATGTTAAGAAATTGGTGTAATTAGGTTTTAAAAGAGAAGAAGGAGTACCACAAGGTACTTTATTTATAATTATAAAAATAATTTCATAATAAGCTCTCACTCTTATGCATAACAATTTTAAACCATCCTTCATTTTATACCATTCGCCCATGCACAATCACTATGTGCATTTCGTACTAATTTCATTTTTTGTTGTCAAATCCCGTTGATAAAAATTCTTGAATATTTTCAACAAGATATTTTTACTTATCCGTGATATACGTTATCTTTTTAGCTCTAAGTATACCCACGATGACTCTTTTAGAGATCGTTTAAAATTGTTCACATTTCTCAGATTTTATTTGTATTCCAGATTATGTTGCGTTTCTTTGGTTTGGCTACGGATTTAACGGGTTTTAGAACTCTTTTTGAAGTTTGGAATGAAAATAAGTGCGGAGTCGATATACCTCGAGCGAGTAATCGACATGAAAAAATCGAAATTTTAAAGTCACATTAATGGATAAATAGTGAATATTTTATATTGAGATTGCATTTTTCGTCAGAAGTCGGCGATTCAGCATTTAAAATGATACCTCATTTATAACTGTAGATACCATATTAATGGAGCATATCGATGGCTAATTTTTAGCAACACATATCTCATAATTCGGCCGATTTGAGACAGGTATCTTAAACAAAGTGCAGGGATGCCGGCTTACAAAAAATATTGAGGGTGCCCAAACCGGAAATCTTGCCCCGGGAAATTTTGGAAGTGGTGAGTTTCAAATTTTTCAAGCATTTTAGAAGAGTCATATGATCAACATTAGAACCCTGATAACTGGAATCTCGATACGTGGACACTCCGGGGAAAATCGACAAGCCTGACACATTTTTCTCAAACCCACAACGAATTTTGAGGGGGCTCGGGCCCCCTCAGGCCCCATGGAGTCGGCGCCACTGAAAAAGTGTAATGACGTTTAAAATATAAATTTCAAGCAAAAAAAAATATTTTGCTATTGCATGCTTCTGCTTCAGTTTTTTTATTTATTTTTTTTTGTTTTTTATTCCAGTGTACAATTAAAATTTTAAATCGTTTCTTTTGCTCTCCTGAAAAGTTGTTATTTTTGAGATACGTGTTGTTAGAACTTAGCCATAGATATACGGAATTACAGAAAAACAACTTTCAGTAATATTATATATGATGATAGGAGCTGGATTCCGCTATGCGCTTTCATTTAGTGCGCTTTTTTCGCGTCACCGTCCATACTTCCTTCGTGTTGTGAATGATCTCGGCTATCCTCGCCTCCTCCAAATACCATAGCATACCTTGCATTTCCCTCACATTTCTCTGACTTGTAGCAACTCCGTGATACTCACCACATTGCCTTTGACTTCATTGGATCGATCCCGTCCAAAATCGGTACCAAATCTCTCACCATCCATTGGTTGACGCAATCGCAGCTCCAGGGATTTCCATGGAGATCGATCTTATTCAATTTGCTCCAGTCATAGACCATGTGACGGCTCAGATGAGTCAGACCGTTGTTGTTGAGGTACAGCTGAAATAATGGCATGATATATTTAATGGTTAAGAGTAAAAACCTTGAAAATCACCATAGTGTTAATTGCAAGTATGGCAAGTGAAACAAAACGAAAATGGGGACCCGGAGGGAAACGAAATTACGAGGTCTAGGTTTACTTCTGTTCCCGCACGATATTAAAATCACCAAGGAATTTAGTTTCGACCCGGGACGAAACTTAAACGAAAATGCGAGGTCTAGGTTTACTTTTGTTCCTGCATGATATTAAAATCACCAAGGAATTAAATTCCGACCTGGAACGAAATTTTATCGAGTTGCGTTCACCGTTCTCCTGCTGGTGAAACATGCCCCATGCATCTAATGGCGGTAAACCTCTACTTCATTCAGCCATACTTTGTAGTCGGTGTGTGGGTCGAAACTAAACTGTTAGAAGGTGAAGCGCGTGGTCCCTCCGGTGCGAGACATTATCTGCGTTTCGATTCGTCCCAGAGTTTTAGGTAAGTGTCGACCCAAAGTAGTTTTGACTCCGATTTCCTTTCGACCCAGAGTTTAGCTCTCCGGGTTTAAATCCATTTCGTTTGGTTTTTACAATTCGCTCCTGGGATCAAAATCATTGAAATTTTACTGACTTTGGCTTGTTTCATTTTGTTTCGATTGCCATCCCTGGTTAATTGGCGAAAAAGCCTCTTAGTTCCAGGTCGGTCGTAAAATTCGGTCATAGAATGGTCTGAACTCAAAAAAAGTAGTATTAACTAAAAAAACTAGTAAAAAAACTATTAACAGTCCAGAAATTTTTTTACAAATTAAATCGTCATAATAATATTTGTAGATATGCTTAAGATTTTTCTAAGTATATCTATGCTTTTTTCAGTGTGATTTGCACAGGAATACTTTTAAATGCTAAATCTACTCCATCAAGATTTAATCAATTCAAAGTTTATCACGACAAGGGTAAATAATTATTTTTAGTGGCGTTGCCACAGAAACAACGTTGAGAATATCCATTACAACGTTCCATTCTATATGTGTAGTATGCACACTCACCACGGTAAAGTTGTTTATTGACCTCGACTCAAAACTTTCTGCAATGGCGTAGGTCTCAATTACGGCTAACTTCGGATTGAGCTGGCAGTTCAACTCCTGGAGTCCAGTAAGCTGTGTGAAAGCACCGTCTTCTATCGTCGTCAGGTATGGCATGTGGGAGATAGACAGCGTTGATAGTCCTCGCAAGGGAGGCATCGACCTGTTGTGGAAACTCGTAATAGGATTTCCGTCCAAGATCAACGTCTTGAGCTCCCTCGCGTCGGCGACTGTGGCTGGGACTTCTCTCAAATTATTGTGGGATATGTCCAGTATCTCCAAGAATCGAGGAGTGTGAAGGAAACCGTCTGGTAGCATCTGGATACTCGTCCTCGAAAGGCTTAGGAGCTAAAAATAAATGATATGGACAGAAATTGAAACGACAATTCAAATATTCACATTTTCTATACCCCTTTTCCGAGCTGTTGGAGACTGGGCGGTAGAGAGCTAGTAGCCAGAATCAGAGTAGCATATAGAGAAAGAATAGTAGTAGTAGCCAGAATAGCCAGTAGCTAGTAGCCAGAATAAAAAGTAGCAAACAGAAGCGCTGCCCCTTCCACCTCACCTTTCCCCTCCATTCCCTTTTCCCCTCCGCTCCCCTCCATACGGCCGAACGGCGTTGCCAGTCCGTGGAAATAACAGTACGTGAGGCAGTACGATCGCGATCTTCCCAGATTACATTTGGCAACACCGCGAGCTGGAGAGCGATGTTCGCTGCACGAGAGAGACAGCGGTCTTCTACACGCTTTCACGTGCCACTCTTCTGAGATTGGCAAGAAGAGTTGGTGGGTCTCGAGCGCGTTCAAGGCCACCCGCCATCAGTTGGGAAAGAGGGTATAGTGTCCATAAACTGTATCTCAACTCCATTTCTGCCTCCACTTGAGTGTCTCTACACCAAGTGTGGTCATATGTTGATATGATTTTATTTTATCCCCCTCAAATTTCTTAGACTGGGGAAGACATAAATTGAAGCAGCAATTCAAATTTTCACATTTTCTAACATCCCAAAACTGTATATAGACTACATTGCTGCCTCTACTTGTGTAGGTATTTATACACCGTGTGTGCTCATATGTTCACATGGTTTTAGTTGTCCTCCCTCAAAATTCTTAAACTGAGAACTAGCCTCATAGCGAATGAATGTCAAAGTCGTCAACAAATAAATACACCAAAGGATGGTTCGCCATGAAAAAGTATTTGACTTAGCCGGGATGCGGACCCGGATATCCCGATTGGCGGTCAGGTGTGTTATTCAGTTACACCGCCAAGCTGTTTTCTAAGTGAACTTCGGGATGTGTTTTACCGAACAAGATGTTGGCGTCACAAGTCCACACTTTGGCACATGTGGCGAGGGTCCTGCTTACTAAACCACTGGCTAACAAACCTGACCGGCAATCGGCATATCCGGGGTCGAATTCCGGCTAAGTCAAATATTTTTTCATGGTGAACTTCATCCTTTGGTGTAACTAACTTTGCACCTGTGTGCGTGACTGCGTACAAAGTCACTTGTGACTGCAGTGCTTTGAAATTCGTCAACAAAGTCACCATTACCCTCTTCGTAGTGATCTAGTGTTCTTACAGAGCTGTTCTACAATGTATCAATATTTCCCATGGAAAATCGCTGTACACAATTATTAGCACCCAAAAGAGAGGCAAAAACACAATATACCAATATTTAAAAGTGAATAGAAAAGCAATAATTTGTTGAAAATGCGGAAAAGAACGAACTAGAATTAGATTTTGATAAAAAGTGGTTAAATATCGCTCATATGTTCAGTGGCATGCAAAATGCAGCACCTAAATGGAATGAACTTAAAGCCGTAAACACTTTTATCGAGCTATTGTGCATTTCTAATATACCTATCTATAGAGATTAAATTCATACGTCAATATGGGTATAAAATCGGATTTTTCATTTTCTTTTGATATATGAACAGCCATGTGACGTTAACACCCTTGCAGTACCACAGCTCTGTATCCAGTGGCGTAACCTAGGGAGGGGGGCCAGAGGGTCCGGACCCCCTCTACTCCTAAATATAAAAACACAGTTTCTTGGCTTCATAAAAGAAAACAAAATATTGAAAAATTATGAATTTTCAAAAGATTTCTTTGACCAATGAAGTTTCTCCATTTACTAAAAGTGTTGAAATTAGATTCAAAACCCTCTACTTAGAACCCTTTTTTTTTCAAAAATTTTCCCCTTTAGTGTTGGAGCCCACCGAACGAAATTCCTGGCTACGCCACTGTCTGTATCATTTTAATGGAAAGGGACAAATCTATCAGCCTGCGTCTTGTCCATAAAACGTGTTGATAACAGCAAAATTACTAGGCCTCCCATACGTTTACAAAGTATTGAACTTTTTCTACCATTGGAATGGTAATAAACCTAAAGAAGGGGAAAAATGTAATGAATACAACTTAAGGTTTACAAATATACATATTTTGCCCAAGCCGAACTTGACCCTGTTCAGACGCTCATTTAACTATTTAGGGAAAAACTCATTTCCTTAATTGTTTGATAGTATAAGAGGTTGAAATACTTCAACATATTTTATGAAAAGAGCGAAGAAATGGTTATTTGGTGTAAAAAACTCCAGAGAAACTTTTTTTTGTTAATAGTACAATTAATGCTTAGTGAATGTTTGTTTGCCTGACAAGAAAGACAAGAAATTTTTATCTTCCATGCATTAATTTTTGGACCGTACCACTGTTTCAGTTTATTTATTTTTCCAATTCACATTGCAATTAATTTTAAAGTGGGTCTCCCAATGAATTCATGCCTTAAAGGAATTCCTAATTCATCCCTTTCCATTTGATTTGTAAAAAATTCTTGTAATGGTGATTGCAATGATAAATACATGTATTATTATTATTATTTTATATTACTATTACTTAAAATGGTGGTGGTGATAATAAACCCTCAAGGAATATCACCATAAAGTTTTCAAACGGTGGTGTTTTTATTATGTCTTCATGCGTTAAAGAGTTAAAAGCCAAATGTTTCATTTTTTGCACCATTAATAATCATATTAATTCAGCGGTGATCGCGCCTTATCTGAGATATAACATTTTGATTCAAATTCGTATCAAAAACTTTACCTCAGCGGCGAAGTGGATTATGCCATTTTTTCCATTTTCTCTTCTAAGCGAAAATTTACTAGAGTATAAGTTTCTTATAAATTGCGCACTTGTGACTACTCTTGAGATCTGGTAAAGTAGTAGATTTAGATTCACTACTTTACAATATTCCAGAGTTACATTCCAAGAATCTGGAAAAGTGAAAGATTTACTCGACAAAATCGTTCTCCTCTGTGCTCATCTTAGAATATACACATAAATCATCACCATTGGGGCATTTTAAATGAAGGCACTATTCTTCGTAATGCAGCAATTGCGCTGCTATGGGTTTCTGTAAGGTGACAATTAAACGGCCGCGGGGTAACTTTCAGAAAGGCGATACATTTTGTGATTCTACCATCAGCGGAGCTGGCAGTTCAATTCTTTTTCCTTCCAATACACACATGGCATACCTTCAGTTTTGGGATGGTACAAATGGCTTTAACCGTCACGCTGTCGATGACCCGGAAAGGATTCTGGTCCAAGTAGAGCTCTTCCAGCGCTGGGAGGTGTTCGAACAGGTCCGCGTTTAGGGAGTGAAAGGCGTTCCTCATGAGTTTGAGCACGCGCAGCTTGTGCAGCGGCTGGTACGACGTGTTGTCGTAAGTCCCGCGGAAGGCTTCCGGCTTCAGGCTGGAGGTGAGCCGGTTGTCGCTCAGGTCTATCACTTCCAGGATGTCCGCGAGAGAGGAGAAGGCGTCATCGTCCACGGAGGAGATGTGATTGCTGTGCAAGGCTAATCGAGTGATCGGAACTGCAGGGAAAGGGCGAAGGCGGGTCAAACTGCAAAGGAAGTGAGCGTACTATGGGTCACAAAAGTTCACCAAATAATTTAGTGGCATCATTTAGGCCCCCATTAGACCAGGTGGCCAGGTAACGTCACCAGAGAACCGGATGGCTGATCATCTAGTCATTGGATATAGATGGTGGGCTTATGGCTCAGTCTGAGTTGCCAGTGGCGACAGGAGTGGTTGCGAGGCTTGGTAGCCAGCCGGTGACTAAAGTCTGCCTACCCTATCGTTGACTAACCTATTTTTGTCTAGCCAACAACAGGCAGATAAAAACAATAGGGTAGCCATTGACATTGAAATGGCTATCCTATTGTTGTAACCATTGACATTGACATGGCTAACTTATTGTTGTAACCTCCATAAGAATCAATGCTCAATGACGAGCTGAGAGTCCAGCTGGTTTTCTGGCGAAGTGGCCAGGCCACCTTGCCTAATAAGGCCCTCATACTCTTTCACAAAATTTGAGTGTATTGTTTAGCACTATTATAAGGCTATGAACAGAAAACAATGGAATACTGGTCGCTACGCACCGCGAACGGTTGTATTTGTAGTCAGGCGGAAACCCGTCCGGGCGCACCACTCACGGCCTAATACAATGAATTTCAAATGAAAAATTGCCCTAAATTCCATCGAAATAATAGTGCGTTTTGAGGCCTGTGGTCCAAGTACTGTATCTTTCAAGTTGGAGCCTCATTTGAAATGTATGTGCTAACAGAAAATTCAAAGTTGCGCGAAATCATATGTATTTAGGAGGAGCTCCACTATGGAGGCCTTAAGATGGCCAGATGCGAAATTTCTTGGCTTCAATTGGGGAGGAGTTGTAGCCGTTGCAGTTAACCCGAAGACTTCATCAGGATAGCTGGAGAAACTGTCGTCGCCTCTAGACAATGCAACGCGGAATTACGCCCGAAAGCTGTTACTAATGTGGAGGAACGCCGCGGAAACCACAGATCCAATTTGACAATTTCCACCCACCGTAACCATATGGCTACACCAGTGGCGTAACTATGGGGGGATGAGGGGATAGATCCCCCAAAGGAATAGAAAAATATTTAAAACTGTCTAGTTTTAACACGCAATAACTGATTCTGCTCAAAGTTAAATCTTTGGAGCCAAGATGATGTAAAATTTATTTTCAGGCTTGTCATTTTTTCAAAATTTTTCCCGGATCCCCTTACCTGTGGGGGGGATCGACACCCCAGGCCATTCCATGCCCCCCAAAGCATATTCCTGGTTACTGGTTACCTGGTTATGCCACTGGGCTACACCCTACCATTCTGAGAATATGAGACTCTTAAAGAAAATCCGCGCTATTTTTTTCTATCATATAGTCGCAAATATGCAGTCAAAGCATTCAATAACTTAAACCGCTTCTTAGTTTATTTATGAAGCCGGATGAAGTTAGCCAACCGAAGCAAAGAAACGGATGCGAAACGAAAATTCAGTATTGACACCAACACTTTAAATTACGAGCAATAATCATGAAACTAAACGGGAAACGTAATTCTATTTAGAGATCTCTATAACTTTCCCTCGCCCACGCTTGCCCTGAAGATTCATCCTTTCTATCAAGGTCAGGGGCGCAGCTATGAATTAAGGCTAGGGGGGGTTATAGGCGCAAATAGACCTTGGCAGTGGCGGATACAGATGGGGGGCGCAGGGGGCGCGCGCCCCCCCCTTGCGGGTCCGCATGTATTGCCGAACAATGCAAAACCACAATTGTAACTTTTTTATATCATTAGATGGCATTGTCTTTTACATGTTTATAATCACTTTAAATAAAAATTTCATATACTTTGCCTGTGACTTGATCATCTTTTATTACGATAAAATAAAAGACAATTTAAGATATGTTGCGCCCCCCCCCCCCCCTTGAGTTTTTTCTGTATCCGCCACTGGACCTTGGGTATGTGCTATATCCGCCAGGATAAGCGGGAGGTGCGGGGGCCCTCCCCCAGAAAAATTTTAAGATAAATGATTCAAAATGGGGAGTTTTATGGATTTCTGAGGGATATTTTATTGATCCTTAGACTCTTCTATAAGTATAGTTAGCAAATTAAGTAAAATGGTTTAAACTTAAAAGTTTCTCTCAGCTCAGGGAGGGGTTTCATTCCCCAAACCCCCCCCTCTCTGCGCCATTTCAGGGGCGGATCCAGCATCAAATTTGGAGGGAGGCAATGACTGGGGTCCGGAGAGCATGGAGTAACCCCCAGAGAGGGGCGTTCCCCCGTGTAAAATTTTTAAAATACCCATAATTTTTACACATTTTGGAGTCAGAAATTTCGTTTTTATTCTTAAAAAAAGATATACCTGAAATATTTTATACATTTATGGATACATAAACTATTAAAAATTAAAAATGTTTGATAAAATTTGGGGGGGTTTATGACCCCTGTCACCTCCCATCTGGATCCGCCATTGATCAAGGTCACTCGCAGGAATTGAATAACATAACATTCTGACCTCGTTACCACCCAATATAGCTGTTTGACTTCGGATCATTCAGGAGAAAAACTTTTATGAATCACCTGAATATTTCACTAGATTACTTGAGATGACCATCGAAGAAACGTACCTAAAAATCTTTGCAATCGCAGGCAGAAAGTTTTCTGGGCGTAAATGGGTTAAGATAGTGTGGACCTTTTGCTTTCATTACAAGAACATATATTTGAACATTACAAGAAATAAATTTGAAGGTCACTTACTCGGTGTCATCGCTTACGCTAACGTCGATCACCACTGTAGGTTGAGTTTTGTTGCCGGAACTTATCTGATAAGGCCAGTAATTTGCATTTTGGTAGGATTTGTGAAAGTTCTCGTTATTTCTGCATTCGATCCACGTGCTCGTGACAAACTTCCCGTCTTTGTCTTCAGAGTCCTCACACTTGCAATCGTCACATATTTTGTCAGCATTCGCGAAACCAAAAATCAGAGCAAGAAGAAGCGCTGTTGAAGCAATTCTTCGCCTCATTCTGGTGGCTGGATGTATCAGGCACTATAATTGGACCTGAAAAATAAATTGAGAAAGTGATATTGAACAATCAAGTAAAGCCATTCCGTTTTTAAGGTTGGTCGGAGAGATGAAGACTATGTGACTTTCATGAAAATTTCAAAAACCTACCCGTAGGTACCTCATGGACTGATGACCACACATGCCAGTACGGAACCAAACATTCACAAAAAAATGTTTGACCATTGGTGTCTTAGTTATTATAGCATACAGTTCAATAAACGTTTATTTTCACGGATATTGCAGTACATAAAATATCAGACGATGGTGGCGGCAAAATAAATAATACCATAATCCGTGAGATCTGTTTAGGCTTGCACCCCGTCACCATTACTGAGGTTGATCCGCTATTCTTTTGCTTACCCCTGCTTTTCCCCATAGAGATATTAATAACAAATAATAAATACTTAAAAATCCATTAATTACTTGAGACGTTTAAGGGGGCGAAGGTCGAGACGATTCTCCCACAATCTCACGTGGGGAAGGTCCTGGTAAGTATCACTTAATATTTTTTCCGCGAGGAAATGTGTAAAATGTTATTGTAGAATGCAATCTTAGTAAATAATCGTAAATACTAGTCTTAACAGTTCTTAAATAAAAATAATTAAACAATTTTTTTACAAATCCAACGCAATGAAGCATATATTAACTTATTTACATTGAAAATGCCCATTTTGAAAAATCTCACGTGAGATTAGAGGGAAGGGGAAGGAAGTTGATCCAAATCTCCACGATATCTAACTAAGGCAGGAGGGGAGGAGGTCCAAAAATAGCCAATACCACCTAACGTAATTAATTTAAGTATAACGGGACTAGCCACGGTGATATCTTTACGGAGTCACCCGCAATGCACAAATTATGTGAAAAATCCACAGAGGAAAAAAATCATTCGCCGCGACCAGGATTCGAACCCGGATTTCCGATTGCTTTAGCCATTTCCACAGGGAAGAACAACGACTTGGTAGCTTCACTACCTAAAGCACTCGACCGGAAATTGAGGGATACGGGTTTGAATCCTGGTCAAGGCGAATGATTTTTTTCTCTGTGGATTTTCACGTAATTAAAGAACGCCCCCTTATTTCATTCGAAAGGGAATATTTTGTTCTACCGGAAAGCGTGTTTTATTTTTTTGTTATTTTTTTTTAAGTTAATCAACAACAAGGAGGTAAAGATATTAGTTTGCAGCAAAAGGAAGGAGGCTAAGAGAAGTATTAACCTAGGAAAGCAAAATCTTGAAGAGGTGAAAGAGTTTTCTTTCCTGGGAAGCCTAATATCGACGGTGGAAGAAGCAAGAAAGGAATAGCCTGCAGAATATGGCAGGCGAAGACGGCTTTCTTCGAAAGGAAGAATCTTCTTACAGCTGAGAGTATAAGCATATAAGTAAAGGCACAAATCTGCATATGCTGTATATGGAGCATGTTTCTCAATGGAAGCCAGACTTGGGCGCTGACTGCTGCAGAAGAGTAATTGTTCTAAATGTAGTGCTACCGGCGAACAGGGACGCCGACTTACAAAAAATATTGGGGGGACCCAGACCGGGGATCTTGCCCCGGGAAATTTTTTAAGTAGTGAGTTTTAAGTTTTTTCAGCATTTTAGAAGAGTCAAATGATAAAAATTAGAACCCTTATAACGCGAATATCGATATCTGGACACTCCGGGGAAAATCAACAAGCCTTATACATTTTTCCTCACACCCATAACGAATTTTTGAGGGGGCTTGGGCGCCCTCAAGCCCCATGGAGTCGGCACCACTGCCGGCGAATAATGAAGATAGAATGGATCGACCATGTAAGTTATGAGAAAGTGAATGGTGGGAGAGAATAGAAGTCTTCTAAAAACTTTAAACAGAAGACGGGACAACTTAGCTGGCTGACAATTGAAGTATGTAGAGTTCATGAATGTTAAATTTATTGATGACGGGAATTACTTGTATGTATTTATTCATTATAGACATAGTGAGAGGAAAAAAAATAAATAGAAAACCGGCCGACAAACTAGATTTATAGCTTAGCAGGACTCATAGTTTTCAGCAATATGCGCACTACAAAATATTCTAACACGGAATATATTATTGTGTTTTCAATGTAAAATTTAAATGTTAACATTTGTACTGAAAATTTTACTGTACTGTTGTCTTAATCAACGTTAATTTTATTAAAATTATTGGCTTATCCAATGTAAAAAAGTGTAAATATACAAATTATGAGAAAAAATGAAAATTGAGAACCTGCTGACAAGCTTGATTAATAGCTTAGCAGGACTCATAGTTTTCAGCAATATCTTATACTGCATAATGTTATAACACTAAAGCTATTTTTTTACCAACGTACATTTAAGTTTTAATATTTATACTGAAATTTTACCGTACTATTACATTCTGAAAATTTGTTGTTAAATGAAGAAAGAGTATACAGTCATTTATCCATATTTATAATATTAAGTTCAATATTTTTTCACAATAGCATTATCTTCCGGGAGATGCTGTATCTGATCTGAGTGTTACATCGAAGAAGGTAGACACCACTTTCCTGTATATTCTTCACTTGTTCTTTGGAATTAAAAATCGCAAAAAAAGCAAACAACAAATCGTACAAAGTGGTTTTATTTTTTTATTATGCATAACTTCCACTAAGTTAATTCACCAACCATCAACTTCATCAGCTGCTATCAGGTTCACTATCTGGCGAAAAACTTACAAAAAAACTCGTAAGATAGCAGCAGGATCAACTGATAGATATGAAAGAATAGACGTTAAACAATCGACCTGATTATGTAGCACATTGATTTTTCCCTCCTGCAGCAAATTTAAAGAGGGTGAAATACGAGGAAAATGTATGGTGAATATACGAGGGCGAGACAGGCCGAACGATTGAGACGAGGATAAAAGAACACCGAAGATTTTTCAGATTAGCGCTACCAGAAAAGTGGGCCGTGGCGGAACAAAGTATTAATGAAAACCATGCTATTACATGGAGAGATACAAAAATTCTATGCCACGCACAACATTACTGGGACCGCATAATTAATGAAGCCTTAGAGATCCGCCTCCATCCCAAAAATTTAAGTCGGGACAAAGGCTATCATCTTAGCAACATACGGAAACCTGTGACCAGCTGTATAAAAAACATAGGGAAAGAACATGAAGAGTTTCAAAAGACCTACAGCCAATCGAACGACACCTGAGCCGTATTTTTGTCCTCGATAAACGATCATATCGGTTCAGTGTGAAATTTGACTTTCAAAAAGTAACACGGACTTGAAGATGGGAGACAAGTCGTTTTTCGAAACGTCGGCTTATACGACAGAATTAACCTGGCTGAGAACCCGAGAAGAATTAATTAATAGTATTCACCAGGAGAAATCAAAATCCTATATTTATTTATTTATTTCACACACAGCCGAAAACAGCATTGTTCGGCCTTGATAACAAACAATCAAGCGTGCACGAACAACCATGCCCGGGATAAGGGTAACTTACCCAGGCGGGACTCGAATCCGCGACATTTGATTTAGCAGGCGAGGACTTTACCACGCCGCCACGCTATGTTTTAAAGTGTAGAAAGCGGCGTTAAAAACGTCATCATTGACGAGGTCATTTGGACCAAGAACAGTTTAATTTTTTTAGTTCGTGTAACCCCTCTTAATATATTGACCCTCAATTAATAGATATATGTAAAAGCTTCAAATAGCAAATTTTTCTCTTTAGTGTTAGTTTTTCGTCCTCTCCTAACTTAAGCTCACACCTCCGCTCTCAATTTGAATTCTCTTCCCGTTTGGCCAAAGTCTCCTGTGGCATTGATAAACTTCCTTCTGTTGTATTACCGATGTAACTTAATGAGCACCATCCTGCAGCTTTCTTTTTTTAATTCAACGTTAGTTGTCTACTTCAATATTGCTCAAGCTAAAGATAAAATTCCGAGGATATATCTTTATCGAGGAGATATCTGGTGACTCACCTTGGAATACGAGATTACCGCTCGAGTCATTCGTTTAATTCATAATAAATGACTATCTTGCTTAACGGCGGCATAAACATTTTCAAGGAAGTGAATTCGATAGCCATGATACGATAACAATTAGGTGCATGATATCTAAGCAAGTTAACAATCGGCCAAGAAAGTGCATAACAGGCACGTGAAGATACGACTCGTGAAAGAAACTTATGAAAAGGGAAGTTTGTAAAGTGGCTAACAAGAAGACCAACAGTTTAATGGGCCATATCATGAGATTGATGGCTTGATCAAGATTATGGAAAAATCCAGCCGATTCAGGCGCGATATTGTGGAAGTTCAACATTTTTGAATAAAATACAATTGCAATTTTTCACAAATATTTAATGCTTACGACGCCTTTCGGCTCACAGGTTCACTTTCGGCTGTTCGGCTCCCTGCCGTGTACCATACGGTACCTCTGTGAGTCGAAACGCGTTATACGCCTAACTGTGGAAAAGGGCAATTACTTTTTATTTCTTTTGGAAAAGAGGTTGGCAAGAATGGGAAAACTCGAATAAAATATATAGGACAGATAACGAAGAAGGTGAATGTGAAGATACACGTTCGTGCGAAAAGAGAGTAGAACTGACAATGAGTGAGATATGCGTAAAACCAAGCTCAGGATCATTGACCAGTGATGACGATGATCACACAAAATGGCAGATGCTATGTGCAATGCAATGCACATAGCATCTGCACGCAATCAATTCCTGCAATGCACATGGCATCTGCATATTGTGCATAGTGTCCAGTGCAATAATCTATTTGAAGAATTTGAAATCTACTGTAAGTTTTATTTAACATTGCTGCAGCAGACTTTGAACCTGGAAATTGAAGGAGTTTATGGAAATACTTTCCCAAGCATGGTGAAGGTGCAAGCTGACATACCCTGCCCGGTGCTTCATAAAAATTATTTCAATGCATTAATGCTGCATTAAAAAAAGATCTTTTTAAAACTAAAATTTCATTTTGCCTCTGCAAATGCCTATCGACATCCAATCAGAAACACGTATTAATTGTCCTTCGCTAAATTATACTCTAAATAGTCTTAAATGTTTTATCTAGTGTTTTTCCGCCTATAAGTTCGGACGTTATATCGTTTACTGAGTTCATTCACGCATCTGCAATTCATGTTTCTCGAAAGGAACCGTAAGTCTAGATGAATAGATAGAAGCTATTGTTAAAATAATGCGCGACAAAATATTTGGAGGTCATGCGGCACAATAATAGGAACCTATAAAAACATGTTAGACTCTAATCAATCATGACAATAAAACTATTCCGTTCGAATGAACTTGAATTGGTTATACTTCAGCAGTTTGTTGATCTTCGGGCTCACTACGTCAAGCCGTTTACAGTTATTTATTTACTATCTCCGTGTACAAAAATGAAATAAATGAAATCATATGCGAGTCCCTAAACGATACAATAAATACCTGTCTATTGACAGGAAAGTTTTTACCATTTAAGCTTTCTATTCAGCACTTAGAGCTATCGTAGTACTTCAAATCAATTTTTCTATTACAATCGAATTGACACGATTTCTTTATTTACTCCAGTACTTTGTAAATGTCACATGTATTAAGAATATGAGGTATGTGCTAATAATAAATACACCGTGTGAACTTAAAATGAGATAACCCTCACCAAGGAAGTACATTAGGGATAAATGAGCGACTTTGCTTCAAATTTTAACATGATTCCTTATGTAATCGAAGTATCGTCCCAGACCCAATACTCTTTTTCTATTTGGAAACTTTGTGAAATAAATGCATATCGAGGCTCTTAAGAAAATACGCAAATGCTTCATCATTCGAGCTTGGCCAGAGAGATAACGGAAATCTTGAGGCATTTTATACCTTGCCTCACGCTATGAAAGTCCATGAAGGTACAATTACTATTATTCGCGGGAAAAGTGTACCAAATAGGTTAAAATAGCTGGTCAAAACTTATGAGTTCCTTGCAGCGTCATCGTCGTAACGGTCTTAATGTTTCTCGGCCGTCGCCGGTCGCTTTTTCAATTCTCTGGCAATCAGGATCGAACATTCCCCATTGAATATATCATGACAGTGATGCGGTGGCAGAACGAAAAGTTTTTATGAGTATACCAAGCACCCGATATAGCTTAAACGCGAATTTGGGATGAAATTCATAAACTTGTTGACGATAGCTTTCTGGGTTTTGCTGCCGCTTCAATAAGTCCCAGGATTTCCCTCTCGACATCCAAACGACGTCACATCTCCAAAAAAAACGAGGTTGGATCTTTTACGAATAATATTCCCAGGATTTATAGAACAGCACTATGATAGTGAAACACTAGGACCAGCCTTCGTGAAGGTTTCCCTTCACGAAGGCTGGCCCTAGTGTTTCATTAGGAAGGAAGGTTTCTTGTTACCTCGACAAATACTCACGAAAGTTTCTACTGCGAATGTGTAAACTGATACAGATATTATGTAGGCTCTCACCTTTTCAACGTCCTTGTAGTCTCTGCCGGTGTCGAATTCTATTCCCAAAGAAGTATGCCACCAGAAAAGTCTCCACACAAAACACCCAACAGCTAGTATACCGTGCGCTTGACTCCTCGCTATCTACTGCCTCGATGCTTATCTTCGTTGCGTAGGTGGCGCTGCTCTTTCCCTTAGCGTATTTGTCTCCCCACCCTCCGACCTCAACGGCTTATCTCAGGAACGAGATATCTCATTTATTTTCCTGGAAAGATTCTAATATTAATTTTCTCGGTGAACACGTACCTTTGTGAAGAATCTGCGAGGCTACTCTGGCTTTCCTCCGGGTTATCGTTGACATTGTAGCCTTGAGCTCGCTTGAGCGGGTAGATTTTTCATTGCAAGAAGCTATTTTGTACAACTTTTCAATCATTCTTTTTAAGAGACAGTGAAAACGGTGCAAAAATTTGTCTGAAAAGAACATACAAAATTATCCATGATGAAAGAACACAAATTTAATTAATTAATAGGTAATATCTAGGGATGGTCGGATCGGATACCTCGGATCTAAATATCCGCGGATATTGCCCTGCATCGGATACATCGGGTCCAAAGTCGCGGAAGACATCGGATCTGCATCCGAAACTTTAAATAATAGCTTCAGTGAATGCAACGCCCCTGATAAGGGTGGAAAGAGTTCCGATTCTCTATTCGAATGCGCCGTCGCATGAGATTCTTGTCCTACTCATGAACCGTTTAGTTTGAAAGCTCTAGCAGAAGTTACGCAGGAGAATTTTATTCGGAAAATAAAAAAGGCACAAGAGATTGAAAAATCATCGGAAGAATCTCAGCGTCAGGAATTTGAAAATGCATTTGGATCCGAAAATATCCGATCCGAAAGATCCGGCTCCGAAAATCAAGGACCCGATCCGAATCCGGTTCCGAAAAAAAATCCTGGATCCGTCCATCACAAGTAATTTCCACACCATGGTTTCAACACATCGTGTCATTTTTTCCTTGAAAATGACACGATGTGTTTAAACCTTTGTCGGTTGCTGAGTTTTGAAATTAAAAAGTGTGTAAATTACCATTTGTGATTTTCATATTGGATATATATCGAACTTTTACCTAATCAAGCCTGAAACGGCCTGATTTTATACGGCCCGAAATTATGTTATACATTCTGATTTTTTACTATCCCCATGCGGCCTCTATGGTTGCCTTAACGTTGGCGACATTCAAAGGGATTTTTTCCCCTTCGTTGCAGTTCCGTTGCCGTCATGTTTGTATAATCGTATTCGGCCGCTTCTTCATCGATGATGGAAAATTGTCGCAATTTACGGGGCAAAGGCCTGCTTTGTGCTATCTGGGTAGCAAATCGAAACGCCATTCATATCCATGTTCAAGAATGCTAAAGACTTAATAACACGATCATTTTATCCGCCATTTCCTAGTGATCACTTTTGCAATGATCGTCGCCCCCAATTGTTTTTCGTGATCGCGATGAGGATTCCCATCACTATTTTTCATCACTCGTCCGGTCGCTTTTTCCGTCGCTCAAACCGTCCCTAAAACCCCTTATCAGCCAATCGGAACGCATTCTCGTATGGAGCGATTGCAGCGCAACGCTTGACAATCGTGCGAACGACATAGATAAACAAACACGCTATATATTTTCGTTATGCAGGTCCTATTACAAGGAGCTGTGATATCGAAAGTGATGCGAAAGGCGACGGCGGAAGATACCGTGTGATTCATAAAAATGATCACTAGAGCGATCACTTTTACCGTCGCGAAAAGCGATCGCTATATTGATCACTTTTCGCGACGAAAGAAAATGACCGTGTGATTGAGGCTTAAGATTGTTTTGACGCAGCTCTCCACTCAATTCTCCAGACATCTTTTCACATCTTCTATATCACAGCCTTCTCTACCTGTTCCATATATTTTATTCGAGGTCTTCCTTTTCCGCTCTTGCTACCTAATGGTCCACCAACGATTTTCTTCATCAAGCCATCTCGGGTAGTCTCAAGATACGACCGATTAAGTCGCTTTTACTTCTTCTTATCAAGGTCTTTACGAGGCTTCTCTTCTCTTTATCTTAGGATTACTCATCTCACTTACTCGATCGACACATTTGATCTTCATCATGATCGTCTGCAACACCACATAATATGACAAAAATCGAGTAAAGAGAACGGCACCACTTCACCCTTTCTTACACAGAGCTGCTCCTGGGAGAAATTCAATTTCAAGACTTCTCATTTTAAAAATGGTAAAATTTTATACTCAATCATAATTATTGTGGCAACTACGTATTTTGCCATTAAAATTTACAGCGCAAAAGTACACGTAGTTTAAATCCTACCTGAATAGAGCTAAAAATGTATACATTTTAAATAATAATAATATTTATTTTAGACGTTACTTCGAATCAATATTGGGTTATAACGAGTTAAAAGTTTTACTAAATACATAAAAATTAATAGTTATCTGCGAAAATGCTCGAATATTGCTATATTTTGACAAAGTATTTTATTTTACTTACCTACCGGTCAATGTAAGTTTCCATACATTTTCAAGATTCCACGAATAGGCTTCCCTCATTATTTCATAATAAGACCAACTACCATTCATTATGTCTACTAATCCTTTTCACTTCCCACATCTCCCCTGCTTACTATGCATTCTTCCCTCAACGGTTTGATGGAGATAGGTTTTCAAACGCTGTAATCTTCAATTTATATGGTTAATGTAAAAATCAGCATACCTTATATGAATTACTTTTGAATATACAAGAATTTCCATGAGAAAAAATTCCCCCGGACCAGGAATCGAACCAAAGACCTTTGGCTAACCGGGCCACTGCACAAACCACTAAACTCGGAAAGCCTAGCCAGTTCATGGTTTGATAACCGGTATAGGGGATTTTCTTTCTCATGGAAATTCATGCATATTTCACCGCTGTTCGTGCGGCAGGCTTTGACATCTTCTTCATCTTCTTTCCAGGATTAGGCTACTAAGCCTGTTCCGGCTCCACATTACCATCTTTTCCTTGGTCTTCCTATACTTCTCTTACCAAATGGTTGATATTCCATTGCTTGTTTTGGAATTCTTTCATTTGGATTTCTTTCATAAGGCTTTGAAATATTACACATAATTTTGAACACTTGTGTCGGATAGAGTTTAGCACTGCTTGAACCGTCTCCGGGAAAATTGTATAAAATAGCTTCTCAATTGCGATCAACTGATTATCTGACGAAGCAAGCTCAATCTTTAGAAATGTTATCCTTGGGCGTGGCTTTCAGATAACACTTGCCGCAATGAGTTTCAGGAATGAAATGTACAAAGTCTGGGGTGAGACCGTTCCTGTTGTGTAGCCAATTGCATTTTCTGAAGACTCGTTCACTCAGATCCGGAATCGCCATTGTGTGATTTAATTAAGAAGATGGAAGGGAAATTCAAGGCTCGACCAGGGCCGGAATTACCCAAAGTTACGCTATAGACACCTCTCCATTTAGCGCCCCTCCTTCCCTTGAACCCCCCAACTCCCCAATTTTTATGATAAGGCGTAGACACTCGCATGAGCAGGGATGCCGACTTACAAAAAATATTGGGGGGGGGGGGGCAAACCTGGGATCTTACCCCAGGAATTTTTTTAAGTAGAGAGTTTTAAGTTTTTCAAGCATTTAAGAAGAGTCCAATGATCAACATTAGAACCCTGATAACTCAAATCTCGATATGTGGACACTCCGGAGAAAATCGACAAGCCTGACACATTTTTTCTTCACCCCCATAACGAATTTTTGAGGGGGCTCGGGCTCCCTCAGGCCACATGAAGTCGGCGCCAATGCGCGTGAGGTAAGTTTCGCAAAAAAGGAATAAACGGATATATGGCAGACATCATAAGTTTATGCTTGAATTTTTACGCAGGGAAAACATGGACAATTCAATTAAAGAAAAACAGCTTGGAGTAAAACTACGTGAAACAGTTTAACTTCTATGCAACTAAAAAACTTCATGAATACCCATCCCAAAAATAATGTCTAGCCTTAGTTCGTGCAACAAAAAAGAAAAGTAGCTTCAAAAAGAAAAACATTACGTACTGCTGTGATTGAATGAACTGTCACCCTTTAAAACTTTGCTTGCCATGGGCGTAACATTACGTCCTGCTAATCCTTCTGAGGATTGCCATGGACGGAATATTACGTCTATCGATTTTATTGACTTTGTTTGAATGAAGCTGTAATATTTCGCCCATGGTACTTTTCCAGTTTACTGCTTAGTGGCTCTGTTATTTCAAAAATCAACTGCTCGATGGAAAAAGAGTTCTTTTAATGTCTCGAGGAGGAATTGTCCTCTGTAGCAACCGGCACCCTTATCTCAGCCCACTTAGTGTGAAAATTCTTTGGAGGAAAGAACCGTTCGTTGAGGGCGCAGTGACCCTTTTTGTCATTCCAGATTTTGAATGATTTTCTCGAAAAAATGCTTTTGTATGATTTCCATGGTTTAAATAGTTCAAATTGAGCGTAATAAAAGTATTATGCATTTTATGGCGGTACATCATTTGTTGCGACTTTTTTATAAAAAAAAGAGTAGGTTTTCGTTATTAAAATATACATTTAAAATTCAGCAATGTATGTTATTCAAATCATTCATAAAGAAGAGAAAAGTCAATTTTTATTGAAATACATATCGATATAAATATATTTTTGATGTAAATGTTTTTAAAAAATTGCGAATTTAGTGAAAATGGCTGCATTTTTCAGTAGGGCTTTAAAATCAGCGGCTGGTACTCAAAGTGCTAAGGCGCCTCTTGGACTGCGACGCCCATAGGCACGTGCCTATTTTGCCTTCCAAAAGGTTTAACACGCATATTGCACAGATGTCATATTAAAATTCCCACAACGTTTTCTGGATGTAGTAGGGATATTGATTGTTGCTTGGGATGGAATGTCGTGATTGTGAAATTTACTTGATCACAAGAGTTTAGCAACTGAAAGATGCATTGCTGACATCAAAGTTAGAACAATTATAATACCATCATATGATGCTGCTAGAGCATGCATTTCATCATACCAAAGGAGTGGTAAGGGTCTGAGCCAGATCTCATAGGGGGCTCAAAGGGCCCGGTCACCTACCGACCCAAGGCCACCCACCGGGCGTGAGTCTTCTGCCAATATGGAGTTAAATCTCAAAAAATCGGAAAAACAGAATAACCTATCATGTATTAGGAAAGGGTGGATCCAGGATATTTTTCTAGGGGGGGATGGGAACAATGTCTAGCGGTTTCCTCACGTTTGAAATTTAAAACTTTATATATAAATCAAATATTCTTTATTTTAATACTAGCTGACCCGGCGAACTTCGTACCGCCTAACAATCAATGAACTTACAGTTTACTTACACCATTTATAAATCAGGAGCGGCTGTATCGTTTTTAATCATGTTTAATTTATTATAATAAAATAAGGGTACAAATTCAATAAGACTACGTAAATGAGTACCAAAATTGCTTGTCAGAAAGACATTTTCTTTATTGAATCTACATAGGGTGAATCGGAGCACGTTTACGCGGATTTTTTCAACCAATTTTCTTACGTTTTAGCTTAAGAAATTTTGGGCATTGTGGTTTAATAAAGCAGTTCATGAAATAAAAATTATACGCATTCAGTTGTTGGCTATTTGCGTTATTAGCTGTAAAAATATGTTTTTAGGTCCAAGTCTGTTGCATACACTTGGCCCATTCAGGGGGCAGGTTGACACGACCCCAGACCGACGCTTGACTGATGCTCAAAATCGTGCAAGAAAAGCCCCTATGAAGCAGCATTCGCATTAAATGACTTAAGGCGCGCCAGTTTTAGTATCTCTGTTTGGAAAAAATGCACTGCGTAAACGTACTGCATGCGTAAACGCACCACGGTGAGCCCTACACATTCGGGTTTAATGTCTTGCGTCAAGCACCTTCTGAGAAACAACAGTTTTTGTTTTGTTATCAGGCGCAAGATGAAGCGGATGAAGCTAAATAAATATAGCGAAGCAAAGTAGTGACGCAGCGAGGGGAGGTTTTGGGGGATAACCCCCCCCCCCCCCCCCAAGAGCTTAGAGAATTTTTTAATGAAAGATTTTGTTATTAATATTAGGGGGACGGATGACTAACAAACAAAACATATTTAACTATTCACACAGCCGCAAAACCCACTATTTTGAACCATTTATCTCAAAAAATGTCTGAGGGAAGTGCCCCCACACTTCCCGCTTACCTTAGCGAGTTTTCTATACCCTACAGACCCGTGGTATTAGCTGCGCCCAAAACCCCCTATCCTAGCTACGCACTTGAAGCGAAGGATGAAATACAGAGGATGGTTTATCGACTCGTGAACATAGCACGCTAAATTGACCATGAGAAAATCATGGGTTTTCATTAGCACATGAGCACAAACAACACAAAAACTGAAAGAATGACCATGCGATTTTTTAATCGTTATCACGAATGCAACACGAATTGTAAATTGAATACGTTTTAGCTCAAAAGGGCATATGAGTTGAGATCATGGAATCTACGGAATGAGGACTTCCTAACCTTTGAATTTTCCTTTGAGTAAAGTTGCGTGAATCACATTCATCACCAATTATTTTAATGATCAAACACGTTCCGTTGAATAGTTATGGTTGGTTTAGGCTTCGAAAGATCATGATCACAGAAACTACATTTTTCTGTAAATCGTGCCTTGGTAAGCCAGGTACGTCCAAGGACTTAAAATATTCAGATAGATAGTTGGTGATTTCGTCTTCGTTTGTTACACATTTAAAAGATTCGAATCCATGCAGAGTACGAACTATTTGAATTTACCTCGTTTTAGTCATCCACATCTTCGTTCTTGCTCGCTAAATCAACCATCTTTGATTCTTTTGGTGATCAATCATATTCTGGAACTCTTTGTTGATGAGCAAACTACTCGATTCCTCGACAGGAACACGGACATTACCGTTTGTCAACAATTGCTTGGAGATTTGTTTACAAACACGGTAGTGAAGTGTCAACTCGAGCTGGGCCACGGCTGGGCTTACAATCAGCTCGAATTAAATTTTAAAAATGTAATTTCAATTTAATTACTATTTTGAATATATTTAGTAATTAAAATGTTATATTGTTACTAAATTCAGTTATTAAAGTGGTAAACACAAAACAAATTATTTAATTTGTAGTTTTGACCGACTTATCAATTGTTGTGTTACTATAACTCCTAAAAGCATGTCCATAGGAAAGAGATGAATTTGTTTTGTAAAATTTTCGTTTTTTTAATGGCCTATATGTTAACCCCGCCTGAGACGAATCCAAAGAACCAAATCTCATTGAAATCGGTGCAGCCGTTCTCGAGTTATAAGTGTTCTAACTAACACGATTTTCGACTTTCTTTTATATATATAGATGAAAGTTATTAATATCAAATTAAATGATTGAGGCTCCGTGATACACAAAATGAAACTGACGTAACGACAACCATTCTGAAAATCGTGTCTATTTTTTGTGCACTTAAATCCGCCTATGTACGAGATAATTCGAAGTAAAGTAAGGTTGTTTATTGGTTAAATTTAGCCATCAATGTGCCATCATCACCGAATTTGCAGCACGAAAATCAGGGAAAGTGCCTGGATTGTAATTCATTAGTTATGCATTGTTAATAAATCTATTGAAAGTTGAGCCACTTGCATTTCCTGTTATTATGTTACAAATTGCAGCACCTTGAAACAGTAGGCCTCCCACCAAAATGGAGCCCTGGCCAGCCACGTCCTAAAGGCCCAGCCCTAATAAGGGTGCCTCTGGTGAGAAGAGAGAGAGAGAGATCATGAAAGACCTCAAAGCAACTGTGGTATTTTGTATGTGTTTTGTGAATCAAATGAATAGTAAAGCATTTCGTTAGAGTAAATAACTTTGTTCGTTTCCAAATACCAATACTTCAAAATATGTTAAGGATCCAGTGTGATGTAGAAAACATATGAAGCAGCTTAATAAAATTTAGTGGCACTATAGTGGAGAGTGATAAAATATTTTTCATTCTCAACTGCAGGGATAAAGTTAAGAAATTTTTATAACTATTTTACCAAAAAAACAAAACATTCAGGCCTTACATTTCTATTCCTAATATTCTGAATGACAGTGACCAATTATCAGTTTTTCTTCCACTTTAATTGGTATACATGATGATTTGTCACCAGACCCAGCCTGGTACTGTAGTTAAGTTTTAAAAGTCATCGGCCAAGGGCAAAAACGGATCACAAAACATTAAAAATATAATTCCCATCACGTTATCCCACATCATACTTACCCTTTCCTTTTCAAAACATTACTTATGTGTCTTAAAAAACTGGAGAAGCTGCAGTAACCTCCACTAAGATCCAGTATGTCTCTAGCAGCAGCACTTAATGCTTGCGTATCAAATGCACACCGTCAATTTCGCTTGCAGTAAATTTTCAAATTGATCATAGTTAGATACAATGTAATTATAGTCCTCATGTATGTGCTCAGTCGTTAGAAGTTGTCAAGTTAGATGAAGACGTTCAGTGTACTCCACATTTCTTACGCATACAACCATTTCTGCCAAAAGCTGCTGATATCATGATGCTGTTCACCACCCCTGTGTAAGGTACATAAGTTTTTTTGATTGCGGATAACTATTTCAACCCACAGTTCACATTCATGAGTCAAAGGAAGGATTAATATTCCAACTCACTCTAATCTAATCAATAGGGTGGTTTCCTTCATCAAAGAAAACTAAAGGCATTGATTGCGATTCATTGCCCAACAATAGTGTGTTTATAATATACATATTATTTGGTTTTAGGAATCCCAGTTTCGACAATTGTTAATGGTCAATTTTAACCTCATTTGAAAAAGGCCAGATTGGCGGCCATGCGATGCCACTCCAGGTGACGACACAGGGGTCTAGATGTTAAGTTTTATATTATTTTTATTTGATGGGGAAATCAATCACCTATTAAAATTGCCTATGGTCGGAAAGTTTCCTTCGTTTGATAGGGTATTAATAATCCTTATTTAAGCCAAGCGCTACCTGCTAGCAGCCTGCTCCGTATCGGCCAAGAACCCTAGCCGGCACCAAGGTGGCCTCACTCGGTGGCAGCTGGAAACAGAATGACATCACGCATGCTTTTCCCAGAATTCATACCTAGCCTTCACGTTTTCGCGCGTTAAAAATCTAAAAGCGTGGAATTCGTACTCCAGGAGTAATACTCATTCAATTGAGGCAATTAAAAAATAGGAAACCACCCTATTACTGCGACAAAGACTTCTCGAATTCCCCACTCTCCTTTCAATTATCTAGATCAGGGGTCTCCAAACTTTTCAATGTGAGGGCCGCATTTTATTATTTTCCACATTTAATGCGGGCTGAAGGTATGTACATAAATAAAATAAAAATCAGTGCCAGTAATTTAATTTCCTCAAATACAAGAGTATAAACATCGATAAATTGAAGAATATCTTCTTGTAAAAACTCTGGGTAAACTTAATGGATCCCTGCCTTTATTTTTATGCAACCAAATTAGTGTGACAAATGATGCTGTCGTTTTGACTTCAAAATTTCACTAAAATCATGTTCCAGATTACTTACAAGAATTGATTTGAAATGATCAGACAAATTTTCTGGAAAGTTAGAGTTCACATAACTCATTTTGGAAAATATTTGTTTGCATAGGTATAGTCACATAAGAGTAAGGAATTTGTTCCGTGGGCCGGTAGAATTTATGCATCGGATCAGATGTGTAGTCCACAGGCCATTGTTTGTAGAGTCTCCCCAATGGGGACCTCTGATCTAGATGAAAAGCTTTTGCCAACGTACCCAGCTTCAATGTTCACATGGTTACTCTAAGATGAATTCCTTCTGTGCAGCCAATACATTCCTCCCCGCGATGAAAAACAATTATTACCATCATAGGCATTATACATGCAACCGACAGTTTTCCTAGTATCATGCAAACACCTAGTATTATTAGCCATACGTCCATTATATTGCTACAAATTTTATTTACAAAAACTCACTTTCATAATTAACACAGCAGTTAATCAACTCAATCTTTCTTTCCGATTGCATGTCCTGTAAGTCAAATTATTAAGAAATTGAAATTTAGCCTTATCAGGAAATCATTTTTGTTCAGGTGTAGGCTCAACTACTTCAATGTTACCTAAAAACCAATCTTTCAAATTATTTTCCAGCTACTATTAGTGCGGTATTACCAAAGAATTTGCCAGTTCTGACAATATTTCCGCGAGGATGTGACTGCTAAGGGGGACACTATATTAAAATAGAAGAAATATTATTACCTTGAATTGAGTGAGATGCCTCGGGAGAGGTGCAGCTGTCCAATTCAGCCAGATGAGCACTGCATATGCCGCTACTTACCATTTCCAATAAAGGCTCCATGCAGCACTTTATTTCGTAGGTGCACTATAGGGTATTGCTTATTTATTTTTTCTCCGATTTTTGATTTCTACCTCTTAAAACATGGTATAGGGTGCAGAATGGATATCCTAAAAATTTCAGCTCCATTGTTTAATATTTAAGTATCGCTTAGGTAGGAAAGTCTTCATTACACCCCAAATTCCACAACTTTTGATGCCTTGGTAATTGGCACGAAAGAAGCGGCAAAGGTTCTTGCTGCTACTATGTTGCAGTAACAGGGGTTACTGCTAAAGGATGTATTTACTTATTCGTTAAAAATGTAAATATTAATTTGCATATTACGTCATTAAATGGTTCTATAAATCTCCTGGCCGATTTATGAAAAAAAAACATTACAGATTCCAAAACTCAACCAGAACTGCCATTGGGCGGGCCACCACTGAGATTGTTCACAACAGCGTTGAGGAGAGATTAGCGAACATAAATAAAGTATTTTCAATTGATTCGGCAAGCGTAAATAGAGGTCCTCAGTCTATTATATATTTTAGGATTTTCAACATGAATTTTTTTATCATACACTATTAGGTTCTAAGAACAGTGCTGTATTTATTTTAAAGGATTAACTACAGCAAACACACGGTATGAAAAACGTCAACATTGTATTCGACTCCTCCCTTCTTCCGCCGACTCTCTTAAGGGAAGGCGAGAGGGGGGCATAAGGCAGTGAGGGGCGCAGGACCTATCATTTGACCGTGAATTCGGCCTACGTGCGACCAGCTCACCGTCGGGGGTTTGACGCGCGGTTGTAGCTCAGGGAAAAGCATTGTATTCCTGGAAAACTGTTGAGCGGACGTAAAAATGGAGCGAATTTTGGTCCCGAAGACCTGTAAAATTGCGCGTTACCCCTGAAAATGATGTTATTTTTAAAAAATCGGGAAAATTTAATGTTAATACATTTACGCTCTTTGAGCGACCTCTTTAGGTTAATAAAATTGAACTGAATTTTTTAGGATATCCATTATTCTCCCAACTGAGCATATTTGAAGAGATAGAAATAAATAATCAAAGAAAAAAAAGACTACACCCTAGTGCACTAGTAAATCACAGGGAAAGTATTACGGCACTGCCAGATGAAATCTTCTAAGTGCGAGTAAGGCCCGTATCATAAAAGTCTCCTCGAAGCCGGCCTCCACCTTATTGTCGTCAGGAGGAGGAGATGCGATATCATAAAACCGACCTCAACCTCAAAAACGTCGAATTTTGAGGCCAGCCTCGGCTCAAACTTTGAGGTTAGATTATTGTCGGCTCAAAGCGTTTGAGGTGACTTCCGCCATTGCGAGAAGATGATGATTATTCATCCACGATTATTAAACTCTTCCGTTATTTTGTGCCAGCATCTTGCCTTGCTTAAAACGGAATCCGCATCCGAGCGCTTACACTCAATTACGTCCTTGTACTTGACCACCAAATTGCACAAAATTTCCTGCTCCTGCCTGGCCATGCGCTCCGACTTACAAGGGGAATACACGACCTTCGGGTGGCCGATTGAGCTCAAATTTTCTAATTCGGTAGATCACGGCTATCAATTAAATATGCCGAAGCAAGACGACGCACTTCTCAAAACTTTTCGAGAAAAAAGCAATTTAAATCTTAAAAAACGGGTCTACGGTATATATCCGGTATTTCCTAACTTTTACTTCATGGTAGCGGTAACCCAGTAAGCGGCCCAGTGGTAACGGTGGTTGACTGCGGATGTAAGGATTGCGAGATCGATCTTCACTCACGGTACTTTTTTTATTTTACTAAATTCTTCGTTTGCAAGTTTCGGGATACTACTCGAACAAACGGAGAACGTGTTCTTTCCTCCACCGCATCGACTGCCCTGTATTTTTGACGGTATACACGCGTCATTCATGCCTACGAATAATTTTCTCAATTAAACTCCCAATGAAAGCATAATCCGTCGATAGGGTGGATTTCCCTCCCAATTGATAATTTAAATGTCATTATTCTGACCCCACCCCTACAGAAGACAATTTACACTCGCAATACCCTAATATACCTAGAGAGAACAAATAAAGACAAAATCGCCCTTGGAAAGGCTAATATAGCCCTTGCTTCATTTCCTACCCCTTTCAGCACTTATTATTGTTTAAAAAAATGAATTAAAAATATTTTCATTGAGCTAACGAAGATATGAAAACAATCTTTAAAAATGCAAACAATAAAATCCTTGAAAAATAAAATAAAAAAAGGACCGTGAGTGAGGATCGAATTCGCCATCCTTTTACATCCACAGTCAACCACCGTTACCACTGGGCCACCGCTGCCTTGTATACGGCAAGGAAATACCGGACATATACCGTAGACCCGTTTTTTTAGGATTCTTAATTGCTTTTTTCTCGAAAAGTTTTGAGAAGTGCGTCGCCTTGCTTCGGCATATTTAGTTGATAGCCGTGATCTACAGAATCAGAAAATTTGAGCTCAATCGGCCACCCCAGTCGTTAGGTCGTGTATTCCCCTTGTTAGCCATTTCTGTTTCTATTGTTGATATTGGCGGGTACATCCCCGGCCGCATTCGGTATATCGCTACTGCGCATGTCTGCGCAAATACGATTCGAAAAAATGAACATGGAACAACGCTGGAAGACTGTCAACTCTGAAACCAGAAACATCGTCCTCAACAATGCGTCATTTCCGCTGGCTCAAACCCCTCCTCCTATGAGCCGAGCTGGAGGAGACTTTTATGATATGACGCGGTCGAGGGATCTCCTCGTCGAGCTAGGCCGGCTTCAAACGAGGCCATCCTCAACTTCAACTTCGAGGGGACTTTTATGATACGGGCCTAAGTCCAGAGGAAAGAACTTTTCACTCCTTCAACTTAGCCTGGCGTGAGCTCTACCGTCACATGGTTTGCATAACCAGTTTTGGTGCTGAAAAATTGAGGAATTAGGTGAATAGCATCACCACTAATCTAGACAGCAAAGAAGTCCCCAAACTAAAATTCTTGCAAGCCCTTTCTATCAATCAGCCCAGGTTTTGGCTGTTCAGTACCATTTTGCGGACTCTATCCTATATTTATAAAAATAAATATTAAGCAACGCTGGAATTTATTTCTTATATTTCTTATACATTCGTATATCCACGAGTGCCTATATGCTAATGATAGCAGGCACTCCTAAAATATATTATAGGTCTTTTACAGTTAAGGTGATATGTTGGCCGGCCTCTAAATTATTATATTAAAAATGCAATAATAAAATTAAAAAAATACTTTAAAAACATTTTTTCAAAACAAAAATTAAGTATAAAACAAGAAATAAGATTTAATACACGAAGAGTGAAGTCCGAGTGCCAATTAATTTAATAGGAAATGAGTGTACTAGAGCCTTATAAGCAAGTTAGTATTGTCACGTAATATTAAGATTGCAACTTCATTAAGACCCATGTTTACTCCACGTGATGAAAAGCTTATCACTTTTTTTTAGTAAATTTACAACGTTTTTGGAAAAGTATGTTTCTTAAACTCCTGTACATTATTATAATTTTCAAATATTTAGTTATGAATCACGTTATCAATTCAATGAGAGGTATTAAAGCTATTCTTCCATACGGAAATTAGATTACAATGCAATAAAAATTCAATTGTCTGATTATTGAACATTGCTTTGCTATCAGAAGCAAGCAAGAGTGCGCAATTTAAAGCCGATCCGACAATGGGATGTGGGTTTAAAACCAATTACAAGATTCTATCGGCGAAACAGATAGACAAAGACAATAAAGAAAAAATTTTTTTTAAATGCATCCCGAGCGTGGAAATAAATAAACCCCATCCTCAAAAAAATCTAATCCTAGACACGAAGTCGTATGACGACCACACGTCATTTAAATATTTTACACAATAATAAACAAGTATCATTTAGCCGAACCATGTCGACATAACGATGGATGCACAAAAATCAGCACAAAGATAGCGAAAGAAGAAAAATAAATAGAGGAGAGAGAAGAAATGAATGTAAAAAGTGCATGAGTTTCCTGGTGCCACCCAAAGAGGTATCATGCCAGCTCGTTGGGACCCAATTCTCGGCCTTCGTCACTGACAGAAACGTACGACGAAGGCCGAATGGCCGGCCCAATCACGCCTCTTATTCTGCACATCCATACGAATGACAGCGAGAGACGTCCTACTGTGCCATGTTACAGCCCCGCCTTCAAAACAGACGGGGGCTGCCTTCGGAAATTAAATAAGAACACATTTTCGAATTAACTTTCTTCATAAACATTTATTACAGTGCACAATTACAAAAAAATATTCCTTACAATCAGGTGAAATACATAAAAATACACAAAAATCCATAGCCCAACTACATTGTGCCTTACATAGTGCTGCCACATTGATGAGACTATAACAACAATTTTACTCTTTAAAAAAACTCTTAAGAACAAAATAAAAGCTTGGGAAACACCTTAGCACATACTATTAGAAATTCTCTAATTCAGGGTAGGTTGTCATGAGGAGAGCTTAATTTCGTGTAAGTGACCTTAAGAGCCTAACAACCTTAAAATTCCTACTTAAACCATCAGCTAATGTCCCTTAATTGCTCCCACCACTTCTCTAAGGGTATACGCTGCTTGCTCCAAGAAAAGAGTTTGACAGACCGGACTACTACTTGCAAGAAAGAATTTCTTTGACCTCCTACGCTCAAGTATATTTACGTCAGTGTACATTATACTAAAGAAGGAGATTCCTATAATTAAAATCCTAATGAAAATAATAGGAGTACACTTTCCAGCGGTAATGAATTTATCGGTTACCTGAAAAAAAAGAAAATACAAATAAATCCTCGCCAGCCTAACTAAATTGGGGAATAGCAAAAAGCGTACTTAAGGGAGTATTTCCATCGCGGTATTAGACTCGAAACTAATGGTAATAGCTGTCACCTGAAAAAAAAGTTACGACTACAGTCGAGAAACCACGATAAAAATATGAAAATGACGAAGAAAGAAATTCTTTGTTGGGAGTGCATTTCCAGAAAGGCAAGCTTAAAACTTGGAGCAGTAAGCAGAAGTATTGTTTCTTTAAAGCCCCATCGGAGGGCCCTACCGCGAATGGGCCATGTCTCGTGAGATAATCTAACCACCCTACACACTTTGCACCCTGGAAGAGGAGTCGCTCCCTTACCTTAACTCATCTGTAAGGTCCATCGGCGGAAGAGCTCTGCTTTCCATCGACGCTCCCCCGTCGCACACGCAAAATAACACTAGCACTTATCAACACACAACTGACCATGAATTTTTAGAGCCCTGATCACTTCACTAGCACTGTCTTCATTACTGGCTGCACCTCGATGATGTCCGAGAATGTCTGAGTTTCTTCCATCGGAGGATTAGGAAAATGTCAAAGTAAGAAAAAAAAAGTCGTTGCGGTCGGGTAGTAGAGGCAGTAGATTTCCTGGGAGTTCATTGGGAGGCCGTATTCCGCCATCATTTCGGGGAGGGTTGAAGCCTTAGATTTCTTCCGCTCAACACGGCCATCGGAAAGGAAGACGAGAAAGTGGATAATGGAGTAACAGTGAGAGCAGCGAAGATCGGGTGCGTCGAATGCAGATATGAAAATTTGACACTGCAAAGAATTTGAGAGAATTATGAAGAACTGCCTGGCGACTAATTTGCGGAGAAAAGTATTTGTATTTGCGAAGAAAAGATAGGAGTGAAGTGAAGTTCACGAGTTCTCGATGAAAAAACAATGTTCATTGAAAGAAAGAGATAACTAGAAAACCCTGCTTAAAGGTATCAATGTGATTCAAGCACAGAGCCTTGCGAGATGATTAGAAGAGAAAAACTTGGAAAAAATAATCAAGTTTAAAGAAAAAATTAGAAGACTGAAATTCCCTTTTGTCACAGATTACAAGGGCACCTTTTATATTCATTCCTTCAACGTGTCAAAATGGAAACCTTTTTTTTACTAAGCTCAGAGCTCATCACTAAATAAAATATAAGTCTTTACTTGATAAAGAGAGAGAAGGAGAGGTTGCAAATCATGGCAGACAAATATTCCGAAGACACTAAGAATAAGACAGGCTAAGGTAATTTGTGGCGTAATGAGAGATTGCTTAGAGAGGACAACTTTCGCATGGAAGCAGGTCAATTTTCATTGATTTAAAAACAAGAAAAATACTTAAATATGCTGATATTATCCTATTAGTAAAGTTTAAGGAGAGTATCACGAGGGATAACCTGTGCAAATGAAGAAAGATGCTCCAAGAAGGAAATATGAGAGTTACGATATCACCTTAGCTTAAACGTGAGAAAAGACTTGTTTGAGGCAGAAGTACAAGAAACCGTGTTTTCAAGGGAGGAAACGTCTAGAGGAACTTTGAGCTAGGTTTTCCGACGAATGCTCCGAAACGGATCGAAATGATTGATTAAAATATAGATTCTAAGAAAAAATCAATCGAGCAATGTAGGAAGACAATAATGTGTCAAATAAATAGCCATTGGTATTGAAAATTTAAAATGACTGCTAATATAGCACGGGAATATGTCAAATTATTTGACGACTCAAATACATTTCGATGACATTTAAATAGAGATTCAGTAATGTCGCCGCCTTGCCTTGACAAGGCGCCAAATGATATTTTGAATATTCGTGACCTAACATCATTAACTTCGTATTTGAAGTACAACCTACATGAAAAAATAACCTACCTTAACTTGAATAGAAAGAAGAAATTGCCTCTTTTTTTCTAAATTGAGAGGTAAATAGAACCACATCAAATAATAAATATCTATTTCCTCGAAGCTTTCATGAACACAGATAAAACCTTGTCAAACCAATGTACTCAGTCGACGACTGTGTTTAAATGAGATTAGCAAATTGAAATTAATGATAACAAACGCCATATTCTTGTTAGAATTGAACAGCTACTTTAACATTAATATAAAATGGTAAACTTACTCCGAGGGAACCTGACACAGGCCAGGCTTGTCCTCGGCGTCCACCAGCAGAGCGCTATATGCTTTAGCACCGAACATAAACAGCAAGGCAACGAACGCAACTTCTCACCACAATGTACAGAATTCAAGTAAGAATACTTATGCACGAGTCGTGGCTTTTTATAAGGTCGTTAGCATTGGAGTGAGGTAGAGGTGGGAGGCATAGAGGGAGGGAATAACGGGAGGTTTTGGAAAAACCCAGGACAGAGGCCCATTAAATTCAGAGTAACAGGGTAGTTAAATGGATTTATGTGGGGAGTGGAAGACTTGGAGAGGGTGGCAGGAAGAATCATCGTCAAAATGCCGACGAAATGCTTGGCTTCTTCCCTTATCGTACCGTGCAGGGCTCTGAAAACCGTATGAACTTTGGAGACGAATGTCGAAGGACCGAAGTAGAAATTAAAGCGTGAGAATATCCCAAGGGGATTCAATTAAGGAGGTATAATTCGATCACATAGAATTTCCGTTGCAACTTTGCATTGGTTGGATGTTATTCGGTTTTCAAGTGTCCGCGACGCGGTGATGAGTGCAATGCGATCCAATATTTCCAATATTTTGCAGTATAAGGTTCGTATTTGCAAGTAATAGCATTTGAAATCGCATCGTCACACATATATAAATTTCGGATAACACCCCTAATTTCACTATATTTCCCGGTGAACCTCGGATCACTTTCTCCGTCAGCAACGCGAGTGGAGACTTTTGTAAACCCATTCAAATGCGCGGTGGGTGACAACACATTTAGCGGTCGTCTTGAGGATTACCTTAAGTAATATTCGTAGACTTACCGAAGCAATCAAAACATTTTTTTGGCCAATGTTTAATTAGAAACTTTCTCCAACCCAGGGGTTGAATTTTCAGGAACCGAATTTAAAATTAAGGGAGGGTATCGGAAGGGACTATCCGTAAAAATAATCATAATTATGACATTTTTCGTCCAAGATTTGACGTATAAATTCTGATCGAGGGTAATTATCGATCCTAATTATAAAAAATCTTGTAATATCAATTCGAGTTGATTACTTTAGGCAGACATTGCCATTAGCTTCGATGAAAAAATTGTGAAACTAAGAGCGAACACCTACCGAGCTTCATTTTCTGGTTTCGCTTCTCTTTTTGGTGAATTTAGCTACCAGTGAATTAATTATTAATTCCTCTAAATTATTATTATCATAGTATTCTACCGATTAGGGTAGGTTTCCATGAAGTGTTCAAAAAGTGATCTGGAAGCCTCCCTTTCCTTCCAGCACTGCCTTCTTTAATTCACTGTAAGGCCTAATCCCTTTCAATCTATCTAAAAATCCTATTCTTTTCCTTCCCCTCCCTCGTTTCCCTAACATTCTACCCTCTAACACCATTTTCAACATCCCATCCCCGCTATGTACTCCCTCCATCCATACCTTCTGTCTCCTCCGTACCTCATCTAAAAGCTGCCTCTCCTCACCCACCATGTCCAGCACTTCGTCGTTCCTTTTCCTCTCCGTCCATTTCACCCTCTCCATTCTTCTCCATACCCACATCTCGAATGCCTTCAAACTTCTCTCGTCTTCTTTCCTCAGTGTCCAAGTTTCCACACCGTAGAGAGCTACACTTCAAATCAAACTCTTCACGAACCTTTTCTTTAAACTCTTACATAACGATCCTCTCAGAAGCTCCTTCCTGTTCATGAACGCCTCCTTTGCTAGGGCAATTCGCTACCTGATGTCCTTGCTACTGTGTCCGTTTTCCTCTAATGTGCTGCCCAAATAGTTAAATTGCTCTACCTGCGCAAGTTTTTCCCCACCTACTTTTATCTTGAGTCTCACATTCCTTGCTCGCGATACTTTACAAAATCTTACTACCTTATCTTCTTGTGATTAATCCTCATCCCATATTCCTCGCAACGCTCGTCTAACGCATCCACTAGAGCCTGTAGTCCCCTCGCTGACTGGCTAATCAGCGCCTGATCATCCGCGAAGCTTACCGATTTCAACATCATTCCACCCACTTTCACTCCAGCTTCTAACTCATCCCACGCTTCTCTTACCATCTCCTCAGCGTATGCGTTAAAAAGCAGCGGCAATAGAGGGCAGCCTTGCCTCACACCTCGGCCAATGCTTGCCCACCCAGATTCTCCGTCCGCTACCCTCACTTGCGCAGTCTTATTGTAAAAAGTGAGAATTCCACAGCTTTTAAAATTAAATAACACAAATCTAAAAAAACCTCTAAAATAAGCTTTCCGAATATCCCTTTCAAAATATAAACAGGTTTCCTTTTATTATTCTGACTCGGTTGTTTTATTTTGCGCTGACAATGTGTACGTTGTGAATGAAGCAAGTTGATGAAAACTTAGTATTTTATAAGAATTATTAAGTTTAAATTATTGTAAATTTATTAGAAAAAAATATTTTGGTTCAAGTTTTGATTATTTATTAATCGCATCTTTCATATACACTTCACGATAGACCTGAGCGTTGTGGGGGCCCTCGAAGCTCGAGGCCCTCGGCGATGGCCGACCTCGTCAGACCCCAGACGTTTTAGCGTTTGGCATCGGACGTGAAGGTTTGGGATTCTAATCTGACGTGTATGTTATAAATGTAGTAGAAAACCCTCAATAACTCCACGTATAAAGTTGTCATGGAAAAACCAATAATGGGTTGTTGTTTTTTTTTGGGACGAAAGAGAGAGAGCACGGAAGTTTATATAATTTTTTGTACTTAAAAAGATAAAGAGAAAGAATAAAGAAAGTAAACAAAACTGTAACTTGTGATAAGATAATTAATTCTATCGCGACAATACGATAAATCAAGGGTAACCTTTGGATATCCCAAGAACGAAATCGATTATTCGCTTTGAGAAATCCTGGCTGTGTAATGGCTTTGAACTCACTTTAAAGTATTTTTATCATTATGAATATGAAATCAGTTTCATTATTCCACAAATATATTTAAGAAACTCTACCTACAGGTTTCGGCCATTATAAAGAGTATAGTTCCGACAGAAAAATCTTCCCACCTAGGTGCTAAATATTTGTTAAGTCCCGTATTGACAACGAATTGGCCGTGCCGCTGAACTTCGCTCCAGCGTTTGAGAGCAACAAGCACTAAGAGCAGTGGCGTGGTATCAGGGGGGGAACAAGGGGCACATAACCCCCCCCAATCCCATTTATTTTAGCAGGAAAATTTTAAGCTATACAACAAATTTTTTCGACTCCACCAATATGTTTTAGTGAAACAGCTAACGTACCATCAATCAATTGTGTAATTTTAAGTGCCAAAATTGAATGACATGTGATTTCTGAAGATAAAATTGTTCGCATATTCCCTAGCGGGAGGTTTTACCCCGCGGGTCGTTCCCTCCCTGCCCTCCCACCCTCACTAACAATCGTCCTGGCTACGCCTCCGAGTGTCGAGCGAGGACCTACTTCCCCATTGGTCAAAGAGAGCTTTGAAGCCTACGGCGGAAGACGTTTTGACCGTCAGTATTAATGACTTGGTGCCCAGGGCGAGACGGTGACCAGCATTTTCCCTACCCCTCGCTTATCAGTCGAAAAAAAAATTATTCCGCCCTGTGCTGCGAATGAAAATAAGTGGCTTCTGGAAGTGGGTGGATGAGGAAGACGTTTGGAACAGCGACTTTATGTTGAGAAGCTCATGCGTCTCGACCCCCTTGAGAGAGGGTATCCAGCACGGAATTGAGTCACGAAATCTGTCCTTTCATCCACACAAGGCATTTTTCCCGAGAACATGTCAGAATGCGAAAGCCATTTGTGCGTAACTATTAGATGCGTCGTTCTAAATATTTTCAAATCCCTCAACTATCGCAGATAGCTGAGATGTCTGACAAATATTCTTAGCTTCCCGTAAAAGAGACAGTGAAGTGGAGGAATAGGCCTTGCGCAAATTACTTAATTCCGTCATTCACCATGTGCGTACCTTTCTGTAGGTAGTGCCTTGTTTTTAAGTGATTCTTTTCCGCAGCTAGAATCTTTGCTACACCGTTAAACCACTATAAAATGAAATGAATAAACTGCTTCGGTTTCATTTCGTGGAAAACAATATTAGTATGGAGCGAAGCATCGTTATTACCGTACCTATTCTTCACCAATACCTTTCACCGTTAACTTTTGATTGATTACTAGTATTAGTCGTGTTTCGCTTTTTTTTGTAGAGCGTGATAGCAGTGGGAAGAGAGGTTGACTTAAAGGGTCCTTGGTTTAAATATCGGGTAAAGACTTCGGAAAATCTTAATATATTAAAATAACCAAGGTAAGAGGGAATTCTGCACGGAATTGACTCACGGAATTTTCCGAGGTAGTCCTTTCATCCACACAAGTCACTATTCCCGAGAATACGTCAGAATACGAAAGCCATTTGTGCGTAACTATTAAACAGTCGTGCTAAATATTTTCAAATCCCTCAACGTTAGCTGTGATGTCTGACAAATAGCCTCCCGTAAAATAGAGAGAGAGAAGTTGCGGAATGGGCCGTGGACAAAATTACATCATTCCGTCAATTACCATGGGGATACCTTTCTGTAGGTAGTGCCTTGTTTGTATGCGATATTTTTCCGCTGCGAGAATCTTTGCTGCTCCGTTAAATTACTATAAAATAAAATGAATAAACTGCTTGGGTTTCATTTCGTGGAAAAAAACATTAATATGGAGCGAATCATCGTAATTACCGTAACTCAGTGGCGGCTCGTGAGTCAAATGCTCGGAGGGCATACTTCACCGGGGGGGGTCAACATTTTTGAATATTTTGTGTATTTTGGTGAGTTTTTATGGCTATTTAAGTACTAAATTTGTTTCATTTAAAATAATATAAATTAAATATTTAAATTATTAAAATTTAAACCAAAACAAGATATTCTGTGACTCTGCTGCACCAAGTAGACGCCAGACTATAATGCCGCCAGCCGTAGCGGCGATGTCATGTTACTAGATACTTCGCTCTGCGCATGCTCGGATGGCGTCACAAGACTTCCATAAGGCACAAGCTTAGACGCGTCATAGCACCATCAGCCCCCACCACTCTTCCCTGCAAACTTTGTTTTTAAGCCTATTTCATGAGGATCCCATACACTGCCAAAGTATTCCAAATGGGGTCTAATAAGGGAGAATTAGTGAATTTCTCTCACTTTGTCGTCGCACTTACCTAGTATTCTTTTATTAAACTCCAATTTACGAATAGGCATTTTGCGTACTCAGTCCCTCGAATTTCCAAGTTTTTCCAATAACTGAGCCTGAGTTCATGAGTATTATGAGTGAATTTTTCTAAGTAAGCTATCCCACCGATCGATGTTCAAAATTACTGCCGACGTTTCGCATAAGGATGCGGTTTTTGAGACATTGTCGGGGTTTGTGAGAATTATAGGTCCAAATTCGAGAAGATTGTTCTGAATGCCTAATCACTCATCTTTAAAGAGGCGGATAGCGTTAATGTTAGGGGGCTAATGATAAAATATCACGTGAGAGTAATGAATTACTTTTCAGGGACCCCAAAATTTAGAGGACGGATTGAATTGGTGGAAATAATTTCCTTGCCGTAGAAGTGCGGAAGATAGGATGGTAATGCGGAACCTTATTTAAGGGTTAACACAATGGCAACTTGAGCTTTCTCTCCGAAATTTGAGGAAATAAGCTATATTCCTCTGAATTCTATCACGGTACGTTTTCTTGTTAAACAATTCTTCCCGTCCAGTAAGCAATCATGTCCTGATTGTAACGATGCCAATTATGTCCTGGCGCACTGATGTATTGGCAAGTATTATACTAGCTAATGGAATTAAATTCGTTTGTTTGTATGTAAATCTTGGGTTTCTATGTCATCATTGTGTTGAATTGCACTACTTCCTAGTTTTGCCTGTTTAATACCCTGACATTACGTTCACAATGCGTCGCGTGAATCTGAGTAAAATGAGAAGGTCATTTCCGATGCCCTCTGGCTTGAATCGTTGTTGTTCGACTTATGGGCGGAGGGGAGGTAAGGAGTGGGGGAGAGGTTCATAGCCTCGTCCTGGAGCACCAAGACATAAAAAATGCGTGTTAAAACGTCTTCGTCCGTGGGCTTCGAAACTCTTTTGGACCGGCGCACAGTGGGCTGAAATCGAAAAAAGCTGGACAAAAGTCCAAAATGACGTTTTTTGAGATAGAGACTTCAAACTTGGCGTAAATACTTATGAATGATTACCCACTATAGGTCTATGTGCCATTTTACATCAATACGGTCCATTACTGAGATACAGTGGCCCAAACATGACAACTTTTTAAAAACACGCGCGGTCTCGTTTTTCTTCAGAAACCTTTAAATTTAAGCAGGTGGTGTTGCGTTGGCATGATTTTTATGGAATAAAAAACGCAATATTCCTTTGACTTAATGCTTTTCCTATACTTTCCGTGAATTTTGAAGATTTTGGTTCTCATTTGACTAGTTTTACAACGCAAAATGGCGGACCCGTTTTTCACGTGAAATTTGACATAAAGTAGACATTATCTTTCGTTTACGAAATATATAACTCGGGAAATTCATATCATGGTGTAAAGTAGAGATTTCTCAAGAACACTAAGCAGAAATCTTGGAAAAAAGTCTGCGACGAAGAAAATGAGAGCGATTTTTCGATCGCGAGTCAAGGCTGAGCTACACGCCGCGGGACCATGACGCTCGGTAACCGAGGTCGATGTTCCAAGTTTTTTGAAACTTTATTCTTGAAAATCGTCATTTTAAGCGCAGAACCTAGTCATGAATGACCTAAAGCACTATACTGATTACATTAGCAAGGATTATGGTTCGACCGAAATGACCATTTAACGCGTTACTCGAGTGGAAATGCTTGGGATTGGATATTTGTCGGAACCATTCCTCGTATAAGAAATATGCTTCGGGTATTGAAGTAGGGTTAAATGATTGATTTGGCATGCTAAAGAGAAAGAAAAACAAACTATTTTCGCGAAATGCAACTACCGTTACCCTTTTTCATTTCTACCCTCGCCGAGGTGGGTCGCGCGGAGAGGGGCGTTTTATGACAACGTACAGCCTTTGAAGGTATTCAACAGATTCTTCCTCAAGAGTTTTTCCCTTTTTTCTACAAATACGTTTCATCTTGCAGTGTTATTTTGAAATAGGTGAAGAAGTGCCGTCCTAGTTCTCCTAGTGTCGTTTCGTTCAGTAGTGTGATTGTCAAGTTCGTTTTGACGGCGCAGTGATTTTTCAGCTTGAATTTTGTAAGGTGAGTTTTTCTATTCTTTCCATTTCAAAGATGAGTTTGTTTTATTAGAATTTCAATGAAGTCTTTTAATTACTCATGTATTTTTACTATTTTTGCCTCTCAGTAACCATGGCAATTATGATGTGTGTTCGTCAATATATATTTCTAATTTTCAATTCACCTCGCAGGGTTTCGAGAGCTTTTTGACGTACAAATGTATTCAAACCAAGCTACTCGTTTTGAGTCTCATAATGAATTATTAGAAACGAAGGGAATGACATCAGGATAAAAAATACACTTGTTGGATTTTTTGTAGCGGATATTAAATGTTGAGAGCTACGAGGCTGCTCTAGATAGTCTCCGTGAATTACTTACTCAGTGAAGTTGAGATGCTGGTCTAATTACGAAAAAATGTGGAGACAATATTACTGGAAAAATAAAACTACATGCTACATATTCGGATCAACAGCTATGGGGATGAATGATTTGAGGGCAGCATAGAATCGACTTGTAGGTGTGACCAAATATTCTTTTGGATTATCAACCTCACATTGCTACATCCGATTTTTTGAATGTGTGCTACACATATCGTACTGGATAGAGTTCAAAAAATTGTAGGTAAGAAAGAATACAACAAAGCTGGAATCCAATTCAATGGTAAAAATGCCTTCCAATTTCGGCCATCATTCTTTACAGGCCCGAGAATATCTGAAAACACTCCTTATACAGAGAAAATTTAGGTTTCAGAATACTTTTATAGGAAGGATGGGGTTTATTGTTGAAGTTCCAAGGCCTATATCAGAGAACATGAATGACAGTAACACCGCAAGAGGTCTTTTCGATTCCTCAGACTTGGCCGCTGATTTGACGGGCCAACGAGTAAATGTAGACTGCAATAGCATACGTAAACCATGCATTGTAAAGCAAATGAAACATTCGCGCATGTTTGCAAATGAAGTAGTTAAATACTTCATCTAAATTATGTTTTCATAGAAAAGTGTATTGTACCATCAGAGGAAAATTAATTTTTCATAATTACAGGTATCAATGTTGACCTAATCAAACATTTTTCCATCATTTTGAGGGCAATATCAAGTGGCACAACTCTAAATTATACAGCTCTCTAGGAGTACTGCCAGAGAACTGCGGAGTTATTCACTAAGATGTATCCCTGGTGTTACATAACAACCACGGTAAATAAGGTCCTTTAGCATAGAAGCGATTTTGCAAAAGAGTTGATTCTTCCTATGGGAAAATTATCTGAAAAGGCATTCGGAGCCCAGAATAACGAGACACATAAATTCCGCCTGAGATTCAACAGAAAGCACTCTAGAGAGACCACGAATGAAGACCTTTTTAAACGACTGTTATTAACGTCTGATACATTTCTTTTCACCATCCTATCAAGTCCGAGGAGACCGAAGGAAATGCCAAAAGATTAAAGAGACCTGCTGATTTTTTTATGATAGTGTAGAAGAGGGATCAGACGGTAGTGACGAAATAAGTTCATCGGAGGATTCATGGTAGAAACTTTAAATGAAAAAATACAATTCAGTGACTTTTAGGAAGAACAATTATGTGAGACTTACAAGACCACTAAAATATTTTTATCGCAATTTATGATTCCGCATTGATTTTATTTGTAAGTTAAAGTTATACATGGATTTCCATTGCGGCAAATTGTATTTTAATTTAAATATCCCTTTACGAATAGAGCAAAACGTTATCAAACAATTTTCCAATGCATATATATGATTGGATTTCGAATTTTCATTTATTGGACATGTTGCCACGCATATTGTCTTTAAGATGGACGACGGAAACTGAAATTTTACCTGGTCAGGTTAACTCTTCATTTTATATTTTATATTTTATTATAACATAAAAATAATGAATTCAAATTTCAGTTTTTTTCATTTTCACTAAAACATTGTATGCATCTTGGTAAGATTAAAAAATGAAAAACACTGGGGAAAGAATCTGTTGAATACCTTCAAAGGCTGTACGTTGTCATAAAACGCCCCTCTCCGCGCGACCCACCTCGGCGAGGGTAGAAATGAAAAAGGGTAACGGTAGTTGCATTTCGCGAAAATAGTTTGTTTTTCTTTCTCTTTAGCATGCCAAATCAATCATTTAACCCTACTTCAATACCCGAAGCATATTTCTTATACGAGGAATGGTTCCGACAAATATCCAATCCCAAGCATTTCCACTCGAGTAACGCGTTAAATGGTCATTTCGGTCGAACCATAATCCTTGCTAATGTAATCAGTATAGTGCTTTAGGTCATTCATGACTAGGTTCTGCGCTTAAAATGACGATTTTCAAGAATAAAGTTTCAAAAAACTTGGAACATCGACCTCGGTTACCGAGCGTCATGGTCCCGCGGCGTGTAGCTCAGCCTTGACTCGCGATCGAAAAATCGCTCTCATTTTCTTCGTCGCAGACTTTTTTCCAAGATTTCTGCTTAGTGTTCTTGAGAAATCTCTACTTTACACCATGATATGAATTTCCCGAGTTATATATTTCGTAAACGAAAGATAATGTCTACTTTATGTCAAATTTCACGTGAAAAACGGGTCCGCCATTTTGCGTTGTAAAACTAGTCAAATGAGAACCAAAATCTTCAAAATTCACGGAAAGTATAGGAAAAGCATTAAGTCAAAGGAATATTGCGTTTTTTATTCCATAAAAATCATGCCAACGCAACACCACCTGCTTAAATTTAAAGGTTTCTGAAGAAAAACGAGACCGCGCGTGTTTTTAAAAAGTTGTCATGTTTGGGCCACTGTATCTCAGTAATGGACCGTATTGATGTAAAATGGCACATAGACCTATAGTGGGTAATCATTCATAAGTATTTACGCCAAGTTTGAAGTCTCTATCTCAAAAAACGTCATTTTGGACTTTTGTCCAGCTTTTTTCGATTTCAGCCCACTGTGCGGCGAGGAAGAAGGCCCTCGCTCGTCGCTCGGAGTGATAGTAATTACTTGCAGCTGGGGCGTGAATCAGCGGCGTGCCTATAAGGTAGTTTCCTTCATCAAAGAAAACGAAAGGCATTGATTGCGATTCGTTACCCACCATCAGTGCAATGGCGCAGCGAGGGGGGGCTGTGGGGGATAAACCCCCCCCCAATAGCTTAGAAAATTTTTGGAGTTTAATCCATTTTACTTAATTCGATTGATATTACTAATGGAATAGTGTAAGGATTAATAAAATATGCCTCAGAAAGCCGTAAAACTCACCATTTCGAACCATTTATCTTAAAATTCCGCAATGTACTAATCTCGCACCTACCGCTTATCCTGGTGGGTATTCCATACCCCCACACACCCCAGTATTAGTTGGACCTAAACCCCTCCCCCCCAGACGTTATTCCTAGCTGCGCCCTTGTATTAGTGTAAATATAATATACAAATTATTTGGTTTTAGAAATCCCAGTCATGACGAATGGCAATTATCAATTTTAACCGCATTTCAAAAAAGCCAGATTGGTGCCCTTGCGATTCCTCTCCACGTGACGTCACAGGGACCTAGTTCCTATATGAGCAGATAGCAGTTTTACATCGTTTGAGATTACCAATGCATGCACGAGGCACAGAGCCCAGGGAAACATCTCTTTACAATCATCTATTAAACCTGTCTATGGTCGGAAACTTTCCTTCGTTTGATAAGGTATTAATAATCCTTACTAAGCCAGGTGCTACCTGTTAGCAGGGTATTCTGCTACCTGCTAGCAGCCTGCATCGCAGCGGCGCACACATACTCGCCCCAAGGTCACCTCACACGGCGGAAGCGAATGACGGGAAACAGAATGACGTCATATTCTGGATTCTTTCTTCTATGTATGTCCTCATATGAAATCGCTGTTTTCCATGGCAAATAAGAAGTTGACTACCAAAAGGAGAGGCCACATTAAATAGTGCACAATAGTGCTACTATTGCATTTCATGCCTCCGTGTTCGGAATAAGACTTCAATATATTATGTCAAAAATAACTTTAAAACATATTCCCCAACCCGTTAGGATCTGCTGCAAGAGAAAATTTGAAAATTAATGAAATCTAGATTCCAAAAAATTGAATGCAAGTTTCTGTAAAGACCTCAACCCTTACTCTATAATTAATGATGTAAAAAAAGAATTTGATGATTCTTCTATTTTGATATCGGAGTCATGTGTGAGACTAATATTTTTCGTACTCTTCCTTGTGGGGAATCTATTGTGCTCGAGGCTTTTACATGGGCGTTGCTGTAATTCTATAATTTCCTCTTGAAAATGATCATGTTATCTTCTGGTTAGCAATATCTTTTGTTTTGTATTGATGAAGACCTGCCTATTTCTTTCCATTTTGGGTTACGTGCTACCCCTATAGCTCATTGTTTTTGCCAACTGCCATTTCCTGGGACTGTTCTGATTACAAAATCAGTTGCTCCGTGTTGTGTTTGGTGCCTGTGATATTATTGCTGTTGTGACCTCTTAATACCGTTTTCTTGAATATATCATCGATTTTAATGTTTGCAGTGAAAACAAAAATTTATTTTCCAAATTCTGTCAATGATTGATTTCTCTATTACACCCAGACCTAGCAATTATTATTTGAATTTAAGGGAATAGCCCGCCATGGGAGCAGTAGCAATGACAACGTAGTATTGGAAAATCCCGCTAGATAGCGCGACTGTCGCGATGCTGCACAGTTAGTTCTCAAAATTGCCGGTAAGTGTTCCTTGTGCCTGTGACGTCACTGAAAAGAAACTCTTACCTTATCGTTGGCGACATTTAACGGTATATTTGCCCCTTCTTTGCCGTCATGTTTATAGCAGCGTATTCGGCCGTTTCTTTATTGTTGATGGAAAGTTGCCGTAATTTGCGGGGTAACTTCCTGTCCTGTGCTAACTGGGTAGGGTATTTGGCAAGGGGTGATCAATCACCTGCATGCAGCATGCAAGAGCTTCCCCACATTCAGCCTACACGGTCCAAATACGTTACGCCTACTGACAAATTTTACTTCCTCATTCATGCAATTGCAAAACTTGGATACTTCTCATGAAGGAAATCAGCCAATGAGGCTAGAACACTCAAAACATGCTCTTTGGAAGTAATAAGAAATTTCAGAAACACGCAATAAGGATATAAATTAATTATTAGGCTAAACATATACTTCAACTAACCTATTTGTAAGCTCTAACGCTGCCGTTATAGTCTATTATTGGTTGTGGAATAAATGAATTTCTGAATCTGTCTGTTGTACAGTAGGGCAGATCTAATATTAGGGATAAACACTAATACGTATTCATGGGTGAAATTGGAGGGATATAAGGTTATTGAATATTACCCCAATGAGAGCTATAACTGGTCTTCAGTGTCACAGCCCAGACGGCACAGGAAGTTTTCGTACCTGATTACGAGGGTGGACCATCAAGATACAAAAATCGCGCTTAGGAAGTTACTAAAAAGGTTTTGTTTCTTTATTTCCTTTAATGACGAAAAAAGATGCAAGAGGACTGGCAAATTCATATGCATCGATAAAATTGTATCTCATCGATAAAATTGTATTCGGTCTGGGACTATTTTCTTTCGCGGGTGGTGCTTTCGTGCCATATCATCCTAGAAAGATCACATGCCTTCACAAGCTAGCACAAGCCGTCGGAGATCGCATCGTTTACGTCACGTCTCACCACATTTCAGGGATTTTTGTGGTTAAGTTTGTGAAAAATAGAGTGTCTGGTAATGGTGAAGTTTCCCTTATTCTTTAATTTCATTCACTGGGCTTCAGAAACGTGTTAGTGAGATATTTTTGTTAAAAATGCCTTTCTTGTGTGTATTGTCGGGATGTAATGGAAACTCCGGGACATGGTTCAAGTTTTTAGCTTTCCAAAAGATCCTGAGTTGAAGAAGAAGTGCATTTGGGCGTTAAGAAGAAAACATTTCACCCCTACGAAAAACTGTGAGGTATGTACTCTTTCTCGCTGTAATTATTTGGATGTAATTTTAAGTTAGAAGTGGCTTCGGGATGTTGATGCATCAACATCCCGAACTATTCAGTACTGAAGTACCATAGTACTATTCAGTACTAAAAATGGTGATTCAAAATATTGTAACAGCAATTCTTTTGAAAATTCTTGCATTTTAGTTGTCTTTTTTGTATTAATTAATTCGGTAAACGTGTGGTTAAAGGAGAAACTAGGAATAAGCTGCCAAGTTTATAGGATCGAATATTGCTTCTTAGCTTGCCCTATGGTGTATTACACGTCGGCTTTCATCATTTCAAATTATCTTATGCTATAGTTTAAAACAATAAAAATATCAGGCATACAAATATTTACTATATTTACGAGCCTAGTAATTTGATTTCTCATGCAGAAATACCAAAAGTTGGAAATGATTTGACCTAAAGCCGATGTCCCACGGTCAAATTTGCGTCAAAATATTTGCATCAAAATTTGATGCAACTGACGCGCACCCTATCCCACGGTCAAAATTTTGTCCAACTGGCTTTTGGTCCTATCGTTTGTACAAATCACCGATTTGTACAAATGGATGGGACAGGTTCTAAATTTTCATCCAATTGGATGAAACCGACCAATCACAGAGCCTTTGACAAAAAAGCATCGCCAAGCGCTGACACACAGGCCAAATAGGTTAAACTTATTTATCGTCTGCATGAGTATTTTAATTAATAATTACGTATATTATGGACACGAAAATAAAATTTGTTGTATTCCACACAGTATGCATTAAAAACCCAACCGGTTTCCACCTTTTCAGGTCGTTATCTTAATCGTAAACCTCTAGATAAGGACCTGAAAAGATCGAAACCGGTTGAGTTTTTTCATTAGTATTGTATGGAATACTAAAAGGCTCAGTTTTAAATTTATAATATCAACATACCACGAAGTGAATTCACAAAACATTATTTCAAATATATATATGTGTTCGTGATCGTCTATTTCATCGCCTGGTGTGGCCCTAAAGGTAAATATGAGCAAAAATTTGTCTTAGTGACAGGCGATGAAAGCTCTCAACTAGGAAATCCGTAATAATTAGTTGATCTTTAATAGAAAGGAAGCGATATTTAGAATCGCAGTACCAGGAGGGATGTTTTGGAAATAATAAAAGATTTAATTTAAGTATCGAGGCCGAATTTTACGCTTTGTGGAAGGCATACAATGCGAGCGAGCAGCTGGAGAAATAACTAATATGAACTGACGATTGTACCTATGGAACACTACAGCTGCCCGTTTCTATTACTATGATTATCGGATAAGGACCTTATTTTAGAAACTGCTAGATTAGGAGAGAAAAATGTGATTTAAATGCACGCTTACAGCACTATTCATAACATCTCCTCAACCACAATGTCCATCATATATTAATAACATTTTCCTCGCGGGAATAAACTGCCTTACGATTGTATCCTGGCGTTTTATTTTGCCCTCAACCTTGCTGATAAGGGACATGAAAATATCCTCACTTGTCAATTATTATCGATAATAAACGGGAACATCGGCGACCAACTCCTTCTCCAACATGTTTAGCATGCTTATTCCAACGCTTTCATACCCCCTTTCCAGCCAAGGCCAAGTTCAGCATTCCTTCTGTTTTCTTTTTTTCGCATCTTTAATGTTCAAGAGGCCTGTTCAGACAATTTCGCCTGCTAAAAAAGAAAGAATCCTCCACCTCCACAAGTTTCCTAATTGTTTACATAAATATCGTCTTTCGTTTGTTTTTTGATCACAATGAGATGCATCGTGGGACACCCCCAGTCCAGTTGTATCAAAATATTTGCATCAAAATATTTGGACAAACATTTTGATGCAAATATTTTGACGCAAATTTGACCGTGGGACATCGGCTTAATAAGTTACATGGTATTTTATTATTTATTAATTTTAGGTGTGTGAGCTTCACATCGCACCTTGTGATATCAGAAAATTATCTGTGGCCTTGGACGAGAAGACGAGGAGAAAATTCTTGCTGAATTGAAGGTACCCAGATTGGAGGAAGGTACCATTGCTTCACTGTTACCTGTCGCCAAGATGACAGACACATTGTGGCAGAAGTGACATATTTGTGGATGTGGATTTGATTTGTGCAAGTTGATGCTGTGATAGTGGACGTTCATCGGAGAAAGTATTGAAGATAGTTTTTATGTATCGACTAGTCCTCTTTTAAATAATTTTTTATTCGAAAGAGAATAAGAGTAATTGTTTCGCTAAATTAGATGTGGGATAGAAGAGAAAATTGGAAATATTATTGTGGTTGACAATAGAAAATACATAATACAGACATTGTGGCAGAGGTGACATATTTGTGGATGTGGATTTGATTTTTGCAAGTTGATGCTGTGATAGTGGACGTTCACCGGAGAAAGTATTGAAGATAGTTTTTATGTATCGACCAGTCCTCTTTCAAATAATTTTCTATTCGAATGAGAATAAGAGTAATTGTTTCGCTAAATTAGATGTGGCATAGAAGAGAAAATTGGAAATATTATTGTGGTTGACAATAGAAAATACATAATATATGTATTGTATTTCTGTGGGTTTTATCTTTCCTGCCTCTTTAAAATTTCTTGTGGTGGTGACTTCATGCAAAGTAAGTATAAAATCGGAGGTGTGATCTAAGAGATACCATGTTTTATTTTACAAGTGTTTATGCTGGTGATTTGGCAGGACTTTCATATTTTTAATAGGTTGATACATTTACTGCAGTGACCTAGAGACTTTTACTCATCCCAAATAATTTTTCAAATACTTAAGCGCCTGATATGGGTAAGTTTTAGTAGCTGAGACTGAACTATACGTTAATTTTAGCTTGCATTTTGATGCATATAATACATTACATGTAATACATTAAAAACATTCCCTTTACAAATTCTTAACACGCTTTTCACCATATAATCAACACATATTATGAACTTATTAGGTAAGAAAAGATAAAAGAGAAAAAAAAGAGAAAATAAAGAGAAAAAAAAACCCTGATATTACAAAATTTAGAATAAAAAAATATTTTTACAATTAGGAGACCTCCTGAGCCAAAAACAGGCTCATCAGCAGGTTCTCCACAATTCATTTACAAGAAGTTAAAAACATCGAAAAACAATAAAAAAAACGATAAAAAAACTTATATTGTCTTAAAATTAAAAATTAAAGTCCTCAAGTAAATAATTTAAAAGTTTACTTTTGGCATCCGAATATGTGGTTAAACCATGCATTTCTCTAGGTAATTTGTTAAACAATTTAGGAACGGTAACCACCATTTTGTTTTCACCGTATTGATTGAAGCATTTGGGGACTTTATATTGGTAAAGATTTCTCTTTTCCATTTTATGAAGATTGTCTTTCAGTGTTTTGTATTTATTGGAAAAATAATTATCTATTACTAAAATATAGGTTAGAAGTTTTTCAAGTGGTAGTATTCTTAGTGTTTTATAGACATTATTTGTATCGTGAGAGTCTGAGTTAGCTGACAAGTTATTATCATTTTTTTTGTTGTAAGCAATCGCTTTGATTATCCGGTTTTGTGTACTGTATAGTTTTAATTTATGTACCCTACAGGTTTTACCCCAAATAGTAACGCCATATCTAAATATTGATTCAGTAGTTGCAAAATACAACATCTTTTTAACTTTAATATGCAATAAATCTCTAATATGATACATTAGATAACTAACCTTTCGTAATTTACTACATATCTTATCACAGTGTTCCCTAAATTTGAAATTCTGATCTATTATGATACCGAGATACTTATATTGTATTACTTGTTCTAGTTTGTTGCATTTACACACAGACTTGGTTATTTCATTATGCAGGCATTTATAATCATGTATTGTTATGTGAATCTGTTGAACGTTAGCTGCATTATTGGCTATGGACATAACTTTGGACTTCTTCATGTTGATGGAGAGATCATGGTCATGTGACCATTTTGTTAAGTTATTTACGTCATTTTGCATGTGGGCAATGGCAGTATTTAAATCTCTATGAGCAGATATCAATACAACATCATCAGCATAAAGTAACATATTACAATTTAAAATACATTTAAATATACTATTAATATACACAGTAAACAAGATTGGTCCTAAAATAGAACCTTGAGGTACACCATATTCTACATTTCCTTGGTTTCCTATACAGTTTTTAAATTTCACCCTGATACTCCTCTGCAGGAGATAGCTTCTAAACCATTTCAGGATATACCCTCTAATTCCAATATCCTGCAGTATATGCAGCAATGTGGACAAATTGACAGAGTCAAAAGCTTTTTTATAATCCACATATGTGACTACTACTTTATTGTTCTTATCAAGGTTGGTATTTATTATGTCGGCAAAATTTTCAAGTGCATCTTTAGCTCCTCTACTTTCCACAAATCCATATTGGTAGTCTGAGATTATTTTATGTTTTTTCAAGAAATTTGTTAGATACTTTGCCACGTATTTCTCCATAATCTTATTGATAGTTGGTAGCAGGGAGATAGGTCTATAATTTGCAAAATCTTTGTAGGATCCACCTTTATATATAGGTCTAACCAATGCAATTTTTAGCCCCTCAGGCACTATACCTTGGGTAATGCTTCTTTTTACAAGAGTAGTTATAACAGGAAGAAGTATAGGGTTTGCCTTGATATCTCTGATTCTGATTCTATCTTGACCAGGTCCCTTATTTTTAAGCTCTTTTATAATTTTTTTAATGATATCTTCTGTGGGTTCCGGTAAATAAATACTACATGAGTTATGGAAATGAATGTCATCATAAAATTTCTGTCCACAAGTACATTTAGTCTCTTCACTTCTTATTAAAAATTGTTTCAGAAACTTATGACATATTTCTTGCTCATTAAAATCATTAACTAAGTGGCTAAATATTGTATCATCATTACATCTGCTAGTATTCCTACCTGTCACTCTGTTAATTTCATTCCAAAGTGTCCTATTATCTTGTATATTTGATACCTTTGTATTCAAGTGATCAATTTTTGCTTTCCTAATATGTTTCACAGTTTTATTTCTTATGGTTTTATAATTTTCTTTGAGAAAATTATTTCTGGGGCTATTTTTCCATTTTTTAAAGGCCTTATCTCTTTCTAATATTAATTTGTAGATAGTTTCATTCATCCATTTATTTTCTTTCTTTCGCCCTATAGGCTTGAAGGTTACCTTTGATTTTTCATAAATGTTATTGAATATCAGACTAAGTTTTGCAAACATAATATTAGGGTTGTTCTCCTCCACTACAGTGCTCCATTTATAATCATTTATCTGTAGGTCCACCCTACTATTGTCAATATATTCTATTTCCCTATGTCTATAATTTTTACAATCAGCTGTCTGACCCAGACTTGTTTTTTTCTTTTGGTCTATGAAGGACACACCGATTAAGTAGTGATCTGAAAGTCGATGTCTTATCACAAAACTGCTAACTAAGTTAGAATGTCCATTAAAATGTATATGATCTATACATGATTGAACCAGATGTTCGTCTTTGATTTCTTCCCTTGTGTATGCATTAATTAATGACAGGTACCCATGTGACAAAAGAAGTTCTTTATATTTTACAGTATTTGCACAGTGCTTATTTTTAAGATTTATGTTTATGTCACCTATGATGATGGACTTCTTGTTTTTGGACATATCAACAATGTTTTCTAGCTCCTGTAGGAAATGCAAAACATTTTGATCAGGAGGCCTATATATAGCCATTATTTTTATAGTTTTACCTTTTATATTTAGGGTCCCTATAATTGATTCCGAATTCATCATCTTAAAGTTTTCATCAGTGAACTTAAAATCTTGTTTTATGTACAGTAGAATACCTCCACCTCTTCTACCTTCCCTTAGTGAGGAGTAGACATTAAAACCATTTATCTTGTATAAGAAAGTTTCATCAGTTGTGATGTTAACTTCTGTTAAAATGACCCCAGCAACTTCTTTTTTTAAACATAGCTTTTCAAGTAAAACAAGGAAAGAATCCCAGTTTTTTTTAATCGACCTTATGTTCAAATGAACTATGGTGAATTCCTCATCAGTAGTTTTCTTACATGGGACATCTAATACATTTTCATACGATTCAAATTCAATACAAGGACTCTTGATGTAGGAATAATCCATTACAGCTTTTGATTTTGTAAATACCCTTAAAAAACAAAATAACCAGATAAGTTAAAGATTTAAAAATATTTTTACATTTGTTATTCTGACAGCCTCTAAGGAGGATAAATCAGTATTTAATAATAATAATCCGTTAGAGAGTCATCATATTTAAAGTTTTTCCAATGATTTTTCGCTAGTAATTCTAATCGCCTCTGAATTGTCATCTTTTCTCACAAATATATTTCCATTTTTAATCCATATATATTTATAACCGGGACACTGGTTTTTAGTTTTCCACAAAATGAATTCGATCGTACTAATAGCAGATGTGTCAGCAATCCTGTTTCATCGGCAATTTTTATTTAAAAATTTTATTTCGTCAGGCTTTAGGGTAAGCTTTTTAATGCTCGTGGGCTATGTGATGTTTTATTTAGTGTCAAAATTAATAAGAATTTACTCTTATTAACATCTCAAGGTTTCCAAGTAAGTACGAGCCACTTAAGAATGCTGGATGCTGGGGATGCGTGAATTAGCCTTGAGAATCTCATTTTTCGCCGAGTTATTTAAGTGGCCGAGTAAGGTTTGTAAGTTCTCAATAGGTAAATAGTACTGTATCATGGTAATTAGAATTCATGATATAGTACTATTTACCTTTTGAGAACTTACAATTCATAACATTCTCGCTACGGTTGGTAGCTATCGATTGTGTTGCGTTCGATACATTTTTCGATCGTGCGAGTTACGATATATCTAATTTTCGACCCAATCGATTGAGATTAGCCTGAGTGCTGTGTTCCTGCGCGCTTCGTATCCTATCGTACGTGATTCATAGCGGACATTCACATGCTGCGTACGCGCTTCGTCGACAGGCCGCGAATGGAAATTATCCATTGACGAAAAGCGACGGAGCGGCACAGTATCCCCGTAGTCAATGGGTACTATGTACATACGAATTAGATACGGAGGGTTCTGTGCCGTCTGGGAGGTCATAAAATGGCTCTCAACTCAGTGAGGAATGGGATAACTTGGGCGTGAAGTTCTGCATGCATCATTTGGTGATTTAGGGACAGTTTTTGTGAAAATTTGTTTAGTTAAAAATGAGGTTAACATTTTCAACTTGCAAGAGCAGGGTGCCTTTTAAATGTATTCATAGGGGTATTTCATGCATGGCCGTTATATACTGGTTACTAATCTTCCGAAGTTTCGCATTGAATTCGGTAGGGGGCGCTGTTGCCTCAATCTTCCGACACCAAAGAGTTCCTTTTTTGAACGATTGGTAGCGCTAGGGTTGCACAGAGTTTCCACGGATAGGAAATTTAACATAGCGATGATAGGGAAAACGCTGACTTGTGGTGTTTCTTTCCGTTTTTTCAGTGGTAAGGAAGGCTTCTGGAGGTTTTATTTTTTACAGTACAAAACTGTGTGTAGTGACTAGAAAGTGGTGCTATTAGCTCAGAAAAGTCAGCGATGGTTCAGGAGAAGTGACTTGAAACAAATCCCATACCCTCGCTCGTAGTGGGATCCCGTTTACTTACCTGTGAACACCATGGCTTACGACAAGAAATCGTGTTTTGTGCGTGGTTTTAAGTCAGGATATAATGCTGAGAAGAAATAAAATTCCAAACTGGGCATTATAAACTCCCATTTGTGGAAGGCGGTGGTAAGTACACTGGATGGTATATGTTGTATTTTTGGATAAGTTGTTTCTTGTGCATGTACCTAATTTACTGGTTTTATAATAACATGATAACGGTGAAGGCCCGAAGTCTCACCAATTTTTGCAATTAAGTTTAATAACAATACAAATGTTTCAGCTGCGTGTCCATATAACAGCATTTGTCAAAGATCCCGCACAATATATTTAGTCGACCTTATTCCAAGATGGCAGAATGGGGTGTACGCGTTAATTTTAATTTTGTAAGTAATGTGTGCCGCCTACTGTCTATCGCATGGCACAGTGAGTGTTCGCATTTAAAATTAATATTTTTAAAAGATTGTTTTGCTCTATCGGAAGTACAATCAAACTCTTGAAAAGTTATTTTTAAGTTTTTTTAAATCTGGAATGGACCTGATGTTATGGTTTGGGTTTCTTGTTTATATACATTACTAGCGGAGAAGCCCTTTGATTTTGAGCAGCTCGGAGAGGAGTTAGAGAATTTTCCTAATTTTTTGTTTACTGAAGTTGGCCGTTGTGCGTGAAAATGCTGTTGTTTATCTCTCTTCGTCACAAGATTCATAAGTTTTGTTCATGGTAGCAGAGAGGAGTACTCCTCAATCGTAGCCTACTACACACCGCAAATAAAAGTATTTTTTCTCTATCTTGGCCACTATTTTTAACGTATATTAGTGCCTTCCAGGGTTAGTCTTGAAGAATTTAAATGCAATGCAATTTAAACGACCGATAAATATTCTTTTGCGTTATTTTAGCTCGATCGGATACAAACCATATTTGTATGGAGATTTTTGTGTGGTAGACACAGAAAAACATTAACTTTTTATGTAGACAACATAGATAAAGCGTAACAGATATCTCGCAATGTTGAGTACAATAATTTTATTTGGTTAATTTTGCGTTTAATATAATTAACTTCATTTGTTCTGTGCCATTTTGAAGTGTTCTACGTTCTACTATGATATGATATTTTAGGAATTTCAATTAATTATAAGCAATGACCGGAACCAATGACTGTTTTACTCGGGAGCTTTGAAAAACCGGATGCGTGAATTAACAAATCGAAATAATTGTTTAATAAATGCCTTGTAATAAATATTCTGGAAATAATTGGATGTCGAGGCTTATCAATTCGGTCTGCTTCTACAACTGCTGAGATTTATCGATTCGGTTAAGTGCAAATTATCTGAATAATCAAGAGAAATTGGCCATCTTTCCCTGCCAAATCATAAATGGCCTACTAACTAGCCTGTTGCTGTGTCAGCCTTACTCATCGTGCATGTTTCATGAACAATTTATCTCTAGCCGTGCTACTATTTGAAAATACATGAATGCATATTGATGTCGGATCTGTAAGTGGCTTTGAGAACTAATTATTCTTTATTTTTCCCCAGGTTTAACTGATATATAAAACCATGAAACTTTGTAAATGTAATTTAATGTGAAGTAATTTTGGGAGATGAAACCTAATAATACTGTCTGGAGGAGTCGAACATTTAGATACAAAGAATGATGTAGACCCTCAGATCCAAATATACTGTATGTCCACAGGAGAAATATAGCTGCCTTCCAGCAATGTGAGTAAATTTGAAAATATGTAAATGTATATTGAAGTCTGATCTGTGCTTGTTCTTCTGAACTTTTCTGTCCCGATTTTCTCAGTAAAGGAATATGAAAATTTTGCTCTCATATTTATGAATATCACTATTTGTGTTTATTAATTTAAGTAAGGTGACATGAGCCCAAGTTTTAATAATGGATAAGTTTTACAACTTCAATGTCCAACATCTGTGGAAGGCTTAGGTAGCTTAGATCATTAAGCATAACATAAATGTTGGCATGTGTACTACCAAGCTTGGGTGATGAATTACCTATTAGCTATGTATCAACAATGTAAAAGCACACCTTATATCTCACCATCTTTATTGTTCATCACTCTTACACTGGAACTCTCATTCCCAACTTCTGACCATGCCATCATGGTGGCAAAACTTATGACTCTACATCCCTTTTCTTCTTTCAGAGACTTTCTTACCCTTACATAAACATAAGGTCTTGAACAAAAACAAATTCAAATCCTTATATTTATGATACCAATTCACTTATAGAGCAAAATAAAATTATTCATTCCAGATAAATCAGTCTTTTTACAAGCTTGGCATATGTTAAATAATCAATACATGTTAAATACTGAGTACATGTTCAGTGATCTACACTATATAGTACTGCAAATAACTAGATTTATTACGTTCTCTCATTGACCTCATCCCTCCTGGAGGGTTTCCTGTTTTCCCGTAATTGTTTCCAGCCTTCACAGGATTAGGTTGCAAATTCTTTCCTCCATCTACAGTTACGGACCTCAAATCTGGGGCCTTAGGCTGCTATTCTGGATGGAATAGCATTATGCTATTCCCCGACATTGCAACCAATGTTGCTATAATATAGCGTATTGCAACGCATATGCTATTCGGTATTCAGAACGGTTGCAATTCGTGTTTTTACTACACCGGAAGACATAATTCTCAAAATAGCATAGGTCCGTTGCAATTCACTATTCTGAACGGCGAATTGCAACCGGTAGGATTGCATTATTATTACGCGGTCTTCGAGGCCGAGCTATTCGGTATTTCAACAAACGTGCGCATTGCGATGTCAATTGTTTTTCTGAGGTTAAAGTAACCCAATCAAGTATTGAAAAATGGAATAATAGCCAAAACTAAAATGATATCAGCTTTATTTTAATTAAATAATAGTAGCATAAGTGATGAATATTTAACTAGTTAAGTGAATTGGTTAGAGATTAACATTCGAGCTTAATATATGAAACACAAGCTTGCTTCATCGACAGTACTAAAACAATAACAATTAATGCAAAGAGTTACTACGATTAGCCCAAATTTTCCGTGTTTTATTCATATTTACAATTCATAATTTTATTCCATCACTTGACTTGCTACTAAAAATATCCTCAATGTAGGCTATCAGGTCGATTCTTGAAAAATTTCAAGCTTGTGTTAACACACTAACTCGCCAAATATAATAATAGTTAAAGCTTTCAATAAAAACCATATATTACCATATACTTTGATCAGCCGTTCATTTCCTCAATTGGACAGTATATACAAAAAATACATGCTACGAGTCGAAATTATTTTCCCCACAATTCGCTACCTTCTACAATTAAACTTAAAATTTACTAAATTATAACAGGGGCAGTTGACTTGAATTACTTGCTTGAAAACAAAGGCTTTCTCCGAACACCAATAAAGTTTCCGAACAAATATGATTCACCACAAACGTTTAATGGAATATCCATGTACATCAAAAATGCAATATATATCATGTGGAATTCAATGCAAATTCTTTCCTCTATAAACAAGTAAGTTATTCACACAATTAAGTTTCAGTATATCGGCACAGTTCAGGGTCTATCAAACATTTCAGTGAGCACATTAAAATCAGCTGATGCGAAAACAATGACAACTGACACAACAGCACTTTCCACACGATTCACTATAGCTAGATTCACTTTTTCACAGCTGTTCCATCCATCCTCAAATTCACCATCACCTCCCTTTTTTCCAAATCTGCAGCTGAAATATCGATACTATTTCATCATAATACATGAAAGCACAGCGGTGACGTTGCCACCTACTTCATTTCCTAAATAGAGATTGAATACTGAAATTAGGGAGTCATATAATATGAAGCTAGAATTAGAAACGAAAGCTTCTAGTCCATACAGTAAAGCTAGATCGTCACGATCAAAGCAATAAAAGTTGATACGTATTTATTTTGACATGCAACGAACATACAGACTTCGAAGCCTAACACAAATACGAAGAAAATCAAACATATTTAGCTTTCAACGATTATTTCCCATAACTTATATCTCACGATAAAGGGCCCATCGGATATAGGTAAATGATTCAATATTTATGCCCGATAAATTAGCATTATAACAATAAAATTATGACCTAACCCACCTGTCTGAAGCCATCGTGATATTATCACAACAACAACCAACAAACAGCTGATTTCCTAAATGAGATTTTCAAAGCGTATTATACATACATCCACGGTTTAAAATAATTTTTAAATGCAAATAAAGCAATTATTTGTAATTGCAAGTCAATATTCCGTAAAATACAGAAAAATAAATAAAAAAGCCGTGATGACGATGGACGACACTACCATCGAAACGTCGGCAGAGATGGAGAACCTTATCCGGTGGGAAACCCGAAATAACTTCATCAATATAAAATATCTTCTCCTCATTGGTTGCGAAAACTGTTCAGAAAATTTTTCATACGGGAAAAGGCGGAGCTTCCAAATAGCTCGCGCAAGAAATAGGATGATGCTATTCCGATCAAAATTGTTACTATACGTCATTCAGAATACGGGGTCGTTGCTGTAGCGCCGGTTCGCTGGAGAAGGATATTCAAAATAACGTTCGCTCACTTCGAGGTTCAAAACACAACTCTTTATTCTCTCTCTTTTACAACGGGCCCAAAAGCCCTTTTTCCGTTGAGGGATTCACGCCCCCACCTCTTGGGTTTCCCCCAAGAGTCCATGCCCTGAGCAGTCGACCGCGCTCTCCTACAGTTGCAATAATGACCCGCAGAATAGCATATGCTATTTATTGCAACGCTTATCCAGAATAGCAGCCTAAGTCTGTAACTTCGTTTTGTGGCATTTTTAGTGCCCCCCCCCAAATTTCTGGTACCCCCCAGAAATTCCTCCGAATTCCTCCGAACTTCCTCCGAACTTATCCGCACAAATTCTCCCGCTAAGGATTTTTCGCGCAAAGGATTTTCGCGCAAAGGCCCTGTCACAAAGGGCCTATCTCGCAAAATCCTGTCTCCGGAAAATCCTGACTCCGGAAAACCTGCATCCGGAAACCAGCATCCGAAACAAGCACCCGAAACCAGCCCCAAACCCAGCCTACCCGTAATGCAAGACTTATATAGGACTACTGCGGAGGAATACTTACTCCTTAGCAAGCAAGGGGAAATCGGTGCGAAGTCCCTAGTATGCACTTTGGAGTGAGAAGTTTTACCATAGTCCTATCACAACTCTCTCTCCCTCCAACTCCTCACCCCACTATGTTTTTTCCCTACTTGTGTTCCAATGAAAATCCCTCTGATTCGACTGATTTCTCTAACCCAGAAGTTGAGGGGAAAATTCTGGCTGGTATTCTGTTCACTCCAACCCAGGGATGATGTTTTGCGGAGCAGCCTGTCAACAGGGGCAGTGACGCAGCGGATAGAACATCGGCCTGACTACCCCTCCGCTCCTTGGAAAAACCCCTCCCCTCAATCCTGTCTCGTCGTGCAATACCCAACCTCTCTTCTGCTCGGGCCCTGGTCGTGGACGCATGGCCAGTGGGACATGGCCAATTTAGAAAAATTATACTGCTTGTTTTTAGTTGGTAATGTTTCCTATGGGATCATTAATTATCATTATTGTTTTTTGTAATACTTCTGATTTTGAATACTCTACTTGGAATAGATATTGAACGAAAATACTCGTAAATTATTTTTGGCAATTTTTTTCTTGTGAGCTGATTTCTTGTTTGTGGAGTCTTTTCCCTGATCCAGCTTGTGACCGACGGTTGGAGTTTTCCCTATGTCTGGGCTTACGTGAACAATCAACCAGATTTAACGACGTGATGCCACAGTTTTCTCCCGAGTTGGGAGAAAATAGACTCGTGAAGCACCCGTTTCATCCAACTGAAGTCTGTAACTCGTTTCTCCCGGTAACGGAGAAAACTTTCTCCCAGTAACGGAGAAAGTGTTTCTCCGGGAAAATATCTTTCTCCCGACTGAAGTCCGTAACGCGATTTGGAGAAACTGACGCACCCTGGACGGGTGGTTCGGAGTCACCCGCCCGGGACCCGCTGACTCATTTTCTCCCTAGGAGAAAACGAGAAAAATAGCAATGGTGGACCGTTGTGGGCGATCAAACTGCGGTTCTATTTGTATTCTAATATGTATTTTTTACGTATTCGTGCCAAAATATGACACGAAAATGCATTCTTCAAGTTAGGCAGCAACGTATGTAGTGTAATTAGTGACAGGAATTGAAAGTTTTGTATGGCTGCATTTGCAAGGAAACTACGTGCAGTAAACTTTCATTGTGCCTCTAGTGTAAGTGAACAAAATTTGTGTCCTTAGTTTACCCCTCAGTGAATTGATTGCATATAGACGATGAAGTAAAGAGTGAAGTGAGTTGTGAATGTAACATCTTCGACGAAATAATTTCGTACGTATATAACTTAGGCTACGAATCAACCGTATACATTTCGATCAAAGGTATCTTGCGAAGGGGATATGTTTCATATTTGAAGTAGATGTACTTTAGGGATACATCGAACGCCTGTTAATGTTCATTCGTTTGTTCGCTTCTAGGTTCTGTTTGATTTTATTACGTATTGGATCTAGTACCAATTCCCAATTCGTTGTGAGATTGTGAGCTTTTGGCAGTGTTTACATCGTCGCATTTCGTTGCTTTGTTGTTTGTTTTTGCTTTGGTCATATCTTGGTTACGGTGAGAGTGGTAGTGAAATTCGAAGTTTGTTGGTGTTAAGGCCTGGTTACACGGTACATGAGAATGTACAAGAAAATGCGAGAATGTCTGAATCTCACAAAATCAGTCAGAATGAACGCGAAAATGCACCGTGTAACCACGCAAAATATAAAGGCATGGTTACACGGTACATTAGAATGTACAAGAATCTGTACATTTTTCTGAATGGTTTTCTGAACAGATTCTTGTACATTCTCATGGACAAGATCCACGAATGGGTGGTTACACGGTACATTTTTTCGGACATTTTTTAATGCGCAACAAATTATTTCAACTTCAAATATAAACCAATGGGGAACATGCAAACTTTTTTAAAAGTACTAGAATAATAAGATCCTTACCTCAAATATACTTGCCGAAAATTTCGCGGATGAATAATGTTTTATAGCTGAGATATGAGTCTTTAAAAATAATCTTCTTCGACTGTTTGAAAACACGTGACGGAGCGTGCGCGCGTTACATCACGGCCTGGAATCCACTGATGACAGACTGAGGAAGTGGATAGAAAAACTGTCTATTTAGGGACTCAAACGCAAATTTGGCGAATATAATTGCTGCTTTAATGTCAAACTTCGGATTGTGAATATAATGGGTTGCCAAGGCGTTGTTGAAATAAATAAAGGCGATTGTTTGGGGGGCTTTGGAAAGATTAAATTAAAATAAGTTGATTACAGATTGTGATCTACGTTACACACCTACATCATTTGCTTTATGCAGTAAGTATATTGTAGCATGGACCTTCAATAGAAAAACGTGTGAAAACCATGTAAATAGTGTATCCCATAAAACCATATAAAGTGCCCCGACGTCTAGTACCTCTATTAATTCGCCGGAGAAGTTTTTTGCTTGTGTTCGAAGGGACAAAAATAAGAGTAATGAGTGGTTGATGATTCACAGAATGGAGTCAAATACATTATCTATATTGTCAACGGGATATCCTCAACGTAAGTACACTCTTAAATCAGGGTTACCGCAGGATTTTATCAAGTTACTTATTTCAATTTGTAAACTGCGAGCCGTACATTAGTAACCAGTATATAAGGGCCATGGTTTCATGGTATGTGCGAGAGCACTGACTTGGATATAGATGTTACTAGTTCGCTAAGCCAAGTATTAAATATTTTTATTTTAGTTTAATTTGACATTGAGTGCATGCTTTAACATGTGTGGCAAATGGTGACATTTCAATATAATAGGTCTCTGAACACCTATTTAGGTAAAGACGTTTCTGAAAAGTAGGTGTAATTATTAAGGTAAAAGTTATAACAATATGGCTGTTAAGTCATCTATTTTTTTATTATGAGCATTTAAAATACGTCTTACAAGCTATCAAGGAAAAACGTAATTCGCACCGCCGCCATCTTGAATGACGTCAGCTCATGCAATAGTGTTGTTCTTAACCACCTTGACGGTGCACATTATTGAAGTTTACAGCGGAGATATTGTGGTTATTACGCCGTATTTTTCGTGTCGTAGTTATTCCTCGATATGTCGCAGCGTATAGCTTCAAGTACTGCATTGTGCCTAAGTGCAGAAATACGACTAGAAATGCTCTAAATAAATATTTTCATACGGTCGCCCAAGATGTAGAACGAAGATTGGTTCGGATGAGAAAGTGCCGACGAATATGAATGAATGAAAAAAATTAATTCTAATATTAACGCATTGTTTATCAGATTTGACACAATCCTATACCTACTGGAAAGTTTTTTCACTTGCTGGCTTTATCCACTTCGAGGGGATCTCTGTCCGACACTTTTTGAAAAAATTGTATTCCTCGAGGAGACTAATGCAACCATATAGAGCAACATTTGAGAAGCTTTACTTTAAAAAATAAAAAATATATTTTTAAAACATACCTTTCTCGTGTACTATTTGTAACTATCCTTACGAGCAAAAACAGGTTATATATTTTTTAAGATCTCTAAGTTTCCATAAGGTGAGGTGGGGTCAGTGCGACTGCGGGGTAAGTGCGACTCCCCTTCAGGAAAATCGTATTTCCGTTCTCGAAGCAGGTGGCGGTCGTGCAACATATTCCACACATTGTTATGAAACCAGAGCCAACGACTTTGTAATACTTATCCCTTAATTTCTCGTTCCATATGCTTAGGAAAGATACCTGTCCGTTCATCTCGTAGTCTTAGTTGGTTGTGAGGAGAGTCTATGCTGCAGTTCCCTCTGAATCAACGCATCGTAGGTGTTAGGTAAGAACTATATCTTGTTTTCTCTTCTTCATGAATTGGTTTTCCTTACTTTACTTTAAATTTATGAACTCGGGTCATTATATTTAGTTTAGATGGGGGGTCGCACTTTCCCCGTCGTAACCATCCTTTCCTTCCTTCCGGGGCAAGTGCGACCCTGTTGCCTGGGGTAAGTGCGACCCCCTGTCGCACTTACCCCAGGCTACGAGGTTGAAGTATGGATTGAATTTTTAGTTTCTGACAAACAGTTCTTGTGTTAAACTTTTAGTTTCTGTTTGGCAGTTCTTGCGTTAAACTTTCTTAAATGTTGCAAAACACCGAAGTTTATAAAAATAGGTCTTTTAATTAGAGTCCTCTCATCAACTTTTTATTTTGAAGGTTTATTTGATAAAGATAGCTTACTTCAGTTTGTTGATTGATTATGATAGGGCATTGGATATCATGTCTTCTGACGAGGAGGATGTAGACGACATGGCATTAATGCCTGAAACAAGATAGCATGAGTCGAAAAAGCTTAACAAATTCAGTGACTAACATTCAAAGTGGAGATTGGATTTTGGCTAGATTCAGCAGCAAAAAGTCAATTTCTCACTATGTAGGGAAAATTCTGGAGATTAATGAATAAGGTGATGCCGTGGTTTGCTTTTTGAGGACATTTTTTGGAACTGAAATAAGTTTCACCTGTCCATGGAATGAGGATTCCAGCGAAATACCTATGGAAGGTGTTGTAAAAATATTACCGAAGCCCTCTGTCGGCCGTCGACCAGCCGGCTTACAAATGTTATTTTTTATTCCAAAAAGTATTTCAAATACTGTTTTAGATTTCAAACTCCCAAGTTACAGGTTTTGTGCATTTCAATTTTGCCCAGCCCTACTTACACAATACTTGAACTGCTCTCAGAACTAGCTATGCAATCATTGCAAGAAAGGCTGTTAACACCCATCTCACCGTCCTCCTAAAAAACTCGTTCCTCCACGTAATAGGTTGTGCTCGGGGCACACACGAGCTCGAACTATACATTCGTTTTCATTGTGCATAATTTGCACGCAACCAATGGCAATCTGAACATATGTTTAGATTGTGCCAATGGTGTCGTCAGCGTAATCTTCCCGTCCGACCCTAATGAATGGAATTTCATTGTTAAATTTCATAAACTCATTTAATATGTATTTTACAAGAGCCGGTGATATTATATTTTTATAGCTATGCATATTCACTCCCCGGCTTTCAGCCTGCATGTAGCAATTTCTGTTGCTTATGTAAGTAAACATTGCTGCCGTTGTAATTTTCGGCAAGTTTCCGGTGTCAGCCTTTGTGAAACCAGGTTCCGGGGCGTTTGTTTTTTACGATAAAACCTCCGAAAGATATATAAGAAATAAAATCTCACGTTAAAGTCGTTGAGTAAACCGAGAAATTTGGTGACAATGCGCAACGCCACTGGATTTCCCACACGATTGCATGAGCTGACGTCACTTTCCGGCTGGCCAATTGAATTACGTTTTGAAGTGGGTGTGTTTTTGGAGCTGTTTCGGTCATTTCTTTTCTAAATTCTTAAGAGAATATGTGAAATGAGTACGTTAAAGTGGCCTTTATGACAATTTTACTATATTTTACGATTTTTAGTTAGTATTTGAAGGGATATTAAAATTTTGTCCAGAGACCTATTATCTTCCAGAGACTGTTGTGGCAGCCATTGCTATTGAACAGAGATGGTTACTTCTGAAGATTCAGATGTGGAGGCATTTTTTTGTCGCTGAAATTTAAAAAGACTGGGAAAGGAAAAGGACAAAAAAGAATTGAAAGTATCCAAATATAAGTAATTCTTCATCAATGGAGACTGATGATGATAGGATACTGAAACCACCATCACCAGTTAAATATTTGCACTTAAGAATTTGCTCTGTTGAGAGCTTTAGCATGTGCACATATAAGTGTAAAGCTTATCTATTCTGTTTTCTGTTGCATGAGTGCCTCCTAAGAAGGAAAGGTTGCACTTAAAGATTCATCAAACAATGTTAGCGTAAAAGAGCCGGAAACTTTTCTGTAGAATTGCAGTGTGTTTCTGAAGAATCAGTGAAGTCCAATTGTTAGAACCTGGTGCACCCAATGAGTACAGGGGTAGGGATGAAGATTTCTCGGGATTTGCACCGAGTAAGGCTCTCCATATCTCCTCCCAACGTTTCCACAAGCAACTCACCCATCGTCTTCGGGGATTCAGGAATCCAAGGTTGGATTCCCAAATCGTGTGATTTCTGAATCCCTGAAGACAATGGGTGAGTTGCTTGTCGAAACGATTGAAGGAAATATGGAATACCTTACCCGGTGCAACTCCTGAGAATTTTCACTGCTATTGTTTGCTGAGAAAGAGCGTGAAAGAAGAGTATTTGGTTGGTATTTCACTTAAATTGTCAACTGTTTGACTTCATAGCCACCTTAGTGTTGATATGCTCATGGTATTGTTTATAGATTATCACTTTGAGTCTTGAAACTTAAGTTATGGTGCCATCATTACCTCCTTGTTGATATTTAATTTTATGATGACAAAGTTAACTACGCTGGGATGTACTTAGAAATTTAAACATTTTATACCAATATGTTCAATGGTACTAAGCAATTACCATAGATAATTAATTGTCTGGTCATCTTATTTTTCAGATTTGTTTCATGAAGGAAAGATCTTCTAACATCATATTTAAGTGCAGTCAGAACAATCAAAGGAGGACTGGACTTTAAAAAACTGTCAACGACATGTGTTCTACCCTAATATAGAATGAGTTGGCTGTCTCTCTCTTTGAAGGGCCACTCAGAAAATATGATTGCCTTTGAAGTGCATTTTAGCTCCATTATAAATGTCATATTTGGTGAGTATTTTGTAATCATTGGTGCTTTTGATTTACTCTTCCCATATCTTGGAATACATTTGAATGAAAAAAGCTTTAGTAAATAGAAATGCTTTTAAGTGTGTCAGAGTAATATCTAATCCAATTATAATTACTTTGCAGAGAGTGTAAAAGCCAAAAATGAGCCTGATTTGATACGATCAGCGCGAAAACAAGCATCAGGGAATGATTCCAGGGGGGCTATTCTCTAACTCGAAGCGCGGTAGCTTTCTGGTGGTGAGATGCTTACTTAAGCTACTTGCTCCCACTTGTATTCTCTAACGCTGAAGCTCCGGCGAAGGAGCTAGCAGAAGCTACCGGTAGCTTATTAGGCTCCAACCCTTATTCTTTATGAGCTGTGAAGCTACTTCCGTAGCTTCAAACTAGCTACCACGGTAGCTTCGCGAAGCGCGCCCTCGGGACCCCGCGCTTCAGCTAGCTACCATCAAAATACATAGGGAATTCCCATAGGGCCATGGGAATTCCTATGAACCGCCGTGAACCATGTGGCGCGTGTCGCTAATCTTTTGTTCTATCCCATCAGTCTTTCTTGGCACGGCTAGCGATTGAGTGGTAAACAAGAAAAGTGTTAATTATTTTTGTTGTTTTGCGTAATTATTTTCTTTAATGAGGTCGGGAATGCTGCGTAAATTATTTGAAGCCTTCAATTATTGTATTCTTAACAAAGTAGTGGGCATGAGTGACAAATTTCGTGACTAAACTAGTATGTTTCGGAGTGGACTATCGATCGCGTTAACGAGTTGATTTCATTATTTGGAGAAGAAAAATGTTGCTTTCAAGCATTTTATTTCACGTGAAATCTTATTTTGCATGAAGTCATTACTTGTGAGAAGAAAAACCCCGAAAATAGTGATTATTATTGATGTTGCGAGAGACTGTGTTGTAGTGACAGTACAAATTGATGCGTGGAAATCATTACCAATGCCAGTGTATCCACTGCACAGAGATGGATGTCTTATTTTTGCAAGTGTTTATACATTTATGATTACCTTTACCGTGCATTATCAGCAACGATCTTTAAAGTGATCAACGATCTTTTTATTGAAGTGTTTGTGTGAAGAGAGTTTAGTGTTACATAGATGCAGACCGTAGAGAGGTGGATATTATTGTGTTATAATGCAATGTAAGGTGTTTCATGATAGTTATTAATAATTTTTTTGCTATTCCAATGAATAAATGTGTTCATGATATCATTCTGCATTCATTTTTGTCTTTGGCCGTATATACGTATTTAATTTCAGTGCCGGTAGTTAAGTTGGTGTATTTGTTTTGAATTTTGAGAAAGTGTAGCCATGGATATTCCAGAAGCTCACGGAGGAAGTCATCACAAAAACAATAATATAATATGACTTTAATATTGAGAGAAGGAACTACGTTTAATAGGTTGTTTTTTCATAATGACGGTCAAGTTCTAATGAATCGACCTTGCTTGCAATAGTGCAAGGTTGGCGGTTGGCATATAATACTGATTCGTAAAACCATTTAAATATTAATTTAGCCGTCGTGAAAATGGCACGACAGTAGAGTTTTGGGTAAATATCGTTTGAAGCATATTGTGAGCCTAAAATGATTGCTTAGGCCAATCTGAGTGAAATGACGTAACTTTCAAACATAATTTTCTCCACCTTCCCATTAACTTTGTTGAAGATATTCCCGAAATAATATACTTATCGTATGCACATTTTATTGCGATATTCTCTCGCAGTGCAAGAAGGAACAATCTCTGCACAGACACAGTTGGTCATAATTTTTTTTGCATCAATTAACATGCAAAAGCATAAGGAGCGATGAGTGAAAAGTTCTCGGGAATAAGAACGAAAACGTCATAGCATTGGTTTAATGTGTTGATAGTTTACTAACATTTTCTCTTTATTATATTTACTGGCCTTATTACATGGCCTACATGATTATCAACCGTGACAGAAACTGCTGCATCGATCGAAACTATTGAATTGATATAAAAGCAGCTTAGCCAAATATAATTATTTCTACGTATTTCTATTATTATGAAAGCTAAAGGCACTCAGCATTTCGTAATTTACAAAGCACATTAATTTCAACTAGAAGAAAAAGTCAGCCGAGAACGACTACATTATGATTTTCCCGCAGGTTACGAAATGAAACGAGCGATTTCATTGGTTCTAAAAGTAAAAACTGAGTTCGCACGAAATATTTCTCATACCCCATATCCGGTCTGAGAAAGCTACCAGAAATTCTCGGTACGAATTAGCTACTCCCAGTTAGGGAATAGGGTTGGTAGCCAATTCTGGTAGCTAGTTCGAAGCTACTACGACGGGAGCTTCGAGTTAGAGAATAGACCCCCAGGTCTCAAAATAGAGAACAAAAGAAGGGAATTAGAAACGAGAAAGTGTTCAGAAAGGCAGCTCGAAGGGGGTCTGGAAGAAGCATGATTCTTCCAATTTGCCTATCTCAGAACCTGCTAGTGTGGAAGGGCATTTTGGCTTGTTATCTCATAACATGATTGTGGGATAAGGTGAGGTCAGCATATGATCACTGTTATGACAGGCACAGCCAGAATTGCCATTAATACTCCTGGATCTTTGTCTCACAAGGGGAGAGTAGGAATGTTTCTTTGCCTTCTTAAATGCCATATTTTTTATGATTTTCAGAATGCCAAATGCTGGTATAGGAATAGATCCAAGTTTGGTTGAATAGCCTTTCATATAGTTGAAATAAATTAAATTTAGTTCGTTTTTTTCCATTGAACCTAACTTAAATACTAGAGGATGCCATCCCCTTAAACAGCTCCATTGGTGAAGTGGCGAGGGTCAATATTATTCCATTTATGGAGGCATAAAATGCTGTAGCAATGCTAGGGTGTGTTTGTTGCAGTGATTTGCTTCCTTATTGTCATAGAACATAGCTTATATTATGGCATTCATAATCAAGCTTGCTATGATAGTGAACAAGCGAATGTGTAAATTAGATGAAGAAGACTTCTTTAAGAATAACATTACCTAATTATCACATGCTTATGTTCACTATCACCACACGCATGAATGGAGAGGCCACATTAAAATTTGCACACCTGTGTTGCTATTGCATTTAATGCCTCTAAGTTCGGATTAAGAATTCAATATATTATGTCAGATACAACTTTAAAAAATATTCCCTTGCTCGTTAGAACCTGCTGCAATAGAAAATTTGAAAATAAATTAAGTCAAGACTCAACGAAGTTGAATGCAAGTTTCTGTTAAGACCTCAACCCCTACTGTACAATAGATGATGTAAAACTAATATTTGTTGATTCTTTATTTTGATATTGGAGTAATGCATGAGATTGATTGTTTTTGGGTAGTCATATACATTCCTGTTTTACTGTGTAGTTCAACCATAGCATGGCTGATCTTTTTGTCAACTATTCGTATGAAGTTGTATGTTGAAAATGCATTTGGAAATGTAACTGATATTTTGCATCCTTCTGCACCATGGGATGTATTAACTGAATAATAATTTGGATTTTTTGGCCTTGTACCTAATCCTGCTGTTATGTAACTCTGATCATGTGAATCCCATGCTTGAAACTATTTTTCATGAACTACTTAAGTGATAGGTGGTACTTCAATTCATTAACTTCTAATTATTTCAAAATTGTTTTTGTTAAGTTAATAAAAACTTGTAAAACTGATACCATGGACCTCTTCAGGTTATGGGCCCAGGGACATGTGTAAAAAAAATAAGGAGATAATATTTCTATAACATTTAGAAAATTAAAAGTCATCGTTATACAGTTCAACTGAAAAATGCCGCTCCCAACATCGGAAGATACCGTACATGTGCAGAATTGAAAGCGGCCGACTCGTATCCTATGTGGACTTTCCAGCTCAAAATTCCGTTAAGTGCGAAAGATTTAATGGATATAGTTGATGGTAGTGAAACGTTAAGTGATCAGGGTTCTGATGCAATTAAAATTAAGAAATGGAAAACCAAAGACGCGTTGGCACAACACTATATCGTGTCCACGATAGATAGACAAGTAGTGTCACACATCCTAACGTGTACGTCTTCGAAAGAAATGTTTGACCCTCTAAAAAGGATCTACCAGAGGGAAACCGGGCAACAAAAGTGTCTCCTTCTTCAAGAGTTCTACAACTTTCGCTACGACAAAACGAAAGACATGATGACCAACATAAGCCATCTGCAGAACATCGCATTCAAGTTGAACCGCATGGATCATCCCATAGACGACACCATGATCATCACGAGATTATGACGATCCTGCCTGAAGAGTACAAACACTTCGGCAGTGCCTGGGATTCAACGAGTGGCGCCGACCAGACGTTACAGAACTTGTGCGCGAGGCTGAAACTTGAAGAGAACAAGCTCAACTTGGAGTCTAAAGATGCAAACGTATCCTTTAAAGCTGAAATAAAAGGTAACCTGAGTAAGTACTCTCCTAAGTGCTACCAGTGTAACGAAAAAGGACACATTAAGAAAAATTGTCCACTAACTAGAAGATGTGGTATTTGTAAGAAAAATAACCATGCTGAAAAAGACTGCTACTTTAGAAATAAACGTTGTTCTTTTTGTGGTAAAACGAATCATAAATCAGTGGACTGTTTTTTCAGGGACAATAAGAACAAATTTAAAAGTGATAATAAATTGTGTTTTCAAACAGAAATGAATGTTAAAGCTAACTTGAATACCGATTTTGATTTTGTAGTTGACAGTGGCTCCTCAAGTCACATGGTGACTGAAAAAGAACTGTTAACCAATGCAGAATCATGTACAGAAAACATTAAGGTAGCAAAGAAAAACCAAAGCATGAATTCAGAAATAGTTGGGACATTTATTGGTGATAAATGTGATTTACAGAAAGTTTACTATGTGCCGGATCTTTCTAGAAATCTTCTGTCAGTAAGTGCAATTACTGAAAATGATGGTGTTGTGGTATTTACCAAGGAAAGAGTTGAAGTCTTTAAGAACGATTCATTGGTACTTGAGGGTAATAAAAATGACAATGGATTCTATGCTATAAAATTGAAGTCTCAGATTGAAGCCTTAGCAATACAATGCAATAATCCAATCATAGGCTGCTATTCTGGATGGAATAGCATTATGCTATTCTCCGATATTGCAACCGATGTTGCTATAATATAGCGTATTGCAACGCCTATGCTATTTGGTATTCAGAACGGTTGCAATTCGTGTTTTTACTACACCGGAAGACGTAATTCTCAGAATAGCATAGGCCCGTAGCAATTCACTATTCTGAACGGCGAATTGCAACCGGTAGGCTTGCTATAATATTACGCAGTCTTCGGCTGCTATTCTGGATGGAATAGCATTATGCTATTCTCCGATATTGCAACCGATGTTGCTATAATATAGCGTATTGCAACGCCTATGCTATTTGGTATTCAGAACGGTTGCAATTCGTGTTTTTACTACACCGGAAGACGTAATTCTCAGAATAGCATAGGCCCGTAGCAATTCACTATTCTGAACGGCGAATTGCAACCGGTAGGCTTGCTATAATATTACGCGGTCTTCGAGGCCGAGCTATTCGGTATTGCAACCCTGAAAAGGTGCGCATTGCGATGTCGAGTTGTTTTTCTGAGGTTAAAGTAACATAATCAAGCATTGAAAAATGGAATAATAGCCAAAAATAAAATGATATCTGCTTTATTTTAATTAAATAATAGTAGCATAAGTGATGAATATTTAACTAGTTAAGTGAATTGGGTAGAAATTAACATTCGCGCTTAATATATGAAGCACCAGCTTGCTTCATCGACAGTACGAAAACAATAACAATTAATGCAAAGAATTACTACGATTAGCCCAAATTTTCCGTGTTTTATTCATATTTACAACTCATAATTTTATTTCATCACTTGACTTGCTATTAAAAATATCCTCAATGTAGGCTATCAGGTCGATTCTTGAAAATTTTCAAGCTTGTGTGAACACACTAACTCGCCAAATATAATAATAGTTATAGCTTTCAATGAAAACCATATATTACCATAATAATACCATATACTTTGATCAGCCGTTCATTTCCTCAATTGGACAGTATATACAAATACATGCAACGAGTCGAAATTATTTTCCCCACTATTCGCTACCTTCTACAATTAAAACTTAAAATTTACAAACTTATAACACGGGCAGTCGACTTGAATTACTTGCTTGAAAACAAAGGATTTCTCCGAACACCAATAAAGTTTCCGAACAAATATGATTCGCCACAAACGTTTAATGGAATATCCATGTACATCATTAATGCAATATATATCATGTGGAATTCAATACAAATTGTTTCCTCCATAGGCAAGTAAGTTATTCACACTATTAAGTTTCAGTATATCGGCACAGTTCAGGGTCTATCAAAAATTTCAGTGAGCATATTAAAATCAGCTGATACGAAAACAATGATAACTGACACAACAGCACTTTTCACACGGTTCACTATTGTTAGATTCACTTTTTCACAGTTGTTCCATCCATCCTCAAATTCACCATCACATCCCTCTGCTTTTTCCAAATCTGCAGCTGAAATATCGATACTATTCCATCATATTACATGAAAGCACAGCGGTGACGTTGCCACCTACTTCATTTCCTAAACAGAGATTGAATACTGAAATCAGGGAGTCATATAATATAAAGCTAGTATTAGAAACGAAAGCTTCTAGTTCATACAGTAAAGCTATATCGTCACGATCAAAGCAATAAAAGTTGGTACATATTTATTTTGACATGCAACGAACAGACAGACTTCGAAGCCTAAGACAATTACGAAGAAAATCAAACATATTTAGCTTTCAATGATTATTTCGCATAACATATATCTCACGATAAAGGACCGATCGGATATAGGTAAATGATTCTATATTTATGCCCGATAAATCATCATTATAACAGTAAAATTATGACCTAACCCACCTGTCTGAAGCCATTGTGATATTATCAAAACAACAACAATCAGCTGATTTCCTAAACGAGATTTTCAAAGCGTATTATATAAATGAACGGTTTAATATAATTTTTAAATGCAAATGAAGCAATTATTTGTAATTGCAAGTCAATATTCCATAAAATACAGAAAAATATATAAAATATCTTCTCCCTCATTGGTTGCGCAAACTGTTCAGAAAGTTTTTCATACGGGAAGGGGCGGAGCTTCCAAATAGCTCGCGCAAGAAATAGCATGCTGCTATTCCGAACAAAATTATTACTACGCTTCATTCTGAATACGGGGTCGTTGCAATAATGACCCGCAGAATAGCATATGCTATTTTTTGCAACGCTTATCCAGAATAGCAGCCTTCGAGGCCGAGCTATTCGGTATTGCAACCCTGAAAACGTGCGCATTGCGATATCGAATTGTTTTTCTGAGGTTAAAGTAACATAATCAAGCATTGAAAAATGGAATAATAGCCAAAAATAAAATGTTATCTGCTTTATTTTAATTAAATAATAGTAGCATAAGTGATGAATATTTCACTAGTTAAGTGAATTGGTTAGAAATTAACATTCGAGCTTAATATATGAAGCTCAAGCTTGCTTCATCGACAGTACGAAAACAATAACAATTAATGCAAAGAATTACTACGATTAGCCCAAATTTTCCGTGTTTTATTCATATTTACAACTCATAATTTTATTTCATCACTTGACTTGCTATTAAAAATATCCTCAATGTAGGCTATCAGGTCGATTCTTGAAAATTTTCAAGCTTGTGTGAACACAGTAACTCGCCAAATATAATAATAGTTATAGCTTTCAATGAAAACCATATATTACCATAATAATACCATTTACTTTGATCAGCCGTTCATTTCCTCAATAGGACAGTATATACAAAAACATGCAACGAGTCGAAATTATTTTCCCCACTATTCGCTACCTTCTACAATTAAAACTTAAAATTTACAAACTTATAACACGGGCAGTCGACTTGAATTACTTGCTTGAAAACAAAGGATTTCTCCGAACACCAATAAAGTTTCCGAACAAATATGATTCGCCACAAACGTTTAATGGAATATCCATGTACATCATTAATGCAATATATATCATGTGGAATTCAATACAAATTGTTTCCTCTATAGGCAAGTAAGTTATTCACACAATTAAGTTTCAGTATATCGGCACAGTTCAGGGTCTATCAAAAATTTCAGTGAGCATATTAAAATCAGCTGATACGAAAACAATAATAAGTGACACAACAGCACTTTCCACACGATTCACTTTTTCACAGTTGTTCCATCCATCCTCAAATTCACCATCACATCCCTCTGCTTTTTCCAAATCTGCAGCTGAAATATCGATACTATTCCATCATATTACATGAAAGCACAGCGGTGACGTTGCCACCTACTTCATTTCCTAAACAGAGATTGAATACTGAAATCAGGGAGTCATATAATATAAAGCTAGTATTAGAAACGAAAGCTTCTAGTTCATACAGTAAAGCTATATCGTCACGATCAAAGCAATAAAAGTTGGTACATATTTATTTTGACATGCAACGAACAGACAGACTTCGAAGCCTAAGACAATTACGAAGAAAATCAAACATATTTAGCTTTCAATGATTATTTCGCATAACATATATCTCACGATAAAGGACCGATCGGATATAGGTAAATGATTCTATATTTATGCCCGATAAATCATCATTATAACAGTAAAATTATGACCTAACCCACCTGTCTGAAGCCATTGTGATATTATCAAAACAACAACAATCAGCTGATTTCCTAAACGAGATTTTCAAAGCGTATTATATAAATGAACGGTTTAATATAATTTTTAAATGCAAATGAAGCAATTATTTGTAATTGCAAGTCAATATTCCATAAAATACAGAAAAATATATAAAATATCTTCTCCCTCATTGGTTGCGCAAACTGTTCAGAAAGTTTTTCATACGGGAAGGGGCGGAGCTTCCAAATAGCTCGCGCAAGAAATAGCATGCTGCTATTCCGAACAAAATTATTACTACGCTTCATTCTGAATACGGGGTCGTTGCAATAATGACCCGCAGAATAGCATATGCTATTTTTTGCAACGCTTATCCAGAATAGCAGCCATAGAATGGCATAGAAAATTAGGGCATATAAGCTTCAAAAATTTGATGAAAATACCTCATTTGTGTGATGGAATTTCGAAAACTCTTGTCAGTTCAGAAAATAATATTGTTTGTTCCGTATGTATGCAAGCAAAACAGGTAAGACAACCTTTTGTAAAACACAGGATAAGAGCTGATAGACCGTTACAATTGATACATTCAGATGTCTGTGGACCTATAGATCCTCCAACACATGATGGAAAAAGGTATTTTGTAGCATTTGTAGACGATTATACACATTTCTGTGTGGTGTATCTTATAACTCATAAGAGTGAAGTATCAATGTATTTGAAACTGTATGTAAATGAAGTAGAAACCCATTTTAACCACAAAATTTCCAAAATTAGGTGTGATAACGGTGGGGAATACCAAAATCTTGCCTTGAAACAGTGGTGTAGAGTGAAGGGCATAGTGTTAGACTTTACAATTCCCTATTCTCCTCAATTAAATGGAACTGCTGAGAGATTCAATCGTACTTTGATGGAAAAAGCGAGAGCATTAATATTTGACTCCAAACTGGGAAAGGAAATGTGGGGAGAAGCTGTGTATACCTCAGCCTATTTATTGAATAGAAGTCCTACGACAGCAGTTCAAACCTATCCTGCGGAAAAATGGTTTAACAAAAGACCCGACTTGTCTAACCTCCAGATTTTTGGCTGTGTCGGCTATGCCAAGACTCTTGGACATCTAAAAAAGTTAGACAGTAGAAGTAAAAGGTATACTTTCGTGGGTTATGCAACAAATGGTTATCGCCTTTGGGATCCAAATGAAAGAACAATTGTTGTATTAAGAGATGTGGTTTTTACTGATCAGTCAATGGAACTTGATCTCCAAACGTACCACAGGAGGGCACATCAAGAAATTGCAGTAGAAGAAGATACCGAAAATACTCCTTTTAAAGAGCTACATGGAGAAGATGAAGAAAGAAGTGACATATACTGTTTAAGGCCTAGGAGTGCAATAAGAAGACCAAAAAGATTTGAAAACTTTGTCTCTGACTATGACCAGGAAGGAATGCTGACCTACAGTGAATCCATAAAAGGGAAAGACCAAGATCGATGGCAGAAAGCAATAAATGAAGAAAAGGAATCATTAAAAAGAAATAGAACGTGGGAATTAGTTGACCCCAGAGAAGCAGAAGGAAAAGGTATCCTTACTAGTAGATGGATTCTCAAAATTAAAGACAATGGAAGATACAAGGCGAGACTTGTCGTTAGGGGCTGTGAGCAGATATCCAACAGCATAGACTTTGAAGAAATATTACTCCTGTAGTAGAAACAAGCTCCCTGAGAATTCTTTTTGCTATTGCTGCCAGGAATAATTTGTCTATTAAAACATTTGACATTAAAACAGCCTTTTTGTATGGAGAACTGGAAGAAGAAATTTTCATGAGAACACCTGAAGGTTTCCAAGATGCTGGAAAAATCTGCAAATTAAAAAAGGCGCTTTATGGACTTAAGCAAGCTCCAGCAGGATGGAACAGCACACTGACAACCTTTCTCAAAGAAGAAGGGCTGATTCAACTCAAGACAGATCAGTGTATTTTTAAAACCTCTGACAATAGCCTATATTTAGCTATCCATGTGGATGAATGAATTCTTCTGGGCAAAAACTCAGTGAAGATGAATGAGTTGTTGTTGAAGATGAAAGAAAAGCTTGACATGACAATTTCTGAAAATCCTAAAACATACTTAGGCATGGAAATCAGAAGAACAAATGATGGTCTGTACATAACTCAGGAAAACTATGCTAATCAGGTGCTGAGGCGTTTCAACATGATAAACTGCAAACCAATGACCACGCCTATATTGCCTGCTGTTGACGAAAACTAAGATGAAATGGAATCACCCTTTCCATACAGAGAAGCCATTGGAAGTCTGCTCTACCTGAGCTGCAAAACGAGACCGGATATGGCATATAGTGTTAATCTTGAGAGTAGATCAATGGAAAGGCCTACCGAAGGAAATGTTCAAAATGTGAAACGGACGCTTAACAAGGAGACTTTGCCTAACTGATGTCAAGAAAGAAGATGAAACCTTTTTTATTTGAAAGTAGACACTTAGATAGGAATACAGTTGAAGGGTTTTGTCCAAATACGCCCGGGTTTGAGAGAAAAAAGCATTTAAAAATTGAAAAATGTGGTCACGTTGAATTTAATTTTAAAAATTTCGACTATTGTTTAAAAGCGATTTGGCCGAGTGGTAGCGTGCCGCGCTTCTGATGTGAAGGTTCAAGGTTCGAGACTCGGTGAGAGTAAATTTTTTCCAGCCTGCCACCTCCTCCATTTTTTGTAATCCGTTCCATCCTCTTCTAATTTGTTCATTTAGGACGTTTTACATTTTTTTACTTGACTGTTGTTTGAGAATAAGCCCTAAACTGACATTTTTGTAGCTATAGCTAACCCTTACTTCGAATTATTCTTTCCGTGCCAAGATTCATGAAAGCAGGAGTGGTAAAACTGTGGTGCTGGCTTCAAAGTGAAGGGAACTCATTTCCAAAGCAAAAGATTTTTAGCATATTGTCTCCGGAGAGTCTCCCAGGTTACATACGGGAGAAAGATATAAAATCAGGGGGAACGAAACTCGACAAGCTTGAAATGATCGACCGATGGGTATACGATCAATTTGTCGAAGCCAGGAACAGCAATGAGCCGCTGATGACTCGGACTTTACAATAATATCCTATTTATGCGTGATTTCAGCACATATCTCCAGGATTTGAATTCCCTTCTGGTGCTTAATGGGTTCCATCTTTTAAGAAGAGACACCGAATCGTGCAACGAAAATTAACAAAATATGTATCAGCGGGCGAGCAAGCGTGTGCTGAAGAAATATTGCAATCGGCAATGACGTTTCAGAAGCAAACAAAAAGCCCAATCTCCAAATGCAATATATTTCGTAATTAATACAGATCAGACCGGGTGTCCGGAGAGGTGGATATAAAGAGAACGCGATCAAGAAAGAGAGAATATTGTTCAGGTTGCTCTTGGGTGCGTGATCAAAGTAATACACTCATATACAGCGCAGGAAAGCTGATTCCTAAAGTTTTTATTGTGCTTATCAGAACCTGGAGGTGATTTTGGTCCGCAAGTGAGCGAAGAAACTGGAGAGTGAATTTTTAAATGCTTCTGTTGTGTATTATAAATCTGGAAAACTTACGACTGGGTTGTACTTCAAATTAAAAAAAAATATTCTCCGGCCATGAGTTAGAAACAATACATTTTTATTGCTTATTGATTTGTGGGGGACAAAAAAATAGTGCCATTTATGATGAACTATTTATCGACGGGGAAGGAGAACCGATATACAGCGTAAAAACTATACCACCGAAGTGCACATCCGTAAGCCAACCGTGCTATGTATATTTTTACAAGAAAGTAAAGCAGTTTATTGCACGAAACCAGAACTGCACCTTCCTCCTTCAAGGGAAAAGAGAGATATTCTCACATGAGGATGGAATAAAAATCCATTCAATCGTGCATCATCAGTTGTCCTAACCAGCGTTCAATGATATGCTGAGGTATGCATGATATACCTCGAAGTTAGTAGAGAATTGAATTGTTTAAAAAGTTAAGGGGAATATGTTTCCTTGAAGATATAATGAAACACAATGGCGAATGCTCAAGTAGCAGTTTTATAGAAAGAGCATGGTGCTTTTCAATTAATTGCTTTTCTTGTTTTATTACAATTATCATCCAAATTACTGTAAAGAGGCGAAGTAATAAATAAATAATGAAAAATTGGAAGGCAGTGGCAATTGCAGATTATTCAATTTTATATATTTGTGCTTCATCTTATGGAGGTATTTCCTCCAATTCATGGTCCTTTACGCGACAGAGATTTCTCGTGGGCATAAGATCAAATGAAAGCAAGAGAAAACCGAATAATATCGTGCTACGGGAAAAAGCAAAATAAGTGTAGGAAAATGGGAGTCTGGCGAGGCCATGAAAAAAGAAAAGGGAAGGGACGAGCCGACAAGCCAAACTAAAAACAGTGCTATCATATGGACATCGACCTCAACAGGTGCAGGCCATGAACCAATTTTAAGTTGGCCAAGTAGTATATTCCAGGTAATTAAAAGTTCACATGTAACGACAATTCGTACCCCAGCTTATACAGCTTGTTTAAAATCTCTAGGCACCTAAATACGCGGAAATAAGGGCTCTGGCAATGAAAGGAGAGTAAGTTTGTGGGAGGAAAGCATACCTCGCACATCGATCGGTTAGGGCAAGAGGAGTAGGGAATAATGGTCGGCAGGGTGCCCAAAAATGGCTTTATGGAGACTTACTATTCCAACAAAAAATATAGATGGTACTTCAACCTCCTTTCCAGGTTACTATGTGTTGAAAACCTTCGTTCTAATCGTCTAGCCCTTGAACTATTCAGGTGTCGAGGACAAAATTTCTTTCTTCCTTTCCAAAATCCTATTATACACAAAAATTTTAGCCTTTTAACTTTGAACTCAATTTCTCCGGTAAATCGAATTCGCTTGAATAGGTTCTTGGCAACAAAATACATGCGGCAAAAGTTATTCAGAGAAATAAATTAAGTTATAAGGGCAAAGACTTTTCCTGACGATTACCAAGGTAAAAAAATAGACTACAGGAGAGCAACAACAGTCAGAAGAGCAATAGCGACGTTTAGCACTTGGAATACTCCAAATTGATCATACAGGTAGACGAGTGAAAATTGTTGTATATTCTAAATACTACAACAGCAGGAACCTGGGAGACTCTCCGGAGACAATATGCTAAAAATCTTTTGCTTTGGAAATGAGTTCCCTTCACTTCGAAGCCAGCACCACAGTTTTACCACTCCTGCTTTCATGAATCTTGGCACGGAAAGAATAATTCGAAGTAAGGGTTAGCTAGCGACAAAAATGTCAGTTTAGGGCTTATTCTCAAACAACAGTCAAGTAAAAAAATGTAAAACGTCCTAAATGAACAAATTAGAAGAGGATGGAACGGATTACAAAAAATGGAGGAGGTGGCAGGCTGGAAAAAATTTACTCTCACCGAGTCTCGAACCTTGAACCTTCACATCAGAAGCGCGGCACGCTACCACTCGGCCAAATCGCTTTTAAACAATAGTCGAAATTTTTAAAATTAAATTCAACGTGACCACATTTTTCAATTTTTAAATGCTTTTTTCTCTCAAACCCGGGCGTATTTGGACAAAACCCTTCAACTGTATTCCTATCTAAGTGTCTACTTTCAAATAAAAAAGGTTTCATCTTCTTTCTTGACATCAGTTAGGCAAAGTCTCCTTGTTAGATATTTAAAAGGGACAATGAAATTGGGAATTTGTTACTTCTCTAAAGGTAACATGTGTATAGAAGCATTCTGTGATTCAGATTTTGCGGGTGACAATAAAGACGGGAAAAGTACGACAGGTTATGTGATAATGTTTGCTGGTGCTCCCATTTCTTGGTGCTCCCGTAAGCAAAAAATTGTTGCTTTATCTTCTACAGAAGCAGAATACATAGCTGCGGCAGATTGCTGTAAATAAATTGAATTTATGAAAACTATGATAGAGGAATTGATTGATGAAACTGTACCTGTTACTCTCAATGTAGACAACCAAAGTGCTCTTAAGATGATAAAATCAGGTCAAATGACGAGAAATAGTAAACACATACAAGTTCGCTATCATTCATTAAGTGATCAATACAAAAGCGGTTTATTCTCTCTGAAGTATTGCCCATCGAATGAACAGGTAGCGGACATTCTTACTAAACCCCTTTTGTCAATAAAATTCATGAAATTTAGAGGTGTAATACTTTCTAAAATTTAATTTGAATGTATTTTGTTATTGTAAACATGCACCAATTGCTGTGATATTGCTGATGAAAATATTTTTTTGTTGTTTCTTGTATTGAGGGTACATAATATTTTTTTCATTAAGGGGAGATGTTAAAGTGCGTCATGAAAAATTGATGTTAGCGACAAGCGCTTTTCATTTTTTTTTTGTAATGAGCAGATGTAAGTGAACTGTCATGGCGGTGTGATGTTAAGTTAATAAAAACTTGTAAAACTGATACCATGGACCTCTTCAGTTTTTGGGTAGTCGTATACATTCCTGTTTTACTGTGTAGTTCAACCAAAGCATGGTCGATCTTTTTGTCAACAATTCCTATGAAGTGTTACATAAGAAAAGTGTGCATTTGGAAACGTAACTGATATTTTTCATCCTTCTGCTACATGGGATCTATTAACTTACGTTTACTTTGGATGTTTTTGCATTGTACCTTTTCATGCTGTTATGGAGCTCCTATGGTATCAAATTTTTGTGTCCTGTTTGTATAGTGTTTGAGAATTAACTTATCTAGTGATGCAATAAATATGATATGTTAATATCGAAATTATGTCCATTATTCATTTTTCTAATAAATGCCGATCTAGTAATTATTATTTGAATGTAATGGAATAGCCCACCGTGGTGAAGCAGAAGTAAGAACGTAGTATCAAATAATTCCGCCAGGTGGCACCACGGACGCGATACTGCTCAGTTAGTTATCGCATTTGAAAGTAGGTGTCACTTGTGTCTGTGACGTCATGGGAAAGAAACTGTTGCCGTATTTTTGGTGACTTTATATGAGACTTTTGCCCCTTCGTTGCTCCCTCGTTGCCGTCATGTTTATACCATCATATTCAACCGTTTCTTTACCGTTGATGGAAAGTTGCCGTAATTTACGGGGCAACAGCCTTTCTTTTGCTAGCTGGGTTCTATGACCCTTATAAAAATAATCTCCACCATGGTAGGTAAAGGAAGGGTAGTAGCTTTCATGGTGGGTAGTTACCCTTGCACAACCCACGCCCTACCCACCATTAAGGGTAAGGGAAGGATAGAAAAATCCTTCGTCTACCCTTCTTTGGAACTCCTTCGCTTACGATCCGTGTACCCTTCCTCTACCCACCATTAAGGGTAAGGGAAGGATAGAAAAATACTTCGTCTACCCTTCCTTGGGACTTAGCATTTATAACTGAAGAAAACATGTCTTGAAAGTGTCTCCTCAGCTACTTTCACCTGCTAAAGAGTATTGGGTTCTGTACAAGAACGTAAGCAGTCTTTGAAAGCAAAGATAGACGGGCTGCACAACTAATCATTTAGACACTCGATCATTATCTTCCCATGTGTAGGTTCTGGGTTGAAGACCATGTGAAGGCTAATTTTTTTCTGTCTTTTAATTTTAGAAATCACTGTTACAGCTCATCCCCATTCGTTTAATTTAGTTGCTTGGCAACTTTTTAAATTTTTATGTTAATTTATGAATTTTTAGTTTTTATATTAGCCCTACCCTTCCTATACCCTTCATTGAGGCTGGCCAAACCCTTCCCGTACACTCCAGGAAGGAGAGAGCGTACCCACCAATGTTCTAAAATACCCTTCGTGTACCCTTGCTGAAGGGTATAGGAAGGGTACACCTATCCTTCCTTTACCCTCATTAGAGGGTAGACCTCCCCACAATGGAGGAGTTTATTTTTATCAGGGTACCCTTTATCTTTTATCATGCATGCAAAATTGTGGGAGAAACCTATTATGTAATCATTCACTATTGGCTAGGCTGTGCAAGTTGTTGATTAATGGTATTTCATGTGATTTGACTTGGTAATTTCAATGGATTGGGTAGGGGAATTGTATTCAGCCAAACAAGGGAGTTTCAGTCTCGCTAGCCAATAGGGTTTCAGTGTAGCTAGCCAAGGGAGTTTCATTGGAGTAGCTGGAGTATTTAAGTGCACTGCTACTGCACTGCCATCCCTCTTCCAAACTCCACTGGTTTTGTTTCAATTTCAATGCAGTTTCAGCATAGAAGCAAGACAGTGAGTTTCAAGGTTGTTTCAGCCCAGTTTCAGTTAAGTTTCAAGGGATAAATTTTTACCTGAGCTAAACAACCATAGGGCATGTTACAAATAAATCAATCCCACGATCGATTTCCCACGATCTATAAAACATGGCCACACATTGAGAAGAAATGTCCCGAGGTTTTATAACAAGCAGCTTCCCTTCCATTTCAATTCTTCTGATTGGATTATGCTTTCCGTAGTCATCATTAAACTGAGGCTTTTCACTCAAAATCAACTCCCATACAAATATTAATACCAACTGTTCAGCATTTCCTTCCAATGAAGTACAATTTTTTCAATCCTGCATCGGATTCATTTATGCATGCAAATAAAGCAATCATCATGCTTGTCAGATCGACTGTATGAACTTGTACAATAGCGTACACCCTTGTAAAGCATTTTAGCATGACACAAAACTTGCCTGGAAGAGGGATTAACAGTAAAACTTTGCAGTCTGTCGTACTCTTCCTGGTTTAAAGTTGTCATTATGCCAGACCCTACAAGGACAGTCTCTAGCAATCCTGTGGAAAGACTTGAGAGCTCGACCACTCAACTTTTCACAAAAAAGGATAGTGTTTTAATCTTTTATTGTGGTGTAACACTTATTGCAATACAAAAACTAACTTCAATACACAGTGATCCACACATATATATCCTAGTGGCCAACCTTCTAAGTTTCCACACCAATTTACATGGTGGCCAACCCTGAAGATTCACACAGATTAAAGATCTACAACACCTCCCCTTTTAGGAGTAAAAAGAACATAAAAATTGAAAGTTTACAAATCAAGACGCCTTGGAGGTTTAACCATGCGGCCACTCATTGTAGTAGTTATAGGTAGGCCAGCAGGATGTACAATAGGGTTGGGTACCCCTGGTTGATTCACATGACCACTCCCAGCGGTTGACATAGGTGGATGAACAGGATATATATCAGATCTTAGTACAACATTTTGATTCTATGACTCTACAGCATTATGGATTGGTGCATTCACATCTGGTAGTAATGTTGCATAAGATGAGGGACATGCTACCATTCTTTTTTTTAAATGTGTGACATTACGCCTCACTACATTTCCCACTGAATTTCTCACCAAATACGAACGAGGACTTGTATGTCTATTTACAATGACACCAGGCTCCCAATTGTCACACTTGCTTGTTTTAATGAGTACCTTTTCACCCATCTGAAAAGTAACTTCCTTCCGTCTGGAGGTTTTATCATAGTTGGATTTCATTTGATTCGACTTCGATTGTAACGCTTTTACCACATCCTGTGGTCGGATGACTTTGGGTTTAAGCGTGTTGTACGTAACCGGCATCTTTGTGCGTAGTAAACGATTAACCAGCAACTGCGATGGGGACCAGTCTAGTCCAGGCAGAGGAGTGTTGCGATAATCCCGGAAAAGGTTTCTGAAATCGGATTTTTCTTCCTGGCTCTTTTTAGAGTCATTTTACTAAGCTTCACCCCTATTTCCGCAAGTCCATTAGAGCGTGGATAGTGAGGACTACTTGTTCTCAGCTCTATTTCATTTCTTTTATAGTACTGCCTACATTCCCAGGACCCAAATGGCATGTTGTCTGCCAGGAGAACTCGAGGAAACCCATGAGTACTGAACACAGTCTGCATAGCATCTATGACAGCTGGTGCTGTTTTGGACTTAACTTTGCAAATATCAACCCACTTAGAATACTTGTCTATGAGGACAAGATAACATTTACCAGAATAGTCAAATATATCTGCACCCACTTTATCATATGGAAGATTTTCCGTAGAGTGGGGTCGCAATGGTTGCTTAAAATTGGCTGGGCGAAACTTCTCACAAATTCCACATGATTTTATGTAATCTATAATGCTAGATGGCATGCCTGGCCAATAAAATAACCCTCTACCTCTAGCCTTAGTTTTAGTTTCTCCACAGTGACCCTCATGTAGCAACTTAAGGACATACGATCTCAAAGCACCTGGAACTACTACTTTTTCCCCTAGAAAAATTAAACCCTCTTCAAAACAAAGATCATTTTTTAGCTTATAATATGGTTTACACTCATCAGATAACTTTTTATAAACTGGCCAGGCTGACTTACAAAATTGACTTATTTTACTCAAGACCACATCTTTGCTAGTTTCCAATTGAAACTGAAACAGACGCTCTTTTGACATTGGCAGATGCTTGCTAATGGAATGGACTACCTCTAGCATTTGTGGGTCATCAAGGACATGGTCTGTAACATAAGAGCGTGACAAATGGTCGGCAAAATGCATAAGTTTACCCGGTAAATAAGTAACATTTAAATGATACTTCAATAATTTCAACCTTAGTCGCTGCAAACGAAAAACACCAATTTGATGCACTGGTTTAGGCATAACATTGATTAGGGGTTTATGATCACTCTGAACCAGGACTGGTTTGCCATAAATATAGTAATGAAATTTGGAAGCTGCAAAATAGACTGCTAAAAGCTCTTTTTCTATTTGTGAATAATTGCACTCACTACTGGTGAGTGATCTTGAGGCTATGTGCACTGGTTTAAGACCTTTAGGACCTTCCTGAAACAACGTACACCCTAGCCCACTTTGTGAAGCATCGCTTATCAGATGAAGCATACCTCTCTGACAGGAAAGGAAGGGCCATAAATGTCAAACACTTTTTATTAATCTCTTAAGCAATAGGGTAGTTTCCTTAATAAAAGAACATGAAAGGCATTTATTGCGATTCATTACCCACTATTAGTGTATTCATAATATACAAATTATTTCGTTCTAGAAATCCCAATTTAGACGAATGTTAATGGTCAATTTTAACTTCTTTGAAAAAGACCAGATTGGCGCCCATGCGATGCCACTCCGCGTGACTTCACAGGGACCTACATGCTATATGAGTAGTCAAGAGTTTTACATCGTCTGAGATTACCAATGCATGCATGAGCCACAGACTTCAGGGAAACGTCTCTCAATAATCACCTATTAAAACTGCCAATGGTCAGAAAGTTTCCTTCGTTTGATAAAGTATTAACAATCCTTATTTAAGCCAAGCGCTATGTGCCAGCAGGGTACTCTGCTATCTGCTAGCAGCCAGCATTGCAGCAGCGCACAATATCCTCGCCCCAGCGTCACCTCACACGGCGAAAGCGGGATCAAGAATAACGTCAGATTCTGGATTCTTTTCCCAGAATTCATACTTAGCCGTCATATTTTCACGCGCTTGAAATTTTTCACTGTTCATTTAATTACGAAAAATAGATATCGTCATTTAAAAATCTGAAAGCTTGAAATACGTACTCTAGGAATAATAATCTTTCAATTTAGGCAATAAAAATAATAGGAAACCACCCTATTGATGAAGCCCCTTTTTTAAACTGGAGCAGGGTTCTCTTAGTACTCTCAAATCCAAAAGCAATGTTTGTCCATGGAGGCCCTAAACTCTCAAAATCTCGTTTAATGTGCAGCAGTGAGTGAATATTAAATATCATAAATTCTTTTCCAACATCCTCTTGGCACAAGAAAGCATGCCTAAAAATGAGACAATGAGCTACATCTAAGTCACTAGGCATAACAGACTTTTGAAATATAATGTGAAGGCTGGTTGAAGTCATGCTAAAATCAGGGCCGTTTTAAGGTATTTGTAGGCCCTATGCACTTTCAAAGTCCCTCCCCGGCTTCATTTTAAATATTTTTTCAAGAATGCACCCGCACTTCTTTGCGATTTGAAATATAAATAAACTTTACGTATTGTTAAATATTCTATGCATACTCTATTCAATGATGATGTAGTAATTCCGGTGTTACATCATGCGCTTTGCATTTGTTGTTTAACGTTTATGGTGTACTTCTTTTTTCTTATAATTTTTTAAATAGTAATGAAAGTACTTTTAAATAAAGATGTTTGATGGATACAAGAGGAAACAAGAGAGTGGATTAGAAAAGCTGAAGAAAAAGGAGGAGAAAGAAAAAGAATTGAAAAATAATCGGGGTTCGTTGCTGCAATTTATGAGCAGAGACACTGATTGCATTGCTGGTAAAACTAGTAATACTAGTGATAATGACATTTCATTCCTTTCTTCAGCCACAATGGACACCAACAACCCCGTAATACCATAAAGAATGTTGCTGGACTGTGCTGAAAAAAGTGAAACAACTGAAACAAGTGTTACAAAGGAAAAGGTATCTGTAAATTCTGTTATGGGTCATGCTGAAGCTGCTGTGTTTGATTACCCTACAGACTCAGACTGTATATATTAGGGTCAGTAGGAGATGCTAGTTTGAAGCATGAGATGCATGACAAAGAATACAGTTATTCAAGTGATCGAGCTAATTGGAAGATAACTGAACATCTAAGAAGTTATTATACTGAACGTCTTCCTTCACAAACTTTGGTGTCAGATTTTACATTAAAGGATAGACAATTTGGTGACAAGATCAGATATGCACGCGAAAAATATTTTTCTAGAAGGCTAACAAATTTTGCCGCGCGAGACTGGCTTCTCTATTCTCCTTCAACTGGTGAAGCGTTTTGTTATGTGTGCAAGCTGTTTGTTTACAACACCGGGTCTGCAAATCAGTTTATCGATGATTTTGATTACTGGAAAAATGCCATCGCAAGGATTGCATCACATGAGAAGTCGAGGGATCACATTGCTGTTCTGTTAAGGATGTTAGAATATCAACAGACATCTAGAATTGATGAAAAACTGCAAAAGGAGAAGCAAAAACTGTGAAAATACTGGACTAATGTTCTCAAGAGAAGAGCTATTGAGATAAGATTTCTCGCTGAAAGAGGGTTACCTTTTCCCGGTGACAGCCATTGACATAACTGTTATAACAGTGGAAATTTCCTTGGTTGCATTTAGCTTTTAGCTGAATTTGATCCCTTTCTAAAGGAACACATTCCAATTGAACAGGGCGATGGTAAATTTCTTTTCGATCTGTTGGTACTTGGTTGATCTGAGTACTCTCAAACTTCATGGTATAGATATCGACAATTGCATATTGCAGTCCTATGACAATGCGAGCAATATGAGTGGGATTTATTCTGGAGTACAAGCTAGATTTACAGAGATTAATAAATTAGCATAGTGGGTGCTATGCGCTACCCACAGCTTAAAGTTGGTAGGCTCATCTGCTGTGGAGAGCTGTTTAGTTGTAGTCAACTATTTTGCTATTGTTCAATCAGTCTACACGTTGCGATGGTTAAGATTGAAAGGTGCCTGAAAGAAAAAACCTTAATGTTGCAAGGGCTCTCAGCAACAAGGTGGTCAGCACGAAATGACGCTGCTAGAGCTTTTTATGCCAATTATAAGGAAATTTGACAAGCATTGTCTGATGTTGCTATAAGCGAACATCAACCACCATCATCTGTCCATGAAGCCAAATTGCTCATGAAGAAGTTGAACTATTTCAAGACAATGTTACTGTGTGTGATTTGGAAAGACTTGCTCCAAAAAATTGATATTGTCAAAAAAGGTCTACAGGAGCCTGGAATTGATTTATCAACCATCATCGACTTGTATGACAGTCTTGTTCTTAACTTTCATAATACATGTGATAAATTTGAAATGTACGAAGGTATAGCAAAAGAGCTCTCACAAATGGAGTATAAAGAATGCGTACAAAATGCAAATGACAACGACACCGATTTCATGATGAAGTGGTGGATGGCAATGTGTGGTGGTTTTAGGTATGAGTCCTAGTGAAAAAGTCCGTACTCAGTCTTTTTATGTTATCATAGATAGACTTATTTCTGAGAAGGGAAAACGGCGAGCAGTCTACACAACACTACATGAAAGGTTCAGCTTTCTTATGGACAGATCTCTGTCAACTGATCAAACAGTTTCTAAAGCCAAGTAACTAATTGAGATGTACCCATCAGATCTGGAAGAGGTATTTACTGATGAATTTCTTTTATTCTCACGAATGTTTGCTGACAAGAAAACTGTGGCTGAAATTCTTACTGCACAGATACAGAATAGGCTGGTGACAAGTTTTCAGAATGTAAATTTTGCTTTCCAGGGCTGCTATTCTGGATGGAATAGCATTATGCTATTCTCCGATATTGCAACCGATGTTGCTATAATACAGCATATTGCAACGCATATGCTATTCGGTATTCAGAACGGTTGCAATTCGTGTTTTTACTACACCGGAAGACGTAATTCTCAAAATAGCATAGGCCCGTTGCAATTCACTATTCTGAACGGCGAAATGCAACCGGTGGGGTTGCAATAATATTACGCGGTCTTCGAGGCCGAGCTATTCGGTATTGCAACCCAAAAAACGTGCGGATTGCGATGTCGAATTGTTTTTCTGAGGTTAAAGTAACCTTACCAACTATTGAAAAATGGAATAATAGCCAAAAATAAAATTATATCTGCTTTATTTTAATTAAATAATAGTAGCATAAGTGATTAATATTTAACTAGTTAATTTTAATTGGTTAGAAATTAACATTCGAGCTTAATATATGAAGCACAAGCTTGCTTCATCGACAGTACGAAAACAATATCAATCAATGCAAAGAATTACTACGATTAGCCCAAATTTCCGTGTTTTATTCATATTTACAATTCATAATTTTATTTCATCACTTGACTTGCTACTAAAAATATCCTCAATGTAGGCTATCAGGTCGATTCTTGAAAATTTTCAAGCTTGTGTTAACACACTAACTCGCCAAATTTAATAATAGTTATAGCTTTCAATGAAAACCATACATTACCATAATAATACCATATACTTTGATCAGCCGTTCATTTCATCAATTGAACAGTATATACAAATACATGCAACGAGTCGAAATTATTTTCCCCACTATTCGCTACCTTCTACAATTATAACTTAAAATTTACTAAATTATAACACGGGCAGTCGACTTGAATTACTTGCTTGAAAACAAAGGATTTCTCCGAACACCAATAAAGTTTCCGAACAAATATGATTCACCACAATCGTTTAATGGAATATCCACGTACTTACATCATAAATGCAATATATATCGTGTGGAATTCAATACAAATTGTTTCCTCTATAGACAAGTAAGTTATTCACACAATTAAGTTTCAGTATATCGGCACAGTTCAGGGTCTACCAAATATTTCAGTGAGCACATTAAAATCAGCTGATGCGAAAACAATGACATCTGACACAACAGCACTTTCCACACGATTCACTATAGCTAGATTCACTTTTTCACAGCTGTTCCATCCATCCTCAAATTCACCATCACCTCCCTTTTTTCCAAATCTGCAGCTGAAATATCGATACTATTTCATCATAATACATGAGAGCACAGCGGTGACGTTGCCACCTACTTCATTTCCTAAACAGAGATTGAATACTGAAATTAGGGAGTCATATAATATGAAGCTAGTATTAGAAACGAAAGCTTCTAGTCCATACAGTAAAGCTAGATCGTCACGATCAAAGCAATAAAAGTTGGTATATATTTATTTTGACATGCAACGAACAGACAGACTTCGAAGCCTAAGACAATTACGAAGAAAATCAAACATATTTAGCTTTCAATGATTATTTCGCATAACACATATCTCACGATAAAGGACCGATCGGATATAGGTAAATGATTCAATATTTATACCCGATGAATCATCATTATAACAGTAAAATTATGTCCTAACCCACCTGTCTGAAGCCATTGTGATATTATCACAACAACAACAAACAGCTGATTTCCTAAACGAGATTTACAAAGCGTATTATATATAAATCCACGGTTTAATATAATTTTTAAATGCAAATGAAGCAATTATTTGTAATTGCAAGTCAATATTCCGTAAAATACAGAAAAATAAATAAAAAAAGCCGTGAAGACGATGGACGACACTACCATCGAAACGTCGGCAGATATGGAGAACCTTATCCGGTGGGAAACCCGAAATAACTTCATCAATATAAAATATCTTCTCCTCATTGGTTACGAAAACTGTTCAGAAAGTTTTTCATACGGGAAGGGGCGGAGCTTCCAAATAGCTCGCGCAACAAATAGCATGATGCTGTTCCGAACAAAATTATTACTACACGTCATTCAGAATACGGGGTCGTTGCAATAATGACCCGCAGAATAGCATATGCTATTTATTGCAACGCTTATCCAGAATAGCAGCCCAGATCTATCTTACAATTTTTGGAACAAGTGCTGAACATGTTAATGGAATTCTATTAAGAGTATACCCAAATTCCAAGCATTTAAAACAGCAATGAATCTAATAAAGTTCTAATTACATCGTATACAAATTCTAAGCATTTCAAATACCAATGCATCTAATTAAGTTCTATTCAAGTACAGTGAATGTAATAGAATTCCATTAACAGTATAGAAAAATTGCAAGCATGTAAAAAAGCAATGAATCAAATCAAGTTCTATTAACATCGTATACAAATTCCAATTAATCTAATCAAGTTCTATTAAGGTACAGTGAATGTAATAGAATTCTATTAACAGTATACACAAATTCTAAGCATTTAAAACAGCAATACATCTAATCTAGTTCAATTAATATCGTATACAAATTCCAAGCAATTTATTAGCCTATTATTTAGCTAGCGAACGATACACCAGTACACAAAGCACGTCCGTACTCGTCCATGGCTACAATCCGAGAAACCATTCCACGGAGCGTCAACTGATGGCGAGGGGATTCGGACAGCGCAGGGAGCAAAGGGGATAGCAACTTCGATCGGCAACGCCGCCACATTTATGCGCCACAGTCGCCGTGACGTAATGGGATAGGGGTGGGGGCACAGATGGTGGGGGGCATAGCAGAAAGCTCTTCCAGCGTTTCCGTTGTAGTTTGTAATTAACATCATCAGATGTTTTATATTAAGTATTTTTCTCAATTAATGCTATTATTCTGAAATCAACTAAATATTTTCTATCGTTTCTTTCACTTGACAGTTCTAGATCATTATATTTAATTAGAGTAATCGGAAGCCACACATTCACTTCAGTTGAGGGTGGTTGGTTGTCGTGAAATAAAGAATCCCAATGTTAGTTTAAATGTTTATTTAAATCAACTACGTCGTACAAGGAAAGACTAAATACATTTAATTGGCTTTTACATTAAATTGGCTGTTCGTTAACGTTTACGATAAGCTAAACGGAGTCCGCACTTCAAAAACCATGGTTGCAGCCATAAGTATAACAATGATTTTGTAAGTAAAAAGCGGAGAAAACATATTTAAAATTACAGTGCATTTTTTTATACTTTCACTCAGTGAGTGCATGCATGAGAAAAGTCGGCAGAACATACAAACAAATCATTGCATTATAAATCAAACGAAACGGAGATGTGAGAAGCACAAAATTTGAATTTAATAAAAAAAAGTCACCATACGTACTAATAAGAGGAACTAAAATCTCTAGAAACATCTATGGCATTCGATGGAGTATGAATTAAAAGAATAAACCTGGGATCAATTATATGGCATGCCCTTTGCGGTAAGCCTGAAGCTGAAACACGAGCATCACATCCACGGAAGTAACTTTAAGAATAGCCAACACCATTCAATATCTGAAAATTCCAAATATACATGTGTATTGTAAAAATTAATGCTTTGTAAGCAATATGTAAACTATACTTTTTCTAATAATGCACTTAAATGAATAAGAGTGAAATTCGTAACAGGTGATGAATTTATAAAGGTGAAAAGCCTGGATGAAACAGACGTGGGAAAATTGATTCCAAGTTACATATATAATAAATCATTATGTAATCCTAAAGTAATTACACAACAGTACTCACATCAATTCATTACGGGAGAATGAATGCACTTTAAAAGGCTCGTCGCGAATACGCCATCTTCAGCAGTTGATAGCACCACGCTTCCTAGCCGAAGACAGAAATTTTTTAATTCCTTGCCGGCAGCCGGCAGGCCAGCAACCGATTTTCAGAATTCCCTTCTGTGATTGGCTCTTCAACCATGTATACCAGGCTTAGGAGAACAGACGTTTTCGAAAGTTTGGTGCCATCGACTGCAGCGCCTCTGGCCGTGCCGATTAAAGTTATTTCCCCCTGTACCGCGCTGTCCGACCCCCCTCACCTATCAGTTGATTCACCGTGACCATTTCATTCCCCCAGTTCCTACCACGCCACCCAAAAGGCGCCACAGTCGCAAACAACTGACAAACAATAATAGCACACAGTAGAATATATAAAACAACTCTCTCCCCTTATTTTTACAATACAAAAGCATAAAATGTTCACACATTAAACAAAGCAGACACACAATAACTGATAGTAATCACAACTCAAAACAAAAAGTCTTTTAGGTCTGTACAATATCATCTAAATGAGCTGGAGGTGAATGTGTCCGCCGAGGCCGAGATGAATTTGGCTCTGTAGCTTAAGGTCTTGCTCCAGGGCTATTACTTCCAGATATGCGGTATATTCCTTCCGGCTCATTGTCAGGAGGACGCGGTCCGAAGATTCCTGTCTTATGAGGTCTGTCCTCATTTGCACCTTTATCTATTGAAAAATCAGAGCAGGGATTAGCATATACAATTATATTATGATTTTTATTACCAATCCATCTGCGACGGAGTTGGTTGACATTCCTACGTTCAACATTACCAGAGTCTGAAATAATTTTAAAGTTATGAGGACCCTCAACTTCAGAAAATACACCCTTCAACCATGGCCCTCCCCGTCCATTATTCCTGTAAAAAACTGTGTCCCCAACAGTGAAGTAATTCGTAGACGCTTTCCTTCTCCCCAGCAGGATGGAGTTCCTCTTTTTCTCATTCAAATTTACATTAGCTGGATGTAGGTTGCCCAAAACAGTTTTTAACCTTCTCCCCATCAACAGCTCTGAGGGAGCTGACCCTTTGGAATTAGGAGTGGCTCTTAATGTGAGGAGGATGTTGGCTAATTCCTTTTCCCATTCATTGTCGAGCAATTTAAGTAGTAATATTTTAACGGTCTGCACCATCCTTTCTGCCAGCCCATTATTAGGCAGGGTTATAAGGTGGAGTTTTGTAATGGGAAATACCATTATTGTGAACAAAATCAGACATCGCCTCAGACCTGAAAGCAGGTCCATTGTCCGTGACAAATTTCATCTGGTAAGCCATGAGTGGCAAACCAGCTGCGCAAATTTGCTATAGTGGTCTTTGATGATAGGGAACCCCGAGTGGAAGCTACCTCCACCCACTTGGACATTGCAACCACAAGAATCAAGAACGTATGACCCAATATTGGGCCAGCAAAATCTATATGAAGCCTAGACCATGGCTTTGTAGGTATGCTCCATGTAATGGTGGTTATCATAGGGGGATTTTTTTGCAGTGAAGAACATTGAGGGCAGGATTTAATTAAAGATTCAATGTCCTCGTCGATCCCAGGCCACCATACATAACTCCTGGCCAGCCCTTTTGTGCGTACAATACCTTGGTTTGTACCAATACCAATGCCTTGGAGGTAGTGGTATTGCCGAAGATATGTAGAACAGTGGCGTAACAGGACCCTGTTGTCTCCTAGTCGTGTTCGAAAGTGTAATTCTAGGGTTATGGGGGATATATTTTCTAGTTGGTTCAAATTAAATGGTACTCACGCTTCTCAGTGTGCAATCTGACTGTCTCTGACATGAACAGCATGACGAAGAATAGTATAGACAGTGTCATGCCAACTTTTATCAGATGTGACCGGTCCATAAAAAATCCAGCCACAAAGCACACCATTATTCCTGAAAAATCGATCATGAAAATAGCATAAGTGGTCAGAAATGAAGATAGTATTGTAAAATCTTCAGAGTTGAAGACGAGGTATTAAAAACTCGCGGATTAAATTGCTTCAAGTGATATGAATGTTATACTACCCACAAAATGTAGAATCGCCTTAACAAGCATTCAGCGGGGAGAATTATTAAGTGTCGTTTCATGAGTCTGAGCTAGATTTACTCAGTTTTTTAGAATCCTAGCTTTATTAATATTTTTACTATAAATTTTGTAATGCTTCATTAAAACTTTCGTGGGTTGTCGTCATGGCGATAAAACCTTTTGAACCATTTCACCGCATCAATATTTTGGTTTTCCTTAGCATTTTCCGACCGATGCTGGTCGCTTAATCAAGGAAATTCGAATTGAATAAGCTACCGACGTTCGGTCGGTGAACGTTGGGGCCATCCAAATATTGACGTGGCAAAATAGTCCGAAAAGTTATTTTATCGCCAATCTTAGCAGTAGTTTTACATGGGCAGTGAGGTAAAAAGACCAAATATTGAAAGATTTTTTTTGTTGGTTGTATTTATTTTTAAAAATATTTTTTAATGCTCGTGTTTTACGTCTCAGCTTCTACATCGGCACAAACTATGGTGAGGTTGTCGTGATGATCACCTCGAGGAGTCAAAACGTGTTGCATCGAAAGAAAAAAATTGAAAAGTACAAGAAAGGCTTGTGCGTTCCTATGACCCCTAGATCTGCACTGGCGGGATTAATTCTAAATTATTCCCGGTAGGACCACTCATGCCAGATAGGTCGAAGGGTAGGAGCCAGACGAAAGGCAGTCCACGTGATGGTGTCACGTCTAAAACACTGTTGGAATTGAAGTGGGAAACCCTACCAAATATCTCTTCCCTGAAAACATGGAGTACAACCAAAAGAGCCTCGGAATCTCATCGCCCGGGACCCGTCCGCAAAGGGCGGGTGTCGGGCACGGCATCGAGGTCGGCAAGGTCCTCGGGGTCGTCAACATGCGAAATCCTTCCAGAGACTTATCATCATCAGCAGCATCAGTGAGGAGAGAAGAAAAGATGACAAAGAAGATGGAGAAGAAGAAGTCGGCTATAAAAGTAGGGACGTGGAATGTGAGGACTATGATGAGGGCGGGAAAGATAGAAAATATCAAAAGGGAAATGGATAGAGGGAGGATCTTAGGATTATGCGAAGTGAGGTGGAGCGATGGGGGGGACTATTGAAGTGATGGGTATAGGGTTATATATAGTGGAGGGGAAGAAAGCCAGCGAGGGGTAGCTTTAGTATTAAACGGGAAGATGGGTAAGCGTGTGGTAGGTGTAGACTATGTGAGCGATAGGATTCTGGTGGTAGAAATTGAGGCACGGCCCACCAACCTTGTGCTGGTCCAAGTTTACATGCCCACTAGTAATCATAGGGAGGAAGAGTAGATGAGGTGTATGAACAGCTCGAGGAAATAATTAGAGACACACCGGGTAAGAAAAATCTGGTAGTGATGAGGAACTGGAACGCTTCAGTCGGGAAAGGGAGGGATGGAAACGAAATAGGAGAATTTTGATTACGAATTTGGAACGACAGTGGTGAGAAAGCAACTGAATTTTGCAAGAGAAAGAAGTTATTCATCACAGACACGAGGTTCAATCATCATAAAGGGCAAAGATACACATGGAAAAGTCCAGTGGATGTGGGGAGATTTCAAATAGACTACATTATGGTATGACAGAGGTTTAGGAATAGTGTAAAAAAATCGCGCAGCTTCTCAGCAGCAGATGCGGATTCAGACCACAACCTAGTACTTATGAAATGCAATGTAAGATACAAAAGACTCATGAAAGGCAGGAGGGTGAGGAAATGGAATGTAGAAGCACTGAAGGGGAGTATGAAAAGACAATATCAGGAACCCGTGGACATTAGTGTACGGGAGGTTGAACGTACGAATACTGTTCAGGAAAGATGTGATAATATTAAAACTGCAATAGCCAATGCGGCGGAGAAGTTAATTGGCTACGTTGACAGCAGAAGGATAAAGAAGCCTTGAGTTACGGAGGCAATGGTAAAAGAAATGGAGGAGAGAAGGAAGTGGAAGAACGTGGACACAGAACAGGGCAAAAAAAATGTATAGGGAACTAAATAAACGATTACGACGTGAAACTAAGAAGGTATGGGAGGCTTGGTGGAAAAGACAGTGTGAGGAAATGGAAAAGTTCCAGACTGATGGAAAAGTAGGCACGTTGCACGCCAAAGTGAAGTCGCTATCGGGCGGCAAAAGAGGACAAGTCATGTCTAAAATTAAGGCTAAAAATGGGAGGATGCTAACCGAGAGAGAAGAGGTACAGAGTAGATGGAATGAATACGTGGGGACCTGTATGACGGAAGAAACAGGCCGGAGAGATTGACTATAGAGGAGGAAAGTGCAGTGGAAAATGATAATCTTGGACCGGGGATATTAGATTTGGAAATAGAGAGAGCACTTTGTGATATGAAGGCTCGGAAAGCAATAGGCGTGGACAATATCCCGTATGAGCTTCTGAAGAATCTAGGGAAGGATAGTAAGAAAAGGTTTTTCGAACTAGTGCGCAGGATCTATGAGGAGGGATGTTGGCCGGATGATTTCGTGAAGACGGTTTTAATTCCACTTCCGAAAAAGAAGAAAGCTGTGGAATGCGGATATTAATGAACTATCAGCCTAATATCACATGCGGCGAAAGTGGTATTGAGGATATTGAACAGACGAATGGAGGCAAGGGCAAACGAGTATTTGGGCGAAGATCAATTTGGTTTCAGAAAAGGGAAGTCAACTCGTGATACAATATCAATTATGAGGTCCATCGTGGAGAGGAACCAGGAATATGACTAGGACCTATATGTCTGTTTCGTGGATTTTGAGAAAGCATTTGATAGGGTGAACTGGGTAAGTTAATGGATATTCTCAAGAGAATAGGTGTAGATTGGAGGGATAGACGACTGATTCGTAATCTTTATATGGCCCAGACTGCGCAAGTGAGGGTAGCGGACGGAGAATCTGGGTGGGCAAGCATTGCCCGAGGTGTAAGATAAGGTTGTCCTCTATCGCCGCTGCTTTTTAACGTGTATGCTGAGGAGATGGTAAGAGAATTGTGGGACGAGTTGGAAGCTGGAGTAAAAGTGGGTGGAATGATGTTGAAATCGGTAAGGTTCGCGGATGATCAGGCGCTGATTAGCCAGTCAGCGGGGGGACTACAGGCTCTAGTGGGTGCGTTAGACGAGCGGTGCGAGGAGTTTGGGATGAGGATTAATCACAAGAAGACTGAGGTAATGCGGTTTTGTAAAGTATCGCGAGCGAGGAATGTGAGACTAAAGATAAAAGTAGGTGGGGAAAAACTTGAACAGGTAGAGCAGTTTAACTATTTGGGCAGCACATTAGAGGATAATGGACACAGTAGCAAGGACATCAGGAAGCAAATTGCATTAGCATAGGAGGAGTTCATGAAAAGGAAGGAGCTTCTGAGAGGATCGTTATGTAAGAGTTTAAAGAAAAGGTTAGTGAAGAGTTTGATTTGGAGTGTAGCTCTCTACGGTGCGGAAACGTGGACTCCGAGGAAAGACGATGAGAGAAGATTGGAGGCATTCGAGATATGGGTATGGAGAAGGATGGAGAGGGTGAAATGGACGGAGAGGAAAAGGAACGACGAAGTTCTGGACATGGTTGGTGAGGAGAGGCTGGTTTTAGATGAGATAAGAAGGAGACAGAAGGCTTGGATGGAGCGAGTAAGCGGAGAGGAGATGTTGAAAACGGTGTTAGAGGGTAGAATGTTAGGGAAACGAGGGAGGGGACGGAAAAGAATAGGATTTTTAGATAGATTGAAAGGGAGTAGGCCTAACAGTGAATTAAAGAAGGCAGTGCTGGAAGGAAAGGCAGGCTTCCAGATAACTTCTTGAACACTCCATGGAAACCTACCTTAATCGGTAGAATACTATAATAATAATTCCACGACATCATACCCCTACACGTTACAAATTGAATCTCTTTGTTAGGGACGAGAGAAGTTTCTACTACTCACCAAAGTTCCCCATTGACATGAGCCACAAATCCAGAAATTTCCGCGTTTTTGGTTCCATGGTTTTTTCCATATATATGGGCAGCGATATGGGTAAAATGGCCACGCATAAGCCAGCCATGCCTATGCTTACGATCACCATGACTATGTCTGTGTTGATAGTAAGTATCAGCCAAGCTGTGAACACGAAAAGACGAGTTAGACATCATATGGTGACACCAAGCATCCAGCTCTCACAATTGGTGTTTTAAAGATAATCGACGTGGACGATAGGCGTTCTTTCACACTCTTTATAATTTGATTAACTTTTGTTTGTTTTGACTTGGTTCTTATAAACCCACAATTTCACAACAAATTAACTCGGCGTAACATAACTTATTATGAGCAATAGCAATTAATAATTCTTCCAATTGGAGCACTTACCGCGAATCAATCGTTTTTGTAGGACTTGTGATAATTTTCATGCATGTTCAATGAAAAAATATATTTATTACCACCAGTTAATTTCAAGAGAAATTTTAGTTATCCTCAAATGTCTATCCCAAGTCGAGTATCGCCATTGTAAGTTGCTGTAAATCAGCAAACGCTTCTTGTAAGGGATTATATCCATAGTTAAGCCAATCGTATACATGTTGAGTTGTTGTATAAAGGCTTGATTTTAGCATAGTGGTTGATTAAAAATCAATGATACGCCGCTCACTCTCTGATCCAACCCGGTTACTGGTTTTGGGGAGCTTGGTGGTGTAATAGGGTGCTTTCATTTTATTTTTCATTGCCTAAATCTAAAGATTATTACTACTGGAGTACGAATTTTACACTTTTAGATTTTTAAATGACGATATCTATTTTTCGCGATTAAACGAAAAGTGAAAATTTTCAAGCGCGCGAAAATACGACGGCTAAGTAGGAATAATGGGAAAAAGTCCGTGTGACGTATTTTTGGTTCCCCCTGCCGCCTTGTGAGGTGGCCTTGGGACGAGGCTTGAGCGCTGATACGACGCAGGATGCTTGCAGGAAGCAGAGTACCCTGCTAGCTGGTAGCGCTTGGCTTAAATAAGGATTATTATTCCCGTATCAAACGAAGGAAACTTTCCGAATTTAAGTATATTTAATGTGTGATTATTAAGAGATGTTTCCTTGAGCTCTGTGCCTCATGCATGCATTAGTAATCTCATACGATGTAAAACTCCTATCTACTCATATAGAAACTGGGTCCCTGTGACGTCACGTGGAGCGGAATCACATTGGTGCCAATCTGGCCTTTTTCAAATGAGTTTAAAGTTGACCGTGGCCATTCGTCTAAACTGGGATTTCTAAAACCTAATAATTTGTATATTATGAATACACTAATGGTGGTTAACCCTTTCATTGCGTAGCATTTTCTCAGAGTTGTTTCACATTGGCGGAGAATTTCTTTTCACTGCATTGACTTTGTTTTTCGAAAATATGAATACAATTTCAATAAAAAAAGGATTTTTATATTCATTTGAGTATTTATTAAACAATTTGTTCATGGCATCACAGTGATGCCATCCGCACCCATGTGATATATGCTCCGGATATTTATGCAACCCGTTACACAAACATAAGGAACGACGGACAACATATTTTTACGTAGCAACTAAGAAGCATGAAATAATTTCTGAAATGATGGCGGAATTGGATTATAAATAAGATAAATATTTTTTCAGATGTAATCCACTATCCCTGCATCATATTTTGGGTTAATAAAAGTTTTCGAATTTTAATTTTTACATTTCTAAATTTTTAAATTTACTAGTAACATAGATTGGCATGCAAACATATGAAAGTTATTTGATCTTTTTGACATTTTATATTGCGTTAATGCTGCAAAAATTAACTAATAATTCTGAAAGGGTTCAAACACAGCCCTGGAACTTCTACTCATCGTACAACATCAGTGGTAGGTATACTGGTTTGCCACTTTTTAGTCGTTCTTAGGACGTGAGGAGGATTATATCTTCTGTTTTTCCTTACAGTTTCAGTGGTGTAAGTGTCTTTTTTGAGTAACTCAATAGATATTTGAACAGATTATTATAATTTTCTCAGTAGGGTAGCCACAGGAGGGAGTTATGGATTACAACCCCCGTTGAGGCGCCAAAAATGGGTAAATTGGCCCCCGCACCCTGTGGAAGGGCACCAAAATCTCCGGCAAAGACCCCCCATTTCAAAATCGTGGCTACATGACTGTATAAACTGTGACCACAGAGAAGAAATCTGTCGATTAATTTTCGCACGACTTTGTTTGCATGTCCTCTGCCTCCAACATCAGGATCCTCCGGCCCAGTGTAAATTATAGCATCTTGCACGAGGCCATTAGGCTCCGAAAGCATGTATAATGTTATACAGTGTTTGTGACACCAAAGCAACATGGACTCATGAAGCAGGGTTCTTTACCCGAATAGTAAATTTCTTTCATTCTTTGAGTGAATAAATTCAAAAGGGCCGAATTTTATGCCAGGGGTCTCTTGGTATCGGATCATCTACTCCAGGGTTCCAGCCAAAATGTATGCAATGGAAAATTAGTTAAAATCGGTCTCGGGAAAAATTGCTGTGACGGCAAGAAAAATCGAAAATATTTTCCTACCTTTTCCAATAATCTGGAATCATCTTACAATACTTCATACAATCATACATTAGGTATATCAGACCAAAAATATCTCCCATTCCCCACGAGTAATATTCCTATGCTTGGTTATCCTTGAAGAACTGCATGTTGAGACGCATTGGCAATATGGACCAAAGCCTTTCAGACGAGAATATTTCCTCCTGCTCCCGCATACTTGAATCCTGAAAGTATACCTCAGTTAACACCTATAACATATACTTCAATAAAATACATAACACCTACAAAATACACAAGAATGATGAGGTTGCTCTTTTGCAGGCAGAAAGAGATGTGAGCGTCAACATTTACAACCGACGTACAAGAAATTTGTATCTGTCTAAATGTGTATGTTCCAGATAAAACGGCAACGTATAATAATCCAAAAATAATTGTTTCTTTGAGATTAGAAATTTTGCTGACTTTCTTTTCTGATTATAATAGCTCTATTTGGTCAAAGTAAAATATGTAAATTGCTTCAAAGTTAAAAAACAACCTTCGCGGTGAAGACCCAATGCAGTGTTCCATCTATACACTTGAGGAAATTGTGCCAGAGGTAGTTTTATTGCGAGGAGATATTCTAAGCCTAGTTCACCAAAGGCTGATACATAAACGGTCCTTGGGGTTTGAAAATAGGTATAAAATTAAAAATGAAGGTTTCTCCCATATTCCACTAAGAGGCTAAATATATGTAAATACTGAAATGCCCAATAGAAAAAGGCCATACGGTAATATTAGAAAAAATAAAATCTCTATAGAGGAGTGAAAATGCACGCAATCGAAAGATGTCCGAAAGAGAGACTGTACTAATGTCGAGAGTCGCAAAATCTGAGAAGGAAGAGCTGACCTTCTCCATGGCATGCACACAACAGAATACTTGCATGCATTTCTAATAAGAATGGCAAAAATGCTTCTAAAAATAGAGATAACAGGCGACTCAGAGCGACTTGTAGTCTATTCCGCGGTGACGTAAAACGACTCTTTTATTTGAGCCCCGAAATTCTATTATTTTTTTCCCCGAGGATTTCCCCAATTCTAATTTCTCATTCAAAATGAAAAAATATAAAAGTTTTCCTAGAACTTTTATTTTTTCTCGTGAATAACGAATTGGTGGTCGTAATTATTTCCACCTAGTAACTTTAACAAACTCATACGAAATAAATGAGAAAAAGTCGAAAAAATCTATTCCTTTTTCCGTAACCAATGTAATGAAACCCCCATTTGAAAGGATCGTTCAGAAAATGAGTTGCAAATATATTATGGAAGAATGTTATGAGTTATAACGGCATTATGTAAATATTAAGTTTAAACAATAATAAAAACGTCAACAGATTATTCAACTGTGTTTAGCGTGTATAAAGTGACCGTATTTTGAAATACGAAAATATTTTTCGTCGATGAGATGGAAGGAAGATTATGTCAAAATATTGTTTACAAAAATGTTAATAGGACTAAAACGAGAATAATGACCTTCAAATGTGGCTACATTTAGTACAAATATTCAGAATTGTAAAGAAAATATCACATTTAAATTTTTTTGTAATGGCGAAAAATCTTACAAATTGAAAAGTACTCCATAAATATTTTTAAAAATTACTCAACAAATATGAACTTTTTTAAAAAACGGAAGGCATATCCAGGTAGCCTAATCCATTGCGCGTGCGGGTTACCATCTTGAGAGTAGACAGAACAGAGCGGAGGAGCGTAGGGAGCGATTGATGGACATAGGTCAGCGTGGCATCAATGTGATGCCACCCGCCCGTTGGCACGACCTACGCTGGGCATCAATGCTATGCCATCCGCACTCAAAGGGTTAAGGAATCAAAATCATTGCATTTCGTTTTCTTTGATGAAGGAAACTACCCCATTGGTGGAGCACTTGTAATTGATCAAAGGGTTTCGGGTTCAAATCCCCGATAGCCCCTCATAGAAAGCCTCACAAAAGCGCAAGGTGGCGAAGGGAAAGGAACTTGCAACCCTACCCTGATATTCATACGCCGTGGTTTAGCCTGGGTTGAGCTCTACTCTCATCTAACTTGTGCGGCTGGGATCACTGAGTGAGTGATTGAAAAATTAAAAATGTCCATTTACATATAATGTTACCTTGATTTAGTTTGCTTGGAACATATTTATTGCAGTCGTTTGCTTTTAAATTTACTTGACCTAATCAAATGGCTGACATTGAACGGAAGCTGTTTATGTACATTTCATTTTAACTTGATTCCTTTTCTTTCAAATACCACGAGAGACAAGTCAACTTGTATTTAAATCGTAGGAATCACATCTTAGTATTCCAAAAACAAGCCGTTCTTTTTCAAAGTTTTTAATAATAATAATCATAAGCCAGTCCTCACATGGTCAGCATCTGCTGTCATGGGCTGCTAATAGAGGAGGTCATACCAAGCGAATAAAATGGACTCGGAAAATGAATGAAGATGTTATGAGAACATTCTACCGAGTGAACAGGTGTGACGATCATCCCATCCCCGTTTACGGACAGCTTCTTCACAGAGAGTTTACACGGATGTATCCAGACTTAAATCTTACAGAGCAAAATATAGCTGATCAGCGAAGTGTTATTCAGAGAAAGGGATACCTCTCAACAATTGATTTGGAAGCCATGAGACGAGAAGTGGGGTTTGAGGTGGACCAGCGTGAGGCGATGGGAGATGTTGATGAGTAATCCCGTATATATCCATCAGAACACTTCGACAAAAAATCCCGTACTGGTAGATATCGATCATCACCTAGAAAACTCACAGGAATTTGAGAGATTCCATAGCTTCTTGGAACTCTATCGCAATACCTATCCGACTAACCGGCCAAACATACCAGTGTTAAAAAATATAACCAAAGCCCTCCCATGCATAGTCAAAGTCAATAGCATTTTGGAAAAACATCTAACCAATGTCCATGCTTTGGATGAAGTGCATTTATTGATCTACTGTGCCGCAGAGACAGTCATTGAGTTAAATGGTCAGAGAACTTATGTACCAAAACTGACGATGAGAAATCAGACGAATTTAAAATCTTATAAACCCGCTTGGAGGATACGATTGAAAAAAAGTATTGACTATTTCAGATCCAAGTCAGATGCCATAAAAGAGTACATGAAAGGAAGCCCATTGAGAAAATTAAAAAAGAAAGTGTTAAATATATGCCGTAATCAAAAAGTAGATATTGACGACCTAACCATCACTCAAAAACTCATTGAGTTAATGGACACATTTAGACAGAAGGCTAAACTAAAAGGGGCGAGACTTAGAAGATATAATGAACTGACAAAGAGGAATATATAAAAGGAGATGTTCTGGAACCAACGAAATAAATGTCTCCGCCAACTGGAACAATCGCCAGAGAGCCAATCGAATTCAGCAGTAAAATCTGTTGACTCGCATGCTTTTCAAAACTCTTGGGAATCTCTGTGGTCTACTCCACAGAGTTTTAACGATAGAGCGAATTGGTTGGATGGAATAAAGAAACATACGGAGGAAGTACCCACAATGTCTTTGGAAGGTTTCACTGCTAAGGATATAACGTCAAAAATCAAGAAGGCAAGTAAATTACCCGAATTAAGACCCGAAATTACTTCCCTCATGCTTAACTGAAGGAAACACATATCTCTTGTTTAAAAAAGGAGATCCATGTCATCCAAAAAAACTACAGACCCATTACATGCTTGTTTGTAATTTATAAACTCTAAACTGCAATAATCTCTAAAAGTATCTACCTACACTGTGATACCAACCACCTCATAGGAGAAGAACAGAAAGGATGCATGAGAGATTCACTTGGTTGCAAGCATCAATTAGCAATAGATGCTGTGATTCTGAAGCAAGCTCAGTGAAACAATAGAAACCTCCATGTAGGATGTATTGACTATGCAAAGGCTTTCGATCAGTATCCCATGATTGGCTGTCGAAAACCATGGAAATACATAAAAAAGACCCGAAAGTACGGGCACTACTGGCTGAGGTGATGAAAACCTGGAGAATCAATTTGCACCTGCAAAACCAAAGAATTTGTTCCCTAAACATCCGAAGAGGAATATTTCAAGGTGACTCACTGTCACCACTATGGTTCTATTTAGCAATAAAGCCACTGTCAACCCTGTTAAGAAATGTAACATCGGATATTGGTTAAATCGTAGCAATGATACTAGAGTCAATCACTTAATTTTCAGGGATGATCTGAAACTGTTCGCCGAATCCAAGGAAAAACTTCAGGTACTCATCAGAACTACGAAAATGCTTTGTGAGGATATATGTATGGAATTTGGACTGGATAAATGTGTCAGTGTGTCATATAAATACTTAGGCATTTATCAAAATCATCGGATAGACCATACTGAATTAAAGAAAGCCCGAGCAAATGCATATAAAAGTCGGGTGACGAAGATCCTGAATACAAAGCTATCTGGAAGGAACATGATATTGGCTATAAATACATGGGCAGTGCCTAAACTGACTTACTCCTTAGAAATTTAAAAATGGTCTGACACGGATCTAAATGAACTGGACCGACTAACTAGGCGACTTCTGAATAAATTCCGATGTTTACATGATAAGGCTTCAGTAATCAGGTAATATATCCCAAGAGAGGAAGGAGGTAGAGGCCTAATAAATATTCTTCGACAATGCCGATCTCAGGAACAGTCAATGAAATCCTCCTTAAAATTGCTAAAGGATGCATTAATGAAAGAGGAAATAAACGCTGACGTGAGATACACACCATTGAATTTTGGAGAGAACCAAAATTGGATCCAAATACCAGACCTAAACGAACAAAAGCAGGAATGGAAGTCTAAAATCTTGCATGCAAAGTTCCCAACAGTCATGCAGGAGGATTGGGTCGACAGAAACGCATCTCTGAAATTGCTCCAAGATGGCTATTTATGCCCGGAGACAGAAGGGTTTGTGATGGCAATTCAGGGCAGAGTTATACGAACTCACAACTATGAAAAAAAACATATTAAAAATTGAAATTGCAGATAAATGTGGAAAATGTGGGAAAACGGGTGAACCCATTGAACACATAACTTCGGGGTGCTCAGCTGTTGCTGGTGATGACTATGTCAATAGGCACAACCAGTTGGCCAAAATTATCCACCAAAACTTAGCAACTACCTATGGACTTTAAAAAAATACTCCACCATATTACAAATACCATCCACCCGCCGTACTAGAGACAGACAGAGAGAAAACACAAAAATATCAGAATTTGGCCGGTGAAATAAAAAATATTTGGAAGTTGAAAGACGTCATCATTCACCCAATGATAATCTCTTCGGAGGGAGTCTTGTCTAAAAGATTCAAAAAAGAAGTCGAAGACCTGGGAATTAAAAAACAACTGATTAACCTCTGGCAAAAAGCTGTTTTATTACAGACCTGCCACATCGTGAGAAGATTCCTGGGTCGGGCATGATCGGACAGTGTAGAATAGGGTGAATTCTCTTCCTTAACATCCGAGCCTAATCCTAAATTGACCTAGGGTTAGGTGAATATTTCCAGCTGGTTTTAATCAGCTGAGAAAGTGCATAAACTCAAATAATAATAATAAAATGCCTTTATTCGGGCGAGGTTGAGACTAAGAAGTCCCTTCTTCCACCTAACCTCAATGGTACGTGCTATAATCACGGTTAACTTGTTTTTTTTACACATCTTATTTACATTAAGTTGAAAAGTAAAATACGATATTATGATAACAATCGGGTAAACTTCTTGTTATTTCGTACTGCTAATTTTTCATGATAATTTTGATTTATTTGCAAATTTGTAATAAAATATTTTGAAGATTATGTTTCGATCCAATAGGAGTTGTATGGAAAAATAAAAAAAGCGTGGAAAGCATGGTTCTATTTTCGTGATATTCATGCAAAAGAAATTATGGGGGAGGCGTTTTTATACACGCTCTCTTTTTGAGCCAATACTTACGTATTATGAAAAGAAGGCTGGTAGATATGATTGTTATCCTACAACCCACAATCCAATTCAATAGTAATCCGAGGGCTCCTCCAAGAACAGTAAAGATTACCATTATTGCTTCCATAACATATTGCTGCAAGGATAAGGAAAAATTTGAGGTCATTATCTATAAGATTATCATTGATTGCTGTAATCCTCTCATACAGCTAAGACCTCATTTACCAGAATGGCATGCACTTATCTGCCATCAATGTATAAACTCTTTAAAATCCGCCACTAGGTTAGCACACGCAATCATTTTACGCATTTGTGTCAGGGATGGAATTCCCATCCCTTTTCCCATCACTCGTCTTGTCCCCTTTGGGTCCCAGAATTCATCGCTGCTATCAACTATCAGCCAATCAGAACGCACGGCGGCATACAGCGATACTAACGCCTCGTTTGGCTTTTAATGGAATGATAGTTGTAAATACGGAAAGTGACGGAATAAGCGATGGAAAAAAGGACGGTAGGAATGACCGTGTGATTCATAAAATGATAGGTCGAGCGATCACTCTTTTGGAACTCCCTGAAAACCCATTGCTGAGGCTAATAATAATAATAATAATATATATTTATTCCACATTGTGGTACATGAAATCACTCTGAGATTCGGATAAATGATCATGTGATTCGGTCTTTAGGATTGTCGACCAGTGATGGTTGTTGGATCTGTAGGTGGAATAAAAAGGAATCTTAATAAGCTGTTTAATACCACACCATGGCCGCTCTCGGTGCGAACGCCCGTTCCATTCCAACCAGACAGAGAGAGAGTCATCCCCCAAGCTATCCCATGTATGCCTCATTCACATTATGATAGTTCCAGCCATCGTCGGAAGTATCGTGCATTCACACAACGATGGTTAAAACCTGTGCTGTCCTCTAGTGCTGACATCTAATTGGGAAATTGACGGTTACCAAAGCTGTTGAGGTATGCATGGACAAGATGGTACCTACTGTGTTCAACGTGTATTTACCGAATAATTTTTCTTCCGCCCATATTCTTCCTTCCTAGAACAAATCCATGAAAAAAATAGAGCTTCACGAGCTTTCCGTCTTCCTCTTGTCGCTTCCGTTTCCGGTCTCCCAGCGCCTAACCATCTTATGCCAGTTCTACACGCTCTGCTCAGCGCCTAGGATCAGCCACCCTAGCGGATGATCTTGCCGTGTAGAGACGTTGCCACGGCTCAGCCGAGGGGGTTGGATCATCTCGCCTGGGACCCCCAGCTTAAGTTATAAGCTGCGCTGTTGTCATCAACTCTCTCTCACATGGCGCGTGTATTTGGATGCGTTCCGTTTTCTTCTGAGTGTGGTTCTTCTCACTGAGCTCATAAATGACAAAGTTAGCGGCGCGTGCTCGAAATGGGATTTTGGATGAGACCAACGTCCTTACTGGAATATTATAATGCGTTCCCAGTGAACAAGAAATTTGAAAGCCTTTACCGTCGTCGCCTTCTCGTCAGCGTTCTTGCCATCGTCTCGCGGTCACCTTCATAGCCATTCTATTGATGATCCAAAACATTCGTAATATTTAATTAACAGAGTCATAATATACCAAATAGATATTTAGGACTTTTTCGATGTAAAAACTTCAAAATTCTCTACTTAACCTGTAGCAAAACCTGAGGAAGTATTATCACCCTAGCCGACGAAAAATCATCTGAATTATTCTAAATTCATCTCCTTCCGTAGAAGTGCCACAGATAATAAGTCGGGAATACACTGATCTGCCAAAATAAATCCGGTAATTATCTGCTTCGCTAGAAATTTTTCCATAAAATGCTTCAGCGCTCGCCCATTATCAAGTGTTCTTAGACTTTCAGTTATTGCCATCAGATGGCGAGGGGTCGACTTAAGCCTCTCGTTAAGAATGGGTTTGCGCTGAGCAATTTGGCTGAGCTAAGCCGGATGAGCTGATCCGAGCGTGTAGAACTGGCAATAGAGGTCCCATAAGCTCTATGCTAACCATCGTAAAGTGGCAACGTTCGGAACTACGTCAACTATAGTCAGGACTTGCATTCACACGACGAGTTCGGTCAAATATCGTTAGGACGATGGCTCGGACGATCCTAACGTGAACGAGGCATTACCACAGATATATACACTATATTGGCAGTGGCGGGGGTGGGGTGAAGCCGTGACGTTCGTTTGGCGCAAGGTGCGTGCGGTTGCGTTTGGCGGCCATGTTGCCTTCACCCACATATGAGTTTGCGTACGTAAGGAACTGGAGGAAAATCGCAATGTGAAAGATAACGGTGGTTTGATTAAGGCTTTTGAATATAGAAAACGTTGTCATTGTCGTTTAAGATACATCAAATTAAAAATAAAGGGAACGATCGTGACACTTACGTGGTAACTTAACCGATCTTTGAGCATAACTGTGACGAAGTTATGAAATTGGTAATGCAAGCAGAGCTCAGATTATTACTTATTCGGTTCCTGCTCAATATATTAGAACTTGAATCCAAATGCAAGGATTATCTCGATACAGAAATATTGTGTGCAAATATAGAAGGGGCGTAGCAGATGGGGAAAATGGTTCAATGCGTCGTCTGCTAGGAACGCTCAGCTTGCCTACAATCGCGAATACATGTCATGGTATTGTAAACCCTCAGCTTTACCAGCGGCATTGTCATGCTATTCGAACAAAATAATTCGACAATTCAAAAGGTTTGATGTTTCCACCAACTGTATGAGTTGTCAATTGCACTGATTTTTAATATAGACTCTCAATTCATAAGATCCTAGAAGAAATGCCACCTAACCTTTCACTGCCATAAGTAATCGGGCGAAAAATATGACTTAATTAAATTTGATTCTACTTCTTTAAGCCCATTACAATCTAGCTTTCTTTGCAAGGAAGGCTGCTTGACGCTGTAAAATGCTTTTTAGAAGTCGTAAAGAGTTGATGCGACTGAATTTCTATTCTTAAGCATCAGAAATATAATTTACAATATTTTATACAGGCAGAGTTTTAGATTTTCCCTCACGATCACCAAATTGGGAAATTGAAAACAAGTTATTGGCTTAATAAACTCACAGATTTGATCCATTATCAGAGTTTAATATACTTTACCTATTGCTGGTAAAGGGTCTATTATTGAAAAGGATGTCTTCATCTCTTTTTTAAGGGTTGGAAGAGTTTTAAAGTATTGCAGATGATTTGGAAACTCCCCCTTACTATTCTACAGTTAAAGAATGGAGCAAAGGGTTCCACTATAAATTCAATGATTTCTTTGATAATTGAAAGAATTGGAGAGGTTGCATATATCTACCGTAAGATTATTTTAGTCTTCCTTATGTTGTAATAATATCCGAAGGGGAAGCAGACTTTAATTTAAATCTTACGTCATGAGGGGGTACGCTTTTAATTAAAATTTGAATCTTGTCAGGATAAGTGATAACAACAGATACCATTTTATATATAGAATCCACCAAATGATCACGTAACTGATTAGCACGAGGTGGATAGGATGAATTATTTTGAATGTAACCAACCTCGTTATGAACCAATTTCCATATAGCCTTGCTCAGGGCTGGATTTACCCAAAGTTATGCTATAAGCACCTCTCCATTGAGCGCCCCTCATCACTTGAGCCCCTCCGCCTCCCTCCCCGAGTTTTATGATAAGGCATAGCCACTCGAATGAGGTAAGGTTCGGAAAAAAGGAATAAACACATATGAATGACAGCATAAGTGTATGCTTGAATTTTTACGCAGGGAAAACATAGACAATTCAGTTAAATAAAACAGATATTCACAAAATCTAAACTTATGCTTTTGAAAGAAATTATTTAAGTTAACAGGCACAATTAAAGGTCCATCATAAATGCTCCTCAGATCTAAACAAGTAATAATACTACAATGGAAATAAAATACGGATATAATATAATAATACAACAGCGGAAAGTACATGGCATAAAGGAAACTAGAGAGAATCTTTTCATAATAACCACACAAAACACTGCTGAATAACGATCATTATGATTTCACGACAAAACACAAAATGGTAGACCATAACCTGCACTTTTCATTTTATAAATTTCGTGGTGATACGTTTAAAAGGCATTCGAAAAAAATTTCATGCGGTGTGAGATGGAAGCGGAGACATTACTTAACGTAAACCATGCTTACCTTATAGGTATCTATTATTTACGTGTGTACAGACACATTTTCACCCCAGGAACTTTTTTCCTCGAAGAGTACTTAAAATTGCACCCCCATACAACGCAGAGGTTCACCATTCTTCTTCTAAAAAGCACCAAAAGCAGTAAAAGTAGCCTCTCTAATACACGGGTGTTAATGGCACAGGAGTAGCGGTCGGTGAAGGCAAGATGGCTAGTTGCGCAAAATTTGTTCTGCCGGCCGGTTTCAGCGCCACCGTGAGGAAAACATTGGGACTGCCAATCTAGAAGTATATATCTGTGGGCATTACAAATAAAAACAAAACACTCCCAATATTCCCTAATATGGCAGACAGCGCATCACCAAGGCGGCAATACAAATAGAACAGAAACAAACAAATACATAAAATCCTCCCCCCTTTTAATCAAGAACATAAAAATTTTCAATTATCTAAGTAAGATAGATAGGCTGCTGCTTAAGATAGGGAGGCTGCTTGGTAATCCGCCTCGGATGGTTATCTTGCCCAGAAGTATAGGGTGGTTTCCTATTATTTTTTTATTGCCTAAATCAAAAGATTATTACTCCTGGAGTACACATTTCACGTTTTTAGATTTTTAAATGACGATAATCTATTTTTCGCGATTAAATGAAAAGTGAAAATTTTTAAGTGCGTGAAAATGCGACGGCTAAGTATGAATGCTGGGAAAACTCCGTGTGACGTCGTTTTGATTCCCGCTGCCGCAAGTGAGGTGACCTAGGGGCGGAGCTTTGAGTGCTGATACGACGCAGGATGCTATCAGGTAGCAGAGTACCCTGCTAGCAGGTAGCGCTTGGCTTAAATAAGGATGTTTAATACCTTATCAAACGAAGAAAACTTTCCGACCTTAGCCAGTTTTAACAGATTATTATTAAGACATGTTTTCCTGAGCTCTGCACCTCATGCATGCATTGGTAATCTCAGACAATGTAAAACTCCTATCTACTCGAATAGAAGCTAGGTCCCTGTGACGGTACGTGGAGTGGCATCGCATTGGTGCCAATCTGGCATTTTTCAAATGAGGATAAAATTGACCATTGTCATTTGTCTAAACCGGTATGTCTAAAACCAAATAATATGCATATTATGATTACACTAATGGTGGGTAACGAATCTCAATCAATGCCTTTAGTTTTCTTTGATGAAGGAAACTACCATAATGGCTACGGCCATCTAGGCTTCTGGTCCCGTGTCATCATCAGTCTCTGTCTCAGGGTTAGGAGCAGTTGAAGGACTACCATTTACCACAAAAGGAGGCTCAGGAACCTCATCTAATATTAACGGAGGTTGCTCATCTCTCCAATCACACGAACTTCTCTCCTCAATATCTCTGCTCGGAGACCATGCCTGTGAAGGTAACTGAAAATTGTCATTAGAAGAGATCCTCCTCTGAAGCTCGTCAACGTGACTTCTCTCAATTTTTCCCTCTTCAGTCTTGACCTTAAAAATTCTAGATCCCTCAATTCCCACAATGGTTCCCGGTTGCCAAACCCTCTTACCATCATGATACTCTCTAAAATAGACTAAATCCCCAAGTGAATATTTGTGAGCCTTGAGTTTGTCAGCTCTTTCCTCCTCCCCCACATTGATTGCAGTGGTGGGAAGCAACCGGTCTAGCAAGGTTGATAATTTTCGACCCATTAGTATTTCGCACCGGGCCCTTCCCGTATCATTAAGGGTTGACCTCAACATAAGGAGAATATTTGGGAGCTCCTCTACCCATTCCCTTGATGGTAGCTTCCTGAACAATCTTTTGATAGTCTGAACTGTTCGTTCCACTTGGCCATTAGAGGCTGGGTGATAGGGTGGAGTTAAATAATGCCTAATCCCATTCCCTTCTAGATAAGTTTTAAATTGGTCAGAAGTAAATGCTGGGCCGTTATCAGATACCACTAACACGTAAGTCAGGCAACCCATGAGTAGAAACCATTTTTTTAATTGACAAATAACAGTACCGGAAGAGAAAGATCCTCTTGTAAACGCAACTTTAACCCACTTCGAAGTAGCATCAACCAAAATAAATATGTATGGCCATGAAAGGGGCCAGCAAATCCACATGCACTCTAGACCACGGCTTTTTTGGAATATCCCATGAAATGATATTAACCGGCTGTTTCCGGTATGCTGTTTATGTTGTTTACGGGCTGGGAAACTAAGTTAGCCAAGATACCTCTATGATTTAAGTAAGACTACCGGGTGACTTCGTTGACCCTCAACACTATTTTTCTCGACGTCCACTGTCAGGGCCGGCTCAAGGAAAAATACTTACCAGGGAAAACTACTGTTGTATCGCCCACCTACGGGGGTTTTGGCATAAAATATCCCTGCATTAAAAGGGTTTAGGTATGGAATACCCCCAATCAAATTTGGTCGCCACCTAGCTACGTCGCCCGGCCCTGTCCAATGTTGAGACTAGGCAGTTAACCATGCCTTTACATTAAGAATGGCTACTACTATTTTAATCATATACTACATTGCTAAACTAATACGCATAAATAGTATTTAGTGTACACAATATGAGGAAAGTCTCAGTAAATGGTATTGCATGCAATGAAACAAATAATATGTAAAGAAGCAATTCCAAAAGAAAGGAAATAGACTACTACCATGGAATAAGGAGGAGAGGAAGCGCAATCCTCCTCCTTCTTCCATGTTACTACCATAATATTACAAAAGATAAGGAAAATCTACTTATGTGGTTTAAATGTTAAAAAAGCCGAAATAGAAAAAAGTCTGAATTTCATTGACCAAGATGTCAATTCTTGGGTTTGCGGACCCGAGAAACCCGAAAATAATACTTTTATTTACAAAAATTTAACCGTTGACCCAGTAAGGTCAACGTCAAGGTCATAAGGATGGCAAAAAGAATAGCATACCAACAAAGGTGTCGATCCATGGGTTTTATAGGGTTCCCAAGTCATTGGTATTTTCCAAATACCCGTATTATTTACTAATTGCCCTCCAAGGTCAATACGGAGGTCAAAGGTCATAGAGGTAAACGTGCGGTCATGGTGATAACCAAGGTTGCCAACCATAGGTTTTGAAGGGTGCTAGAGTCGGTTTTTCAGTTCACAGATCCGTATTGTTGATTTTTTGACCACCGAGTCTCAATGGGGGTCAAAGGTCATAGAGTTAAACGTCTGGCCATCATGAAAACCAACGTGTCAAACTATAGGTTTTGAAGGGTGCCAAAGTCGATTAAGCCGTTCATAGATCCGTATAACAATTTATTTCGACCTCCGAAAGTCATATTGGCGGTCAAAGGCCATAGAGAAAATATGCAACACGCTTACCCCCCCCCTTCTTTCCGATAAATTTTCCATTTCCTCGCAGTATTTTCCGACAGGCCTCCCATTCCCTCTTAGCTTCATTTCTTTTGCGGAAAAGGCCATGAAATTTTTCATTCGAAATTGTTTAGTTATATTTCACACATTGAATTGCTTTCATAGTCTCAACACTTGATGGTGATTTTTCTGATGCACACACTTCATTTACAGTAGAAAAAACGAGTTCATTCGCAGCATTACCTTGTGGTAAGGGCAAAGAATATTCCTTAAATTAGTGCACTATTTTATGGAATATGCTTTGTTTCAAATGATAAAATATTTATAAACATCTGAACTCTATCAAGATTTGTGCCGGAGCCCAAGATTTTACCCTTTTCTAGCCAATATATTTTTTTAATGATGATACCTCATTAAAAAGATCAATTTTGGAAATATTATCATACGTAAAATTTTATGCACAATGATCGAATGATTTTACAACATCATTCCAATTAAGTTCGTGTTTTAATGCATTCCAATGAAAATGTTTATATAATTTTAATATAGCGTCCACTCTTCTAAATAATCTTTGAAGTTACTATATAAATTTTTAACGTGATTCATGATATCTGCACGATTTATTGCACCCACTTCGAGCTCACTTATGCTCTTACCGATGGTTAATGGAAGAAAATGACTCTCTGACCACTTTTGATTCAAATATTTTTAACTTCATTCGCTACTTCGATTACCATAATTTTATCACCTTCAATAACTTCAATAGCATTGTGCAAAAGAGGTGATTGATTGTTTATAAACTCTAACTTAATTTGAGGATTCTTTTTCAAAACCCTCTTCTAAAATTCTAGTTTCAATTCAAATTCTAATTCATATTGTGGTATAATTTTAAAATTCTATCTAAAGCTGACGAAAGAGATAACTAGCGCGTTTTACAATAACCAAGTATTTTCTGATATTCCACTTACGCAGTTTCACAAAATTCTTTCAGCATTTGAACACTCACAGTAGAAATAAAAATATATTTTAATGACAATATTTTCCACACCTGCGGGCAACAAATCAGCAGCTGTTTGAACGGCGTTATGTATCATGTGCCCTGCAAAACCGATTTGATAACTTGTGATGTGCAGGCCTTAGATCTGAAGGAACGACTATGAAAAATAGCATGGAAAGACATCCCTCTGGTAATGCTATTTTCTTTTCTTCTTCTCCATAAATTGTTTTTACTGAAATTTTCTGTGTATTGGAGGAAGATGCAGCAGTATTTAAATATCTTTTATGCTCTTGCGTCTCCAAGTGCTTCGAAATATCATTCCTACTGCCGCGAAAAATTGAAAATTAACCGTTACGTTTCACACATTTGACAAAGTAATCGCTTCTGGATTTTTTAATAAAATGAGATTCATTTCTTAGGTGATCTTCGAATCCGCATCTTCTTTTCTTACGCATCATAACAAAAATCTCAAAAATTATATTATGTCATAAATTGTTTAAAAAAATGTAAATGAAAACTCTTTAAGTACATACGTACAAAATTACAGGAAAATATTTAATAAGTTATTCAATAAATTAAATATAATTGTTTTTTATACAGCAAATTTATTTAAAAAATTATTTTAATCCAATCCTCTCTTTCTTTCTGTTTATAAATATGTTAATAGATATTATTTATTCCCAGAATTTTCCGTAGCGTACGTACATCGTAGATGTCACTTGCAAGGCCGGCGCTAGATCTTTTTCCACCATCAAAAATATAAATAACACGAGAGCTGTGTGCCTAATAAAAAAATATGCATTTATGAAATAACTAAATTACTTACCTAAATTATCTGAATGCTGGTTTGTTGACATCCTTTTTTAATAGCACTAGCACGCAGTTCAATTTACATCGCATTAGTGACCTTTAAAAAAATTACTATATGTGAAGGCGTTGCCGCGTTACTTCGTGGACGACCGGCAAGATCTTTAGACCATGACCCTTTTCCTCTCTAATATTCCCCCCCGTTTCCAATTTTTGTGTAAGATTTCATGCTTTTATAACGATGTTCCGAATGATGCTAGATCGCTAACGAGATAAGAAAAAAATCTGCGAAAGTGTACGGGCTTTCTCTTCATTTTACTGCCACAATATAATTTCGTCGTTGCCAATGCCGAAAATTGCCACTTTTCATTAATTGTAAGTTCACCAATCCAACCATGGTTGAAAGAATACTTCTCGTACATAACACAATAAATATTAGTACTATTAATTTTTTCTAATTTCTCACTTAAAAAATCGCGAAGAAAATGGTCAAAATACCGCAGTGATACAGTGAATCCCAATTCGTAGCCATGCACTACAACTATGCGCTTCTCAACCGTGACGTTACTCCGCTTAAAAAGTCGGGGGGGTAGGAAGGGAGCGGAGGGGAGATGTTGGCCACACGGCAAGCCATGGGTAGGGGTGGGGAATCGCGGGTCTACTTGATTATATGGTCTAAGGCAGCCCCCCGGAACTAGGGCTTTAGGCATGTTCCTATTTTGAAGCCAGTTCCGAGCTGTGGTCAGTAGAGGCGCCAGTAGTCGAAGAGACTACCGGGAGCATTACGTTGCAGTGGACTTTGTAGGCAAAAGATACTGAATTTAAGGTGAAAACCGTCTATATAATACGTTATTTGTAATGCAAATAACATCCAAATTAAATTCTCGAGTTAAAGTGTATCTTAAGGAATGCAATTATTTAACCAAGCGGAGAAAAGGGATAGTTGTAAGGGCGACGAAACCGGGAAGGAAATTATTATATTCGCTTCAGCACTGCGGTGAATTAGGAGTCAACATAAATTAAGGAAAGAAAGGAATTAGGATTCAACATAAATTAAGGAAAACGTGCAACCTTTAATTGAGGTCGAAATGGGACAATTGCTTCGGAAACCAGTAAAATTCTACGAGTGAAGCCAGGGGGGCGTGGCCAAATTGCGCATTAGCCATGTTACGGGACACGCAATAACATAGTCTTACGAGGCAACGTCCAATTTCTGAACTTTAGTCATAAAATAACGGCTTTGGGCATTTTTCGCGACAGTTGCGATGAAATTAAATAGTACATACCCAATAAATTAATTCATGCTGGATTACAGCCGTTTTGACCCGCAGGTAGACAATTAATAACGGCCGATGAGGTGTTCAGTCAAACATATTTGACTCAAATGTTACTCGGAAAACTATTTCTGGCAATTCGAAAATTGCATTAATTTTAACTTTCTGAGTCTTAATCTGAAATGAAAGATCGATTGTTCATGCTGCTATGCAATCGTCATTTCTTCTCCGAACATAATTCGAATTCGATCGTTGCCACTGAACTCGTCATGAACTGCTCTTGCAGGATATAAATATTGACTAAACCCCAAATTATAATAACTTTTTCAATGGTACTATACGGAAATACCTTAACACTTTAATTTATATGATTCCATTTCCACTGTCAAAGCCCCTGAAAAAGAACGATGCCACCTCTTGTAATGCAAGTTAGCGCTGAACTCAACTACGAGCGAAAAATTAATTAATCACCGCGTTTCCGTATAAAATACTAAATGTTTACAATCAAAATCCTTGGAAAAATCCATACGAAAAATCCAAAACATTTTGATCGACAAAAAAAACATAATCGAGCATAAACATTTATTTAACATCCAAATTTCAAAACATAAATTCATGTTACAAATTTAGTTTGAAATTGAAAAGTATAACATTAAACTTTGCCAGATCAACTGCAAATAAAAACATACACAATGCATGAGTAAGGCGAAAAACGCAAAACTGATCTGCAAACCGAACGAAGCGATTGCAATTCACAATTTTTCCAGTGAGCAACTGCAACTCTTCATGATTCATCACAGGAAAGTAAATGGGAAAGCTTTTCGGAAATAGCTTTACAAAAGGACCAATAAACTTTCAAGGACATCCTGAAAAAAGCAAAAAAGGAAAGCTGCGTAAAACTCAACAGGTATGACTGGAAAAAAATGTTCATCGATATTAAGCATTATTTAAAAAAAACAATTCCGAAACATATTATTATTATAGAATATGGACAAAAATCAAGGTACCACAAATAATTAACACAATTACCATTTTCTGTCTCTAAAATTTTAAGATATGCTGACAATAACAATGACTTAACGATACAAAGGTAACTCTCAACACAAACTCCAAAATTGAATCCAATATCACAGGATCACAAGTAATTGGAAACCTGAAAATAAGAATTAAATTAACCAAAAGAAGAAGAATAAATTGAAAAAAATTTCTCACCAAACTGAAATTTTTAAACTATATTTTAAAATTAGGAAAATATAGGTCATTCAACGATAAAAGTAATACCTGATTTCCATTATTGAATTGATGTAACATTTACCTAAAGCATCCCTGTCAGCAAAAGGAGCATATATACGTATATTACAGCAGGATATGAAAGATAATTGAAAGATTTAACCTACTGCTTGAACAAGATCATGGACGTAATGCTACGGAATGATTAGCAGCTATTCCCCAAAAACAAAAACCAGCATTAAAGGTTTATCTGACTTGTTCATGTCCTGCAAATAATGAAGTAGAATAAATATCAATGAAGCTTACAACTAGGATATGAAATATCTCAGGAAAATGAAAAGGATAACAAAAATATAACTTACCTCGGCCAGTATCTTTCCATTTCCATCTTTATGGACTATTTTCCCGACAACTTCTTCCTCCCGAAAATGCCACTCACATACCCGGTGGCTGTCCTTCAGGGTAAAATCCTTTTGAGGAATAGCTTTTTGCCAGAAATTCCGTATCTCTGGCATCGACGGGACTTTGAAAGAGAGATTTCCGTCTTGGAACTGCCATAGCCGGTGGAACAATTCGGCACAACACACGACCACGGTATCTCTCCGAAAGAGAAACAATCGGAATTTAAACAAAAAAAACGATTTCTACGTTCACTATAACAAACGTACTATATTGCTGTGGTAAAAAGCCTCCGTAGCTCGCTAAATCTTTAAATTGAAGTTTTTTACACATGTGGTTCACTTTTCGTTTAATCGTGAAAAATAGATACCGTCATTTCAAAATCTAAGAGCGTAAAATGTGTTCTTTAGGAGTAATAATCTTTCAATTAGGCAATAAAATAATAAAAGTTATTATTTCGTACAAAGCCCAGAGTTTTCGGAACAATATTCTTTGATTTACAAATAAAAATGCATTCATTGAAATATTAGGGAAATTGTTATTACTTTAACGTGTTAGCGAATTGAGTTTCCTGCAGTTCATTCAAAACTTAACCTCCAATCATTCAATATTTAATTACCCTATTTTCCTAATTCCCACTGCTGCTATTCGACTTATTCTTGAAGTTAGAGTTAAGTACGTAACTTTCAGCGTATTTCCTTGAATTGATATTAATTATTATCGGGTAATGTAATATTATAGTTTTATTTATTTTTTATAGTACGGATACCACCTGCGTAGGATAGATTTAGGGCAATTTGAATTAATAGCGTGAAATAATATTCCGCCTGGCAATTACCTCATCTTTGGTGAACGTCATTATGCTTTCCTTGTTGGAGGCTAGGCCAGCCAAGTAGGTCACCGAGAAGCTCATCATCAAGGTCCCCAGGGATACCGACAGGGCTGCCATAATCTGTAAGAAGAAAGGCATTTCGAAATGAGAAATTATGTTCGCTGAAAAAAATACTGAACTTAATCATAATTTATAAACCTACCACCCTATCGCAGGCCATTTCATCAAAAATGTTTATTTTCAGATATGATGACAAGGAAAACTTGTGGGACTATCATAAACCAAGGGATTTATATTCTCAACGCTGCGTCTTTCTTTGCAGCCCAAAATTTTCCCATGATTAGTCACAGTTATCCTAAGAGTCGCATATTGTGTAAAAAAGGCGAAAGAACTTTAATCCTCATTATAAGGGAAAAACTTAAAATAAATTTTAAAAATTATTGAATTTAATAAGTTAGTTTCACATTTTTTGAAACCAATTGAGCCGCTTTTCTTCATACGGATGAATTGAAATTATGATTCCCCCTAATCTTCGTAAAACTGCGTGGCTGCTTGTGGTTCAGGCAAAGAAAATTCATGAAGTTGAGGAGAAAAATAAAGGTAATGCTGTTGATAAAAAATGGTTCATCTTTCGAGACGTAATCGCTGGAGTGTGAGTTGAATTTACACGTTCTTCTGACTCATTTGACTGTGTCTTCGTGTCATCGCAAGGCCGGTTCTTGTGCAGAACCAGAAACTGTGTTCTATGGCCGCGATCTCTGATATGATCTCATTTTCAATTTCGAGGTGCCGCTTAACTTTGTGATATATGTAAGGTCGCCGGCGAGTGGGCGTCCTATTGCGCCTTTGGGAAGTACCCTCGCGCTCGCGAGCCAAGGTGCATTTGGTGTCATTACTTCAAGCGGTGCTCGAAGGTTGCGTAATAAAGTGTTCTGAGCCTCAAAAAAATTCTATCAGTTAAATTAAAGACCGGCTCAAAACCGTTTTATGTCCTCCAGTGAGAGATGAATACGTATTAGTGGAAAGAAAGTTTAGTCCATCCCGGATGGCATCCATGTACGCTGTGTTTTCACTCACTTTACGTTTAAATGGGTATACGGAAGTCGCCACTTGGGTTGCTGTCAGTTATAGTTTTCCAAATTACACGAAGAAATGAGCTTTAATTAGGGATGTCGACCGAAATTGATATTCACGATGTTGTGATTTATTGAGTACATATCTTTTCAATGCAGTTACGAATGTAGAGAACAAATGAGTCGCTGTGCACTCATCGCTACCCTGATAACATCTTAGAGAACAGATTAAAATGCTCCTTAAGTGGCAACATAAAATGAAGCTTCTACGGCACTACATTCAGTCAGCTTGGCTGTTTCGTTCCGTGTTTTATTTCCCTTTCGGTCGTTTCGGCCTCGTGGTATTGTTACGTCCGGAACAGAGTTACCCGGTCCGGTTTGCATAACTCTCGACCAGTATTTCGTGAGATTTGCATTTCGGAGCCATGCAGTATCAAGATTTGCCCTTCAGAGCTTTGGGGGTTGCTCAAGTCGCCGGGATCGACGCATGGGGGTGCCAAGTCTTTGAGAGGAAAGTGTGTCCACCTCAAACTCTCGGTCGTTTTTAATTCCACCGGGTGCTGCTGATTGAAGCGAGGCCGACCCTTGAACCATTCATTCGCAGGAGTTGCATCGACTACTAAACCCCTGCGGTTGGATTGCCAGATGACAGAAAGAGAGATAGATATTGTGTTCATCACCATGAGTGTCTATTGAGGGGGCGACGAGGTCTTCGTTCGCATTGTGTTGCGAATAAGTGTAATGGTCACTTCCGTGTCCGAGCAAAATTCCCGAACCGAACAAGTTTAGTTATTACCCTTTGATGAATCTTCCATTATTTCCCCGTCCAAAATTTCACTATCCGATCATCAGGCAAGCATATAAATATTTTTAAGAGTAAGATCGCAAGTTTTTATATCACTAGTGTATCTGAAATTTTGAAGTTATCTACTGAAGCCAATTGCAATAAGGAACTAATATCTCCGGCATTCCAGATTCATTTTCGTTCTCGATGATGGTTGCCTGGCCAACCGAAAAATCTATTTCTTTAGATAATAATTCCCTTATTAATCGGCTTTAAGAAATACACTTCCGAATTTCATTTCAGCTAATGTTGATGTTTTCTGACATTTTTTCCAGTCATGCAGAGACTATAAAATAATGTCGTAATTTGTTAGCCTCATTTCCAGTTAGTGCTTGAGATTGATCGGTAATTTTCTGCAGGACACATGGTGTGCTTTCGAAGACTATGAATAATGTGTCATTTGACTCGAATTCTCTGTTCCCATCGGAGCACTAGTGTCGACGTTAAACTGGTCAACTTTGCGCTCTCCCGTCTTTTCTTGATGTCGTCCCACTTGCGAATTTCAGCCAATTTGCTCAAATTCTCTGTTTCTAGCGCTCCCATCCTAATTAAATGTCTTCAGTTGCAGCGTCGCCGGCTGCTTCTGAACGCGAGTCGCGACGATTTTTAACTCGGATTCCCCACTCTCTGTGCCCCCGCTTCGTCCGTTCCATTCGTTCGTGAGAAGGATTTCACTCGTCCTTGATAAGGCGACATCTCGAATACTTAAAATGGCCGTGACACCGTAATCGCGGTGACAATGGCCGAGAAAATGAGGAGAGATGGGGTATGCCCTCTTACTTTGCTGCAAGTGCCGGTTTTCAAACAAACAATCAATGAATTTTGGCTTCCGGGCGTTCCTCCGCGATTAGATGTCCATAAGTGACGACAGTTTCTCAAGCCATCCTGCTGGCGTCTTCAGGTCAGAAGTAGCGATGCATAAAATTTGGCCGTCATATATATATATTACCTATGGGATGAGAGACCGATTTGATCGGTTGGAATTCAGGTGGGCTCTGATTGGTCTTTGGAAGACCCTTTTTCAAGTGATGGCTAATGTGTAGCCGTCTTCTCTGTTGCAGTTCTCAGGGTGCTTAGCTATCTCTATAGCTTCTCGTATTAGCCTAGGATAGTAAAGGCTTTCATTACACAAGACTTTAGGCTTATCGAAATCCACAGTGTGGCCAGATTCCGACCACACGTCTCCGAGACGGCGGAAAGGCGTAACTGTTTCTTCTCCGTGGCACGTTCATGTTCCTTTATCCTGGTTCCGTAGGATACATTTAGAGCAGTTTGAATTAATTGCGTTAAATAATATTCCGCCCGGCACTTACCTCTTCTTTTGTCATTTTGAGTCTCCCCTCCGATTTGCTGGCTAGGAAACACCACAAAGAGGACGGTACGACGACCAAAAGCAATAGGCACAGGACAGTGACCGAGAGTCCTATCACCTGTAAGAAAGAAGGTATTTCGAGGTGAGAAATTATGTTCGTTGAAAAAATACTGAACTTAATCATAATTTATCAACCTACCACCCTCTCGTAGGCCATTTCATCATAAAGGTTTATTTTCAGATTTGATGACAAGGAAAACGTGTGGGACTATCAAAATCCAAAGGATTTATATTCCCATCGCTGCGTTTTTTTGCAGCCCAAAATTTTCCCATGATTAGTCACAGTTATCCTAAGAGTCGCATATTGTGTAAAAAAGCGGAAGAACTTTACTCCTCATTATTAGGGAGAAACTTAAAATAAATTTTAAAAATTATTGAATTTAATAAGTTAGTTTCACATTTTTTGAAACCAATTGAGCTGCTTTCCTTCATACGGATGAATTGAAATTATGATTCCCCCTTATCTTCATAAAACTGCGTGGCTGCTTGTGGTTCAGGCAGAGAAAATTCATGAAGTTGAGGAGAAAAATGAAGGTAATGCTGTTGATGAAAAATAGTTCATCTTTTCGAGACGTAATCACTGGAGCGTGAGTTGAATTTACACGTTCTTTTGACTCATTTGACTGTGACTTCGTGTCATCGCAAGGCCGGTTCTTGTGCAGAACCAGAAACTGTGTTCTATGGCCGCGATCTCTGATATGATCTCATTTTCAATTTCGAGGTGCCGCTTAACTTTGTGATATATTTAAGGTCGCCGGAGAGTGGGCGTCCTGTTGCGCCTTTGGAAAGTACCCTCGCGCTCGCCAACCAAGGTGCATTTGGCGTCGTTACTGACTTGGGTTGCTGACAGTTATAGTGATCCGAATTACACGAAGAAATGAGCTTTAATTAGGGATGTCGACCGAAATTGATAATAACAATGATGTGATCTATTAAGTATACAGCTTTTCAATGCAGTTACGAATGTAGAGAACAAATGAATCGCTTTGCACTCATCGATACCTTGATAACATCTTAGAGAACAGATTAAAATGCTCCTTAAGTGGCAACATAAAATGAAGCTTCTACGGCACTACATTCAGTCAGCTTGGCTGTTTCGTTCCGTGTTTTATTTCCCTTTCGGTCGTTTCGGCCTCGTGGTATTGTTACGTCCGGAACAGAGTTACCCGGTCCGGTTTGCATAACTCTCGACCAGTATTTCGTGAGATTTGCATTTCGGAGCCATGCAGTATCAAGATTTGCCCTTCAGAGCTTTGGGGGTTGCTCAAGTCGCCGGGATCGACGCATGGGGGTGCCAAGTCTTTGAGAGGAAAGTGTGTCCACCTCAAACTCTCGGTCGTTTTTAATTCCACCGGGTGCTGCTGATTGAAGCGAGGCCGACCCTTGAACCATTCATTCGCAGGAGTTGCATCGACTACTAAACCCCTGCGGTTGGATTGCCAGATGACAGAAAGAGAGATAGATATTGTGTTCATCACCATGAGTGTCTATTGAGGGGGCGACGAGGTCTTCGTTCGCATTGTGTTGCGAATAAGTGTAATGGTCACTTCCGTGTCCGAGCAAAATTCCCGAACCGAACAAGTTTAGTTATTACCCTTTGATGAATCTTCCATTATTTCCCCGTCCAAAATTTCACTATCCGATCATCAGGCAAGCATATAAATATTTTTAAGAGTAAGATCGCAAGTTTTTATATCACTAGTGTATCTGAAATTTTGAAGTTATCTACTGAAGCCAATTGCAATAAGGAACTAATATCTCCGGCATTCCAGATTCATTTTCGTTCTCGATGATGGTTGCCTGGCCAACCGAAAAATCTATTTCTTTAGATAATAATTCCCTTATTAATCGGCTTTAAGAAATACACTTCCGAATTTCATTTCAGCTAATTTTGATGTTTTCTGACATTTTTTCCAGTCATGCAGAGACTATAAAATAATGTCGTAATTTGTTAGCCTCATTTCCAGTTAGTGCTTGAGATAGATCGGTAATTTTCTGCAGGACACATGGTGTGCTTTCGAAGATACAATAAGAGGAAACAATAGGGTGGGCCGAAAAAAGGTTTTTTTTCCTGATTAAATTTTCCCTGTGCGGGAAAGTTGCGAAATGATATAAGGATCTCGCACACAAAATTTTTTTCAAATCGGATAATATTAACCACTGCCCCCCGAGCTCTAAAGTTTAAAATTTTGCGAAAAATCAGGCTGATTTCAGAATCAAACGGCTATGAAGACGAATTTTATGAAAATATGGGATAATGGATAATTACAAAAAGTGGATATATGTTTATAGTTTATTAAAATGAAATTTGAAGCTTTTTTTACAAAATCTATGGTTAAAAATATGTCTACGAATTAACAACAAAATTAGAGTATAGACCACCCGCACAACACAACTCATTTTTGTCTACATTTCTAAAACTCTATTTGGGGGCTAAATTGCAGGTAAAATAATATTTATTTCGATTGAATTTCATTTCTTATCAAATGAGCCATCATATGGTAGTAAATAATCCCACAAAAAGTAATAATAAGGTAAATTATTTGAAATTAACATCAATCATAATGACGAGTAACGTACCTGTGGAGCTATTTTCAACAAGAAATTCAGCCAAGGCTGAGAAAAAACAGAACCTGAACACCAAGCATTTCACTAAGTAGCTCTCTGCTAGTTTCGTAAAGAAACTACCCAGAACTCACCACGAGGAAGAGGCTACCATCGAGTTCCACCCGTGTCCCCCCCCCAGCCAACCTTCCAAAGGATTACAGGAGGATTGACGCAATGGTTAGAACAGAGGGAAAGCGTACCAGGTGTGGAGTGAAGTGCGTGATATTGTTGCACCCGAAAATTTCATGGGTTATGATTTTCCCACTTATGAAGAGATGATGAAAATGTTTTTGTACTTTCGGTACATTGAAGGAGAAAGTTAAGATACTATTATTTTTCTGTCGGGAATCGCGGAGATAGTGGCTCATGCCATTGAAGGCATTTGGCATAGATCCTCTATCCCAGCTGTTGGATATAGGCAAATTGTTTGACAAATTATTCAATATCATGGAAATAATCGTAATATTCTTCGATCTGTCAACAAGAATACTTTCATTGATCTAAAGCAAGACTTTCTTCGTCACGCACGTCAGCTTTTTGATGTTGCGGCATGTAAATTGCTTTAGTGAGACTGATTCTGTTTGTGATATTCTTTTGAAAATGCCTTGTTTAGAATGGGAATTCCCTAAGGACAGAGAATTGGCTGGAAAATGAAGATAGGCGCCATCGATGTGCAGGAGATTAAAAATAGGAAGACGAGGCTTTGCAGGTTAGAAGGAACAAAGGAACACTCGTACGTTCCACCGTATTTTGTCATAACACTTCTGTTCGGAAGACTCAGGTGATGAAATGACATTGAACAGAGAGTTATATGATGCAAGTGAACGAGAGGATTTCCTGGAAAAAGGTTAGTGTAAGTAATTTAAAATTGCCAAGATTTGCATCATTCTATGAATAATTCTGCATGTCAAACCATACCTCTTCAGCACTTGCATCTGCGCACCTAATAGATATCGGGTTGGTTACTCAAGGAGTCAATGTACTTTTTATTGACAAGAACATAGTTAGAAGGGAAAGAGAAAGATTGCGCACGTCTCTTCGGAGGAATGTGGGAACTGTTAAGCTGCAAGCTCTTTACTTCGACGAGAGGAAAGGCTCTGCTTTGGTTTATAGTCGATCAAAGTAAAAAACAATAGGTGAGGAGCATGTAACTCTCGTTCAAAAGCCCGGTTCACGCTACTTATGGCATGTCACCCCATGTGTCAGCAAAGCTATTGGCCTCTAAGATTCCATAACGAATTTTCTAGGGGAGGAAATGATCATTATCGATGGACTCCAAGCAATTGTGTGCGATGGAACTGAGGTTAACACCGGAAGCCATGCTGGAGTAATCAGGAGAATGGAAATGGCCCTAAGAAGACCTTTGCATTGGTTTGTTTGCCTGCTTCATTGCAATGAACTATCGTTCAGAACCGTCAAAAGAACTGATGACCCTGGCAAAATTTGTTATCGAAGTTTACGCTCCAATGCGGTTTTCAATAAAATTGAGACAATATTGAACAGAAGTCCCGAAGTATATTATGAACATGATTCTTCTTATGAAATATATAGATAGAGACATCAAATTACGCCGCTACTCTATGATTCAGGGAAATGTAATTTTGCTCACCCAGAGAATATTCCGCTTGCAATGTTAGCCGATGAATGCACACAAATTCGTGCAATGGCCATCACAAATACATTGAAATCGAGAGAAACTCAGCAGGAGGAATAGAGGAAATTCGAATTTTCCAAAGCTAACCTTCGATGGAGTGAAGAGTTCTCGGGATCGCCACCGGGTCAGGGACTCCATATCTGCCGACGTTTCGATGTCCGACTCGGTCATCGAAACGTCGGCAGATATGGAGTTCCTGACCCGGTGGCGATCGCGAGAACTCTTCACTCAGTCCATTCACCGGGAAATTACAAATCTACAAATTTTACATATCTTTCTAAACTTCGATGCTAAAATTTATATCGACTTGGTTGACTGTGAGCCAATTGAGGTAAATCAACCACCAATAGTAGCTGGGATGACAAACAAAAACTTGGAAGATCTTGTTACGGAAAGATCTGTATTAGAAGTACCTTTTCCCTGTCATAAAAAAGCAGTTGAAAGGATGGTACAAATGATAATGTTAGCATCCAAATTCATGTGCAGTATAGAACACAGGCATGGATGGGCATTATCGTGCATAAGAGACGGATAATAATAATAATAGAATAGAATAATATTCTCAGAGTAATTGATGTGCTTTCACAATCGTGTCCTTCGGAAGGTTGGCTGGGGGGGACACGGGTGGAACTCGATGGTAGCCTCTTCCTCGTGGTGAGTTCTGGGTAGTTTCTTTACGAAACTAGCAGAGAGCTACTTAGTGAAATTCTTGGTGTTCAGATTCTGTTTTTTCTCAGCCTTGGCTGAATTTCTTGTTGAAAATAGCTCCACAGGTACGTTACTCGTCATTATGATTGATGTTAATTTCAAATAATTTACCTTATTATTACTTTTTGTGGGATTATTTACTACCATATGATGGCTCATTTGATAAGAAATGAAATTCAATCGAAATAAATATTATTTTACCTGCAATTTAGCCCCCAAATAGAGTTTTAGAAATGTAGACAAAAATGAGTTGTGTTGTGCGGGTGGTCTATACTCTAATTTTGTTGTTAATTCGTAGACATATTTTTAACCATAGATTTTGTAAAAAAAGCTTCAAATTTCATTTTAATAAACTATAAACATATATCCACTTTTTGTAATTATCCATTATCCCATATTTTCATAAAATTCGTCTTCATAGCCGTTTGATTCTGAAATCAGCCTGATTTTTCGCAAAATTTTAAACTTTAGAGCTCGGGGGGCAGTGGTTAATATTATCCGATTTGAAAAAAATTTTGTGTGCGAGATCCTTATATCATTTCGCAACTTTCCTGCATAGGGCAAATTTAATCAGGAAGAAAAACCTTTTTTCGGCCCACTATAATGAACAAGGCATAACTGTTTCTTCTCCGTGGCACGTTCATGTTCCTTTATCTTGGTTCCGTAGGATATATTTAGGGCAGTTTGAATTAATAGCGTTAAATATAATTCCGCCTGGCACTTACCTCTTTGATGACCATCATATTGATTCCCCCCTCCGTATTGTAGGCTAGGACATACGAAATGAAGGACGCCGAGAAGCCCACCAACAAGGTGACCAGGTATATGGACAGGGCTGCCATATTCTGTAAGAAGAAAGGCATTTCGAAATGAGAAATTATATTCGTTAAAAAAAATACTGAACTTAATCATAACTTATCAACCTACCACCCTCTCTCAGGCTATTTCATCATAAATGTTTATTTTCAGATTTGATGACAAGGAAAACGTGTGGGACTATCATAAACCAAGGGATTTATATTCTCAACGCTGCGTATTTTTCAGCCCAAAATTTTCCCGTGATTAGTCCCAGTTATCCTAAGAGTCGCATATTGTGTAAAACAGCGGAAGAACTTTACTCCTCATAATTAGGGAGAAACTTAAAATAAATTTTAAAAATTCATGAAGTTGAGGAGACTAATTCTCTCAGGCTGCTGTAATGATGTTGATGAAAAATGGTTCATATTTTCGAGACGTAATCACTGGAGCGTGAGTTGAATTTACACGTTCTTTTGACTCATTTGACTATGTCTTCGTGTCATCGCAAAGCCGGTTCTTGTGCAGAACCAGAAACTGTGTTCTATGGCCGCGATCTCTGATATGATCTCATTTTCAATTTCGAGGTGCCGCTTAACTTTTTGATATATATACTTTTTGATATAGTAACAGCAGTAGATTTATTTCTATTATTATCTTAGTGATAATTTTAGAAATAAATCTACTGAGAACTCGTTGAGAGAGAATCCCGCAGCATACGCAGCCGTTCCCTATGCAGCAGGAACCACGTAGAGAATAGCCAGAGTTCTGAACAAGCTTAACGTGAAGACCAGGTTTAGTAACCACTGACTCACTCATGTATACTAATTCCCGACCACTTCCAGAAAAGCTGGAGAGCTGAAATTTGTTGCACAGGTGGGAAAAATTTTGATCGGGAGGAAAATTCCGAAAACTCGAAAAAGTCGATTAGTTTTCGAGATGCATCGACTTGAATTAACATGGGAGCCTTATGGTACTAAATTTTTTTTTCCTTTTATTGCGTATTAATGAATGTCTGATGAAGATAAAATTCCTTTGAGGGTAATTCGATTTTTGGTCGATTTTTTGATGTGGTTATTATTGCGATATTTTTATAAAAAGTATTTTTTATGATTTATTGAAAATTTCCTATGCTTTTCTTACGGGCCTATCTTTGGAATTTTTTTTACCATCTTGCAATAATGATAGGACAAATTCCTTGAATTGCGAGATACTAGATTTTTTGCTTGATTTTTTGGCTATCTTGGAATATTCATAAGTTGAAAGAATTCAGAGGAATAAACGATTTTCGATTTTTCATTGTTGAGATGACGAATTTTCAAACTCGGATTTCGGACTTGAGACATGTGCCATATGAAAATTTGGAATCTTCGAGAAAAACAATTTAGGGTGCTCCGCACTCCACTCTTGGTTAATGAATAATAAAATTCCGAAAAATATCCTGCACATGAAAAATTATTGTCTCCATTATTTTGTGAAGCACACGATCTTGAATAACTTGGCAACCGTTCAAACTAGACGAATGAAATTTTCAGGGTAATTCTATTATCACAAACGGCAACTTTTGAAATGATAACCATCCCACCCGATCGATTCATGTGTGAGTTATATCGATACCAATCTCCATGGATACGCTTTATTCGCTAATAACCTTTTTGTTATTCAAGGTATGAATACGAAATTCTAATATAATACTTTCGCTAACGTTCTAAATCAGAAAAAAGATAAATCAAGTGGATCGAATGATTAGACGCGAAGTTATTATCGATCAAAGTGTGTATTCGATAGATGTCTATTTCAGACTTATTTACTTAGTTACGGGGATAAAATTCTTAATAATTTGCTTAGACAGCAACGTTCTATACGTACTTGTAAATTATTTTGATGCGGCTGAGCTTAACTCGCGGCTGAGCTTAAAGCCACCGAGTGCGTCCACCGGGTTGCGGATGGTGGGTCGACCTTTAGATATAGAGGTTAGCTGCGAGATAAGCGAGTTCTCTCGTCGAATAAGCAGTCGTGGACAAAAAGCGGCGGTATTCTGAGGGGGTATTGGGCTACCCTTGGGTAAGGTAGACCATTTAAAAGATACCAACACCTGTGAAGATACCGTGACTTGGCGACTGGGGCCGCCAACAATTATGCCTCTCATCACCCGGGGGAGAGGGCAGCAGCTCTTCTTCACATGTGCGAAGGTGGAGACCATACTGGTCGGTACAGCGACACACATTCCACTACGGGCGTGGTAACATTTACTTTAACGGCTGTAGTACTGCGATGTGGAAGGCAAGGGGAAACCACCACATTATCATCCCGAGGAGTCACAGCTACTCCACTCAATTTATATAATGACATGATGGAATTCTCTCGGGTAAAATATTCCGGAGGTAAACTAGTCCCCCATTCGGATCTCCGGGCGGGGACTACTCGAGAGGGTACATCGGTCAAACGAGATAGAATGTTACGGATAGGAACATGGAACGTCAGATCACTTCGTACCTGCGGTAAGCTAGAGAACTTGAAGGTGGAGATGCGAAGAATGATCCTCGATGTATTAGGCATCAGCGAAATGAAGTGGTCCCAGGAAGGAGACTTTTGGAGTGGAAGCTATAGAATGATACACACGGGATCGCTAAATGGTAATGCTGGAGTAGGCATAATGCTTAGAAAGAGCGCCGGGATGCGTGTTAAAAGCTACCTGCAGTTTAATGAAAGGATAGTAATGGTGAAGATAGATACTAAACCCGTAGCTACTGTAGTAGTACAGGTTTACATGCCTACGTCAGATTATGAAGACGAAGAAGTAGAAGATGTCTACCAAGATATAGCGGAAGTTATCAAGCAGGTAAGAGGGGAAGAAAATCTTATTATCTTAGGTGACTGGAACGCCGTCGTCGGCGAAGGTCAAGACGGAATAATAACTGGGAAATATGGGTTGGGTAACCGAAATGAAAGAGGAGAAAGGCTACTTGAATTCTGCACGGAGCACAGGCTAGTGGTTGCCAACACTTTATACAAAAATCCCCTGCGAAGAAGATACTCGTGGAAGATGCCAGGAGACCGTAGAAGATTCCAAATCGACTACATTCTAGTGAAGCAAAGATTCAGGAACCAGGTGAAGGACTGCAAAAGTTATCCAGGGGCAGATATCGATAGTGACCATAATTTAGTTATGATGAAATGCCACCTTAAATTTAAAAAGTTGAAGAAAGCCGTGAAAAACATATGGCAGGTTGAAAAATTGAGGGAGGTTCAGCATCAACTGGCTTTTAAAGAGGCTGTAGAAAATAAAATAGGGGAGGATACGACCAACAAACCAATGGAAGAGAGTTGGAAAACTATTAGAAGTGGTCTGCAGGCGGCAGCTGAGGAAGTTCTTGGTAAAAGAAGAGTCGTTATGAAAAAACCATGGATCACGCAGTAAGTATTAGATCTCATTGAAGAAAGAAGAAAATACAAGGCTGCGAAAACAGAGGAAGGACAGAATCGTTTCAAAAGAATAAGGAACGAAATATGTCGTAAAGCGCGGAAGGCTAGAGAAACGTGGATGAAAAGCATTTGCGAAGACGTGCAAAACAATCTAAAACATGGAAAAGTAGATGCCGCTTATAGGATAGTGAGGAACCACTTGAAGGAAAGGGGCGTAAGATGTAATACCCTAAGGGACAAAAACGGAGAACTATTGATTGAAAACGAAGAAAAAGGGAAGAGATGGAAGGAATATCTGGAAGATTTGTACAAAGGAAGTCGCCTCAGAACGAATGCTATCGAAAACGAGAGGGAAGTGGATACCGATGACATGGGAGCCCCAATTTTAAGATCGGAATTTGATGCGGCTGTAAGAGGCCTCCGGATAAATAAAGCGTCTGGCATTGATGACATTCCTGCAGAGCTAATTAAAAATTCAGGAGAGAAGACGTTGAACCAGCTATTCAAAATCATTAGTGAAATGTATACGACAGGTGAGATACCAAAGGATTTCGAGAGGAACATTATAATCCCTATTCCTAAGAAGAAAAGAGCGGAGAAGTGCGAAGATTTTAGGACCATAAGCCTTACTACACATGCGTCAAAGATACTGACAAGGATCATCTATAGAAGAATAGAACGAAAAGCAGAAGAATACTTGGATGAGGACCAATTTGGATTCAGAAAAAACAAAGGCACAAGGGAAGCAATATTGGCCCTAAGACTGCTCATAGAGAAGAGAATGGAAAAGAACAAGCCAACATTCGTTGCGTTTGTGGACTTAGAGAAAGCATTTGACAACGTGGATTGGAGCACACTGCTTGGAATCCTAAAGGAAATTGGGGTTCTTTATAATGACAGAAGAATCATCCACAGTTTATACAAAAACCAAGTAGCCGTGATAAAATCAGGGCCCAGCTGTGAAGAAGCAAGAATTAAGAAAGGAGTGCGACAAGGCTGTACATTGTCACCCGTAATTTTCAACGTTTACATTGAAAAAGCCATTAATGAAATCAAAGAAAAGGAATTGGGAGTGAATATCCATGGAGAAAAAATTAGCATGCTAAGATTTGCCGATGACATAGCCGTTATAGCAGAAACAGAGAAGGATTTGAAAAATATTCTGGCTAATATGGGTAGGGTAATTAGTAGATATCAACTGAAAATAAGCACGAAAAAAACCAAGATCTTAGTATGCAGCAGAAAAGAAGAAGTCAAGACCAACATTAAAATAGGGAGGCAAAAACTGAAATAGGTGGATGAATTCTGTTATTTGGGAAGCAAGATAACTAGTGACGGGAAAAGCAAGAAAGAAATTATCAGCAGAATAGCCCAGGCGAAGAGAGCATTCCACCAAAAGAGAGACCTGCTTACAGCGGGAAACTTAAATATGGAAGTAAAGAAACAATTCATAAGAACCTACATCTGGAGTATGCTCCTATACGGAAGTGAGGCATGGACTATGGCCGCAGCGGAGAAAGCAAGGATAGAGGCCTTTGAAATGTGGTGCTACAGAAGAATTTTGAAAATCAAATGGATTGACCGAGTTAGTAACGAGGAAGTCCTAATAAGGGTAGGAGAGAAGAGAAGCCTCATGAAAACCTTAATAAGAAGACGGAACAACCTTATAGGCCACATCTTGAGACATGATGGCCTGATGAAGACAATCGTCGAAGGGCAAGTGGAAGGCAAGAATGGAAAAGGAAGACCTCGGACAAAATATATGGAACAAGTAAAGAGAGATGTGAAAGAGAAGAATTACGTAGGTGTGAAAAGATTAGCTGATAGGAGAACTTAGTGGAGAGCTGCGTCAAACCAATCCTAGGATTGTTGACCAGTGATGATGATGATGATGATGAGTAACGTTTCCGTAAAGAAATATATCGAAATGAATTTATAACGATAGTTCTCATTTTCTCCTTTGTTATTGACCTTACCTGTCCAAAATTTTCAAAGTAGCACGTGTTTGGTGATATAAGATTTCTGTTATCTTTTGGTCTCCATAGCAACCATAGTTTTAACTTCATGCCGCAATATATTTTCAATGTAAGTTGAATGGGGATATACTTAAATCGTTTTAAAAAAGTTTCCTATTTTGCGAGATTAATAAAAATATAAGGACATAATCCTTACCATAGAGGTCACATTTAGCAATGATGAACATGCCGATTGACCCATTTTCCTGCAAGAAAAATCGAATTGAAAATCCTGGAATTCGGTTTTTCCCTTATATCTTTATTATTTAATTCGGCAAGAGACTGAAACTCTTTCCGGTTGATAAAAATAAGGTACAAAACGAGATAAAAGTTAAAGAAAACTAATGCAGCTGTTACAGTTGAACTTGTGATCGGTAAAATTGTGCATATTATATATCGCTTTTGCAGACCTGTTACTATAGTTGCTGCGATAAGGCTTTAAACGGCACGCTAGAAGGCAACGTAGTATTCATATATATAAAATATTTTGCAGAACTACATCCTCTTATCAAGATATATCGATATAAAGTTATATCAATAGGTGTCATTTTCTCCTACCATATTAACCGTACCTGCCCGAAATTTTTGTCTTTTAGTGCGATGAAGTGTACGTTATATGTAGTAAGTCCATCTTTAGCCAAAACAAACAAACTGGATGGTATACCCACGCGATAAAACATGTCATGTAAGATCGTGTCTGTGTGAAGAACACGGTTTTTCCATATCCAAGCCACAAACAGACATACTTTGGTCTTATTTATTGCCATTGCGAATGCCAATCTAATTGGAAATTCAACCCGATTTTATTCAATTGGCAAATCTGTCGGAATAATAGTAGTTCGTGTTAGTAATACATCTTCTTGGAACATGCCATTTATAATTTAGTGTGATAGAAAGAGATTTCAAACGAAATAAACAATAATAACGGTCGTCAAGAGAACAGTAAGCCATAAACGCTCAAATTTCAGGATATTTTGGATGTTTTTTCTAAATTCACCGTAAATCAGGTATAAAACGAAATGTGATTGCTGGAATATGAAAGTTCATTTCTATTTCTTTCCAACAGTATAAGCCTTAACTTAATGTGACAATGGGGAACTTGCATGAATTTTTTTTATTTCATAGGCGGACAGAAAATTATTTTCTGAATACAACAAAGAAAACCGCATGTAAATCTGAGTTTTCCTTCGCGAGATATTTAATGATAAATATTACGAATTTTAAAGCGCGGGAAAAACTCCCTCACCCCCCAAGCCACTGCCGACGAAGCCTCGATGACGTCAAAGGTGCCTAAACATCACGCGAAGCTATTGTTGTGATTGTTTGTAATTGTTGCCAGCAGTTGTGAGAGCTTCGTTTGTTAGACGTGTTGATTATTTTATATTTAAAGATAAATATCCGACGATAGAGGCTTGGAAGCCCTCGTATTTTGCATTATTTATAATATTAATATCCGAGTAAGGGCATAAAATATAAAACTGGAGCAGTTAAACCAAAAATTTGATAATACCTAAATAACATCGTTGTAGGAGTCTGAGCCACGGCCATTGGAAAGGGGATACGTTAATTGTAAGTTGATGTTATCGACGGCATATCATTCATTTAAGTATGTAATTAGAACGATTTTGATGTTTACTAATGTCCGCTTAGCTTTTATATACAATAACTTCATCCGTTTATTCGTAGGTACCGGAGAATTCGTCGTTTAGGACTGTCTGTGCTTGTATTATGGGGTGAATTCCAGTCAATGCAACTTTTGCTCGCTGATTGGAGACATCTAGGAACATTTTTGTGCCAAAATAGTGTTATTTTCAACGTGACATCTCCCGTTAAGCTACTGCTAATAATCACAGTGCCAGTGGTTGTAATGCACAAAGTTTGACAAGGTTGAAAAATATCGGCCATGAGTTATCAGTGTTCCATCGTGATTGAATTGTAAAAAGTGCTACTACGCTATCGATAAATGTCTAACAGTAGTGTAAAAATTGTCAGTGGCGTGCTAATCTCCGTTGTTCACCGTAGATGTGACATTTCACGATCACGCTATTGAAATAAAAACTGTGTGTGAAGTTTGTTATTCCATTATTTCAACGAATAGTAGTGAGAAATGTCACCTGTGTCACTTGTGTGGGATAATTTAAGGGTTTAAATCAGTGAATAAATAGTTGTATTCATCATAACGAGTTCTGTTATTGTAAGTTGTACGTGATGAATATAAGAATGTGATAGTGACATCCAGTTTTTGATAAGAGTATTTGCCTATTTCCCACTATATTATTATGGTATATGCTAGTATATTGTTTATGGATTTACCTATATTATTGAAATAGGTTGTAGCTTGTGTGTGTGTTGGCAGCGGAACCGATTCGCGATCTCACATGTGGATTGTGTGCAGACTGTTTTGCTGTGAATTCGTACCGTAGGACGGATAGGACTACCTTCTCCGTTAATCCGGCGTTGCCAAATTCAACAGCACAGCTTACTCTAATGTCAACAGCACAGCTGTCGATCGTTATTCTCCAGTATTACAAGTTTCTTTTACAACTCGATTTGCCGCCGACGTATAGCAATAATTTGTCTTAACAAATTCCATGAGGGTCGTGGCATCAATTTTTGGTGTCCTAAAAAAAGGCTGGTGTCCTAACACCCCATGCCACACGCCTTTTAGGCGGCTTGCGGGGTATTATGTAGACGTAGATGAATTTCAGGTGTACTATTCGAACGAGTGGCAACGTTATCATCCATTTTTCTGATAACCAAAACACACGAAGTGAAACGCTTGTACTTCATCATCCCGATGCCGCATTATTAATATCCCAAGTAATAATCTAAGCACAATAGCAATAGGAAAACTTTCCCAAGAATAACAGAACAAAATAAAGTGACGATGAGCGGCTAAATACTCCCTCAAAACAAATTTTACACCATGCGCTCAGCGTATTTCCCTACTCCCTACGGTTGTTTAGGCACCTATGACGTCACGCCTGGCCTCGGCAACGCTCGGGTGTCTTCGCGCAGTGGTCGGCTCAGAGAAATTTTTCTCTATTTTAAATGCAATTTTTTTATTTCTTTTGGTGTTGAATGGAGAAACTGAAGGTATTTTTGCGAGCTAATGTATCCATTTGACTTATTCAAAATAGTTTTTAGAGCAATCTACGACCCATGCAAGTTCCTCATTATCACTAATTTAAGTATGCAAAAGCAAATACGTCTGCAGGCATTAAAAACTAACTTTATATGCATTTCTTATGGAAATGACTCAGGGCCCATTCCAGGGCTCAAGGGCCCAAGAAGGTTGATGAGACACCAATCAACTCTTCTTTACTGGATTTCATTTTGGCGAATCTCAGCAAAGGAAAGATAAGATCGAAAGCTATACTGTACAGGGAAAGACATGAATGCAACTATGTACTGCTATGAATACCAGTAGCGCAGAAAGGGAGGGTTATGGGGGATAAACCCCCTCCCCCAAGGCTCACATAAATTTTTACGTTAAATCTATTTTACTTAATTGGATTAATATTACTTTTTAACCATTAACTTAACCATTTATCTTAATTGTTTCCGGCGGAAGTCCTCCGCAACTCCCGCTTACCCTGGCGGGTATGCAATACTGCAAGCACTCCAGTATTAGTTACGCCTGTAATCCCCCTAGCCTTTATTCATAGCTGCGCCCCTGATGAATACATTCATCTAATATATGTATACTTATGAGGTTCTTAGGGGAGATTTAATGACTTAAATCAAATAAAGGAGTTAAATAAACCTTCCTCTCCTCCCGACGTAATTTCAGGTGTAGAATAACAAAAATGATTATTATATATGCTCATTACATTGTTTACGGAATGTAGGTAACAATTTTATTTCGTCGTCCTTGGTTACTCAGAAAAAATGAAAATATTCCAAAAATCATCGAAAATTACGATTTCCAAAAGATTAACACAAGATTTCGCTCACTTATTCCTGACCGATGTAGTAAAAACTTTTCAATTATATACGACTATGCATAATGTTTTGGAAAACGTAATCATTTAAGAAATGTTTCAATCGATATACCCGCGAAAAAATAAAAATGGCGGACGCTACTCATTTGTTTCCCGGGAGAGACTAACTCTTTACTGTATTACTCTCAAAATACGGAGTTCATAGGGGTAACCTCTTTTAGATATGATAGTAAATAGATGTGACCATATAATACCGTCATCTTTAAACCACCTGAAATCCCATCAAAAAAAATTAAAATATGCATATAAGTCACCTTTTCGGGTACTTTTCGTCACAATTCCGCCGCTTTTCCAGCCCCTATCACTCATCACCACGAAATTGATGTGGACGATTGATGACCCCTGGCAGTGCAAACCTATAAACCCTCGGTTTCCCTCATACACCTCCAAAAAGTCGACTTTTAATTTTAAAATATTAAGACAGATATGCATATCGTAAATTCATATCGATAGGTCTCATTCTCTCCTTTGCTATTCACCGTACCTGTCCGAAATTTTAGAGGGTAGTACCCCGATTGGCATTATAAAATTTCAGTTAAATGTATGGCTTCGTTGAAACCATAGTTTTATATTTTATCAAAAATTAATTCAATGCAAATTAAATAGGGAAATAATAAAGGCGTTTTATATATCAGTTTCCTCTTCTGCGAGATTAACAAAAATATAAGAATATAGTCCTTACCATAGAGGTCACATTTAGCAATGATAGATATTCCGCTTGATCTATTTCCCAGCACGAAAAATCAAATCGAAAGCCCTGGAATTCGATAAATGACACAGTGTTTAAATACGGGGGGGCGTGGTGCTCCCTGCCGGCGGCTGATCACATGGTAATTAGCTACGAGACGGTTTTTTTTATCCCCGCTGCGTGCCTTACCACCAATCCTTAGCCGACTTCGATTTTCCATTCGGCTTCTTCTTAATTTTTATAATATGCATTCCATTGGCAGTTTATTATGATAGCTAATATTGAGACGTAAGTTAATACATTGTCATGTGTTGAAGTTGAGGTTAATTTCACTGATAAATGCCTTTGGCAACTGTGAAGAAGGTCAATGAGAAATGAATCAACCCTCTTTCCTTTCTTTCCTGGGGTACAGCCTCAACTTATTTGCGTCTTCCTCCCCAAAGACACCTACTGAGAGGGAAATAGCCCCACTCCTGTTCTCTTAGTGAATATGGCGAATTTCGGTAAAGGAAAGATTAGATCGAAAGCCATACTTTACAAGGAAAGATTCGAACGCAACTATGTACTGTTTTAATACATTCTCCTAATAGATACTTAAGGGATCTTAGGGGAGTTTTAATCACTCAATTAAAATAAAAGAGTTAAATAACACACTGAATTCAATGCAATGTGCACTCTATTGTTGATCCGTCCCGAATAACTGTTTATTTACATAACGACTTACTTCATAGCAACAATGCAAAACGACCAATCTGGAAAGCAAGAACCCTACATAAGGACGATTGTCTTCGTGCTCTCCGATCGTCATTTGCCCAAAATTCGTGTCGCAAATTAATATGGTTCCTAATCCCGCCGATGGCAGCGCCGACCACCAATTGGGAGGCAGCGTCACAGCCATTTTTCCATTGCCTCTAATGGGAGAAACGTGAGAGTCCCTTGCAAAATCGCTGATTACTCAGGAAGAAATGGGTTTACGTAATTATTGGTAGCCAGGATTCTTTTGCGGAAATTCATCTGCGAAGGGGAATAATAAACTTCAGGGTGTGAAGAACAGGATGTTGTGTAAAGACAAAGTACACGTGAGTCATTGTCGTCCGCCATTGCGGTTGCATGAAAATTTGAAGTAATTTTGCTCCTAATTTTGTGCGTTAAGTCTCATTATTCTCATTATTTTAATAAATATCGAAATTTAAAAGGATATTGTGTACGTTTAATTGTTAAAATTTGTTGAACACCCCGGTGTAAAATGGCCAATGCGAGCTGTATCCGGTGGTTTGAGAATAAAATAAAAATAAAATAAAATATTACGATACTTTTTCAGATGGAGTCCGAGCTTGAGAAATGGATGAAGGCTATTCCAAGGAAGGATTGCGCTTTAGCACTTACCGTGTTTGCAAATGTGTTTTTGAGTGTGTGACCTTCACTTTCGCCCTGAAGATATCACATAATTAATTATTTAGGCATATAATTATTTTAATTTGTGATTAGTAGTGACAGCATTGATTTTATTGTGTTGGTGAGTATCTAGTGTTCGCTACGAATCTACGACTTTCGCAGAAGTTTTTATGTTGTAAGAAAACATTTCTGTGGCTTGAAATCACATGTGGAACGATTAAAAGGTCATTCGTAGAGAAAAAATGATTGAGTGTTGTGATTGTGAGTTCGTGTGATACAATTCTCTGCTGATTATAATTTCGGTGTTTTTAGAAACGATTGTTGAAGTGTAAATGTTTGCCTTTTGATAGTATTCGTATGTTACTTCAACTGCCTTTGCGAGGATAAGACTCTGAATTACTGAATAGACTGGATCAGGGTAAAATTGTGATATATCGCTGCAAGTATGAAGACTTTGCCTTGTTCTAGTGCAATGTATGCTGTTTCAAGATGAGTAATTCATTAAATTTCTTTTTGTCTCGAGCAATCATTCTGTTTATTGCCCGTTCATTCCGTTGGAATGCAAGGTACGTATTCGGTGATCTTAAAATGAAGAAAATCTTTTAAAGTCGTTTTAGGTGTTCGGTTAGTACCTATGGTGAAAGAAATAGTATTGCTTGATACAAAATCCGTGCGCACCGATATCGGCATCAGTGAGGGTGAGAGTGTTGTATTTTCAATGGGCGATGCTGTCTGTGTACGTGAAAGAATGCCCGCTAAGGTATTTTTAGTACAATGACGGTAAGAAAGTTTAAGGTATTGTCGTTTTAATTCTATATTCTGCCGGTCACAGCAATTATTGAAGTTACGTAGAAATTGAACTGAATACATGAAAATTTTTCAAAAACAATGCATCGATCTTGCATAGCGGAGCAGTTGTTTAAGTATACTTTGATTTCAGAACCATTTACTTATTCAATCGTGGATACCTATGGACCGTGTATACCTCTTTTTTAATGAGTGATATCGAAGCAATTTGTTTCAATCGTGAAATGAAGGAATAAATATAAATTCGTAATGTATTCATATGACGTAGTGTAATGTGAGTGTAAAATTAGAAATTAGTAAAGTTAATCACTGCTCCCACAACGTAAATATTATATTTCGAGGGTTAAATCAATCATTTACTATACATACCTAAAATTTGAGCGCTTCCATGTCTGTATAGCGTCCGAGATAATGGTTTAAAGTCATCAGCTTGTACCGAAAAATTGTAAACAAAGATCCGCCATGTTTCAAATGTGTCGGTAGGCTGCACTATTACCTGAGCTTTCTCGAAATAGTCTGTCAAGATATCATGGCGAACAGACTTGCATGCTGCAAATTTCTTGTATATTCATTCATTTATCGATTTCCTTCCTTGATTATATCGTGCACCTGAGGTTCATTGGCGGATTTTCGACTTTTTCAGACAGTTAAAACTGTTTCTTACGGATGGCACCGGGTGCGAATATAATTTCACTTCGCTGTACTATCACAGACATCTGGGTTTATTCCATCCCATCAAATAGAGATATGACTATTATCTAACTCATCCTATCATAAAAATTGGTAAAACTCATCATTGTTCGCCGTAATTTGGTTAAACAAAATTGAGAAATAACATTGTTTCCCTATTGTAACGTCTGCTACCTGCCTCGCATGCGGTGGGCGGCGCCACAGCGGCCAAAGTAGGAACTTGAATTACTTGCGCGGCCATTGATAACAAATTCAGATAGGACATTACCGTCCTTATGTAGGGTTCTTGCTGGAAAGCGTCAGTGGTGCTGAGAGGTACCCTCCGTGCACTGATGCATAGGAGTTAGGGAAGCGTGTTTGGGGTACTGTGGGGGTTACCACGTAAACGCCGAATTCGAACTTTCGACTTCGACTTCGGCAAGCTGAGCCGAAGTTACGTCACACTCGAAGCGGTTCCCGATTGTTGCGACCACGTAAGCTTTTCATTCCGAACATCGACATGACCTTCGAATTGAACTTCGGCATGCGAATTCGAAGGGGTTTGAGGCTTCGAATTCTCAGTGCCGAATTCGAATTCTCGGTTCAAGGTTTGGCGAGCTTTCGTATATCATAATTTTTGTGTCCTCTGAGGTTAACCACGCTGCTAATATGGTGTTACTATTTAATTTAATTAATTTTAAACATGGCACAGTAACAACATACGTTCACAGGCTTCGAATTGTAGATTTTTGAATCAATTCCCGGTTGTGGGTTTTGGCCAAGATGATGACTTCGTGCATCGTATTATGTTGATTATAATTACTTTGAGGTATGAATAACAAATTGAATACATCTAATATCCTGAAGCTTCCTTTGAAGTCATGAAATAGTCATGTTTTCATATTAAAATGCCCATGTTATGTCATCGTTCGAATTTACTTCATGCAAGTTGGAATGCAACTAATCGATTCGCGTTGTTTGGGCCGACATCTTCACGATTAATTAAATTTGTAGTTTTTAAGCTGCATCGGTAAGTAATCATCGTCATTGCTAACATTTCCACGATGCCATAGCCAGTCATTTATCTCAAAAAACGTCCAATATGGACAATCAACGCACGTTGATGAAGTTAGGTTGGAAATGTAATGTCACGAAAACATCCTATAATCTATGTTAATGAAAGTAGTCGACAGTTCCCTAGGTCACGTCTGTTTCCCTTCTTGAATATCGGTGTAATGTTTACAAATTTCCACTCCATAAGTGACTTTCCTCCAGACAATGACTTGGTTCTATTTGTGGCACTAACTCCTTGAGGACACGCATAGGTACTCTCTGCACCCGCAGATTTATTATTTTTTATCGGTTTTAGTTATTAAGTTACCCCATCACGATGAATAGTGATTACTTTCATTAGTTCTTGTATGAATGGGATGTCTAAATCACATACAGTATCATATGTAGTGTAAACACTTTAATTTAAAACAATTTAACGTGTAATCTTTATCAATCTTTTCAGTGCAAAGTTTCATGTCCTTATCAAATAAATAATCTGCGGTTGCAGGCATTTCCTGAAGCTCTCTCGCATTTAACGAAAAAGATTTCAGATTCTCTTTGCATGATTCACAGAGTACTTTCGGAGTTGGTTTTTGAACTTTGCGCGTCGTAACATTCTTTTGCTTCGAAACTTCTTCGATTTTCAACAAACGTAACGGACATTTTGAGCAAGTTGCGCCGTTTTCTCTGTTTCATAAGGTCCCACCTAAAATCGTTGTTGCTTCTGCGAGGTTTTTTTTTTAAAATCGCCTTTTAGTTTTTGCGAAATACATCTATTGAATCCTTGGCGTAGAATTTTAAAGAGAAGTATGATACGTTAGTGTTTTTACTCTGTGCTTTAGCTACATAGTCCGAGGACGATTCCTCAAAGCCAATGGAATCATTCTGAAAATATCAACGAATTTGTACAACACCCATGTCCGTCAACTTCTGTCTTTACAGTACAAAAATTAATCATAGTTAAAAGCAGAACTAAATTAAGGATTAGCTTTTGCAATCCACCACTGAGCACGATACAATTTACACCGCACCTCCCAGCGGTTATAGTGAATTCATTACGCCACATATGTATAGCGGTCTCATGAAAAACGGTATTAAAACAATTCAGGCAATAAGAAATAAGGAAACTTACCTAGATTAGCTGGAAATTATCAGGTGTAGGGATCTTGTGGCACAAACACACTCTAAGAGATGATAGTTTTTCTTTCTAAAGTTTAAGAATGATAATGGTTATTTAAAAAACTATAGAAAGTACGAAGCACAAGAGAAAACGACGTGGCTAATACACCTCGATTTTACATTCGATGAGCGAAAAGTAACAATACCGGCGGGTCGTGATACAAGACGACTAATCGCTTTTTCATCGTCTATCACAGAGATTTCTGTTATCAAGAGCAATAGCCGTACTTCGGTCGACAACTATATTCATCTATCGTATGATCACCTCAGGGATAATGAAACTGATATGAATAAGTAAACCATGTCTAACCATTCTAAATAATTCAACATGACGAATCCTAGATTAATGGTGGTCTGATAGATCACATACTCTCGCAAGTGTAATGTAAAATAGCGTGTTCAGTCAATGTGATGGCCATTAACTATTTAAAAATGCATCCGGATTCTATTAAAGCTGTAAAACTATTTCCGTGGGTAAAAAGTCTCTTAAATACTTTTATTGATAATTTTTCATTACACATGAATAAGTGATCAGCTCAAGACTTCACATAATTTCCTCCCAACCTGAGAAAACAATATTACCAAGCCGGATAAAAATCATGTAAGAAGAGATACCATAGCATTTGTATATGTATAGTCACTTTCAAAAGTATTAGGACAAAGTTTGTGGTGTCACTTCTGCTTCTCGAGAAATTTTAGCTGACTTTGTCTTCCTTGGTCACTTACCGAAAAGATTTCGTTTTTCCGTGAAGATAAATGCACTCAGAGGGAGAAATTACTTTCAAATTGATCATTCCGTTTCAATTATGGTCGGATTTAATGATTATTTCGTGTGCATTTACTGGGTACTTGCCCCGGTTTTCACTGTTGGGTGGCATTGTCCATATTCTAATAACTCCAATGCAAGTAGTTGCCGTGAACTAGTGGAATAAAAGTACGATTGTTGTACAGTTGACTGACGAAGTAGGTTGTGAGATCGAATCTCCGACGTGGAACACAGTGGTCATATTATTTTCAAGTTGTTCACTCGTTTTTTATTTTTTTATATACTTCCAATAATTTTAAATGCTCTAAAACAGTATTATATGATTTCTTAACGATAATAAGTCATGTAAAAGTTAGGAATTGAGTAGGATTAGGCATATAGTTTCTATGAATACCGTGTAGACTTTGAAGGGTAGGGATTTGAAATTTAAGGGTAACTGTAACCCGGCGGTGTAAGTCACATAAAAACCCAGCGACACGTCGGTGTTAGCATCATTGTTAAGACAGGCGACATAGGGTCAAGCACATTCGTTGATAATTACAAATTTATCAATTGCTTTCGATTGCTGTAGGCTGTTAAGATTTCTGTAATGAACACCAAACTGATCACCTGCCTCGTGAGGCGGGTGATGGAGTACAGACAGCTAGCTGGTGGTAAAGATTGGTTAATAATTTAGCCTCGGCGTTAACGTGCTCGTGAAAGAGCAGCGGGAAAGATTCAGTGTGTAGCAGGCGTCGAAGTAGGCTGCTATCATTTTATTATTATTTATTTTTTATTATTTATTATTATTTATAATTTATTATTATATACCAAGAGAGAGTATTTGTAGCACCTTGGAAGTAACATAGAATGACGAAACCGTGGTCGGTAATGGAGTTTTATACTTAAAAGAGGAAAAAACCATTTGAAGGTAATCTTGTATCATGGATATACCGTATCTCCACCAATTCAAGCCTGAAACGATTTCTTAAGTACAAAGAACAAGTTCTTGTGGATTTGAAAAAGACGAATTACGCAAATATGAAAAGGTTATCCGATAGATGGGCGGATTGGAGGATTCCCTACCTTTTTCCCGAATCGTTTTTTCCGACGACCTTTTTCCCGAATTTTTTTTTCCGAATCCATTTTTCCCGAATAACCTTTTTCCCGAAAGCTTTTTTCCCGAAACCCTTTTCTCCGAAACTTTTTTTACCGAACACCTTATTTCCCGATTGTATAAAAAACATGCTATTTATCGTAAAATTCAACAAGTGGGACTCCAAGTCCCTTACAATGACCCAACAGATAGAACCCTCAAAACGACAGTTCATATGATGGCAGCTTTAACGTTTGTTCCAGTTGAAGACGTTGAAAAAACTTTCGAGCTACAAAAGCAGGTTATGCAACAACAAATAATGCATCTGAAGGTTGAAATAACCGCTTTAGGTTACTAGTCGGGAAAAACCACCCGGAAGCCAAAAAAGAAATGGTACGACATGCACGAGAGGCTGAAATCGGTTGTAGAAGAATATGAAGATTACAAGAACGATAGGAATTTTCTTGAATTTCTTAGAGCTATCGCGCACAATATAATTTTCTAAAAAAATTATGTATCTTGTGTATGAATTTATTTGGTTATGAAAAATATGAACTCATTTTTATACAATCGGGAAATAAGGTGTCCGGTAAAAAATGTTTCGGAGAAAAGGGTTTCGGGAAAAAAGCTTTCGGGAAAAAGGACGCGTTACGATTCGGGAAAAAATTCTTTCTGGAAAAAGGTCGTCGGAAAAAACGATTCGGGAAAACGGTCGGGTACCGATTGGAGAGCTGCGTCAAACCAATCAACGGACGAAGACAACTTTTTCCGTGAGAGATATCCTGGAACAGTATGGTGAAAAGGTTTAAAAAGATATCGCACCACATTTTTATTTTTATTTCTATTTCAAAACACTACAAAACGCGTTTCACAAGGCTTGCTATCATCTGCAGATACTCAAAGGTCTGGGTACTTGAGTCATAATCATCATCATGTACTCTGGGCATGGTTCTCATGGCTGGGTGCCTGACGATGATTGCGTGAACTGATAATGACTACGATCCAGTTGGAACGCGTTGAAATTAACACACTGGCTCATTATGATGATAAAAAATGTCATTTTATTCCCAAAAAATAGTGACGTTAGGTATTCGTTCTGATAATTGGAACTTTCCATCAAAATCTTAGAAGCAAAATATCAATTTCTCGTTGAATAGATCTGACCTATTGAGCTGAGATGACCCTTTCAGTAAAACGTGCATATATATAGTATAAAAGTATTTGTAAGTAAAGCTCATAAGTCTTATTCTCAGGCCACAAAACTTCATTGAATATATTGCAGAAGAAAATATTCTTGGCAAAGGACGTAGATGATGACCAAGAACTTTACGCATAACAGTATTGGCGATGGAAATGGGATAAACCTTTAACAAAAGGTATTATAAGGAAGGCTGAAGATAAGATATGTTAGAAGTCACGGCTGAAGCAACATAATCGAGAGACCGTTTGGTAGAATTCGAAACAAGACTCGAGACGAGATGGAAATGGGATACCTCGTAATACAACATGAACGCAATGATAATGGTACCGTATTGAAAAACTTTCATATTTTTTAATGGCTTGAAGGGGGGGGGGGCGTGCCCCCGTGTCTTCCCCTAGATCCACCCATGATTTCATCATGCGCATATGATATCATAATTTATCAATCCGCGGATTAGATCGACGGCAGATACCCACTCCACTCTCATTTCAGCGACTACTATCATATTTGCATATTTCCTCTATGTTCCATCGATAATAAACTGATATTTCAACCCATTTTGAACTCTCCATTGCTCACGCGGTCGATCCATTTTATCTTCATCAATATCCTGTAACCACACACTTCCAATGATTCCACCTTAATTTCTCTGCCGCTTTCAACGTCCATGCAGTCACTTGCCATTTTATCAATTGTTTCTTTGCTTGTATTTTAGGCTGTAAGTAGATCTTTTGTTGCGATGAATATCCAGTTGACCTGCTCAATTACACTATTTTTTCCTGCTTCGATCGTCGCTAGTTACTCGGCTTTTAAGGTAGAAAAACTATTTTAACTATTCCTTCTTTTGTTTTCCTAGTGGAATGTTTGCCCTGGTATTTTATAGATATATATATTTAGCTAACATTTGACCATTGTCCTTTCCGTATTTATCAGTCTAATTCAAATCTCTCGCCGATTTCTATGCCGTCCGTAGATCGCAACAGCGGCACTATTTCTTTCTCTCTGGATATCGACTGTTGAAGCCTTCTCTTTGGTTTTATCGATTGTCTCCTCGATGTAAACACCATATTGAGTTGAAAAATGAGCTCTCTTTTTTAATTTTAAAAGATTCAATTGAGCAAAATTACAAACCACTTAACAGATGCAACGATGTACCCACTAGAATTAATTTTAATATTTAGCTATTGGTGATAATGTGCCAATAGCAGTATAATTATAATGGCATTTAAACCAGTTTCCTCATAACAAGGAACTTGTGTAAAAATATGGTTTCGATTTATTCAGAAGTTACATGGTTTATTGCGAGGGAAAATTTCTTGTTTTTTAATGTACGGTATATTATGATAATCCCGTAGTAACGCATAATTTACATTTTATCACCCCAATTGACGCTTACCTCGGGCAAATTGTGATTAAATTTCAATTAGGTGTGTGTTTTTCGTAGACGTTATGCATATCCGAAACACATGCCGATTTTTAAACTGAAGGGAACCTTTCTTCGACTTCTGTTGAGACTTTTCAATTGCACAAATGCTGTGAAAAGGATCATGTTTTTAACATTATTGGAAACATGCATTCTTTACTCCAAATTGTAATCAACCGTCAACTTCCTAGATACGATATTTCACTGAAAGTTTATAGATTGAGGCGTCCTAAAATAAAATTTTCTCAAAAATTCCATATTACAATTGACTTGTAATGCAACCCATACATGGAGTCCTGAGTATTTCAGAAAATTTGAGACTGTACAGTTTGTAAAAAAAGCAAGACACCCGAGTTTGAGGATCTCAAGCGTCAATGCACCAAAAAGCATAGAAAATACAATTTACTTCTACGTTGGATCATTTACTTTTAAAAATCTTTGGCTCCAAAGTATTTCCTGTGCTTAATTTTTTCTCAAAAAACTATCCGTGTTTTGCACGTAAAATCAAGTTGCCCAACTGTGCGCGCTTCGTGTTCCCGTAGTTTTCGTTATAGTCACTTGCAGTTTGGATAAGAGGAAGCCATATCTAGTAATAGCAATTTTCAGAAAAAAAAAACATTTTTATGCCACTATAATTGAAACATTTATTGTAAACAACGCAAATCTCAGGTAACTTCGAAACCAATGGGTCAATTGAAAATTTGTTTTATTAAATCCACTTACATCTGCATGCTCTGCAGAAACGGAGTTTTGTTTTTATTTCAAGCCCCTGCCTGCTCAACCTCTTTTGTAAATGTTGTTCTATTGCAATGATATACAATTCCTCTAATAATCTATATTTGTCATGGTTTGGAGTGGCGTATACCGCGATCGCGGTATCACTCTGACACCTAGGAGAATGAAGGGCTGATGAAGGACGTGAAAATTTCACCTCGGGGAAAATATTGATGCTTAACTTTTGAATTATCGCCGGACGTTAGCTCTTGTTATTAATGCCTTGGCATGCGATGTATAACTAACTTCCTAACCTGCGAAACAATAGGTATTACCAATTTCCCTTGCTCCTCAAGCGTGACCACAGAAGAAGGACCTACGGAATCAGAATGGTCTCCTGCGGAAAATAACTCGTAAACTGCTGTGGCCAAGGGGCCTATGCGCCCTTTGCCAGGCGGAGTTTCCTTTCGGTATACGGTGTCACTCCGTCCTTCCCCTGCTATTACGAATAGGCTTACTTTCTATCACCTTGGGTGGAGAGGACTTCTCCAGGGGTTGGAGCTGAGCGATGCGGCGGAAGTGACGTTTGTATGAAATATTCTCCTCCTCCTTCAAAAAGCTCCTTCAACCCTAAAATGGTGTAGCCAATGGCAAGGGCTTGCGGTGTTCCTATTCCGCGGCAATTGATTCTAGCAGACGAATATTTCGTCAACGGTTTGTTGGCAGTTGATAAAGACAATAGTGGCATTTACTGTTGTAATGGCCGGTGCTTGCTAATTGCTTCAATAGCAATTTATTGAAGGACGGGCATGAGAAAAGACAGGTTTTGCAAATATTATAGTCCTATCATACGAAACCACTGGTTAATCCAACGAGTGTTACAGCTGACACAGACACATATCTGGACAATGTTTTTTCTAATTATAATGAAGCAAACATTATTACTAAAGAATCTGACCCTAAGCACGCAGCCTGTGAGTCTCTAGCGGCTCCCAACCCAACAACTGTTAAACACTTTCTGTACGCCCGTAGCAGTTTTTGACGAGTCGCAAATCTTGATATTTTGGAGGGAATGAGGCCTTCATGAGGATGGACTCCACGGAAACCTCTACTGTCTATCTTAAATCTTTCTCTGAAATAAAATGATCCAAAAAAGTTAGGAAATTTATCTCCTGAACTATTTTTCTGGATTATCTGCGGGCGCGTTGCTTCTGTTTATATGTCGTATGTATGCTCCACATGTTGATATTTCAAATCCCAGTTCATCTGCCACTCGAAGGGAGTTTTTGGATAGACTGTTGAATTCAAGTTCGGCTTCGCGTCAAATATCAGCAATATTTAAAGAATGTCAGTAATGTAGCGTTGACCTTAATTGCTATTTTTTTTCTTTCCTTAACGCTTCCGGATACCTCGGACACTTTCGAGTTGTGGATCCTTCCCCCCACCCCTCAAAAACTTAGCCTAGTGGCTAGCGAGTCTAGCAGACTAGCAAGTGGCCTTGGGCTCGAGGGAAGGCACATGGGGGGCAGTGTTTATGGAAGGGAGGGGAGACGGTATGGAGGGGATGGGGTTTAGATGACTGAAATTTTGGGAACCCTCTCGCCAACTTGGGTTTGTGACAGTTGAACAGCTAGCCGAGTGTCACCGCGCTTTTTCTCTCCGCCGCATGGAATTAGACGTATCTCAAGGCAACACGGCGGTCTTCGAGATTGGGAAATGGATATTATTAACGGGGGTGTAAAGCACAGAGATTAGTGAGATATTACCTCCAAAAAGCTCGAAAGTATCCAAATATTTTTTTTTAATTGATGTGGTTACTAATTATAGCAATCTCATGAAGTAGCGAGATAATCCGGCAAGTAAGAATTGAAAGTTACAATTTTATTATTCCATGACATTTTTGAGAATATCGTTTTTTCTTTATGTTGTTTCAACCCGTCAAAATTTCTTAAATATATCGTTTTCAACGAAAAACGTCACTACCGATGCATAAAAATATTAATTTCCTACTTTTTCCAATTTTAATATTTCTCGAAGAAGGTAAAATGTTTCTGACTTCTCCGCCAAGAGGTTTTCCCATAAAGCCGTGTCCCTCTAATGTTTTTCTTGATAAAATCCATGTGAAGTACAAAAGAAAAATATACAATGCCCCTTTCGTGAAATATTCTGTTTCCCCTCGACAGGCCAACAAAAGAATTTTGTTTAAAAACTTTTTTTATTTTAATAGCTGATCTTTATATTTATTTTGATGTCCCAAATCCAAACCTGGCCTTAGTTTTTTTGTATCGCCCATAGTTTCCAAGCAATATGTATTTAATATTTAGTCTAATACCCCTATACGGTATACAGGGATATCAATGAAACACTTTGTTATATCATAAAATTATTTGTATTTACTGTTCGCTACATCGTGATAAAATTGTTTGTATTTAGTACAGCGTGATAATACAGGGTTTACTTGTCAACTGGAATTGGTCTAAATTTTCTTTCCCTTTTTTCCTTGAAGCTTCTTGTGTAGCTTTTTCTGCGATGAATCGCTTGCTGAACTTCTCGGTGAAGTACTAACAGTAATCCCCATTATCTTCGTTCATTACTCCTACTTTTTCAATTTTATTATAACTATAAAAAAGCTGTTAAATTCTAATAATATTGCTTGAATTCATAAATTTAACTGTAAAATGTGAATAAATGGTGGTCGATACAACTTTAAAACCATCATATTTGTATTCAGCAAATTTAAAATCATAAGAATAAGGTATTTCCAGTAAAAATAGTTTTTTCATTGTTGGTCTGTGTAATTAAGGATTAAGTAGGAATCCCATTTAGGCCTTGTCTATAGGATACCTCAAGAAAAATGACATTACGAATTGAAAAAAGTAGTAAGCTGAGGCCAGATACGAAACATAATAAATGCTTCAAAAGATAGCAATTTTTTGTTAAATCTCAACCTGTCGTGCAAACAAAATACATTGTGCGTTAAACGCACTATTAACAAATTATTTTATTTGGATATTATACACTAAGTTACCATTTATTTAATCTCTTCAAAAAAAGATGTTGAACTATTTGATCCTCTCATACTTTCTGACCATCAAGAAAATAATTTTGTCTTACATAGATAAATGAGCGTTTGAACGGTAAAATTTGGCGTCGGCAAAATATAAATTTTTGTAGATCTTAAGTTTGATACATTGGTTTCATGGTTCTTCTTCTGGCTTGTCTTCTTTAGGTTTATAACCGCCTTTGGGGTAGAAATTTTTCAATACTTTGTAAAGGTAACGATGACGTGAAGGAAAACTGTAAATCTACAAATATAAGGAAGGACGGTTCAAATTATACTTTGTAACAATCAGTCTATTGCTTCATGGAGAATCAGCACGATTGCTAGAATATGAATACCCCTCCCCAGCAGGTTATCAAGTAGTTTAATTTTGATTGCACAAACACATTATTAAGGAGGAACCTGCGCTTCGAAATACTGCTTTCATTAGTTAGATAAACTCGATAACAACGAGTTAAAATCGCTACATTAGTCATTCATGAAAATTTAAAAAAAATGCTAAATCAATCAAAATAGCTGTACAAAGCATGAATTTTACTTAAAATGGAATAATCTAGTGATATGAAGAATGGCTGTTATATTGACTCTTAGGTATCGGAAGAATTTAAGTACTTTCTCTGGAAATACAGTAAAGCTTTATAACTACATTATTTGTGATGAATAAAATGAACTTAATTAATGAGACCTTTTGCTCTGTTAATTTCAACCTAATTTGGAAAAATGGTTTATTTATAATTGCTGACCACCAACTTGACAACGCTGCCAACATATCGTAGTTTCACAGCGGTTGAGCACCTTTGTTTGTTTACATTACCTCTACGCTGCATTGTGACAATATTACTCGTTTTATTATCCCTTTTACCTAGCCTTAAGTTATTAAATATACCTTTGGGCTGAAGTGATGGCGTCATTATGCCGATTTAAAGGCAAATTTGTGTCTGAAGGTAAAGGTAGGAGCTTGGATTATTTGAGGAAACGAAATGTGGCCGAAAGTGAATCCATCAATTCCATCGAAGCGATATCAACGAGTGCATCTGTTGAAGGATACTGAATCTTTTACGTGCATTTTTAATTTCTTAAGAAATTGTTGCAATATTTCCCAACATAAAGTGTCCATCATTGTTTAAATAATCAATGTTTATGTCTTGATTTATGAAGATTAAAGTCCCTGTCGAATGACTGACACAAAGCTCTTTAATGTTAATTTCCTTGTAGATTTTCCATTCAATAGCCTCATCCATACTATTAATAAGGAGTTGATTAGTGAAAATTAGAAACTAATGTGTCAGTTATAACCCAAATGTAATTCGAATCATTAGTATCAGGATAATTAAATAATACTTGTTCCTAGTGCCGAAGTTTCAGTAAATTTGTAAGGCTGGCATTGCAACTTCTACGGACTCACTTATGTCAGCTGCCATCGATTGTTCAGGAATGCATCCTAATTTTTATCCTCCTACAATGACTTCATGAATAGGGAAATGTATTTACTGTTGTTTTTTTTCAAATTATGCTAATTGGTCCTTTGGAAAACGCATCAAAGTAAATTGTTTGGTCAGTGAAAAAGGAAGTACTCTTGTCTATTTTATTTTATACTTTCGAAGAATTACATGGGTGAATATTCGATTAATTAGTACGTTCGCGAAGTTGTATTTCCAAATACTACATAGTCGGTACCCAACAGCAATATGCTTGTCTCGTGGTACATTCATTTACCTGTACACCTTATTCTAGACATTTAATATCAATTAAACTGATGATTAAATACATACCTAATGCGCTAGATTTTCTACTTTCCGCTTAGAACTTCTATTTAAATAAGTATTTTCTACAAGTTGAAAACGATGCATATTTTTCGAAATAAACGTAAAACAATTTGAAGTAGTACTCAGAAGAACAGAGAAACTATCGCAAGTCTCATTATATTCTATCATTTTCGCTTTTCAAGCGATACGCCGACAATTTCAAGGGATGTATTGAATTCCGGTAATGATTATTCGTATGTTTAATAAAATGTAGTCGCATATAGGAATTACTTTAACAACCAGCACTGATAAATTTCATATTTCGGTGTATAGCACGTTTCGAGATGAACTGAATATTCGTTTAATGAATACGTAGAAAAATGACTCCGAAAAATCCAATTCACTGGAATTATGCAGCGGTTGACAGGTGCAATATCGCTCTTCATATTTAACCTCCGTATATTTGCAACGTTGCCACTACCTCCGCCGCATAATGGCTGCTCGCTCTGCAGAAAACCGGAAGTATGTTCTGTAAACTTAAATACTGGTGCTAACATATCGGTAACCCCTTCTAAAAAAATACATATATTAAGCATCGATGTCTATTCTATGCTGTGCTAATTTTTCAACGATAAATTTCGGGCCAAATTTGAGATAAAAAATGTTTTACAAGGGAAGGTCATCACTCTCCCATAAAGACAATGTATTTCAAGGTGGAAATCCGTCATTTTCAAATCCATAAATCTTTCTTAAATGGCCGATGACATAGTAATATTTTTTCACCATTCGATAGAAAAAATAATGAGCAACAACATATGTCAAAATAAGGGGAGGTTTTCGGGCATGTTTGAAATGATGGTTCCTCCTTAATAGTTTTAATAAATTGTGGGTAACATTTATTGCTAAGGGAGTAAAACGTTGCGTGGATAAATTTAAATTTCCTGGTAATTCGGTTAACTTAATTTTGACTTTTGTCTTCTTGTGATCAATCCTCATGCCATATTTATGGCATCTCTTGTCTAATGCATCCACTAGAGCCTGCAGCCCTCTCGCTGACTGACTAATCAACGCCTGATCGTCCATGAACCTTACTGATTTTACATCATTCCTCCCACTTCTACTCCAGTTCCCAACTCATCCTACGCTTCTCTTACCATCATCTCAGCATATACTCTTGAAAGCAATGGGGATAGTGAACAGTATTGCCTTACTACTCGGCCAACGCTTGCCCTCCCAGTTTCTCCGTCCGCTACCTTCACGTGCGCAGTCTGGGCCATATAAAGATCACAAATGGTCGCCTATCCCTCCAAATGTCGCCTATTTTCTTGAGAATAGCTTCATAGCTTTATCCAGTCCACTCTATCAAATACTTTTTCAAAATCCACAATGAAGGCAAACACAACCTGACTATATTCTAGGTTCCTCTTTACCAGGGACCTCATTAGCGCAATTGCATCTTCACTTACCTTTTCTGAATCCGAACTGTTCTTCGCCCAAGTCCTCAGTTAGCATCCTTCCATTTTTAGCCTTAATTTTTGAGATGCCTTGTCTTCTTTTGACGCCAGATAGCTAGTTCACGTACAACATACGTACAACGCGTCCACCTCCCGTTACTTCTGAATCTTTTCCATTTCCTCGCAGTGTCTCTCCTTGTTTTCCACCAATTCTTTCTCCCTTCTTGGTTTCTCACCGTAATAGATGATTAATTTCAGTTAGAATTTTCCATGTACTGTGTCTACATTCTTCCACTTCCTTATCACCGCCATTTCTTTTTTAGTTTCCTTCGTTATACAAGTTTTCTTTGCCATACGAAACCACAGAAAAATATAATCTATATATATAAAAGAAAGTCGAAAACCGTGTTAGTTAGAACACTTGTAACTCGAGAACGGCTGCACCGATTTTAGTGACATTAGGCTCTTTGGATTCGTCTCAGCTCCGGATAACATATATGACATTAAAAAATAGGAAAAGTTTACAAAAAAAAAACAACTTTATCTTAGAGATATGTTTTTAGGAGTTGATTGTTAAGACGGTCAAAAAAATAAAAATAAAATTTCGTTTTTACTAATGTATTCACTGATCTTTTTAAAAATATTTTTTTTAATTCAAATGTTCAAATATGTTAAAAATATTAAAGTAATATTAAAATAATATTAAAATAATATTAAAATAATTAAATTAGAGGTAAGCTCAGCTCGAATTGAGTAGTCAACAAACACATAACTACCGTGTGAGTAAACAAATCTCCAAGCAATTGTTGATTATCAGTAATGTCCGTGTACTCTGCATGAATTCAAATCTTTCAACTTTGTAATAAACGAAGACGAAGTCACCAACCATCTATCTGAATATTTAAAGTCCTTAGACGCACCTGGCTTACCACGGTACGATTTGCAGCTAAAGGTAGGCTCTGTGTTCATGATCTTGCGAAACCTAAACCAACCAAAACTACCCAGCGGAACGTGTTTGGTTATTAAAAAAACTGATAATGAAAGTGATTCACGCCACTATACTCCAAGGATAATTGATAGATGAGGAAGTTCTCAATCCGAAGATTCCATTATCCCAACTTATATGCCGTTTTGAGCTTATACGTATTCAATTTCCAATTCGTGTTGCATTCGTGATAAAGATTAACAAATCGCATGACCAGTCTTTCAGTTTTTGTGATGTTTGTTATGTGTCAGTAAAAACCTATGATTTTCTCATGGTAAATAATATGTGGTATGTTTACGAGTCGGTAAACCATCCGCTGTATTTCTTTCTTCGCTTCAAGGGCGCAGCTAGGAATTAAGGATAGGCGCAGCTAATACTCAAACTAATCCCATCCCAGCGGCCGGATGATATTTAGATGACTTCGCCTTTTTTGGAATGCCATCTTTCAATAGTTTATAATTTTCATGACATATGATCAGTATCATTGAAAACTTTTGTAAATATGCGTAATGTAATGCGCTACTCTGAGATAATTTTTCAAGCCATTTTAATAAATATTTATTGTTTTATATATCTCGTTCTCTAAACTAATGAATAAATTTTCAGTTTTCTAAAGTTTAAATTTAGTTTAGATTTAGCGGCGTGATCTCTAACATTCCATGAATTTTTTCATAATTATACGATGTATTTTAGTGATTTGGGGTTGAAAATTTCATAACAATTGTACATTTTCGATAGGATTACCCGTTTCGCCTACTTTAAAATTCATTACTTCGCCCATTTCATTGACTTTGTTCTATTATTACCGAATATTTCATATAGGTACTTACGTTCTGTTGTTTCAAACGTCCATATGGAAATTTTCAAATGACTTTATCTAAGTCTACCTGCTTTGTACGACATGATTGTAATAAATTCATGCATAAGCTCACTGCACATTGTTCACACCAGTACACGCTGTCTCTTATTTTCCCATGATTGGCACAAACTTCACACCTCTTTTGGGGGTTTCTTCACTGCAGCAGGAGTTCTCCTTAGGAAATGTCATTCGGTTAGTCTTGACACTAAATAGTCAATGGAGTCGCGGCCATGTCCAAACTGTCCGTATGGATAGTATGGATGGTATGCGGATATTCAAAAAAATATTACCTCAACCAGCTAAGCACGAAGTGATAATAGGGCCAGTTTTTTATTCGTGTTTTCCCAATGAATAACATATGAATTTAGGACTGCGGAATTCAATAGTCTGCTAAATAACTTCATGCACCACTTATAATGGCGCTTTCTTTCCATAAGGTACGAATATCATGACAGGCAGGGGCGGTCTGGGGTAATTTGGGGCCCTCGGCTGGCGCTCATGATGGGGCCCCCCTCAGCGGAGGATTCACCCGCCTCCCCCTCTAAAATATTTTAGGATTGGATGCCCGGTAATGGACTTTAACGCTATTCTGCCTCTAAAAACTAGATAAAAATTTTTAAGAAAAAATACAATGAAGAGTAGGAACTTCGCAGCTTAATATGAAATTTAATTATGTTTTAAGGCCGCTTTACACGGTGAATTTTCATTCGAAAGATCATTGGAAAGATCTTTCGAATGATCATCCGAATTAAATTCATTCGCCGGTACCGCTATACACGGTGAATGATTTCGGCGAGTTTTCTGCGCAGAAATGATGCGCACTGTTGCGACTTTCGGTAGTACATTCGATATTTCCGACCGTTTCTGCTCGCAGACGACGGAATGCTTCGTTTACATGTGCGCTTGAATATATTTTTGTATTGCTTTGACTTTGGGTGGGGTATGCCGTACTAAAAATAAGTAATTAGAGAGATTAGAACGGTACGAATTGATAGCGGAAAACCACTTTAATTAATCGTGCGTTTTGTGATCCCGTAACGAAGTACAAAATACGCTGTTTTCGCTGCAGAACAACGATGATTATGCTTTAAGGTAGTGCGCTCTAGAACATGATCATAAGGAAACTTACTCTTCAAATCGCTACCCGAAGTCTTTTCCCTTCCGATTCAGTAAATGATAAGGTACGTAAAAAAATATTTTGGGGCAAAACTGCACGTTGTTTATCGCTCAGAAAAATCCTGCCTTATAATAATAATAATAACAATAATAATAATAATAATAATAATAATAACAATATGCAAGTTAGTGAAACCACTGTTACTATAGACAGTAAAATGTCAATATGGAAAGCTAAATCCCTTCACGGAAGACACCCTCATGCCCTGGAGGCCCCTGAAATCGATAAAGATGCATCGCACGCATGGCTCAGGCATGGGCAACTCTTCCCAGAAACAGAAGGATTTATGATCGCAATACAAGACCAGGTGGTGAAAACAAAAAATTATGAAAAATATATAATTAAAAACCCAAATTTGTTGGATGACAGATGCAGAAAATGTGATAATGCCTCTGAGACGATACAGCACATCACAAGTGGATGCACTAACTTATCTCAAAAAGACTACCTACACCGTCACAATCAAATATGCAACATCATACACCAGAAATTAGCTCTGAAGTATAAACTCATAGAAAATGGAGTTCCTTATTATAAGTACACACCTAAAACCATCCTTGAAAACGACCACTGTAAGATTTATTATGACCGTTCAATTATTACCGATAAAACAGTCCATAGCAATAGACCTGATCTAGTAGTACAAGATAAAACTCACAATGAAACGTACTTGATAGACATTACCGTACCTAATTCGCATAATATCACTACAGCCTACACCAGCAAAATGGAAAAGTATGAAGAACTTAAAAATGAAATCAAGAGATTGTGGAAATCAGATAAAGTACACATAATACCCATCATTATCTCCGCCACAGGAGTAGTGCCTCATTCACTCCATCAAGGTCTTCAAACTATTGGACTGCCGAAAAACTTGTTTATTACCATACAAAAAGCAGCAATTTTAAATACTTGCCGGATTGTCAGAAAATTTTTCAAAACAGAGTAAAGAGACGAGAGTACTTGGTGATACCCGTACCTCGCCTACAACCAGCAAAAATGCTGTGAAAACATAAAAAAATATATAATAACAATAATAAGCTCGTGTGGGGTTTTCCGTCCCCCATCTGGCGCGTCCCCAGGTGGCGGATAGGGGAATGCTCGGCAGATATGCAGGGTAGGTGGGAAATAAAATACCACCCGCGGACCAAAACGGAAACCGAAATCCAGGCGTGTCTGTTCCCACATTGGGCGGCGTCCTGGTCAGCGTCTGTCCCCATGTCAGGGGCGGCTGTTCTAAAGACCTGGCAGTAGGTATAAAATGCAAATCCCCCATCAAAGATGGAGACTCGGAGTATGAGATGCCTCGGAGAAAGGTCGCTGCCTGGGGTTCGCCAGGGCACGTCTGGAGCTGACGCTGGACGTGACAGCATGCAAGCCGTCAGTGATGGGAGGTTGAACAGGCGGACACCCATCGGGGAACCCGAAAGAAACACAGCCGATGATAATAGAATGAATACCACCAAACACCTGCAAACACCTGCTTTAGATGCTTCCCAATCTACATCTGTAGAAAATCGAGGGACCACTAAAGCAGGAAAAAATCGTGTACGCATGAAATGGACTCCCGAAATGAATAAATGTGTCATGCATGCGTATTACACCATAACCCGGCTTGAAATAGATAAAACTAGTTATAGAAAATACATTTTTGAGAAATTTAAAGAGCATTACCCAGAATGTGTAGTCACCGAACAAAGAGTAGCTGACCAGAGACGTGCAATTGTATTAAAAAACCTTTTACCAGTTCCAATACTTGAAGAAATAAAACATCAAGTAAGCAAAGAATTGTCCAGAAGTAGCCTTATAGACCCTCCAATAAATGAGGATGAAATCAGTTTAAATGTTGGACCTACATCTAGCGAAGCTGAACCGTCAACAACCCCACGTCCCGCAGAGGAATCTAGGAACGAAACTTTTAAAACAGGAAACTCAGGAATCATCAATAGCCAATGCCAAGAAGAACATATTGGCACCAATCAGTCCAAAACGACAAATCTTGAAGAGACTGAAATATCAGAATTGCTAACCAAAACGGTAATAGAATATTACGGTTCAGATCCCAGCCAGCGACCGAAAATTCCAAAAATAAATACATCAACGAAGTTTTTGCAAACCGTCGCTATGGTCAATAATATCCTACCACAGCTAACCCAGTATTTAAGCAATATTTCCGACATCCATACATTGATTTATGCTGCTTCTATCACCATTAGTAAACACTTAGGCTTCAAAATCAAACCGAATTCCCGATCTGAAACAGTGCCAGTAAGAAAAGAAACAATTCCACCATGGAGAAAACGCTTAGAGAGCGATATAAAACATCTAAGGCAGCAAATTGGTAAATTGACCCAATATCAAAATGGAAATAGATCAAGAAAGTTAGTATCATCACTTAAATGTGTTTTCAAAAATTTCAACATAGATGTAGCTAATGAAAACCACAGCAGGTATGTCAAAGAGTTGCTCGAACTTAATAAACAAAAACTAGCAGTTAAAGTTGGGCGCCTTAAAAGATACAATAAGTCTTTCAATAGAAAGGAACAAAACCGGGAATTTAAAACTTCCGAAAAATCATTTTACAAGAAGCTGAGATCATCTGCAACAACTGACATCGAAGGTAAATTGCCAGATCAGGATGGAGTGTACAACTTCTGGTCCTCAATATGGTCGACCCCAACAGAAAGCAATTCGAGTGCAAGCTGGATTGGAAACGAAGAAAACTTACACCTCAATTTAGCTGAAATGCAGTTTACTAAAATCTCAACCGAGGACATCAAAATAGTTTTAAGAAAGGCACATAATTGGAAATCACCAGGTCCTGATGGAATTCAAAACTTCTGGTATAAACAGTTTACGTCTCTACATGGAGCCATAGCCAAATGTTTTAATGATATTATTAATAACCCAACAATCCTCCCTGATTTCTTCACAACAGGGATAACATACATGAAGCCCAAAACAATGAATACGGAAGATCCAACACAATATCGACCCATAACATGTCTACCTACTATATACAAAATACTCACGTCTTGTATTACAAATAAAATATATAGCCATATTGACCAGAATAATATACTTGCAGAAGAGCAAAAAGGATGCCGAAAGTTCCATATGGGATGCAAGGAGCAATTGACAATTGATTCTGTAGTATTACAACAATCACGCAAAAATAACAGAAACCTTCATGTTGCTTATATTGACTACCGTAAGGCGTTTGACAGTGTCCCACATAATTGGCTCTTAAAAGTTCTGACTACATACAAAATCCACGGCACCATCATCAAGTTTTTAGAAGCAACTATGGCAAAGTGGAAAACAGCCCTAATGGTCAATATATCGGGTAAAGGCTTTATAACACCAACCATTGATATACAACGGGGTTTATTCCAAGGAGACTCATTGAGTCCACTTTGGTTTTGCCTGGCGTTGAACCCATTATCAAATGCCCTCAATAGCACTAAATATGGATACAAAATAAAAAATAGTACAAACACCAGTTTTACTTTGTCTCACCTTCTATATATGGACGATATTAAAATCTATGCCTCAAATGAAATACAGCTCAAGTACCTTTTGGATGTCACAAGTAGGTTCTCCGCGGATATAAAAATGCAATTCGGATTGGATAAATGCAGATTGCTTCACATAGAAAAAGGGAAAATCAAGCATGGTAACTTCAATGTTACAGATGACGAGTCAATAATATCTATGGAAGCAAATGAGAACTACAAATACCTTGGATTCCTGCAAGCAAAATCAATACAACATAAACAGATCAAGAAGGAATTAACAACTGAATTCCATAAAAGACTAACATCCATCCTTAAAACAGAATTAAATGCACGAAATGTAATCAAAGCCATCAATACGTTTGCGGTACCTGTGTTGACATATACATTTGGAGTGATTGACTGGACCAAAACCGAAATAGCAGGCATAGAAAGATCAATACGTACAACATTCACAAAATTTAATTTACATCACCCAAAGGCTGCAATAGAAAGGCTAACGCTACCCCGCTATATGGGAGGTAGAGGGTTAATAGATTTACAACAGCTCCTCAAAAACCAAATTCATGGACTAAAACATTTCTTCTACGATAAATCAAACAGTTCGAAGCTTCACAAATCAATAGTATATGCCGACAACAAATTAACACCATTAAATCTAAAAAATGGCACGACCGATGAAGCAACCAACACAGGAGCTGTTCTATTAAATAGAAAGGTAGAAGTATGGGCCCAGAAGGAATTACATGGACTAAGGATTCGATAAAACAATTTACACATAATAAGTCAACTGATCACCAAAACAATGTATTCTGCATAACACCAAGATTATACGGCAACTGGCTGGCACAGCGATGTTAACTCACTAGATACGTTGCTCTGCGCATGCTCGGGCGGTGTCAAGACTTCCATGAGGCACAAGCTTAGCTGCGTCATAGCATCGGCAGCCCCCACCACTACCAGTCTTCGTATAACTGCATGGAGATAGATTGGGACGTTCTGGTCAGTGCCCCGCAACTACAAATGCGAACTTCTCGTGCTATTTTTGCATGTTGTTTTCCTAGATTTTCAATGCATGCGATTGAAAAAAACACTTTGGTTAATTAGATGTATAACTATAATTGAACGGGTATTTAATATTTTTCCTTTTTCAAAAATTTGGGAGGGGCGGCGTCCCAGAGTCTTTATGGGCAAGCTGCCGCTGGACCTCCCACAATATTATTGCCGAGAACGACTATCCAGAGGAGGAGGAGTGCCCCTTGCTGTCAGCAGTCTCTATCCCTCAAAATGCCACCTGGACTTTGAAACAGACTATGAAATTATTTGGATTGAGGCATGGGCATACCCAGCAAGGGGCAGGGGGGACAGCTGCCCCCTCAGAAGCAAAAATTGCAAATGTCTTTAAGGAAAATAATATTTTTTCAAGCAAATAATTTTAAAAACTAATAAACAGCTGTTACAGTTTCCTTAAAATGTTGATTTCATTCACTTTTTCCATGCTTAAATCTTGCCTACAACTTGAACAATCATGGCTTGCCCCCCCCCCCTATTTTTAATCCTGGTTATGCCCTTGGATTGAGGTATCACTAGTTTCATGTGAACATTATAATGCATGTAAAATCTATGTTGGTTGCTTCTCCTGTCTTCCTAACAGTAAAGCAATATGTATCAATACTGGAACATTGTATAGATTCTGTGTTCAGAGCTATAAAACTTGGTCCAGTAATTCTGGTTGGTGATTTTAATCTTTCAGTTCATTGGAACAATTCAACAAACAAATGTCCACTCAATGCCCATGAGGTCTTTTTTATTCAAAATTTTGTAAATGCTCTTAGCTTTCCTGCCTGAATACAGCCTCCACAGAACTTGAAATGTGGCAATTTTTGAATTACAACTTGCGACCATTACCTCTGAGGTAGTCACACCTGGGTAAAATTTTTTCGACTCCGATCACGAGTCCCTCAATGCAGTTTTCCTCATCCAACGTTCCAAGAAACACAGTGGGGTTCCTATCCCACTCCCAAAGTTGATCCCTGCTCAGTTGAAGGCTTGTTGGGACGACATAAATTGCTGCCTTGACCTCTTGCTCTGGGGCATGCTTACCTCAATATCTCTGGAAAAAGGTGTGGACTTTCTTTACTCCATTCTTTGGAGTGCGTTCAAAGATTTTGTGCTCATAGTGAAAACTAAGTAAAAAAAATCCCCACTTGGTTCAAAGCAGATACCGTTCTCACTCTTGGAAACAAAATTGAGCTTGGTATTTATAAAAATCTTTCCCAAATGAGAAAATTCAAACTAAGTAAGGGGCTTAGATAGACCAAATTTATTCAATAAATTCTTTACAGATTATTTAGCCCCTTCATCTGATCTCTCCGATAACATTGATCACTTCCCCAAACCAATTCGTGACCATTGTCTCTCTAACATTATCCTAGGTTTGGGGAAACACAGATCCCAGAGAAGTATTTGAATATATCTGCAACTTCCCTCATCCTCATGCCCCTGGTCCAGATGGTTTGAGTCTCAAACTAGGTAACAAAACACTATGTCTCCTCCCTCTCTCTTCCATTGAGCCTGCTACTGAACCATTGCTATTCCCTCGGCAACTTCCCTTCCCAATGGAAAATTTTCAATATCATTCCCATACATAAAAATGGCCCTAAAGATGAAGTCATGATGCTGAAAAAGAGCTAAGATGGTCAGGCAGGAGCGGCCTAGAAGGAAGCAATGCTGATTCTTTGACAAGAAAGGAGAAGTAAAGCAGTAGTAGGTACATGTTAAGAACAATCCTTCCACAAACTGAAACTACCACACAATAAATATCATTACTTCTGATACTATCATCAGTTTGTGAAAGGATAGTTCTTAACATGCATTACTACTTTACTTATACTTTTTTGTCAAAGAATCAGCATTGCTTCCTTCTAGGCCACTCCTGCCTGACCATCTTAGCTCTTTCTCAGCACCATGCAGTCAATTAAGTAACCAATAAAACTAAAATTGATCCAATTTTCTTAGATTTCTCTAAAGTCTTCAACTCTCTGGACCACTCTTTTCTCCTTTACAAACTTTCTCATCGCTTTGACCTGCGTGGAAATTTTCTAAACCTAGTAGACTCTTTCCTCAGCGATACATTCCAGCAGGTATGTAATACTTCCTGGCTACTCAACTTAATGGTCACCCACAACATGCGGGGTTCATAGGGAAGTGATCTTGGGCCATATCTCTTCAATCTTTTCATTGATGATCTGGCCTACCTTGTCCATCCCCCATAAGTTCATGCTTTTCATTATACAGATGACCGCAAAATTTTTAAGCAAATCTACAGCGTCACAGATTGGTGGTGTAACACCTGGAAACCCCAATTAAACACTAGCAAATGCAATATTATTTCTATTTCGCTAAAAAAGTCCCCTCTTGTATTCAGCTATAGTTTAAACTCCCTTTCTTTCAATCAAGTCTTTGTCATCAAAGACCTTGGCATTTTTATGGATCACAAATTAAAGTACTGTGAACATATCATAAAAATTAAAAACAAAGCTATGTCTCTCCTCGGCCTCCTCTACTGCTGCTCAAAAATTGCAGATCCGCTTGTATTACATGCCTATTTTTCAATTTTTGTCATTGTGTATTGCTCCCACATTTGGACTATTTCATCCCCATCTAATATTTTGGGTCTAAAAAGTGTGACAATTTTTTTCCAAAACATTTTCCTAAGGGCATTTTCTATGTTACCTTGCACTCATGAGTGGTGCTTGACCATTCAATTTCCATTTTTCCCATTTCACAACCTCCTGCTTTCTCTGATTATTCAGATTTGTAACAATCCTGAAATTGTTGAATGATGTCCTAGTCCTCCTCCAACTGCACAAACGAAGTGCACTGCCCTTTTGGGCCCTTAGCATACAGATCATGCGACCTTTCCACTGCTCTCATTATCTCTCAGACTCAACTCCCATCCCCAGTTCATCTTGCGTTTGAGCATAAAGTCCCCTTTAGTTTTGCACTTTTCATGGCAAAAGAGGTCTTTTTTTACCCTAGTCATCATTACAATGCTCACAGTGCTCTGAATCTCTCTACCCTTCAGTCTATCTTAGAAAATTCCATCTTCCTGCCTCAAGAGCTTGTGCCCTACCCTGTAGAAAATGGTAGATCCAATCCCTGTTAGTCCCTGCACCAGTTTTTGCACGTAATGTGTAGATCCACCCCTCACTAGTGTATTTTCATCTCTGAAGGCCATATTTATATTTGTATCAATTGTTAATAGGCTGCAAGGGTATTTCATGTGTTTTTGAGCCTCAATGCAATAACTCCTTGAATTGTAAAAAATCCAACTGGCATGCATGTTCAATCCAATGCATGTAATAATCTAGATATGTCTTACCATTTTTGAGAAAAGACTCGTTGCCATATGGGTACACTTGATGGCTATGAGGTCAAAATCTTACGTAAACCTTCAATTTCAGTGCTTATGTTTGAGAAAAACAATACAGACTCTTTTCAAATATAGTTTTCAATTTATAGGTACATAATTCCAATCTGGATGGGCATAAAAAAGTTTTCATTTTTTTGCAGGCCATAGCTAAAAATATTAGATAGATAAATAATTTGAACTTTCAAAGCATATGTTTCAGGTTGAGCATTACATTTTGGAGTGAAAGTCCTTGAAACACGGTATGCATAGTCCATGGAGGCATTTCAAACACAATGTTAGTACTCAGCTGCCCCTGCAGTAATAACTGCACATCATATCCTTCTGATGCCAGTGTGTTGAATGACTAAGTGATCCACACCATAGAATTGGAGAAGATTGCGTGTGGAACTGCTGACCACTAAACTATGACCATGTCCTTGACTTTTGCAACCTCGGTAGCAGCAATAAGATAATGAAAGCCTTCATTTTTCTGGAGTAATGCTGAGATTTGGCTTATTCTTGAAAATTGTGTAGTTATTTGACTCAATTACTATAAAATCTGGTTGGAAGAAAATTACTTTGCTTTTCTACATAACACACACTTTATTGCCGACTAGTTACGGTACACTGTACCATTTTCAAGACTAGTGATACACATAAGATTTTGCCGGGATATATACTCTGTGGTTGGAGGAGAAGGGGAGGGGGGAGGTAAGTGACGGGAAGGGTGAAAGTGTGAAGTGATAGGGGAAAACCAGAGGTAGTTACAGAGAGGAGCGTGGGTTGGTGTCACAGGGATTTTTGGGGTATAATAGTGGAATGTCTAGGAGGGGGGAGTGGAAAGGGAAAAGGTGGTCATTAGCAATGGGTTCTTTCCTCTTTACAATTTTTAAAATTTCCAACTGCTCCCTGATGTCCAGCTGTGTTCCTTTCTTGACTCGGTGCAGCAATTCCGGGGTAAAATCTGCTTGGTGGCCTTCCTCCCGAAGATGGGTAGCGAATTGGGACATCCCGGTGTTGTTGCAGTAATCGCGCCGGTGTTCCTCTGCTCGTACGGTCAGACTCCTTCCTGTTTGACCTATGTATTTGGAGTCACAATCACCACACCTTAATTGGTAGACCCCGCTCTTGAGGGTTGAGTCAAATGGGGTCCTTGACTGAAGGTAGCATGCTATTCAGGTTAGAATTATTGTAAAAGGCCGGTTGAGTAATTTTTCCAATTTAATAGAAGGTTGGCCTAAATATTTTGTGTGTCGCCATGACTGTTGATCCGTGGGGGTTGTAGAGTAAATATCTCTGAGTAAGAATTTTTTCTTTTTGCTTTCAAACAAATCGTTGGCAAAGCTCTATGCAGCATGCAATAAAAGGCTGACAATTTTTGGGTTATGGCATGCTTGGAAGTTGCGTGGATGACTTGGTCTGAATAAGTTGGCTTTCGGTAAATGGAGAACTTATGCTCGCCGTCTTTAATGGAAATATTTAGATCCAAATAATTTAGAGTGCTGCCCTCTTGTAACTCCATAGAGAACTTGATATTTGTGTTTAAAGCATAGATAAGGTGTAAAAAATTGCTTAGTTGCCTCTTCGTTCCCGTCCATAAACAAAGTATATCATCTACATAGCGGAACCAATAATGAACATTCTTTAGGAGGGGGTGGTCACTATTCAAAAGTTTCTTTTCTAAATTGTTCAAAAATATTTCGGCTAGCAGAGGTGACAATGGGGAGCCCATAGCTAAACCATCCCTTTGTAGGTAGAAGTTTCCATTAAGCATGAAATAATTTTGATTTGTGCACACTTTCGATAAAGATATTAGTTCATCACAAATGAGTTGTGGCGTTTTAGCTTCATGTAGCACTTCTTTGGCCAGGAGCACTGCTTTATCTCTTGGAACACTCGTGAATAAGTTCACAACGTCAAAGGAAACTAGCATAGAAGTTTTAGGTGGTGTTATTTTTTATAAGAATGTTGTCAATTCTATGGTGTTTATCATGGAAATTGGAATGTTCCATGAATGTTCACAACTATGGATAGGGAATGCTCTGGGGAGCCTATGCCTGAGACCACCGGGCGGATGTACTATAAAATCGATGACCGGGAATCTTCACAGGATGAGCCTGATGGGCTCACTTTCAGCCTTGTGTTCTAAGTGCATTTGGTTCTTCCTTCAGCACGCTGAAGAAGGCTTTTTTGTAGCCGAAATACGTATGCATGTGTTTTCCTCGTCCCCTTGCTGATCCCCGACGATGCTCTCTTGGAGCAATATTTTTTCTCCTGGAACATTGAAGCCATCTACAGGTGAATGCAAGTGTTTCCATGGATCACTGGCTGTCTATAACAGGCCCATCCTGTGAAGATTCCCGGTTTTTTGTGGAGCGAGAATCCTTAGTGGAGGTGCCTACAGCCCCCACAAAGGATCTTGTTGTGTATGTTTGTTGTGAGTAAATGTGTGTGTGATTTGGGCTTTCCGGTTGAGAGGCTTGTGTTTGGTCCCTGCGGTGAATTTCTCCCCCTTCCCACACACCAATGCAGTAACATTTCTGACTTGCAAGGTGGACAAGCAGGGAGAATTATATGGCCTATTGAGATTTTCTTTTCTATGATTTTGTTTAAGTTCCCCATCTTTTTTCTACTAGCTGAATACATACAGTTCAATGCCATTGTACACACCATGTGCAAGCAATACGACAGTATTAATAGTGGACTGTATTTCGTATATGAGCCGGGAGTCCAACACCATCCAAACCACCACTCACCTGATTGTCGGGCTCCCGTTGATGGCTTCATCAGGCAGCGTCGGCTCCAGACCCTTCCTACATGACAACACATTCACAACTCCTGTTCACAGCAAACAACAGTGAAAACAATTACTTTAAACAATTATACTCTCACCCAACAGGCGCACAACAAATAACAAATCAATTAAATGGCGATTATAGCATAGGACTCCCTATGGCGCGAACACACCAGTTTGGCCAACACCCACATTACCAACCGAACTCCGCAGCACTGCACTACCCCTTCCTTCAAACTTTTGAGAGAGCATAATAAAAGTTATTGAAGATATGAGAGTACATGGCAAAACAGGACAAAAGGTGATACAAAATTGAACAGAATAGAACTAATCTAATCTCTAAATATGTACTCTCTATGCATAACTCTGCCAGCAGTCCCAACTTGGGGCCATGTACAACCAATTATTTTATCACTGGTGCTGACTAAGGGTTTATGCTAGAGATGTGCGAATAGTATCCGCGAATACTCGAATACCTCGAATAATAGAAACTATTCGATATTCGAGATCTCGAATAGTTATGCCAAAGGTACCGTCTCGAATACCTCGAATACTTTGAATTTCGCGTCATACACTGTCGCTCGCACGTCGTTGGTAGTTGACTCGGAAAAATGAGAACTCTAGTCGTCTAGTGCATGCAGCGCCGTTTTAGGCAAGCTGACGAAATACATTAAATTCGCGGTTTCGAGCGGTGAAAAGAGTTCGACGTGGGGAACCGAAATTGATCGGATGAAAAAAATCCGAAAATCCCAGGTGTCCCCTATCAGGAGAACCTCAGTTCCGTGGGATAGCAACATTGGCGCATTTCCCACGATCCGCTATCCCCATCCATTCAGCGTTCGCCCCACCCCCTCCGAAGATTTCCTCTTACCCGAAAACAAAAAAAAGGTCCCGGCTCGTGCAGGGATCGTATTACGAAGGCCTCAGCTTTGAAAAAAATATCAAGTTACCGGAAAATAATAGAATCGTGTTTCACCCTTCCCTCTTTCTCCACACTGACCATTTTCCCGCATCCATCTTTTGATAAAATGAGAGGTGTTTGCCGTGTCTCCTTTGTGGCTGATAATGACAGGCACTTATTTTGAATCTTCCCCAGGAGATGAAACTACCATAGGGAGGAACTCAGTGCCGTGGGATAGTGACATTGGCGCATTTCCCACGATCTGCTATCCCCCTCCATTCAGCATTCGCCTCACCCACTCTTGACGATTTCCTCTTCTCCGAAATCAAACAAAAAATCCCAGCTCACGCTGGGATTGTATTACAAAGACCTTAGCTTCAAAAAATATCAAGTTACGCGAGAAAAATAAAAACGTGTCTCGCGCCCACCCCCTTTTCTCACCCACTGACCTTTTTCTACCTACCTGCTTCGAATTTCCCCCTTTATGGAGGTCAACTGCTGCATGAGTCATCTACTAGCCCGAAAGGTGTCTAACAATGACTTTCGGCAATTGTTATTACACCTTTATTGGATTGAAATATAAGTAATGTGCGCGTAATTTAAAAAAGAATAAGACCAAACACGACATATTTCTGACTTTATTTAAGCATTTTGCGCAGGAAAATAAATACCGGGAAGAAGAAGAAATACGACGGAGGCGTAATGCTCAAATAGGGTGGTTTCCTATTATTTTTTATTGCCTAAATCGAAATATTAATACTCCTGAAGTACGTATTTAACTCTTTTAGAGTTTTATAAGACGATATCTATTTTTCGCGATTAAATTAAAAGTGAAAAATTTCAAGCGCGCGAAAACGCGACGGGTAAGTATGAATGCCGGGAAAAACTCCGCGTGACGTCGTTCTGGTTCCCGCTGCCGCAAGTGAGGTGACCTTGGGGCGCGGCTCTGAGCGCTATTACGACGCAGGATGCTAGCAGGTAGCCGAGTACCATGCTAGCTGGTAGCGCTTGGCTTAAATAAGGATTATTAATACCTTATCAAACAGACTGTGTGATTATTAAGACATGTTTCCCTGAGCTCTGTGCCTCATGCATGCATTGGTAACCTCAGACGATGTAAAACTCCGATCCTCTCGTGTAGAAACTAGATCCCTGTGATGTCACGTGGAGTGGCATCGCATGGGCGCCAATCTGGCCTTTTTCAAATGAGGTAAAATTGAACATTGCCATTAGTCTAAACCGGTATTTCTAGAACGAAATGATTTGTATATTATGAATACACTAATGGTGGGTAACGAATCACAATCAATACCTTTCGTTTTCTTTAATGAAGGAAACTACCCTATTGTTTACATAGAATTAAAATATTCCATTAATCAGCTAAATTCCTGTTTGAATCCTTTAAAGGCAATCACAATTACTCGCCAAAATCTTGGGTTTCCTGCTGCATAGGCGACCTAGTCAAACATTTTCACATTCATCGTTTAGTATTCGAGGTATTCGAAATTCGAGGTATTCGAATATTCGAGCAATGATTTAATATTCGAATTCGATATTTGAATTCGAGAAATCTACTATTCGACCCATCCCTAGTTTATGCTTAAATGACAGCCAGGCGCGTCGTGAGGGTGGGGCAACCAGGGCATTTTGCCCTGGGCGCAGCAAGTTGGGGGCGCACAGTGTTCGCCGACGAAAAAATTTTTTAAAATATCCTTGTATGTTTTACTTTCATAATCGATAAAATATCTTTATTACGAAAAAATGTTTTCAATTATATTTTCAACTCTCCCGATTGCAGATATATCAATGTTATGGGGCGGGGGGGGGGGGGGGGGGGGGGGGGCGCACGATCCTAGTTTGCCCCGGGCGCCAGATCAGCTAGCGACGGGCCTGATGACAGCCTTACTTCTACAATATAATTTACACTGAGTTAGTGGTGCAGGGGGTACACGCCCATATTACTGAACATTGCAGAACCACAAATGTAACTTTTTTCATCATAACACGGTACATATTGTCTTGCAGTTTAAAATCAGCTTAAATGAAACATTCTTAAACTTTGCATGCGACTTGATTATTTTTTTTTATTATGATAAAAGTAATGGTAGCTCAAGATATCTTTTGTGCCCCCTTATGTTTTTTCTGTACACACCGCAGGATTGAGGTGCTTTTGAGATGGCACATTAGCATTGGGATTAGGCCTAACCACACTAATGTTCTAGGCAGTGGCGTAGCCAGGAATTTTGTTGGGGGGGGGGTCCAAAACCATGGGGGAAAATGTTTGAAAAACAGGGTACAAAGTAATGGTTTTAAAACTAATTTAACACTTTTAATAATCGAAAAAACTTCATTTGTAAAAGAAATATTTTATAAATTCATGATTTTTCAATATTTCATTTTCTTTTGTAAAGGAAAATAATTGTGTTTTTATATTTTGGAGGGGGTCCGGACCACCCAGATCCCCCCAATATTTTTTTTGAGCCCCCCCCAATATTTTTTGTAATTTAGCATCCCTGACACTATGCCTGGATGACCCTCATGTAACAATGGAGGCATTAACACAGAAGGAACTACGATTTCATCAGCACGGGGGCTCAGCTAGGAGTTAAGGCTAGGGGGAGTTTTAGGCACAACAAACGCTTGGGATCTGAGGATGTAGAATATCCACCAGGGTAAGCGGGAGGTGCGAGGGTCCTCTCCTAGAAAAATATCAGATAAATGGCTCAAAATAGTGAGTTTGACGGCTTTTTGAGGGATATTTTATTGACCTTTGCACTATTCTATACGTAATATTAACCCGTCAATGCCCACGGGTGCCATATGACACCCATTGCAGTGCCGAGCCAATACTCCTGCAATGCATTTCATATGTGAAATTTAGCATACATTTTGGTGCACATTTGGAAGGTTTCCTCTATTAGTCAGTCCGTTTGGATTGTGTTCATTGTGTCAAGCTCATATGTATTATATTTTATAAAAGTGAAAGATGTGTTATTTAAAAAAAAAACTTTGGGCGCTGATGGATTAATCCAATTAACTGAAATGGATTAAATTTAAAAATTTCTCTTAGCTCTGGGGGGGGGGGAGGGGGTTTATCCCCCAAAACTCCCAACATTGCAGACAGAAAAAAATCTAATATCAAAATGAAGTTTAAAGTCAGTAGCTCCACATTTCTCTGGCCAACCTCTCATGACTAGAGACAGTTAAATTTTTTTTCTTCTTATCTTCACCTTCTTTAATTAATGTTTAAATAGTTCTTGGAGTATAGGTCCAGTATATATGATGCAAAAAAGTTGTAGCCCACGTTTCAGTTTATTTTAAACTACAATCAGGGCTATCAATGAAAACATGAGAACAATATAAAAAACAATGATATACAATATTTTTACATAAATAAATGTTGCGATAGTTTTTTACAATAATATAATTTTTTTAAATTTATAAATAAGATCAGAATACACAAATATTTTTGACATATTTATTGCTCATATTTATTGATATTACGTTACTATAAGCTATTGCCAAACCTAGTTACCATTAATTTTTGCCAAGGTTTTCAATGGCTGTTTTTTATTACAATAGTTAATTGATTTAGATATGTGAACCATTTCTTTGAAAAGTCTTTTTCTCAAATTAACCTCATGACCTAAAATTCCGGCGTTGTCAAAATCAAAAACATGGCCATTGCTTATGCTATGGCTTATGCTTGTGCAAAGCTAAGGTATGTCAAAATTTTTTGTGTAATCTGTTCTTATTTATATATGGAGCCAACAGGCATTCTCAAACACAGAACACCTGACATTGGGTATGGCTGTCGTGGATTTTTCAACACAAACGACCGGACATTGGCTCTGGCCAATGCGAGGAAAAGGAAGTGACCACTAAAGTGGCAATTGTCTGATGCATTCAGGCCCGGCCTGAGACCCAACTTGGCAGCGAGTACTAAGGGCCACTCCTCGTCAATTAAGCCCGACCCTCCCACACATTTATGATTATCCTCACTGCAGGACTCCGTTGCGTTAGTGATTTTTTTAAACGAAATTTTGCCATTAAAAATGACAAAATTCAGGAGTTTTAGCCTTATTACCTTGTATTTACTGTTCTTTTAAAATTCCACCATGCTTAAAAAAATGTTAGTAATTCTTTTAGAGGAGTAAACTATAGAATATCAAATAAAATGTTTGGTTGAAAAAACACTGGTAAAGCAATAAGTTTACCCCAGATTCGTGCTATGATAGGGTTAGAAGTTGTAGTCTTGTGGTGGGGGTAAGGGAAGGACCCCGTTGAGCTGGGTCCCAACTCTGAGGGATGAAAATACCAGCGTAACTCCAACCTTAAAAAAGAGCTCTGTACAGAGAGGTTTAAAATATTCTCATGCTAATTGTAGGAGGAAAACATTTGCCAATTGTAGAAGCTGGCAGGAAAGGATTAACTAGGCTTAGCAACGGATTCTCATCAGTTTCAACAGTTATTGTTTCACAGCTAAGTGGTAACATAGGTAATTAATCTGTAAAACTACAGATAACTTTGGCAAATTTTTGCAGTGGGACACATAACAAAGCATCAGCTAGACCCATTTTGCCTGTGCTGTGGTACTCTATGGTGTAATTCTAATTACTCAACATGGCTGCCCTGCGCTGCAGTCGTAGAGCAGTCACCTTTGAACTAACCCTATCTTGGGTAAACAAAATTTCAAAGTTGCATCATCAGTCAATAGAATTAATATCCTGCCCCACTAGAACTTATTTTCCCTCAGGGCCACTGTTCCCATGCCAACAGGTGAGGCATCACAGACAAGGACAATGTTTTTTTGGGATCAAAAGGTACCAGCACAACTGATGAGGGTAAGTTGATACTTTGCCAATTGGTCTGTCCAAGAGGGGTGGATGTGGTGACTGCCTTTTTCCTCATCCAGGACATAGAGCCAGTGGCGCCGACTCCATGGGGCCTGAGTGGGTCCGAGCCCTTGCAAAAATTTATTTTCGGGTGCAGAGCCCCAATAATTATAGAAAATTAAATAATTTGAATCCATGGCAATTTATTCTTTTAATGATAGTTTAGGATTTATTTAAATATGATTTCAGTATTTTCAGAGCTACATATTAACTCCTCCGTAATAGTCTATAAGCATAATTATTACTGTAAATTAAATTAGCTTTTTACCAAAATACCATGATTGTGTTTATGTTTTGTTTCTTTTTTTAAAGCCATAAAATGTGCCAGGCTTGTTGAGTTTTCCGAAGTGTCGAGATATCGAGAGTCAAGTTTTCGGGGTTCTAATGTTAATCATATGACTCTTCTAAAATGCTTCAAAAAAATTTAAAATCTCTATTTTTCATGTACAGTATTGAAAATTTCCCCGGGCAAGACCCGCGGTATGGCCTGCGGCCCCCCAAATATTTTTATAAGTCAGCACCCCTGCATTAGCCAAAGGTTGCCCTAAATTTTGAAAAAAGGAAGGTAAGAAAGTCATGATACAATTCTTTAGCACAGCGAAGTGAAGCGGGGGTACACTGAAGAGCTGCAGTGCTATACTTTTCAAGCATCAATCGCCCTCGCACCTATCTCTGTCCCTCTGTACTGCCTGCCGTTGATGGCGTTCTCCGGCTTGCTGTCATGGTATTGCCTCACTACTGGGTGGCTACCAGCCACTGGCTAGTGCTGAACTCTCCATGAGACACCATGTGGTCAAGGTTAGCTCTTCTATTCTAATTAAAGCTGCTGAACATGAATGAGAGAATCCAAACAAGTAGGGATTTGCTAGCCTCAGCGATGACTAGCCTTCCCAAATCGCATGTTTGTGTTTAGCAGAGTGGTTGTGCAAGGTTGGGCATGGGGAGTGGAAATACTACTGAAAGAGATTCTCCAAAAGGAGTGAATCCATGGCTCGGATTTGATATTTTTATGTAATTTCTTTGGCAACAAATGGAACACCTGCCTTCATACCTTTATTTAAATTGTTTTCTGAATTTTTGTAGGTCTTCTCAACACATATATTTGACTTTGAATTAGTGATTCGAAGTGAGTCAAATTCAGAGATAACCAGATTTTTGCCCATGAACTAAATGTCCATCAGAGCATCTTATGCCAACTCTTAATTCATGCCTTGGAAGGCACTTAAAAGATAGTGGACCAAAATTATTAATGGAGATGGGGCAAGAAGATACGCATGGAAGGAATTATTATTATCATTATATCATATATATTACCGATCAAGGTAGGTTTCCATGGAGTATTCAAGAAGTGATTTAGGAGCCTCCCTTTCCTTCCAGCACTGCCTTCTTTAATTCACTGTAAGGCTTACTCCCTTTCAATTTATCTAAAAATCCTATTCTTTTTCTTCCCCTCCCTCGTTTCCCTAACATTCTACCCTATAAAACCATTTTCAACATCCCATCCCCGCTAAGTACTCCCTCCATCCATACCTTCTGTCTCCTCCGTACCTCATCTAAAAGCTGCCTCTCATCACCCATCATGTCAAGCACTTCATCGTTCCTTTTCCTCTCTGTCCATTTCACCCTATTCAATCATCTCTATACCCAGATCTCGAATACTTCCAATCTTCTCTCGTCTTCTTTCCTCAGTGTCCACGTTTCCACACTGTAGAGAGCTACACCCCAAATCAAACTCTTCACGAACCTTTTCTTTAAACTCTTACATAATGATCCTCTCAGAAGCTCCTTACTGTTCATGAACGCCTCCTTTGCTAGTGCAATTCGCTTCCTGATGTCCTTGCAAAATGTGTCCGTTTTCTCTAATGTGCTGCCCAAATAGTTAAATTGCTCTACTTGCTCAAGTTTTTCCCCACCCACTTTTATCTTGAGTCTCACATTCCTCGCTCGCGATACTTTACAAAATCACATTACCTTAGTCTTCTTGTGATTAATCCTCATCCCATATTCCTCGCACTGCTCGTCTAACGCATCCACTAGAGCCTGTAGTCTCCTCGCTGACTGGCTAATCAGCACCTGATCATCTGCGAACCATACCAATTTCAACATCATTCCCCCCACTTTCACTCCAGCTTCCAACTCGTCCCACGCTTCTCTTACCATCTCCTCAGCGTATGCGTTAAAAAGCAGCGGCGATAGAGGACAGCCTTGCCTCACTCCTTAGCCAATACCTACCCAGATTCTCCGTCTGCTACCCTCACTTGTGCGGTCTGGGCCATACACAGATTACAAATCAGTCGCCTATCCCTCCAATCTACACCTATTCGTTTCAGAATATCCATTAACTTTACCCAGTTCGCCCTATCAAATGCTTTTTCTAAATCCACGAAACAGGAATACACATTCCAGTTGTATTCTTGGTTCCTCTCCATGAGGGACCTTATTACTGCAATTGCATCATGAGTTGACTTCCCTTTTCTGAAACCAAATTGATCTTCGCCCAAATACTCATTTGCCCTTGTCTCCATTTGTCTGTTCAATATCCTCAGGACCACTTTTGCCGCATGTGATATTAGGCTGATAGTTCTATAATCTCCGCATTCCACAGTATTCTTCTTTTTTGTAAGCGGAATTAAAACCGTCTTCACGAAATCATCCGGCCAACATCACTCCTCATAGATCCTGCGCACTAGTTCAAAAAACCTTTTCTTACTACCCTTCCCTAGATTCTTCAGACGCTCACACGGGATATTGTCCACGCCTACTGCTTATATACCTTTCATATCACGAAGTGCTCTCTCTATTTCTGAATCTAATATCCCCGGCCCAAGATTATCCTCCTCCACTGCACTTTTTTGCTCTACAGTCAATCTCTCTGGTCTGTTCATTTGGACATACAGATCCTCCACTTATTCCTTCCATCTACTCTGTCCCTCTTCTCGCTCGGTTAGCATCCTCAAATCTTTAGCCTTAATTTTAGACATGGCTTGTCCTGTTTTGCCGCCTGATAGCGACTTAACTTTGGCATACAACGCGCCAACTTCTCCATCCTTCTGGAACTTTTCCATTTCCATACACCATCTTTTCCACCAAGCCTCCCTCACCCTCTTAGTTTCACACCACAATCGATTATTTACTAGTTCCCTATGTATTCTTTTGCCCAGCTCTGTGTCTGCATTCTTCCACTTCCTTCTCTCCTCCATTTCGTTTACCATTTCCCCCATAACCCAAGGCTTCTTTATCCTTCTGCTGTCAAGATAGCTAATTGACTTCTCCGCTGCTTTCAGTATTCCTTTTGTCATATTATCCCACCCTTATTCTACAGTTTGTGTATTTTCAATCTCGTGGATACCATTTTCCACTAATTCCTGATATTCTCTCCTCATATTTCCCTTCAGCGCTTCTACATTTCATTTCCTCACCCTCCTGCCTGTCATGAGTCTTTTGAATCTTACGTTGCATTTCATAAGTACTACTTTGTGGTCTGAATCCGCATCTGCAGCTGGAGAGCTGCGCGAGTTTTTTACACTATTCATAAACCTCTGTCTTACCATAATGTAGTCTATTTGATATCTCCCCACATCCCCTGGACTTTTCCATGTGTACCTTCGCCCTTTATGATGATTGAACCACGTGTTTGTGATGAATAACTTGTTTCTCCTGCAAAATTCTGCTGCTTTCTCTCCTCGGTTGTTCCGAATTCCTAATCCAAATTCTCCTATTTCGTTTCCATCCTTCCCTTCTCCAACTGAAGCGTTCCAGTCCCCCATCACTACCAGATTTTTCCTACCCGGGGTTTCCCTAATTATTTCCTCGAGCTGTTCATACACCTCATCAACTTCTTCCTCCCTATGATTGCTAGTGGGCATGTAAACTTGGACCACCACAAGGTTGGTAGGCCGTGCCTCAATTTCTACCGCCAGAATCCTATCGCTTACCTGGTCTATACCTACCACACGCTTACCCATCTTACCGTTTAATACTAAAGCTACCCCTCGTTGAATTTCCTCCCCACCACTACATATATATAACCCTAAAAACCATCACTCCAGTATCCCCCCATCCCTTCACCTCACCTTGCATAATACTATGAAATCCATCCTCTCTTTATCCATTTCCCTTTTGATATCTAACCTTTCTAACCTCCCTGCCCTCATCATAGTCCTCACATTCCACATCCCTACATTTATATAGCCAATTTCTTCTTCTCCATCTTCTTGATTTTCTTATCTTCTGTCTTCATTGCTGCTGCTGCTGCTGATGATGATAAGTCTCTGCAAGGATTTTGCACGTTGACGACCCCAAGGACCTTGCCGACCTCGCTGCCGTGACTAACACCCGCCGTTTGCAGACGGGTCCCTGTCGATGAGATTTCGAGGCTCATGTGGTTGTACTCCATGTTTTCAGGGAAGAGATAGTTGGTCGGGTTTCCTACTTCCATTCCAACGGTGTTTTCACGTGACACCATCACATGGACTACCTTTCGTCTGGTTTCTACCTTTTAACCTATCGTGCATAGGTGGCCCTACTGGGAATAATTTAGAATTTATCCTGCCAGTGCAGCTCTAGGGGTCATAGGAACGCACAAGCGTTTCCACCGTAACATGGTTGTAGCCCAAGAGAAAGGATGGAGGGAATGAGAAGACCAAATTGCTTTGGATAGTTACCTAGTGACCATACTCCATTGATGATTTCTGATTGTTCTCTGTGTTTGTTCCAGGAAAATTTTGATTATCTGCATGTTGACCAATCAGTAACCTGAGAAAAATGGAGAAATAAATTTGCAATGAGATCACCGGAATAGGATAGGCGAAGGGAGAAAATATTGAAAATATATGCTTGCATTTTTTATATTATTTTTTTTGTAATTTCTATTTTGTATCTTAGATACAATATATGTCAGAATTTGGTATCATGTAACTAAAATATATTAAAGGAAGTATTTTGTAATTAAAAATTAATTTAAAATCAAAATATATGTTTGGTACCAATTTAGATCCAACATCAGGCCAAAAAGAATAAATGTTGTATGTATTTTGATATCAAGAATCTTAATTTAATACTGGTATAAATCCAAGCGAAATCTCCTCATTCAAAATCTAACATTTAACACATGCATGAAGCATGATATAAGAGAAAATTTCTGATATGATTTGATTGAAATTTATCTAACCAGATTTTGACTTGATTAGGACTAGATCACCTCCTGCTCCTGCAAATGCTGAATTTTCCATTTTTTGTGGTGAATGAATTTCATTTAGGGGAGAGTGGGGCAAAACCGACTGGGCGGGTCAAACCGACCCCTTTAAAATCACCTGGTATTTTTTGCTTTCAAGCAGCAATATTATAAATTAGTTGAAGTGGCCGCCAATACCAGCAGATAGAGCTTGTTTCCGTTTTCGTAGTGGCTGCCGTTTAGTTTCTGTGAATTTTTAAAATTTTATACAGTTTTCTTAAGAATTTTTATTACGTTTGTTTTGGATCTGACAGCTATGACGCCGATCTGATTCACCAACGGTAAGTTGATGTGATAATTTAGTGTTTTTAGCTGTGTTTTAAGCCCGTGTAGCCGAGTAGTTGATTATAGATACGCTTGTATTGCCATATTTCTGATGTTGTGTGTCGAGGGGCAAAACCGTCACCGGATAGTGGGGCAGGACCGACAGAGATTGGATACTCTTAAAGATAGGGATGACTGTAACGAAGGAGACGAGGAGGCTTGCAAATTTTGCATTTAGTTGTATTCCAGTTCCAAGAATAAAGTGGGTTGAATACAATTTTTGAACTGCAAAGGATGGGCTCACAAGGCGTGTTCAAATTGTGAAGAAGAAGATGACAATGTCATTTGCGATTTATGTACGTAAGCTCATATCCAACCTCACATATTGTTAATTTACTATTTCATGTTGAGAAATATCACACACGTGTTAAAAGAATGTTTGTAAAATAAATCTTTCAAAATTGTGCAATAAAGGTTTTGTAAATGCAAATTCAATGGGTGTCTGTTTTGTCCCACATATGGGGCAAAATCATCATTTTGTCAATGGTTGAAAAAAAATCATAAATACATATGATTACTATCATAAAATGCATTTACATTAATATTCTACACCCTATATGTAAAAATGCTACTATTAACCACATTTAAAAGAATATTAGCAATAGAAGTATCAAGTTTTAAATGAAAAAAGGTTAACCGGTCGGTTTTGCCCCACTTTCCCCTACATACATGATCAGGTAAAAAAATTGTGCAAGATCATTCATCGTGTGAAAGGGACTTTAGATCTTCGGTGACCAATAAGAATTATTATGCTATTGCTTTTAATATTTCTGGGTCTAAACTCTTTTCATTGACATGTGGTATGATATACCCACTTCCAATAAGCTATGCTATTAACATTACAACATAATAGTGCACTGAGGATGGCAGTAGAAGATAAAAAAGTATGATGATCATGTGCATTAGGGTGGGCCGAAAAAAGGTTTTATTTCCTGATCAAATTTGCCCTATGCGGGAAAGTTGCGAAATGATACAAGGATCTCGCACACAAATTTTTTTTCAAATCGGATAATATTAACCACTGCCGCCCGAGCTCTAAAGTTTAAAATTTTGCGAAAAATCAGGCTGATTTCAGAATCAAACGGCTATGAAGAAGAATTTTATGGAAATATGGGATGATGGATAATATTAAAGAGTGGATACATGTTTATAGTTTATGAAAATGAAATTTGAAGTTTTTCTGACAAAATCTATGGTTAAAAAAATGTCTATGAATTAACAACAAAATTAGAGTATAGACCACCCGCACAACACAACTCATTTTTGCCTACATTTCTAACACTCCATTTTGGGGGCTAAATTGCAGGTAAAGTAATATTTATTTCGATTGAATTTCATTTCTTATCAAATAAGTCATCATATGGTAGTAAATAATCCCACAAAAAGTAATAATAAGGTAAATTATTTGAAATTAACATCAATCATAATGACGAATAACGTACCTGTGGAGCTATTTTCAACAAGAAATTCAGCCAAGGCTGAAAAAAAACAGAACCTGAACACCAAGCATTTCACTAAGCAGCTCTCTGCTAGTTTCGTAAAGAAACTACCCAGAACTCACCACGAGGAAGAGGCTACCATCGAGTTCCACCCGTGTCCCCCCCAGCCAACCTTCCAAAGGATTACGGGAGGATTGACGCAATGGTTAGAATAGAGGGAAAGCGTACCAGGTGTGGAGTGGAGTGCGTGATATTTGTTTCACCCGAAAATTTCATGGGTAATGATTTTCCCACTTATGAAGAGATGATGAAAATGTTTTTGTACTCTCGGTACATTGAAGAAGAAAGTTAAAATACCATTATTTCTCTGTCGGGAATCGCGGAGACAGTGGCTTATGCCATTGAAGGCATTTGGCATAGATTCTCTATCCCAGTTGTTGGATATAGGCAAATTGTTTGACAAATTATTCAACATCATGGAAATAATCGCAATATTCTTCGATCTGTCAACAAGAATGCTTTCATTGATCTGAAGCAAGACTTTCTTCGTCACGCACGTCAGCTTTTTGATGTTGCGGCATGTAAATTGCTTTAGTGGGACTGATTCTGTTTGTGATATTCTTTCGAAAATGCCTTGTTTAGAATGGGAATTCCCTAAGGGCAGAGAATTGGCAGGAAAATGAAGATAGGCGCCATCGATGTGCAGGAGACCAAAAATAGGAAGACGAGGCTTTGCAGGTTGGAAGGAAAAAAGGAACACCCGAATGTTCCACCCCATTTTGTCATAATACTTCTGTTCGGAAGACTCAGGTGATGAAATGACATTGAACGGAGAGTTATGTGATGCAAGTGAAGGAGAAGATTTCATGGAAAAAGGTTAGTGTAAGTAATTTGAAATTGCCAAGATTTGCATCATCCTGTGAATAATTCTGCATGTCAAACCATACCTCTGCAGCACTTGCATCTGCGCACCTAATAGATATCTGGTTGGTTACTCAAGGAGTCAATGTACTTTTTGTTGACAAGAACAAAGTTAGAAGGGAAAGAGAAAGATTGCGCAAATCTCTTCGGAGGAACGTGGGAACTGTTAAACTGCAAGCGCTTTACTTCGACGAGAGGAGAGAGACTGCTTTCGTTTATAGTCAATCAAAGTGAAAAACAATAGGTGAAGAGCATGTAACTCTCGTTCAAGAGCCCGGTTCACGCTACTTATGGCATGTCACCCCATGTGTCATCAAAGCTATTGGCCTCTAAGATTCCATAACGAATTTTCTAGGGGAGGAAATGATCATTATCGATGGACTACAAGCAATTGTGTGCGATGGAACTGAGGTTAACACCGGAAGCCATGCCGGAGTAATCAGGAAAATGGAAATGGCCCTAAGAAGACCTTTGCATTGGTTTGTTTACCTGCTTCATTGCAATGAACTATCGTTCAGAACCGTCAAAAGAACTGATGACCCTGGCAAAATTTGTTATCGAAGTTTACGCTCCAATGCGGTTTTCACTAAAATTGAGACAATATTGAACAGAAGTCCCGAAGCATATTATGAACATGATTCTTCTTATGAAATATATAGATAGAGACATCAAATTACGCCGCTACTCTATGATTTAGGGAAATGTAATTTTGCTCACCCAGAGAATATTCCGCTTGCAATGTTAGCCGATGAACGCAGACAAATTCGTGCGATGGCCATCACAAATACATTGTAATCGAGAGAAACTCAACAGGAGAAATTGAGGAAATTCGAATTTTCCAAAGCTAACCGTCGATGGAGTGAAGAGTTCTCGGGATCGCCACCGAGTCAGGAACTCCATATCCGCCGACGTTTCGATGTCCGACTCGGTCGTCGTCCTCAGGGCTGTGAAGTGTTCATTATCAGCCCTGAGGACGACGGCCGAGTCAGACATCGAAACGTCGGCAGATATGGAGTTCCTGACCCGGTGGCGATCCCGAGAACTCTTCACTCAGTCCATTCGCCGGGAAAGCACAAAATCTTTCTAAACTTCGATGCTCAAAATTATATTGACTTGGTTGACTGTGAACCAATTGAGGTAAATCAACCACGAATAGTAGCTGGGATGACAAACAAAAACTTGGAAGACCTTGTTACGGAAAGATCTGCATTGAAGTACCTTTTCCCTGCCATACACAAGCAGTTGAAAGGATGGTACAAATGATAATGTTTGCATCAAAATCCGTGTGCAGTATAGAACGCAGGCATGGCTGCTAGGAAACTAGCAGAGAGCTGCTTAGTGAAATGCTTGGTGTTCAGGTTCTGTTTTTTTTCAGCCTTGGCTGAATTTCTTGTTGAAAATAGCTCCACAGGTACGTTATTCGTCATTATGATTGATGTTAATTTCAAATAATTTACCTTATTATTACTTTTTGTGGGATTATTTACTACCATATGATGACTTATTTGATAAGAAATGAAATTCAATCGAAATAAATATTACTTTACCTGCAATTTAGCCCCCAAAATGGAGTGTTAGAAATGTAGGCAAAAATGAGTTGTGTTGTGCGGGTGGTCTATACTCTAATTTTGTTGTTAATTCATAGACATTTTTTTAACCATAGATTTTGTCAGAAAAACTTCAAATTTCATTTTCATAAACTATAAACATGTATCCACTCTTTAATATTATCCATCATCCCATATTTCCATAAAATTCTTCTTCATAGCCGTTTGATTCTGAAATCAGCCTGATTTTTCGCAAAATTTTAAACTTTAGAGCTCGGGCGGCAGTGGTTAATATTATCCGATTTGAAAAAAAATTTGTGTGCGAGATCCTTGTATCATTTCGCAACTTTCCCGCATAGGGCAAATTTGATCAGGAAATAAAACCTTTTTTCGGCCCACCCTAATGTGCATTTCATTTTTCAGCATATAAAAATGCATATTTATTTGTAACTGCTCAATTATGTTATTTCTGCCCAATTATGATATAACTTTGTACCTAGGGAACAAACACATATCTTTAATACATAGAATAGCAATCCAAAATTTGGGTCATTTAAGGGTACCTACCTGACACAGTAGCACTGTCCTGATTTTGGACAGATTTAGGAATGCTATTTTCTGATGATCACCTTAAAGTCGTGATATCAATTGGTTCAATTTTCACTTCAAGCTTAGGTAGTAAGACTTCACAACCATAGTGAGTCAGCAAATAAGCCTGGTGGTACTAAATTGGCAAAAAGAGATGGATTGTTTAAATATTTGTTGTGTGTAAATCGATTGACTATCGGGAGGTTCGTCGAAGACGCATCAAGGGAACGGAGTGATGACTTAAGGAGACAAGTACAGTGGCACCAACTCCATGGGGCCTGAGAGGGCCCGAGCACCCTCAAAAATTCGCTATGGGTGTGAGGAAAAATTGTGTCAGGAATGTCGATTTTCCCTGGAGTGTCCATATATCAAGACTCGAGTTATCAGGGTTCTTTTGTTGATCATATGACTCTTCTAAAATGCTTAAAAAATTTAAACTCACTACTTACAATATATCATGGGGCAAGATCCCCGGTTAGGCCCCCCCTGCCCAATATTTTTTGTTAATCCGCACCCCTGGACAAGTAGTATACTCTATGACATGCCTTATTCCGCTGCGCAAACCAACTGCCACCTCCTCCATGCGCCTCTCGTCCATGCAACCATCGTCCACTTCGTGTATGCTGACCCATCACCAGTACCTTCCCACCCCCACCCCTTGAGGTGAGCAGTCACTCCAACCATGGGATTGCGAGTCAGCAACAGCGAGCGTTGAACGGAAGTTGGCGAGAGGTGGGGAAAATGCAGAGCAGTCATCACGTGTTCTATATGAAGAATACGGATTTTGCAAGAATGAAAGTTAGATGTGAGAGTTTCAGATACAGTACACACCCGATTATTGATGGGGAGAGAGGGCACGAATAATCGAAAAACACGGATAATCCAAACTTTCACCTTAATTACTTTTTATTTTCCTGGCCGCGATCTTTTTAGTGGCGATTACGCGATTGTTAACTTTCATTTTAATGTGCGGTAATGTTCATCATTCACGCAAAACAAAAAATATGTTATTATATAGTTATTCTGTTATTTAAGAGTGCTTCCCGGACTCGTTGAGATCTTTCTTCGCCAGTGCGCGATCTTTTTAGCGGCGATAACGTGGTTGCACTCGTATTATTAATGCTCCATGTAAGACCTGGTTTCGAAAACTATGCATCTGTGGCTGTGTGATCACGGATACAGAAAAGTGGTTTGCTCCAATGCTTCAAAACCACTGCTCGACGTCGGAAACTAAATTGTCAGGCACCACGCTACGTCATTGCGTCTTGCACAAGTTGCCCGGGTTGTAACTGCTGCGCGACGTGTATCCGTGATCAAGGAGCGCGGTCGCGCACTGCGAGGCTTGGAAAACAGGAACTCGGTGCTCCCGTGAATGCAGCTAGGGCGAAAATGGAAAGGAGACTTCGCTGATTTCCACAGATTTATTTCGTCCGTATGACATGTTTCGAACCGTAGAGGTCATTATCAAGTACAAAAAGGCAGCCAGAGCGTGATCGCATCCGTTTTACAAAGGGAATTCTAACAAAAATAATAAGCCCGGTGTATCCTAGCTTTAATGCCGTAATTCCGATGATTTTGCCTCTGATTTTTTTAATAAAGATCTTGGAAGAAATTGAGCGAGTGCGAAAATCATACACGGATAATTCGCAAGACCGGATATACCGCAGCCGGAAAATCGGGAGTCTGCTGTATTAATATGGATGGACTCCGTTTCCATTAGAATTATTATCACTGAAAATACCGATTCAAATATATGTCACTCATTTGGCAAAAATCATTGAAAATGGGAAAAAATGACAAAAAAGAAAGTTTTAATTTTCATTTAAATGATAAATTCAATTCGAGACTCGAACTATTAAATCATACATAATTCTTGATAGAACTCTTTGGTTCATTTCTTTGAAAAAGTAGTCATTAAGTCATGATTTTAGTGCTTCTGAATCGACGCAGTATCCAGCACATAAATATTTTCCACGCAAGTGAAATACATATCAGAGAATCGCAAAATCGATGAGTAATAAATTTTAACTTTCAGAGCAATGAAGAATTTGATTTTTCGTCTACAAATCAATGCATAATATATAAAAATATTTTTGTCATTGGAGTGCAATAAAATTTACAGAAACACGATTATAGTCCAAAAAAATTATTTTCAGAATAATGCACATACTAGGGGGTATGAATAGAATTCGGATTTTTTCTGTGATTTAATAGCTAAATTATAAAGAAAAAACTTTTTCATGCGCGTGAAATAAATATCAGAGGAACACGACATTAATGTGGACGAATTTTAAACTATCGGGAGGATTTAAAAGTCGGTGGATTGAATTGAATTACGTTTTTTGTTTACGAATTAATAGCTTACTAATCTACAAATTAATAGTCTTACGAAATTTATCTCAGGATTGAAATAAATATCAGAGGCACACTGCACCTGCGCAGAATTGTTTTTAACACTCAGAAGAATACCGAATCCTCGGTGGAATAAAGAGAAATCGATTTTTTGTCTGTGTTCATGCTGATATAAGTCATTCATTAGCATTTTTCTGTCGATTGAATTAATACTAGACAGAATGAATTATGAAGCAAACAAATTCTTATCTCTTGGAAGAAAAGATACCCTGTGGTGTGGATAAAGTTTTTTCTGCGGATTCATATCTTAGATGTACATAAAAAATAATTCATACCAGCGAAATACATATAACGGAATCACAAACACGAAGAGGAGTTTTTTTTTATTTTCTCATTAATCCTGATACCTACTCGAAGGCCTGAATAGAATTCTTTTTTAGTGAAAAAAATTAATAGTTTAGTTACGCATAAAAATTTTTCATTCGGCCGAATTAAATTTAGAAAAAACCGAAATAGCGTGCGGATTTATTTTCATTTTCAGAAGAATGTATAATCGGTAGCTTGAATAGAAGTGGGTTTCTTGTGTGCGAATATATAGCATATTTATAAATTGAATCGTGCATTACCAAAACGTAGTATATTCCAAAATTGGAAAATATTTTTTTCTCATACTAAAACATGTTCTATATAAGAATAGAATTTTTTTTAATAGAAGATACAATTCCTACTTAAAAAATTTTAATCTGCTATTTAACTACTTAATAATAAATTTTATTCTTTACAAAATATGTTTTTTTTTCTGAAAATTTTTACTTTTGGCTCTTACAATGTTTAGAAAATGCACGATTCAATTATCATTTTTCATACGAGCTAAATATATTTCAAAGAAACTTAATCTAATAATAAATAATAATTGAGTCTTCGAATAAGAAATACATACTTTTTCATTCGAGATAACAAATTTCTGACGAATACGATACCCTTTCCGATTAATTTAAAAAGAAATCCAAAATAACGGATTGTCGGCGATTGGAAGACAATTTGAAATTTGGTGTGCAAATGTTACGCTTCAGAGGAAAGGACGTCTGGTTATTTGAATGGACTTTGGAATTTTGTCTGCGAACTGATGCCTTAATTATAAATAAACATTTTTTATGCGAACGTAAAAAATATCAGAGGAGCCCGACCATGGTTATGAATAATCTTTGACTAACGGTGGGGTTTCAGTAGTTTAAAGATAATTCAGGATATTTATGTGGACGAGTGGTCGAATATGAAAAACACAAATTTTAAATACGAGAAAAAATATACATCAGAGGACAATTATAATGATGCGGCATCACTTTTTAATGTTTAGGTAATGGATTTTCTAAGAGCTCGCAAAGAAACTTAAAACACATAATGGAAATAATTTAACTACTTTACTTTTATTATTTTATATATTCATCCGCCCCCTTTTTAAATTTTACGAGGACACTGATTTCCGAATAAATTCCTGTGATCCTCCTGAAAGATTGGAACATTTAAATCAAACGCCGACCTTATTTGACTTCTTACGTTTTATATTAATCTTTTAACTACTCACACCAATGAGTCGTTTTAATCCTTGAGCCAACATTTCTACGAATAGTATATCATGTATGATATGATATCATATATTATGTGATATAATATTACTCTAGAGCCAATCTTTCTGTTACTTAGGGTAGTTACGAAAGAGTGACTCACCGTCAATGTTAATCCTTAATTCTAACAGGAGCCTGACGTATATTTGAGATCTCAGTTAAAATAATATGCCCGCAATTAAAAAATATACTGTGACAACTTGCAACTTTTATTTATCCTTTTAACAATACTTCTCTCATTTAACTTGCTTTTCTTTACCATCAAACAATATTTATTTGAATTCAGCCAAAAAATTGTACTTTGAATAAAGCTTGCATGTTTCTTATGCTCTCTTCAAAAAATATTTTTTATTCAGTGGGCACTTAACACTCCAAACTAAAGCTTTATGACTAATAAATCGATGAATATGGCGAAGAAATACATGTTTTATAACACGATTGAGAAGATTGGAGTTACTTGGCTTTGTGTCGATGCTTGAAATAATATATCAGTGCACAAAAAGTCTGGAATAGAATCCGTTGCGATGGTTCTGAGTCTGTCCGATGGTTGATCCATGTCCAAAATAAATGACTGGAGACCTATCAAAAAAGTAAAAAATTGAAACCTTCATAGGCCAAGATTGCAATTTAGACCAGAGGAATGCATTCTACTACAAATATCGCACTAATTACATAAAAACATAATAATTACATACATTAGTGCTTCTTGATGTGAAACGCTTTTTTGCAATTGTTCTATTGCCATGCCATTTTACTTGCTATTAGATTCGATTGAAGGCTGGTACGGTTGCGATACGGTTACGGTCTTATACATAATCTAAAACAACATTCGTAGCCACTCCTGCATTGTGACACTATAAGTTTCATGATATATTTTTGGAAAGAGCAAGAAATTGATGTTCAAGGTGGATATTCATTTGATATTACTAATTATCGTGAGGAAGTCCCAAGAAAAGTAGAAGAGAAGCCTCGAGAAAACATTGATAAGAAGACTGAACAACCTAAGCGGCCACATGGTGGCTTGATGAAGACAATCGTCGAGAAACAAGTAGATGAGGAAAAGGAAGACCTCGAAAAGAAAGTATGGAACAGGTAAAGAAGGATGTAAAATGAGAAGAAATACATAGGTGTGAAAAGATTGCGTGATATGAAAATGGATTGGAGAGCTACGTCGAACCAATCTTAGGATTATTGACCAGTGATGACGTGATCTTATCTTATGATGATGTGTAAAGTATTTAGCGAATAGGAAAAACTCTGCGAGCGAAAGGAAATCATTATACTCAAGGAAATGGCTAGTTAATGAGTACTTCGTAGGGCTGGGCGAGACTCTCGACCACCCGAGAGTCTCGACGGTCGAGGCGAGACTTCATTTCTCGGCATTGTTGGGACGAAACTCGAGAAATCTCGACAACCGTTGATACTCCTGGGTCATAGCAAAAAATAAAACAATTTCTATTTTAGACACTGAAAATACATTTACAAAAAGATTATTTAAAGACATGGTACATATTTCCAAACCAAAAATAGTTGTAATAAAAGATCGACATTGGCAATTTAAGCATTTGTTATTATTTAATTAACCAAAATTTTCTGGTAATCATGAACCTCAGTTACCATAAATAGACATTACAAAAAGGTAAGTAAAAATTATATAGACATAGGCTATCGTATCTTTTTTTGTTTATTTACAACTGAATGTTTCTTTTTATTATATTGCTATAATAAGAAACATTGATATAGCCCTTAAAATGTGTATGAATCATAATCATATGCTCATTTTCATATTAAGCCCTGATGATTGTTTGTAAATAAATGGTAACGTCGGAAAAATTTCAATTTAAAGACCTACTTTCCAAGATTCAAATTTAATATAAAATATAGAGGTCAGGAAAAGGAAATAAAAAAATTCAAAATCTCTTGTTGGGAACTCTATTAGCATCATGCGCACACATTTAAAAAATTGGATGCAGAGGGTAAATCATTAAATAAAATATTTTTATTGTGTGAATAAATCTGTAATAGTCGTAAGGAATACCTTAGTAAACTCTATTATCGACTGATTGCGGCATTCATAGGAAATTCGCGCCTTGCCCGGGAGTCTCGACGGGTATCGAGAAGTCTCGAAGGGGCGAGACTTCTCGAATCTCGTCAAGACTCTTGACCCAGGCGAGGCTCTCACCGCGCCGAGTCTCGTCCCGACAATGACGAGAAATCAAATCCTTCGAGACGAGACTCTCGCACAGCACTAGTAATTCGTCACTGGTGAAGGCGTGAGATTAATGGGTATAGTTTTGCTTTAATGCGGTAAGCCATTTTCGTCGTTGCCACGACTATTACAATAGAGTATTCTTCAGTCGGCCACTACGTGTTTTGTCAACCTCCGCGCGTTTAATCGGGTTTAAAAAAGTCACCACTCGCGTCGCTGATGGGCAGATCGATCCGAATTTCACTGAGAAATGAGAAATAATAAGAACTGCAGACCACAATTTCTCTTCCCAATGATATAGCATACCAAATTCATAACTTTAAGTTATTCCTTGCGAATGCAAAAACTAGGTTGCAAATAATGGCAATAAATCGACTTATCGGCACTAATCGAACATTGTAGACATATTTGGAAATCGATTAAAATAAGCCCAAAGTGACAAAAAATATCAAGATGATAAAATAAAATAAACTTTTTCGGATCTTACCGCGTGGTACAGGTTATCTCCCGGCGTTTCGCAACCACTGCCGGTCTTCAAAGGTGATTGAGCTGCTACCACTTTAGGTTGAAATATATACTTTTCAAGTCGGTGTGTTAGTATATTTAATGACCTATAAAGTTGAAAAGTATATATGCATTTCAACTCACACCCGCAGATGGATGCAGCTCAATCAAATTTAAAGAAGCGACCAGCAGGGGTCGCGAGAAGTCGCGAGATAACTTGTAGGTACCTAATAGGCGGTAAGACCAGAAAAAGTTAATGTCATTTTATCAACCATGAACCGCGAAAGCTTTAATGAAGAAATATAGAGCATCTTAAGGATCGAATGGGTCCTCCCCGTGGTACTACCCTTGATTGTTACATTGTATTGAATTTTGCGCCGATAATATCGAATAGATTCCAATAATCGATTATTGGATTCCATTCGATATCTCGCAAACATAGCGGGGTGCCTGGGGAGGGGTAAGAGCCGACAATAGCGATGCCAACGACGTCTTCAAGAACTCGCGCGAGAGATACAGAGAGCATCGATTCCTCCGCCCCCTCACACAGAGAGCTAGTGCGGGGGCTGGCCGGGGCGCGGCGCCACCGTCACCCCTTCGCGGCATGTAGCCAGATCGATGAGGGACCCATCGATTGGCGGCAGCGGCGAGATTGACGCGCGCTCTGGCGGCAGTTGACGGAACGAAGCGCGGCCGAGAGGGTGTTCGCCGTGCCAGAGATGCGCGTGACTCAGCCTACGAGTGACTAGTGAGGACTGCGGTGACCTGCAATTGGCTGGTGCGGGGGCCACCGGATGGTGCTGGCGGCCGCCGGGTGCTCGCGCTGGGACCATGGTGCACCCGCCCCGCCTGCAGTGGACCACGGTGAGTGAGTGAGTGTCGTGCCCGCGGCCATCTTGCCGCCCGCGATTCCTACTTTCGGGCGAATTTCGTGGGGCGGGGAGGCCCAGGACGGTTTCGGTTTGCCATCGCACGGAGCCGGGTTCGAATCCGCGAGAAGCCTCTGCACATCCCACCAATCCCCGGCCCAGGATAATGGCCCAAAGAAAGGTACCAGTCCCCCCCACACGATGAGTATGCATTGTACGCATGCCTGTAGCCACTTTCAGTTTTAGGGAAAGCTTTACCCTTTTCCTGTTAAGCCAACCCTCGGGTTAGAACGCAGAGATGAAATAGTATTTCACCCCACCCCTCACGAAGATGACCTTTGACCCCATTGCCATCTAGTGAACCTATTGGCAAGCATTTCCTCGAGCGTTAATCGCGGCGCTCTCCGTAACCGATGAAACCTAATGCCCTGCATCGAGAATCGATCCTCAGACCTTTCCGGGTCACTTCGCCCACTGGCGGAGTTGGATGCGCCCGAGAGTCTGGCAGTGCGAAAGACGCCTATGTTTCGCCGGCCGCCAACATCGCAGGCGCATCCCAGCCACCCTCATCCGAAGAGTGGCTCTCGTTTCTCCCTCTTCACGTCAACTTTTCGTTTCATCGCTGAACTATCGACTAAACGTCCCTCGCGTTACCGGCGTTCGAGTCCTTCCCTCTGCCCGAGGCTGTTTTCAGTTTCCCTAGACCACCGTAGGCTTTAAATGGAGGAATTTCGCATTCGAAGGTGCGAATTGGATGCTCTTCCGTTCGCCTAGAGCGCTCCCATCCCACGGGGCGCATTTAGGTGCGTTCCACTCGCGGCGCCACGATCGGCATTGGAGAGAAAAAAAGGCGAATCGAAATCTACAGATTGCACCACGAATATTGCAATAGAGGATTTGACCTCTATTGCAATATTCTTAATAATTTTGCTGTTCCGCCTCCAATTGGCCTCAAGATGACTTGTCACCCAGCGCGCATTGAAATGGGTTTACAAAAGTCCCCCGTTGCGTCAATGACGGTTACAGCGATCCGAATGTCACGAAGAGAGAAGCTATTATTAGTGTTGTTGACGGAAATGTATATTCGTGATAATGTGATCCATCCGTTTCCAAACTTCCCAGTGGTTATCCGCGCGATTATAAATATTATATTGCAGTTTTTTTTAGAATAAATGGATCCCTCCTCTTTCATCACAGCGTTGCGGATATTTTTAAATACCAATTAAAATGCGCCCAAAATGGTAACATAAATCAAGCTTCTGCGGGATGAACTGAAGCCACCTCTATGTAATCCCCTTGGATCCCACAATCTCTAGCTTGTACGTGATGACAGGTCTCTTTCTACTGCTTGTTATGCGACTGGCATTCTGGATTTGGCGGAATTCTTTTCTGAATCTAAATGCGAGTTCCACTTTCCGTGCATTCCGGTCAAATCAAGCGATACAGTTCTTTGAGATGATCGCGTTATGATATAAATAGCTGTGACGCCTTTCAAATGCTAGATATACATGACACCCAGCGAGCCACCTTAATGGTGTTTGGGTGGATAAATGTGTTCAAGAGGAAGCATTACTCCTTCTCGACCGATCTTTTACGGCAAGATTGTGCGCCCAAAGCTTATTCTATCACCATGGTATATTCAGGATATAGATATCACCGTTTTCAACATTTATATTTAACACAAGTATTTAAAACAAATGGGTTGCGAAAAAATGAAAAATCTAAGTTATTAAACGAAAAATACTGACAACGGTCATCTTTGTATGCACTGAAAAGTTAAAAATCTTAGCATAAGTTCTAGGCACGTAATTCGTCACAAAAACTGCATCCCCTTAAGCAATATCAACCAGCCATGCATTATACTCATTTTAAAATAATAGGCACTACGCCAAAGATTGGTTCATACCCACGGCAGACTTTTAAATCACTACGCGGACAAAATCCTAATGAAGCAATTGAACTGATGGCCGGACTAAGATTGTGCAAAAACATGATCGACCCCAGAGCATACTGGGCATCTTATTCATAAATATTAGTATAAATTAAAAAAAAACTAAAACAGAGCCTAGCGCAATACCATACTTTACTTTCCGGTTAGTTTATCTTATCGATTATTATCAATCGAGGGAAAGACAAAGTTTTGGATCCCTACGTGATTTTTACTTCACATACATAAGTGAGGCTTATCAATATGACCTCTTCGTTGCCTGAAAATATTTCTTCAACTTATTTCAATTTCCTTCAATATTGCTTCAACTTATTAAAAATATCGATTTTGAGATTTGAAAGGTTAGCTAGAGAGGTTCATCCTAGATGTTCTATTTAGCTCTAAACCTAGTTGTTCTATTTAGCTCTAAATCTAGTTGTTTGAATAATCATACCGATCTAGCTGATAGGTACCTTTCTGAACTTCGCTAAAAGAGCTCAAAATTGATAAGACAACCTTGTAAGGATCCCTAACACAGTTTGCTTTCTGTAAATGAATTTTCACGAACGAATCGTACTTGGTTTCTCCGACGTTAACACCACAAATATCAAAAATTGTTTGCAAAATTTCTAATGTTCGAATAGTCTGAACCGATTCTCACGAATGTTTTTTTTTCTGGTTACTGCAAGTAAATAATTAGTCATTCTATCCCCGCGGCATACACTATCCTGTGGTAGTTGCACTAATGGTTGCCTTCCTTATTTCAAACATTCTTGATCACGCATTTATCTTAATTTAACTCTAGGTAACACATCCCTAGACCACTTAGCAATTTCTTCTAAGCGGTCGTCTAGCTGTACCTAGTTTTCCTTACACAAGCTGATATTTCTGACACTGCGCATTCTACGAATGGTATGGCATGGTATTTGGAGTAATAGCTGCATTCATTTGCGTAATAAGAGAAGGAAGGATGGAATTAAATCCAGCATCGGCGTAGGCCTACTCTTATGGGAAGGCATCAAGGAGACCACGGCTTAACGTCACTTCCGATGGACGGAGTCCTGTACTTGAATAGCCCCCCAAAAGCTCTAAAGCAGAGATTAGGAGAAAAATATCTGCTACCACAAGGATAAAAAACCGAACACAGGGGGTAGATAGCCAGCACTCAATTCAACACAGCAATTCGATCCCAGCCTTCCTTAAATAACCAAAGTGTAATGACCACCGACATTACCGTATATACAAAGGACAAAATAGTGGTCTCATGGCACTTCTTTGCGGAACACTTGATGTAATACCGACGTCATCAGAACCAAAACCAACCAGCATTGACATTGTCACTCGCTGGCTCTAATCCAGCTAGTTATGCAAGCATCGAATCCTAACGGTTTTAATTCCCTGATTAATTTTTATAGTCTTTAAATAATTTATCGAACGCGTCATTAAGGTCATGGAAAACGTCACTTATTTACACGTTTTCCTCGTCGGCCACCAAAATATAACAAATAATGCTAACTTTGTCTCACGGGATCCACCATTTCTGAAACCATGCTGTGATATTATGAGGGCTATCGAGCTTTCTTATAGTCGAGTTTGCAGTTAGAATGTGTTCTAGAATTTTGCATGAGGCAAGCGAGCGATTCATAGGTACATAATTATAATTATACTTGCAAAGCTTCCTTGAAAAAAAGTCTTTCAAATATCGTTGTTACGTTTCTCCTTTAATGAACTTGTAGATTTCTGCCGTCGATCTATAAAATAATGCGCAAAAATAATGAGCTTGTTCCGGAGATAGATCCTCGAAAACGCGCTTTATATCGGGGTCCTAAAGCACGGCTAATATCTTTAGGTCCGGAGGACTCAATCTAGTTGATTTTTAATACATATTTTGAAAACATCTTAAAAAGATAGTGCGTAGCATGATTCATCAAAATAATTGGTTTACCAATATGATACTACTATCCAAATTGTTCGTGAATACGGTTTTAGCAGTAAGTTCAGCAAGTTGCATTCGTCCAAAACTTTTAGCGATTAATTGGCATTCTGCCTCATTTTTAATAAACTAACCATTGACCCATTTCCTTTTGTCTCTCTAACGTATGACCAAATGACTCTGCTCTCTAGTGGCAATTTTTTATCAAAAATCATATGAAAGAGTTCTTTTCGCCTGCGATGCGATCTCCAACTGCGATGATTCTATCATTTTACGAGAAAGTTCAATAATATGCGGCATGAAAGCCACTTGCAGTTGAACCAATAGTCGAACTAAGTGCATGAAAAAATATTATTGACCTCTAAGAATGCTGGGTAACTTATGCATCTATATGAATATGAAATTTACAAAGTTTCAACACTGCCTGACGCAAAACCATATTCTAATTTGTGGCGAATTTTTTTTATTACTATTATTTTGATTCTTATCATTCGAGGGAAAGATAAAGTTTTGAATCTCTACCTTAGGAAGCTCTTCAGTGAGATTTAATTCTACTGTAATAAGTGGCTCCCCTAAAAATAATTTCGACGTTGTCTGACAATATTTAACAACGGTAATTTACAACATCGATTCTCGGTTTTTAAACAGTATTAGCTAAAATCAGTGGCCGCAGGGGAATATGAATGGAGAGAAGGCCAAAACTGTATTTTATTAGGTAAAATCTTAAATCGTAAATAAAATGGATATTTTATGCCAAATATAATTTATTTATATCTAATTGACGTATAAATATTTGGTCATCATGGACCAAACGATTATTGTCTCGGCGCGCTCGCGAATCGTTTCGAGAAGACAATTCCATATCCCAGTCCTCTTTTTGCCGAGTCATCCCACATTGCAGCCGCTTACCGCTCAGTTGATGATAATTTTATGGGCTATCAATATCGTCGACGGTTCGTCCGCTATCCCACCGTCTTCTCATATGCCAAATGCTTCCAAAACACCGTTGAAACGATCGTCGCCCACCATCGCACGCCCGGCACGCGAAATATTCTTGTTTCGTACACGGCAGTTGCACTTCGGAGTAGGAATAGTGACGTCAGTGGGAAGTTGTGTGGAAGGGGGGGAGGACGATTACGTCAGCGGCAGTTTGCGAGGTTGTGGAACTGAGAGGAGGAGGGGGGGTTGCGGTGACGTCAGAGACGCACGCCAGGCACGCGAAGTGCCCTTGCCTCGGACACGGCAGTTGTACCCCGGAGAGAATAGTGACGAGTGACGTCAGAGGGGAGCTCTTAGGGCAGAGGAGCTTGGAGAGGGGGTAAGGTGACGTCAGAGACGCACGACCGGCACGCGAAAGCCCTAGTCTCGGACACTTCAGTTGCTTGCCGGAGAGAATAGTGACGAGTGACGTCAGAGGGAAGCTGTAGAGGTTGGGGCAGTTTGTCAAGTGAAGGAATTCAGGGGATGTTACGGTGACGTCAAAGGTGCATGCCAGGCACGCGAAATGCCTTAGCCTCGGACACTGCAGTTGCATGTCGGAGAGAACCGTGAAGAGTGACATCAGCGGCAATTTGTGACGTGGAGCACAGTGACGTCAGAGACAGTTTCAACCAACTCTTCATCGCCGTGATCGTCGATGTCAACACGGTCCCGGTGCCCAGTGACGGTGAGATTGTGAGCATAAAGTCGAGGAGACCACGCAGAAGAAGCCCTAGTCCGTCTGGGAGAAGCAAGATTAATGTTGCCACTTCGCGCGCATTCTTGTCAGTAATTTAAACCGTCTGCAGCGTAGCGATTCGTGCAGAGCGACACTTTAAAGTCTCAAAATTTGCAACACAGCATTCCTGCATCTGAATTATAGCATTGGAAAGATATAAATTCGATAGATGGCACCATTGCAAACATAAAATTCAGTTAACAACGGAAAAAATCGTTTCAGGCTTGATTTTGTGGAATATTGCCATGATAAAAACAGAAATGGTAATTTCCACGCTATTTAATTTAACAAATAGCGACCGACCATTGTTTCAAAAATTTGTGTCATTTTCAAGGTGTCTTTGACCTTGAAAATGACGCAAAGTGTTGAAACCATGGTCGGTCGTATTGTGTTAAATTAAATAGTGTGGAAATTATCATTTGTGTTTTTAACACGGATTCGGTGAATAATCCCAGTTATAGCTTATTTACCAGTGAGATTCAGATCCTCTGGCCGTCAGCGACGAAAGTAAGCGATTAAATGCGCGGTTAGCGCCAACCCGTTTGATACCGACCAGCGAGTCCTCTAGTATAATATTCATGTTTGGTGAGCAGGAAAGGTTGCCAATAGCATGCGTTCGCTGTAATGGAGGCGATATACCGCGAGGTGAATTCCCTTGGGAATAAATTGGATCGGCCACGTTCATTCTATCACAGCAAATGAGAGACTACGGCATACCGTCGCTCTTTCGTGGATTACTCGGATGGTCTAGTGGGAAGAAGTCCAGCGTGCCATCCGACTTTGGAGAAACCCTCGGCGATTCCCTTCACCCGAGTTTTTGCAGCTTTCATACGATTGCGCTTGGAGTCACGTAAAGTGTGTGTCATTCATCTACATCTACATAATACCATGCGAGCCTCCTCTAGGGTGTTTGGCTGGGGGTGATCAATCACCAGCATGCAGCATGCAATTGGACTCCAACATGCACACCACACGTCACACATACTAACAAATTATACTACTATATGCTGTTAGAAATAATAATAAAATTAAGAAACATGCATTAAGCTTTACATAGGTTAGTTGGCTACACCACAAGTCATGCAATCTATTTATGAGTTCTATCGCTGCCGTTATAATCTCTTATTGATCGTGGAAAAAATGACATTCTGAATCTGTCTGTTCTACAATCTATCTCTCTTATTTTATTTATATGATCTGATCTTCCGTAGTATGTTGGCGTCCGCAAGATGTGGTCAACTTCGTCAGAAAAGACACTGCTTTTGAATTTATCTAAAAGGTTTAGTCTATTTTTCAATCTACGGTCCAACAGAGATTCCCATCCGAGTTTATCTAAGAGGTCAGTTACACTAACAAGACTATCGTAACGACCTTTCACATACCTGGCAGCTCTTCTTTGCACGCGTTCTAACTCTATTATTAAGCCTTTTTCGTTGAGTTACGCTGACCCACACTTTCACTGCCATTCAAGGAAGCTATAATGCCATTACCGATAAGTATTTGTCATATTATTCAGATAATCGGGAACATATTATTTCACCTCCAGGGAAAAGGATTTTTAGAGCGAAATGCGCGTTTCATAAAAAAACTTCTACGAGCGAGCAAAAATCGTTATTCAGCTTATACGCGATTTAGGCTGCGTGTCGCTACAGAATCGGAGGCTATATGCTTGGCTAGATTGTGTTAGCTAATAAGAACTGATATATTTCATTAATCTATCACGGAGACTATCACCTAAGAAGCTCTTAATAGCTCTTAATTTCTAGGTCAGACAATTGATATTTTGACGCTCGGATAGGTAGAGAAATATGTTTTTTCCCAGATCAATAGAGAGCTTCAATTAATTACAGGTTGCCAAGGAGATAGTAAATACATTGAAGGCGCTGTATTCGGGTTTTAAGCGTGATCAGAATTCCGCCATCTTGGTTTGATCATTTTCGGACTTAGTCTCAAACAGTGTACATATATAATCAAGTATTCTATTCCTTATATCGCCTCTGCTCTATGAAATTAAAATGCAGCCATTACTTCTTGATTGTCGTTGGAGATTTCCGATCGTTCGTGATACTACTGTGTATATTAAACTGTATAAATAGTCAATTCGTGGTGTTGTGAACATACTTTCATAACATTATTGCGACCGGTCCGCTATCGCAAGATTTCCATTGGCTGTAGTCTTATTAATTACCAGTAGAAGTGCAAGGGAATGGTTCTCTTACACTTGTAACGTGTTATTTTCGGCTAAGCTAGTTGCACAGCGGAACCGTGGTGATTGACAATGATTTTTCCTCGGGAAAAGATATTCGAGGCATATTTTTACGAAGCCTTCCCATAATGATAGAAAAGAGGTTTACTTTATTCTTTTGCGAAAGGTTATTTTAACGTAACAACGATCATGACCGAATATTTCACCAAATAGGAAGCATAGACCCTTATGGGATTATCAATGTTTTGGTCAAAGTAGGCGTGGATTATCCTACCCAAGCACCCCTATTCCTGCCACACAGCGCTCAACGCTCGGGACCAGTTATGCCCCCTCCAGTATATATACAGCCTCCTTGCAGGCAGCAAAGGCATTTCCTTAACTTTTTTCATTCTCTTGACGCAGCTCTCCACTTCTCTCTCTTGTCAGCTAAGCTTCTCGTATTTTCATATTTCTTCTATTTTACATATTTGGCTTTAGCTCTCAGTAGCCCACTCAAGGTCTTTCTTTGCCTTTCTTCCCATCCACATGTCCTTCTACGATTGTCTTCAGCAGCCCGCCATGTCTCATTACGCGGCCGATTACGTTATCCCGTTTTCTACTTAAGGATTTAGGCGGCTTCTCTTTTCTCCCACTCTTCTTAGGATTTCCTCATTGCTCACTCGTTCGAACCATTTTATATTCATCATTCGTCTAAGGCACAAATTTTTCTAACCAACGACAGAGGCAGGGAAGTACATTCCATACTTCTATCGATGCCTAAGCCTCGCTCCCGTGTAGAAACACGTTCCTTGTGTCGAATCTGATGAGTTGTTTCCTCACTTTTATGCTTGTATTTTCAGTTGTACTTAGATTCTTATTTCTATAAAAAGTCTTCTTCACCTGTGCTATTCTGCTGACTGTTTCTTTCTTGCATCGTCCGTCGTTTGGTGATTCGGATTCCTTGGTGACAAAACTCTTACGCCTGTTCAAACTTTTGCCTTCCTAGATTAATGCTTGTCAAATCCTCCTCTCTTCTACTGCATACTTTGCTTCAGACCATTTTAGTTTTCTTCTTGTTGATTTTAGAAACCCTGCTTCTGTCGACGTTTAAGCCACTCCCTCATCTATAAAAAAGCTGCACATGTAACATTAGATGAATTGTATCGTTAAATATATCTTTGTATTATTGGCTGTGAGGAGATTCTTCTGTATGCAGTATGTCCTATTCGCCTACATCATCTTACTGACTATTTCTTAATTGCTTCGTGAAGCAATGATTTCTCGATTTCTTAGGCATAATAACTTTTGCAACATTCTATCTTTATTTTCTTCCCCATATATCTTCCAGGGTTAATGTTGACCCTGGTCTCCTCGCCTATGCTGCATTCTAGTATCTTATTTTTCTTTTCGTTAATTTCCAGTTGATATCTGGAAATTATCCTTTCCACATTTACAAGTGTCTTCTTAGTATCCTGCTTTATTTAGGCTATGTCGTCCTCGAATCGCAACTCACTAATTCTAATCCCACCACTCAGGCCTTCTCGTCTAGGAGTAAGAGGAGAATTTCGTGGGAAAATCATTTGGGGAGAGGGAGGGGGGAATTATATACGACATTCACTTGTTACTTTCTCACTTTCTTTTCTCATTTCTGCCTTCAATTTTCGATCTTCTTATAATCGTATTGAAAGTAATGATAAAATTTCAGCGATTTTTAATATTTTTGAAAGAACGGCTATGGTTAAATCGTTGAAAACAAAGAGACCCGCATTTTATATTTTCCATATCCTTCGCCTACTTCTAGAGATATTCGCCACGAAAAATCTACATCTACATACTACCCAATAGGCCACCTAAAAGGCGTGTGGCAGGCGCTGTTCGGACACCAGCCATTTGCACATAAAAAGGAAATGCTGTGACGAAATTACGACTGGAATTTATTAAAGTCCTTTATGGTTCGGGTAAAAAGGAATTCGCATATATATCCGTTCGGCAAAGCATCCCTCTTAATGTATCGCTTCTGTTGGACCTGGAAATACAGTGTGGCTCTAATATTATGTTCTCCGTGTGGATCTTAAAGATATCCATTCTCAATTGTTCAAACAATCTCAGCCTATCGCGCAGCCTTCGAGTCCCCAGCGGCTCTCAGCCTAATTTGCTTAACATTTGGGTAACGCTGTCTGTACGCCCGTAGCAGTTTTGACGAACCACGAAGCCTTCCTTTGTATTTTATTCAGTTCGCGGATTAAGTCTTTCTGCACCGGATCCCATACGCTCGCAGCATATGCAAGGTGCAGGTCAGACGAGTGCGAAATAGCACCTTTCTTTTACTTTCTCACCCGAAAATCTTTCCACAGTACGCTTGACGAATCGATGGCCGTAAGAGATTCATGACGTCATGAACTCTTGCTAAGCTGTTCAACGCTTCTCCGTTACTCCTCGAACTCGCGCATCGGCCGCACGTGGTTCATTGTTGTTTCCTCTGTTGTAAGCAAGAAGGTTGGAATATACTGGAAACGCTGTTTCCAAGTTTTTAGCATGGTTAAATTTCCGCCATCTTGGATTGACAAGTTTTGGACTTGGTCTCTGTCCGATATTTTGAGGTGGCTTAGTTTTGTTCTGAAAATGCACTATATTAAGTGAAAAATGCTACCATTAGTATTTCGCCGGTGATTGTCATCGGATTTTCTCATCATTCGCGATACTTCTATTAATGTATAAACTCTGTGTCTGTGAGCCACTTTACTGGTGGGGATATCCATGAAAATATATAAATTTGTACACAATTGTTAGATTTCCGTTGGATATAATAAAATTAAATACCAGTATAAGTGCAGGTAAGAGACTAGTTTACACTCGTAAATGTTTATTTCAGCTGAGCTGGTTGTAGAACGTACCGTGGTGATTGATGATAATTTTTCCCAGGGAAAAGAAATTTGAGTCATAACTTCGCGAACCCAACCATTGAAGTAAGGAAAATGGTCTACATTGCTCGAACCATGATTTATTTGAATTTATTAACGAGTTATGACCAAAAATTTCACCAAATAGTAAGCATTAATTTCTACGGCATTGTCAATGTTTTGGTCAAACTTAGCGTGGTTAATCCTATCCAAGCACATCATTCCTGCCACACTGCCCTCCACGCTCTGAGCCAGGGGTGCCCATCCAGATATTTACAACCTCCTTGGTTGTAAGCGATTACTTTCCTCCATGAAAAGTTCTCACCGATGAAATTAATGAACGATGACCACAATGTGACGTCACGAACTCACTATTAGTGGGCGGAAACTTTCACGTCATTTCATTTGAAAATTATGACAAAATGGCCGATCGAAGAAAATTTGCTCTTTCGTCACACCTGAGAAGTATTTCTCTTCCATCAACCGGATAGTTTTCATGCACTGCGATTTTTGGTCAGAGTGAACGACCGTATTCCTTGCATGCCTTTATAGAATAGATTCCTTGCAGATTTATAGAATATTCGTCAAGTTGCTATTATGAATATTATTTCACTATCAAGTTTTTTTTATAACAACTCAAGTCTTTGGGGTGCATTCCAGAACGTTTATCTAGTCTTGATCCTGACTCAGGCTACACCCGGTTGCCATGTTAGTATTACGAGACCTCATTCAAGTCCCAAAGGTCGCTCATACTACGCAAGTTGCCTAGTTGAGTCCCAACTACAATTAAGTCGCCTGGTCGCAATATGTCCGCTATTATGGCCTCATTTTTTAAACTGAAATTTATCTCGTAAAAAACATTAAAGTATAATAACGTACTCCAGTTAAGCTGTTTTATTATGAGCGGGAGACCAAGAGTGACTATAGGTTAGGTAGATTCATTACTTTTTAAGTTTAAATACTGAAATTACCACAACACAAAAGCTGAAATGAGCGGAGTTGAAGCTAGTATGGAATATATTAACACTAACTCAAACTCTGATACATATGCAGCATGTTTGTCTAAGGGAGCGAGGCATGGACGATGACAGGTGCAGAAAGAGTGAACATTCGAAGCGTGGTGCTACCGAAAATGGTGAAGAAGAAGTAAAATGGATCGACCAAGTAAGTGATGAGGAAGTGTTAGGAAGAGTGGGAGAAAAGAGAAGTCTCCTGAAAACTGAATGAGAAAACGGAAAAACTTAGTTAGCTACAGTGTGAGGCATGTTGGACTGATGAAAAGAACCGTGGAAGGACAGGTGAAAGGGAAGAAGGGCGAGGGAAAACTCCGAACGAGTTACATAGGACAGATTATAGAGGATGTAAAAGAGAAGAAATTTATCACAATGAAAAGGCTTGGAGATAGGAGAAGCATTCGAATTGCTGTTCGTTTTCTATTACTAAGTAATAAATTTATTCGCATGGTAGCATGTTCGTGTGTTTAGCACTTCCCTAGTTTCTAGTCTGACCGCGTATCGTTGTCCTGAGTGCTCGGCGTTGTCCGGCAAGCGAGCGCGTTTCTGATCAAGACTTGCATGAGTGCTGCATGCCTGGTGTAGAATCACCCCTTGCCAAACACCTTGGTAGTGGCTTGCACGTTACTCCGTAGATGTAGATAGGAGAGTAGATACAGAGCCGGTTTAACCTGTAAGCAGAGTACGTGGACACGAAGGTCGCCAAGCAAAAGGGAGCGCCTAAGCGCTAAGTAAAATATTTTACATTGTTTTTTAAGCTCTAAAAATATCACATTCAATATATAAGAGCAAGCTTGTTTTAAATTCACACTGATATTTGAGTATTGACCCTTATTATTAAAGCATTAGTATTTATTTTAAAAGGTTCTCGAGATAATCCCTGCAACCTCTCCGGCTATTTTTGAGGGGGGTGGCGGAATGTTGTTCGCTTACACTAGAAAAATGTCTAGAACTGGCCCTGAGTAGAAATGAGAGCGGAATGGAGAACTTCGTCAAACGAATCTTAGGCGCTTCTTCAAACAAAACTTAGCCGAGATTCGAACCCGGATCTCCCGATTGCCGGTCAGGTGTGTTAGCCAGTTACACCACCAAGCCATTTTCTCAGAGCGAACTTCGGGATGGGTTTTGCCGAACAAGATGTTGACGTCACAAGTCCACACTGTGGCACATCAGAGGCTTAGTAGGCACGACCCTCGCCACATGTGCCACAGTGTGGACTTGTGACGTCAACATCTTGTTCGGTAAAACCCATCCCGAAGTTCGCTCTGAGAAAAAAGAATCTTAGGATTGTTGACTTATGATGGCGAAGAACTGAAACTCAACTTGAAATCTGGAAAGCCGATGTTGAGTGAGGTCTCAAACTTGTGTCAAGTTCTTGAATGATGTCTTCGGTCTCCTCAAAACCATTTAACTAACCCTCTACTTCCTCCTAACTCTGAAAATTCATTGTGGTTAAATCCTTCGATGCTTCCTTCCTCTCTCTCCATCCAATCCCTTCCCTCTCTTCTAGTGATCTCAACATCACCCAAGCTTCACTCTTTCGCGATCTTTCGCACGCATATAACCGCGATCAAAGATTAGATCGCGGGGGGTGGGAGGGGTTGGAGGGGTTGTTAGAAAAATGTCCATTTACCCTTGATTTACGCTTTTCAAACTTTTTAAGTTTAACTGCTGGCAAATGATGAATATCCTTTGTATGAATCATTCCATTAGATACCAAATCAATATTAAAGCGAATTGCAACGAGATCTTTGATGCAATACAATGCTGAGAGAAGATATCTTTCGTTTGAAAAATAACCACACACCTTAATTTGCGCTTTTTAAATGTTTTAAGTTGAACTGCGGGCAAATGATGAATATCCTTTATACAAATCATTACATTAGATGCCAAATCAATATCGAAGCGATTTGCAACAAGATCTTTGATGCAATTTAAATCTGAGAGAAGATATCTTTGGTTTGAAAAATAACTACGCAACTTAATTTGCGCTCTTTTAAACGCTGTAAATTTAACTAAATGTACTTGATATATAGTTCTTGGACACTCATATCATAAGCTGTGTTGAGCGATGGCTGACAAGGCTCACGCACACAGGAGGCAACTTCCAGAGCAATCAAACAACTTACTCGTAGGTTTTCACGTTACACGAGAGCAGTCCTGTGGTTTTTCCAACAATGCGCGACAGCCATCTTCTTTTATTTTGCCAGGCGAAACGTAATCGAAACGAAAATGGAATTTGCTAAAATGAAAGGCAGGAATAAGTTTGTTATTCCACATAAAATGTATTAAATTAGGGCCCGAGGATAATTTTATGAGTTTAATCCGATAGGAAATAAATTTTATGAGGAATAAATGAATGGAAAAGCGATCGATTTCATTTATGCAAAATGGGATTCTTCATCTTGGCCGTGCTCACGGCTAGTTACCCTATCCTTGACGAGTCAGGGCTGCTCGTTCATAGAAGGGTCATAAAACCACTCTCTTCTTTTCAATATCTTTGCGATTCCTCCTCGTTTCTTTAAACGTCCAGCATCTGATTAACGGGTAATCAGTGCTTAACATCAGCGTGGCCGTTAGGATCCTGAATATCAACCAATTCTGCATTCCACGAATATTACAACACGGGGTCCTCCTGTCAGAATAGGAGAGAGTTTAGAAAGTGGCTAGTGGACCCCGACGCCTAATAGCCAAAGGGGATTAGAGAAAGAAGATCGGGTTCTCCTGTCAGCCTTAGATGAGCTTTCGCCCACGGCGTTTATAAATGGGTTTTCAAAAGTCGCCTCTCACAACGCTGACGGCAAGAGTAATCCGCATTTCACGCAGAGAAAAGTTATTATTAGGGCTGTTTTAATGGAAAATTACATTCCTGATAATGTGACCTATCAAATTTAGAACTTTTCAATGATATAATATCACGATTTAAAATCCCTCTCACCTCGTCGCCGCGTTGCGGTCATTTTTGGAAACTTATTAAAAATACGTCCAAATTGGCAAAAGAAAATCACGAGAGCAGTCCTGTGGTTTTTCCAACAATGCGCGACACCCATCTTCTTTTATTTTGTCAGACGAAACGTAATCGAAACGAAAATGGAATATGCTAAAATGAAAGGTGTCTGATCACTACCACAAAACGTGTGAAAACATGAAAATCAATGAGAGGAGAATGTTACGATTTTGCTGATTACTCGACCCTCGATCTGAATAGGCTTCTGTGAAAGAATAATATTCCTATTGAAGATATTAGTTGTAAGAAAAAGTCCATTTACCTTTAATTTACGCTTTTTAAACATTTTAAGTATATGGTTAATTGATAAAGATCGTTTGGAGAATCACCCCAAAATATACCAAGTCTTATCGATATCGAAGCGAATTGCAACTGATGCCGATCATTGATGCCGATGGAAAACATCGCTTGCATGAAAAATAACCATTCACCCTAATGTACGCTTTGTAAACGTTTAACTACATATACTTGATGCATAGCTTTTGGACACATCATTTCATTAGCAGGGGCGTGTTAAGCGATGGGTAACAATATATTTAGAGACCCACAGCGAATGTTAATGAAAAACGGGGGAAAACTTCATACTGCAGTAAAACTCGCTTATAACGATCATGCACGTAATAAAATTCAGCCTATAACGAGGTGAGATTCCGAACTCTCGACTTTACTACGATCGTCAATGTTGATTCCGCCGATTGTAGAGTTTGGATGATACGAAATCCCCGCTATTACGAACTATTCTTTGTTACCAAAAGGAATTATTTCCTCTTTTATAAAGAAATTAAGGCCATCTACGCTACAAAACCGTTCCTTACCTCATCATGAGTTTTTCTCACGCGTGGCCATTAATGCATAGTTCTTCCCACTGTTGTAGCCAGGAATTTCGTTCGGGGAGGGGGGGGGGGGGTCGAAAACTAGGGGGGAAAATTTTTGAAAAACAGGATACTAAGTAATGGTTTTAAAACTAATTTTAACACTTTTCATAATCAAAAAAACTTCATTTGTTAAGAAATATTTTGTAAATTCAAGATTTGTTAATATTTCGTTTCCTTTTATGAAGGAAAATAATTGTGTTTTTATGTTTCGGGGGGGGGGGGGGGGGCCCCCCGGTCCCTCCTGGCTACGCCACTGGTTCTACCGTTGATCTAAAAATCTTTCCCTTTACAGCTGTATGATGGAAAGGGCGGGATGATGGTTAATTTTTACGCATCGGTGGCTTAAATAAAGACGATTTACGGAGTATTAGCCAGAAATTATGTGATGTATAGAGCGAAATCATTTAGGTATTACTTACGGATATAACGAAATCCCATTTATAAAAAAATAGTAGCATGTCCCCTGAAATCCATTACAAGCGAGTTTTACTCTATATGGTTCCCATACTCCGTTCATTCAACTGATAGGCGCGCCCGAGGCAATGGCAACGCACTCCTTGCATTGCAAGTGTGGCAGGCGAGCGCATTAATGGAGACGAGGATGTGGGTCAGGGGGGGAAGGGTGCAGTGGCGCCGCGGCGCGGGGCGGCGGGGAAGCAGGGCTCATGCCTTTCCCCCTCTGTCAGCTGTCGGATGTTACGCCGATCGATCTGCGACGTTCAACCTACGCAGACGAGGCCTCAGTTCGTCCCTTAAAAAGATTTATTTTTGTTGCCCCTTCGGGCGCATTTTAATCGGTTTTCACGTACTATGCCCGCAGCACAGCGATAAATACATTTACTCTCAATATTAAACATAATATTAGGGATGGTCGGATCGGAAACCTCGGATCCAAATATCCGCGGATATTTCCCTTCATCGGATACATCGGATCCAAAGTCGCGGAAGACATCGGATCTGGATCCGAAATTTTAAATAATAGCTTCAGTGAATGCAACGCCCCATAAGGGTGGAAAGAGTTCCGATTCTCTCTTCTAATGTGCCGTCGTATACGATTCTTGTCCTCCGTCACTGGTCAGTGGTTTATTCGAAGATTTTTCATATTTTCATATCCAAACCCAAGCGTAGCAGTTTAGGTCCTGAGCATGTAAAGATGTTTAAAAAAAACAACTTGAAAGCCTATGAAAATGATTTTTAATTTATAAAAATATTTAATTGTGTCTGAAAATCTAAAAAGAAATCATTCGATTGTACGTACCCAGAGTAAACTTCAATAATTACTTCGTTTAATTGCAGGAATTTGAAAATGAATTTGGATCCGAAAATATCCGATCCAAAAGATCCGGCTCCGAAAATCAAGGATCCGATCCGAATCCGGATCCGAAAAAAATCCTGGATCCGTCCATTCCTACACAATATTACAGAAAAATCTTTACTGTCATTCCGTCTAGGCTCCGTTAATACTGCACCTTCAGTGATAAATGAGGTATCATTTTAAACATTTAATCACCGGCTTCTAAGAACAAAATAAAATCTCAATTTCAAATTTCACTATTTACCCATTAATTCGACTTAAAAGATTCGATTTTTCCATATCAATTACTCACTCGAGGTGTATCGACTCCACACATTTTATTATTCTAAACTTCAAAAAAATAAGGTTTTAAACCCGTTAAACCCATAACAAAAACAAATAAACCTGCCATAAGTAAGCAAAAATATTTCAAATAAAATCTAAACATGAAGAATGTTTAACGTTCTCTAAAAGAGACGTCGTGTTTGAGGAACTTAAAATATAAACTTGTTACCAAAAATTGCAGACGGCAACATTGTTACTATGTTGCCAATGAAGGAGTTTGTAAATTGCGTGTCATTATTCAGTAACAGAAGTCATGATATTGTATGTCATGTATTGTATTCATATGTTTAGTATATTTTTGCAAGAAAATGAGCATAAAGAAAGTACTTTATAATACACCTTCTTCTACACTTAAAACCCAATTATACCGTTTCCTGAACATACTTATTCCCTGATAGCGTGACTATACGAAGTTTTCGCACGGTCTACCTAGTATACTATGCTATACTCGCAACGTAAGGAATAGTATTGATTCAGTGTCTTGGAGTATAGGCCATAGAGAATTTTAAGTGCAAATTTTTGCCAAAGTTTCAGTGCATATACTATTCACCTTCATCAGGAAAAATTTATCAAAATTGATGGGTAACTGTGCACTTTATTTGCTTAGTTACTATCAATAAACAAATCCAAATCGTAGCAAAAAAAGTTATGTCAAAATTCTAGTCTCTTCTTTGTCATTAATTTGAAACTGAATTCTTTTTTATTTTATCATTGTAAAAAAACGTCCTTATAACATTTTATGTTCTTTAAGTATCAAAATCGTGTATTCAAATTCATTCATAACCCTGATGGAGGTGTATAAATATGATTCTATATCAGTAATTGAAATACATATCATCGCTTTCTCCGAGCCTTAAATATGGTAACGTTCTAAGATGATATTCTCCGCGTCGTTTTGAATGATATCTTTATTTAGCAGCTCAAGCTCTCCAAGCTTGGCACGTGTCCTACATGGCTGCTAGCGACTCGTAGGTGAATAGGCTGAGTATAGCTTTCTGTTCTCTCGTGGCAGTTTTTGACGAATCGCTCAGCTTTAAATCCTTTTTCCAGGATGTAAAACAATACGTTCTCAATAATCTAAAAATAATTATTAATGCTCATCGGTAAAAACGCGGTATCATTGCCCTGAACGGCAGTAAAAGCGCGCGACAACATATCTCAAACTTAATAGTCGTAAATAAGTGTGGGGGGGCGATATTAACCAAAGGTAAACTTTTGTCATGAGTGGATTTTTTTTTCATGTCTGTGGAAATTTTGATGGAAGAGAGATGCTCTCAAAACCTCAGCCAAGAGAAGCTACGGGAAGGGTTTCACTTATTATTAAGAAATTTGGGCTCATGTAAAATCTAAATAATCAATCAATCGACCAGGATAATTAATCGTTGCGATGGATGAAAGCTTGCATTTGATTTACATAAAAATAATAAGGCTTTATTTCATATAAATAAGTAATTCATATTTTTCATTTAATATGTTTATGGAGAACACTGTCGTGATGCTCTATTGGAAGCCCACTAAAATCATAAAATTGCTCTAAAAATCATTGAAAAAATTCCAATTTGAGAGATGTAAGAAATTGGTTAATATTTCATTTACATATATATATATATAACATTATCTTGCCTATGATCAATGTACTCTCTCAAGTAATTACTGCCGGGAGATTTGTACGGGGGGCTTGTTTACCAACGGAATATTTTACTCGAGAGAAATTCATCCTGCCATGTGATAAAACTGAGAGCAATGGTTGCGAACCCTTGGGATAATAATGAAGTGATTTCCCTGTTGCGTGGCATATTATATTAAAACATCGGTTTAAGCTTTTTTTATCATGTCCGTACTATAATGTGTCACACTGTACCGACCACTATGGTCTCCACCTTCAGACACCTACGGAGAATGGCTAACGCCCTCTAACCTAGGTATTGAGTGGTAAAATAAATGTCAGACTCTTGTCGCTGATTCGGGGCATTATCACAGTATTCGGTGTCGTTTAAATGACCTACCTTACCCAAGGTTTGAACAATACCACGTCTGAATGCCACTGCATTTTGACAATGACTGCTTATTCCACGAAAATAAACTCGCTTATTTTGCAGCTAATCCGCTAGAGCTCGTTCCAACATCCGCAATCCGGTGAATACACACGATGGCTTCAAGCTCAGCCGCGAACCTCCTTTTCTTTAGTTGATGTTAAAAATCACACTCAATGCAAATAATAGTGATTTAAAGTTAAGAATGTGAAGAAAATACACGTGGGAACTCGGGTGGGACTGGTAAGGTAACTTTAAAATCGGCTGGTAAATCGTTAATTTTTGTGTTCTTCAAGCATTTGAAGAATTGAATATAGCTTAAGTGCTAAGTCATTAGGATCTGGGAACTCAAAGTGGAATATTTCTAGAAGATAAAAACTTTTCAACTTGACGTGACTAGGGTACCCTGGTGTACACACCTGGGTAAAAATGAATTACGTGCATATTTTAAGTAACTTGCTGGGCATTTTTTGTATTGTATAAGAAATGTATTGCTAAGTTTTATTCAAAAGCATAAAAATAACAATTTTCAGTTCTTTATAAATGTGTCACTTGAGTTATCCCTTTACTCTTGGAAAATAAACGGGCGCGATACTAAGAAAATTAAGCATCATGATAATTGCATTGATAATTAAGTCCCTTATTCAATTGCTCCATTAATTCATATTTTTCATTTAATTAATTCCCTAAAATCCCTCGATTGCATCCCTAAATCTAGCAAAACACGCTGAAAAATGAATATAATAGGTGTCACAACCATTATCAATCAGAAAACATGTCAATAAAGGCTAACTTTGAAAGACATTAACAAAACATAACGCAGCGCCGCTGCGGAGCCGTAAATCCAACGACGTAACTGAATTCGTAAATCCATATGAGGTTTGCTCATATTTCTCATTTCATTAATTCTCTAAAATTCCTCGATTGCTCCTTCGCCAAAATATTCCTATAGGAAATCCCACATTTACACAATATGTCCCCTGATGCTCAGCTGCATTATCTTTCCTCCTAGAACCTCCATTATCTTAGATGAAAAATTACATTTAAATATTCCAGCCTCGGCAACTGACTGCTCTGAACTGCTTTTCCTGTTCACCTTTAGCTTAAAAACTCGATCCACCCTCTCGTACTCCCCACTCCATATGCTTGTTCCCGAGGTATCTCTCATCAGACACTCACCTTCATATCGCTCTCATCTCCCTTAAATTCACTCCCTCATTCTATCGATCCATTTTATTTGTCACGTAACAAATTAGCCTCACAAGCTAAGTCCCATATGACAGAAAATTAAATGTTTCCTTTCTCCTCAGGTTTGGAGCCAAAAATATCTTATTTTTAGAGTCCTATTTCACATTTTTCTAAATATTTAGGTATTGCAGTGCAAATTGGCACTACTGCTGTACGTGAAGAATCTATTAACAATTCTTCGTTAAAACTTTCGCGGGTGCTCGTCATTATAAATAAAAACTTTTGGGCTATGTCGCCGCGTCAATTCTTGGGTGGCCCCAACGTTTCCCGACCGATGCTGGTCGCTTTTTCAAGGGATTATGAAGAGTTGGGAATTTAGAATCTTTTATACAGGTACCTGTGTCAGGTGGTGGGGGGAGGGGAGCGGGAGGTTGGAGGAATGGGTTGCCGATTGTTTTTTGTCACTACGGGTAGCCAAGTACGGCTAATTTTAATGCCGGTGTCCCTGTTGAAGTTGTTCTTTTCTTCTTTGGATATTTCAATGGCTTCTCTGACGAGTCTCTGTTTAAACCTGTCTAAATCTATCAACACTTCGAAGACCAAGCCCGAGTGTACCGCGGGACGTGTACTTCCTATCAGGGACCCCAGCCCCAGTAGAGCTCGGGCAGTAATTTTAATTTCGAGGAAAGAATATTATATGATTTTTCTCGGACCCTAACTACGTAGCCTTATTCTGTAGGTATCTTTCCTTCTTGTATGGAAGGTACTGCCATTTAGCAGCTCCTAAATATACTTCCTTCTAAATGTAATGGATTTGATTTTTTTTAAACATAAAAAATCAGGGTTTCACACAACCTTCAAATGAAAATACCACGGGCTACAAAGTGTTGAATGAATAATTTAATGGATGAGGCCGATAATTTGTAATAATTCCGTACTTTAAACATGGAAAATAAAACAAATTTGTACTTTACGCAAGTTTATATATAATCCGATCTATTTCAACGACTAAGCGCATTTTTTAATGGGAGTAGTCAAGTCAGGATATTTAGAAAGCTGTGTGGAAATATACTTTTGGCATTACTTAGTTGAACTCCATGAATTACATATGATTAAATAATCACTTTAATAACGAAAAACTTCTTTGATCCTGCTTACTTTTTAAATAACAAGTGGTGGGTTTAAATTTAAATATTAATCAATGCACAAAAATGTTATGGTTAATTAAGTGATCATTTACTTAATAGCATAGAAATGTTTCAATAGCCATGTAAAATGATTGAAATAAATTCGATTGAATGCTTAAAATAAAATACTTTCGTTCAGATTAGGCTAATGTCAACCCCAGGTTTTTCTCTTGTCGAGTGACAATGAGCGACATATTGAAATTTATTAATCATGTAAAAAACCTAATACAGATTAAAAATTAGAAAAATAAAAAAAAGCATTAACTGGAATTGATTTTGTTTCCATTTACACCATGTTCAAAACCGCATTATACTTTTATGATAAGCTTGTACATTGAAAATAGTAGGAATAATGTGGCAACAGCAGACAACTGAAATCTCCCTCTTTCTTTCTTTTCCCAGAGGACTAGCGACCGAGGACCGCGCCAGGGCGGAATATGCACAAGATAAAAAAAGGCATCAAGAAGAAGATCAAGTCGAAGAAAGGCCACAAGGAGGAAGACGACCTCTTCGATCCCGCTGAGCTCGAAAAGTACCGCCGCGAGAAGGCGGAGCGGGAGGCGGCGGCTGCAGCGGCTGCAGAGGAGGCTGCCGAAGAGTGTGGAGGAGAGCAGCGGGAGGACGAGGAGGGAGGAGCAGGGGAGCATCAGGAAGGGGCAGGAGACGACGAGTGGCAGAGGTTCAAGGCCCTAACCGCGGGCGTCGACTCCATCCTCAAGAAGACACAGGGAGACCTCGACCGCATCAAATCAACCAGCTACTTCCAGAGGAAACCCCCAGGATGCAGCAGCAGTAGCGGTAGCGGAGGAGAACAGCGGAAGTCAGAGAAATCCGCACCACCACCCAGACCTCAAGCCCCAAAGTCCAAGCGGTGGGTCGGCTTCGAGGAAGGAGCACCTATAGACGAACCGCCGCCTCCGGAGCCAGAGGAGGAAGCGCCACAAGCCGAAGAAGCTGCCCCCGAGGAAGCCCCCGAGGAGGAGGCAGCCCCTCAGGAGGAACCAGAGGAGGAGGAGGAGCCGGAGGAGGAAGAGGACATCTTCGATACTTCGTACGTGGACGTGGTCGCGAGCGGAGAGGTTAAGCTCGCATACATCCCTGAGAGTCCGACAGAGGAGTACGGGGCGACAGAAGAAGACCCCTTCGACACCTCAATCGCGGAGGGGTTGATAAAAGAGCCGGAGAACAAGCCGTCGAGGCCCGTGGTCAGCTTGGGCTGCGCCGTTGAGGTTCTCACGGGGAGGGTAGACCGCTCTCAGGTACCCTTGCCGCAGTCTTCCACGGTCAAGAAGCGAAGGGTCGCGAGAAGGCCTCAAGACGTTGACCTATTCATTGTCGACGACGACGAAGGGCCGCGAGACCAGGCAGAAGGTGGAGCCCAGGAGGAGGAGGATTCGGCTCCCAAGGACCCGTTCGGGGCCCTCGACGAAGAGGTACCGGACATCACTCCGGTGGGTGGGGCGCAGATCATAGTGCCGCCTTCGACTGAGGACAGCAGAGTCAAGGAAGACGTGCTCAAGGACGGTGGCCTTAACGACGGGGGTCTCAAGGACTTGGTTGCAGAGTTCGACGTCATCGGAGGAGAGACTGTTGACGAAGAACTCGTAGAGAAGAAGGAAGAAGAGGAGGAAGAGGACGACGAATTCGCTGCCCTCGCGGTAGAGTCCGCAAAGAAGGCCCCCATCACTCCGTTGGTAGAGGAAGAGGATCCGTTTGACACATCGGTCGCCGCAGGGGTGCTTGCGGAGCACGGGGGAGCCCCCACTGATCTACTTGCTGACGCTGACGGCTGGGAAGACTTCGATCAGGACCGTGCCAAGGGCCCATCCCGGCCGCCGCCAAGGCCACCTCCAATCGTAGTCCCGACTCCAGTAGCAGCCCCACCAGCTCAGGAGGAGCCGGACCCATTCGACACTTCCTTCGCCGAGACAGCGGCTGCACCCGGCAAAGCCGAACTGCGCTTCATCGAGAGTGAGATCCTCGGATCAGCAGAAGAAAACTTCGGCACAGCTGAAAAGGGCTTCGGCGCAGCGGACGACGGCTTCGGCGTAGCGGAAAAGGTCTTAAGCGCAGCGGACGAGGCCTTCGGCGCAGCGAACGAGGACTTGAGCGAAGTTAAGTCGTCAGTAACCATCCACATATCGCTCCCGCAAGAGGAGCAGGGGGCCGAAGAGGTATTGGGCGAAGGGCTAACAGAGCGGCGAGAGCAGCTGCCGGACCTTTTTGACGAATTAGCGGACGCCCCTTCAACACTGCAACTTGCACACAGGGATCTGCTGGGCGGAAGCTCCACCGATCTTTCACAGCTAGGCCAGGATCCCATCACTCCAGACGAGCCGGTGGAAGAGGAGGACGTGCTCGAATACTACATAGACCCCTTCGATACGTCTATCGTTGACCCTAGGATAGCACCAGGTAAGGCGGAGCTCAAGATTTTGGAAAAGGAGTTACTAGGTGAGACAGAGGCAGTAGAAGAGCCGGCTACCATCAAAAGAACTATCAGCGATCCGGACTTCGACCCGAGGGGAGAGGAAGACGTAGCGGCGGATATAATACCGGCCGTAAACCCGTTGGAAGTGCACGGAGCCGACTCGGCGGCGGATACGGTACCGGTATTTGACCCGTTAGCTGTTCCCAGCGTCGAATCAGCCACCTCTCCGTCAACGCAACCAGACCTGCTGTCCAGTGGCGAAGCGGAAGCGGAATTTGCAAAGCCCTTGACGCCGTTAGCGGGTGGGACTGAAGCAGAGCTCGCGAAGTCTTTGACGCCACCTACGGACGACGCGGCTGTCGACCCCTTCGACACATCCTTCGCCGAGAACATCCTGCCCGGCAAAGCGGAACTGAAAATCATCGAGAGCGAGTTGTGCGCTCAGCCGACTATCGCACGCAGCCTCTCAGACCCTGACTTTGACCCGAGGGGCGAAGAGGAGTTGCGGCAGCACACCGAGCCCCGCATTACGCCACCTAGCTCCCTTCCACTGCAGCAGGTGGCTAATCCTGCTCCGGCCGATCTCCTTGCCGTAGACGAGGACGCTGCCGAGGCGGGAAAACCTCTGTCGCCGGCGCGGGAGTGTGTAGTGGACGACCCGTTCGACACTTCGACTGTGTCCGTTAGCGTACTGCAGCCGGGACGGGCAGAACTTAAGGCGCTGGAGAGCGAGCTTATCGGTGAGCAAGCTGAAAACCCTGTCACTGCCCACATCCTGGTGACAAAATTACCGGTGCAGCATCCGTTAGCACAGATACCGACACAGCTGCCTTTAGCGCAGGTGCCGACGCAGCAACCGTTAGCGCAGGCGACGACGCCTCCAGACCTACTGCACCTGGCAGGAGCAGCATCAGAGGGGCCGAAGCCACTCACGCCGCTCGTCGAGAACCTCCCGGACGAGTTCGCCATCGACCCGTTCGATACATCAATCGCTGAGGGAATTGGGCCAGGTAAGACGGAATTAAAGCTGCTGGAGACGGAGCTCATAGGTCAATAAAACCGTACACATTGCTGATGGAAAATATTCCGCCATGAAGGCACATTAAGCATCAACAATTTTTAGCAAGCACATTTCGTTCCGACAAAAGATATATTCAGTTTCAAATCAATAACCAGAGCGTGCCTCTTACAAAAATGGCGGGCGCAAATCCATTCCTGAGCGACTTCGCCAGTGACTACGGCAACGCCGCGGAAGCGGACGTTGCCGTCTCCCAAATGGGGGTCAACCCGTTCCTCAGCGACGGGGGCGACTTTGGCATGGGCGAAGGAGCCGGCGAGAACCCGTTTCTGAGCGGAGGAGGAGACGAGGACCCTGGAGCCTTTCTCGGCGGCGGGACAAACCCCTTCGCCAGTGACTTCGGTGGTGACGAAGGCGACCTCCTGGCGACGGGAGCGGAGCAGGAGGCGACAAACGCTGCCTACCAGGATATATTCGGGAGCGGCGCCCCGGAAGAGGAGGAGTTGCCCCCGCACCCTGTTGCTGCTCCCGAAAGGCCTCCGGCACCACCACATCCGGCGCCACCACATCCGGCTCCTCCACATCCGACACCTCCACATCCGGCGCCTCCGCACCAGGGGCCCCCGCACCCGCCCCCTCCGCGGCCTCCGCCCGCGCACCATCCACCTCCGGCAAGGCCTCCGGTACCCGAGCACCACGACCCCTTCCATCAGCAGCCCGAGGCGGACCTTCTCGGCGCTGACGATGATGACGAGGCAACCTCCGCGGAGACGTCGCAGATCATGTCGTCGGGCCCAGGTCGCCCGCCGCCGCCCCGCCCCGCGCCGCCCTCACGCGAGACGCAGGCGCTCATCCTGAGCGTGACGGGCGCCATGGAGGCCACATCCTCGCACCTCCTGGACCGTCTACGTGCCACCAAAACGCCCTCACCCACGCCCATTCGGGACCTGCACTCGCCTTCTCCAGATCCCTCGCCCTTCCTGCTGACCGACGACGAGCCACGGGAGGAGGACGGCGACCTGCTGGGCGAAGTCTGCGAGCCGGCGCAGGTTTCCATGCCACAGGCCGAGTCGGCGCAGGCTGAGTCGATGCAAGACTCGTCGGCGCAGGGTGACGCCGACTTTCTGGACATCTTCGGCGGAGGCGGCGAGGCTCCACCAAAGCCGGCGCCCGCCTCCAAGACCAACGCTGACTTGATGGCCCTATTCGAGGCTCCCCCTCCGCCTCCCCCGGTAGAAGTTTCTGCTCCCGAAGAAGAGCAGCCCCAACCCTCCCTGCTCCAAGAGACGGCGCCGCCTGTGGTCACTCATCAAGAAGTCTCCGCGGACTTCTTGATGGGAGACTTCGGCGAGGTCAGTGGAGGACAGCCTGGTCCACCGCCGCCCACGCCAGCAGCCGGGGTCACCGCCCCCGAAAACGTGGACTTCCTGTCGGAGAGCCCCAATGTGGAAGCACCAATTACAGCCGTGACAGCGGTACCCGTCGCTGCCGAGGTAGGCGGCGGCGAGAGCGACTTTGACGCCTTCGCAGCCAAGTTCGAAAGCGCGGCCAAAGAGGAGGAGGGGGAAGGCGGCGGAGGTGCCGGGGACCCTTTCGATCCATTCGCCGCGGGAGCAGGGGGCACCGCAGGAGGTGCGGCAGACGACGGTGAGTTCACTTCTGCTTGAAAATCTATAATCCTATAATTGAATGGTGAGGAAAAGTTGTCATTGACAAATCCATTCAAAATCCGGTTAAAAAGCTGAACAAAACGACCAATTCTGATATCTTCCTATAAAGTGCGATATATTTACACATCCAAAGTAATTCGGGGATATTTTGCCAAATGTTGAATAAATTATATGTGGACACTACTTTTTTAAGTGGCTGAAAAAATATAACCTTAAAAATACGAAAGCTCGGGTCGAATGCATGCTTAAGATGTTAAATATTACCCTTAGTCTGACTTTATAAGACCAACTCAGACAGAGGTCACCAGATTTACCTGCGCTGACCAAGAACGAAGCACCATCAATGACATTAACGCGTATTGAAGTTCCCGAAGTAATTCAGTGTAATATAAACTCTCGGAGTTTATCGGATCACATGTAAAACTTGCAACCGCAGTTATATCGGAAAAACGGGCAGAAAAAATGAAACCAGTATAGAAGAAAATAAACAGGCTATTAGATTGAGGTATGTTTATCTCTAAGCCATCGCTGAAAATGCTGCCAAAGGACATGTGTTTGACATGGAAAAAATATAAAATGTTAGCAAAAGAAAAAACTTGAAAAGCCATCTGATGAGGTAGCCCATTAAAATCTCAAAACACGCTACTTCGCTTCATTCCTAAAATTCCTTTCAAAATTCTTTTGCCTGAATTGATAAAACAATTCTGCCTTTTAAGAGAGGAAGTAAAATCTGAAATTTTCCCGGCTTATGATGTTGATGAATTGTTGTCGGTTCAGCCGGGTCATGGCCGAGTCGTTCATTGAAACGTCTGCAACAATGGAGAATGAGAAAAGTCTGCAAACTCACAAGCAATACATAACATTAGCCTCATCCACAGGTGTCAGTTTTTTCCAATAGTTCCCGAGTCGAACATTTCCAATACAATTCAATGGTATAAAAAAACAATTAATATTCTGATTTGCATGTTACTAATCCCTGTTTGAGAAAATATTCACAGAGATTGCATGATGTGCAAGAGCAAAATTAAATGTTTTTTCAATCGATATTGTAATCTTACTGATAATTTTTGAAAATATTTATTTGTAATTGTGATAAATTACAAATTTGAAAGCGTAATTTTAATTGAGGCCGGTTATATTTTTTCAAAACTTTTCCCATCACTGATAAGGACTATAAGGGACGACTAGCACTAATGTGCTCTCCGTTAGACATGAAGACGTGCATTTTGTGACCGTAGCATGCATTTTCGTGTATGAACCATACATGAAAATAAGATTTTGTTTCATCCATAAAGGTATATATCAAAATATTAAAATTCTTGTCACCAGCATGAAAAGAAGCTCACAGAAATAAATTTTTGTCGTTTACTCTACACAAAATATCATCATGTAAAAGAGGAAAATAAATGTTACGTAAAATTTAACAAAAATAGAAAACATTATGCTGCAAGCTCAAAAGAGCTGGTATAAAAAGAGTAAAATAATAATTCTATCTCGTTTGAATTCTTTGATGATATCATGTTCTCACGTGACGTAAATCATAGTACCTATTCAACTAATCGTAGATCTCATGAATGGCTTAAGTATCACTTTTTTGAATCACTTAAAAATCTATCACTTATGCTGTCACTCTTAGGGACGGCCAAAATCACGGGGCGATTCAGGATTTACAGTTTACAGTACAATTTAGACTCACAAAATAAAAGCATTGGTGTAAATAACCTTCACATGTCTTCGTAACAACATACCCTAATTGCTTGAGCGCAAAACTTTGGTCCATTCCGCAGGATACTAATTTATTTAACCTTTCTCCTCATTGGGAAGCAGCTTGGGGATCTTCAGGAGTGGGCGACGGTGGTGCCGCGACCGGTTTCGGCGGCGAAGAGGACCAGTTCGACGCATTCCTGTCCATGAAAGAGGCCCCTGCGCCAGCACCACCTCCGCCGATGCGGATGACCCGAGCGGAATCGGCGGACTCCGACGACGGTGGTCCCGACTTCTCAATATTTATCAGGTAACACGCCTCACTCAGGGACGCAGCAAGGAATTAAAGCTAGGGGGGGTTTAAGCGCAACTAGGCCTGGGGTGTGTGGTGTACCCGCCTTATATATAGCGCCTAGATATAGCGGGAGGTGCGGGGGCCTTCCCCCAGAATTTATTTCAAGATAAATGGTTCAAAATGGTGAGTTTTATGGCTTTCTGAGGGATATTTTATTAATTATTACACTCTCCTGTAAGCATATTAGGTAATCAAATGAGGTAAAATGGATTAAACTTAAAAGTTTCTCTGAGCTCTGGGGGGGGGGGGTTTATCCCCCAAACCCCCCCCCCCTCGCTGTGCTACTGGCCTCACTCACTCGTCTAATTGTGCTTGCTGCATATACGAAGGAGGTTATTTTTCAACCTTCGATAGCTCAGCATAACCACCATACAAGCGGCAGGTGGGTACTCCGCAGATAGGGCGATTGCGCGTCCTCTGCACTACACGCACAAGTCATTTCTGACCGTCTGTTAGTTATTTTAAGGTTAGTCGCAATCTCATTAACGACACTGCCTCATTTGATTCTCCCGCCAAGTGTGTACCACGGAGAGACACCCAGAAAATTCGCCGAATGGCTTCAGCATTGACATGACCCCTTCAGTGAAGTTTTCTCGGGTTTCGCTCCGGGTCAGGTCCTCCATTTCTCCTTCCAACGCTTCGACGGACAACTCGTCCATCATCTTCAGGGATTTAGGAATCCAATGAAGCATTGGATTCCTGAATGCCTGCTTCATCGCAATTGTTCGCCGGTAAAAAACCAAAAATTATACATGCCCTCTTCACCTTCATGCCAATAAAAGGAAAATTTTATTTAATGCTATGTGGCTAGACGATGAAACAGTGAGAATGATTACGTCCATTCCCATTCAAAACAAAAGAAGAGACATGCTGACTTCTGGAAGTGACCTGATCCATGACAACGACTGTCATCTCAGCGCTGATGCAGCCCAACTGCTCCTTGCGAAATTTCAATGCGACATTTTCGATCACCCGCCGTGCAATGCCGACCTAGTGCCGGGGTACTTCCATCTTTACGCTTTAATGTAAATCTGGATTTGAGGGAAGGGTTTTCAAACGGGCGATGAGCTTCAAGACGAAGGCATGATTCATTGGAAGTCATTTGCGGCAACATTCCATGAAGATAATATAGTAAAGCTCGTCCATAGGCACGACCAATTCCTCAATCGCCGAGGTGATTATGTCGAAAGGTCACCACAAGTGTGCTCAATATGTAGCTATGAAATAATTTTAATCTCTCCCTTCGTCTTCTTATCATGATCCATCATATGTTGAAAAAAAACGGTCGTCGTATTTTCACTTATGGTGGTTAACAGGCATCGTAAATACACGGTAATTATATAAGAATCCATGATGAAAACGTAAATAGTAATTTTCACGCTATTTGATTTAACACTCAATTACCGACCATGGTTACGACACTTCGTGTCATTTTCAAGGTGTCGAAACCATGGTCGGTCGTTGAGTGTTAAATTAAATAGTGTGGAAATTACCATTTGCGTTTTTATCATGGATATAATATTCCACAAAATCAAGCCTCAAACGATTTTATATATCATGTATGAATGATGCGATTTCAATAATTCATCGGAAGATTGTAGAGATTGGGTTGCTGAGATTTTTCAGAGGCTGACCGATCCCTACTTGAGTACCTTGATGAGGGCACTTGATGTGCGACACTCCGTCCGTCTGATGGGACGTTAAGCCGTGGTCCCCTTGGCGCCTTCCGTTAGGAATAGGCTAATTTGCACGCCGAGGTTTCTCTTTTGCCAAGCGACTGTGGGAGCAAAAATTGAAACTTAGTAATTATAAGACAAAGTAATTGAGAACACGAGTTTGAAATATTACAAAAATATGTATTGTAAGTAATTCTGCTTTTACCTCAACCATGTTCAAAACCTCACCATTCTATTACGATAACCCTGTATAGTAAAAGCGCTGACACTACACAAACACACGTCTTGCATACCAAAGTAATATGATATATTTTCCCCTCTGCGGCCCTTTTTAGTGACGGATTATTTGCGTATAACTTCATTCACTCACTCACAGTCAGTGATTAAACCTGAAGGATGTTTTCATAGGTGAGGGTAGAGTTCACCTTGAACTGAGCCACAGGCATATAAGACTCTCACATTCAGGGTCGGGGTGAGGCAGTTCCTTTCCTTGGGCCACCGCGGACTTCTAGGATTTTGTTTGGGGGTGTCTAAGGGCTTCGCGCGGAGTTTCAACCCGTGGCCCTTCAATCAGCTGCCAAGCGGCGTAAATCTTATGCTACTGATTCATAAAAAGTTACTGGAAATTTTACAAAATTGCTCACTAGTACTAATCTACGCTAATACACACTAATCACATAATTATCCGGTATTTGCGGAAAATTTTAATTTACTCATGCGTTAGAGTTCCACCAGTTCAAGCCTGAAACAACTATATGCCGTTGAAATTTCCTGAATGAGCAGAAAATTAAAAATTTTCAAAAATTTTCTATATCCCAAATATAAAAAAATTGGCTTGGCTTAAATAAGGATTATTATTAATTCCCTATCTAACGAAGGAGACTTTCCGAATTTAGGCATTTTAATGTGTGATTATTAAGAGATGTTTCCCTGAGCTCTGTGCCTTAAGCATGCATTGGTAACCTCAGACGATGTAAAACTCCTATCTACTCGTATAGAAACTAGGTCCATGTGACGTCACGTGGAGTGGAATCGTATGGGCGCCAATCTGGCCTTTTTCAAATGAGGTTAAAATTGACCATTATAAAATTCGTCTAAATTGGGATATATGCAACCAAATAATTTGTATATTGTGAATACACTAATGGTGGGTAACGAATCGCAATCCTCTCCTTGTTTTTTGATGAAGGAAACAACCCTAGTCAGATGATAGACCCGCAGCATATTTCTCGTTGATATGATATTTGCAAGAACACTAGGATTTCTTCTCAATTGCCTCCTCATCAATGCTTCCTCGGTAGGCCAAAAGCACAAGGAGAGGACGGCGCCGTGAGCACAGGGAACGAGTTCGAGCCGGCGCCAGTGCTGGCGCCTCCTCCGCGCAGCCCGGAAGTGCCCGCCTCCCGCTTCAACCCGTTCGACAAGAGCGGTGGCCTCCTCGCGGGCGTCCCGGCGCCGGACGCAGACGTTTCGCCCGCGATCGACGCCACAACCCCGCCCACAGGTATGCATCTGAAGATCTCCTCATTTACCTGTCTTTTTTGGTGACGGGTTAGGGCATACAATAGTAAAAAAATAAAATATGTGTTTACAAAAACAACGTTTTTATCGCGAGCTGTAAACAACACTGCAATTTTTCAGCGTGGAATTGTTCACATATACAACAACAATGAAGAATTTGACTTTTCAAAATTTACATTTTAAATATCCTACCTAATCTGTCTCCTCTTTTTGCTTCAGCTCTTTCTTCTTCATTTGCTAGTAAATTTTCGTTCAGTCAATGTAGCAATGAACTTAAGTGTAAACAAATTTGTTGCTATGACTCTCTATCATTGCCGTTACTTTAAATGATCGCAGCAAAGTCTGAATAGCAATCGAGATACAGTTAAAATATTAATGAAAATGTTAGGATATTGCATTATCATCTGGTTCCGAGTGATCCTGAAAATTTCAGCTTGATAGCTAATCGGAAAGTGGGTTAAAATTGAGTTGCAAGATTTTACCCGGACAAGCTGACAAACAACAAAGGGAGTTTATAAAAACATTATGAAATGAACCCTTATCAAAATTAGCTTGTGTCTCATATTCGATAATTTTACTCATTAAATTTTATTATTAAATAAAAAAAATTCAAATTGAAATTAAAATGAATCTCTTAGGAGAGAAATTATTTTCAAGCAATAGTACTTGCACATACGAGCACTATTAATGGAAATGAGTGGAATTAGGCTAAACAGCAATGCAGATGGGTTGATGGTCATTTTTAATGAATTGATCAAAACTTTCATCATAACTGTCATTCCAATTGGTTGTCTACTTCTGAATTCTGGAAAAGGTTGTTTTCTAGGAAGAGGGATTCTGGTATTTTAATCTCGACTCCGTAAAACATTCATTACTTTTTTAAATACGACATTTAAAAGTTCCTGATATGGCAATATTAAAAATACCAGAATACGTCTTCTTATAAAACAGCCTTTTCGAGAAAACAGGAGTCGAATCTTAATCGGAATAACAGATATGATCTCGTCATGAAGAGGATGCATATCTCCTCCCTGACGAGTCTTTTTTGGTAACGGATTACTTGCATCATACTGACTTAAAATATATGCTTTCATCTTTATTTTATAGGGACATGTCAAAGAGACCGTTCAAAATATGCCTGTGTCTCAAATTCGGTAATTTTACTCATTAACTCTACAATGTTTTCTCTTATACATATTTTTAGATTTGAGATACAGACAAATAATGATTAGTGTTTGCTCCACTTAATCCGAAATTTTAAAGATGATGACATAAAGATTACGCTGGTGATTCGACACCAAATAAAGACCGATCGATAGAATGGGGGAACATTCTCTGTTATAGAATGAAAGAAAAAGACAAACTGTTGGCCATTTAAATTTGTGTATTCCTGCATTTTGCGCTGGTGAGTACGAACGCGATGAAACTGGTCGCAGAAATTTATATATGCTATGACAGCATTGCTATTTTTCTTAAGGTATACATTTCAGCATTAAGTAAATGAACGAAGTCCCACAGCAAAACATTTATTTTACGATTTATCAAAATAAGAGGCGAAAATTCCAAATGCAATAGCAAACAAAAAGCTCTAAAATAACAAATAATGACGAAAACATATTTCCCTACGAAGGCTCCTCATTTTAGCTTACTTCTCCGAGAAATTCGGATTGTTCTGCTGTTATGGACGCGACTGCCGACTTCTGTAAACGTCTATTAAGTGCACGGAGGATGACCACACATCGGAAAATCCCCCATTGTTATATTCGTGTGTGTTAATCATTCCCTCTCTCCCATCGTGAAGGAACGCCGTGGGGCGAAGTCCTGCCGCCCGCGGGCGGAGAGCCGGGTCTGCAGCGCAGCGAGTCGCAGGAGACTCCGCCCACGCCGCTCTTCGACGAGGACGTGTCGCAGCCGCTAGAGGACTTCCCGCGGACGATCCACGACGAGACGACCGGATGGGAGATGCAGCTGCGGCAGCCCAACAAGAAGAAGATCACGGGGCAGAGGTGGGTTATATATATATATTCTTCGCGAATCCAATGGCTGATGTTGACAGCACAATTATCGATGCAAAGATGGTTTAATCGGCCATGCGTATCACGAATGAATGAATGCGAATTAAGGACTGGTTTAGGTATTACCATGAGAAAGTATTCCCCTGGATGGAGAATTGAACCACGGATCTTTGTAACATTTTGCACTTTCCCGGCTAACAATATGCATAAACTCTTCTCGGCATAACGCGCGGGTAAGATTTTGTAAGAGCGCCGACGTCTCGGATACCGACTCGTTGCCCATTCTCACGGCTACCCGAAACGTCGGCGCTCTTACAAAATCTTACCCTCGCGGTATCCCAAGAAGAGTTGATACTAGGGACGGACGGATCCAGGATTTTTCTCGGATCCGGATTCGGATCGGATCCTCGATTTTCGGAGCCGGATATTTCGGATCGGATATTTTCGGAACCAAATGCATTTTCAAATTCCTGACGCTGAGATTCCCCCGATGAATGTTCAATCTCTTGGAAAGAGTCACGCTATAAGCCAGTCGTATTTTGCCTTTTTTTATTTTCCACGACTGAAATTCTCCTACGTAACCTCTGCGAGAGCTTTCAAATAAAACTTCATGAGTGGGACAAGAATCGTATGCGACGGCGCTTCGAAGCTATTATTCAAATTTCGGATCCAGATCCGATGTCTTCCGCGACTTTGGATCCGATGTATCCAATGAAAGGCAATATCCGCGGGTATTTGGATCCGAGGTATCCGATCCGACCATCCCTAGTTGATACACGACGGATCTTTGGTTTTTCCGGATCATTGTACTATCCAGGTTCCTGAATGTCCATGGCAATTCTACCGAGGCTCATGTAGATGTTAGGTCCTCGCGGTCCATCAAGGATGACTACGCGAGAGAGAAAGGACTTCAAAGAAGCCACAACCGGTTCAGAGCCTCAAACCCGCGCTTAAGCCGCGCATAGGAGTATGTGTCATATTTCGAAGCCTGCCGCGTGAACGGCGGTGAAATATTCACGAATTGCGATGAGAAAAAACGACGACTGATGCTTAACAATTAAAACTTAAGGATGGCATTGATGATTCAAGTTTCCGAGCTCATAAAATTCATTAATTTTGGCCTACATCCTTTATCTGACGGCACGAAATCCTTAATTTCCGATCAAGTAATGAATCGCATGTGCTTTAAGTACTGGCTCGTCTGCAGGAATACCTTACGACGGGTACGTGCGTCAGAAGTTGCGTGAAGTTAAAATTGAAAAAATTAAGATTTTAGTTGAGCGTTAAAATTCAGATTATCTCAGAGAAGCATGCTATTTATAATGCAACGTATGGCGAAATTTCTGATTCGGGAAGATGTAAACATGTTTTTGGTGACCCCGGACGATCCTTCAGAAAGCACAAGTACCGAATGCTATTTCGCCATAACGTCATCGATTAAGTCAGCTGTAGTATCTTCTGAACATTGATAATATTACACACACATATAAAAGTGATGATCGAGAAAACTCCAGCCCATAGTCCTATAAGTTTATGTCTATTCCGAGAAAAATTCCATGAAGCATAGCTGCATCTGCGGATTTAGGGGAGGAGGGACGTGGGAACATGTCCCCCACAGACGCTTAAAATAAATAGACAACATTTTTATACGGTTATCATTACGTTCAATTTGTTTTGTGCATTACGGAGCCTCAATCATTTAATACCATATTTATAACTTTTATATTATAATAAACAGAATATTTCGTACAGTAATTGCTGTACGTTGTTTTTTATCTCAAATGTAAGAAGACGGTTTGACTGTCAGACCCTTGTGCCCCCCCTAGAAAAAATTCTGAATCCGCCCTTGCAAAGCTACAAGATCGGTCATATATCTCGATATTCTGAATGCTTAACAATTATTTAAGTTCTAGGATATAATACCATTTCACTCACACAATAACACTTCATTACACTCCAGCAAGATTTCAGATTTCATACCACGGGACGCGATTAGCAGTCTTCTCTCACGATATATCCAAGTTCGATGAAGAAATTGCCTAAATTGAGGGCATTTTTATTCCTATAGAGAACCTTTTCTTCACTTCTTATAAAAATCAAGTATTCTTCAATGTTAAAAATTCTTACTAAGAGCAGGTGCGGGAAGGATTATGGAGTCGCGTTTAATTCCGATATGAGTCAATTTCAACAGAGCTACGAATCGACTGCTAACCGTTCAATTTTGTGTAAGTTAGGTAGAAATACTCCTTGCCAGACACCTGGAGGTGATTCACTCTAGGATATTATGAAGGTGTTGTTGCAAATTTAGTAGGAGAATGTCCTCACCATTTTTTTTCTGCGGTGCCTTTTTTCATTTTAATCTTAAAATTTTTAAAAGTTAAATCCCTCTGAAAAGTCCAGCACCCAGTTTTCTTTCCAATGTTAATCTCCTATGATAGCAATCAGAAAATTCCAATTACCACCGTCAGTTATTTTACAGGTGTAAGCCACAGCAGTTCTTGAAGTATGTGTAGATTATATTTTCATATATGCTAGTGCCAACAGCCTTTGCACGCTAAGTATGCGATCAAATTCAATAAGTAACTGGATAAACAAAATCGCATTACAATTTATTTCAAAATATCAAGAATATCAGGCAATTGCAAATCTTACAAATGCGAGCAAATTATTTAAATAGTCACCTTTATAAAACTGCAAATATTTTTTAACTAACAGTTTGTAAGCAGTATTTTACCAAACTATTTTGTGTATCCATTTATTTAAAATGAGACTTTTGATATCGATGTTGATCTTTTTCTTTTTTGTGACTGTGCAAACAAAGGATATCATGTCCTGGAACTCATATACCTTAATGAAGTCTTGCGCCTCTGTAAGCATGAACTTGGTGAACGCTTTGATCTTACAATTAGTGCAACGGGAAATTCACTACAGCATGACATCGAATCTCTTAATCGCTCCGCAGGTTCTGGAAGAAGGTGTTTGTGAAGCTGGTAACCCAGGGAGACAACCCCGTGCTTCAGCTGTACAACACAAAGGACGACAAGGACCCGTTTCAGGAGCTTCCACTGCAACCGTGCTACTCTGTGTCCGACATAAGTGAGTGCATCAAACGCCTCAAACTCATTTAAACGCGGCAATACGATTTCTTGTTCACTACAGAGATTTTTACAGGTATTGTCTGGTGGAATTATGGCATATTATTAAATTTAAAGCTACTGTCAATTTTCCACAAAAACAAACTTTTTCACTTCACTACCTGTTTCAATACAATTTTTGTCGTATTTAAATAAATAAAATATTGTAGCACTTTTCCACAAAATCTTTTACTGCGTACAACGCATTTCGGCCCACATATCCATCATCTGGTACTAGACGCAGCAAAAAATTTGAAAATCACCTTTATACCTTTGAGAGGAGGAGGGGGGATTGGGGAGGATTTGACATGTTTGAAGAAGGGGGTGGGAACAGGCATACAGAGTGGAGACAGTGGGAAAAGATCTCTCCACTCTATACGCCTGTTCCCACCCCCTTCTTCAAACATGCCTTCCCCAACCCCTTTCCTCAAAGGCATAAAGGTGATTTTCAAATTTTTTGCAGTGCCTTTTACCAGATGATGGCTCTGTGAGTCGAAACGAAATTTTGTGGAAAAAGGCTACAATATTTTATTTATTTAAATATGTCTTACTTCCAATTGAAGCCTGAATCTGTTGAACGTATTTTGTGTCGTCTTCAGGAGAAGTCTTCCAAAAGCATTTCGTATAAGTATTTTGGAGGAGAGACATACATGGGAGAGGTTGAGGAGATAGAGATGGGTTGAATGATGGGTAATTGTTTGCGGGATGGAAATAGAGGACCAATATGTCGGGGAAGATGGAGAAAGCGTAAATATAGCGACAGTGTCCATCATCATCATCATCATTATCATTAGTCAAAAATCCTAAGGTTGGTCTGACGCAGCTCTCCACTTCTCTCTCCTATCCGCTAACCTTTTTATGGCGACTTACTTGTTCTCTTTTACATCTTTTGTAACCTGTCGTACGTAACTCATTCGGGGCCGTCCCTTGCCCTTCTTCCCTTCCACCTGTCCTTCTACGATTATCTACCGATTTGATCGATATATTTTTCTTCCTCATAGGAAAATCTACTAAAATTGGTAGCATATTAATTGCGTAAGCTTGGTTTCGTTAGTAGTAGGACCTGCCCGCCTTTGTGACGGTGCAGGATTCCTCGTCCCCTCCCCTTCTTCCCCGTCCTACCCCTGGAGGCGTCGTCGGGCTCCCATCGCGGCGGCGCCTCCTTTCCTTGTTCCTTCCCGTCCTTCCCCTTCTGGTGGCAGAGGAAAAAAGCTAATCGCTTATAGTCCCTGCCCCAGGAGTGTATCCCGCGAACCCGACCCAAGGGTTTCGTTCCTATTGTCCTTCTACGATTGTCTTCATCAGGCCGTCGTGCCTCAAAAAAGGCCAACTAAGTTGTCCCGTCTTCAGCTTAGGTTTTTAGGTATATAATAATATAAAATATTGGTTTAATGCAGATTCATCTCTCCTATCCGCCATACACTTCATACCTATTGCAACATATTTCTTCTCTTTCACATCCTCTATAATTCATTCCATGCCATCCCTTGCCCTTCTTCCCTTCCACCTGTCCTTCTATGATTGTTTTCGTGAGACCATCATGCCTCATATTGCGGGCGACTGTTGTCCCATCTTCTCCTCAAAATTTTTAGATTTCTCTTTTCACCCACTCTTCTTAGCACTTCCTCGTTACTTACACGGTCAATCAATTTCATCTTCATCATTCTTCGGAAGCACCAGATTTCGAATGCTTCCACTCTTGACTTCTCTGCTGCTGTCAACGTCTAAGCCCCGCTTCCATAGAGAAACATACTCCAAAAGGGTTTAAAATAAACACAACGTTAAAAAAAACTCATGACATTCCGGCCATCGGACCAAGGTGTTATTGAGCTGGCATGGAAAGTCAGTTAACCCATTATAACCCAATGTTTTCTCTAAGTAATTTCAAAAAAAGTATACATTTTCAGCACTACTCAGGAAAAATTAAAATTGCGTGTTCTTTTGTGCTGTAGAGTTTAATGGCGAAATATGCAGCTGCCACAATAATTATGATTGAGTAGATAATTTTCACAATTTAAAATGAGAAGTCTTGGAGTTAAATTTCTCCCATAAGTAGCTCGGGGTTAGAAAGGTTGTATCCCCATGATTAGCCATGCGTTTTGAGTATATAAGTAACTCAGGGTATTTATAAGAAATGTTTTGAGAAGTAGACAGCTGAAGATAATATAAAATACATTTAGGCCGGTCGTGAAGTTAAATTACAGAATATGTGGACATTTAGTGGTAACATGTAATTTTCTAATTTCTTATTCACATGGAATTGACGGACACTTGGATCCTATACCACATCTGCTCATATCAAAATTTCCGAATTGCAGAGATTTGAGCGTTTATTCTATCCTGGCATGGATTTGAGCCTGTTTTGCTCAAAGCTTTTTGCGCAAGGCATGCGCTGAAATTTTCATTTATATTTTTATGTATTAAACACTGCATGGAAGTTGCATCGATAGTATAGCAAAATTCATATAAAACTTGCCTTGGAAATAAATTTTTGAGAGAAATATCTAGTTTAAAGTTACTATGTAAGATGTTTCTATATACTGGTGGATAAATAATACCTATATTTTGTACACTTATTTTTAACTCATCTTATTTTATAGAAAAATGTGTGTCAATTGCAATATGAAGATATAGGTTATTGCCCTAAGGAAATTGCGAATTGCTGAAGTCACGTTTAGAATACTTTAGCTAAGAATAATGAGCCTAACGCCAGAAAAATTATCTATAACAATTTATCTTCTGATGGTAAAAAATAAAAGATAGTTGGCAAACAACAGAAAGAGTATCTCGCTAAATATACTCACCAAACAATTGAGAGCTTCACCTGCTTTGGGAAAGTTTTTATGTTTGTGTTCGCTCGAATTTCATCAAGGCAAGGAATTGAAAACTTTTGGTTCTATGCGAAGAAAGAATCTTTTGGAAAGATTTCGCTTTGCAAAGAACGGTTTGGTCATTTTGAAGGTGGCGAGCTCATATGGAGTCAATTTTCCATAAAATGCAGCCAAACTGAAGGCGATTGATCATTTCAGGTGCCCAGCAATACGATGCTTACGGGAAGATCTTCACGGTGAAACTGCAGTATGTGTTCTACAAGGAGCGGCCGGGCGTGAGGCCGGGACAAGTGACGAAAGCGGAGCGCATAACGAACAAGCTGAGTCAGTTCGCGGCCTACGCCATCCAGGGCGACTACCAGGGGGTCAAAGAGTTTGGAAGCGACCTCAAGAAACTCGGCCTGCCCGTGGAACACGCGCCACAAGTACGTAAACAACCCCCACCCCCTCAATACCCTTCGCATGACTGTTAAGGTCGTTTTTACGCGGGGCCAGTGGCGTAGCGAGGGTTAGGGTTAGGGTCCGGGGGGTCCGGACCTCCCCCCCTCGAAATATAAAAACACAATTACTTCGCTTCATAATTGAAAAAAAAGATTGAAAAATTATAAATTTACAAGATAATTCTTTGGAAAATAGAGTTTTTTTCGATTATGGAAAGTGTTATAACCCTCAAATTGGTACCCTTTTTTAGCAAGGGGGAGGGTCCGGGGGTCCGGAAAACCCCCCTCGAAACATAAAAACACAATTACTTTGATTCATAATTGAAAACAAAATATTGAAAAATTATGAATTTACAAGATAATTCTTTGGAAAATGGAGTTTTTTCGATTATGAAAAGTGTTAAAACCTTCAAATTGGTACCCGTTTTAGCAAGGGAAAGATCCGGGGGGTCCCACTCCTCACGCCCCACACCCGAAACATAAAAACACAATTTCTATGCTTCATAAAAAAAAACAAAATATTGAAAAATCATGAATTTAGAATAACATTCTTTAAGAAATTAAGTTTTTTCCATTATGACAAGTCTTAAAATTAGTTTAAAACTCTCTTATTATTACTCTGATTTTTTTATTCCCCCCCCCCCCCCCCCCCTAGTTTTGGACTCCCCCGAACGAAATTCCTGGCTACCCCACAGCCGTCAGTCACACTAGCATCAATAACACTATGAAACTAATTGCAGGTTCACAAAAGATTTTTTCGAAAATGTTGTTTTTTTATTGGGTTATTTCACTTCCTAGCAGCTTCAGCCAAAAAACATATCTATTTTCCAAAATAAAAGGACCCTCATATTACCCAAAGGTTCGCCACCACAATAACCATTCTCCAACATCGCAATAAAATATCTAAAAGTGCTACTTTCACTTGGTTTGTTACACCCTACCCACCGCCTATTGGCATCCGACATCAAATTTCTTCACTGCATAATGAATTGGTCCTTCAGATGCATTAATATCCTCCCATTCTTTTCACTCCACATTCCAGCCCGCATGACCCCGCAGTATAGAAACTTTACATCAGTCCAAATTCTTGCTATCAATTTCGAAGGGCCTTAGCGCTGTTTTTAGTGTTAGATGAATAAATAAATCTCTTCCTCATCTAACCCTCTCCGATCCTTTTCCTTCCTCATCCACTCCCTCCGTGACTTCTTGGGTATTCCTCCTTGGAGGGGGCAGCTGCCCCCCCCTCGAAGCGAATAAAGTTTAGTTAAAAACGAAAGTTTTGAACAAAATTTCTTTCAAAGAAAAATGATATTATTATAATACGGGGAACTAAAATAATACCATCATTTTTCAAGCAAATAATTATGTAAACTAATGAAATGTTGTCATAATTTTCTTAAAATTAAATAATTTATAAATATATTAATTAATAAAATAAATTAATTAATTTTCTTAAAAAATGTGTGGAGAAAGATATTGTGAGCTATATTGGGTTGTTTGAGTGTATACTTGCTTTAGAGAATGTTTTAACGCTGGAAGAAAATTTTGGTTCAGTTTTTTGAAAGAGTCAAGATCATACGTCATGTCCGTGGACAGGTAAAAATTATTCAGAGTAAAATCTTTCATTAATTACAATTAAGATATCTTTTGCAGCTATAAATTGCAAGTTCAGTGTGCTAAGGATAGTGTCCTAACTTATTGTAAGTCCCAACTATAACTTAATTTAGAGAATATCATCATGTCTGTGGACATTATTTCCGTGGAAGTCATGTCCGTGGACATTATGTTCGTGAAAACTTCAGTTCATGGTTATGACAGATAGTAAAGGACATGAAGATACCTACACTATGACTAGTCACAGAATTTCCAATGACAAATTTAAAAACATTTTCTCGTGAGTAATCCCAATATTCCTCTTCTGCTACGACCATGGACATATACATCATATCCGTAGACAGAAAAAAAGTAAAAATAAAAAAGTATACATTACTAACGATCTCTAACACTTTCGTCATTAGATAGTATGATTTACAAACTGTAATTACACAATTTTGGTTCTCACTGAACAAAAATTAATTTTTTAAATTTGCATTCAGAAAATGTACGTATTTTTAGAGATTGACCCTTTAGCGCGATGATCTTGACGAAGTACTCCTCACACAGATTTCTCAGCTGCTGAAACTGGGCTCGATGTGCTACGAGGACCTCAAAGTGTTCAGCATGGTGGTGGAGGAGGCTCTGTTCAAGCTGTCGGCACACAGGGACCGGGCGCTCAACTACAAGACGGACGAGGTGCAGATCACGGCCGTGGACGAACTCTACGTGGAGCAGAACAACGAGAGTCACGTCACGCGACAGATAGCACGCGTGCGCGTCTTCTTCCTCGGATTCCTTGCAGGTAACGCTCACTTCCCCCTGCAAGCCGCCTCGTTTACTCTCAGGTCCGGTTTTATAACGTCTCTTTAGAGTTAAACGGAACGTGACTGACCTATATAGTCTATGTCGTCTTAAGCTCAACTTTGTGGAAGTTCTTTTTGAGCAAACGAAAAGAAAAAAAATTGGTACTTTTCCATCAATTTATTTTCACGGTACTACTAGTTACGACGCAATGGCGCCATCTCCAGGTACAAGTCAGAAAACATAATATTAGAGCCACACTATATTTCCCGGTCCGATCGAAGCGACAAATTAAGAGAGATGTTTTGCCGAACGGATAGAAATGGGAATTCATTATTCCCCGAACCATAAAGGACTTTAATAAACGCTAATCCCAACTTCTTTAGAGCACTTCATTTTTTATGAGTAAACGGCTGGTGTCCTAACATCCCCTGACACACGCCTTTTAGGCGGCTTGCGGGGTATAATGAAGATGTAGATGTAGAAGTCAGGTTGTACCTAAAGATGACGCCGCTGCGTCCTAGTAGTAGTAGTAGTACCGTGAAAGTAAATTGGTGGAAAAGTACAACATTTTTCTTTTCGTTTACTCATGACTAACCTCTTCAAGCCCTATGTCCCCTATTGTGTGCATAAAACAGCCATTTTTCTTTGTCTTCTATCAGCATGTTTGGTAGGCAATTTGTAGTAAAATACAGAACAAATTAAATTGATGGCGATTCAACTTCGTGAAAGTACATTTCAACCGAATTTAAGCCTTAGACTCTCAAGGTGCCGATATCTTAACCTAGTGTTTAATCCCATGTGAAAAATTTTGTTTATAATATGTTGAGTTAGTTTCACTTTTATTCTGGAGATCATAAAAATTATTATCACCCCTGATGAAATGGTATTTCTTCTACAGTACTTAGTGTTTTATAATAAAAAAGAATATGTTTATGTAACGCTTGACGCGTTCTTGAATTGCGTTTCAGCTTTCTGTGAGATCGAAAGGGTTAAACACAAAATTTGCACTTTTCTAAGCATTTTTATTAACCTCGGTTGGTTGCATTGCCTTACCCGAGAGGCATTGTGGTGGAAGACTCCTGAGTTTGAGGAGGTGTATCATCCAAACGAAGCAATCACTTTCAATGCAACAAAAATCTTACAAAATAAAATTTATTTTACGTTTGATCATTTACTTTAAAAATCTTCGGCTTCATATTACTTCCTATACTAATTTTTTTCACAAAATTGCACCCGTTTCTTACGTAAATCAAGTTTCCCAAATTTGAGCCCCTGGAATTCCTGTAGTTTTCGTTCCAATAACTTGCAATTTCGATATAAGAAAACCAGATATAACAGTTTCAGGGACAACATTTTTTATACCACTAAAATTGATGTATTGGTTGTGAACAACGCAAATCTCTGCTAAATTTGAAACTAATTGGTCAATTGAAAATTGCTTGTAGATGTAAATGGTTACTTACCGATTGAAAAGTACCGTACGTGGTTCAATTTCTATATTGCTACCATCAAAAATAGCTCAACAACCACTCATCTGCAAGAAAAATGAATTAGGCCTTCTCGTAACCCCCACTTGAGTCTTTTCACTCACCAAATTTTAGCAACAGTGCTAACTTTGATAGTCTGTAGGGTAGAGTGCCTGAAAGGATTCTAAGAATCGCCGGTATTCGAAAATTTCTTCACTATGACAACCACGGGTGTAAGCTTTTTAAGTAAGTTTTGCAATATATACCGGCGTTTAAGTACTTTAACGACATTTCCAGAGCTAGATAGTAAAAAAAATTGCCTGCAGTCTGACGTAGAATCCTTAGACGTGCTGAAATGGCCCCTCAGAGCTATAATTTCCTTTAATATTAATAGGGGTAGCACGGTGATCGGGAGCAGTGTCCTGCACTAGTCAGAAAAATAAATATTAAATATTTTCATTTGATGGACGTGTCGAAATTATTTATTTTTCTTTGAATTACAGGGTGCCACTATTTTTGTTAGAAAAGTAAGATTTTGTGCTTTACAAATGTCACGTTTACGTATCATGGGAGCAAAGGGCAAAATTTTGGATGACAAGTTTGTTAAGGCTTGACCAAAACCTCAAAAGCTAAAAAGAAAGATGAATATAAGAGAATAAAAAAATTAAATATATCTTTTTTTATCTGCCTCCTCCTCAGTGGCTGATAGGTTGTTTTCTAAACAAAAAGGAGTAATAAATAAAATTTTACTGCAGAATTGCTGAAAGCAATGTGAAATTTGATGCATTTTCGCGCATTGTGATCAATAAACATGACCCAAAGTTAAAGGGTTTAGCGATCCTAGCAATAAAGCTAGCCATACTTTTATGGAAGAGGAGGTGTAATTGGATGATACATCTGCCCTTGAGGGTACGAGTGTCTTTTACGTATAATCATAGTATAGAACATAAATATACAAGTTGTGCCTGTGAAATAACTCCCGAACTTCAGTTCACAACTCTTTAAATTTAGAGTTCATTTTTAATAAATCCACTGATTTAACACCTTTTGCCATTTATATATATTTAATGCTAAACAGATATATTTAGGATGTGACGATATGATACGTTGCACTTTTCCATATAACTCTTTATTTCAAAGGAGTCAACACGTTTCACTACCCTGCAGTATCATCAGTACTTCTGTGTCCTCCTTTGTCTTCAAGAGTCCTGTTGATGATGAATGAAACATGTTTACTCCTTTGCAATTGTGTAGAAGTATTTGTGTAGAAAAGTGCAAAGTATCATTACTTCTTATCCTAGAATGGATTTCCACATTGTATCAACCTCTCCCATTCATTTCGTTATATACTTATAGAATGTGGTGTATTTTAAACCTGCCGCGTGAACAACGGTGGAATTCACACTAATTGCCACGGGAGAGAGGAACTTGGATAGCGTAGTGACTCAGAAAGCTTAAGGTTCTTGGTGCCAGTCTTGGTTCAGTCCCAGATTTTTTCCCATAGCCAATTATTGTGTATTTTTCCAATGATGTCGCTATTCTAATGTGATAATTATTTTATACCCTATAGGCATGCCAGATATCGAGCTAGGAGTCAACGATATGGTCAGACAGGGTAAAGAAGTTGTGGGACGCCATGATATTATCCCCGTTGTCACGGAAGAGTGGATTCGGTTGGAGAATGTGGAGTTTCACAGCTGCGTGGAAACCACGGAATACGAAACGACGAGAAGTATCAAGTAAGTGAAAACGCCAAACCAAGACTTAGAACAAAAGGGGTTATTTCACTTCAAATGGACAGGATATTTCATCAGCGGCCACTTTATGACATGTCTAAGAGGTTCATTTCCAATATCTTTGCGAATGAGAGGCTAGCCCAAGCTTTTTTTGAGGGGGGGGGGTGAGGGCGGATGGCACGTGACTTCCTGAAAACCAATCAAATCGCGATAGGCGGAGCCTTGCCTCTGGGAAATTCAGTCGCTTTCAGACCTCCGTGGTGTACGTTTCACATGGAAGCTAGCTGTGTTGCCAAGTGGGGAGGCGGTTTTTAACACAGTTTTTTGTTTCCATTCTCTGATAAAGTCTTTTTAAGAAACGTGGCAACGCCCGCCTCTCTTTCTCCTAATCCTTAGTGTCGGAGGTCCCACCTCCTGCCGCGACGACGCTCGAAATATTCCGAGCGTGCACGACTGGGTCAGTCGCAACGATATTTGAAAAGGATCATAGCAACCAAGGAGACAACATGGAGGAGATCCCAGAATGTCTTGAAGCTTGATTTATGTTGTCACTTTGGTCGCATTTAAGCCGTTTTTCAGGGATGTTCGCAGTGCGGCGCTGAGTGCAGAACGATCCATTTATTCTCACAGTTTGCAATAGAGTATTTGTATTAGAATGGAATTGAAAAGTTATGAGTTTGATGGATCACACCATCAATAATGCATAAATTTCGGTCAACAGCCCTAATAGGGTAGTTTCCTTCATCAAAGAAAACAAAAGGCATTGATTGCGATTCGTTACCCACCATTAGTGTATTCATAATACACAAATTATTTGGTTTTTGAAATACCGGTTTAGACGAATGGCAAGGGTCAAATTTTATCCTCATTTGAAAAAGGCCAGATTGGCGCCCATGCGATTCCACTCCACGTGACGTCACAGGGACCTAGTTTCTACACGAGAGGATAGGAGTTATGCATTGTCAGAGGCTACCAATGCATGCATGAGTCACAGAGCTCAGGGAAACATGTCTTAATAATCACCTATTAAAACTGGCTAAGGTCGGAAAGTTTTCTTCGTTTGATAAGGTATTAATAAACCTTTTTTAAGCCATGCGCTACCAGACAGGAAGGTACTCAGCTACCCGTTAGCATCCTGCGTCCTATCAGCGCTCAGAGCCTCGATCAAGGTCACCTACCAGGCGGGAGGGGAAACCAGAAATGCGTCGCACGGACTTTTTTCCTTCATTCCCACTTACGCGTCGCGTTTTCGCGCGCTTGAAATTTTTCACTTTTCATTTGATCGCGAAAAATAGATATCGTCATTTAAAAATCTAAAAGCGTGAAATACGTACTCCAGGAGTAATAATCTTTCGATTTAGGCAATAAAAAAATAATAGGAAACCACCCTATTGTTGCCTATTCATCCGTGAAATTCGGATCGCTCTGCCCGTCAGTGACGCTAGTACCGAATTTTGTTAACCCATTTCTATGCACGGTGAGTAACAATACATCTAAAGTCCTACTGGAGAATCTTCTATTGGAATATTCGTGCAAAATACCTTTTACTCCTGCCAAACCCTAGTTAGATACTGATAAAAATATCTGTGATTGTGCTGATAAAAATATCTGTGATAAAAATAATTGAGCTGATGGAATAGCTTCTAAGTAAAATTAAGATCTGGTTGGGCATGCGCCTAACCACAGAAAAACATTATCCCTTGATTGGCGATAATATTCGTATTGATGATTGAAAGTGCTCGTTTCTATGTGTTGCATAAACCGAATGTAAAATGTGCTACTCAAAACATTCTTGTGCATGATCTAACAGAACTAATATCAATTCACTGATAATAAGAGTTTGAATCTGCCTTACACAAATAACAAGGGCGTGATATTTAACTGAATTGTTGTTTCTAATGCATCCTGCTTTCTGCTTTACTAATTACACCTCGTTGTTTACCTAACCTGTGAAGATTCAAGCCACCAGATGCATGCTATATTGAGCTGATGCGCTTCAGGGTGCGTCCGCCAAAGAACAGAGAGTTGCCGCTTCAACTTAAAGTGACAACATGCACGACCGGCAACAAGGTAATCGAACTTATTCATCGAATCTTCCTACCAGACACTGAACTCAAAACAATCAGTTGGGGGATCAGATCTCTGTGGGGGCCCGGGGGGGGGGGGCGGGTAAAGGGGCTATAGCCCCTCCCCATTGGGTCAAAACAAGCACTAGATAAAATAGAACTGAACTCAAAACAATAAGTGATGGATTTATGGGGGGGCTAAGAGGGCTATAGCTCCCACCAACATACACTAGATAAAATCGAAATGTGTGTAGTTTGCCTATTTGCTCAAGAAGTATTAAGATTTCACGGTAAATTTACCTGCGAATTAAAATACGAATTAGTTTTAAAGTTAGGGCTTATTTTGAAGGATCTGCAACTAACAAAACGACCTACTACAAGTGCTTGGTTATGTCTTTTTTATCATAGCATAAGCCTAAAACCATCGTTTTTAAGTCTTGAAAATCCCAAATTTCCAAAATCACCAAAACAACCTTTTGACTTGGGAGGACTTCCCCAGACCTCCAATTTGCCCACGCCCCTTGGTCCAAGCCTAGATCCGCCACTGAAAACAATGGAATTGGAAAGAAACAATTTTGTATCAACTAAATGTGAAATATGTTACTTACAACATGTTTGTGCATGATTTTACGGAACTGATGTCTATTAGCTGTTACCATGGATTTAAATTTGAATGCAAGAGCATTGGAAAGAAAGATTTGATGTTTTCCTGCCGAACAGACTGAATGAGTATTTCTCAGGTTTTCAGTCAGGTTAGAGCGCACATTTTCTCTCATGTTTCGGGGTCCGATACATTCCTCGACACCAGGAAATGATGCAGGTGCTTGACCGTGACCGGAATACAAGTTTAAATAAACGGTCGTGGAACCAGCATCGTTCCCTGATGACTAAGAACGCGTCGGACCTCGAAACGTAGGGGAAAATGGACTCTCTCACTCGGCTGGAAACCCAAGAAAATCTTATTCAATTTAATGCCATGCACCGCGGACGGGAGCGGTCGAACCCAGGATGAAGGTCGTTCGGGCTCTCCAAACTTGGCCGACTCCCATGTGTTCTACATGTGGGTAAATGCAGAAGATACGATAGAAAGAATTCTGCATTACGAGGTAAAAAAAACAGTCACAAGGGATCCAAGTAATGTATATTCTAAGTCATAATCTCATCTTAATTATACGATTTGAGAAAAAATCAAAGTTGCACGATTTCCAATGTATTCAATTGGAGCTCAGTGCTAGAGGTCCCTCTCAAGATGGCCGGATGCGCAATTTCCTGGCTCCACTTTGGGAGGTTGTATCAGCGTTCTATTGTTTGGAGTTCAGTGTTGTCAGCACACGCTTCTCGAGTTTAGTTTCGCTTTGGTAGCCTCATTCATCACCTTATTTCATGCAAACCAGGAAATGGCAGCGGATTAAGGTCTGTCAAAACATACCGCTGATGATTCTACCAACTCAAAGCTAAACTCGGGATGTAGATCCACCAAATCCCTATCGGGAATGCCATAAATAATTATTATCAAATTTGATACATACCAAATAATATAAATCAATTAACACTCTAAATTAAAGATTTCTTTAGCCGCATGATGTCCTTCTCCTCCCAAAAATGAATATTCTTACTACTAATGAATGAGGCTGTTCCCCATCATTTGTATCCACAATCAAGGAGATACATGAGATCTAACTAGATTCAATGGTCACTAGCTTAGCTGCTTGCCAGTAACTCTCCGGCTAACAGCATGAAATATCGTCAAAATAACAAAACTAATTAACTCACATGTCTATGCTCCTTTGTAGCAGTAATATTTACCAGTGTTTTTCTGTGTGGACAATTATGTGTAAGAAGACCTCATTTGGCCTCTTGGGAAAACAATGTCGAAGATATAACATTTTCCTGTCGAAAATAGTAACGTCCACGTAACGTACACGTTTTCTTTTCCTAATAATGCACAGGTAGCGTATACAAAGCGTGAACCATTCTTACTCTGTTATTTTTATAACAAGGACGACACGACAATGTACGTCCCGTTCACGATTCGTGCCTATCTCGCGTACAGTTCCATTGTTGCCATTCTCATATGCTTAATATGGGCCAATCTATGTTTCCTGCACACTCTATAAGCTTCGTGTGTTTCTGGAGTATTCTTGTGATCAACGTCTGTTATGAGGTCACATGCTGTGTGCTTCATGTAGTACATCAAAAAGAGTTCAATAAGGGTACGTTGCAATTTTCGGCAGGGTATGTTTCTCATGGAAGATGATTAGCTCTGAAGTTAGGGGCAATACCGAGTTATTAACTGCTGATTCCCTGTTATCTGTCTCCGCAGATCGAGATAAAAGGCGACATCTTGGTGCCAGGGTTCGCCAGCCGGAAGCTCGGCCAAGTTCCGTGCGAGGATGTGGCCGTTCGCTTCCCCATCCCTGAGTGCTGGATCTACCTGTTCAGGGTGGAGAAGCACTTCCGATACGGCTCCGTCAAGTCAGCCCATAGGAGGTGAGTAGTCATTTCCTTACAGCACGATCTCATCGCCATATTCATCATCATAGGTCAACAATCGTGAAATATTTTGGAGTATTTCACCACTTCGCTCTCCCATCTGCTAACTTTTTCATACTGACGCATTTCGATGGCTAAGTTCTGACAACACGTATCTCAAAATTTAGCCGGTTTGAGACGGGTATCTTAAAAAAAAGTGTAATGACATTTAAAAAAATAAAATTGAAGCAAAAAAACAACTCTTAATTTGCAAATGTATGCTTCTTTTTCAGTTTTATGAATTTTTGGTTTTTAATTTCGGTGTACAATTAAAAATATAAATCTTTTCTTTTGCTCTCCTGAAAAGTTGCTATTATTGAGATACTTGTTGTTAGAACTTAGCCATCGATTTCTTCTCTTGTGCATCCCTAATAACTTGTCGTATGTCACTCACTCGGGACCGTTCCTTACCCTTCTTCCCTTCCACTTCTCCTTTGGCATGCCTCTTCATTGGGCCACTATGCCACATTATGTGGTAGTGTAAGTTATCCCGCCTTCTTCTTAGCGGTTTTAAAAGAACTATCTCTTTTTTCTTACTCTGTTTAGTTCTTCCTCATTACCTAATTAAACGATCCATTTTACCTTCATCATTCCTCGACAGTGGCGCATTTCAAATGCGTACACTGTTGATGTTTCTGCCACTGTCAACTTGTCAGCACCACCATTCAGTTTTCAGCGGCGGACAGCGGTGTGTTCCTATCCTTTCCTACTTTATCCACCAAATTCGCTTCCGTATTTCGAACATATTTTCCCATTCGGAGCGTGATATATTGTCTTGAGAACGCCTCTTGAATGCACAAGGCAAAATAAGACCCCCCTTCCCGTAATTTTTAGAAAAATTTAAAAGATGGTCATTTTTAATGTGGCTCTCCGATGAAAATATTTTATTTCACCATTTTAGAAACAATGCCTAAAAAAATTACAATTTCCTAAAAGCCATTTGTTCACCTATATCTGACCTCAAATGCATTATCGCCGAGACATATATCATACTAGGAAACCACGTAAATACCACGGAACAACATTAGATTCTGATCTCGCTACCATCCACTGTAGCTATAAGGCTACGGGCTCTGCATCTCCAAAATATCTCACTCTATTACTAAAGAAAGAGCTAAAGTCACATAGGCAACGTATCTAAATATCTTCAAAATCATAAATAGAAAGTTTTCTGGGCAGCTATGGGTTAATCCGCTTCTGCCTGAGCAGTGAGCAAAACGTCATCCTTAACTTGAATAAAAATGCGGCACTCAGCGCCCGCAATCGGATTGGAATTTCTAAACGCGTCGTTAACATTCAAATCTGTTTTCTTTCAGGACGGGCAAGATCAAAGGCATTGAACGTCTGCTTGGCGCCGTGGAGACGCCGGAGACTTCACTGATCGAGGTGACTTCGGGCCAGGCCAAATACGAGCACCAGCACAGGGCCATCGTGTGGCGGATGAGCCGACTGCCCAAAGAGGGACAAGGCAAGTTATTATTACCTACGACTCAAGCGTATGCGCATTGGTGCGGCAAGGCCATCATTCCGCCAACCCAAGAAAAAAAGATTTCATTTATAATTATTTATATTTACTCCATAGGTGATTACATTCTTTTAGAATAAATAATTCGGAGCTCTTGGCAGCTTCTAAGGAACCTGTATTGAGACTGCCTCCCGTAAATAAACGATTGAAATTGCATGTATTGTCATAAAAGTACTTAAATATTCCGACATAAACGGTGATATGTGACATTGATAATAGTGGGTTATCCCACTGAAACGTCTGCCAAAAATATTGTGAGGTCTCTCTTTCGGTGCCTCTATGTTTTAAAATCTTGTTATTTAATTGTGTATATGTCATCGCTAGGAGCATTTTATTTTGTCAAGATTCTTTATATTTAAAGATTCTTCAAGATTTTTTAATAAACAAAATGACCATTTTATTCGCGCCTCTGGCGCGGTCATTCAGTGAGATATTTATGCCAGTTTGTGAAGAAATAAAATACATGTGTATTTTATTTTACTATATATCAAACTATGTTATTTTAATGCTAATCATGGTTTATTAAAACTTGGAACCTAATTTGAGTTGCAAATATAATGCAAAAGTTCGAACCGTATTGGTAACGTTTCCCACGATCAGATGACTAAAATTGCGTTGATATCACCAACCGTCAGCTAATTTTATCCTGAAACCATCATCACAGCTTTCAAAGCAATGTTAGAAATATAACCTCAAGAATTTTATACTCAATTCATGTTCAATGCGTGGAGTTTTTCAAAGCGGTGTTCTTTTCCATTTAGCCTCCATCGCCCCATAATCTATTCCTGCATCAATAACTTTGAATCTAAAACTGCCTCGTCTAATTCATGATTCCAATTCAAAGTATATAACGGTCAAAGCTAGCTACTAAAAAATTATCCGTCATCAACATTCGTAGTTCTAAAAACCTTATATTCAAAGTTTAGAACTTTTCATATATTTATTTTTCAAAATTTCAACAAAAAATCCTAAGCCCTGATAATGGAGTTCATTTAACTCCGGAGCTCGAAGTTTGGAAGGTAACCACCCACTTGCCACTATCTACAACGGCTACTCTTGTGGGTAGGCAACACGCAGTGTTGGTTACTCTCCAGTGTTGAGTGCTCTCCTGGAGGGTAGGCAACGCCGTGGTCTTGTCAACTTCAGTAAACAACTCTGCATTCAAGGGAGGTTGGCCTGCAATATGATTTGTACGCTTGGTCTGCCTTCGGGTTCCAAACGATTATCGATCAAAATGAAACTAGATTTCAATTACCTCCCGCCTCCAACTACCTAAAACAATATTTTATTCTTCTTAATGTGCCGTCTTCTCATAGAAGGTTGTCTGTCATGATGACTATCCTCAGTCTTTACTTGGCTTATTGGAGCAGTTGTTAGTTAGTACAGTTGTGCTATTATGTTAAATTGTTCAACAAGGACGTGCGTCTTTTTCCCTCCTCCTTCCCTTTTAGAATACCAAATCTTCCCTTTTAGAATAACTTAAACAATATTATTCCTCTCATAATATCTTCTAAGTATCGTAGTTTTCATATTTTATTGGTTTCAGGATCTTTTAATGAATTTTTTTTCATCATGATAACTACCTAACTCATTACTAACTTTGTGGTATTCCATTATAACTTTTCTTGGATATTAACTTAACGTAATAGTTAACTTCCAAGAAAACTTATCATCATAATACTTTAATGAACTAAAATATTGCTATTGACTTTGAGATATATTGCTAGAGATGCGTTGAGATCGCGGGACAACTTCCAACTCGGTAAATGGCGGAAGTCAAACTGAACGAGATACGGTTACTTATCAATGGCCTATGCAGCCAATTATGGCGAACCAATCAAATGTGCGCGAAACGGCAACATATATAACGCTATTAAACGGGTTGGAGAAAAATTGTGTCGCGAAGTTTTAAGTGATGAATTAGCTGATGCCACAAGGAATTAAAATTATTGATGATGGTAGGTCAAAAACGCATAATTTTTAAGCAATAGAAACTTTGAGCCAAGCGCTCCTATTGGTCATGAGTTTGCCCTGTCGCCAAATACCTTGGATACATCGCGAGCAGTCAAAGCCAGGGATGGCAATTGTAACTAAACGAAAGTCAAAACCACTAAAATTTCAATAATTTCGTTCCTGGGATCGAAATGTTGTAACGAAACGGATTTAAACTCGGGGAGCTTTACTCAGGGTCGACATGAAATCGGAGTCAAAACTACTTTGGGTCGAAACTAAACTAAAGCTCTGGGACGAAAAGTGGCGCCGACTCCATGGAGCCGGAGGGGGCCCGAGCCCCCTCAAAAATTCCTTATGGGTGTGAGGAAAAAATTTGCCAGGCTTGTCGATTTTCCCGGAGTGTCTAGATATCGAGATTCGAGTTATCAGGGTTCTAATGTTGATCATGTGACTCTTCTGAAATGCTTAAAAAAATTAAAACTCACTACTTATACTAATTCCCGCGGAAAGATCCCCGATTTCCCCCCCCCCCCCAAATATTTTTTGTAAGTCGGCATTCCTGGGGACGAGTCGAGACGCAGATAACGTTTCGCACCGGAGGGACCACGTGCTTCACCTTCGAACGGTTTAATTATGACCCACACACCGAGTACGAAGTATGATTCAATGAAGTAGAGGATCGGCCTACCGCCATTAGATGAATGGGGCACTCGTATTTTTAGCACTAACAGGAGAACGGTGAACGCAAACTGGCCATTCGATTTTTAAGCTCAATGTTTTAACCTCTCCACACGTATGTCAAACGTAATGGGTCGAACCGGTCGAAACTATTCCCTCCTGTCCCTCTCCACTCAACTTTTGGGATCGAAACGTACCTATGAGCAGCGAAGTTCCGATTAATTAAGTTTCGTTCCAGGGAGTAAAGTTTCGTCCCGGGTCGAAACTGAACTCCTTGATGATTTTAATTCCGTGCGGGAACGAAACTAAACTTAGGCCTCGTATTTTCGTTTCCCTCTGGATCTAAACGAAACATTTTCGTATCGTTTCACTTGCCATCACTGGTCAAAGCATTCGAATTCAAGAGTTGTCCAGAGCATCCGGCAACAGGGCAAACTCGCGGCCAATCGGCGCGATTGGTTAAAAGTTTCAGTAGTTTCAAAATGGTTCGTTCTACCTAAAAAAATAAAACATTAGTAATCTTGGTTCCAACTGACACCAGCTATCATCTAGCGATTCGATCGTTGGATTATTCTTCCTCATAGAATAATTCTCTAGTATCGCTGGCACAGAAATGGTTTTCCAGGTTTCGCTGATCGTAGGACCCGCCCGCCTTTGTGACGGTGCGGGATTCCTCGCCCCATCCCTTCCTTCCCTATCCCGTCTCAGGACGCGTCGTCGGGCTCCTATCGCGGCGGCGCCTCCTTCCTTTTTCCTTCCTGTCCTCCCTCTTCTGCGAAGCAGAGGTGATAAGCAAACGCTTCCAGACCTCGGCACAGGAGAGTACCCTAGCGAGCCCGCCCTAGGGTTTCGTATCCACTGACACCAGCTATCCAGGGTTAAAATTCCGTGAAACAAGTTTTCTCTATCGTGCATATTTCATCGTGATCAATAATTATTTTCTCCGCAGGGGCGTACACGACGCATCAGTTCGTCTGCCGGCTGGCTTTGACGTCGTACGACCAGATGCCGGAGAAATTGGATCCGTACGTGTACGTCGAGTTCACGATGCCCGCCACGCAAGTGTCGCACACTACCATCCGGTCCGTGTCCGTTTCCGGTGGAGACAATGACCCCCCGGAGAAGTACGTCCGCTACCTGGCGAGGCACGAGTACCGCGTGGAAGTTGAGCACACTCAGGTGAGCCCACTTCAAATTTTAACTACTTAAATCACAAGCAAGGGCGGATCCAGGATTTTTTCTGAGGGGAGGAGGGGCACAAGAGTCTGACAGTCAAACCGTCTTCTCATTTTTGAGATTAAAAACAATATACAACAAGTACTGTACGAAATATTCTCTTTATTTCAATATGGAAATATGAGTAAGGTACACATATATACAGGGGCGCAGCTAGGAATTAAGGCTAGGGGGGATTTTAGGCGAAACTAAACTTGGTGTGTGTGGTATACCTGCCAGGATAAGCGAGAGGTGTGGGAGACCTCCCCTGGAAATTTTTTAAGATAAATGGTTCAAAATGGTGAGTTTTATGGCTTTCTGAGGAATATTTTATTAATCCTTACACTCGATTCTATAAGTATATTAATCAAATGAAGTAAAAGTGATTAAACTTAAAAGTGTCTCTGAGATCTGGGGGGGGGGGGGTTTATCCCACAAAACCCCCACCCTCGCTGTGCCACTGCATATATATAACGACAGTTCCCCTTTCCTGCTTGGGCGATTTTTTTTTTCTAGCGCTGACTAGGGAATGACCAATGACCGGAAAATCTGTCTCCTTGACTTGGGCTCAAGGCTTAAATGATTGAGAATCTGTGATACACCAAACGAAACGAACGTAATGATAACCGTATTGAAAAACTTGTCAATATTTTAAGTGTCTGGGGTGGAGGGGTCATGCCCCCATCTCCCTCCCCCCAAATCCACTTGTAATCACAAGTGCTTGCATACATTAGGTATTAAATTATTCCATGATGCACTGAGGCCTTAACCTTATAGAATTCCATTTTAAGTTAGGAAAAATAACATCAATGCTAACTACAACTCGACCTTTAATCATTAAGTAGTTTCTATACACTATAATTTTCAAGACAAGACTATCGTTCCAACACTTGTCTTGAAAATTATAAAGTGTACTGAAATTAGTCGGTGATTAATGGTTAAGTTGCAAAAAGCAAAGTTGTTATTTTTCCAAACTTAAATTGTTCCATTAATGATTTTTTAAATTAACACTTTGAATTCCATGTATGGGTTGCGTGAAACCCAGAGTGTTTGTTCTTTTTCTACCAAATCCAGTACATTTAGGAGTAAGTTAATTTAGGAGCTTTTAAATGGCATCACCTTCCATACAGGAAGACCAGATAGCTGATGAAAGAGGCTAATTAGGTAGAGGCAAGAGAAAAATGCTAGGAATTTTTTTCCACAGAATCAAACATGATAGCCCGAGATCTACTTGGGCCCTAGGCCTTGGGCTTCTCAGGCTAGGCCATCTCATCCCTAGGCCTTGGGCTTCAAAGTGTTAAGCCACTTCCAAATTGTATAAGACTCGAATTCATATCTCCATGAAACATCAATAAGATAACAAGTAAGGAACACACTTCACATGGGTTCAGGTTGACTAGAGTGATAAGAGCTTTGAATAGATTTTTTGTACAGACTAGATTTATGTGGTGGCTAAAGTGATAGCTTCACACCCAATGAGCCTGGGTTCAAATCCTGGCAAAAATTGGAAGTCTCCCAAAAAAGGCTAGGAGACTATAGACCAAGGACAAACGATTCAGGATACAAGAGGCAATGAGTGGTGATGAAACTGTCATTGGATGAAGAGAAAATGGGAGATGCAACCGTTGAATTTTATACCATACATGTGCCCTGGTGTCTCTGGCTGGCATTCATAGATCAGTGGCCGATTAAGGGGGTTAGCCATTGGCCTTTCCCCCTCAAAATTTCTGGAAAAAGCTGTAAATATAGTATTCTTGGAGGGGGATTTCAAATGAAAGTTTTTGTATCACCAGCTTAATCAACAATGGTGAAAATTATGGGATGAATATATCTGATATAAACTTGTCCACTGACATACATTAGATGTCAGACCCATTATCATTGAGAGGCATTTTATACATTGAGAGGCATTTTATACCACCAAGGTGCCATGGAGAGTAATGACCTGCCTTCCCCCTTGGACAATTCTGTATGTATGTGGTTCCGGCAATGATTTTGAATGTACTTTACTGAAATAGCGGAGTTTTCCTTAGCAACAATGCTTGGCACCAATACAACGACTATCTTCTCTGGGATACCAATGCATTTATTAGAGTCCAGTATAAGAGTCAGCTATCTTCGAAGGATGCTCTATTACTAAATGATGAATACTCTGTCACTAAAAGTATGTAAAGACTGCCAATTACTTTGTATGATGTGGTGTTTGGGGATGGTCAACAACAGCTCAGGTAATAAGTGCCATGTGGGAATGGTGGGTAAAATTTGTGGAGTGGAGAGAAACTTGGAGTCACAATTAGCCTGCTCTCGACAAAACACCTAAAGGGGACCTAAAGCTTAACATCCCATCCAACAGATGGAATGCTGCCCTAGAAGTGCCCTCCTCTAAGCACTCAAGGAGGGATCAGGAAGATAATCAAAACTTGAAGCTTGTATCTAGTGGAAGGGCTCCATATTATCAATAACAGATACTTTTCTACTTCCTCAAAATATTTATAAAAATTTCTATGACCGGTTTCGGCTGTTATAAATATTTTATTTATTTGATAATGGTGTAACTGCCGAAACTGGTCATAGAAATTTAAAAAAAATATTTTGTGAAAGTAAAAAAGTGTCTGTTATTGATAATAAGATCAGGAAGTATCAGAAAAACCTTCCCCACCACTAGGATTTGAGCCTGAACCAACTGAGTCGGAAGCCTTCACTCTAGAAATCACACCGACCTGATCCCCTCCATTTTTTTTCACTTAAGTACAGGATAAGTATAGTTATCACTTAAGTAAGAATGAATTTGAAGATCTGATGCCAACAGCAATTACTATAATGCCTGAACTGTGAACTTGGATGCGTTGCTGACGATTATTTTGAGTGGTAAATCCATGCCTCCTCCGAAACATGTCACAGCACAATAGGGGATGAGTGATTAGTCTGCTTTGTCATTAGTTTGCAGCTTTATGAAGCTTAGCATAAGGCCCCAAATCAATGGATGTCTACGTGGAAGAGGATTGAAATGAGAAGGTACTCTCAGCCTTGGAGAAGCTCTTTGTGAGAAACATTTTATGCACAAAGGCCCCTAACACTAGAGTTGAATCTTTTGAGCCAGTTTAAGTGTACCATATCCATACATCAAAATCGGCTTTGCTCCGGCTATCAAATAAAATCTAGTCTAAGCCATTTTGCTGCAAATTCTGTGTGTAAATGTCAAAAAACATTTTTCTAATGTGTATCATATACAATTAAACATGTTGAAAGAAACAAATTTGTACTTTTCGCAGCTTGTGGAAATATCTGCGCAGAGGTTAAAAGGAAGTTTCTTCCAACATGTTTAACATGCAGAAGTTCCATGAAGTCTCGCCTTCATTAATATCATTGAAAGAATACATTGCTAAATTCAAATTCTTTAATTTTCTTTAATTATTGGGGCACCGCCTCCCAAACAAATTTTTGCGGGGGCTCGGGCCCTCTCAACCCACTATTTGAGAATATAAAACATAACCTGATGATTTTTGAAATGGTTATTTTAGAAGTATTTTATATTTCAGCACAATTTCAATGAGCAACTTAAATAAATAGATAATAGAACCATACTACATTGTTAAATTTTATAAGCTGTGAAATTCTCACTCAACAAATTATTTTTCCTAGTGATATTGCTATTTTTGTAAACTTTTATCTAGTTTTTAGGGGGCAGAATAGGATCAAAATCTATTTTCGTGCATGCAATTTCCTGAAATTTTCTGGGGGAGGACCCCTGAATCCCACGTTAAAGAGGGCCCCAAATCACCCCTGATCACCCCTACCCAGAGCCTATTTCATCCTTGACTAGTAGCCTCACTAATCCTTTTTCCTAATTGAGGAATGACAGAGAAAAATTTTTAGAATGCTACATTATTCAAGTCTCATCAGTTCATTTTTATTTTTTAGTTTTCATTTTAAGTCTACAGCCTAAAAGACATACTGCGTCTAATTTTTTTTATTTAAATTAATTTTTTGATATTTAAGGGTGGATTTATTTTCTCAATCCCCATCAAGAAGCTTTCGTTCCATGCTACTCGTGGCACGGAAAATATTTTCCAACTGTAGGTACCGGTAGGAAAGGATTAAAGGCAGTGCTGTAGTTGGGCTGGTACGGCGTACCCCCTAAAATCCAAATCCATTACTATAAGCGTACCAGTAACAAATGTAAAAAATAGCCTTACTGCAAATTGTCCAATGGGTTTCAGAAAGAAATATCGGAAATGATTGTTTACTTGTTCAGAGCTATCTTGTGGCACAACTTGGAATGAATAAAAGAGTTGGAGTTTGAAATTTCAATCACAGCTGGATGTATAATACACGTTCAGCTGTTGGCAATTTTTGGTAAGCCTCACCAAAATTTTTTCCAACTACAGCACTGGTTAAAGGTGCAGTGGATTTGGATGACCTGACTAAATTGCCCTAGAAAATCTATGCTTAGTACAAAGGAGGATACAGGTCACAAAATGAGCAAGTCATGGATACTTAAGGGATACTGATTTAATGCACCATCACAGACACAACAAGTTACATTATAACAACTGAAACCAGAAGTCTTCCGACCACATATGTACAACGTTGCCAACTCACACAAACCACACTCATGCTAGCCAACCCACTAGATTGGCTACAACAATTATCGCTGGCTGGCACAGCCTGTAATCACTTATTGATAAAATGATTTACACCTTGACGTTTTATTTATCCCACAGGGCACTGGGCCAGGAGCATACGTGACAGCTACATTGACAGCGCCAAAGGCACCAGAGCCTGTCGCAGAAGAGGAAAAGCCGGACGATGTATCGGCCAAGGACTCGGACAGTGATTCATCCAGCTAATGAAGAGGACTGTGAAACAAGAGACTGCTCTAGTAGTTATCCCTAGCTTTTCCTTGTACATAATTGGAAAGATGCAAGCTTCTCTAAGAGGTAGCTGAGAGAGTCTGAGGCCAAAGCAAACCTAGTATATATGTATATTTCTGATGGACTACCAGTTGCAAACAGAGAAAACGATTTGAAATGATAAACACAGTCTGTAAATCAATGTAAGATAAAAATTGAGTGTTGTGTGATGTAACTGCCTTCCACTGGTGGAAGAGAATTTGTTTATATGGGAGTAAAAAAAAAATCACACTCTGAATCTCAATGAAGAGCAGGTGTGTATACCACAGTAAGAAGTTCCTGAAAAGTCTAGAGAGAATATATAAGTATCACACAAAACCAATGTGTGCATAATATAAATGCCCTTGGGTGATGTTGCTACTGCTAAAAACTTTCATATGATGCTGGCAACTTATTATCATCCTTCGCCTTCTTCATATAGTGATTTCATACAAGCTGGAGCTGCATTTATTCAAATCATATCCATTGTATGTAGTGAGTAAAATCATCTGCATACAATTTTACTTAAATCCAATGCTGTAAAATAAAAAAAATGAAAAATGTGTCAATATGAACGTCTGATTTGATGGACTAATTGGCTGTGCTAATGTTGAAGTAATTGTTACATTAGAACATTTATCACTTTAAAGCTTCACATTAAATGGTCTCTAAAAGACAGATGAGGTAGTTCAAAACATTTCTCCGAATGTAGTAAGAATTGTAAGTACTTTAAGATGTCTGTTGAATTTTGTTTGGAGGGGTGAGCTATATTAAAACCGATATATCGGAACCCCATTATTTTTCCACCTGCTCAGATATGAGAGGCAGGTGGCATGCAGCAATATACCAAAGACAAACGGAGAGTAAATATGTCCAAACAAAAGTAATGAGGGAGTGCATGTTATGATTGGCTGAGAGGAGTGCTTGCGGGTTGCGTGTAGTTGTTATATATATATATAAATATACAGGTGTACATAAAATACACAAAATTTATCATGTGTTGAGATGTTTGGAGAGAAGTAATTTTAATGTACATAATAATTGATGAAATTGTTTTTATTATTTAAGAATGTTGCCATTGAACATGTATAAATGAGTATTAGATCCATATGAAACTAGGGATATGCACAGGAATTTAAAAAAACACATTGTAACACTGCTACATGTCAATGTTTGTTGTATGTACTTGAAGCGAAAATGCTCAAGTCCCTCGGGCGAGTGCAATCTAGTCAAAAAGTGTGACGACTCAATGGAATACATTGGTCAAAACATTTTGTATATAATACCTACATTGAATAACATGAATGTTGTGTAGTAAAGAATGTACCAGATATTATTAATACAATCTAGTAAATGGCTGATTGTATAAAAGGGCCACACACAAAAAAAAATGCGAGACAATACTTAGTGCTGTGTTGTAAAAACTGGAGGGGTGAACGCTGTGAAAATCATAGCTAGGCATCCGTTTTAAACATTTATTTATTTTGCAAACACTAGAGGAGTAGATTGGCCATATTTTTTTGTTGAATCAGCCAGGTATTATCAAGTATATTGATATGAAAAGTTGTACAGTTTCATTTCATTTGATTCATTTTTCTCAAAAAAAAATCCCATGCTGTAGACAAATTGTAGATAAGAATAGATAAAAATGGATTAAACAAAGGTACATAATAAGAGATGTTACATAGGAACTACAGGCAAACAAATAGAATTCAGAGAACCTCAATGTAGAATTAGGGTTGCCAAACGAGAATGATGCTAATTTTGATGGTTGGCAATCCAGGGTAAATAAGTATTTTTTTGTTTAAATGTGGTGGTGTTATGTGTTCCGTAACAATGGGTGAAATGTTATAAAATATAATTCATGTGAAGAGACCAATCAGAATGGGGATGAAACACTCCCTTGACTACTGTATGTAAAACAAAAGTTTACTCTGTGTACAGCATCTATTCTTTTGTGCAATAAATGTGTGACATAATTATTTGAGCAAATAAACTTGCATAAAATAATTTTTTGTTACAATTTTGTAACTAAATTTTGCCACCGCCGTAAAAGAATATAGTGGAGTAAATGCCACCCTAAGCTAGTTTGTGAATGGCCTCCAATGCATTGCAGTCGATAGCTCTTGGTAAGATTATTACGATAGGACCTCTAAGCATGTTAAAACGTATATACGTTGTTATACAATATTGTTCTACCAGTTTATAATTGCCCGTTGAGGAAATGTACTTTGGCTCACACAAATACTACGTACTGAACATAAAGGCATTACACAGTAATTAGTATGTGGGAAGTATGATAAATTAAAACCTATTGCTCAAGTAACATTCAAATAGATATTTATCCATTAGATATTCCAGTTGATCCAGAAAATGTCCAAAAGATATCCGTAAGATATCGAAAATTCTCATACATATTTAGATAACTACAGTCAGAAAGAAACATTGAAAACCCGAACAATCAAGTACATCAATTTAATCCAGTCAACAAGAGCTTTTTAGAGGAAAAAATTCAACTTAGTCAAAAATTTTGACACAGCATTTAATTTTCACTGTTTCTTGTGCATCCAAGCCTCATGACTGACCTGTTAAAACTCCTTACTTCAGTGGGGCAAGCAGTGCTCTAACCCCACAAATGTGGCTATTCTTCAATAATAATATTACAGTCCAAAATGGTAATATGTCAATGGCAGATAAAAGAAGAGGGCAAAGAGTGGTGGCCACTCCCTCATAATTTCTGGAAAATTTGAAAAGTTGGCGATTATTACGGAGGCTCTACAATTGAAGTTTTTGCTTCACCAGCTTAGCAAACAAGGTTTTAAAACCAGCAGTTGGAGCTTCTAAATATTCACCTAAAATACCTACAGCTATCTATGAATTGAAATACCCTGGAATTACTTGAGGGAAAAGTAAAATAATTTTTATTCACACTGAAAGAAATTATTATAAAAAACATAAATAATGGTGGAAAATTGCATTGGTTTCTTTCAATATGGATAAATTCCACTCCATCACTCGAAGAGGTACTTCTGATTTTGACTTTTATTTTTCTTGGGCAATCTGTCTCAATTACAAGACATGAGGCTCAGCTCCGAGTGATAACCATCCTTCTCCTGCGTTCCTGTGTGACAGTTATGACACGAATTAATGTAAAATTCAAAACACTGCTTGCAAAAGTGCATTAATAGAAATAGGAAAAATTCAGAATAAATTAGAGGAGAATAAGGATTATCAAAGTCTTTATTTCACCTGCTTAGCAAACAATGCTTTAAAATGGCAGGTGGGGCACCTGAATGTGACCATCATCAATGACATCCAGAGGCTATCAATTAATTAAAATCCCATTCCATTACTGGAGTGAAAAGCAAAACAACTCTTCTTCGACTGTCTTGGCCAATTACGAGGCTAGAGAGTAAGCATGATCATCCCATTTCTGTGTTCCAGTGTCACAATTATGGCACAAACTCATGAAAAATGCAACACTTCATGCATAAGTGCATCATTGTAAACGGAGTAGAGAAAGAAATATAAGAGAAAAGTCAAGATTATTCAAGGATATATGATGCACCTCAAGCAAAAATAATTTTCTTGGCGAAAGTAAACATAAGACTTCATTTTACGAACGATGCTCAAGCTAATAATCACACAATATATTTTCATGAGACCCACAGGACATAGAAATGGGTTGTTGGGTTGTATGGAGAGTTAGCTTCACAGAAAGGTGTGGCTTATTTCTTTTTAGTTTTTTTTCGGATTCTTAATTTTAAGCCACTAAATATGTGCTATGGGTAGTAGAATAGATATGCTAAAAAAATGGGATCATCGTATGACTTTAAGAGGTTGCTCAAGTGCACTAAATACAATAACAATTAATTTTCTCAAATTGAGCAAATGAAAACATTTTTAGTGCCACAGGGATATATATAGCCTTTTGCTACATGGCCAAAAATTGCCACCAGCCCATACTTTGGCCGGAGCATTGACTGTATATGGGAGTTGTATACGTTTAATACGAGTTCATGGGAGTAATGAAATATAGCTTACGACATTTCCATGCTTGTATTAATGTCTCCATCGAAAATAGTGAAAGAAGGTAGGTACCCATTTAAAAAATGCTTCCAAATCCATAAATCCATTGGCCAGTTTCAAGGAACTATAAAATTGACTGTATCCACTTAATTAGAATTACCGATAACATTTATATAATTTATGCAGTACCATTATATTTATCATAGGCTTATAATATAGGTAAACTTTCAAATAAGATTCACTTAATATCAGATACAATCAAATATAAGAAAGGAAAGGTTCATTCCCAATAAATTGTTCAAAGATTGTCCAAAAAATAAACAATACAATTCGTAAAGTATATGCTTTTCAATATCTAATTCAGTCTTACAAGATAAAGAATTTTTATTTACTATCGCATTAATAATCTTAAATACCATTGAGTTTCTTGGAATATTAATTGTTAAAACAAAATTTGAAATAACGATAAAAGTACTGAAAATATAAGAAAAAACTTTTTTTAAATCCAGAATAAGCAGATAAAAAACAATGGAAATAAACCTTTGCATCAAATAAATACTATTACAAAAGCGATATTAATTTTGGCCAGCTTTTTTTGGTTTGGTATCACTGTGCGCTGGTTTCTCGTGAACCAGACTCATGCTAACCTCCCCCAGAGCCTCCCTGGCCAAAGGCCAAGGAAGCAATTTCTTGTCAACAGCAATGCAAAATGTCCATCATTCTGAAATCATGGAGAGTGGTGCAGCTAGTGGGGACTTTGGAGGATAACCCAGCTGTACATAAATCTTTTATCCATGGTATCATAATAAGCCACCAACTACTCTCTAAGTTTTAAAACATGGAACAGGAATTGTGAAACAAACCATTCTTCCTATTGGACAGCTTTCCGGGGAGGCATTGGAAGCCCGACACAAAGTACACAAGATGATATTGTACAAAACATACCAGGAAAGTTTCTAGGGTTGCCACAAATAAACACTTTTCCATAAGCTTCTGCTTACATCAGATCTCTTTATTTCTTTAAACAATTCTGATGATTGGCGAAAATATTTTAGGTATGAGTAGTCTTTATCCTCTATCTCAGATTAGGATTTAAAGTGGCACGCCTTTGTTTTTGAGCAATTCGAAATAAATATATTTGTTAATGGCAGGACCGGCCCTAGCAGGTGCGGGGCTAGGGGCGAACCTTCAGTGCGGGGCCCTTCACCTAAAATATTAAACTCTATACCCCTTCTACAAACTCGAGCATTTTGAATCCCTACCACTCTCTGGCTAAGTATGTGTTCCCCTCCCAAATTCAGACTTCGTAATTACGCCGTTATGATACCATCACGCAGTTGAGTTCAAATTAGTATAATACAAATAAAATTTATAATTATATTTATTCATAAAATTATAACGTAAAATTAACATAAAAACACTCGTTGTTATCACTCACACGACACAGTACTGTACTGACAAACGCAATTGCACAATAAAAATTACTGCATTATTATTCCTTTTTCATAATATTATTTTTTGTCTAGCACAGACTTAACAATACAGTAATAGGTAGTTGAAATTGCGTTTTCAAAACTATCGTATATTTTAATTTTTTTTCACGGACGCCGGGCCCCCCAAAGCGCGGGGCCCGGGGCGGTCGCCCTGATCGCCCCGCCGTAAGGCGGCCCTGGTTAATGGTATTAGTCTTTATTATTACGCTTCAATGACCAAAATTTAAGACTGAAAAGACCCAGAAGTAATTTTCAATCGTCACTTATCTTATGGAAAGCTATTAGATAGATTAAATGTTGTTAATATAAGAAGCAATTCTATCCTTTCTTTCATAGGCGGATCTAGAGGGGGGGGAAGTCACGGGGGCACCCCCAGACCCTTAAAAAATATGGAAGATTTTAATAAAGTCCCATTATCATTGCGTTCGTTTTGCATTACGAGGTATCCTTGTGCCCCCCCAGAACAAAATCCTGGATACGGCCTTGCTTGTGCCCCCCAGAAAGAAATCCTGGATACGGCCTTGCTTGTGCCCCCCAGAAAGAGATCCTGGATCCGCCCCTGCTTCCTTTGATATTCACGTATCAAATGGGTCGAAATTCTCCTGTAAACTATGCTTCCTGCGTCACTTTTTCTTATTTATATTTTTTAGTGCTCTCCCAAACAATATTGTGGACTACATCATTCTAAATAAGTTTCGTTGTGTCCTTAAATTATAAAATTCGTAAAAGTTTCCTTAATTTAGCAATACTTAAGACTACAGCGATTTTTGGCCAGATTTTTTCGATTTTAGCCCACTGTGCGGCGTGTCTTGCCAGCAGGGACGATCTGGAGTGAATGGGGGCCCTCGGATGGGGCTCATGTTGGGGCCGGAAAATTTTAGGAAATTGCATGCCCTGAAATGGATTTTGAAGTTTTTCGGGTTCTTAAAAAAAACTATATAAAAATAGTAATTTCGTCATAAAAAATACTCTAAAAAATGAGAATTTCACAGATTGTGAAATTTAATAATAGAAATCTAAATACACCTCTAAAATATGCTTTTCAAATAGCCCTTTCAAAACAGAATCAGATTCTCCTTATTTTTCTGATTCCATTTATTTTTATTTATTTTTAGACGACGTTTATTCTGCGATTATGTTGCAAATAAAGCAAATTAATGAAAATTTATAATTTTATGATTGCAATAAAATCATAGGTGCAAGTAATCCGATTCTTTATCAATTACACATGTTATATACGCATCACGATAGACGAGCGTTGTGGGGGCCCCCTAAGGCCGGTGCCCTCGGCGATCGCCCACCAGCCGACCTGGCCAGACCGCCCCTGCTTGTCAGTTAGCAATTTCTTTGGTCCAATCAAGAGCTCAGAGAGTAATTTTCCTTAGTCTGCGCTGATTTGAAGTTCACACACTGCGAGCCCAGGTTCAACTCCTGGCGGTGGCAGAGAACTCAGAACTATGGTTACCAGATCCTTGCGTGAGTGTTGTGTGGAGGACACTTCAAGTGAAACACTCCGTCCGTTAGATAGGACGTTAATCAGTGATCCCCTCGGCGTCTTTCGAGAAGAGAAGGGTGATTCCGAAGCCGGATTTTTTCCCAGCCTTCCTTCCCTTACCTTGCAGCTGTCTGTCGCCTCCTACAAATACTATGCCATACATAGATGACGTTTTTTTGTCGTACGTTTCTCATGACAACAACGCTAAGATTGGTTTTACCCAGCTCTCAATTCCTCTCTCATATCCGCTAGTCTTTTCACAGACGTATTTCTTCTCTTTTACATCCTACAAAACTCTTTGTAACATTCATTCGGGGCCATCCCTTGCCCTTTTCCCCTTCCACTTGTCCTCGTAGATTGTCTTCGTCAGGCCAACAAAGTTTTCCTGTGTTCTCGACAAGGTTTTCAGAAGACTTCTATTTTCTCCTACTCATCTTAGCAAGGGTGTACCCAGGATAAAAACTAGGTGGGGTAAAGCTATGGTTGTTCAAGTTATAGGTAAGATTTAAGCATGGAAAAGGTGAATGAAATCAACATTTTAAGGAAACTGTAACAGCCCTTTATTAGTTTTTAAAATTATTTGCTTGAAAAAATATTATTTTCCTCAAAGATGTTTGCGATTTTTGCTTCTATGGCTGCCCCCTCCTGCCCCTCGCTGGGTACGCCCATGGATAGACCACCACCCTAAAGCCTCAGACAAATAAAAAAATTATTTATAACTAATGCCTATTTTTGGCATGTAATAACTGCATCATTTGCTTACAGTTAAATTTTGAGTGACAAATGGTGTAAAATGTATTTCCAGGCGAGTCATTTTTCAAAAATTTTCCCGGAGCCCCCGTTTCCCCGGGGGGGGGGGGGGTCCCCTCCCTCGCCCCTCCATCCCCCAAAAGTAAATTCATATTTACGCAACTGATTTTAACTGCCCTTCTACGATTGTTTTCATCAGGCCAACATGTCTCATAATGTAGCCAACAAAGTTTTCTTGTGTTCTCCTCAAGGTTTTTATAAGATTTCTACATTCTCCCACTCTTCTTAGCACTTCCCCATTCCTCAGTCGGTCGATCCATTTTATCTTCATCATTCTCCGGCAGCACCACATTTCGAATGCTTCCACTCTTGACTTCTCTGCTGCTGTCATCGTCCAAGCTCGCTTCCATTGAGATAAATGCTCCTTACGTAGCACATGATGAATTGTCTCCTCTTTTTCTATGCTAGTACTCTCAGCTGTAATTAGATTCTTTTTTCGTAGAAAGCCCTTTTCGCATGTGTCACATTTCTATCCTGCTTCGCCCATCGTTGGTAATTCGACTTCATAGTTAACCAAAATCTTTCATCTCTTAAAGCTTTTATTTTTCTAGTTTATTGCTTGCCCAGGTTTCCTCTCTTCCGCTGCATACTAATACCGTTGTCTTATTTTTATTTATTTTAGAATCCCTGCTACTGTCAACGCCTAGGTTTCGCTCCCATAACAAAAATAAGCTCCATATGAAACATCAGATGAATGGTTTCCTTCATTGGCGGATCTAGGGGGGGGGGCACGTGCTCCCCCCAGAACCTTAAAAAATATGGATGATTTTAATAAAGTCCCATCATCATTGCGTTCGTTTTGTATTACGAGGTACCCTTGAGCCCCTCCAGAACAAAATCCTGGACACGGCCTTGTTTGTGCCCCCCCCCCCCCCTCCCCCAGAAAGAAATCCTGGATCCGCCCCTGGTTTCCTTATCTCTTATTCTCAGCTGCAAAAATATTCTTCTTTTCGTATAGAGCCCTATAAAGGATTAATAAGGAACGCCCATTGGTGGAAGATATATAATATCGTAACATTGCACCTGCCGTGGTAAGTAGGCGTTGGTACATGACTCTTTCATGACGAGGTTAGACTGCGAGCAGACGGATAAAATCGTATTCCGGCATTTGTTGCGACGGAGCGGTAACGGAGGGTGCGGTAAGGGGGTGCAAGAGCGCTCCCTCCACACCTCCCCCTTTTGAAAAAGGGTGAAAATAGATTCGACGCAGGCGCCCCAAGCGGCGAGAGGGGAGAACGCGCAGTCGCGGACCGGGGGTCCGCTTGGCGTCGCTGGAGAGTGTGGTGCGGCGGCCGCACCCAGCGCGGCACAGCAGGGCGATCCCAGCGGTGAGTGTGACCCTGAAGGAGAGCGAGCTGGTCGCATTGATTGAAGAGAGGGCGCGTTCGGAAGTGACTGACCGGTGCTCAACAGCCGGCCAATGCAGGTGGCGCCAAGCGGCCATCGGGAGAATCACCTCCTCATCACATCATATAATAAATAGGTACATTCTTAAGTAATTCGGACAACATCTCCTTATTCTAGCAATATTTCTCTATTTCCGTAGGACTGGGGAAAGAACAGAGAAGGTTGTTCAAATAAAGGCAGCAGGGAAGTTACTTTTTGTGGCGTTGAGTGAGTTCATCAAGGGATTTCTCTCTTATTTGGGGTGTGTTTACGACTCCCGAAGGCGTTGCCAAGTTCAACGAAAGACAAGACGGCAGGCCGCGCATCCTTCAAAGACAGTTGCTAAAACAAAGGCAGCAGAGAAGTTACTTTTTACGACGTTGAGTGAGTTCATTGTGGGACTGCGCTCTCATTTCGGGTGTGTTTACGGCTTCCGAAGGCGTTGCCAAGTTCAACGAAGGACAAGATGGCAGGCCGCGCATCCTCTCGCTCTCACGAGAACCCAGCGCTTGCTTCACTTGCATTTACATTTAGTAGGAACGCAATGCGTGGTGTCCTTTGCGTTTACACGCCCGGTCGCCATTAAACAACTGAATTCATTACATTCGGGAAGGTATGGATTTTCTGCTGAATCAATTAAAGCCATTAAAGCTGAATTCAACCGCTCACTCTGGTGAGTAAAAGCAACAGTTGGCAATCCGAGCTGTCTACTGAAACAGTTGGTGTCACCAGCTGTCAACCTATCCATTCGGTAATTAAGAAGAATCTGTCACGAAGAAAATGAATCTTATGCCACAGTCGCAGTGAGAAACAAAAGCGACTCGTGCGGAATATTTAATGTAGCTATAAATTTTGGGGGTTCCGGTAAATTTCCAAATGGCCTCGTTTTGTTTGTGGTACGGTATGGCAGTGGCGTAACTAGGAATATGCTTTGGGGGGGGGGGGGGGTGAGAGGGTAGTGGGGGCAACCCCCCTTGGAAACGGGGATTTAAGGAAAAAGTTTGAAAAATAACATTAAAATTTAACTTTAAGCAGGCGCAGTTAGTATGTATCAATTCCAGACAAGAAATTTAAATTATTTTTTGATTTCTCTGAGGCTTTGGGGGGGATACATCCCCTCATCCCCCCATAGTTACGCCACTGCGGTATGGTATTTGAAGGAGGCGACCGACAGCTAAGGTTATTGGCGCCTTTACACAATGGTAGAGAAACTTGGCCTCGGCATCAGCATGTTCTTAACGAAAGGGGTCAAAGGGATCACGGCTAAGCGTCCCATCCGACGGACGGAGTGCTGTACTTGAGGTGCCCTCAATATAGTAGTGTAGCAAGGGTCAGGCAGCCTCTGAGAATCTCCGCCACTGCCGGGATTTTAACCCGGACCCACAGGGTGGGAAGAAAATAATCAACTCATCATAGCAACGCCTTCCCCAAAGTATTCTGTTCACAAGTTGACGTACATCGTTCATTTGCGCGGAAAGTAATTTGGGCTTAAATAAGCCGAGGTGTTGGAAACAGCGGGAAAACTTCCGCTTCGCATTGCTTGTGACAGGGGACTGCATAGCGGCCCAATTCCATCCCACAGAAGGTTGATTTCTGTTGCCTCTTCGATCGCATTTTAATCGGCTTTCAAGTATGTCCGCAGCGCTGTAATGAGTGCAATGTGATTCACTTTTTTCCAAAATTTTGCAGTAAAATGTTCGTAATTTCACGTAAAAGCATTGAAGAGTTATGAATTTGATAAATAACATCATCATGTACAGAGGTGTCACGCCGTTCCGGCACTGGTTAACAAACGACATTATAGTAAAACAACACTTTTATCAATTTTTTTGCCTCAAAGTTTCAATGTATATTTTCGGAGCCAAAACAAAGCATTTTTAATGACATTTAAATCATAATTTGTCATAAAAAAAACATGCTGAGTAACTAAAACATACTAGGCAACGCCTTCTAAAAAAATTAAGTAAAATGCGTTCCGGCACTGCTAATTTTGCCATGACGTCACTGATCATGTATATAAATTTAGAATGACACCCCTAATTATACCTTATTTCCCCGCAGTGGCGTATCTAGGATAGGGACAATACGTGGGGGTTAACCTCGAAGCAGTAGTGGGGTCCAAACAAAATTACCTTTCTATCTAGTGTAAATCGGATACCCAAGGGGGAGGGGCTGTAGCCTCCTTAGATCCGCCACTGTTTCCCCGTGAAACTCGGATCAATTTGTTGCTAAGCGACGCAAGTGACGACTTCTATAAACCCATTTAAATGCGCGGTGGTTGACAACACACTTAGAGGCCGACTTGAGGACCCTCTATCGTAATATTCGTGGCTTGTGAATTCGCTATCAACTATCTACGTTCAAATTAAAAGTAAGTCAATTTTAAAGGAAGCCAAATTAAATTGAAATTTGTGACGTAGTGAAAGGGCTCTATGATAGCAATCATGGGTCCTTGTAAGTTCCACTGTTTATTTAAATCACAGAACGACCGGTTTCAGCTGTCGAGAAAACATCAGGTACAAGACCTCATCACGAATAATGACCTAATGGTCAGTAGCCCTTATGAGGTCTGTGGAGAGATAACGTTGGCCATTTTAAAGTCTTGAAGTTACCGTAAACGTCTCTGCTGTTGACCTTAATCCGCCTTTTTATTTGAAAATATCTCCATCCTATCGTTAGGAATGGAGTTATAATTTATGCATATTTTATGGTTAATATTCAGCGCTAATATTGATTTTTCGACTTTCTTATTATCATTCCGTATTCTACGAGAGAAAGTAAAGGGGACTGATGAAACTGTCCGCTAATCTTTTCACACCCACATATTTCTTCTATTTCACATCTTTCTTTACCTGTTCCATATATTTCATTCGATGTCTTCCTTTTCCGTTCTTGCCTTCCACTTTTCACTCGACGATTGTCTTCATCATGTCTCAAGATATGGCCCATAAGGTGGTTCCGCCTTATTATTATCAATGTTTTCATGAGGCCTCTCTTCTCTCCCACTCTTCTTGGGACTTCCTCGTTAATAACTCGGTCGATCAATTTGATCCTCATCATTTTTCTGTATCACCCAGTAGCGGATACAGAAAAAACTCAAGGGGGCCGCAAAAGCTATCTTGAGCTACCTTTACTTTTATCGTAATGAAAAATGATCAGTTCACATGTGAAGTTAAAGAAAGATTTATTTAAACTGATTATATATAAGACAATGCCATATTATGATATGAAAATGTTACAATCGTGGTTCTGCAATGTTAGGAAATGCGAGCGGACCCGCATGAGGGGGGGGCGCCCCCCAAATGCATCCGCCAATGGTAGCACCACGTTACGAAGGCCTCCACCCTTGATTTCTCCGGAGCTGTCATTGTCCAGAAAACTTGATACTTGAGAAATTTTATGCAACTGCTTCCTTAATAATTGCGGTCAAATTGCTACGGCGCACCTACTCGTGGGAGTGAATAGGGTGGTTTCCTATTATTTTTTATTGCCTAAATGGAGAGAATATTACTCCTGGAGTACGTATTTCACGCTTTTAGATTTTTAAATGGCATGCATACATTAGTTATAAAGCTACAGTACAAGTAATCTAATCTATATATGAGTTCTACCGCTGCCGTTATAGTCTCTTATTGATCGTGGAAAAAAAGACTGCCACCAAATTTCTTTGAAGAAACGTTTGACAGAAGCCGATCTTGCGAAAAATGTGGCGGATTTTGGTAACAGGGTCTATGGAGACCAAACAATAATAACCATGCCAGTTTCGGTAAAAACCAACGATGGCTTTAAACTTTATCACTACTCGAACGAAACTCGAAGCTTATTTTATAAAATCTATGATTTTCCGATGCGTTCGATTAGACAAAAATTAATATACTAGAAAAGGCAACCCGGATTCCATCAAAACCACTGTGGATGGTATTAATAGAAAGGCAACAGACGAAGTCATGGCAAGACATGGAGTTGGGAAAAATTCGAACCTATCGTGGGGAACACTTATAAGGAATAATAGCCCTGGTGAAGTTAGGATTCGTCAAGTGTCTCGTGGGAAGATTTTTGGATGGGGAAGTAAAAGATGATGCTATTTCGCACTCGTCCGACCACATCTTGAATATGCAGCGAGCGTATGGGATCTGTTGGAGATAGACTTAATCCGTGGACTGAATAACATACCACGGAAAGCTACGCGATTCGTGAAAAACTGCTATGGGCGTAGGTACAGATAGCGTTATTTAAATATTAAACGAATTAGGCTGGGAGCCGCAGGAGAATCGGAGGTTGCGCGCTAGGCTTGTATTGCTTGAACAATTGAGAATAGATATCTTTAAGAACGACACGATGATTATCGTACTAGAGCCCCACTATATATCCAGGTCCGACAGAAGCGATAAATTAAGAGGTATTTTGCCGAGCGTATTATATGGAAATTCGTTTTTACCCCGAACCATAAAGGACTCGAATAAATGTTAGTTATTTTGTTTGAGCTTTTACTTTTTAAATGTAAACGGCTAGTGTCCTAACACCCCCTGCCACACGCCTTTTTAGGCGGTTTGCAGTGTCGTATGTAGATGTAGATGAAAGCACCCCCCGAAGAAAAGATCTAACCACGTGGCTGTGATGAGCAAAGGTGTCATGGTGCCGCAACACCTTTCCGGCACTGGTTAACAATAATACACAATAGTCAAGTGACACCTTAGTCAATTTTGTTGCCTCTAAATTTCTAATTTATGCATTCCTAACCAAAACAAAAAAATTTGTAATGAAACGTAAATAATGACTGGTAATAAAAAAAACGGAGTAACATTTCACTTCTAAAGAAAGTTAAGGAAAGAGCGTTCCGTCACTGCTAATTTTTCCATGACGTCACTGGTGATGAGACATGAGTGGATGGAGGGAAGGATGTTGCACGAATTAAAGATGCCGAAGTTAGGAGAGAGAGAGAGAGCGAGAGAGCGAGAGCGAGTTGAAGTGCAGAGGGCGAAGCAAGCACTCGTGGATGAAAGTCGGTTTAGGAAAGGGCCGCCTGCTAGAGCAACAAGTGGGGGAACAGTATAGAAAGAGAGTTTACTCTCACTTGCTTCCGACGACGCTGCCGACATCTATCGGAGGCCATGATGGTTCAAGTAGGGAGGAGAATGACCTTTGACATTACCTCATTCATTCCTAGTAGTAGATAGTATTAATTTGGGTCCTGGATACGTCGACGGCTACGGTCATTGGGCATCACTCAGTTCTTTGAATCGGATTAGAAATTGGTTGCTGATAAGGAAGCATTGTGAGAAGGGTTATTTTATGCCATTCGCTACCCGAATGAAAGCTTAAATATTCGAAATTTGGCCGTTCTGTTAATACGCGTGGAGTTTAAATTTGCCATGCGGTTCGCGGATGATCGAGCGTTCGGCGTAAGGGTCTGCAATCCCTCATTTTTACAATAGATTACCGGTGCAAGGATTTTTAAATGAGAATTATTCACAAGGAAACTGAAGTAACGCGGTTTCGTAAGCCATTTCAAGAACAACCTTCCATTATTTCATAGAATACTCGCACTAAAACAAATGGTTTTACGTGAAATATATTTAAAATGTCAATCATTTAGATATTTTCATTTTTATCGTTTTTTTACAATTTTGCTTTAAAATGGCAATTATAACAATATTTTGGTAACACTTTTGAATTATTTGAAAACGAAGAAGAAAAATACTCGTCGAAAATGTGTGTTTGCATTACTTCTCGACAAATGTAGCGTCGAAAATTTGGTGTTCGCCAAAAACAGCCGCTTAGGAAATATTCGTCATAAAGCTGGTTCTTCTATTTTCACAAAGCATGGGAAGTTGTATTTTTTATTTGAGGAGGAAAGCACGTTTAACACTGTCATTAAGATACGAGAGATCAGGGGTCAACTCCAGTCAAAGTTGGTGGGGGATGTAGTCGAGACTAGGAGCGTCGAAAATGCCCGAATAGGGGAAAAATCGTACCGTATCGAAAACTTTTTGATGTGGTATAGCCTAGCCTAACTAACAACCCTCTAAAACCCCCGATCCCTAGGTGAGTGGAGGTCTGGGCCCCGCAAACGTGAAAAAGTTTTTCGGATATCATGAAAAACTTGAAATCTGCGAACTTAAGTGAAAGAATACAATAGTGCGGAATTAAACTATTTGTAATTTTCAACTTAAACAGTCCTCGTCATGAAATCGATCGATTTGACTTTCACAGAATGAAAATTCATGCATTTCACGTTTTTTAATACCTGTGTAATTTACAAAGGTTTTACAGTCCTTTAAAAATACAACTTCCACTGAGAAAATAATGAAAATCTTAATCATCTTTTCTGCAGAATTTGTATTTTACGAGAGACAGGGGATGTAAATTCGGATTTTTTTAATTTTATTAAAATGTTTTTAAATCTACGTTTAAAGATAAATTAATTTATAGATAACCGAAAAGTGCATGACTTATTGATAGAAAAAGACCTACTGCGAATCGTTAAAGTACTCGGCATGACCTAAGGTCATATCGGTACGATTACAGGGGAAAGTAAATGATTTTTCCCTTTATTAAATATTACGCTATTTTCGTATTCTTTGGTGAATCTGTGAAGGTTTAACTGTGGTTATTCCGCGGTCTTTACCTACAGTTAATTTTATTGCATATGACAGTGTTCATACGTCTTTATCACATATCAGTGTTCAACAGTTGTCCTTTCACGGAAACGTGGCCTCCTATGCGCAACCTTACCTTTTCAATACACTAGTTATATATTTATTTAGCAATTAAGAGAGTTATTATTCACAAACAGTGAGGTACCATATTTCAGAAGAACATATGCTAAGTATTCGTGAAAAATGACGTATATCTACTTGGAAGTGGTACTCTACCAACTTCGCAAGGTGCATTTGTCTGTTAGGGCGACGACACCGTTGTGCGAATATTTTCTGCCCGATATAAGAGAAGGCAAAGTGCAACTGCTAAAGTCGTCAATATTTGCGGAACAAACCGCAGTAAACCTTGGCCTGAAACTAGAAAAAAAACTATACCTGTTCCACCGACATAAATATTTCATTTAACTATCACTACATCGCAATCTCTTTATAAACTGTTCCGAATATGAGCTACCAGATTAATATCCTTTATGTTTTACATTTATTTTTATAAATTTCTGTTTCGTAATCAAACGGAGACTATAGATACACCAATATTCATCACCTCTTCCATGCATAATACCTCGTAAAGCCGAGGGATACCTAACTTAGTGGACAAAGTTATGCCAAAAAAATGTTTAGAAACATTCTTGTTAATTCTCGTTAAGTCGATATAATATCATTCTACTTAATACCTATCCCTCTAGACGAGGAAGTGTTTTTTTTTACTCTCGATACCTCCACTGCACAAGCGCTCAGCAATCGCTCACCGAATCAAATCCGCTCATCTAGTACTACTTGGGCTACTAGATGAGCGGTTTTTTATACGGTTTTATTATAGCGTATTTTTTATAGCGTTTTTGCAGTGGAGGTATCGCTTTGATTGACATTAGTGATTAATTGATTAGCTCAAAAAACTGCTCTCGGAACACTTTGTGGCCAGAGGCACTACACATAGTAACCTGCAAACCGCCTTACCAGGTGTGTGGCGGGGGGTGTTAGAACGTCAGCCGTTAACAGGAATGTGACAATAAGCTCTTATAAAAAAATTTTTTTTTTAAACCAGCCTTTATATTTAGATTACAGGGGATGAGCAACGTTTATATATGACACAAAGCAAAAAAACTCAGTGACCCCGAAAAACCAAAAGTGACGTATTAAAAAAGTCACTATATTTATTAAATTTTCAGTGAATGGTAAGCCCCCTATGTTTCAAAATGCCACCCCTATGCTTTTAAATGCCTACTATGTGGATATGCCTAAAGTGGATAACTTTTAATGTGGTCGCAAAACACGAAAATCGACCATTTGGAACTTCTTAGATCAAAAACATGTTTTGGGGGGCTATAGGTTGACTGGGGGGTGGTTAAAGGGGGGTTGGAGAGAAAAAGTTATATTTTCATGTATTGTCATCGGAAATGAAGAAGTGTGCAAAATTTCAGCGTTTTTGCTTCACAGGAAGTGAGTCAAATTTGAGTTACAAGATTTGTACCAGACAAACAAACAGACAAACAAACAGACAGGTTGGTGAGTTGATATGAAGGCTGGAAAAAGAGAAAAGAATATGCGCGCACTGAGTACCACTTAGCATTTATTTAAGTTCTTAATTTTTCGGAGGAAAAACGCATATCTCTAACTATCAGTTCAAAATATCTCCCTTAATACGCAGTTTCCTCCAGACCTAGAAGTGAGGTTATGGACCTACAATTAGATTATGACCTTAGATCTTTTTCCACATAGATCCTCTCCGTATGGAGCCTGCTGATTAGATGCTGCATTCAAAGTTCTTGTTCCCCTAAGAAACAAATTCCTTCATCGTTAAAAATGAAGAACAGTGCAAGCATGTTATGGAATATTTAATACCTCGTCGAATTATCTCCTGGAATTGAGTAGTAGTAGGAATTGAGTAACGGGTTTATTGGATTTTATCGCTGGATAATTCCCTTAAAATTGACTAGGTGCATTTCTCCTATCATTACTCCAAGCCATCGACCGAGGACGCATAGGACCTTATCCTACCAACGGAGACCTTCACGAGCAGGAATTTTCAGGCTGGGGAAGAAGAGGAAAATTTACTTTACAATGCTTAAATATGGACTCAATGTAAAGGAGCTTCAGTAAAATACGGAATTTCTGCAATATTTAATTATTATGCAATTACATGGTCAATTATTAAGCAATCCCCTCAGATGTCTGAGCTGGTGCTTGGCATATAGCCCCGCAGGGCCTGTAAAAAGGCCCCGTTGGCCCCTCTATCGATTTTTTCGTGGCGCGACGACCCGAAAATCAATGCTTTCGGAGAGTGGGTGGAGTTGAATCAATGGAGACCTTCACGAGCAGGAATTTTCGGGCTGAGGAAGAATAAAATTTGCATTAAAATGCTGCGATGTGGACTCAATACCGAGAAGCTTCTTGGGTAAACCGGAATATCTACATTTAGACGCTAAATTGAGAGTTCTTGTTCCCTTAGGTAACAAATTCCTTCAGCGTTAAAAATGAATTACGGTGAAAGTATGTCATGTAATACTTAATACCGTGGAGGCAAACAGCACTGTTTCAGCAACTAGTGTCATTGTTCGACATTGGGGTATGCCGGAGCTAATTCCTTCTTTTCAGCATAACTCCGTTGTACATAGAAATGTATTCATTTGTTGGATAATTGATTTCAACCACGTTATAGGTGGAACACTGCTTGAAATTGGGTGACTTCAAAAAATATTTAAATACATGATTTATTATTTAAATCTCGAAATATTTGCATATATATAGTGGTATAAATGGCGTAGTTTTAAATTTAGAAATGTTAAAAATTACTGAAATGTTATTTTGATTACTGAAGCAACTGTTCTGATCATTACAGTTTATAAAGTATCGCCCGTCATACATCTCATTTTAAGTGAAAGAGAAAAGCATTAGTCCAAATAGAGCGTAAAATTAATTTTTTATATTGATAAACAAATTTTTTAATGTGCAAAATTCTGATTAAGTTTAACTGTTTGCAAAATTCCTCGGCCTATACTGCGAATCGCCCCTGGGATGTTACACAGCATTTCACTCAATCTTTCCACGATATCTTTCATCCTTTCATTCGCGATATCAACTGTACCTTCATATTTTCGAACTATTTTCTAAATAAAAATAAACGAAGATAGATCAAAATATGATTAAGGATAGTGCCCTGAAGTTATTATAGATTAATCTCAATTTCCCCTTAAAATTTGATCGAAATAGCTCCGCAGGACATATCTAGATAAATGATTAAATTAGATAGATATGGGTAGCGAGAGACCCTTGTCATATTGATATTCAATTTCTACTCACTGCTGGGTCATCAATAAATTTTAGAAAATTGTATGCCCAAAATTAAGAATGTGAAATTTTATTTCAGTAGAGCAGAAAGGTATGTTAGTCCTGAAAATTGAATTGAACACCTGGTACCACTTTTTTCTGAGGATTAGCCCATAATTATTTTCACTATTTGGTTCTGCAAAATTCGGTTTGTCGCAAATGAGGCATTACTTTAGTGACCAGCCTAATCCTGCATCAACTCTTGTATTTTAAGACTTGGATGAAGACAAAAACGGTGTTCAGTGGTTAAGCGGTGCTTTATTTTCCCAATAGTTAAACTCGTACCAAAACATTTGGATGTGGACTCAATTCCTATTAGGTATGATTCGATTCCGATTCCAATTCGGATTCTTTCAAATAGATTCCCGATTCTCGATTCCCGACTTCATTGATTCTTTTTCATACTAACAGGTGGGATAATGATGTGACAGTAGCATTGCTGTCCTTAGAATTTAAGAATTTAATGGAATACAATGACAAAGTGGCCCCAAAAGTATAATTATTAAAAATAGCGAATTCGTATTATAGTAATATATCCCCGGTTTTAATAAAATAATAAACACCTGAAGTGTTTCAAATATGAATTTCTAAATTAATAATGTACGGTGTGCAGTAGCTCAGGTGTGTGGCATTTACGCTCTTAGCTTATATCCTATTTTCAAAATATTTATCTTCCTGGAATCGATAGAATCGGAATCGTCTTAGGGCGATCGAATCTCGATTCCGATTACGTGCCCGAGAATCGATGGAATCGAGAATCGACTCATCCCTAGTTGTAACGTATCGACATTCCCGACTGCCGCTTTTTATATTATGCTCGAATATTACAAAATGTATACAGTACTCCTGGCCGCTTGACTCGCCTCTACACGCACACCTGTCCCGCGTCCAGTCTAAAGGCCGTTTTACACGGTACACGGAATTGCGCAGTCTAACGTACGTGTGAAGGCGCAATCAAAATTGCGTCGTGTAAAGCGGTGAATTGCTAGAACACATGCGAGAATGCGTGGATGCGAGACGGCAAAAAAGGCCCTGTTCTAATTTCGTTCATGCATTCGCGCAATTCCACGCCATTTTAGAAATTAATGCAGCTCTAACCTGCGCAATTCCGTGTACCGTGTAAAACGGCCTTAATAGTGGCTGGCAAGGCTCGCCGAACAGCGACTAGTTCAAATAACAAGCGGGAACGACCAAAATGTCGAACAAACGGAAATGGTCTCCACGGTGTGTTCTAACTACGTGATCAACGCCTTCAAGAAAAAAAGGATGCCTTAGCTACGTAGATTATAGAGCTAACGTGTAGGCCAATTTCTGAAAAGACTATTGGATCAAAATGATTGCAGCGAGCGTATGGGATCCGGTGCAGAAAGACTTAATCCGCGAACTGAACAAAACACAAAGGAAGGCTGCGCGGTTCGTCAAAAACCGCTACGGGCGTACAAACAGCGTTACTCAGATGTTAAGCGAATTAGGCTGGGAGCCGCTTGAGACTCGGAGGCTGCGCGCTAAGCTTAGATTGCTTGAACAATTGAGAATGGATATCTTTAAGAGCGACACAGAGAACATAATATTAGAGCTACATTATATTCCCAGGTCCGATAGAAGCGATAAATTAAGAGAGATGTTTTGCCGAACGGATAGATATGGGAATTCGTTTTTTCCCCGAACCATTAAGGACTTTAATAAACGTTAGTCCCAACTTTGTTAGAGCACTTCATTTTTTATGTTTATATGGCTGGTGTCCTAACACCCCCTGCCACACGCCATTTAGACGACTTGCGGGTATTATGTAGATGTAGATGAAAGGAATGTGAAAGAATATTTTAATGGCTCGATCGTGAAATTTAATTTTAATCGATCTATCAAATTCATAACTTTTCAATGATGTTCCTCACGATTTCAAATACCGTATTGCAAATATGTATTGAGAATTAACGTATAGCCGAGCGTACGTTTCAGGAAAATATTTGAAATGTGCCCCAAGTGCAACATAAATCATGCTTCCATGGGAAGGACTGGGGCCCCCAGTGAGTTGTCCCATGATCAAAACATTCGTCAAATGTCTGGGAGCTAGAGGTCAAAAATATTATCTTTGGAGGCCAGTGTGTCGCGGGATTTTTATCAGATGTCACTAGTCTGATGTCCTACGGCATTCAGTCAGATTTGGCGTTGAGGCGTTTACCAACTATCGGGAATGAGGTCATAAACTGAGTTAAAAAATCGTGAATCATTGAAAGAATTCGGTAATTGAGAAAGAAAAAATAGTGACGACGGCAAGTAAATCTTTTAACCATTCCGCCATTCTCTCGTAAGCTTCAAATAAGAAACGCGAAAGTTGCGGACCACTTTTCCTGATTTAATGACGTCTTAAGGTAATTCATTTTATCTCTCAGAGAAAATATATTAAATTGAGGTAAAGGATCTTTCACAGGAGTGTATACAGCAATGAGCCACGCGAAGTCTATTCACAAGGCCGAGGAGTAGCTGAGAAGCGGCAGCATGCACGAAATGAGCTCATGACGTCATCAACTTATCTGCGAGAGGGTTGTATCCGTCGATTTTTCATCGCAAACAGTTCAAGAGTTAGGAGGCGCATCGAAAAACCGAATAATGATGGCATTATCAAGAAGAACGATGTCATCATTCCGAGGCATCGAGAGCGAAAAGGGATCGGGCATGAAACTTCAGTATTGTGAAACTAATTTTAAAGAAAAAGTAGTGAAGTTATTTGCAGTATAGTGCATTTTTTCATCTGATCATTTATATTCAGACGAGTTTCAAAACATCGCTTTACGATGACAGCACTAAGTTACCACATTCGTGTGAATGCTCGAAAGCTATATCCGATGTACCAACAGAGGTCGTGTGATCGGGACATTTCTCACGGTAGGGTGGACCACGTTGCACTTCAGGAATTTTTTTGAGGGTGTACGAAGGCTGCACCCGGGATTTAAACCCGAAACCTCTCGATCAGCAGCCAAGCACTCTACCCAATAGTCTACCACGCTACCCTTTGGACCACGGTATGTATGGTGGACACTGGATTGGGACCCTGGGAGCGTTTCTCGCAAGGATACGCTCTGAATGTTATTATCAAAGGGACTGCATGGAGGAGGCCCAATTCTATCCTATATAAGGCAGATTACTGCTGCCACTTCGGTCGCATTTTAATCAGTTTTCAAAAATGTCCGCGGCGCGGTAATGAATGCAATACGATCCACTTTTTTTCCAATATTTTGCTGCATAATGTTTACATTTGCGGGTAATAGCATTCAAAAGTTGTGAATAAGATAGATCACATCACTAGATCGTCCACTTCACATTCTCTTTTCTTCCGCAAACTCACATCTTGAACGTCTCAAGTATTCTCTCGTCCTCCTTCCTCGGTGTCCACGTTTCCGCACCATAAAGCGATACACTCCATATCACATTCTTCCCTTGTCTTTTCTTTAAACTCTTACTAAACGATCCTCTCATAAGCTCCTTCCTGTTCATGAACGCCTCCTTTGCGAACCCAATTATTTCCCTGATGTCCTCACTTACTATCGTATTCGATTTCCTCCAATTTTCCAATGTAGCTGAATTGCTCTACCTTCTCAAGTGATTCCCCCAGCTACTTTTATCTAGAGTCCCACATTCCTCGCTGGCAATAGCAGCGCGTAATACAAAGCAGCGGCTGCTGTTAGCAGTGGCATTTCCCTCTCCGTGCAGTGGCGTGGCGCTACAAACATGTGGCTGATGTATTAATACTTGCCGTCGAGCAAGGCGCTAAAAAAAGCGCTGCTGCGCCTTGGCTGGAGTGAACCGCAGCGCGTTGGCTGGAGAGAAGCGCAGCAGAGCCATCTCTGGGACGAAAATTAGACAATTGTAGACACGACGATGCAATTGAGTGACAAAATCCGCCAGATAAACACCAGCCAGGACATAAAAAAATATCAAATCGGCTCCATGAACTCAGCCAGGAATTACAAATAGAGCTTTGGAGGATTCTGCCCCAATTCCCCGGAATTTGTTTTGGCTTGCTGTAATAACTGCGTGCGATGCACCTGCGGAGGGGCCCACTAAACCACGGGTACCCCCGACATCTTATTTCCCGATGCAGCTAATAATTTCAGCCATCGAATTACTTTGATGAAGGCTATCGATAATTCTATCCCAAAACTTGAATTTTTTTAGGCTAGAATGGGGACCAAGCCATAAGAAGTAAGTCCGTTTTGGCAGCAAAACCGATGGCTTCAATTTTCAGCACAATAAAAACGAAATTTATAGGTTTTCAAATGAAATTCATGTTTTACTAATTGTGTGCGAATCGACAAAATATAACCCGTAACCCGTCTACCTCCAAAGCACCTCTCGAAGAAATTTTCTTGCTACGTTCCTGTATTCACAAACTCGTGAGGTTTTTTCGGTTTATCGTGATTTCCTCCCTTATCTCAGATATATTCAAATCCACGCCGACGCACTATGGGATAAAAAAGCTCTAAAATAATTTTATTCATTCTAAAAACTCACGTTAACGTTTTCAGACAAATTTTGTTTTGATATGCCGCACTAATTACTTCGCTATAATTGAATACGAATAATACATGTGTCGTCAAACTTCGGTAAATTTTTCAGAAAAATTTCACTCTTGACTCTCTCGGAAAAAATACCATTATTAGCTTCTTGCTGTCCTATAATCGTATCTAATTCAATCATGGGTAACAATCTATATTCCTGAAAAAATTCGGTTTATCATGAAGGGTTTTCTTAAAGTCATGATTGGTCCATGCTTTTGTTTAATTATTAACTGTAACTGTACAATAAAGTAGCTGAGCCTAGCTTCAGTCAAATTTTTAAAAACACATGCAAGAAAAACAGTAATTCGTGTCACATAGTTACGCAACCCTCGGTAAAAATTATTTCACGCCAATCCATGACTATTGTATATCAAAATTAACGTCCAGCTAATATTTGTGTCCCTAAGTTGGGCATTGGTTTTTCGGGTTCATAGTGGAGTCCGGTTAACGAATAAGGATTTCATGCTTACGGCGTTTCATGATTCATTTATTTTTCTAATTATGGAGGGGGGAGGGACTCTGCGCTCCCCTTATATTCGCCCTTTAAGGGTAAGTAGTTTGAAATTTCCTAATAATATGAGAACCCTACGTGTGGAATTTTCTAAGGGACGATTTCAACATGTAGTTCCTGAGATGGCCACATTTAGACGCCAAAGGATCTATGCGTTATTTTTTTCACAACACAATGTATTTTTCTTCGAGGTCGCCAGTCGTGGGAATTCTTATTTGTGTACAGCGGACTGCGTCAAGCGCTGCTGTTTACATTTGCGATGCTTGCTCGTTCCAATGTTTTTCTGAAGCTTTTGATTATTTTTTCAGTCATCAAAAAAACGGTGTTTTCATATGATATAACGTTTCTCATTAAATGTTTGGAGGAGCTGCTAAGTATTACAAGTTACGATGAAGATGAAGGTTGTGTGGTTACGTTGAAATGTACGATGCTTTTCTGCCTTCTCATGAGTTACGATACTTTATTCTTATTTTTTAGTCGGTGTCATATAATTATGATTTGCGTATCATTTTGTGTGTCTATGTATACTTCCGAGTACTGATATGGAAGAGGATGTTGAAATCAGTATGTAACACTGATTTCAACATCCTCCTCCAGATAGAAGGGTAAAAGTTTGGGTAAACGAGGGAGAGGAAGAAAAAGGATAAATTTAGTGGAAGCGTTGGACAAGCGTTGCGAGGAATGTGGAATGAAGATCAATCACAAGAAGGTTATGCAGTTTGTAAAGTATCGCGAGCGAGGAATGAGAGACTCAGCATAAAAATAGGTTGGGAAAAATGTGAGCAGGTAGATCAATTCATCTATTTGGTCAGCACATCAGAGGAAAACGAATACAGCACTAAGGACATCTGGAAGGGAATTGCGTTAGCAAAGGAGGCGTTCATGAATAGGAAGGAGGTTATGAGAGGATCGTTACGTCAGAGTTTAAAGAAAAGGCTGAGGAAGAGTCTGAAGTGTAACGCTTTACGATTTACGATGCGGAAACATGGACACTAACGAAGGAGGGCGAGAGAAGACTGGAGGCGTTCGAGATGTGGGTGTGGCCAAGGTGCGTATAATAGGCACCTATTATACGCACCTTGGGTGTGGCGAAGAATGGAGAAGGCGGAGTGGACGGAGAGGAAATACAGTGCTCGACTTGGTGGGTGATGTGATGCAGCTTCCAGATGAGATACGAAGGAGACAGAAGTTTTGAATGGAGCGAGTAATAAGCAGGGAGGGGATGTTAAAAAAAAACTATTGACGCTTACCTAGTGCATACTGTTTAACATACGAGTGGTAAAGTTTTCTGCTCAAGGGCTGGGATTTTTGAAATGTTGAGCGGCCATTCCCGGGGCTCCAACCCTGTCGTGTATGAAGTGCTTGAATGTGTTATTTCCGTTTATTTTATTCGTTTCTGGAATGACAATTTAATACTGTTTTACTCTCTACGCACAATATACCATATTTGATTTTATCTTATTTTTGACATTAAAAGCTACCTATTCAATGCAGTAATTTATTTCTATGTGCACTGGAAAATGGTACACGCAAACTTCAGAGCAAATCTTTATTTTTCTATGAAGCGTGAAAGTTTTTTTTTCAAATATATTTGCTAAAATAATTTAGCAAATTTTACATCAGGATCTTTGCGACGACTAGAAATATTGACGTTAATTTTTTTAATTTTTGTTAGCTCAAATTTTTACGTCTAGTTTATTTTTATGACGAATCAAGTTACTGTCAAATTTGTAAAATAATAAAATTTGAAAAAAAAACAAGAAAAGTCGAAAATATTGAAAATTAAATATCGCCTTTCATTAAAGCGGTCTCTAAAGCAATCCCTAAAATATACGTACGTTGGTAAAAGTTTTGGACTTCTGTCCGTCTAAAGTGGGGTTTGGCCCTACTGCGCGCCGGCCAGTAAAGGAATCCTTAATTATCTACCTTTATCGTGAATTCAAACCGTTGAACTCTCGCATTCAACGATACGGCCTAAATCAGACGTTCATTTTTTCCGTCCCTCCGAATGATAGTCCGAGCAATAGTTTTTCAGGGACTAACAAAATGATCGCTTTACCCATCATTTCCTGAATCACACGGTCATTCCCACCGTTCCTTTTTCCATAGCCGCTCCGTGCACATTATACGTTTTCGCCCGTACGGAAAAAAACCACACGGTTATAAATCGTGGCCAGTTGCTTTTCATACTGTTCGATTTTTACCGTACAAAAGGATTACTATCAACAGCACTAGAGACAGCTCCCGCACGACTGAACCCGTCTAGTGTGAAAGTGTGCATTTGTTTACGTAAATCACTAAGCAGAAAGACGATATGGTAGCCGTGTGGCCCCAGTGGCACTTGGACGACTGCAATGCGGCTAAAAATCGTGCCCGTGTTTTAGCCGTACAATGTGAAAGGTATCGTAAACTTCTTCAGTGGACTGATAAAAAAAGGCCCGTGCGGTTTTTTCCCGCACGGTCGAAAACGAGTAATGTGTAAGGAACTTCATTCCATCCATTTCTGCGTTTGAACTGTCATCCCATGAAATTCCAACCGTCGCGTTACATACGCTGTAAGCAGCCTTGCATTCTGATTGGCTGAAGGACGGTTCCAGCGATGGTTTCAGCCACGGAAAAAGGGACGTGCCGAGTGATGGAAAAAGGGATGGAAACCCCATCCCTCGAGCTATCGCGGAAAATATCGATCGAAACGGTCGTTTAATTCGCCATCGCTGAAGTGGTCGCCGGAGCTGTCCCTCCAAATTGATGGAATGAATGATAATGTGATTCAGGCTTGAGTATATGAATTTCCAAGACTGATTGTGCCATCCCGTAGTGCTTACAAGAATTCGAGAATCCAGACGAGCAATGCGCCAACTATCGGCCGAATTCGGAAGCAGAGCTCCGAGGATACCAAGCAATGCCCTAAAGAAACCACGTTGACAAATCGTTGGTATTTCTGGGAATTTACTGATTTTTATAATCATATTTTTTGTTTTAAGCTATCATAATGTCGTTGGTAATATATTTTATGCATTCATATTCATGTAAAATGCCTAATAGTTGTCATTGATTGCTACAGTTCATCATTTACTGGGACGGTGGTTTGTTTGCTTAATGCACTTGGGGAAATCGACGTATTGCACTTTTTCTTTTCTAGCCTCCTAAAATAATATTTTTTATCAGGGTCACGCATTTATGGTTATTAGGAACCCTTTGAGTAATCGCCGTGAGATAGTAGAGGATACGTAATCTAAAATTTATTCATTCCTTAATTTTAACTGCTATTTGTCCTTGCCCCAAGGACTCTAAATACCTCCTCAATGCCAAGAAATATCTTCCTTGATATTTTGTACTATAATTCTCGCAGTGGCTCGACGAATCATCCGATTACACCTATTTTATCATCACAACAATACCCCCGATGCGTCGGCCATTTTGACAAATTACGTCACTGCCTTCAGCGCCGCCATCGGTGATTTGAGACTCGAATAGTATTGCCTCGTACACATTACGATTGTCCGAGCGATCGTCCTAACGATAGTTAGCCCAACTAGCCATGTAAATGCATGTCCTGACAATAGTTGACGTAGTTCCGAACGTTGTCACTTTACGATGGTTAGGCGCTGGGAGACCGGAAAAGGAAGCGACAAGAGAAAGGCAAAACGCTCGTGAAGCTCTATTTTTTTCATGTATTTGTCTTAGGAAGGAAGAATATGAGCGGAAGAAAAATGATTCGCTTAATACACGTTAAACACAATAATATCTTGTCCCTGCATACCTTAACAGGTTTGCTAACCGTCAATTTCTCGTTCCCTTTAAATGTCAGCACTAGAGGGCAGCACAGGTTTTAACCATCGACGTGTGAATGCACGATAGTTCCGACAATCGCTGGAACAATCGTAATGTGAATGACGCATATGAGTGGTTGGGATTGGTGGAGTCAGTTTCGATCTGAATGGAGTGGATTTGTGCTTTTCTTGTTCGTTGCAGGATGGTTGGGCGCGGGTACGACCTGAGAGGCGGAGGACGCGCGGAGGCGGAGCGGGACAAGAGGCGGCCTCAGGTGGCCACGGAGGCGGACGACGGCGTCGAACCGCTCAACGTGCATAGATACGCGGTGAGTGCCCATCCATTAGCGATGGCCCCTTGAGCATCATCTCGAAAATCTGATCCTGAGTCTGATTCGCCAAACCAGGGGCGCAGCTAGGAATTAAGGCTGGGGGGGTTTCAGGCACAACTAATACTGGGGTGTCTGGGGGTGTGGAATACCCGCCAGGGAAAACGGGAGGTGAGGGGGCATTCCTTTTGAAAATTTTCAAGATAAAGGGTTCAAAATGGTGAGTTTTACGGCTTACGGAGGGAAATTTTATTAATATTTACACTATTCTGTAAGTAATATTAATCCAATTAAGTAAAATGGATTAAACTTTAAAACATTTCTGAGCTCTGGGGGGGTTTTATCCCCCAAACCTCCCCCCTCGCTGCGCCACTGCGTCAAACAGTGCGTGAACTGGGGCCCTATCCACTAAGCAGCGGTTCCGAAACTGGGGGTCGCGGGCCTTTCGGAAAGGGGCCGCAAGATGTATACAAACAATATGGTGAACTATGTTAGACAACCCTTAGACAACCATTTTTAGGGGGTCGTGGCTGAAACGTTTGGGATAAAATGGGTCGCGGAAATAAAAAGTTTGAGAACCGATGCACTAAGGCAATCTCTCGGATAGTTCGCGGTTGGTTCTCGGAAAGACGTCATAATTTCGGAATGAGCTATTCACTAAGGTCTATCCGAACTTTCCGTCACGGAAACTCGTCCGAGAGCGGCCGAAATGACGGAGGGTCTCGGGAAATGACTTTCCGTTTCTCGGAATCGGAAAGTGATGCGCCAGCTGATAGGTTATGGAATATTTTTACCACGAAAGTGGTGCTGCAGAAGCTGGTAAGAAGTCACAAGTAATTTGCAATACTGGCACGGTATGTGTCCTAAAAATTAAGGGTAATAGATGATTATGTGCGGAGTTAGGAATCAAATAAAGTTACAGGTGATACCAGTTGAAAGCGTTAATGCCTTGAAAGGCAATGGGTGCTTTCCATTCATGTGACTCACGCGTCGAATATTGTCGACTCACGGAAACTGTTTATAGCTCTCCAATTCCTGCGCGTAATCGTTTGTTGACTTGTGTCACAACAGTCTGCGACACACAGAATGGAACACGAAAACCGCGACGCAAGTCGACTTGTGTCGACGTGTGTCGATGAATGGAAAGCACCCAATGACGCTTATCAACAATGCAGTACAATGACCATAGTGGATAGCATGAAAGTGCCTCCTAGTGACGGAAACGGAATTCCGAGATTTCGGAATCGAACTTTCCGAATTCCATTTATCCCACCACAGATAGGTAAATGGACGGATTTAAGGTGGGGGTCAGAGAGGTTACGGCCCCACTCACATTTTTTTTTAATTTTCATTTTCGTTATTGAAATCCCATTATTCAAGTGTGATGGAGTGGATTTTTTTTCCATATGGAAATATGCACTTGCAGCTTTTTTCACAATAGCAAAATTTATTCCGACATAGGTTTGAATGTTACTACATCATATTTAGTGTACAAAGTACAAAGAAAGAAATTGAAAGTGTTTATTTCAATAATTTTTATCAGTTTAATAGTTTTTGTGCCCCCGTAAAAGATTAAACTCTGGAGAACGCCCTCTGTCTCCCGAGGGCTTATTCCATACTCCCCGGATCCAGGTCATGATCCCCCAAATTTGATGCTGAATCCGCCCCTGGACAGACGTCATCAATCATCAACTGGTTTTCTCGCCCTCTGACAGGTCCCAAATACCAAAGCTGTTTTAACCTCCTCCTTGGTGTCTGTGCACACTCTATTTATCCACACTTTTTCATATTCAGGCTACTTCTTCCTCCTTTCTCATATTCATCCAATGTTCTCTGAAATGATGTATCTTTAAATTTTTCCTTTAGCGGCGGGGATAAGACCTCACCTACCGTCGCGGATCTGAGTCCGCCCAGAGATGTTGCCCCTATCCCCGGCACCGATGTGTGTGTGGCGACCGTAAATGTTGTCATCATATTTTTTATTGTTGCCAAGAAGGCCTGGATGTTTTTTATGTAACTAAGACGGATGCTGTGGTTGTAAAGGGCCTTGCTTAATAAGTTCTAATAAATTAATTAAATTAACTTGGAGATCTTCTGACTTATCCATCTCCACATGTGTGATTGTCTATTCCTTGTTGTTGAAATTCCCGATGTAAAGGCCTCATCGTGCTGTTTCGTGGGTAGTTGACATAACTAAATAAATAAGCGTGCCCGATACGATTCTCCTTTATCTTGAGTATAGTTTTCTATTACGTCCTAACCTCCCCAACTCTTTCCACCACCTTCTTATTTCTCTCTTTATTCACTCGCTTCTCTCTCCCTGGCCTCCTCCACACCCATGCATCGAATGCGCTGCTCCTATCTTTGTCTCTACTCCCCAAGGTCCTTGTTTCGCATGAATTCAAAATATCACTCCCCACAATATTATTTCAGCATACTCTTTCTCAATCATAGGTCTATACCGATGTGCGACATCTTCTTCCTCATATTAAATGCTCGTTTTCCCAAAGTTACACTTGACTTGATTCCCACCTCACCCCTCCAATCTTCAGTCAGCACACTTCCATGTATATCTATGCGTTTGAATCTACTTCTCTTACCCATTTGATCATAGCATTCACGTTTCAACGACTGGCATATTAAGATTAATTGGCCCTTCGCTCATGTATTACATAAAATACTTTGCACGATAGTATTTTAATGTAATGAATAAACAAAAATTCAAGTATAATATATCAACCTCATTCACTTGATTTTAGAACCGTTCCATGTGAAATCAGTTATTATTTTCTTGCCTTTCAGCTTCTAATAAGCCCTGATTGAAATAATTATGCGCAATTTTTCAAAAAATAAAATTTAGATTCCGACTCAGGTTCCATGAATGTTTTCACGTGGAGACATTGAATTTTATTTGGAGAAAAATTCCATATAATTATTTCAGTATTGATAAATTCCACTCTGTATAGCTTGAACATATATAAAATAAGCATTTACATAAAATAAAAGAATAATATGTCAACGTTATCCCACATTTTCCCATCTACCACAGCACCGCTGTCCATGCCCTTTGTCAACCACGAGTTCCTATCCCTTTCTTTCTTACCCTATGAATTTATTTGTATGTTTGCGCTTAAGGTGTGAATAAATGAAGTAGTGAAATGAAAGAAATATATCTCAATTACATTGTAGGTGTTTCACTCCGCAGTAAAAATATAATGTCACAGCTATATAAATGTTGCCATCCCAAGTATTTCACTCATCAATTTCATTATAAATTTTTCATAAGACAAATGTCTTTGTTGTATATTTAAAAATGAAATTTTTTCTATTGATTTTTCTATTGATAATCTACGGCTTTAGGGAGGAGGTTTAATAATTTGGGAACTGTATGTTTTAAAGTCCTCCTAACGTTGACACTGTTGTACTTGGGTACCTGATATTGCTCAGATAATTGCTGTTTATTATTATTAGCCATAATTACAAAATAACGGAGCTCCTACAGTGGCCAACCCACCAATCATGTTTGAGGAAACGCTAATCATAACAATTTCGTCTATCTGCGCAGATATGCGCCGCGGACTCCATCGGATCTCAGGAATCGCTGAGAGCTGCCCTGGCGACGGGCATCAAGAAGCGGCGCCGTTGCAGCGAGAGGGTGAATGGGTGGCTGTCCATGCACGGACTCATAATCGGTGAGTGCACGAGTCACTTAAACGATTGGAACCGAGAAGAATGTGGGTCGGTTATCGCCGAACATTTTTAAAAGATACTTCAGATGAGAAATTTGAAGAAAGAACTGTTGAGCATAATTATTTGGTCTCCATGAAAATTCATTATTTGATAGTTAAAAAGGTAACGCTTGTAGCCAAATTCAACGGTGAAGTGTAAGGAATACATCGCTTCAGGCTCATTAGTAATCTTAGACTGCTGGCGAGGCTTTATAAATAAGGAGCTGGATGAAGCAGGGTACGAGTATCATCGGGTAACAATCAATCATGCAACTTCCTTGATCCCGACGACCCGGAGGCAGGGATGGCAAGTGAAACCAAACGAAAACGTTTCGTTTCGACCTGGAGGGAAACGAAAATACAAGGCCTGGCTTTAATTCGTTCCCGAACGAAATTAAAATCACCAAGGAATTAAGATACAACCCGGTACGAAACTTTACTCCCGGGAACGAAACTAAATTAATCGAAACTCCGCTGCTCATATTTAAGTTTCGACCCCAGCAGTTGAGTGGAGGGGAATGAGAGGGAATAGTTTCTACCCCATCACGTTTGGCATACGTGTAGAGAGGTCAAAACATTGAGCTTAATAATAGAATGGACAGTTTGAGATCACCATGATCCTGTTAGAGGTAAAATATGAGTGACCCATGCATCTAGTGGTGGTAGGCCGAACCTCTACTTCAATCAACCATAATTCTTACTCGGTGTGTGGGTCGAAACTAAACTGTTCGAAGGTGAGGCACGTGGTCTCTCTGGGGCGAAACATTATCTGCGATTCGTTTCGTCCCAGAGTTTTAGTTTGGTTTCGACCCGAAGTAGTTTTAACTCAGATTTTGTTTCGACCCTGAGTTTAGCTCCCCGGGTTTGAATCCATTTCGTTTCGTTTTTACATTTAACTACTGGGAACGAAACTACTGAAATTTTACTGGTTTTCACTTTCGTTTATTTTGATTGCCATCCCTGCCTGGAGGTGCACGCCCAATGCTTGGAGAGAATTTGGGGCTGGGTCAAGTGGCGGTACAAGAAGTAGCTAAGTAAAAATATACTGTCACAGCTATATAAATGTTGCCATCCCAAGTATTTCACTCATCAATTTCATTATAAATTTTTCATAAAACAAATGTCTTTCTTATATCTTTAAAAATGAAATTTTTTCTATTGATTTTTCTATTGATATTCTACGGCTTCAGGGAGGAGCTAAGTTCTTGGAACGTAGGAACGAAGCGCGAGTTCTTGGTCGCGTAACTGGCGGAGTTCATGGTGCGCAAGGGATGGAAGGATAATGATCCATTCGATTCGTCGTTGGAAAGTATTGCCAAGGTGTAGCCACCAGTTAAGAATCTTTAAATTTGATAAATGAATTAATTGCCCTCGATTTTTGAATTTTTGTGATGATTTTCAAAATTTCCGGCGATAACCGATAAGTACCGTAAAATGAATTCCAGCCCTTCTTAGTCCCTACACTCTCCTACTTGTCACACTGGGACAGTGGCGTAACTAGGCATATGCTTTGGGAGGGGGGGATGGGATAGCCTGGGGTGGCGACCCCCCCACCAGGCAACATGGGTTCCAGGAAAATTTTTTATAAACGACATGCCTGGAAATACATTTTACTTCATTTCGGCACTTAAAATTTCACTTTAAGCAGATGGAGTTATTACATGTCAAAGTTAGACAATAGTTTTAAATAATTTTTAAATTTGTCTGTGAATTTGGGGGGGGGGGACCATCCCCTCATCCCCCCCCCCATAGTTACGCAACTTTACAGGGAGATGTGCAAACCCTGACATTTTCGATGAAATTATTTACCTTTTAGTTTATCCGCTTTAGATAAAATTAGCGATGAATCCAGAAGCATCGGATGTAAGTTTTCCCGGCGTTCAGGTCCGCAGTTGTGGAAGACTTCCGGATTCCGTCTTCGCTGCCATTTTGATGGCGACCGACGTTTCGCCTACTGTGCTGTAGGCCACATCAGCCTGACCAGAGGACGCATACAGCAAAGTAGGTGACACGTCGCCATTAAAGTGACAGCGCGGACGGAACTCGGAAACTTACCCTAGTGCGAATCAAATAAGCACTTTATAAAATATTAACTGAATGGCTCTAGGGAGTTAATAAAGCATAGATCGTACTTGACGCCCCCCTGTCCACACATTTCCTGTAATTACGAATGACTATTCTACCTCTAACTAGCATTTTTCCGGGAGTTAAAAAAAACACTATTTATTTTAAATAGGGAGCATTGAATTGCATTTCAGGTAAATTCCATTGCATATGCCTCGGGGAATATATTTGCATGTAAATGAAAAGGTATTGGACCATAGAGTATTAAATAGCTGTTAAAAAAAAGTTTCTATTTCGTGTTAAAACTTACTCGTGGATTATAATTTCTCCATTACTTGGTCTGGTAGACCCAAAATAATGTATTTTGCGAATAATAGTTCAACTCAACACGGTTTAAAATCACCACGTAATCCTTTTCTTTCCAATGAAAAATTTACAGTACGTAGGTATAATGATTAACAGAAAATAGCTAAAAGACTGACAGGGTCATATCGAGGTGGGTGGTCCGAGGGGTCCGGACCTCCCGAAATGTAAATACATAATTACTTTTCTTCATAAAAGAAAACAAAATATTGAAAATCATGAATTTACAAAAGATTTCTTTGAAAAATTAAGTTTTTTTTTAGATGATGAAGAGTGTTAATATTAGTTTAAAACCTTCTACTTCGTACCCTGATTTTTAAAAACTTATCCCCTTGTTTTGGACAACCCCGAACGAAATTCCTGGTTACCCCACTGGAGAGGCTTAGGGAGATACAAAGTATTTTACGATATTCTCGTCAAGCACGGCAACGTTAGTTCAAATGTCCCTCGAATGTTGTGACGCCTTCAGGCCGTTTTACACGGGGCACGCACTTGCACAATCTGACGTGTGTGCGAAGGCGCATTCAAAATTGCCTCGTGTAAAGTGGCGAATTGTTAGAACACATGCGAGAATGCGTGGACGTGACATGGCAAAATATCCCCTGTTCTAATTTCGTTCATGCATTCGCGCAATTCCACGCCATTTTAGAAAGTAATGCAGTTGCACCTGCGCAAGTCCGTGCGCCGTGTAAAACGGCCTTTTGGTATTGTTCCGTTTCTTTGTAGACATATCGATGAAATAGTGAAAAAAACATGGACCATAATTTTTTTCTAATTTTCTTTCACCCTTAAATGAAATGTTACCCTCGACCACTTTTTAACTTCGCATATGACGGCTAACCACTATGTACAAAAAATTACGATAATCGAAGGGAGGGTTATAGATACACCATGGTGAGGATAACAGTTACACCTTCAGAAATTAATTTGAAAGTTTAAATTTGCCATTAAGTGCAATATAGTTAAAAATTCAAAATGTCATATATTTCATATCATTCTCATTTCAATACCTTTAAATTGAGCCATTACATATTTATCTAAGCCCTTTTCTCTGGACATAAAAAATTAAATGCGAATACGATTTCATAAAATTCATTTTTTTCAAATTTGCAAAATCATATTAACAATTGCATTCACCACTAGAAAATCTTGATATTTTCTTTTTGTAATCAAACTATTAGCCACATTTGGTAGAAATCCGTTACCCCAAGTTTTGCCTTATATCTTGTCGAATGTGGATGGATGACCATAAAAGTCAGATGATCTGGGGTAACTTAGGAAATTCTTCGTGACTTCAAAAGTGAAATCACCCTTCGGGTCATTTGATGGAGCACCATAATAATCAGTAATGCCTCACTCGGCTGAATGGTGTCGAAATATGACGCTTATGAATGTAATAGAGCATATTTTGAGAGCATGCACCCTTGGTTCGAATACGTGTGCCCTTTCGTCATGGCAGTATCGCAAAAAGAGAAAAATAATATCTTCTGCATTCTGACGCCAACATTACTTCCTAGGCAAAGTCCTCCTGTTCCTGTTGCTGCTCACGGCCACTGCAGTGGTGACGGCGCTGTCGGCGCGGGCCAGTAACCAGCGCTCGGCGGCCGCGGCGAGGGGTGAAGAGGAAAGCACGTTTCTGCTGCTCGACACGGAGAGTGGGAGCGCTGCCATCGCGTACACCTCGTGTGGCCCGGTGCAGGGGTGCGTCCAAAAAAAACTTGCTCTTCGCATTTAGTTGAGTCTTTTAAGGAGAACATTTTTGCCAAGCAACCGTCCCGGCATCCTTCTGATAGTACAGAATAGCTGGTGTCGCAAAAGGTATAAAATGAGAAACACCTTTGCCAAAGCTAAAAAATATTGCTCGCTTATTGGAGGTCTGTTTTACCTTTTCACATTAACTTTGGCATGGAATACTTCAATGACACCTGGTTTAATTGAGGAAAACTGAGAATTGCTAATCGTCGTCGTTCGCCTGTATTTGTGGACTTATTCTAGTATCCAAGGAGACAATAATTCTTCTGGACAAGGTCAAGCAAATGCTTGTTCCGGGTCTACTTTTCCTTGCTTTTCGTAATGAACGTGACCGTAGTATTATTTTTATTTCCTTGTCACCGCAAGCTATGTTTAAAATCGGCTCAATATTGTTTCATGCTTTGCTTGTGATCACAGGGACCTTTATGCTCGATTTTATTATGCACTTGTATTGCGAATAAATTGGGTAATGCTACATTTTTCCGGTGCGAATGCTTCGTTCCACAGCGTATTCGTAAGCACGAATCAGCCAAAAGAAAGAGGTGAAGATGGATAGTTTACCTCCATCTACAATGGGACAGAATCAGATTAACTTAAGCCATAAGTAAGCCAAAATGCTATTCCACAGAAGCCGTGGGACATTAGCTGTAAGACAGGTGGTCAAGTTCATCTTCTCTGGTATGGATTAATATGAAAATAAAGGATTATCGTTTAAAAAGAACGTAAAAAAATTTGGGTTCCCTCATCATACACGTCGTAGCAGGCAATTTTGCCGAATTTCGTGTTTTTCCGTGGTCAATATTGCAGCGTGAAAAACGAGAAATGAAAAATACGATGATCTTTTTAAATATCGATCTTTCTTCTTCGTAAATATGCATTCAAATGTTATGTGCATAGAATAACAGAGGCGTCAGAGAATCTGCCCAGACGTCTGCAGCGTAGTTTTTGGTCGAAGTATCCGGGAGCCTTAAGCACATCTGTTGCGTCTTAAGCACGACTGTTGTCAGTGCAGTCTCTCGTCATTTCGAAGGCATCTATCCTTGCTTTCTCCGCTGCGGTCATTTTCCATGCCTCACTTCCGTATAGGAGCATACTCCAAATGTTGGTTCTTATAAATTGTTTCTTTACTTCCATATTTAACCCTTAACCAGAGGCGTGAAATATTTGTTACACTACCAATGACGTGCGGTCTGGGAGACCGCAATAAAACAAAAATTCATGAAACGCTGTAACGGCATTTTTTTGCTTTGTTTAATTTTTCCTTGACTTCTCAACTATTGTAAAACTTACATTTAATATAATGCATTCCCAATATGAACCAACTTTTTCAGTAAAAAGTGTTATTTGATTAACGTACTTTTTTAAATTAAGTACTTAAATATCCGATTTATGCAACTAAAAATGCTTCCTTACAAATTATTTATTATTATCATTATTGAAAAATCACTAGGAAATGTTTTTAACAACTTTTTGAATAATTTCCACCAGCATTACGTTTATTGGTTTTTCCAATTTAATGACGGGTGACGGGATTAAGGTCTCACAGACCGCTACAAAAATTCAGTTGCAAATTTTCAGAAATAAATAATAAGAACGTTAAATTTTTAGAGTCCTTACTATATAAAATTATGACGCTGACGAGAAAAATAGATATTTTGAAATAGCAATTTTGAAAATATTCATAATTTCAGAAACGCAGCGGTCTCTCAGACCGCACGTCACCGGTTAAGGGTTAAAATTCCCGCTGTAAGCAGGTCTTTCTTTTGGTGGAATGCTCTCTTCTCCTGAGCTATTCTACTGATGATTTCTTTCTTGCTTCTCCCGTCCCTAGTTATCTTGCTTCCCAAATAACTACGGAGTGTATTTCGGCCCAGCCGAACTATAACTTTTGATTCTAGCCATAGAGAAGGTGTCATTTGGATATTATTGGCCAACTCCATCTCTCACAAGTTTAACGTTTCGTTAAATGGAATTAATATTCGATTATTGTTTTCCGGGTAGGTTCGGCTTTGACTCATTTTTGACGGAAATTTTATTTTTCTCCTCAGTATGTATGCAAGTAGCGATGGTAATGATTTTTTAATTATAAAAAAAAATAATTTTCGATCACATTGGCCCAATTCAAAATACCTACATGGTAATTTGCTTATGAATTAATTCAAATTCAATCGACTATTGGGTACACTGTTGAATAAAGATATAGAATTCATCTATCAAGAAAACAACACTGCTCAAGGCAAAATTTAAAACACCGTTATTTTCACTCCATATGCAATGCTTTGAAAAAACGTACACAGAGTCCAAAATTTTATCAATGAATTTTATCAAAGATAAGATTGCGAAAAAAACCACGAAACCACTGAAAATTGTCCCTGTTTAGTTACTTTTAGAATGCCATACGTAAGCATAAAATGCATTTTTCAGCATGAAATCTAAAAAATGGGATGAATAAAAACTTACAATGCAGTTTTATGAATGATAAAAATCATCTGTGAAACATTTTCTGCAGTTAATGAGCTCTCCATTTTTCCTAATTTTTGTGGAGTCTTTCCTTCGCTCCTGGACATCCAATGATCTTTTGCACAGTTTCCTTTATTCTTTCTTGATCCAAAGGTCCATTATTGTCTTCTGTATCTTCGATGGCATCAACTTTTAGCTCCAGGCATAGGGAGCAAGGAACTTCGGTGACCAATCCCGAAATGTTTGGTGGAATCTCCTCACTCAAGCCTTCCACCCTCATGTAAATCACCGCGGAAGCCTCCGTATGAATTATTATTTACTCCTAGCAGGTCACCCAGCGTTGCTCGGGAAGAATAGTACCCAAAGAAGTGGGAAACTTGGAATTCATGGTCACATGACAAGATTTTTAGGTAAAGGAACAATACAGGTGTTATGATAGTATGCATATATTGACAGTTTACAATGGAAAAATTATTTCCGTATACCGTTCACGGCATCAGCAGCTCATACCGCGCTCTACAAAATTGATCGCATGTGTATCCGTACATGTATGGACTAAAAAACGTCGAGTGAACGCAAGCCCCAGCAAAAAGGTTTGCACCAAAAGGATAAATAGTTGAGTGTAAAATCCTTTGAGCAGGGGCGCTGCTAGGAATTAAGGCTGGGAGGATTTTAGGCGCAACTAATACTGGGGTGTCTGGGGGTATGGCATACCCGCCAGGGTAATCGATAGTGCGGGGGCCCTCCCCAGAAAAATTTTAGGATAAATAGTGAGTTTAGCAGCTTTCTGAGGGATATTTTATAAATCCTTAGAATATTCTATCAGTAATATTAATGCAATTAAGTAAAATGGATTAAACTTAAAAATTTCTCTGAGCTCTGGCGGGGGGGGGGGTTTATCCCCCAAAACCCCCCCTCGCTGTGCCACTGCCTTTGAGTACTGTTTTCCCTTTGAGCGTGTCTCGAGGTGTGCCTACTCGGCAGAATATCCATCCACAGAAGTTGTATGACGTGACGTAGCAAACTGTAATCAGAAAACGACGCGAAGGACGCATTGGAAGCAACTTAAAGTAGCACTACGGGGTTTGAGAGCATGAGATGCGCCTACAGGTTAACTTTGGTCGCAATCCGTGTATACGAATGGAAACGCATAGCGGGCAGACAAACAGACATCCTCCTTTATAAATAAAGATTTCCATGCATTAAAATAAATGTATAAAGTATTGATTCACACGTTTAAATAAAAACTCCTTTCTCACATGCATACGTGCTTGCAAAGAGGGCATCTGGAATCCTTGTACAATTCTATGATCTATTCTATTCTATAGATAGATATTATTAACAGCTAAAACATCGCCCGAAAGCCAGTCGTCAGGGCCAAGGCGTGTATAAGACAGCTCTCAAGGACGGTGCTGAAAAGAGCGCATCCTAATGCAGGAGCGCAGCTAGGAATTAAGGCTAGGAGGGGTTTCAGGTGCAACTAATACTAGGGCATTGGGGGGGCATGCATTACCCACCAGGGTAAGCTGGAGGTGCGGGGGCCCTCCCCCAGAAAAAATTTACGATAAATGGTACAAAATTGTGAGTTTTAAGGCTTCCTGAGGGATATCTTATTAATCCTTACCCTATTCTATAAGTAGAGATGCGTGAAAATCGCAAATGCGATAAATGCGATATAGATGCGATGTGCGGAAATAAATGCGACATAGATGCGATGAATGGACTTTTATGATATTTTTACGCAAATTTGCCTTTTCGACGGCAAAATTCGTACATTTTGTGCCGCGCGCAGTTTAAATGCTACGCCGACACTCACCTCTTAAAGCATGTGAGCGACTGGCCAGCTGCTAGTTGCCTGGGACTCTACGTGGCCGCGAACTACAAGTGGGCGCGGGCAAGCTACACTTCCGCCACTATATGTCTTATTCCTTAATTTATAATTGTTCTACAACATAATTATTTTAAATATTCTGTATTTTGTCATATAATTGTGTTTCACTACATTTCATCGTCATCTACCTCATTATAAAAATAAAAAATAGACGCTACAAAATGCGATGAACTGTTATTGAAAATGCGATAAAATAAAAATTAAAGTGCAATTTTCACGTATCTCTATCTATAAGTAGTGTTTATCCAATTAAGTAAAATGGATTAAACATAAAATTTTCTCTGAAGTCTGGGGGGGTGGGGTGTTTATCCCCAACCCCCTCCCCCTCGCTGACCCACTGTCCTATTGCATCCATACCGATATCCCACCCATCCCATGAAGTCAACTCTGGATTAGTTGAGATAAGATGTTGATGCAATATTTCATCATTCGGAGACAGATTTTCCGCCAACACACCAAAAATATCGCCAAACGTCTGCATTGTATTCATTTGTTCATTTTTCAACTCAAGGGAGACTGGGCACTTTAAAAGACACACGAATAGCAATAAAAGGCACGGAAGATTAATTTTCATTACCTAATAGGGTCTTTAAATTGGATGACGTCCCAGATGTAGCCAAATATGGTTTTCTTGTATCTTTACCTGACGATGTCGCGGAAACTGGTCGAAATTAAAGTTATTTATGAAAAATCTACGAGGTTTTTTCGATTCAACATTATGCGATTTCACGATGTCACTCCTCGACTATGTCACTATTCGACTCACGTTAATTGTCAGCGCCGAAGGCACGTATAATTTGCTGTACCGGTGAGAACAAAACTCACTACAACCAGCCAGTTTACAAAAGAATTTAATTAATTGGCGCATGTGTGTCGTTGTCAGTGTAAGTGATTGTTGTGAAGAAAAGGAAAGATTGTGAAACAATTTTTTTTTACAAATTTATTTAAAGTGAATCGTATCATTTTTTTCTCTTGCATTGAGGGCAGCAAAAGATTAATTTATATTATTTTTTTAATTGATTTTTTCCATCACATTTGGAATTCCAGATGCAGGTATAGGAATAATAATTGTCTTGAATGCAAGAACAATTTAAAACCATTAAAAACCTGTGATTGGAAGGAGGTAAGACATGGGAAAGGCACATAGTCGTGAGTAAAATTAAGGCAGTGCAATTTGTAATTGGATAAAAGTCTGCAAAAGTTTTAATTTAGCCCTGTAGCCTGAACAATTTATTGGGAATGAATGATTAGCAGTTGAGACAGTAAAAACGATTTCTTTTCGGCTATTGTAGTTAAGGCTGACAAATGAGAATCCTCAAACTATTCATTAAAATACGGGCATTATTTGAGGGAATCTCCCACTCTTTTAGTGCTCCCTTCCATGTGAACGGTTCATCTATCGTGTTGTCAAATTTTCCTCAAGTAATGAATTGAGCGATTCATCTGAAGATCCAACAGTCGTATATAGTCTGAGGTTTCAGGCGAGATGGAGTGGAAACGTGACATAATGAAAATGAAAGAGCAGGAGCGATGATGCTGAAAAGCGAAACCGGTCGTATCAATAAATGTAAAATTGTGGATATTGCTCCTGCTCTTTCATTTTCATCCAACAGTCGTATTTCCGAATGTGGCAGTTTTCATTCGGAAATAGAGAAAGAAGTTATTTAACGATGTTACATAACTTATTTGCAGTTAAGCTTGGACGTCTGTAGATGCTATATAATCTTTATAATTTAACTTTGTTCTATAAATATTTGTTTTGTGACAAAACGCTGTTGAATAACAATGTTACATAACTTTTTAATGGTATCCAGGTTTTCGAAATAGAGATTATACAACAGTGTGGCAACACACAGTATTGTAATATAACAGAGTTATACGACAATACTACATGATTGTCATTTTAATAATTCACTTTGGCAAACCAAAAAAAATTATGTTAAACTGTGTTACATAGCATTGAAAATGTGTTATATAACAGTGTTACATGTCTCCCATCCGGTGTCAGTTAATATCAAAAGAAAAGATGTAACAACGTAATACAACTTTAATGCAGTCTAGTTTGGACGTCTAAAAAAGTTAAGTGAGGGGTTGAGAAGCCAAAGAGTACAAGTGAAGTTTTTTTTCTTCACAGAATTTAATAGAAGAAATATTTTTGAAAAAACTTGGTGGCCAAGGATACGAATGAGTCTCTGTCGTGTGCAGATATCGTGCGGAAAATCAAATGCACTGCTAAATATGTAGTTGATCTCGTGTTTTCTTTACCTAACTCTGTCAAGAGAAAAAAAGCACTTGTACCCCTTGGCTTCTCACCCCCTCGTATAACTTTGTTGTCATCTATTCACTTCATGTTTGCGGATGAGTTATCGTGAGAGCCCGGACACTCTCGGAAGGCTTCCCTTAAGGGGTGGGGGAAGTACCGAGAGAGAGGAGGAGCGAAGTTTACATTGCCAAATGTACATAGCCGCCCTACAGTCTAGTCGGCAAGAGTTGTCCGATGGCACTTTAAAAGGAGGGGCGGAGAACCCTGCGCCAACATGGTTTGCAACCAATCGCTGTCCCCCAAATGCACCTCACACCCTGACCTAGTCATACAACGTTGTCACGTGCATATGAAGCACTGATACATGCCTGAACCACAAAAACAAGCCCTTTATTATAATCACCAAAACCATGACCCTTATATACTGGTTGCTATTCTCCGGCTTCGGAGTGTTGCCTCGACGGACGATTTTACCCCTCAAACCCCTGCGCGACTGTGCCCACAGTTGTTTGAGGGGAGGCGTGTAAGGGGTTTGTGTTGGTATTTTATTGGAAAGCACTGGTAGTTGTAAATGAATTAAATGCAATAACTCTTCATATTTTAAAAGTTTTAGTAGTACCGTATTTTAACTTCACACACATAAGGATTGTTAACAAATACAGATCAATAAACAATCTTGGTAACCAACCAACAGAGACAAAACACAACTGAAAATTACAAATGTCAACACCCCCCCGTAATTGAAGATGTGCTGAAACAGCTCTTTAGCATTTCCATCAAATGAATTACAAATTTTTTTAAAATTATTTTTAAACCATGCCTAAACCTCTCATACATTTTTCATGTTTTATACGATTTAAGCCCTTGGTAAGTATGTCAGCTGTCATTTCCTCAGTGGAGAGAAAATCTACGTTTATATTACCGTTTTCTACTTGTTCTCTAACAAAATGGTATTTCACATCTACATGCTTCATTCTATCATGGAAAACAGGATTTTCTGCTAACTTGAGAGCGCTCTGATTGTCCTCAAAAATAGTAATAATTTCTTGTTCCTGAAATAATTCGGAAATAAGATGTTTTAGATGAATAGCCTCTCTAGTAGCCTCGGAAAGAGCAATATATTCTGCCTCACAAGACGATTGGGCAACACATTTTTGTTTTCTACTACTCCAGGAGACTGGTCCACCTGCACAAGTGAAAACATATCCAGAGTATGAATGCCTATCATTTAGATCATTTGCAAAATCTGCATCAGAAAAACCAAAAATAGGCTTCCCAGTGCATTTGTATGTGAGTCCCATTTCCATAGTACCTTTTAGATAACGAAGTACCCGCTTGGCCATCTTCCAGTGTATATCTGTATGCTTCTTATTAAACTGGGAGAGATAGCTAGTAATGAAGGAAATATCTGGCCGCGTGTTGACGGAGAGATACATGAGAGTTCCAATTAATGACTGGTACGGGACATCTATGATATCCTTACCCTTCTCTTTCATTTGACTAACGTCAACTGGGGTCGAAACAATCTTACAATCTTCCATGCCAAAACTCTTTAAAGCATCTTTAATGTATTGTTTCTGGTCTATCTTGAATACTCCCCTCTTCTCATCTCTTGTAAAATTCATTCCCAGGGCATGTTTGATCTTGCCAAGATCCTTAATGACAAATCTCTTCTTCAATTCTTCCTTCAATTTCTTCTTTTCTTTCTCATCATTGGAGAATATAAAGAAATCATCAACATATAATGTAATAATAACTATTTTAGTTCCAATATGTTTAAAGTAGACACAGGGTTCATGTTTTGATTTAATATACCCTATCTCATACAATAACTTGTGAACTGTTTTGTTCCAAGCACGACTAGCCTGCTTGAGTCCATAAATAGACTTCTGTAATAGACAAACCTTCTTCTCTTCACCTACAGCTATGAAACCTTCTGGTTGTGTCATATAGATGGTTTCATCTAAAGTGGCATTTAAAAAAGCAGTTTCGACATCCAGATGTTCAACATCAAGATTCAGTTCTGCTGCCATAGCCAACAGCAAACGGATAGTTGAACCTCTGACTACCGGAGAAAAAGTTTCTTCAAAGTCTATACCATGAGTTTGAGCAAAACCTTTAGCAACTAAACGAGCTTTGTACTTGATGATCTTACCACCATTGTCTCTTTTCAATTTGTAAACCCATTTACATGGTATTACACTTTTATTTGCAACTCGCACTAGCTTCCAAGTTTCATTTTTTCTAAGACACTCTAATTCCTCCATCATTGCTTTCATCCAATGCTCTTTGTCTTCACTTTGCATAGCCTCTTCAAATGTGGTAGGTTCTTTGTCAAAGAAATTTTTTGCTTGTAAAACAACATGATCAGGAAATTGTTTCTTGTTACGTACCCTTTGAGGATATCTAGGACTCTTAGCAGTTTCTTGAACATTAGTCCCAGCTTTATCTTCTGTTGAGTCTGCATTTTCACAAGGAGAATCCAAAAGAATTTTAACAGCAGCCGCAGCTTCATCTTTTGTTGAATCTGCATTTTCATTGTAAGAATCCAAAGGAATTTGAGCATCAGTACTGCTCTCACCGGAAAAATTATTTTCTAAAAACACAACATCTCTAGCATGGACTACCTTCATATAATTAGAAAGATCCCTAAATTTGTAAGCTTTCTTATTCTCACTATATCCTACAAATATATGTTCCTTGCTTTTGCTATCCCACTTCTTGCGTTCCTCCTTTGGAATATGTACAAAAGCTCGGCAGCCAAATACTCTTAAGTGTGTCAAGTTGGGACGCTCACCTGTCCATTTTTCTTCTGGAGTCATTCCTGTAACGGATCTATGAGGTGATTTATTCTTGAGATACGTAGCAGTTCTCACAGCTTCTTCCCAAAATGACTTAGGTAGTCTGGCACTATGCAACATGGAACGAGCCTTCTCCACAATGCTTCTGTTTCCCCTTTCAGCAACACCATTTTGCTGAGGAGTACGGGGTATGGAAGTCTGGTGAATAATTCCTTCTGACTTAAGATAATCTGAGAATTCCCTATTAACATACTCAGAACCATTATCTGATCGTAAAATTTTAATTTTCTGGCCAGTTTGCTTTTCCATGAGGTTTTTAAACTCTTGAAACTTTACTCTAACTTGATCTTTTGTTTTAATGAAATAGGTAAATATCATTCTAGAGTAATCGTCTATAAATACAAGTAAATACTTATTTCCTTCTAATGATTTTACACTGAATGGTCCACAGAGGTCAGAATGAATCAACTCTAGGCATTTAGTCGCCCTTTTACTTTTGATTTTAAGAAAAGGTTCTCGACTCTGTTTCCCTTCTAGACATGCAGTACATACAGTTCTATTTTCCTCAGGGGCGTAATCAACTCCATCAGCTAATCCATTTCTCAGTAGATTCATACCATAGCGGCAGAGATGTCCCAACCTCCAATGCCAAAGAGTTTGCTGAGAAGGGTTAGTTGTAGCAGCCAGGGACTTTTCTGATACCTGTGACTCTATCTTATATAACCCGTTACTGGGAAGAGCAGTCATTAAAACATTCCCTGAAATACTACAATCATTATCATGAAAAAATTTAGCACCTTCTTTCGTAAATACTACAATAAAACCTTTTGAAACACATTTTGACACAGATATAAGATTTGTAGCAAGATTAGGCACATGAACAACTTCAGAAATACTACTAATACTGTTGTTGTTATTACTTTTGTGAATCATGACATCACCTATACTGTCACTCTGCAACTTACGTTTATCAGCACACACAATCTCCAAACCAGAGTTACTTTTAACATTGAACAGAATATCTTTATGAGGAGTCATATGGGCAGTTGCCCCGGAATCCACAAACCAATCATTTTTATTGCTTTGAGCACAACCACCAACACCTAAATCCGAGAATAAAGTGTATTGTTTCTTGTGTAGCTGCTTGTGGGTTGAACTCGATGTCTGTGCCGTTTTCTTGGTCTTGTTTGGACAGTCTGGTTTTTTATGGCCGGGTTGGTTGCATCCATAGCAGACGATACCATCTTGAGAGTTGTTGCGTTTCGGGAACTTCTTTTTCTTCGGAATAGTTCGAGACGCATTGGATGCAAATGCAGTCTCAGTTGCACCATCATTTTTGGACATTTCATTTAAGAGTTTAGTTTTCACCATGTTCACCGTTACTTCAACTCCTGAATTCTCGAGTGCCATTACTAGGGGGTCGTAATGTGAAGGAAGACCTCCAAGCAAAATAGCAACTAAATCCTCATCAGGAATCTCCTTCCCAATATCAGCAAGCTTCTGAGCGGTATCCATTACGGCAGTTAGGTACTCTTCAATGGACGTATAATCTCCGAGGGATAACCGGTACAAAGTCTTTTGAAGGTTAAGTCTCCGGGCAAAACCCTTATCTTCATATGCATCGGCAAGAACTTTCCATGCTTCAGCAGCTGTTTTGCATCTTCTTACATGTATGATAGCGGAATCGTCCACGCACAAACAAATCTTAGCTAGGGCACGCTCATCCTTCCTGGACTTTGAAGCAGCATCAGTATGATCATCATTTGGGTATCCATCAACAGCATGCCACAAGTTTTGATCTATTAAATACGCCTTCAGCTTAAATTTCCAAGTTGGATATCCTTCACGCCCACACAACGGCTTAATGTGAGACGATATACCGGATGCGTCAGACGACATTATGAAGACTTCACTTACTTCTTATAATTTACCAGTGCTGGGCCCATAACCTCTGTTGGTATTTTATTGGAAAGCACTGGTAGTTGTAAATGAATTAAATGCAATAACTCTTCATATTTTAAAAGTTTTAGTAGTACCGTATTTTAACTTCACACACATAAGGATTGTTAACAAATACAGATCAATAAACAATCTTGGTAACCAACCAACAGAGACAAAACACAACTGAAAATTACAAATGTCAACAGTTTGAGGGGTAAAAGCGTCCGTCGAGGCAACACTCTAGAGCCGGAATATGTCGGGAGATTAGCAACCAGCACATTAGGACCATGACCAAAACAAAGGATTCTTCTTTTGGATCCTTCACGCTCGTCGTCATTTCTGGCTGTTTTCTTCACGGGACCCTTTTGTTTAAATGTTATGTGGGCGTTTCCTTTTCCTACCTGGCAACCTTGCCACCTTTCCCTTCTAGCTGTCAACGGACAACTCTCGGCGGCCGGACTGTAGTTTGTAACTTTATAAGTTTGAAAACCTATAGGTCATGGGTGGCCACAGGTATTTCGGACCCGGCGCCGAGATAATATACCTACTCATTTGGAAGGTATTGAGGATAATCCTTTCACAGAAGCCCATTACATTGTCAGCTACCACGCTGAATGAGGCACCGTTGGCGTAATTCATACTTAAAGACATTCAATGAGAACGCGTACGGTTTAGCAACACTGCTCCACGAGCAGATTCACGTTGTTAACTTGACGGAGGTCTGAGGACGACTGACTGAGACCACGCCCACTCTCTGCTGATTGGCAAAGGGAAAGTCACGTGTCGAGAAACTTTCCCTCCCCTCACACCCACTTGCTTTAGCCAAACCAGCTCCCACGCAGAGATAAAATGTACAGAGTATAAGGCCCAGAGCATACAATGTAACTGTTTTACAGCTACCGTTGCAAACCAGTTACGTCTGAAACCAGTTTGCAACTGAAAAAACATACTGTCCGCACACGGGTGTACTGGCAAAGAGCTTGTTGAAAATCATTTGCGTCTATTGTGCAATCAGTGGAGTGATATAATTTAGTGCAGTATGTGTTGTTTTTAAGGCCTTGGCCAAGCCGTGTGGCAAAATTAAATATATAATATCTTTGTTTACCTGGCAAACCCAATTCAACAGACACCTCTTTCCATGCTTTCTCCATCACATCTTGCCTTGAATATCCAGGCAGTTTGTAATTGTGCAGAACTTCATGCTTCTTTACTTCTCCAACGAGCTTCATGTTGAGTTCTTGATCATTCATTATGAGATCGACACTATACGGCCGTCAAAATACCACCAAAGCACCACATGGTCTCGTACAACTGAAGTCTGCAACACAACTTCAACCGCGGGCCCACGGTTGTATGTGACTGGTTTCAGACTGATTTAAGATCGTCAAAAACCAGTCGCGTCGTGTGCGCCTCCCCACTCCAATACATAGACGAGGTCACAAAACAGCTGCGCGCGTAACTGGTTTGCAAAGGTAGTTGTAGAACAGTCACATTGTGTGCGGTGGGCCTTACTGTCTCGAGAGAATGTGTATTGCATCGGCTTCGTTCGCCATCCTTGCTCGTAGGTGGGCCCAGGATGGCGCATTCTCGTTCCGCGGCATCCCGTATGCCCTGCCGCCAGAGGGTCCGCTACGATGGCGCCCGCCGCACCCCCTCAACCAGCTCCACTACTGCTGGAACGGCACTTTGAAGACGCTCAAGTCGGCGCCCAACGCGTGCTGGCAGACGTATCGGAACGGCTCGCTGGACGGCGCCGAGGACTGTCTCACGCTGGACGTGTTCGCTCCTCGGGCGCCGCGCGGTCAGCGGGCGCCCGTCGTGGTGCTGGCGGCGGCAGAGACGCTGGCGGGAGGCGGGGGGCGCGGCGCCGACTCGCCGCCGCTTCTCTCCGCCTCGCTAGCGGGCCGCACGGGGGTCGTGTTCGTGCGCGTCCGATTTCGCCTCGGCGTGCTCGGCTTCCTTACCTCGCCAAATGCCGCTACGTGAGTACAGACATGCCACCTAAAATCACTCAGTGACCCGTAACGATTACATTTCAGGTAGGTTTTACTACTCATCGTTACATTTCAATAAATCTAACTTTAACTTGCAATCTAGTCTTTACTTTATGGAAGTAATCGTTACTTTCCCATTATGACTGCAGTGACTAGGAAATGCCAGGAACTTTGTGTGTACTGACATATTCGCAAGCGCAAAACTCCGCCAAAGTAACAGCCAAAAGCAACGTGATAAATTTATATATTAAAGGAACATTCAACAGACCTTTATGCATGAATTTCGGAAGCAGTTTTCAAAAGGTTTTACGAATAGTAATAATAATACACTACGTAGTTATCCCTAATGTCCTATCCCATCCCCATGGTTAACCTTATACAGGTGCGTTTACACTATGTAGCATAAACAAGATGCATATAACATGTTTTTTATAAAAAGTTACATATCCGTGTAACAAGATACATGTAATATTATGTAAAAAACAAAATTCCTGTTATATAACAAGTTTTGGTTTCGCGCACGAAGTGAGAAAATGTGTAACATGTTACAGAAAAGAGGTGAGGCACATGGTGGGGATGGCCAGCTGACGGCTGGGCTGCGACTGAATCTGTAACATGTTACTTGTGCACTTTTGGCTCCGCTGGACTCTTGTTATAAATCAAATGTTACACAAAAGCAATGTTACAAATGACATGTTACTCATAACATGTTATATAACATGCTACACAGTGTATACGCACCTTAAAGAAGTAGTGTAGAGAACTGCCAACCAGAGGGCTATGTCCTGAACTCCTATGTTCTGCCTCCTAGCGGTGGCGGTGGCAACCACGGCCTGGCAGACCTGCGCCTCGCCCTCCTTTGGGTTCGGGCGAACTCGGCTGCCTTCGGAGGCAACCCGGATGACGTCACGCTGCTGGGGCACCGCGCCGGCGCCTCGCTTGCACTGGCGCTCTCCGCCGACCGCAAGCCGCCCTTCGCAAAGCTGTGGCTCTCTGGCCCCGGGCTTATACTCCGTCCCCTTCGGCCCCACGAGACGAGGCCGCCAGGGGCCTTCCTAGCGGAGGCGGGCCTCGACTGCGGAGAGGATGAGGAGGAGGAATGCTGGAGGGCCTTGGACGCCGAAGACCTGGTCGAGGCGACGCCCGAGCACTGGAAGTGGAGGCCCGTGGACCTTCCAGCACCCGATGAAGAGAGCCTCTCGCATGGGTGGCTCACGGTGGACGGGCGCGTGCTCATGCGGTCACCACTCGACGCCTGGGAGAGGGAAGGCGTGCAGGTGCCCACCGTCATAGGTGAGTTTTGACTGGGCGCCTTCGTTTCCGCTGGGTGATCCTCGTGGGCAGGAGACTCACATGAGACCAGTCCTTTCGCGTTGAACCTTGTTGACATTCACATCGGAAATCATCGGAAACCAAGATTTACTTATGATACCCTTATATACAAGATAGTATTAAGCTGGGCTTATTTTGGCTCATCGGGGTAACTTTGGCCGAGATTCTAAAAAGAGATTTAATATTTTCAAACAGTTTTTCAGCCAACACATGGTCATAGTGAAATCTGTTACCATTGGGCGACATAGTTAACTAGAGTTTTCTTCATTTTTCAAGGTTCCAAAGTATGGTAAAAGCATAGGAGATCTAATTAATGGGAAAACTTCCTTTATGGAGTAACATTGACCCATCAGACAGATGTAACTTTCTCCATGACTGTCAGCACAGATTCCGAAAAGGTAGATCATGCGAAACTCAGCACATGCTCTTCCTTCACGACATTATAAAATCTGGTGAATCGAAAAGACAAGTTGACGCACTATTTCTAGATTTTAAGAAAGTTTTCGACACTGTACCTCACAACAAACTTTTATACAAATTACAGTCATGTGAATTAAACGAGACAGTTGTAAACTGGATACGCGACTTTCTCAGAGATCGTAAATAAAAAGTAGTTCTTGACGGAATTAGCTCTGATGTTGTAAAAGTTACATCAGGTGTTCCACAAGGAAGCGTGATCGGCCCCCTGTTGTTCATTATATACATTAATGATCTCTGCTCCCGCATTAGCAGTAAAATACGTTTATTTGCTGACGACGCTGTGATCTATCGCGAAATTAGCGATCACTCTGACTAGGAAATTCTATCATCTGACTTAAACAACGTACATTTGTGGAGCCAAGAGTGGGGGCTCGAACTTAATCTGAGCAAATGCATGACGGTACATTTCTTGCGGAATTCGTCCAACTCTAACCATGTTTATGCAGTGGATGGTATTAACATAAAGGCAACAGACAAAGTGAGGTACCAGTTAGTTACGATAAGCTCGAACCTCACGTGGGGAACACATAAAAAGAATATTTGCGGCATAGCCCTGAAGAAATTAGGATTCGTCAAGCGTATTGTAAGATTTTCGGATGAAAAAGTAAAAGAAAGGTGCTATTTCGCTCTCGTCAGACCGCACCTTGAATATGCAGTGTATGCGATCCGGTACAGAAAGACTTATCTACCAACTGAATAAAATACAATGGAAGGCTGGGTGGTTCGTCAAAAACTGCTATAGGCGCACAGACAGAGTTACCATGTTGTTAAGCGAATTAGGCTGGGAGCCGCTGGAGACTCGGAGGCTGCACTCTAGGCTTAGATTGCTTGAACAATTGAGAATGGATATCTTTAAGAGCGACACAGTGAACATAATATTAGAGCCACACTATATGTCCAGGTCCGATAGAAGCAATAAATTAAGAGAGATGTTTTTCCGAAGGGATATATGTGGGAATTCGTTTTTCCTCCAAACCAGAGAGGACTTAAATAAACGCTAGTCCCAACTTCGTTGGAGCACTTTTTTTAAGCTGTCAACGGCTGGTGTCCTAACAACCCCTGCCACACGCCTTTTAGGCGGCTTGCGGGGTATTATGTAGATGTAGATCAGAAAAAACAAGCACCATAACCATGAAATATCATGCTTGGAACAAAATAATCCCAGTTTGGGGCATCACTGGCCCAATTTAAAAAAAATCACAAGGGAATTTCTATGTATTGCCGTATCTTAATTTCATGCATCACATATTCCTAACCATATAAAGTAATATAGGAAATATTTGATATCGCATACATTCAAATTTACTGATTTAAAAATATTTTCTGCACGCACAAGTAGTGAAATGGGCCAAGGTGTCTAACGGCAATTCTTTCTTTGATGGCTGATGATATCATCACTATGGACCCCAAGATAAAACGAGAAAGTGCCAAATTAACCTGCCGTTCCAATACTTTTGAGACAGGACAGGAGGCGATTGATATCCGCCTGAGTAAAAATATTTTTAATCGAGACACGGTGCATAACTTTGCAATTCGTGGATTACCATGTTAAATAGAATGATAAATGATGGAACTCCTCACTTTAATCCGGATTCTGAAGATCTTTCCGGCCAATCAGGAGTACCCTAATTGTTGTGACTGTTTATGGTTACATATAAACAGTTTTTTATTTACTCAAACTTATTCATTCTCCTAGACGACGATAAGTGAATCGTCAGTTAAAACTTTGAAAATATACAACACAAAGAAGAACTACTGGAGTCTTATACTGAAGTCTTGCCACTCATGGTCTACTTCCAAACAAATACCCGCATTGCTGGAGAACAATACCCCTTGTGAAAGTGTTTTTACGAGGTATACTTAGTTTCAAAATGCGAGGCGTAGGAAATCTTAGAACCTGGTGACCCAGTATCAGTTGTTACTCAACTTATTAACCTATGGTCTCTGTAAACTTAAGGACTAGAGTGAGGACTCATTATACCAACGTGGCAACTGAGTCCGTTGATGTAAGGAGCCAGACTTGAGCAACGCTCTGAAATACGGCCCTGACTCTCGCCTTTCGGACCCCGTGGCCTCGCTACTTCGTCACATTTCCTCGAAAATACGTGGAAGAGCTCCGATGGTCAGTCACGGTTTAACCACTCTATTCTACTGGGGGGATAACAATTGAGCAACGAATACAGCTAATTATATAGCTAATTCCAGTAGCCAAATTTAATTTTAACCTTAGCCAAATTTAATTTCATTTTAACCCTAGATAGCTAATTCCCGTAACCAAAATTAATAATGATTTTTCGGTCGAAAACGCACCATTTTTATACCACAGAGGCCAAGCGCTTCCATTGACCGCGAGTTTGCCCTGTTGCTCGATGATCTGGACTACTCTTTTCTTCGAATGTTTTGCCTACATTTTCTTTTGGTCAGAGTATCGGAGACAGGGGAGACTAGGGACCGATTGAAGCGCTAGCCTCAAAGTTTCTGTAGCTTGAAAAATAGTGCGTCTTCGACCTGCCCATTATTAGTAAAACTGGATTGTTTTCAGCGTGACTTCGTGAAATTGCTTCACATTGATTTGAAAAACTGTAGACCTTGTTGATTTCGCATACATGTGAAATCATATTCTATGGATCGTCATCACATCACATCGTTATTTCATATCAGGCATCAATCACATAGATGTGAAGGTTTTATGATTCAAAATCAACAGTAATTTTGGTTCCCATTGCCATCAGCTATCCAGGTAAAAATTTCGTGTCAAAAACTTTCTGCACCCCATAAATTAACCACCTAATAACTCTCATCATTTCCGCAGGCACGACGTCACACGGAGAGTCAACGGCCGAGCTCTTTCAGAGGCGTGACTGGAATGCTGATGGCGCCGTGCGGGAACACGTCCAGGGAAGTGCCCTGGGTTCCGCGGGAGTCCACGCCATGAGCCTCTACGATAACTGGACGCTGGGCGCGGACTCCCCCGTTGCCCGCCTAGCCGCCGTCATCACCGACATTCGCTCCATCTGCCCCCTCCTCTCCATGGCTCGCATGGCCTCCACTTCCAAGGCTTCCAAGGCCTCCCTCTACTTCTACGTGGCCGAAGCGTCCCCAGGGGAGGCGGGAACCCCCGGTGAACCAATAGGCCCAGGGGACGATCTGTCACAGATCCTGGTCCACCCGACGAGCAGGCCCGAGGAGAAATACGGGCCGGTGGCTCAACTCTTCTACGCCTACGTGCGGCATTCGTTCAGTGAGTCGGGGGAGCTGTGGGCTCCGGCACCGTGGTCTCGGGTGCCGGCGATGCCGCACAGGGTGCTGCTGACGCGACGGGACGGCCGAGTGGATGCGCGCAGCAGTTTGTACCACGCGTGTGATACCTGGGAGCGCTACGGTTTCGTCGATTGGAAGTTTGCGAGGACAGATTGACCGCCTAGCGGTGGAAAAGATCAGTGGCAAGGATGAGACATAGACATGTGAAACAGTGGGATTCTTCAGATGTGCTCGGAGAAGTTCAACCGATTCAGGCGTGATACAGTGGAAGTTCTACATTTTGAAAAAGGAAAGGTAGTTCCACTTCATTTGGTAATTAGCCATCATCTCCTGCAAGACTCGTAAGCTGAGATCAGTGAGCCGAAACACATCGTACACATTTATTTAGCGTGGAAATGTGCAACTACCTTTCATTCCAATATTTATTTAAATGATCGAGACGCTCCGTTGCCAAAATACTTCGCAAATTTAAAAACATTCTTTCATCCCACACGCAATCTTAGCGAACAGAATCATCGCCTCTTCTCCAGTTTTCCATCTGTCAGTTGAATTTTACTGACAACATTTTATTCCCGTCCGAGGGATGTCATTAAGTCGAATATCCAGGATAAGGAACGAAAATGCTGTCAACAAAAGTTAATTGACCTGACGAAAACCTAAAAGATAGACGATGATACTAGACGTCACGGGAGACTACTAAATAGCAGTGAACAGAATATTTAAAAAGTTTCATGAAGTGTATCCAAAACATTCATTTTAGTGTTGGAAAAAGGAACAAAGGTTGTGTGGGAAAGAGTGAGTATATTATGAAACGCAACTAAATTCTCAGGTGTGAAACAACAGGACTTATTCCCCAGCATTTCATTTTCATATGAAAATCATTCATAGCTTAAGTAAATAAGCACATACCTGGAATATTTTTTTAAAAGAGTTGACACATCACGAACTTTCAATCAGCTGCAATCTTGATTATCAACTTCTGCTCAACTAATATACGAAATAATTGGCCGGAATAAAATTTTTGTTTCCTGACCGATTCTTAACGCAAAGCTAGGCATGAGATGGTTTTGAAACTGAATTTTCAAAATACCCTTATATTTTCTAACTTTTTATGCAACGCCCATGAATTTATTTTCCTTTGAGTATACCTCCAAGAACTCAATTGTCATGATGGAACTTAATAGCAAATAAAATTAATTCCTGCATAGCACTGGTCCACCAGCATCATATCTTATTAATTAGATATCTCCCCACTCATAATTCATGAATTACAACATTTGGAATGGGTCCTACACATTACAATTCAAGAGTATTTCCCAATCAATAGTTTGGCGTCCTGTATTTTTGGTACAGAATATGACTGCCTCGATTTTTGTATTGTACTCTAATACTACGCATGCAAAATGGTAATATATTTCAGTACATATTCTCTATGATGTTATCCTCTTGGAAGAACTTAAGAAGAAGCAAGGAGATCTTTGAAATTTTTATAGTTGTGATTACTTTACAACGGAGAAATGAAATTTGTATTTGAAAGGGCTTACTCTCCTATAATTCCACTTCATTTGGTAATTAGCCATCATCTCTTGTATATATTACCATATATCTTATAATTTATATCTTGTACTTTTCTGATTGAAAAGTAAATAACACGGTAACAAATACATTTGTTGTCATGCTATCCTGATTCATGTGCGCGGCCTGAGGCTCCTAGCACAAACGCCGATTCTGAACGCCCGGAAAAAAACCGGCAGACATTTTATCGGTGGAGCGCTGCTAGTGAATACGCCGTATTAACCGGTCATACGATCACTTGCTTGGTTTCCGTGATCAACCAACTTTTTATCGGTATCGAGTCTTGGTCGTTCAGTAAGCAAGCTCCCATCCCCTCCAATGGTTCACTATTGGAATGAGAAAACTTTGAGTAGAACACCGATCGACCAAACTAGGTACCGATAAAAAGATGGTTGATCACGACAACCAAGCGAGAGATCGTTTAACCGATGCATATGCACGCAGCGCACCACCGATACAATATCGGCCGGTTTTTTACTGCAGATTCAAAACTGGTGTGCGCGCAAAGAGCCTTAGCCCTAAGGAAAGCAACATAGACCCGCGAGAGCCATAATCAAGAAATAGCCAACTCCAGTTCAACCACGACACGGCGTATAACCCGCCAGCAGTAGCTGAGGCAACCATGATCATTTTACCCGAAAAATCTTTTGTTTCAAACGAAGAGTGTCATCTCGTGCTGCTGAAGATTCCATTGCGATGCCTCGAATTTATAAACTTCTCGCATGACCTGTGGTGTTGACAATACTATCCAGTGTATTAAGACCCTAGGGCATGTCTCGAGTGGATGAAACTTTGACTTCAAGTTCACGAACCTGGGACATTTTACCATGTCCTCGGGAGGGTTAAGGAAGGGAAGGGTAAAAGTTTGGAGTCACAGCCGCGATTTAGGTGATTTACGCGATTAGGGCCCGACGACTCCTCCAGGTTGGGATATGAAACTTGAGCGAAGCCGATTAACACCATCGAAATTAAATTTGCGGTTCGTAAAAAAATGAAGTTTCATCTTAGGAGGAAAATGGTCCTGCGCTTTCCCTCACCATCCCTAATCCTTCACCTCAGGTTTATAATTCCTCTCAAGCATTGAATGTTATGGAACGCCAGTCAGCTTCTTACGAGCATCGCGTTCGCTAATCACTCTCTGCCATTGAAGAATCTATTTAAATTTATGCGGCATCTTCGCTAAGATACCGCATAAATTTAAAGAGAACACTATTGCAACAACCTTCGCTATGACTAAAGAATGCTGAACACCCAGGCATATACGCCCCAAGACAATCTTGTCAAAGCACGCTGATAAGATAATCGGGGCCACGTACATGGAAGGTATTTCCAGGGAAGTTGGCGTGCGGTGATCTTCGCGAGGTTATCGTTCTAAGCAGTGCAAGGCGACCGAGAAGATGGTCAATCTCTTCAGGCTAGTCGACTTTGTTTCACCACCCGATTCAGGTTGTTGCGATCCGCTGGCGCGTTGTGGAGCCCAAATATTTAAGGCAATTGGCCACGGGCGAAAACTTTTCTACAAACGTCACTCTTCTATCACACGATCTAGTGGGGAGTAATTCCGATAGATGGCTCTGCGATGAACTTAAATGATGCTTCATGAAAAAATAGCAATCGCAGCACCGATAGCAGGTTTTGGAAGGCACTTTACGATATTTCACCATGATTCACACGATGAATGCAAAAGCGTTGAAATCATAACAGAAATTAAAATAAAATATCTTTGTATTTTCACAGCCTGAGTGCGCCTCTTCTCCAAGGGGCAAGTAAGAAGTAGGGCCTGGTCGACAAATGCCGGGACCCTGGAGGGGCCACAAAAACAGAATGTGCGTAAAATTGTTCGGGTGAAGTGGATTCGGTCCTCGAAATGACCTAAAGATGTCTGCAATCTGTGCTCCACACGGCGCGCCGGAAGTTCCACGCAATGGCCCCCTCGACCACCTCGTTGGCGCGGAAGTAGTCCGTTGCGACGACGTTGGCCAAATGGCCCCAGGTGCCCGCGAACCACGTGGACACGTTGCCATTGACGGCGTTGGCCATCTTGCGCAGGCCGCCCGGTCCGTCGGTTATCACGTCCCACGCGTTGGGCGTCAGCTCCGCCATGGCGGCCCACGCGCCTGACGGAGGTGCGGCCAGCGCACCCGACAGGTAATTGCGGAGGTCGGACACTGTGCGAACGTTTCCCCACTTCTGCACAACAGCCCTCCAGATGAGGCTGCCGCCGCGGCCCTATAACAGACATGTTACGGTGAGTCACATAAATAGGTCAAATAAGAATGAAGTGATAGTAGTATTCACTTTATGGAATTCCATTTAATATACCAGTAAATTTTAAAATCCAGTATGGTCAAAGAAAAACCTTGCTCAATTCGGATTTTAATGTTGGAGCATCATTATCAGGTGCTATATTTCAAATGACAAGCAGTAAGATTTATCGATACCTTTTATGCGTAGGCAACATGGATTGTGCCTGTAAAAGTAATTTTTTATCAAATCGACCATGATGTCTCCAAATATTGGTTTTTAAACACGGTAACCTTTTTCCTAAAGGCTTTCATTAAAAGGCGTTGCTTATTTAAAGTTCTCCTATCGTGAATAAAGATTAAGTTTGAAGTTTATGGGAATGCTTTTACCAGAATTTGCGTAGATCTATAAAAAAGCTTCCCCACCGAATGAGCTATGAGTGTAGGTGCTAAAATGAGTTTATGTCAGTCAGTACAACACAAAAATAAATGACTTTGGCGTAGTAAAGGCAGAAGTTTAAAATTAATCGCAGCGTTTCAATAATTCTAAAAAGATAAACATTTCCCCATGCCCCATAAGAGGGTCCTAATTTGCAAATTCGCTCTTTCCTTCGGTGTTTAAACCCAGAATGTTAGTTTAAATAGGTTAAGGTAGAACTCCCCATAGGCTGAGACTCAGGCCTGGGAATTATACACATTCAGGGTACGACGGCAAGATCTTTTACCAATCTTGGGATTTTTAACCAGTGATGATGAATTTAGAGATTACCTTTCCCTCGGCTTCCGCGATCTCCTCCGCTTTCTCCCTCGCTTCGCTATTGTCGTACCCGATGATGAGTCGTCGATCCTCCTTCCAGAAGGTGTTAAGGGGCGCGTCCCACCCCGTCGAGACGTTCGCCGCCATTCCATCGAACTCCCGGCCCAGGTATGCCATCAGTCGCACGTGGATGTCTAGGCTGGTGAAGCCCACGGGGAACTCCTGCACATCGAATATCACAACCTCTTGGGTGGCGGCCACGAACCGCTTCACCATGTCGATCACCTCCTGCAGCGGTCGAATCCGGATCACACCATGGTTCAGCCAGAAAACGTCCTTGTCGTCGCCGGACGTCGGCCGCTCCGGATACATGGTGCCGTTGGGGAGGCGCCGCGGGAGCGAGGGTGGGTAGTAGCCCACCCGGATGTCCAGGTATCGGCAGCCGAAGATTAGCTGCTGGAACACGCTCTCTTCCTGAGTGTAAGTATACTTCGTGATACGGTCCCCTGTGCCTGTAATTGAGAGAACAAGGCTGGTGACCATTGGAGGAGTCAAATGGAACAGTTTAGGTTGTCATTGAAAACCGGGGGGAAGGAAAATTTGACCGTGCATTTTCAAATGGTAATTCAATTGACGAGGCATTGATTAACAGGAAGGAGAATACGAGAGGATCGTTTTTCTAGGAGTTTAAATTAAAGATTATTAAATGTAGTAAGTGGGTGGTGAAGAGCCTGATCAGGAGCGTAGCGCTTTACGGTGCGGAAATATGGACACTTAGCTAAGAGGAATAGATATGATCGGAGGCGATCGAGATGTTGGTGTGGAGAAGAATAGAGAAAGCGAAGTGGATGGAGTAAAGGGGAACGACGAAGTGCTGGACATAGTGGGTGAGGATAGGCAGCTTTTAGATGAGATACGAAAGAGACAAAAGGTATGGATGGAGCGAGTACTTAGCGGGGAGGGGATGTTGAAAACAGTGTTATAGGGTACAATATTGGGTAATCGAGGGCGAGGAATGAAAAGAATAGGCTTTTTAGGTAGAATGAAAGGGAGTTGGCCTTATTGTGAATTGAAACTGGAAATGCATGAAGGAAGGGGAGGTTGCCTGAATTTTTCGAACGCATTTCATGGAAACCTACCTTCATTGGTAAGAATACTTTAATAAAAATGTAATTGAAACCATATGCTTAGGAAAACGTGAAATTAATGTGTGTACCTTCCGTTTCAACAAGGTTCATACCAGTTACGGAAGTCATGGAAATATCAGGTAAATTCAGTGATGATGAAGGGGAAAGTGCAGAGGTCGGAGTATTAAATAGATAAGAGGGAAATTGTGGCTGACCGAGGAGCGTTGAAAGGGTTCGAGCGGTGCGGTGGGTGTTTATTGCTTTCTTGTCCTGGAGGCAAGAGACACGGCGACTCGGCTATACTTGACTCAATTAATACCATTAAGGCCTGGTTACACGGTACATTAGAATGTACAAGAATCTGTACATTTTTCTGAATGGTTTTCTGAACAGATTCTTGTACATTCTCATGGACAAGATCCACGAGTAGGTGGTTACACGGTACATTTTTTCGGACATTTTTTCGTACATTTTTAAATGCGCAACAAATTATTTCAACTTCAAATATAAACCAATTGGGAACATGCAAACTTTTTTTAAAGTACTAGAATAATAAGATCCTTACCTCAAATGTACTTGCCGAAAATTTCGCGGATGAATAATGTTTTATAGCTGAGATATGAGTCTTTAAAAATAATCTTCAATGACTGTTTGAAAACACGTGACGGAGCGTGCGCGCGTTACATCACGGCCTGGAATCCACTGATGACAGACTGAGGAAGTGGATAGAAAAACTGTCTATGTAGGGACTCAAACGCAAATTTGGCGAATATAATTGCTGCTTTAACGTCAAACTTCGGACTGTGAATATATTGGGTTGCCAAGGCGTTGTTGAAATAAATAAAGGCGATTGTTTGGGGGGCTTTGGAAAGATTAAATTAAATTAAGTTGATTGCAGATTGTGATCTACGTTACACATCTACATCATTTGCTTAATGTAGTAAGTATATTGCAGCACGGGCCTTCAATAGAAAAACGTGTGAAAACCATATAAATCGTGTATCCCATAAAACCATATAAAGTGCCCCGACGTCTAGTGCCTCTATTTACTCGCCGGAGAAGTTTTTTGCTTGTGTTCGAAGGGACAAAAATAAGAGGAATAAGTGGTTGATGATTCACAGAATGGAGTCAAATACATTATCTATATTGTCAACGGGATATCCTCAACGTAAGTACACTCTTAAATCAGGGTTACCGCAGGATTTTATCAAGTTACTTATTTCACTTTGTAAACACCTCTATAAATGTACCTATCATTCTACCCATTGTAGGATCAAATTATAAGGAAAGTGGCTGTTTACGAGAATAAATACTGATTACGATTAAACCACGGTGAAAAATAAGGAATGTAATGGGCGGCCGGCCTCTCGTCACAAGGAGCCCCTAACAAGGAATATTCACGAAGTGTCTTTCGCCGATATCGTTAAAATTTTGTTGGATAGTAGTGTTCCATAATAAAAGCTTATTTTTAAAATTTCTCGTGCCCTTAAGCCTTGTGATATAATAAACAGGACATAATAAAGGCAGTTGAATTTTAGACTTGAAAGCGAGTGTGTCGTGATTTCTCTCCATCCTTCTCCTGTGAATCGGCGCACGCTACAGGAATATACGAGAAATATGAGGTTTTTGGCAAGGTAAATTCAATATTTATTACTGCGATGCCCATAAAGTTCGCTGCATGTCAACGCAACACCTAAAATTTCGACTCGTTTTGCAGTCGGTCTCGATTCAAAAACAGGAACTTGAGTAAATGCAGCGTAAATAGCACTTGGAACTTATTTCTTTGCCTATCCAATGCTTTTTTATGGCCTTTTAACGATCATTTGGATCTCAATCTTGGACAATTCTCGCGGTTCATACATTCAGCGCCTTTCCATCTGATCCTTCCTTTCACCCATCCCCTTTTCTTGTGTTCCATTCTTTCGCTACCCATATCCAATCAGTGAGATATCCAAGTCAAGCAAGATCATATCAAATCGAAATAACTATCGAGGCCGTACGTAAACAAAGAAGTCGCCTATACAAGCCAGATGAAATGAATGTGTCGTTTTCGTAGTCTGCCACCAGGTGACTCTGAGGTCAAATTGTATGATTGTCTGAACGAAATTAGAGCAGGCGTTCAGAAATTCATACATTCTTACATTTTGCGTGGTTACACGGTGCATTTTCGCGTTCATTCTGAGATTCAGACATTCTCACATTTTCTTGTACATTCTCATGTACCGTGTAACCAGGCCTTAACAAACACTATTCCTTGAATTTGTTTCACAAAATCCCTCAGTAAAATACCTAAATTCGGCCACATTGTAAGTGAAAGATCTATGGTTTTGCCGGTGAATAGACTGAAGGAAGAGTTCTCGGGTTTCCAGTCGGGTCCAAGAGTTTTTCAGCACCGAGTTTCGAAGGCTAAGTCTGCCATCGTCTTCAGAGTGAATAATTTGACTTTTTGGAGAGGTGGATGGGTGGATGAAATGAAATAGCAATTACAAGAAATATATTTGCAATAAATAATGCCTCATTGTCCTTAAATGATAGGTAAGTAATAGCCTTTTTTAGTTTTGCCTTTAAACTTTTTCAAGTTAAATTGCTGTAGTGGTGGTTAAACCGTATACATTCAACCCTGGTGCGCTGTAGATTGCAGCAGTCCGACTCTACGACAGGGTGAAAGGTTCTTTAGGTATTTCCCTCTGAAGACGATGGCAGACTTAGCCTTTGAAATGTCGGCGCTGAAAACCCTTGTACCCGGCTGGAAACCCGAAAACTCTTCCTACATTGCAAGTGATATACAGGGTGGAGAAAAGTTATACCAAGAAATTTTAACCCCGAACACCTGAAGCCATTAGGAACCAAAATTACAGATGATATTTAGGTCAAGCAGACGTTCTGAGGCGCCGAAGGCGCATGAAAAATTGTCCCGGTAGCCAATGGCCACACTACCAATGTAATCAAAAATAATAAAAATAAAAATGACGGATGTTTGCCTGGCTTGTGTAGTGTGATGTTTGTGAGAAGAGGAAGCTTAAAATCTAAATAAATGTTCGTAAATTTGAACAACTAAAACAGAAAATAATTAAAAACAAAACAGTAGAGAAAAAACGTAACTTTCGCAACAATATTTTTGTGTTTTGGTTGCCAAAATGGTATTTTAAAAATTTTTTGGAGTTTAGATTAAAGTCCTTTTCATTTTTGGATTTATAAATTTTTTGCAGATTTATGATGTTAAGGTCGAAAAAATATCATTTTTAAACCAAAGAAACTCTTAGCCCAGCGCTCCCATTGGCCGCGAGTTTGCCTTATTGCGGGATGCTGCGGACAACTCATGACTTACATTTTTGCTTGCATTTGCCTTTGCTTTTGTCCAGAGCATCCGGCAAAAGGGAAAACTCGCGGCAAATCGAAAAGTTTGGCTCATAGTTTCTGTAGTTTAAAAATGGTTCGATTTCGACCAAAAATTCATCAGCAATTTTTTTTTATACTGACATCAACTCTCCATGATCAAGATTCTGTGACCAGTCACATAATCACCGGAAATCGCCGTAGGCGCGAATATTAGGGCTGTACCGGTGAGTCTAAACTCACCCTAACCAGCCGGTTGACAAAAGCTTATAAAAAGGGCGCATGCGTACCGTTGTCGGAGTAATATGTTGTTTATGTGGAATACGAAACTCAAATCTAATAACAAAAACAGCAGTTGAGCTTTGAGTTACAAATTTTTCTCTGACCTTTATAGATAAAAGGGTGAATGGGACCGGGAGCTGTTGCAAGAGTGACAGATGAAAGGGATGAGGGCCAAATAAATAGAAGTTGGGCCATTATTGTGGAGTAGTTTGGGAAATCGGATTAAGAAGATTAGCCGGAAGGGCGTAGTTTCAGGGACGGGGTGCTGTGACTTTTTGGAGAGGTGGATTGGTGGAGGAAATCAATTAGCAATTACCTACATGAAATATATTTGCAATAAATAATGCCTAATTGTCCTTAAATTACAGGTAAGTAATAGCCTTTTCCAGTCACTGCCTGTAAACTTTATCAAATTAAATTGCTATAGTGGTGGTTAAACCGTACACATTCAACATTGGTGCACTATAGATTGCAGCAGTCCGACTCTACGACAACGCGACCATTACCTTCGGCGAAGGAGCCGGAGTCGTGGGTCCCAGGGATGAAGAGATCCCGCAGCCGCTTCTGCCCGATCTGCGGTGCCAGGTCGTGCATCCAGGTGGGCCGGGTTCGAATGCAGGAGGAGGCCAACAGCTGCGGCGGCGATTCGGAATCATTTGCCGGCCGGAGGTAGCCCACCCAGTGACCGTAGCATTGCTCGGTAAACCTGCGGTTAGAGTCAGCCGTCGATCACACCAGTCATCAATAAGCTGCGCATTTTTGTCCTTCAGCTACGGCAGAATGAGCTGTTCCGAAAGGAGAGATGCCCAGCCAGCCGACATTTATGGGAACAACCAGTGATTTATAAAGGCGATAAAAGTTGATGAACGAACACTACATTGAAAATGCGGGAAATATTTGGAATATTACACGTCATATGGAGAATTAGAGGCTGAAACCTACCACATTGCAGTGAAAGTATTATAAGAGGTCAAGGGCCTCCAATGAAAAAATACGTAGTTTTTAAATACATGCTATGATTCATGGGCATACCCAGCGGGGGGAAGCTGCCCCCTTCTTCCCTCCGCTAGAAGCAAAATTAATTTAGTTCAAAACGAAAGTTTTGAACAAATTTTCTTTAAAGCCAAGAAAAGTAATATTAGTATATAACATGGAATTGAAATAAAAATGTTTTATTCTCAAGCAAATAATTTAAAATACCATGAAAGGCTGTTATAATTTTCCAAAAATTTTGGTTTTCTTAAAGTTTTATGTGTTACAACTTGAACGACCACGGCTTTTCCCCCTCTAGTTTTGAACCTGGGTAGGCCCTTGTTGTGATTATCTCAAGGTATGGCATTGATACCCCGAAAAATTATACTGTACCTGATTTCAAAAACAGACAAATGTTAACTAAATGAACTGCCCTCTCCGCACTGCTCGCCTCCCCATCACCAACATCCACCCCCACCGACTCCTCCCGATTTCATTGACCAAACCACTATGTCAATCAAACCGTCCCTGCTCTAACTCCTCAACCTCTGCCCCCTTTGCTCACATCCTTTGAATATATATACGACTGAAACTGTGTAATATCACCTTAAGATGAAAAAAAGAATCGAAATACGAGTACTGTCGTAGTTGAAACTCACGAGTGAAGTCTTGCTTTATTTCCACAGGCTAAATTTCAACAGAAAAAGCGTGTAATATTTTAGATTGGCTGGCATAATATGGATGCTATTTATTCAAAAATTATTTCCTAAATGTAATTGAGGTGTAAGTATGTATTCTACGTATGTCGCAAACAGTAAAACATCCACACCACACGAATACAAAATCACTTCTAGGCATTTAAACGTCAATTTCATACAAAATCTTTGTAAATATAATAAACACATGGAGCACATACATAGTAATTTAAAATAAGAGACGGTGATGGAGACCGTAGCTTTTTAATGAGACTATTTCCCTCAATCTCCCAACCTCAGCAGAATAAAGAAATCAAAGTGCCTATTTGAAACTGAGAGCAAAAATGAGGCTCATCTACTTGTGGAAATTGCTTACATATCCCTCGAACTTCAATTTTCCACTAGTGGTAGTGACTTGATCCTTCTGAACCAAACCTATTCCTAGAGTCACGGATGGAAAGTGAAACCAAACGAAAATGTTTCGTTTCGACCCGGAGGGAAACGAAAATACGAGACCTACGGGTTTGGTTCCGTTCCCGCACGAAATTAAAATCACCAAGAAGTTTAGTTTCGACCCGGGACGAAACTTACTCCTGGGAACGAAACTAAATTAATTGAAACTCCGCTGCTCATAGTGAAGTTTCGAACCCAGAAGTTGAGTGGAGGCGCTTACGAGGGAGAATAGTTTCGACCCATTACGTTTGACATACGAGTAGAGAGGATTAAACATTGAGCTTGATAATCGAATGTCTAGTTTACGATCACCGTTCTCCTGTTAGTGGTAATAATATGAGTGCCTCATGCATCTGATGGCGGTAGTTCGAACCTCTACTTCATCCAACCATACTTCGTACTCGGTGTGCGGTAGGAAACTAAACTTTTCGAAGGTGAAGCACGTGGTTGCTCCGGTCGTTTCGTTTCGTCCCAGAGTTTTAGTTTAGTTTCGACCCGAAGTAGTTTTAACTCCGATTTCGTTTCGACCCTGAGTTTAGCTCTCTGGTGAATTCAATTGATTCGGCTTTAACTTTGTGAAAATCCATGTTGAAATGAAAATGTACAACCTTGGTAATTTTTCACAGGAAAATTTATTCGTACGACGCGTTTCGACGCTGAGGCGTCATTATCATGTACACTCTTTGTTGGACATATTGGATTGTAGATATTACAAAGAGTGTACTTGATTATGACGCCTCAGCGTCGAAACGCGTCGTACGAATAAATTTTCCTGTGAAAATTTACCAAGGTTGTACATTTTCATTTAGCTCTCTGGTGTTAAATCCATTTCTTTTCGTGTCTACATTTCGCTCCGAGGAACGAAAAATTGGAATTTTACTGGTTTTTTACTTTCGTTTCGTTTCTATTGCCATCCCTAGCTAGAGTGTATCACGTTAGACTCTTGCCATTCCTCGATTCTCAATTACACCCGGTGAGGCCACCTATCCCAGATAGGTGAAAGGGTAGGAGTCGGATGGCAGGTAGTCCACGTAATGGATTCAAACAAATTGAATTATCGAAATTGACGCGGGAGCTCTATCAACTATTGCTTCGCTGGAAACATCGAGTACAATCAAATGAGAACTTTGGGAACTCATACTGAGGGCTGGTGTCAGTCAAGGTAGCGAATTCAGCCATATGATCCACGTTATCGCGTAAATCAAACCCGGGGGAAGTGATTGACTGACAGCTTCTTCCTTAGCTGCTCTATTGGATATTTGGCCCGTTAAATCATCCAGCAATTAACACCATTGCATTAAATTCACATTGGAGACAGGTTGGAAATTCCTTGGTCCGCTTGTTGAATATTACGAATGGCTGCCAGAAATTTTCCATTGCTCGCATACAGACGTGCACTGACGTAATTATATCTAATGATTTCCTTCGTCACTATTCTCATTAGATCTCCAGTTCATGGCTATTCACCGCCTTATGATCTATGTCACTATACGAGTCCGACATCCGTTCCAGAAGGTTCTTATTATAATGATTGCCTTCAATAATGGAATCAAGACTGTAATAAACAGGATGAAACACCTTAATCCAGGAAAGGGCGCACAGGGTGTATATCAACCCATGGTTCTTCTTTACTTAATACGAATAATTATTAGTATTAATTTAATTCGGTGGACCTTTTTAAAAAGAACACAGCATAACTATATCATTCCAAGGAAAAGAAAAAAAAATATATTCTTTGAGGTGACAATGATACCCCACGCGCCTTCTAATGTTACATTTCGCCGCGCGCCCTCTCCTAGGTTAAAGCCTTAATCATTCCATAAATTTTTCTATCCCGCTGAGTGATGACTCCAGTGATAGTACTTCAAGGACCGAAAAAGTGATCGCTCGACGCATTATTTTTTTAAATGCACAACCCTTTTTCAATTGTCTCTTCCGACGTTAAACGCAACATTTCCGATTTAGACTGCGTGATGTTGCACATACTCCTCTGGCATTCCAAAGAAACACAAACTTGGCGTTGAAATCGCTGTTACCGGCCGTGATATTTGATTGACCAGCGATGATACAAGCGACGAAAAAATGGACGAGCCCAATGATGAAAAAAGGGATGGATGGAGCCGTCGGGGGAAAATGATCGCGTGAAACGGTAATTTTTCCGCCATCATCAGAGCGATCACTTTAGGTGTCTGAAGGGATGGCAAAAATGATGGTGTGATAAAGAAAAGGGGACTTCATAGCGGATGCCCAATTCCAACCCATAGAAGCATGATTTCTGTTGTCACTCCGATCGTATTTTAATCGGCTTTCAAAAACGACCATGACGCAGTGATGGGTGCAATGCGATCCGCTTTTTTCCAATATTTTGTAGAATAATTTTTGTAAATGCGAGGAATTGTATTAAAATTTTATGATTTTGGTAGATCACATCGTCCTTTTAATACATTTCAGTTCACACCCCTAATTGTACCTTATTTCCCCGTTAAACTCGGATCATTTCCTCCGTCAGCGACACGAGTGGCGACTTTGGTAAACCCATTTGAATGCGCGGTGCATGACAACACGTTTGAAGGCAGCGTTTGAGGATCCTCTTTTATAATATTCGTGGATACAGGCTTAACCATAACGTGGTCGTATCGCGTTTGTATGACCCAAAAGGCATTATAAACAAAACTTTCGCTAGGCTAAACAATATGGTAATTTGGGTCCCATATAATATCATATCGTACTTTTTTCTTCCTATCTTTGCCATTCTATGCCATTTTCGTGTCCGTAAATAAACATCATGTATTATAACTCAGCGTTTTGAGCCGACGCGATGTGGGTGTTTCCGTCTTGAAAAATACCGCTCCACGACTCCGCCTACCGTCGAGAGCGATTGTAATAAAATGCATTTAAAATTTGATATGCGAAGAAAGCACTGTCAATGATTTGTAAAACAATGCAGCACACCACAAAATCTTATGCAAAAACAATACACGTAGAATGCCTTATATAGTTTCAGTTTCTCGTTTCCAAAACCCAGATTTATTTACAATCATAAGACCATTATTATTTTGAATGTTTAAAATCCGGGTAAATATTACCCGATGCGAGTAGTCACGTGTCTTCATCGCACGCGACTACTCAAAGGTTAAGCTCGCAGTCTCGAAATAGGGTAGCTTCCTTCATCAAAAAAAAAAAACGAAAGGCATTGATGGCGATTCGTTACCCACCATTAGTGTATTCATAATATACAAATTATTTGGTTTTATAATTCCCAATTTAGACGAATGGCATTGGTCAATTTTAATAACATTTGAAAAAGGACAGATTGGCGCCCATGCGATGGCACTCCACGTGACGTCACAGGGACCTAGTTTCTATACGAGTAGAAAGGAGTTTTACATCGTCTGAGATTACCAATGCATGCATGAGGCACAGAGCTCAGGGAAACATCTCTTATTAATCACCTATTGAAACTGCTTAAGGTCGGAAAGTAAGCAGGGTACTCTGCTACCTGCTAGCATCCAGCATCGCAGCGGCGCACAATATCCTCGCCCCAAGGTCACCTCACACGGCGACAGCGAAAACCATATTGACGTCACACGGGCTTTTCCCAGCATTCATACTTATCCGTCGCGTTTTCGCGCGCTTGAAGTTTTTCACTTTTCATTTGATCGCAAAAAATAGATATCGTCATTTAAAAATCTAAAAGCGTGAAATGAGTACTCCAGGAGTAATAATCTTTCAATTTAGGCAATAAAAAAATAATAGGAAACCACCCTATTACGTACCCGATGTCATCGTCTGGTACCTTGGAGAGCACGTCCGTCCTGGCGCTGCCGTCGGCCGATTGTGGCGCCACTGTGAAGAGTGGCTCCGTCTGGGAGATGGCGGGATCCGCTTCGAACACCGCCACGAAGTCTCCTGGCAAAGGGCTGGCGTCTTCCCAGCGCACCTCGAGCAGACGGGTGGTGCCATCAGTCGCGGCATCTGACGAGACCACTAGCGCCACCCTCACGCCCAACCGGCAAGCCGCTGGCGCTGGCACTGCGTCCGTGATAAAGAAATCGTCATTGTAATTATTATTATTATTCATTTGTTGTAAAGGAAAATATAATGTTGTATAGCAATTGTGTTAATTCCATATGTATGGTTGTGTTTTCTTACATATATTTGTGGGCGCTTTCATTGTGTATTCTATTGGATAATTTTCTGTTTAATGTTTGGAGCCACTTTGTACTTTGGAGGTAGTAATAAGGAATCTGCCGACAAACCAGGGAGGTTTGGAGATAATGTGCAAGATAAATGTATATATACGCTGTCAAATCATAAAAATAATAATATAAATAACTATAGGCACAGGAGTTACCATCAACGTTTAAAGTGAAGGTCGCATGATACAAAACACTGCAGTTCGCTGCCGGTTAATAATTAAAATAAAGTATTACATGAAAAAATAAGCTTTTTTTTGTAAAGATTTACCTGTAAAAAATGATGAGAATAGGCATATCTGTCGCGGCAGCGAAAAAACTGGTTGTAGTAAAAAGTCCACATTGGAAGAGGTCCGTGAAAACCCGGCGAAAGCCTTCTGAGCAAAAGGTAATGTGTGCCCAGAGAAAATAGAGTAGGGGAATCATTTCGCCATTCTCAGTCCAATGGTCACCATAGGTACCGGCAGCGAACTGCGGTGGTTTGTTTCATGCGACCTTCACTTTAAATGTTGATTGTAACTCCTGTGCTTATAGTTATTTATATTATTATTTTTATTATTTGACTGCCTATAAATACATTTATCTTGCACATTGACAATTATTGGTAATAATAATAATAGTGATGATAATAATCTTGATAATAAGACTTTGTTGAAAGAGGATTCATCCCCTATTTAACATTTTAACCAATACTAGAAATGGACGAAAGCGCTGCGATGGCAACAAAAATATATGAAGCATATGATCATTTCCTTACGTATATCATCATTAAATGTACTTCAGGGATGGATACCTCTATTGGTAATGCATTATGGTGTGGCTTAATTTTTTTTTATTCTTGTGATCAACTCCTTAAAATATTTTATGGGAAGCAGAATCGATGGGCTAAAACAATCATGTTGATTTTTAACAATTAGAGGTCTCTCTTGCGCATAATTTGCATGAAAAGTTACAGGCCATCAGGGCCGTAATGCACTCCATTTTTACGTCCATGGAATCGTATTCTAGGAATAGAATATTTCATCGTCCAATACCGTTAGCGTTATTTTTTCTATTTTTTATTTTTTCTATATTTAATTAATTATTTGGGATGATAATTCTCTCCTTTCTCACAAAAAATATTTTTCTTAACGGCACTTTCTCCAAGATTGAAAAACTCAAAATTATTCTGTTGAAGCAGTTTATCTTTTGCTTTTACTCACATTTTTGTATATGATATGATTTTTAAAGTGTATGCACAGTCGGTAGTCTGGAAAAAATTAATTGGTGGAAAACTGGTCTTTCAACTTACTATCATTGAAATGTGGTTGGAAAATTCGTGTCTGTTAATAGTGAACGCAGGTAGAGGTGGTAACCGTACTTATAACAAGACTGTGGATTATGGACTAATTTTATTCAACCTGGAATTCACATTTATTTATTTTTCACTAAGTGATCGAAGCTAATTTTTTTGGAATACGAAGTTATCAATGGGCTGAAAATAGCATTTATCTCCATCGCGTTGGATTCGGTTTTCCGGTGAATTTATGGTGATTTAGAAAATGCTTCGCTATCATCCCCGCGCAATGAGAAGCTCAAATAGTTGATTGTTTTTCGGGTTCATTCCGCGTTGACTCATATTTTGCGGACGACAGTTTCGGGCGCGTTCCAGCTCAAATACTTCTCAGCTTTCCTCAAAGTTGTACTGTTAAGGCTATGCGAGGGGGTTATCGACGTCTTCCTATCTTTCTAGTATGCTTGGGTTTCTTTGTGCCACTTAAATAGTCGAGTTCCACCATTCACCCAACGAAATTAATTCTAATTGACTCTCAGTTGACACAGAACGCATAAACAATATGTGACGGTCGAAAAATAAGGAGACAGCTAGGCCGGTTTTGTGGACCGACTTTCAAAACTAACAATGCGTCGTCATTCTGAGTTGCAGCAGTTCTCTAAATTGTAATCAAGGGAATACATTAAAGCACGTGATTCTAAGCGAGGTAATCAAGCATATCAGTGACAGCTGAGGCATTTAGATAGACTCGGATAATGTAGGTCAGGCAGGGACATTCTGGGATGTGTGGAAATCACAAATATTACAATATAAAACATTCTTCCAGGTGAGCTATCACCGACCACCACTCGCGTCCCGGACAGGAAAAGCGATCCGAACATTGCGGAGCAATACGGTGTAATAACGGCTGTGAAGGCCTGGTTACACGATACATTAACACGCACAAGTTAATGTCTAAATGTATGAACGCGAGAATGAACAAGAAAATGCACCGTGTAACCACCCAACTTGTGCGAATGCATGAACGGAAAATAGAACGTGTTCTAATTTGGTTCATGCATTCGTACATGTTCCGATCCGGTCCACAAAATTCAAACAGACATTAACTCGTACGCGGTAATATACCGTGTAACCAGGCCTTTAAAGGAAATTTATGGTCGAGATAACGTTTTCTATCAAATTCTAAACTTGTCAATATTATTCCTCGCGATTGCAAGATTCAAATTTTTAATATTGAAAACAAATGGATCTATCGGCAATCATCCAGAAAACACCTGAATGACCGCACCGAAGGAAGCACATGCATCATTAAACTCAATAAACATTTAAAACTAATTCACACTTGGACCCAAATAGGAAAATTACACATTAATGCTTCTAAAATTACACACAAGAACTTTTGCCGTAGACGGAGATTCGCACCACAAAATGACACCGCACATCCACAAGCAACGAATACCAAGAGCAACCTCTCAGAAATTCCTAGTCATGTATTTATATAATAAATTGAATTCGCACAATCACTAGAAATATTGCTCCACCTAAGCGTTATCAGTAAGGAAGGAGTTGTCTCATCCGACTGCACACCTTCACTCTCCCATAACTCCATCACAGCGAATTACATACCTGTTCGACCTACTCTTCTCTGTGGTTGAGAACTGTTTGCTCATATAATAAATGAATTCGTTAGAAACTTGATGTTTTTCAAAGTAAATCCCTTTGTATTCTGCCTGAACCTTCCCAAATTAACCAGGATTAATTTTATTATTTCCGTTCATAAACTTCCCGCAGTCGATAACTTCATCTCCTAGTTAATAATAATAATTTTAAGTCTGGAATAGAGGAAACTAATAACACTTTATTAATAGAAATTTGGAATTATAATCCATCAATTCCAGCACCTTTGAGTGCTGGAATTGATGGATTATAATTCCAAAAAAAAAATATTGCCTTATCGAGCTTCTCTTCAATGAGTCTTTCAACGTCTTTCCTTCTTCTAGATCTAACTGTCTTGAGTGTTGAATGAGTTTATTGTATCATTGAATATGTTCAAAAAATAAAAATATAAAATAAAATAAAAAAGATATAAAAGAAAATATAAAAATTAAATAAGCAAAATGATAATAAAAAATTGCTACTATCAACAGAAAAAATCGAAATAAAATTATTTGAAATGGAAAAAAATTAAAATTAAATAAAATTTGCAAAACAAATATCATTATTTTGTACATAATGTCCTCACTTTAATACATTAGCTTTAGCTATCATACCATAGGAGTGCCAATTAGTGAGAATCGCAAATACGGTTTTAGTCATACTGGTGCGAGTCAAGTCACTAACGCACACCAGGTAGCTTATTGTTGAAGTTTTTTTGCACATTTTTCGCGTTGTCAGTGCATAGTTTGGTTTTTTGAAAGAAGAAACTTATGTCTTACAATTTTGACGTTAAATCAATAATTAAAGTTTACTTAAGTAGCAGAAAATATGTTATACAGATTTTTTTGCTGTATAATTTGGCCTTATTTTTTCTTTATTAACATTGTCTCATTTTTTAATTAAATAAATACGACAAATAAAATAAAGAAATAGAAAAATAATGCTACTTGCAACGAAAAAAATAGTAATAACATCATTGAAAATGGAAAAAAAAAACAAAATTATGTAAACTTTGCAAAAAAGTAATTTCTTTTATCTTTATTAATTATAAATATTCTGTCTCAATTTAAGTAACGAGGTAGCCTGGTCGGTTGGCAGCTCGAAGGGACCTGGGGTCAAAACCCCGGGTGAGGCCGGGCGAGGTAGCAGCTAGGAAAACGAACTGGCCACCCTACCCTGATTGTGTGAAGTTTACACTCCTATAGCCTATTGCGAAGTGAGCTCTACCCTATTCTAACTATAACCAACCCTCGGGTTTCATCAATGAGTGAGCAATGTCATATTTTATACCAAGGGGACTGCATAGAGGAAGCCCAATTCCATCCCATAGGATGATTTCTTTTGCCACTTCGATCGCATTTTTAATCGGTTTTCAAAAATATCCGAGGCGCTGTGATGAGTCCAATGCAATCCGCTTTTTTCCAATATTTTGCAGTAAGTATAATGTTTGTAATTGCGAGGAATATCATTGAAAAGCTATAAATTTGATAGATCGCATTATCATGTACATAGATTTTGGTTAACATCCTTAATTATACGATTTGCGCCGTGAAACTCGGATCAATATGTCCATCAGCGACGCGAGTGGCGTATTTTGTAAACCCATTTAAAAGCGAGGTAGGTGACAAAACGATTAGAGACCAACTCGACATCGTATTTTGTAGTATTCGTGGATAAAGGCTTAACCCAAACGTTGCCGTATCGGGTGCGTATGACCCGAAAGGAGTTTTAAACAAAACTTTCATTCGGCTAAATAATATGGTAATTTGCGTCCCATATAATCTCATATCGTACTTTTTTCTTCCTATCTATGCCATTCTATGCCATTTTCGTGTCCGGAAATAAACATCCTGTATCATAACTAAGCATTTTGAGACGACGCTATCCGAGTGTTTGCGTTTTGGAAAATATCGCTCTACGTCTCGTCGAGAGCGATTGTAATAAAATGCATTTAACTTTTGATATGCGAAGACAGCACTTGAAAATGATCTGTAAAACCATGCAATATCCTCTAAATCTTATTCAAAAACAATATACGTGAAATGCCTTATATAGTTTCAGTTTCTCTTTACTAAAACCCAGATTTATTGACAATCATGGGACGATTATTATTTTAAATGTCCGGGTAAATATGACCCTATGCGAGTAGTCACGTGTCTTCATCGCACGCATTACTAATCGTTGGCGTATTTTGTAAACCCATTTAAATGCGCGGTGCTTGACAACACATTTAGAGACCGACTTGAGGATCCTCTTTTATAAAATTCGTGTTTTATACCAAATTCGTACCACGCGGCGAACACTTAAGAAAACCGATTGAGATTTGCGCCTTGTGAGGCACCAAAAACGATCTTCCAAGGGCCGAATTGGGGGCACCTCTATGCAATTCTACCTTAAAGGAAATATTATTGCGTCACTTGTTGTCTTATAATTAAGAAATTCGCCATTTTCTGTCACTATGAGTAGACTTCAAGTTCAAGCGATACACTATTAAGTAGGAGTAATATCTACGACAACTGGAAAAAAGCTAGGACCCCGAACATAGAAGCAATAACTATTGTATCACCGAAGTAAACACTAGCGGAAAAAAACAACACCGGCTGGATTTTGGTTGGCCAACAACTATGATTACCTAACAATTTATTATGACTGATGCTTGCAGACTGTGACTGATGTTTTGCTAGACCAAAGGAATTTCATGCTTCGTCACCACCATGGAAAATTCTACGGTAACATGGTTGAGGTATTGAAAGCTACATGTTTCCCATGTAAATTCGTTTATATACACAAGAAACACACTATTTTTGGTATTACTAGTGGAGTTAGCAGTGCGAGTCCAATTTGCATGTAGTTAGAATGATAGTAACACGATTACATGGTGAAAATATATTTTTTTCACAATTCACATCTTCATGTATTGCTTCCTCCTGCATTTTAAAGTAATGCAGATAATGCCGTATCACCCACAGTTTTGTCGCAAATCATATGTATCGCCAATATTGATAACACAAAGGTAGGTAAATTGTACCTACATGGCAAATTTATCATGTTGAACTAAAATATAGGTAGCTTTAAACCAACAACATATAAAAAATTTAAACACAGAGAACAGATTCAGGGGCGGATCCAGGATTTCTTTCTGGGAGGGGCACAAGCAAGGCCGTATCCAGAATTTTGTTCAGGGGGGGGCACAAGGATACCTTGTTATACAAAACGAACGAAATGATAATGGGACCGTATTAAAAATCTAGCATATTTTTAAGGGTCTGGGGGGGGCACGTGCCCCCGTGCCCCCCCCTGGATCCGCCTATGAACAGATGCATTCTAGGAATGTGGTATTAAATATTTACTAGCATCTTTCACCCCATTCTTTCTTAGTAATTACGGTATAGCCCCTGCTTTTTTTTCTTTGTGCTCACGGTGAAGAATGTAGCGATAGTCGCGATGTATAGTATGATACAAATATCCCTAATTTTCCGGCATCGCTGATCGATTTCTTTGATGTGGTGTTAGAATCTTTCTCCCGTCTCATTACTGAAAACCTATAAAATAACCTATAAAATAATATTAAAATATTTCTTTGCCAAAAATAAAAAATTAGCATTGTTGTGAAAAACTCTGTGTACTATAATATTTGGCCATAGTATTCGCATATAAGAGGTTGAAATACATGAAGGACCCCTAAAATTTCGAAAAAAAAGTTTTTGTGACCTTGCTGTCATAATCAAAGGTTTACCTAGAGTCTACTGAAGAGTTGCCTTAATTTTTTTTGGCTTCAGGAAAAAAATTAACAGGCAAAATATTGGCAAAAGGTGAATTATTAATCGTAATTTTTAATTTTGAAATATCCGAGCATTCTTCACAAGTAAATCAGAGACTGGGATTTACTTGGGATTGAAGAGTAAGATTATAACAAGTCTGTCCACGTGTAGATCAATTTAAGTGAATCGATTTAACTAGAATATTTCGATACCCGATAGGATTGCATTTTTGCATCTTTCGCTTTCGACCGACCTTCCCTCATGGCGCAAATGACCTAAGTTATCGGTCACCTCCTCCAATTACAATACAATACCATACAGGGAAAATTACTTTAATGCTGCGCACAGAACGCTGGAATACCCACATTTTTGCAATAGCTTAATTTCTAATATAGTTTCGAGCGCATATCTTTTCGACAACGGCGGGTCGACTCGCTTCCATTCAACTACCACCACTAACAAAACCACCGCCAACATATTGGCGAATGCGAATTCACACTATGGTTTGCGGCTGTGCTATTAAATGTGCCCGCGTACGTGCTATAAAAATTGCATAACGTGAAGAGGCAGACTTGGTCAACTACTTGCAAATGATCGTAATTCAAAAGCCAAACTAGGTATCTGACACCCAGCGGCCAAAAATCAAAGCAGTTGAAAGGTGATCGCCGAGTAAAGCTGTTTGAGCGCAGGAAGTTTTCGTGATTTTTGACAGTGTCCGTGAATATTGCGATTAATATTTTATTAAAAGGCTTTTCATTTAAGTTATATGATCCCATAAGTCACTTTTGACTGAAATGCATTAACATCCACCAACGTTGCGTTTAAATAACAATCGGAAAGCGTTCACATTCGGGGACCATCCGGAAACATCAGCAACATTTTTACCTGTAAAATGACTTGCGCGTTACTTTTAATTCAATATTGGCGCTGACTAGAATAAAAAACTCTGCCCCATAAAGTTTCCAATTAAATTCATCTGTCCGTATCAAAAACTCGTTAGCAGACGAGCTTTCTACTCTCACCGCATGTAATAAATTACTTTATGGGAATTGAACGATATCTTGCCCTCAATTTATAACTGTTGGCCAGTAAAAAAAAAGGATTTTACAAGCTCAAAGACTTTAATTATACAGGCCATCGCTAAATTTCAGTAAAAAATAAGTCACCAACACCTCTCTCCGTCAGTGACGTTGCTGACACCACGAATATTACAAGGGGATCCTCAGGTCGTCCTACAAATGTGTTGTCACTCACCGCGCATTTAAATAAAGGTTTACAAAAGTCGCCACTCGCGTCGCTGATGGACGAATTGATCCGAGTATCACGAAGAAATAAGGTATAACCAGGGGTGTTAACCAAAATCTATATACATGATGATGTGATCTACCCAATTCATAACCTTTCAATGATAATCCTTGCAAACATTTTACTGAAAAATATTGGAAAGTAAGTGAATCGCATTGCGCTCATCACCGCGCCGCGGACGTTTTTGAAAGCCGATTTAAATACGACCGAAGTGGCAACAGAAACCAACCTTCAATGGGATGGAATTGGGCCTCTTCTATTCAGTCCCCTTGCTCAAAGACTTGAGTAATTGAATGTATCGCTAAATTTTAGTTTTTAAAAAATAGTCACCAGCACTTCTCTCCGCCGGTGCACAGTTCCAATTGCGAATCTAGCGGAACAAAATTATTTTTCCCAGAAATCTTAGAGCTTTTGTCGCGTAAACATTCAGACTTGCCATATTATTGACATAAATACAAAATAACACTATCATAGGTCTTTTTAAGGTGGTTTTTACGAAAAAAAATTGAAGTGTAATTTACAAAATAATTTTCGTGTTACACAACACTTAGAAAAATACGCAGAAAATCGTCAATAATTGTGTAGCAATGGGCGGTGACGGTGCTGACACCATCGTCCATTGGAATCGCGAATCCCGTTCCAGTCTCTCAGTGAGGCTCGCACTCGGGAACGACATGTAAAACGGACCGACATGAGTAAGAGCCGTTCGAGATGCGGAACACTTATGAAGAGCAGCACATACCTGGATGCCGCGATCCAAGGGGCCAGGTGCAGGCGAGGTGCAGCAGGAGGAGCAGCAGCGCCGCCGACGCCACCAGAGGTCCGCGAACCGTCATGGCCCTGCAACGGAAGAGGGCCCTCAGCGAGGCCGCCACCACAACAAAGAAACAGCCGCCACTCGCGCGCACTCTTCTCTCGTGCCACGCAGAGCAGGCGACACACACTGTGTGTGTTAACTGGGACACACGCCCGCTGCGTCAAACCCATCCCCCCTACATCCCCGCCCCTCCGACCCCCACCCCCTCTTCGGATTGTTGTTGACGTCGAGCAGCTGGCGGAACCGGTCTCCCGAGCGGTCAGCAAAGAGCTGACCTCGCCTTTATCGCTCGCGTCCCCCTCCTTCCACTACCCTCGCACCAATAACTAATAATATTTCTATCTCGGAACTTCCGGTGGCGCTTCTGTACCGCAGAGGCGCCACCACGGACACTACAATCGAGGATTCCCCATTCACCCACAAAATTCCTCACTCTTCCGGCGGTGTTAAGTTCTCGCCTGCCAAGCAAGAGGATACGGGTTCGAGTCCCCCCTAAGTAGGTTGTCCTTATTCAGGGCATGGATTTTTTTTAAATCGTCCAGCGTTATCGTTCGTTGAGGCCGTTTTACACGGGGAATGTCATTTCGCAGGCTAGCACTGAAAACATTTTTCAGAATGCGATCTCGGATAATTATAGCAGGATTTATTTTGCCATCTCGTATCCATGCATTTTCGCATGTGTTCTAGCAATTCACCGCTTTACACGACGCAATTTTGACTGCGCCTTCGTGCATACGTCAGACTGCGCAATGACGTGCCACGTGTAAAACGGCCTTCAGCATCCCCCGCTGTAAAAGGCCTTAAATGAGCTGTTTTCGGGTCGTTGAACACAAATAAGAGGTTGCGGGTTCGAGGCCAGCCTGGGTAGGTCGTCCCTATCCAGGGCGTGGATGTTCGCGTACGAACGGAAGAGGGCCCTCAGACCCTGAAGACGATGGACAACTCACCCATCGAAACGTCGGCCGAGATGGAGTTGGAGAACCTGACCCGGTGGAAATCCCGTGTAACCTTCCACAATTTTGTACGATTTATTGATAAATTTTTGAGTAAACCCCATTGTAAAAGGCCAATATATTGTTGTTTTCGGTGGAATGGTAAGTAAATAAAAAGGTGGTGTCAACCACCGTGCTTTTAAACGGATTTATTAAAGTCGCCGATAGCGTCGCTGATAGGCGGAGCGATCTTAATTTCAGAGAAGAGACAAGCTATTCGAAAGCTTCGCGATTCATCAAAAACAGCCACGGACAGTCAGAGAGCGTCACACCGAAATTAAACGAGTTAGGCTGGGAGCCGCTAGACACTCGTGGACTATGCGCTAGGCTTATATTGCTTGAACAATTATGAAGAGATATCTTTCAGAGGGTCACGGAGCAGTGGCGCAGCGAGGGGAGGATTTTGGGGCATAAGCCCTCAGAGATCGGAGATTTTTTTTTTAATAAAAATATTTTAATGTGACAAAATTATTAACTAACATTAGAGGTACGGATGACTCACAAAAAACATCATCAAGCTATTCGCACAGCCGTAAAACTCACTATTTTGAACTATTTATCTTAAAAAATTTCTTGGGGGGGGGCCTCGCACCTCCCGCTTACCCTGGCGGGTATTCCATACCCCCCAGTATAAGTTGCGCTTAAACCCTCTCCCCCTCTTAGCCTTAATCCCTAGTTGCGCCCCATCATGTAAGAACCTCATGTAATATTTCCAGGTCAGACAGAAACTGTTAACTAATCGAATCGAATCCTATATCTGCCGAACGGGCAGGTATAGCAATTCGTTATTCTCTTGAACAATAAAGTACTTGAATGAATACTAGCGGACCCTCGTTTATAATTTTGTCTTCATTTGTAGATGTCTGTTGTCCTGAGACACGGTGGCCACACGCCTATCTGACAGACTAGCATTGACAGAGTGCTGTTTTCAAGCGGGAAAATAATAACTCACTCGTGACGAGAAACTGTACAGATAAATAAATTACATTCGCATCGACCCATCAGCTCGATATGCGCATTGTGCTCGAACTATTGGCAAAATGTAGAACACCTTCGTGTTTCGTATCCCTATTTGGTGGAATACCTGTGTGCGATAAATTTGGTGGGTTGCCTATTTAATTCCATTTTGCTTATCATCAGGGCCGGATTCATATGAAAAGAGATCCAAGGCTATTCCACTCATAAGGCCCTTTCAGCTCTTATTTTTAAGTTTGAAAATTACGTGAGAGATAATAAAATAGATCATATAATATCATAAGATAGACATATATCGATATGCTAAATGAAGCACCTTGTGATTGGTACTTGATTTTACAAAAACAATTAAAAATGTTCACTGTTTTTTAGAAGAGTGCAATTTTAATTTTACCAACAATTAAATGTAGGCCATTCTTGATCTTGAGGCCGCAGACTAGTTAGCCTATAGGAAAATCCGTCTCTGCCAATGAGAGATCGTCTATACCATCCGCCTTGTAGATGTAGATGGAGCTATATTTATACATATTAACCGAAATTTATATTCGTGATGCTCCATCTGGTCCATCGAACTCAGAACTTTTCAAGTGTTGTACCACACGATTCCCCGCGATTGCAAATACGACATTGCGAATGATTGGATCTCCCTGAACTCATTGCTGCCCCGAGGAAATCGACTGAAACACAACGCAACAACGCAAGTGGCAGCATAAACCAATCTTCCACGGAAAGAACAGGGGTCTCCTCCATGTGCAGTTCCCTGGGTCGCCACCCTTTAACGCAAAATTGATGTTTAAGTTTCGAAAGGAAGATAAAGAGGAAAGCACCTAGGAGAGATTGAGAATGATATGGGGAGAAGTGCCTCAGGAAAGTAAAATAACCAGCTTGAGATGGGGAGATATGTTGGGCTGCAGTGTCCTAATCTCAGGATCTTTTGAACTTTCTCAGCGTGAAGCGATTTCATATCTCAGGTAATAGGGTGGTTTCCTATTATTTTTATTGCCTTATTCGAAAGATTATTACTCCTGGAGTAAGCATTTCACGCCTTTAGAATTATAAATGACGATATCTATTTTTCGTGATTAAATGAAAAGCGAAAATTTTCAAGCGCGCGAAAACGCGACGGATAAGTATGAATGCTGGGAAAACCCCGTGTGACGTCATTCTGGTTCCCGCTGCCGCCAGTCAGGCGACCTTGGGGCGAGGCTTTGATCGCTGATACGACGCAGGATGCTAGTAGGTAGTAGAGTACCCTGCTAGCTGGTAGCGCTTGGCTTAAATAAGGATTATTAATACCTTATCAAACGAAGGAAACTTTCCGCCCTTAGGCAGTTTTAATAGATGATTATTAATACATGTTTCCCTGAGCTCTGTGCCTCATGTATGCATTGGTAGTCTCAGACGATGTAAAACTCCTATCTTCTCGTACAGAAACTAGGTCCCATGTGACGTCTCGTGGAGTGGCATCGCATGGGCGCCAATCTGGCCTTTTTCAAATGCAGTTAAAATTGACCATTGGCATTCGTCTAAACTGGGAATTATAAAACCAAATAATTTGTATATTATTAATATACTAATGGTGGGTAACGAATCGCCATCATTGCCTTTCGTTTTCTTTGATGAAGGAAACTATCCTATTAGAGGGATAGCGCCGATCGAATGCAAGGGACTCGAACCCGCGCCTCTCCAACCTCAGTGCGTATCTTCGGCGACCGAGTATTTTCTTTGCCACGCCACAGGCGAGATAGTCGGAGGGAATGGCGACGTAGTGAAGTTATATAATCAGTGAGAGCCCATTAATTGACAAATATCAGATGTCCTGTCTTGCAGCGCAGCGCTATGCCGGGGGAGTAAGCGTTTAGAAAGCACAGACTTTCATAAAACTACGCTTGATGTCAAGGCGTGTTTACACAATGCGTACATACTCGCGCGAGTTAATACGTAAACACGTGAACCATCAAAATTTCAACACTTAAATACCTAACATTATGCACAACATTCCCAGGAAATAGCCCCTATTCTTACAGTGGCGTAGCCAGGAATTTTTTTCGGGGGGGTCCAAAACCAGGGGAAGGGGGGAATTAAAAAAAAACAGGGTACTAAGTAGAGGGTTTTAAATTAATTTTAACTCTTTTCATAATCGAAAAAACTTCATTTGCTAAATAAATATTATGTACCTAAATTTATAATTTTTCAATATTTTCTTTTCTTTTTAGAAGGAAAAATAATTATGTTTTTATATTTCGGATGGGGGACGGACCCCCTGGACTCCCCCCCACCCCCGGCTGTCCCACTGTATTCTTACTTCTGTGCTTCTATCCGAGAATTTGATCAGTCACGTGTTGGCACGGTTAAATTCTTGCAAACTTCATTTAAATTTAGTATAAAAAAAGCGATTGGTAAGGATCTTTTAGAGAATGCATCATTAATAATGGAGTTCACGACCTATTACCAATTAAATTACTTCCAAAATTTTGTTGACGTTAGAGTTTTCAATAATAATTTACACAGATCAGTGCGAATCGACTAAAGTCAGGTGGCGCTGTATGGCTACATCAAAAGATACCCAGCGAGTCCTATTAAAAACACAGTCGGAGGAAATGAAAAACGTTGTGAAACATAAACATAGATATCAATATCACCGATAAAATTGTGCAAACGAACCTCGTCAATGTCCATGCTTGCATTATAACGCATTTCTTATTTAATGCCTGTATGTTAAAAGTCAAGGGTTTAAACAACTCTTCGATAGGTGACAATAATATTGTTTTGGTTACTGCATAGGAGAAGTAAGGACAATATGGAGCCATGCAAGTAAAAGAGAACACGGTGGATTGGCTTGCAGACATAAGCATATATGATACATGAGCATATATATGGTAGCATAATATGATATGAGACATAGCAGTTACGTGGGAAATATAATGGAAGAAATAATTGATGCAAAGTTAGCAGAGGATGAACAGTGGGCAAATACCAACAGGGGCGCAGCTAGGAATAAAGGCTAAGGTGGGTTATAGGCGCAACCAATACTGGGGGGTCTGGAGGTGTGGCATACCCGCCAAGATAAGCAGGAGTTGCGGGGGCCCTCCGCCATAAAAAATAAAGATAAATGGTTCAAAATGGTGAGTTTTACTGCATTCTGAGAGATATTTTATTAATCCTTACATAATTATATAAGTAATATTAATCCAATTAAGTAAAATTGATTAAACTTAAAAAAATTCTCTGAGTACTGGGGGGAGAGTTTATCCCCCAAAACCCCCCTCGCTGCGCCACTGAGTACCAAGTAAGACAGATCAAGAAAGATACGGAGAAGAAGAGTTTCAGGGAGGTGAAAGAACTAGCTTAAGACAGGGAGAGATAGAGTACTGCGGTATCCCTATCTCAGGATTTTAATTTGACGTGTGATGGTACTGCCTTGAATGCGCTTCTTTACGTTCGCCCTGAAGGCCGACATCGGTCGAGGCTCTTGTTTCAGCTTGCTTGGAAGCCTCGCTTGAGTCGCAAGGCTGTCACAGCTCAATTTCGAAAGGGATTCCATTCTTCCCTTTTTCGAGGCTCACCTGTCGTCAAATTCTAGCCAAACTGTTTCAACAACGTTTCAGTGACAGCTGGTCGGCCCGCGAGGAGGTTATTCTGTATTTACGAATGAATATGGACACATTCGGAGAATTGTCGGATCTTCAAATAAATCGTTCATTGCTTAAGGCAACAACGATGACGCGATGGTTAGAAGCTACTCCTTTTTTATGAGTGTTAAATTTGATGGGAATAGAATTTCCAATCGGATTAATTTTTTATTTTTTTATTTTGTTCTCAAACCACCGGATACATCTCTTATTGGCCATTTTACACCGTGGTTTTTAACAAATGTAATAAGTAAACGTACACAAACAACCATGCCCTGGACCGGGGATACCTACCCAGGCGGGACTCGAACCCGCGACCTCTTGTTTGGCAGGCAAGGACGGTACCCCGCCGTCACCGAATAAAAAGAAAACATTCGTTATCCTAAAGTCCGCCATACACGGTGAATGATCATGCGAATGAAATCATTCACCGTGCATAACGGAAAAATTCGCGAATGAACCGTCATGCGCATGATCATTCAGTAAAAAATTAGAGCATGTTCTCTTTTGCTCGCATGATCACGTGAATGATGGCATGACCAATCAGCATAATCATTCATCACCACCGTGTATAGCGGCCTTAAGGCGGTCAGATCGATCGGGAAATCTTGAATTCAGTAATTTAAATCATGGTCGCACTTCGCCTCTCGCATGTTTTTATTCAGACAGAGACCACGTGACATAAGTAGGCTATGAAATATTTTGTGAAATAATATCACAGAAGGATAAATAAATTGGCCATACAGTAAATAAAAAATTCGTGATCTGTTTACCGCGTCATGTACATGCAGGACGTTGCATCCCAGAAGATGACGTATTGGCGTTGAAAGCTTGGAGGAATTAAAATTTATTTATGTGAATAATTGCACATTATGATTCCTTATGAGTAAGCTCCACCCCACTTCCATTCATAGAATCTTCAAATTTTATAATTTATCATTCATTTGAAAACCGTCATCGTTCATCACAGTGCTTATAAGACGATAGACCTCTAAGGGAATGCTCTCAATTCCCGAATAAGATTACTACATTCGCAGAGCTGCAACATCTTTAAATGAATCGTTCAATGAATTATTCATTGCTCGAGGCAACAACAATGGCACGGTGAAAAGAAGCCGTTCCCGTGGAAGTGAGCACTTTTAGTGAGCTGCTACTTGAGCGTCGTAGGCGGTCACTTGTTGAACTGCAAACCATTTTTCGTAATTTGAATAAATCTATGACGTCATCCGAACTCGAGTCAAAAATTCAAAAATTCCGAATGATTCCTCTGGTCCCTCGTGATACGATCGGAGTGGTGAAACGCCGCGTGACGTGGTTGGCCTTCGACCGGCACTTCACCTCACGGACAATTTTGGCGTTCCATGTGTCGACTTCCGTGCGGGCATTGTGAATTACGGTGGCGTCATTGGCCGACTCACACACTGCGTCAAGGCCAAAGTGATAAGTAAACGCGGATTTGAAACGTCACCGAATGGCTGTCAAGAGCGAAGCTCCACACTTGCTAGAAGTAAGGAGCAAAGGATAATAAGCAGCCGAGTGAACAACAAAGAGATACTTACAATGCACAATAATAATATTTTTAAGTCATCCGCAATTAATTCAGTTGCAAAACCGTGTTTTCCTTTAAACGCTTGTTTACACTCTTCCTTAAAAGTAACTTTACGTCCATTCCATGGAAGATTTACTCGAGTGATACGTAAAGACGGATTTGAATCGTCACTGAATGGCCGTGAGGAACGAAGCTGCACACTTGCTAGAAGTAAAGAGCGTAGGATAATGAGCTGCCGAGTGTACAACAAAGAGATACTTGCGTTGCACAGTAATAATATTTTTAAGTCGTCCGCAATTAATTCAGTTGCAAAACCGTGTTTTCCATTAAACGCTTGTTTACACTCTTCCTTAAAATTAAATTCACGTCCATTACATGGAAGATTTACTCGAGTGATACGTAAAGACGGATTTGAATCGTCACTGAATGGGGAATTCCACTGAAAATGGGTGATTATGCAATAAAAAAGTATCCTCCACGCTAAAAATTATAGTGACAGCAGTTCTTCTCTAACATGCGTATTACTCGCATAATTCCACTTTGAAAGTCGTATAGTAATCTTGCGCTTCAAACGACACAACGCCATGTTGGCTGAGCGTGACGTCAGAGTCCAGTAAACAAAACGTTTACGTGGTGCCAGTAGACTGTTTGCCCCATTTTTAGAAAAATCTATGTATCTCTCGTAGCATATAAATCTATTAGCATATGCATCTCAAAGCAATTAGTAAATGACAGTAGCTAAATGAGGTACAAAACGAGCTCTAGATTGCTAACGAACGAGATAGATCATCAAATGTATCTTACGTTTCAATTTTCCGGCTTCTCAATTCCGCGAAATCTTGAGCGTTCCACATTTAGTTGACAGTATGGGCTCTTATGGAGAATCGTTTCCCATGTTAATCTCCATAAGGCCAGGAGCGCGGTGTTGTCAACAACAGCACGAAAATTAAAGTTGCGTTATGCACTGATTAAAAATTTTATTCTAATGTAGAAAAAGGTGCTGCATTCATTGGCGCCAATAGTTTTTCGATAAAAATTATAACAAAAGCTATAAAAAACATTTCCGTAAATTTCCGTCAGAAACGTGTATTTTTTTACTTTATCTTCTTCTCGCAATTTCTGCCTGACCGTTGACTGTATTGAATTGAATTTTTTTGCAAAAAATTTTTCACACTATTTTCTGCTTGAAGATCTTCACCAATTGTACAAATATTGAGTTTTAATGTTGTTATGCCGACGTAACACACTTTAGGACAAGAAAATTTTGATTTTTGCAAGGTAAAAAGTAGTCGCTTACTAACTTACGTTTCTTACGTCGTAGGTCCCTATATGCTGCATACCAAATGTGGAGAAAACTACAAGGTTATTTTTGGTGAAAAAATCATTGACTTACATCAATTCTGAAGCGAGTTACAAGGCTTTGATCTTAAGAAAAAATATTACGGTGCCGCTGGGCGGGCTTCTTGCTTTTTCTTGCGCGCAGAGGGAAAATTCTCGGGCGGAAAAGGAGTTTTTTGTCAATGCATACTATGAAATGTATTTATGTATTCGTTTGATATCCTAAACAGAGAATACCTACTTATACGTCGTAACAGCAGTGTTTTTATCTGAATACATTGATACACGAAAGTAAGCAAGCGGCTTGGAAGTAAGACTCTTTCGCCTTGGGTGTTTAGGTCCCATCGGGGAAACCAAGAAAAAGAATATCTCATAATCTGTACCAAACACTACCCCATCCAGTGCACGCATTTACAAAAGGGGGCGTGGGTTTTTTCTGAGTTCCTTTCATAGGGTACCATAAAACCTGCCCCAAAAGCGACCCAGGCCGAAGGGGCCGAGGGAAGAATTTACGAAGGCGTTCAGTTTGTCATTGCATTTTTTTGGAGTGAACAAGTGTTGTGTGGTGTATTGAACTTGAGAATTGTGAAGTGTGTTTTACACTTATCTCTGCTGTAACACGCCCAATCAATATGTCCGATACAAAGAAGAGGAGAAAAGGTGAGAAGCTCATAAGCCACGAAAGACAGTTGGTGCTCAAAGTCTTCTCGTACATAAGGAAATCTCTCAGCATTAGTGAGGCCTGCCGAGAAGCTTCGAAGGCTACTGGGTGCTAGGAGTTCACTATTTACAGAGTGAGAAAGGAAAGCTCCCGTGGTCCATTGGTAACTCCTTCAAAAACTAAAGAAATAAGACAGTCTTACAAAAATTCGAGGGCAGTGATTTTCGACGGTTTGGTGAGATCGGGAATTAGAAGGAAGGTACATGAATCCTTCGTGAAAATTATTCCTCCGACCTTAAAATCCATCTGAAACCCGGTGAATATGGATAGTATTCTCCCAGATTACAAAAGGACAACACTATATCGTCTCCTTTTGGACATAGGCTTCGTGTACGAACGCAAGGGGAAAAGAATCATCCTTATCGAAAGGGATGATATTATTCGTTGGTGGCACAATTAATTATTATTTAAGGCAGCTAAAAAAATATCGTCGCGAACACAGGACGAGAGTATTAACAGGCGAAAGTTGGATTAATGTTGGACAAATAGTGAACATTAGTTTGCGAAACAAACAATTAGAAAATCCGCGTCAAGCTTTCCTTGCTGGACTAAATACTGGGCTTGGCCCCCACTTCCCGAGGAGGACGATTTGCAATTATACACGCAGGAACGGAAAATGGGTTCATAAAAGGAGCATCGCATGTGTTTCTGTACAAAAAGAACTCAATGGATGAGCATGAAGAAGTGGGTGGCGAGTGTTACGAGAGATGGTTTGAGCACTCACTTCTTGCAAACTTACCCGAAGGATCAATTATAGTGGTAGATAATGCCTCTTATTACTCAAGGAAATTGGAATCCTTGCCTACTACAAGGTGAAAGAAAGAGAACATTAAGGAAATTAGCTTTGGAGATGTCAGCTTGAAAAGAGATCTTTAATTAACAATAAACCAAGTACGGGAAAATTTAGAAAAATTAAAGATTGATGATGTCTTATACAAAATCGCTTTTCATGTAATACTAGCTAGAGCCAACAAATATTGCATAATATGGAAGGAATAGAAATTTTGTTTCATTCAGGAGCGGCTATAATTTTTATTATCCTTCAATTTATTGTTATTTTTTACATTACAGATTATTCATTATTCAGTTTGTGCATTGAATAAGTACGTACATGAAATAACAAAAGACTTTTCCTTTTATACTGCCGCAAAGGTATTGTAATATACGCTAAAAAAATTCCTTAATTTACGCAGTCTTTCGTGCGATCCCTAACTCCTTTTTGAACTAAACCGTTTTGGCAACATATTATGTGTGGTTGCATACGCTGTTAGGATGCCTGCCGGCGGAGCGGAAGCTTGGCAACACTGTTATCCATAAGGCCCGTACTGTCAACTAAATGTGGAACGCTCTATACTTTCAAAATGTTCCTAGAATGCGCCTTCACGAAGTCGGATTCAGCCATCGCGCAGTACGTGCATCGTAAAGTCTTTAAAACCATTCGCAACTGTTTTTGACGCACCCTTAATGTTATGTCTCAGTATTGTCGTAGATATTTGTTATCGTCGTTATTGTTTTGTTATTGCCATGGATCGAATCTGCTTACTCACACTCTGACGTCACAGGAAGTTTTTGTAGCGCGAAAGAATTTAGTGATTTCCGCGAACTTTGAAGCTCCGAAATAACAAGAATATTGAGAATTATGAAGTCATATTTTGCAAACCTTAATAACTTCAACTTACTTATCGATACATGTAAAAAAAATAGCTATTTTAATTTTATGAGAGCACCCCATTGCCGTAAAGAGCGAAACTCCACACTTACTAGAAGTAAAGATCGAAGGATAATAATCAGCCTAGTGCACAACAAAGAGATACTTACGATGCACAATAATAATATTTTAAAGTCATCCGCAGTTAATGCAGGTACAAAATCGTGTTTTCCTTTAAAAGCTTGTTTACTCTCTTTCTCAAAAGTAACTTCACGTCCATTCCATGGAAGATTGACTCATGTCACAACTTCATGCGCCATTTAAGGCGCGATCTGAGATTCATGGCAAGTGCTGTCGAAGTGTTCCGTGATCAGCTTGCCGCGCAGAAACCTATGACATCGCTCAATTGATGTTGTTTTGGGCTGCTGCGGCCACAGAACCGCAGTAATGGACGGCATTTTATCGACTTAAGGGATCAAACGGGTGATTCATCTTCAATTGCTCATTAAAATGAAGGTCATACTCTTGGCAATTAGGGCGTCGGGGGAGGATATTTTCATAACCGTAACGAGAGAAGATAAGGATCCGAAATATCTTTTCCACTTGTAAACATTGGTTATCTTATTCGCATCTTTCTGAATGAGTACCCAAAAGGTTATGATTAAGATGCACAAATACATATAATATTTTTCAGTTAATTCAGCTTCAATCGTGTTTTCGTTAATCTTTTCACGTTCCAATAAACTCTTGCACAAAATTAACTTCAGTGATTTCACATAGGGGCATTGCGAGGTCGGTGTCTACTGAACGCGCTGAAGACGCGATTCAAATCTGGTTCCGGTGACTCCAATACTCACCCCAACCACCTAAATGACATTTGAAATTTAAAATTGAAAAATATAGCGCATATGTTAACGCTGACAGTGTAGTGAATTGAGTGAGTGTGAAGAAAAAAAACATGTAAATGCAGTTTGCACAATGAAAAACAGAATTTGAATAATTTTTCCATTGACAGAGTTGTTTTTTCTTCTTTTTTATCATTCAAAATCTTTTTTCGTAAACCATTCTTGTAAGGAATATATTTTTTTTCTTTTATGTTTGAATTGAAAAACAACAATTATAAAACTGGAAATTCATTTGACTGGAGAGATATAGGAAAGATTCATCGGCAAGCGATTAATTTATACATTATTTTATGTTTTTATCGTCAGATTGCCCGTCTTACGTGTAATAACTTTTGCCGTCGGCCTGGACCACCGTTTTGTGTAAAGGAAATTGAAAGAGTGGAATGAAGGATACGAAGATGCGTTAATAATAATATTTTTTGGTCTTAACCCTTAGAGGACCAAGGGAGGGCTAAAAAATGTCCACCTTTTTATTTTTTCGATATTTTAAGTACTCATTCACCCAATACAGATTTATAACTTCGTTATATTGTCAAATATAGGTTTAAAAAGATAAATACATCTTGATGTATATGGAAATTTTTTTTCATACAACGTTATGATAGTGTAAATACGCGGTGGACACAAAGTAACCCTCCCTTGGTCCAACCTGTGACATATTTTTCGACCGAATGGAATCGTGTAAAAGGACAAATATTTTTGTTTGGCATTATAATTTATAACTTAATTAGTTTAAATTAAGTATTAACGTTTATTTTAATTCAATAATAGGCTCCATACTGCATTTATGTATTTAAACTATGGGATGTTATTACTTTGATTTTATTTCACAAATTTCTATTTTACATAGTTTCGATTATTATTCTCTTCTAAGAAATCAGAATTCGTAAAAATAGTTTTCAATCTATTTATCTTGCATATTGATTAATTTTCTTTAAAAATTTTGAACTGCATGTATAAATAATTACTCTCTGTTTCTATTCACTTTGCTTACTCTTATAGGCTCTGCTTGGATGAATTATAAACTGATACAT